>NW_026693933.1:4800000-7455000 GCF_021218885.2 Marmota monax | reverse complement strand
TGCACCTGGCCAGACAATGATAAATTCTAAGAAGAAAAGCAAAGAAGAGTGAAGGGCCAGGGGTGGGGAAGGTGCTAGTTAGCATCAGTTTTCAAGTGAATCCTCAATTTTGAGCAGGAACTTCAGGGAGAGAGAGTGAGTGAGCCACAGATTCTGGAAGAAGACTCTTCCAGGTGCAAGGAAGAGAAAGCAGACTGACAAGAGAGGCTGTTTGGTGTTTGGAGAAACAGCAAGGTCAATGAGAGAGAAGAGTAGGAGATGAAGACAAATAAGAAACAAGAAGCAAAATCATGTATGGCTGTGGCATCATCTGAAATTTTTCTTTTTCCTTTTTTTTTTTTGGTACTGAGATTGAACCCATGGGCACTCTACCATTGTGCTACATCCCAAGCCTTTTAAATTTTAAGACAGGTTCTGAAGGCTAAGTTGCTTAGGGCCTTGCTAAGTTACTGAGGCTGGCTTTGAAATTGCAGTCCTCCTGCCTCAACCTTCTGAGTTTCTGGGATTATAGGTGTGCACCACCACACCTGGCATGGCTGGAATTTTCTTCAAAAATGTCGCAGAAACTGCTGTCTCCAGATTCCACTCATCCTTTATTGCTCCTGGTAATAAAACTCTGACTCCCATTCCAAGTTTTAATAGAATCAGAGTCACCCAAACTAGATATTTCATTTCCTAATTTCCCTTATATCTAAAGGAAAGTGAGAGTAAATGAGGTATGCAACCTTTGTTGTGTTCTTAGAATTTGCCTGGCTGGATATGTTGGAACAGGCCTGTAGTCCCAGTGACTCTGAAGGCTGATGCAGGAGGATTGAAAGTTGAAGACCAACCTCAGCAACACAGTGAGGTCCTAAACGACCTAGTGAGACCCTCAAAATTTTTAAAAAGAGGGCTAGGAATATAACTCAGCGGTAAGGCTCCCTGGGTTC
This sequence comes from Marmota monax, assembly GCF_021218885.2. Taxonomy (NCBI): domain Eukaryota; kingdom Metazoa; phylum Chordata; class Mammalia; order Rodentia; family Sciuridae; genus Marmota; species Marmota monax. The sequence continues at coordinate 7,454,071 of NW_026693933.1, read as the reverse complement.
AATCTCCAATACTGAAAGAAAAAGGGGTGGGGAGGGAGGAAGGAAAATTATTTGCCTGTCTCCATTTCTTATCTTTCCAACTTGATGACAAAAATATGAATATGGAAGGTTGAACCATATTCAGACATGCAAATAACCCCTAAACACATGGAAAGATGCTCAACCTCCCTCACAAAGGAAAAATGCAAACCCAAATTAGAGTACAATTCTATTTTTTTCTTATTGGTATTTAGTTTAAAAAATATATGTGGTGTGTGTGTGTGTGTGAGAGAGAGAGAGAGAGAGAGAGAGAGAGAGAGAAAGAGAGAGAGAGAGAGAGAGAGAGAGAGAGAAGAGAGAGAGAGAAGCATACACAAACAAAAACAAAACAAATAAATCACTATCAAGAGGAAAAATAACCAATAGAAACAGACTCCAATATGGTATAGATGTTGGGATTATTTATTTATTTATTTATTTATTGGTACAAGGTTTTGAACTCAGGGGTGTTTTATCACTGAGCTACATCCCCAGTCCTCTTCCTATTTTGAGGAAAGATATCACTCAGTTGCTTAGGGTCTCATTCAGTTGCTCAGATGAGCCTTGAACTGGCCTTAGTTTAAGAAATGAAATTTCTAGTTTGGGTGACTCTGATTTCGTTAAAACTTGCTGAGAGCCATAGCCAAGTAGGATTGATGCATGGCATTTTTGGTTGAAAGGTGACGCCAGCAAGCCATTGAGATGATATGATTATGTTAAGATCTGCATTCAATTGGATATTAGACCCCTGCTGTCTGCCTAGGCCTGCTACTTTGGAGCTCTAGCGGGACTCCCGGAGAGTTCCCATTGGTTGGGGAAATTCGGTAGGAGGGATTTCCGGAGAAGGGATTTTCCTGTTGGTGTAGTGTGGCCCTGGAGAACGCCGAGTGTGTGGTTCGGCATATTTCCCAGGAGCATGCATGGCATTGGCGGGAGTTTCAGAAATAAAGTTTGTTCCTGCTTGAGTGGCTCGTGATTTTGTGCCCAGCCAGACTGCGGCAAAAACTGGCCTTAGTTCCCCTAGTTTCTGGGAGTACAGGCATGCACTAGCACACCCAACAGATGTTGGAATTCATGGACAGGGATTTAAGTAATTATGAGTAATTATTAAAGTTACTAATGGAAAATATTGGATAAAGATATTCACACCCAAAATGATAAAACTATTTTTAAAAAAGCTAATGGAAATGCTAAAACAAAACAAAAACACATACACAGAAACAGACATGAAGAATGCCTATGACAGGATCATCTTATAAGGAATCAGTGAACGTGAAGATAGATCCACAGAAATTACCCAAACTGAAACAAAGAGAATTTTAAAAAGCTGTGGAACAATATCAAACAGTGTCAGACTCAGACTTGGAATCCTAGAAAGAGATGAGAGAGAAAAAAATAATGAAGCAGAAGAAATCTTTTTTAAAAAATGGCTGATATATATTTCTGAAATCAATGAACAATGTCCAACTACAAATCTAAGAAACTTAGAGGACATCAAGCAAGAAACATACCAAGCAAACACCCCCCGCCCCCACACACACACCTAGTTGTATCCTGTCAAGCTGTTTAAACAAAAGACAGAGAACATATTAGAGGCAACCAGAGAGAGAGGACCAGTGTTATAAGGAAAGAATTACAACAGACTTCTTTCATGGCAGAAGACAATGGAGTGACATCTTTAAAATGCTGGAAGAATAAAACAAACAAGAAATAAAAACTTTCTCAGTGAAACAGAAACTGAGAGAATTCATCATCAGCAAACCTGTACTATAGGAGGAAGAACAAGACAGAGAAATCTCGGTTCACAGGATGGACTCCTGGAGCAGGACTTCCCATGTACCTTTGAATGGTTACATAGAAGAGAAATCAATGTTTTCTTTTTTATGGTATTTTGGATCTCTGTGTTGAAGCACCTTAGCCTGTATTCTAATTAATACACAGGAAGATCCATTGTTTGAGATCTCCCTTGGGTTTTAAAAGGCTGATTCTAGCTGCTTGCTGTGTCTAGAAAATAAAGAGTCAAGTAATAACTATAGTAATAACAGCTATAGTAATAACAGGTGAGAGATGATGATAGCTTAGACCAGTTTTAATATTGGGGGTGATGAGAAGTTATAAGAAGTGGTTAGATTCTGAATACGTTTTGAAAGTAAAGCTAACAGCATGTTAAAGGTTTAGATATAGGATCTATAAGAAGCAACAATTATGGGTTAATCCAATCTTTCTTTTGACAAAGTGAGGGTTGGATTTGAAATGTGTTGAGATAAGGGAACTTAAAAACACAGGCTTGAAGAAGGAAACCAGGAGTTTGTTTGTGGACATGTTAAAGGTGAGATGTTCATTCAATGTGCAAGTGGAGATATTGAAATACCAGTTGGATAGAATGTATAGATTTTGGGGTTAGGTGCAATTTAGATAAATAAATTTGGGGGTCATTAGCACAGCGATGATATTTAAAGTCAAAAGACTGGAAGAGATCATATGAAGACCAAACCCTGGGGCAGGGGAGAAACAGGTAAAGAAGACTGAGGAGATGAAGACAATGCTGCTATAAGAAAACCAAGGGAAAGTGAAGTTCTAAAAGCCAAGAGAGGAAAAGAAATTCCAGGGGGAAAAAAAAAAGGATTTCTGGAAACTGTGCTTTATGTTTCTGAGAAGGCCAATAGATGAAGATTGAGAATCAACCCCTGGACTTAGTCACATGGAGAGGTCATTTATGACCAAGCAAAGAACTATGTCAATGGAATGGTGAGGTCAAAAGTCTGGTCCAACCCCCAGGACCGAAGAGGGGGAGGTGCAGAATTTAAGAGAGAATAGAAAAAGAAAATTTGAAGATAGTGAGAATGGGAAACTTTAGAAGGAGTGGAGAAATAAATCAGGAAGGGGGCAAGGGCATAGGAGTTTTCTTTTTGAAAGATCCTTTCCTGTTTAAAAACATATCTTCTTCCATTTTATTTTTCTAATGAGATTGATTCAGTAGGGAAGAGAAAATCGCTGGTGCTATGGAGAAAGAAAAGGAATTGTTATCTGAGCAGGTAAGAAGAGGATGAAATCAAGACTTAAAGAGTGGAAATGCATCCATAGAAGCAGAAGGAAAGGCAGAGGAAGATTCAGGCAGTTTGGTAAATGTGGGGATGGACATTAGTGAAGGTTTCTCTTCTGATTATTTATTTTCTGGTGAAATAGAAGCAGTTGGCTCCGTTCTACATATTGTGGGGTCGGGCTCCAAATTTCTTAATAGGACACCCATAGCACAAGAGTTAATAACAAGAATCAACAAATGGGACTTACTTAAACTAAAAAGTTTTTTCTCAGCAAGAGAAACAATAAGAGAGGTAAATAGGGAGCCTACATCCTGGGAACAAATTTTTACTCCTCACACTTCAGATAGAGCCCTAATATCCAGAGTATACAAAGAACTCAAAAAATTAAACAATAAGATAACAAATAACCCAATCAACAAATGGGCCAAGGACCTGAACAGACACTTCTCAGAGGAGGACATACAATCAATCAACAAGTACATGAAAAAATGCTCACCATCTCTAGCAGTCAGAGAAATGCAAATCAAAACCACCCTAAGATACCATCTCACTCCAGTAAGATTGGCAGCCATTATGAAGTCAAACAACAACAAGTGCAGGTGAGGATGTGGGGAAAAGGGTACACTTGTACATTGCTGGTGGGACTGCAAATTGGTGCGGCCAATTTGGAAAGCAGTATGGAGATTCCTTGGAAAGCTGGGAATGGAACCACCATTTGACCCAGCTATTCCCCTTCTTGGACTATTCCCTAAAGACCTTAAAAGAGCGTACTATAGGGACACTGCTACAACAATGTTCATAGCAGCACAATTCACAATAGCTAGACTGTGGAACCAACCTAGATGCCCTTCAATAGATGAATAGATTTAAAAAAATGTGGCATTTATACACAATGGAGTATTACTCTGCACTAAAAAATGACAAAATCATGGAATTTTCAGGGAAATGGATGGCACTAGAGAAGATTATGCTAAGTGAAGCTAGCCAATCCCTAAAAAATAAATGCCAAATGTCTTCTTTGATATAAGGAGAGCAACTAAGAACAGAATAGAGAGGAAGAGCATGAGAAGAACATCACCACTAAACAGGGATGAGAGGGGGGGAGGGAAAGGAAGAGAGAAGGGAAATTGCATGGTAAAGGACGGAGACCCTCATTGTTATACAAAATTACATATAAGAGGAAGTGAGGGGAAAGGGGAAAAAAACAAGAGAGAGAAATGAATTACAGTAGATGGGGTAGGGAGAGAAGATGGGAGGGGAGGGGAGGGGAGGGAAGGAGAGGGAAGGGAAGGGGAGGGGGGATAGTAGAGGATAGGAAAGGCAGCAGAATACAACATACACTAGTATGGCAGTAGGTAAAAAAGTGGATGTGTAACCGATGTGAATCTGCAATATGTATATAGGGTAAAAATGGGAGTTCATAATCCGCTTGAATCAAATGTATGAAATATGATATGTCAAGAACTTTGTAATCTTTTGAACAACTAATAATAATAAAAAAAGAAATAGAAGCAGGGTCATCAACTGAGAGTGCAGAATAGAGAAGAGATGTTCAAAGCTTGATAACAGAGAAGATGTGAAAGAATGGTTCAGAAGACTTGGAAGGTGAATGAGCCATCAAAATGAACAGTTTGCAAAGCAGTACTAAGATTCCATTTGAGTTTGATTATCATGGATTTGGATGTTTTTCTCTAGCTCTATTCAACTGCATGGTTGTAGGAACTGAGTTGGCTGGATATAACCATAATTGGTTGGTTTTGCCAAAATAGTTTGAAGGAGGGAGGTTGGGGCAGGGGAGTTGAGGGCACATGGAAGTCAGTCATTCATATTTTTAAAAAATATTTTTTAGTTGTCAATGGACCTTTATTTATTTATATGCAGTGCTGAGAATCAAACCCAGGGCCTCACACACACTAGGCAGGTGCTCTACCACTGAGCCACAACCTCAGTCCCAGTCATTAATATTTTACTACGTATTTAAGTTGGGTAAGGAGGGAAGTAACAATAGGAAGAGATTAGGGGCAGTACAAAGAAGACACAGCATACTACAGGGACATAGCCACATCGATGTTTATAGCAGCACAATTCACAATAGCTAATCTGTGGAGCCAATCTAGATGCCCTTCAGTGGATGAATGGATAAAAAAATGTGGCATATATACACAATGGAATTTTACTCAGGAACAAAAGAGAATAAAATCATGGCATTTGCAGGTAAATGGATGGCATTGGAGAAGATAATGCTAAGTGAAGTTAGCCAATCCCCCAAAAAACAAATGCCGAATGTTTTCTCTGATATAAGAAGGCTGACTCATAGTGGGGTAGGGAGGAGGAGCATGGGAGGGATAGATGAATTCTAGATAGGGAAGAGGGGAGGGAGGGAGAGGGAGGAGGCAGGGGATTAGCAAGGATGGTGGAATGTGATAGACATCATTATCCAAAGTACATGTATGAAGACACAAATTGGGTGTCAACCTACTTTATAAACAAACAGAGATATGAAAAATTGTGGTATATATGTGTAATAAGAACTGTAATGCAAAAAAAAACACAAAATAAAGTACCTGTATAAAGACATGAACTGGCGTGAACATACTTTATATAGAAAGATATGAAAAATTGTGCTCTATATGTGTAATAAGAATTATAATGCATTTCACTGTTGTGTATTTAAAAAAATAAAATCAATTTAATAAAAAGAAAAGAAAAAAAAACAGAATCAATGGATTGCTGAACCAGATGAAGTTAAAGACACTTGAAGTCTGAGTAGCTGAGAAAGATTGCTAGAAGGATAAGATATGGTAGTGAGAATGTGATGTTGGAAGTGAAACAATTGAGTATTTGTAGTTATTGGAAATGAAGAGGTCTAGGGTAGGAGCATGTAGGTCAGTAGCTGAGTTGTATGAACTTCAGGATCACTGTAAGAAAAGAGGTTTCCAGAAATAAAGCTTTGGAAAGATCATCTCTGTTGCTACTGAAAGCACTAAAAATACTTACAAAAATTGTGTTGGAAAGAGTGACAGTAAGGCAAGAGCTCTAAGAAGGAATGGCTCAGGGATCTGAAGAGGACAACAAGGTATCTCATACAATCCTCACAGTGACTCTTGAGATACTACAACTATCATCTCTATGTAAGAAATGAGGAGGCTGACACTGAGAGAAGTCAAATAACTCGCCTAATGCAAGATAAATACTGTCTCTTCTTGGGAAAGTAGATTCCTGCTGAACACAAGGATGAATTCAGACTTCGTCTTCAGTACCAACCTCATAAATAATAGTAGATAATGATTTCCAGAATCCTAAATACAGTTACTTCTACCATTTGCTAATGCCTAAAAATTCCCTCAACCTATCAGTTCCAATCACACAATTATTCTGTGAGGATACATGATCCAATTTTACAATTCTTTTCAAGTTTGATAAAATGCTCAAGAAGAGTAGGAGGGTTCCACACAACTGAAGGGGAACAGAGTGCCTGGAGGGGAGGAGGAAAGAACAACAAAAGTAGACTTGAAAGTGATTCAGTATTGTGTCTAATTCTACCACAAGCCATGTCAGACAGACATGCTTTCTACTGCTGTAAACAAAAATATCTAACTAAAAAATGATATATGGGAAGGACATTGATAATCTCACGCAAGAACTCCGAATGTACAGAGTTTGTGGGCAGTTTGATTCAATGAGGCAGGGATGAGACTATGGTCCCAGTGAGTCAGTGATTCTTCTATCATGATTGCCAAGTGGCAGCTATGCTTTTTAGCATTCCACGCAGGTGACTAGGTCCCACAAAAAAGGAAACGTCTTAGTTTGCTTGCTGCTGATATAACAAAATACTACGAACCAGCTAATTTGTTAAGAATAGAAATTAGTTTGGCTGAAGATTCTAGAGATGGGGAAGTCCAAGAGTATGATGCCAGCATCTGATTAAGGCTAATGTTGCATCATAACATGGGAGGAAGGGCAGGGGAGCATGCCATATATACACAAGAAGGGGGACCAACTCATTGTTCTATCAGGAACCCACTCCCTTATAACCTCCATAACAGCATCAATGCATTCATAAGGATGAAGCCTTTGTGATCTAGTCACTTCCCATAAGACCCCCCTCTTAGTACTGTTACAATGGCAATTATATTCTAACATGAGTTTTTAAAGGGGGCAATTAAAACATAGCAAAGAACATCTTCATTTTTAGCAAAACAACAACAACAACAAAACCCACAAACAACCTCCCAAAGCCTTATGAAAACTTCCTTCTACATATGCTTGGCCAGAATGACATCTCATGCCCATGTCTAAATCTTGGCATTTGTCACGAGAAATGAGACCTTCTTGGTTAGCTTACCAAAGATTTATCTTCAATCTCTTCTTAAGGATATGGCCACTAGGAGGTGTCTGAGCAAAATCTAGGTTCTCTTAGTGAGGAAAAGCGAGTGAGGGGAGTATCTGGTAGTCAACCAAGCAACATATGAAAATGGTTTTGTTTCAGATGCCCCAATATATACAACAGTGCTGGAAATAGCACTTTATACTAATGTGATTTCCCATGCCTGATAGAGACTTCATGACTTTTTTTTTTTAAGTGTGTGGCTAAACATTAAACAAACTATTTCTGGAGAAGCCCTTGACTGTTCTCAACTTAGTATTTTGGAAGGAGAAAAGGAAAATCAGAGTGAAACTAAGAAAACCATGTGACTTGAGGAATTTTAATATCTGGCCCAGAGATATCAAGACATAGAAACAAGTGGGTGAAGGCAAATCTATCAGGCAGCTGCTGTTAAGGTCACCAGCTGTTTGGTGCACATGAGGATGGAGGCAAAGAGGGGCTGAGCCCAAATGAGGACTTGCAGGTCACAGGCAGAAATGTAGCCTAATAAGGTCAAGACCACACAGAGCAGAAATAAAACGAAAGTGTCTTACTATTGCTGGTTTGGACAAAATAATTTAAAACAAACTAAACTAAAAAAACTGCATCATCATTGTGGTATTTAAGCATGAATTTAAGAGTTAAAGGACAAAGTATCATATAAAACTGATAGATTTTTCAAAGATTGATGATGTAATATCTAGACAGAAAAAAACTATTGAGGACCAAGACTGACAGAAAAAGCAACCAAGCCAAGACTCTCAGGAGAGAAAATACTCACGAAACACCTGGAGTAATCTCCTGTTCCAGTGTAACATGCTCTGCCTGGCATTATACTTATTTGTTGCTTTCTTATTTTTCATGGGTAGTAACCACGCCCTTTGCGTGGGCACTGTCAGGGACTGTGTCATTAATTTTTTACCTCCTGCAGCATCTAGCATAGATAGACCCTCTAACAATACCATTGTTCAAATATTTGTTAAATTGAAAGGAGCTCTACAGAAATGCTAGGAAGAAAGGACTTCTAGAACCAAGAAATTCAAGTTTGAGAAAAGTTAGAACTCTGAAGGGAGAAGGACTAGAGGAAACCTGTAAAAAGAGATAAATTAAATTAGAGGGGATCAGGATGGAAAAGCAAATTTATTTTAGGAATCCTAGTTCCAGAGAGGGAAAAAGATTGACAGGTTAAATAAATTCTTCCCAACAATATGAAAGAGAGTAAAATTATAAAGGTCTTAAGCACAATTACTTCTGAATTATCTCCTAAATCGTATTAAGCGTTATTATTTCTATTTCTGTTCCTTACACCTTTCCTTGAGATTAGAAATGAAGAGAAAGCCCAGAGAAAGGGCTGTAAATCAGGCACAGGTGGGAATTAAATGAGGCTCTGTGATCTCTCCCAGCATGGAGGCAGGATGGAAAACGAATGTAATTAAGCCTTACATTTGCCAGGGCTCACCACTTTACAAAATCCTTTCCTGGGTGGCATCTTATTTCATGGAGAAGGATTGAAAGAGGAGATTGCAGTGGTTAGGTCAGATAGATCTGCTTCTTTCCTTTATATTTTCTTTGGTGTGTACCCATTGTGACACAGCCAAGTCTTCTTAATAAACCAGTAAGTATTGTTTGCATTCTTGCTTTTCCTCTTAAATATATATTATGCTGGTAATGAACTACTCCAGGATATAGAATATCACATGGAACTGGCTTATTCTCAAGTCTCCAAGGTTTAATGTGTCCTCATTCATGCCTCCAATTCTACCAGCACCAACGATCCCCTCCCCCAACTACCACCAGTAATTTCAGGCGGGTTTCAAGAGGGTGCTCCCCTCTGTGACAATCACAGCCAGGGTTGCCTGGGCTGGGAGATGTTGGGTAAAGCATTTCTGTAGTTGCACCGATCATTCTTTCCCCAACATCTCCCTAGCCTTTCACTCCTCGTGTAAAGTGGAGGATGCAGACAAAGTAAGCCTTTGTGAACACTTGGTTTGTCCTGAGACGCAGAAGATCAAGGTCTAACAGGAGAAAGGTAGAACAAAAAGGAAATAAGAAGCATGACTTTAAATGTACTTCACTGATTCCATGATGTACCTTTCACCCCACATTTTAGTGTCTTTCTAATTAGGGTCTCTCTTACATTTGCGATCCACCAGGAGACAAGTCCTTTGTAGTTATTATTGCCCATACACCTGCAGCAGAACTTGCAGAATGGATAGAGTCAGTATAGAGGAAACTCCTGGAGGTGAAAGTGGAGCACCCTTTCAAGAAAAGCCTCATCTATATTATAACAAATCCCACTGTTATGTATCATTACAATGTGCCAATAAAAAGGGGAAAGATTTAAAAAATTTTTAAAAACCAAAACAACCATGAAAAAAAAAGCTGTATCATCAATGCTCATCATGATGCAGAAGATGGTATTGGTTGAGAATTGATGACTCATGCTATATTCATTATCTACTGTTGTATAACAAATTACCTCCAAAATACAACCTGAAACAACATTTATCGGCTCATGTGGTTTCTGCTGATCACAAATCTGTAAGGGGTTTAGTTGGGTATTCTAGGTCAAGGCTCCCTTTGAGGTTGTAGTCAAAATGTGGGCTGAGGCTGCAGCCTCTAAATAGAGTGCCCTATTTCCTCCAGGCTCACAGATGTGCCAGCTCCTCGCCACCTCTGGATACAGTTGGCTATGAAATGGCAGATGGTCTCCCCCAAAGTGTCCAATCAGGAGAACAACTAAAAGAGAAACTACAGTGACTTCAAATGAGTGAGTCCCTGAAATTGCATACTGTCACATCCACTGTATTCTATTGATTGGAAGAAAGTCATTCAGTACAGTCCAACACTCAATGGGAAGGGAATTAATTAGTCTCCACCTATTGAGAGGAGGAGTATCAAAAAGAATTATAAGGGCTTCCCCACCACCCTGACCCCTGGATTGAACCCAGGGGCTCTCTATCTCTGGTCACATCACTATCCTTTTTATTTTTTGAGACAGGGTCTTGCTAAATTGTCTACATTGACCTCAAAGTTATGATCCTCCTGCCTCAGCCTCCTGAGTAGCTTTAATGTTGTAGTTTTAATACTACCACTCTCAGGCAAAATATGATTAGAAAGTGATAAGAAGACACAATTTCATATTTGTGTGTGTGTGTATGTGTGTGTGTATTTTTTTGGATACTGGGATTGAACCCAAGAGCACTTAATCACTGAGCCACATTACCATCCCTTTTTAATTTTTATTTTGAGACAGGGTCTCACTAAGTTTCACACTAAGTTGCTTAGGATCTTGCTAAATAATTGAGGCTGACTTTGAACTATGCACCTCTTGCCTCAGCCTCTGGAACTGCTGGGATTACAGGCATGTACCACTACATCCAGCTCATTTATATTTTAATTATGTAAAAGAGCAATACATGATAAAATATCTAAGTTAATCTTGGAAAGACCTTTCATAGTGCAAAAGAAAATTTGTAAGTTATACTAAAGCACTGTGTTGCTGTATGATTGCCAGAGTATTTTCAGTGGTATATAATCAACCATGTCTTAGATTTAATAAATACAGTGAAGATACTTTTTAAAATCTCTGAAAAGAAAGTTTAAGGAGCAATCACATTTATTCATATAATACCCCAACTGCAAAACTTAACCCATTTCTCTGATTTGCCTTTTAAAATTGTAAAGGTATAATAATCCAAAGGGTTTTTTTGTGTGTGTTTGTTTTTTGGTAGTAGGGATTGAACACAAGGGTGCTTGGGAACTGAACTACAGCTGGGTGCAGTGGTGCACACCTGTAATCCCAGTGGCTCAGGAAGCCAGAGTAGGAGAATCTCAAGTTCAAAGCCAGCCTCAGTAACTTAACTAGACCCCATCTCAAAATAAAACATAAAAATAAAAAAAATTTACAAGGGGTTAGGGATGTAGCTCAGTGGGTTAAGTGCCTCTGTTCAATCCCTGGTACCAAAAAACACAACCCCCCAAAACCAGAACTGAACTACACCCCCCACACATTGTTATTTTTTGAAACGGTGTCTCAATAAATTGTTGAGGGTCTCCCTAAATTGATGAAGTTGACCTCCAACTTGTGATCCTCCTGCCTCAGCCTCCTGAGTCAATGAGATTGTAGGCATGGGCCACCTTGCCCAGCATAATTTAATATGAAGTGTTTTCTTACCCAAGTTTTACAGGTATTTTTGAATCAACCCCAACTGTCTTGAAGTGAAATGACTTCTCCACTTTCCCTTTCTCTTGATTTTCACAAGCCTTAGCAAAATGCTATGTAACTTGCATGGGCTTTTTCACAAATTATATTAGCAGTTAATTGGATGTTTTGGAGTCTGGGTTTTCTATCCACATATTAAAGTCTGGGGCATAGGCAGAACATAAACCCACCCACCCAGGGTCCATTTTACAGAGGGACATCTGTATTACCACACTGGTTCTTAAAACTTTGAACTAATTCCATACCAAGAGGTGCTAGCACCTCTAATTCCTCAATATGCACCAAGACATCCAGCTCATTTATATTTTTACTTATGTAAAATTTAATTAATTTACTACCACCCCGAGATCTTCTCTAGATTAACAATAAAGGCAAGGGGAGGGAGGAGGGAGAGTTGCCCTGAGACCTTCAGATGGATGAAACTGTGCTGTGGCTTCTTAGTATTTTTACTGTCACCCATTGTCCAAGTTTGTTTGGGCTGCTGCAACAAAAATACTATAAACTAGGTGGCTTATAAACAATAAAAATTTATTTGTCTCAAAGTTCTCAAGACTAAGAAATCCAAGATGAAAGTTCTGGTAGATTTGGCATCTGGGGAGGGACTCTCTGGTTCATACATGGCAACTTCTCTCTGCGCTTTCACGTGGTGAAGAGGGTTAGCTAGCTCTCTGGGGCCTCTTTTATGAGGGCACCCCCATCTCCTGTTCACCTCCAAAGGCCCACCTCTTAATATCATCGCCTTGAAGATTAGGTTTCAACATACAAATTTCTGAATTACACAGACATTCAGACCATAGCTGCTTTGTATCTGATGAGAACCAATAATTGCTTTCCCCTCTTTCTTTCTGTGTACTAGTCATTGAACCCAAGAGTGTTCTGCCTCTTAACTGCAATACCTAGCCCTTTTCAAAATTTTATATTGAGATAGTGTCTCACTAAATTGCCTAGGTTCACCTTGATCTTGGAATCCTCCTACCCAGCCTTCTAAGTAGCTGGTATTACAGGTGTGTGCCATTATGCCTGACTGCTTTTATGTTCATTTAAGGGAAATGAACTGAACTAGGAATAGGGCAGCTCTTCATTTAATATATAAGTATGCCTAAATTTTGACTGATGGTTGTAAATTTTTAAGAACAAAGCAATGTCCTCCAGATGTAGTTTAGGCCTAGCTATCGTTCAGCTACAAAAAAATTAAAGCAATGAAGTTATTAGATTTTTTTAAAGATCATAATTATTTTGGGAATATTCTGAATAATGCCAGAGTTAAATGACATTTTATGTTTCTCTTACAAGAGACCCAAACAAATGAATCATAAACCTGATCATTATTTTCACTTAGAATAAAATGCATAAGCTGAAGATAATTTTATTTGAATATATTCTCTGGTGGTTTTTTCTCACATCACTGATTCTTTAGAGAAATGTCAAAGATCATGGGTTCAAATATGCATAAAGTTTAAATGAAAATTAATATTTACAAAACAAATTTAAACATTAAATATTTAAAAATTAATATTATAAAATGAGATAACATTTTTCCTAAAAGTACAGACCACCACCTATGTCTACAAATGGTAACTTAAACAAAATTTTGAGGTTTGCTTATTTGTTTTTTAAAGTCAAAGTTTACATTTACAATTGGACACAAGAATAAAAGTACTTCCAGCTATTTATGGAACTAACAGATGTACTTATATACACTGATAGTACAAATTGGCATTCACAATATTTTGAAAAGCAAAGCCAAACAAACAAATAAAACAAAGAGAAATTCTTTCTGTAGGACTCCAGATCCTGTACTAGTCATGATTTGCTCCTTAAGTGTGAAAATTTAAGTAAGCTAATATATAGGTCATCATAATAGGGCTTAATTTTCTCACAATGTTATATTTCTGTCCACATAATTCAAGAAAAAAGCAACAACTGCAATACAAAAAAACTTTCAAATTTACTGAGTTATCAACCATAATTAGAAAAACACATGATGCTCCACATCACATATACACATATGAACTTGACAAAGAATACCCTAACATAAAAAAGCTGGGAAGACATAACGTAGCTATGGTAAAGTTGTTTACTCTTTACGATAGCACTGAATTGAATTGGAATGTTTTTCCAGTTAGCTTATTGTGTGTCTTTACAGTGTTTTCCTCAACAGTAGTGTGTTCAAACTTAAATTGACCAAATTCTTGGAAGCCTTGATGCCCTTTACAGACAGAGCACCATGAATTACTGATGTATTTAGTTCTAGCATAAAATTATACAAGCTAGGAACAATTTTACCAGCAGAAAATATAACTTCATTATGGCTTCCACATCTCAAAAAATACTACTACTACTACTACAAATAAAATATTTATTAGATGGCATTTCATAGCAAGATAATAAATAACACAATCTAAACCAAACTAACCACCTAGAAAGGCATGATTCAGTGAAGAATTGAAACAACTACTCTTTTTCTTTGTATGCTGCTTTTGTCTGAACTTAGCTCCCAGATCTGATTTCTTAGCTGTCTTGAATCCTGTTCATTTCAGTTTGGCCTCCCATTACCTCAGCCTGGGATCCCTCCTGTAGACATGGTCTTCCTGTGTTCCAATATCTCTGCAGTCTGTTTCTAGTGTGGCACGCAGATTGGGATGCTCCAGGAAGACGATCATCATATAATTTTGAGGTTAGAGTACCCCACACTAGCTTACTACCCAGCCTTGTAAGTAGCTGGTATTACAGGTGTGTGCCACTATGCCTGACTGCTTTTATGTTCATTTAAGGGAAATGAACTGAACTAGGAATAGGGCAGCCCTTCATTTAATATATGTTTAAATTTTGACTGATGGTTGTAAATTTTTAAGAACAAAGCAATGACCTCCAGATGTAGTTTAGGCCTAGCTATCGTTACTGGTAGTTTGAGAAAAATACATGGTTGAAATGAGGAATTTCCACTGAAGTTTTTTTTTCCTTTGAGATTTTGAGAATTCACTTTTGCTTCTTTGCAAAAAATTTCAGCATTGGTCTGTGGAAACTATTCCATGCCCTCTCTGATAGTCTGGGTGTTTGTGTCCTCCAAAATTTGTATGTTGAAACCTGATTACCACTCTATCAGGAGATGGGCCTTTAAGAAGTGATTAGATCGTGAAAGTGGAGCCCTCTTGAACAGGATTAGTGTCCTTACAAGAGGCCCCAGAAAGATGTCTTGCCCTTTTTACTTTCAAGGGCACAGCTAGAAGTGTGTCCAGAATGCATGGACCAGGGAGCAGGCTCTCAGCAGGCACTGAATCTGCTGGCACTTCTGACCTTGGACTTCCAGCCTCTAGGAACTGTGAGAAATAAATTTCTATTGTTTATGCTATTTTGCCATAGTAGGCTGAACTAAGATAACCTCTGACTTTTGGATTCACTTATAATTAGTAGTAATAAATCCTCATATTACACATTACTACTAGGTGATTGATATGGTTTTGTTAACTTCTTAATAGATATATCATGATATATCATTTTAGATGCAGAAAAATAAAATAACTTGGCCAAGGATGAATGGCTAGTAAGCACCTAAACCAGGAACCCAGCCAGCCTAATTCTCAGACTCCCCGTGGGGTACTCCCCATGGGGGAGTTAATGATCTCTGTCACAGTGCTTTGCTATCACCATGGAAAGCAACTCAGCATTCTAAACAGGTCTGTAGGCTCCTTCCTTTTTCTCCCCTCTTTCTCTCTGTTCCTTGGTTTCTTCCACTATTTCCACTTGAGATTACTCTCAGGTATCCAAATATGAATGATTTCATTAGCAGAGCCCAAGGCTTATGCTAATCTGCAAAACTTTTAAAAAAAGAATGGAAAATCAAGCCATAGATATTCTGCTACACAATTACAAGTTGGCTATGTGTATATTAAGCAGACATTATTCCTCCAGCAGTAAATACTGCAATACATTATTCAAATTCATTGAGGAACAAAATATTTCACATTTCGTGTAAGACATCTGAAGCCTCTGCACCCCATGATTAAGATTTGAACTTGTAAATAATAAGCTATACTGAATAAGCTCCCCCCCACCCCCATGATATTGAAGTCATCTTTAATGATGGCATTGTGAACCACTCCAAGGATACAGAAGTGTCAGGCTGGGCATCATAATTAATTGGTAGAGCATTTGCCTTGCCTAGATTCTGTACTCCCCTGCATACAGGCATACATGCACACATACAAAGTAATGTTCTTTAGCATTGCTTCAACTTCCCTATTTATTAGAACAAATTTCTATGTCAAAAAGCTATGATAAAGTGATTTATCCCATCTTTTGTGATTGTCCTGTGTGGTTAAAATTCCTAGAAGTTAAAAAGCCAGATTGCTACTATATTAAAAAAAATTTAAACATATTTTCTTAATTTTCTAGTTGCATTATCCTTTTTTTAAAAATATTTTAGTTGTAGTTGGACACATACCTTTAATTTTTATGTGGCGCTGAGGATTGAACCCAATGCCCCACATGTGCTAGGCAAGCGCTCTACTGCTGAGCCACAACCCCAGCCCCGCACTACCCTTTTTTAAAAGAATATTTTAGTTGTCGATGGACACTTAATTAATTTATACGCAGTGCTAAAAATCAAACTCAGTACCTTGCACGTGCTTGGAAGCACTCTACCACTGAGCTACAACCCCAGCCCACATTATACTCTTTTATACACTATCTTCCTGTTGCCTCCAAATGTAAATTTTTCAGGTAACAGAAATATACACTTCTGTTTTTGACAGAAAATCTATTAACAAAATGTATTTTTTGTGGTCTTATTTGGCAGAGTGACATAAATTTAACCGCTCCTTGATTTAGTCATTGTTATGAACATACATTAAGTTGTAATATAACCATGATTTTAGGGCTTTGCCATATAAGCTCT
The DNA here is from genome assembly GCF_021218885.2 of Marmota monax. NCBI lineage: Eukaryota > Metazoa > Chordata > Mammalia > Rodentia > Sciuridae > Marmota > Marmota monax. Next base: position 7,437,521 of record NW_026693933.1, on the reverse strand, counting down.
TTACCCAATACACTATAATGGACCCTGATTCCTAGAGATTTAAAGACTCTAGTTCTTGGCCAGTGGACCAGTTTACTTCCTTTTGGCCAGATATCCCTCAGCTGTTCCCTGCCCGCCTTTGCTGTTTATCTGAGCGTTTGGAGATGTTGTTCACTAAAGTCACCAGTCTTCATTATGTCAGTTAGGTTCTTCATGAGATCTGCAAGGCTCTCCCAAGAGGAAAAGAGTTTTTGTTTACAGACTATGTAGCATATATACACATGATCTACTTCTTAGTGCTTCTGAGAGCTTAAATAATATTTTAATGATTTTTTTGCTTTAGATCTTCCTACAATTTCCTAACATTTATTGCTGAAAATATTTAATAAAAAGTATCTCTAAATCAAAATTTAATTTCCATACATGTTCAAAGCAATGGTTACAAATTAACATGCAATTTGAAATGGTATTCTTTGGCGGTATGTTCAGAGAAATGGTGACCACATCTGAATACCAGGAATTATGAGGGATTACCAATGCATTTTCTAGTGAGAAGCATTTTACTTTCCAGTGTTCACTGTGATAAAAAGGTTGATAGTTCAAACAATTTATTGCTGCTTTAGAGTATACATAATTAAATGAAACATGTTAAACTCAAGGGAATTTTTAATAGGTTACTTGCAATTGTTATTGCAGGCAACAACTTGTACATGATTTTTATTTCCAAATCCACAAAAAACAAATTTTATACAAATCAGCACTGTAAAAATGTCAATTACAGCCCCAGAGGCTTTGCTGGCAGAGTAATTGTCTAAATTCTAGGATATGGGAAACAAGGTTTTTTCCTGGATTCATCTTTTTTCTTTTTTTTTTTTTTTCCATTTTCTTTCTTCTTCTTCTGCTTTTTTTTTTTTTTTTACAAAAAAATTTACAAGTGAAATGTTACTACGAAACTTTTTATAAGGAATTTTTGCAAAACATTTACATTTTACCATCAACTATTTCTGTTTTAAAATCATTATGTAGATTTAATACCCTATGCTGCACATCAATTTATGTGGGATGACAACTTAGTGACATGCATAAAAAAACACCACAAGGCATTAAAATGGAGACTTAAATACAAATATTGTTGCAATAAAACAGTTATAAAATTGAAAAATAGGACCTAAACATCATGCTTATCTAAGTTTGACAAATTAACTTTTTCTCCTAGATTACACACTTTTATTACTGCTCTCATGAGAGTGTGATAAATAATGACTTAACATCAAGTTCTAATGTAATCAGCAACACATACACAAACCTAACCAAAGAAAGTATACTGTAAGAAAAAACTATTCTAACACTGGAGTTCTACCATGATAAATACATAGCTTTGCACTGATAATTACAATAAAGAAAAGTTTTATAATGGTGGCAAAGGGAATGAACAGTGAAATGCCATTAAACAAGACTCTACTGCACATCTGTGCCCTATTACTTATAACAGCTATATCCCACTGAGTCAAATAAAGGACACTGAAATTTACGATTCTTATAGACAGAAAAGTGGACTCAGAATGTTATGCAGAACAGACTGTCAAAATATTTCTAATTTCAGTGGTGAAATGTGCACCTGCTAACACAAATTAATATATTTTATATGCTATAAAGCTATCCAGATTCAGTTTGATAAATTTATAATAGGTCTTATTGTTGATTAAAAATAACTTCCATCTCTGATGAACATACATGGGTTTGCATTAAAACTGGTTCATGGAATAATGATTCAGAGTACTCATACTTGGTATTAACAACAAAAAGTGTCACTCGGAGGAAACATGATTAAAACATTAAGAAAGTTTTTTTGCATAAAAAAATTTATAGCACTGATTGTGTAGCATAATGATAGATAAAATATATATTTGATGTTTCAGCTCCTATATAATAAAATTAAAATGAACACTACCAAATGCTCCTCTGTACCAAACAAAACAACAAACTGATTCTGATGTCTTAAAGCCAGATACATCAGTTGTTAAGAGTACATTAAATAAAATATACAAAACAATTTACAAAATCCAACTAAAATTTAAAGACTTTGTTACAAGTCTACAAAAGCTTTAAGAAACTTGAAATTTATAACCACAGTGTAAAAATTTTTTTTTCCTTTAATCTCAAAGCTTTTTTATACAAACTGAAAGCACAAAAGACCTTCAGTTTTATATAACGCTACAAAGGGCTGGCCTAAAGTGTACATAGTGTAAACAGTGATCATTACAGTATTTCTCCTTCATCAAAAATACAAGAAACATCACAATTTTGGAAGAGAATTCACATGAGTAGTACTTTTCCTGAAATAATAGAGAATGCACAAGAAAACATGTACCTATATTCAAACAGTCCCCAAACCAATGATGTTAATAAACCAAGCAGGTAAAAACTTTAGTTTTTAAATGGTCAATGTTATTTTTGATTTTGTGTAAATACTTTTAAAAACGGTAAGCATCTTACTAATGCTTAAGCTATCAGAATAATCCAATTTTTTTCATATGAAACTTTTGGCCATCTTTCCTAATAAGACCCCTTTCTATAAGATCCTTGCATAAACGATGAAATATGTTTTTCTTTAGTCACTATTTGACTGTAATGTATTCTGATTCTTCAAAAATAATTTCTGCTTCATAATATATCTCTTATATATTTATTAGGCTGTGTAGACTTTTAGGAAAAATTCAGTTATTGACATAATATGAAGACATTACTGTGATATAAATTCCTAATTAACCTTCTAGCACAGTACTTAAAATAAAATGGGAATGGCCAATTTTTAGTAAAGGAAAACAAAAAATTATAATGTAGTTAAAAAATAATTTTCTGCTGACTTTGAAAAAAGTGTGATAATTCTTTCTTTGGCTACCAAGTCAAAGCATAAAGAATTCTGCACATTGTCAACATAACTCATATTTACAGAATATGAAACTACAAAATGATTTATAATCTATGCAAATATGTCCAATATAAACATTTAAAATGAAATTTTGTGGTTCAACCTAGGGTTAGGAATGTAATCAATCCTAACTTTAAAACAATGCACATTAAGTTGCTTCATTTTATTTTTCTGAAGCTATTATGAGTTGTTTAACCATTTTCTTCCCAGCATTTTCCTAAGGTTTCAACCTAAAATTTAACCTAAGATTTAGCTCTAAGTTCCTCTGTGTCTCCAAAATGGAGAAAGTAATTGGATTTCACTGATTGTCTGCATACACACTACTATAATGTAGTGGTAATAAAGATCTGAGATACATCTCAGATTACTGTTTTGGAACTTATCTAATTCAACTTTTGAAGGATTTCTAACATTTAGAAAAGACGGCCAAAACTATTTTGAATTGATTTTCCAAAAATCAAGCTAAGGAAATATAATATTATCTCTATCATCAATTAACTATGTGTTTTCTGTGCTATAGAGAAAGAGGAAAAAAAATCACGTAAATTATTACTGCCTGAATTTATAACAAAGTACTTTCAAAGAAAAAAAGTCCAATTAAGGTCCAGCCTGCAAACTACTGAGGTCTGTCTTTTTAAACATATTAATACATGATCATTGAGAGGGGAGGATTCTGTTTAAAGGTTATGTGATACATATTTCCAAATAACTACAACTTATAGTATGGAGGAAATACTTTTCTACCTGTTTCCAGTATATTAGTTTGTTTTTGTATTTTTAAAAATTCAACACTTTATGTGTTGAACCAAAACCCTGGAATACTTAAAGAAGCCAAGAATAAAAACATGATTTCCTACTCTGTAATCCACTTGACCAGCCCATTTCCAGATTTTCAAAGGTGTGTAAACTTAAGTGCAGCACTAGAGGTCTCTGTTATAAATAACTTTTCAGAATTCTTCCATGTTGGTTGAAACATTGGGTGTTGCTGGATTCGAATCTTGAGAAATGGCTGCAACTGTGACTATTCTTGGGGAGCCAAGCACCTCTGTAACAGATGAGTCCAGTTCTCCCGAGGTAACAATGGCAAGAGCTGTCCCGCCTCCTTTCTTATTCTGGTGCGTTTTGACATGTTTGGAGAGATGATCGCTCCTCATAAACCTTTTAGAACATTCTGGGCATTCAAATCTTTTTTCACCTATAAGGAAAAACAGTAAATGAAGTTATATACATTTAACTTAAATAAAACTGTAATTTTCAATAATTTCTCTTCTGGTCATACCATACTTTTTCTATGGTATGATTTTTTTTTTTTTTGTATAGTTTACTTAGAAGCACAATGTTTTCTGTTTTTATTTTAAAATGCCATCAAACAAGTCCTACAGGAGAAAAATCAGTGAGTGAGAAAACAATACTTAAGTTAAAGTCTTAGTTCTACTATGAACTAAATAAAAGCTGAACAATAAAAGCTGAACAAGTGAAAAAACTACTTTGGATCTCAGTTTCCCCAACCAGAAGAATGCTTCTAATAGATGATCATGTCTACTCATCTTTAAAACTGTTACTTGGGTTTCAGTTTTAATCCCAAGGCATGAAATATTTTAGAACTATTTTAAATAAAGTAAGCCAGGAATTTAGTATTGTACTGAGTTTTTCACAAGGTAAAAATGGGAAGCAAGAACATGCTGAATTTCAAATTAAATAAAGCTTTTAGGTTTCACAGAAAAATAATATTACTTTCTATTATACAAAGGGATCTTCATGCACTTATACAAACATACGGTCTTCAAAATGTAAGACAGTCCTAGTAGAACTACTTCAGTTCTCTGGAATAAAAACAGTTAACTACAAAAAAAAAAAAAAGGTCATCTGATTTTTGTGTAAAATGGACAAGGAATATTAAAAATATGGTTAACTGGTATATTCTGATATCTAAAATGGGTGACTATTAGCTTCTAAAATTGTTAGTTAATAAAACAAAGTGATGTTTTTCCAGACTGTCAGAACTTGGATAATAAGAAAGTTCAGTTCAGCTGATTTCATTTTATGGATCTACTTTTGACATACCAAGACAAAATCTATAAGCTCAAGTTTGTCCACATCAGATATTTTCCCGTTATATGTTTGCATTTACTTTTTTGAAATAGTAAACAATTAAACGCCTTAGATGAATTCTTAAAAGATATTCAAACTAAAAGGCAGTAAAGGGATATGAATATTACAAATACAGATGACATTTAGGTAAGGGTGAAAATATTAAATGCAGTTCAGGCTCAATCTTGAACTCCTTTACCTTTTCAATGTTCTTATTTTTCTTTAAAAGAAAAATAACTCTTCTGGGCACACTGGTACAGCCTGTAATCAATCTAGCTACTTGGAAGGTTGAGGCAGAAGGACTACAAATTTGAGGCCAGCCTAGGCAACTTAGTGAAACCTTGTCTCAACATTAAAAGATAAAAAGGGCTGAGGGGGTATAACTCAGTGGTAGTGTGCCACAGAGAACCACCACCATGAGAGAGGGACGGAGAGGGAAAGGAGTAGAGAAATTTAAAAGAAAAAAAATCTGTTAACAAGATTTAAAACTGGAAAAATTGTCAGCATCTGATTTTATATTTTATTTTATACATGAAAAAGTTGAGTTTCAGAAATTAATTTGCTTGAGAGTCATGCCAGGTATTAGATTTACAGTCTGAATTCTTTATGCTATTCTACCAGAGTGCAACTAAAGACTGATGTTATTTTATAGCAACAAAGGCTGTGAATTATCAAAATCAGATGGTGATAGCCTAAAGACATGGAATCATTCATAAGTACATAGCTGGAGATCAACCTGTACATAGTGGCCATTTAACAAGTATGTATTAACTGTGATATTCATAAACTCAGTAATTTTTCAATAACAATCTGTAGATTATCTACAACATGCCAGGCATTGCTGATATGAAAAATAAACAAGTGAGCCTCTCACTTTAAGAAGCTTCCTTTCTCTTGAGAGTTACTTGTAACCATGTAGAGCTATCAGTCCCAAAGAAATTCTAGCGCTCAGATACTCAGTGGCAAATGGTAAGATAAAAGGGAAATAATGGTGATGTGGTTTGTGTTAGGATTTCAGTGGTGTGGGCATCCAGTTAATCTTAAGCAAGAAAAGTTTCCTAGAATCTCATATGTGCAAATTATGTTGTATAATTCTTTTCATTAAGGGAATGACTCATTTCAGTTTATTAACCTTTTCCACAGAGAAGTAAGTTGTTTTGTCAGACAATTTCTAAATTTCCCACCCTCAGCAAACATTATCAGTATACTTTAACTCAAGGACATACAGTGCTTATACTAAGTATATATGATATTTTTTTAATAATTACTTTTATAATTATTAACAATATATGATTACTTTTTATAATTAATGCATCTAATTATCAAAACTGTTGGTACTGGTTACTATGGTAGAGAGAATGATCCTATAAAGACATCCAATCCCTGAAACCTATAAATGTGTTACACGGTAAAAGAGACTTTGCAGATGTAACTAAGCTTATAGAGCTAATATAGGGGAAGTGTTCTGAATTATCTAAGTTGGCTGGTCACATGAGCTGGTCAAAGCAGAGGACTTACTTTACCTGGTGTCAGAGAGATTAATAGTGTGAGAGGGACCTGACCTGAGTAACTGGATGGGGTCACATGTCAAGACTGCAAAAAAAATATGGGTAGTCTGCCTCTAAAAGCAAACACTGGGAGCCCAGTTGACAAGCAGCAAGGAAAAAGGGACCTTAGTCCTACCACTGCAAAAAGCTGAATTTAACTGCCAAGAGGAATGAGTTTGGAGCAGATACTTTCCCAGAGTCTTCATGAAAGAATGTGGCCCTGCTGACACCTGGATTCTGGTTCTGTGAGATGCTGAGAAGGGCCATCAACTGAGCCCACTCAGACTTCTGACCTAAAGAAACTGAGATAATAAAGTATGCTATTTTAAGCTGGTATATGTGTGATGTTTTCTTCAACTCTTCTTTATAAAAACAAATGCAGAATTTTGCCAAATATTTACTTGTATTTAAGTAATAATGATTTTTTTCTTTCATTAGTAATTATACTACCTGATTTTCAAATGTTCAAACATTTTTTAATTCCTGGATTAAACTTTGCTTAGTTATGATAGCCTATCTTTTTTACATATTGCTGAATTTAGTTTGTCAACATTTTGTTGAGAATTTTGACACCTAAACTTTTGATATTGGTCTGCAGTGTTCTCCTTCTTACCTTGTGAAGTCTTTGGTTTTGCTAGGTCACTGTGGGCCTTGCACAGTGAGTTGTACAGTATTTCCTCATAAATTTTCAGAGACTGTGTAGAACTGATATTTCTTTCTTAAGTGATATAATTGGACAATCAAATCATCTGGGCCCTGGGTTTTCTTTGTTCAAAATTTTAAAGTACATATCCAATTTCTTAACAAATATTGAACTATTCATGTTTATCTATTTCTTGTTGAACAAGTATTTGTAGTTTGTGTCTTTTAAGGAGTTGATTCTCAAATTTAGAAAGCAGAGTTATGCTCAGCACTCCTTTATTACTCATTTAATGTTTACTGGGTCTTTAGTAATGTTGGTAAATTTTCTTGACAGTCTACCTAAAAAGACTTACTAGTTTTATCTCTTTTTAAAAAATTGATTTAAAAAAATGACAGTGGAATGCATTACAATTCTTATTACACGTATACACAGTACAATTTTTCATATCTCTGGTTGTATATAAAGTATATAAAGTAGGTTGTACTAATTTGTGTCTTCATACATGTACTTTGGATAATGATGTCTATCCATTCCACCTTTGGTTTGATTAAATTTCTCTATTTTTTTCTATTTTCAATTTATTTCTGCTTTTTATTATTTCCTAACTTCTTATTTTGGATTTAATTTGCTCACGTTCTAGTTTCCTACAATGAAAGCTTATTAGTTTACTGACTGAAGGCATTCGGCATTCCTTTTTTTTTTTTTAATAGGAGGATTTAATGGTATAAATCCACTCTAAGCATCACTTTACCTGAATCCTACACATTTTTTTTGTTTTTGTTTTTGGTACCAGTGACTGAATTCAGGGGCATGTAACCACTGAGTCACATCCCCAGCCCATTTAAAACTTTATTTTAGAGACAGGGTCTCACTGGGTTGCTTAGGGCTTCACTAAGTTACTGAAGCTGGCTTTGATCTTTCAATCCTCCTACCTCAGCTTCCCGAACCACCGGGATTATAGGTATGTGGCACTGCACCCGGCCTGTAAGTCTTAGTATTTGTATTTTCATTCAGTTGAAAAAAAATTACTAATTTCCCTAGAGACTTCCTCTTGATCCATCAGTTAATCAGAAATGTGTGATTTAATTTCCAAACATTGGGGATTTTCCAGATATTTTTATTTGATTTGTAGTTTAATTCACTGATGATGAGAATATACTTTGAATGAAATTTGTTCTTTTTAACTTGTTAAGGTGTGTTCATAGCACAGAACATGATCTCTCTTTGTGTTACATGCACCTTAGTGCTTGCTCTTCCACTGAGCTACATCCATAGCTCTTTTTACTTATTTTGAGACAGATTCTGGCTAAATTGCTCAGACTAGGATTAAACTTGTGAACTGCCTAAACCTTCCAAGTATCTGGGATTACTACAAGTATTTGGCTCCATGTTGGGCTTCATCTACACTTGAATAAAATATGAACTTTGCTGGAATAAGATTTAAAAGTGAGTTTTTGAGTGTAATTAGTTGGTTCATTAAAAAAAAAAAAAAAAAGGCCATCTGATAGTTAGGTGCAGTGGTGCATGACTGTAATCCCAGTTACTTGACAGACTGAGGCAGGAAAAGTTGAGGCCAGTCTCAGTCATTTAGCGAGACCCTGTCTTAAAATAAAAATAACAAGGACTAGTGATGTGGTTCTGTGGTAAAGCATCCCTGGATTCAATCACCAGTGGGGCCTTCCTCTAAAATAAAACAAAAAAAAAGTCATCTTGACAATTTTAATTAGTATGTTTAAACCATATAATTATTGATTTGACTAGAATTAAGTCTATCACCTTATTATCTGTTTTCTGTTCCTTTTTCATTTTCCTTTCCCCTTTCCTTTTTATTTTGGATTTTTACAAACATTTTTTAGTTGTTGATGTACCTTTATTTTATTTACTTCTTTATATGTGGTGCTGAGAATTGAACCCAGTGCTTCACACATGCAAGGCAAGTGCTCTACTGCTAAGCTACAACTCCAGCCCCATATTTTGTATTATTTTAATAGTATTCTAATTTAATTTATAGAATTATCTAATTCTATAATGTATCAGATATTTTATAGGAGTTACATTTAATTTTTATTATTTATTCTTCCTTCTAGTTTCTCTCTAGCAATATTTATTTTTGCCATGAAGAACTTCCTTAGCATTTCTTTTGGAGCAAATCTGATGCCAAAAACTTTTTAAGTCTTCCTTCATCTGAAAATAACTTTACTTGGCTTTTGTTACTCAGGATATTTCCACTGGATATAAAATATTGAATTGACAGATCTTTTCTTTTTCAGGCCTCCAAAGTTTCTGAGGAGAAATCTGCCATCATTCAAATTTTTGTTCCCCCATATGTAAAATGTGTTATTTTCCTTTGGCTCCTTTTAAGATTTTTTCCTTTAATTTTCTTTTCTTACTTCTCTCTCAAGATACAGGAGTTTCTTCAGTAGTGTCTTCTGTTGGATGTGGCAGTGCACACCTAAAATCTCAGTAACTAGGGACGCTAAGGCAAGAAGGATCACAAGTTCAAAGCCAGCTTCAGCAACTTAGTAGGTTCCTAAGCAATTAAGCAAGACCCTGTCTCAAACAAACAAACAGGCTGGATTTGTACAGCCTCTATAGGTTTGATTCCTGGTACCAAAAAAAAAAAAAAAAAGGCCAGTTGTGCAGTTATGTTTTTTGCCTATACCTATGCAGCACCCACAGGATCAGAAACACTGGTGAAAAACACCTCTGAAACTCACCCATATTATGCACTGTTTTACAAGTTTGGTTTCACTCCTCAGTTGCCAGTTATTGTTTAATTTTCACTATTGTCATTCAGATGCTCAAGAAAACAGACTAGTGCCCCAGAGTTTTTAGTGTAATCAAATGGCACTGACAGGCTGCAGGCAGCTTGATCCATTGTGGCTGACAGTGAACTAAAAGACAACAGTTTGGACCATTTCACTAACTTCTGAGACATCTATATAAACAATACTGGGGGAAATTTCAGTGGAAGTGATGGAATTCTTATTTTTGATCCAATTTTCTTTTTTTTTTTAAGTTTTAAAATAAACATTAGGCATGCATGTGCCAAACACATTAGTGTGAAATAACCATTTTTTTTTCAAATCACAGAACTTAAAATTAAATTCATAAAATCAAAGATGTTTCTTAAAAAGTGAAAGTTCTCTAATAGTATAGTAAGTGTGCAAGATAACTACAATAAAATATTCATAAAAGTAAACTACATTAACATATGAACACATTAAATATATACATCTATACAACATATGTATTATAGACAATGTGACTTGGTCACATTGTTGTACTATTTCCCAATTAACAGGAAAAGTAACGGTAAATTTGAAGGTTAAGAAAAAACAGGTTAAATATTTACTACAACAAAAATAGAAAAGGAAGTTATCAACAAAATGATGGTGTCACACTTTTGCAAATGAAAACAGAGATTATCAAAGAAGAGATGTTATAGAAGAGAGCCAATCTATCTTCTGAGGAAACCTGTAAGAGTCTGGGACTCAAAATGGTGAGAAGGAAACAAAGAGTATAAAACAGAAAAAGTCTATACATAGAATATAAGTCCTACTATCAATTTTTGGATAAATAAAAATTGGAGCAAAATATTTGAGGATCTGTATGTATCTAAAGAAACATTACTTGGGTTTGGGTTATATTATTGAACTTTGCTAATTAGACATCTTCCAGTGTTGATACAGTGCCCCACGCAAGAGTCTTACAATGAAAGTGACCAGCCTATAATAAAGTTTTCATAATCTTTCACTTAAACATATTCTTTAATCATCATGATTAACTTGAATAAAAAAGAAGTTTCACTGTACAATTCAGAAAAAGCCAGATAGAGACAAAAAACTATATTGAATGACATATGAAAAACTCAAGATATTTACAGCAAGCACCTGCATTGCATCCATCTTATGAAAACAGCAAGCAGTAAAAAAAATAAAAATAAAAAAAAAACATGAACAATAAAAGACATTGTTGGAAATGAAAAAAAACAATTCAATAGAAATATATGACAGAGTAAAGAATGTCACAGAAAATAAAAGAACAAAGAGACATAAAATAAATAAAAATAAAGCAAAGGCATTGTATATATCTACAACTAAAAAAAATTGGTAAGACATAATTACATTGGGTATCCACCTCATAAAACGACATGAGAAAGGCATTAACCTCTGATATTCTTTCCAACAATTCATAATCTAATTCAATCAAATAATTTAGTCTCATCATGAGAAAACATTAGATAAACCCAAATTAGGGCACATCTTACAAAATACCTAACCTAGTGTTTGTCAAAGTGTAATGACAATAAAAGATAAGAAAAGAACTTGGAAATCCCAAATATTGCAAGAGACTAAGGCGCCATGACAAATAAATACAATGTGTTATTCTAGATTTAAACGTAGAGAAGTGTATTTGTGGCAAAGTCTGTAGTTTAACTAACAGTATGGTGATAATTTCTTAGTTTTCATAAGTCACTGTGGTTAATAAGAAGTTAGCATCAAGGGAACTTTCATAAAGAATACATAAAAACTTCACATTATCTTTTCAACTTTATTAAGCATAAAATTATTCCAAAATAAAAAGTAACAAAGTTGTAGGGGGAAAAAAAAATCACATCACCTTAAAAAAAAAAAAAAAAACCCAAGAGAGAATGACAATGGATTTTTAATTGGTAAAACAGAAGAAAAGGACAACTGAGTAATGCAATTAATGTTTTAAGGGAATATGATTTTGAATCTAGAACACTATATTAGTCAAATTAAGTGGAAAAGCAAAATAAAGAAGTTTTCAGACAAAATCACTATCCCTTTCTTTTCTTGATTAGGAAGCATTTCAGAATATTTTTCCAGCAATGAAAGGAGTAAACCAAGAAAAATGATGAGATCTTTGGAACCAATATGAGATCTAAACCATACAGCAGGCAAGAAAGATCTCATGATTACACTCCGACACAATCAGTCCATGTCCAATCAGAAACATGGAATCTCCAGAATATAGAGAAAATGAATGAAGTTGGTTCTATTCTTGAAAACTTGAAATAATTGCAAAAGTGATAAAGTTAGGTAATACAAAAAAAAAAGGTAGAAACTCGCTAGAGAAACTAAAAACAATATGAAGAAAACAATAACAGTACATATATGATCATAATGTAATTATTAAATAATTTTCAACTTTAAAAAATTAAGCTATTAAAAACAGATTAGCATTTATTGATGAAAATATAAGCATTTTAACCTCAAGAGAAAGAGAGGGTAACCTTTTAGGTGAGTGAAATTAAGAGGATAAAAAAATGAAGAACAGACACGTAATATCTATATTATAGAGGGGTAAATCAAGAGATGATGTGTGGCCTATATAAAGTTTGAAAAGATAAATCTTCTAGCTGGGTGTGGTGGTGAATAACCATAATCTCAGCTACTTGGCAGGTTGAAGCAAGAGGATCACAAGCCTGGGGCTAGCTATAGCAATTTAGCAAGACCCTGTATCAAAATAAAACAGTGGGACACAGCTCAGTGGTAAAGCACCCCTGGGTTCAATCTCTAGTACAACAACAAGGAGGAGGAGGAAAAAGAATAATTAATGAAATGAAGAAGAATGTAACTTAAAAAAAAAATCTTTTAAAAATATTTGCAGTGCTAGAGATCGAAATCCAGGCAAATATAAGCTCCTTTATAGGATTTGATTTTTAAACACTACATGCATGTATCATTTTGAAGACCTTTACATTCTTCCCCCAAACAAATACATCATTCACTATATTCAGCAGTGACTAAAAATAACTCATTTATTCATTCATAGTAATTCAATGTGTTTCTACTGATAGTAGTGATTAAACACTGAATAAAATGGTTCTTGCCCTGGATGGTCAAGGCTTTCAACTTAACACTCAACAGTTATTCCAAAAGGTATTTTCTCCCTCTCTCTCTCTCTCTCTCTCTCTCTCTCTCTCTCTCTCTCTCTCTCTCTCTCACACACACACACACACACACACACACACTTTTTTTGTTGTTGGTTTGTTTTTTGGTGGTGTTGGGCTCAAACCCAGGGCCTCACACATGCTAGGCAAAAGGATGTACCACTGAGCCACATCTACTTCTTCATTTTGTTTTCAACAAACTCAGTAAACATGTAGAAGTTATTATGTTAAAATCTTTTAAAAAAGTAACATTTGTAAGTATGCTGATATTGAGTTTACTATTTGTGTTACTATGTTTTATTTTTTTCATGGTGCTGGTGATAGGGCCTTGTACATGACAGGTGAATGCTCTACCATCAAGCTATATTCCTAGTCCCTAACAAATTTTAATTAAACAATTTTGGGGGGCTGTGGCTCACTGGAAGAGCACTTGCCTAGCATGTGTGAAGCACTGGGTTTGATCCTCAGCACCACATAAAATAATAAATAAATAAAACAAAGGTATTGTGTCCATCTGCAACTACAAAAATTTTTTAAAAAAAGCAATTTTGGATAGGGTGTATTTAAGACATTTGTATCAATAAACATGCATAATGTATATTTGATTCTCAATTATCAAGCTAGTAGATGATGATGATGGCATGAATCATATTTTTTTAAAAAGAGATGGCCTAAACAATTGTTAATATTTAACTTGAAAGCATATGTACACGTAAATCCTTTAGTTAACCTGTCTTGTATATCTGTGTGAATGTAGATGTGTGGCACATCAGGATTTTATAAACACATTATCTTTTTGGACAAAATGATGCAATCACAGTGTGAGATTCCACATCAAAGTTGTAATTTTTCTTAACTTCCTTAATCTTTCTTACTGCTATTCCAGGGTGGAAATACAACATTCCTCTTCTATAGACATAAATAGCAGATAATTTTCCCACAAAAGATATAACATTATTAAGGAATTAATTTTAATCACATCATAGTTGACAATATCAAGGGTGAGTTGGCATTAAAAACCTCATAAAATACAGGAAGGTATAAAAACTTTTATAAAAAACTTATAGCTCACTGCTTTAGTACTAAGTCCTCCAGGGATTGAGCCAATAAACTAATACTCATTGTTGTTACTACTATGTGTGCATGTCAAATCAGATAATTTTGCATTTAACATTTTTTCTTTTCTGAGACTGTACAAAGGAGCTAATTTCTATCTCATAGAGTTGCTGCTATAATCAACATATTCAAAATATCTAATAAATGGTAATTGATTAAAAAAAAAAAGTTAGTTCTAAGCCAGTCATGGGGACATGCCTCTAATCTCAGTTGACTCAGGAGGCTGAGGGAGAAGGATCACAAGTTAGAGGCCAGCCTCAGCAACTTGTCTTAAAATAAATAAAGGACTGATGTAGCTCAGTGGTAGAGTGCTCCTGGGTTCAATCCCCAGCTCCCTGCCATGAAAAGAAAAAGAGTCAGTTGTCTTCCTTTTGTTCCACATATACTTGGTATAAGTTAAGGTTAATTCAATAATTTACTTAAACTAATTTGTTCAGCAGTTAAATACTGATATATGACAGGCATGTTCTAAATAGAGTGGGTGCATGTTCTGAGAGACAGAGACAGAGAGACAGAGAGAGAGAGAGACAGACAGACAGATGTGGGGGGACTGCTTTCCCAGATGTCAAGACCTAATATAAACCTATGATAATTATTACAGATCAATAGAGAAAGAATGAGTAGACAATAAATGACTTCCTAGTTGGGTATAGTGGCACATCCTGTAATTCTAGTGACTTAGGAGGTTGTAAGGCAGGAGAAGCAAGAGTCTGAAGTTAGCCTCCAGCAACTTAGCAACTCTATTTCAAAATAAAAAAATAAAACGGCTAGGGATATACTTCAGTACCCCTAGGTTCACTCCCAGTATGCCCGCCCCCCAAAAAAGGAATTACCTTCCATACGGAAGAGAAATAAAATTGCAGCCCTGATTCATTTGATCACCCAAAAAAAAAAGAATTGATTGAACAAACCAAAAACCTTGACTGTTAAAAAGCCAAATTAATAAAAAGAAAACTAAAGCCATTAAAAGAAAATGTTTGAATAAACTTTAAAAAATCCTGGGAAAGAAGAAAATGTCATAAACAAAAAGCAAAAAACAAAAGATTTATATCTAACTAAATAAAACTATAGAACTTCTGCATGACAAAGTATAGCACAATAAAAAAATTGTTTGAAATATAGAATCTGCAACATATAATATGAATAAGAAAAAAGAAAACAATTCAAAAGACAAATGAGGAAAAGAAAAATGAACAGAAAAAATATATATAAATGACCCACACACATATGAAAAGATGATTGATCTCACTGATAATTAGGAAAAATACAAATTAAAAAAAAATAGAAACCATTGTAGATAGACAAAAACTTCTGAGCCCTGATGCTGCTAACAAGTGAGCACACAGCAAAGTGGCAACTAATGTCGCCTACTAGTGAGTACAGATTGTAATGGCCACTGTGAAGATCCTTTAGCTATTATTTAGCATAACCACATATACACATTCTCTAGTATCCAGTAATACAATTCTCCACATGTTCACTGAATATTCACAGCAACAAAGTTTGTGAAAGAAAAAAAAAACTAACAATAACCTCAACAGACTGGGAAATGAATTAATATAGGTAGTACAGTCATGTGACAGAATACTACATAGCTGTTAAGGCACACATACTTGAAAATATACACATATATGTGCTTGAATAATTTTTAAAACATAGTAAAATTATGACTGAAACATATTTATGGAACATTTTTTAATTTACACAAAACATTATTTTATATAGAGAATCATGAATAATTTGTGTAAAGGTATTAGAGATGCACTAAAAACTTTAACACATTAATAAATTCACTGGAGCTGTTGTCTTCAATATTGACTTTGAAAGAGATTTGTTTTACTAAATATAATTTTTTATTTTTTGTGGTCCTGGGGTTTGAACTCAGGGTCTCACATTCCTAGACCCTCAGAAAATAAAATATCAACAACTGTCAGTTCTGAGTGAGAACTGGGTATGTGTTATATTATTCTTGATGAATTTTCTGAATTTGTAAAGACAAAACAAAACTAATGAAGGTCACTTCTAAGATCAAAATCCAATTGTCTGTTTATCTATTTAAACACTGATGAAAAATATTACGGGAATTCAACAAACTAAGAACACAAGATAAGCAAAAGGAACAAATTCCTCCACATCATTTAAATACATTGATAAAGCTTACAAAAAGTAGAAAAAAAACACATTTCAGGAATGAAGTAAAAAAATTTTTATCATCAACATCTTTTACATAATTGCTAAAGTGAATTCTTTCTTCTTCATTTGCATATTTCTAATCTGACAGATGGACATTTTAGCAACAGGTTAGCTAAGTATTAAACAAACAAACAAAAAAAACAAGTAAAACATACAAGTCCTACTAAAATAAACCAACTAACCTGTATGGGTTCTTCTATGTCTCTGAAGCTCATCACTCCTTGTGAATCTTTTACCACAAAACATCCAGTTGCATATAAAAGGTCTTTCTCCAGTATGCCAGCGAAGATGTGCTCGGAGGTGAGATGTTTTGCCATAAACTTTTCCACATCCTTCAATATGACAGATATGCTGTTTCTTTTTTCCAGGTTCATTACTGCTCCTGCCAAAAAACAAAACCAAATAATAGTTACATTTTCAAATCTAAGTTTATAACTATGAAAAACTAAAAGGGAATCAAGATAATTAAATGGTGCTTTTCTGAATAGGTTTGTTTAATCATAATCTCACAACAGCAGTTAAAGTCAGAAAGACTTCAATTAAAGAAAAAATAACCAAGTGTGGTGGTATATACCTGAAATCCCAAAGAGACTTGGGAGGCTGAGGCAGGAGGATCTCAAGTTTAAGGCCAGCCTTAGCAACTGAGAGCTTTAGCAATTTAGCAAGACCCTGTCTCGAAACATAAAATAATGAAAAGGATGGGGTAGCTCTGTGCTTAAACACCCTGGAATCCAATTCCTAGTACCAAATAAAATAAATAAATCGGGTTTGTGTATTGAACAAAAATTGCTATTAAAAACTTGTAAACTTCCTCAGTGCTTACGTCTACTATGGACCTCAGGTTCCTTCCCTCATAGGCTCTCACCTTGGGGGAATAATCTCTTTAAGCTTTTTAAGACATTTTAAAATTCTCCTCTGAAATATCAAAAGGATGGCTAACTCCTGTTCAAAGTATAAGGTGCAGAATTTTATTTCCAGCAGGACAGTGTGAGGAGGAGTTCCTTGGATCTGCTTGCCAGCAAAACTGGTAAAAATTATAAAACAAAATATCATTTTTGTTTCTGGCAATGGTCCTTCTAGGAACAAATAACAGTAAACACACGTTTATTCAAGAAAATCTAACAGAACTGGTAAGAGCAACCACAAGCCTATGGTTTTTGAACCAAGACTCAATCCTTCCCCTCTTGCCCCCATCTTCATGACACAGGAAACAGATGCAGCCAAGAACAGGGTTCCTTTTCCTCCCACCTCTTAGCTGAAGGGCTATATCCCCAGGAGGAGCAGGATACAGCATTTCTCATCCTACCCCCAGCTACCCACTGTTGTGACTAAGTTCTAGTCAGTGTGTGGCTGAGAAATCTTGAGACTCTCTTTTTCCATCAGCCCCCAACCCTGGAACATAGGCACTACCTTGGATGTGACAAGATGAAAAATCTATGACCCAAATGGACAGTAAGCTATTTCATTCACAATTCATAAATTGGAGCTTCTAAGCTGGAAGAGGCAAGATGAGAAGACCTGAGGCTATTGCTACCCCTGCCACCATGCACTCAGCTCCTAAAACAGGGTGTCACTCAGAGAGAAATGTGCCATCTTTCAACCACCAGCTAGAAAGCCATGACTCAAATTTTGCCCAGAAAGAGATAAGCACACCATCAGAGAGTTCCAAATCTCTTCCTAAAGGAAGTGACAATTTACAATGAAGCTGAATAAGTTCAAGTCTAAGGGTGTCTCAAACAAATAAATATTATTACAAAAGAGGATCGGGAGATTTAACAGCTTCATTAGATATATAGGCTCACCTCAAAATTAGTTCAATCATAAATGAAAAAGGGGACATCACTATCAATCTTACAAAAATAAAAAGAATTATAAAGGAATTACTAGACAGACAAATTCTAGAGACAAAATGTAAAACTGACTCAGGAACAGTCGGTCAGAATAAATCCATAATGAGAAAAGAGATTGATTTAGTAATCAAAACTACCCAAAAGTAAAGTCCAAGATAAAGAGCTTTACTGGTCAATTCCAGAAAGCATTTAAAGAATATCAATTCTTCAAAAATGTTTTCGAAAATAAAACTGGAGAGAACATATCTCCAGTCATTCTATGGGGCCAGTATTACTATTCCCAAAACCAGATAAGGACATTACAAGAAAAGAAAACCAAAGACCAGTATCTCTTTTGGGTATAGATGTAAAAATTCTTGACAGTATACTATCAAAGTGAATCCAACAACATATAAAAAGAATTATACACCATGATCAAGTTGGATACGTTCCAGAAATGCAAAATGCTTTAATATCTGACAATCAACTAATGTAACATATTGGTAAAATAAAAATATAAGCACATGATCACCACAACAAATGCAGGAAAGCACATGAGACAATCAAATATCCTTTCATAATAAAAATACTCAACAAAATAGGAATAGAAAGATGTTTCCTTAACTTGATAAAGGGACTCAGAGCTAGATCAGAAACAAAACAAGGATGTATACTTTTGCCACTTCTATTCAACATTGTACTCAAAGTTCTAGACAAGGCAATTAACGTGAGGGGAAGGAGAGAGCGGGGAAGAGAGAAACTGAACTCTCTCTCTAGAGTGGAAAATTGTAAAATCTTTATTCACAGATGCCATAAACGTACATATAGAAATCCTAAGGGATCTACTGAAAAAAAAAAAAAAAAAAAACTACTAGAACTAATGAAAAAATTTAGCAAAAGTTTTAGGCCAGCAGATCAATATATTAAAAGTTTATTTTTTACAACTAGAATGAATAATCAAGAAAACCATGTCATTTATAATATGCAAAAAGAATAAAATCAGAATAAATTTAACGAACATGCTAAAATTATATTCTAAAAACTATAAAACATTGACAAAAAAATCAGCAAGAATCTAAATCACTAGAAAAACCTCTCATTTGCATTGGTCAAAAGATTTAATATTGTTAACTTGGCAATATTCCCCAAATTGATTTGCAGATTCAATGTAATTCTCATCAGAATCTCATCTAGCATCTTCATAAAAACAGACAAGTTGATGCTAAAAGTCACATAAAAGTGAAAGTTTTGCTAAGTACGTGAAATTTTGAAAAATAACAAAAGTTGAAAGACACCACATTTCCTGATTTCAAAAGTTATAACAAAGTCACAGTAATCATGACAGTGTGATACTGGCATAAAGATAAATATAAAGTTCAATAAAATAGAATTAAAAGTCCAGAAATAAACCCATATGTCTATGGTAAATTATTTTTGACAAGGGTACCAAGATTAGTCAGTGGGAGAAAGGATAGTCTTGTCAATAAATGAATGGTGTTGGACAAAACCCTTACCTCACACCACATACAAAAATTAACCCTAAGTTGATTAAAGATCTGAAGAGTAAAAACTATAAAACTCTCAAAAGAAAATTAGGATTCTTCATGGTCTTAGATTTGACAATGAATTAAATATCACACCAAAACCAGAAATAACCAAGGGGGGAAAAAGAAAACAGAAAAAAAATTGAATTCAAAACCATTGGTGCTTGATGCAAAGGATACTATTCTCCAAAGATATACAAATGACCAAGAAATGCATGAAAAGATGTCAACATCAACAATCATCAGAAAAATTCCAGTCAAAACCACAGTGAGATCCCTCTTTAATCCTACAATTGGATATAACAAGTCAGACCAAGTGTGGCAATGATATGAAGAAATTGGAATTCTTACATACCACTGATAGAAATGTAATATGGTGCAGTCACTTTGGAAAACAGCCTGGCAGTTCCTCAAATGGTTAAACTACATGACCCAGCAATTCCATTCCAAGGCACATACACAAGAGAAATGAAAAACCTGTATCCACACAAACACTTCTACTCAAATGTTTACAACACATTATTCATGATTCTCAACAGGGAAAAAAATCCCAAATATCTACCAAGTGATGAGAAAAACAAAATACAGTCCACAATATGGAATTATTCATCCATAAAAAAGGAATGAAGTATTAATCGTGTCATCATATGGAAAGACCTTGAGAACATTAATGCTAAATAAAAGAAGCCATCCACAAAAGACCATAAATTCCATGATTCTATTTATATGAAATGTCTAGAACAGACAAATCTATAAAGGCAGAAATTAGTCTCACAGTTGCGTAGACTGAGAGGGCTGGGAGATTGAGAGCTAAAGAACACAGGACTTCTTAAAAAAAATAGGATTTCTTTTGAGGATAAAAAAATATTCTAAAATTGATTATGGTGATATTTGTACAATTTTGTGAATACATAAAAACCACCAAACTATACTCTAAATGGGAAAATGTCACGGTGTGTGAGTTATTTTTATATTAACAAGGGTGTTTAAAATTTTTACAAAATAAAAGAAATCCACTTTTTAAAAAATATGAGGTACAAGGCAGAGGATCACTCAAGTCTCACTCCTAGAATAGTCTAATTCCCTTCATAACATATTTCAGATTCTAGGCAACAAAGTCAGTGAGGTTCTAGGAATCAAAGTAGGTAGCCAACAACTTCACTGGGAGTACTGATTTTATAACTTTGAGAGTTAAAAGAGTTGAAAACAGAGCATTTACCTTCCTTCTCCTTCCCTACAATTAGGACAGGAACAGGCAACTCTTCGAAGCCTCTTGCCAGGTTGCACCTCTTGGTCAGAAGTCTGCTGGCTTTGCTGCAAATGCACTTGAGTGAGTTGATCAGGACTAACAGCACCTATTGTGGCATTAGCAATTCCTCCAACTGCTACCGTTACAGGAGCTATGGTAGCTTGCTGGACTTTCACTCCATCTTGTCCTTGCTGCTGACCTAAAAAGGAACAGGGGGAAAAAAGAGAGTAAATGATATTCTCTATTTCTAAAGAAAGGAAATAATTCCATGTAATTTATTTATTTACTTTTGCAGTACAGGGATTAAAATTAGGGCCTTACATATGCTAGGCAAGCACTCTAACTTTGAGCTATATCCCCAGTCCCCATGTAGGTATTTTAAAACTAATATATTTGTTCTAATAATCTGTGTCATGTACAAAAGAGTTAATGACTCATATATGCCAACTCTCCTAAAATTTAATATTCATTTTGATTTTAGTAGCTCAGAGTATCTCTTTCTCTAGTTCATGGGGCCATACATAAATCAGTTAACCTTCCTTGTGGCTTAATTTCTCCCTCCAACTGTAAAAGGAAGATAATAATACTTGCCACCTACCTATCTCAGTGAAGTACTGTGGGGATTCATGAGATATTTGAAAAACATTCTGAGATCCTCAGATGAAAAATGCTACATAAATACAAAGCATTATTACTATTTCTACAGTAAACAACATGTATTAATCGCGCCGAGAAAATACAGAAGAAAAAAATAACAAAGGATTAACTTTTATGGACATTTCTTATTTCTCAATCATTTAAGCAAAATTAATCCCTTTATTGAAAAGTCATTTTTGTATTATGCACAGTTAACTGGTTTTCTAAATGTAAACCACTAATGACTATTACTTACCATCACTACAGCAATAAAAAGACAGGATATTGTTATTCATTCATGTTTTATAACGTAGGCTTCACCTCTCAAATTAGTATATACACTAACTCAGCTTCTTCACTTAGGAAAAAAACTATGCATAATATGACCAAAAAGTATCTATTTGCATGGTTTAACATTACCCTGAAGTAAAACTGAGTAAATCTTATAATCACCCTTTTTCCAACATAGTTCTACACTCTGACCATCAGAGGTAGCAATATCAAGTAAATGAATAGACTGAAAAACAAAAAAAAAATCATCCGTTTATGAAAGAATGCTCCCATCTCAGAGAGTTGATGTAAAGATTAATTACGTTAATACTTACAAATCTCTTATGGTACAAAATTTTCATTACATGTTAGCTATTATTACGAGTCTCCACTGAGTGGGTGGCAACATAAGGATAAAACATATTAGCAGAAACAAACATGTGGGTCCTGGCTGTAAAAATAAAGGAATGTTTTTTAAAACTGCACTTACAGTACGTTAAACATATGGAATAACCAAGAAAAGACAATAAAAATTACCAAGTAAGAAAACAGCATGCATTTAACTAAACAAATTTAAACCCCTGACTCTCCCAGCCAAAGTAATCTCAACCTTCTCTGTATCCACAGCACTCTGAACTCTGTGGGAATACCCTTCTCTGAATATAAACACAGCCATCTTGAATATTGATAAGGGTCTGGTTCCAGCAGGATCCCCACCCTCATGCCCTGCCCAACATACAGATACCAAAATCTACAGATGCTTAAGTCCCTTATACAGAATAGCACAATATTTGTACATAATCTATGCATTCTCCACTCACTTTAAATTATTTTTTTAAAAGATTACTTATAATAAATACCTAATACAATGTAAATGCTATATAAGTAGTTTGCTGCATTGTTTGGGGAATACAGACAAGGGGCAAAGTCTGTATATACTCAGCACAGATGCAGACACCTGATACTTCTGAAACAGTTTTATGAAATAAATTTTTAAGTAACTCAAAATTTCTTGGTATTGTGGTTACACACTATGGTAGAACAGGCTGAGTATAGCCTTCTTTTTTCTTTCTCCCATGCTAACAGAGGAAAAAAGCACTCCAAGGCTGCTTGCAGCAGTCAGGCAATCTCTCTTATTCCACTGTTTTAGTCTTTTCTTTTTTCTCAAATACGGAAATTTGGCCAAGGCAGCAAGACAATAGACTTTGAGATACTCAACAACATTTAGAATGGGTATATGAGAGGAAAAAAAAAACCAAAAAACTCACTTCTTGCACATTTACCTTTGTCACCAATTGAGTGGTCTTTTACTTCAATAGAGTATTAAATTTGAGGCTTATAAGTTTAGAAAAAGAAGGGAAAGCAGGTTTAACTAATAAAGGAAAATACATATTCTATGTACACAAGCCTAGTTCTCTGGGTTTTGAGGAAGGGGAACTTGCCTAAGGCAACAAAGTATCATTCTGACTTGATTTCTCATATACCTAGCTCCCCAAGAGATGATAAAGATTGAGTTAGAATTTAAGAATTCCCAGTTTCACTAATCAGATATTCCATCATAGTATTAGTCACAGAATTATTTCCAACAAAGGCCGCTCAGGACAGAGAACATCTGTGTGGTTTTGTGTCGTTTTTACTTTAGCTATCAAAGTTCCTGGCACACTGGAAATATTCAGTGACTGTTTCTTAAATAAAGTGAATGGGAATTTAAAATTCAAACAAACGCAGAAGCTTTCTTCTGAAACAAGGCCAATAATACATCAGAATGCTCCTAGATGCTAGCTAGTCTGCCATATACACGTAACGTTGGTGGCAAGATGATAAGAAGAGCAAGTGGACGTTTACCTTAATTCCCTCCAGCTTTATTAACACAGAATTCAGGCAACTTAAGAGCTGAGCTGGGGTTTAAGTCACAACCTGCTACCAAAGTCACTGTATTTCTTCTCCCTCAGGTATTGAATTTATCCTATAACATACTTTCAACAAATTCAGCAAGATCTCTCTTAAAAAAGAGTATTAAAAATATACCTCACAGGCAAGGCAGCTAACAGTATTGCTTGCCAATAATAAAGTTTGAGATGTCAAATACCAAAATTTTGAAAAATCTCACATCCATTAATTAATTAATTAATTAATTAATTAAGAGTTTTAAGAATACTGCATGCTCACCATTGAAAACTAAGAGGGAAGAAATAAAATCATGCATATAGCCATTACCCATAGATTGCCACTTATTACCATTTTGATGTATTTGTTTCTAATCTTTTGTTCAGCACATTTTGATACTGATGCAATTCTACTACAAAATGGTTCTGTATTCTTCTTAATAAGTACTTCCAAGCTATTACATTTAAGATAATAAGTGTACATTATTTTATCATATACATACAACATAACTTATAAAACTACTGCTCTACAATCAGACATTTAGATTATTTCCACTTATGATAAGTAACATAAATAATGAGTTACTTGAACAAAAATACTTTTACTCACTATTTTCAATGGATAGTCCAGAAGTGAGATTACTAGGTCAAAAGGTATGAAACATTTATAAGATTTCATACAGATTATGGAATTTCAGGAGTGTATGAAAAGAGCTGCATTCCTTTACATTCCACTAGAAGTATGAGAACACTACTGCATCTCATGCACAAGAGAAATTCAGTAAGAATTTTAAATTATTTGACAGACAAAAAAAAAAAAATAGAGCTGGAGATGTAGCTTAAAGGTAGAGCATTTGCCTAGCATGTGAGAGACTCTAGACTAAACCCCTAATGCTACAAATACATACATACAGAGTTAAATGTAAAAACAAAATAACAAATATTATAAGAAAATACAGAAGAACCAGTCTTTTCAACAAGACTCCAATACAAAAGATGAAGGAAAATACTGATAAATTTGGCCTTATCAGAATTTAAATTTCTGAAGTATACAACTCCAACTCCATCTGATCAACTCTTAGACCAAAGTCTTTGAAATCACCATGACTCTTGATTCTTGCTTTGTTTTATATTTGATTACCAAACCTGCTGACTCATCCTTCAAAAATTATCCAACATTCAAGGACTTCTCCATCATTCCCACAGCTTGCATTTTTTTTTTTTTTTTTTTTTTTTTTTTTTAGAGAGAGAGAGAGAGAGAGACAGAATTTTTTAATATTTATTTTTTAGTTTTCGGCGGACACAACATCTTTGTTTGTATGTGGTGCTGAGGATCGAACCTGGGGCCGCATGCATGCCAGGCGAGCGCGCTACCGCTTGAGCCACATCCCAGACACTTTGTCAAAGACACTTGCTTGATCACAATACAACACAACAGCTTCCAAACTGGTCTTTCTGCTACCACTGCCCTATCTATTAATAAGTTCCAGGGTGCCAGAAGGATCACTCTAAAATGTAAAGTCAAATCAAGTCATTACTCTGCTTAATGACTGCCTATAAAGTCCTACATAAACTGGTCACATTTACCTCCCTAAAAGCATCTCCAGGTGTATTCTACCTCAGCCATGCTGATTCCTTTTTCTGTTCCTTGAATATAATAAGCATAGTTCCAAAGTGATGTTTCTGCTCTCTATCTCTGCCTAGAATAGTCTTTCCCCAAACTATGTATATAAAAATTCCTTACTTCCTTCAAATCTTTGGTTTAATGTCACCTCCTCAATGTTGTCTGCCTTACACCAACTGTTCTATTTAAAACTCAATCCTCTCCAGCAATCCCATTTCCCTTACATTCTGTTTAACTTTTCTTTTTCCACATACCAAAGGATATTTATTGCAACTGTTTCTAACAGTGAAAATTCAGAAACAAATAACTAAGAATTGGGGGGAAAGATAAATGCTGTGAAAGAGTTGAAAGATGGAATGTAATGTAGTAGTCAAAAAGAACAATAGAAATACTTAAGTACTGTCTGTTTTAAAGCATATGGTTATATGAAAACAGAGTTCCTAGTAAATGTTTATATTATAGTACTATAAGGCTCCTACAATGACATTCACATGTAGTAAAAGAGAAAAAAGTGGGAAAAAATCTGAAAGGATATATAATATATAATATTTAAATATTATATTTTATATGTAATATAAATATATAATATTTGAAAGTATTTTCTTTAAAAGGGGGTTGAGGGGCTGGGGATGTGGCTCAAGCAGTAGCACGCTCGCCTGGCATGCGTGCGACCCGGGTTCGATCCTCATCACCACATACAAACAAAGATGTTGTGTCCGCCGAAAAACTAAAAAATAAATATTAAAATTCTCTCTCTCTTTAAAAAATAAAAATAAAAAAATAAAAGGGGGTTGAGACTAGAGCATAGTCAAAGGAAACTTCAGTCTCACTTATAATAGTTGCAATTTTTATTTTTGAGGAAAAAAAACATTTTCATGTATTGCTAATATGACTAATTTTAAAAGGGAAATTTTAATAATCTATTACTGATTTTATCTATATTTATTAGATTTCTAATAGAGTTGAACATGTTTTTCAAATGTTTACTGGTCATTTGAATATTTCTTGAACTGTGTGTTTATATCCTTTGCCATTTATGTATAAGGAGTCAGGTCTTTTATGTAGCTCTACTTATTAAGGACCCCTAGTTTAATGTGTTGAAAATATTGTTTATGGTGTACACACTTTAACCAAACTTTGGACACTTTAAACAAAAAGGAACATAGAGGAAAATAGAAATAAAAAATATAAAGATACAACTTGTGAATTTCCTTCACCTATTATTAACATGATTCATGCTCTTTACACAAACCCACTGAGGTAAATCAGTCAGTCATTAACACCTTCATTTTACAGATAAGAAAACAGACCCAAGATAATCCAACTGGGCCTATTCTTCTTCTTTTTTAAATTTTTTGTACCAAAGATTGAACCCAGGGATGCTTAGCCACTGAGCAACATCCCTAGCCCTTTTTCATATTTTATTTAGAGAGACAGGACCTCACTGAGTCACCTAGGGCTTGGCTAAGTTGCTGAGGCTGGCTTTGAATTCATGATCCTCCTGTTTCAGCCTTCCCAGCCACTGGGATTACAAGAGTATGCCACTGTAGCCAGCTGGGCCTATTTCTTCCTATGGAAAACATAATGATTTCCAAGCTTTTTGTTTGTTTGTTATAGTGAATATCAGGTTACATTACTGGGTAGGTAATATAACCCAGAAAATGGAAAAACTAAGCAACCTCAACTGTCTACTACCTACTTATAAATAAATTAACCCAACTATCATTTCAATGAAAACCACCTATTTAATAATTATCAAACAGTATCAGAACTCAACTAATGTTTATGGTTTTCATTCATATCATTACTATCACAAACTAAAATTGAACATAGGAAAATTAAAATATGGTACCTTGTATGTTACCTTTAACAACTACATGACTCTGAGATTAAATCTTTTGAAAAGAAGACAATATAAATTTAGGAATAGGCTTTGACAGATTTGATAGACCCAACTAAAAAGATTCCACAGTAGAAAGTGAAAACAATAATATCCTAGAGGTTTGGAAATTATACAAAACACTTCTTTGTTTTATGCAAGGCTACAACTATGTGTTTCCCTACAGGATCACAGGTTCAAGGCTAGCCCAGGTGACAGATTAGTGAGATCCTGTCTCAAAATAAAAAAAGATGGATGTAGCTCAGTAGTGGAACACTTGCCTCTAACAAGCACAAGGCCCTGGATTCAATCCTCAGTACCAATAAATAAATAAACAGAAAGAAAGCAAGAAAAGAAAAAAAAAATCAAGCAAACACAAAAGTAGAGGCAAGAGGATCCCAAGTTTGAGGGCAGCATGAGCAACTTGATGAGGCTCTGCCTCAAAAATAAATTTTGAAAGGACTGGGGATATAGTTTAGTGGTAGAACACTTGCCTAGTATGTGCTAGGCCCTGGATTCAATCCCCAGTACTAGAAGGGGAAATAAACCCCACCCAAAAAAAGCAAAAAACAAGCAAAGAGAATGCTGTTTGCAAAAAAACAGATAAAAGTGGTATCTCAAACTTTTTTATCTATCACTAGAAATTCCTTGACACCAGAATACATGTGTTTTATGTGTACATATAATTATAATTACAATTTAATTTATAAAAATAATTATAAAATACATAATTTGTAAGTACCAAATATACATAAGTGGATGCTTAATTTGACTGGAAACAAATTTTTAATATTTCCTTCCTTCCTTTCTTTTTAATGAACTTTAGGGCTGGGCTAGTCAGGCCTCACTAGCCACAATGAAATTGTATGTAATTCAATTTTTTTAAATATTTTTTTTTAGTTATAGATGGACACAATATCTGTATTTTATTTATTTATTTTTATGTGGTGTTGAGGATTGAACCCAGGGCCTCAAGCACTCTTGGCAAGCGCTCTACCACTGAGCTCCAGCTCCAGCCCCAGCCCCTGTAATTAAATTTTTTGTTTTCAATGAAATTGTATGCAATTCTGTTTTGCTGTACTAGAAATTGAAGCCAGGCCTTTTGTATGCTAGGCAAGAATTCTTACACTATACTTCCAACCTTTCTTCCTGATTTTTATTTTGAAAAGCAAACAGACTAAAGTATTAAAATTTGTGTTAAGGGAGTTAAAAGCTCACAGTTAATTTTGCTCAGAAGTTAATATATTGGTGTGGTTTGAAATGATTATATTCATCAGCAGAACTAGAGATCTCCCTGATCTATCTACGTGGAAAAAAAGTACTGAATAGTAAGAATTTATCAACATTCATTGAGAACTACCATCTTGAAAAACAACTGTAACTGGAAGACAATATTCCAAATATCAGAAAGATAACCACAATAGAAGTGGATGAAATTTCAGTTCCGAGGAAAATCCTAATGACAACCTTACCCTTTTTCATACTTCACACATAACCTGCTGGGATAGGTTATTAGTCCAAAAGATTACCTACTTCCCTATCCTCTGAGTCAACCCTCACCAATTAATTTTGATTATTATTTGGTTTCTAGATTCTCTGGCACAACAAATACAAGATTAAGAGCATTTCAGTAACTGAAAAGATCTGTATCAGATCTTAAAAGAAAAATACACACTCAAGTCCTTCCCTATCCGAAGATTCATCTTCCTATACTCTCAATTTCTGTGAAACCAGATTGTCCTCCTTTCTCCACTGTACACACTAAGCAATCCAAGACGCAAATTCGCCCATGATATTATACTTAAGGTCCCTTGAAGGCTGCCCGTAACTTTCAGGATGCAGTTTAAATTCCTTATCAAGAAAAGAATATTTCTGACCTGGTCCTTACCACCTTGACTTGAGTACATGAACTCGTGGTCACAGCACCTGAAGTTATCCATAAATCCCAGATTATACCATGCCATTACATGAGCCTGACCTTCAGCATTAGATGTTTCTTTGCCAGTATGGCTGATGTCATTCTACCTGAACTATCCTGTATTACCTCCTTCAGGGACCCTTCCTCACAAAGTCCCTCATTTTATTATAAAGCCACATTTAAATGTTCTCATAGAAGACAGTCCTTCCATTTAAAAAAATACCACACTATATCGTAACTAATCTGATTTCCAACCTGTTAACATCCCTGATCCAATTATATACTTACACACTCTGTTATGCCTTCTTTTGTGTTATATCATCTATACCTAACACAGTACTTGGCACACAACAGGCCCTCAACAAATAGGTACTATATGAAAAAACAAAATCATGGCCTTACAAAGCCTTTCTCTATCAGCCTCCAAGATATTGTTGTTCTTCCTCTGTTTTCAAACTTTTCTGAAGTATATTATACACTTAATATTGTCACTATGCCCTCATATTTAAACCCTCACCCCAATTTTTTATTTAGAAATCCCTTAGTTTTATAAAGTTGCACACCCCTACAGACTTTCTGGGGCAATAAAAATGTTCTACATTAGTGCTTTCCAATATGGTCTCCTCTAGACACATATGGCTAATAGCACATGAAATGTGGTTAATGCAACTGAAGATGTAAATTTTTAATTACTTTTACCTTAAAAAACCACATGTTGGCTATCATATTGAACAATATAGGTCTTACATCTCATCAAATAATTCAAATACAAAATCCATTAAACTTTCTCACTCTTCAAGTCATCTTAATAACATTCGATACTGAGATTCCTCTTCGTTGTTGACAGATCATCCTGTGTTCTCTCTCTCGCTCTCTCTCACTCACTCATTCTTTCTCAGCTCTTATTCTTAGCTCAACTGTCTCCTTTTGGTCCCCAAAGGTCAGTGTCAGAACTTCAAACAAAAGCTGTTGTCTCATCAATTCCATTTATTACCACAATTTCAATCACCAGCTCTCTGCAGAATTCCAAATCTAGAATGCCAATTCTGATCCCTTCTCACATCTAGTCTCCAAATACAAACTAAACATTTCCAATAAAATGATTTACTATTAGCTAAATAGTAAATCTAACATAACAAATATGAAAGTTCAAGTTCACCCCATTCTTTTTCTCAGTGTTATTTCTTTCAGTGGTACAATTATACCCATGGTCATCCATACTTAAACTTACTAAAATTCCTTTAGTTTTCCTCTCTATAATCATGAATCAAATACTGTAATTTTTCTTAAGGACTCCTGAAAAATCACACCTTGAAATCAAGTTCAGATTTTTATCACTGATATCTGGACTAAATCTGTGGTATAAAAACTGATTTCCCTATTTCTCTTAGTGTTTTAGTTTTATTATCCAGCACTACAAGTGAAACTCCCCTCAAAAAGTATACACCTTCACACATCTCTTCAATGACTTGTCACCTGTCCTTGGTCTGACACCACCATTCTAAAACCAGACTTCTATCAATCTGGACAACTTCATCTTCTAGCATTTCCCTCAAAAGCTCCACAACAGTTTAGATGGTCTACCCATTCTATCTTAAATATGTGAACCATATTCCAGATTCCTTTCTTTGTACCTGCTGTCTCCTCAGTCTATATGCTTTGCTTCTTTATTCATGTTTGTGAAGGCTCTTCTTTTCTTTAGGAATCAGTTCAAGTCTCCTGGGTTTCATGAAGTCTTGGATTTCTGCTATGGCTCTCAGTGACTTCATTCCACTCTTAATTTCAGTATCACTACCTTTTTTCATTCATTTCACTTTTAATACATGTCATCATCTATTATTCCTATGTTCTACCTTTTATATGAATGAATACTGTGTCCCCTCAACAAGAACCTAAGCTTTTAGAAGGCAAAGATTTCCACCTTTATGTTCTAGCACTTACCCTTAACTGTGTTTATACTTTGTAAGTCGGAATGTTCATAAATAATCACAAAGAGATATGCTGTTCAAGTGGGAACACACAGAGAAAAAGAGAAAGAAATCTAGATACTAAACATTAAATGGGTAAAATGAAAAAAAAAAAAAAAACACAAGGAAAAGCAATCTGACATGAGAAGAGAATATGGGCAAAAGCAACCACCGAATCAGACCTTAGTATATTAGCCATCTAAAAATAGCATAATCTTATCACAGTGATCATCAATGACTCTTGGGATCTTTCTCTTGCATAGAAAGTTCACCCAAATGAGCACTACTTAAAATAAATGAGTAAAACATAGGGTTTATGATTTCCTAATCATCTTTTCTCCCCTACAATGATATTTATTTTAATGAAACCTGATATATCAAGGCAATCTGGCAGCCAGGGTAGGTGGGTAAAAGAATTTCCAAAATTACAATGATAGCCTTAATTTCAAAGAAGTTTATAGCTGATCTGTCCAGCCCTGGAAATACAGAACTGGCACTCAGAGGTAAGAGGGTACAGTATGCCCTGTCAGTTCTTAGGGTCACAGCTTAAAATAGTTGCTCAGTAGGGCCAAGGGAGGCTAGTCCAAGACTGTTACACTGCCATAGAGCAGTCTAACCTAACCCCACAGATGGCTATTTTAAGCTGCATCTCCAAACAGCATATTGAGCAAGGAGGAAATACTAGCTTTCTACTTTCAAGTATAGATGAACTAGCCACAATTTTCCTATAAAAATTTAATGGGGATCATTCTAACCATGGAACCATCCTCCATATTCTACTATGTAATCCAGACCTATGTTCAATTGTGAGGAATTCAGCTCTAGTTATTTCTTTTACCCACAATTAAGATGAGAAGAGTAGGTAGGTACATATATTTGAGTGGGAAAAATTATATTTAAATATGATTTTTTTTCCTAGACAAAATAACAGTTGGCATATTGAGGAGAGGAGATCAGAACATAAGCAAAGAAAAGGTTTTATCATTTACCTGATTAATTGACACTATGACCGAAAAAACAAAATCTCATTTATATATATGAGCTTTGATAGGACAACCATTTCTGCACTTTATAGACTAATTTGAATACTTTATAGGAGAATTCAGACAAGGAAAGGAATGAACTTCACTATAAAAGTATAATCAAAACTTCTAAGAGTTAAAAACTCTTTAAATCAAGAGTATTTTATTCTTCTAGTGTCTTCAACACAATAATTATCTCCAAAAGACCATGTATTTGTATATTGCTGTTTTTTAAAATTAGATTCATGTAATTTACTGCTCATACTAAGATAGTTCAAGAATCTTTCCACATATGTGCACTTAACCATTATGTATGGCAACAGATGAGAAATGAATGATATAAATAAAAGAACAACTAATGAAAAGAACCAACGATTGATTACAATCATATCCCTTTCCCCTTAATCACACTGGAGGCTTAATTACTATTTTAGATTTGTATTTTGTTATCCCTTGGGGAAAAAAGTCATGTGCTTTTATCAACTTGGGCAGAAAATTATCTATTTGTGATCAAAGAATACTTCTGGCCTGTTTACCTTTGATGATTCTGAAAAAAGGAAAAGAACATGAAACTGTTCTTATTTCTAGATGTAGTAAATACAGGTTGACAATACCTTATCCGAAATGCTTGAGACCACAGCTATTTTGGATTTCAATTCTCTTTTTCAGGTTTGGGAATATTTTCATAAACATAATGAGATATCTTGGGATGTGACCTAAGTCCAACATGAAATTCATTTATGTTTCATACACATCTTATACACATAGCCTGGAAATAATTTTGTATATTTTCAGTGTGCTGGCATTTTGATAGCAACCTATCACACAAAGTCAGTTGTTGAATTTTCCACTCTTGCCATCAAGTCAGTGCTCAAAACATTTCCAATTTATCTGGGTTCAATCTGATGACTGCCATTAAAAAGAAAAGAGAACAGCTTCTGATTTCAGAGCATTATGGATTTCAGGTGAGGTATGTTCAACCTGCACTTAAATTCAGAGAATGGCTTAACTTTTTTTTTTAATACTCAAAATTGCTTTTATTTTAAAAAAAATACTTAAGAATCAACTTAACAAAAGAGGTGAAAGACCTCTACAATGAAAACTACAGAATGCTAAAGAAAGAAATTAAAGAAGACCTTAGAAGATGGAAAAATCTCCCTTGTTCTTGGATAGGCAGAATATTATCAAAATGACCATACTACCAAAAGCATTATACAGATTTAATGCAATTCTAATCAAAATCCAATGACATTCCTCATAGAAGCAGAAAAAGCAATCATGAAATTCATCTGGAAAAATAAGAGACCCAGAAAAACCAAAGCAATCCTTAGCAAGAAGAGTGAAGCAGGTGGCATCACTATACCAGACCTTAAACTATACTACAGAGCAATAGTAACAAAAACAGCATGGTTCTGGCACCAAAACAGACTTGTAGACCAATGGTACATAATAGAGGACACAGAGACAAACCCACATAAATACAGTTATCTCATATTAGACAAAGGTGCCAAAAACATACATTGGGAAAAAAACAGCCTCTTCAACAAATGGTGCTGGAAAAACTGGAAATCTACATGCAGCAAAATGAAATTACGCCCCTAACTCTCAACATGCACAAAACTCAACTCAAAGTGGATCAAGGATCTAGGAACTAGACCAGAGATCCTATGCCTAATAGAAGAAAAAGTAGGCTCAAATCTTCATCATGTTGGATTAGGCTCTGATTTCCTTAACAAGACTCCTATAGAGCGCAAGAAATAAAATCAGGAATCAATAAAAGGGATGGATTCAAACTATAAAGCTTCTTCTCAGCAAAAGAAACAATCAGGGAGGTGAAGAGAGAGTCTACAGAACAGGAGCAAGTTTTTACCACATGCATACCAGATAGAGCACTAATCTCCAGGATATATAAAGAACTCAAAAATATTAACACCAAAAAAAAAAAAAAAAAAAAAAAACCAAATAACCCAATCAATAAAAGGGCCAGGGAACTGAATAGACACTTCTAAGAAGATACACAATTGATCAATAGATACATGAAAAAATGTTCAACATCTCTAGCAATTAGAGAAATGCAAATCAAAACTACTCTTGAGATTTTTACCTCACTCCAGTCAGAATGACAGTTATTAAGAATACAAGCAACAAAAAGTGTTGGCAAGGTTGTGGGAAAAAAGGCACACTCTTACATTGCTGATGGGACTGCAAATTAGTGCAACCAATCTAGAAAGCAGTATGGAGATTCCTTAGAAAACTTGGAATGGAATCACCATTTGACCCAGCTATCCCACTCCTTGGTTTATACCCAAAGAATTTAAAAACAGTGTGCTACAGTGAAGCAGTCACATCAATGTTTATAACAACACAATTCACAATAGCTGAATTGTGGAACCAACCTAGATGCCCTTCAATAGATGAATGGATAAAGAAACTATATATACACAATGAAATATTACTCAGCATTAAAAGAGAATAAAATCATGGCATTTGCAGGTGAATGGGTGGAGCTAAAGCTGAAGAATATCATGCTAAGTGAAGTAAGCCAATACCAAAAAACCAAAGGCCAAATGTTTTCTCTGAGAAATGGATGTTGATCCATAATGTGGGTGGGGGTGGGGGAGCATGGGAGGAATGGAGGAACTTTGGATAGGGCAAGGGGGAGGGAAAAAAAGAGAGGGGGCCTGAGGGTAGCAAAGATGGTGGAATGAGATGGACATCATTACCCTAGGTACATTTTTGAAGACAACGAATAGTGTGACTCTACTTTGTGTACAACCAGAGTAACGAAAAATTGTGCTCCATATGTATACTATGAATTGAAATGCATTCTGCTGTCAAGTATAACAATTAAATAAAAAAATAATTTTTAAAAAAATTTGCTTTTATTTATATATTTTTAAAAAAAATTTTTTTTAACAGTTCGGAGGACTAGACTAGGCCCCAGGGTACTCTACCACTGAACTACATCCCTAGCTATCCTTTTTTAAATTTAATTTTTTTTTTTTTTTTTTAATTTTAGGACAGGATCTAGCTAAGTTACCCAAGCTGACCTCAAACTTGGGATCTTCCTTCCTCAGCCTCCAGAGTATCTGAGATTATAGGCCTACACCACTACACTGTACTTAGTAATACTTCATCATAAGAAACCTGAAAAGTTACTAAGTGCTTCTAAATTTGTGATGCTACTAAATTTGTGTCATATAAAAATTTTAGTTTTAATTAGTAATCAAAGCATTGTGTATGATTTTAAATTCTAAAAAATAAAATCTGGCCAGAGTTATAGCATCTAGAGAGAAAACAGATATCCACTGAACATCCAATGTTTCAGTATGAAAAGGAACTATTAATAATAAAACACAAGCAAAAACTTGTTTAACTTTCATTAGCAGTTACAAAACACAAAGTAAATGTAAAGCAGATATATATCACTGAAAAAAACCAGATTTTGTCATAATACAGAATATTCATATTTTCATGTTACCAGAGAAATAATAAAATGATCTTTTATTTAATTTACAAAAAAAGCAAACACTCCAAAAGAGACACTCAAAATTCCTTTTGTTGGTGGGGGGTGTTGGGAGGCAACTGGGGATTTAACCGAAGGGTACTTTACCACTGAGCTATATCCCCAACCCTTCTTATTTTTTGAGACAGGGTTTTACTAAATTGCTTAGGGTCTTGCTAAGTTGTTGAAGCTGGCCTTGAACTTGCAACCCTTCTGACTCAGCCTCCCTAATTGATGGGATTGCAGGTGGGCACTACTGCATGCAGCTAACTCCAAAATTTCTATATGCTTTCTACAGCCCATGTAACTACTTGTCCCTGAAATAACTTAGTTCAGGAAAATGCCCATATGCCTATAGAAACTCAATTTTATTCAAAAATTTTCAGTAAAGCTGAATCTACTCAGTCAAATATTTATTAAGCACCAAAAATAAACAAGGAATCTATGGAGGAAGTCTGGAGGAAGCCAAGATGATCAGTGCACTAAAGTATTAGTGGTATAATGGACCATTACTTAATTAGATCTCATTTATAGTTGTGTATTTTCCATTACAAAAGCTGGAAGTTATGGCAATAAGCACATCTCTGGGCTTCCTAGAAACCAGGTGTAAAAGCTCCCCCCCCCCCCCCAAAAAAAAAAAAAAAAAAGGCTATATG
Organism: Marmota monax; assembly: GCF_021218885.2. Taxonomy (NCBI): domain Eukaryota; kingdom Metazoa; phylum Chordata; class Mammalia; order Rodentia; family Sciuridae; genus Marmota; species Marmota monax. The sequence continues at coordinate 7,401,115 of NW_026693933.1, read as the reverse complement.
AAAAATCTGACAGGGAATCAAAGATTTTTTAGAACTCTTGAGTTCCTGAATAAACCAGATAATTCTACATCATTCAACCAAGATTTAGGATTGGACTATAAAATGAAATTGCTAAATATTTTATTCAATATGATTTAAAAAATCATATTGGGTTCCCTGGGGAGCAGGTGACTTGCAATCCTAGAACAAACTAACATGCACTATAAAAAAATTTTTTCATGGGCAGAGATTCAATAATAGTTATACCCTTGTTTAAGCATTACATCAAGAATACATTAATTTAAACTAATTTATCCTTCCAAAATAATTACAATTCGTTTAGTTTTCTGAGGGTAACGAAGACCTATCTGAATGGTTTAGATACAAAGTATCCCCCAAAAGCTCATGTGTGAGACAATGCATGAGAGTTTATAAGTGAAATGACTGGGTTATGAGAGCCTTAATCTAATCAGTGCATTAATCCCATGATAGGGATTAACTGAGTGGTGGTTGTAGGCAGATAGTGTGTCGGGAGGAAGTGGGTCCCTGAAGTTGTGTCTTTGGGGTATATATTTTATCCCTGATGAGTGTAGTCTTTCTGCTTCTTGATAGCATGTCCTGAGATGTTTTCTTCCACCGCACTCTTCTGCCAAGATGTCCTGCTTCATCTCAAGCCCAAAGTATGAAGCCAGCCACCTATGGACTAAGACCTCTGAAATTATGAGCCCCAAATAAACAAAAGCAAAACCCAAAAACCCTTAAAAATTCCCATTTCCTAAATCACTTTTTCACAATAATTCATTGATCTCTTTAGTCAATAATTTCCCCATATTACCTGTTCACAATATGACTATTAATCATTAATTACATTTGCTATAAAATGTTTATGATAAAACATTTAGAGCAGCTTAAAGGCTGCCTGGTTTGTGAATCTAATGCTGAAAACAAAATAAAAGAAAAATCACACACGAAAAAGCAAGATTCAGGCATAAACTATATGGGGTTTACTCTAAACACTTGCATGTAAAATAATTTAAATGACCATATTAGATTTTAAATTTTAGTTTTGCTAGTGGAGAAGCTACACCAATTGTAACAATTACTTAGCAACCAAATCACTGTCACCTGGGATAGGAGAAAACAACATTTACTTTAAGAACTTATTCCCTTGAGAAGAGGAGATGCAAGAAAAACTTGCCTCTAATAATATTCTTCCTAATAAAAAACCTTATAGAACTTGAGTATCTACTTATGCCTCAAGGAGTTAGATCTGAGTTCTTCTGGCATTGCCAACAACTAAAGGTTTGATCTGGATAAACTATATCTCCAATGTGGGTCTCACTTTTAAAATTTATTTTTTTAAAAAAAGGGTAACATGTAAGTTACCCTTACAGATCAATCAAAAATGATCTGTAAGGGTAACTTAGAGATCAGAATTCCTGTCATCTTCCAGTAAGGTTAAAAAATATTTTTATATACAGACACATACATATTTACCTTTACATACAAACATATATATCTCAATACCATTCTGAATCTTGATGCAAATTATTTCCAAGAAAACTTTAACACTATTTCTTAAAGATAAGATTCTTTGGCACAAGGACTGTTTAAAAAAATAATTTAGTAGCCCAGTATTTAAAAATAATCTATTAGCCAGGTGCAGTGGCTCATGCCTGTAATCACAGTGACTCAGGAGGCCAAGGCAGGAGGAGCACAAGTTTGAGGCCAGCCTGGGCAACCTAGTGACACTGTATCTCAAAAAAAAAACCAAAAAGGTGGGGTGAGCTGGGGATATAAGCTTAGCAGCAGGAAATGACCTCTGGATTCAATCCCCAGTACTACAAAAATTAAATACACAAAATAATGTATTAATAAAAAATTGACTGCTATTGAAGAGACAGTTTTGTTGTTGACAGTTCCCAAGAGGAACAGACCAGGCCACAGATTGGAGGGGTGGGGAATACCAGAGTCAGAGCCACACTTTCTGCTTTCTGCAAAAAAGAATAAGCTCAGGACAACTACTTCAAATGATTTTTAGAGGGCTTTGGGGCATACTTCCTAATTGTCTGGTACCTGGTTCTAGGTGATTAGGACATAATTATGAGGTGATTGAAATATGGGCTCTGGATTGACTGGTTTGTATTTGAAAATCACAATGGCAGACTATTTGTTTATCTAAGAACTGGCTAAATCCCCCAGAGTCAGCAACTTCCCAGATATCAAAGTATGAGAATACATTAAAAAAATTATTTTTACTGAATATTTATTAAACACTATGTACCAGCATTGTACTATGTCACAGATACAAAAATGGCCATGCACTAGGAAATAAGAGTACAAAATGCTAAGTAAGCATACACATTTATTAATGTATAAGACTAAAGGTAAACTTAACTATTTAGTGCTTTGGCCTTCACAGAATATTTTCACACATATCATTCAGTTTAATCCTCAGAAAAACCTTGTCTGGCAGGCAGCTTGTTTTCATTTTATAATGTTTACAATGAAGTGTTTACAATGAGGCTCAAGAAAGTTAAATGACATCCAAAATGACAGACAACAACTGACAGAACAGGGTACTGAACCTCGGTCTTGGTTTCTGACCACTGCTACTTTCACCAACACCATAAAGTCAGCTCTACTTTCAGTCAAGTCTACAAGATTATTATGTGGAAAAACAGTTTTCCCAACCGCTAAAGATTAATTGCTCAATAACCTTTACTACTACAAGTGTGGGGCTAATACCATATTTAAAAGCATGCAGAATTCTTAGTAACTAATGAAACAAATTCATTACTGATAGTTCTTATAAGTAGTATTTGAATGCACAATTTTCTCTTTTTAACTTCTTAATAATAGTAGTATGCTAGTGTAACCTTTCTAAGACATATTACCAAAACAAATCTTTTATTTATTGGTAATCATGGGTAATTACATATTTTTAAAATGGTTATAAATTTGTTAACCTATAATATAAAGTCCAAGCAAATATTGTAGTTAAAATTGCTTTTAGAGAATGGGTGTTAAGTATTCTCACCAGAAAAACGATAATTATGTGCAGTAATACATTTGTTTATTAGCTAGATTTAACCATACCACAATGTACATATACTTCATCATGTAAACACATACAATTTATCTATTAAAAATAATAAATAATTTAAATAAATTGCTTTTCAAATGTTTCTACTTTTATTATTAGCTAAAAAATTCTTCACAAGGAGCCACTGTGTAAATGCATTCTTGACATTAGCATCTATAGTACTTTTTTCCCACAGTATCAGCTAAAACCTGATCTCAAATTTGTGTTGGTAGTTGGTAGGCTCCCTGCCTCAATATCATTAGCAAAAAATTCTAGCAGATGACAAGATACCACTCCTCTTATAAGACCTGTAGGAGTACAAAACAATTGTGACATTCTTCCCTTTCTAGAATAAGAAGTAAAATATTTTCTCCTTTGAAATGGAGATTTCAAAATAAATGTACCTAACACCACTTCTAAATTTCTAGATTTCATAACTACTGTCCATGGGACAGACTGACTAGAAGTCCAATCATGAGGTGCTAAAGTAATAAACAGGTAAGCTAAGATGGTTATTAAAAAGAGAGAGCGCAAGGGATAAAAATCTTTGGTCTAAAAATCAGGAATTGGTTTTTGAAAGGTCAGAAGGTAATACCGGACAGGAGAGCTTTCTGAAAGTTACTGTGGCAGTATGCACTATCACAGGACTGTGCTTTTAAGCTAGAGTTCTCAGGGGTAGGGAAGCACACTCCCCAGATTTAAAGGGCAACTGGTCTCTGAGCAGGCATCTTTAATGTTTGTATCAATCTAAATGCCCAAGGATGTAGAGGCCTGGTTTCTACCTTTGTTGTTGTTCAAGGCAGGGCTTGTGCCTAGTTAGAAGGATGCTGGCAAACAAATCATTTTCTTAAAACAAATTCTGTAAGTCCTTAACAACAATTTCAACCTATAGATATTGATCTTTAAAGATCTTTATCTATAGATAACAGACTCAATATTACATGTGGCTTCAAAGAGTTGCCAAAACAAAACTTAACTTTTTTTTTATAAATACTGACAGTTTAACTTCAAAAGGTAATCAATTTTAAAACTCACAATATTAGTAATTAGTTTTAAAACTCACAATATTAATAATTAGATATTTTATCTGAGTACTCCCCTTGATTCACTGAAATAAAATTAAGTCCAATCTAGTCTCCACACATTTGTGCTTAAAATTACAGTATTCTAACACTAAACGAAAGTTATCTCAACTATTTCACCACCACCACACACACACATACGCGCGCGCGCACACACACACACTAGCATTTTCTTGTACTAAAGAAAAAACAGATGCTATTCCCAAAGATCACACATGACAAAGACACCTGCTCTCCAGTACAGAGCGTTTTTCTTAAATAGTATCAGTTAACCTCTACTAATCATAAACTGCTTACAGAATGAAACATATTTGCCTTCCAATGTGAAAATTATACATGATTATCAGTACCAAGACAGGCAGCTGCCAAAGAAGCCTTTAAAAAGCACTGAAAGCTGTTTGAATACTTTGGTTTTGACAATCAAGTTTTATTTGTGCCTTTAGGGTAAGGGTGAAAATGTGAAGAGGTGTACCAAATTTTTGTAAATACTCCAAAATGGGGTGACACCTTAATTATAAAGTAGTGCTGGGAGGACACAGAAGGTGAATAGGCATAGAATATAATCCCCTTTTCCTGTCTCTCCCCCCCGCCCCCAGTACTGGGGATCAAATCCAATCCACTGAGCTTTACCCTTTTTATTTTTTGAGACAAAATCTTGCTAAATTGCCCAGATTGGCTCCAACTGAACTTGACATCCTCCTGCCTCAGCCTCCATAGTAGCTGGGATTATGGTGTGTGCTATCATACCCAATTCCTCAATATTTTTCTAACAAGAAAATATATATGTAAATGAATATATGTGCACACATACTATGAACATACATACAGATAAACAAATGAACTCAATCACGTTTTGAAAATGAAAGCTAAATTAAATTTAATCTATTTAATTTAATATTGTGAATGAACTCTGATATATCAACCTCTGTAAAATGTAAATTGGTCTTCAATTCTCTTTGGTAGTTTATTGCCAAAAAAAAAAAAAAAAAAAAAGGAAAGAGAAAATTCCTTTAAAACTTTTCATGGAAACTATGATTTCCTTTGCCTCAACAAATTATGATGAAACAGCAGGAAGAGATTTAAAGCAAGAGTGACTTCAGGTTCCTTCCCCAATATCTTCATGTATTAATTTTGTAACACTGGGTAAAGTATTTAAACTTTCTGAGCCTTGATTTTTTTTCCTCAATAATTAAAAATACCAGGTAGGAGATGTACTTCAGAGGGGGAGTGCTTGCTGAGTATGCATGAGGCTCTAGATTTGAGCTCCAGAACCACAAAAAACAAACAACAACAACAACAACAGGCTTGCTTCCCCCTCAAAAAGCCAATGACATTCTAAGATTGAGATAAAACACAATTTACCTAGATAAAGCACAGTCCCCATGAATAGAGAATGGGCATATTTTATTTCCCCAGCATCTAGAACAATGTCTGATATACAGTGGCAGATCTTGCTTATTATTTATCTACTACAAAACAATAAAGCCACAGCACCATCCCTGTCAATTGAGTTAATTTCACATAAAATGACATGCAGAATTACCTGAAGAATACAAATTCTACAGATATAAAATATTCTTCCTACCCTCAAATTTCCAATCAAAATGGGATATCAAAGTAATAAAAACTTTTTTTTTTTTTTGGCATTTTAATTCCCTCTGTGACTAATGTGCCCTGTGCCCCCAAAGAAATGAGGACTGGAACACTCAGCTGATGATATAGAAGTTTGGGGGCCAGGGTTGTGGCTCAGTGGTAGAGCGCTTGCCTAGCATGCATGAGGCACTGGGTTCAATCCCTGGCACCACATAAAAAATGAATAAAGTTTTTTTTAAAGATATAGGAATGTCTGTGCCTTACTGAACATACTATACTACAATTACAGTCCTGTTCATCTAGATATCTAAACCAGTCCTCCCCTCGCTACCCCCCCCCACCCCCACCCCTGCCCAGTGCTGGGGATCAAACCCAGGCCTCACACATGCTAAGTAAGTACTCTACCACTGAACTACATCGCCAGCCCTAGATCAATCTTACAAAGAATTTGTTCTTCCTAGTTCCCTAACTTACTGGCTGAATGACCTTGTTAAGTAAATTCACCTCTGATGGCTTCGGTTCCTTGTTCTATAAATTGAGGTCACCACCCATCACCTTCTTTATAGGATTGTGGGAAAAAAAATGAGTTACCATAAACACAGTGTTTAAACAGTGTATAACATACAAAAGACAACCAATGAACTAATTTCATAAATGATCACAGGAGACAAACACTATAGTACATAGGGAATACACAATGAGGTTAAAGTATAGGGTTCTGGAACCATCATTTACCAGATGGCCTTGAGCAAGTTATTTCTCTCTAGATCAGTTTTTTACACCTGAAAGGAGGGATGACAACACTTACCTTATAGTGTGTTCTGAAGATTAAATGAGTTACTACATCACATGCTGCATCTATAATCTAGTATACTACAACCATGCAGTAAATGTCAGCCAAAATATAAAATATAAGGATGAAAGAAGTACCCCTTTACTACTTGTCTTATTCACGAAATAAAACAGCATGATTTCTTTCCCCATTAGAATATATGGGACAGGAGATCAGTCCCATGATATTAAACCTTATAAAGAACACATGAAGCCACACAATATAGATGCTGAGTATCTATTTGTTTACTGAATTCATGGATACAGTCCACCAGTGGGAGTCAGTGAAATGGATAAAAGTCTATCAAGGAATTACTAAAAGCATTTACCTGCTCTATTATAAAAATAAATATAGGTAGTTGTAGCCTACTAATGAGGACAAGAGAAATTCTAGAAATAAAATTACAGCATGCTTTAACATCATAAAACTAAAATCACAAATACTTAGATGTCTGTTTCAACAAACATTATAATTTATAGTATGTATGACAATATCTGTCAAATGTCTCAAATTGCTTCATAAGTACATTTAGCTATCTGGGAAAACCTACAGGATTTATAAAGCATCTTAGATATTTCTCCTATATATATCCAGTTAGTATTTGACATCACATTCATCTAATCTTTTCCTCTTCCTTTTTCTCCTTCAACTCCCTGGTGTCAACATCCTCAACTATACCAAAACAAGGGTTTTCCAGCCCTCCCACAGCCCCAAACCAAGCACAGGTACCCACTTACCACAGCATAGATCACTATCTGGTTCCTATACTCCTGTGCAAAAGCAGCTCCGCTTCTGTGAACAAAAAGCTATGGTGACTTGTCTCATTATTTACAGAACTGTGCTAAACCCCTCTTGATGGCCTCCTTACGAAGCATCTATATAACCTCAGATGGAGAGAAACAAACTGGAGTCTGTACGCACTTTCAAGTTCTCTTCAAATTCCCCTTTCTTCCAAAGTTTTTGCCTGCAATTGTCTACCAAAAATATATAAAGCAATCTGATACAAATTCTCTTTATTTCACTTTACTGATCACTTTTCCTTTTATAATCATAAACTCTCATTCTTTAAGTATGAATCTTGAATCTATTTCAAGGATCTATTCATTCATTCCATTCTTCTATTAAGTCTAAGTTCTCTGCCTGTATATTTTTCCTAGTATCAAGATCATATGTATGGAGAAATGTTCACCAGGGCGTGAGAAGAAAATACACGTGTGTGTATGTACATATATACATATGTATACATATTTGTTAATATATACTATTATTACTTAATCTAAGTCTAAATTCCATAAAGTATACACAATACTAATTGAATTTTCAAACTACATGTGACATCCAATACAACCTGAAATAGTACTCCTCTTTCTTTTGACTTGGCAAATTTTCAGTTTTCTTTTAAATCCCAGCTCAGTTATAAACTTCTCCATGAACACATTCCCAGAACCAGTTCTCCTTTCCTATGGGCTTCCATAACACTTCACTCGTAGCTCTTATAAACCAAATGTCACATTGTAATCTAATAAACTATATATACATCATATTCCATTGAGTCTAAGATGTGAATGACCTCAAGAAAGAAAAAAGTCTATTAAACTATGAAATGATTTTTATTATAAGGTGTATTTCAATGTTAAATATATTAAAATGTACAAAGTATATCTTAGAAGAAAATAAAAAACAGTCTCTCCCACAACAGATTATATATCCTGTAAAGGTGAAAATGTCTCACTTCATCATTAGTGTTTCAATACCAATTACCATACTTGATACATAGGGAAAAGAACAAATCTGATGTTTTTATCTAATCCCTTACCATTTCTCAACATTCTAGGTACTAAAGAAAAGTTCAATAATCTGTTTTTCATATCTAGTAACCATTTCCTTCACTGCCATAGTCTTTGGAGGGCACTGTGACTTTATGACTTAATTACCTCAACAAAACCCTTTTAACTGGGCTCCTGGGCTCCTTTCTAACTTTTCCACACTTTTAGTTAGAGAAACATTCTAGTATATATCATTTGCATCACAAATATTCCCATTTAATTCCTTCTACACACTAGATTGATGTTATTTGAACTTACTTTTATTATTGATTTGGCAAAATCTCCTTTTCAAAATGTTAGGAACTGGTTCAATAAATACAACTTCTCCAGCTGAAACACGGATGTCATACTACCTACTGAGCACAGGATGAGCTACTATTCTGGGATACCCCTGTACCTCTATGGAATACCACTCCCTGTGTTAGCTCTAAGCTCCAAGTGAGGTCTTTATGCTTTGATCCCTGTCAAGTTCATTCCATGTTCAGCAGCTTGACTCAAGACATCATCTTCCTTCACCTCTCCACTTTCAAAGTCTCAGATGTCCAGTTTTCAAACCAATCCTTGAGGCCTATTATCAAGTCCTATATCCATTCAAGAAAGATTTGATTGTTTACTCCAATACCCTGATCTCACTTGTCTCTGAGTTCTCATGCTTGTTTGCCATTCCTCAAAACCCAGTACTTAAGTTTAAAATCTCATATAGTTGCAATTTCCAGATAATTGTTTCATGTATATAATAAGCCTTATCTCCCCAACATAAGCACCTTTTAATGACAGGTGAGTATTCTCAGAATCTAATAAAGGCTAGCTGAGAGCACAAAGCAGACATTTAATTCTTACTACATGGAAACACTGCTTTTTTCACTTGTACATACACCTCTCCTCATATCCTTGGTTGAACTTTGCCAAAGTTTTGATACTTCTCTTATGTAAACCACTCATTTACTTCCAATGTAAATACTAATATCCATACCTAAAATAACTTTCTCCCACTTTATTACTTCACATTGTTTTAGTGGATGTTACTAGGTTAAGAGTGTACCAGATCATCACCTCTCATATATAGTTTTATTTATAACAGGTTTTTTTATACATACATCTGATCTTTACTACTCTATGAAGTAAAGACAGAAGGAACTAATATTGCTATTCGACAAATGAAAACAAGGATGAAGCTCCAAATACAAAGTTTGCCCAGGGTGGAACAGTTAATTGGTACCATGGAAGCAAAAATACAAAAAGTTTTAATTTTCAGTCCTCTGCTATGCTCTCAGTACCTGCCTCTGAAGTTAATAAACAACAAATCTGCTCCTTGAACCACACCTGACTACATTTATCATCATCTCTGAGGAAAAGACCCTTCAGGTGTATGAATCACACTTCTTTCCTATTCAAAAGGTTCTCTTGTCTCAATTCAAAAACAACCACCACCAAACACACACACACACACACACACACAAACAAATAAATAAATACATACATACATACATACATACACTTCTGGTGCTAGATATTTTGAACCCCCAAAGACAGACATTCTGGATTTGTATACTCCACAGGGTAAATTAACAAATTTAAAGCTGTGAGTGCTTCTCAGAGTTTGATCTCAGGATCCCAGATTTTCCAACTGTTCTCCAATTCCACTCAAGAAGTGATCATATTGTTCATACTAATGTAACAGTATCAGAAACAGAACTGTAACTAAAGAGCTAATAAGTACCAAATCAGTGCTGGGTGCCAAAGTGTATGTTTAGAGCCTCTTAAGATCACCCTGAATCTCAATTTTATCTTTAATGCTTTGATATTCACCAAATTAAAGGACAAATAATACTGAAAAATATCCCAATTTTAAGAGGGAATCAGGCTGGGTCTATCATTAGCACCTACAAACCTAAATAATGAAGAACATATTAATATATTAATATATGAGTTAAACATTCATTGCATCATAGAATTAATCTGTATTATATAGCCTCTGATAAGAAAAATGGTAAACATCACCTTCAAACTTCCTCCTCAAAACCCTACTTATTCTATCAGGTAAGTTTAAGACTTATAGAACTCTCTGACCACAGGCTGGACAGACGTATATATGTCCATAAACTCAAATATCCATAGAATGTTAAGTTTTAAAATTGAAAGTCAACTCACAGTTCATCTAATCAAACTTTATACACAAGAAAGTCTTTTAAAATAGTCTACAGTAATCTCTGACAGATGGACAGCTAATCTTTAATGACAAAAGATCACTAATGAAACATCATTCCATTATGGTTTAGTTCTAGACTGTGTGTGTGTGTGTGTGTGTGTGTGTATACACATGCATGTTGTGTTTCCCAGGGCCAAACAAAACAGAACTATTTAGGTTTAAAAAAAAAAAAACAACCAGGCCTTCATATATCCAAAGATAGCTGTCACATTTTCTCTTGTTCTCACTTAACAATAAAAAGTGCCTTTCTTTAATTATTACCAGTATAAAATATTTTCCACATTCTTCATTCTGGGAACCTTCTTGATATGCTTGCTAGTTTGTCAATGTCTCACTTAAAACATGCCACCCAGAACTGTGTACATTATTGCAGAAGCAGTATGACAAGCACGAAGTACAGAAAAACCTATACTCTACTCTCAGTCCACACTAAACCAATAAAACCCTAATCATTTTCACAATCCTGCTGCAAGCCAGGTTTTTTATCCTATAGAAATATAATACTCCCCACTTTTAAGTACAGGATCTTATCTGTTGTATTTATCTTCCCAGCATTGGAGCCTCTTAAGATCACCCTGAATCTCAATTTTATCTCCTATCATATTAGCACCATCTCCCAGCTTTGTCTCATCTTTGAATTCAGTAAATAAAATAAGGTCATCTTCCAGCCTGGTACTTGAAAAAGAAAGTTATACAGGACTGTATCAAAGGTAGAATCCCATGCCAAAATGCCAAAGACAACTATTAACGTAGACAATCAATTAACAGGTTTCATCTGATTGTGTGACCAGTTATGAACCATTCAGAAATTGTGTCATTGTGCTGCCATTGCTTTCTTGGTATACTCATTAGAAAGCTTAAGCAAAGAAGATGAGGATAGGGCAGTACTGCAGATTGAACCCAGGGCTGTTTTACCACTGATTACAACCCTGGCCTTCTTTTTACTTTTTATTTTTGCCAGGGTCTCACTAAGTTGCTTAGGGCCTCACTAAACTGCTGAGGCTGGCCTCAAACTTACATATTCCTGTCTCAGCCTTCCAGTTGCTGAGATTACAGGCCTGCACCAGCATGCATGGCTAGGAACCCAGTTTCTTAGTCAGCCCACAGTGGCTCCCAATGATCCTGGATTGTTGTTCAAATGCTCAGGGGCCATCTACTTTATGATTCATTCAAAGACTGTTAAATACAGTAATCAAACTGATTTGTTTGAAGCTTAGAATATTTTAAAAAATTGAGGTGCTTATTCATCCTTAATTTTCTGGTACTTTTTCCACCCTAATATTTTACTGATACTAGTTTGAAACAGAATCTGAAAGTTCCTTCTGACCATAGGATAGGAATAATCTGTACCATCATCATAGTCAGTAATTTGTGGTACTGACAGAAAAACCTAGCCAGGCACAGTGACAAGTCTATATGTTTGTAATCTCAGAGACTCAGAAGGCTGAGTGAGGCAAGACTAAAAAGTCTGAGGTCAGCCTCTGCAATTTAGCAAGACCCTGTTTTGAAAATTTAAAAAAGGGCTGGGGATGTAGCTCAGTGGTACAGCATCTGGGTTCAATCCCAGTACCCCCCCACCCCACCCCCTACACAAAACAACTAAATGTGATATATCTCCTCACTTACCTTGAACAATTATCTCATAGTGACAGGGAACTCATTTCAGCTGGTACTATATTTTCCTTCTGGTTAAGAGAAGCAGAATAGAAAAACTCTGCCTTTGCTATGTCCCCTCTTCATATTACACAATTTTGCTCAATGAGTGTCCATCTTGCTCTGATTCAAAGTGTGATGGCACACACCTGTAATCCCAGTGGCTCTGGAGGCTGAGGCAGGAGGATGGGAAGTTCAAAACCAGCCTCAGCAACTTAGCAAGGCCCTAAGCAATTCAGTGAGACCCTGTCTCTAAATAAAATATTAAAAAGGACTGGGGATGTGGCTCAGTAGCATCCCTGTTCAATCCCCGGTACCAAAAAATAAATTAAAAAATAAATAAATAAAGTCCTGGCAAGTTGTTTAAAATGTTTTCAAAATCCTGTTTTTATTATGAGTTTCTATTTTCCTGACATTATTCTTAAAATACATGCTATTTTTTGTTTTCATTCTTAATCCTATGCTCCTCCTTCTATTCTCCACATACAATAAATCTGAGCTTAACAAGGTCTCCATGTAGCCACACTAGTTGGAATTTACCACTTCTTTTACCACTTTTGTTCATTATTATATGTCAGTACCACAAATTATTGGTGTTAGGAGAGAGCTTAATTGCACAGTCAATATTTCAATTTTCAAAGTCACCAATCAGCCCTTTTAAAGATTTCCGCATAGATATCAGACGCAAAAGTCTGTGGACTTATCCTGTAGCTTCTTATGTAACAATAGGAATGGAATCAAAGATGACTTTGAATCATGCTGTTCCCACTTACTGGCAGTCATAGTTTCCTAAAGAAATTAAAGCTCAGTAAGGCTGTCTATAAAATGGACACAATACTTATAAGAATATTGTAAGGTTTAATAAGACCATATAAACGCTGGTCCAGCACCTAACACATATTAGGTAAACAATAAATGTCTACTTCTTTCCTTCACAAGTTTCATTTAAAAGAAAAAGCCATTTCTAACTACAGTTTGGGAAAAGATACTTCTTTATAGCCCAAGGATTTCCTTACCTACATGTAAAATTTACACGTAGGAGTTATGGCTAGAGCACTTGCCTAGCATGCATGAGGCACTGGGTTCTTCTATCCCTGGCACCGCATTAAAAAAAATAAATAAATAAAATAAAGGTATAAAAATAATTTACTAACATCTTTTTTTCTGAACATGCTCTTTCAAGAAAGAGAAAAATACTATCACCTAGTTCCCACCATTAAATTCTGTAACACGGAAACCTAGAGAATTCTATTTTTCACCAGTAATATCATACTTAATATACAAGAGCTGGAATATTCAGTGAAGACAGGAACAGCCTGTGAAAGACAAATTCAAGTGGAGAGCTGTCCCTCCTTGATTTCTAAACTTCAGCTACATTTTCTCACAAGAGATCTGGATAACAAACCCGGAAAAACAACTGGAGCAGAAGTCAAGATTCCAGCTCTCACTTAGCCATAAAATACAAGAAAGTCTTTCAACCTTTCTGGGCTTCAATTTACTCATTTCTAATAATAGGGCTAAGGAATGAGGATGGGAGCAACTCGATTATTTTGAAGTTTCCTTAGTAACTACAACTTCATTAAGCCTTCATCTTACCACCACCTACTTCTATAAGCAATTTGCATTTAAAACAGATTTTCTTTGACACACTTTGCTCATTCATTAGGTAGTAAAACAACCCTCATCATGTACATTACAGTTCAGAAGAGTACAGAATAGCACATATATGTGTATGGTCTGGTATCAGGCCAGGTTCCCCCCATTTTTAATCAATCCTTAATGTGTCATTCCCACTTATTAGAGACTACAACACCTGACCCATATTTCTGCTTTCACTTAAAACAATAAAATGCTTTTATAAACAGACTTTAGCAGCAATAGCAAAAGGTCAGAGCTAGTAAGCCAAGGATCCTTTCCCATTAAAAAATACTATCATTTTATAAATCTCTGTAATTCTACAATGTCTACATATATCCCCTTCCCCTAGCTTCCTAATCAAACTTCCTTTTCTATTTTCTCTTAAATCTACTATTCTGGACTGCCCCAAAACTCGAAAGATTTACATATATATAAATATATATATATATATATATATATATATATACATATATATATATATATATATATACACACACTAATTTATTTATTTATTTATATATATATTTTTGGGGGGGGGGGGATTGAACCCAGGGGTGCTCTACCACTGAGCTATATCCCCAGACCTTCTTCTTTTTTGTAACAGGGTTTTGCTAAATTGCCCAGTTTGGCCTTGAATTTGCAATCTTCCTCTCTCAGCTTTTTGATTAACTGGGATTACAGGTAAGTGCTATAACATCCAGCCTGATTTAGAATTTAGAAAGCAAATGATTGAAAGTGTTTTCCCTTGCTCCTTTCTCAATCCTGAAATCCTTTGCAGAAGATGCCCTTTTAAAAAATTAATGTTATCTCTAACTTGAGTCCTTTTCATCTTACAGGAACAAACTATCTAATGGCTAAAACCAATTTGGTAGTTCAGAACCCAAATCATTCATTAGGGTATAAGATGTAAGTCCCTTGTTAACAAATTCTAATCTGTAACAAAGAGTGTTAGAAGATTTTAAGAAAATAAGAGTTACAAAAGTAAATCTGACTTGTCTGAAAAACAACCAAATTGAGTATAAGTTTATGTATATATACAGACCTTTTAAGATGCCTAGTAGTGAAATCCAAATTAATATAACCTATATGGCAAAATAAAACTTTATTTGTGTTAAATCTCAAGCCAAGTTTCTACTTTTAGTAGCTCTGGATGTAAGAGGATAATTCTACTAGATTAAATTAGTTTTATAAATTAAACATAAATTTCAATTATATTATTTGGTCCCCATATTTACCAGTAATGAAGAACTGGCTTTCCAATTTCTGGCTTCATACTATATCCCCAGGTTTAAACTTCAATGCCCCCACAAAAATAAAGGAATTTGGTAAGAGTCTCAGCGTCAGCAATATCTTATCAAGTCGGAACTTCCTTTGTGGGAAAACTAGCATAGCAAATGTAATTTCCACTAAAATTAACAAAGCAGTATCCAGTCATCAAGCAAAAGGCCTATAGCATGATGTGTTACTATATGTGATGATTATAGCCCAAAATAAGCTAAATCACTGGCTCTGGCCAGCCCAAGTTAATTACAATTATATATACCAATGGTTCCTAAAAACTCTAAATTCTTTAGGGTCTAACTCCTGAAGTTCACTTGGTAACTAGGGACAATATGAAGATAGTTCTCATTTGAACAAAACCTGCACTCTCCTCACTTAGTTAAAACAAAAGAGGTCCTTAAGCCAAAGTACAATTAGTTGTTATCTTTGTGCTTAACTTAAAATAAGGTTCCCCACTTTTCCTTTAATCTCAGAATCCCAATAAAGAAACATGCAGAAAGCACATGTATTTACTTCCTACTACAATTTTAACTAATTGTTAAAGATGCTTAGCCTAAAAATCAGAATTTTTAGATTAGACCAAAGCACAGAAACATACTATTTTGAGTACATTAGCAAGAAAAGAGAGCGTCTCATTTCATAATACAAAGTGCAAAGCTCCCCAGATTCAAGAACTGGTTTCATTAGATTTGCTTTGTAGGATTTTTTCCATTCTTTGTCCATATCATTCATATCTCCCCCATACCCCCTGAAGAGTAAAATGAGGATGGATGGTGCATAAGTTTTAACCTTTGTCCTTGAGCTACCTATAACATTCTGCTAAAGCTGACCAATAATGTTTTCAAATATAGACAGTGTTCTCATTTATATGTTGAGAGAGAAAGAGTTATCTCAAAAACATGAAGAACAGAACAGTGGTTATCAGAACCAGGGAAGAGGCGAGGTGACAGAGAGAGGATGGTTAGTGGGTACACAGGCAGTTAGTTGAATAAGAGTAGTAATTTCTAATGTTCCAAACCTCAGTAGGATAACTGTGGCTGACAATTAATTGAATATTCCAAAATTACTAATAGAATTTTGAATGTTCCCAACACAAAGAAATGATAAACATCTGAGGTGGGTGATACATTGTACAGATGTACTGAAATGTCAAACTATATCTCATGAATAAGTACAACTATTATGTGTCAATTAAAAATTAAAAATATTTTTTAAAACTTGTGACTATTAAGAGTAAATACACTTCTACAAATTAAACATTCTCATGAAGAAAAACATGAAATAACCAAGAAGGTATTTAAAATGGAATAGGGATACGAAGTTACAGATCTGAAATTCCAGGGCTCATTTATAAAAGGGATATGTAAGTATTTGTTCTCCTCTTCTCAAAGCATTAAAATATTTGGTCTTCTACTCTTTAAAGTCTTAAAAACACAAAACCAAAGAAAACAGAGCAATTTTATTAGCTCCACTATAATCATTCCTGGGCTCTACTCCCAATTCCAAACTGTTATGTGTGTGTCTCTCTCTCTTTTTTTTTTTTTTTTTTTTTTTTTTGAGTACTGAGCGTTTAACCCAGGGCCTCACACAAGCTAAGTGAGTGCTCTACCACTGAACTATGTCCCCAACCCTTCTCCATCACCTTGAGTACCATACTTCAAAAAGCAACTACCATGATAGGCATTAGGATAAAATCTGCAAACAACTAAACCTGGATTAATTTCTGGTCTTTGTAATGTGGATCTCTTTTAAAAATGGAGCTGATCTACTATAACATTAACTCTGCAACATCAACAAAACTTAAAGTCCTTGGGCTTCGGGGGGAAAAATCCAAATATGTAAAGTTCAATTTTCCTCATTTTTTAAGTGGAGCTCCTAAAGCATATGAACTCTCTAAGTTTAAAAAAAAAAATCACCCATTAAAATAAAGAAATAAACACATCTCTTAGGAGTGCTCAACATACAGTAGCCATCCTCAAAATATATTTGTGAAATTAAAAACTAAAGTTTTTCCTTTTTTGCCAGTCAATCTATTTTCTGAGGCAAGCTATACTCTTCTGTTTCCATATTCTGTCTTCTGGTTTACTGCTGATGATTAGACCCTTGATTCTTTCAAATTTTCCAGGTGATTCTTAATCCCAGAAGCTGGATCCTGTGTTTAAAATGAACCACTCAAGTGAGTTTGAGTTGAGGGGTCAGAACACTGGCTTACTCTCAACAGGGAAGGGGAAACCTCTGGATTGTAACATACATTAATTAAAGAGCAGAAGTGGCTACTTCTAATCTAAATTATAAATTACTCAATTCTCTTAATTACTACAATTCACTAACTAACACTTAAAGGTCAAGATGAAATAACTTTTGCTGTGACAATGCAAACTGTCACTCAACCTACCAAATGCAGACACTGTTCTGAAATGCTCCAATCACTGTTAATGTTTAGAAAATGAGTAGGAACAAAGCAAGTTAAGGATTATAAGCCAGAGAATCACTTACATAATTGTACTGTAATGGTGATAGAGGAAAAAGTATCAAATTAAAATACTAAAAAGATTACTGTGCTATCAATATAGGAGCCATTAGCTAAATGTGGCTACTCAAATAAACATTTAAAACCCTGTTCTTCAGTTGCACTAGCCACATTTTAAAGTGCTCAATAGCCACATGTCACTAGTGGCTAACATGTTTGATAGGACAGAGAGAGAACATTTCCAAGAGCACAGAAAGTTCTATTGGATGGCACTGGTCTAGAGGTAGTGGGTATCTATGAAAAAAAAATGTAGTCTATGTTCTCCTGAATCAATAGGTCCTATCAGGCAATTTCCAATTTTACATGTATGCATCTACTCTATGTATTAACTTTTAGTATATTTTTTTTGCAACTTGTGTTAAGAAAGGTCATTCAAAAGTGACAAGCTTGTTTATTTCAGATTACCAAAATAGAAATATTCAATTAACAAGATTTAAAAGTACCAACAGCACTTAAAACCACAACTAGGTTTTCACCAAACCAGAATCAATGAAAAATATTTAATTACTAGAAGTCAACAAGTATTAGGTACAATAAGACTGTTTCAAAAAAGATTAAACTACTTACTAGGGACTAGTTTTCCAAGTACTTTAGCAGTATCTATTTATATGCATAACAAATAACAACTGCTTTTATAATTGGTTTAAAAATGACCTTTCTACAGTTAGTCCAAATTAGTGACATTTTACTGTCTACATTTTTATATTGCTTTCCACCAACCTCACATTAAACATCTACAAATAATACAATGACCTCAAAACTTAAACAATAAAAATTTTTAATGAAAGAACTATTAATTCACAGTCTAGAGCAAATCCTGATTAGAGCAAAAAGTAGGCATAAAAGTTAATGAAACAATTTGCAACTTCAAATTCTATTCCTTAAGTGCAACAATATCTAGTTTATAATGACACAGTATAATAAAATACAAAACACTGGCAACAAGATGCTGAAATTTGAGCAATAACTTCCAGTTTAAAAAAAAAAAAGCTAGACTTATTACACAGCAGAACTCAAACTTCAACAGACTCTCAACTATACATACTTCAATTTAAACCTACTTTTCCTGAAGAACAGGTGAACATCATTTTAACTAGAGTTCTTTCTAAAGAGTTCAAGTGTACTCAAACATGATGTCTAAATTACAGAAGACAATTAGGATTCCAATGAGAAAATTTTGTTTCATGGAAGAATTTTTAAAACGGTCTATTTAACAAATTTAACACATAAAACCCGACACTAAAATCTACAGATGTGAACAGGTCACACTGATTGCTATAGTTATGGCTGTTCATACTGTATTCTTGTTTGGTTTTAATTCCTTATGATCATTTGTTTACTTCAAAGATCATATCAAATCTAAGAGTTAGCAAAGAGAAGCACTAGTTGATCATTACTAAAAACTGTTTATACTGTAGTTAAACAGAAAACACGTTGTAACTTACCTGCAACACTAGTGATTGTAACTGGAACTCCCTGCACTTGAACGCCTGCAGCACCCAGATTGGCAACGCTCACTGTCTGAAGGTTAGGCACTGATGCAAGCTGGGCAGTATTCAAAGTTATTGGGGCACCAGCAACAGCCACAGGAGCAATCTGAGCAAGAGTTGTGCCACCACTTGAAGACACTGGGGTGATGGTTAATTGTTGGGATAACCCAGCATTCTGAACTTGCAAATTTGAAAGACTCTGAATATTCTGAACCTGTACAGTTTGCCAACTGATTTGCCCTGAAGGTGTTAAAGTTGGAGCCCTGATAAGCACCTGAGTCGGATTTACTGCTTGAAGTTGAACATTCTGCAAAGGCTGCTGCTGGATGGTCTGAATTGTCTGCCCTGACTGAAGTTGAAATGACTGTGGTGGAATAGCCTGAATAATCTGTTGCTGAGGCTGTTGGATCTGGATCTGTTGTAAGATAGGCTGGCCTACAATTTGCACTTGCTGAAGAGAATTTGATTGATCCTGTGCATTCTGTATTCCATTAGGCTGAAGCTGACTGGAGCTCTGTGCTTCAGACTCAGTAGCAGCAGGTGTTTGAGATTCTTCAATGGTGCGTTCAGAACTACTGGCTGATGTGCTTGCATACTGGCCTGTATCTGCTGAGCTCACTAATGTGTCACTGCTTGTTAGAGATGTTGAAGCGGTGGTTGTGCAGGTGGTGGAGGAGGAGGGTGATTCCGGCATAGTACTGGCAGAAGCAGTGGTGGTTGTGGGTGTGGAAACTAACTGATTCCCATTAGAAGTCCCACTATCAGTAGTAGTAGCAGGCTGGCCAACTTGTCCAGTCCCTCCTCCAGTAGTCACGTTGTTTATCACTGGCAAAGCCAAAGTCACTCCTCCAATGTTAATTGGTAGGGTTGTTACAACTTGAGCCTGAGTACCAGGAAGGGTCTGTAATTGCAGTGGTATTGAAACACCAGGTCTAATTTGGACTGGAACTGTCTGATTTGCGAGGTTTTGAGCAAGAATATTCCCAGAAGATGTCCTATTAGCAGCTGTGAGTATAGCTTGATTATTACCTGCAGAAATTAGCTGAATCTGACCCTGCAAATCCTGTAGAGATGAACTACTAGTTGGATTGATTTGAATTTGCTGACCTTCCACTGTTTGAAGTTGTGGAATCACTTGGTACTGTACACTACCACTTGGATTTTGTACTTGTATGACTTGAAATTGACCAGGGGTGGAAGAATTACCTGATTTAGCTTTTGTAGGAGATGCACTCCCGTTATTACTGCTGGAAGAACTAGATGAACTAGAAGCTGGTTGAGAAACGTTATTTTCTTTTGAAGCAGGAGGAGTGGAGGCAACAAGTTGCCAAGCGTTTCCAGCAAGTTGCGTTGTTACCAGTTCTAGCTGTTGTGGTTGATTCTGAAGTTGCACCAATCCTTGGCTTGGATCTATAATAATTTGTTGTTGTCCAGTTGCTTGATTTTCACCAGGAGTCCCTATTTTGCTGCAAGTAGCTGCCAGTAAAGCCAGAGGAGAGGGCTGAGAGTCCTAACCAAAATGGAATGGTAAAGGAGAGGGGGGGAAAAAGTGGGCGGATTTAGTGGAGGCCAGAAGTTGGGAGGGGGTCATTTATTTATTTTGACAGCTCTACATATCAGAACTTACTCAAGAAGTGGCAGAAATAAAAAAAGAAATATTAACAAACACAGGTAAGAACTATATGGATAAGGAAACAGAACCTGTAATACAAAGTTTAAGTAAAAAAAAAAAAAATTCTAACAAACTTTCCTAAAGTGTTATTCACCTAAGCTCAAAATGCCCTTGGGAAAATACATACCTTTTTCTTACAGTATAAGTTACTGATGTAATTTTAAACAACGTTATAGCCTCAAATATGTGAAATCTTCATGAATTTACAATTTAAGTTCCTCACTTTAAGATGCTTTGAGTGGATAAACATTTTTATTTTGCTCTTTACTTTTGGGCATTTAAAGGGCATAACTCCCTTTCTTCCCTAATGTTCCGTGATGATTTTTTTTTTTTTTTTCCGTATGTTGGCTTTTACCTGGGAGCCTGAGGTTTTGGTTTTTTTATTGTTATTCTCTGGCTCAGAGGTTTTCCCTCCTTCTGTAGCCATCGCCGCTGCCGCCGCCTCCTCCTCCTCCTCCTTCTTCTGATCTGCAACAAACCCCCCCATACACACATACACGACAACAGGTTATTAGGATTATTATTATTTGTCTTCCCCCTCTTCACTTCTCCCCCCTCCCCCCGAACATTAATCTCCATAAACCGGCGATCCCTGCACACCGGCAGGGGGTGGGGGAGAAGGAGGGAAGGGAGGAGGGGGATATCACAAAACGTGGTTTGAAACCCGACCCATCGGCTCCAGAGCAACACCCAGAAGGAGGTTGTTCTAGCTCAGACATTAAGACAAAACACAACCCTCCTTCCCTCCCCCTGATTCCCTCCCTCCCTCTCCTCCTCCCCTTAAAGCATCTCAGCGGCCCCGGGGGAGGGGGGAGAACCGAGCAGGGTCTGGGGAGGGAGGGAGAGGGAGGCGGTGAAGGAGACCGAGGGGGGTGGAGAATACGTACCGCTCATCCCGCATTAACAGGACAAACCCTCAGACGGAGACACTGGGATAGAGGTGGGTGGGGGTGGGGGCGAGGCGGGAGGAGAGGCCGGTCCCGCCCGCCCGCGGTGGCTCGGAGGAGGCTGTAGCTGGCACAGGCTCTGCCTCTTTTTCCGCGAATGGCCGCCGCTGGGCTGTGGCGTAGCAGCTCCTCTCTCCGCCCGAGCCCGGCTGACTCGCCCTTGATTGACAGCGGCGGCGCGCGGCGCGGGCGGTGGCGCGGGCCGGGGGCGGGGCCAGGGCGGTGCGAGCCAGGCCGACTCCCCACCCCCCTAGGCCTCTCTCCGCCGGAGCCGCCGACTCTCCACCCCTTCCCCCAGCGGATTGGCCGCCGACCTGCCGGGGGCCGGGGCGCTGGGGCCGCCTCCTCTCCACCCCCTTTCCCGGGGTTATTCTTTCAGTCACTTTTCTTTTCCTCCCTTGGCTCCTCTCGCGCTCTTTCTCTCGATGTTCTAGCTCAGGCGCGCTGCCGGTAGGCCCTCCTTACAGCCAAACTTGTTGTCTCAGGATATCCCGCCCCCTACTCATTTCCCGGCTCCCTCCACTCAAAACCCTGTTCCAGCATCCCTCCGAATGGCCACTAAAGGAAAAAGTGGGGCTATCGCTCAAGGGAAGCGCGAGAGGCGAGCGTCGGGACGCGCAGACCCCAGGCGGCTCGGCGCGAGGGGTGAACTGCCCACTGCCCCCGCGCAGCGAGCATGGCTTTCCTGAGGCGCATCCGGACCCGGGCGCCCTTTTTCCCTGGCTCGGTCTCCATTGGCTGAGCTCCTGCTGACGCGCGCTGAGTGGTGGGAGAAAGGGGGCGGGCCACTGACGCAAAGGCTGTCGGCCCTTGTAGTCTCCAGCAGCCTATGCAGCCTCTCCGAGGCACCGCCTTCCTCCCGCCCCCGACCAAGGCCGAGCTGCCAAGCGGAAAGCTGCCCGAGGGGGCGGCGGCGTCAGGGCGTGGCCGGGGCCGAGTGGGAGTTGAACTGAGCGAGGGGGAGGGGGAATGGGTGTTGTTTGCCTGGGCCTATCCGCCGCGCGGGGCTGCCCAAACCACCTCTGCCACCGCCTCCTCGGATTGAAGCCGCTCCCCGAGGGGCGAGCTCACACCGGGAGCGCTCGGCGATTGAGCGGGCGGCGGCGTGGGGAGGCGGGGTTTACTGTCCTCCGGGTTTGAATGAACCCGGCTTCTTGAAGTAGCGCCTTTGCTGAGCCTTTCTTTGCTCACCTTCCCCCTTCAGGCCCACCGCATGAGTCCGAGGCCTGTTTTCCCACAGAGAAGGATCTTCCATTTTTTATTTGTTGTGTCCCTGGCTGGCCGCTGGTGCAGAGCAATGACCTACCTTTCTAGGGTTGCATCCTGTGTTGCGGAAGAGTCCGCAAGGTTGGCGGACTTCTCTCTCACTCTTAAGGGTCTCGCCAGATTGTGCAGGCGAAGAAAAGATCTGCTCCGTGTGGGTCAGCCCTGTTTATATTTTAGCATAATCTTCTGGTACAAAGCATTGTGTTATCAAATGGACTTGAGCATTCTCTTGCTTCCAGGTTTTCTCCAAAGTCCTGAAGTCAGGATGATGCCATGGAATATAACCAGTCCGTGATTAAGTGTACCAAAGGTGAAAGTGAATCCCTACTGTAAATATTGGCCTTGGGGACAGGACATGTTATACACCCAGGCTTAAAACTACCCACTTCCTTTTTACCTGGGCTTCACCTAGGGCGGGTTTTGTTGTTGTTGTTGTTTGTTTTTTTATTTTATTTTTTGTCTCTGCCTGAGGTCTGACATATTGCAAAGGTGAGGAGGTCCCAGGTGCTGCACTTGAGTGTCATTTCCTTTGCTTTTTAAGTAATTGTTACATGGACCGATGACAAATCGGTTCAGCAAGACAAAGCAATTCGAGTAAAGAATTACGTAGTATTGCTTACTCCATCTTATAAGATGAATTTAAGATCTTTAAATAACCTGCTTTCACACCCCCGAAACGTGCAATATAGAAAACTTGGAAGAACTACGTAGATTTACAGATACACTATCTTCAGTCCCCTATCCCAGTTCATAATGAATGAAGACTTTTTTTAAAAAAATTGTTTGGTACTGCATATTGAACCCAGGGATGCTTAACTACTAACAACATCCTCAGTACGCACTCAACACTCGTCCCCCTTTTTTAAGACAGAGTCTAAGCTGCTTGTCTCACTAGACTGCTGAGGCTGTTCTCAAACTTGCAATCCTCCAGCCTCAGCCTCCTGAGTTGCTGAGATTACAGGCATAAGTAACCACATCAGGTGAATGAAGACATTTTGCAGTCTTATGAATTGGGGCTTATTTTTGTGCTCTTTCTTACCTTAGAAAACCTGCTTAGGAGAAGTAATGTTACTGACTCATGAACAATAGGTCATTCACATGTATCTACAAAGTGTCTACAAGCTCTGCTCTTCATGGTGTTCAAGAGCTAGTTTCTAGCTTTTATGGACTGAATGTGTAACAGGTGTTCACTTGATTCTTTGACTATATCTATATCCCTTGTGGCTTTGAAACTTACATATTTTTTTTTCTTTTTCCTAATCTTCTTTTCCCTAAACTTCTCCTTCCTGGTCTTCTTTTCTCTGATCTTCTCCTTCCTCATCTCTCCTCCCTAATTTCATTTTCTCTGAATCACCTCTATAAAAACCCCCTGTTCCTGCAGATTGGCAGAATCACAGCCTATGGGACAGGAATCCTCTGTGTTTCTCCTTTGCTGGCAAAGCAATAAACCTTTTTCCTTTTTCTCAAAACTGTGTCCTCATTATTGGATTGGCATCTGCGACAAAGACCAAGCTTTCAGCAACGATTTTTGTGTCCTCACTTTCCTCACCCCCCAAATTCATAGGTTGAAGCTCTAGTTCCCTTTTTCCCAATGTGGTGGTATTAGGAGGTAGAGTCTTTGGGAGATCATTAGGATTAGATGAGGTCATGAATGTGATCTCTTATGAATGGGATTAGTGATTTTAGAAGAGCTGGAAGAGAGCTTGCTTTCCTTTGCTCTGCTTCCCTCCATGTAAAGATACAACCAGCAATTGTCAGGCTGCCACCCCCAAGTGGGCCCTCACCAGAACTTGATAGTGCAAGTACCACAATGTCAGACTCCAGAACTCTGAGAGGTAAAATTGTTTTTCATAAACTCCCAGTGTGTGGGGTTTTGTTTTGTTTTGTTGTTTGTTTTTAATAGCAGTCTGAGCTGATTAAACACTGGCTGAGCCAGACTCTAGGATCAGTGACAAATTAATCAATTCTTAGGGGCTACCAACATTTTGTTATCCATAGAAAGTTTAGCTAAGATAGTTCCAAGAGCATAGTGATTTCCACATCACCTTCCTAATTTAAGGTATATACTACCTATACTATGATGAACTTAATGTCTTTGTTTAAAATAATTGGCTTCTATTTCTAACAATTTAAGAAGTTTATATCACTACTGTAGATAGAAAAACAGTTAATGCTATGGAGATAAAAGGCTCTTTCCAAGGCTCTTTCCTTTGACCAATCAGGCTCCTCTGAGTTTTCTTTCAAATTAACTACAATGTAAGCTCTATCTTGAGTCTAGTGGCTTTGCTCATTTAATACCCGGTTTTAACAAGAATTATGCTGGGTCCATTTGGCAAAAATCCACTACCTTTGATATCTGACCACCCTTAATATCTGACCAAATTCCTTATCCCCCACTCTTGATATTACCCTAGCCTGCCTTCAGTAATGATTCTGTCAGATCAATTTAGCCAGAATCCCCCTGGATGTTTCCTCTTAGTAATTTTCTTTTCTTTTTGTCTTTTTGGTACTGGGAATTACACACAGGGGTCCTTTGTCACCAAGCTACATCTGCAGTCCCTTTTATCTTTTATTTTGAGACATGATCTCCCTAAGTTACTGAGGGTCTCACTAAGTGGCCAAGGCTGGCCTTGAATTTATGATCCTCCTGCCTTACCCCACTGAATCACTAAGATTACAGGTGTATACCATTGCACTTGGCTTATCCTTAGTAATTTTCTATCCCTTGACCCAACCATGCTTTTGGCTACAGATCTCTATAGTTGAGCCTGGGGTCTCTTCTGTTAAGACCCCAGTGCAGTAGTCCCTATGCCTATTCCACAGTCCCCACACACCTTGACTAAAGTCTTCTTCGCTGTCTTTAAAAAGTATCATGAACAATATCTTTTTTAATAGCATAAATATAAATTCCACAAAGTTCTCAGCCTTGAGCCCACCAGGATGATCTTTTTCCTGAGGAAGTGGTTAAAAAGTTTTTTTCCCATATTCGTACTGCCCCTTAGAACAATGCATTTCAAGCAGTTTAAAATTATGACCGAGAGACCCTGTGTCAAAAAAAAAAAAGAAAAAAAATTATGACCGACTCCCCTCTAAGGAATAAGGATATTTTATATCATGACCCAGTGTATACAACACACACAGACACACTGAAGAAATCAGCATTTTTATTCTAAATATTTAACAACATTAAGCATTGACCACTCAGATCAAATACTACCAGAACACTCAAGTAGTATCCTAGGGGCTTTTTTTCTTTTCCAGCTCCAAAGGGTGACAAAACAATGTTGGGGACAACAAGGGGACTTGAATGTTAATTTATTTGTTGGAGAGTATCAACTTTCAGAGTCATATCAATGTGTATCCATTGAATATCAAAGACTGAAGTAATCTTCCCATGCATGGTGCTCTCTACTTCCTCCTTCACCTTGCCTTTCAAAAATTCTAGCAGTATTGATGAATTTGAAAAACAGTGCCCTATAGGATTTCCCCCCTTCCACCAATCCTGCTTTGTAGGAATAGAAAAGTTCATATTTCTAATTACAATGCAAAACAAGTCTAGAATTTAGGCAGTTCTCCTGTGCATTGATTTACACACCTATATCAGCTCTCAGTCTACATTTGGAAAAATGCTGTTGGAATTGTTCACATGTTTCTTTCAGATATAGCTGGTTCCTACTTTCTAGGATCTGGCACTTCTCAATTAACTACTCATCCAATCAACAAGTCTTGAATGCCACTATTCCTTCTCCCCCAGTGTAAGCCCTAAACTCTTGGAGGGTAAAATCCAGGACTTCTAATCCCCAGCGGTGCTAAGGATGTTTGGATGAATGGGATAGAAGCAGCTCTAGAGGTTACTTAATTTAATATTTGGGGAGAATGAACTTAGGCCCACGCATGAAAAATGGGAGAAAGTAATCTTTTATAAGTATTTCCTTTGAGGAGCTACTTGAAATAACTGTTGAGCAAAAGGTTTGAAAAGGCCACAAATCAGAAAAAGTTCAGTTTAACATCCACTTTGTCCCAAAGTACATTGACTGGGAGTATTAACCAATCAGGAATCAGATACCAGCTCAGTGAACATATTTCATTTATAAGCACGTGGCTTCCTTAGTACATTTAGGAGACCATGCATAGTTGGTACTGAAATAGAGTAGTATATAAAGTCACATTAAAAATGATTTTTAAAAACTTATTGTTTTCAGGAAGCAGATAAAGTTTAATTATAAGGTAATTGACAGCTGAATATAGAATATCTACATCAAAATAGGGATAGGTTACTATGTATGTGTAAACCTTTTAACAGTTAAAAATAATGTCTATAACTGGTATTATCAAAGGTAACTGACATTGTCAACTAGCAAAACAGATATACAGTTCTTCAACAAGCTGATGGCATTGCTATTCCTCCCACATACTTAGCTCTTTCATGGAATGTTAAGGTACAACTTCAGAACATATTTGGGCCCGGTTATATTTATCCTTAATTCATATTAGAACACAATAACTATTAGTAGTTATTAGAGGCCTAACATAAACAGCATCTATTTGATACTTTGTATCTATTTTATATACAAAAGCGAATAATATGGCTCATTATTGCCATAAAACAAAAGAGATTCCGTCAATGTAAAAGTTGAAACAGATAAATTAGTTGTCTTCAGATTGTATAAAGTTGGTGATTAATCTATAGAACACAATTGTAACTTTCCATAGCATACCAATTCTATGTGCTCAATTTAGAACTTTTTTATTTTTATTATTTTTATACTGTAAATTGAATGCAGGGGCCCTTTACCACGGATCTACAACCCCAATCATTTGTTTTTAAATTTTGAGACAGGGTGTCACTAAATTGCCCAGGCTGCTCTTGCATTTATAATTCTCCTGTCTTAGACTGGAGTTGCTGTGATTATAGGTGAGCACCACCATGCCTGGCTAATATGTTTTTGTATTAAAAAAGGAATCTTCTATTCCATTTTTGCTGAAGGAATGTAAGCAGTGGAATAAACTATTTGGATTTATAGTCTGGCATGCTGCTTACTAAAAGTTCTTTGGGCAAGTGACTTTAGCCCCTCTAAGCCTCATTCCTTCATATATAAAATGGTGACAATGATAACATTATCATCTCATGGGGTTGTTTCAAGAATTGAGTGAGACTGAAAGTTCTTAGGATATTCTTTGGTAAATACTCATTAAATGTTAGCTATTGATGGTGAGGGGGCATACCTCAATGGTAAAGTACATACTTAGCATGCATGAGGCTCTGGGTTCCATCCCCAGCACTCAAAAAAATTAACAAATGAATAAATAATACATGTTAGCTATCATTTTACTGTTTTATTCTTTATTTATCTATTAATTTATTTTTTCAGTGCACTGATGAAACATAGGACCTCACACATGCTAGGCAAGTGCTCTACCACAAACCTAGTTCTTTTTTTTTTTTTTTTTTTTTTTTGAGGTGCTGAGGATTGAACCCAGGGCCTTAAACATACTAAGCAAGCACTCTACCACTGAACCACATTCTTAGCCTTAACCTCCCCATTTTTATGGCATTATCGAATATAACTGCCCCTTAATATTTGTTGTTCTTATTATTATTAAAATAGGTAATATAGAAATAGGTAATAGAGTATAAAATAGGTAATAGAGAAATCCAAATACAGAAATGGATTTCTCTATTCCATATAACTCTATTCTCAATTCATCAGTGTTAACTTGTATATCCTTTCTCACTTTTTTTCTGGCTGCCACAAATTATATTTATGATGGTGTGTGGGTATGTATGTTTGAGATTTTATCATAAAATTACATGTGCACACACCGCCCCCAGCAGAAATATATATGCAAACTTGCATTATTTTACCTTAATACATTATGGTCATCTCTCCAAGTCAAAAATACTATTAATCAAATCATTATTTTAATATAATATGCTACTTGATGGTATGAATATATTTTATTCAATAGGAGGCTGAGGTGGGAGGATCCCAAGTTCAAAGCCAGCCTCAGCAACTTAGTGAGGCCCTGTCACAAAATAAAAAAAATAAAAAGGGCTGAGGATGTTACTCAGTGGTTAAGAACCCCTGGGTTCAGTCACCGGTACCAAAAAAAAAAGAGTACCCTTATCAATGCCAGTGTTTTCATTTGTAATAAATTTACTTGTACTGATACTTGCAGAGTTTTTTGTTTTGTTTTGTTTTTTACATTGACAAGTTTAGCAGAAAAATTTCAATAATAAGATTGCCTTCATATAGCCTGTGGATTTCTTTCTTAATTTTTAATATATACATTAAGATGAATACACAAAATCTACCCAGTACAGTATGAGAATGTTCATATCTTTATAATTTTACCAACATCGATTTTTCCCAGTCTTGTAAATTATTGCAAATCTGATGGTTGAAATGAACTTAACTGAACTCTAGAGAAAATAGGCATCTTTACATTTGCTAAGTAGCAGTGTGCATTTCCTATTGCAGCAAATTGCCTGTTCATATCCTTACCTCCTTAATTTCTTATAGTATTGTTTGTGTTTCTCTTATCAATTTGAGGAACTGAATATATTTGATAATACTAAGGCTTTGCAAGTCATTTGTATTGCTAATATATTTTTCCCAATTTATAATCATTTGTCTTTTGCCATATACTCTGTATATTTTGGACTCTATTTTACAAAGGATAATATCAACCTAAATGAAAATTTTTCATAGTTCATTAAAATGTGTTTATATACATAGGGATAAAGTACTTTTATACTATTTAGGTAGAATTGTCTTCTCCACTACAGTAGAAATATATTATTATACATCCTCTCATACCCCCTCAGCTGTCCTTAACATATACAACTAGGTCCCAAGTGCCTAAAAGATGCCTAACCTATAGTAAACATCCAATATATGTTTATTGAGTTGATGAAAGTTTTAGTACATGATCTACAAAAAAATAAAGTTACCCCATTATAGCAAAATGACTGGAATTGTGTGTTTAGTTTCTCTCTTTCTTTCTTTTTTTTTAATTTGGAAAATATCTGGAATGGTCTGAATTAAAAAATGGACTATAAAATATACTGAGAGAGAGACTGGAGGCATATATTCTAGAGGGAACAATATTAATAATACCCCCAATATTATAAACAGCTGGTCTTCCTAGCAGCTGTAGGCATTGAGTTTTTAAAATAATGGTTATGGATTTTCTCAACTATCCCAAAGCAGCTAGTAATAATAATATTGAGGTTCTATTTCTTAACTCATTTTCATTGGTGATATTTTTCTGCTCGAAAGGGCCTGAGTCATATGTCATAAAATAGTAAAATAAGAATTGAACTATAAAATCAGGTTCAATGAAAAAGAAAACAAATATGACCACCAATAATGCAAAACATGTATTTTATCTGAACTTTAATGTTGACTCCAAGCTTCCCAGAAGCCAGAGCAAATAGAGAATCGTAATTGTATAAGGTCATTATCAGAAAGAAAAAAATAAGTCAGTTTCTCAGAAAAAGCAAAGATTTTCTTAGTTTCAAAGATTAATAGCTACTGTATTTCATAAATACCTCTTATACATTATTAGGGCTGTGAATTTGACATTTCCGGTATTTAAAATACTTGAATTAATAACATTGAATTTAGGTATGTGGCTTGAAATATTTTAGGATTTAGTTAATTTTGTATGTAGGATTATTTGAAAACTTTGTGTTTATTTTGGGATAATAAAACATCAATCAAAGATTAGGTAAAGATAATTTTCTTATATTAGTCAAATATTTATAGACTTAAAAATTTAACAATAAAATTTGAAAATTGGACCTGAAGATCCGAGGGGAAAAATAGTGACTTTAATAAATTGCATGCTACTAAACCCAAGAATCTGTGAGTTTGTTGTTCCAAACTGTCCATAGGGTTCCCTTGAACTTTTGAAAATTCACACTGACACCATTAAAGTAACAAAATACGTCCACTTGAAACTAGATTATCTAAGAATTTCTACCAATGCCAAAGATTTTAGTTTCAACTCTTTTTTCTAGTATCAGGAGCAGTCATCTACTGAGGCTATGATTTTGTAATAACACTAAATCCTTAGTCTAAGCATTTTAGCCATATAAGGCTCAGGGGAACACATACGCAGTGAATTCAAGACCTAAGAGTGAATTCAAAATTTAAGGATAAGGTATAAAGAAGAGGGGAAGGATATGAAATCCAGCATTTGTTTTGTTTTATTTTATTACTTTATTGGTGCTGGGGATTGAACCAGGTCAGTACACAAGCTAAGCACAAATTGTGCCACTGAGTTTCGTCCCCTTTTCCAGCATTCATTTTAAACTGCTCAGCGTTGTTTCCTGATTTGTTAAGTCACTACTCTTCAAGCTCCCCAGATTGGTGTGGGGTGGTGCAAATGCAGATTTTTAAAGAACATCAATAATAGACTTCATACAGCTTGGCTAACACCCATCACACAGTGAGTGAGGTCAAGTAGCAAGAGCATTAGCTGGCTTTGCAAGAGCAAGCGAGGGCCCCATTTTGCTTCCAAACAAGTTATTTAACCTCTCTGAGCTTTTTCATCCATATGTAAAATTTCCATAATAATTCCTACTATATAAAGTTATTAGGAAGATTAAATGAAGTAATCTCCATGGCAGGCACTTAATAATTAATTTGGAGTTCTTTCCTTCTGATTCAATGAATATATGATCTTTCATGATAATTAAGCCTTAATTTTGCTATTCTTCTAGTTCTAAAATGTAGTGAGCAATTTAAGTGGGTCAAAGGTGTTTTCCATAAGCAAATAATGACTTCTGGGGTCATCAGTAGCCTTTCTGAGTTTGGGGGTCTATATGCATATAATTTTTTTAAAGCACTTTATTATAAAGCTTACAGAAAGCAATTCAATTAAAATTTAACAAGAGGAAAGTGTCTCCTCTTATCTCTGAAATCATCTGAACTTTGAAATTTACTCATTTCTCTACCTAAAAGACTGAATGAGGAGTTTGTCCAACAAAAGAAAAGGCATTTGGAAGAGTGAGGGAGCTCCTTTAGGCAATGTAGGAGAAAAGGGAAGCCTTGCAGGGTGGTGCACCCCTGCAATCCCAACTGCTCAGGAGGTTAAGGCAGGAGATTGCAAATTCAAGCCCAGCCTTTGCAACTTGACAAGAAAATAAAATGTATTCATCTAAAATAAATAAAATGTATTTATTTTATTTGTCTCAAAATAAAATTTTAAAAGGGCCAGGTATGTACGTAGCTCAGTGGTAGAGTGCTTGCCTAGCATGTGCAAAGCTCTTGTCTAATAACCTGGTAGTGAGAAAGAAAAAAAGAAAAAGAAGAAAAGAAGGGGGAAGGGGGAAGGTAGAGGGCCAGGTACAGGATGGGGAGTGTGGTGAAGAGAGCAGGGAGCACAAACAGTTTGTCCTCCCAAGGTGCATATGGCCTGAGCATAATGTGCTCATTCAGTGTAGAAGAAGCCGGGGCTTGGAGCACAGCTGTATCCCTACATAAAGCAAAATTGAAAGAAAATAAATAAAGCAGAAGGCAAGAGGGTTCAGAGAAATCTTTGTAGAAAAATATATAAAAGTCAAATGTGACCAAAGGGAAAACATCATAATTATTCTGTTCAGTGGACTCTGTCCTGAGCCTTTTTCCAAACACACTAAGTGGTTTGAGAAAATTGGGATTAATGGTGTCATCATGGTGGGGGCCAGGGGTGCCTGAGAAGGGGTGTAGACATGGCCATATCATACACAGGTAGGTGTGCTGTCTTCCCAGAGCATGTGTCTGGAATATTCCAACAAGCCTTTTTGCTAGGTCTTACCAAATCCTAGGAAAAACTCCTGACAGATCACATGGACATGAATACCATCATCTGAAGAAAACTAGGAAGCATATCTCAGGAGTTGGAAGTCTGAGGTAGAAAGCCAAATGAAGGTACAACATGACTGGGCCAGCTGCAACTGTGAATCCAATGTAACAGCAATGATAATTTTCCATGATGATAAATGCAAAGACTTCCACAAACAAGGGTAGGGGTGAGGTTGCTTTTCTCTCTGTCAATCAAACCAAACCTGGGAAAGGACAGTAACAACTGAAGGAGAGGTGGGCCAGGAAGGTGATTCCTGAGGGGATGGCTGGAAGCACTGAACATGATCTGGAAAAGGGAACTATAACTGTCATTCAGGCATGGTAAGGCCTCTTAGATGGGGAGGGATCAAGTTTACTTCACATAGTTCAGAGGACTAAACTAAAATCAATACCTGGATGTTGTCAGGAGGTAGATTTGGCATGGTATAAAAAGAGTTTCTGAGTTAGAGAGATGTTGGTCAAAGGATAACTAAATAAAACTAAAGAAACAAAGAACTTGTGAAGAATTATAACTAAGGGAAATGAAACTCCCTTTGGGGTGTAGAGCTCCTCCATGCTGGAGAATTCAGCACAGGTTTAAGTAGGTATTGGAAATTTCTTTTTTCTTTTTTTGTAGTAGTAGAGGTTGAAGCCAGGGGAGATTTTACCACTAAGCTATACCCCCAACATTTTTTATTTTTTATTTTAAGAAAAAGTCTCCCTAAGTTGCACAAGCTGGCCTCAAACTTTTGATACTCCTGCCTCGGTCTCTCAAGTAGCTGGGATTACAGGTGTGTGCCACTGCCTTTGGCTTGCAGGAAATATTGTATTTTACTTTATTTATTTTATTTTTATTTTTGGTACCAGGGATTGAACCCAGGGGTACTCAACCACTGAGCCACATCCCCAGCAGGAGCAAATACAGATTTTGTAGAGATGAAAAATTGGAGAACACTCTTAAAGAATGAAGAACACAAAATTATGAATGAAAATCAGATTCAGAGGCTTGGAAGGCACTTTTATAAGCAGTTCTCAAAACCGAATCTTCATTAGCTTCCCAGTAAATTCACATCAAGAGAGTCAGTTGCTAGCAAACAACTGTGAGTTGAATTTTCAGTCCCCAGTTCAAAAAAAACCTGCATTTTTTTTTTGAACCGGGGATTGAACTCAGAGGCACTTAATTGCTATACCACATCCCCAGCCCCATTTTGCATTTTATTTAGAGACAGGGTCTCACTGAGTTGCTTAGAGCCTTGCTAAATTGCTGAGGCTGGCTTAGAACTCTCGATACTCCTGCCTCAGCCCCTGGAGCTGCTGAGATTACAGGAGAGCTCCATTATGCCCAGCAAGATCTGAATATTTTTTAAAGAAATTTTTTATTTATTTTGGTACTGGGAGTGAACCCTGGCATGCGTTACCACTGAGCTACAACCCCAGCTCTTTAAAAAAAATGTTTTGAGACAGCATATTACTAAATTGCTGAGGGCCTCACTAAATTGCTAAAGCTGGCCTTAAATTGGCAATCCCTCTGCCTCAGCTACTGGGATTTCAGGGGTGCACCACCTCACCCAGCCTTAATTTGCTTTTCAAATAATGAATAATTCTCCTTAATTTAAAAACAATTGTTCTGTTATCTATAAGACAGCATAGAGGTGGTAGGAAGAAAGCAACTTAAGTTAGACCTGCCTGGTTCCTATTCTGTCTCAGGTTTTGCATAGCTGGGTCACTTTGGGAAATCACTTAAACTTGATAAGTCTCAATTCCTTCAACTGTAAAACTGAGATGATGATCTCTATCTGAAATATTCAGGAGGGATGAAATAAAATTCTACACGTTAAAAACAGGAGTTTTGTAATTAATTATAGCTAAATTGAAGAAGATTTGGGTAGTCATAAAGAAAATGTTTTTCAAAGCGCCATTTGGAGTTGTCATCTGTCACCATGCAGATAAGAATGACATTGTTCTTCATCTTCCAATGTGATGCATAGGAGTTCGTGAAATATCACCAAATTCTAAACTATTCATGTTAGGCTTGTTTGGGCCAACTCTAGTTTGGGGACAGAGTGGAAAATTCACTCACAGCTCTTTGATACGTCACTTTGTATTCCTTATCCCCTCTTCACTCTTACTTACTTTCTATTTTCTTCTCCTTTTTTCCAGTATGAGGGACTGAACTCAAGACCTCACACATGCTAGGCAAACACTTTACCCCTGAACTACATCCCTAGCCCTTTTTATATTTTATTCTGGGATAGGGTTTTAATAAATTGCCAGACTGTCCTCAAACTTCTGGTCCTCCTGCTTCAGCCTTCCAAGTGGCTGGGATTACAGTTGTGTACCACTGTGTCTGTTCATGTCTGTCTTATCTTCACTGTTTCAAAGTTTGGAGTCAAACACCATGGGCTGGAGTATGTCTTATCATTTCATTCCTAAGAAGCAGGTGGCCAAGTTCAAATGTACACAGGTCATATTATACATTATACACTGAGGCGGGGGGGGGGGGGGGGGGGTGTGGCTAGTGAAAAATTAGCCTCTACCTCAGAGCAAAGCCTGTCCAAGGAAGGGACATGACCTTTGTCCTTGGAAAGATCCACAGAGCACTCCTAGGCACATTCCCACCCTGCTAAGTTGTTTATCTACAAATGAGATCTGCTGCGCCAGGTGTCCCTGACTCAGTCAGGCTAGGTGGGGACCCATAGCAACCCCCTCGCAGCCACCAATCAGCATGAGACAGGGAAATACCTGGGATGCCAGATGACCCTCCCAGTAGTTTATGGTGTTGGGAAACCATGTAGTTCAGCATGAATACTCCTCTTGCCTTAAACCAATCAGTTCAAACAAATCACCCCTACCCAACTTGTTCCTGCCAGTGAATGTGCTAATCATGTTTTAGAGTTGTTATTTGATTTTTCCGGGGTGTGTGATGATTTGCTAAGAGATGCTATGATGTATGTGGGGTCCCTGCCTTCCCCAAAGAATGTATAAAACTGCTGCAAACCCTGGGCTCGGGGCCTCTCAGCGTCACCAGTTGCTGTGTGCGCGGGCGGAGGACTGAGCTAGCTCGCAACAAACACCTCTTTGCTGTTTACATCGATCTTGGTCTCTGGTGGTCTTTTGGGGGTCCCGAATTCGAGCATAACAGTAGCAGCTTAACAGGTGTCCCTGTATATTGCCCAGCTCTAGAATACCATCTAGAAGATTCTGCTACTCAAAGTGAGGCCCTCTGTCCTGCAGCAATGGCATCATCTGAGAGTTTTAGAAATGCAGGGTCTCAGGTCCACGGTGTATCTCAACAAGATCTCCAGGTGATCTGATGCTCAGCCAAGTTTGAGAAGTGCTGGTCAAGATTAAAATTTTAATAACTTTCCCCCTGGCACTGTGCAGTTATGAGGACCCTTCCTTTGGCCTCTTGGGATTCATTTACTTTTATGAAGTAAGAGCTGCAAGAAGGAGCGAGGGCAGCAGAGTGCAGTGAAGCATGCCTGTAATCCTAGTGACTGTGGAGGTTGAGGCGGGAGGATTGCAAGTTTGAAGGCAGCCTCAGCAATGTAGTGAGACCCTCAGCAACTTAGTAAGATCCTGTTTTAGAAAATTAATTAATTAGTTAATTAATTAATAATAAACAAAAAGACTGGGGATGTAGCTCAGTGGTGAAGTATACTAGGAGTTAATCCCTAGTACCAGAGAGAGAGAGAGAGGGAATGGAAAAAGAAAAGGAGAAAGAAGGAGCAAGGGACTTTCCTACTGCTCCTACTGAAACAGTGGTCCACTTTATGCTTTAAATATAACCCTTGCTGCTCTACCACTGCAGCTTATTTTTAAAATGGACTCGTTTCTTCTTTTCCTCTCTCTGCTCCTCCCTAACCTCTCCTCCTCCCTAACTTCAGGGGAAACAGAATTACCTTTCTTTCCCATCCTAGAGAGAGTTACCTGTCCTTGAGTACACACCCATAGGAAGGAAGTAATCTAGACTTTGGAGGTGGTACCAGAAGATCTCAGAAATTACTGTCTCCCAAATTAACAAGTGAATGACAACTCCAACAGAGAACACGTGTAATGTAACCTTTGAACCACCTCTTTAAAAGTCCCATTCCTGCTGTTGGGCAGAATCACAGCCTTTGGGACAGGAGTCCTCTGTGTTTCTCCTTTGCTAGCAAAGCAATCAGCCTTCGTTTTCCTTTTTCTCAAAACCATGTCCTCATTATTGGATTGGCATTGGGGATGAGGACCCAGCTTTTGGCAACACTAGGGTGAAGGCCCAGTTCACCTGATTCTCCCTGACCTTTCATTCTTTGGTCTTTCTTTCTTTCATGCAACTTGGGATACAACAGATCAAATTTGAGGTGGCAAGTGATATCTGGCAGAAGGTCTAGCCGTCTTTCTCTGGCCATTTCCTTCTAAAAAGTAGGAGAGGAAAGATGGGGATAGAGGATGGATCCTACTCCATACAGGCTCAATCTCTTGGCATCACTTCTTTCTCTATTTTCCTTTCTTCCCTCTTCTCACCTCCACCTCTTCCCCCAACCCTAGCTCTGGGGCAAATTCATCAGGAATGACACCTAGGGCACCAGAAACACTTAGGCTGCAGGGTCCCACAGACTGGGGCTTGCTCCTTTCATCTTTTTCTAGCATCAGTATATACTGGATTCACTTTCCCTAACTTTGGTTGTGGCATTGAGAAAAAGGGGAAAGCAGAGAAACCTATTTGGTGTGTATTATCTTTAAGCCTCTATCCTGAAGAAAAAGAGTCTTCTATCTGCTCCTGTGCTGTTTCCCAGGGATGCATTGGCATTTGGCTTTCCGCTTAGTTCAGAGGGATGTGCATGTGCTGCCATTGACTGTACTTGTGAGAGTAAAAAGTACTTCTTTAGCATTTACTATGCTTTATATATGTTATGCTTTTATGTATGCACTTTATATATGTTAACTCATGTGATCCTCTGGTCACCCTGTAAGGTAGGTATGGTTGTTCCCATTTTACAGACATGGAATAGGAGGCACTCAGAAGCTTAGTAATTTGCAAGCTCACCCAGAAAATAAGTGACAGAGTTGGGGTCTGAGCCAGGGAACCTCATGCTGGAGAACTCACTCTTACTCTACCTCTGATGCTTTTTTCAGGAACTTGTAGGGAGCTCTCTAGTTAGGGTGATCCGGATCCTCCAGCTCCTTGCCATCCTAATCGCATTACCATTCCCTACAGAGCAGCCCAGCAACAGATTTTAAATCATGAAAACTATGTATGACTTCGGTGAATGTGGTTGTTTGTTTAGTAGATGGACCAGATTTATAAATAAGAGAAGGAAGCATATCACTGGGTCAGAAAGCCTTCCCAGGGCATATGTACTTAAAAAACAAAACAAAGAAGATAAAACAAACAAAAACTATAAAGTCCACATGAGCTAATCAGGGCTGGCCAACCAAAGAGAGACAAAGAGTTACTCATTTGCTGAAGCAAATTTTCTAAGGGTAAGATTTTCAAAACGGAACCAATTAAATTTGCTTCCTGTTCTCAACCACAGGTCCTTGCTTAGAGTAAGGAAGCATGCTGTATACAAAGTACTTTCACAGATGTTTAAGCCCTGATCTTTACAGTACCCCAAAGAGGCTGAGTATCTTGCCTAAAATAACATACAAGCAAAGTGGCAGAGTTTAGACTGCGGTCTGCCTTCCAAGGTAGAAAACAGAACACCATAGCTTCTCCATCTGCTCTCTGCTGCTTAGTGATAAAAGAATGGTGGGAAGAGGCATGAGAGTATCAGACCTTAGATGTGGTCACACGAAATAACAGCTAGCAAGTATCAAGGGCTTCACCATACACCAGATGCTGACAGAAGAACATCACAGTGTGTCTTTTGTTTAATCCCTCCAAGAAGCCCATGGAAAAATGCAATATGATCCCAATTCGCAGATGAAGAAACTGAGGTATGTAAAAACATTAAATAACTTGCCCAGACTTATGCTTGTAACAAGTGGCAGAGCTTGGATGCAACCAGGACATGTGGTTCCAGAGCTGTCCTCTTATCTGCCAAGCTTTCCTGCCGCAGCTGAAGACTTTAGGTCCAATTGTTTGACAGATAAACCAACAGCATCCGTCTTGTGATGGATAAGGGAGAGTACCTGTGGGAAGAAGAAACATGACTACTGAATTATCATGTAAAATAATCATTTGAAAGTAAATGGAATGATCATCTGGGCATCAGCAAAGATTATTAATGATTAATAACTCATAGCACTTAAAATATTTTAAATATTTGATATTTGTTTGTTTATTTTTGAAACAAGGTCTTGCTAAATTGCTAGAGTGGCCCCGCCCTCTCAATCTTCCTCAATAGCTGGGATTCCAGGTGAGTGCCACTTCACCAGGAATGATTAAAGTTCCAATGAAATGGCCTTTGTTGTTTTATGAACCCTTATTAAGAAGGGTCTGT
Organism: Marmota monax; assembly: GCF_021218885.2. NCBI lineage: Eukaryota > Metazoa > Chordata > Mammalia > Rodentia > Sciuridae > Marmota > Marmota monax. The sequence goes on along the minus strand of NW_026693933.1, from coordinate 7,361,771 downwards.
CTCCGTTTTTAACTTCATAAGGAATTTTAATAAGGTGTTTTCTTCTTAAAAATCGAGGTTAACCTGGGCAATTTAATGAGATCCTGTCTAAAAATAAAATAAAAAGGGCTGGGGATATAGCTCCGTGGTAAAGCATTCCAGGGTTCAATTCCTACAAAACAAAACAAAACCAAAAAAACAAACAAACAAACAAAAACCCCCAAACCAAAACAAACTGAAAAGCATTAATTAATTAAAATGTAACAACTTACATAACCTGAATCCCTTCTCTGTGTGCAGGGCTACCTCAGGTAAGGTGGGGACTCCAAAGATGAGCACGACCTGCCCTGCCTTCAAGCAGCATGTGGGGGAGCTGGAGAAACAACAAGGCCTCATCACAAGAAAAGTGACAAACCCAAAAGGCTTAAATAACGAGTTCAGTGCAATCATTGAAGAGATGTCACAGGCAGCAAGTGATTAACAGCTAAATGAATTCTATAGTCAGGATCTATGATAGGAGTTCAAGGCAAGGTGCGACTGCCTTGGGAGTTCAAGGCAAGGTGCAACTCCCTTCATGATGGGGCTGTGAAGAGAAACTCTGTCAAGGGAAAGGAGTTTGAATGGAATCTTTGAAGGATGCTGAAAATGTGAATCACTATAGGGCTGCAGGGGAGGGGAAGGGGCGTTCCAGACAGAAAGAACAGTATGAGCATAGGTGTAGAGGCAAGAACATTCTAGAAGAACACATTTTATGGGGGACAGCAAGCAGGATGCTGACTGTACTTGGCATTATTCCAGTGCCGGTCCCTCCCCTCTCAGCTGTGCAAAACAGCTGGTGAGCTATCCCGTTTTGGCCAATCTCTGCTTATCCAATGCATCCTGCCTGCCTTCCCTTGGTCACATAAACATACACAGGATGAGCAACTCCTTCAGCAAGTCCTGTGCTCTGCTGTTGTTTCTCCTGTGGATAGCTTCAGAAGTATAGCTAATCCACACGAGCTGTTGGGAATATGTTTTCTGGAAAGCCAGCAAATGTCACATTTTCCATCCCTGTCTCTGTCCTTGGAGATTCTCTGAAAAGTAAGCTCCTAGCTGGGTATGGTAGGGCATACCTGTAATTCCAGTGAATGGGAGGTTGAGGCAGGAGGATTGCAAGGTTGAGGACAGCCTTAGCAATTTAGTGAGACCCTCAGCAACTTAATGAGACCCTGTTTCAAAATAAAACATAAAAAGGACTGGGAATGCACTCAGTGGTAAATCATCCTTGGGTTTAATCCCCAGTATTAAAACCAAAACAACAACAACAAGAAAACAAACAAAACAAAAGTTAAGTTCCTCTGATCATCCACCCCTCCTGCCCCTATGTCCCATACAGCTCCAGATTTTTTTCTTTTCTTTTTAAAGCCAGGGCATCTCTGTGTTGCCCAGGCTGTTCTGGAACTCAAGAACTCAGGCAATCCTCCTGCCTCAGCCTCCCATGTAGCTGGGACAGTGGGTACACAGTCCCTTCCGGGGTTTCCAATCATTGACCTACACACCCGCTTGTCCACCAATAGCTCCCAGAAGACCCACTAGAATGCCCTGTGTAAAAGCAACCCCCAACTTGCTCGCTTTCTCTCCCCACACCTTCCTTCAACAGAAGGGGACCTTGCAGTTCCCTCACAGTCCACAGAGTCAGGGCCAGGTTCCTTCTCACAGCCCACTGCCAATGTCTTCATGCAAAAATAAATAAATAAATAAAATATATACATATATTATATATATATGCCTACTGTGGATACAACAGCAAGCAGAGTGACTAAAAATTCTGCCTTCTGGTAGTTTATATCCTTGGAAAAGTTTGCTTGGGAAAAACACCAAAGTAAATATATATCAAGTCTGTTGGTGTTGGTGACAGCTATGGAAGGAAACTAAACAAGAGATAAAGGACAGGAGTCCTGTGGACTGGGCATAAGCGGGAGAGCAGGAAGGTAATTGTGAGGTAGCAGTTGATCTCAAGAGGATGAAGTAGTGGGCCTATGGATGAACAAGTGCAAAGGCCCTGAGATGGGGACAAGATGTGTGAGGTGTGCAAACACCTTATGTGGCCACAGCAGGGTGGGTGGGTAGTAAAGTGACAAATCGGAAAGGTGGGCAGCCTAGGTAGTGAGGCCATGGTGAAGATATTGAAGTTCCTGAGTGGGAGGTGGGAAGCCATGGGAGGCTTTGAGTAGAAGAGTGTTGTGCAATGTGAAATATATTTTGTCTTTGCCTTTGGTTTCTGTCACACAGTTCCTAAAACCCTTGGAATTTCCTGAGTGACAGAAATGCCTTTGTTATTTCTAATGAGCTCCTTTTGATCACTCCCACGTTTATGCCAATGAATGAGATGACTTAAGTTGAATCCTTCTCTCAGGATGAGGCCAGTCATCAGAAAGACCAACTGGTTAAAGGATTAGAGGGTTGGAAGTTTCAGTCCCATGTACCAACCTAGGAATGGTGTGTGGGTTGGGGAGGGGGTTGCTGGACATTGAGCTCTATAAGATCTCTAGGGGGTGAGGGTGTAGCTCAGAGGTCAAGGGCCTACCTAGCATATATCCCTAGCACCACAAACAAAACAAAGGTACTGGGAACTGAACTCAGGGATGCTTTATCACTGAGCTGCATCCCTAGCCCTGAGTTTAAAAAAAAATTGCTTTTTCTTATTTTGAGACAGGGTATTTGTAAATTACTTAGGTCTCATTGAATTGCTGAGGTTGACCTTGAACTTGTGATCCTTCTGCTTCAGCCTCCAGAGTTGCTAGAATTACAGACATGTGCAATGGTACCTAAAAAGTTCTTTTTTTTTTTTTTTTAAAGAGTGAGAGAGAGAGTGAGAAAGAGGGAGAGAGAGAGAGAATTTCAATATTTATTTTTTAGTATTTGGCAGACACAACATCTTTGTCTGTATGTGGTGCTGAGGATCGAACCTGGGCCGCACGCATGCCAGGTGAGCGCGCTACCGCTTGAGCCACATCCCCAGCCCCTAAAAAGTTCTTTTGAATAACAAGATTCGATGAGTTTCCAGGTTGCTGAATACCTGAAGGCTCAAGGAGTAGGGCTGTGCCCAGAAAGAGCATGAACACTCCCAAATACTTTGCTTTGTCCTCATCTCCCTCATCTGGCTATTTATTAGTAGTAATATCCTTTATAATAAAGTAGTAGATGTTAAGTGTTTCCTGAGTACTGTGATCTATGTTAGCAAATGAATTCAACTCTAGGAAGACTATGGCTAATCAGTTTGTACCGGTGACAACCTATTACCTGTGATTGGCATCTCAAGGATGGGCAGTCCTGTGGGGCTGAGTCCTGAACCTGTGGGGTTTGAAACTATCTCAAGGTAGAAAGTTTCAGAATTGAACTGAATTACAGGTTACTCTGTTGGTGGTTTCTGGGGTATTGTTGCCGAGTTGTGTAGAACTCCATATATCTGGTCGTTGTTCTGTGTTGATTGTGAAGATAGAGAGAGAAAAAAATGTTTTTCCTTTACAAGAAGTAACATGAATCTGGATACAGTGACCCACACTTGTAATCCCAGTGACTTGGGAGGTTGAAGCAGGAGAATGGCATGTTTGTGGCCAGCCTTAGCAACTTAGGGAGACCCTACCTCAAAATTGAAAAGGGCTAGGGTTTTAGCTTAGCAGTAAAGTGCTGCTGAGTTCAATCCTCAGAACAAAATTAATTAATTAGTTTAAATAAAAAAACAAACAATAACCCTATTGCTGTGTGGAGAATGGGCAATGGAAGCAGGGAGATGGTTTCAGAATATCCTTCTGCCACTATTTTACAGAAATCCTGCATCCTTATGGTTGTGCCACAGCATGCTCTTCACTTGACCATCACCTTCTACCTGGTCTTGTCCCCATCATTCACTGAAAGTGTGAGCCCTGTTTCCTCCCCCACCCCCCCAAGATGTACCATCTTCTCTCCAGGATGGAGTCTCTCTCTTCCCCTTAAAGACTTGTCACCAACTAGGATTTGGATATACTTGGACACCCTGTTCCACTTGTTGGTGACTCAGTTCATTGATTTCTTTGGTCACAGTTCCATTCATATCTTTTTCCCAATGTACTACTTAGTCCCATTGCTAAGTCAAGACCTTATCATTTCCTGGGCTTTGAGTTACCTCCAAAATCACAAAATACATTTCATTTTAAAATTCTGCTCTCCTTGGGCTGGGGATGAAGCTCAATGTTGGAGTATGGAACTAGCATATGTGAAGCCCTGGGTTCCATGCCCAGTGCCACAGTAAAGTAAGTATAAGTAAGTAAGTGTATGTATATGTGTATATATTCCCTTATCTTTCTAGTTTTCTTATTTATTTACTCCTATTTTAGCTGTTCCCCAATTTTGTGGAATATATCAGATCCTTTGCTATTCACTAGAATAAGTCAACCTTTCCCACTCAATCTTTCTGTAGCCGACATAGCTATTTCAAACATTCTTGTCTTTTTGCTTTTGTGTTTCTGGAGATTGAATTTAAGGCCTCACTCCTGCAAGGCAAGGACTCTACCACTGAACTACATCTGCAGCCCTATTTCAAACACTCTTCACATTTTTTTTTTTTTTTTGTACCAAGGATTGAACCCAGGGGTGCTTAACCACTGAGTCACAGCCCTTTTTCTATTTTGTTTACAGATAGGGTGTCTCTGAGTTGTTAGGGTCTTGCTAAGTTGCTGAGCCTGGCTTTGAACTCAAGATCCTCCTGCCTCAGCTTCTCAAACTGCTGGGATTACAGACAGGCATGCATCTGCACCTGGCATCACACTTCACATTTTGCAAAGTATACACCCATTACTTGTCTCCTCACTGACTTTGAAAGTGAAATCCTTCAATGTGTCACCCTATCCACCATACTTATCCTTCCTTCTTCCTTCTAATTCCCCAGAATGAGGCTAAGACCTTCACCTTGCTCAATTTTTTAGCCTCTCTCATATCAGGCACCTTGCTCCACAGCTGTCCCTTCTCACAACCCTGACTTCTTCCTTCAACACTTAGACTGGCTCACATCTCTTATCTTAGAAAAACACACACATAAACAACCCTGAAAACTCTTCAAACAGCGGCCCTTCCACCTCTTGCTTTATCTTTCTCCCCCTTTTCACAGTTAAGCTTATTGGAAAAAGTTCCCTTTGTGTTCACTTCCTCACCTCCTATTCAACTTTGCTCCCACTGAAACTGCTCTCCACCAGCCTCCCTCTGCCAGCTCCATCTCTCTGCACTCAGCATTGCTGAAGAGGCCACAGACAGGGCAGCTCATGCCTGGGACACCCTTTCTCCACAGTGGGAGACTAACTTCTCTCCATCAGACACACTCAGTGCCTCAGAAACCATTTCTAACATATCTCACCCTCCTAATCACTAGGTAGGATGCCCCCTGGGCCAGCCCAGTACCTCATGCTTAATCCTTATTTACTTTTGTCATGTTTTGTGGATATTTCTTCTTTACTTGTAAGCCTCCACTGCTAGACCATAAGCTACTTGCGATCAAGGTCTGTGTCACAATTCCTTGTACATGCCCAGAGTATTTGCTTGGTATTGCTCCTATAAATTATTATCAATAGTAGTCTATAGACTTTGGGTTTTCATCTCTGAACATTAATGAGTAATTCGAAGTTTTCAACCAAAGGGGTGACTTAACAAAAAGGATACTTTTGTAATATGCTCTTTCACTTCCTGGGTCTGTTTGCCTCTTAGTCTGCTTTGTGTTGCTTTATATAACAATATGCCAGAGGATGAATAATTTATAAAGAAAAAAAATTTATTTCTCATAGTTCTGGAGGCAGGAAAGTCTGACATCGAGGTGTTGTGTCTCCTGAGGGCCTTCTTGCCCTAGCATCCCAAGGCAGAAGGTGAGAGGACAAGAACAAGAGACCAAGAGGGGGCCAGACACACTTTGATAATAAGCCCAGTCTCTTGATGATTGCTCCACTTTTCTTACCAATGACACTAATTCATTCTGAGGGAAGAACCCTCACCTCCTGTTATGCCCCATTTCCCAGCACTGCTGCATTGGAGATTAAGTTTCCAGTGTATGAATCTTGGGGGACACATTCAAACCAGAGTAGCATTTATAAACCATCTAATTTCATTGAACTTTATGATGCCCCTATATACTGTGTGCAGAATTGTACTCACCCTCAAAGATTCATTCTGTTTTCTAAGAAAGGGTGTATAGGGAGATGAGAAGGAGCAATGTTGGGTGTTTTGGTTTGGAAAGAGTGTGGGATAATAGGTGAAATTGTCTCTTGGGTAGATCAGTGGCCAGGTCTGAGGCTTAGGAGAATCTGAGATAGGGACATAAACTTTGGATTCATCTGGATATACATGGTAGCCAGGTGCTATGATGCATGCCTGTAATCCCAGAAACTCAGGAGGCTGAGGCAGGAGGACTTCAATTTAGCGAGACCCTCAGCAACTTAGCAAGACCCTATCCCAAAATAGAAAATAAAAAGGATGTAGCTTAGTGGTAGAGCTCTCCAGACCCTCACCCAGAGATAAATCCTCAGGAGTGAAAAAAAAAGGGGGTTGACCTGTGTGAGCTCACCAAGGGAGAGCATGGAGAGAGAGGAGTGGAGGACTGGCATGTGGAGCCCTTAGGGACACAGGGAGGATGGGCAGAGGAAGATGACTGGCACAGAAAGGAAAGCAGGGAGGAAGGCTGAAGCAGAGGGAAGGAACCCAGGAACTGCATATGATAACCATGGTTCACACCTTGACCTTTGTGCAAGCCCTCAGCCTGTCATTCTCCCTTCAGGCCCTGGGGAAAAGGCTACAGAACTCTACTGCAGGCATGGCACTCTGCAAATGTGTGCAATCTAATTTTAATTAGTTTCTCACCACTGGGTAGAAAAAGTTTACTTTTAACCGATTCCTACCACATTAACCCTAATAGTATCCTAATTCTCCATTCTTCCAAACACTCGATTCTTTTTCTACTTTCTCTCTGTCTCTCTTTTGGTAAACAGCTTTATTGAGATGACTCATATAACATACAATTCACTCAAAGTTCAATTGTTCTCACTGTATTCAGAGCTATGAAGTCATCACCACAATCCATTTTATTTATTTATTTATTTTTAATATTTTATTTTTAGTTGTAGATGGACATAGTAGCTTTATTTATTTATTATATGGTGCCAAGGATCAAGCCTAGTGCCTCACACATGTTAGGCAAGCACCGTACCACTGAGCTGCCTCCCCAGCCCACCACAATCCATTTTAAAACATCTTCATGACACCAGAAAGAAACTCTGCGACCTTTAGCCATCACCCCAACCCAGCACAACCACTCATATCCTTCCTTTCTTCCATCTTTTGTGATACTAGGGAGATTGAATCCAGGGGTGCTTCATCTATATCCTCAGCATTTTTGATTTTTAATTTTGAGAAAGAATCTCCTTAAGTTGCCCAGGCTGGCCTTGAGCCTTGGATCTTCCTGCTTCAGCCTCCCGAGTCACGGAGATTAGAGGGGTGCTCCACTGTGCCTGGTACTTCATTGCTTTTCTATGAATAAATATATCTTAACAATATCCCATTGTTAAGATAGCATGTTTTGTCTATCCATTGATCAGTTGACAGACATTTGGATTTTTTCCACCTTTGAGTTACTATGAATAATGATGCTATGAATATTTGTGTGCAAGTGTTTGCGTGGACATATGTTTTATTATTCTTGGGTATATACCTAGAAGTGGGATTATTGAGTCATCTTGAAAGTCTTTGTTCAGTCATTTGAGGAGCTAACTCCCAGTTTGTTTTCCAAAGTGGCTGCCTCATCTTTGAGTCTTAGCAGAGTAGAAGGGTTCCGAATTGTGCACAGCCTCACCATCACCTGTTTTCCGTTTTTGACTTTAACATCCTAGGAGGTGTAAGTAGTGCTCTGGGTTGAGTGTGTCACATATAGAAATTGTTTCATATATAGAAATTGAATCTCCATTTTGAGGTATTAAGAGGATGGAAACATAATCCAACTATGATGTTTGGAGGTGGAACTTTAGGGAAGGTTTTTAGGATTCAATAAGGTCATCAGGTTGGAGTTGCCATGATTGGAATACTGGTAGCTATAAGAGAAGAGAAAGACCAGAGAATCCAGGCACACGTGGATTTGCCATCTGATATTCTGTGCTGCCTTGGGATTCTGTCAGGAATAGGGTCATCCGGATACAGGTCCTTGACCTCCAGAACAGTGAGCTAAATAAACTCTTTTCTTTAAAAAGTTGTTCATCCTCAGGAATTTTGTTATAGTAATACAAAACTTACTAACACAATTAAGTACTATCTCATGTGGTTTTGATATGTTTTGTTGTTGACTAGTGATATTTAGCATGTTTTCATGTGCTTCTTGGGTGTTTTTATATCTTTTTTTTGGATAAATGTCTTTCGAGATTCTTTTTGCCCAATTTTTTTGGGGGGCAGGGGCACCAGTGATTTAACTAACAGGCACTCAACCACGGAGCCATATCCTCAACACTCTTTTTCATATTTTATTTAGAGACAGGGTCTCACTGAGTTGCTTAGTGCCTCACTTTTTGCTGAGGCTGGCTTTGAACTCACAGTCCTCCTGTCTCAGCCTCCCAAAGCACTGGGATTACAGGCGTGCGCCCATGCTCAGCTTGCCCAATTTTTAATTGTCTTTTTATTATTAAATCATTAAACTTATTTACATATTACAGATGCAAGTCTCTTATCAGAAAATGAGTTGCAAATATTTGCTCTTGTTCTGTGAGTTGATTTTTTACTTTCTTGATAATGTCCTTTGAAGCACAGAAAATTTAAAATTTGCCCAATGAAGCTATTATTTACTTTGTTTCCTGTGCTTTGGCATATTTAAGGAATCATTGCTTATTCCAAGGTTAGAAAGATTATTCCTGTGTTTTCTTCTAAGAGTTATTTTATTTTTATTTATTTGTTTAGCAGTTGGAAGCCCCTGCTCTAAATATTAAAATATGAGGCCAGAGCCCTGACTTCTCAAATGACCAATTGTCTGATCTTCTACAAATTTTAGTAAACTTTTCTGAGCCTGTTTCTTCTTCTCTGAAGTGGAGCGAGTTAATAACAGCATCTATATCATAGTCATGCTGTAATGCTCTGGTGAGTTAGTGTTTGTCAAAGTGCTTAACCAACATCTGCATGTGTAAGTGCCCTATAAATGGTTTGCTCTTAGAGTCTAGCTTCCCAATATTTTCATATCTCCATCTTCAAAATCTGTTTTTAACCTTCACTTTTATGTCAGAGCAAGGGTATATTTAACTTTTGTTATTTATTACAAATAACATATAATTACAATTGCATTGTTTAATGTACATTCTATTATCTAAAGCTGTGAAGAATATTTTCCAAGCCATAACTTCGGGTATTCTCCTGTATTTGTTAAGCAGGATATTACATTATATTGATTATTTTAGTATAACAATGCAAGCTGTGTTTTTCACGCAATATAATTATGGCAGTTTTACATTGCATTATATAAATCAGAATATATTACAACTATTAATTTGGATAATAACAACAGCCTATTTATATAAAATAGATGAAAAAAGGGAAAAACTCACCAAAACATTGTGTTTATGTGTAATTATATACTCTATTTATTTATAGAGTAAATGACCAGTCAACAGTATAATCTACACCAAAGCTATGATAATTCTTCATGAACTTGGTTGGGAGTTATCCAAAGCTCCTTGGGAGTTATTCTGAATAATTGCTCCATTTTCTTCTGATAAATCAATACTGTGAACTATCACCAAGGGGGTTTCTAGAGTCTGGTTGATATATTTCTCTTCCATTCTACTCCTGACTTCTTGTCCCCGGGGTTCTTGAACATCAGTAGCATTCCAATCACTCAGAGGGCTTGTTTCATCATGATATATTGAACTTTACACCCAGAATTTCTACATGAGTGGTCTTGGGGTGGGGACCTGGAAATTTAAGTTCCTAATAAGTTCTCAGGAATGGTTGATGTGGCTGGTTGGGATGCAACTTCAAGAACCACTGATATAGTGCTTAGTTAATAATCATTGAAGACCCTGATCTGCATTTTTAAGGTGACCAGCTTGCAAGGAATTCCACAGGTCTTCTAGACACCATCAGATATATTGAAGCTCCCTAGAGGATCTGGGAGGATCTGAACTCCAAAAGTCTCACAAGTTCTTTGAACTTTTAGATAAAAATGAAAATATCTGAAAATTTTGGAGGATTGTACTTCTTAAACTTCTGGAAAAGCCAAAGGCCCCTAGAGACTCTACCTTCTCTGGAGTACAGGTCAAATCATTTCTCCTGCAATCTAAGGGTGTACTCTGTCCAGTAGATCTTATTTTGCTTTGCTGTCTGCAGCAGAACAGATCCTGTAACTGTCATCTAGCACCCTAGTAAAAGGTGATTCCTTTGTACTAAGAGGTTTGTTTTATATGCTCCTGAGGGCACAGTTATTTTAATGAGTTTTGTGATAATTATAATTTGCTTTCAGAACATTTTTGTCTGACTAGGAAGTTTTCCTTCCTTTCCTCTTCTTCAGTCATTGGTTTTATTTTTCTGGTCAACAAGGGTAGGCCCATGACTAAGGCTTGGGCAGTTTCCTTGGTCTTGCTTGGAGCTGGAGTACAATCCACCCCCAAAATTAGGGTGGGGGGGGCAAGTTCTTCTTTAAATAGACTCACAAGACTAGAAAGATCTAACTCTGAGGCCACCATTCGCCATTATCTCTGCAAGAAAGACTTATATTTTTCAGTGTGATGTCAGCATACCTAGAGCTAAGAAGAAAGAAGTTGTTGACATTATTTGAACCTGGATTAAGTCATGTCTGATAACAACAATACCCTCTTGTCTTTCTAAATTAGTTGAGACAATAAATTCCTGCTGTAAGTAAGCTGGTTTAATTTGGGTTACTGCCATGCTCTATAGTTTGCACCCTTAATAGACTACAGAATAGCATAGAAATAACTTTCTCATACACTGAGAAACCAAAAAACAAACAAACAAAAAAACTTGTGTGACTTGTGTTATTGCCATATTCACTTTATTGTGGTGATCTAGAATGAAACACGGCATCTCTCAGGTATACTTGTACCTGGTTTGTCAGTCTTTTTAATTTAGCCATTCTAATAGTTTATTAGTGGTAACTTATGGTAGTTTTAATTTGCATATCCTTCTTGACTAATCAGATTAAGCATCTTTTCATATGCTTATTGTTTGCTTCCGTAGCTTTTCTTTTCTTTCTTTCTTTTTCTCCCCCAGTACTGGGGATTGAAGCCACTGAACTTCATTCTCAGCCTTTTTTATGTTTTATTTCAAGACAGGGTCTTGCTAAATTTCCCAGGCTGGCTTTCAACGTGCTATCCTCCTATGTCTGCCTCCCAGTAGCTGGGATTATAGGTATGTGATACCATGCATGGCAGAAAAGATCATTTAAATACTATATATCAAAAATCCTTATTTGTGATATCTCAACTGGCAATTTTTTGACTTTATGATGGTGTGAAAGTGATACACTTTCAGAAGAAACCTACTTAGAATTTTAAAATTGGATCTTTTCTGGGAGGGCTAGCAATTATACACTCTGATCCTTTCTCCAATGCTGGGTAGTAGCAGTGAGCTGCAGCTCCCAGTCAGCCAGTGGATCATGAGGGCGACAATTGACACTCTGCAGTGTGCTTTGTTGCTGAGCTCTGATGTTCAGTGAGTTAGGCATATTAAATGTATTTTTAACTTAGGACATCTTCAAATTATGCCATTTTTATCTGGATATAGCCTCACAGTTAACAAGGCATAGCTGTAGATTCCCTATCACACCACTCATTTAAAATACACTAACATTTCCTTCAGCAGTCAGAAATTTTACATTGTTCTTTATTCTCTTTGAACTCATATTTTCATTTTACTTCCCCTATAGAATTGCTCATGGAAAATGAATTATCATTAACATAAATAATGGCATTTCGTTGCCCAAAAGAATCTAATTGTGTCAGTTCACAAATTATTTAAATTTAATATTGCTGTTTCTTTCCATCCAGACTTCTGAGTGTCCCTTTGCACTGGGCTGTGGGCATTTTTCTGGAACGAGCTAAAAGGTAGTTGAGTGGAGAAAAAGTCTAGCGTGTACTTAGAGTTATATATTTATGAGATTGGCATTCACTTCTGCAATGAGCTAGTAAGAGCTGGCCATCTTGTAGGGATGATACCTACATCACTCTGTCCACTTAGCTGGAGTCTTGAGACTTAAGTCCGGGGCCAGAAATTAAAGGATGACATGAATGCAGTCATTGGTGCCACAAGCTTGGAGGTGGTCGGGAAGACACAAAGCTGAAGTTAATGGAGACAGAAGCTAGTGTGGGAAACTGTCAGAAAAAAAGATATGGTTTTTATAAATACCTGGCTAAAATAGAAGTACTCACTTCTGAGGAATATTCTTGATAATGCAACATGTAAAATTGTAACTGCAGCATAGAGTTTTCTCTGCTCTTTGAAAGAAGTCACACAAATTAGAATTTCTTTGCTTGTCCTAAATCTCGAGCAATAGTATAAGCAGCTTTTATGTCTAAGTCACGTCACATGTTTTATGCATCCAAACTATAGCGAATCATTTTAAAAGTTGATCAAGCATGTGAGAAGGAATACTGAATCATAATCCTATTGTTTTAGTCAGATTTTTCACTGCAGTGACTGAAAGACCTGACGAGAACAATTTTAGAGGAGGAAAAGTTTATTTTGGGGGCTCACAGTTTCAGAGCTGTCAGTCCCTAGAAGGTTGATTCCATACCTGGGGACCTGAGGTGAGGCAGAACATTATAGCAGAAGAATGGAGGGCAGTGGGTCAAGACAGCATACCAGGAAGGAGGAGAGAGAAGAGGTGGGGATGGGGAGATAGAGGGAGGAAGAAAGAGAGACTCCCCTCACCCTGTACCAAATATGCCCCAAAGCCACGCCCACAAATGACCCACCTCCTCCAGCCATACCCTACCTGCCTTCAGTTCCGACTCAGTTACTCCCTGTTGGGGGATTGATTCACTGATTAGGTCAAGGTTCTCATAACCCAATCGTTTCACCTCTAAACTTTCTTGCATTGTCTCACACAAGAGCTTTTGGGGGATGCATTACATCCAAATCATAACAATTATTCTTTCTGTAAAAATAATATACTAAAATTATATCACAAGGCTATGAAGGTATGCAGGCAAAAACGTTAAAAAAGTATAATAGAGTTGTGTCAGGCCCTTAATTAAAATGATATTCCTAGACTTAGGAAATTTGTGTCATCTTTTATCATCATAAAATTTGTGATTCTTTGTAATTTCTTTTTAAATTTTGAATACATATTCACGTTCATACTTAGACTTTCTTCTTTTTTCTAGAGCTTTCCCTGCACACTCCATGGAACCTGTGTACGCTTTCTTTGCTTTGAATCTGTGGGCCTCTGCCTTAGTGCTGTTCTATAGTCAGACTCCTCAGATTGTAAGGGAGGCTCCTGTCCCTCCAAAGCACACAAAACAGGAGACTCCAAAGCACCCCAAAACAGCCTGTTCTAATGCTAGAGTTTTTTATTCTAAATGAGATTTGATTAAGTTTAGGAATTAAGTATCCCAGAGCCTTGATTAAGAATGCTTCTAGATACCATGAGTTTTTCCTCCCAGTTTCTAATTTTGAAAAATTTGAAATGTATGGTAAAGTTAAATATAGCACAAGGAAGCCCATTTGTCTCAACATTTTATTACATTTACCTCTTCTTCTTTCTAAATAATGTAATAATGATGATAATAGTAAGTGTATATTATTATTATTGCTGAACCACTTGAGAGTAAGTTGCTGATCCTTTTCCTCCACATACTTCAGAATCTATTCCCTAGGAACAGATTTTTCTCTTATGTGACCTAATCCCTCTTCTAGGAAGAGCTCGTTGCTCAGGTGTGGAGTGTACTCAGCTCCCAGTTGTGAGCTCATTTATGTCGGCCAACCTCAGTCTCAGGGAGCTCCTCTTCAGTCTTCCCAGAGCAGCTTCCCTCAGGTAACCAGACCAGGTGGTGGCAAAAGAGGCAATTACTTGAGGCAATTTGGGATGACTGATGAACAATGGTTGCTTCCCTCCCTATCTCAATTCTATTCTTTTCTAAATCTCCAGACTTTTTGTTTTCCCTTCCTCCCTTCCTTTTGATCTTTTTGTACTAGGGGTTGAACCCAGGGGTGCTCTACCACTGAGCTACATTCTTAGTCCTTTTTTAAAAAATACCTTTATTTTATTTATTTAATTTAATGTGGTGCTGAGGACCGAACCCAGTGCCTCACACGGGCTAGGCAAGTGCTCTACCACTGAGCCATGACTCCAGCCCCCTCAGTCCTTTTTAAAATTTTTATTTTAAAATAAAGTCTTGCTAAGTTCCTGAGGCTGGCTTCAAACTTGCAATCCTCTTGCCTCAGCCTTCTGAGTTAAACTGAGTACAGGTATGTGCCCCTGTGTCTGGCCAGACTAGTGTTTTTTGGTTTTTTGTTTGTTTGTTTTTATAAAAAGACAGGTGAAACTCAATTCAAGGTACTTAAAAAAATTTACTTACAGCTGTCCAATGGCAAAAAAAGAAAAAGAAAAAAAAAATCTAGACACAGGCTTTTACATCCTTCACATAATTAACTCAAAATCGATCATACACCTAAATGTAAAATGCAAAACTATAAAATTCCTAGATTATATGAGACAACCTAGATGAAAGTGGGTATGGCAATGACTTTTTAGAAACAGTGAGGCATGGTCTATGAAAGGATGATTGACTTCATTAAAACCAAACACTTTTTTTGTGAAAGACACTGTTAAGAAAATGAGAAGACAAGTCCCAGATTGGGAAAAAGTATTTGCAAAAGACCTGATTGCTATAGGAAAGAAACTACAGATGATAAATAATCATATGAAAAAATGCTTAACATCATATGTCATTAAGAAATTGCAAATTAAAACAAAAATGAGATACTATACCACTATACACTTCTTAGGATGACCAAAATCCAAAACACTGACACCATCAAATGCTAGTGAGGACTGTGGAGCCAAGGAGCTCTTGTTCATTGGTCAGGGGGAATGCAAAATGTACAACCATGTTGGAAGACAGTTCTTTACAAAACTAAATAAATATTTACCATATGATCCAACAATCATGCTTCTTGATATTTACTTGAGAGAATTATGAAATCCTGTTCATGAGTGTTTATAGCAGCTTTATTCATAATTGCCCCAATTCAGAAGCAACCAAGGTATATCTTTCAATATCTGAATGGATAAATTGTAGTACCTTTTGACAATGAAATATTATTCAGCACTAAAAATGAATGAGCTATCAAGGCATAAACAGGCATGGAAAAGTCTTAGAAACATATTACTAAATCAAAGAAGGCAAACTGTATGATTCCAAGTATTAGACATTCTGGAAAAGATGAAACCATGGAGACAATAAAAAAAAAAAAACTGCAATTGCCAGGGACTGGGGGGTGGGAGGAATGAATAGGTAAAACACAGAGGAATTTTAGGGCAGTGAAAAATCCATTCTGTATAATACTATAATGGTGGATATTGTAATGTTGTCATTTTATAGTTGTCAATAATACCCTCCTGTACCCATACAAGGTACAGTGCCAAGAAAAAATTCTAACATAAACTATGGGGTGCAGATAATGATGTGTCCATGTAGGTCCATCAGTTCTATATTAGAACTCTGGCAGGGATGTTGATAGTGAGGGAGGCTGTGCATGTGTGGGGTCAGGAGCTCTATGAGATAGACAGTCTACTCAATTTTGTTATGAACCTAAATTGCTCAAAAAATAAACTCCATTTAGAACTAATCACAGTTGTAAACTAATAAGAATAAATTATTTATAAACTTTTGTAACTTATCATTATCTTTATGACCCTTATTTTTATTATTTAATAAAATTGTTTTATATTCATAATAGCCTGGTTTCTGTTGTTCCATCAAAGCTATGTCTTAATTTTAAGCCACGTGCCAGGTGTGGGCAGTTTCTTTTCTTCCTCTTTATGTCTTCTATTTTATAAAAACCTAACTTATAATTACAGGTTGTTGAGAATGGCATTAAGTGTTGTTAGCTCTCTCAGGTAGTTCTGGACATTTGGATCAAACGTGGTTTCAGAAATGATGGAGCATTTGTTACTGGATGGAGCATTGGTTACTGGATGGAGCATTGAATTACTTTCACCTTTTTCTTGTTACCAGAAAGTCAATTACAATTTGGGACATAATCACAGAATAATTCCTATTATACCTCTTGGGAATGCTTTTGCCTTTTAACCTTATATCTTTATGTTTTAGTAGTAGCATTTGAATATTATTTAGAAATAATGTTCTCCTAAGTATGTTGCTTATTACCCCTACGTGAGGAAAAAATCTCAATGTGTTAGAAAAGAATCGCCTATGGGGCTGAAGCCATAAAACCACAATTTGTATTTAAAAAAATTAGGAAATCTTATCTTTAACATTAAAATTAAGATAACCTAGGCCCCGAGCTGGGCATGGTGGTGCCTATGATCCCACCCTATAATCCCAGTAGCTCTGGAGGCTGAGGCAGGAGGATAGCAAGTTCAAAGACAGCCTCAGCAATGGTGAGGCACTGAGCAACTCAGAAAGACCCTGTCTCTAAATAAAATACAAAATAGGGCTGGAGATGTGGCTCAGTGGTTGAGTGCCCCTGTGGCGCAGTGGTTGAGTTCAATCCCCGGTACATACCTCCTCTGCAAAAAAATACACACACACACACACACACACACACACACACTAGGCCTGAAGTCAAAATATTGAGTGCATTTCAGAGATCTACCACTTGAACAATGCCTTAAAATAACAGACATGCTTTACTGGCCATGCCATGTCATGAGGAAATGTTATTAGATCATCTCATTTCCTTCCAGAAGTTATTGTTCTTAAATGAGAAAAGCAAAATCTTGAGCTTGCTGCCCATTTCTTTGCAAAACATGCTAAAAAGAGGCTAAACTTTAATCTCATTCACAATTTTCATAGTCTACTATAACTCTGAATTAAGATTTGGAGATACATTTTTCCCTTCCTGCTATTCTTTTTGGAGAAAGCATCTTGGAGATCAGTACTGGAGCAAAACTCCCATTTAGTCACGTACCAGCATCATATCTTGTTGCACATCATGAGGTATTGTCAGTACTGATCCCATCAAATACTTTCCTGTTCACATCATGGTTCAGAAAGAAAATTTTAACTAAATACACAAACAAAATCTCTTCTCCAATATCGTGGTAAGTCACAAGTGCACTAAATAATTCTGCTTTGCAATAACCATTTTACTTTCTCTCATCTGGAAAAAGATGAACTTGACAAACACACCAGGATGGAATAAATGTATGTATTCTTCAGGCTTTATAGAAAAGTCGTTGCTCTGTTATATTTCTATTAAAGAATTTAAAGAACCTTTATCTTGGTGCCCCAATGGGAAGGTAAAGGTTGTGATTGGTTGTCATCACTGTCAGTCATGTCAGGTGTAAAAGGGTGTGAGGTTACTAAATCCAGGGGAAGAAGATCTAAATGAGTCCCTGAAGACTGACCTAGACAATTTTCCCTCCCTCCCTACCTCCCTCCCTTCCTTCTTTCTTTCTTTCTTTCCTCCCTTCTATTCTCTTTCCATCTTTTCCCCTAAGAGAACAACTCTACTGACAGGAACACTAACAGTTCATCCAAAGAGACTTTGATATAATAAGAAATATATTTGGTCTTTTCCCCTGGCATCAACTTGTAAAATTCTTGGAATTTCCTGAGTGGTAGGAGTCTTTTGGTATTCACTAAGAGACCCTCCCCCCTCCTTTTTTTTTTTTTTAATATTTTTTTAGTTGTTGATGAACCTTTATTTTATTTATTTATATGCAGTGCTGAGAATTGAACCCAGTGCCTAACACATGCTAGTTAAGCTCTCTACCACTGAGCCACAATCCGGCCCTACGAAACCCTTTTGATCACAGCAGAATTTATGTTAAATGGAATGATTTAGGGAGATGTCTCTTGATAGCTTTAGGATGGTGCTCTTCCCAACAAAGACCAAGTGAAAGATTAAGCTCTATGAAAAACTCTTGAACAAAGAGATTTTGAGTTTCTGAATTGGAGAATGCACCCACCTGCTGGGAGATGAGCACACCCCAACTCCAGGAAGACAGAAGTTCCCTGCTGGGGACTCTTTCTGAACTTTCCCTCTTACCTCTCCATTGGGCTAGTTATTTGTATCCTTTATAATAAACTCATAAACATAAGAAAACTGGCTTCCTGAGTTCTTTGTGTGAGTCATTCTAACAAATTATTGAATGTGTGGAGGGTGGCCCAGGAATCTCCAATTTATATAGCCAGTCATCAGGGAAAATGGCAGGAAGAGTAGCATGGGTAATCTCTTCCTTGGAGCTGACCTCTGAAGTGAAGGCAGTCTGGTGAGACTGAGACCTCAAACCCATGGAGTTGCTTCTGACCTATGAGATAGTTCAGGTCAGAACTGAATCCAGTTGTTTTATACCCAGTTGGTGTGGGCATAGGTTCAGAGAATTCCTTAGCGTAGAAAAAACTGACACATTTGGTGCCTGAAGGGTTGTGTAAATACAGAAACAGAGTTTTCCTTTAGAGACATGATAATAGACAGTTGAGAGACCAGGGTGCAAGTTATCTGATTGATAATTTGAAATTACATTAAGAGGGAACCAAAGAACACTTTGAAAATTGCTTCTAACAAGGTCTGTGTTAAGCTCTGAACCTTACAGTTAGCCATTGACTTATTAGGGCTGGCAAGGAGAAGAGGGGCTAGACTAACTTTGTGTCAAAAAGTCTCCTAGAGAGAACACTAAAATTTTCAATGATCAACAACAAAAAAAACATCGTTAAGCACTTTTCCTTCATATATGTGTCAGACACCTGCCAAGAAATGGTTCACACCATATGGTTTCAAAGCAAAGCGTCTACTAGGAAGTAGGTTGACACCCATCCGTAGTCCAATATCATTGGCTTTCAGTCCTCTTCTGTTACACTTGGCTGCTGTCTGTGCTTGATCGATTGTTATATATTTTGAATACATTTGGGATATAGAACTGGCCACTTGACCAGTTCTCCAAAGGACAGTGATAGTTCTTCAACATCTTAAGCATTCTTAGCTAAAGGATGTTTGCCAAAGCTTGTTTTGTTTTGTGGGCGAGTAAAATACATACTATTAGTTTCTGTGGTTGGTTTCACCAGCTTCTTAGCAACAGTGTGACTTTTGCCTGTTTTTGCTTGAAGTACCCAATGTTGAAAGATGTCTCTATTGTTTGGGTTAAGTGATTCATTTCTACTGAAAAGGAATACATTTACTTGTTGTAGAAAAACTAAGCTGGTTTACTTCAAGGAAATTGTTTTCCTTGAAAATGGAGCAAAAACATAAATGTCATTCACTATCTGATAAAGTTTCACTTTTTTGACAGAGGACCCCCAAATAAAATGGAATGGACCCCCAAATAAAATGCAATGTTCAGATATTTCTAAAGGAGAGTCTTGTGTACTTTCCTTTTTCAGTTCTTTGTATAAAATCCCTCCACTGTAGATTTTACTGGAAGACTATGTATTTTTTCTTTTTTTATTAAATTATTCTGTGTTGTAATGTTTGTTGCCATCTAACTTTTACCCAAGGGACTGAGAGTGTAATTCAGTAGTAGAGTGTGTACTTAGCATTCGTGAAGCTCAGTGTTTAATCTTCAGTACAAAAACACAAACATACACACACACACACCAAAAAAAAAGCAACCCCACAATATAAAACAAAACAACCCCCCCCCCAATCACTGTTCCATTTTGAGTATGGTAGTGTACACCTATATCACCAAACTCAATCCCAGTGACTCGGGAGCCGACGTAGGAGGATCCCAAGTTCGAGGACAGCCTTAGCAACTTAGTGAGAGCCTAAGCAACTCATTGAGACCTTGTCTCTTAATAAAATATATTTTAAAAAGGACTGGGGATGTGGTGCAGTGGTAGAGTGCCCCTGGGTTCAATTCTTGGTACCAAAATAATAAAAAATAAAAATCTCACTGATGGTTTCCAATTTCACCCATGAGGTCTAATTCCCAAATATCTACCTCAGCCTTTTCTTTGACTCCAGATAACCTATCTTTCTATGCATCTTTTTTTTGGATGTTGTTATGTCCTTTAATCTTAATATGTCAATAATCTCAATATACTCAAAAGATGCTCACTCAGTTTGTTTAGGCAACTATTCAGAAAGGTTGTGAGTCATTAAAAATTCTTGTTTCCTTCATGTCTCACTTCCAATTAACCACCAACCTTGTCAATTGTATCTTCTAAACATATTGAACCTGACCTCTTATTCCCATTCAATCTCAAGACTGTATTATTCCCCACCTGTTTCACCAAAATCCCTTTCCTAGTGCTCTCTCTCCTGCCTTTTTCCAATTTATATTCCCTTTTGATTCCAAAGTGATCTTATTTTAAAATGCAAAAATTTTGATGTCTTGGCTAACAAGTTATCCACACTGTTTTTCAGGGTAGAATCTGAAGACTTCAGTACCATGCAAATTTCTTCATGTTCTGGCTTTGGCCTACTCTGTCACTTCCTCTGTACTAACATACGGAACTTTTGACATTTATGTAACTACATCTTGGTATTCCATGCTGTTTTTTTGCACATACTATTTCCACCACCACCCTCTGTGTTTCTCCCAAGTCAGTTCCGCTTTCACTGAATATTGATTGAATCTATCCTACAAGACATAATCAAACTGACACCTCCCAATAGCCTTCCCCAAAGACCTGCATCCCCACCATTTTTGAGGTAGATGTTCTCCCCGCAACTCAATAACTCTCCACACTACTCCATCATAACTTGATTACTATGGTATCTAAGCTCTTCCCACTCAATTTTCCCTTCTTTTATTTCTTGATTTTTGTTACTCCAGTTATATTTTAAGTTTATAAAAAGAGAAATCAGTTGATTTATATTTTTTCTATCTTAAATATTTTTGTATTCAATAACTTTTCTGGGGAAAAAAAAAGTTAAATAAGAGGATTTAAAATATTTTCCTCTCAACCCAGGAATGTCATACTTAAGGTTTTTGTTTTTGTTAAAATATTTAAATATTTTGATTTCTTTTTCTTTCCTTGTTAGTTTTTGGTACTGGGAATTAAACCCAGGACACTTAACCATTGAGTCATATCCCCAACCCTTTTTTAATATTTTATTTAGATATGGGGGCAGGGGAGGGAGGTGTCTCAATTACTTAAGGCCTCACTAAGTTGCTGAGGCTGGCTTTGAACAGATCCTCCTGCCTCAGCCTCCGGATCTGCTAGGATTACAGGTGTGTGCCACCACACCCAGCTAAGATTTTGATTTCTTAAAAGGTAATTAAACAAAAATTGTATTTGCCAAATTGTTCCTTGTTGCACTAAATTACTTATTCTGAAATGGAATCAGGCTTCAAAATTAAAATTTTAAACATTCTCATATGTAGTTTCAGGGAGGAAAATTATGAAAAACAAATGGCTATTTCTTATGAGTTGAGGTTTCTCAGAAAGAGGGACAGTTTAGTTTGGGCTGTTAGAAAGGATCATCAGATGAACCTACTTCATATGTGTTACTCTTTTTGTTGTTTTGAATATGGTTTGTCCTTTCCCAAACTGATGAGCTACCAATGGGATCCTGCCAGCAAGAAGGCTATTACTAGGTGTGACTCTTTGGATCAGATTTTTGGATCAGAGACCAAAATCATGAGTCAACTGCCCACCCACCCCAGTTGGAACTGAATTCAGAGAAGATTAACTACTGAAGCTTTACATCCCAAGTCCTTTTCATTTTGAGACAGGGTCTTGCTAAGTTGCTAAAATTATCCTTGAGTTTATGATCCTTCTGCCTCAGCCACCAGAGCCGCTGGGATTACAGGTGTGCCCCCCTACAGTCTGCTTTTTTTTTTTTTAAATAGTCAAACTACTCAGACTTTAACATCCTTATATAAATTGTAAATTTCATTGGCCATAGCTTTCATTATTCCCAAAATTTATTTAATTGCCAAACATTTAGGGAAATGTTATGTATATTTAAATGTAATTTTTTTTCCCCTGGTACTGGGGATTGAACTCAGGGGCCCTCAACCACTGAGCCACATCCCCAGCCCTATTTTGTATTTTATTTAGAGACAGGGTCTTGCTGAGTTGCTCAGCACCTTGTCATTGCTAAGGCTGGCTTTGACTCTTCATCCTCCTGCCTCAGCCTCCAGAGCCGCTGGGAATACAGGTGTGCACCACTGTGCCCAGCTTTAAATGGAATTTTTTTTTTAAGTTGTTTGGTACCTGGTTTTGTCAACTTTTTTGCTGCTGAGACCAAAAGATCAAAAAAGAAAAATTAAGAGAAGGAAATCTTTCTGTTGGCTTTTGGCTTCAGTAGTTCAGTCCATGCATGGTCAGCCAACTCTCCAGCTCTGGGCCTCAGGTGAGGCAGAACGTCATAGCAAAAGGGTGTGGCAGAGGAAGGAAGCACAGGACATGTCAACAAGGAAGCAGAAGGAGAGAGAACTCCGCTCATTAGAGCAAAATATAAACCCCAAAGGCCCACTGCCAGTGACCTACTTCCTCCTGCCACACCTTACCACCTGGATAACCCATCAGTGAATTAATTCAATGATAAGGTTACAACTCTTACAAGTTAATCATTTCACTTCTGAAAATTCTTGCATTTTCTCACAGACAAGCTTTACAAGGACACCTCATATTAGAACCATAACAGTACCCCTTGTGTGTCAGGCTGTACGTTAGATCTTGGAGCTTCTGGTGGAATAAAATAGGCATGGTTCTTGCTCTAATGGAGCAAACACATATTTTAAAAATATAATCTATTTCTTAAAAAAAAAGCTATAGGATAGTTATTCAAAGCATTGATAGATTAATTGCCATAGAAATTAAAACATTTAAACACTTGTATAAAATGAATATAATAAAACAATGGGGAAACACATTGTATCAAATATAAATACCAATATGTTAATAAAATATATAAAAATTGATTTGAATTTTCTAGATGAATATCAAACTCCAGGACCAAATGAACAAAGGCTTCAAACAGATAAGCCACATGTGGGTTATGTATCTACATATGTAAATGTACTTAAATTTTGCTTAGGCAAAATTTAGTAACAAAATGTCCTAAAAAAATCTGTTGTCTTTAGTGAGTTAATGTTTTAGTACCATTTAACAACTATGAATTTACCATTATTGAAGAATATACAACCCAAACCAATAAATACAATATTGATACAATTGTGATCAAATAAACTTTTTGGAAATGATTAAGGCAATACCTATCAATAGCCAAAACTAAGACCATTTGCTCACAGAGCAACATTACCACTGGGAATTTTTTCTAAGGAAATAATCAAATGGAACAAGAGAAGTACATTCTGGAACAAATGAAAGTTCAATGTAATTTTATTTACAATAAAAAAATTGAAAACCAAGTTAATTATCACCACAGGCAATGGCAAATTATTGTTATGCTAATTTGATGAATGATTATTTTTATTATGAATCTAACCTAGACAGCTTAGAGTTTCTGAAAATAATGATAAAAATGAAGTTAATTAGATGCTCCAGTATATTTACAAAATCTCACATTTATTAATACTTTATACTTATGTGAAAAAGACTATTATTAGATGATTAATTTGAGTGGGCCATGTCTGGCCTTAGGGGTTATTGGCCAGGTGAACTAGCTGCTCTCATACTGTGACCTAAATATAATTTTAATAAATGAACATGGAAGGGTTGTGGGTGTAGCTCAGTGGTAGAGTGCTTGCTTAGCATGTGCAAGGACCTGGTTTTAACCCCTGGCACCACAAAGAAATAAAAGTAAGTAAAAAATAAATAAGCATGGAAACAATATTTTCCTGTGCTGGAGTATATACCTAACGCAATTTATAAACATTTACATATATCTACATAACCCACATGTAACCAAATATGTAACTGTTAATATGGCTATCAAATAGTGTTCAAGGAGACAGATTATGAATAAAATATGAAGGGTTTTATACTCATGAAGGGTGTTATAACTGAAGGCAGTTAGCTGGATTCCATGTGGTTTGTGCAGAATTTCCTCAATCTAAATCAGACAACAAAAATTGAAAGCAAAATTTGCATAAACGTGAAATTTGAAATATACCTAAAGAATGTGTTTTACAGTCACACCCACGGAGCTCTGGGGAGAGATTTTTGAGGTTTCCCAGCAAGTGAGGGGAAAGGGAAAAAAAAAAAAACAAGGGAGAGAAATGAATTACAGTAGATGGGGTAGAGAGAGAAGATGGGAGGGGAGAGGGGGAGAGGGGATAGTAGAGGATAGGAAAGGCAGCAGAATACAACAGACACTAGTATGGCAGTATGTAAAAACGTGGATGTATAACCAATGTGATTCTGCAATCTTTATACGGGGTAAAAATGGTAGTTCATAACCCACTTGAATCAAATGTATGAAATATGATATGTCAAGAGCTATGTAATGTTTTGAACAACTAATAATAATAATAATAATAAAAGAATGTGTTTTAGCGGACGTAAATGGCATGGAAGCTAAACATGTGCTTTTGAGTTTCCCCCATTTAATATGGACAGGAAAACAGTCACAGATCTGACCCTACATTCTATTTCCAAATTTAAACCAATGATCCAGATCAAATTTGGAATCTTCACCCAAAGAACATGACTCTGCTGGAGGTAATATTCTTCACTCTTTAGTTGGAAAAGATGAGGAAATAATATATAGAAGACATTAATACCGTGGTATTTTATGGGGACTAGATTTTATCATAGGGCTGGTTTACATTTTTTATAGTCATGTTTGAAATGCTCAAGAAATGACATGTTAGAGAGAATGTCATCTGACATGTATTTAATTATTTGTTTTGTATTATTAATTAGAAATGCTTGATTGATACTTGTGATTTAAAGCTGACATGCATCAGGGAATATAATTAATTAAGTTTATTAACAATATTTGAATGTTTACTGTTTATAAATTCAAATTGTTATATTTTAAAAAGCTGATAAGAACTTACAAAAATTGCTTTAGTTTCTAAGTTGGGTTTGTCAGGAATTTGATGTTTGAGAAAATAAAAATATAAACATATAGGTTAGTTAAAATGTTTAAGGGAATTTAGTAAAGTAAATTTTTGAATAATTTTTAGCTTATCTAATGTATTAAATATATTAAAATTAATTAAAATATAAGTAAACATGATTATGCTTATTTTTGTTTATTTAGTTGTTTTAATGTGGTGCTGGGGATCAAAGCCAGACACAACCCCAGCATGATTATGCTTATTTTTAATAATATTATTTAATTCATAATTAAATTAGCAAGAACTATAATTTGAAATCAGAGATTTAGAAAAGGTTGTCTTTTAATTAACTACAATAACAAGTTACATATTGAGAAAGCTCTGAGTAGTTCATTTTACATGTAAAAGTCCTCTGTTGGACATTAAAAAATTTACTGACATGATAAGCTCAGTGATATTATAAAATAAACATGATAGCATGACAAATTTATGACACTCTGGAAAACCCAGTTTGTTTTACCATTTGCATTTAAATAAGGACATTTCTTGTATTTTAAATTGCTATTTAATAAAGGTATTATATTTAGTATAGAAAATTTGTAAGATAAAGTGTAAGAAATGAACATTACCAATAATGTGCCAAAAGATAACCACTGCTAATATTTTGGTGTTTTAGCTATTAGTATTTTAATATATATTTAAAGTATTAAACGAATCAGTATCCTACTATATATACTGTACATACAGTTTGTTATGTGTCACTTTAAAATTTTTAACTTTTTAAAAATCATAGTAATGGGTGCAGAGTTTATTCATTGGACACTAAAGAACAGTGTATAAATTCCAGGTGTGGTGCATTCCTATAATTCCAGCAACTCAGGAGGCTGAGGCAGGAGGACTGCAAGTTTGAGGCCAGGCTGAGCATTTAGTAAGACCCTGTATTAAAAAAAAAGAGAGAGAGAGAGAGATTGGGGATGGTAGCTCTGTGTACAGTGCAAGTGCTTGCATAGCACTTATAAGGCTCTGGAATCAATCCCCAATACCATCCTAACAAAAAAAAAAAAAAAAGAAGAAGAAGAAGAAGAAGAAGAAGAAGAAGAAAGTATAAAGCTATCTTCAGGTTACCTGTATAATGTGTGAAAAAAATAAATTTCCTGTTATGTGTATGCAAATACTCTCAAATCCAAAAATCTTCAAAACATTTCTGGTCCCAAGCATAATCAAGATGTAAAATTATTTTCATGCTAAGACTCCTAGAACATGGTTTCTGTTGTGATTTTGGTTAAATCTGTCGTCTGAGGTACCTCTGAAGCTAAGGAAGCTCAGAGACATGGAAGAACTTTTCTCCCACTTCCATATACAACTAGCTGGAGCTTTCAAGATTGAAAGCAGAGTTGTGGGGTGCACCTTAATGGCTACACCAGGAGTGTCCAGGTCAAATTGCAATAAGAAGTTCAAAAATCAAGAAAGGGGCCAAAGGAAAAAAGCTCAATCAGGGAAACAACACATGAATTTATATAAAAGTACTTATTTTAATCACTTTTAGGCATAATCAGAGACAATAACTTATAATGATTAAACAGGTACTCTAGGTCCTTAGCACCCTGGAGAGTAATGATCATGAAGGGGAAATACAAGCAGGGTGGCATTTCATTTCAATGGGAAATCAGAGGCTGTATTTGTGTGAGTCCCATTGATATTGATAATCAAATTTTGTCAAATTGGAGAACTGTAAATCAGCTTTAGAAAATCAGTTATGCAAACCTAAACAGTGATCCATATCCCATTGTGGTTGGAAACAACCTTTTCCATGAATGCTTCTTCTCAGAAGAAAAGCAATCACTTTATGCATGGAACATTCTGTTTTTTTAAAAGAAAAATGAACCTCATAAAAGCCCTCCTAGAAACCATCAGGAGTGCCTGCTTATTCTCTGCATAAACATTCTGATTTCCAAGTATTCACAGCCACCACCTTTGCTTAGAAGCACCCCTACACATTTCCCCAGGCTGCACTCAAAGCCAAATTTCCCTGACAAGCTTACCACTCTTACTTATCATTGTGCTGATGTCCAGTGTCAGAACATTGTGGATTGTGCTGGAAACACTGTGTAATTACAAGGGCCTTCTGTGTTCAAAGTTACCTCACCTATTTCATCACTATGCTTTACTAACTGGGAAAAAGAAACCTAAGATATAAGACATCAGCGGGAAATTGGCACCAGGGACGCTGGAAGCCAATGACACGATATTAAACTTCAAGATGAAAGAAGGATCACGATGGCAAAATTCACTCGCTTCCACTTTCAAAGGTCAAATAGGTAACATTCCGGAAACTAGAGTGATTTTTCAAGTGATCTGTACACACTTCAGGTGTTTAGAAATGAATGTTGTAATTTAATCATTTTGGAGACTATAAATTCTCAGTTATCATTGCTCTCTGTCTTCTCCTTTTTTACCTGAGGTTCTGCTCAACGCAGAGGTTACAATAGGTTTATGGCTAAAGTGTACCCTCAAAGTGCTGCTTCTGTGTTTTTATCTTAATAAACATTTTAAACACAATTTCTAATGAATGCAAATTAAAATTTGAAGAAAATGTGTTTTAATGCAAGTACATTCCTCTATTTGAAAATAGTACCTTTACAAATTCCAATAAATTGGATTTTCCTCATGTTTTAATTGGTGCATTATAATTACACATAATAGTGGGCTTTGTTGTTATGTATTCATTCATACACACAACAATGGCAATATAATTTCTATCAATTACTGTTTTATTGGTAGAAGGATCAAGTGTTGAAAGAAAAAACAAACAGGAATGGCATTAAACAGTTGAACGATCTATTTTGTATCAAGTGAAATTTTTGAAATCTCATGTCTGCACTTTCAAACTCCTAAAATCAATGTGTTTTTTTTTCCATATAGACCTGCAGAGACTCATTATAAACATTAGGGGAAAGGAAAAACACTAAGAACTATACAGGTATGCAAATCCTATAATTTTAGTCTTTTTTAAGCAGATAATAATATTTATACTCTTAAAACATTGCATAATTAGTAATAGAAAAAAATATTTTTCCTTAGTTAAAATTTTTTTTGAAATCAAGAAATTTGTTTTCTCAAATCAGTAAAAATAACTTGTATTTCATAATTAAAGGTACAGAATTTATTTTCATGTGGCTCCATCACAGTGCACCTTGGTCCACTCTCAGGTCATCAATTTTGGTGCACTAGATTTAAGGAAACTAGGGATTCTAGTATTTAAGAGATCTTAATAGCCTGGGATGGTCCACTTAATGATTTCTTCCAATAATAATATATATCATCAAAATATCATTTTAAAATAGGCTCCCATTTCTGTTTGCCCGAGTTTCAATTTTGAGGAATAAGGTTTGCGCTCACCAACTGTGTTGGAGAGATGATAATTAGGTCAAGATCAATTGACCTAATGGGTTAGAGAAAAGAGAAAGTCAAGCTAAGGGTTGAGTCTGTGCAAGAACCAACAACTTTTTCCTAAAGAAAATCTCTGTTGGCAGTCACAGCCTACGTGCAGGTGTGTCCTGGTGCCAGTGCCCTAGTCTATGCTATGAGCTACTGCAAAACAAAAGTGATGGCTTTGTGGATTCTACTGTAAATGGTGGAAACCAGCCCAAGTTTGGCCTCAAATGTTTTGGGGGTCATTATGGTCATTTTTGAATATACAAACTATATACTCTTACATTTATAATTCTAAATCTGTACCTACTAAAGCTATGGGCTTCAGGAAAGAGAGAATTGTGGCCTGTTGTGAAGGCAAATGGTTTTTCTTCTGGACACAAAGCAATATTTTGGCTGCACAGCTTAATTAAGAAATGAAATGAAGAGCAGTGACAGCAGCAGCTGCAACAAGAATGCCAGAGGCACAGAAGGACTAGGACAAAGCAGTTTAGATAGGGGTCTGCTGACCGCCTGTTTTTACAAATAAACTTTGAAAAATTGTATTTTGATATACATCACATATAATTTGTCAATTTAATAATTTTATGCATGTAATTCAGTGGCACTAAGTACATTTGTGGTACTGTGCAACTGGCATTATTTATTTTCAGATTTTCGCATCATTCCAAACTGAAACTCTACACCCATTAAATAGGAGTTCTCCACTGTCTCCAGCCCCTGCCAACCACCAATTCCACTTTCTCTTTTGTATGAATTTACAGATTCTAGATGCCTTATATAAATGGAATTATAACATTTGTCCTTCTGTGTCCAGCTTATTTAACTTAGTGTAATGTTGCAAGATTCATCTTTGTTGAAATGTGGCTAAATAAATTTTTTTTAATCTTTTTTTTTTTTTGTGAGAGAGAGAGAGTTTTTTTTAATATTTATTTTTTCGTTTTTTCGGCGGACATAGCATCTTTGTTTGTATGTGGTGCTGAGGGTCGATCTGAGGCCGCACGCATGCCAGGCGAGCACGCTACCGCTTGAGCCACATCCCCAGCCCAAAAATAAAGTTTTATTGGAACAGAACAAGACACATTCATTTAAAATTACCCAGCAGTCACGTGGTGGCACATGCCCATCCCAGCAGCTTGGGAGGCTGAGGCAGGAGGATTGCAAGTTCAAAGCCAGCCTCAGCAAAAGCAAGGGGCTAAACTCAGTGAGACCCTGTCTCTAAACAAAATACAAAATAGGGCTGGGGATGCGGCTTAGTTGTTGAGTGCCCCTGAGTTCAATCCCTGGTACCAAAAATAAATACAATACAATACAATACAATACAATACAATACAATACAATACAATAATATTATCCGTCCTTGTCCTTACTTTTCATTACAAAGGTACAGTTGAGTGGTTATGATAGACTTTAAGGCTGGCAAAGCCTGACATATATACTGTCTGACCCTTTACAGAAAAAACCCTTAAGTGCCTGGTTTAGATTAAAGAACCATAAAACATCTCCTTTTTTTTTTTTTAAAGCTCCTTTAAATTGTTACATGTCTACGACAATTTTGATTATTTCATGGCCTGATAAATAGGATTAATAAACTGTTTATCTCACTGTTATCATTAATAAACAGTCCTAAATACCAAGATTGGAAATTATTTCCTCAGGCATTGTTACAGTAAAAGAGGGCTCATTCTCACATTTTACTGATACACACTTTACACAATGAGTATGTGTGAGATCCGATGAATGAATCTTGAAAGTTTTCCAGCATAATGGATAGTTGTAGATTCTGAAATGTCTGATTTTCCTTGCCTTTGTTATCTTTGTTGTGAAAGTGTAAAAAGAGTACAAAACTTATACAATATGAATGGTAAAAGCATATGTTTTTGTTTAGGTCTAAAAAACATGATCTACTTAAATAATTTGGTACAGTTCAATATTTTCTTTTAATATATTAAAGATGTTTAGGACTCTCTTGTTTAATGCCACTAAGTTATAGGTTGAGAAGTACAGACTAGTTTGAGAACAAATTTTTTTTCTGTTATAAAAGCAACCAGGAAGGAAATTTATATTGTAGCTGTAAAATGCAGATAGAATGGTTGATAATATTATTTCCCATGAGTTCAAGTTTCCATGATTTGGCCTGTGAATAAAATATCTTGTACTTGGGCAAACATTCCAGATAAGACAGCACCCAGTTTTATGGTATAGGATGAAAAAGAAAAGGTCTGAGGGACGCTTTATGGAAACTGTCAAGGTAATAATAACAAAACTGTAACAGTAAACATTCATGTGGCCTAGAATTTGTGCCAGGCATTGTTCCAAGGTCATTGTCTACATCATCCCATTTGATGCTTATGGCAAATTCATGAACTAGAAAGTATTATTATTACCCCTGTTTTATGGATAAGATGTTTGAGATATAGACATGGATATTCCTGATTTCATTCTTAGGCTGGGTTTCTTTCTATTGGATTTACTTTCTCCATGTACAGCTCACAGGACACAGTTAATCTAGGAAAGAGCACATAAAGGCAAAAGGTCCTGACTCCAGAGGGGTCAGTGACCCTCTCTCTTGATCAGTGCCCCTGATCCTATGTCAGTTTGTCTGGGATATCTCCATCCACCTTACAAGATGTCCTCTTGGGGGCTATTCCGGTTTCCCATCCTGCCTCACCCCTTGCCATGCATCCTCCCCTGCTCATCTGCACATATACTTAAATGCAGTCATATTAAACAGCTTGGAGTTCTTGAAATTTATCTTTCCTACATAATTTAAAATCCATCTTTTCCCAGCTGTGCATGTATCCTTGAGCAGATTACTCAACCTTTTTCTTTTTTAAAACTTAAAAATTGTTCTTAAAAGCACATAATATAAAACCTACCATTAGTAACATTTAGTACATTCACAATGTTGTGTACCCATAATCTCTATGTGGTTCCAGAACATTTAAAATCAATGTACCCATTAGGGAAACCTCTTACTTAATAAATAGTCACTTTTTATTGCCCTTCCTGCCAATCCTTGGCAACCAATAATCTGCTGTTTCTATAAAATTTGTCAATTCTGAATATTTCTTATGTATAGCCTATGAGCCAGCTTTCCATTACTATAACAAATACCTGAGGTAATCAACATAAAAAGAGAAAAGGTTAATTTTGGCTCACAGTTTTAGAGGTTTCTGACCATGGTCAGTTGGCCTCATTGCTTTTGGGCCTATGATGAAGTGACACATCATGGTGGGAGTGCCTGGAAGAGGAAGCTGCTTCCTTCATGGCCACCAGGAAGCAGAGTTAGAGGAAGAGGTGAGACCAAGGTCCTAATATCTTTCAAGGGCACACTCCAAATAATCAAACTTCCTTCCACTACACCTTGTTTCCTAAAAGGTTCTTCTACCTCCAAATGGCACCCTAGGCTGGGAACCAAGTCTTTAATACATGGGCCTTTCGGGGGATATTCAAAATCTAAATCATAGCATATGGTGTCATATAACATATAGTCTTCTTCATGTGGCTTTTTTCACTTAGAAAAATGTTCTTGAGAATCATTCATGTTATAGCATGTGTTAGTACTTCTTATGATAATATTCAACATATGGACATGTCATATTTTATTTAGCCATTCATTCATTGATGGACATTCGGCATATTTCTACGTTTTGGCTATTGTAAATGGTGATGCTATTAATACTCCCTGCAAGTTTGATTTGAATGCCTGTTTTGAATTCTTTTGGGTATGCACCCAAGAGTGGAACTGATGAGTCATGTAGCAATTCTGTGCTTAACTTATTGAGGAACTGCCAAACTGTTTTCTACAGTGGCTGCAGCATTTAACGTTCCTCTGACAATGTATGAGCGTTCCAATTTCTTCGTATCCTTGCCTAAACTTATCATTTTACATTTTAAAAAGTACATTTATCCTAGAGCATGTGAAGTGGTGGCTTACTGTGTTTACTGAAGCATTTTAAAC
The DNA here is from genome assembly GCF_021218885.2 of Marmota monax. NCBI lineage: Eukaryota > Metazoa > Chordata > Mammalia > Rodentia > Sciuridae > Marmota > Marmota monax. Next base: position 7,329,303 of record NW_026693933.1, on the reverse strand, counting down.
CTTTGAATCTATACTTGTAATGGTGAGGCAAATAATGACACTTAATTCATAGGACTGTATAAGATTTAGTGAAATTGTGCATGCCAGGGACTGGCCAGAGTGCTCAGTACACATAAGGTCTTCTCTTCTTCCTCCTATTGACCCTGGGCCTAGGTTATCTCTGTTGAAAAAGACAATATTCAGGGATGAGATGCTTAGGCTTGGAGCCTGACTCTGCATTTACCAGCTGTGTGACCTCAAGCAAAGCTATTTAATCTCTGTGTGTCCTAGTTTCCTTGTTTACGGTAGGTTTTAAGAGTACCTACATCACAGGTCATTTTGAAGATAAGCACAAGTCACCATGTGTGAGGAGTAGTACCTGGCCCACAGGAGGCACTGTAGTGTTAACTATTATTGTCTCCTCCTTCCTCTTCCCAGGATAACTTCTGCTCAGCTTTTGGACTTCAGCTTTGCTCTTTTCCCTCTAGCAATGTGTCCTTATTCAGCACCCTAACTCCCAGCCCTGATGCAAGGTTGCATTAGATGCCCTTCTATTTACTTCCTGAGTTTATTACTTCTGTGGCACTTAACAGATTGCTGCCTGTGTTGTATTTTGTATTTTTGTACCTTTGTTTGCTTAATATTAAGCTGAGTGCCAGGCCTATTGTGCTCTCAATTATTAGTCATTAAATAAATAAAAGGGTGAACATGAATAAATTAACTAACATGGTATTTGGTGGGTATATTCATCCACAAAAACCAAATACTCTCAGGTATAATGTTGGAATTAAACATGCATTCAGAATGGTTGGATGTTATATGCTTCGTTTTTGTAGTACTGGGGATTGAACCTAGGGCTTTGGGCATGCTAGGAAAATGCTTTGCCACTAAGCTGATACTGTGATACTGTGATCAAAATACTGGTTACAAGGTCCATTTGTGTGGAAAACATTAGGAAAAAATTGCAAACCAACTAAACAGCTGATGTAGATGGTGTACATCTACAAAAAAACAAAAACAAAAACAAAAAACTCATACTTATTTTAAAAGGACCGTTGAGATATTAAATATGTAAAACTTCTGAGAAATAGGAAAAGTACAGAGATAATTCTCACAGTATAATCATTATCTTCAGTCAAGGGACAAAGTACAACAGAGGAGGGGAAAAAGAAAGATTTTGTTGTGGGAAAAAATCCATACATAGTATTATCTTTGATCAGGTAGGTGAGGATGTATATTTCAGGATGTAAAGTATGGAAACTTTGCAATGATATGGGTTGAGTATCCCTATCCAAAATGTTTGGGAACAGAAGTGTTTCAGATTTTATATTTTTTTTGATTTTGGAATATGTATATATACCTAATTAGATATTTTGGGGATGGCACCCAAGTCAGAACATGAAATTTATTTATGTCTCATATATACCTTATACATGTAGCCTGAAGATAATTTTATCCAGCATTTTAAATAATTTTGTCCATGAAACAAAGTATCATGGTGTGGAATTTTCCACTTGTGTTATCATGTTGGTGCTCAAATGCTTTGGGATTTTGGAGCATCTTGGATTTTCAAATTAGAGGCACATAACTTGTATTGACAACTTAGCTGCAGCTAGAGAAAATCAAATTATTAAAGAGAGTACCTTTAAAAAATTTTAGCCAGATGTGGTGGCTAATGCCTTTAATCCCAGCAGCTCGGGAGGCTGAGGCAAGAGGATCTCGAATTCAAAACCAGCCTCAGCAATTTAGCAAGGCTCTAAGCAACTCAAGGAGACCCTATCTTTAAATAAAATATTTAAAAAAGATCTGGGTATGTGGCTCAGTGGTTAAGTACCCCTGCATTCAATCCCTAGTACAAAAAAAAAATTAAAAGTAGCTTCAAATTACAAAAGTACCTAATGATGCCCACACCTATAGTCCCACTGACTTGGGAGACTGAGGGAGGAGGATCACAAGTTTGAAGCCAGCATGGATAACTTAGCAAAACCATGTCTCAAAATGAAAAATTAAAAAGGACTGGGAATGTAGCTCATTGATATAGCACCCCTGGGTTCAATCCCCGCCCACACACAAAAAAAGTATAAACTGAAATCTAGATATTTAAGTTTATAGATTTCAGTGTTCTTAAAATTACACAGTTGAATTGCCAAACCATTTAGTGAGTAGCTTAGATTAAAATAACAACATAACTTCTGTCTTTATTTTACTTAATTAATGTTATGCTTATTGCAGGCACATAAAATGTACATTTTATGATCTCTTTGGTGATTATACAGTTTTGGTTAGATATATGACCTTTGTTTTCTAACACTTACCAATGGTACTTTTCAACTATGGTGACTGCTGTTTGGGAATCCAACTAGGGAATCATTGAGCAAATATTAAGTGTCTGTTTTGCATGATCCTATAAGTGAACACACATTTTTGATACAAGAGCAAACATAACTAGAACTCTAGTGACATCAGAATATCAGAAACTAAATATTATCAGGGTTCCACTACTAGGCCCCAAAGTCCTCAGACAATCTTTGTTTTTCTTTAAAGTAAATTTTATGGCCAGTACCTGGGCACATGACAATAATCCCAGCTACTCAGGAGTCTGAGATGGTAGAATAGCAAGTTCAAGGCCAGCCTCAGCAACTTAGCAAGTCCCTAAGCAACTTCGTGAAATTCTGTCTCACAATGAAGAATAAAAATGTCTGAGAATGTAGCTCAGGGTTGAAACATCCCTAAGTTCCATACCCCGTACCACCAATAAGTAAATAAATAAATTCATTTTATGGTATGTAGAGAGGCTTCTGGATTGTGTAGAATCTCCTAGTCTTCAAGTTACAAAAGTATCTAATGATGCTATAAATAGTTCAGAGCAAATTAAAATAAAATTAGAGAAAAGTTTTTAAGTATCTGTTGCTTATTGTTTTGGGTATTGTTGAGGACATTGTTGAGGATTATTGTTTCCCTAAAGAAGTCTTCATTCTAATTGGGTATAAAACTTATACATAAAAAGAGACACATTACACAATTAATAAAGTACATGTTGGTGTTTTGTGGATTTTGCAGATTGCATATAATAGTAAGAGAAGGAGGGAGGAGTAAAGAATGATGAGAGAAAAAAAATTAAGATTTTTTTTTTTTATCTTTATCAAGGCCTGTTATTGGAATAAGTCACCCTGGTTAAGGGATTGTAGGAAGAAGACATTCCCCTAACAGGTATATACAGAATATTTGTTTCCCAGTCAGGGAAACAAATAGTGCCAGTGATCAGGTTCAACATCAGTGCATTGTCTAGGAAAGGCTTTGGGCAAAACCAAAGTGTGTGTGTGTATTTAAAACGTAGAGTTTGTGAATTTTTCATTGGGATAATTGGGAACATCTTCATGCTGATATTAATGAGGCAAATATTTCTCGCTTCAAATCACACAGCATTGAAGGGACTTCTGTTTGGCAGGGGTACATACAGCCCAGCAGATAACAGGGTAGTTTGATTGACAGTGTATAAGAGAGAAAGTCAAGATGGTGTAGGAGGGTATGCAGTATGAACTGTAGAAATCACGAACGCCAGAGAGCATTGAGGTAAATGATGGTAAGGAGGACAGGATGTGGCCCAAAGTGTGTTCATCTGTCAACAGAGGCCAGATCAGCTAGAAAAGTGGTAAAAATAGGGCATAGTCTTTCAAAAAGTGATTAATGCAGGCAGACAGAAAGTTTCAAGGGCAGAGCCAGTACATTTAAAAAGAAAACCATTTGGGCTTGGATGATAGAATGGGTCCCGGGCACTGGGAGGAATTCCCAAGGGTGCTCAAGTTTCAGGGCTGGTAGAGTCATCAGTGGACCAGACTGAGGGGTGCAGTGTAGAGGAATGAGAGGTGTGTGGAGCTGTGACAAAAAGGTCCAGGAAAGGAAATGTCCAAAAAAGCAGGCAAATGAGATTTCATGTTTAGACATTATCCGAGCACATAGTATATACCACCACGTAGCTAGACCCTGGCACTGGAGAATCTGTATGTTGAGAAGTCCTAGGTCAAGGCTGACAGAGAAACCAAGGGCAGCCTGAAGAGGAACAGTTTATATTCCATGGGATATTGTAATGGTAGGAAGTAATCTGTTTGGGGATACCTATTTGTGAATTTAATTGGTTTGTAAATCAATTACCCATTATAACCTTTCACTTTACATTTCTGGTCTTCATCAAGCAATAATTTCCTCTTCTATAAAATGAGAGTAGCAATATGCAACTGAAGTTATGTACCTTCAGTTGGTGATATATATTTATGATAATTTACACCAAGCATCTAGGGTAGTGTCTGATACCAATTTGGTATTCAATAAGGGTTGTTGATTTCACAAGTGTTTATTTTATTTTTTCCCTGTGATACCAGGGATTGAACCCAGAGGTACATTACTGCTGAGCCACATCTCCAGTGTTTTTTGTTTTTTATTTTAGACAAAGTCTCACTAGACAGAGCCTTTATGATCTTCTATTTATGATCTTATTGCCTCAGCTTCTTGAGTGGCTGGGATTACAGGTGTGGGCTACTGCACCTGTCCTATTTTCAGAAGTCTTTTAAAAGACTTCTCTCTTAGTCTGTTTTCTATTGCTATAACAAAATACATGAGACTTGGTAATTTATAAGGAAGAAAGTTTATTCTAGCTCATGGTTTGAGAGACTGGGAAGTTTAATGGCGTGGTGCCAGCATCAGATCAGGTCCTGGTGAGGGCTTCCTGCTGCTTTGACTTGTTGCAGAGAGTGGAAAGGCAAGTATCTGATGCAAAGAGACAAAGCATGAGGGGAGAAGCCCTCATTTAATAACTCACTCTCATAGTAACTAATCCAGTCCCTTGTGAGTAAGAGCTCACTCATGACTATAAGAATTAACCTGGTCTCCCAAAGAAGGCATTAACCCTTCTTTGTCACCTAATCACCTCTCTCTCTCTCTCTCTCTTTTTTTTTTCATATTGGGGATTTAACCCTGGGGCACTTTACTACTGCCATATCCCAGCATTTTTATTTTTTATTTTGAGACAGGGTCTCTCTAAATTGCTTAGGACCTCACTAAATTGTTGAGACTGGCCTCAAATTTTCGATATTCCTGCCTCAGCCTCCTGAGTTACTGGGACTACAGGCATGTGCCACTGTGCCCAGCTCTCATTACTTCTTAAAGATTTACTCCCAACACTGCCCCCACAATGGTGATCGGATTTCAGCATGAGTTTTGGAAGACACAAATCACAATCAAGCCATAGCCACTTCCATTACTACAAAGCTCATTACCTGAGTCTGAATGGGCTACTTTCTCTCCTTCTAGGAAACAATAGGGGAAAAAAATTGTCATTCTTCATATTTGCTTCTCCCCTGGGTATAGCTGATATTGTCAAGACAATTTGTCATGAGCCTATTTTATGGTTCTTATAGTGACTTCTATCTTTTTCCTTACCAGAGTGGCACTGAGGAAGGCTGAATTTTCTCAAATTTTATGTTGCAGGAATGGTTGGGCTATTTCTACCAGGCTGGTAAGAGCTAATGTTTCTTGATCCACTTTGCTAAGAACAATAGACAAGTAATATTGCTCCACCAAGGAGCATTTAAACACTTCCTTTAGGTGCACCTTGGATGTAAAGTACAGAGGTAGTAACAAAAAGTGTCTAGAAATGACATCTTAAAACTTTCTCTCCTGTTCAAGGAGACCTTCTGACAATAAGAAATCTCATCCCAGCTGTTCAGGAGGCTGAAGAAGCAGGAGGATCATGAGTTTAAGGCCAAACTTGGCAACTTAGCAAGGCCTTATCTTAAGAGACCAAGGCGGGGGTGGGCGGAGAAAGAAAAAGAAATAAGTCTCAGTCATTTAATGCTAAAATTTCAATCTACTAGTGAAAATAATATAGGTCGAATATCTTCATTTAACTGTCTCTTCTTTGATCAAAAATTTCACTTCCTATATGGTGACTTATAGCAGAATTTATGATTATGTGAATCTCTCTCTCTCTCTCTCTTTCTTTTTTTTTTTTTTTTTTGGCTTCAAGAAAAGGACTGCCTTTTATCCTGGTCATATTTTATTATCCTCTTCTTTGGTGATTGAATGATGATGAGTGTTTAGAGACAGTGGTTATTTTGAGCACCTCATGCAGATTATAATAATTCACTTTTGAAGTGTTTAGAAAAGGCAGCTGATAAATCATGAAATTCTCTCCCCCCTGGGATTAGCTCCTGAAACCCACGAGGGAACAGAGAAGATTACTTTCTGATATCTTTTGGAATTATGTAGCATGCTAAGGTGCTGCTCCTGAGGGGAGGAAAACAAACAAGGCTCACCCTCTTTTGTGAGGAAAAGAGCAGACTTCAATCTAGGGAAGAAAACACTTTGATTTACAACAGTATGCACATCTATATATTTCTAATTTCATAACACACATACCCCGTTGCCTGACATTGAAGGAGTTTCTCTAGGAGTCAATTTATGGTCCTTCACGGTCCCCAATAACTTCACTTTGCTTCGAGCCATCCCACAGAAGTGCACAAAATGGATTTGATGCCGAGTAACCCAGATACTTTAGCCTTCTGGAAGAGCTGCGGAAATGTCTCCACGTTAAGGCTGAGGCTCTTGTAACAGTGGTTAATGACTGTATGCGGTAACCAGATGTGGCCTGGGGTTACTGTGCTCTGAGATCAAGAAGGAAACCATCACTCATCTGATATGGTCTTGTGCTGAAGAGCACGTTAGCACTGACGAATGGCAAAGTATGCACAAACCAGAGTGAGTTGCGTGAAAATTAAGTGATCGCTTCCTCTGACACGTGGTCTTCCTGCAAAGTTGAATGTAGAGCTTGGCAAACACTGAAAATGAGGATCTGCTGATTGATGTCTTTCCAAATGGAGAAATGTCACTGTGCAAACCCCATAAAGTCAGTTTGTTTTGCTAACTACACTTGAGCATGGTCCATTTGGTCACCTGCATTCAAATTCTGGGTACAATGACTCTTTGTTCTTAATGCTTTCTAATTCATTCATCCATGTGGGTAGGATACAAGTAACATGTAAAAAAAATCCACCAGGCACTTTGCATGGGGTATATATGAATCAGATACAGAGTCTGACCTTAAGGAGTTGGGGAGAGATTTAAGCAAAAACTAAAAAACCTATATACCTAAACTGTAATATAAGAGAATATGTGATAAAAGCTTCTGAGGCTGTCGGGTTGAGGAGCTTGTTCCTGGCCATGGTGCTGGCAGGAAAGCTTACAGAAAGCTGGTGGCAGAGATAGAGACCTTACAGCAAATGTATGACTCTGAGAATCAGAGATGACTGAGTTAGAAAAAGCAACATGAATAAGCATATGGAGGTAGGTTTCCACCGTGCATTTGGGGGGACAAGCAAGTCACCCAGCTTGACCAGAAAATGTAAAATTTGTATAAATTGAAAAGTTAGATTGGCCCAGAATGGGAGGGTCCCAACAGCGGGAGGTTATTTATTTATTTATTGGACAATGGAGAGATGTTTATATTTTAAAAGTGGAAAGTAACATGATTAAAGAAATGCATTAGGAAGATTAACCTGGTAGGGCAAGTTACATTTCTCTCTTTTTAAAATGAACATGCTTAAGGAGGCCCTGAGAAATTACTCGCTATTGTTTTATGTTTTTATTGCTTTTTTTTTTTTTTTTTTGAGATGGCTTTTTTATGTTGCTCAGTTTGTCTCAAACTCAGTGGCTCAAGAGATCCTCCTGCCTCAGTCTCTGGTGCAGCTGGGATCACAGGTGTGGGCACCACCGTGCCTGGCTGCCTTCATGCTCTTTTTTGTTGTTGTTGTTTTGTTTTTACTTTAATAAATTAGAGTTGACTATACTATTCACAAGTAGCAATTTATGTACTCCACTCATATTTTCCATTTTTTAATGATTTAATGAGGTTTTCTTTCATTTTTAGAGTCTGCCCTCCTTTCTTATTCTTAGAATATGAGTGAGTCTGGAAATCTTTTGAGTTGAATACCATACATTACTACTCGTTGACTCAGAGGAGCACCAAATATAAAATATCAAGTAATTTTCAAACTTCCGCAATAGCCCTTGGAGACCTGGTTATCATATTCTTCTAACCCTAAAGGATAGTGAGTGAAGTGACTTTCCTGTCAAAGCTCTTGGGGTCAGCTCTTTTGCTGAGAACAGAAGACCTGGTCCACCTTGTACATGGTCACCTGTCTTGACCACTGCATGGACTATGGCTTCTACTGTGGCTAGGTGTATGGTAAGAACACTTATCTCCTCCAAAAGGTTGGTTTCTAGGGATTGACATGTACCACAACTCCTAGAGATTGGCTGATCCCACACCTTTTCATACCACTCTCTATCTGTCCCTCCTACTAAAAGGACTGGAAAGCTAAAAACCACGTTTCCCATATTCCCTTCCTAAGTTCCTATTTGTGATCTAGATTCTGTCAGGGAGAAACCTGAAAGTGGCAAAGAGCAATATGAGCACAGAGCCACATACAAGGAACAGCCCTTCCTGCAGGCATGATGGCAGAGAGTGTGGTTCTTTTGGGATAACTGCAGTGAAGAGTCTCCCCTCCAGTTCCCAGCCTCGCAGATGCTAAGCATCTGTGTGTTTTGCTAGACCAGAGTGGTTAGATGGTAGATCATTTCTTCTGGAATTCTCTTGCATTGTCACTGGCTCGGTGGCATCCATACTTAATTTTCTTATTCCAAGTTTTGCTCATGACCTAATGTCCTGTAATGGATCTTTTTCTGCTTATAATAGCTAGAGTGCATCCTGTTGTCTGCAACTAAGAATGCTGATTGATAGAGCATGAACTCTAGCTGACCACAAAGCTTTTCCATGGGAGCAGAATGGCTCAGCAAACCAGGGAACAGGTTGATGCTGTGTGGTATGCTTGCTGTTTTCCAAAAGTTAATTTGCTTTTTTCTGCCTCATGGGTGAGAAGGAATGAGTACAGGATGGCTGTTTGCTGACACTCATAGGATTACAAGAAACACCTATGGCAATTATCCTGGTAACAGTAACAGTAAGGGACAGATATGGTAAACATTGATGTGTGGCAGTGGCAACCAGGATGTGAGGAGAACCTAAGAACAGGAAATGGAATCAGGTTGACCTCAGAAGAGTGGCACTCCTGACCACATCTTAGCAGAAGGGTTTGAAGAGCTTCACCTTGGGGTCCTGCTGTTTCTGTGATGGAGGTACTTTTTGGTATCAGCTTCTTGTCCTCTTGTAGACTTGCATACTCATCCTTGATTGCTCGTATTTCTGCTTCCTCATAATTTGGGCATTTCATAATCATTCATGGCCATGACCCTACCTGAGGAAGTATACTTTTTCTGCTTTAACACCTCTGCTACGTGCTAAATTCTCTCTGATGTTTTCAAACAAAATTCTTAGAATAAGAGTCTAAGTAACCAAACATGTTGCTTTATGCCAAGAATGAGGTCATTGCTTAGACTGGTCACATTAGCTAAGTTCGAGAGGGATGTACAGCAGAGATGGCAAACTATCCAGCAAGATTCCTGTTCCCTTTCCATGACATAGTTGTCACTGAAAAATCCCTGTATCTTTTCTTCTCTAGTGAGGCCCCATTACCAGTTTTGCTGATGGAACATGAGCACAAATTTGTGTCACTTCTAAGTCAAGGCAATTAAGCAGTGGGTATGTCTTCTAAACTCTTGGTCCCTTATGTAGACAATAAAGAGGCCCTGGTATGTGATGGAGACATAAGATCTAAAAGCCTGGGCCACTGAATCCCAGTGGTAAGGACTGCTACCAATATGCCTGGAACACCTACAACAGATTATCAATACCTGATCTCACATTTCTATTATTTAGCTACTGAACATCTAGGGTTTATTTGCTATCACACCTACCATTATTTTGACCTCATGTAGTTTTTGGAAAGGTTTTGTAGAGTTGCTTTAACAAAGTACCCAAACTGGGTGGCTTCAAACAAAAGAAAGTTGTTCTTTCACAGCTCCAGAGGCAAGAGTGCCAAAATCAAGGTGTCCGCAGGCCACACTCCACTGAGGTTCTAGAGAACACTTCCTTGCCTCTTCTGCCCTTTGGTGTCCAGTGGCCATCCTGTGATTTCCTTGGTTTGAGGCTGCATCACTTCATGTTTGTTTCTGTTACCATTGTGACCTTCTAGTCTCTTCTTCTGTCTAAAAATCTCTCAGCTTTCTCTCTGTAAAGATATCAGTCAATGCATCTAGGACCATCTATCCAGTAGGACCTCATTTGAACAAATCACACCTGCAAAAACCCTGTTTCTGCAAGGTCACATTCTGAGATTCAAGAGGATATGAATTTGTGTGGGAGGCACTTAGTTTCCATTCACTATAGTCACCTAACATAAAGTGTGGCTCTGTAGAGGGTCCGTTAGCAGAGAGGCATGTTAAGCATCATGATGAACACATTGAACAAAATTGCAAAATAAAAAATGTTATTAATCTAACATGTTGCAGAAAAAAAGGAATAATACAAGAATTAGGTTTCAAGAGGTAATACACAATCCTTTGGGTTCCATAGCTCTGTTTTATGGACTGGCATGGTGCACTTGGAAGTTACAGGAGAAAGATCCTTGCTTGGAACTCACATAAACATAGCTCTGATTCATTCATTTGTTCCAAAAGATATAAGCAGGTGTAATTTCTCCCTTTAATCAAACTTACAGTTTAGCAGGGAATTCTAATAAAAAAGCATTGATTATCCAAATAACAATGCAAGTTGGCCTGTGCTAGATGCTTGAAAGGAAAACACAGATGCAAGACGAGTAGAGGCCTAACCAGACCCTCCGGGGGAAATAACACTTAAACCAAAACCTCAAGAGAGGTTTGCCATGTATGGTTGTGCAGCTTGGGTGCTACACAGCCCCAGGGGCACATTTTACATTGTAATCCATGTGACTGGTGCTCCAAAGACTTCTGCAGAATACAATCTATAAAAGCTGAACATAAATCTAGAAAACTGCTTCATAATGGGTAGTAATTAGATGAAGAATATTAAGCAGATGTGTGGAGGGATGGTGTTGGTAATAGTGTGAAGAAGGAGATAGACATTCTAGGTCGAGGGAACAGCATAAGACCTGGGGTGGAAAGTTACTCTGCCCTCCTTGCTACCGGACATGTGAAAATTATCTAAATGTTCAGAACCCCAGCGGTTGTGCTAGCAAAGCTGAAGATAACAGTGCTTAACTTGCAAAGTATTGTGTGCCCTGAGAATATCTGAGGAAGCCCCAGGTTAGCACACAGTTTTTAATGGATATAGAGTTTCTATTGGGGATGATGAAAACACTTTCTGTGTTTCCTTCTTCTTTGATTTCCTAGAAGCAAGGTGAAGTGGGAGGTCACCAATGTGACATTTAAGAAATGGCAACTACTTAATTCAACCTCCACCACCAACACTTGAGGTCCTGGCTCAACAATTGCTAAGTGAAGTTTGCTCTGCAGGCAGCCTGTGTAAGAAGGAGCCATGTCAAAACACAATCACAAGGTCTTCTGGGCTTGCCATGACCAAAAACAGAACTGAAACGATGACTCTGTCCTTCCACCCAGTTCACCGCCTGCTCCTCTCGCCCTCACTCTGCTTGTCTTGTCTCTTGCCCCAGGACACTTGGCTTTTTCAAAAGGTAAGTTATGCTGTTCTTTCCATATGAGCCCACTTATTTTTTTCAACATTTAAATTTTATGCTATTGTGGTAAAATGTATATAACATGAAGTTTACCACTCAGACCATTTTAAACATATGACTCAGAGCCTCTAATTACATCCACAATACTGTGAAACCATCACCACTATTCATTTCCAGAATGTTTTCATTATCTACAAGAGAAACTCTATATCCATTAAAAAAGAATACCCCATTTCCCTCCCCTCTACACCCTGTAACCTCTATTCTACTTACCATTGCTATAAATTTGCCTGCACTAGGTACCTCTGTAAGTGGAGTCATGGGCTCACGTCCTCAGGATGCATCCATGTTGTGTCATGTGTTAGAGTTTTCTCCCTTTTATGGCTGAATGATATTCCCTTCATATATATGTATCATATTTTGCTTATCTCTTCTATGCAATTGGCTTATTGTATAGTTATTGTCTCCCCCATTTCCACTAGACCAGGCATACTGTGTTGACAGATATCACAGGCAGCATTTCTAAAATGGCCCTTACAAAAGTTCCACCCCAGGCCCTGGGATGTGAGAATGTGATGATACCACTCCTGAGAATATGTATTGTTATACAGGGAGTTGATCTGTATAACAGGACAAGAGATGGGCCCTCTAGGTTCACACAAACTTTTACAGTTTTCTCTGGGGGCAGAAGAGGCGGTGAGACTTGAAGCATGAGAGGGATTTGGCACACTGATGGAGGGGCCCATATGAAGAAGAATGTGGATGGCCTTCAGGAGGTAAGAGTGGCCCTGGAAAACATATAGCAAAGACATGGGGACCTCAGTCCTATAATGGCCAGAGACTGGATTCCATGATGATCTGAATGAGTTTGGAAATGGATTTGTTCTTAAAGCCTATATCTAAGTTCCCAGGCTGGCTGACACCTGGATTTTGGCCACTGGAGACCCTAAGCCAAGATCCCGGCTATGCTATGCCAACTCTGCCAGGCAGGGTTGGGAGCTCATGAGTGAGCATTGGATGGCCATGCTAAATTTGTGTTGATTTGCTAATCAGCAACAGAAAATCATGACAGCAGAGAACTTATCTTTCCATGTTTCACCCCAAGTGTTAAACCCAATGCTTGGAACCCATAGCTTCCCAGTAAATACTAACCAAATAATTGATTAAAGGGGGAGATGGGAAGAAAGGACAATGGAAGGAAGAGAAGAGAAAAATAAACAAGAATGGAAAATAGTGAAAATCAAAGGGAAAAGGAATCTAAGGTGTAAGGGAGACTCTTCCCTGAAAGAAGCACGAGAAAAATCTATCTAGAAAATACCAGAATTACCCTTTACCTTCTCTAGAAATGCAGCCTGTCAACACACTTCAAATGTTTTCTTGATGTTCTGAAAATTTAATTGTGTAAATCAGCCATTTGTCCAGTGTCCCCTCAGTATACTTTGTGATTAGAAGGAATTAAAGTCATACACATGGCTTTATCTTGACAACAGCTAAGATTGAGGCTTGCAGCATTCATCTTGGGAATTCTTACGCACCCAGAGAGTGAGGGACGGCCTGCTGCTGATGCCCCAAGCAAAGCGAGTCAGGAGAACTGGGACAGAACGGGGTGTGGATTTTGAAAGAACTTGACAGAAGGAATTGTAAATTATATATTATATATTTTTGAAATTATATGCCTTGTTTCTCAAGCAAAGAATAATGAGTTGACTCCTTATATGATCATATATTTGGATTTCAAATTATGTAAAGAGTTGTTCAATAAAAAACAGCAACAATAATACAAAGAGAGAGATAGAGAGATGTTCAAGCTTCTGATACCTACAGTGCCACTTTTATAGCTCCTCATGTAAATTGCAGGACAATTTCCTTGACAGGAAATATCTTCCTCAATCACATGCTACAGTCCTTACAATTTCTCCACTGGAAATTCATTTCCTTCGATTATACATTGATCTTAATCCTTATGAAATGCAACTATATTGTCAGGAGGAGTAAAATGTTAAGTTCATTAACCTTTGACTATTAATAAAACATGTCAGATGATTTCTCTCCCTTGCACAAGAGCAATGAGAATCCGTTGCTGGGGGGAACAGTAAAGAGAAGGTGGCATTAAAGTCAGCTTTTCTTTCTTAGAGATTTCCTATAACACAGGTCTTGGAGGGAAGCTTGTGGTTGGGCTCCAACATGGAACTAACTCACAACCTAATTCGTCGTGTGCTTAAAGCCATGTTCCCGCATCCTGGTATGAAAAGCTGCTGTTCGGCTTGGTTGCTTTCTTCATTTGATTAGGTACATAGAGAGGTTATGTTCATTGTTATGCTTTTTTTTTTTTTTTTTGATACCAGGGATTGAACTCAGAGGCACTTGACCTCTGAGCCACATCCTCAGCCCTATTTTGTATTTTATTTAGAGACGGGGTCTCGCTGAGTTGCTTAGCACTTCGCCATTGCTGAGGCTGGCTTTGAACTCCTGATCCTCCTGCCTCAGCCTCCTGAGCCATTGGGATTATAGGCATGTGCCACCATGCCTGGCTAATATGCTTATTTTTTAAAGTGACAGGATGACAACTTTAACCAAATAAAGACAAATAGGAATATTTTCAAGTCAGTAACTGAAGAGCCCAGAAAAGTTGTTAACTTCAAACAAAGATGGGGGCTCTTGGGCCAAATGCTGGTTTAAGAAGCTATGGCCCCTCTGTTCCACTCTCTTTCCACCTCTTCGTTTCTCATTTTCTAGGTCCAATTTCTCCCCAAACTCCTCTCTTTGCATCTCTGCTCTGTTTTACTCTGGATTGACTATTTTTCCTCTGGAAGTTTCTTTCCTTTGGCAGGACAGATGGAACTAGACAGTGCCCCAGGGATACATTCTGCGTTCTTCAAGACAGAGGGCACAGCACAAGTCCTGAGAGTGACCATGCTTGACTGAGGCTGGGTGATTTTCCATCCCTGAAATGATCATTGTTTGAAGAGATGTTGCTTCCCTGATATCTGCAGAGGGGAGAGCTTGTCTTATTACAGTGAGTGGAAAGAAAATACTTTAGGCAGGTGAATCTACAGCTTCCATAGTTCAATCTCAGGGGTCTCTTTGGATTGGTGGAATGAACCTACACCTCCTTAATTCCTTCAAAGTAGAGGGCAATATCTCTATTTTACATGTAATCTTCTTTGAACATTTGCCTAACAGGAGAAGAGTAGAACCAGGAGGAGGACGAAAGCAATGCTGTAATTTTACTTATCATTAATCTCTTCTGTAAATCATAAATCACTGAATCATTGTCCTTCATATTATGAAAAAAATTTTTTTGAAACTAGAAATGCTCCTAATTTTGATGAAACTGGAGATCCAAATTCCAATCTGACTAATGCATTCACAGAGTTAAAAGAGAGTTACTTTTGGTCAACGATTAAATGCTGGAATGAGAATTTTAAAACAGAATTAAGAATTTGAGGCCTGACTTTACTCCTTAAGAGATCATTGTTTCTCAATCTTTTTTTAAAAAAATGAATTTATGCATATATACATACACGTATATATTATATTAGTGGCCATTCATTAGTAAATAGTGAAGATCAAAGGCTTCTACAGAAACAAGACCAGATCATGCACTTTCTAATGCAGATGAAGAATGGATCCAAGTCATCTTCTGCCATTTACAAGTGTTTCTTGTGAACGTGTTGAGTGATGCATTTGATACACTCTTAGTGTTGGCACAGGAGGGGAAAGTGCAGACATTCCCAGGAAAGATGAAGTAAAGTCAAACCTACCAGGGACATAGCACAGCGTTTCTCACTACTTTCTTAGCTGTTTGTATTTATTTATTTTATTATTATTATTGCAGTTCAGGGATTCAAACCCAGAGCTTCACACATACTAAGTGAGTGCTCTACCTTTGAGCTATGGTTGTTTTTATTTATTTATTTAATATTTATTATATATATTTAAAATATCTTTTGAGATATTGATGGATCTTTATGTTATTCATTTATTTACATGCAGTACTGAGAATCGAACCCTGTGTCTCACACATGCTAGACAAGCACTCTACCACTGAGCCACAACCCCTGCCCGGTTGTTTTTTAAAAGAAGCCTCAATTAAATTTTTTGAAAACATAACAGACAAAACTATTGCTAAAAACAACTTCTTAATGTTTACTCTAATATACTTTGGGAAGTACTAAAAAAGAGCTCTCCCATCTCACTTTAAAAAATGTGTTTATTTTGTGAGCAGTTTAAACTCTCCATATTTGCAAAGGCCATACGGATTGCTTATACACTTTCACTCATCTTCCCCAAATGTTAACCATAGCACAATACTCAACTGAGAAATTAACATAGGTATAAGATCAGACTTGATTAGGGTTTCCCCAGGTTTTCATCTCATCACATCCTTTTTCTGTCCCAGGATGTAACCCAGGATCCCACATTATCTTCTGAGCTCATATCTCCTATCTCCTTCAGTCTGACAGTTCTTTTCTTTTTTTTCTTTTTTTGCATTGGGGATTGAACCCAGGGGTATTTAACCACTGAGCCACATCCTCAGCCATTTTTAAAATTTTATTTAGATACAAAGTCTCACTGAATTGCTTAGGGCCTCTCTAAATTGCTGAGATTGGCTTTGAACTTGTGATCCTCCTGCCTCAGCCACCTGAGCTGCTGGGATCACAGGCATGTGCTACTGCAACCACCAGTCTGACAGTTCTTTATGACCTGCCCACCTTTGAAGAGAGGGCTAGACCTTGAGCTGTAGCATGTCCTTTACTTTTTACTTATTAGGTGGGGGTTATGTAGTTTGGGAAAGTAGAAACAGAAGGCTGCCTTCTTAGTGCAGCCTAACTGGGAATGCAGAATGAAAACATGATGTCTAAATTCTGATGATGATGTCCTTTGCTTCTTGGTTAGGGCAGTGTTGGCTGGGATTCTTCATTTTTTGGTGGGGAGTGAGGGGAATTGGGGGTACCAGGGATTGAAATCAGAGGCACTCCACAACTGAGCCACATCCCCAGCCCTATTTTGTATTTTATTTAGAAACAGGTTCTCACTGAGTTGCTTAGCACCTCGCTGTTGCCAAGGCTGGCTTTGAACTCTCGATCCTCCTGCGTTAGCCTCTCCAGCCACTGGGATTATAGGTGTGTGCCACCACACCAGCCAAGGCATTTTCACTTTGAAGTCAATAATTTCCCCCCTTATTTCTAATATATACCTTAGAGGAGATATTTTAAAACTGTGAAAATATCCTGGTTCTCCTCAAATTCTGTTCACTAATTTTGGCATACGTTGGTGGATCTTGTCTAGAACAATCATTGCATATTGTTAATTTGAATGCTTTCATAAGGCTATACCTTTATTGCCCCAAGCTATCTCTGGAACTGGGGGGAAAAACAAATACTATAACAAACAATGCTCCTATGGCTATTATGACTTTTTTTCCCCCCCAAGGATTGAATCTAGGGTTGCTCTACCACTGAACCACAACCCCAGCCCTTTTAATTTTTGAGACAGGGTTTCACGAAGTCACCAGGCCTGGCCTGGAACTTTTGATCCTCCTGCCCCAGTGTCCTGAGTAGCTGGGATTACAGGTGTGTACCACTATGCCCCAGCATACCATGACTCTGACCATTTCGGAAATTATGAGGATTTAAGGAACTTTGGGGCTGGGAGAGAGAGATGAAGACCAACAATATCTACCTGACTATATCTCAGTTTCACAGATGCTCTTTCATGCTGACCCTTTCTTCATTTCTTATGAGCAGGAGTAAAGAAACAGGGAGCCATATGTGTTTTGAACAGCAGGCGGAGTGAAAAGCTCTGGGCATGAGTTTCTCATGTAACTTTCCCAACAGCCCTGAGAGTCAAGCATCAGTATCTCTAGTCCACAGGGATTGCAGATCTCAGGCCACAAAACAAATTTGGGTACAGATCGAATTGGGATATGGGTTTGTTTGGCTTCAGAGTGTCTTTCTGATACCCTCATACATGGTTCTAGTAAATGGAAGCTTGGAATACACGGTCCCTAGGTACTAGGGCAGCAGTTTTACATATATATTATCTGTGATGCACATGCCCAAAGTGCCTGATCATCATCATTTTCCCTCATTTTTGGATTCCTGTCCTTTTCCTAAGTTTTTTTTTTTTTAACTTCTTTCCTCAGAAGGGCCAGAATCACAAAATCACTCCCTAAAAGGGCCCCAGGAGATCTTAGAGAAATTATGTTCTGTATCTCTATCACACAAGTGAAAATATGAGGCTCAACTTGGGAGGAGAGGGTGGCATGCTGCTAGGCATTGTGCTGGCGTCCTGGACCCTGGGACCCTGACTTTTAACCAGCGTTCTCTCCCGTGAATCATCAGAACTCAGCTCTGTACAGGGAAGAGTCCATCTTCCTCTAAGTTTGGAGAAGGGCATTCTGGAAGCTGAGGGTTTTCTGGAGCATATCAGAATGACAGAGAAGCTGGTAGCTGCACTAGCAAAAATAAGGATGGTACTACTCATTGAGTGAACATCTTGGTCCCTAGGTACTAGGGCAGTAGCTTTACATATATGCTATCTGTGATGCCCATGCCCCCAAAGCCTGATCTTTATCATTATATTCGTTTTGTTGAAGAGGAAACTGAGGTTAGAGAGGCCAAGTTACATGGCTAAGGTCACACAGTAAGAGCAAGCACCACGTGATGTGATTCAAGCCACACTCAGCGTGGGAGGGGGTGGTTCCCGGAAGGGGTTGGGTAGTCTCAGCCAGGCAGGAAGACCTTGCTGGTTGGGGAGAGAGGAGGTAATGTTCTACTGTCTTTGGGGCTGCTGGTGTACTCAGGAAAGTCTGTCTTCAGTTTGCACCAAGGCTTCCAAGAAGAGTGAAAAGGACAGGAAGCTATAACATGGCGGATCAGGTATCTGGAGTGAACCACATCTGGGCTAGCGATAAGAATGACAGTTCTCTGAGTCCTTGTGTAAAGTCTCCGACCCCTTTGAGAGGCAACATTTTTTTTTCTACCAAATGAAATAATAGCAATATCTTTCTGATAGGATTTTGTGAAAATTAAGTGAGGCATTACATGGAAGTCCTGTAACAATACACATTTTGGATGCTGTGCAATTGGCAGCTGTCTCCCTGGCCTTGGCCCTTCCAGCTGCTGACTATTACACAGCTGGCGCAGACCATCTCACCAACCTGGCAGTAAAGAAACTTGCATTCCCTGTGGTTGAATTTTGGGTTGGAAATTTACCCATCCATCCTTGGAACATTGCAAATCTTTAGTAAATATTCAATAGCAATGAAATAATAATGAAAGAAAAAGAGCGGGGAAAAAGGCAAATTTATCAGAGGTCTAGGCCCAAGTTCCTACTATGGACTTGCATTTAGAAGAAAGCCCTTGCCTATTTCAATAGCAATGAAATAATAATGAAAGAAAAAGAGCGGGGAAAAAGGCAAATTTATCAGAGGTCTAGGCCCAAGTTCCTACTATGGACTTGCATTTAGAAGAAAGCCCTTGCCTATTTCTTGAAAGCCAGAAGGATTTTAATTCAGGGCACCAGAGCAGCCCAGCAATCAGTGCTGAGATTCTGAGGCTGCTTAAACCCTCTTTGCCTGCTGTCAGTAATGACAGAGGAAATGCAGTCGCTGACCCCTCAGGAAGGGAAGTCAGTGTAGCTAGGGGAGTTGAAAAATAGCCCTTAGAGAAATGAGATGAAGGCTGATAAGTCCACAGTGCTACAGACATGGTAAACCAGAGAGATGTTAAGAGTTAACACTACCCCATATATCATAGCACAATACCCTCCTGGCATATATTTTTGAAGCTCCTTAACATGTGCCCAAAATAGAATTGATACTCATTTGTACATAATCTTGCCTAATAAAATCTATTTAACAGGTGACACTTTAAAAGTTATTTCAAGTACTTCAAATAGCTTAAAAGAAGAATTTTTCTATTGTAGAGCTAAATTACAATAATTGGTTTTAAACCCAATGGAAATGCACTGATTATCAATTAAGCCATGAGATTGATAAAAATGCACACTCAATTATTTGTTTTTAAGCTTTTTCTTTCTTTCTGATACTCCATATTTACTTCTATCAATCTAGTGATTAGAAAAACAAAGTTCTGGTGAATGATGAAAATGTTATACCAACAAGAACTATGGAGCAAAACTGTGTTGTGCCAAGTAAATGATGCTCTGTTCCTTTCAGTGTATTTTGCAGCAAGTGCACATAGCAATTTTCATTATTAGCTTTTACTAGAAATAAATACGGACCGAAATTTAGGGAAAAGCCATCGCTTATTTCCTCTTCCCGGGAAACCCCATTTGGCTGCATCTTCTGACTATGACTTCCACATTCTGTTGATTCGGTTAGAGCCAGAAACCTACAGAGCAATTAGTTTAGGTTTTGTCTACACAGCACCAACATAAGCAATTGGAAAGTGAAAAATTCAGCCAAATCATTGGGCTTTGTGTGTGGGGGTTCCTACATGACTTTCAATAGCCGATTAGCTCTTTTTTTGTTCAGTAAAAGGAAAATGAATTCGGACTCATTGGTTCTTTCATCACATGTGGACCACGTTCTCAATAATTGGCCCAGGAGAGTGAAGTAGGTTGGAGCCTAGGAGTTAACCTCTTGTTCTCCAATTCCTTTCATTTAAAACACTTTCTTTGTGATAAAATGGGGAAGAAAGGAAAGAGAGAGAACTGCGGTGAAGGAAGGAAGACGAGCGTGAGGATGGGAACAAAGGGACAGAGGTCTCACTGAGGTGACTTAAGATCTACCATGTGTTGGCAGTACTACCTTTGCAAGTACTTTTCTGCACTGCACAGGGACTCTCCAACTTTAGTGTCTATCAAGGCATCCTGGGGGGCTGGGTAAAGTAGTTCTCTGGGCTCACCCTCAGAGTTTCTGAAAATTGTTATGTGCACCCCCAGGTCAGGGTAGGGCTCATGAGTTTCTAGGTACTGCTGGTGGGGCTGTTCTCAGGATGGTGCTTTGAAAATCGGTGACCTAGAGGAAGCATTTTAAATGAAAGGAATTGGAGAACGAGAGGTTAACTCCAAGGCTGCATGTATATGGTATAGGGAGCTAAAATGGAAACTCATCTCTGTGATTCCATACTCCATTGCTTCCTCCCCAGAGACAAAGGTTAATAGGATAGAGACTCAAGGGCCAAAACCAATGGACATTTTTCAATATTTGTCTTAGTGTATGTCATTGATATTGGTAACTCTGTTCCTAAAACTGTTACTTCTCTGGTATTCTGTTAAGTCCATTCTCTTCCTTCTCCATTTCTTCTCCACCAAAACTTTAAATGTTCATGTTTCCCAGGGATCCATCTTAGTCCTGTTCTCTTATTTTGAAAGGATACTATTTTGGAATGTGAACAGATGCATTTTTTCTGGTACAGTTGTCCCTTAGTATTCATGGGGGATTGGTTCCAGGGCCCCCTGTGGATATCAGAATCTGTAGATGCTCAAGCGGCTTACATAAAATGCCATAGTATTTTTATACAAAATGCACACATCTTATTCACCGTAAATCGTCTCTAGATTACTTATAATACCCAGTACAATGTGAATGCTATGGAAGTAGTTGTTTGCTGTATTGTTTAGGCACTAATGCAAGAGAAAAGTTTGCAAATGTTCAGTACAGATATGACTTTTTCTTTCTGATTTTTCCATCTGAGGTTGGTTCAATTTGTAGATTTGCAACCCATGGATAAGGATGGGCTGTATTTTGTAAATTATTTCCTGCTGTGAACTATACTTGAGGTACCTATTGCTTTATCGTGTGCTTGCACTAAGGAATCAAAGAAAAAGTAACCAATTTCTTTGTAACTTAGTTTCCAAAGCCAAAGGTAAAGGATAAAATACTAATTTAAAAATTGGTTGAGAAGCCTACCTGGCAAGCAGAGTGCTTATTTCTGGTTCTTGGCTACTTGAAGATGGCATAAGATTGTCAGATGGCAGGAGTAGGGAGGAAAGAGGAGTGAGAGAGTGAACATACTTTTAGGAGGAGGCAGAATGTGAAAGGATCACCTGGACAAGGTGGAGTCAACACTTAGTGACGAACTTTTCCATCCTTTGCTCTTCCAGCCCCATAGGAGTCACTACCAGGAAGCCAAAGGGAGGGAATTAGTGACCCAGATCACCTGGCATCACTTCACGTGATGGGCCTGAGGTGCTTCCTTGGGTGACCTCCCTGCTGGTTAACAGAAAGAGCAACTCCCATTGACAAGAACAGCACATCTCCTGTAGGGCATGATGTAACATGTGGGGCATGTTGCATCAGAAAGGAGGAAACCTAACTTGATGTAGGGCATGCAACATGTGGGGCATGTTGCATCAGAAAAGAGGAAACCTCACTTGCTACCTTCTTCCCTGTCCTGGGGCCACATGTGGCTAAGATAGCACCTAGAGATCAGCCAGAAGGCGTTACTGTGGGGTGATGAAAAATCAGACCACCTCTAGGATAGGCTCAGAACTCTCCCCACCCTGCTGACCTTTATCCTGATTGGCTCCTGTACATTATATTAGCTGTGTGTGTTTTCTCAATAAACTGAGATCCTGCTTTGACTGGTCTCCCTACGCGTCTGATTGTCCTCCGGCCAGGGAGGGCTGGGTGCAGGTGGTCAGTCGGCCTCCTCCTTTCTTGGCTCTTCCTGGTCAGGGGCGTGCTCTCCCCATCTCTCCCGCAAGTCAGGAGGGAAGCGGGGGAGCTAAAAACCCCGACAATCTCCTACTGACGGCCCTTGGGAGATGCCATCTGGACCTCATAGCTGGTTTGATCCCCGTTTTGCTGCTAGATGAGATCACATCTTTCAATGGCCCAGGATGCTTTTTTTTTTTTCCACAGTACTGGGATCTGAACCCCATGGTGCTCTACTTCTGAGCTACATTTGAACCCTTTTAATTTTTTTTTAATCTTTATTTTGATAGAGTTATCCAAGCTGGCCTCCAACCTGTGATCCTCATGCCTCAATCTTCCAAATCACTGGAATTACAGGCATGTGCCACTGTGCCTGGCCCTGGACACTATTAATGGGGTGTAGAGTTTTGGGCACCTGAGGTGTGTAGAAACTGCTGGACAGAAAAGTCTCTGGCCTCTGCCTCTGGCCTCTGGAACTCATTCCTGGAGACCAGGAGAATGAATGGAACTGGTCATGCTCTCTTTCTAACTAGAAACCTAAGCCCTGTGATCAACCCATTATCTTCACATTCTCTCCAAGGGAATAAATTGTGGCTTCAGTGACTATAGATATAATTCTGGCTTTAACTTCTCTCATGACTTACAAATGTCTCCCACTGATCACTGGCCATGTTGGATTGCTTGGAAGTACCTCAGTTCCCTTCTTCCTTTATTTCTAAATTCATAATTTTCCCCATTATCTCTAAAATCACCCACTCATTTATCCAAAGTTTCATCCTTGACACAGTTACCATCATATCTCCTCTCAAGGAGCCTTGCAGTTTTACCTCTGAAACATTTATAAAATCTACTCGTTCTCCTTAGGCTTCTTTTGCTTCCATTTAGAATCTCACCAATTCTCACTCAGACCCAGACCTTCACAGCCATCTTAGGCATTTGTTTTGTTTTGTTTTGTTTTGTTTTTATCGCCCTCCTATTGCAACTCAAATTGTCTTTCTAAAGCACACATTTTATCGAGAAGCTCTCTTGGTTCAACCAAAGAAAGCTGCTCACTAAGGCATGAAATCCAAACCTCATGACACCCACCAGTTCTACCTCCATGTGGTTTCTTGTTTATTCTGCTTTGGATTTGCTGAGCTTCTCTTACCTGTTAGTATTTTATATCAAAATTATTTCTTAAAATCTTTTCTTTCTCCTTTCTCTGTGGGATTCTATTTACCCATGTGTTGCATCATTTGCTGTTATCTCAAAATGCTAAGATTCTGTTCATCTTTTCTTTAATCTTTTTTTCTCTGTTCTCTTCAAATTAGGGAATTTTTATTAGCTTCAAATATATGCATTTTTTTTCATTTTTAATCTACCATTGAGCCTGAAAAAAAATTTTTCATCTGTTATAATTCTCAAGTGTAGAATTTCAGTTTTTTTCTATTGATATTTCTGTTTATTCATTGGTACATTTTTATTTAATTATCTGAGTATATTTCTTTCTTGCTTTCTCTCTCCCCATCTTTGAAGTGTTCAACTGCTAATCCAAAATGTAGGCCCACTTGAAATCACCTTCCATTATTTTTTTTTCCTTTTCTTCCTCCTCCTCCTTTTCCTCCTCCTCCTTCTCCTTCTTTTTGTTTCTATAGGTCTCATTGCCATTTGTTTGCAAGACTAATAATTTTTGGATAGAAAACCAGACATTGTAAATGAAATTCCCTTATCTCTTCTGAAATTTTTGATTGTTTTTCCTAGTAATCAGTTGATTTGTCTGGGCACAAACAGCAAACTTTTGTCTTCCCACTGGTTATGGCAAACTATATCTGTGTCTTTGCTATGGTTTGGATGTAATTTATTTCCTCAAAACTCCTGGGTTAATGCAGGAATGTTCAGATGATAAAATGATCATGAGAGCTGTAACCTAATCCAGTCCATCCTATTTTGAATGGACTACCTAGGTGGTAATTGTAAACAAGTGGGTCATGGCTGAAGGAGGTAGGCCACTATGGACATGCTCTGGAAGAGTACATCTCCTGGTGGCCCTTGCTCTTTAACTTTCTGCTTCTTTGCTGCATTTTTCCTGTGGCCCCTTCCCCTTGCTCTCTCTTTACTTCCTTATGGCCACGAAGGGAACAGCTTTCCTCTGCTATGCCCTTCTACCAGGATGTGCTGTCTCACCTAGGATCCAGAGCCATGGAATAGGCTGTCTATGGGCTGAGACCCCTGAAACCATTGGCCCCAAACAAACTTACCCTCCTCTAAGTTGTTTTTGTTGGGTATTTTGGTCATAGCAATGCAAAAGTTGATTAAAACAGCTTGTTCTTTTGGTTTTCTGACACTGCTTTTTCAGCCTGGTTTTGTATAAGTCTTTCTGAACCCACCTGGGGCACTCCCTTGTATGTATAATTAAGGTAGGTGCCAGTCAGAGATTTCTGTAGAATTTATGCTTGAAGTTTGAGTCTTCATCCTTTTGTAGTTCTTTCATTGCTAGTATCTCTCCTTTGAAGTTTCACTTGCTTTTATATCCCTGACATTTGATCTCTGATACCTTGAGCTTGTAAATCTACAATTTCTACTGTGACTGTTTTACACAACCCTATCTTTGGGGTTTGCAAGTGCCCATAAGCCAGAAACTTACAAAATCAGAATTGTTATCCTTTACAACTATATATTTCCAAGAATAAACAATCCAATTGCTTCTGTTTTCTTTTGGATGATTTTTAGTATTTTAATTAATTTTAAAAATTCAGGGGCTTCAGGTGTAGCTCAAGGGTAAGGCACTTGCACAGCATACATGAGGCCCTGGGTTTGATCCCAACTCTATAAAAAAACAAACAAACAAATTTCAAGGTAGAATTTCTCATGAAAGTTTACTGTTTTCTATGTTCTATACTATTTCTACCAAAGATTATTAGTTTTAGATTATTAGGATTTTGAATATAAAATGAGTTCTTTCTTCACAGGGAGAACCTTTCCCTTTTAAGATTAGGGTTCTTTTCAAGAGTGTAAGGTATACTATTCTTTTTGGAATCTATTGATATCTTGAGATTGTGTTTTCTATTATCTATTGTATGGAAATATGCTGAGCCTTAGCAAACAACCTTGAATGGACTGATAGAACTAGTCATTCATGGCTAAATGCTACAAATGAATTGGCAGGAAGTCAGATTACAGTTGAGAGCAAGTGCTTCCATAATAGAAGATTCTTCTGCAGCATTTGGATATTATTTCCCAACATGTCAATCTACAGGAATCTTAAGCTACAGAATTCCAACATTGCTTTAGAGATCATTTTTAACTTGCAGAATTTGAAACTAGCACTGTACAGAACTATTTCATTTTCATTAGGTTATCTGCCTAGCCATTTGAGTATTGTCTATTTGAAGTGCCTTTGAAACGACTGGAAAAATGCTAACTCTATGTCTCATTCTATCCTGAGATAATGAAGTCAGCTTGGAATTTGCTGTTGGTGGATGTAACAAAACCAAGTTAGTGAGATGGATTTCATAATGAACATGCAGTTGTTCATGTAGTGGACAGCTTCTGGATTTTTTTATAAATCAAAACCTCAAGTGTCCTCAAGTTCTCCAGACTTCAGAAGCCACCTCTTCCCTTTAATACTTAAAAAGCAATAATTCAGGTCCTATTTTGTAGGTTATCACGAAGTCCCAACATCTCTCCTAATGTTTATAAGGGTTCTTGGGAGAGGCACACAAATAACTCATCATCCCAGTCCTGAAACATAACTGCATCACTAATTCCAGCAACATAGGATGGTTGCACTCGGCTGTGACTATCCAAGGAAGAAAGCCACCACTACAGGTTAGTTCTCAAGCATTGTCAGCTGAGATACTTTGGTTCATCTCTCATTTACAAATATACAGAGAAATGGTAGTAAATAAAAGATATCTCTTTAATGAGATGATTGGGGGGAAAAAAGCGGAGTAGAGAACAATGGTTCTATTATGGTAGACAAGTAACTCTTATTTGAGATTCAGCCTATCTTAATGAATACTCTAGGAGCCCAAAGGACTCTCCAGCACACCTCTGGATAGAGAAAAGACTTAAGAACAGTGAGGTAAATTAGAAGTCACCATCTTCCCTACTAAAAAGTTAAGTGTTTCTATGAAAACATGAAATATCAGGCTGGGGTTGTGGCTCAGTGGTAGAGTGCTTGCCTTGTGCGTGTGAGGCACTGGGTTCAATTCTCAGCACCACATAAAAATAAATAAACAAAGTCAAGGTATTTGTCCATCTACAACTAAAAAATAAATATTAAAAAAAGAAAATATGAAATAACAAGTGCCACATGAAATATCATAGTCTTGCAGTTTAACTTCTTGTGTCTTCATACACCACTTCGATTTAGGACCAGGATGTGTGCAGAGAGCACCCATTTTGTTGGCAAAGGCTGCAGCAGAGGTAATATCATTCGGGAGATGGCATCTGCAGTGGCTTCTAATTCTGCTTCAGTGGTTTCCTAAGTGTGGCAGGAACAGTGGTCCCTTGTGGGATGTGGCTTTGCATATCATGGCATCCCAGTCTATGGTGTCTTTCTAGAGCTCTTCAGGATTTTACAGGCTACCTACATTCCATAGTAAATCCTTTTATTAAACTAAAAGGGGAAGAATGCTGTTGACCCAGTTCATTACACTGCCCATTTCTCAGTATGTCAGTGTAGGCCTTGCTACTGAGAGAGGAAAGGGAGAAGTTATTTCCTATTAGGGTAGCTTGTTTCAGTACAGAACAGATACATAAGCAATGTTTTAAGATAATGTGAAAGGAAATGTGTTTAATTCTTACTGGGGTCTCCTATGAACAGCACAAGTAGAAACCTCAACATGGTAGTTTTATGCTGTATTTAAAAAACCATCAGCTGTATGACAGAAACTTATGGTCTTCGGAGAGAGGAATGGGGAAATGAGGCAGAACATTTGCTTTATGATCACATCTTACAGATTCTGAATTTCATTCCAAGTTGATTGGGCTTTACTTTGTGAGAATAAAATTAAATTACAATGTGCTCACTTTGGCAGCAAGTGAAGTAAAAAAAAAAAAAAAGAGAAAATAACAATGTCTACTGCATTTGAAAGCCTACTATAACATACACTTTATATGTCATGGGTAATTAAATCCCTAACACTGCCATATAAACAAACATTATTATTCCCATTTTACAGACAAGGAAAATAAGACTCAGAGAGATTATAAGACATACACAAGATCATTCAATAAATTGTCTTCAGTGATTCTGCTTGATCTCTTATGGTATGTTGAGAATATATGTTCCAGTATGGGCACTGAGAAATTTTGTAAGACTTTGAGAGGAAGAGAGAAATTTGAAATGTGATCTTTAAAGCACCCATGATGATGCTATAAAGGAAGTGTTAAGGAGGGGAAAGAAAGGAGGCAGGGAAACCTATCAGAAGACAGTGAATGTGTAAGTAAAATAAGGAGAAATCTGCAAGATGGCAGCATTGATGGCATTACTGAGAGGAGAGATACAAGCATTATTATGGAGGTAGGACTGATGGAGACTAGAAAGTAATTGTCTATGTGGGGCTGGGAAGAGACCTGAGTCACTGCAATTTCTAAATGATGGAATTGGGAAGGTAACACTGCAGGATTGAGGTGCTGGCAGGTCTTCCATATGGAGATGATCAAGAGGCATTCAAAATGGTACTGTGGACATAAAATCTCAAGTCACAGTGTTCCCATTTCTCAGCTGACTTACCTGACTTTACTAAGTGCCCATGAGTCTGTTCTAGGACTCAATATTTAAAGGACATTTTGTGAGAAAGCTTGTATTCCAATAGGATGGAGTTCTATGGTTCTGATATGTATCATTTATTTTCCTTATTAGCATATAACAGTGATCATTATCATAGCTCCTGTTCTAACAGTTCTAGGGTACAAAAGAATAAAAAAAAATCTGTAGCTATGTGTGAGAACTTTTCTTCTTACATTTTATTATTCATTAAGTACCTATGGGGGGAAAAAAAACCCAGTATTTCCCAAGTTGAAGTTGGCAAATTTAGCAAATAAACACATAGGACACCAGTTTCATTTGTATTTCAGAAAAAAAAAATAACAGTTCTGTTTAAATAGGCCCTCTACAATATTTGTAATATATGTATATTTAAAAATGTATTTTTCTTTTTATAAAACTGAAATTCAAATCTCACTAGGCATTTTGTATTTTATATAGCAGTACTACCTGAGATGTCTTTTGTTGAACATGTCTCTATGAAATGTTGAATATTAAATGGGAAAAATTATATGATACACTAAAAATGTAGGGAAATTCTGGAAAAAGAAAAGTTAGAATTTCTTTCCTTTGGGATGTCTCAGGAGCTTTAGACAGCTTCTACACGTTGGACGTTTCCTAAAGGAAAGATCTCCCACATTTTTTTTTCTTGCCTAGGTATTTCCTTGCTGCTTTGTACATATTTTGTGGAAGATGGTGGCTGATCTTTTTCTTTGTCCTCCATAGTGGTATGATGTTGTCAACAAGGTACAAGATATAGGTTCAGGAATGTAGATTCAAGCGCCACGCCTATCAGTCTCTGGGTATTTTTTTTTTTTAAGAGTGAGAGAGAGAGAATTTTAATATTTATTTTTTAGTTTTCGGCGGACACAACATCTTTGTTCGTATGTGGTGCTCAGGATCAAACCCGGGCCGCACACATGCCAGGCGAGCGCGCTACCGCTTGAGCCACATCCCCAGCCCCACTTTTGACATTCTTATGAGGCTTAAGAGAGACAATTCGTGGGGCAGCAATTTGCACTTACAAACCACAATACAGACCTTAGTTTTCTTTATGTAGACTACATTCTTGTTTCTTGTTTAGCCTCTCAAATCTTACTTAACTAACGTGTGAATTCATCCTTGACTGAGACAATAAATCTGCTTATAGTCTTCTCTGCCTTGTGGGCTTAGGTTAGTGTGGCATGTACGTGTGTGCAGGAGCACAATTCACTAGGACTGTGATGTTAGTGCTTGTGATGCCACAAAGTTGCGTAGTCTACATCCTGTATGGTCATGTGTGCTGGCCCCATTGATTGTAAAATTATTATAAAAACAAGAGAAAAAAAATGAAGGCTTAGATCCAAGGAGGTGCTGACCATACACCTTTCTCTGAGGTGTCCCAGCCGTAATATTTGAATTCTTAACCTGATTCCCTGCATTTTACTCTTGACCACAATGTCTCATCAGTGTCCGATACTCCTGGGTGTTGATTGCTGTCTTAGAAGAGCTTCCGTCTCATAGTTGGAGCAGAAGTTGCTATCTGGTCCAGATTTCATGCAGTTCTGATTCTGAACTCATAGTTGAATCCTATGAGGGTTGACAAGAACACGGAGGGAGTAGTCCATCTGATTCTTGGAAAGTCAATTTAACTAATTTACTCCTTTCCATTAATTATTCAGTTTCAGCTGACTGCTTTTCATTGTCATATCAACTGTAGTTGTTTCTGTGCAAAGCTCATGATAGCATTTGGAGTGACATTCAGTTTGTCCTTCCCTAGCCTCTTGTTATAGCTGAGAATGAGTGGAAGTAAGAAAGGAGACATGGCAGAGAGGAGAGACAGGGGAGACAGGCTTGAGGAGTAAGAGGGATCCTTATGAAACTCTTTTTCACTAATAGATTATTATTTGTAGAGATTCTTCAAGCCTAATATTGGCAAATCAGTTATTTGTTAATGACTTTTGCAAAACTGATCTGGAACCAAACAGAAATATTCTTAAAGATGGTCAGGATGGGTGTTTTCTTTTGTTGGAAAGTCATGGAATCTCCTATTCTAGTTTTGTTATAGTTTGAATAAAGCCTAGTGGGGCTCACCAGGGGAAGATTCTGGACCCTGAGATGGGGTAAGTTATACCAATTCACATATATGTACATTCTTAACCTTGTACATAGTTAACCAACATAAAATCAGAAAGGTAACAGGAAAACATGGATTCCAAGTACATTTCTAAATAGCAAAGTGAGGCTTTTGTGTTTCTTTAGGTTGTTAAGATTTAAAACTGTTTATTTAGTTTTTAAACTTCTCATGTCACTTTGTCTTCCCATTTTTTTAGTTTTGACTCCCAGACATTTTTGAGTCCCTGGCTTCATCGTCTGTGAAAGATCCCTAATGGTGACAGTCACAGGGACTCTCTTCCCTGAATGCTATTAGTGACCTGTGAGAGAAGGGCGTGATTTAACTTACCAGTGAAATGCACAACTGTAGCTGTTTAGAACGACTCAAGACAGCATACACTACAAGCTGGTATTCATGTGACCTTTAACATCCCTGTGATAGATGGCTGCTGCAGATGTAACTGAACTATAACCAAGGGAAAAGAATTTATCTTCTCTCTTCAAAGTATCATACTCTTAAAGACATTATCTCACCCAATTTGTTAACGATAAGAGCTCATAGCAGTAAGAACTTGCAGAAGGACGACAGAATGAAAGAGTCTTAACGTATTTGCCAAAGGGAAATTTACCATCTGCCTGTCTTCATGAATCACATATGCTGAGAATAATATTTTAGAAGATAGTGACAACAAGATGCAGTAATTTGTAAATGAAAATTACTGATGCTGCCCCTTTTAAAAGCAATCTGTGGAATAAATCAGTACAGCAATCTATAGGATTACAAGTCAAAGACTTGAAATAGGAGAATAATGAACTATATTATTGGTTTTTTTGTAATTGTAATAAAGATACCAAATCTTTAAAATGTAATTACTTTGATTCAAACTCCCCTGTTTCCATTTGCACCCTTTCAATGTGCCCCAAGGCAGGACAGGAAAATACATTATTAAAGCCAAGAGTACAATCGAATCTTACTTGAAAAACATTGTCAGACATGCATTTAAAGATCTCAGAATTACATCATTGACAAGTCTGATTTCTCAGATGGCGTTCCCTACAACACAAATCATGCAGTGGCCATCAATGGAAGATTTCAAATTTCAATGTGTGCTAAAATCACAAGGTGGAATTTTAACTTTTGGAAAAAGTAAAATGTAACTTAAAATTGCAGAAATCTAGTCATAAATTTGTGAACAACCAAGAATTTTCCAGCAGTGGTCTTGTCATGTTCTTGCTTTATCATATACATATCATAAATTTAGAATGGAAAACCATTCAAAGTTGATACAAATTAGGAAATAGGTATTCTCTCCAAAGTTGGTTTTGAAAAGAGTATTAATGAAAATGGAAGGTTTATTTAGACAGTGACACCTCTTATATTATAAATCAGGTGATTTAAGCTTGATTACATGTGGGCTGAGAAACCAAATTAAAACATTTATTTTCTTTGTTACTACAATTAGTGGTGGTACTGATACTGCCATAATTTTCTTTCTTTTTTTTGAAAAAATAAATTTTAATTTTTAAAAAATATTTTTTAGTTGTAGTTGGACACAATACCTTTATTTTATTTATTTATTTTTATGTGGTGCTGAGGATCGAATCCAGGGCTTCACACGTGCTAGGCAAGTGCTCTACCACTGAGCCACAACCCCAGCCCCAAATTTTAATTTTTTTTATTAGTTGTTCAAAACATTACAAAGCTCTTGACATATCATATTTCATACATTAGATTCAAGTGGGTTATGAACTCCCATTTTTACCCCAAATACAGATTGCAGAATCACATCGGTTACACATCCACATTTTTACATGATGCCATATTAGTGACTGTTGTATTCTGCTACCTTTCCTATCCTCTACTATCCCCCCTCCCCTCCCCTCCCATCTTCTCTCTCTACCCCATCTACTGTACTTCATTTCTTTCCTTGTGTTTTTCCCCATTCCCCTCACAACCTCTTATATGTAATTTTGTATAACAATGAGGGTCTCCTTCCAATTCCATGCAATTTCCCTTTTCTCTCCCTTTCCCTCCCACCTCATGTCTCTGTTTAATGTTATTCTTTTCCTCCTGCTCTTCCTCCCTGCTCTGTTCTTAGTTGCTCTCATTATATCAAAGAAGACATTTGGCATTTGTTTTTTAGGGATTGGCTAGCTTCACTTAGCATAATCTGCTCTAATGCCATCCATTTCCCTGCAAATTCCATGATTTTGTCATTTTTTAGTGCTGTGTAATACTCCATTGGGTATAAATGCCACATTTTTTTTTATCCATTCATCTATTGAAGGGCATCTGGGTTGGTTCCAAAGTCTAGCTATTGTGAATTGTGCTGCTATGAACATTGATGTGGCAGTATCCCTATAGTACACTCTTTTAAGGTCTTCAGGGAATAGTCCGAGAAGGGCAATAGCTGGGTCAAATGATGGTTCCATTCCCAGCTTTCCCAGGAATCTCCATACTGCTTTCCAAATTGGCCGCACCAATTTGCAGTCCCACCAGCAATGTACAAGAGTACCCTTTTCCCCACATCCTCGCCAGCACTTGTTGTTTGACTTCATAATGGTTGCCAGTCTTACTGGAGTGAGATGATATCTTAGGGTGGTTTTGATTTGCATTTCTCTGACTGCTAGAGATGGTGAGCATTTTTTCATGTACTTGTTGATTGATTGTATGTCCTCCTCTGAGAAGTGTCTGTTCAGGTCCTTGGCCCATTTGTTGATTGGGTTATTTGTTTTCTTATTGCTTAATTTTTTGAGTTCTTTGTATACTCTGGATATTAGGGCTCTATCTGAAGTGTGAGGAGTAAAAATTTGTTCCCAGGATGTAGGCTCCCTATTTACCTCTCTTATTGTTTCTCTTGCTGAGAAAAAACTTTTTAGTTTGACTAAGTCCCATTTGTTGATTCTAGTTATTAACTCTTGTGCTATGGGCGTCCTATTAAGGAATTTGGAGCCTGACCCAACAATATGTAGATCGGAGCCAACTTTTTCTTCTATCAGACGCAGAGTCTCTGAATTTTTTTTTTAAATTTTTTAAAATTTATTTATTTTTTTAGTTCTCGGCGGACACAACATCTTTGTTTGTATGTGGTGCTGAGGATCGAACTTGGGCCACACGCACGCCAGGTGAGCGCGCTACCGCTTGAGCCACATCCCCAGCCCGAGTCTCTGATTTGATATCAAGCTCTTTGATCCATTTTGAGTTAACTTTTGTGCATGGCGAGAGAAAGGGATTCAGTTTCATTTTGTTGCATATGGATTTCCAGTTTTCCCAGCACTATTTGTTGAAGATACTATCCTTCCTCCATTGCATGCTTTTAGCCCCTTTATCAAATATAAGATAGTTGTAGTTTTGTGGATTGGTTTCTGTGTCCTCTATTCTGTACCATTGGTCCACCCGCCTGTTTTGGTACCAGTACCATGCTGTTTTTGTTACTATTGCTCTGTAGTATAGTTCAAAATCTGGTATCGCTATACCGCCTGACTCACACTTCCAATTCTAAATTGCTTTTGCTATTCTGGGTCTTTTGTTTTTCCATATGAATTTCATAATTGCTTTATCTATTTCTATTAGAAATGCCGTTGGGATTTTGATTGGCATTGCATTAAACCTATAGAGAACTTTGGGTAATATCGCCATTTTGATGATGTTAGTTCTTTCTATCCATGAGCAGGGTATATTTTTCCATCTTCTAAGGTCTTCTTCTATTTCTCTCTTTAGGGTTCCGTAGTTTTCATTGTATAAATCTTTCACCTCTTTTGTTAGGTTGATTCCCAAGTATTTTATTTTTTTTGAGGATATTGTGAATGGGGTGGTTGTCCTCATTTCCATTTCAGAAGATTTGTTGCTGATGTACAGGAATGCCTTTGATTTATGTGTGTTGATTTTATATCCTGCCACTTTGCTGAATTCATTTATTAACTCTAGTAGT
This sequence comes from Marmota monax, assembly GCF_021218885.2. Lineage (NCBI taxonomy): Eukaryota > Metazoa > Chordata > Mammalia > Rodentia > Sciuridae > Marmota > Marmota monax. The sequence goes on along the minus strand of NW_026693933.1, from coordinate 7,295,289 downwards.
TTCTTTGTAGACCCTTTTGGGTCTGTTAGATATAGTATCATATCATCCGCAAATAGTGATAATTTAAGTTCTTCTTTTCCTATTTTTATGCCTTTAATTTCTTTTGTCTGTCTAATTGCTCTGGCTAGTATTTCAAGAACTAAATTGAATAGAAGTGGTGAGAGAGGGCATCCCTGTCTTGTTCCAGATTTTAGAGGAAATGCCTTCAGTTTTTCTCCATTCAGAATAATGCTAGCCTGAGGCTTAGCATATATAGCTTTTGCGATGTTGAGGTAATATCCTGTTATCCCTAGTTTTTCTAGTGTTTTAGCATAAAGGGATGTTGTACTTTGTCGGATGCTTTTTCTGCATCTATCGAGATGATCATGTGATTCTTATCCTTAAGTCTATTGATGTGGTGAATAACATTTATTGATTTCTGTATATTGAACCAGCCTTGCATCCCAGGGATGAATCCTATTTGATCATGGTGCACAATTTTTTTGATATGCTTTTGTATTCGATTCGCCAGGATTTTATTGAGGATTTTTGCATCTATGTTCATTAGAGATATTGGTCTGTAGTTTTCTTTCTTTGAAGTGTCTTTGTCTGGTTTGTCAGGGTGATGTTGGCCTCATAGAATGAATTTGGAAGATCTCCTTCTTTTTCTATTTCTTGAAATAACTTGAAAAGTATTGGTATTAATTCTTCTTTGAAGGTTTTGTAAAACTCTGCTGTATATCCATCCGGTCCAGAGCTTTTCTTAGTTGGTAGTCTTTTGATGGCTTCTTCTATTTCCTCCTTTGTTATTGGTCTGTCTAAATTGTGTGTATTTTCCTGACTCAATCTGGGCAAATCATATGACTTAAGAAATTTATCGATATCTTCACTATCTTCTATTTTATTGGAATATAGGGTTTCAAAATACTTTCTAATTATCTTCTGTATTTCTGTAGTGTCTGTTGTGATATTGCCTTTTTCATCCCGTATGTTAGTAATTTCAGTTCTGTCTCTTCTTCTCTTCATTAGCATGGCTAAGGGTCTGTCGATCTTATTTATTTTTTCGAAGAAACAACTTTTAGTTTTATCAATTTTTTCAATGTTTTTTTTTTTTGTTTCAATTTCATTGATTTCCCTCTGATTTTAATTATTTCTTGCCTTCTACTACATTTGCTGTTGTTTTGCTCTTCCTTTTCTAGGGTTTTGAGATGAAGTGTGAGTTCATTTATTTGTTGGTTTTTCCTTTTATTGAGGAATGAACTCCAGGCAATGAATTTCCCTCTTAAAACTGCTTTCATTGTGTCCCATAGATTCCGATATGTTGTGTCTGTATTTTCATTTATCTCTAAGAATTTTTTGATTTCCTCCTTTATGTCTTCTGTAACCCATTGATCATTCAGTAACATATTGTTCATTTTCCAGGTGATGCAGGATTTTTCCTTTCTTCTTTTATCATTGATTTCCAGTTTCATTCCATTATGATCAGATAAGATGCATGGTATTATCTCCACCCCTTTATATTTACTGAGAGTTGCCCTATGGCATAATATATGGTCTATCTTTGAGAAGGATCCATGTGCTGCTGAGAAGAACGTGTATCCACTTGATGATGGTTGATATATTCTATATATGTCGGTTAAGTCTAGGTTATTGATTGTGTTATTGAGTTTTATAGTTTCTTTATTCAGCTTTTGTCTGGTGGATCTGTCCAATGGAGAGAGCGGTGTGTTGAAGTCACCCATAATTATTGTGTTGTGGTCCATTTGACTCTTGAACTTGAGGAGAGTTTGTTTTATGAATGTTGCAGCACCATTGTTTGGTGCATACATATTGATAATTGTTATGTCTTGTTGATGGATGGTTCCTTTTAACAGTATATAGTGTCCTTCTTTATCCCTTTTGATTAACTTAGGTTTGAAGTTGATTTTATTCGATATGAGTGTGGCCACACCTGCTTGCTTCCAAGGACCATGTGAGTGGTATGATTTTTCCCAACCTTTCACTTTCAACCTGTGTATGTCTTTTCCTATCATATGAGTCTCCTGAAGGCAGCATATTGTTGGATTTGTTTTTTTAATCCAGGTTGCTAGCCTTTGTCTCTTGATTGGTGAATTTAAGCCATTAACGTTTAAGGTTACTATTGACATATTGTTTGTACTTCCAGTCATGCTTATTTATTTATTCATTTTAATATGGCTCGTTTTTCCTTTTTGGTTATTTTTTTTCTTCCCTTTACTGAGTTACCTCCCAATGTTAGTTTTGGGTGCTGTTTTTCAATTCCTCTTCTTGTTTTGCTCAAAATGACTTGCAGTGCTGGTTTTCTGGCTGCAAATTCTTTTAACTTTTGTTTATCGTGAAATATTTTAATTTCATTGTCAAATATGAAGCTTAATTTTGCTGGATACAGTATTCTTGGTTGGAATCCATTATTTTTCAGCGTTTGAAATACGTTGTTCCAGGATCTTCTTGCTTTCAACGTCTGTGATGCAAAATCAGCCATTAACCTAATTGGTTTACCCCTGAATGTAATCTGCCTTCTTTCTCTCGTAGCTTTTAATATTCTCTCCTTGTTCTGTATATTGGATATCTTCATAATTATGTGTCTTGGAGTTGGTCTTTGTATGTTTGGGGTCCTATAGGCTTCCAGGATTTGGCAATCCATTCCATCTTTCATATCTGGGAAGTTTTCTAGGATTATTTCATTCAATAGATTGTTCATTCCTTTGGTTTGAACCTCTATACCGTCTTCTATCCCAATGACTCTCAAGTTTTTTTTTTTTTTTTATAACATCCCATATCACTTGAATAGATTGCTGGTGATTTCTTAGCATCCTTTCTGTGTTGACTATATTCTTTTCAAGTTGATACACTTTGTCTTCATTATCTGATGTTCTGACTTCTATTTGATCTAGTCTATTTGTAATATTCTCATTTGAGTTTTTAATTTGGTGTATGGTTTCCTGCATTTCTAGGATTACTGTTTGATTTTTTTTTTAAATCTCTATCTCCTGGTAGAGCTCGTTCTTTGCCATTTGAATTTGCCTATTTAATTCGTTTTCAAAGTATACTTTCATTGTTTGGACTTGCTGTCTAATGTCTTCTCTAAGATTCCATTCCATCTGGGTTAGGTATGCCTTGAGTTCTTTCTCTGTCCATTTTTTCTGATGCCTCTAGGTTCTCCTGTGAATTTAAGTTGTCCTGCATTGTTTGTAATCCTTTTTTCCCTTGTTTTTTCATGGTGCTCACGTTACTTTCCAACTCTGTTTGACTGCTGTGTTTCTGTTTTCTTCTTTAAATTTGTTTTGGTTTCTTTTTTTATAGTCCCAATATCTTTCCTCTGTGTTGGGGGACAATGTTAAGAGATGTTGGATTTAATTGTGATTTAAGGTAAATTCATTAGTTTCATTAAAGGCCTACAGAATTTGATGGCATGTATAGAATTGAGGTTTGAACTTAAGATTTTATGTTGAGGTCGGGTGCTTTGATGGTATGGAGGTTAGTATATGTTAGCTTCTTTGGGGGGTTGCTCCAATGCAGGCGGATATTAACAAGAGAATAGACAGGAGTACTAGGGGGTAGTTAAGGGCTTAGGCGAACTATGGACCGATCCATAGTATTCATCTATTTGCATTTAGTAAGTTGTAAGTACTCTGGGTAGTCATGCTTAAGAGGAAAGATGGGGAAAAGGTAAGGAAGCAAACCAAGAAAGAGAGAAGGAGAGAGGAAAGAAAGAGAAAAGAATAGAAAAGAAAAGGAAATTATAATAAAAAATAATAAAATGCAGTAAAATAAAAATTACATTTAAAAAAATAATAGTATAATTATAGAAAAGAAAAAAAATTTAAATTAAAAAATTTAAAAAAAATTAAAAGAGAAAAGGGACACTGTTAGGCTTCTATTTTCTTTGCTTCCAGTAGGTGGTGCTGTGCCTTCTAGGCCAAGATTTTGTCCTCCGGCTGTAGGAAACAGTCCATGTGAGGCCGCTCCCTCCTCCGCCCCCTGGTGTCTCTCAAAACCTGTTAGCTTAGGTTTATTCCTGGTTTATAGTCCCCTGGCTTCTCTTGTCAGCCAGGCCTTTCTCAGTGTGATACCTCTCGGCAGTTCAAACTGCACTCTGTGCCTGCAGTTTCCTGGACATGGAGCGCGGCTATTGGGAACTGGCCCCTATTGTTTTGATTCCCTCCGCTAGCCCCTCCTCCTAGAGCTGGTGAGACAGGTTTCTTTTTTGCTGCTGGTGGGAGGGGGGAGTTGGAGGTCAGGTGCCTTTACCCTTCCCCCATGCCTCTATTCACGCTCACTCTGTTAATCACACCCCCGGAAAGCTGGGGAGAGATTTTATGTGATTTCCCCGCTGTATGGGGGATGGTCAAGATGTCACAGACCTGTTCTATTACTGAATGAGCTGCGATCTGTCGAAAACTGGCGATGGTGACGTCAGCTCTCCAAGATGGTGGCTGCTGACTTCCTCGGTGGGTTCACCGGTGTGGAGGACAGAATTGGACCACTTCCTTCCCCATCTCAACCCAGAACTCAGCCCGGAGCACAGTGAAGGCTCAGCCGGCGGGAGCCCACAGAATCTGCAGCGCCGTTTCTCCGCGTTGCTAGCTCAACGTTTCTAGGGACGCCGTTTCCCGGCGCCTGCCGCAGTCTCTAGCAGCGGGGCGGGCCACTGAATAAACAGCTTGACTCTCCGGGAGGACAGGTCACTCGTGGTTGAGCCCCAGTAACCGATCCTCGGGCGATGGAAATCCTTCCTCTAGGATTCGGTGCACCCCAATTTTGCTGGAAATTCCTAACAAAATAGCTTTTGGCCGTTCTAACTTGTCATTCACCCTCACAGTGACGCGTGACACAGGGGCGATTCACTCCATTCGCCGCCATCTTCCTGGCGCTGCCTGGTGGCTTAACAGAACGGTGGGCTTCAGACACTGGCCTATCCGCCAGCTGTTAATCCGCAGGAAGTTCTGCCATATTTTTCTTATTAGCTTTTAAAAAAAATCATTGTATTAGTCAGTTTTCCAGTACTATAACAAATACCTGAGATATTCAATTTATAAAGAGAAAAAATTTACTTTTTAATTTTATTTTATTTTTAAATTTGTAACTGAGTTGGGAATTGAACCCAGGGCCTCACACATACTAAATAAATACTCTACCACTGATTACACCCCCACACCAAGGTCTAACTTGGCACAGAGTTTCCATGGTTTTAGTCAATAATCATTTGATCCCTTTGTTTTGGGCTGATGATGAAGTAGTACATCATGGTGGAAATCCTTGGCAGAACAAAGTTCTCACTTTATGGTTGGGAAGTGAAAAGGGGGAAGATTGAGGGCTAGGGTCCCACTATCCTTTTCAAAGGCATTCCCCCAATGATTGAAAGACCTCCAACTAGGCAAGAACTCTTAAAGTTGCCATTGCCTCCAATAGCAGGTGCAGGATTGGGGTCAAGCCTTTAAGACACGGGCCATGGTGGGCAGGGGATCCCAGAGTATTTATATATGTTATTTTTATTGTTGTTGTTATCAGAGATTGGATCTCTACCTCTACCACTGAACCATAACTCCATTCCCAGCACTAATTATCTTGAGACATTGTCTTACTTGCAGGCCTCGGTCTCCTGAGCAGCTAGAATGACAGTTGTGCACCACTGTGCCTGACCCCAACTAAACCAGTCTTAAAGATGATTTTCTTTTTCTCTCTCTCTTTTTGGACAAGTTCTTAGTATGTTGCCCAGGCTGGCCTTGAACTCTCAATCCTCCTGCCTCATCTTTCTCAGTAGCTGGAGTTATAGGCAATCACAACCACACTTAAGTGGCATAAAGATAATTTTCTAATGGTCAACAGATTCCATGAAAGACATGTCTGGAGGACCATGATTGTCTCATTTTCTACAATAAAAAGTACATGTTTATTTTTCTCTGAAAGCTAAGTAACAGGAGTGTTCTCACAAAGAAAAAAATGCATGTTCTGTCAGTATTTATGCATTTCTTCCATAATCCATAAATCTGAGTCTTAAAAGATAGCAGTATATTAGTTAGATATATTTCTCTCTTGGATTTGGCAAAACAAGTTACACAACTTTGTAATTATCACCACAATAGATGGTAGAATATATGGTATATAAATTCTGTTTACTGTATATAATTATTGTTTCTTCCTGAAGTATCCATTTGTATGACAATAAAGTAGCAGTTAGGGTCTATTTTCTGTTTTCCTAGTTCCTTGAGGTATAACCTGAAGGCATTAAAGTATATTCTCATTTAGCTTCCCTTTTTTTCACGATTTTTGACTTTAAAGATGAAAACTATTTGATAACATCTGAATGTAGAACTGAATCAGTATGAATTCCAAGCTGTTGGAAATTCCAAAAGGTGTCAAAGTGTCAATGAAAGTGTTTTTACTTTCTTCCCCTGAGGATTTAAGAAGTAAAAGATGAATTTGGAAGCTTCCAGAAAAAAAAATTGGGGGGAAAGCATTCCTGGCAGAGAAGAATTCAACTCTCAAATTATTGTTGGAAATTATAACTTAAAAATTATATAAAAAATTGTATCAAGAGGAAAAATAAAGGGCATTCAAATTGGAAAAGGGGAAGTCAAACTATCTCTGCAGATGACTTGATCTTATATATAGAAAACCCCAAGACTCTACCCCAAACTGTTAAAACTAATAAATGAATTCAGTGAAGTTGCATGATCCAAAATCAACACAAAAAATCAACAATCTTGTTATATGTCAATTTTGAATCATCTAAAACAAAAATCAAGAAAATAAACCATGAGAACAGGAGCAGTGGCCTGCTGAGAGGCAGAGCCACCCCCTCCCCCCACGCCGGCAAGGTAGATGGAACTGTGAACACCCACAGAACAGGCCCAGTGGCCTACTGAGGAGCAGAGCCGCCCCCCACCCCCCGCGCCTGCCAGGTAGGCAGAACTGTGACCACCGACAGAAAAGGCCCAGTGGCCCGCGGAGGGGCAGAGCTGCCAACCACTCCTGCAAGGTAGGAGGGCCTGCGACCCACCGGCAGAACAGGAGCAGCGGCCTGCTGAGAGGCAGAGCCGCCCCCTCCGCCCCCCCGCGCCTGCAAGGTAGGCAGAACTGTGACCACCAACAGAACAGGCCAGACCTGCAACCGACAAACAGAACAGGCCCAGTGGCCTGCGGAAGGGTAGAGCCGCACCCTCCCCCCGCGCCTGCAAGGTAGGCAGACCTGCGACCCACCGGCAGAACAGCCCCAGAGGCCTGCAGAGGGGCAGTGCCGCTGCCTGCGCCTGCAAAGTAGGCAGAACTGCGACCACCGACAGAACAAGCCTAGCGGCCCGCAGAGGGACAGAGCCGCTGCCCGCGCCTGCAAGGTAGGCGAACCTGCTACCGACCGGCAGAACAGGCCCAGCGGCCTGCCGGCATGGTAGGCACATTGCCCCAATTGGAGGAGGGGCAGAGCCGCCGCCCACGCCTGCAAGGGAGACTTTGCAACTATACAAGACCAATATAAATATATAGGGGGAAAATTCAATAGCACAAAGTTTCACCAAGCAGAAAGAAACATGAACAGTATGAAGAGACAAGGAAAGAAAGGACCACAAGCAATGCAGGTCAACTCAACGTTAGAAGAGGTAATAGCTGCAGCAGATGGAATGTCAGATAAAGAATTCAGGATATACATGCTTCAGATGATCTGGAGTCTCAAGGAAGACATCAGACAGCAAAATCAGACAATGAAAATCACTTCAACAATGAATTACATAAACAAATCCAAGAAGCAAAAGATCAACTATACAGGGAGATAGAGGTTATAAAAAACAAACAGAAATCCTAGAAATGCAGGAAGCAATAAACTAACTTAAAAACTCAATTGAGAATACCACCAGCAGAGTAGAACACTTAGAAGATAGAACATCAGACAATGAAGATAAAGTATTTCAACTTGAAAAGAACATAGACAGCTCAGCAAGACTGTTAAGAAACCATGAGCAGAACATCCAAGAAATATGGGATAACATCAAGAGAACAAATTTAAGAGTCATTGGATACAGGAAGGGACAGAGCTTCAAACCAAAGGAATGAGCAATCTGTTCAATGAAATAATACGAGAAAACTTCCCAGACTTGAAGAATGAGACAGAATCCAAAATCCTAGAAGCCTACAGGATGCCGAATGTGCAAAATCATAAGAGATCCACACCTAGGCACATTATAATGAAGATGCCCAACATACAGAATAAGGAGAGAATTTTAAAAGCTACAAGAGAAAGGAAGCAGATTACATTTAGGGGTAAGCCAATCAGGATAACAACTGATTTTTCAACACAGACTCTGAAAGCTAGAAGATCCTGAATAACATATTTCAAACACTGAAAGAAAATGGGTTCCAACCAAGAATTGTGTATCCAGCGAAATTAAGCTTCAGGATGGAAGATGAAATTAAAACCTTCCACGATAAACAAAAGTTTAAAGAATTTGCAGCTAGAAAACCATCTCTTCAAAACATCCTGGGCAAAACATTATAGGAGGAGGAAATGGAAAATAACAATGAAAACCAACAGTGGGAGGTAGGACAGTAAAGGGGGGAAAATAATCAAAGAGGAAAACAAACCATGTTTAGTAACATAAATAAACAAATATGGCTGGAAGAACAACCCATATCTCAATAATAACCCTAAATGTTAATGGCTTAAACTCACCAATCAAGAGACACAGGCTAGTAGAATGGATCACAAAACAAGACCCAACAATATGCTGCCTACAGGAGACGCATTTGATAGGAAAAGACATACATAGGCTGAAGGTGAAAGGTTGGGAAAAATCATATCACTCATATGGACTTCAGAAACAAGCAGGAGTGTCCATACTCATATCAAATAAAATAGATTTCAAGCCAAAGTTAATCAAAAGCGATAAAGAGGGACACTACATACTGCTTAAGGGAACCATACACCAACAAGACATAACAATCATAAATATTTATGCCCCAAACAATGGTGCAGCTATGTTCGTCAAACAAACTCTTCTCAAGTTCAAGAGTCTAATAGACCACCATACCATAATCATGGGAGACTTCAACACACCTCTCTTGCCACTGGACAGATCCTCCAAACAAAAGTTGAATAATGAAACTATAGAACTCAATAACACTATTAATAACCTAGACCTAATTGACATATATAGAGTATACCACCCAACATCAAGCAGTTACACTTTTTTCTCAGCAGCACATGGATCCTTCTCAAAAATAGATCACATATTATGTCACAGGGTAACTCTTAGACAATATAAAGGAGTAGAGATGATACCATGCATCTTATCTGATCATAATGGAATGAAACTGAAAATCAACGATAAAAGAAGGAAGGAAAAAGCATACATCACTTGGAGAATGAATAATAGGTTACTGAATGATCAATGGGTTATAGAAGACATCAAGGAGGAAATTAAAAAATTCTTAGAGATAAATGAAAACACAGACACAACATATCGGAATCTATGGGACACATTGAAAGCAGTTCTAAGAGGAAAATTCATTGCGTGGAGTTCATTCCTTAAAAAAAAGAAAAAACCAACAAATAAATGATCTCATACTTCATCTCAAAATCCTAGAAAAAGAAGAGCAAAACAACAGCAAAAGAAGTAGAAGGCAAGAAATAATTAAAATCAGAGCTGAAATTAATGAAATCGAAACAAAAGAAACAATTGAAAAAATTGACAAAACTAAAAGTTGGTTCTTTGAAAAAATAAACAAAATCGACAGACCCTTAGCCATGCTAGCAAAGAGAAGAAGAGAGAGAACTCAAATTCCTAGCATACGGGATGAAAAAGGCAATATCACAACAGACACTTCAGAAATACAGAAGATAATCAAAAATTATTTTGAATCCTTATACTCCAATAAATTAGAAGATAGTGAAGGCATAGATAAATTTCTTAAGTCATATGATCTGCCCAGATTGAGTCAGGAAGATATAGACAACCTAAACAGACCAATATCAATTGAGGAAATAGACGAAACCATCAAAAGACTACCAACTAAGAAAAGCCCAGGACCGGATGGGTATACAGCAGAGTTTTACAAAACCTTTAAAGAGGAACTAATACCAATACTTTTCAAGCTACTTCAGGAAATAGAAAAAGAGGGAGAACTTCCAAATTCATTCTATGAGGCCAACATCACCCTGATACCTAAACCAGACAAAGACACTTCAAAGAAAGAAAACTACAGACCAATATCTCTAATGAACCTAGATGCAAAAATCCTCAATAAAATTCTGGCGAATCAGATACAAAAACATATCAAAAAAATTTTGCACCATGATCAAGTAGGATTCATCCCTGGGATGCAAGGCTGGTTCAATATACGGAAATCAATAAATGTTATTCACCACATCAATAGACTTAAAAATAAGAACCATATGATCATCTCAATAGATGCGGAAAAAGCATTCAACAAAGTACAGCATCCCTTTATGTTCAAAACTCTAGAAAAACTAGGGATAATGCTAAGAGCCAAGTATATGATGCATGGCATTTTTGGTCGAAAGGTGACGCCAGCTAGCCATTGAGATGATATGATTATGTTAAGATTTGCATTCATATGGATATTGGACCCCTGCTGTTCACCTAGGCCGGCTACGGGAATCCTGGAGAGTTCCCATTGGTTGGGGAAGTACAGTAGGAGGGAGTTCCGTGGGAGGAGCTCTCTCTGCGGGTCCGAGAGGAGGCCACGTGGGTGAAAAAAAAAATTCTTCCCGGGCGGTACCGGACATTGGTGGCAGTTTCAAAAAATAAACTTTGTTCGTGCTTGAGTGGCTCGTGATTTTGTGCCCAGCCAGACTGCGGCAACTGGCGGCCCGCACGGGGAATGCCTGAAGCTTGGAGGTGAGTAAAATTGCTCACCCCTGAGGGAAGGCAACAAAATGGGTGACCATTTCAAAAAACAATGTGTTCTCGTTTTGATTTATCTTGTTTTTGTTTCAAGCTGCCTATCCCTAGAATTTTCTCAGGCAAACTGGGAAAAATGGTTGGCTCAAGGTTTGAAGTTGTTCGGCCCTGAGAAAGAGAAAATTGATACAACTATTCTTTGTTCGGTTTTTGTTTCATTCTGTTTCGGTTTTGTTTTATGCTATCTTATTGGATTGCGTTACCTTTATAGTAGATTAGAAACTAGTAAAAAACAAACCGAAAGACTGTTAAGTAAATTGTTAGAGGTCCAGACTATGGTAGAAAACATGTTAGGTCAAGCGAAAGAGAAGGTCTCTCAAGCTAGTCAGACAGAGGAAGATTTGAAGAAAGAAAGCTTAGAGGAAAAACAACCATCAGGCGGGGAATTACAACAGGAGGCTGCTACTAACCCCGTTCTATCACCAGAGGGCGTAATTCAACCAACAGCTCCATCTACAGCTGAGTGGCCCTCAACTCCCGTAGTTGATGGACGGAATCCTGAGGCAGGACCCCAAAGATTAGCATGCCCTGTACTTGAGCAGGCAGGAGGGCAACGAATTCACCATGCTTTAGATTTCAAAACAGTGAAGCAATTAAAGGAGGCTGTAACAACCTACGGGCCACAAGCACCCTTCACTGTGAGCATGGTCGACTCCATTACCAACTTAGACATGACGCCAGCAGATTGGGCTAACATGTGTCGATCTGTGCTAAATGGAGGACAATATTTGTTATGGAAGGTTGCCAATGAGGAATTTTGCATGGAGACAGCTAGGCGAAATGCACCAGCTGGTTACCCTCAAAGAAATCTAGATATGTTATTAGGAAAAGGACCTTATGAGGGTAAACGGCAACAAATTGAATATGATCCTGGCGTATACGCACAAATTGCTGCAGACACAGTTAAGGCATGGAAAACTTTACAGGGGCATGGAGATTTACAAGGACAATTATCTAAGGTAATACAAGGAGCTAATGAACCTTACGCTGAATTTGCAGATAGGCTTATTCAGATAGCATCTAGAATATTTGGAGATACAGAACAGGCAATGCCATTTATAAAACAACTGGCTTATGACCAAGCAAATCGTTGCTGCAGAGAGGTCATCAGACCATGGAAACATGAAGATTTAAACACATATATTAAATTATGTAGAGACATTAATGAACAAGGGCAAGTCTTAGCAGCAGTACAACAGGCTTTAGATGCCAGGCCAAAAACATGCTATAATTGTGATCAAACAGGACATTTTAAAAGGAGTTGCCCCATAGGAGGAGGGTTTAACAAGGCTAGGTATCAAAGGAATAGAATACCGGGTATTTGCCCACGATGCCGTAGAGGGAAACATTGGGCTAATGAATGCCGTTCTCAAACCACCATAGAAGGTATTCCGTTATCAAAAAACAGACAAGGACCAAGTGTTTACCCACGATATCGTGGAGAAAGACATCAGGCTCCATTGCCAAAAAACGTACTGGAGGGCCCAATGCTCCAGGGCCCAAAACCACAAATACATGGGGCAATGGAGGAACCCAGCAGCACCATCAAGGTAGTGCCCAGGATGCATTATCCATTAAATCCCTCATCAGACAAACTAGAGGGAGCGCAGGGTTGGACATCTGCGCCTTTGCCAGAGCAGTACTAACTCCAGAGATGGGAGTTCAAATCATTCCCACAGGAGTAAAAGGACCTCTTCCCCAAGGAACAGTAGGCTTATTATTGGGACGCAGTTCTTCAACACTAAAAGGACTTATGATAAGTCCTGGGGTAATTGATCCCGATTATGAAGGTGAAATAAAAATTATAGCTAGTTCTCCAAGAGGTATATCAGTAATTTCACCAGGAGATAGAATAGCACAGTTATTAATAATACCCAGCCTACGTGATAAATTTTCCAGTCGTACTGTAGAAAGAGGTTCCAGGGGATTAGGCTCCACAGGTGTAGATTGGGCTATGCTCTCTTTAAATCTAGATTCTCGCCCAATGCTAAAACTAAATATTCAAGGACATGACTTTAATGGGATACTTGATACAGGTGCAGACCTTAGCATCATATCTCATCAAGAATGGCCGAAACATTGGCCATTACAACAAGCCACTCAAATGCTTCGAGGCCTAGGAGTGGCAACTAATCCCCATAGAAGTGCAATGGTATTAGATTGGAAGGATCCTGAAGGATGTGAAGGAACTATACAGCCCTATGTATTTGATCATCTTCCTATAAATTTATGGGGACGAGATGTCCTAGATCAATTAGGTTTGACATTAACAAATAACATCAATCCTAATGCGCCCACTACTAGGGCTAGACAAGGCTTTAGGAAAGAAGAAAGATTAAGAAAACAAGAACAAGGTATGACAGCACCAATTCAAATAGATCAAGAAACAAATAGACATGGATTGGGTTTTCAGAAAGGGCCACTGAGACAATCAAAATTACTTGGAAATCAGAAAGACCAGTGTGGGTTCCTCAGTGGCCGCTGACTAAAGAAAAGATACAAGTAGCCCATGACCTGGTCAAACAACAATTAGCGGAGGGACATATACAACCTTCTGTATCTCCCCATAATACTCCCATTTTTGTCATTAAAAAGAAATCTGGTAAATGGAGATTATTGCAAGATTTAAGAGCCATTAATAATGAGATGGTTATTATGGGACCTGCTCAATCGGGGATTCCCCAATTGTCTGCTTTACCAAAAACCTGGTATGTTTTAGCTATAGATATTAAAGATTGTTTTTTTTCAATTCCAATTCATCCCGAGGATAGTCCACATTTTGCATTTACTATCCCTGCACTAAATCATGAAGGTCCTGATCAGAGATATGAATGGAAAGTACTCCCTCAAGGGATGGCTAATAGTCCAACTATGTGTCAAATTTATGTTAACAAAGCAATCCAGCCACTTAGAAATCAAAATCCTGAACTACAAATATTTCACTATATGGATGATGTGTTATTGGCACATAAAGATAAAAACACATTGCTAGAATGTTATGCCACACTTACAAATTTATTAAAAAATTATAATCTAGAGATAGCAATAGATAAAGTACAATTAAATCTTCCAATTAATTATTTAGGGGTTTTACTATCCTCAACCATGGTCCGTCCACCCAAAATTCAAATACGAGTAGATCAACTCAAATCACTTAACGACTTTCAAAAGTTATTAGGAGACATAAAGTGGATAAGGCCTTATCTAGGCATACCAACAGGAGAGTTGGGACCTTTATTTGATATTCTAAAAGGTCCATCAGATCCAAATTCACCCCGCATGTTGACGCCTGAAGCAAGAAAGGCATTAAAAATCATTGAAATATATATGGAAAATATGCATTTGGATAGAATTGATATAAGTTTGCCTTTATTATTGATTGTACTGCCAACAAAAAATATTCCTACAGGAGTATTCTGGCAAGAAGGTCCATTATTGTGGATACATTTATCTTATTCTCCTAACACTATTCTTACTAGGTATCCTGAGGCTGTAGGACAATTAATACTCAAAGGAATAAAAGCAGCCAAGGGAGTGTTTGGGATTTCTCCCAATAAAATTATTACTCCATATACTATAGATCAAATTGATGAGTTAGCTAATGAGTTAAATACTTGGGCAATAATCATGTGTAAATCTAATGTTTCATTTGATAATCACTTACCGTCTAATCCTTTGTTGTCTTTTTGGTCTAAACATCCTGTAGTTTTTCCAAAGATGACAAAAAAAAAAAACCCTATCATGAATGCTCCAAATATATTCACTGATGGGTCAAATAATGGTACAGCAGCAGTAGTTACCCCTGATCAAACTTTTACATTTTTAGTACCCAAACAATCAGCTCAAAAGGTAGAGATTAATGCAGTATTACAAGCTTTTATGATGTTTAAAGATTCTGTATTTAATTTATTTTCTGATAGTCAGTATGTAGTTAATGCTATAGTATCCCTTGAAGATGCTGGTAGGATTTCCCCTTCTTCTACTGTTTTCTCTTTGTTTTCTACTATACAAAGTCTAATCTGGGACAGAAAAGATCCATTCTTTATAGGACATATCAGGGCATATACAGGATTGCCTGGAGCCCTTAGTTTGGGCAATGAGTTAGCAGATAAATCTACACATGACATACATATTTTCTCCACAATAGAAGAAGCTATAAATTTTCATAAAACGTTCCATGTCAATGCTAATACTTTACAAAAGCGTTTTAAAATAACTAAAGAACAAGCCTGACATATAATAAAACAATGTCAAAATTGTGTGACATTTTTACCACAAGTTAATCTTGGAGTCAATCCTAGAGGACTGATACCTAACCATATTTGGCAGATGGACGTCACACACTTGCCAGAATTTGGAAAATTAAAATATTTACATGTTACAGTTGATACTTCTTCCAGATTTCTGATGGGCTCCCTTCATGCCAGAGAAAAAACTAAAGATGTTATACCTCATTGCTTACAAAATTTTGCCACTGTGGGCGTTCCAAAATAGTTAAAAACCAATAATGGTCCTGGTTATACGTCCACCTCTTTTAAACAATTTTGCTCATCATTTGGCATTACTCACATAACAGGAATTCCATACAATCCACAAGGACAAGGCATAGTTGAAAGAGCTCATCAAACTATTAAAATGTACTTATTAAAACAAAAGGAGGGAATTGGAAAGGGGTATATATCCCCCAAAGATAAACTTAAAATAACCCTTTTTACTCTAAACTTTTTAAATTTGGATTCATCAGGGCTTAGTGCTGCGGAAAGACATTTGTATCCAAAAAATGTACATAAGCCTAAGGTACTTTGGAAAGATATTCTAACAGGACAATGGAAAGGTCCTGACCCAGTGATAGTCTGGAGTCGGGGCTCTGTTTGTGTTTTTCCACAGGAAGAACAGCAGCCGATTTGGATTCCAGAGAGACTAACTAAAACAATTTCTACAGACCAAAAGGAAGATGATTTGACTCAAATCCATAACAGCTGATATCCAGATCTCCAGCTTGGCTATTCTTACATCTGCGACAGTGATTAACCAGGATGTTTTTTTTCAATATCTATTTTATTATTGCTTTTTCCCACATCATAAAGTTCTATTTTATTTTTGAGCTCATACAGACCTAGGTTAATGTTTTTTCTGATCAGTTTTATTTTTTGACTGTGGAGTTTTTGAACATTGCAATGGAGATTTCACCTAGGTAAAGCTACAAGGCCTTTACTATTGTCTTATGTGTTATATGTTACGTGTGCACACTTCTGTTTTGTGTTGTATGTCTGTATGTGCGTATGTCCATATATCACATATGAGGAGCGCTCATGCACATGGATCCAAAAAAAAAAATTTTTTTTATTATTCACGTGATTTAATAGTTTAATTTAATTTGGGTAAACAGCTGTTGAGGATTGTTTTAATATATGAACAAATAGAAGGTTAACAGATCTGTTTGTTTACTTTCACCTTTCCTTTTCATTATATTTAATAATTCTGTTCAGAATAATGTAAATTGTTCTAAATATTGTTTTCTTAGTACCTGTTGAAATGTTACATATTTTTTTTTTAGCATCATTGTCAAAATTCCTATTTTCATCCCAGTGCCGGTGAAGACAAAGATAAAACCAAACTACAACTTCTTCGAGAGTTATCACAACAAACCGTGTAAACTGATACATCAATGATTTATAACTCAACAAGTAATGCTCAATCAATGAGTCAATTTATTTTGGAAGGATATGGACATATTGATAGATTCCTCTGCTTTGAACTGCTTACAGAACTTGCCTGGACTATGTATCACTTGTATGCTTTGTGATCTATTTGTTGATGCAGCGAATTATGGTAGTGCTAGCGTATCTTTGCTGATGTGTCACCAGTGATGCAATTTTTCCTAGGAGCCGTTAATTGACTTGGTGTCATGACA
Organism: Marmota monax; assembly: GCF_021218885.2. NCBI lineage: Eukaryota > Metazoa > Chordata > Mammalia > Rodentia > Sciuridae > Marmota > Marmota monax. The sequence continues at coordinate 7,278,462 of NW_026693933.1, read as the reverse complement.
TTTCTGTATCCTCCTCCCTTCTACTAGTGATGGTCTAATTTTGGGGGCCAACAGAGGTGAGGTAAAGAACCTCACCCCCCCACCGGCACCAAGGCCAAATTTGGGGGCCAACAGAGGTGAGGCAAAGAACCTCACCCCCCCACTGGTACATAGGCCTATCCACAAGTATGGCTATATGCTGGACCGGTAGTCAGTGACGGGTATGATCCAATTGCAGTGGTATCAACCTAAGACAGGAGGCTGACGCCTAAAAGTCAGTTTTCCGATGACGGGTAAGAACCGTATGTTGAATTGGACAAACCTAACAGGCACGGTCCCTAGCCAGATTGCTTGTTACTTAAACAGAAGGGGGGAGATGCTAAGAGCCAAGTATATGATGCATGGCATTTTTGGTCGAAAGGTGACGCCAGCTAGCCATTGAGATGATATGATTATGTTAAGATTTGCATTCATATGGATATTGGACTCCTGCTGTTCACCTAGGCCGGCTACGGGAATCCTGGAGAGTTCCCATTGGTTGGGGAAGTACAGTAGGAGGGAGTTCCGGGGGAGGAGCTCTCTCTGCGGTCCGAGAGGAGGCCGCGTGGGTGAAAAAAAAAATTCTTCCCAGGCGGTACCGGACATTGGTGGCAGTTTCAAAAAATAAACTTTGTTCGTGCTTGAGTGGCTCGTGATTTTGTGCCCAGCCAGACTGCGGCAGGATAACAGGAACATACCTCAATATTGTAAAAGCAATCTATGCTAAGCCTCAGGCTAGCATCATTCTGAATGGAGAAAAACTGAAGGCATTCCCTCTAAAATCTGGAACAAGACAGGGATGCCCTCTCTCTCCACTTCTGTTCAACATAGTTCTCGAAACACTGGCCAGAGCAATTAGACAGATGAAAGAAATTAAAGGCATCAAAATAGGAAAAGAAGAACTTAAATTATCACTATTTGAGGATGACATGATTCTATACCTAGCAGACCCAAAAGGGTCTACAAAGAAACTATTAGAGCTAATAAATGAATTCAGCAAAGTGGCAGGATATAAAATCAACACGCATAAATCAAAGGCATTCCTGTATATCAGCAACAAATCCTCTGAAATGGAAATGAGGACAACCACTCCATTCACAATATCTTCAAAAAAAATAAAATACTTGGGAATCAACCTAACAAAAGAGGTGAAAGACTCATACAATGAAAACTACAGAACCCTAAAGAGAGAAATAGAAGAAGATCTTAGAAGCTGGAAAAATATACCCTGTTCATGGATAGGCAGAACTAACATCATCAAAATGGCGATACTACCAAAAGTTCTCTATAGGTTTAATGCAATGCCAATCAAAATCCCAACGGCATTTCTTGTAGAAATAGAGAAAGCAATCATGAAATTCATATGGAAAAATAAAAGACCCAGAATAGCAAAAACAATGCTAAGCAGGAAGTGTGAATCAGGCGGTATAGCGATACCAGACTTCAAACTATACTACAGAGCAATAGTAACAAAAACAGCATGGTACTGGTACCAAAACAGGCGGGTGGACCAATGGTACAGAATAGAGGACACAGAAACCAATCCACAAAACTACAACTATCTTATATTTGATAAAGGGGCTAAAAGCATGCAATGGAGGAAGGATAGTATCTTCAACAAATAGTGCTGGGAAAACTGGAAATCCATATGCAACAAAATGAAACTGAATCCCTTTCTCTTGCCATGTCCAAAAGTGAATTCAAAATGGATCAAGGAGCTTGATATCAAATCAGAGACACGCCGTCTGATAGAAGAAAAAGTTGGCTACGATCTACAGTCAGTGGGGTTGGGCTCCAAATTCCTCAATAGGACACCCATAACACAAAAGTTAATAACTAGAATCAACAAATTGGACTTACTCAAACTAAAAAGTTTTTTCTCAGCAAAAGAAACAATAAGAGAGGTAAATAGGGAGCCTACACCCTGGGAACAAATCTTTACTCCTCACACTTCAGATAGAGCCCTAATATCCAGAGTATACAAAGAACTCAAAAAATTAGACAATAAAATTACAAACAACCCAATCAACAAATGGGCCAAGGACCTGAACAGACACTTCTTAGAGGAGGACATACAATCAATCAACAAGTACATGAAAAAATGCTCACCATCTCTAGCAGTCAGAGAAATGCAAATCAAAACCACCCTAAGATACCATCTCACTCCAGTAAGATTGGCAGCCATTAGGAAGTCAAACAACAACAAGTGCTGGCGAGGATGTGGGGAAAAGGGTACACTTGTACATTGCTGGTGGGACTGCAGATTGGTGCAGCCAATTTGGAAAGCAGTATGGAGATTTCTTGGAAAGCTGGGAATGGAGCCACCATTTGACCCAGCTATTCCCCTTCTTGGTCTATTCCCTAAAGACCTAAAAAGAGCATGCTACAGGGACACTGCTACATCGATGTTCATAGCAGCACAATTCACAATAGCAAGACTGTGGAACCAACCTAGATGCCCTTCAATAGACGAATGGATAAAAAAAATGTGGCATTTATACACAATGGAGTATTACTCTGCATTAAAAAATGACAAAATCATAGAATTTGCAGGGAAATGGATGGCATTAGAGCAGATTATGCTAAGTGAAGCTAGCCAATCCCTAAAAAACAAATGCCAAATGTCTTCTTTGATATAAGGAGAGTAACTAAGAACAGAGTAGGGTTGAAGAGCATGAGAAGAAGATTAACATTAAACAGGGATGAGAGGTGGGAGGGAAAGGGAGAGAGAAGGGAAAATGCATGGAAATGGAAGGAGACCCTCAGGGTTATACAAAAGTACATACAAGAGGAAGTGAGGGGAAAGGGAAAAATAATACAAGGGGGACAAATGAATGACAGTAGAGGGGGCAGAGAGAGAAGAGGGGAGGGGAGGGGAGGGGATGGGGGATAGTAGAAGATAGGAAAGGCAGCAGAACACAACAGACACTAGTATGGCAATATGTAAATCAATGTATGTGTAACTGATGTGATTCTGCAATCTGTATATGGGGTAAAAATGGGAGCTCATAACCCACTTGAATCAAAGGGTGAAATATGATATATCAAGAACTATGTAATGTTTTGAATAATCAACAATAAAAAAATTAAAAAAAAGAAAATAAACCATTTGTAATAGCTACATAAAAAAAAACTTAGGAATAAATTTATTCAAAGAGGTGAAAGATTTACAATGAAAGTTATAAAACATTGAGGAAAGGAATTGAAGAAGACACCAAAAAATGGGAAAATGTCCTATGTTCATGAATTAGAAGAATCAATATTGTTAAAAGCATTCATACCACCCAGATTGATCTATGGATTCAATGCAATCCTCACCAAAATACCAGTGATATTCTTCACAGAACTAGAAAAAGTAATCCTAAAATTTGTGTGGAACCATGAAAAACCCTAAATAGTATTTCCATTTGCTTATTTTTTGCTTTTGCTCCCTGTGCTCTTGGGGTCTTATCTAAAAAATCCTTGCCCATTCCAATGTTCTAAAGTGTTTCACCTATGTTTTCTTTTAGTACTTTTATGCTCTACATGTAATTTCTTTAATCCATTTTGAGTTGATTTCTGTATCTGGTAAGAGGAGTCCAGTTTCATTCTTCTGCATGTAGGTATCCAATTTTTGCCATAGCATTTATTTATTTTTAAATGCCCTTTCTTGCAATGCATGCTCTTAGCACTTTTGTCAAATAACAGTTGGCTGTATGTGTATGGGTTTACTTCCAGGCTCTCTGTACTTGTTTCATTGAGCTATGTGTTTGTTTTTGTGCCAATATGCTTGTTTTGATTGCCACAACTTTGTAGTATCTTTTGAAGTCAGGTAGTGTAATGCCTCCTGCTTTGTTCTTTTTGCTCAAATTGGCTTTGGCTATTTAGGGTTCTTCATGGTTCTGTACAAATTTTAGGATTACTAATGAGGAAGCCCTGCTCCCTCATTTCTCTTCATGCATGTATAGTATCCCAGTTGTCTAATAATAATAATCCAATCATTCTTTCATTCTTTCATAATGTCTTTTAGTTTAAGCACCTGATATTTGGCAATAGAATTTTATTCTTATGTCCATTTTGCATATACTGTCCTAAAATCCTTAGCTCCTCAGAATGATCTTATTTGGAAATAGGATAGTTGTACATGAAATAGGTTTAGATGAAGTCACACTGAGTAGGCTTGGTTATGAATCTCATAAGATTAGTGTCCTTGTAAGAAAACGATCAATGTGAAGACAGAGATGAATAGCAAGGTGCTCCATTGGAAGAAAGAAGACCAGAGAGATGTATCTGCAACCCCAGGAACTCCTGGGGTTACCCAGAGTTAGGAAGAGGCAAAGAAGGAACTCCTGTAGATTTCAGAGGGAGCAGGGCTCTGCTGATACCTGAGTTTTGTGAGAGAACAAGTTTCTGTTCTCTGAGGCCATGTACTAAAGGCACTTTATCATGGCAACCCTAGAAAACTAATATAGTGACCATTATCAGGTTCCTCACTGTGCCAGGTTTTTCATTTTTAAAATAGGAATAACAGGGTTGGGGGTGTGGCTCAGTGGTAGAGCACTAACTTTGCATGTGTGAAGCTCTTGGTTTGACCCTGAGCATAGCAAAGTAACAACCACAACAACCTACTATTAGGGTTGAGGTTGCTGTAAGGTAATGGAAGTAGGGTAAGGATAAGTGAAAAGTCAGGTGGTACAGCAAGCTGCAAACCAGTGTAAACAATGAATATATTAACAACTTTTCTAAAACTGGGTATTTGGTGATTGTTGGCGTACAAAAATTTGACACGAAGATCAGAATATACTTCTGAGTACAAGCCCAGCTCTTATAGACTTTAAATTTGTCAAAAACAATATTGATAATAATAATTGAACAAAATGCTGCGACCATGTGAATCAGAGTGTTATAAGATTGGTAGTTGGCTTTCATTCTCTGGTGAATTTGCATTCTCAAATCAGGGTGAATAAAGCAGGCAACTGGATTTTGGAAAATGACAGGAATAGGGAATGCCTTTTATCTTCAGTATTTTTCATCAGTCCCTCCAATCATACAAATGAATAGGGGGTCAGCCAAGGGGAGGATTTTTGGAATGCTATTTGAGTTCTGGAAGTCCCAGGGAGCCAGAATTATTTCTATTGATATTTAAGCCAGGTTGGAATCACCATCAGGCTAGTGGCACCACATCTCAGCTAGGACCAGAACAGAATTGATCCATGCAGATGGACCCCTCCAACTCTGGACTGGCTATGGAGACAGGCTTGCCCAGTTATTTTCTCAGAAAAATGCAACCCTGAATTTCATGAAATTTGAGTTTTTGGAGTTCTTTTATCATGTTGTGTTTAGCAAAATCCATCAGTTTATTAAAAGCCTTGAATATATCACCTTATTAAATGAGTATGTGGAAATATCTTGTGTGACTCATTTAGCAGTTACCTTTCTATTTTGAAACAGAAACCAATTATGTAGCTCAAGGATGTGAATACCTGTCTGGGTGCAGTTCTTTTCTTTAAATATCAACAGATATGCATATTGTACTCCAAATTAGAAAGATTGACATAGGACTCTCCCCCCACACACACACCAAGGAGAATGCAATACAAATAAGAGGTCCATTAGAATGTTGATTCCTGCTGCTGATCCATGCAGTTTTTCCACCTGTTTGGGTATTGTGATCTCTGAGATGAAATATCCAGATATTTAACCGACTTCTTCCTCTTCCCCAATTTATCTGGGTATGTTTAGACATATAATATAGATTTAGGCTTAAAGGGAAACATTAGACTTGACACTTAATTCTTAAGGAGCAAATTAGCCAGATTATATGTTGCTAAAATAAGACAAATTAAGAGTGACTTGAATTTCCACCCAAGTGGCAGAATGAGAGGAGGAATAAATAAGTGACCAGGCTATTCTAATTTCAAGAAGCAGGAACCATAAATGATTGGAGGGAGATGACCTAATCAGTAGGGAGGCCTCCGTACCTACCTCCTGATGCTTTACAAAGATTCCTTTTATTTTCCAGGCTCACAGAGATTCTAGGCAGTTAGCAGAAAATTGGGGGTTCTAATTTTAGCCATGTGATTGGTATTAGAATCCTGAATACTTGGAATCTATTCTCACATGGTTGATAAGTTGAAAGGATAGGCTAAAAAAAATCACTAGTAACCCAAAACATCTAAGTGAGGATCTGGAATCTCATTGACAGCATTCCTCAGAGAAGCATCTGTTTGTTGAATTTCACACTGTTGCATTCTACTAACATATAAAGTAATGTGTAAATAACATTTCATGATAATACTGAGGGCTTGGTCTTTCCCTTCAATATGCTGTGCCTAAAAGCATATTCTGTAAGACTCACTGAGACTCAAGTGAGAGAGGGCAAGACATCCCTGGTAGGGTGGCTGCTTCTGGCCTGCCATGTGATCCACCAGAATGTTTAGAAAGGCATTTGAAAAGGGGCACAGAGGATCATTTTGCAACTTGCTGTACCACTTGACTTTTCACTTATCCTTACATTACTGCATTAATTGTTGAATAACCCAGCAAGACAATGGCACATTCCTTTAACAGGAAACGCATATCTTTATGACTATTTCCAATGCACATATGACTCTTTTCCAAACCCATAGGCTAAAACATTGCAACTGACATTATGGTCTTTACACAAGGGGATACCTGCTCATCTATCCACTGTGTGGGAAACCTCTTAGCTCAAATATTTAACATTTTTCTGATTCGAAAAAGCAATGTGAAGCTTAAACTTGCTATTATCAATGATGTTTGACCTAATAAAGGACAATATGTATGGTTCAACCTAGTAGTATTCCTAGGTTTGGGAGTGGAAAGAGTGGGGAGTTTATTTACTGATTCTTTTTCCCCCCCTAAGAATATGTAAATAAATCAAATAACATATTCAGGAACACATTTTTTTAAATTCTAAATATCAAGTTGTTTACTCTCCTTACCTCAATTAAAGTATTTGATCAACTTTATTCTGTTTCAGATATACTTCAGATTCCTACTTAAATAACAAACCCAAGACCTTATTTATACTACTTGCCTCTTCAATTTTAAGTCATTTTTTACCTTTTGATTTAGATATTCCAGGGCTGGGATATAGCTCAGTGGCAAGGCTTCTGCCTTGCATTCCCAAAGCCCTGGGTTCAACCCCCAGTTCCAAAAAAAAAAAAAAAAAAAAAAAAAAGAAAGAAAAAGAAAAAGAAAAAAAGTAGAGATTCTAAAATAAATAAATGTCTGAAAAGAGATACTTACATCTGCTTATTAAATGACTTACGTCATCATGAGTTAAAAAGGAAAGAAAAGCCAGATAACTTCTTTTAACCCCTCTATCACAACAGAATGTAGGAATTTGTGACTTTTTCACTCTCTGAGCCTAGAAAATGCCTGGTGGCTCAGGTCAGCTATGAGAAAGGAGGCAAGCTTTCCTCGGTGTCATTTTGCCAAAGAACTAGCAGAACTCTTCCGGGAGGTGACATGCTTTGGGTTTCTTTAACACTCACATTAATAATGAAAAATGGCATCTGCTATTTAAAGCCCTCCTGTTAAGAGTACAGTTCTGGATTAAAAATTAAATTTCATCTAATCTTTTAGTTAGCTCCATATCCCCCCAGAGACTGTCTCCAATAGAAAGCATTTGATTTGCTAAAGCTGTACAGCATTTTCTTGCTGACAGCTAAAATTAGGACTTTCTGAGGGGGAAGGGGAAGGGAAGCAATCAGGTGATGAAATATCAGATGCCCTTTGGGAAATGGTTCAAAATTTTTTGTACTGTCAGATTTTTAATTTTTCTCTACCTTTAAAAAAATCTTTTTAAGTCAACTGGAGACAGAATTTTTAATTTTTTTTATCATTTTTTTGAAACAAAACTAATTTTGATCTCTTTTGGTCAAAATGGAGAATTTGTTTATAGGAATAATAATGTGGACATTTTCAGTTGGAGCATTAGGAAAAAAATCTGAAATTTTAACTGAGTCTGGGAACTTTACCTTCCCTGTGACTATATTCATACATATATTATTTTATTGTCTTTTTCATAGGTTTTCTTTTCAGTTGGTAACCTGTTGAGAGTTCTTTATAGCATGGAATGCTATAGGTGTGATTAATCGTGTGGAAGAAAATAGGTATTTGCTATAGTAATAATTACTTTTTCTACTTATATGATACTATTAATTCAAGAAGTTTAAAACTCCTTAAAGTACTGTGTCTATTTCAATGACAGAAAACCACAGAGGAGTTCGGCACTATAATCATAGTTATAGAAAAGGAATTTGGGAGGCAAATAATTCTAAAAGATAGTAGATGCTTAAATATACTCAATTACATGACTCAGAGGCTCTTTAATATTGGGTGGTAAAATTCAGCACCCCAAATTTAAATATCAGCATTTAAATTTCTTTTCCAACATCCAGGTCTAGCGTTTGTTTGTCTTTTCTCTGGTAATAAACTGGCCAATAGTCTTTCCATACAGTGAATTTCAAACACAAAAATGTTGCAATCACATATACAGAGTAACTGCAACAGTGATGTGAAAGCCAGCTCGCTGCTCCACATTGAGAGCAGGAAGAGATGTCCCAGACTGAAGGTGGATTCCCTTGAATTTTTTAAGATTTTATTTTATGGTAAAGTACATATAACGTAGGCTTTTTTTAAAAAATTTTTTAGCCGTTTTTACATGTACAGTTTGGTGACATTAAGTACATTCACATTATGGTGCAACCATTACCACCATTCATCTTGGAAGTCTTTTCTCACATTGAAATTCTATATCCATCAAAAACTATCTCCCAGTCCTCCTTATCCCCAGCCCCTGGCAACCATTATTATAGTTTGTGTCTCTGAATTTGACTTACCTAAGTGCCTCATTTACATGAAATCATACCATATTTTGTGACTGGCTTCTTTCACTTAGCATGATGTCTTCTTTCACTGTAGTGTATGTCAGAATTTGATTCCTCATTCAAAAAGAGTGATATTCCAATGTATGTGTATACCACACTTTGCTTATCCATCAGTCTGTGGACACTTGTGTTGTTTCCACCTTTAAGTATTGTGATTAATGCCAAAATGAACATAGTGGTACAAATACCTCTATGAGATCCCATTTTCAATTTCTTGGGTATATATCCAGTAGTGAATCTGCTAGATTATGTGATAATTCTGTTTAATATTTTAGGAAACTGTCATACCATTTCCCATAATGGCATATCATTTTACATCTCACCAATTGAAGCACAGGATTCCAATTTCTTCACATGCTCAACAATACTTGTTAATTCATGTTTTTTGAAATAATAGCCATCCCAATGGGAGTGCACTGATGTCTCATTGTTAGCTAGGATTTATTTTGTTTGAATGGGTAGACCTGCATAGTGTTTCATCAAATTTGATTTAGTTGGCAACAGTGAGCCCAAAGAGCATTTCTGCCTTCTCATGATGATCTAGAAGGCACTGGGTTCAAATTTTTACCAGATTGTCATTTGAGTAGAGATGAATGGCTACTGCCCCCTCTGGATATTGTAGGAGGTGCATGCTAAAGTTCACTCTGCCCCTCCTTATTGCAACTTTCTCTTACTCCTCATGCTAAATTTTAACTCTCTAAGCTCATAGGCATTTGAGTTTGCAACAAGTTCTAAACTTAAAAGTCTTGAAGATGATAGTAACATAAAACATGAAATATAGAACATCAAATAGGAGGATCCTCCCACCCCCCAGTATTAGTCTACTCAAGGGTGGAGAATAGAATCTACTTGAAAGGATAGTCAGAAGACTACAGCAATCTGCAACGACATATATGGTATGCTCAACATTCAATTCACAAAAGATATTGGGCCCTGACTATGTATCAGGTACTGTTCTAAGCACCTGAAAGATATCAGTGAACAAAATAAACATAAGCTCCTGCCCTGTCTTTGTAATACTTTTAGTTAGAGCCAAAGTAGAGAAAATAAACAAAAGCATAATTAAATAAGCCAAGTATATTATATAACAAGTTTTAAAAGCAGGGTACAAAGTTATTCATTATATTTAATTGTGCCATGTAAGAATCATATCTATTTTTAAAAAAGAAAATGTGCAAAAATCGTAATAATTGTATGGTTTTAAAATTTCTGTATTTTGTTTTCCAAAATTTGACTGTCATTTTTATTTGTTAATTTGATAATAAATTTAACTTCTTGAGAAAAATAAAGTAGTTCATTCAATTGTTGGACACCAATTTTTTTTGATGAGAGACTAAAAATAAATATGCTGGTTTTTGCCATCTGCTGCCCCATATTTGGAGGTAGAGATTTTGCTTCTGGGTTCAAGTTTGTGAATGTATTTTTTTAAATACTTAAAATAATGCAAAAGTTGATATCAAAGTTGAGCTTCAGAAAGATAGGGACTCCACAGATAGAGATGCTCAGGCTTACAGCAAGCATATTTTTAATTTTTCTAGGTGTTAGGCACATAATCTGAAATCTACATATATTTGTGCTGTGTATTTTTAATATTGACAAAAATGCTGATTTAGTAGAAACACTTTTGGCATATGTAGTTTTTCTTACTTTTCAATTAACCTTTACAATGTTATAACCTTTAAATATTTCTAAAATACATTTTTATTGGTGCATATGTGTGTAGTATTTATAGTATATAATATATATGGTGAATTTTTATTTTATTTTTTTGCAATCTGAACACATCTGTGGCATCAGTACCAGATTAAGAAACAGAACATTCTGTCCCTAAAAAAGACCGTTTGTCCCTCTTTCTAATCACTAAGCTGCGAAGGTTAAGCACTCTCTGGATGTTTAACAGCACACATTAACTTTTCTTATTTTGTTTCTTATATAAATGGAAGCATAGAATGTCTCCATTTGATGATGTGATTTAAGTAGAACTATACTTGGAAAGCTCAAAATTACAAAGTGACTTATATTCAGCTTCAAAGACATTTACTATTTGATGGAAATATAACTCATCTCAGAATTTCTACCATTTGCCTACTGGTAGAAATGATAGAGGCATAATTAAAATACAGATTCCCAGGTTTCCTCACTGAAAATCCAAATCTAGCTGGTAGAGTTGGGCCTGGAAATCTGAATTTAGATAAGCATTCAGGAGATTCTTGAGGAATTCTGGAAATCTCACTCCAGTAGGCTTCCAGGTGGCTAGGTAGTTTTATAGCATCAGGTAGGGATTGTTGATTTGATGTACCAACTCAGTGAAATCAGTCTTGGTTTATCTTATCTTGAAATCAGTTTTTTGGTTTCTTTCTTTCTTTCTTTCTTTCTTTCTTTCTTTCTTTCTTTCTTTCTTTCTTTCTTTCTTTCTTTCTTTCTCTCTCCCTCTCTCCCTCTTTCTCTCTTTCTCCCTTCCTCCCTTTCTTCCTTTCTTCCTTCCTTTCTTTCTTTCCAGGGATTGAACCTAGGGGCACTCAACCACTGAGGCATATCCCCAGTTCTTTTTTTTTTTGTACTTTATTTAGAGACAGCATCTCACTTAGTTGCTTAGGGCCTTGCTAAGTTGCTGAGACTGGTTTTGAGCTCACGATCCTCCTGCCTCAGCCTCCTCACTGCAGCCTGGCTTAGTATTTAGTTTTTGAGTGAGCCTCTTGCATTATTAGATGCTTGGTTAAAATACTGGTGGAACAATGGGGTAACAGCATACTATTTATTTTCATTTCTGGGGTAAATATTGAGACTAATATTAAGTCTGACTACATGAATGGAAGGATTCAGCAGTGGCCTGGCTCTACCCTCATTTTGTTCTGTCTAAAAAACGAGGAGCTGGATTGAGATAAGCTCTACTAAGATGCTAAGACAAAAGAAGGGGAATTTTCCTGCCAATTCTTCCTTACTTTAAAAGCTAACAAAGGCAACTACATAAAATGAGTGTAAAATGTTGCTATAGACCTTTGTGCATTGGGCACTGAGTTTTTTTCTTTTTTCTTATTTTTTAAAAATTAGGTATATATAACAGCAAAAGGCATTTTGATTCATTGTACATAATTGCAGCACAACTTTACATTTCTATGGTTGTACACGATGTATTGTCGCATCATATATGCAGTCATACGTGTACCTAAGGTAATGATGTTCATCTCATTCTACCATCTTTCCTACCCCCATGCCTGCTCCCCATCTCTCCCTCCCCTTTTGGGCATTGAGTTTTTTAATATGAGCAAACTAACAGTCATGTCAACTTTGTGTTCATCATTGTATGCCATTCACTTCCTCACTGGAACAAAAGTGATATTATAGCTTGTCTTTATCTGTTTAGCAAATAAAAGGCACAGCCTTCTAGAGGTATGGGAGTCAAGTTCAATCTATAAGTCTGAAACTGCACATAGTAAAATTCCCTTAAAAGTGGTATAGAAAAGCATCCTGATAAAGATTGACACCCTAGTCTCATTTCTGTTCCTCCAACAAACTCTGCCCATTCCCTCCTGTGGCTGGGTCTTTACTCACTCTTTGCCTTTTAATCTTTGCCACCCACACTACTGTTCTTCCTCTTCCCTTGGATCCTAGGATAACTGTCACATTCTCAGAGATACCTCCTCTAACAGCCAATCCAAAGTAGAAGTCATTCCCACCACAGTGGGTTTCAAAGTACAGTTTTGGGAGGCCAGGGGTCTCTAATATTTTATGTTAATCATAAAATATTATCATATTGTATATATGTTATAAAATTATATATATTTTATTATATAATTATATATATTATATATATTATATATTATATATATTATAAAATATGATGTTCAATCAGAGCCAAACTGTTTCCATAATAATGATAAATCATTCTTTGCTTTTTCATTCTCATTCTCCTTTAAGTGTACAGTGAAATTTTCCAGAAGCTACGAAGGGTATAGTCACATCTCTCTGATGGCTAATGGAACATACACTTCAGTGTTTCTGCATTTTACATAGTTTTCAGTTCTCATCATTGGCATCCTTAGTAATTTTTAAGAATGTATAGTATTTCTAAGACCAAAAAGGAATACTTTATTGCTCTATGACATTATCTCTTTTATTTAAGTAGCCTGCAATATTCTTTTATCATCAGATGTTTTTCTTTTCTTTTTTAAAAATATAATTAACTAAGGTTGCCAGACATCTATATTCCCTTTAATCATTGTAAAAGTAACACAAGTTTATTTTAGCAAATTTGGAATATACAGAAAATTATTTTTTTAAGTCATGTGTATTTCAGCATATTTCCTTCTAGTGTAAATTAATCCATTGGCTCTGATGTCTTATTCGTAGGTTATTAGCACCATGAGGGCAGAGATTTTGCCCATATCACTTACTACAATATTTCAGAGTTTCCAATAGGGCCCAACATGTAGTGTTTTTGTTTTTTTTTTGAGGGTTTCCCCATACTTATTCATTTATTTATTTATCTCATAATTTTTTAATTTATTCTAATTTGTTATATATGAAAGCAGAATGTATTACAATTCATATCACACATGTAGGGCACAATTTTTCATATCTCTGGTGGTACACAAAGTAGAGTTACAGCATTCGTGTCTTCATATATGTACTTAGGGTAATGATGTCCATCTCATTCCACTATCTTTCCTACCTCTCCCCCTCTCCCAGCAAGAAGAATGAAGCAGGTGGCATCACTACATCAGACCTTAAACTATACTACAGAGCAATAGTAAAAAAAAAAAAAAAAAAAAAAAAAGCATGGTATTGGCACCAAAATCGACTTTTAGACCAATGGTACAGAATATAGGATGCAGAGACAAACCCACATAATTACAATTATCTTATATTAGACAAAAGCACCAAAAACATACATTGGAGAAAAGATAGCCTCTTCAACAAATGCTTCTGGGAAAACTGGAAATCCATATGCAACAATTAAAAAAATAAACCTCTATCTCTCACCATGCACAAAACTCAACTCAAACTGGATCCAGGGCCTAGGAATTAAACTAGAGACACTGAGTCTAACAGAAGAAAAAGTAGGCCCAAATCTCCATCATGTCGGATTAGGCACCAGATTCCTTAATAAGACTCCTATATCGCAATAATTAAAATCAAGAATCAATAAATGGGATGGACTCAAACTAAAAAGCTTCTCAGCAAAAGAAACAACCAGTGAGGTGAATAGAGAACCCATATTCTGGGAGCAATTTTTTACCACAAGCAATCAGATAGAGCATTAATCTCTAGGATATATAAAGAACTCAAAAATCTTTACACCTAAAAAACAAATAACCTAATCAATAAATGGGCCAAGGAACTGAACAGACACTTTTCAGAAGATGATATACAATCAATCAACAAATATATGAAAAAATGTTCAACATCTCTAGCAATTAGAGAAATGCAAATCAAAACCCTAAGATTTCATCTCACTCCAGTCAGAATGGCAGCTATTATGAAGACAAAAAACAAAAAGTGTTGGAGAGGATGTGGGGAAAAAAAGCACACTCATATATCGATGGTGGGACTGAAAATTGGTACAGCCAATATGGAAAGCAGTATGGAGATTCCTTGGAGAACTGGGAATGGAATCACCATTTGACCCAGCTATCCCACTTCTGGGTCTATACCCAAAGGACTTAAAAACAGCATACTACAGGGACACAGCCACATCAAAGTTTATAGCAGCACAATTCATAATAGCTAAACTGTGGAAGCAACCTATATGCCCTTCTGTAGTAGTTGTTTTAATAAACACTTATTAAATGAAAAAGCAAGTGAATGGATAAAGGCAGGAAAAGAAAACAAGATAAAAATAATTTCAAAGGACTATAACAATGTTAAATGTTGTTTGTACCAAGAAATAAAATTAAAATAAAATTATTACTAAACACTTAAAATGCAAATGTCATAATGCTGTTGAGGTTATGTTGAGACAGGATTCTTTCTTTCTGCTGGAGTGAATATCTGTTGTCTTGTTATTTTTGGAAAGTATTAAGGGCCTTCAAAATGTACCATCTCTTTGAAGCAATGATTAAATTACACTTCTGGAGATATTTTTAAAGGAAATAATTTGAAAAACCAAGTGTATTATTTATATTAGTTAAAAAAATGAGAAAAAACACATGTTTAAAAATGCTTGTATGGTTACATCAATTTCAATATATTCATGTAATGAAATATTCTTCAGTCACTGAAAATAAAATTTGTAAATCATATTTAATAGCATGGAGAAATAGTTATATTTATAATTTAAATGAAAAAGCATGATTAAAATGTATAAACACTGATTTCAACTATTAAAAATGTAACGAAAAGTATTAGCATGAAACACATCAAAATGGTAATAATGGTTATCTCCAGGTGGTAGGATTGTGGATGATTTTTATTTTCTCTATATTTTCCAAGTTTCTCACAATGAGTTTTTTTATTAATATAATAATAAATAGCATATTATAAAACATGGTACATATGCTTATAATTTAAGAGAAATAAAATGTTTAAAATTACATCACAGTTGTTAAACTGTCACAGACAAAATCGTAAAGACAGAATGGCATAAGGATCCGACTGGTATATCATGAATCAATCTGAGTTGAACTTCTGAAGTGTGTGGTTTACTAGCAAGTCACTGAGATCTGAAATCTCAGTGTATTCATCTATAAGGTGAGACAATAGTACCTGCTCAGAAGGTATGGTTAGGCTTACATAAGTCTTAGCCCAGTTCCTGGCATCTGTTAACACTGAATAAGCATTAACTATTATTATTGTAATATTTAACTACTATTTTTTTTATATAGGCATCTTTTAGGAAAGAAATCAAAGACCTCTAGCTTTCAAGATTGTTCAGCCAATCAATGTACATGGACAAGATCACAGAGGTCTATTTCTCAAGGTTCTGTAATCTCCATATATTGTGAGAAAATATATCCAAGAAGATAAAAGGAATACACAGAACACACATCTAAATGAGAACTGGGAAAAACTGGTGAATACATATCAATGAAATGTCTCTAGACTTTAAATTTTAAGGCTTAAAGGTGACAATAAAAGCCAGGGTCAGTAACAGAAAGCTCTGCCTGTCAGCCTCTAGCTAGGGTTGGTGATTTCTCACTGCCCTGAGTGGGACACATTCTCTGTGTTCTGTATGTAGCTCCTGTCTGCTCTCTCCTTGAGCACCAAGATCTAGGCACGTCCAAGCTAGTAACTTTGGCATTGTCCTTGACACCTTCCTCTCCTCTCTTCAATGGGATTGAACTTATTTTTCAGACCCTACTTTTTTGACCCTGAAACATCCTTAATCTTTCCATTTCTTTCTGTCCTCACTGACACTATCCTGAACCTACAATCTCCTCAAATGTCTGCCTCTGTCTTACCCCTCTCCAATTCATCCTTTCTACAATAACAAGGATCTCTTAAGAATTATGTCCCATCATGTTCCTTCTGTGCTAAAAGCCTATCAGCAATTTTCCATTGCTGTTGCTCTTTGGATAAAGTATATCCAAATACCCTATTTATGGAATTATGTTTAGACCCTTGAAAGCAATAGGATCTCAGCTGTACCCTGTCTTCCTGAAGGCTCTCTGTGCTCAAACTCTATCTTTCCTTCTTCCTTCTACCCATATGTATGAATGTCTTTGTCCCTTTAAAATTTGTGTCTAGCCAGGTGCAATGGTGCATACCTGTAATCCCAGCAGCTCAGGAGGCTGAGGCAGGAGGATGGAAGGTTCAAAGCCAGCTTCAGCAACTTAGTGAGGCTTTAAGCAACCTAGTGAGACCCTGTCTCAAAAAATAAAAAATAAAACAACTGGGAATGTGGCTTAGTGGTTAAATGCCCTTGAGTTTCATTGCTGAGAACAACAACAAAAAAATGTATACACCTAAAATCTCAATCCCTAGTATGACTCTATTTGGAGATAGGACCTCTATGGAGGTAATTAACAGTAAATGGGTTCATAAAAGTGGGGTCCTGATTTGACAGTATTAATGTCCTTATAAGACGAGGCACTAGAGAATCCCTCTATATATTATTTATATTATGAATTCTGTCATCTGAATTCCAGGAAGAAAGCCCTCACCAGAAACCAACACTGCTGGCACTTTAATCCTGACTTTCTAGCCTCCAGAACTGTGAGAAACTAACTTCTGTTATTTAATTCACCCTGTTACAGTATCATAAGATGACGAATCCACCATACTTTGAACATCTCCTCTTCTTTTCTCATCTTATATATCAAAAGACTTCAACCAATGCAACTTGTTCAGTGGATATGGTACAATATGAAAAATCATTCCTAAATCACTTACCTAGATATGGTACTCTCGCCCATTCTCTCAGAGCACCAGGAGTTACTACCATACCATCTCTCCTCATAACATTACCACCTGCTATGGTTTGAATGAATATCATGTGAAATCAGGTATTGAAACTTCATAGAAAACTTGATAAGACTAAAGGATGTAGCCTTCATGAGGTGATTAGGTCATGAGAGCTCCTCCCTTATTAATAGGATTGCAGCCTTATGGGCTTCATGTAGTGACCAACTAGCTTACCTTCTTCCTTCTATCATGTGAGGACAGCATCCTGACCCTCCAGAGGATGCGATAGCAAGCTGCCATTTTGGAAGCAGAGAGACTGGCCCCTCAGCAGCCAGCTTTGATCTTGGACTTCCCAGCCTCCAGAACTATGAGAAAATAATTTTTTTTTGTCTTTATGAATTACCTGTTTTATTGTATTTTGTTGTAGAAGCATGAATGGACTGAGACATCACTTCATGTTTAATAGTTGAACCCCCCATTGAAGGTAGGCACCATGAAGCTAATGAACCCAACTTGGAGTGGCCTCAGGATCTAGCACTATGTTTAATATGGTGACATCTCTGAATATGTTATTGAAAATTTGACTTGACCATCTTCACCCATTCTTCTTAGCTATGATAAATCTTTATTAAAACTTTTGAAAAATATATTGAAGAAAGTATCAAGAAGTAACCTAAGGGCAGTAAATTGATTTATTATAGGGTATAAGAGATTGGTCTTTTATATAATTCATCAATATCTATGAGCCTAAAATCAAATAAAGAAAAAAAAATGTAAAAGCCTAAGTCTTTTATAAGGAATTTATAATTCCTACAAGTCAGATTGCATTACCGCTAAAAGCAACGACTTTGAGTCATGCTACCTCTAGTGGGACCATTGCTCACTTCTTAATGGGTATGTGACCTT
Source organism: Marmota monax (assembly GCF_021218885.2). Lineage (NCBI taxonomy): Eukaryota > Metazoa > Chordata > Mammalia > Rodentia > Sciuridae > Marmota > Marmota monax. The sequence continues at coordinate 7,260,298 of NW_026693933.1, read as the reverse complement.
AAGGGATGTACTGAAATTCATAAATATATATATATATATATATATATATATATATATATATATATAGTTATAGTTATAGTTATAGGTGGACACAATGTCTTTATTTTGCTTTATGTGTTGCTGAGGATCGAACCCATTGCGTCACGCATGCTAGGCGAGTGCTCTACCTCTGAGCCACAACCCCAGCCGATGCTACTAAATTCTTTATCACTCTGTTTCCTCACTTGTTCATTGAGGATGAGAATTAGTACCTGCCTCCTAGAATTGTTGGGAAAATTAAATCAATAAATACAGGTGAAAGCTCCTGAGACTAACATCTAGAACACTCTAAGTACTTAAAAGATGGTAGCTCTTACAATTTTTTTAAATTAATAAAACAGGTTCAGGAAAAGACAAACTGTTAGTTTTGTTGTCCAATGGGTCATGGATTATGCACTGAAATGCACTGTTTTAGATGCTGTGAAGAATTATTGATTTTCTTGTGTTCTCTTTTTGAAGTTGCCTTGTCCAAAACACAATATTTTATTTTATTTATATCCCACTGTGCTCCAGAAGGATTTCAGGGATCTTACAGATGACCATAAAATACAACAAAGTAACATGAGCTAAAAGGTGGAATGAAAAAAGAAAAATGAGCCAAGACAATGTTGGATGAGGAATAAATAATATATTAATATAAATTATGAGTATGTTAAGGTTTAAGATGAAATATTAAATCAAAAGAAACTAAGAATGTTATTTTAATTTCCCTCTACCTCCTTTACATTTCTTTTTCTTTCTCTAGATGATTTAAATGCTATTTTAATTTTCAAAATTCCTATTTTTACTTTTAGCATTAAATAATTCTATACCTGTGAATGAAAACTGATTTTTCCTTATTTTGGTTCACGAAGCTATACTTAAGCCTAGCTAATAGATGGACATATTAATGAACAGGGATGAAGGTATTTATTAAGTATATATGTTCAGTATTTATTAAGTATGTATACCCTGCCAGATACCAGTCCAAACTGGTATCCTAAGTTGTATTTTGATACCACAGTTTTAGGAAGTAATTAAATTCTCCATTTCATAAATGAGGTTCATAGAGGTCAATGTACTATAGTTCTGAGTAGTTAGAACTCAAATTCATGACAGACTCTGATGCTTGGACAGTGGCTGTCATGTCAGGAACAGCCATTTGAAGAGTGAATCATCAGAATAGTTCCAAAGAATCCTTTTTAAAAGCTCGGCTTCTTGGTTTCCATCTTCCTATTGAGAGATTTGGTAAGTGATCTGCATCATTAGTGGCCGTGTTTGTGCGATTTGCAAGATCATTAGCAAAAGAGACATTGGGGGGATCAGAATCAGCACAGACAAGGCAGGGCTATAGGAATCACTCTGAAGGTTCTAGAATCTGGCTCATGTATAACAGCAGCAATAACAACAACAATCAAATGAAAAGGTACCAGATAAGCTAATGGATATTAAGATTCAGGAATGAGTACTGGAGTTAAAAGCTTAAGGTAGGATCAGAGATCATTAAAAGTACAGTTGGTGCCAAGGGTGAGATGAGGATGTTAAGGGCACTGTGCTCCTTTTATTCTTGTTGGAACACTAGGAAACAACTCCAGCTGGAATCACTGACCCTTCTTCCTCCTATGGTAACTTAGATGCAAAAGGCAGAATGTAGGAAGAATTGAAAATTGAAATATGTCTTCCCACTGTCTCACCAAAAGAGTAGCCATGGCCATTTATTCATTATTGTATAGGATCATTTTGATTTAGCTTCTAAAATATTGGGTCTAACCATATTGACCAGGTGCAGTTTTCTGAATATTCTGTGAGTTTTTATGACTATAACTTTGTACATGACTTACGATCTGCCTCGACTGTGCCATTCCTCCCTTAAACCTCTACCTCGTCTTACTCATCCTTTAGGTCTCTGTGAAAAGAGATAAAATTGGATGTGTGTTAAACCTTTTATTTTAAATGTCTGGGGTTTGGGTAAGGCAGGGGTTGACAAACTAAGACCAAACAAGCTGCCTCTCCGCTTCTGTAAATAAAACTCTGCCCAAGCACAACCACGCTTTTCCACTACGCTTTGTCTGGGGCCACTTGTGTGCTATAGGCAGAATTGAGTAGTTATGACAGAACTGTCTGATTGGCAGAGACTCAAATATTTACATTTCACCCTCAACAGAAAAATTTTGCCAACCCTGGTGCTAAATGGGGAGAGACTTTCATTTCTTATTTTTATTTGTTAAAGGAGAAAATAAAATAAAATGTGCGGTAAGGGTGATATTTTCTTTTTTTGTGCACTTTTCTGTATATGGATTTTCTCTTAAGGATGCAGCTCAGATGCTATTCCATCAATGATGCCTTCTGTTATGGTCTGCCTTCTATGGAAGTGTTAGAATTTCTATATTGGTAGTTATCATACTGCATGGCAATTATACATTCCCATGTCTGTCTCTCAGAGAAGCTCGTGAACCTCATAATGAAAGAGAGTGGCTTCAGTCTCTTTTTAGGGGAAAACCAAGTTAACCCAGAAGCTTTGATGATTTTTATAGCATAATGGGTTCAAATACTTCCTTACCTTTATTGTTTACAAAGTATTCCCATGATTATTTAATTATCTTCTAGTTTTTGCTCAAATATCACCCAATTAGAGGATTCTCTCTGAACACCCTTTTAATAGAGCAACTTTTTATACTCTAAGCCCTTTATTCCACTTTATTTTTGAAACAAATTCTATTTTGTATATTTAGCATATAAAGTTTGAGATTATGGGATACATATGGATAGTAAAATGATTAATAAAGCAAATTAACATCTATTATTTCACAATTACACTATTTTTTTTTGTGTGTGTGTGTGGCAAGAGGAGCTAAAATCTAATTATTTGGCAACCACTATTTTATTCTACAGATCTATGCATTTTAATTTATTTACTTAATTTTGGGTTCCCCATATAAATGAGATCATGCAATATTTCTATCTGTATCTGGCTTATTTCACTCAGTATAATGTCATCCAGTTTGACCATATGTGACAAATAGCAGGATCTCCTGTTTTTTTAAGGCTGGAAGATATTCTGTGTTTTGTGTGTATGTATGTAAATATATCCAGTTTCTTTATCCCTTTGTCCATTGATGGACACACACTGAGATTGCGTCCACATCTTTGCTATTGTGAATAGTTGCTATGAAGATGGGGGAATGCACCTATCTTTACCAGGTGGACCTTTTGGGTCATGTGGTAGTTCTATGTTTAATTTCTTTAGGGTTCTCCATACTATTTTCCATAAAGGCTGCACCAATCTGCATTCCCACAGCCATACGCTTGGTGCAAATTCCTTTTCTCCACACCGTTGCCAGCACATATTATCTCTTGACTTTTTAACCATAGCTATTCTAAGGAATGTGAGGGGATAGCGAATAGCAGTTTTGATTTATGTTTCTCTGATGATCAATGATGTCAAGCACCTTTTGTATACTTATTGGCCATTTTTTTGGTCTTCTTTGGAGAAATGTCTATTCAGATTCTTTGCTCAGTTTTTAATCAGGTTATTTGTTTTTCTGTTATTGAATTGTGTGACTTCTTCATGATTTTTGAATATTAATCCCTTATTTGATGTATGGTTTGCAAGTATTTTTTTATTGATGATTCCTTTTGTTGGTTGTTTCCTTTGCCATGCAGAAATATTTAGTTTGACCTCATCCCATTTATTCATTTCTGCTTTTGTTGCCCAAGCTTTTATTGTAATATCAAAAAAAAATAATAATAATTGTCAAGGCCAGTGTTCAGGAGCTTTTCCTCTACACCTCTTCTAGGAGTTTTATGGTTTCAGGATTTATGTTTGGGTCTTGAATCTGCTTTGATTATAGTATATAATGCAAAGAAGGGTCCCATTGCATTCTTTTGATGTGGATATTTTTCTTTATTATTTTTATAGCATAAATACTTATTATTTTATGTCCTCTCTTCCCACTTCATTAAAATTTGATCTTCCTGTGGGTAAATACTTAGCTTGAACAGTTTGCTGCTCTATTCTCAGTGCCTGGACCATTGCCTGGAACATAAGATGGGGAGGGCTATTCTTATCCTATATATACAGTAAGTAGACCGAGGAGGAAGTTGAAGTTGCTCCCATTCACACTGATTGTCATTGTTAGATTAAAGCATAACAATTGGGGATAAGAAAGACAGGAAATATTGAAATGGAAAATACAGAAGAAATACACTGATGTTTTAAGAAATACATTGATGTTTTTTGAGGACCCAATGTGTCAGGAGGAACAGATAGTAAAAGAGATGTGATGTTGAACCACCTACCTCCCAGTAGTGGGAGCAGGGGTGACAGTACACTGTCTCACAGGTCTGTGAAGTCATTGAGTATGAGAAGCTGCTTTACTTTCTGTAACTTCAATTTTAAAAATTCCAGTCAAATCATAAAATGCCATCAAATAGTCGATGCACCCTAATTTCAGAGTTGCTAAAATGGAAAAAAAATTGTTAGAATTTTAATAAATTTAAACACCCCCTCTATCCCTATGCCAACTACAACAACCATTTGTCAGTTGCCTCCTGACTTTCACAGCTTCCCTAGGAGTTGGCAATCCTTGTAACAACCTCTATTCAAAGAAGGGGAAATGGCAATTTGCATCATCTCCAAAAGTTTCTCAAGATCCCACAGTACTAATGTGGGATTAGAGCCAATGCCTACCATGTCCATGAGATGGGAGTCCAGCAGTGGGAGACATCTTAACACTGGGCACTTGTCAGTAATCTCCCTAAAACAATTGCTCTGCAGTGTGTAGTGATCATCTTCATAAGACCTGAACATAACTATTATAGTGCTATAGAAAAAAATCGACAATAATTCCTGCACATGTGATGATACTCAATCAAATTTCAAATCTTAATTTAAAAAAATGAAGTAACTTTGAGATAAAATTCAGATGGCTTAAAATTCATTCTTTGGAAGTATATAGTCCCATGATTTTTTAAATTTTTTTATATTTATTTTTTAGTTTTGGGTGAACACAATATCTTCTTTTTTTTTTAATGTGGTTTTGCAACTGTCTCCAACCATCTAATGCCAGAACATTTTCATCACCCATAGAAGAACATCCCATACCCATGAGCAGTCCCTTCTCATTTGCCAAGAAACTTCTAGTCCTAGGCAACCATGAATATCTTTTATTTGTTTCTATGGACTTACCTATTTTGGACATTTCCTATGTGTGGAATCATGGGAATATCTACTGTTTTGTATCTGGCTTTTTTCATTTAGCACATTTTTCAGGTTTTGTCTATGCTATACAAGGGTAAGTACTCCATTTTTGTGGCTGAATAGTACTTCATTGTATAGATACACCACATTTTATTTATCCATTTATCAGTTGATGGACATTATAACACTGCTATGAAAATTTGTACACAGGTTTTGTGCAGATGTGTGTTCTCAATTCTCTTGGGTGCATACCTGTAAGTGGAATTGCTGGGTCATACAATGACTCTGTGTTTGTTTTTTGAGGAACTGCCAGATGCATAGTGGCTGCATCATTTTAGAGTCTCAACAGCAGCATATTAGGGTTCTAACTTTTCCACATCCTCACCAACACTTGTTAGTGTGTGTTTGTGGAGTAGTTTTATTGTGGCTCCATTAATTTTTAAAGTGTCAGTTTCTAACTCTGCAAAATGTTTCTAATTGGTCCTTGTGCTTATGATCTCTGAAGATTTGGCAAACTGTCTTTATAGACCCATGTGTACACATCCACTTCCATTAATTCCCCAGGGCTCAATCTGATGGATTTTAACACCATTCCTGTGGAGTAAGTTGATAGGAAAATCATCATCTCCAAGAACCACAAGCTGAGAGAGGCTGCCAACCAGGAGTAAATCATCCTATTCACACTTCAGCACTTTATTACCAGATCACTTTGCCCATAGATAAGGAATGGGAGAAATAGAGACAGGCCAGACTCCTGCATCGTACACTGCATTAGAATATCTAGATCTGAGACAGAACTTGCACCTACAATATGTCTTTTTATGATTGTCCCATTTGCTTTTAAAGCCAGGAGGGTGACAATAAAAAGACTCTGTATCATGTAAAATGACACGTTTTATTTTTCATATTTGTTCCCCAAAGAAGTAGCATTGCAAAGAAATAGCATCTTTCTGAGAGCCAAAGCACTTCCATCATTTATGAGCTCTCCCTGGCTCTGGCAGAAAAGCAGATATTTCAGTTCTCAAAAATCAAGACACAATTTAACTTTTATCAGAGCCTTGTTATAAATCGTGCATGTACATGTGTATACAGATCTGTTTTATATTAGATACCTCAGCCATAAGAAATTGTTACATGCTGCTGTTTGTCAATCCAGTAAGACTGTAATGTTTACCTAGGGAGTTCTTTTTTCATATAACAACTGAAAGAGGCAAAAGATTGACAAAATACCCTTACCCCCCAAACCCTCCACACTCTCTGCCTTCAAATATTTATTGCATGATTTATCTGTTTGATACCCATTCTCAGAAAAGAGAAAGGAAACAAAAGGAGACCATTTAAGCTAAGTTACAACCTTTAAGTGTGCATTTTATTTTATCAGGAATGTGTTACTAAATATTTGTTTTTCCAAATCAATCCCTTGTCGTGTTCATATTTTCATTGATCTTCTAGAATGAATTGATTATTTATATAATTCTTTGGATGCTCCTTGTATTTATTAACTCCCTGAATACATATATGAGGTAGGGGGCACATCTTCTATCTGTAAGACACCAGGCAAAGCCATTGTTTTCTAGTTGGTCTAGCTGTTGCCAGCAATGAGAACTTCCTTGCTATCTGGAATGACCTGCTCCAAGTTAACTGCATCATTCAGTACCTCACCTACTTCAAATATTTGTTGAAAAGCCACTTCATAGTCGAGAAACATCCAAAGTTGAAAACTTTCCTCCTACAGCCCCAGCTCTGTGAACGACACAGCCCAGGTGTGAAAGCCAGGTCAGTAGCTGACCACACACTGAGCCCTGACGGCAGCGGCTACCTGTTTTTTTTTTTTTTCCAGTTACCTCAGAAGTGCTCAGTGACCAGTACCCCACCCTTGTCCACTGCACGCATTTATCTTTTATCTGATCATGGGATCAGTCATGTGACAAGGCAGCGTCCACCCCACAAATTCTACACAGGCCATCGTCACTTAATCCCAGCTCTGCATCCCCTTCTGCCTTGTTTGTCTTAACAGTTCTTATCACCGTCTCGTCTCTTAAGCAACTTACTTATTTGATTGACGTTTCCCCCACTACACTGTAAAATCTATGCAAGCCGGGAGCTCTGTTTTCTCCGTCCTCTCCTGTGTTGTTTTTACCAGGTTCTGATTGGCACATGCATTTTAAAAAAAAGCATACTTTGGCTTCCTCTCAAACTTTGTTCTGGAGAAATCCCCATACTTAGTTCTTTCTCCACAGCCTCTTCTCTCATTCTCCGTGCGTTCTTCCTCACCTAATCTTCTCTCTGGCCCTTTATGCTGATGGGGGTGCTGAGCCCTCTCCTCATACCACTGCCTATAGGTCACCTCCACATGGAGCTTCTCCAATCAAATATGTCCAAACAGAAATCCTCACCTCCCAAATCTGCTATGGACTCAATACCTTCAACTTGGTTAATTTCACCACTAACACCTAGACTCCTTGACTGGTGATGCCTGAGTCCTCAGTTTCTCTCTCCCAAATGTGCCCTGGCTTGAGCTTCTCCACAGCCATAGTGTCCTTAGCCCCCTGCCTTTAGGCCACCCCACCTACACCTCCGCTGCGGGGAGAAGGTTTGGGTCCCTCTGGGATAAGTTACAATAGGTTGCAGAATTCTGGGGTGGAAGCCATCTGGCTATGTGACTGATCCCATGATAGATAAAAGACAACCAGAACCACCCGTGCAGTGGACATGGGGGTGAGGACAGGTCACCAATCACCGCTGAGGTGGCTGGAAAAAAAAAAGACAAGTAGCTCCAGTGTGTAAACTGACCTGAGGGTGGCAGCCAGGGCTTGGTGTGGTCACCTGCTGACCTGGCTTTCCCAGCTGGGCTGTGTTGTTCTCAGGCCTCCCAGAATTCTAGCATCTGATAGGGCCACGCTGCGACCATGCAGAGGTGACACCAAATAAACAAGCAAGACAAACTTCAAATCACATGTAATCGCAGACAGGAACAAGGTCACCCTGTAGACCACAAGTGCCTACTTTCTCCTGTCCCAGCTGACAGAGTGATGGTGGCTTCCTTACCACTGCAGTGTTGGTCTCAATCTAGTTTTCCTTTATTCTAGGTAGGAGTTAAGGTCCCCAATCACAGAATTACCTCCACTTCCAGAAGTGTCCAGTCTAGAGCAAAGCCTTGCTTCCTTGGAATTTCCCCATATCACCTAACCCAAGGTCAAACCCCTGAAAAGGTCCTTTCCAACACTGTTATATTGACATGCCTCACAATTTCCTATGGCATACATTCTACCATTGGGAGGAACAATAAGCCCAGTGTGTCCGACTCCAGTTTGTCCTGACAGTCTTTATCTGGGGGGAATTAACTCTGATATGGGAATTCTGCTCCATATTTGGTTGAGCCAACACTTTAGTTAGCTATTTTGTGCCTGTGACTAAAAGAACTGAACAGAACAATTGTAAAGGAGGAAAAGTTAAATTATTTGAGGGCTCATGATTTCAGAGATCTTAATTCACAGAAGGCTAGCTCCATTTTGGGGGGTTGGAGGTGAGGCAGAACATCATGGTGGAAGAGTGTGGCAGAGGGATGCAGCTCATATAATGATCAGAAAGCAGAGAGAAATTCCATGCTCCAGATATAAAATATATACCCATAGCCACACCCGCAATGAACCACTTCCTCCAGCCACAACCCACCTGCCTCCAGTCACCACTCAGTTAATCCCATTAGGATCAATTCACTGATTAGGTTAAGGCTGTAACCCAATCATTTCTCCTCCAAACCATCTTCCATTGTCTCACATGTGAGCTTTTGGGGGACACCACATCTAAACCCTAACAGCTAATGAAGGCATTTCCTTTTGGCAGTATTAGACGCTGAGCAGGCAAAGATAAGGTGGGTGACTCAAACCCAGATGCTAGAGGATACCTTAATTTTGCAATGCCGAGAGTACTAGCTTCAGAGTGAACATGTGATTAAAGAAAAGATATCACTTGCTATCTCAGATTCATGGATTGTTGAAATGAGCCCTCAAAATTTTAGATAGCCTATGCCTGTAGAGGGTGCATTCTAAAGTTGAAAAGACAAAGCAATCATTGGCTGCCTTGGATATATACAATGATACTCTGACTTTCTTTTTTTTCCCATTCATATGATAAACAATTTCAGAGTCTGCACTGTATTCCAAGCATTTTCCCAGACATTGCTGATATAGTAGCAAATCAAATAAGCAAGCTCCCTCCTTGCTCTCTTGGATTTATATTATAAGTGGACATGAAAGACAATAAGACTGCCTAAGTTTGAAAAAAAAGTAGAAAAACTGTGTGAAGTATGTGAATGTAGTTAGGGAATGTTAGAGAGTGTCTTGATCATTCCTCTACATTGGGCAATATGAGTGAAGGCCTATCTCAGGAGGTAAATGTAAGCAGCCATCCGATTAATGAGAAAGAACCAGCAATGCTTACATCAGAGACAGAGAGAGAGCATTCCAGGCAGAATGAGTCACTAGCAAAGACTCTAAGGAACTATGAGGGTTTTTTCCAGTTTACTTTGTATAGGAATTATCATCCTAGGTAAGGAGTGATTCAAGGCATTGGTCCATTGGAGGTATGTAGTACCTTGCTGAGATCCAGGGCCGAGTCTGTATGGCCCCTGGCATTTTGCCAACAGTATTGATTGACAGGCGAGGCATTACTATCCGCCTCTGCCACAACTTTTGAGTTCTCGCACTATTTTGGAGTTCTCGTGGGGATTTCCGGGGATTCCCCGAGAGTTCCCACTGGTTGGGGAAGTGCAGGAGGAGGGATTTCCGGGAGAGTTTTTTCCGGCTGGGGGTTCCTGGACAAGCCTCGTGGCGCGTTCGGGAGGATTCCCCGGGAGCTGTGTGAAGTGTTTTCCTGCAGTTTAAAAATAAAGTTTGTTCCTGCTTCAGTGGCTTGTGATTTGTGCCCAGCCAGACTGCGGCAGTACCTGCCATTAAATAAATTCAAACTGAGTCTTAGTTGAGCCAAGTGATCTTATATTGTATTACAGTGTTTTGCTTCTAGATTTTTTACTTCTGGATCATGGACCTTTGATTTTAGGTTCTTCTTAAGACTGTAGCAAGGGCTTCAGTAACTATTTCATTCCTCTTCCTCATGTTGATCTGCCATCTCACATTCACTGGCAGACCATGATTCCTTTAGGAAGTTTCTTTCTTTGTTTTTTTTTTATTTTCATATTTTTGAAGTACTGGGAATTGAAGCCAGAGCCTCTTTCATGCTAGGCAAGCACTATACCACTAAGCTACGTCCCTGTCCTTTTTATTTTTTATGTTGGGGCTGGGTCACTTGCTAAGTTGCCCAAGCTGCCATCGAAATTGTGATCTTCCTGCCTCAGCCTCCCAAGTTGCTAGAGTTACAGGTGTATAACACATTACCTGGCTAGTTTCTTTTTTCTAAGAAAAAATGTTAGCATTAAACAGTGAGTCATTTCTGCAGACAAGAAAAAAAATTATCCATCTGTGTATATTTCTGACAGATGTGCCCTGACATCCCCAATTAGTATGGAAAATTATAAAGGTCTGGAATTAGGAATTGGAATGATTCAGAATTATTTAGTACAATTACTTTTTAAAAAAATATTTTTGTGGTTGTAGATGGACACAATACCTTTATTTTATTTGTTTATTGTATGTGATGCCAGGAATCAAACCAGTGCCTCACGCATGCTAGGCAAGCGTTCTTCCACTGAGCCCAGCCCCTAGCAATATCTGCCAAATAATCATATTTACCGTCATTTATTAAGACCTCACTGTGTCTTCTGGGATGTTCTAAGCACTTTATGTGACATTTAATCCTACCAGCTATCTTTTGAGGTAAGTACCATTATCTATTTATTTATTTATCTATCTATCCATTTATCTATTTATTTATTTATTTTTTAGTTATAGATGGACACAATATCTTTATTTTATTTATTTATTTTTATGTGGATCTGAACTGAGGATTAAACCCAGTGCCTCACATATGCTAGATGCGCACTCTACCACTAGCCATAATCCCAGCCCCTAAGTACTATTTTTATCATTTTTATTTATAGATGTGGAAACTGAGGTGCAGAGTTAAAGCAATCTGTCCAAAATCATGCTGCCGGCAAGCATGAGAGCACCATTAAAATCTGGGCTCTCTGCCTCAGCCCCATGCATAGAACCACTTGTGTGAAGCACTGTGTCTCCCAGTGCCACCCAACTAAGCTTTCCGTGACAATGGAGTGCTCTGTAGTTACACTCTTGAGCCTGGGTGCACACTGCTACTCATTTCTGAGAAAAATCAGGTTTCTCTTTGCAAGGATGAGTGAAGCTGGGTGGGTGGGGGGAGGAACCAGTGCTGTCTGCCCCTCTGTCTTCAAGTCTCACTGTGCCCATCTGCACCAAATGGGTGAAAATTAATGATAGCTTTTTATGGAGTTGTGGGTGCTCCAGCAATTATACTCGTGAATCTCCGAGCATAGTGCCCAGGGCATAATAAAAGTCCTTCACATACTTCAAAATGATGTCATAATCAGAAGGAGAAAAATTGAAGGATGTTTCCAGATTTCATGTTTTCCTAAAGCACTGAAATCTAGAAAAAAAAAAGATTAATAAAGTCATTGGGGGAGCCTAAAAATAACTAAGAGTTTTCCTGTCTAGATTTAGATGTCCCTTGTTGAAACTGTACATGGAAAGTTCTTTTTGAAGACAAGCTCTGAGGTTCCTGTTCTGCAGGCAGCCCGGGCTCATTTCTGATTTCACATTTTTCTTCCAGTTCTTCCCTCTGCTACAGGGCTGATCAGTCTGTTCTCTCTTTCCAAATATTATCCATTTCAACTCCCCAAATATCTTCCCCCTCCCATTAATCTTCCTACGACCAATGTGGTTCATTGGAATCCTCTACTTTTGTGCTATTTAACATTGTTTAAGTGTAGTGACAAAGGAACCTAAGAATACAGCAGTTGACATGGGATGTTTGTAGAGGTAGGCACTGTCCATGCCTGATAAGGAGGCTTTGCCATCTTCAACACATGGCTTCTATCTTTGGGTCCAATGTGGCCTGCCCTAAGACTCACCATCACCCAGCGAGTGGGAAGAGGGACAAGGGCAAGAGGAGAGGACAACCAGACTTTAAAGGTAAGCAGCAGCTAGAATACCCAGGACTCGCTTGTATCCCACAGGTCATTCACATCCCATTGCTCCCACGGCCATACCTAGTTGCCAGGTGGGTGGGAAGCGCAGGCTCTAACTCAGATGCCTGAGTGTGCCCTGCATCCCCGCCAGAGGTGCAACGGCCAGCCATGTGACAGCCAGCCATGTGGGATTAATTTTCAATACTGTTGTCATGTTCCAATGAGAGTGAGAATCATTTCATTTTTTAATGGGATAGGTAGATGGGAGGGCAGTGAAATGGATAGTTTGGCTGCATTCCCAATATACATGCATGGATTTCTAATGCCTGTGTGCATACACGTGATCTTCTCATGTATATGTGCATACTTAACCTGTGACTTGATGGTGCTGAAGTTTGTGAGTCACAGGGACCATGTCATAGATGCTTTTCTATAGCTGTTAAAGTACCCAGCATCTTACCGGCCCAGAGCTCCATCAATACCACGGAGGAGGGGCAAGCACCCTGCCTTCATGCTCCTTATGAACACTGCCTGAAGGGAGGAAGAGGACCTGACCTTAGTGGGCAAGCTCAGTTTATTAAAAGTGTTGAGCATCTATAGTCACTTCTTGCCGCAGTCTGGCTGGGCACAAATCACAAGCCACCCAAACAGGAACAAACTTTATTTCCGAACTCCACCAGCACACTCCACACATGCTCCCCAGGAACTCTCCTGAATGCCACCCACGCGGCCCCCAGGAACACCACACACCCACCAGAACTCCCTCTCCCAGAACTTCCCCAACCAACAGGAACTCCCCAGGCAATCCTCTTGAGAACTCCAAAGTAGCGGGCACCCAAGGCGGACAGTAAAGGTCTAATATACAATTGAATCAATCCAGCATCATCTTAATGGCTTGCCTCTCAACCATTACTTTTGGCCAAATGCCAGGGGCCATTCCGTCTGGCTGTGGCTCTCAGCAACTTCTGTTGCTCTTCTCTGCAGCTAGTCAGCCTGGTTCTCAGATTTGGCCCTCTGTCTTTCAGGGAAGGAGCAAAGCAACTCTTAGAACTAGTCAATCCCCAAAACCAATCCAGTTTTTTCTTTTTTTCTTTTCTAGAGCTCTGCAATGAGGGCTAGCAGCCACTTGCAGGATGTTAATTCTAAAATCACATTTTCTATCTACTGTGAAACTTATGATCAAGTGTGCTGCTCCCTGGAGGACCTGTGGTCATCTGTAGACACTCCAGCCTGATGACCTAGCGAGAATGGGGAGACTTTCTGAGGAGATGGTTTTTATAATGTGGGCACCTCTGGGGTGTTTAAAGTTGTGTAGGGGAGGGAAATGCACACTGTCTGGAAACATACTATGGCAATGGCTATGTTCAAGTGACATCATTCACAGGCTGTGGAGCAACGGAACTTAGGCTCACCTTCACTAGGAAGGGCGTAATTACCTAGCAATTCCTGAAAGGAAAAATTACTTGAGTGGAGAAAGTTATAGCTATAGTTAGAGAAATACCTTAGAGTAGGATTCCTAAATCTGGTTGAATATCAAATTCTCAAAAGAGTTTTAGAATAAAGAAATTTTAAAATATTTAGTTAGTTAGTTTTCCTGAATTGGTGATTGAATCACCCTAAGCTATATCCAAAGCCCCTTTTGTTTTTTAATTTTAAGACAGGGTCTTGCTAACTTGCTGAGTCTTACCCCGAGCTTGTGATCCTCCTACCTTAGACTCCCAAGTATCTGGGATTACTGGCATGCACCAATGTGCCTTGCTAATAAAATATTTTAACACAGACAATGTGGCAGACAAAACCATGGCCCTCCAAAAACCTCCATGTCCTATTCCTGTATGTTACCTAATCCCAGATGTGATTATAGATTTTGACAGGAAGATGATACTTGACTATTTGATGGATTCCATGTAATCACAAGGTTCTTACAAGAGTGAGGGAGGAATGTTGGAGTCATGGATAAGAAGATGCAGGCAGATTAGGAAAAATTGTGCTGTATATGGGTAATAATGAGTGTAATGCATTCCACTACTGTCCTTTATTTAAAAAAATAAATTTAAAAAAAGAATATGCAGGCAGGGTCCAGTTGTACGGTATCAAGAGCAAAGGACCAAGGATAGCTTCTGGGAGAGGGAAAAGGCAAGGCAAAGCATTCTCCCCTAGATCTTCAGAGGGAGCTCAGCCCTGCCTACTGGAAAAACAAATGTTATTCTGTATACTTAACACTAACTTGATGTTACAGGATACAAATAGATTACAAAGAGGTTACTAGAATGAAACAAAGTAACACCTTTCTAGCTCACATAGTTACTTTTCTTGGGACAAAAGCAACTCAAATATATTGTGTAACCTGACTTCTCCTTTTATACTTCTGACCTGTATAGTCTTCAGAGAATAAATTTGGGTTGTTTTAAGCTCCAGAGTATGCGGTGATTGATTATAGTGGCAATGGGAAACAAATAGATACAGTTTTTAAATTAGATTCCATTTCACAAATCAGAAAAGTAACAGGTGGCTCTCGAAGAGGTAAAACAAATATATAAATAAGAAGAAACTTCTCCTCCTCCATTCTATTTCTCCTGAACTTTAACTCCAGGGAGTACCTCCAGGGAGAACTAATGGTAACCTCCTGGTGTTTATCCTTTCACATCTCTCTCATGTTTGAACAGTTTTGTACACAAATGAACAAAGACTTACAGAGGGTTCTAGGGAATTCTTGTTGTTTCCGTTTACCAAATGGTCTAATGGTCACATATTCCTTTTCTCATGTAACATTGTCATAGAATTTCCAAACCAATTTATACAGATTGATTTATTCCTTTCAGTAGCTGCTTACTACTCTACAGAATGTGTGTTTTTAAACCATTTTACTATTAGTGAAATTTGTGTTGTTTCCACTTTTTCATTATGCAAACAATGCTGCTGCCAACATCTTAGAATCTTGAAATGAATCACTACTGGTTAATTTCAATAGAATCCATTTAAATGGAGGGATTTCTGGATCCAGAAGAATGTGTGTTTTTTAGTAGATGTTGCTGTATTTCTTTCTAAAAGGACTGTGGTAATTTCCCCCTGGGAGTGTCTGAATGTGCTCATTTCCCAGTATCCTGACCATCTGTGGCAGCTTTACTTTTTAAAATCTTTGCTCAGTCTGTTGGTTATAAAATGTTCATTTTATTGTATTAGTTTAAATGATCTTGACTACTAAAGATATAGCCATCTTTTTTACATTTGTTGGTCATTTGGAATTTCTCTTTAAAACATACATGCTCCCAGAGTAGGTCTGTTTGGGGCCCCAGGAATCGATGCCAAAGCCATCTTGATGATTTGAATGCCTCTTTCCACTAGTGGAGGGCACTTGGGAATTTAAGACCAGGTTTGAAAGTGGGGAAAAGAGAGTCTAAATTTAGCTACATATGTTGACAAGTTCTTCTAGAAAACTTGCCTAAAAATCCTAAGGAGGAAGCAATTCTGGCATCTTCTCACCAATTTCTACTTCCACTTCCTGGACATACTCTACAGGGTAATCGCTTGATTTTTTTCCCTGCACTGTTTACTTATGGTCATATACATTTTCTGTGAATCTGTAACTGAGGATGTAAGGGTATACAGGTAAAAAAGATCTGTGAGTGCCTGTCCTTAGCAAGCTGGATATTTGGAAACAAGAAATGAACAAACAAAAACAAATAAAAATGAAGGAATTTCCTAGGCATTTAAAGGTATGCCCAAATAATTTCCATTGTGGCTATTTTCAATTATTGCCACTTATCCTGGATGATCAACCTTTCTGGTTTGCCTAGGACTGTTCCAGTCTTATCATGAAAAAATGTCATGCCCCAGGAAACCCTCAGTCCTGGACAAATTGAGATAGTTGGTTCCCTGCCTAGTACTGCTAATGACATGCCTCTCTCCCACCATAGGCCATTTGTGCAATCTGCCATTTTGAGTGAGAGAACATGTTAGTAAGATTGTATGAATGGCCACAGACTATCCTCTCTCTATCCATGCCACTTTGAAATGTGATTCGCAGCCATTCCCATCAAGAGGTCAAGACTACTTCCCACAATAATTCTTGAGCTTGGCCAGGTGACAGTAAGTGGAACTCAAGCAAAGGCTTTTGGGAATTCTGATACTATGTGAGGTTCGGCCAGTCAGGCCAACTGAGACAGGAAGAAATGCCCAGCAAGCCCATGGAAGCACGACAAACAATAGTTTGTAGCTTTCAACCACTATGTTTTGATATAACATGTTATAAAGTAAAAAGTAACTGATCCATTAATTGAAGTCTTGGATACCTACTCAGATGCAAAAGGAATTGAATTTTTCTGTCTGGGTATGATTTTCTGAAATACACACAGAATAATATATAACCACAATCCATGCAAAGCCCAGGCACCCCACGGTCCAATTTAATTAAGAAGTCACATTCATAGATACAATAGTAAAACAAACAAGCCAATGGATAAAAAGATAAAATTAGAAGCACTTAAAATCTTTTCTGAAATTTCTCAAGAAAATGTCAAGGAGAATTAAATTACTATGCACTGCAGAACTCCTTAGAATCTTCTGCCTTTCTTTTCTTCCTCTTTTGATCTCTTACATATGCCAGTTACACCCAAATCTTCCTCTTCTCCTTTTAGTATCTCCAAAGTATTTTTATTTCCACACTATATCCATGCCCCCAGCTGTTTGAATTTGTTTCTTTCCCCTTTCTTTCTAGAATAACTTCTTGCCTTTTGCAATGTAAGTTAGCAAGCAGCCCAGCACACATTTGTATTTTCCAACGTGTCCGTTTCCCTGCAGCTGCATATCAACAGGCATCAAGAGCACAGTTGGAAGAATGGAACAATTCTTTTAGAAGTAGGGGTAGGAGGTAGGTAGGGCAGGAGTCATGCAAAAGTCTGGGAATAGTCATGAAATAACCATTTGTGTGAGTGATGCTGATGACAGAACCCTGGGCCTCATGCTTGCTAGGCCAGTGTTCTACCACTGAGCTAATACACCTCAGCCCCAATGACATTTCTGCTTGTATCTCACAGGAATCAGCTGGGAATAAAGACACCAGTAAAATTTATAGTTAAGTTTAAACAATATGGCTAGTAAATTGATTTAAAAACTTTCTGAACTGGATGCAGTGGTGCACACCTGGCCGAGGCAGGAGGATTGCAAGCTTAAGGCCAGCCTCAGCAACCTAGCAAGACCCTGTCTCAAATTTAAAAAGTAAAAAATAAAAAAATAAAAAGGGCTGGGGATGTGGCACAGTGGTAGATCATCTCTGGATTCAATCTTCATCACAGAGCAACCAACCTTAAAAACCTTTTTGAAAAAATAATAATACAGAACTAACTTTTCAGATGATTTCAGTTGAATATGTGAATAGCTGGTGATTACGGGGACAGAAGGTAAGATGGGGCACTCTTGGGGAAGAGGCTATAAAGAAATTTTTTGAGAACTTGGGATGTATTTCAATAGGGCAGTGCTTACCTTACATGAGCAAGGCCCTGGGTTCAAGCCCGAGTGTTGCAGTCCGGCTGCAGCAAAATAATCAGGGGGTGACGAATAACTTGTGTACATTGATACAGCAAGAGTAGGAGCCGTTTATTGCAGGACAGGAGCAGTATTTATACATTCCACACAGCTTATCTAATTAGCATAAACTAGATACATCAGTCAACCAATCAGGAATCTCCACACTTAATGGCTCGCTTTTGTTACTTCTCAAACCACTCCCTCTGGCATTTTGCCAGGCACCGTCCAGACTTGTTTACGAACTCTAACATTTGCCAGGCGCCATCCTGACTTGTTTACAGACTCTAACACCCGAGCACAGGAAGAAAGGAAGAAAGGAAAGAAGGAAGAAGGAAAAAAGAAAGACAGAAGGTTAGTTTCAATCTTAAGGATAAAGATATTTACATTGTAATATTACAATTTTCAGGAAAAATACTAGAGGAACATAATGGATATAATTTCTAATCCACTAGAGGGGGGGAAAATACTAAGATCATTCATTTCAATCCCCTGAAAGAACATATTCAATTGGACTATCTTTAACCTTATAAATCATTTGGGATGAACTGACATTTTATACTGTTTAGATTTTTTATGCAGGCAAACCTAAAATCTGAGAAAAAAAGATTTGTAGTTTTCTTCTCGGAATTGCTTCACTTCTCTTCTTTCTTTTTTTTTTTTTTTTTTGTAGTTTTCTTCTCGGAATTGCTTCACTTCTTTCTTTCATTTGGGGGAGTTGTACATTGTTATGATTATGAAAATATTAACCTTGGCTTTTTAAAATATTTTTAACATTTTTATATTTATTTAAAACAGTTGTTGATTTTGCATATTTATCTAACACATTTCTAGTTACTCCATAAATTCACCAAAATATATTTCCTCCTCCCTCCAGTCAGAAAAACTTAGATGGGTATAAGAAATTAACATATTGGGCTGGGGTTGTGGCTCAGCGGTAGAGTACTTGCCCAGCATGTATGAGGCCTTGGGTTCAATCCTCAGCACCATATAAAAAATAAATAAATAAAACAAATATATATATATATATATATATATATATATATATATATAGTATATTATATATATATAAATTAACATGTGCTTTTTAAGTATATATTTTTATTGATAAAAACAATAACAACTCCTCTCCACCTTTCAATATTTATGCTGCTTATTTGTATTCATATTTGATGAATTGGACAGAAAATTATTTAATATTTGTGATGGGATATCCTTTTCTTCTTCTCCTCCACATCCTCCTCTTTCTTATCTTAATGGGATTGCCTCTGGTGTTTCTTCATCACTCACAATGTTGTCTCTTGGCTGAAGAGAGATATCCTTTATTCAAATTACAAAATAATCCCTTTTTGGTCAAAAATTTAAAGAAATTTTAAAAAAATCAGAATTGAGTGTTCAATTTTAAACTATCCTTTAAAGCAATCAAAATAGCTTTGAGATGATATTTTCAACATAACTTGAACATTCCCAATTAGACTAAAGCCCTTTCATAACTAGCATACTGTTCAATTTCTCCACACCATGTAGGAAATTTATAATAAAGAACAGTGTGTAAGTACAACAGGAAGTTTGCATTCCTGCTCTTTTTCTCTTCATTTAAGCTTAAGTAATAACTCAAATTCATGCTTGTTAATATTATGCTTATTCAATTATTTTTGAGTTTCTGTCACAAATATTTTTTCCCCTGTAGGTTACAATACATCAAATTTGATTAATGCAGAAAGCTCTGACAGATATTTTAGTGAGTTGATTTGTACCTCTTAATGTTTAAAATTTATATAGTTAGCTGACAGCCTGGCTAAGGCAATAAAATACTGAGAAGTAAAAATACAAGCTTGTTCTTAGTTAACATATGCTTTCTGTATCAGCACCATAAAATTCTGCATTTGCAAATTTTGTTCATATGATGTTTTATTGGAAGTAACAACTTGTCAGAATAATTTCTCTGATATAAAAAGTAACAACCTAAAGATCTACTCTTCTGTGGAGCAATACACAAATTTGGCCAAATTGGACTTTGATATGTCGAAACAACAAAGCTTAGGGGAAAACAGGCTAATGGGCACCAACATGGAGTCCCCCTCCCTCCAGTCTCAGCCTAGAGGTATTATCCTCCAGGAAGCCTCCCGTGATGCTAGAACTGGATCAGTGCCCTCCAATGTGTTTCCAGAACTTTCTCCTTCATCTGATGAAAAAGTGTTGAAATATTAATGACTCAAAATTTGTATTCCCATTGTCTAAATTTCTTTTAACATACACATTTTATAATACTTAAAATATTTCTTGTATGAAAAGGAATATGCAAAAGAGCTAGAATAAGAGAAAATGCTGAAAAGCGACATTTTTTTTTTCCTTTCTAAAATGCAAATATCTTCCCTGCAGCACTAGCAAAGAATAGAGGATATGGAATATTTCTGGCTTTCTGCTCTGGTAGAACTGCACTGCCTGGCCCTCTTGTGGTGGGGTAGGATAAGGTTGTGTTACTTGTTCTTATTAGAGAATTCAAAGGTAAACCAGGTCATGGAAAACTACTACCAGAAGTCCTGTAGGAGCTAGGGTCCCCTCAGCCTTGGTGACCGTTGTATTCCAGCTGGTGGTAGTTCTGCATCCAGGTCTCAATGTGAGGATCTCATGAGGCAAAGTTCCCTGCCAATTGGGGATGAACATGTGAGCAATTAACCTTTATAATGTGAAGTCACTGAGATTTGGGGACAACTTTCTATTGAATTATAATTTAGCTTATCCTGATTAATACTTTGTAGAATAAAATTTGCTTAATTTTGCCTTAAAAAGAGAAAGTAAGTTAGCTCTAGAAACTTGTAAACTAAACCGGGAGAGGTGGCACATGCCTGTAATCCCAGAACTTTTAGAGACTGAGGCAAGAGGGTCACAAGTTCAAGGCTAGTCTGGGCAACTTAGTGAGAACCTGTCTCAAACTAAGAACTAAAAAGGGCTGAGGATCAGCAATAAAAGAGAATAAAATCAAAACATTTGCAGGTAAATAGATGGTGTTGGAGAAGTTAATGTTAAGTGAAGTTAGCCAATCCCCCCAAATCAAATGCTGAATGTTTTCTCTGATATAAGGTGACTGACTCATAGTGGGGTAGGGAGGGGGAGCATAGGAGGAATAGATGAATTCTACATTGGGCAGAGGGGTGGGAGGGAAAGGGAGGGGGAAGGGGGTTAGCAAAGATACTGGAGTGTGATGGACATCATTATCCCAAGTTCATGTATGAAGACAGAAATTTATGTGAACATACTTCATTTACAACCAGAGATATGAAAAATTGTGCTCTATATGTGTAATAAGAATTGTAATGCGTTTCTCTGTAATTTATTTTTAAAAGATCAATTAGAAAAAAAGGCTGAGGATTGGGGTTGTGGCTCAGCCGTAGAGCGCTTGCCTGGCACATGTGAGGCACTGGGTTTGATCCTCAGCACCACATAAAAATAAATAAACAAAATTAAGGTATTGTGTCCATCTACAACTTAAAAAATATATATTAAAAAAGGGCTGAGAATGTAATTCAGTGGCAGTATATTTGCCTAGCTTGTAGGTGAGACCTGGGTTCAATCCTCAGTACAAGAAAAAAAAAGGTGTTTATGGGGAAGAATCTTGAAAACTAAGTACAGAAAAGTTAATAGAAACAACAAAGACACAAAAAATTTAAATGCTGAATGATCAGAAGAGGAAGCACTTCCACTTTGCAACCAAAAGACCAAGTTGGAGAACTTTATAGGAATATCTCCTATGGTTTTATTTGGCTTTCATTCAGGGTTATTTTTCTTAATAGGTTAATAATTGGATGCAGTTCTTGACTGTGACATTTGGAGCCTTTTAAACATTTTCAATTTAAGTCCACGGGTTAAAATACTGACAAAAAAAATAGAGTGTGGCAAATCATATTACTTCAGTTTTTTTTTAACCCTAAGCACCAGTAGCTGAATTGATACTTATCACTTTCTGAAGTGCAGGCAGTAAAAACAGGAGTTATAAATGTCAGTTTTGATGTATGTTTTAGTGCCTTCGACCATCCCCAGAGGAGCAAGCAAGCAGGCCATTAACAGGGGACTCTCTTGCATTGCCCAGGGGTCTATTAGGATTTGCATTTGATATAGCTTTTTGAAAATCTGTGGGGTGAGCAGCTCTAGGATCATTGGAAAAGTACCATGCTTGGAGTCAAAAGACCTGGTGCTGGCTATCAGCCCTGTTACTCTGTGAGTTGCACCATGGGGCAGATCTCTTCACTATTCCTCAACTGCCATATGAATGAAATGTCAGATAACAAAGACTCTTTGAAAAAAGTGCATGAGATTTTGCATGTGACAACTCAGAATTATCTAGCTCAAAAGGATAAACTTTTTCATTTCACTGATTATGTACATGACCGGGAACAATATACAGATACATCTAGGGTGATCCCATTGCTAAAGGACAATTGCAGTATACAATTTGATACTCATCCCAAAGGATGAGTATCAAACAAAGGTCAATTTTAGTGTTGGTTTAAAGATCTCTCAAGAATAAATGGCAACTGTCTCTCACCTATGCCGATTACCCATTGGTGCTCATCCTCATGCCTTAAACCCTGTGCTCAGCTATGTTCTGCTACTTGGTGCAGCAAATTCTCATCCGTGCCTTAGATCATTGAGGGGAGGTGGCTGACAGTCTTCCTGGTTTGAGCACCCACAAATAACAAGGAGCTTGACTCTCCAGAGAAGTATTTCGATGTCATGGATACTTAGAAGGATGATGTTGATGTTTTAACTAAAATCTCTGGCTCTACCTGACAATTCCATGTTTAGGAACTCATCAATAAACTCTCTTACATTCTGACATTTATAGAATTGGATCAAGAAATGCGGGTGCCTGACATTTGGAGCAGAAGTCACTTGAAGTATGGAATTAACATCTTGGTATAGGTCTGACTAAACAATCTTAAGCATAGGGATGAAGTGGGTACTCTATGAATTTCATGTCTCAAGATTTAGTATTTATAGATACTCCAAGAGATTATCAAAGAAAAAGAATAATGACAGGAAAGAATTTTATGGTTTGCTTTAACCTGCCCAAAACCTCTTCTATCAAATTTTTATTAAATTGGGTGACAAAAAAATTGCTTTAATAAATTTTTGTTTGAACTTCTTTTAAATTTGCTTCACCTAAAAATTTCTATTCACATATTTCAGGTTTCTTTTTGTCTGTGTGGGACAAGATAAGGAAAATATAACCTGGAATTCTTAAAGTCCTTAGGCATAGAAGTCTAGCCCTGCAACTTGAGTTCGTGGGTAGGGATACAGCTCAGTGGTAGACTGCTTACTTGGCATGCACAAAACCCTGGTTCTCCCCAGAACCAAAAAAAAAGAAAAAAAAATCCATTACTTTCTCTACCCGTGACCTTGAGGTCCTAAATCAAGTAAAGGGCACTTCCCTTTCACATTTATTGAGAACTTACTGTTTGTCAAGTAGTTTGTACATCGTATTTAAGACTTCCAAACAGCTCTATGAGGTAGATACTTTATCCTCATTTTGCTGATAAGAAAATATATACTCTGGAGTAGTTAAGTAATGCCCACAGTCACTCCCCTAACACAGAGCAGAGACCAGGCTTGGACTCTGGGTGTGTCACTTCTGAATTGGAGCTACTGAGACTCGGTGGCAGTAATAGATAGGTTCAGAAGTCCTCAAGTGCAGAACTGAGTAATGTTTCAGGAGAGAGAGGCTGAGGAATGGATTGTTTGGAGAAAGTTTCAGAAAAAGAAAAGTTGAAAATGGTTTGAAGTGTGTCTGTTCCTGTCAGAGGAGACAAGCAACTAGTTTGTATATTGCAAATGTCCTTTCTAAGAAGTGTAATTTCCAGAAACATGGAGCCACACACCAATGGGGAATGGTAAAATGAAGGATGGGAATCCAGAATGGTCTTTAAAAAGTCAAAAGATTAAGATGTGGGGGGTCTATGTGTTATCTGGTGATTAGACTCTTCTCTTTTCTGAAAAATGGGGTAACTAATATTTTATAAGGATGCTATGAGAATTAATACAGCAACTCATGGAAAATTCTTAGAAAGGTACCAGCACAAGGTGAGTACTCAGTAAAAGTTAGCTCTTATTATCTACAAGAAGTGACATGAAAAAATGCCATGATATTATATATATATATATATATATATATATATATATATATATATATATATATGAGAGTATGTGATAGCATGTACAAATCAATAGCAACTATGAATACACTATTGTCAATGTGTATGCATAACTAAAATCTGGAAGCACATACATCATAATGTTAACCATGTCAATCCCGATGCTTATCATAGTATTGTCTTATGTAATTTTTATAATAAAATTATCTCTAAAAAATAAAGAAAAATAAACAATCCTAAGGAAAACACACTCCATGTCTTCTTCCTTGGCTTCTGATTTCCAAAGTCAGTTAAAAGAGGAAAATGACAAAATGTAAGTCTCAGTTCTGTTATCTTGACCAAATCATTTAACTTAGGTCTTTTGCTTTGCAGAATTATTATAAAAAACCTAATAAGCAAGTGTCTGAAAGCATGTAAAGTCTCATAAGGAATTATCATCATTTGTATGTCTTTTATGGCTTCAGAAGGATACTTTTATTTCCAGGGCTCAGAATTGTTACAAGCAGAGTTTTGTAATAATAATAGTAACAACAACAACAACAAAATATTGTCTGAACCTCAATGACTCTTTCTTATTTTAAATAAAACATATGTTTATTTAAAATAAGATCTTAGTATTCTTTCAATTCTCTTCTAAATGGATAACACTATATCTAACTACTGACATGGCTAGAGGACATTTAGTACTCAATATCCATGGAATCTGCCTAAGGCAGCAAACTATAGATTCTTCAGATCCCAAACACATGTTCCTATGTTTCTCTGTACATTTTGTACAACAAAATATAATATTAGTGCACAATTCATTAATAAAACCCAAACGAGACTTATTTTGGAAGTAATAAGAATATAGAGACAGAGGTGAGCAAGAAAATTGACTTTTGTCTCTTTCTCAGAATCTCAAAGTCTCTATTAATTGAAAATATTACTGCCTCATTGCATCTAAAATTAAAATTAATCTTATGTTATAACAAAACATAAACATCACAATAAAGAACTGAGCATAAGGACTTACTAAAGGGCAAAAGTTAACAATTATCAGTTCTTTGGAGATTTTTAATGAAAATGATTGGAACCTTAGGCTTCTCAATCTCAATTCATGGTTATTTTGCTCAACTCCTATAAGCAAAAAATAATGGAATTTAAATAGATGTTTTATTTTAAATTCAACCATATCAATAAATTTATCTATTTCAAACATGTTAGACTAAAAGCTGACTGCCCTCTGGTGGGCTGTTTCTAAAATATTTAGCATTTCTTCAACTGAACTGCTTTATAAAATACTGAATGGCACCATGAGATTATTTTACAATTCATGCAAATAACAAAATTACTTGTGAAAAAGGGGAAATTTTTAAAAATTTAAATATTCTTTATTAATATTAAAGCAAATTATAACTTAAGTTTAGCTAATTTCTAGCTTTTAAAATAAAAATTTCACTTCTGTATAAATTTATTTTATTTTCAAGTTTCAATTAAAGTGGTGGAAACCAAGAAAAAATTTTCTGGAGCTTTCTTTTTATTTTCAAAATGTTTCTATTTTGATAATTTTTAGTTGTTATAGCAATGGAAAAAATCAGGTGCTTATTACACTTAAGTCCTATTACTTGTCACTATTTAAATATAATTTGGTTGTTTGAAAAAAGAAATAGAAATAAGATAATCATATTTCTTATTTAAAAAGATCATAATTGAGTCAGAAAAAAGTTTAAAAGCATCACATCATAATATGAGAGCTAAGATGAGTACAATATAAGAAAGAATATTTAGGGAGTATTGATAAAACACTTTGAAATCTTATAAATTTACTCTCAACCCTGGGATACAATAGGATCTCATTTTCCTCTGTTTGCAATTCCCCTTTAACACAGAGGTTCCAGTGAGCTGAAACCTAGGCATGCCAACTAACTAATTTTTTTTTTGTTTTGTTTTCAAAGAGCTTTTTGAATTGCATATGTTAACAATCTCTGAGCCTTCCATAGTTCCATTTCGACAAATCATTAGCTCTAGGTGTGAATTCCAACTGTTGTTTTAAATTATTTCCTTAGCTCACATCTCATCCTTATGCAAACAAATCTTGTAAACAGATTTTGAATTCACATTAACAAAGTTCTTTCAAATGGATAGAGGTAGGATATTTGTAAGTTAAAAAAAAAAAAAAACCCTGGCATAGTGCTTTAAAAATTAAATTAGAGTCTCTGTAAGAAAAATGAAAAAGAGTACTGAGCCATTTTTCGGTTAATTTCATCAATACCAACAACAAATCTGAAAACCTTCTTCCTTTTTTCCTTGGTAACACTGTTAATTTACAATGTCATACAGATTTCTCTCTCTTCCTCTCAAATTCATTTAGAATTTGCAAATGGAAAATTACAAAGGAAGAAAAGTCTCCCTTTGAAACAAAGGAATGGAAATTGCAAAGAAATCATAATATTAGGTTCATTCTACTAATACAAATGCTTACGTTTAAGTAACAGCAGTTAGTGGAGTACTCAAATCCCTCAGATCCCCAAATGCAATCTCTCAGGCAGAAACATTTGAAGCATGCAGCCACGATCAAAGTGTATTTCTCCAAACTAGTCAAGAAAACTACACATTTAAAAATGTTAACTGCAAATATTTTGGAGTGAGGTAGCAGGATTTTTTTTTTTTTCATGTTTGCTTCTAAACTAATTAACATATGAAGTACCCTTAAAATGTAAGGATGCCACTTCTGTGAGATTTGATCTCCCTCAGCACCCAACAAAAGGTAAATAGAAATAGAAGTGAAGAAGTGAGTGCTCATTAATGAATATCTACCTTTGAATTGTATTTACTTTTTTTTTTTTTTTTAAGGCTTACTGGAACCTATTTTGAAAGTGATAATGCAAGCCAGGCCATCCATTTTTCCTCACCCTGCAGAGATAAAACAAATGCTAAAGGCTGTTGTCTGTGGTTTTTGCTTTCTATTTACTTCACCCTTGAGCCTAAGGGACTTAGAAATCTCCGTGTTCTATTGAGTTGTTTTAGTTTTTTGTCTGTTTGTTTTAAAGGTTATGTAAATTTATAGATCCTGAGCATTTGTCATCATTGGTCATGGCAAGCTTTCTGTTCATCCAGAAACATTCGTACGGAAATACATGCGTTGTAGGTGAATCTATATCTGCACAGAGTAAAAAAAATCATCTTACCTAGCATTTCCAGGTAGGTAGAAACTGAATTAACTAGAGTGTGTGTGTTGTGTGCATACCTAAATACTATTCCTATTGACACCTCAGAACTTGCAATAGTTTGTACTCTCTCAAGTCCATTAAATTAATATTTTTGTAGTTTAAAAGGGAAATTTTGAATCACAAATGAGTCTGTACCGATTGACTGCAGTGTTGCACCTGCTGGTCCGAAGCCTGTGGAGCATCTTCCGTTGCGTATTTATTTTTCCACCGACAGAGGGCACTCTGTGGTTTGCCAAGGAACTCTGCTACGTTCCGGGGCCCGGGGCTGGGAGCTAAGCAGCAATGACAGCCCGGGTTTGCAGAGTTTGCTCCAATAACAGGCAGAAGCTCTTCCAACTGGTCAGTGTATAATTTATTGGAAATGCTACTGATCATTGAAACAACATACGTGAATGAAAGAGAACCCCATGATTTACAAAAGTCGGATGCAAGTGACTTTTAAGTCAGTGGTGTGTTATTATTTGAGTATCACCCAAATGGTTAGTGTTGGAAATCGTCATATGCATAAAATCAAGATGCGCGCTCACCTTGTGGAGAGCATGACAGCTTTATTTATGTTGCCTGTCCTAGCACCCCGTGTGGGAGTCTTTAGTGTGCCTGCTTTGGTACTATGTAAATATATTATAGCTGTTTTATATTTGATCCAAGAAAAATGAAATAATTCCTCCTATGGTAATCCATCTGGGTCATAATTGACACATTAAGAAGGTTCTAGGAAGCTTTTTTCCACCACAGGAGAAGATTTCAGGTACTGGTGCTATTAATTTTTCACCAGTCAAAGGTACTAAATTTAAGCTGAAAACTTGAAAGAATGAAAAAAGATGCACTTCAAGAAAATTAGATTTTCTTGGGGGTATTTGTCCAAGATCTACATTTACTGATGTGTAATTTATTAGACACTTCAATACAATGAAGTAATCATAACCAGGTGCTACAAGAATTGCACTTACTCTCTGTGGCAGAAAAGTTTTTACAAATATCTTAAAGCCATTGTGAAAGCAACAGTGAGAAATCCTAATAGACACCAGAATCAACATATTTGACAGAAGTGTGTGCATTATGATGGCCCATTATTTTAAATGAGAGTGTTCTATCTCAAGAACTGGAATGATACCACAAATAATAGAATAAATGGGAATGTAAAAGTCAAACAGCATGACAGCAACTGCTCAGACCTAGGAGGAAAAAAAGGCATTTTAAAATATAGATGTGTTCTTAAAATCCTCTTATGAGAAAATGTGCTCCATTATCACAGAAGGAAAGAAATGTAAGGTCTTTTTATGTTAAATGTATGTTTGTGTAATATTAAGGATGATGAAGCAAATATTTAACAGCTAGGATACTGCATTCCAGCTAACAGTAATTCCTTTATCATTTACCCGACTGGAAGATAAGAGCCGTTTTCTTTCTTTTGCAAATATATTTGCCAGCAGCTGTTTCAACATTTATAAAGACCATTTCCACTGATTGCCAAATAACCATAAATTCATTTACCCATATTTTTGAGTTGGAGGCATAAAAATAATTACATGTCTGATTAAATCCACTTATGCCTTCATGTCTTACTAAATCTATAATAGATAGGAATTGTTACAATGTATTACATCTAAGCACATAAATAATACAATGCAGACATAGAGTCCAGCTTTCCTACAACAGAATGTGTGGCAATAATTTACACAAATCCAGTTGGGATATATCATGAAAAATATTTTTTTTTTCTTGAAAATGTTATGGATCCTCGACACACAGGACTTGAGCTTAAAATCTGAAGAAATTGTTCTTATTTATCATTGATTCACCATCTTGAAATACATATTAAACATTATTCTAATAAGCTTGCCATTAGAGAAGAATAATTACACTGAAAACTCCATTTTTTAATATGCAAACTATGGAAGCATCATATATCCACCAGGTTGGCTGTATTCTTGAGGTAGGCTCGTTACTCCCTCCACCAACCTACCCACTTTCCACCTTCTTCCATCATTCCATCCACCCCCAACCAGCTCCTCTGCCACTTTGAAGCAGGGTAATTTAAATGATTATAGTATTTTGAGAAAGACTTTAAGGGACTTCTCAAAGTTAAGAATCACAACCCTTAGAAACAACAGTTTGATTCCACTCTTCACTCCCTGCAATAGAGATGAAATTTTGCTTTCTTTTGATTGAGACTCAGCTTATAATAACTTTAATCACATAATATTTAACTGTATTTGTTATACCACAACACTTGGTAACACTTCATTTTGAGTGTTCTAGCATTATTAATTCATTTGGTATTCATTGTAATAACACAGATCATAATGAACTCATTTGGTATTCATGTGGATGTCATAAGTACTTCCATAGGAATTCTACTAATTTTGGCATTAATTAAACACACTCCCTAATTTTCTTAGGAAAACAGGAATATACTGTATTTCCTAAGTACAATGTCTTTGAATAGCACACACACAGGGCTGATTATTAAATCATCCCATTGAATTATCTGTCTACATCTTTGTGAACATATTTTAACTGTGAAGCAGCTAACAAACAAAGATGTAGATGTGTGTAGATCACGAAATATGTTCTTAATATCAACATTTCATGAATGCAGAGGGAAGTGATATTTACAATCATATTTCTCATTTGAAGAAGAAAGAAATCCTATGTTAACTTCCAGACTCTCAAAGAAAGAGAATGACTTTCTTTAAATTCAGATAAATAGCCAACACCCAGAAAATGCAAGCAGGCTAGCCAGAGGGAGCTTTGCATGATGGCATTCTTCCCCTGACCACTGATACCCATGCCTCTGTATTTGCCATTGTGTATGCAACTTGTGTGATGTCATTTGCTCAGCTAGGAAAAATACCAGCCCCCATTAGCATACTGAGCTGGCAAGACATAGTGGCTTATCAAAGAATAGTATGAAACCATTTTAAAGAGAGATCTCCTAAAATTTACTAACCTTCAATCACATCAAGGTTTCTGAAGTTATTATATAGGCTTATAATGCATTCTTAAAGTAGCTGATCCTGTTCTCCTTTCTGCCAGCAGAGACCACATTTCTCAGCCCTATCTTACTCATCCCTTATATTAAAGAAAAATGACACCAGACTTGAGAGTGTGTGAGATCCTGTCATGAGTTTCAGCTTTAAGCACCAGGGGGTTTCTATGTTAATGTGAGTTTTTTGTTGTGTATTTGCTTGATTTTGAGGGGGGGTGCTTAACACTTATCTGAACATAGAAATCAGGCAGCAGCTTTAGGAAGTAAACCTTTGTAAGGAACAACATACTCCCACTCCACCACCACCACTGCAACTTGATTCTGCAATTTTAAGGGGATGGGGAACTATTTAACTCTTATAGTACCTGAATGTGTCTTAAAATAGGAATCTCTAAATGGCATTTACACCTCACCATTATTAGTTCATTATTTCTCGTTTATAATATGAATAGAAAATCATCGGTTCAAGAACTGCATCTTTGCCAGAGAAATTCTCTCAGTGCAGTTCTACCTGTTTCTTTAAGAATTATAAATTTACAAATTTTAAACTAACACTAGCATTGCACGACCCCCAAACAGAAGACAAAAAGGAGGAGCCTACAGTTAATAAAGATGTTTATTTTTCTAGTATCGTTAGAGATCATGCGGTTATTTTCTCTCAAAGCCCAGGCAGCAAAAATAGAAAATTCAGTTCACAATTGTAATGTGGTAGAGGAGACAGATATGGTTTTTTTCTCTTATGGTTTGTAAGTCTTGTTACATTTAATAGGAACTGTACATCAAGGCATGGGGAGAGAAAGTGTATTCCTGTTCTGCAGCTTGCAGAATTACGGACTATGCAGAATCGCCTTGACACCTGGATATAGTGGGGCAGGTTAAAAATGTTGCCTTCTGTGAATTCTAGGCTTTTACTGATTTCAACATTTAAGGCAGACCTCTCATATACAAAAAGTACTTCAAAGATATGCAATGCATTTATTTGTTTGTGTAGGTTTGCAGTTCTTTCTCTTAGAGAATGGTTCTTATTAATCTTTGCACTGAAATATGTTTAGTATGCCAACGCTGGTTACCTTGATGTTGTCTGTTTAATAGTGGTGGATTTTGTTTTGCCACTAGCAGCAAACAATTTAATTAGGAACACAAAATAGCTGCATGCTTTATTTCCCCCTGCAAGTGGTTGCTCCTTGTCTAAGAAACTACCACTATAAAAATCTCTTTCTTTGAGCTGTCTCTAATGAAACTTCCCGATTCCACTTGTTTCACTGAGCTTCCTCTGCAACAATTTATTCTTTCTTTCTAAACAGACCTTTAGGTATGTGAGGCCGTTTGTAAATTATATGGTGCCTGCAATATCATGAAATATCATGACTGCAGTTTATGGGCAGATGAAGGGGGATGAGTTGTAACAAGAATAAATTACACAAGATACATTGGGGGGAAGAATGGGGGAACACTGGTGCCAGCAAAATTATTAAACTTTAAACTGGTACTTAATAAGGACACCAAATTAAGTGACCTTACGAATGGATGGACATAGCAAATGGGAGTCTCAGGGAATTAGCTTCCATTATCTAACAAAGAAATAAGGGGATACAACCGAGACGGGGAAAGTACAGGTGAGCTGAAAATTAGCAAATGAAGCAGTGTCACTGAAAAAACAATGATCCCTTTAGAATCATAGTGAATGCAGTGCATGGAATCACATGCTGCTAAAATTAATATAATTTATGGTTTGGGATGATATATTTCATACCTAATTTTTCCTTTTTACAATATGACCTAATATGTAAAAGCTCCCATTGTTTCTGTAGTTAATACAAGGTTATGAAGAACACTGAGAACTAGAAAACTCGTCACGTGCTATTGATGCCCTCTTTGCCTTACTCAATGTGTCTGTGAAATGGAATAGTAAATTCTGACTGATCTTTAGAAATGAAATGAGGAATTATGAATCATGGCTGGATATTTATTAGAAAAGGTAGGCACATGCACATTTACATGTATTTGGATCCCAGATGACTTTTTATTGAGGTCGAATTAATGTACCTTAAAAGGCCTAATTTTTACATGTGGAACTCAATGAATTTTTCACAAAGGTCTCTACCCTGGTGACCAGTACCACCAGATCCATATTTTCATTGCCCCAGATAGTTTCCTCCAGTCCCTATCCAGTCTGTTCTTCCCCAGAGTTAATCACTTTGCTGACTTCTCTTGCTGTAGATTAGATTCGAATATTCTTGAATTTCATATATACATGAAGCACTGAGTGGGTGCTCTTGTGTTTGGCACCTTGCAAACATAATTTTTTACTCTGTCACCATCCTTCATTATTAGGAACTGAGAGAGTTGGGAACATAGGATGATCAGCAATCCAAATGTTGACCCCCCAAAGTATTCAGCAGTCTCCCTTCCTGTTTTCTTCTCTTCTGCTGTGTTCTGTCTGCACCCATCATAGCTCAGTGGTTCAGTGCACAGGCTCTGTCATCCTGAGCTGAGCATTGATGTCTAATCCATCACTATCACTTTTGATAATTTGGGTAACTTGAGTCCTATTTTTCTCATTAGTAAAATTAGATTAATAACTACCTCATATATTTGTTGGGAGAACTAAATAAGATAATGCCTATCAATTTCTTGGTATAGATTCTGATTCCTAAGTGATAATGTTAAGACCAGCCTGGAATGCACCAAGTCAAGAAAGAAGAGCACCCTGTTGGATGCTCACAAGGGAAACAGGCAGAAGTATTTTGATTTCCAGGTTCTGAAAACAATAAAAATAAATAAATAAATAGATAAGAATCAACCCCAAACTACATTCTGGTGAAGCAAAGAAGATTGCTGGTATTTGATCTTTCATAGATGCACCTTTGTTATTTTTAGCCATTTGGGGATAAGGAAACCTTGTTACAAAATATGTGTTTACATTGATCTCACAATTAGCACTGTCTTTAGTTTATTTTGAAACAATTGCCATAGGATCTAATAGATTTTAGATGGAGAAGGGAGTCTACAAATCAGTTTATCCTTATTTCACAGAAAAAGAAACTGAAGCTAGTCATGTTATTTGTTTAAGATCAATGAAAAAGCCAAGATTTCTGTTTCATAGTCCAGGGCAACTTCAAGTGTGGTTCCAAAGCAGATAGAAAGAGCATCTCCTAATGCTGATGGAACTTGTAATTTCAGGCCACACCCAAGACCTACTAAAGCAGAGACCCTGGGAATTCGGGTCCTGCAATCTGTGCTTGAACATTTCCTCCAAGTGATTCTTACCTGCTCATGCTGGAATTCTGTCTTCAACCTTACTACTGTAGGTATGGTCTTTGCAACTGCGGTGTCCACCTCACCTGGAGCCTCACTGTCCAGGTAGAATTCCAGGCCTCAGATCTACTCAGTCCTTCAGTTTAATAAGATCTCAGAAATATGTATGAAGTTAAAGCCAAGGAAGCACAGAATGGACTAGCCATGGTCAGACTCATAATAGGCTAAATAGTCTACTGGGATCTTTGCCATTTTCTGCCATCAGAATCCACAGATTCTAGTCTTTTTCAATTCTTTCCTGAAGCTTACTCCTTCCCCAGTGGATCTGTCAAAAATCTCAACTGAAACAATACTAAAAATGAATGAGCTCCTCCTATGTGCCAGATCCTGGGTTAAGCAATCTTGACAGAGCCATTTAATACCACAATATAGACTATTTCAAAATCCTTTAATATAGAAATAATTATTTCCAGTTTTCCTATGGGAACATCATCTCAAAGAGTTATTTTTTACATAAAGTCATGCCATCAGTAGGTGGAAGAATTGGGGTAAAATCTTGACTATTTAAAATAGGTCAGAAATTACAATGTAGACCTTATATATGTTATTATAATTTTATTCTTATGATATTATTACATCATGTGTTATCTAATCATATTGCATATTATATTTACATTTAGTTTTTATAGTTGTTATACATCTGGGATAATGAGACAAAATGGGTTAATGACAGCAGTAGGGCAACCAACCAGACAAGTGCTCTGAAGGACTATTCTCCTGTCCTAATCTGTCATGCCAACTGTTTTGCAAAATTCAATAAAATGAATTGATATTATAATTAATTAAAAAGTCAAAAATACAATTTTATAAAAAGATTTAATAGTTGTAAAATTAGACTGTCAAGTTGCTGTAAAAATTTTTAAATGCTTCCTGTTAATTTCTGTACTTATATTGTCACAGACTAACAATAAACAATTAGAGACTGATATTGTTCTTATAAGTATACTATTTTTTTTTTCCTTTTCATAGAACTGGAAATTGAACCCAGAGCCTCAAGGTACATTAGGCAAGTATTCCATCACTGAGCTACATGCCAGCCCTTTGCATAGCAAGAAATTAGGCAGTCCACTAATTAATATTGAGGTATTATCTAGGCTGGTTTTAAACTTTCCAAAAAAAATAGCTCAATGGGTTCTAGGACTCCATGAGTCCAACCATGGAAAGGCAGGAAGGCTATTGACATTTTATCCAGAGTCAGTCCTAGAAGAATTAATGACATTTTATTACTTGATGTGTTGATTAATTAAACCAAATAACATTTAATGACAATAAACTATGTACCAAATTCTTGGGATACAAAACTGATAAAGACAAGATATGCTCCCTCTTTGGGGGCATCCGTATGGTAGTAGACAATAATTCCCTTTCTGTGCACTGTTTGTTTCTTCAACTACTCTTCCTTTCACACTCCTATACCTTTCCCCTTATAGCAGCTTACTTTACAGTATAATAAGGTAAAGACAAAACCAACAAAAGTTTGACATCATATAGTATTTTATTAGCATTTCATTCTAATTTTGACTGGTCACATTATCTTATGAGGTAATCAGGACTGGCATTATTATGTTAATTTAAAGATGAGAACACAGGCTCAGAGCGGTTGCTTCATGTGCCTGAGATCAGAGTGTGCATATGGAAGAGTAAGAAATCAAATTGAGGCTTCTTCCCTGCAGGATGATGTTCTGTTTGCAGTTATGGTTGTTCTCTTTTTGTAATCTTTTCCAGTGTCACCCCTGGGTTTCTGGCAGATGCCTGTCTATCTCCAAGCACTGTGCCCTCATGACCCTCCTGAAGGTGACAAGCTCTCACCTGTGCTCTTGCCTGCAGTTCATTAGAGCTAAGGGTCTTTTATACTTCTGTCTTTCAAATTCAGAAGTAACTGACCCACAACCTATTCACTCTTGATTTGACTGTATGCTGAATGTTGGCATGCCTAAAAAAATTTGAATATGTCTCTAGTTAATAGAAGCCAATGGCCATTTATTTCTTCTCTACCTGTGAGAGAACTTAGTCAAGGTAGAGAGAGGGAAAGTTCATTTTCATTATTTCCACCTTCTTGGTCCTATGTTTTTATCTCCAAATCAAAGACCAAAACATGAATATACTTTTTTCTTCATTACTTTAATAAAATAGTATCTGAGAGTGTTCCTTTGTGTACAGTGGTAATGGCAGCTGGCACCACAAAGCTGCTTAGAAGTGTTTTGCAATCTGTTTCTTCACTAGTGTATTGCCATACCCCAGCAGCATGGCCCTCACACAGTAAGTGCTCAGGCAGTATTTATTAAACGAAGATTAAATGAATTTGCAACACAATAGAAAGAAACCATTTTTTTTTTTTTACCTTCAAGGATAGAAACAGAAACCAATATATGAACTTCTGTCACTTCCCTGGTTCCAAATTCAGTGCTCCTGTGCATTTTGTGTAATTCATGCCTGACTCCTTGGTCGTGTTGCCTCTGGTTGCCTTTCTTTTCGGTCTCTCCTCTGCATTGATGTCTGAGGGCTCTAAGATGCATACCTGATTGTGCCTCTTTGTTACCTTAAAAATGTCTTCTCTGTATTTCAATTACCTTCAGGTTATAACCCACAAACCTCATCAGGTGGTGCTTGAGGTGGCAGTAGTGTAAGCAGGAAGAAGCAACCAAATAGAGGGTGCTTAGAAGGTGCATGTGATGAGAATTGGGGCCCAGTGGATGAGGAGGTGGAGAGGACAGAGGTGTTGATGGTGAAGTTAAAGGCAGGGCTGCTGAGGATGACACTGTCATGAGGCACACCGTGAGAATGTCTGCCTATTTCTCTGGTCCATTTTCAACTCTTCTATCTTCTCTCAAAATGTTCAAAGTCCAGAGGAACTCCCTGGCAAGGAATTTAGGGATTATAAAACTCAATCGTAAGATGTACGTGTGTGTTTTAAAGGATGCTGCTTTTCCTGTGTTTGTTAATTTTAGGTGTCTGATTTTCCCATTGCAATGGCAATAAAAACGTTAATACTATGTACTGTACATACTTCCGGGGGTGGATAAAAAGAGGAATGGATGGAAGAAAAAGGTCATTTAGATTGAGTTTTGCTTCTTTGTTGATGTTGGCTGGGAACAAAATCCCATAACAGAATGAATGGTGGAAGGTATGGTGGAAGGTATCAAGAGAAAAACGAGGGCTCTGAGGAATTAACTGTAACACTAGACCTGGCATTAGAACTGGCTAGGAACCTATTACTTTTTTTTTTCCCCTTGGGTAAGTTACTTACCTTCCTTAAGTTACAGTTTCATGTATATAAATGAGAATAGCACTTACATAGAACTATGATGACTATGATGAGGGTTATTTTTTCCTCAACAGAATGTTTAGTCCCAGCAAACACCCAACCATTATTAACTATTATTGTACTAGTTACAAGACTTAACCATAGAATATCTACAGTGGGCTGGGTGTGGTGGCACACACCTGTAATCCCAGCAACTAGGAAAATTGAGGCAGGGGGATCACAAGTTTGATGTCATCTTGGGCAACTTAGCAAGCCACCCAGTCTCAAATTTAAAAAAAAAGTAATAAAAAGGGCTGGAGTAAAGTAATAAAATAGCTTAGTGGTAGAATGCCCCCTATGTTCAATCACTAATACTGCAAAAGAAACAAAACAAAACAAAAAAACGTGGTGGTATCTATGGCCTATGAGTAGGGTCCATAAACTTCCACAGTGCTTGTGGTCTAGAAGACACCTCTTTTTCAAGATTTCCATGTGGAATTTGTGTTCTTTATGGTCTTTGCCTCACATGGATATAATTAATGTTAGGCATAGCATCATTTTCAAATGCAGAGAAAGCAAGCCTTGTATCACTATTGGAGTAATCAATAAAGAAAACAAGTTTGTGGGACATGTGAAAACAAAAAATGCTTATGAACTGTAGTTTTTCAAAAGGTAGTCCAGAGAACGGGAAGGCCTTATCTGTTTGGCTCTTCCTGCCCTGGTTAGAAGGTCAGAGTTAATCCACTGGGTCATGGAGAGCTTATGGTTTGCTGGCAGGGCTTCTGTGAGCCTTTCTGATTCTGATGGCTGCTTTGGAAGCTCCAAGGCACCTGTATCACTCTGTGTAGAACAGTGGGGTCCAAACTCAAGTCTTCATCAGAATCCCTGGATGCCTAGTAAAATGCAGACATCTGGGCTTCGGTTCACAGTCTGATTCATAGGTCTGGGGTGGGAATCAATATTTTGAATTTTTGACAGGTTCCTAAAAGTGATTCCACTGAGACTGGACTGGGACCACAGTTGAAGAAACATGGCTCTAGAACAATGTTTCCCCACTGAGAAATCATCCCTCAACAGAAAACAGTCTCAAAAAACAGACTCTTCTTGATACACTATTAGCATTATTTTAAAAAAACCAACGAGTTTTTTTTTTTTTCTTGGAACACCACTATTTATGGCCTCTTTCATTTTGACCACGCTAACTTACATGATCAACGTATTTTTTTTTTCCCTTTCTCTTCTTGCCACTTCAACTTTCTTGAACTTTCCCTTTCAAATATCGTATCAATGTATTTTTAGATAGTGTTTTGGTATGACTTATATTTCATTTTTCTCACTCTTTTCTATATTGTTAGCTTTGTCTTCTTTATAATTGCAATAATATTCCTGTTGCTCTCACCTCTGGCCAGAGTCCCACCAAAAGTTCTTGCTTTCCCCTCCTGTATATAGAACATAAATATACTTAATACAGCTCTTCATCAAATATGCTCACCACATTGCACACAGTATTTTTGGCCAAAAGCAAAACTGAAACTAAAGAACAGTCCTCTTCATCAAATATGCTCACCACATTGCACACAGTATTTTTGGCCAAAAGCAAAACTGAAACTAAAGAACCAGATTTGGAATTTATACTTCAGATTTTATAGAAAAAATTGCCTTTTTATCAATTTCATTACAGATGTTATTGTTGAATTTGCTTTTAATTGAGGAGGCTTATGTTGGAAACTCCTTGAAACTTTTGTTCACTTTAAAAACATTTTTTTTAAGTTCATTTTCTGTTTTGATTTTATTGTAACCCTTAGAGCTTGTTTATGGCCAAATATAATATTTCAATATCTATTTGTGATGCTATCAGCAGGATCTTTTACAGTGCCCATTTCTCTTTTGGTTTTTAGATTGGCCAAACTTGGTTTTTAGATTATTGCTTAAAAATAAATACACAGGCAAGTATAAGAATCAGAGTGAAGTTTTAGTTTTAACTTTGTTCTCCCTTTTCAGTTGAGGACATGAGATGGATACTTGCATCTTATTTACTACAATTGACTATATTCTGTACAGCTGTGAAAAACGAACAGCTTGCCATATCTATCAAAGCAAAACCATGCGTTCTGTGTGTGTGTGTGTGTTGTGCATGCATTTAAAAAAATGCTGCATCTGGGCTACATTGTACTTAACCACAATGACAGTGACTAGCATATAATAAAAGATTACATTAATTTGTGCTCCGATTCAGAAAAGTGAGCATTTAAGTCAGTGCTTCACATGTGGGGAATAGGTTTCTTTCCTAAAAAAAAAAAAATAGAGAAGGAAATAAATAAAAACTCAATTACAAGGGAGAATGAACATAAAGGATAATTTGGTAACCAATTAAAAGAAAAATATAAATGTTTCCTCACTCTTAGTTGAGCTGGCTTTTTAATTTCCAAAACTTTGCATTTTATCCATTGACCATACTTTGAATAATCACATGTAAGAATAAAGAAAATCTAAAAGATTTTATCAAGAGAGAAAGAGATGGAAGAGCAATTTGTAAAGACATGGAAGAGCAATAAGAAAAGACAAATCAGCATGGAGAGGATTCGGCTGCAAAAACAAAAGAAACAACAGCAACAAACAGGAAGGAGAAAGTCTTCCAACTCTCCTTTCCTCTTTTTTCCCTTCATGTATACATTCTTAACATAAAATTTGAAAATTCCTTTTTCATTGAATAATAAATCATTTCAGATGATTTTGGTCATCAAATTTATTTCAAATGTTTTCAGTAAGAATATTTTCATATTAAAAAATTAAATGGGATCTTGAGAAACCAATAAGAGGTCTTTTATATTTTGTATTAATGGGGACATTGTTAAAATTTAATTTATCAGAGACCAAGTTTGATGGCATACTCTGGTAAGAACATGATGATTCAGGCACATTAATGTTAGAAGTATATACTAATGTAATGTTTGTGGTAAGGATTTTGCAGAATCTCTTAAGATAAAAATGTACATAACTTTTACCTAGCAATTCCTCTTCTATGAATTGAAGCTACACATTTAATTTCATATATATGAAAAACATTGAAACATTACTTGCAGTATTATTTGTTTATCAACATGTGACTGATTATGTTTTGCTGTACCCATCTGATGGAATACTATGCACCTATTAAAGCAGCTTAGTTTGCACTCGTATAAAATTGATCTCAGAGACATTAAGAAAACATGTCTATATGTACTCTACAAGCAAAACCTCTGAAATGTTACAAAAGAATTTGGGAAAAGTAGTCACACTAGTGAAGGTGAGCAGGGAGTCCAAGGTGGGAGGAAAATTTATACAACATTCTCTTTGGGACCTTTTGAGCACTATATCCTATTTAAATTAAATTAAAATTTTAATAGTCTATGGAACTTCAAGTCAGGAACAAGCATGCAATAAACTGTTCTATTTCAGTGACTTCAGTAACCTGAGAGTTGAAAGTCTAAAAAATTTCCTTCTGAATGTAATTACACTTATCACAGGTTGAGGATCACTTATCTAAAATGTTTAGGACCAGAAGTGATTTGGACTTCAGATTTTGAAATATGTTGTATATACAAAAACGAGGTATCTTGGGTAAGGGACCCAAGTCTAAACATGAAGTTCATTTGTGTCATATATAACTTATATACATAGCCTGAAGGTAATTTTCCATAAATTTTTAGTGTGCCTGGGTTTTGACTGCCACCTATCATGAGATCAGGTGTGGAATTTTCCACCTGTGGCATTACATTGGCACTCAATTTTTTTTTTTTTAATTTTGAAGTACTTTGGATTTTGATTTTTTTTGATTAAGGATGCTCAAGTTCTATGTACAAAAGGCAAGTCTCATCATAGGCCATGCAAACTCATGGCCAGGAAAGTATTTCTTTTTACATGTTTCACAAATAGATATTATAAAATTAAAATGTACCATTCTTTACTTTCCCCAACATGCTTAGTAAGTTTAAAGCATGTCTCTGTAAGGTTAGAT
The DNA here is from genome assembly GCF_021218885.2 of Marmota monax. Lineage (NCBI taxonomy): Eukaryota > Metazoa > Chordata > Mammalia > Rodentia > Sciuridae > Marmota > Marmota monax. Next base: position 7,219,522 of record NW_026693933.1, on the reverse strand, counting down.
AAAGGAAGCTTTGTAGCCATCATTACGTGTCTTCACTGTAAGATTTATTGCCATAATTGTGACAGAGCAAATGATTTTTCTTCCTGGCAGCAAAAATAGTTTTAAAAAGAAACTAGGTATTGTTTTTTCTTTTCCAAGCAAAGTATAGATACCCCAAAATTACATGGTGTCACAGAGCATGCCATGGTTAGAAAAAAATGATGCTCTGACTTTCCAGTCTTATTTAAGAAAATTACACAGTTAACTCTTTGTACCTTTGAAGGGTGTCTCTGTCTGATGAACTTTGTTATTAGAACTACATTCAGCTGGAAATTGTGTATTAAACCTAACTCATTTTGGAGTTAACAAAGTAGATTCTAAAAGAAAACAGAAATGTCATAGCAATAGATAAAATTGTGCAACTGTTGTGGAACATTCCGAGATGTTTTACCAAGCTACTGATGGAGAGAACCAGAAAAAAAATATGAAAGACTTGCTAGATGATTGCCGAGTGGGCTATTAATGAACCAAGGGTAGATACTTCATTTTCTGTATTACCATCTGCACATGCTCAGACCAAGAGGTTCATGCTACTAACTTTTTCTTTTTTCTTGTTTGCTTCATCAGTCACCAACTCCTGGTATCATTGCTGGGTGTTTGGGACATAAAAGTAAATAATGTATAATGTCTGTCCTTCAAGATCTTACAGGAGATTGAAGGGAGGTGAACACAGAAACAAATAAATGCAATACCATGTATTAAGTGGAATAAGAGAGAAAAATCCCTTGGGAGTCTAGAGGGAAGTCATCTAATTCAGTTTGAAGTGTACGTGGGTTTGTGTGTCTGGGGAAGGTGAGATATGGAAGGAAGATAAAGACAGATTTATAGAACTGTGAAGGGAGTTTCTGTGATTTGTGAAAGTCAGCTCAGGTACTGTGTGGGTTCAAATGGGGTTGGGAGTGGGCCACCATAAGCAAAATCCCAGGTGGAGAACATAAGACTAAAAACATGGTGGTGAGAAAGATCCAGGTGACGGGGGGGGGGGGATGGAGACCAGGCTCAGGCAGCTGTGTTGCTGAAACATGGTAAAAGCAGGAGGAAGAAAAGATGAATGGAACAGAGAAGCAGGATTCAAGTAAGAGGTTCCCAGTGAACCAAATATGTGATTCAGGATGGACTTTGAGAAAAATGCAGTGAGAATTGTGATCTTTTGTCACCCATAGAGTCTACTTACATCAGTAATGCACACTGTGCAACTTTATTTAGATGCTTAGCTACATAATTCAGTTTACAGGAGAAAACCAGCTTAATGAATGAAAACCATGGTAATAATTAGCTTGTTTTCTGATTACCTAGAAATTTTAAAAAGAACATTTCCACTGTAGAAAATATTGCTTATTTGGAACTGGCTGCCACGCCACAGGAAGCATTGGATGAGCCCCATTCGTAGAAGTTTCTTTAGACCTCAGGGAGCTGGTGTTTGAAGTCTCGGGGTATTACCACTAGATGATGCTTTTAATTTGGAGATACTGAAAGAAAATGGGTTTTAAAAATTAAAAAAACAACAACACCTGAATAAGCAATTAGAAGAAAAGTAAATTATTAATGCCTAACAAAGTAATTGTATAAAAGTAACTGTAAAACAAGTAACCATGTAAAAGTAAAAGTAACTGTGATAGATTGGTTTCAATACTGCTTGCTAATCTTTTTACATGTGGTGTTATGGTATTATTTTTCCATTTTTCTCTTGGGAAGATGGATCCTTCTTAGGAGGAATGCACATTGATACGTTCTTTGAATCCTTGCTTACCTAAAAGTTTTGACACAGTCATACCATCCAGATTTTATATGGAATTCTTGTTTCTCAAGCTTTTTATACCTTAAAATTCCAAAATTATCACAATTTTTCTTTCAATAAATATCACTAAAGAGAAATTGGAGCAATCGATTGCTGCTTCTTTCTGAATAGCAATTACAAAAATTTCCCCCTTGTTCTCAATTTAAAATTCTAAAGCCATGGCTAATAAGAGGCATTTAAAAAATTTTTTTGATTCTGATGAGTCAATTGGAGTTCTGATTTTTCTTCAGGAAAGATTCTTCTTCTAGTATATCTGTGTTTTTCTTCACTCATGATTTAGTTTCTGTATTTGAAACTTTTATTTTAAGTGAGATCTCAAATATGTCTTCTTATATTTTTTTCCTCATCTTTTTTTTTCCCTTTGGATTTTTAACTCTGCTTCTGGGAAAGTGTCTTAGGTGCATTCCCCACAGTACATAAATGAGTTTGCAAATTGTTTGTGCTGTTTTCATCTGACGCCAAAGCAAATTTGCATTTTTCCATCACATTTTTCTTTTCATTATTTTATATTTTAACTGTATTTGCATCTCCATATTTATCGCATTTTGATTTTTCCTATGACTGTCTGCTCTTCTGTCAAAGGGACTCTCTTTCAATACTTTTGAGGAACCAAGCATAGATCTTCTGTTATTTTCACCAGCATATTATAAGTTGCCCTCTTTCTTTGAGACTTTTGGACAATGTTCTAACTTGCAGTTAAGTGGCAATATTGATGTATTTACTTCTTTTCTACAAAAGTGGTTTCCTAGATTGCTTAAAATATAGCAAAAGAAAATGAACTAGAAGCAGAAAGAGGAGAAACAAGGAGAAAGACCTTAAATAGATCTAGGGATAAAACAAATATAAAATACTTATACTGAAGTTCCACTCTCTTTGGTATTAACAGACACCTGTTGAGGGATGAGCAGTAATATACGGATTATAGTATCTCTAAGTAAAAAATGAACAATTGTTCTGGAGAAGTTTAATTCTTCTACATGTTAAGGTGAGGAAGAAATCACCCTTGAGGTTCCTCATCCATGAGACTTTCTGCATCATCATGACTTCAAAAACATCTGGAGGAGAGGTACATGGTCAGTGTCTTGTTGCTAATGACATGTGTTAGCAACTTTATGTCAAAGAAAACTCAAGCCTAGAGATATTTAGAGTGTATGGAGGGGTACAGGGATTTCAGTCACATTCATTCAGTGCTTCTAAGTAAACTTGCTTTTCTCGTCTTTTGCTAAATATTTGGAAGCTGTGATTTTGAGATTTTTTTTCTTTCTCTTTTGCAATTATACAGAAAGTTAGAAAAATTTTCCCAATTAATTTCAGAACTACATCTTAACAGAAAGTCAAGACAGAATTGGCATTGCCACTCTTGTAAAAATTATTGGAGCCTAGCAAAAACCATGTTAATTAAAAACAATGGGGGGATGATGGTGGGGAGAGAGACACAGATCAATTCTGCCTTTAAGTAGAGAATTACCTAGGAGTCAAAACATTACTCATGAGCAAAATGAAGCTTCTTAGAAAATAATTTATATCTACTTTAATGCACACACAGATGCTAAATGAAGCCCCAAAGTTCTATTTGTAGGTTTTGGGTGCAAAAATTTAGCAAGAAAATCTTTCAAGGCAGGTGAACTCCATAGTGGCCATAATGCCATCTAACTAAAGTATTCAGAATGCTTTGCTTCGAGCAATGTGTTTCCTGGTATGCATGCCAAAAACCTGTTGCCTGAACAATTACAAAGCAAATGAATAGATTGATCATTAAATAGAAAGAACTTAAAACTTGGATAGTATTGTAAATTTTTTTTTGCTTGAAATTATTTGAGAGACTTTTGGAAAAATAATTGGATTGGAAATCCAGATGTCCATTATGTACACAATTTGATCATGACAATGAGATTATGTCCTTTATATTTCTGAAATTTTGTCGCTGTTGTTGTTGTAGATTCTTTCATATTATACAACAGCTGAAATGATCTCTCCTAAACCTTTAAAAATGATTTTGATTTTTTTTTCCTCTTGTAACTTAGAATCTTCCTAAGTGGTGGAGTAGTGAACTGACAATAAATAAAAAATCAGAATGATTACAGAACTCCATTGTTTGGATCATGAGCCTCTAAATATTTGTAAACTTTCTAATTCTGTGTTCCTGGGGTACATTTTCTGAGACTGAGAAGATTCCAAGATCATTTGTGAAAAAAGCTTGTTATTTATTTATTTATTTGTTTGTTTTTCTTCCTCAAAACTGCCTGGAAATGTCTATTGTCAATAGACAGAACTGCTTCTTTCTGGATCTTGAGGCCAGGATAATTCTGTTTGGAACAGGTCAGCAGGAAAACCATCTTCTGTACTTTCCCATGGCCAAGAGGTACTTAGAAGATAGCTAAACAGATGGGTAGGCAATACAGAGAAGAAACAGAACAAGTTTCACTGTGAGGTTTAAAGGCCAAAAGAAATCTTAAAGGACACTATGCAACCTGAGAAACAAACCAGTAGTGATGGGGTTAGGCCGGAGAAGATGGAATGAATATCCTGCTAGTGGCTTTAGTGAGTCTCTATAGCCAGCAGCAGAGAGGAGGTTTTCACTAGAGAGAAATGTAATCTTTTAACAGTGCCCTCAGTTTGTATCTGTGGGAAACCCTCACCTTCATATTATCACAATGATGCCACTACAACTATGCTCATAATAAACGAGAAAACTATTTGTCCCACTACCCTCCCCAACCAGTATGGTGCATATTAAAGGAAACTATAGTCAGAACAATTCTCATGCCTTTTCAAGTGTCAGTGCAAAATATGGTAAAAGGCATCCAAATTCAATCCAATTATCCCTCTGCCTTTCCAAAGGAAAAATTGTTCTGGGGTGAACCTGACCCTTGTGACAAGTCTGAATGAAGTGGTGCACTTCAAGGAGAATGTTCTCGGCTGGGAACCTGCAAGTGCTTGAAGGGGCTGATGAAGGCTACAGCCCAGACACTGTTTCCATAGCCATAGATGCTGCTTCATAAGGGTGTATTTCAACATTGGGAACGTCATTGCTATTATGTGACAAGATGACAAATACTCTCCGATGAACCACACACATAAAAGGGAAAAATAACATTTCCTTACCTTGGGAGGGCTCAATAGGTCCATCTAGTTGCAGAAGCTGGCTTATATTATTTTGTCCAGAAAGTTTCAACCTGGAGATGGATTCAAAGCAACAACATTTTAAAAAAGGAGTAGGATGCGAAAAAAACAAGGATTTAGCAAGAAGCCAGCCTGGGGCACACCAGATGGGCTTTGAAGAAATATTCTAAATTTAAATCTAATTTAATTCCAATCTAATTCTAATCTAAAGAGGGCTCTTCTGATCCCCCTTTAAGTATTTGTACTGAACAAGGTGAAAATATTTGTAATTGTCAAAGCAGAATCTCTCAAAATACAAGAAAGTGAAGGCATATTCTAATAAACATTGACCTCTAAACACCTGACTGTTGTTCCTAAGGGTACCTGGTATCCCCTACAATTACACAGACAAGTAAAAAAATTGTTACTCTCGGCTGCAACTAGATAAAAATCTGATGGTCTGTATGATTGATAATCCTTTTGTAAATCAGCTCCACATACAGATGCAAGCCTGCACGGGGACTTGCTGCCAATCACCCAGGCTTGGCTGAGTGATATCATTTTTCAGTCTGATCAAACCAATATGATCTAGAATAGTTGTTTTCTCTCACTCTGGGTTGTTTAAGTTCAACAAGTGGCAGGGGAATTTAATGGACCATGTGGTATCAAAAACATCTAAGTGAGTGATTCTTTCTTTGATGTCTCTGTTCTTTTAAACAGGGAATAATATTGAATGTTTATAAACTTCAGAATAAATTTTGGGGAAAAGGGCTGGTGAGAATCTATTCTGGTAAAAACTGGGTATTATTAAGGAATGGTGGGTTTTAAATGCATTGCTTAAGTTCTTAGGCATCATTCACCTCTTAAGAACATTTTCAGCAAAAACCACATTTATATTTGTAGAATGATTAGATCTTGGCTACTTGGATGCTCAGAGGTTGACACTGAGCTTTGAGGGCTCAATTTTTTGAATTCATGGACAAAGTTTATATAAGGGGTGAGAAACAATGATTCACATTCTGGAATATCAGTTTTTGCCTATTTAACTATAGAAAGCTCATCTTCATCAAATCTTCCTCAAAATGTAAGTCTTATACAGTTGGCTCTGTGTTACCTCTTTGTGATAAATTATTAAACCTTACAAGGGACTTTGGGATTTTACGGTAAAAAATTAAAGATCCACAGAAATACCAATTAAATGCACAAGCTCTGGTTCATGCTATCAGATTTCTGTCCTGTATTTACCTATTATCTGTTACTTATTTGAACTTGGACAAGTTACTTAACCTCTCTGAACCTCATGTTTGCAACAGTAAAAAGGGGTTAACAGCTATGTCTTGAAGGATGGGTGAGAGTTGAACTAACTCATGTACAGCTGTCAGCATAGTGCCCACCACATGGTGATCACTCGGTAAAGCAAACCACCATCTTGGGATGTTGTGTGAGTAAGCTTTGGGAATGTAATGCCTGTGGAAGGGTTGTTTCTTCCATGTGAACCAGCCTGAGAAGGATTTTATTTTTCAATTTTCATGTTTTATTTTGCTTGTCTTTCCTTTAGTTTTCTATCCATTCACCATTGCCTCATTCTTAATGCAACCTTGCAAGGGATGATTCTGCTGGGGAGACAGATTCAGAGCAAGAAGATGGTGGATTCCTCATAAAGATTAGCGTAGAGAACACATAAAAAGAAACCCAGTACCAGGCTCACCATAGGGATTTGGTTAGGGGAACAACTGGAATACCTATTTCTACTGAGATATCCATTATCATGATTTTCTTGTCTGCAATTAGTATGGATCACAAAGGGGTGAAGTTAATCTTCTGGTCACCTTTTCAAACAGGCAGGTATGTGTCAAACCCTCCAGGCGTGCACGTATGCACTACACATGAGATTTCCTTCTGACATTAGTCCCCTCACATTTACAATAAATTCTGCCCTCAATTCTGCATGACATTGCTGGCAGAAGGACACAGTTGTGAGATAAGTGTTTGAGGCACTGACAGCAGTCCCTGGACTCAAACGTTGATTTGCTGGTGTTCTGCCATCTTCTATAAAGTAAAGATCATGTCCTTGGCATTCATGATAGAGAAATCTTCAGAGAAGGGGTTGGTTAAAAATGAGCATTTTAGTAAAAAATACTTGCTATTCCTCTGTCACTGCCCAAGATAGGAAGATGTGGAGTCAATTTAGTGGGCTTCAATTGTAGCTGACTTTGGAAGGAATAATATACTCATGTCTTTTTAGATGCATATTGAATAGGGAGCTATCTGGAGGGCTGAGATTTTGCACATTGCAACCTGATCAGACTTACAAATGCAGACTATTGCCTTCAAACAGGGAGAGGTAAATCCCTGTATCTGGGAGGATACATGTGTTTTAAGGTATTGGGAATTGAACCCAGAGCCTTGCACATGCAGGGAAAATGCTCTACCACTGAGCTACATGCCTATCCCTGCTGGCTGTATTGGTAAATAAGCTTAGTAAATGCCTTTGCAGTGGAGGGAGATTTCAGAGGCAAGAAGGCAAGGAAGGCCCCTTGTCTCCCAAGTCACTACCTCATGCCTAAACCTGCATTTTACAGTGCACAGTTTGGTGCAGAGGAAGAGGTACCAGCAATCTGAAACCTTCAGGGAAAACACTGAGTGTGTCCAATTAACATGAGCATTAAATTGAAAAGATGAAATATGAGTGAAATAAAGTTAGTTGGTTCTATATTATGGGAGAACTTTGGAGAAACATTCCAAATGTGACCTGAGACCATAACTATGTAATATATTATTTTTTCTTCCCAGAGAAAGTAAATACAATAAATAGACCCTGGGTATCTTAAGCAAGGTATCCCAAGTCTTCTTCCATGAAATAATTTGTCTGTTTGTAATAAAAGAGAATGTGTGTGTGGAGGAATGAAATTTTAAAAGGGGAGAGAGGACATGCAATATCCTCAAAGAGCTTGGGAAAAGCTGTGAAGTCACACATTTTTTCTTTTTATTTTTCTATTAAAAAAAAAGTTAGGCAGACACTTGTTCAGCCAGGGTCCAAGGGAGGCATAAAAACCTCATGTTCTGTCACCACAGCCTTTATTTCTGCTTTAAGCCAAACAAAAAGGGAGGTGAGTACCTTGTCCCCTCCTTTGGAATGATTATCCAGGGTGGCAGCAGGGGGCTTGCTGATAGGTCTTGAATAAAATCCTTTGGCTCTCACAACACGATCAAGTGTACGAGATTAGCTCTGATGCTGATGACTGTTCAGATAGGTGAAGAATCCCACTTCCTGGAAGAGGATAAAAAAAGATTTCAGGAATACTTGGCTCTGCAGTTGAGAAGAGTGAAGAAAAATTGGAAGTCCTAAGTTGCTCTCAGTTTCTTGACTTCGTTATGTCTGTTGCAGTATTTCATATGAAGTTTTACTAAGTGGCATGGCTGAGTCCAGTCTGTCTCTGTGAAGTAAGTTTGGAAAGTTACCATCTTGGGAAGGTTGGTCATAATATCAGAGCACAAAAATGAATATAAACCTCAGAAAGTGAGACCAGCCTTCTTACCATAAACATACTCTAGCTCTTACTCTATGGAATAAAACAAATGTAGGTTCCCAGGCAAATAAAGAAGATATGGTGGAAACTTTCATGATGAGAGCTGGATACATCAATGAGAACAGCTAATAATGTACCCACAGAGGAAGGACACCGCTCATGGTGAAGTACTGGTTTGTGGTTGCCCACTGATTTCCAGGTCCTTCTTCCATCTGTGTCTAGGTGAATTGCATAGCCCATGTCTCCTGGACTTGAAGGAGAAGTTTCTTAAGAACTGAGAAATTTGAAGGGAGTTTTTTCTGCTATGTTGGGGATCAAACCCAGGGCCTCGCAAATGCTAGGCAGGTGCTTAATCACTGAGATCAAAGAATTTTTAAAGTTGCTGTTTCCAATTTATTCATCCATATGTTTATTCGGTATGTATTTATTTAGAGCCCATTATTCTGTGCCAGGGCCTGTCCAAGTACAAGGAATTCAGTGATAAGGAAAAAAAAAAACCCTCCAGCTTTATCTCTGTCCTTATGGGACTATATTCTAGAGAATACAATAGGCAATAATCATAAAGCCATACCAACAATGTAAAGTTCCATCTTTGGCTGGTACTAGGAAGGAGAGAAATGCTGTAATGGTATCAGTGTGGATTGTTTATATTGTCTAGATGGGAAAGGATAATGACCCTGAGCGAACACATACCCAGATGAAACCTAAAATATGAGTTGGAATCCATTTAGCTAAAGATGCGAAGAGGAAGAGAATTCCAAGAAGGGGGAGCAGCACAGTAGTCTCCTTATTCTCAGGGCATATATATATCAAGACCCTAGTAGATCCCCCAAATCACAGATAGTACTGAACCCTAATGTACTAGTTTTTTTTATATGTGTATATCTATGTGATAAGGTTTAATTTATAAATTGGCATAATGAATGATTACTAATCAAATAGAACAATCATATAGAATCAATAAAATAGAAAAATTATAATATACTGTAATAAAATTATGTGATATGTCTCTCTCAAAATATCTTATTATACTGTACTTATCCCTCTTATTACGACATGAGATAATTCAGTGCCGATGTGATGAGATGAAGTGGTCTGAAAAACACAGGAATTTTAATTTGGCATTAGGCTCGTACATTATGGTTTCTTGAAACAGTACTGTAATACCATGAAAATTGATCTGATATTAGAGATGTCTACTAAGTGACTTGTGAGTGGGTAACATATGCAAAGTGGATACACAGGAGAAAGGGATGATTCATGTCCCAGGAATGTTGAAGTAGAATGATGTTTAATTTAAAGCTTATAAAGTATTTACTTCTGGAATTTTCCACATAATGTTTTCGAACTGCAGTTGGCTGTAGGTAACTGAAAGCATGTAAAGCAAAACCTGGGAGAAGGGGAGACCACTGTCTATGCCCATGCCTTGTGCCAGGAAGGATTGTGGCACATCTGAGGGACTGAATGGGGCCTGTGAGTGAATGTGGTGGAGAATGTGCTCAGAAAAGTACATCTGGATCATGCAGGGGCTCAAAGGCCGTTTTAATTATATTGTTTACCCTAAGATTAATGCAAAGTCTAGTAGTAGTGCCATAAAACAGACTTGGTATGTTCTTTTATGTTTTCATGCTCAAGACTTCATACAGCACTGATTCCAGCAAGTAGGGGAGACTCAGCACTATCCCATTTGGCTCCTCAGGTTTTGTGCTGCATATTCATACCACACTTGTTGTGACCCAATGGACATCTGGGAGCTGCAGGGTGGGGTAGCCATGGGCAGACATTCTCTGATCTGCAGACAGGCTTGCTTTCTCTAAATGCAGAATCAAAGGACACACTTGAAATTGAAAGTGTGTGGAAGGAATCTAAATTGGTTAAATGTCAGATACATCCATGATTTATGTCTCCTTTACATCTCATTGCTGATAAAGCTAACACTCCTCTATTAGTTGAGTGAGTGTGTGTGTGTGTTAGAAGATGTGTGCCGGTTTGCATAGGAAAAAAATTCCAGCAGGACCTTGGAGGTCCATTAGCTTATTTCTCCTTTACCACAATAAAGTCAGGGAAACATCTGACCTAGAAAAATGCAAATTTCATTCCATACACTAGGCAACTCCCTATGAATTTTTCTTTTGTCCTTTTTATTACACATGAAATTCATACTCATTTTAGAAAAGTAGAAAATTTGTACAACCAAAACCCATAACACTGGAAATTCATAATTGTGTTAATATTTTAGTATATATACTGTCAGGTTTATTTTTTTTCTTGAATGTGTGCCTATGTGTCAAGGGAGGTATGTGTTGTACCTTGGAAATTTCTAATATAGCCATATAATTGAATGATCAATGGATTCATTTTTAATAGAAAAACCAATTCCTGATTACAATGGAAATGAATCTGGAGGCAAGTGGAGGTGGAAAAGCTACAGCCCCCATCATGAAATGAATGTTTTCCTGCAAACTCTAAATTTCACAACAAACAATTCTGGCTTCCAATTTTCAACATAATTACTTCCCTTCAAGCTGTCAGTTATTTTAGGTGACAATGTGGAAAAGTTGAAAGAGTAAATAGATTATGAGGAAAAGTAAATCGATGTCCTTAGACTTTCAATAATTAAAAAGAATTCTCCAAATATTAAGTGTGTATTTCTCACCCTATCTGTGGAAGCATGGGAAATCTGGCCATTGTTGATCCTTCTTAGGTCAGAAAGCCACCTGAAGTGTGGCTATTTACACATTTGCATATACTGTAGGTGTTGGTTTTCTAGGGCTGCCACAATAAGAGACCACAAACAGAACAGCTCAAAGCTGTAGAAATGAATTCTCTTGCAATGCATGAGGTCAGAAGTCAAATATCAAGGTGCTTACAGCATGCTTTTCTCTTATTTCTGGTAGTTACCAGTAATCTTTGGCTCTGGTCCTTGGCTTATAGCTATATCACTCCAATTTCTGCCTCCATACTCATATGGTCTTCCTGTGTGTGTCCTGTGTCTCTGTATCCAAATCTTCCATCTTTTTCTCTTACAAAGACATCAGTCATTGGATTTTGGTTTTTCCCTAATCCATTATGACTTCACCTTGACTTGCTCGCATCTATCTATAAAAACCTTATTTATAAATAAGGTCAGATTCATAGGTATTGGAGATTAAAACTTGAACTTATCTTTCTTGGGAACACAATTCTACCCACCTCACTGTCTACTACATAATACAGTATGTAATAATTTATCTTATCCATTACTAGGATCATTATGAGAAAATTAAATAAACTTGCAAAGCAGTTTTGTTTTCATTCATGTTATAAGAATTCTATTTGCAATTCCCTAGGCCACACCAAAAATATTGAATAATACCAAGAACAAAAATCATTTCCTTTGGCACATGGTAGAAAGATCCTAGACCAACATCAAATTAAATCTGGACAATAGAAGGGGCAGAGAGCTGGTTCATGAGTCTTCGAAGATGTCTTCGTGTGTTAATTTAAGGATGTATTAATCTATTAACATGAGGATGAAAAATGCAGATGAGAGTCTCCTATGGAAGGTAGCCTTTTCATTATTATTGTAAGAAACACTGCTGTGCATATAAAAATACACAAACATAGCATGAGAGTTATTCTTTAATTTTAATAGAATTAGTATGTAGTCCTTTACAAAGTAGAATGTGAAAAATTTCAGCATTTTTAAAGGTAGGATGTTGTAATATAAAGTCTGTTTTCTTCCTGAGTCTTTGAGACAGTTTAATTGCTGTGAGCACAAATCCGAGAAATTATAGTAAAACTTGTCTTAATCTTTACTGCGTTTCTCATATCTGATTAATTTTTTTCTGTAAAATATTTTTAGAAATTAACTTATTTCCTAGAAAATAGAATTGTGTAAAGTGAATTACATTTGCCTATAGATCTACATTGCTTGACATGACCTGCTGCATATTGATAACTGCCATTATGAAGGGGGTGGCGTAAGGAAGGGCAGGCAGGGTGTCTGTTCTCTCAGTGTCATCGCCTCATGGTTTTGCTTTCCCAGCCTCCATCCTGTACTTTATCACAAAGCCTGTGCTCCTCTCCACCCAGCCTAGACCCAGGGCCATTGTAGACTTAATTCCCTCTGTTGTACCATTTCTGCAAAGACCTAACTAGCAGTTAGAATGTAGATGCTTGGTGCAGAGAAAAAAGTGGGGGTGTATGGCACAAATGTGTGCATGTATGGCCCCAGAATTCCAAGGTTTCTGTGCATCTGGGACTTCCACGTCTCCCTGAGGCCCTGTGAGGGACCCTGGCCAGCATCTCCCCACTGTGATGCTGCGTCTCAGTGGAGGCTTCATTTTCTGCAACACAGACTTGCACAAGCTTCACATGGGCTTCATAGGATCCCTTCTCAAATTCAGCTGATTTTAAAATGGCTTCCAAAGCTAGACAATCTATATGCAGTGATTTTGATCATTATAAAACATTTCATTTGGAGGATCACTAGTAACAATAACAGGAGAACTAGATGACAAATTCTACCACCAATATAAGATAGGAGACTACCATTCCTATTGTACTGTCATAAAAAACAATGAACATCAATAGAAAAGTGTTGGCATCTGTAGCTCTGAATTAAGAGTCTTTGCTTATTGCTAATTAAGTATGGTCCATGGTATAGACTTGAAGTATATTTTGGGGACTTCGGATTGTTTCTCCTTGTAACAGTGACATGTGTGAATGAGAAAGGGTGTGATGGAACTATTTAACTCTAGATGCTCTGTGATCTTTTTCTTTCACTCATCGGAAACAGAGAGAAATTACTTTCTGTTGCTAGCTGTTGAGATTTCATGGCTTCTCCCCACCCCAACCCATTAATAATTTTTGTTAGATTGCATAATTTATAGTATCAGTTTTGAATGCATAATGTAATACCGTATACTGAAGGGTAGTTAGTCTTTCTTCAAATAGGTTACCGAAAATGAAATAAATACCTAGATTAAATTTCCATACTAGGGAGAGAAAAATGAAATAATTTGCTGACTTGCAAAAGTATGTAATAGACATTGTGGAGATGATCTCAACTCTAAACAATTACCTCATTGTTCTAGTTATCCCAGATAACTTCATTGTAAAAGCAATTCTGAAGAAAAATTTTGCTGCAATAGTTGAACAAAAGTAATTATTTTTAATAAAAGTGTTTATAATATATCCAAGTAATAATAAATGAGGCAAAATTAGTAACTTATAGTGTAATATTAAAACATGACCAGTTTATTTTAGTGCCCTGACTTTGTGAATGAAGGGATTTAGGACCCTTAAAATATGACTTCGTGAGTAAGAGCTAGAAAAATTTTGCTTTATCTTTACATTTGGCCCAACATTTTATTTTTAAAAATTACTAAAGAAAATGATTACTAGAGACTTAATTATATTTATATAAATTTATTTGTTTTTAGAGATTTATAGTTTTTCTGTAGTTGTAAAAATTACAATTCATGCTCCATATTAAGAGGCATCTATTAAAACAACTGTGATATTTTTTTCATGCCACCACCTGCTCCTTGCTAGTGTCTACCATAAATTGATAATATTGTTAGTCCTTTTATTTTACTATTATTATTGTATTTTTTCACAGATTCAAACCCCTTAATTCACTAATCTTTTGTCTTCCTGAGAAGCTATGAAACTTCATCTGTGGGACTGATCCAAGACCCTGTGGGAATCCCAAATAGAATTCTAATTTTCTCTGGGCATTGGCCCCATTTGTTGTTTGTTCCTCTGAAATGGTATCATTTTCATGATGATAATAGGATTATTATGTTTATCAGGACATGTGTTGCCCTCCTTAATGCAACCTTGCTTTTTTCCCTTTGGAAAAGAAGGAGCCCAGGATTAAGGGGGACATGGAAAGATGAACTTATGGAGACAACAGTGAAATTAAAAGATGGGAGCTAACGACTTTTAAATACTTTAAAAATAAACATAGTGCATATCAAAATCATTAGGGAATCCAGTTGGTGGAAGTAACAAGTTATGATGTGTGAAAATGAATTGCCCATAAATTTCTTCTATTTTGAGTCATTTATTGTCTTTTGTGGTTGCTTTCACCACATGTACATTTTTACTTCTAAAATGTACTTTCCCACATAAAAAATGTTTTATTAGCCCATCATTGCTTGCAAACAAACAGCAATTTTGCCTAGATTGTTTATTTAATGTGACTCCTTAAAACTGCCTATTGCTAATTATTTGGAGGTTTTTTTTTCGTATTTTCTCCTATTCTGAAGTACTGTGTACATAACATCGTCACCATCATCACAATTAATACTCTTTAAGATGCGATTCTAATGTGTTGAATTCATCTAAATTTTCACTCCTTTCCTAAATAACAAGTTGTTTTATAATAGCTCAGTAATTTGTTGATCTTTGTCCATGTCTGTGAAATTCACTATACTTCTAAATTTAGAAATTCTTTACTAAAACGATTATACTAGTTTCTAATTTCCTCCTCAAATCTTTTTTAGTGAGCACAAGATAAAAGGACTTAACAATTCAAGCTGGAGAAATTGCATATAGCCTTGATAAGCTTCGTAATGCTAATGCTGTTTTGATAGAGAAAACCACAAGTAATGCAAATAGCAGTCTCTACTCTCCAGTACAGGTGTGTAATAAGCACATGTAATTAAACCAAAGATACATAATGGTTTGTTGTTGGATACGCATTTACAACAGCTGACTACGCTCTTAATGTGTGGTTCATGAGTTAGGTAATTTTCTTACGTCTTCACTCATTGAACAAAATATTCCTCATGGACTCATATACAAAATGATTCTGTGCCTTTTACACAGTAGATTCCCACTGCTGCCTGTAATTTAGCGTCTTTGCCATATCAGCATTACCTAAAGATGATTAAAAAGAGCATGTAAATTCACAAACAAGTCATTTTATTCTTCAACTTAAATAATTTAGAAATGTCCCCCAAAAGGAAACTTATCAAAATGTAAGGATTTCGACATGGTTTCCATCTTAGTGAAATATATCAACTGTGCATTTAATCACTGCTATGCATAAAATATGGTTTATAGCTCTGCTCTGTACATCAAATAAACTTCTTTGTATATTATGAATCTGAGTCTTTTAAGGGGCATAAAGTACATATGAAAAACTGGTACTGGTTTTTTAAAGTCAGTATAAAAGCAGGCAGCAATGCAAAAACTATTTTCAGTTATTTTTAATTCTGTATTTTCATTTTTTAAATAATTATACACACACACACACAATCCTTAGATTTGGAATTAGGCAAACCAAAGATAAGAATGATGAACCTGTATAATAATGTGAAAATTTCTTTATTTTAAACTCTTTTAATTGTTTCCCTCCTTTTATCATGAGACCATAAAACATCATGAAGACATTATCATATATGCACAACTGGGATGTTGCTTTTTATAAGGAATTGTTAGAAGAGTCTGTCTACTGAGGCTGATAATGTGAAGAAAAATAGATAATTTAAATTTGTTTTTTATTTTTTTTTAAAAAAGTGCCCTTATTACACATGTATTGAACTATAGCGTGTGGTAAAAATGGTCATGATAATGTCGGAGCTCGATGGCATTTTTCCATAAATTACTGTGTAGGCACCATTAATCATTGTATTCAAGTGCTATGCATCACCTGTTTAATTCAGCTGGTTCTGATTTACACATCATTTCAAAGAATGCCAAGGGAACAGAATAGAAAAGTTTTACTTTCCACATTAGCTAAACAGGTCATCCCCTTCTAGTCATATCTCAGAACAGGACCCAAATAATCAACTTCATTCATTTGGTTAACTTTTAAAGACTTGTTTGCAATTATTTTTAGGCAAAGAGTTTGAGTCTCCATCAGGAACTTTAAGGAATGAAATTAATTCGGTCTCAGTGTAGTCATAGCTATTCTTGTTGTCACTTTAGTTTTTCATGAAATAATAATTTCTCCTTCTATCCCTCCACTGCAAAGAGGTGAGGGGAGAGACTTGGGTTAAGTTTCCATTTTCAGAAAGAGAAGTCACCAAAAGAGAATACTGGTAACTTTCCACTATCATGTAAAATGCTACCTATATCTGTGCCCCCTGCCCCCATCCCCGCTTATTCTCTCTCTCTCCTTCTAATGTCTAATAGTTCAGATATGTCTTGGCACTCCTGGTTTCTCTTTTACTTAGAGTTCTAAAACCACTGGGAATCAGACTTTCAGTCCCACTCTCCCCTGTGTTGAATTTTCTTTCTTTCTTTCTTTTTAATATTTATTTATTTTTTAGTTGTAGTTGCACACAATACCTTTATTTATATGTGGTACTACCTTGCATATGGTAGGCGAGTGTTCTATCACTGAGCCACAACCCCAGCCCTACTGTGTTGCATTTTCCACCTTCTACTTATTAAGGGATCTAACATGTTCTCATCTCATTCAAATTATAAAAGCCCAGCTAGTCCCTCCAGATCCTTCCCTGTATTTTGTTTTCCTTCTAATGTTTTCCATATGCAGAGATTCTACCTATTCACATACCAAGTATTTGTCAGTTAACTCTGTTTTAACTTCAGTTCCCACCACATCATGAAGCTGCTCTTGCTAAAGCCCCTATCTTTAGCTCCTACAGATAATTTCCAATTCTCCTGATGAAATTTCTTTTTTGGAGTTCTTCCTCCTCTCCCTGAACTTTAAGTATTAGAGATATTTAAGGTTTCATTTTGACTCATGTCTTATCTCATTTTACTCTTCACTCTCACACACTAGGCAATCTTTACCTTCTTTCACATCTTCTAATAGGATCTATATGAGCAATATTTACCTCTAGTCCAGTGTTCTCTGACCTTCAGATCTGTATGGTGAATTTCATAGTTGGCCTTCTTTTTTGGTTTTCTCAC
This sequence comes from Marmota monax, assembly GCF_021218885.2. Classification (NCBI taxonomy): domain Eukaryota; kingdom Metazoa; phylum Chordata; class Mammalia; order Rodentia; family Sciuridae; genus Marmota; species Marmota monax. The sequence goes on along the minus strand of NW_026693933.1, from coordinate 7,202,179 downwards.
AAGTATCTCAGCACACCATGTCAAAACACAACTCACAATTTCTCTTTAAACTTGCATCTCTTCTAGCCCTCATCAACTTCCTAAAGAACATATAGTTACTATAAACTACCAAAAATACAGAAAAAAAGAAAAATATTGAAAGCTTCAAGAGAGAAGTGTTAAGTCACTTAGAAAGGCAAATGTATCAGAACAACAAAATATTTCCTTGTAATAAATCTAAAGACCAGAAAGGCATGGGATGATATATTTTAATCAATGAAATAAAAGAATTTCCAACCTAAATTACTACATTAAGCAAGGGTTTATTTTAAAATCAAAGAAGAAGTAAATAACTTCCAATTAAAGCCTAAATCAAAGGAATTCAGGACCTCTAAACCAGCATTACATAAGATATTTAAAGAAATCCTACACCCAGAACAAGGAGCAAGATAAAAACATTACAAGAAGATGGGAAAGAATAAATTGCCCGAGAAGAGTATATAAGCAAATAAGAACCAAACATCATTAATCACCAAGCCTCTAAAATGAATATGGGACAAAGAAGCTAACATTGATTATTCAATACAACCAGAAGGAAAAAAATTACTACAAATTTTTTTTAGAATGAAAGATATTACTATATCACTTTCAACAATACCATGAAGACAAATGGCCTCAATTCTCCAATTAAAAGGTGCAGATTGTTTGATTGGATACAAAAACAAGACCAAGCAGTTTGCTGCCTACAAGAAATATACCTTGCCAACAAAGACATACAGAGACTTAAAAGTAAAGGTTGGAAAGTTATATTCCAATCAAATGGAATCTGAAAGCAAGTAGAAGTAGCTAAATTCATATTGAAAAAATAAACAGATTTCAAGCTAAAATCAGAAAAGACAAAAAAACACCTCTATATTTTGATAAAATGAACACTTATCATTAAGATATAATGATTGTAAATGTATATGGACCAAATGCCAGAGCATTAAATTTTATAAAACAAACATTAGAAGACATAAAGGGAGATGCATTTAATAGGTTTTACCAATAGATCATCCAGACCAAAAAAAAAAAAAAAAATCAACAAAGAAACATCAGAGTTAAATTATAGTACAGGTCAAATGGACTTAACAGATATCTATAAAATATTTCATCAATGCCTACAGGATGCACATCTTTTCATCAGTACCTGAAACTTACCAAAATAGACAATATTTTAGATCATAAAACAAGTTGAATAAATATTAAAAACTGATAATTTCTTAAATCTTTTTTGATTGCCATGAAATTAAACTAGAAATCAATATTAAGATAAACTACAGAAATTATAGCACATGGAGATTGAACAATATATTTTTCAACTTGAATCTATTGTATGAAATATGATATGTCAATAGCTTTATAATGTTTTGAACAACCAATAAAAAAATAAATTAAAAAAAAACAAAAAACAATATATTTTTGAATAAAGAGTGGGTCATTGAAGAAATCAGGAGAAATTTAAAAATTCCTAGAATCAAATGAAAATGGGAATACAATATATTAGAACTTATGAAATACAGCAAATGCAGTACTAAAAGGGAAGTTAATAGCTATGAGTGCCTTCATTAAAGAGAGAGGGAGAGAGAGGGAGAGAGAGGGAGACAGGGAGAGAGAGGGAGAGAGGGAAAGAGAGGGAGGGAGGGAGGGAGAGAGAGAGAGAGAGAGAGAGAGAGAGAGAGAGAGAGAGAGAGAGAGAGAGAGAAATCCAACAAGAATAACCTAATGATGCATCTCAAGGTCCTAGAAAAACAAAAATGAACCAATCCCAAATCAGTAGAAAGAAAGAAATAAAAATATCAGAGCAGAAATAAATGAAATACAGACTAAAAGAATAATACAAAGGATCAATGAAACAAAGAGTTGGTTCTCTGAAAATAAAAACAAAATTGATAAACCTTTAGCAAAACTAATCAAAAGAGAGAGAAGATACAAATAAAATTAGAGATTAAAAAGAGGATGTTATAATAAATAACACTGAAATCAAAAGGATCATAAGATGATACATTGAAAACTATACACCAGTCAATTGGAGTATCTAGAAGAAACAAATTTCCAGACACGTGACTTTACAAAATTGAACCAAGAAGATATAAAAAAAACCTAAATAGATAATGACAAGCAGTGAGATTGAAGCAGTAATAAAGTCTCCCAAAAAGAAAAGCCAGGACCAGAGAGATCCACTGTTGAATTTTATCAGATTTTTAAAGAGCTAATGCCAGTGCTCCTAAAACTATTCCAGAACATAGAAGGGAAGAAACTCTTCCAAATTCATTCTATGAAACCAGTATTAGTCAGCCACCCAAACTTGATAAGAACACACACATATACAGACCAATATATTTTTGATGAACATGCAATCAAAAATCTTCAATAAAACACTTGCAAATCAAAATCGATAACACATTAATGGAATATGAGTGATACAAGCAGCACCTTGATCCTTAATGTCTAGACCATGTAGGAAGAGAAACTAATTCACTAATGAATACCTTCAATATCTGAACTGGTATTAAGAAAACATTTATTAGCACATTGAGTCAAAACATGTAGTTCAAATGCATCCTTGTGACAATGTTTAGATTAGTTCCACCAAAACATGTCTTTTTCTAAAAAATGAATGAATTTTTTTAAAAAAATTTTTAGTTGTAGTTGGACACAATATCTTTATTTTATTTTTATAAGGTACTGAGGATTGAACCCAGGGTCTCGCACATGCTAGGAGAGCACTATACCGCTGAGCCACAATCCCAGCCCTATGAATAAAATTTTTAAGAGCAAAAAAATAAAAAATAACACATTAAGTGTTGCACACCATGCTTAGGTTGGTTTCTTTCCAGGGATACAAAGATGTCTCAACATATCTAAATCAATAAACAATACAATACATAAGTAGAACCAAGAATAAAAATTACATGATAATCTCACTAGATGCAGAAAAAGCCTTTGATGAAATTCAACATCCTCTCATGTTAAAAGCCCTGAATAAGCTAGGATAGAATGGAAGTGAGCCCAGGGACACTTGACCACTGAGCCACATCCCCAGCCCTTTAAAACAACTTACTTGAGACAGGTCTTGCTAAGTTGCTCAGGGCCTCACTAAACTGCTGAGGCTGGCTTTGAACTTGCGATCCTCCTGCCTCCACCTCACAAACTACTGGGATTACAGGTGGGTGCCACCATGCCCAGCTAAAAATTTTATGGAGAAAAATCTGTCAATTTCTTTTTCATGGTTTCTTTCTTTTATATCTTATTTTCAAAGCATTTTATCCACACCTTTAAATCTTCAATTTTTACCAAAATGTTCATTTTATTATAATGTTAACATAGAATGATCTTTAATTCATTGCACTGAAGACCAGCATAACCACCCTCTTTACTTAGCTTAGCATTTGACTGGGTAGTAAAGATGGAATCCAGTTCATGACTAACTACTGAGGAAGGCAAGGGTTTTCACATAATTTCTTTATAGCTTACTAGTTATTTGTCTAGACCCAAATTATATGAACCTACTATGCAACTTGCTATCAATGGAGAAATTAAAGCCAAGGAAACTTCAGCTACCAGAAAGTCTTAACGCATCTCTTCTTTACTATTTTACTCTCATATTGTACATGCTACAGGTAGAGCATCTCTACTCTGAAAAACTGAAGTGCCCCAAAATTTGATACTTTTTTTAGCATCAACACAACCCTTCCAATAGATGATTCCACACCTAATTTCATATGATGGGTCATGATCAAACTATAGGCACACTAGAAATAATCATATTAAATTACCTTCAGGCTATGTGAAGAAAATATATGTGAAACATACGAATTTCATGCTTCCATTTGGGACCCATATCCAAGATATCTCATTACATATATTTCAAAATAAAAAATATCCAAAATCTGAACTATTTCTGGTCTCAGGCACTTCAGGTAAGGGATATTCAACCTGTATTAGATTGTGGGATTTAAATAATCATTTCAGTCAAGCAGCATTTTGGCATGGGCCTTTTCCTGTCTTACTGTGAGATGGATTAAGACATAAAGAAATGCTTTGCCTCTCTTTCAGCCCAGTACTGCATCATAATTTTTCAGATACATTTGTCTGTGTCTACACATGTACCTGTCTCTTACTGAGAATTTGTAGCACGTTTAAAAACAAGAAAAGTTTTAAAAAGCAAGAAATTTCCTTCTGAACATCAATGACTATGCTATTTGAAAAAATAATAGAAAATAATGGATTATGCTTACATTAATTGATTTTTATATTGGAACATAAATGTATTAAAGGAGAACTATTAGGAAATTTTATGTGAAATTATATGCAAAGTTTTGGGTTTCTGATATTTCTCTCTGTGCTTAAGTGCCATATGTAAAATAAAATAGAACGTTACATAAAGCACACATCACAAATATATGTGTGCCTGAGTTCTATTATAATATATTTTAAAGTAACAAGTAGATTAAAAAGTATATTTATACATAGAGGTAATGGTTGCCCCTATGCAAAGTTGAAAGGTTAAAAAGCAAATAAATGCTTTAGGGATATTTGATATATTACATCTACATATGTATATATATCAAAATATTCAAAAGTACTCCCACTTCCCCATATATCTTTTAAATGGGTGTGTTGTTGGGTATGTCTTATATTGTGTATCTATCATTAGTAAGAGTTAAGTGTGATTACAGTGCTACATCTAAGAAAACTGAGTTGAGAAAGCAAGAGAAAATGTCATCAAGTGCTAAAGAACCTTCAGTGTCTCCTGTTCTACTTCTCAACCTCTAGATATATGAATCCTTGAATCCTTCCCGGGAGTCATTCTTCTTGTTCTTATAGACCTCTAGAGATGGAGGGCTTGTGGACACCCTTGATGGACTAATACAATGCTTCTTGCAGTGTTTATATGGTGAGGGGTTTTGGAAGAAGGATATTGGTGAAACAACAGTGCTGTCATATACAGTTCACTCCCGTGGCAAGTGAATCTGAAATAGCTATCTTATTCTCCAAAAGCAACTCTTCACAATTAAAAATCAAGAATGTCTAAATTCAGGCTGGGTGTGGTGATGCATGCCTGTAATCCCAGTGACTTGGGAGGCTGAGGCAAGAAGATCAAGGCATCCTCAGCAATTTAGAGAGATCTTGTCTCAAACTAAAGTAAAAAGAATTGGGGATATAGCTCAGTGGTAGGGTGACCCTGGGTTCAGTCCCCAGTATCAAAATAAATAAATACAAATAAAATAAAATAGACTTGTCTAAAAACCTAGTGGAAGGGCTGGGGTTGTGGCTTAGTGGCAGAGCACTTGCCTAGCATGAGTGAGGCATTGGGTTTGATTCTCAGCATGGTATATAAATAAAATAAAATGAAGATCCTTTGACAATTTATATATATATATATATATATATATATATATATATATATATATATATATATATATATATATTAGATTCTCCATCTCTGGAATTTTCAAGCAATGATTGAATGATCTTCCATTAAGGGTATAGAGAGAGTAACTCTGGTGAAAGGATTGGGAGGATCAGCACTTAAAGTGCCTTCCACTCTAAGGTTTTAAAACAAAAAAAGCTCATAATATTAATCTTTCCTGATGAGAGCTATCTTCTATCTTTAATAATCTTCATTGTCATTAATAAATTTTTTCAAATTATTTATTCATATAATATATATTTTAAACATATACATGACCCAAATATGTAAAATTATTTATTTCCTTTACATACAATATATATTTTAAGGCAAGCACTTAAATTATTCCTAACATTTTAGCAAAGACCTGAGAAAGCTCAAACATCAGTTCTTATGAAAAGGTGTTCTGTAGGTTTGTGCCTAGAATAAAGGCAATTGTACATTCTCCTAGAAACAGTGTTTTCTATATAAATTTTTTCTTGAATTTTGAATGAGTCATGCAAGATGCAATTATGCTGGCCTTGCTTTATCACTGTGTCTACATTCTATACCAGAGAAGAAAAGTAAGTTATGAACTTCTTTTTTAAAAAATCTTATTGGACATTCCAAATTCTATGTCCTTTTCTAAGTTGGCTTAAAATGATAGTCTTTTCTGATCTCAAAAGATTTCCTCAGAATAATATGTTAGTGGCAAAGGTGACTTCACAATAAAAACTTACCAAAAAAGAGTAACAAGTTGATTTATCTCAGGTATTTTGTCATAGTGACAGAAAGCTAACACAATACCTACGTTATAGGGTAAATATAAGTTGTGAATTAATTAATTCATGTGAAATGATTAAAATGGTGTCTGGCACACAGTTAACACTCAAGTTATTTCTTTTCTTATTTAAGGGGAAGTACTTGGAAATAGAGTCTTTAGCAGGAGAGAAAGCTAATGGTCTCATCTTAAAACATTTTTGAAAAATAAGAAGAGGAGGAATAGCAAGAATAGAACTTTAAGCAGCTTAGAATAGATACTAACACAGCTTTAACTCCCGCCTGTGCATTGATGATTTCCAGACTGTCTTGTTGGCCTTTACTCTGAGCTGCAGATCCATCTTTTACCACTTGTATATGACATCTCTCCTTGTGTGCTCTGCAGGTGGGTCAGATCCAACATTCAGAGGGGAAAAATCAAACTCACTGCTTTCAAAATCTAAATTCAGCCTCTTTTCTCCTTCCTTTCTGCTATGATTTAAAACCCTCCCTTCACCATACACAAAAGTACATATAGGCACATACATATATGAATTTACATATATTTATACTATGAATTTACAGGTATATATATGTATAGATATTTGTGTATATATGTGTGTACCTATACATACTTATATGTACATATTCACGTTTTATACATTTATGCATGGATATGCATATATGTGCACATACAATATGATTAGATGAAAGAAACACTTATGATCATAAGAACAGAATGTTTTAAAAAAATCTTAATAATGGAAACCATAACAAAAATTTTAATTTTAATTAGAAGGCCACACAAAAAACAAAACCTAAACTCTTGCTAAAATTAGATCAAACACAAAAAGAGATAAAATTTTTTTAGGAAAATGGAGGAACAATCCAGGAAATTCAACTCAACATTTATATAATTCTTGATCTAGAAAAACAGAATGAAGAAAAATGAGGGAGAGGATATAGACAAAGAAATAATAGAAGAAAAATTCTCAACTGACAGAATGGTGTCTTTAGATTAAAAGGGCACCTTGAATGAAGTGTCCAGGACAAAAAAAAATTATATATGTATATATATAAAGTATATATTATATATAATAAAAATTTTATATCAAAAATATATATGTGCATGTTCTATATATTCATATATAGCTTATATATGTATACATGTGTGTATTTGTATACAGAATATGCATATATGTGTGTATACACACACACACATATATATTCATTTAAATTTCAGAATACCAGAAACAAAGGAAAGATTCTAAAAATTTCAAAAGAGGAAAACCAGGTTATATAAGAAGAATCTGAATTCAGAATGACAGACTTCTAAGGAATAACAGAATTCTGGGAAACAATAACAATACTGTCAAATTTCTGAGTTTAACAAACTTTAACTTTGTATTTTCTACTCAACCACAGTATCCATCAATCAGGGATGAGAATAGTTTCCACAAAAATGAGAGGAACCAGACTCTATATACCTCTCGATCCCTCTTCCTTAAGAAGCTACTGGAGGTGTGTGCTTTGGCAAGATAAGGAGTTAATCAAATAAAAGGGACATAGGGTGAAGAACATGGGTTGGAAAAGGACAGTGAAAAGACATTTCCATCACTGACTTAGAGAGAAACCAGTCCAGATTGGGGCTGAGGACAGAGGGCTCCAGGAGATAGAACAGGTGGTTCCTAAAGTCATGTTGTGGAGGATCCCCATGCCAGGGAACAGCACAGGTCCTGTAGAATGGGAGAAGGACTGCCAGCAGCTACTCCCAGTTGGCAGCAGAAAGAGTGGGGACTTGGTCCTACAACTGCAAGGAATTGAGTGCTGCCTGAATGAGCTCAGAGGAAGGAACTCAAGCTTCAGATGAGATTGCAACCCCAGCTGATGCCCTCAGTTCTGCCTAGTGAAGTCCTGAGCAAAGGACACAGCAAACCCAGATTCTGACCCCCAGAAACTGTGAGAAAATAAGCTAGCGGTTGGTGTTACAAATGGCTAAGTTTCCGGTAATTTGCCAAGTGGAAATAGAAGAAAAATACAGCCATTCCCCTTTTCACCTAAAGATATCCCCTACATCATCAAGACCCAGTTCAAAGTCTCTATCTCCTTCATGTTTTCCTAATTTCTTCCTTCAAAAGTGTTCTCTCCTTCCATAAATCTCTGCAGGATTCCATTTCTGTCTTAGGGCACTCCTCACTCTTATCATAGTTATTAGAAGTTCATTGCTCCTTCCGAATTTGTAGGTTCCTTGAAAGCAGACATGACTTTGCCTGTGAACATACACATGCATTTTCTAGAACAATTGAGGCACATGTGCATTTCTGTCATCAAGTAGATGCTTCTCAGGCATCACCCTGATTTTTCTTGTGCTTATGAGTAGCATGCTGGACCAGCACAATCATAGAATTTTGTGAACTGACGTTCCCTAAACAACCACCCAAAAGATAAATCCCTTTGTCAAAGAGTAAACACCAGCCATGTTCATCATGTTTAAAACCCAACTTTGAAAGTCATTAAAAACAGATTTATGAGTTTGAAAATTTGCAGACAAGGCAGGTAGCATCTCCAATGTCCCAGGACACCATTTTTTACTGTCCAGATGTGAGATTTGTTTGCACCTGCAGTCATACCCAAGTGTCACTTCCTTTTTTTCTAACACTGCAGTTTCTCTCACCTGTGTGAGCTCAGGTGGGTTTAAATAATAAATAATGAGGAACCCACGCTCAGAAAAGAGCTTCTCCCGGCAGTGGAAACATTACGGCCAGACTTGGTTAATTGAAATCATGCATCGAACCAAGTTGCCACTCTGATGCGATCTGACAAAAATGATCATAGGATAAAATTGCCTCTTGCTGATCCCCACCTATCTTACATTTCAGCTTGCAGAAAGATTGAAGCAAACTGCTCCAATTTACTGCTCCCGACCTGCTGATAATGGACACTTTGCCGTGCACTCTCCCTTCATTACCGCTCAGGTCAGGGCTGTTAACAGGGACTCTTGCCACTTTTGACAGATAGTCACTACCAAGATGAATGGCGGTAGCCACATGACCACTTAGGACCAGGCCTTCCCTCTCTAGCACCTTCAAAATGCCTTTTTTAAAAAAATAAAATAAAATAAAATAAAAGACCATGGTTCACTGTTTAACTCTTTATTAACTAGAAGAATCAATAGTCACCAGGCATCCATGACCTGGGGAGTCCTTTACTGCAGTACTGCAACTATTTCAAAGCTACTACTTAACAGCATTTTAAAAAGAAACTTTCTAGTGAAGCTGGTTTTGTACATTTTGTTCTATTGGGGGTAGAAATTGGGCTGTGAATTGAGTTCTTTGAAGGAGGGAGGTTATTAGCCACAAGTCTCAACTGTGTTAAACCCTATGAAGAAGTGGCTACTTGTGTGAGTTAAATGGGCTTATTTAAGAATCAAGATTATTTATTAGGGAAAATAGGCTATTTTTAATACTACATAGATGAATGGAAACTAAGAACCTCATGCTTCACCTATTCAATTGTTCATAAACAGCCTTTTATGAATAACTTTTTAACACCAGTGTTTCCAAATTATTCTACTTATTTTTAGAAAAGGGAAAAAAAGATGAGAGAAGGGGAGATTGCACAGATTAATACATGCTATTTTCTTAGTGCTTAATGAATAAGCTCTAAGAGCAAGCTTAAGAGGAACAGAATACATATGTTTTATGTTCCCTAAGCCTTATAACATAATTCTGTATATAAACTCAACACAATTTATATAATGCTTTAGCTTATATCTAATTCCTGATATGCCCATTCTTTTTTGCATTTGACAAAACAGTCAAATGAGCTTTCACAGCTCTTATTAGATTTACATTACATTGTCTAATTCACTTTGGCTCATGAAATTAGATGAACTATTAAATACCGTAATCTGTTATCCACCATTAAAATTAATTGATTTTTTTGTGTCACTTTAGGACTAATGAATTGTCTAGAGATAGTCTCATAAACTACATAGCATAGTGGGAAAGCTATTTTGTTTTCCATCATTTCTAGTAAGGTTGAGCAGGGCTATGATTTTGCTGGGTTTTTTTTTTTCTTAGCAGAAATCTCAAAAACATAATTATTCTAACACCGTTATTTTTATTGCTTTACAATCATGCTTGCAAATGATGTAGCTATATTCAATAATTATACTCCGTGGTTAAAAGCCACATTTGTGGAAGAGGTTTTGAAGATGTGGAGGACACTTACCATTGCCCTGGGAGAGGTTAGTCTGTCATATAAGGATTTTTCCAGGTACATTATGGTGCTGTCATCAGGATAATATAATTTGAATGGACATGCCATTAAGAAGGAATAAAACATTACACAGTACTAATTGTTATAAAAGTAAATACATGGATAGCATTTTATTGTTACCTGAAAGAAACATCTTTTTGACATTTTGGTTAAAAAACTACATAGCTGTGTGATGATAATAATGCCTCATGATTATTGAAAGTTTTTCTATGTGCTAGTCTGCCAGTCATTTTCAACAAGCATTGTGTTTTTTTTATTTAATACTTAAAATGCTCCCATGAAATGGGCTTTCTATTTATACTTTTCTTATAGGTAGGGAAACTGAGGCATATAAAGACTAAGTAACTTGTCCAAGTTTACATAATTAATAATAAAGGAGTTGGTAGTGAACCAAGGCAGTCGTATTCCAAAGTCAAATTCTTAACTATTATAATAACCTTCTGTGTCTTGGATTCTGTCTAAGAATCACTATCACTTGACCTGGTTAGATGGAGGGTTAATTAATCTTGCACCAGTTTTATCCTTTTAGTGTTTACTAAAAAGTAATCATGCCAGGTGTGGTGGCACATACCTGTAATCCCAGCAACTCAGAAGGCTGAGGCAGGAGAATCACTAGTTCAAGGTCATCCTTAGCAAGTTAGTGAGACCCTGTCTAAAAATAAAAAAAATAAATAAATAAAAATAAGAAGGGCTGGGGATGTAACTCCATGGTTAAGCAGATTATATCCCTGGGTTCAATCCCTGGTACCAAAAAAAAAAAAAAATCCATAGGCTGTGGGATGTAGCTCAATGGTGCAGCAATATGTTTTGCATGTCTTAGGTTCAATCCATAATAATAATAATAATAATAATAATAATAATAATAATAATATTAATAATATAAACAATTGGTTTGGTCAAGGAACATTATCACTGTTTTTAAAAGTATCTTCTAATATCAACAAAATTGCTCCATGTATATTTTAACAAATGGTAAAGCTCTGGGTAAGTCCAATTAAGAACTTGTTAAGTGGGCAGGAGACAAACCATATATCCATATATTCTGACAAAATCTTGAAAGATGTGTTAAAAGATAGGTCAATAATATCCTGGACTGAATCAGAGGATGACCTGTCTTAGTTTTTCCTGGCCAGACCTGGATTCTACCAGTGGTCCTAACCTAGTTACTTAAAGAACGCCCATTTATTCTCCATATTGTCTCAGTTTTGATACATTGTACATTATTGAGTTATCTTAATTTTAAGGGAGAGGTTATCCTGTTAATTAGTAACCACAGCTATAAATCACCTCTTCTAATCCACGTTTAGCAAGGCCACCCCTTGAGTGAGCTATCAATTTTTCAATATATTGAAACTCCCAGAAGAGTAGATGGACCTCCCATGCTTCACCATCAGTTTCATGTCTTTCTAGTACTTCCTCTGTATTTGGTAACTGAAATGGTCTATTAGATGTGTCAACTTGGCTAAGCTACAGTGTCCAGATTTTTCAAATACTCACCTAGGTGTAATTATGAAGGTATTTTGCAGATATGGTCGAGGTCTATAATCAGTTGGCTTTAAGTAAGGGAGAGTATCCCAGATACTCTAATGGGCCTGATTTAATCAGTTGAAAGTCCTTACGGAACCAAGGTTTCCCTAAAGAAGAAGGGATTCCATCTGTGGATATCAGCTTCCCCCTGTACCCAGGAGTTCCTGCCTGCCCTTCCTAACCCTATCCTATGGGTTTTAGACTTGCCTGCCAGCCCCCCAAATCACATAAGCCTTGCAATCAGCCTCTTAGTATATCTCTTCCACTGGTTCCCTTTCTCTGGTTGGATCCTGCCTGACCTAGTCTTTAATGTATTGAAGTCTTGCTTGAAATAACTCACGTGCTCCCTCAGATCCTTTTAACTTAATGCCTAGGTAATGCCTATGCTGCCTCTCTCTCCTTCATAGACTGCCATCACAACCAGATTAATGCTCCTAGAAAACTAATCTCATAATTTTGCATCTAATCCTTACCGAAGGCTAATTTGCCCTGTGAACTTTACTAGACATGAGAATACAAAGATAAACAAAGACCACCTATTTTCCAGGATCTCACCACCTGCCATTCCCCAGCACAAAGCTTTCAGTCTCCTCCATTGCATTAAGTATGTGGAAAGCCACTCAGCCCCGTGAAGCAGACCCCACAGATTTTAATCTGACTCATGGGACACATCCACAAGTGCTAATACATAAGCCTGGCTGTTCTCTTCCTGGCCTCCAACATGAGGGGTATTTCCTGAGTCTCCATTTATCAGCCAGAGGGAACAAAACCTGGCTATTTAAAAACAAATCGGTGGGGCTGGGGGTATAGTCAGTGGTGGGGCATGGAGAGGCCAGGGTTGGATTCCCAACAAAAATAAAGCACAAATAAATAAACAAATAAAAAGGAATGTGGGCCAGGTGTGGTGGTGCACACCAGTGATTTGGGAGGCTGAGGCAGGAAGATTGCCAAGTTCGAGGCCAACTTTAGCAAATTAGTGAGGTCCTAAGCAACTTAGTTAGAACCTGTCTCAAAATAAAAAGGGCTGGGGATCTAGCTCAGTTGTAAAGTGCCTTTGAGTTCAATACCCAATATAATAATAATAATAATAATAACAACAATAATAATAAATAATTATAATAAAAGGGTAACAGAAAATTAGTTACTTAGAGATAGTCTCATAAATGGCATAGCATATCGGGAAAGCTATTTTATTCCTCATCATTTCTAGTAAGATTGAACACTGCTATGGCTTTGCTGATTTTTTTCCTCAGCAGAAATCTCAAAAACGTAATTATTCCAACACTATTATTTTTATTGCCTTACAATTGTGCTTGCAAATGATGTAGCTATATTCAATAAGTATACTCCATGGTTAAAAGCCACATTTGTGGAAAAAAGATTTGGAGGATAGTTACCGTTGCCCTGGGAGAGGTTAGTCTGTTATATAAGGATTTTTTCCAGGCACATTAAGGTGCTGCTATCATGGAGTCATTGGAAGGGCTAGAGATGTGGACTCTTATTTGGGCTTGCAGAATTGGCTCATTTGTGGAAACTCTCTGCATTGTCACAATCAGAAATATGTGGAATCCACCAGATTACCTGGAACTTTGGTCCTGGGGTTGGGGATCTGTTGTTTGCCACTGCTACCACATCTACCTCTCAACTCCATGAAACTAGTGGCTGGTCACTGAGAAACAGCTATGAGAAGCCAACATCTCCATGTTGATACTTCCAGCAGAAATCTGGTGAAGAGCAGGTACATTCCTCCTCTTGCCTCTGACTTCTAAGCCTGCAGTGAACGTATCCCATCAGCATTCAGAACTTTAGTGCAAGGGATTCTGGAAAACAGGACATTTAGATTCCCAGTGGCCTCTAGTATAAGAAGGATTATCAGAAGGAGGTTGACATATATGCTGTCATCCCACATTTTCTATCACAGTTTATTTCCTTTAGCTAGAAAAGCTTTTATGTCTATGTTACTCAAATAAGGATTATTTATGGTAACAAATAGCTTAGTATTATTACTTCTTACTGTAATTATGAGCACATATAGGTGTTGTACATATATAGTCAACCCTCTATATCCATGGATTAAACCAACCATGGATCAAAAGCATTTTTTTTAAAAATTGCAATCGTACAAAATATGTAGAGTTTTCGTAGTCACTATTCCCTAAAAAATACCGTATTTGTTATTAGATTTAAGTAATCTAAAGATGATTTTAAAGTATATGAGAGGATTGCATAGGTTACATGCAAATATATGCCATTCTATATAAGGGATTTGAGCATCTGCAAATTTTGGTATCCACAGGGCTAGAAGGGGTGGTGGTGGTCTTGGAAACAATCTTCTGTGGACACCAAGGGACAACTGTAGATGTCAAATGAGGGGATGAAACACAATTATAATTTATTCATTTATTCTGACAATCATAAATTGATTTAATTGCCATAAGTAAAATCTGTGCAACTAATTATAGAAATTACATTCCATATAGTGCTAGTATAATACTTGAAAGTAGAAGGCACTCAATTGCCTCAGTCCAGCTGCAGCAAAATAACCGGGGGGTGACGAACAACTTGTGTAGATTGATACAGCAGGAGTAGGAGCCGTTTATTGCAGGACAGGAGCAGTATTTATACATTCCACACAGCTTATCTAATTAGCATAAACTAGATACATCAGTCAACCAATAAGAAATCTCCACACTTAATGGCTTGCTGGTGTTACTTCACAAACCACTCCCTCTGGCATTTTGCCAGGCGCCATCCAGACTTGTTTACAGACTCTAACACTCAATAAATATTTATTGGACGGATGAATACATGCTCTCAGAGAATAGGGTTGTTGTTCTTCATACCTCAAGTAGACCTGCATTAATGATTCTCTGGGGGCATTAACCATTGGTCTGGAAGGTATTATTTACTTTTTATATTACAGAAACCCATCATATAAATATTGCCTTTTTGTATATTTGGTCTCCTAGGAATCATTTTTATTGGGTACCTCTTCCTGAAATTGCTGTTTCATGAGAACAAATTAATACTATACAAGAGTGATTTTATTTTCCGAATAATTGATACATTTCATGTAAGAAGACCAAAGGTAAATGAGGTTTATCTAAGATCGTATTCCTGATCGTTTGTGTTGTGTCTAGAAGGGCAGATAAAATCTGAGCAAGAAAAGTTGGAGCATCATATGATAGAATCACGGCAAATTAAAAAAAAAAAAACAACACTGCCTAAAAGAATTGAAAGATGGCTTTTAAATAGAAAGTTCCATGAGAGAATTGTAGTGAGAATGCTCTTTATCCCTCCATAGTCCGTCCCCACACAAGTAACATGCTATTTATGTCTACTGTGCCTCTTGAGCAACTTTCAATAAACGGAAAGAAAAGAATGCCATGGAAATGGATAATTTGACATCTGTGTCATGGGCATTACAATGAAAAGTTGTACAATCTGCTACCTGCAGGAGAGTAAGCAGCATGTCCTATACACTATACTTAAAAATACCATGTTTTCCGTCTATGGGTTTGTGAGTTGTCCCTGGAGAAATTGGCTTCTCTGCTATTTTTTTTGGAGGGGGGGTACCGGGGATTAAATTCAGGGGTACTCAACCACTTAGGCACATCCCCAGCCCTATTTTGTATTTTATTTAGAGACAGGGTCTCACTGAGTTGCTTAGCAACTCACTTTTGCTGAGGCTGGCTTTGAACTTGAGATCCTCCTGTCTCCACCTCCGTAGCCACTGGGATTACAGGCATCCTATTCTTCTTACGTTAAGGATAACAGCACTTTCAAGAAGTTCTCCAACCCTTTCCTTGGGAATTCTTATTTATTAAAATTAACTTAAATTTAATTTTTAAAAAAGAGTAAATTTCTTTTCTCTAATTCAAAACTGCTATAACAATATTTACATTTAAAAAAGAGGTCCTGGATAAGAAATTCTCCTTGCAATAACTCACTATGTTGACATTTTCATAACAATATGAAATGCTGCTGGCAATAAGAAATACAGTATCAACTTCTAACAGTCTTCTCAAGGTTTCTCAACCCTGGTACAAAACCATTTTTTGGTAGGTAATTATTTGTTGTGGGGGGCTGTCCTGTGGATTGCTGGATGTTTAACAGCACCCCTGGCTTCTACCTATTGATTGCCCAGTAACAATGCCCCATTCCCCTCTGCAATTCATGATAGTCAAATCTATCTCTTGGGTTGGGGGGGTATCTCTGTGGTAGAGCACTTGCCTCGCATGTTTGAGGCCCTGAGTTCTATCCCCTCACAGAAAAAACAAAATGACAAAACAAAACAAAAAACCCTCTAGACATTGCCAAATGTGGCTTGGTGGGAAAACTGCCACTGGCTGAGATCTCTGCTCTAACTCATGGTCAAAGTAGAACAATCAAGGATATATCCTGGAAGGATTAGAGAAGATCATCACTTCCTTCTCTTTGGTGTGTGATATAAGACCCGGAATGCTTATTTAACTCAGTTTAAACGAACTGAAAACACTAATTTTTCCATTATTTGAGAAAGATAAATCTGGGATGACTGATACCCACCCAACCCCTGTTTTTCTGCATTAGATTACTATATAACTCTATAGATCATAATATTTGGAGTTTATATTCGATATTTTACTAAAGATTTATTGAACTTTTGATTTGAAATTGAGCTGATGAAGTGGCAAGAGTGTGAGGTGATCTTTTAGGCTTAGTTGAGAAGGGAGCTGGCACGAAGTTGCTGGAGGCATGGTATTTTGTGATAGAAGAGAGATGCATTCAAGATATATTTTTGGTTCCTTTTATTCTCTACCTCTGTCCTGTCATTACAGCTTTAGCAAATGTCTAGAGTGGCAGATCATTCAACAGATCTCTTCGTGGCTGGGGCTATTCCAGTGAGCTTTGTTCAAATGGCCCATATGGCAGTGTTCCTAATGGAATGTGAGAAACTCAACATGGCTGCTAGCTTCATGAGTGTGTTCTTGGTGGCGCCAATCAACAAATCTTGCAGCTTGCCATCCTCCACCTTTGGCCTAATCCCCGGTCTTTAGTGCTTCAGGGTTCCAGACACAAAAAAGACCTTGCATACTCAGTCTTTGTATCTTCCTTTTAGAATACATGGCCAGTGGGCTATACATGTTTTGCTAGTGAAAGCTAACAAAACATTAGTAAATTCTAGATTGTTCTGTCCTCATACATACACCTGCTACTTATTGCTTTGTACCTTTAGGTTCTTAACTGAAACTGGTTCAGAAAGAATCTCATATTAATATATTACTACATTCATATATTAAGAAGCAAGAGATCTTTAATTCTCAAATTTCCTTGGCAAAAAAAAAAGTTTTATATTCAAATTAGTTACACTGCATTGGAAACAAGAAAATCTTAATTGTTTATAGTCTTCTATACCAAAAGGACAAAGTGAGCCTCAGAGCAGAGTAGTCATAAGAAATGATGCTTGTAGGCAAATTAGAATTTTTTTTTTTTTTAATCAGGCATTGAACTCAGGGGCACTCAACCACTGAGCGACATCTCCAGCCCTTTTTTTGTCTTTTATTTAGAGACAGGGAATCACTGAGTTGCATAGTGCCTTGCTGTTACTGAGGCTGGCTTTGAATTCAGAATCTTCCTGCCTCAACCTCCCAAGCTGCTGGGATTACAGGTGAGTGCCAGATGCAAATTAGAATTTAACAAATAGGAGATATGTTGGGGTGGAGGGCACTGTGTTTTCAGTAAGGACAATATATAAGAGAAGTGGATTCTGTGTATTTGGGAATAATCTGTGTTGTTTTTTGGGGGTGAGCTTGGGAATTGTGAACTTAGGAGCAATACTGGGAGGTAAAACACCTCCCAAGTGCTGTCAACTAAATCTGCCATGGCTGGGGCATGTAACAGGAACCAGGTGCCCATGGAGGCCCATGGCTTCCTTGTGCTTTATATGGAAAAAGCCTGCCTTCTGATTCCATTAAGAAACATGTTCTTTGGTTAACCTGGTGAGAAAGCAAGTATTTATTTGACACCTGCTAGTTCTAGTTGTTGGGAAGAAAGCAGTGAACAAAACAAATCCACCCTGTACCCATGTGGAACTTACATTCCAGTAAGGGGCTAATAGAAATCCAAACTTTTGAGCTCTTACTATGGGTTGGAAATGGTTTCAAGCCTTTTATTTGCATTATTCCATTCTTCTCCACCACTCTATAGTATAAATACTACTATCATTTCAATTTTACAGGTGTTAAAACTGAGGCTCAGCAAGTTGCTTAAGTTGCCCAGGCTCTGGAGCCAGCAGCTACAACCACTCTGTCATCTTTCAGACAAGAGGACAGGCTTACTAGCAGGAGGAATTGTTTGTGACAGGATTGAGTTAGTACTGCATTTGAGACTTTGGTACCAATGTTGTAATGCCTAAATGCAGACTTTTAACATAGCAGTCAAAATGAATTTTTCACATGTGTGATGCCTGTGTCCAAGGGCCAGGGTGTGAAACAAGCTCCCTTGTTTTTTTTCTTGATCCATGCTGAACTGTACTCACTGTGCTTATATAAATTTGTTCCTGTGAAACTCTTTACCAGGGAACTTAATCTGTTCATTCCATGCCTGGGGAGTTGTGCTTTTGTTCCTGGAGCTCAGTCTGTCTCAAGACTCCCTCCTCCAAAGAACCTGTTTATCAGGAAGTAGCATGGCAGCACAGAAAGTTTTATGTGATGCAGTTCACAATGAAAAGAGTCCAGGAGGGAACATTCTGAGGCCAAAATGAAGAAGCTTCGGGAACAAGATGATTAAAACAGAACAGAGGTGCAAAAACTAAGCTACCCAAATATAACACACATATTTGCCCATTTCATACCAAATAATAACAGTGAAAACAACAAAAACCTCCATACACTGCCAGATGTATAAGTTTGCAGTGAGAACAAAGGCAGCTATAAATATTCCAAGGAACCAATAAAAAGAAGAAGATGAAGAGGAAGAAAAGAAAAAAGAAAGGAGAAAAAAACCAGGAGTGGTTAGCTCTCCAGTGTAATGGGCTCCATAAAAGCTTTTATTGTTAAGGGAGTTACTTTACTAAGAGCTATATGAAGAAAGCTGAATGAATGTGAAAAATTGCATGCAATAACCTGAGCCGAAAGATGATTATCAACCTCTGAATCCTGTATTTTGGAGCGAGTCAGTGCTGCTATTAGAAGATTGCCATTGTACTTAAAGAAAAGCTTGTTTGGTACTTTCCTCCCACTTCTAGGTAAACAGAAAGTCAATATAGGCTTCTCCTCTGTGCTAGCCCATTTATGTGAACAATTATTTTAAAGATGTAATCCAATCTCACAGTGTTTCCGAAAGTATAACTCCTATGAACTTTTCCAGTGCAGTTCTACACATCCAGCTTGCCAAACCAAGAACTGAGTTATTTCCAGTGTGTATGGCTTCCCTCCCCATCTGACTTCCACCCTCTACCCCCTATTTCTTTAGCCATCTGTTTGTTTCGGCTATTGAGAGGATAGTGGGTGACATAGAAGGGAGCTGACCCATCTGCATTTTATCCATTCAAAGGTTAGCCAATTAGAACTGCAAACACTGGGAAACCAGATTTATTATTCATTTATTTATTGGACATTATTCTCTTAGGATCTTAATGTGGTTTTCCCATATTCTGCTGCATGGGGCTGCTCTATCCTTTTCTGAAGGGATGGAGGCAGTACAATCTTCTAGAATGCTTGTGTGTGTCGGGGGAGGAGAGAGTGGTAATTTGTTTAAGAGAGAATGGTACTGAGCAGATGTTAATGATTGATGTTTCTGAAGTCCTGTTTGATGCCATGAAACCGTTCTGCCATAGTAGTTGCTTTGAGTTTACTCTGACCGGGAGTTATTTCCATACATACAGGTAGGACATGGAATTATGTGATGTAGCCTCTGGAAGGTCCAGATAAAATTGGGAGTTTAATCGGGAATTTGGTTAGATATCAGGGAGATGGCTTGAGTGCCTTTTAAAACTTCTGCTAAATATTCAAAAATATTAACATAGAACTTATGACCAACTTTTTCTTCACAGATTATATAATCATCAAATTCAATTCGGATAGATTCAATTTTAAAATGGCAACTTGGTGTTCATGCCCCACATGGAACATTCTGGAATCCCACCTTCCCCAGCACTCATGTGAACATGGGCAAGGGGTGGGGGGAAGTCCTGAAGCTTTAAGTTCATTAGCTTCATGGGAAATCCATATTGACTTGTGTCCTTATAAGATGTAAACTTAGGTTTATGATAAAAATAAAGAGTCCATTGTTGTTAGGGATAGGATGAAGGTGATCAATGGGTACTTAATGACAGGAACAAGAAGTCCCAGTGTGCTCTTACACAGTAGGGTGACTATAGGGAACAATTCTGAACTATAGATTTTAAAAAGCTGTAAGAAAGGATTTTAAATGTTTTCCTCACAAAGAAATGGTAAATGTTTGAGTAGATAGATATTTAATCTGACTTAAACATTACACAATGCATATGCATACAGAAAATCATATAATTCCCCATTAATATGCACAATTCTTATGCTTTTATTTACCAGTTAAATATAATAATAATGTTTTGAACAATAAAAAAAAAGAGAATTCTATACTCCCTGTCCTGTGGCTGGAAGTCTGTGGGAAAGAAAGGTACTAACGAAGTGCCTCAATGACCCATGCTGGTGAAGTCCTTGAGAAATAAGGACAAAAGAGGTAAGTGACTGGGGTCTGTTCAGTCAGTTCACTGGGACAAAGACCAGGAGGGGAGGAGAGCAGCAAGCAATTCTAACTAGATGAATGAGACCTATTGGGAAACACGGCTCATCTTTTCCTTCTTCTCTTGGACTTCAGGAGATGCTGGGAACAGCCGCCTAAGTCCACGCATCCTGAGGAGTACTTTGAGTGGGCACTGCAAATGTCTGGATATATAGATGAATATATAAATATGAAAACACATATATTTTTGTATGTATGTATTTGGAAATGGGGATTGAACCATGGATTTATACATGCTAGGTAAGCAATCTCAGGTATATATAAACATATTAGGGATGAACTAAGGGGTACTTTACCACTGAATCACACCCCCAGTCCTCTTTATATTTTAAGAGTCTCACTAAATTGATCATGCTAGCCTCAAACTTGTGATCCTCCTGCCTCAGCCTTCCGAGTCACTGGCACTATAGGTGTGTGCTACTGTACCTGGCTTCATATTATTTTGAGGGTAAAAGTAATAGGACTTGCTAATGGACTAAATATGTGGTATAAAAAAAAAGAAGAATCAAAAGATGACTTATTTTTGAGTTGAGCAGTAGAAAGAGGAATTGCTATTGACTGATAAGAGAAAGCTAGGGAGCACGACTGGAGCGGGGTGGACAAGAATTCAGTTTTGGACATGTTAAGTTAGACCTCCAAAAGGGAGTTATCAAGTAGGCATGTGGATGCACACATCTGGGGAACAGTCAAGAAAGAATGGTTTGCTAGTTAACAGCAGGTTCTCTAGAGATAGAAGCAAAAGAGGCCAGTATATAGTGTTTTCCCATTTTTTTTTTTTTTTTTGGTATAAATACTTCAATATGGTTGATTTTTAGTTGCCAATGTGAAGTCACTGTCATTCAGCACAGAGCTGGGAAGGAATGTAGACAATCTGTTCTTGCAAGTCCAGTGAGCTGGGAATAAACAGGTACATTTGGGAGACATCATTATGTAAATATTTTTCAAGGCCCTATAACTGGAGCCTGGCACTTAGGGAGAGAGGATAGATAAAGAGAAGAAATTCTGAAACAAGCCCTGGGAGCTTCAATGTTATAATAGTTGGGAAGATGATGAGAAACCAAAAAGAAGAGAACAAGAAAGACACTAGGAAAAGGTTTCAGGGAGGAGGGAGTGGTCATCTGTTCAAAGCTACTGTGGCCAGGACTTAACTAGGCCACTGGATTTGGCAACATGGGAGCCTTGGGAATCTGACAGGAGCCGCTCTAGTATCATGGAAAGAGCAAATGCTTAAGATGCTCAGAATCACCCTAAGGTCCTCTCAAAATAACAACACCTGCAGAAAGGAGGCTTTGCCAACTGAACCCTTTATTAGAATGTTTAAAATGTACTTTGGGCCTTTGAATTGGAATAGTTTTTGGCATCTCATGATGTCAGGACCAGAAAAGAATCTGAGATCTCACGGCTAGGAGGAACAGAAAATCCCTAGGAGGAACAGAAAAGAGAGGACCAGTGTATGTTCCATAATTGGAAAAGGTATTTAAAAATCCATACAAATGTGATTGACTATTGTTTTATGTGGCACTATGAATAAAGACCAGGGGCTTTCATCTGGATCACTGACCGACACTTCATTTCTTTTATCACTACAGAAAATATACAAAAGTATGGGAGGATGTTTTCTCCTTAGAATCTGAACTTGTGTTATTTTCTTTGTTTTTATTCTTTTGCACTTTTTTTTTCTTTTTAAGCATAAAGGCAATAAGGGATCTTTGGGATACATGTTCCTTATAGGTGAATACTATCACTCCTTCTTTACTCTCGGCCTTTATTTTCTGGGCAGATCTGTTATGTATGCAGTCTTGCTCCAGGGATAGAACTAACTAGTTTTACTTGGGATATCTCTTTGCTGGGGCCCTCACTTGATCATGATTTCACTCACTCATTCAGTCAAAAACTGGCAAAGAGTTTGGGGGGAGGAGAAAAGAGAGGGATAACTTTTCCAGAGGCAACACCAGCCAAGTGCTCATACAGGAAGTCATCAGAGAACACGATAAGTTCTAGAAAGTAAATAGTTAGGTAAAGCTAACAGGTGTGTTGTGGTTGGTGAGCGATGAAGCAATATTTTAAGAACCTTTGAACCTGTGAAAAGGGGGGATTTTTTGTGGTGGCACAAAGGAGGATCCTGATCTGATTTGTGCTAAGACTTGTGACGGAAAGGTCAAGTTAGAAGAAGCAAATGATGATCTTAAAACAACAGCAGTGCAGCTGGAAGGAAGGGACAGAAGAGATTTAAGAAAACTTAGAGGTCTAAGTTTTCTGGTCTAAGTTGACTGGGCCTAGTGAACCACTAGTTGTGGCCTGTAAGAGATGGAAAGAGATAGGGACTGGGAGTTGCGGTAATTACTATTGAAAAATCTTAGACTTGGACCTCTGATACAGCTGGGGCTTCTGCAGTCCAGCTCAGCCCAGCTCCCTCAGTCAGGGACAGGCTCCTTCTCTATCATTCTCTCCAGAAAGAAAGAGGTCATCAACCTTTCAAGAGTCCTGCCAAACAGGACAAGTTAGGCCCAGCAACAGGCACCCACATGAATCTGAGATCTCTAGGAAGAGATCCTAAGGATGAACCTCTCCGATTCCCAGTCTGCTGGATCATGGGATTAAAATTTTGCCCTGGTTCTTCAGAGCACAGGTCCTATCCAATTAGAAACAGATAAAAGTTGTAGTCACAGACTTTGCTGCTGGGGAGCTCAGGACAACCCCAAATGAATATCAGATTGGGGTTAATGTGTGGATAAGAGGAAAGAGAAAAACCTCTGAGTTTCATAGAAACTTAGGATTTATTTTTTAAAATAAGCCTAATCAGGATATAGTAATTCCATTTTTTTTTTCTTTCTTTCTTAAATCAAGAAGAACATCAAGCTTTGGAAATGTTGTAGGGAAGCAGAATGGCCCAGAAAGTGTGGCCAGGCAGGATACACACTCAGGAAGGTCCTTCCTCCTGCCTGTTGCCTTGAGCACCTCAGAGGACATTGCTGTTGGGTCAGATGGGCTTCCTGGGAGTCTCTGCAGTCCTCAAGGCTGCTGACCTGTGCTTCTGGAACTCTGTGTACCGTATATGGCATGGAAAAGGCAGAAAGATCCAGCAAAATATACCCTTTCTCTTCCTTCTCTGCCTGACCCTGGGCAGACTCAGGTGCTGAAGAGATAATAATGTGTCCATCTTTGGGGAGAGAATTTACACTTAAATAATGATGTTATGGATGGATCTGGAGATTACTGTGCTAAGTGAAATAAGACATCCCCCAAAACCAAAACCAGAATGTTCTCTCTGATATGTGGATGCTAACACACAACAAGGGGTTGGGGGAGAATAGAAGTTTAGTGGATTAGATAAAGGGGAATGAAGAAATGAATTGGACATAACTTTCTTATATTCGTATATGAACACACCATCAGTGAAACTCCACATTATGTACAACTGCAAGAATGGGATCCTAATTATAGTAAGTTATACTCCATGTACGTATAATACGTCAAAATATACTCTGCTGTCATGTATAGCTAAAAAGAACAAATTTTTAAAAAGAGATCAAAATTTTGAAAAAGAATTTAAAAATTGGAATAATTTTTAAAAATAAAGATGCTATTTTAGGCTAAGCATTCCTTTCTTTAGAGAATGGGACCCCCAGATCAGTGGTTTTCTGGCTTAAACTGCTTACAAAGCACTTGGAAAGTGCTATAAAGGCAGCTTCCAGGCTCTGACCCCAGAGGTTTTTAAATAATTTTTTCCCACCTTTTGTCTTTTCCCACCTCTGAAGACAGAAGTGTCTGGATGACACGTCTCAAACTGAAATTTCAACCACCTTGCCATAGGGAGAGAGTGCCAAAAGTTACTTTCTCTTTGGTTTGATGAGCATCTGCCCCCAGGTTTTATAAGCAGGTTCGATGGTAGCTTACTGTGTATGTGCATCTGGGGAGAGAGGAGAAAAGGAAAAGGAGAATCTGAATCTAGAGTCAGTGTAAAGTGAGGACAGGAAAAGGAATGTTGCCCAGTGGGCAGCTGTGACTTAGGAGAGTCTGAGTTCACCAGCCCTGAGGTAGGGTACAGGAGGTGAGTGACTTCCCTGAGGGTTATGCTGATTGATATGCTTCATTGTGTTCTAAAGATTCGAGAAATAAGAGAAATACTGCTCGATAATTAGCGAACAGTCAGGAAACCTTGAAAACATATGACAAGTAAGTAGATTTATTAAAAGCAGTTGTGACATGGCCATTTTTCAGAGTTCTGTGTTTCATCAGCTGAATACAAAATAAAGAAATCCAAGATTTATTTTCACATTTCACACGCTTAGCTTAAATGAGAATGCTGCATAACCAAGCAGCATTCTTGGTGGTGAAAAAGCATCTCCTGAAATCGCTATGGGATACCAGATGTAATTTCATTTCCGCACCCCCTCCCCCTCCACCTAATATTCCCAGACTTAGAGCCAATGTGAAAAGACGCAGGAATGTGCTTTGAAGCAAGGGGTTCAAATGAGCAACAGCACCAGGTAAAACTTAAAAATACAAGAGATTTGTTTTGTAATGTTTCTAACTTAGTTTTTCTTTGAATTTTCTCCTCCAACCCTGCTTTCTTCTGTTCTGGGAGGGAGAGGGGGAAAGAAAGAGAGAAAGTCATTTATACTCAAGTGTAGATGACTGTTAATACTAGATGCATTACATTTCCCAAAGGACTTGACCCTTATAGTTGAAGAAGACTAGTCAAATGGAAACAGATGCTAAGCACCAAATGCAAAAGTCAGTGATCTGACCAGGGAGGAAATCATTTCAGCTCTGTCCTAAAAAGTCTCTCCTTCAACTCATTTACAAAACATGGCTTCACCCACTAGCTAGGGTTACTCAGCTCCATAGTAGGTAGTTTCTCTTCCATACTCTCCATAGGGACATGAGAGCTGCAAAAATGAAACAAAGACACCAGTGAGAAAATAATTATGAGCAAGAAACTAAAACTTGGACAGATTGTTAAATAATACTGGAAGGGAACAACTTTATGTACACCTGAGGCCATCGCTGGTATGGACTCCACAGGGTCACTTGTTGAGCCTGACTAGGATGATTTGTACATAATGAGACCTTGTTGGGTTTGGTTTCTGTAAGCTTTTCAGCTTCTAATTACCATGTTTAGAAGACAATGGAGACAGCTTTAAAAAAAAATAAGAATGTGGCTAAAGTGAGTGAGGTTGCTGGGGTGTTACAAAGAGAAATGTTGGCTCTGTGTATAGTGTACATTTAACCTGTCAGCAAACACGGAGCATTTTACAGGTAAAATGTAAAGGGATGCATTTAGGAGCCATCACGTGAATGATGAGGGTTTTTTTTTTTTTTAACTTTCGCTTTCAAAATGAGCTGCTTAAGTTATAATACTAGCTTAATATAAATTAGAGATTGTCCTTTTGAAACCACTTGCAATTTGCTTCTGTTGGGCAGCAGGTCATTATGATGCAAAGTTAAAGGTTCCCGGAACCTAATGTGATTCAGGCTGGCATTCCTGCTTCCACATCCAATTCAGCTGAAAACGAGAATTACAGTGAGTATCTCACCTGGCCTTTGACCCTGTGTGTAAGCTTCTTAAAAGCTGGGTTTATGCAGAACACTAACCTCCTCCGCAGACATTCAGTGCCAATTAATAGTAGCTGTGATGAAACTCTGAAGCAGATTGCAAATTATTCATAAAGCAAATCAAAACCGCATTTCAAGTTTAAAACAGTGGACACCTACCTTCCAGTTTTCTTCCTTAACATACAGAAAGACTTGCTTATAAGTTGGATGATATTTACAATGTTAAATAGAATCTCTTTTTGCTTCTTGCCACAATGTACTCAGGCAACACAAAGGACAGTTGTTTTTAAATCTCCTGACTGAGGAGAGATCATAAAAATATTGGGAAAATAATATCCAAGAGGTAAGTACATTTAACATGCCAAACTCGGCTGGAAAAGCTTCAACATCAATTTCTCTGCTTAATATCCACAATAATCCTATTAGCAAGACCCCCATTTTACAGGAAACTGAAAAGCAGAGAGGTTCAGTAACCTGCATAAGGGTCACACAGCTAGTGACTGGCAGAGGGGAGATCTGAACTCAGGAACCTGGCCACTGAGTCATGTTTTTAATCCCTGCATCTCAGGATAGAACATGATCTGAAAGAAGCAGACCTGTACTCTTGGGAGTTGGTTTGGCACATAAAAGATGCTTAAGATGAATCTCATGACCTAGGAGTTCAGGAAAACTTTCATTAAGCTTTTAAGTAAATGCTTAGCCTTTTTGGTATTGGGGACTGAACCCAGGGGTGTGCGACAACTGAGATCCATCCCCAGTCCTTTTTATTTTTTTATTTTGAGATATGGTCTCACAGCTGAGGTTGTCCTGGAACTTGGGATCTCCCTGCCCTAGTTGGTGGGATCATAGGCATGAGCTACTGTGCCCCACAGGTCTAGGTTGGTTTTTTTTTTGTTTTTTTTTTTTCTCACTTAAAATCAAACTCAGTGTACAAGAGCTTCTATTTAAACAGACATATACACTGTAAAGTAGGTTAGAGTAGGACTTTTTTTCTTTCTTTTTCTTTTTATGATACTGGGGGTTGAACCCAAGGTTGTTTAACGACTGAGTCATATTGCCAGGCCCTTTTTATATTTTATTTAGAGACAAGGTTGAATTGCATAGGGACTAAGTTGCTGAGGCTGGCTTTGAACCCTTGAACCTCCTGCTTCAGCCTCCTTAGCTGCTAAGATTACAGGCGTGTGCCACTGTGCCCAGAGAGTAGGAATTTTTACAAGATCAAAATATTATGTAGGGCTGGGAGAAGACAAAGCAGCAGTAGTGAGTGCCATATTTTGTATGAAGGTGAAGAACAAGGGAGACCTGGGGTCACTGAATTTGTCGGTTCTTTCTATACTTCTCCGCACACCCGGAGACCTGGCTTTTACAGCAGACACATGGATTGAAGTCTTCATAAAATAGATGGATCTGAACAGACTAAACTGTGTTAGAAGATATTGCCAAAACAAAGCAAAGTACAGCAGGGAGCAAAATTAAGGATTAAAAACAAGTCACAGTACCTGTGGACCTTTGGTTCCCAAAAGCCCTGTCCTGGGGCTATGCAAAGAAGCTAATTGGTGTGAACTGCCTTTCCAGTCAGTCAGAGAGAATTTACAAGATGAGGTGAAAATCTCCTGGGGCCTTGGAAGCTCCAGAACACCTAGGCACTGAATAGATTCCCAGAGGCATTTCACTGTTGAGTATAAAGAAGTACTTTTTCTGCTCTGGTCAGTCTAGACTGACCTGTGGGACAGGAGGAGATCCCAGGGGGATTGGAGAGTGTATTATGAATCTGGTGAAAGGACCCAAGGACATTCCAGCTGTCTGTTGGAATTGCTGGATGTTCCAATCACCCCTATGCTTTAGGATTATTTGCCTGGGAAAAACTTGCCCTCTGCAAACAAGAGTGGAGCTTCAGCTCTGATGAAATTCTGCTTCAATGCCAAGTGTGCGAGCATTAGAAGGAAGTGTCCCAGGGTCTGTGAGGTATCCCCCAGTCACCATTTCCTTCTGGGCTGCTCTACAGAGGAAAAAACAAAACACAACACAAAAAACAAAAGTCAAAAGAGGGTAAGGAGGTTTTGACAAAGTTTTGATGTCTAGGGGAGGAGGAGAAACCTGCATATTTCCTGTTCTTTCCTTTACTGTTGTATTGAAGGCATTGCAAAGGGGAGGTGGGAGGACTGGGGAGGGCAAGTTTTGGGGGAGGGGAGAAGGTAAACAAACAAGGAAATAAAAGCAAATGGTGGAAGGTGAAACAAGGAAGGATAATCTTGGGGGAATATTTTTAGGAATAGTTAGGGTTCCCACTTATTGCACTTATAAAAGCCTTGGACGAGGAGTCAGATTGGGTGTCAAATGCAGCACTTCTTGATGTGTGACCCTGAGAAAGCACCCTCACTTTCCTGAGCCTGTTTGTTGTGCAACTATAAGCAGTAGCCTGTAGCAGCCTTTTAAAAGAGCACAGTTTGCAAATAAAAGTTAGGCTCTAGGAAAGTTGAGATTGAAGTTTGCAAGAAGGAGAATTTTATTAGACAGTCTCTTGGGAATAAAACCTTTGGAGAGGCGAAGAAAACAGGATTGTGCAGTGGGAGAAACTGAACTGCAATACAGAAGCAAGAAAAGCCTCAGCCAGCCCCACAGGAGCTCTGGAGCTAGCATCCCTTCCTGTAGCTCTGAGCCTCATGCAAGGTGCCTGGACAGGCAAGATGCTGAGTCAACCCCTAACCCCCTGTACTCCTCCCACCAGCTTCCAACCTAGCTTCCTTTTCAGCCAAAATTTGAATTTGACACTTGGTTCCTGCACCCTATCACTTCTCTTCCCTCAACCTTTTTTATCTCTACAGATACCAACTGGGTTCCTCACCACTCCTACCTGCCTGGGGGTCAAGGGATGAAAGAGAGAATCAGAAATCACACTCCTTTGTCATTCCAAAACAGCTGCCTCCAAGTGAAGTGTGCAGCAGTTTTCATGTCCCCCAAATCCAGTAGACTTTGGATGTGGAGTGGGCTAATCTTGACAGAGGTCATTCTCTTAAGCCCAGAACAAAAATTCCTAGAAAGAGGTTTAGCAGAGAGCCATCTTGAGAGGGGTGTGAGCTCTGGGCTAGGACTACAGGATTATAGTGTCTACTACAGGAGAACATTGCTACTATTACTACTGCCAGTGAACACTTTGTATCAGGAGAATGAAGCATTAGAAACACCTAGAACCCCCCAGGGGGAACAAGCTCACAGATCCCAGATCTTACCCACAATTGTCTATTGTTCTGGGGGGCGGTCAAATACTAGTTCCCTTCTTTCTGTCATTCAAAATCTGATTTACCAGGAGTTATGGGACTACCCAGCAGGAGTCTGGTTGGATATGTTCCTCTGAAATTTCTTATATACAGTCCCCTTCCCACATCATATCGAAGAAAACTATCTCCAAAGAAACATCCATTAGGAACTAATAGAATTAGTTTGCTTTTCCATTTTAGGCCAAATACTTCTGATATTTGTCCTGGAGAGGTGGTATACAAATGACAATTGAAGGCAAGATCATTCAAAGGTAATATGATTGAAAGAGGCAGGGTGAGAGCTTCAGTATTTGGAAATTTTGATGTTGTCATTGTCAGTCATTTTGTTTAAGGAGAAAACAAACAAACAAAAAACCCAACAACAACAACAACAAAAACCCATCAAGTTCAGGTGATCTTGAAGAACTGGATCTTTCTACTTCCAATATCTAAAAAGCACTAGAAATAGAAACACATCATGACACATCTCATTTTCATTTCTTCAAATTTCATTTCTGTAGCAATCCTCAAGCTTATGGAGTTCCTGAATAGCTTCTCCTGAAATTTAAGGCAAAACGACTGGCACAGAACTCCTATCAGCTTGGGGAAGGGATTTCTGAAAATACTGGTTATAGCACTTCAACAGCATCATGCTTATTGTCTTAAAAATGAACTTGGGCTACTGATCAAAGCATCCACATTTCAAGTTCCCAAGAAGAAACTTGATTGACAGAGAACAGTGGGAGGAAATTAAGTAGGAGGGTAAAGCAGAGGACAGAGGTTAGGGTGCTAGAAATCAGGATTTGCAGGAATGCCCTTTGTGGGAGGGAGAAAGAGGGATGGGCACAGGTCAGAAGGCACCATAGTTTGGGGTGACCTTAAAGCAGGGGCTTGAATAATGCAAAGTCCTTTTCTTAGCAGGTCTTCCCTCCTGCACTAGCACTGCCCCTGCTGGATTGTGCAAAAATAAAATGAGAAATCTGGAGAGAGAGAGAGAGAGAGAGAGAGAGAGAGAGAGAGAACAAAAAAACCTGATGACATCCAGGGACCTTACTGCACAGAATATAGTGTACTGAGAAACAGGAACAAGTCCTTCATTACTGGTCTGATCCATCAGTCACTACAACTGGCTCTTTCTATCCACAGCAATGGACATTTGAAAATTGTCTGATGCCTGCTCAACGATATTTTCATTCCTGATAGGGCCTGGTAATCTGTGAGAAATGAACTTCAATTGCTTTTTCTGCAAGTGCTAAAAAAGTTGCTCTTACATTTTGAAGGGCCCTGGCAAAGCACATGTCAAGGACCTGCAGGTCAGTGGGACTGAAATAGCAGCTCTGAAATGAACACTTGATACTGTATATAAATTGAATGATCAGCTGGATGATTTTAGAACTACCTGGGTGGAATTTATGTGTCTTCTGGATGAGATGATGGTTCTAGGCCAG
Source organism: Marmota monax (assembly GCF_021218885.2). Taxonomy (NCBI): domain Eukaryota; kingdom Metazoa; phylum Chordata; class Mammalia; order Rodentia; family Sciuridae; genus Marmota; species Marmota monax. The sequence continues at coordinate 7,171,169 of NW_026693933.1, read as the reverse complement.
TGGGAGTACCTCTGCCACAGCACAGCAGTCAGTGCAGGATGGGAGGAGAGCTGGGCGGGAGGAGGTGGGTGAGCAGCTTGACCTCAACCTTGTTGTTCTCACCCCTCTCCTTCTGAAATGCAGCAACTCACAGAGCAGTTACCTCCTGGCTGTGTGCAAGTCAGAGATGGCTCAGTATTCGCTCTGTGTGTGGGATGGTCAAGTACTCCTTGACCTCCAGGTCCCCGGCAGATTGTGAGATTCTGAAAGCGAACATGTCAATTCACCGGTTTAACTTGGAAGAGCACATCATTACAGATTGGTGATTTAAAAAATGGTGATGTTCACATCCTCAGATTTGATCTTTTAATTTACATCCTGGATTTTTAGAAGGACAGCAGGTAGAGACAAAGAGTTAACAGACATGGAGATACACAATGAGAGAGACAGAGATTGAGATGGAGACACTCAGAAAGGGAGAGCTGGAGAGAGGCAATGGAATGAAACTATCATGGGCAGGATGAGGGGAAAGAATAGAGGGTGGAATGAAAAGATACACAGAGGGATGGACAGAGGGATGAAGGGAGATGGGAAAGATGAGCAAAGAAGGAAGAGAAGGGGCGGCAAGACAAAGGGGATTAGCTGAGGAGTAAATCATGATGTTCAGGATGTTAATGTCCACATCAAAATATTTACAACTAGGTATCCTTTCTTATTCTTTTCTAATCAGTGCTACTTTGTCTCTTGGAGTGGATAACACGATTCTCTTTTTGGCTTCATAATATAAGGTAACATATAACTACTCATGATAAAGCACTACTGGAATTCCATGAAGATTGAGGTTTTTTTTCTTTAAAGGTAGCATTGGGAAAAATGAAGCGAAAAGAAAGAAAGATGGAAGACAGGATTATCTCAGTTCCATACAGCGCAGTACTCAGAAAGCTGAGACACCTAAGTTCCTATTCATAGCTGTGAGATGGCCTGGGTAATCCCAATTCACCCAAGAAGTCTAGAGGTTCATAAACAATCTTCACATTTAAACTGCTTCAGCTGTAATAACCTACTGAATCACAAGTAGACATAGGGAAGAGGATTAATTAATTACTACCTTATGTACATATATGACTGCATATTTGATTCTACGACATGTATAATCAGAAAAATGATAAATTAATACCCCATTTATGTATGATATATTCAAGTGCATAAATGCATTCTACTATCATGTGTAAATAATTAGAACAAATAAAAACTTAAAGAAAAAAGACTAATTATGGGGGAGGATGAAGAACTATGGAGAGTTGAAGTTGATTCCAGAGCACAGGGTGGCTGAGAACTTTTATTGAGCTTCTATTTTCTGTATTATTCCTGTGTGTTTTCTATACATGGTCTCATCTTAATACCCACACTAACTATGTGCCTGGTGTCTCACTTTACAAATGGCATTTTATTTTAGCTTATTGAAAAAGGTTAAGACACATAGGTCTGCTGACATTCTTGGTCCCCATGCAGCATGAGCCTCATGCTCACTTACCAAGTAATTTAACAAGTACAATATATGAACAAAGCATGCTTAATCTTTAGTTAAGCCTCTGTTAATTCCATGTGTCAGAGCACAAATTATTGAAGCATATTAATAAGTTGTTAATTTGCTAGTACAGGCAAGAGATATAAAGAAAAGTTCACTAGAGAGCTACTCTACTTTGGTAGGCGAAAAAGCTTAGGTATATTTCAATAGGTTAACCAGAAATGAATTTCAAAGTCTAAGTCTCAAATAAGCCTCATATTTGCAGGGAACACTTGCAGTCCCTCAAATGTGCACATGCAGACTAGGACTCATGCTTATAATTACTCAATTTGCATGAATATTTCATTGTATTGTCCTTTCAGATACAAGCAAAAGTTGTGGATTTTGGGACTCAGGCTCATATTCTGAGCTCAAAGTTGAACTTTTCAATTTCACACAACTAAATTATCTTCAAATCTTCTTGAGGACATATTTAGATATACTCCCTAGGTTGAAGCTGTGCCTCAACTCCCCCAACACACACACACACACACACACAAATGAGAATGTGCTGCATGGGCAGTCTGCTATGATTCATTTAGAGTCTGCATTAGAAAATTCATTCACTTATTATTCATACTCTGTCACTTAACACTTCCTTACTTGGAGCATCAAAAACACAAACAGCAATAGGAGTTCTTGGGTTGCCTCCCCACCCCCCCATACCTATTATTCAATTAAGGTGTCTATTCCAATTCCATAATTGTGAAAAATAAGACGTTTTTAACAAGAGTCTGTGGTGGTAAGCAAATGTGAATAGTTGAAAAAGTCAAAGTATGAGGATAAATTAAACTTGAAATGCTTCCTCTGGTCAATGCAAACTGGTAGAATCCAACCCTAAGACAGCCTTTCCAGTGGCCACAGAAGCATAGTTGCTAAGTACATAAGAAACAAGTATACACGGTTTTAAATATATCAATTTGGGGATTTCACTTAAAACATGTCCTTTCTAGCACAAAACCATATTTAGACCCAGCTTATCTGGCTATCAAATAATCAATTAGCCCCGTGTTGTCTTCTTGCCCTGTTTGCCCACTGAAAGGGAACAAAATTAGCATACTTTAACTTGCTCAACCGATTCCTACTCTAGGGATGTCACTCCCCTGTGTGTGCACTGCCAAGTCAGTAGTGCCTCGTCGGCAAAAAGGAGTTAAAAAATCATTGATCATAAAAACAAAAGTAAGATCGTTAATTCCCACAAACGCTGCGATGCAGGACAGAGGAACGGTGCCCGGCCCACATCCCAGGAGAGGCTGCATCTGATGATTTTCTCTGATGAGCTATGCAGAGCTGATGGCAGTCAGCCGGGCTTTTCACCCCCTGTAAGTAATGAACACACAACACGGACGGATCTCAGCGCTGTACATACCTTTCTTTGAGCAATTTTAACTTTTCCCATGTCCATTAGGCCTTACAGCCTAATCTTGCTCTGCCAATTGCTCCCATGGTGAGATCATTAAGTAAATTATTTTAAGATCAAACACCCTGCAGTGACAATGGCGTCCCATGTAAGGTAAATGCTTCAAAGGCCCCCCTTTCAAATTACAGCTCTCCGGAGTTATTCATCACCCCTCCGTAGGGCTGCCCCACCATTACTTGGCTTTTTGCCGCAGGCCAAGGTAGCGCTGCTAATTGGCCTCTGTAACAAAACTGACCTGTGGACAGGATAAAACTTGTTTGGAGCTTAGAGACAAAAATTATTCAAGGTTAAAAACACATGAATGCCCCAGCTACGTCACCAAAAAAGAGGAGTGAATGAATGTCTTCCCCTGCGGTTCCTAATGTGAAAGAATGCGCTCCCGGCGCGCCCGGGCCAAACAAAGGCTCCTTCAGGTAGCCGAGCCCCGGCCAGGCTTCGGGGCTCTGTTCTCCTACGGGTTTTAACCCCCCTCTCCGCTCTCCTCCTCGTCATCCTCCTCTTAAACTCCAAGAGGAGCAGCTCCCCATCCTCTGCTTGGGTTCCTGGGCCCCCTCCCGGGGAGGGCCTTTGATCTGCCGGGATAATGGCAGATGGAACAATTTAACTGCTTGGTACAGGTGCAGAGTTTACTTGACAGGTCGGGGCTTTTATTTCTAGCACATTAGCCGGGCGCATACAAATGGGTTTTTGACAGATTCAAGCAGGTAAAATAGCACCGAGGTTCCGCCAAAGCGCGGTTACACCTGCCGGGATGGCACAATTGGAAAATGCTGCATAAATTAAAGACAGGTAAAACCTTGGGGTTCCCTGCTGTAGGCGAGTCCTCGCACCCCGCCCCCCCCCCCCGGTTTTTTTTTTTTTTTACAACTTGCGAAGGTGGTGTGTTGGGGGAGATTCTCAAATAAGTAAACACCAAATGAACTCCTTGATCTCCTTGCGCTCAAAAGAAGCTGGGCTCAGTCAGGGTGATTCCCACTCAGTCCTCCTGCGGTGGAGGCTTCTAACACTTCACTGATATTCGCCGACAACTAGAGGAAAACGGGAAATTAAAAAAAAAAAAAAGGCCCTTTTGGCTTACCCTAAGATTTACCTTCAGTCCTCCCCCCACCCCCAACCCCGACTTGTCTAGTCTCCATTCTTCCTCTCCAGGTGAAAGATAGTGATCTACAAATGGTGCTTAGGTAATGAAATAGCTTACCCATGGAGAAAATGCTGGTAAATACTACATTGAAAGTACAGTCAATATGGTTAAGAAAGTTGCTGGGCATGTTTTAAACTTTTTTTTTTTTTTAATTGGTAGCCCCTTGTTGAGTTAGTCCTGCTTTTCTAGAAAAATACCACTGGTATGATTTTTCTTTCTCTTCCAATTTGAGTAAATGCATACATGATCTTCTTACAACGAAAGTATTCCAGAACATTTCTTTTGTGAAACAGCATGTCAAAGAAATTTAAAAGTTGCTCCAAAAGTTGTTATTTGGGGATAGTTTTTCCTTTTGTTTTATTTTACATCTGTGTTTGTGATAATATTCTTTATATCACAAAATTAGATTGCACACCAATACTTTAAAATTCTCTCTTCAAATTATCCCTTTTGGGGCTGGGGATGTGGCTCAAGCGGTAGCGCGCTCGCCTGGCATGCATACGCCCCGGGTTCGATCCTCAGCACCACATACAAACAAAGATGTTGTGTCCGCCGAAAACTAAAAAAAATAAATATTAAAAAATTCTTTAAAAAAAATAATAATAAATAAATTATCCCTTTTGTTATTTTTGTTTTTAACAGTTTCAAGGACTTTGCAAGTACTGACTTTCCTCACTCTCAATGATCTTAATAAGCAGGGTAATCACGAATTTACAATTCCTTGGGAAAGGGATAATCCTTTTTTCCCTTAATTGGACAGAAACAAAATATATTTATTAGAAATATTACACAGTCACATCTGATCTTAAACTTTCATGTTAATACATCTATGTTAGCATGTCCTGTTCTTTCTGCTTCCAGACCAAATAAAATTACATCTCACATTTTTCTCTTTTCTTTACCTTGCTACTCACTAATGAAATGCAAATGGTGGAGTTTAGAGACAGCATTTACAAAATAGAACAGATGTTTTAATCCAACCTGTATAAAAGGTGAGCTCCTTACAAAGGTGCTATGTTTGGCAGTCACAGCATTAAATCCTGCTTCACTGAGCACAACTTTCTGCCTAGGACTTGCCAGTCCCTCCTCCAGTCTCCTCTCAACCCTGGCCCAGTATTGCAAAGAATCATTAAGATTTTAGAAAACACTTATGTCAACTCCAGGTTTTATAGGAGAACAACAAATAAGAAAAATCAGAGCTGGAGACACAAATTGAGCTTTTTCTGTGGATTTAGTCTCATTTGTTTGCACATCAGATAAATTCCTCCAACATGGGTGAGTGCCACTACATGGAAGGCATTAGGGGTGAGTGATGTGATCAGAATGAGGACCAAGAAACCCTCTCTAGTATGGGTGTGTGGGTGTAGGTGCGCGTGCACATACACACACACACACAGTACAATTAGCTTATGGTACATTAAGCACTAAAATTCTTCAGTCCAGAGTGCTATGGGACTCAGGAGGAATGAGTAACTAGACCTGATGGGAGGGGATTATGATGACTTCTCAGATTGAACAAAAGTTTTAATGTAAGTTTGGATTTATCTGGACAAGAAAGGGGTTATGTTTATTTGAAGCAAAGTCAAAGACAGGAAATAATTCAAATTGATCACAAAAATAATGTAAAAAAAATGTATATGTTGGAGGAAGTTATAAGAATGAGCCTAGGGATGAAGATTCCCCTGCTTTTTTTTAAAAAAAATTTTTAGTTGTAGATGGACACAATACCTTTATTTTACTTATTTACTTTTCTGTGGTGGTGAGGATCAAACCCAGTGCCTCACATGTGCTAGGCAAGATCTCTACTACTGAGCCATAACCCAGTCCTCCCCTGGTTTTTGGTGATCATTATGTGTTGCAGGTGAGGTCAAGTTCAGCATCCATACTGTGACTGCTATATACCATCTTCTGAGCAGATGGAGGCAACAATCCAAAGATGATAGAGGAAGCCTGGGTTCAAAACTGTAGAACTGACAGATGAGGCCTCGAATACTAGTTCTGAGGCAGTTTCATAAGGGAGAAATCAATTTCTGTATTATTTATGTCCAGACATTTTGGGTCACAGTCATAGTAACTTCAATCTACAACTTCACTAATAAACAGTAGTGGATTGAAAACAATGTGTACTTGTTCAGATAACTATTACTGTTACCATAAATGCAACTAAGAAAATTTATGCTCATGACAGTGGCTTGGTGGTCTCTTTGGAGGGGAGCAAACTATTGGAACTTCTGTGCCTCTGCTACCAGGCAGGGACTCAGAGACTGCCATTAACCTTTTATTTAAGCTGAGCTTAAATAAAATTAAGAAGCCATAGTGTTTTAAAAATCAATGCAACTATCAGGTGTCTGGGATTGTAATTTTAGAAATCCTATGAATTCAGCAATTATGTTACTTAGCAAATTTTGAAAAATGTAAAATTAGGCATTTTATAAGCTATGATTTTAGACTTATGAATTGTGATCATCCTTGATGCCCTACAATCTAGGTATTCTAAGCTCTAAAGAAGTTGAAACCTCAGAGAATTGAACAGTGTTGGCCAAACTCGAAGAGATTTTAAACAACTTGTGTAAGATGGTATGTCTGGCAAATGATCAGGCTGGAATTCAGAATCACCATATGCTGGGTGGGACCTGCTCCTGTGATACCACCTTTTCTTGATCAATACCTTTATCAAGTAAAGATCTAATTGATAACAGAGTTGGGATTTTATTGACCCAGTGACAATAGAAACTAAACAAAGCTTTATGGGGTGGGGACTGTTCCTGCTCTAGCCAGAAGATACAGCAAGACTGAGAGTGTCAGCAGAGGCACAGGCATACTGGGGGGGTGGGGGGGAGAGGGGGGTGGAGGTGGGGGGGTAAGGGAGGAGGGGGTGGTCAGGGGCTCAGCCTCTTGCTGTCGTCATGGATGGGGGCGGTTAATTGCATCTGTGTTCTTCTTCATCATGCTTTTTCAGGCTTGGCAGGTCTCCTCATTTTTCTATGCTAATAGGTAAAGGTAATGGATCACATCAATGACAATTCCACACACACACATTTGCCCCTTACCATCTGAAACTCGCCCCTTTTCATCTGAGAAAGTTTCTGAAAGGGGGCAGATGATTGTCCTGTCTCAGTGGCCTTGTCTTGGTGATTGTGCTCTGTTGCTCCTGATTCTTGGCATTTTTGCTGACATATAATCTCAAAAGCTGAGCAGACTTAGCCTTCTGTCCTCCTGGAGTGCTGTCTTATTCCTGTAGCCTTCAGAACTGGTTCACTTTTAACTCCTGATTTTCTGGTATGGCTGTTAACCCTGTAAAAATGGGAGTGAGCTTGGCTGTCACATGTCCCCTGAAAGATTTTATCCCTTATTACTAAGGGGTCCTGTTTTTTCCTGGGAGTCCTTGACTGTCTCATAATCACATGTTTGGGAAGCTTGTTCAACCCATTCACCCTCCTGTCACTTGATTTTTATTTCCCTCTGGGTTGATGTGTCATTTGTTTCTGTTTCTTATCTGTCTGGAGTATACACTGCATCTGTTATACCCTCGGTGTCCACAACATGGCTGGCACACAGGAGCCAATCTATCACCATTTGCTGAATGAAGGAATGGGCCAGAAGAACCCAGGAAACTGCAATCACCACAAGGAATGGCTGAGAGCTATTGTGGCATTTGCCATCTCTTCTTGTCCCTCTGTCATAGGGAGACCCATAGCATAGAGAGGCTCAGAGAATGCTGTGCATTTTTTTTTAAACTAGTTTGACTTTAACACCATTTACTTCCCATGGATCCTTTTGCAAAAAAAAAAAAAAGGACACTGTTATTTTGTGCCAATCCAACAAATTGCATTCAACAAAATCACCAGGTAATGGCATTAACCCCTAAACCTCAGTGATGTGCCTTGTTGACTTAAAGGAAGTGCCCATGTGGCACCAGAGGACTGACAGGGGTGTTCCTAAATTCTGCCCTGTGGTGGCAGCTCTGAGCACATCCCCTTCCCTGGAAGGAGAGGAGTCCAAGAGATCATGGCCAAGAGTTTCAAATGAGGAAGGACTGTTCGGTTTAAGGGTCTCTAAGCAATTAATTGAGCCCCATCCATCTGATTCAGCTGGAGAGACTATCACAATTGGGGGCTGGGAAATTGTGTCTATCAAGGGAAATTAAAGCAGTATGTTGAGAAATTGCTAGGAAATTATTCTTTTCAGTATACTACATTAGAAATGTAATAAAATGGTTAAGATTTTTACATTAAGTGAGAATCACTCAATTAAATTCTATAAGCCTTCACTTCCCTGTTCATGTTCTCAACTTCCCTTAAACTTTTCAAATATTGCTATGTGATTTCTTCCCCATTTAACCTAACATATGCCTGAATATTTCATATTGAAATTTCTCAGGATCTATACCTTTTCAAAGCTTGCTTTTCACTCTGGGGCAATTTTATTCACTTATAGAGTCCCAACTACCATCTGTGTATTGGTGATCCCAGGAATAGTTTGACTCTGTAGTGTCCTACACAGACCCCCTGCGTTGGAGGCTTGATGACCAGCTGTGGTGCTATCCGGAGATGATGAAACCTTTAGGAGGTGGGGCCTTCAGGAGGTAGAAGGAGGTAAGGTCATTGATAGTATGACCTTGAAGGGATAGCCAGAGTCCCTTCCTCTCTCTTTGCTTCCAGCTGCCATGAGGTAAACAGGTTTCCTGTGCCATGTGCTTCTGCCATGAGGTACTGCTTTACCACAGGCCCAAAAGCAACAGGGCTGAGCAACCATAGGCTGAAATGCCCCAAACTGTGAGCCAAAATAAACCTTTTTCCTTTTAAGGGGCTGATGGTATTGTGTGCTAAAGATAGCCTTTCAAATTACTCAGGAAAATATTTTTTTAAATAAATATTTGTGTATAATTGCTTAATTCTTTATATCAAAAAGAGAAGTTCATTCTTTTACATCAAATTTATTAATTGTGAGTTAAATGAATCATAATACTAAAATTAGAAATTGTTAAAAAAAAGATGGACATGTATGGCTAGTCAAAAGTTTGAATCTTCTACTAAAACCTATCATAAACAAATTTAAAAATCAATAATACACTAGAAAAATACCTTACACATGTTTGGCAGCACTAGGCCAAAGGTATAATTGGATGATTATGAAAGCAGAAATACAAATACTTAAATAATATGTTCGACTTCACTAATAATAAAATAAAGACAAATGAAAACAAAATACCATTTATAAAGATAAAGTGAAATGCCAATATTTATAGCATCATGCACTTTAAGAATGTCTGTAATTCCTGACACTTAAGGAGAGGAAAAAGTTATCTGTCATGTTTTCCATAAGCTGGTATATACACAGTAGTTGTTCAATAAATGTTTCTTAAAAATGAAGATACTTTTCAATGTCATTATGGATTTCAAGATACAGGTACTTTTTAAAACAATTAACATAATTGGTATGGTGTTTTTGGGTAGCATTTAGGTTACAACTACCAAATGTCTTCATTTTGAATAGTGCAACAATAGATGATCCAATTTGAAATAGATAAGCCTGGTTTACACACCTGATGTAACCAATAATAACACCTCTTTCATCCTAGCACTGCATGGGAAAAAAAAAAAAAGAAAAAAGAAAAGGTTCCAGGTACAGTGGTGCACACCTGTAATCCCAGTGCTTGAGTGGCTAAGGCAGGAGGATCACAAGTTCAAAGCCAGCCTCAGCAACTTAGTGAGGTCTTAAGCAACTTAACAAGACCCTGTCTCAAAATAAAAAATAAAAGCGCTGGGGATGTGACTCAGTTGGTTAAGTACCTCTGGGTTTAATCCCTGCTACCAAAAAAAAAAAAAAAAAAAGGTACTCCTGAATTGTGGTGGTTGAAAAGATGTTAGTAATATATTAGCTTAAAAAAAACCAAGTACTGAAATATAAAATAGCATGCATGGCCTTTAAAAATCTCATTTTATTTAAAAGATGTGTATTTTTTAGATGGTGGTAAAACATACATCAAATTTACCAATTTAATCATTTTAAATATGCAATTCAGAGGCATTAATTACTTTTATATTATTGTGCAACCACCATTACTATCTAAAATCATGTATTTACATTAAAATTAGTATAACATAATTTATACTCCTCTATTTTATCTATCAGTTATAGATAATATTAGTATAAATCTCAAAAGATGAGCACCAAAGGTTAAATGTGATCATCTTCACACTTCTCTTTCTTTTTGAGGTGCTGTAGATTGAACCCACATGCTCACACATGCTAAGCAAGTTCTTTAGCACTGAGCCACATCCTTAGCACCACATTTCCTTCTTTTGTTGTTTGAATGTTCCCACTTTTTAGAATAGGTGATATATTGCTTTCATATCAGAAACAACTTATTTTTTAAATTTAGTAGAATGAAATATTTTGTTTGACATACTTTAACATACATACTTCAGCCTTGATTACACAGAATTTAGCATAATATAGGACCCCTTTGGACTCAATCCTCCAGTTTCATTTCTGACAAAAGAAAGAACTCAAACAAACTTTAACATGGGAGATTTTAACTTAGCCCCCAGAAAGGACTCAGGACAGCTTGACCAAAAATGCAGAGTTAGGACCATCATCTCGAAGTTCATTGAGATAGGGCTCAAAAACAGACAAAGAACAGAAAAAGAAAAAAATACTCTGCTTTGGTAAAATGTCCATGTTTGGTACAAAATAGGAACTAAGCTGATTTGGCCAACTCTTAAATCCATATGATTGGGCTGCAATTTGGGCAGAAACCTTCACCCTAAGAATTGCAGGTTGGCTTCTCACACCTGTCCTGATCCTTAAAGCATAGATACTATATTATCCCTCCAAATATTAAATGCAGAGTGTGAGCTGTATGTCTGTTAAAGACTTCACCAAGTTTGGAGGCAGGGATTGTTTAAGACCATGTTAAAGTTTCTACTCGTTAGACTTGCACGCTGAAGAATAAAATATGCCTCATCTAGCCATATTTCTGTTAAAGCGACTACAGGTTTATGGGAGTGCTAAAATGGTGCAGCAAACATGGAAATTAGTGTCACCGTCTTATAAAACTCTTTATATATGGCTCTTATTTTAGGGAAACATATGATGGTTATTTGGTACTTTCAGATAAGTAGGTTTGTTTTTCAAAATTTGAGTTCCTGTCAAATCGGCAGCCAATCCATCAGTCTGCTTTCTGAGGCCCCTTTCATAGACAAACACCGTTAAGCACTTCAGAAATATCAGATTAACGTTAATACCCAATGGATTAGACACCAGACAAAAGTGGGCTTAGGAAAACACTGCAAGTGGAGTCTCGAGGTAGGTGCGCATTATATCATTTTCCTGCAGGCTCAGCTCTCAGAAATTTGAGGGGCGAGAGGCCCACTTAAAAAATATTTGCCATTTTGCTGAGCCTTGGGGCTCTGAAAAGCACTGGAGGAGAAATCAAATCGCTGGCCCGGGACAGCCCAACAGCTCTCTATGGAGAGGGACTCAAGTCCCATGTTCCAAGTGGAAGGTTTCCGTTTTTGCTTTGTCCTCAGCCCAATTTCCTTTTTCTCTCCCCCTGCTCTCCCCACTAACGCCTGACTGTGGAGACAGCTGCAGATCCATTCATTACGCAATGGAAACATCCTACGGCTAGCGCTCCAAAATACTAAAATCATTAAGCTCTGACAGGACAATGACTTTGGCTTATAGGTGTGAGGGGGGAAAAAGCCCATCACATCAAGCAGCTTCACACACAAATGGATGCGAGGTGAAAAGGCAGCCTGTGAGCACACTTGTCTCTTGTGTCATTTGGTGTGTGAGTTTATGACTCCCAACAGCGCTCTGGCACATGCGGATAATAAAATTGGAAGCACGAAGATGGCTGCATACTATTTACTCATGTATGAAAATCCCTGTAAGCAGCGGCACATCTGCCTTTCCAGAAAGTTCTCCCTCTAGCCCCCTCTGAGGCACCAGGGACTCAGTGCTGAACATCTATACTAGACACTTTGCTATAGACTCCAAATTTGCCTCAAACATATCACATTTTCTCAGGCACCTTTCATATATTAGGTCATGTTCTTTTTTTTTTTTTTTTTTTTGAAAAGCTCTCAGGGGCTCTTACCAGAGTTTAGATAATTAAAAATCCCTCATATCATTATTCCTATATTCTAAAAGCTTGCTCGAATCAATGGCACATTATTTTCATTTCCAATAGTTTTTAGAGTCTATGGGTTTTTAGAGATGGAAAGTTAATCACTCATAATTCCAAGGTAGAAACTAATGATGTAGATATTTATTACCCTAAAACTCTTAGGTGAGCTATTGTTATATTTTAGGTAAGATAAATTCCTCATGTATCACTGTGGAGGTATTACATTACCTGTAATTGTCTGTATATAAAAAATATTCATGAGAAATGTTGTGCTAACTGGCCATTCTTTTGTTTTTCTTCCTTACCATAAAAGAATGACAAATATTAATTTCTTGGCTCTATTATGCCATTTGTCTTTGCAAGGTATGATGCTGTGTTTTCTTGTTCTTTCCTCGATACCACACTGCCTTAGTTGCCTCTTAATCCAGTGACCTCTTCAGTTATGTATTCTGACAAAATCATGTGCTTTAGAGGCAAAATCAACAAGAGAGAAATGCAGGATGTGGAATCGCAGCTGGGCATCATGGCAGAATGGGGTGAAGCCTTTCTTTGATTTGAGTATCAGTCCCCTTCCAGAGGCTGCCACTCCAGTCATATCATACCCATTCAACCAACTCTGCTCAATTATTCAATTCAATTATTCAGGCAACTCTGTTCTCTAGATACAGCGAGAATGAGATACTCACTTGTTCATCCTGAATCCAAAATATTCTCCAAAATCTGTGCACTAAAGTGTGGTTGTTTTACTAATAAATGATTCCTCCTTTTAATGTATTTTCTGTTTTTGAAAATGCTACACTAACAAGCTGGGCTGTCTGCTTTTTAGGCCTATCGCCAATTTAAAGCTACATGATATGTGCTCAATTACTTATTGTAATTGTGGATTAAATAAACTGAATTGAAGAGAAAACAAGGGAGAAGACTGCTGGAAGTTGTAATAGCAACAGTATTAGCAAATTTAAGGAAAGAGAGATTGCTAAAGATGACATAAGAAATAAAAAAGTGGGGCTGGGGATGTGGCTCAAGCGGTAACGCGCTCGCCTGGCATGCGTGCGGCCCGGGTTCGATCCTCAGCACCACATACAAACAAAGATGTTGTGTCCGCTGAGAACTAAAAAATACATATTAAAAAATTCTCTCTCTCTCTCTCTCTCTCTCTCTCTCTCTCTCTCACTCTTTCTAAAAAAAAAAAAAGAAAGAAACAAAAAAGTACAGCCACTTCAAAACTCAACATAGGGAAGGAGTGTTGAACACTTTCCTAGCCCTTAATAAGTCAGTGTTTCATAGACTACAAAATGATCCAACATCATAATGAACTCTATGCCTTTATCATAAAGACTTCAATGAGGGTTAACCTAAAAGGATTTGTAGTTTTTAGTTACTTGGGAAATTAAGTTAATGACAATCCAGGCTGGGGATGTGGCTCAAGTGGTAGTGCGCTCGCCTGGCATGCGCGGGGCGCTGGGTTTGATCCTCAACACCACATAAAAATAAAATAAAGATATTATGTCCACCTAAAACTAAAAAAATAAATATTAAAAAAAGTTAATGACAATCATTATTTTAATAGGTAACTGTGAGACATAAAATCTCCCATGTAAAGTATTGTTATGGTGAAGATGTGATGTCCCCTAAATGTAAGAAGGTTTGGAGGACAAATGATTGGGTTATAGCCTTAACCTAATCAGTGAATTAGTTTCCTGGTTGGATTAACTGAGCGGTAATTGGAGGAGGGTTGGATGTGGCTAGAGGAAGGGGTTCATTGGGGGGTGTGACTATGGGGTATATATTTTGTATCTGGAGAGTGGATACCTCTCTGTTTTCTGATCATCATGTGAGCCACTTCCCTCCTGCACAGCCTTCTGCCATGATGTTCTGCCTCACCTTGAACCCTGAGGAATGGAGTCTACTGTCTATGGATTGAGACCTCTGAAACTGTGAGCCCCCAAATAAACTTTTCTTCCCTAACAGTTGTTCTGGTCAGATCTTTTACTCACAGCAGCAAAAAAGCTGACTAAAGCAAGTATATATCAAATTGTGAAATCTAAGCATAAATAAAGGATTGCTTGGGTGGAATCAGTTATATTCTTCCTCCTTGAACCCTGCCCTTTTGATTTGTTCAGTTTCTTTATTTGTTCAAGCATGCACAGACTTACGGAAATCCCATTCCAGGCAGTGCCAGTGCTGGTTAGTATGCAGGACAGCAAGAGTTGGAGGAAACTCTCTCTACCTTAGACATAGCCCAGTAGAGATGGGACATGTGCACATGGTGCTTAAGGTGCAAAGCCCTCTGTGAGAAGGGTAGGGAGAGTAGCCCAGAACCAAGGCCCTACATGTTCTGAGCAAGAGAGGATCGTTCTGTGAGGCTGAGAAGATCAGAGAAGGCTGCTTGGTAGAGGCAACCTTTAAATTTTTTCTCCAAAAGATGCATAGGATTTCTACAAACTGAGATTGAAGGTAGGGATCAACATATTTAAATCAACATTTATGTAGCACCAAAACCACAAGCACACTTTGAAAGACACACAGAATAAAAAGACATGAACCTTGACCCTGCAGGTTGATAATAGAAGTATTGATGGAATCAACTAACCAAAAAGGATTGCAGAACAACATAAAGGCTAGGGCCAAGAAAGAAGCAAATGAGATTCTTAGGATTCCTAGGAAGGAGGAACACTGGGAATCAAAGATAACAGGTGAGAAAGCCAAAGGCAGTTGGAGCCAAGAGTGGGTTCCTGGTGCCCAGCTGCTAACTCCTCTGGATTTTCAGAAACCGGATTGTTCATAGACCCCTGTCATGGGGCCAGGTAGACCTTGTCACACCTGAGAATTAATAACAGGGGGAGGCTGGGTGTCATGGAGCATGCCTGTAATCCCAGCAGCTTGGGAGGCTGAGGCAGGAGGATTGCGAATTTGTAGCCAGCCTCAGCAAAAGCAAGGTGCTAAGCAATTCAGTGAGACCCTGTCTCTAAATAAAAGACAAATTAGGGATATGGATGTGGTTCAGTGGTCGAAACTTTGAGTTCAATCCCAGGTACCTAAAACAAAACAAAACCAAAACAAACAAACAACAAAAAAACAAATCCAGGGGGAAGCAGGGCATGGAGAGTTAGACCTTTGGGACCTTCCAGATGGGGAAGGGAAGAAGAAGGAATTAATAAAAGCAGGACAAGGGTTTACAGCCCCTTCAGAAGAATCTCAATGCTGGGACTCTGAAAATGTACTATAATAGCCTATTTACAAGTCTACCTTCTTTAATAATGTTTTCCACAATGTTTTCTAGCTTTTGAATGTTTGGTCCTCAACCTGCCAGGCCTGTTAATTCTGCACCCCAATCATCCAGAGCCCACAACACATTGTGTATGCTGAAGGTTGTCTGATTGAATAAGATAATTGATGAATGATAGGGATCCAGCTCTACTCCTTAGCACATGTTAGACTTAGAGAATTTAGGAGATCCCGGAAGATTCCTTGCTTCCTCTAAATATCTGCAAGTTGGACAATGCATTTCATTTTACTTCCCTGGACAACTTTAAAGTGGATTTCAGTTCATAATTGTTCTCTTTTAAGATACAAATCTTTCTAGAAAGAATTTCCATTTTGTATCCCACTTTTTAGTTAGATGACATCTGTCTTATCCCTCTGGGGAGATCAGGGACCACTAAAGAATGTGGGTTTGAGTTTTGGAAGGCATTATCACTGCCTCCCATGGCATCTAGAAATGGATCCAGATATTGTGAGGTCAAATTAGGAAGCCATCTTTAATAAAAGGATGACAAGATCATCTTTACTTATGAAACCGTACAGCAAACTCTGACCATGTGTTGCACATTAGAATCCTCACTTCCCCAAGTCCTCAGAAAGGGTTGGCCTTGAGTCAGGGACTTGCAGCTTCTGCTTTACGGAAGTTTCTGGTAAGGCACCCCCTGTGGATCCCCTTCCTCTATGAGCTGTTTGTGGCTTTGTCCTTTTAATTAAGTCCACTCAAGAGTCTCCACATGGAAATTCCTTTCTGGAGTTTCTTGAGACATTTATCTTTTCCCAAATGTCCAATATTGAGACAAATGAGTTGAGAAGTTAGAAGAATGGATTGTAACACTTCCTTCAAGGACTAAAGAATAATAATCAACACATCTAACTGGGTTGAAGGAATCTATTGGCTTCAGTCAAAAGCTAGAAAAGGAAACACATCAAGAAGGATTAGAGGTAGATGTTGTGGAAACTGGGATGAGACCAACGGAAAGAAACTGCTTGACCTAATCAGTTAGCATATTTTTTTGTCCCCTCTGTTACATCCTGTGATGGTGGCCCTGTCTGGTGCTAAGTCTTAGTAAATTTACCAAATCCTATGAAATAACAAATCCAAGAATTAAAATGTTTGAAAGCAAACTAAGATCTCAACACTGACAATCTCCACATTTAGTGTTTTGTGATGGTGTCAACTTCACCAGGAGATCAGAATGTTAACGTTACGCACATCCTATCTACTAATGGTCACAATGTTTTCCAGCTTTTGAATGTTTTCCGTGGGCTACACTTCTTCATAAATCCTTTTTGCAAAGTTTATATACTTTGATAGTTATAAACTTTTAAATGTTAAAGATGTTGTAGTAAACTTTCAGTTGCTATAATAGAATACCTGAGAGTGGCTAACTTATAAAGGAATTAAGTTTATCTGATAGTTCTTGAGGCTGGAAGTTCAACCTTGGGTGGTTACGTTATGTGAGAGCCTTGTGCTGTATCATAACATGGCAGAAAAGGCAGAAAGGCAATCAGGTATGTGCAGAAGAGAGAAAATAGGGGTGGCCTTGACTTCCTAACAACCCGCTGGTTTTTTTTTTTTCTCTTTCCATATTTTTTTGGTGCGTTATAGTTGCACATAATGATGAGATTTGTTGTTATATATTAATACACGCACAAAGTATAACAATAAATTTGGGCAGAATCATTCCCAACTCTTCCCTCTTCCTCTTCACCTCCCGCCCCTTGGTTCCTTTCCTCTAATGATATCCCTTTGATTTTCATGAGGTGCCCCCCTCTTCATATCATTTTTCCTCTCTACCTTCCACATGAAACCATATGACCCTTGACCTTCTGAGTTTCGCTTATTTCACTTAACATAATGGTCTTAAGCTCCATCCATTTTCCTGCAAATGATATCATTTCATTTTTCTATTCATACACGGGTATGAATCACTATAACATGCTGGCTTTAATTGCTTAAGATAAATACCAGCAAGTGGTATAACTGGGTCTTAAGGTGGTTCCATTCCCAGTCTTTTGAGGAACCTCCATACTGATTTACATTGTGATAACAACCCACTCTTAAGATAATTAATCCGGTTCCACAAGACCTAGATCAATCTATTTGTGAGGGTAAATCTTCCACAACCTAATCGCCTTATAAACGTCTTACCACTTCTCAATATAGTTACACTGGGAATCAAATTGCAACATCCATCAATCAAATTCAAGATCAAAACCACAGAAATATCTGTAACAATGAATAAAGAGTGTAATCAATGCTGGAATATTCTAGAATAACTTATGCTTTGTGAATTTTCAACAATTACATTGAGTTTTTGTTTTTGTATCTCCAAAATTAGGTATCTGTCTGAAACTTGGAAACACTATTCCATTCTTTCCTTGGATTGCACATTTGCACAAAGTTGATTAAAAAAAAAAGCTCTACCTAGCTTTAAATTATCCCCAAACTTGACAGAGAGGCCTGGAGCAAGGAAGGAGTAAGGATAGCAAATGACACACGAGTGAAAGAAGACAAATTCAGCAATGTGGCTTCTGGAGCAACATGAAGACCAATCACCAGAGAAAGTGTATTTTTACTTTGGACCCAGACTTAACTTCTCTGTGGATTTATATTCATCCGTCCATCAGGTCAGAAGTAGCTGACATAGGCACCTGGAGTTTACCATGTGTAACACTGTTCTAACCTCTGTACCTGTCAACTAGCTACTTCCCTTCCCAAAACCAATGAGGATTCCCATCCTCCAGAAAAGATATAAGTTCTCTGGGAAGAGTTCTCTGAGGACTATAGGAAGGTTTTATATTGGGCATATACCATCTTCCAAACACAGAGAAAAAAGAATGATTATTTTTCTTTATACCCACGTTTGATCTAAATTCAGTGTTAGGGGGTATATCATGTTAAGAGTACACTCTTAGCATCATAAAAGCCTCACTCTTCCTCTTAACTTTGGCAGGTTATTTAACTGTCTATGACCCACTTCTTTTCTGGTGCATGTCATCCTAAACCCAGAGGCCAATTGAGATTGGAAGGTCTTAGAGGAGTGAATGAATCTACAGTAAAAGCCTGTCTCAGAAAACTCTGACCTTCAACACTACTATAGTTCAGATCTTGAATGTCTTCCAAAGACCTATATGTTAAAAGCTTGGTCCTCAGAGTAGCACTATTAAGAGGTGGTGCAACTTTTAAGAGGTGAGGCCTGCTGGGAGGTACTTAGGTCATTGAGGGTACTGCCCTTGAAGGAGAATGTTAGATTGTGGCCTGTTCCATACTCTCTTTTGCTTTCTGGACATGAAGCTCTTTGCTCTGCCCTGCCCTTTAGTATGATGTGCTGCCTTGTCACAGTTGACCCACAGTATAGGGATCAACTGATCCTAGACTTGAACCTTCAAAACTGTGAGCCCAAATACACTGCTTAGCCTATAAGTTGATTATTTATCTCAGGCATTTTGTTATAGTGACAGAATGTGGACTAACACACACTGAACTCTTTTTTTTTTTTTTTTTTTTAGTTTCTTTTGCACCTAAAGCTGGTGGAGATGTGCTAGAAAAGAGGGAAAAAAACACGAAGATTCTTTATTTGAAGTTAAGTAGATGTAACTTTTGTGATTCAAAGCCAGATCATGTTCATAATTTTAACTTTACAATAATGGGATTACATTTACTTTTGAGAACAATGTTTCTCTTCTCAAAAGTGTTTGATCTTCCTCTGTCATCAGAATTAACCTCTCATATATTTTTAAAAATCAACTTTCCTTAAATCTGCAGCTTTTTTGTTGCCAATGTCTTTTCTCTTTCCATTCTGCCAAACTTCCATATTTTGCCTCAACTTTTTCTCCCAACGGGCTTCTTAATCTTAATGCCATTTTAACGAGCTGCTAACATTTAGATGCTTCCTGCTCAAACGGAGGGCACTGATGGGGTCAGCCAAGCATTTGCCTTTGTCTTAGAGCTTCTTGCATGATTTTCTGCCCTTTGGTTTCACTGTCTTTTGAAAACTGGTCCCTCCTGGTTTGCAGAACCCCACACTATTCTGTTTCTCTTGCACTGTGAGCATTCTATTTCTGTTCCACTTCTTGGTGTTTCCTGCTTCTTCTGTCCCCTTAATAATAGGCATCTTACTCCAAAATTTATTTTTTATTTTATTATTTTGCATTCTCTTAAGCAATTTATTTACCATTTTAATGCAGAGGATCCTTAAATTTATATTTCCATATCATTCTTTTAATCTCTAAAAGAATCTTTAATCATCTTTTAAATATAGCAGCAGTGCTATATTTAATCTAGTCCAAGAGTCTTTCAATAACAGTATCTTGCAATCAGCCTAGACTTAAGATTATTTTAAAACCAAACAAGCTTTATTTCCCCCAACATATGGATTTTGTCAAAAAGGAAACTTTCTTACTTTATCAAGTTCAAAATCCCCAAGTCATTTTTTATAATTTTTTTCACTACTTTAGTTATAAAACACTGCCAAACCATTCTTTGAAATGTCTCCCACGTCTTTTCAGTATCCTCAATGCCATCATCCTCGCCTCGGCCCCTGTCAGCCATTCCTAGAATCCAGAAACAGCCACCTAACTGGCCTCCCTGACCCCAAGCTTTCTCCTCTACAAGCTCACCTTTCTGCCACTGCCAGACTAATCTTCTTTAAATGCCACTTTCATCTTGTCACTGTCTGCTCAAGGGCCCTTTAATCACACTACAGTGAGTGGATAGAGACCTTGGAGTTCATCTCACCCAACCCCTCATCTTACAGACGAGGAAACTGAGGTTCAGCCAGTGTTTAACTCAAGGTCAGTGTCAATAAGCCACGGAAGTGGGTCTCAAAGCCAGGCCCTCACTTTAAGGTCCAGCGCTTGTTCTACTGTCTCCCAACATCTGTCCTTCAGCAGTTTTGTCAGACCCTGTGCTGCTTGTACCACTTTTTATTTCATACTTTGTTAATTGTTCTGCTCCTTCAAAGAAAATGCATTTTTAAAGTATCACAGTCACAAAAAGAACACCACTGTCACTTAGTGGAATATATTTTTAAAATTTATGTACTAGAAATACATTACTAATCTGCACGTGGATTACTTTGCCAGCCAAACATTCTCTTTCTGCTTTTTTTTTCTTTTTTTTTTTTTTTACAAAGGGAAATAACAAGAAACCAAGAGATGGTTAAGTCTTACTAATATAATTAAAAGAATTGGAAGGGGAATAACTTCTTCATAAAACAATTCAATGTTCCTTAATGTGGTATCCACATAGCCTACAATTACCTTGTGATCAGCGTCTCATGCTTAGAGAAGCAGCAATTCCTTACATTTCCTCTTGTTACCACATAACACCTAAACTATTTCTTTTTCTGCTACTCTTATCTCTGATCTCACTAGCCTAAGTGAAATCCCACAAATTGCTAGCATGTCTTTCTGACAATGACACAGTCCCTGTCTGCATGCACATCTTCATATTGACCCACTTGCTCAGAGATTTTACTGATCCCTTCCCATCTAACCGGACTTCATCCAGTTTTTAGAACCAGTCCATATTCCAATGACAGGTTCCACAATCACCTCAGAGTAATCCGATCCCCATTGATTTCAGCCTTTTCTAAAATCCCAGCATACTCTTTAACCTTTGGAGTCAGTTATTTACTCTTAAGTATGTGTGTGTTAATTTCAGTCTCCTAAAAACACTGTAAGCTACTTGAGAACAAATATCCCTTTTTATCTGACTCCCACATCCCAGTGGACCTTGTTAGGTGTGCACAAAGGACAATGCCAGGTTACTTGACCAGGGAGTCCCTTAGAATTTTCAGAGCATGGTGAGTTCTCCCTATGGGACTCAGCAACAATTTGCCTATTGAGACATTGAGGGGTTTGAGGTTTTTTGCAAGAGAGACAGCCTATATGTTGTATTTTCTGCAATAGATATGGAAGTTCATTAAAATAATCATACTTGCTTCAGTAAAGCTTTGTAAAGGAGAAATTATTGGTACTGAGATAATCAGTACTTAAGAAGCATTCATGGTAAAATGTTACAGTAAAAGAACAATGACATTAAAACAATTCTTGAATCACTTGGCTTAAAGTCGGATTGCTTTTCAGTTGTAGCAAAATACACATACAATTTATCATCTTAACCATTTTAAAGTATTAAGCACCTTGTAAGTAGTAGTATTAAATACATTCACTTTGTTGTGCAAACCATCTTTTCCATTCATTTCTAGAATTCTCTTCATCTTACAAAACTGAAACTCTGGATCCATTAAACAATATTTCTCTGTTACCTTTTCCCCAAGCCCTGGCAACCACTGTTCTAATTTCTGTTACAGTCTGATTTTTAGAGCTGGAAGAGATCTTTGAGATTACAGATGATCCATTTTGCAGGTGAAGAGGGAAAATAAAACTAGTCTGAGGGATTGCTTGGAATTTTAAAGTAATGTAGATATAGAGGTTTTGGTCAGTCTGCCCAGTTCCACAGTGATCCTGGGTCCCAGGAATCATTGTTGCCTGGAACAATCCTGGATTCTTCCCTTTTGTTCCAGTCTCTCCTCTTACAAGTGTTCTAGTTTGGATGATGGCTATTCAGACATAAATATGTATACGTTCTCAACTCCCCAATCCAATGTTCTTTCTCCTGCATTAAAATAAAGAGTACGTTATTTCTTTTTGCATTTTTATGTGAAATATTCCTCTTAAAGATTTTTTATTTTGCTTATAAACCCCAACTGACGGGTCAATGTCAGGGAAATGAATGCTCCTTTTAATGTGGTTTGAGTCAAAATTCTGCAGTTTTTCTGCTTATAAAGAGATTTTTCTATGTGCATAGGTCTTAGCAGCTAAATTTACATGAGCCATGGATGAATTTTCGACAACCCCATTTGGTTACTTTAATAGAAATAGAGGTCTAGTGTGTTATTACTGTTACTATAGAAGGTGAATGACTTATTACAATTAACAAGAAAACTGCTCACCAGAATTTATGGATTTTGTTCTTTTTAACCTAATGAGCACTGCAGCGTATTATCACTTATATCACTCTAGATTGCCCAATCACCCTGCATAATATTACTCCAATCCATTTTGAAATAGGTCCAAATTGTCATTTTTTTTGTAGGAGTAATGATCAAGTATTGATGTTCCTTGAGTTCATACAAATGGCTACAACCTCCTTGTACGCAGCCCAGTCAATAGAGTCTGATGTCCGCATTAGGGATTTGGAAATCAATGTAGTTTTCCTGTTATTCTTTTATGATTAAATCAATTGAAGTTATTTACTCATAGCAGAAAATATGGGTGATTGCCAACCCTATGGCTTAGTGAATTGCTTTCTCACTACTGCTGCCCTGTAATGAGAAGGTGCATGTTCGCTTCAGGGGTTGACTAAAACCTGTTCATGTATAGCAGCAATTTGAGATGCAGAAAGTGTTTATTATTAAAGGCTAAGAGTGTGGAATGCCAAAGGGCATCTTTATCATTTGGCATTGCATTAACATTGACAAAGGAGGGAAACACGCCCAGAAAACCCCTCAGCATTGGTCGAATGGTGCTCAATTATAGCAGCAAAGCCAGGCAGCAGCCAATGGATGCTCTTGCCACATCCTCCCTTGTGTACACTGCTACGCAGAGACCCCAGTTAAAGACAATGGAAATGTCAATTGAGCTGAATGGACAGGGCCTATTTGTTGATGGGTTTTCTCTCTTTAACATGTGGTGGGTGACCTACAGTGTTTTGATGCGAGAATAAATAATGGCTTGTATAACATAGGCTGCATTTAATGTGCTTGAATGCAAAATGGTATAAGGGTAAAAGCAATTCAAGACAGCAGTAGGGATGGCTGCGGAGGCGGGAAGAGGCTATGTGGGGAAGCTGCACTGAAGTAAAATCACTTACAGGGGAGAAGAACGTCATTTGCTCTTGTATTCTCTATCTGAAGTGACTAATGAAGGAACAATAGAAGAGCCATTTTATCTGAGACCAGTTCTGTGCAACCAGCTGCACTGGACCATGGTATTGCCAAATCCTTCACAGATACTTGACCTTTTTATTCTGTTTGATGAGAAGAGTGCAAAAGTGGGAATATGGTTAGCTTTGGACAACTTTTCTAAAAAAAAAAAAAAGAAGAAAAAGAAAAAAAATTGCTGCTCATAGAACAAAGCCTTATCAGAAATTTGACTTTAAAGGTTTGCCTTCTACTCTTTGGGACATGTTGTGAAATCAATCATATTTTTATGAGAGAGGTCTTTGATTAGATTGGAGATTCAGTGGGGGAAGCAGATGAGTGTCCTTCCCCACCTCTGTGCTCTCACTATTTTATCAAGAGAACAAGGGGATTCTCTGAGAAGTCCTCAAACCCAGTCTGTATTGATGATCCAGCGTGCAGGCGTTCTTCTGGTGTGGAGCAGAGGGACGTTGGGGAGGGGAATCAGAAGGCCACTGCAAGGGAGCACTCCGAGGTGCCGGGGGGGAAAAACTCCTAGGAAAAAGGGACAGGCATGGTGGCCGGCACCCAGCCTCTGGTCCACACTCCTCAAGGAGAGCATGGTTCTAAAAGGGAGAGGGATGGTTTTCACCAAAACTGTTCCTGGTCTAGCCAGCCAGCACATGTGCATGTGAGGCAGGATAGCATGGTGTCAAGGACACACATTCCACAGCCAGACTTCCCCGGGTTCCAAGTCCAGCTTTCCTCCTGGCTAGCTCTGTAACCCCCCGCTATTCTTCACTAAACGATGCCTCAGTTTCCTTATCTGTAAAGTGGGGGTGGTAGTAGCAGAACTATCTCACAAGGTCTCTGTGAAAATGAAATGAGTGAAAGCCTGGAACATGCCTGGAACAGCATAGGAAGCTCTCGATAAACATTAGCAGTTGTTTTTATTATTCTGGGTTTTAACTCTTGCAGGTTATAGGTAAATGGGAAGAAGCCCACTCGCACTCCCTAATATTGAGGGTGCTGAGCTTTCTGCTGTGAGCCCCTCCTAGCAGAGCATAATACAGAAGGGGAAATGAGTCCCCTTCTGAATAGTGTTGTTGAGATAAGGCTGTCTTCAGTGCTCAACACCTGGGAATGAAGAAGACTGGCAGTGGCCCTGATGGCAGCATACTGTCAAAATAAAGGGACATCCTGAATGGTTTCTGAGAGCAGAGTAGTGTCCATAGTAAGTTGTGACTTATCTGTGGCCTAGCTAGTACTCCACATATAGTATTCAGAGGAGGAGGGGTGAGAGGCGGAAGTGGGGTCATAAATGCATGTTAAGATTCCACTTGAAATGTTCAAAAAAAGCTTACACTGGGTAGGGGGAAGCTCAGAGGGTGGGTTGCACCAATGTTTGAAAATAACACATGGGGGAGACTAAAGATCTAGTTGAATCTGTGACACGTTGACAATAGAATACATTGGAACCATCCTATGTGAGGCCAGGGGTTGTTTGAGTTACATGTTGAGAGCTCCTCTGGGATCATGCAAACCTTGGGTCACGCCCTTCTGCACCAGGGATTAACCACAACCCCAGGGATTGAAGCAATTGATGTGTTTGTTAAAACCTCTCCTCAGGAAGACAGAATGCTTGTCAGAATGTTCAGGAGAGAAGGAAAAAGTGAGTGTAGCCTAGTAGTGCTTGCAGATAATGTTAATTTTTCTTCTATCCCTAGAGAGATACAAGGAAAGTATGTGTGGGGGGTCCCTACAAAGTAATCCTTAATTTCCCTTCCTTGGTTACAGAATATCCAGAAGAGTGACTTTTTTTTTTTTTCCTAGAAAAAGATGAGGTGGCTCTTGGCAGATATGGCCAAAATCCTGTCCATACTGATAGCACCACTTCAGTCTAAGCTTAGTGTGACCCTGATCATGAATGTCCATCCGTGGGGCAAGGCAGTGAGGGAGATCATTCAGCAAACAGAAGAAGAGGGAAGAAATATTACAGGGCTGTCCTAGGACACAGAGACAGCATGGCAAGTCTCCAATGGGGCAAGAGAAGGTGTAGGGGACCAGTCTAGTACTTGTGCAGGTCCATCAGCAGATACATGAAGGGGCAGGTTAACAGGTATTCAGAAGTATTGTTAGCCTTGTAGGTGTTGCCCTAGGACTTAGCAGCAGGCAGGGGAGCAAGCATCCCCACATACGGTAGAAACCCTTTTTTAGAAAGAACCCTGTGACAAGATGTCATGCAGATTGTGC
The DNA here is from genome assembly GCF_021218885.2 of Marmota monax. Classification (NCBI taxonomy): domain Eukaryota; kingdom Metazoa; phylum Chordata; class Mammalia; order Rodentia; family Sciuridae; genus Marmota; species Marmota monax. The sequence goes on along the minus strand of NW_026693933.1, from coordinate 7,145,498 downwards.
CACCCTTGTGTAAGTCCTACTTGGTCTATTTTTTTCGTACTAGGGAATGAACCCAGGAGCGCTTTACCACTGAGCCACATCCCCAACCCTTTTAAAATATTTTATTTAGAGATAAGTATTGCTAAGTTGCCAAGACTGGCATTGAACTTGCAATCCTCCTGCCTCAGCCTCCTGAACTACTGGGATTACAGGCGTGAGCCACCATGTCTACCAGTAAAATGCTTTGGATCAGGCTTCTTCTTTTTTTTTTTTTTTTTTACAGGAGAGGGAGTCCACATTTACTGCTTTAAAATGAAACTATAGGCCATCTGAAAAGTTCTCCAGAGTCCCTACCAGTCCTTCACTGCTTAGAGCGATTAGCCATTCCATTCCTCAGAGGATGGTCCTGTGTGACTGGCAGCCATTGTAATTAGAGCAAGCACCTCCCAGCCCTCAAAGGCAAAATGCTGAGACTGGGTGGCTACATTTTGGTTGTTGTATTAAGGAGAGTAGTTTCTAGTAGAAGGTCAAAAATCAGCTATAGGGATGCAAATGGAATTGGTACCTGTGATACCCTCCCTCTTATATGGCTTGGGTAACTGAAAAAAAAAAAGACTTTTTTTTTCTTTCCTTAAAGGACAGATTGAAAAGTCCAGCACGACCATTAAACAAAAAGAGGGAAGAACATAGGACCAGCTATCCCAGGAAACAGCCATATCTTATGACCAAAATGAAGCCTGATTTCAATCTTTCCACCAATATCTAGATTCCTACAATAAGGTGGAGGGAGGATGAACCAAATAAGGACAGATATCACGATCTATAGGTGTGTAGATCCCAGAGACCTAGCCATGAATTCCAGTGAAAGATGAAGATGTAGCTAGAGATAAGGAGTGTGGAAACAGCTGGCTCCTCTTGCCAAAATTTCAATCTATGATCGTCAACCTTTGCAAACCAAGCTGCCAGCCACAGATTACCCAGAGCTAAGAAGGAGCATCTGTGAAACAAGCAGAAACTTTGCTTGGGACGATGGTCACCTCAGAGGATCAAGCTGAGACCAGGGAGGACAAAGGCAACCGGAGTGAATTATCCTCCAGAGGAATCAGATCCCAAGAGGGGGAACCTTGTTCAAAGGAGCATTGGCTCAGTCTGATTTTCAAACACAATCAAGAAAGCCCCAGAGATTTCTGAGTGGGGACGGTTACCCTGAAAAACCAAGGGCTGAAGTCTTGCAGTTACCAGCTGGGAGCTAACTAACTTGAAATTCTGGCTTTCAGATTTAATTATATTAAGTAACAGTTACTCATAGGAGAAGTTGAAGAGGGGACCATGCCAATATGGAAATAGGCAAACAAGTCCTATGGCCTTCCAGCTTCATCCACCAGAGCCAGTTCTCCATCAAGGGAGAGATGCTTCTAAACCCATGTGTGCAAGCACAAGGGGCCACACATCTATCAGGATGATCAGTGGAAACATAAACTCATCATTGCTTCTCCTTCCTGGTTAATCTCTTCTGTTGCTCCTGGTGCCACATCTATGAAGACAGCCACAGAAAATCCAGGAGTCCTGGCTCCTGCAGCCAAATGTAAAATTCATTACCTATTTTACCTTGTGTTTTCTGTGGGAATGTATACGGCAAATAGAAGGGGCTGACTTATTCTATCCCTCTTCCTTCTGCCTCTTGCAATAAATGCTTATTGTGCAGCGACAGCTTCCTACTCTAGATGCTTACATTCCGGAGTAGAGATGAGACACATGCATTAAACAATACCATTATAAGACCCAAAGGAATAAGAGCATACATACTGTTCAAAGGGGGCCAAGGGCTTTTAAGGATAGTGTTCCCACATTCAAGTCAATCTTTAGACCTTTTAAAGCTACATAGGGATCTGCTTAGGATAAAATCCAGTAAAAATAATCTAATGATCCCATTCTGAATGTTGTGGAGTCTAATTTGTTCATGTGTGGAATTTAAAGACACAAAACAAAGTCATAAAAGTGGTAGATCTCCTATTGATAGTGTAGTGCTTTCTATTTGGGATGGAGTGGTGGTGGTGGTGGTGTCCTTGCATGGTTATTTATTCACCTGCACACAATTTGTTGTCTGAGTCATTGGCACTGCCAGTGTTCAGGATGCAGGCCTCAAGGATGAATATCTAGGATAATTATTCATCCCTGCAGAGGCTCTGGCACCCCTCAGGGGAGCATCAGCTTTTTCCTCCATGGCTCCTTGCTGAAGCTGGAGTACAAGGATTCAAGCTGTTTAGAAATATAATTTACTGAGCCCCATTTGGTATTATTGCCAATGCAATATGCAACATTAAGAAAGCAGTGTTGGGGGCCAAAGACAAGTTAAGGTCATTTGGAGACTCATCAATTTTATGACCTGGTCACAATCTAAATGAACACCTAGTCCATTACTGCTTAACAGTACTTGAGAAAGAAAGTGATGACCTATGCCCTTGTGTTCTGTCAGAGCTGGAGTTGCCTGTCCTCTCTCTCTTCCTCTTAGCAGGTGAGCAGAAGGCAGAATTTTCTCTTGGCTAAAAGAGGAAGTTATAGCTATTGGGCTTTGAATCTAATATGCAACAGCTGGGAAGGCAAAGTTGAATAAATGTGCCCAGCCATACATGTATCACCAGAAATAGTTAACCTAAAAGACATATGGGAGCTAACACAATGGTTTTACATAGTGCAAAGACCTACTGATTACCTTAAAAAATGCTTTCAAAAATCCTCCTACACTATTAAAGAGTCTGCATATAGATGTATTTCACCCAGAACAGCCATGCAATGTGGTGTACAAACCAGCATCTTTGGGGTGAAGATCTTCACTTTGGGGTGAAGATCTCTGATACATAATAGAACTAAATTACACAATTTCTGGACCAGGGCAATTACAGTATGTTTACTAGTTATGACAATGAAACATGTAAGACATTAATCAGAGAGAAATAAAAACAGTTCAAAGATTTATAACAAATAACATTCCCAAAGCATTTCCTTTTATATCTCTGAAAGACATTCATGGTGTTTAAAAGTTTAAAACTAAAAGATACATCTGTGTTTTTCTTCCTTGTATTTTTAATTTCCAAAAATATTTGTATTTGTTTCCTATTGCTGCTGTACAAATTTTCACAAACTTAGTAACACAAGTTTATTCTCTTGGAGTGTTGGAAGCCAGAAGCCCTACAGTCCAGGTGTGAACAGGGCTTCCTACCCACTGGAGGCTCCAGAGTAGAGTCCGTTTCCTGGACTTTTCCACCTTCCAGAAGCTGTTGAATTTCTTACCTGATGACCGTATATCACGCATGCATCTGCTTCCATTGTCTTTTTTTGTACTCTGGCTCTTTCCTCCTGCCTCAATCTTGTAAGGACCCTATGATTACACTGGGTCCATTGGTAATTCAAGATAATCTCCCATCTCAAGATCCTCATTGCAATTCCCATTAGGAACAGAAGGTAAATACAGACAGTTCTGGGCATGAATAACATTATAGGTTTTTATTTAATATACCATAGAATTCTATCCTGAGTAATATTTCTTATTATATATAGGCTTTTTCACATTCAGGTTTTGTTATCATATAGTTTACCCAATCTAGAAATTCAACCCCCAAAGTAACACGTTCATATTCTCTCTCTACCTCCCTCCCACTGAAAACAAAACTAAAAAAAAGTCATAAGGCATTAGATACAGTTTTCTCAAAATGTGTTTTCATTATTCTTTAGGCTATTTATATACAATTACATGAGTATGTAATTTATAGCATTTAATGTAATCACTGTTGCTAATTTTTGAAAATAAAGCATCAGGTTTATAAATCAATCATACACTGTGAAATTTCTTATGCCTTATAGCCCAGTTTTCTTCCAGTTTACCACAACCATATTTTTAATTCAGAAAAACAATAGATGACCATTTTGAGATGGAGAAGTAGCATCTCTGTTCCCCTGAACATAAAAGTATTATGAGTAAACTGGCATTTGGGAAGCATAATATAATTTTATGCTTTTTTTTTAATGAAAAGCAGTGATTAGGTCCTGGATTCTGGCATGCCAAATTTCAGTCAAGAGTACATTTTATGGTTGTGTGTTAGTACGTTTAAAACAAGGGTGTGTAATGGAAATTGTGACAGGTACTTAATTATAATGATGCTACTGTATGTGGATATAATAAATGTGTGGGGCTAGTTCATAAAACACCTTAATGCAGACTGTGAGTAACATAAACAGTCACCAAATAACCAGATCTTTTGAATTTGCTTTAAAAGCAAGTGAAAGGGAGAAAACCTTCAATCTGCTCCAAGCTTCATGACTTGAGCACCATGACAGAGAACTTTACCTTCAAACCAGAAAGCAGGAAGACATCCTCTTTCGGCAGCATGAAGTCTTAACTGTATCTTCCATGGATCCCACATCAATACTAGTCTGAAATGAAAACCAATACCTTTAGAAGTCTTGATTTAAGTGAGCATTGCAATAGATGATACTGTCTGATTGTAGGGGCCATCTGAATACAAGCAAACCTGCTGCTAGAAATGTGCAGAGAACCAGTGATAGGGGAAATGCCATACTTCAGTTAGCAGGCAATGAAGGTATGAGAAAAACATCAAAATATCTGAAGGTATGTGATGAGAAATGACCTCTGTTACATGCCTTTGAAGAATCAAGGGATAGCATAGCCTTATTCCATTAGAGATCTGTGTGTTACATCATGGGTGAAAGAGACAACAGTTAGTCAGAACTCCAGAGCTATGAAAATCAGTCGAGGTCAGGTTTACTTAATGGAAATGACTCAGCTCCCTCAGTTGAAAAGAAAGCATGAGATATTTGGTAGAAAATAAATAATCCTGGATGAATTCTGCAGAAAGAGCTCTGCTGGATAAGACTGTATGCTGAGAGAGAAAGAAAATTGATAGACTCATGCAACATCAGAGCTGGAAGGGAGAAAGCATTTAGCTATGTGCTACTCAAACTTCAGTGTGAACATGAATCAGTAGAGAATCTTGTCAAAATTCAGATTGTGATTCCATAGGTCTAAGGTGGGATCTGGGCTCCTGTCTTTTTACCAATCTTCCTGGTGATACAGGTGCTGCTGGTCTGCAGAGCAGCACACTTTGAGGAACAAGGGTTTTGAGAACTCCTAGTAAGGGATTTGTGGTCTATTCCTTAGACATATTTGAATGTAAAAATGGAAGCAGGCCAAACTGATTTTAATATTTAAAAAAACCCAAAAAGCAAGAAACAAAAAAATAAACTTAAATAATAGTGCATATTTTTATCTTCCTACAATAAGATATTAGCACAAGTTAATTCAAATGTTGCATGACATTATACCTAGTTGCTATTTACTGGAATTCTGGCCTTGAATTGCCAAATCTTTGCTGCATTCCAACTGCACATCCTCAAGTACATTTCAGAACTCTTTTCTGCCTGGGTCCCATCATCTGTAAAATGGGACTGATAAATAAACCAATCTCAGAGGATTGGGAGAGACTTAAGTGATTTAATACCTGCAATGTGCTGACCATGGTTCTGGCCTGGCTCAAGGCAAGCCTTCAATCAGCATGAGCCACTATTATTTTTAGATTTGTAGATTAGTGTTTCTGTGCTTTTGATTTTAAGAAAATCAAGGTGATTATTTTTAAATACATTCAGGACAGTAAACCAAATCTTTAAGCCTATGATGTAACTTTCTGATTAAAAAGTTGAGAGCCTTTTAAGTAGAGGAATGGCAATCCAATAGGGCTGAGTTTCTTGATGTATGCACAAATCTACTTTAAAAAACAGAAGTAGAATTCAGGTTTCAACTCCTGATTGAAAGGCTTTTCTTACTTCTTAACTCAAAATATTTTCCAAAAGTTTTCCAAAAACTTAATCACAAAAATAAATGAAATAAGTAAAAAATTTTCAAGCGAACAATCCATTTCCATTTTCTCATTATTCACTTTCTTCCTAAATTCTTGCAATCTGACCAGTGTCCTCTGTTTTCGTGCAGGCACCCTTTCTGCACAACCTGGCTCCACTGTGGCCAAGCTCAATGGTCTAGTACCAATCATTATTCTCCTTGGCCCAATTAAGTATTTAAATCCTTTGTCCATATCTTGCAGAAGTTCTGCTTTCATGACCTTGATGACTCAACATGACCTTGACCCTCTTCCTATGTCTCTGATGGCTGCTTTTGTCTGCCTTCTTTTCTGCTTGTTCTAACTCCTAATTGTAGACCTTCCTTAATTCTACCTTCTGTTATATGTGCCTGATCTTTCCCTCATCCCCCCCCACCCTTTTTTTTTTCTTGGTGGTGCTGGGGATTGAACCTAGGGCCTTGTGCATTCAAGGCAAGTACTCTACCAACTGAGCTATATTCTCAGCCCACTCAGTTTCTCTTTCTTGATAATCCCAAGAGAATATTCATTCCTGTGTCATCAATCAAAACTTAGAGATTTTAAACCTGGAATTGTAATTGCATTTAATAATATCTCATCTGGGTATTTACCAGTAAATAAATTGAGTTTCAGAAAGGATACTTACAGAAGGTCACACAGTAAATTACTGCAGAACCAGAACTAGGATTGGTTTTTAATACATACGGTATGGGATAGTCTGGGAGAAGTCAGGTTATTATGTGTGCTCTCTAGTCCCTTCTGCCTGTAAACATTGGGAAAACTGGTCTTTCTGTGCCTCAGTTTCTATCTCTGTACTCGCAGGGTTGTGAGATGAAGGTCTAGGGATTTTTTTCCCAGAGTGCCTGGGCTATGGGGCCATTTAATAATACTCTTCTTTCCTCTCTCCTCGTTCCATTTAGAGTCCAATTTGTACTTCTCTGAAGATCACTTTGGGCATTTATCTCAAGTCTAGGTCTTCTGGTGTATACCAATGCCTGATGGGTATTTTCTGTAAATCACCATCTTCTCAGATTTAACATGTCTTGAATTAGATTTGTCACCTTCTCTACACCACAAGTCATTGATCTTGGCACTTGAGATTCAAGCCTCCCAAGTACCTTTTGCTCCTGCTGTTCTGCCCTCATCTTGCCAGCAGTCAATGGTACTGTTTTTCACAGGTGTCCGTCCTCTTCCCGCCCCTCCCACCATCATCATGTAGCTTCCACACTCTCAGTCCTCGTGCACAACCTGTGGTCACATTGGGCTTCTGCCTCACCGTTGGGCTTCCCAGGCCAGCCTGCACACCACTGTCCATCCACACTTGGGAAAGCACAGTTCTGACAGTGTCCTTTGCTGCTCCACAGGCTTTAGGGATGACTTGTCATCAACAGGTCCTTAGCACTCACTGAAGACTTTCTTTCTAGGTTTGTCTTCAATTACCCCCTCATGTAAACTTAGGCTCCGTCCAATACATCTGTTAGTTTTTCTCTATATTCCTCTACCTTTGAACTTTGAAAAAATTATGGTGAGATAGATACAAAATTTGTCATCTAAATGATTTTAAGGTATATAGTTTAAGTGGCATTAAGTACACACACACTGTTGTGCAACCATATGTACCATTTGCAGAACTCTTTCATTTGCAAAACTGACACCTCTACCTGTTAAACAATAACTCCCCATTTGCTCCTGTTCCCAGCTCCTGGCAGCCACCGTTCTGGTTTCTGTCTGCATGAATTTGACTACTTTAGACTTACTTCATGTAAGTAGAATCACACAGCATTTGCCTTTTTATGATTTTTTTTATTTCACTTAGCAAGTATATCCTCCAGGTTTATCTATGTTGTAGCATATGTCAGAATTTCCGTATGTTTTGAAGATGTTTACGTTGTTGGTGAGATTGTAAACTAGTACAGCCACAATGAAAATCAGTATGGAAGGTCCTCGAAAGACTAGAACTGGAACCACCATATGATTAAGCTATATGACTCCTCAGTGTTTATCCTAAAGAATTAAAGCCAGCATACTATACTGACACATGAATGTTGGGCATAGTAGCACAATTCACAATAGTCAAAACTATGAAACCAGCCCAGGTACTCATCAACAGATGAATGGATAAAGAAACTGTGGTATATATCCACAATTCGGTTGTATTCGGCCATAAAGAAGAGTGAAATTGTGTGATTTTCAGGAAAGTGGATAGAACTTGAGAACATTATCTGAAGTGAAATAAGCTAAACTCAGAAAAAGTCAAGAGTCATATATTTTCCCTTATATGTGGAGCTAAAGAGGAAAAAGGAAAAGAAATTGAAGGGTGTTCAGTAGAGTAGAGAAAAGGGCCAGGGGCAGAAAGGAAAGCATGCCAAGGGGAAAAACTAAGGAATGACATTGGATAAATTATATAGTTATATTGCATGTATAAATATGTAACAATGAATCCCTTCATTATGTATAATTATTATTATTATTATTTTTTTTTGTGGTGCTGGGAGTTGAACGCAGGGCCTTGTGCATGTGAGGCAAGCACTCTGCCAACTGAGCTATATCCCCAGCCCCAGTCATGCATAATTATAATGCACCAATAAAAATAGGGAAAGTAAAATAATTTTCTTCCTTTTTCAGGCTGAATAATCTGCCACTGTAGGTTTACAACACATTTTATTCATCTATCCATCCATGGACACTTGGGTTATTTCAGCTACTGTGAATAACGCTAGTGTAAACATGGATGTATAATTTTTACCTCTGAACTTCACAGATGTCATCTCCCCAGTTGACAAAATATTTTTTTTTCTCTTTCTCTCTGCTGATTAGAATTCTATCAAAACTTCAAGCTCTAGGTTGAAATGGCCTTTTGCTTGAAGCTGTCCCTGAGCACTACTAGTATTATTGGGAATGTGCACTTGGCACCTGTCATGCAGATCCTTGTATTCAGTTTGCTTTAAAAAAAATTGTAGTCGTAGATGGACAGCATCCCTTTATTTTGTTTATTTTTATGTGGTGCGGAGGATGGAACCCAGTGTCTCACATGTGCTAGGTAAGTGCTCTGCCACTGAGCTACAGCCCCAGCCCTTCAGTTTGCTTCTCCTGGGAATGTTTTGTAAGTCTTTGGAGGCTAGATGTCATGAGGGTTTCCCCTCCATTTTTTGTTTAGCTGGTTAATGTGTTACCATAGAACTTGGTTTAATGATTTTCCTAGAGTAGGTATGTAATTAATTAATTTTATAGAGCTGGTCATGAGGAGAAGGAAGTGATAGAGAAAAAGATGGAGAACTAGCAGAGACTTTCCGTAGATTATAGATCAGTATTCTTGTTCAAGAATCAAGAGTAACAAAATTATTCTCTTTTAGTCTTTTTTTAACTTTTAGGTCTTTTAAATATTCACCATCACAGAACTAAAAATTACACAAATTCCAATATGTAGAATAAGTATTATTATCTGAGAAATAGTTTTATGACTTACTCAAAGTCATATAGCTAGTAAATGCTGCACTCACTATCACAACCCTGTCCGTCTTCCCTGCAGAACTCAGTATTGTCAGGAGCTGACTTCAGAGCCTGGAGAGCGTCACACTCACTTTTGTTTTGGATTTTCTTCTTTCAGACATATTATCCTTGCCTTAGCTTCTCTCAGGCAGAGAAAACACAAATCTAGCCTGAGAATTTAAAATGGTTTTGACAAGCTCATAATGTGGCTTAGAGTAAGCCAAATGAAAATTCAATATGGATCATCATAGCTCAGCAAATTGCAGAAATAAGCTCTAGAGAATCGTGGAGTATTATGCACAGCAGGAAAACATTTAAAAGCTAGTTGACCATGGGCTGAACATGGACGAGCAATGTAGTAACTTGAAGTAACATGATAAATGGATTTTGATAGGGTATCATAAAAGAAACATAACACAACTGGCCTATAGAGTAATTTCTTTTCCCCAAGGAAAAGTGAGCCATTATCAGGGAGGCTTTTTTTCCCCTGATATTAAGAGATTTATGATTTGTGGATATATCTTGAAGACAATAATGATAAATTTATTCATCCATTTACTTAAGTGTGTATTAAATACCTATTAAACCTAGATATAGCGGCAGGATTAGAGAAAAATACAGTTTCCATTTTAAAAGAGCTAAAGTACAGCTTTAGAAATAGACAAAAGACATTCAAAATTTGATAAAGATCTACGTACAAGGTCCTCAAATAGTAGAGATGTCTAACCCAGTTCAACCCTAGGATTTGAGCAGAGAAGGAGGCCTGAGCTGAAAGTTAACAGGAAGAAAGTGTAAAGGGGTGGCCCTTTCTTGGAGAGAAAGCCATTTGAGCCATACCATGAAAGCAAGAAAAAATATGGCGGGCTCTTGTTGGCAAGGAGTAGTTATGGCTACCCTTGCAGGTGGGGGCTGGAGAGTGGTGGGAAAAGTGAGGAGGGTATGCCTCTGGTCATGAGTAGAGGGATGGACTTTCAATCTGTAACTTATCCTGGTGTCCCTAGGATAGTACTTGATCCATCCACAGGTACTGAGTATTTACTAGTCGGACAAATAAATGAATACTTCACAAGAAGTGAGACATTGTAGAAACCAAGGCATTTGAGCTTGAAAGTAAACAGCCTCTAAATATAAATTTTATGAGGAACGTTATATGATGTATGGTCTATTTTCCCTCATAACAGCATCAAGTAGAATCAGGGGCAACTAATACAGGAAGAGATTTAAGTCCTATACAAGAGAGAATGTGCTGTCAGTTGTCAAGTTACATGGCAAATAGCTTGACTATGCCAACTCTGGGAAGTCATTGACTCTTCCTTAAAGAGCTCTTGAAGTATGACCACGACACTCTCTGGATTAGCTTTAGGTGCAGTCCTGCCCAACAACCAACTGCTTAAAGCCTTGGCTCTGGTCTGGGGAGCAACATCATGCCTCCAGGATTCCAGCAACAATTCTGGATGCAAGTTCGGGGTTAATATAACGTATTTCTCACTGCTGCATCATGACTGAAGTGATTACAGTTGTATTATTTTGACTGCTTTCAGGGTAACCTTTTCTGCCCTTTATGTGTATTCAAGATCCTTGGCGAGTAGTGCCCATATTGCTTTGTAGTCACCTGTGGAGGTAGGGGAGAGCAAGAGGAGGATAGAAAACATTCAAAGAAAAAGCAGCATGCTGTGCTCCCTTCAGAGACCCCGCCCCCTGCCAACACCCCTCATTACCTTTATCAGTTTTTTGCCTCTGGACTGTAGCTAATTGCAGCATGGGACTCACAGTAGCACTCCCAGTCTACCCTGGAAGCCCCTCCAAGGATCCCACAGTGTTCCCTGCTCATAAAACCTCAGCTCAGCTCAGGGAAATCTCCCAGTATGCAAAAAAGTCTTTGCACAGTTAGAGCCAGTACCAGAAAACATACAATCTGATTTTCATGATAAAAAGCCATTTTGTATATGAGAAACATGCTTGAAACCCTTGCTGAGGCTGATAGATCTCCTATGCCATTTTTGCTGGCCTGGTGGCAGCCTCCTTGGGCTGAGTGGCAGCAGCAGGAGTCAGGAAACGTCTGCGTGAGGGCAACTGCAGCCAGGATTTGCTAATAGAGACAATACCTTGCCCTGAAGGCAGTTTCCAGCTGCAGCTCTGAAGCACACACATTGCGAATGTATCACACAGAACTGTCAGTCAGTCCTGGAGCCAGAAAATTGTTGTTTCAAATGTTACAGTACAGGAAAATCGCCTCTCTGCACTTGCTGCCAAAAAAATGACAGCTTAATTTATGCCACACTGAAGCTACATTACAGAGCTATTCAGGTTGGCAGTTAAGTACGCTCCATGCTCACATCTTCCCCCCCGTGCTAGTGTGCTGGGGAGAAATACACAGGGGCTAGAATAAGGACAATTGGCCGCAGGGTTTGCCATGTCAGTGGAACTAAATACAGGTGAAACAGTATCAGCAATAAAATACATCACCCTCACCTCATTTGCAAAACCCACTTCTGCCTGTGCCATTGCAAATGTTGAGGAAGGGTCTGTGGCTATATTGTTATGCACAGGATAGATTAGGGAGCAACATGCGCTGGTGTCAACCCCCTGGGTTTTATATTGAGAGGAGGTGCTCCGGTATTACTAGTGACTTTGAAAATTATGTCAGTATCCTTGATGCAGACCTTCAAAACTTGGCGGTGTTTACCCTTTCTGAAATTAAAAATCTGACAGTATTATACTGAAGCCAAGAATCTGTATTTTTCTTCCAGATGTACATTAGGGTATTAAAGATACATTTAATAGTCAATTTTTTTAAATCCAAATAATTATCAAGGTTGCATTTCACACTCATTTCTGTATTTTCCATACACTATGAATCCTCATCTATTTGAGTACAAACAATATGACTTTCTCTGGCAGCAATAACAAAAAGTTAGATTAGCCAAAGGAGTTCTTTTCTTCACGTTCTCAGCTGTGAAGCCTCCCTAATGTCACAAAATTCTAATAAACAAATAGTGTAATTTACACTGACATTTCAGATGAGAAATCAAAGCTCCTTGATAGAATTGTTTCAGGGTACACAGGGGATGCCGCAGGTGAGTGTCCCTTTCTTGGATTCCCCTCTCTCCCAGAATGGCCACGTAGGATAGAAACATTAATTGGGCTTCAGAATATTTTGCCAAGAGGAGATTTATAAGTAATTTACAAAATATTTATAAGGCAACCCTTGTAAAATATCACAGCCCTGAGAAAGCAGGTTGGCTGCAATTGGCTTCTCCCTGCTCAGTAAGCCATTCATAATAAAATGAGCAGCCCTCAAAAGAGAGCAAATGCATTTGCAATGGCTGTTGATGTGCTATAAATCATTCTCAATAAAACGGCTTGCAGAGATAAATGATACATATCTATTTAATAATCCATTATCCAAAATAAATATTCTACCTTAAAATAAAGCAAATGCACTTGCACTGGTTGTTGATGTGTTAGAGCTGCTCGGACTAATGGTAAAATGATTTGTAAAGTGCAGCTCTGGTGCTGAGCATTGTGTCCTGTGTGCTCAGGGGAGATTAATATCTCTTCATAACTCATCAATAGGAATACCTTAAAGTAAAAACAGCAACCCACATCTTCCCCCAGTTCTGTAACCACGCTCATTTTAGCTTCTTCCCTGGGTGCCTTTGATAGCAACCCATGGACTTTTTAGTGCAAATCTGTATGGAGGCGATGCCTGCTAGGCTATGGCAAACGAAGCTAAGTAGACAGATCTCTAATCTCTAGGAGTTTATCATGTAAAAGGGGTTGCTGTGTGGTCCACCAGAATCAATGCTACCCGATAAGAAGGGCAATGGCATTTTAAACAAGCGTGAGGGTGAAGGATTGTTGTAAACGGTTGAAGTTTCCCAAATTTTGAAATCTTACTGGGCTCAACTCACATGGCTAATTTCCCTCCAAATCCCTTACAGAGGGGTATTTTTTCCAGCATTCTTTTTTTGTGCAGTCCTTGGCTCAGCTCTAGGCCTGCAGGTCATGAAACCAGATGACCTTGGATAAGTCAGTCATCCATGCAACTTGGTTGCTGGTCAATCTCCACCAAGGGGATGCAATCCTACAACAAATTTTTTTAGTTCTTTTGAAAACACCTGTAATTCTGAACATTTTCCTTTATTTTAATGTTTGGATTAATTGTTTCACTCCTTTCTCTTTTTTGGTTCCTCTGTCCTGAATTTTTTAAATTCTAAGAAGTGGGGAGTCTTCCAAGTGAAGCCTAACACTATTATCCCACATGGTTAGAACCTTCAAAGGGTGACTGGCTGTGATTATGGCAATGTGTTTAATTCACTGAATTATCATTCAAATATTTATCATTCCAAGCACAAACTGTGAGCCTGCCCCCCGACCCTCAATCCAACATAGGAGGATCAATTTGTTCAGTTGCCCCAGGTCGAGTGATACCTCATATTCTTTTGCTTGTCTACCATTCAAAATCTTCTCTGAACTATAGCTGACCTGTCACAGAACTCTTGAATAAAGTTGAGTGACAGGTGCAGTCTGTTTCTGATTAACTGACAGTTCCACAATCCCTTTACACACCCTCATGTCATGTAGACATTCCCAGTTCATGTGCCCAGGTTTTTAATACTCCTTAATTGGGAACATTTCTGTTGCTGTAGGTTATATCTTAACACCTCCAACTGAGTCACAGGAAAGTTTTTTACAGTATTTTTTCCCTATAGTTTTATAAGTCCCTTAAAAAGAGACCGGGGTGCAAAAACAAAATGTATTAGTCAACAGTAATTTATTGAATAGCTGCCATGGGTTGTTCATTATGCTAAGCATTAGAACAGTTATTATCTTTTGCCTCAAAGAATGTATACATTATGAACTCTATAGGCATGTTTTCTCTTCCTGATTGACTTTATGCCTTTGACATGCCTTGGTTCTCCAGAGAAAGAGCCCCAGAAGGTAGAAAATTATGGCTGTAACTTGGCCAAAATTCCAAGTTTCTCATTGAATCATCCTAATATGAATGCAGGCTCCCATCTCTTTAAGATCAACTGTTCCTGAAACTATGGCAACAACAGGTGTAATTCCTGTCAATTAGCATGGTGAGGCATGCAGCTTACCTGCCGGCTGGGCCACCTGCCTGACTGCCTGATGCTTCCCCTCCCGCTGGCCTCTGCATGGCTTCCCAATTTTATTCTGAAAAAGCACCTTTCTTCTTCCCTACCTAAACTATTTTTTTTTCCTTTTTTACTCAGGAAGTTAACTTTTCTTTTTAACTTCTGAGAAGGAAAGTAATCTCATAAGGATGTCCTTCTTAAGGGTCATCGTAGCCCATGAAACCAGGGAGTTTCAGTAGAAACTGAGAAACCCAAAAAGAAACTCTTGACACATCTAAAATATGGAGTTAGCCCAAATGGCTGGCTTTTTAGAGATTGACATGAAGGGTGATAGACAGCCTTGGCCCTTGGTTGGAACTGCATTCACCATTCACTGGTAGGGGGCTTGTAGGCTTTCTATGGAAGGATTAAACCACATTAAGCCACATCATGGACTCCACTCTTGGAACATGATTATATTTTGAAAACTTTACAATTCCTTTGTAAGAAATTTTCCCAGCAGTTGAAACAATATTCAGACCTATGTAAATGTCTGACCCAGCAAGACATGGCATTCTGATATGGCCTGTCTGGCTTCTGATCCTCTAACTCAGCCTGACACTCCAGCATTGGAGAGAGCACCCAGTGACGTGAAGCTCACCACTACTAATTTTTGACTTCTTTTAATCAAGCAAAGATAAGGGAAGGGGATTTGTAGGATTATAGGGTCTTAGCTGGGTGATTTCCAGGTGGGTCTTATAAGCCAGGAATTGATTGGACTGGGAACAGTTTATGACACTATAGCTTGGTATGGATGACCAAAGCCAGGAAAGGATCTTGAATCGAGTTTTGATTAGTGCATTACTTTGTTTAGATCACAATCTTCTATTCGAAGAGCAAGTGTTCCCTAAAGTAAGTAGTTAACATTTTAGTATCTGGTCCCCATCCTATTGGATTAGTCATCTTCCACTTGCCTGAACAATGTCAGAGAGAGAAGTACCACAGAAGTTCTCAATTATATATGCTTAGCTTAACATATTTATATGATTTATCTTCTGCCCTGCTCCCTTTCTTAGTTATTTGGCTCCGCCCTTGACTCGGGGTTAATATCTCCTTCACAACTTTCTTACAATGTCACCCACCTGAGCCTGTATAGGCCAGAGAGGCCTGATTATTTCCACTGTTGTATCATTATGATAGGAAAGAAGCTCCATATCATCTTTGTTCCCTGGGCTTAGAACCAGACCTAATGTTGGCTGGTTTTGAGTATTACCAGTTGTAGGACACTTTTTTGATCAAAACTGTATCAGAGGGATTTTTGTCTTCCTGCCATCTTTTTCTGACCACCTTTCAACTCTGATCTTTTGTAGAAAATGTTTAGTACCTCCTTCTCACCTTGCTTTCTTCCTTCTGGTCAATTTTTCCACTTGCTCAACACCTTATTTCTACCTCATCATTGTTGGATACTTGAAACTGACAATATATTTATGTTGGCTCTACGTTGGTCATGGTTTTCACTGATACTCTAAGTTTTCCTGGTAGGGTTGAGCTATTACTCTGTGGCTTCTTGGTTCTCCAGGAGATGGTAACCCCCTCCCCAATTCTGACCTACCTCTCTACACCACAGTGTGTGAGAATGAAGCAGGTGTGTCCTAGCAAGCTGCCCAAACTGCTAATTTGTGCTCCATTCTTTTCAGGAGTGACTTCTAAAATTTAAAATATCTAGTATACATAGATGGAGTAACAACTATATGATTAACTTTTTCTTGTAATGTTCCAATTTCTGTTTAAAAATAGGAAAGTTCCTGGGATTGGATATCCTTAGCAACACAGTGAGAAAGTTGACCTGCACTTCAAAAGTGAATTCAGGATGTTGAAGCAAAAACAAAGATGGCTGTGGAAATTTCCTATAGGTACTAAACATAAAATGAATCTGGGGATGAATGGTTTTGTCTATTATTGCACTATCTGAGTGCCAGTTCCAGTTTCACCTTTTGTCTCCTGTGACTCTTGACAAATCATTGCTCCACATTGCACTAGACTTGCTGAAAGCTCAAGCATGTTTCTCTTCCCCA
Source organism: Marmota monax (assembly GCF_021218885.2). Classification (NCBI taxonomy): domain Eukaryota; kingdom Metazoa; phylum Chordata; class Mammalia; order Rodentia; family Sciuridae; genus Marmota; species Marmota monax. Next base: position 7,128,986 of record NW_026693933.1, on the reverse strand, counting down.
GAGAGATTCTTCTCTGGTCTGTGGTTTGGCTCCTAAGTTTGTGCCAACATTTTAAACGTGTGTCGAGAAGAGGGTGTCAGTTTCTACTTGTAAAAATAAGTTTGGATATGCAATCGTTCAAGCCACTTACGTTTATAAGATTATTCATACAACTTCCGAGAGTCATGAAAAATATATTATTTGAAGGAATGTGAACAGACATTGTATGAAGCAACTCTTGGTGCTGCTGAACTGAGGCAAGGATTGGTTTCACATGTTGTCTCTGACTTGGTGTTTGCTGGTAAATAATCAAGAATTTGAGGTGCATATTCTTGTGCTGATTCTAATATCATCTAAGGTAAATCTAGCACTTAGCTTTCTTTTCTTTTCCTCTTATTTAGTAAGCAAATGACACTACCTTGGGTCCTACTTCTATAAGTCACTTATCCACATAAGTACCTGGGAGGTTGGTAGCACTGTGGTCCTTGGTTTGCAAATGAGAAAAAAAAGGTATGTTGAGTCTGTTGCCCATGATTATTCAATTGGTCAGTAATGAGCTGTAATTGGAATCCTAAAATCTGCTTTAGAATTTCCATTACTCTCCTCACCATGATATCTCAACAAGGAAAAACAAACTACTAAAAATATCATGGCCTAGAATTCAGGACGAGACTTGGTTGAGCCCCATCTGGGGAGCTGGAGGTTCCCAGAAGGCCTCACTCTACGTCCCTCTCACAGGCTCCTTCTCTGTCCCTGTGTACCTAGCCTAGCACAACGCCTGATACAGTGGAGAGTTTATTAATGCTGTAGTGGGGAGCAGGGGCTGTGAAGGGAAGGAATGGCCTTGGAGCTCTGGTGGGCCCTATCTCTCAGCCCACCACAGGGATTTAGAGCATGTGTCTATAGTCAGACTCTTGGAATGAAATTCTGATTGTGGACCATCATGGTGCTGGTGGATAACTTGGGCGATGGTCATAGCTATGGTCCTGTAATCTCTAGCCATTGCCACCCTAAGTAAGCCTCTTATTTTCAGTGGAAACCAAATGCCTGCCTGAAAGTGCAGGTTTAGGATGACTCTTCTGGCTCCCACCAATTCTCAACATCCTTTCCAAGTAAATTTCCTTGGCCCAGCCCTCCCATTTCATCATGCTATAGCCTATTCACCTCCAACGGTGAGCAAGTTGTCTGGCCTTCATCACCTTCTTTTGCTACATCTAAAAAGTGGGAATTGCAGCAAGGATGAAATGAAATCATTCTTGTAAATCACTTAGAACAGTAGCTAACCCACGGTGACTACTCAGCAAACAGTACTCAATCTGGTTTCCTCCATCGGACCCATAAACTCTCTTCAATATTTCAAAGTCAATGGATAATATAGATTTATTCTCAGGAAGGTTGTGTAGGCTGAAACATTATTTGCTTTGTAGGTATTCAAACACAGTGATATTTGTTAGGTGTCCCTAAATTAAAAAATGGAAAAATAATTACTTTCAACTATAGTTTTGATATATAAAAATTACCTACTCGTTCTCATTTACACAGGTGTAAATGTTAAATCCTATTAACTATAGTAATAAAATTATAATCTGAGATTTTTATCTATAACTTTTCATTATTAACCTCAAAGAGCATTTAGCAAACACCTACTTATTTGAGAATTTAATAAGCACCAGGCACTGTGCAAAAATGACTATATTTTAAAGTCTAGTTTGCTGGCTCTTTTAGGGTTGGAATCACATCTATGAGGACAGACTTATTTAATGAGATATTGATCTGTGTTTGTTCTGAATGCATTTTTACACTCCTCCCCCTTCAAGCAGCTTTGGTGTCCCCTGATCTGGATAGTGGAGAAGGGAACTGCATTGCTATAGGCAGAGAAGACTGAAGCTACTTTCCATTCTTCTGTACAAGTCTAAAGTCATCAGAACACCACTTATCTGTCTTGGAGGGCAAGAAAAGAGAAGAGCATGTCTCTTGAATTGCGAAAGGGGAGAAGGGAGGGGACACTTTCTCCAGGTTGAGAAGACCAGAAGTCTGGATTTGCAGGAGAACTGACTGCTCCCCATGACCACACATGTTGCTCAACTTATTCCTGTTGGGAAAGTGGCAGATTCTCTGAGGAAGTGGCTGTGCATGCTCTTCAGAAGACCAGATGCAGACACTCAGACTGGGGCTCCTGTTCTCTCTGAAGATTTTCATGTTCAGAAAAACAAACAAACACGGGAACAGACTGCTTCCAGAACTCAAGAACTGCATGAACTTGTAGATGGCTAGTGGCTTGATGGCCCATATGTTTCTGCTGTTTTAGGCACCATATAAGACATTTAGATTTCTGAGACCTAAAGACAGATAAGGATGGGCCCTATTATGGTTCAGGTATGTGGTGTCCCCTAAAAGCTCACAGGTGAGACAATGCAAAGTTTTGAGGTGAAATGATTGGGTTATGAGAGTCTTAACCTAATCAGTGGTTTAATCCTTGGATAAGGATTAACTGGGAGATAACTGTAGGCAGGTAGGTTGTTGCTGGAGGAGCCAGATGGATGGTGGCATGCTGTTGGGTTTATATTTTGGCCATGACGAGTAGAGGTCTCTTTCTGCTTCCTGGTGCCATGTCACAAGCCTCTTTTCTCTGCCTCACTCTTCTGCCATAATCTCCTGCCTCACCTTGGACCCTGAAGAATGGAATTGGCCATCTTTGTACTGACACCTCTAAAACCTTCAGCCCCCAAATAAGCTTTTCCTCCTCCAATTGTTCTTGTGAGGTTTTTTTGTTCACAGCAGTGAAGAAGTGGACTAAAACAGCCCCTAATGCTACATGGTTAGGTAGGGAGCTCAGGGTCAAATTGGAATTCATTTAGATACTATAAAAAAAAGAACTTACCTTGCAGATCATACCATTTGTAGAGATGTCCTGTTGCTATGCTACCCACTACAGCAAGTACTTTGCACATATTGGGTGCTTAGTAAATATTTTCTGACTTGGTGTGAAATTGCATCTGGAAATTTATGGTAGCAATGCTAATTGGAGTTTACACAATCAGGTAGATACTCCCCCAGCAGAGATTAGAAATCATCTAGAAAGCCATTACTTCAGTGATTAACAATGATGTTGCCATGAGGCAAGAGTGTGTTACAGAATACGTAGAAAAGGGTAAACAAAATCGTGTCAGTTCAGTGTAAGAATCTTTGTGCCACTTGCTAGCTGAAAGGATGAGTTATGCCCTTGTTTAATTTGTCAGCATTTCAATTAGAACATCATTGGTGACCCTTCCTCCTGCCAGGGGCCATTTCATTCTTGCAGTACACTTGGCCATTGGCCACATTTCCCATTATTGATGAGGCAAATTTATGTATTGCAGATATAAATGATTTAATTGCAGATTAGATAAATATGATGTAGACATTCCCAATCACATAATTATTCAAAAGATAATAATAATTTGGTCCCGTTTGTCAAATAATGTTATTGCATTTTTAATTTACATTTTAGGAAGATTTAATTAACCAAGTTCTAGGAAATCAGACAAGAACAAGCCATCTTAAATCCTTCCTGGAATGAGAAGGATATAAATAAATAAATAAATAAATAAATAGACAGACAACAGCAGATTGTCCCTATACCCATATGATTTCTTTCCTCCAAAGATCCCTCTCTCTCTCTCTCTCTCTTTTTCTCCTTCCAGAGAATGTGTTGTAATTATGGTTGATCCATCAAAATTAGAACTAATAATTGGAGGAAAAAAACATAGGTGTATCCTGATTAGGACTAACATTTTTAAAAAAAATATTTATTTTTTAATTGTAGTTGGACACAATACCTTTATTTTATTTATTTATTTTTATGTGGTGCTGAGGATGGAACCCAGGTCCTCGCATATGCTAGGTGAGCACTCTACAGATGAGCACCTAGGACTAACACTTTAAGCTTCACTTCTGTGTTCTTCAATATTAACTTACACCAGGAATACTTAACTAAAATTGGTATCCTGGGAGTCCTTAAACAATTGTTTAAATTGTTAAAGATGTAGAGAATTACATCTTTACTTTCATGATGCCCTAGTAATATTTAACTTTCTTCAGTTATAAATGTAGGCAACACAACATAGCAATATTTTCAGTACCTGTGGTATTATGTGCCGATAAAGTGCTTTGGAAAAGAAGCATATATCTTTTATATTTTAATTATATACATTTAATATTGTATTAATTTATAGTCCTATACATTTGATGGTATGCATTTAAAATCATTCTGAGGTGGGGTCCACAGGTGACACAAACTGCTAAAGTGTCCATGGCAGAGAAAAATTTAAACACCTTGGCAGTTTATGAGGTTTTGGGAAGGAGTTGTGGGTTCAAGGCCTTATCAGGGAGTGGCAGTGGCTTGACTACCTTCACAGTCCCACAATTAATATAAGTTCTACATACAGTAAATGCTTAGATAATATTTGCTAAGTATTTAATAATTACATGGATTTACCTCAGTATTTGATATAATAGTAAATATTATAGACATTCTATTCTTAGATCAGAAACAATTATTAAAGGGATGGATGTGAACATGTTCTCATTTTTAAAAAAACATTATGTATAATACATTTTTGGGGGGCCAGGTAATGAAATCTTTAAGTTCCATTTTTAACATTGCCAATGCATATACTGCATGTTTTCAATAAATTGTTTGATTTATAAAGCTTACATTTCAGGGAGTGAGAATGAAGCGAGAAGGGGAAGGAGGACAGTGGCAGAAGACTCCCAACCAAGGGACCAGCGATGGATAAGGGAGAATGAGTTTTGGGCAAAACTTAAGTGAGTGTCTAGCCAGCCTCACCTGCCAAAGAGGCATTACTATCATGGAAAGAGTCACTTATTCCCATGTTACAGTAGAATCCCCCAAAAGAAAACTATGCAAAATTGAATAGAGATTTTTGGCCATAATATCTTTTAGTTTCAGGGTAGAAAGACAATTTTTAAAGGCTTATGAGAAGTATTTGGTATATATTTCTATAAAAGTGTGAATTTAGTCAACTGCTCTGTTTTGTGGTAAAGCCAAATGGGAACTTTAGCAGTTTAAGAGCTGACAGACTGTGGTTTTGCATGCTGACACACAGCAGCTCTACATACTGACATTTAACCATAGAGGCTCACAGTGGCTGACAGGTACCTTAGAGATGACTGCAGTTGCAGAAGCAAAAAACAAAGCAACCGTGACTGTATAATCCCTCTTTAGGCTTAGTGCAGTAAAAGTCCCTAAGATGTATGAGCTAAGAGTCCCTAAGCTGTTGACAAACTCGCACCTATATAAGGAATGTAAGATGCACCCTCCGGTAGAATCACACCAACTCCCTTGCCTTGATGTACCTAAAATTTGCTTGTATAATAGTAAAGCCCTGTTGTGCTTGGGGCTCAGACTTTGGTAATTATCCATCTGGGCTGTCACTACTAATAAAGAGTCACTTCCAGCTCTTGGTGTCCTGACCCTCATTTCCTGCTACATACTTAAGGGATACTAGTTCCTGAACTAAAGACTTCTCTTTCTCTGTGAGGATTACGGGGAAGTCCAACCAAAAACCTGGCTACACCCTGTGAAGCTTGCTAGGTTTTCTTTTGTGCCAACATTAGTTCCACATCCCTGGTTAGGTATTCCCAGGTAATTCCTTCTGAAAGCCTCCACTTTGTAAAAGAAATCACTTTGAACCAAGGCATCATTTCTACCTAGACTGGTCAAATATAATCTTATCATCTCAGTTTGAAAGAAAATTTTATATAGATTATCAAATGGATGCCAAAGATTGTATTTTGGAGTGAAATCTCCACCTTTATAATCTTGTTTTCATTGGCACCTGAGGAATGTTCTCTCTAATTAATTGAACAAATCCCCAAAGCAAATCTAATAATAAATTATCTATTGGATAACCAATAGGTTATATTAGTGTTCCCTTGACTCTCGTGATGTACAATTTTGCCTAGAAGCAAACAACAGAATACCTTTGATTTTTTCAAAATGCTCTGATAAGAAAGCCTTCATATTGACCATTGGGCTTACATTGGGTTATATTGCAAGCAACTCTCATTGGTTTATGCATTCATTGTTGGCAAAAGCCCTATGTTTACAGGAGAGATATGTCAATACACTTCATCAGGATCTAGAATACTCTATTTTGAAAATAAAATAGGGTCTGATGCTTTGGCAGGATGAGACATACACCAAGAACAAGCAACAGCAGGGAAAGGGCTACTGAGGATATATTTAATTTTGTAGGAGTAATTGATCCTTGCAAATTGATAAGTTTATTTTTGCTTGCATCAATCTTCCCTGTGAAGACAACAAAATGTATTGTATATAACAGCACAATTTTAAAAACAATAACTTGTGATCATTTTAAACTTCCAAGTGGCACCCCCAACTTAAAAGGAGGCCCAAGAGACAATTTAGTTATTTTCTTCCAAAGTGTCACAACCCACAAAGAGGCATTTCTAGTTAGAAGAGACTTGTCTTTAATATGTGCACCCCTACTAAACTAAAGCCTGGCAGATTTTAGTTTCTAATTATTTGACACGATTATGATGTAACTACTCTTTTTGTTTTAACAATATATCTTGGGCTGGGGATGTGGCTCAAGCGGTAGCGTGCTCGCCTGGCATGTGCGCGGCCCTGGGTTCGATCCTCAGCACCACATACAAACAAAGATGTTGTGTCTGCCAAAAACTAAAAAATAAATATTAAAAAATTCTCTCTCTCTCTCTAAAAAAATTAAAAATAAAAAAAAAATTAAAAAGTCAAAAAAAAAAAAACAACAATATATCTTTACTAGGCTACTTAAACTCCTAATACATGTTCTTCAAATAAATAAGCAAATATATTTGAGTCATAGCAGTCCTGAGTCTCAAAAGAGAAAAGAGAGACAACTTAAAATGTATATCTTCAAGTGAAGTAGAATTGTTTGTAACTTCTGGGCTGGGGATGTGGCTCGGTGGTAGAGCACTTGCCTTGAAGCTGTGAGGCACTGGGTTCCAGCCTCAGCACCACATAAAAAAATAAATTAATAAACAAAGATATTGTGTGTTCATCTACAACTAAGAAATATCTAAAAAAGAATTGTTTGTAACTTCTATAATACATATCTTTTTATAAACAAAAACTAAAAAAGAAATTCCGAGCAACATATGTAAATAGAACACACTTGAAATCCACTAATTTTGCATCATCTGAACCTTTGATCACCATTTAAGACAACAGTGGCTTCAGGCTAGTTATAGGAACACCCAAAGACAAGCTTTCAAAGACTTAAGTGATGTTTTGTAGAGGAAATGAAACAACTAGCCAAAGGGCATCATAAATAAATTTGATTACTCTTCAGGGGTATCCCTGGATTGATAGTTAGAAAGCCTTTCTTTAATTCAACCCTATCTAAGAGGAAGCTAATTAAACCTGCCTCCAGACAAGCTGATTAAGAAGAGCCTGGAGCCTGGGTGCTCTTTCAGCCTCCCATGGGGAGGGGGCTATGGAAAGTTCTGCTGGAATGTGGTATCATTCAAGGGCCGAATTGAGCCCAGCCATTGAGGCTTCTTGTCACCCTTTATGTGGGTAGATAAGAAGGTGCAGGCAATGATTGGGGCCACTCTTTTTCTGTATTGTATACATTTTATTTGAAGAGCTAAAATTTAAGAGCAGTGTGGAGCCCTGAGATGCTGTGAGATAATCCTTAGAGCAGGTCAGTTTCTGTCCTGGCTTTTGTTTTTCAATTTTTTTAAATTAATTTATTAATTTATTTATTTTTTATTGGTTGTTCAAAACATTACAAAGCTCTTGACATATCATATTTCATACATTAGATTCGAGTGGGTTATGAACTCCCATTTTTACCCCAAATACAGATTGCAGAATCACATCGGTTACACATCCACATTTTTACATAATGCCATATTAGTAACTGTTGTATTCTGCTACCTTTCCTATCCTCTACTATCCCCGCCCCCCCATCTTCTCTCTCTACCCCATCTAAGAACCATATGATCATCTTGATAGACGCAGAAAAAGCATTCGACAAAGTACAGCATCCCTTTATGTTCAAAACATTAGAAAAACTAGGGATAACAGGAACTTACCTCAACATTGTAAAAGCTATCTATGCTAAGCCTCAGGCTAGCATCATCCTGAATGGAGAAAAACTGAAGGCATTCCCTCTAAAATCTGGAACAAGACAGGGAAGCCCTCTATCACCACTTCTATTCAACATAGTTCTCGAAACACTGGCCAGAGCAATTAGACAGACGAAAGAAATTAAAGGCATAAATATAGGAAAAGAACTTAAATTATCACTATTTGCGGACGACATGATTCTATACCTAGAAGACCCAAAAGGGTCTACAAAAAAACTACTAGAACTAATAAATGAATTCAGCAAAGTGGCAGGATATAAAATCAACACACATAAATCAAAGGCATTTCTGTATATCAGCGACAAAACTTCTGAAACGGAAATGAGGAAAAATACCCCATTCACAATATCCTCAAAAAAAAAAAAAAATACTTGGGAATCAACCTAACAAAAGAGGTGAAAGATTTATACAATGAAAACTGGCTTTTGTTTTTCAAGTTATCATGGGTTGATGCTTTTGTACCATTCAACACAAACATATACTAAAATGTGAACTAAAACAGCAAAGATGGAATTTATCACTCTGATTTTTACTATTATATTTGAAGGGTATACAATCATTCTATCAAGTTTCTTTGAAAGAATCTGCAACACTTATTCCCAATTCCTGGATTTTTTTTTCCTCCCCTTGCAGGCTAGTGCTCCTAATGTGGTCCATGGAGTTTCCTTTCAGACAGAATTATTTAGATCCCATTTGTCACTTACCTTTGTAACTTGAGAAAAATGCTTGCTTAATGATGTATAAGAGAATAAAACAGAATTGAGGGTGCATTTCCTAATCTTACTAATGTCATGCACAAGATCCATTTCTTAAATGTGAAAAACAGAGACATCTTCCTATTCTTTTCTTTGTTGCTGCTCCTGAAATCATCATCAGAAGACAGACTCTAGTTTTCCCCATTTCTGTTGAGACATCTTTTAGTACTTCACAGATGTGAGGCCAAGCCTTGCTAACAATGCACCCAGGAAAGATCAAAGCTGCTTTCTGGTTGGCAGATTGGAAAAACAGCACAAAGGCAACTCCAGAAGAGAGCTAAAGTGAGCAGTTCAAGTTCCCACTTGGTGTCTCAGCCCTATTGCTGAACTCAGGACACAGTAATAAGTAGTGAAGAACTCAATATATATCTGTCTAATGAATATGGGGAAGAGTAACTTCCTAAGTCGACATCAGACTTGTCCCCTAGGTGGAAACAGATGGTATGTTACTTCCTGTGTAAGGCCATTGTTATTTTACTATTCAGACATATTAGCTCCTACCACACACTGGGCTATTCTCTAGGTCATCAGTTTACTAAGTACTTTTAGCCATGAAACCTTCACTTCAAAGGCATCCTTAAATGGAAGCCCACTGTATAAAGCAGAAGTCAGCGTAGTTGTGCTGGTTGAACTAGAAAGGGAAGCCTTAGAGCTTTGTCTGTGTTGCTTTCCTGACTCAAAATGCCCAGGATTCAACAGAGCACAAGATGGGACCCTTGCACCAAAACACCACTGAATTCCACAGAAAGTGCAAAGGATGATGAATGGTTGAAATGGTAAAAATTGTCAAGAGTAGTTCTCATCTGTAATTGGCAGGTGTTCCCTTAGCTCTAGATTTTCCATGGCAGCATCTCTAAGATTTTGCCCTGTGTTGATTCTATTTCACTGCAGCCCAGGACCAGTTTACCTGTGTAAGACTATCTCCTCTGGGAGCATGGGAGGAATAGATGAACTCTAGATAGGGTAGAGGGGTGGGAGGGGAAGGGAGGAGGCAGGGGGTTAGCAGGATGGTGGAGTGTGATGGACATCATTATCCAAAGTACATTTATGAAGACACGAATTGGTGTGAACGTACTTTATATACAAACAGAGATATGAAAAATTGTGTTCTATATGTGTAACAAGAATTGTGATGTATTCCACTGTCATGTATTTAAAAAATAAAAGCAATTAAAAAAAAAAAGACTATCTCCTCTGTCTCCTCAGGGCCTTTCCTGGTCTCTACAAATTCTATCTTCTATCTTTCACCATAAACAAGCACACTGTCTTTCTTCCTTATTTATTTGTACTAGAGATGGAACCCACGGTCATTCTGCCACTAAGCTACATCCTCAGGCCTTTTTATTTTTATTTTTTGATTTTGAAACAGGTCTTGCTAAGTTGCCAAGACTGAATTCCAAAGATCTTTCTCCCTCAGCCTTCCAATATCTGGGATTACAGGGCTGCATAACCATGCCTGGCTTCTTTCTTATTTTATTATTTATTTATTTGTTTGTTTAGATACCAGGGATTGAACCCAGAGATGTTTTTACCACTAAGCCACTTCCCCAGACCTTTTTAAATATTTTTCAGATACAGGGTCTCACTGAGTTGCTTAGGGTCTCACTGAGTTGCTGAGGCCTGGCTTTGAACTAGTTTTCCTCCTGCCTCAGCCTCCTGAGTTGTTGGGATTACAAGCATGTGCCACCATGCCCGGCTTCTTTCTTATATTAAAATCCCCATGGCAAACTCAGCTCAAGGGCTCTGCTATTTTATTGGAGCCTGAAGGGTATAATAGACAAAGCTTTAAGGCTTCTACCTCTTCCTGCTTCAACTGCACACATCATCATAATGGAAGCAGAGACAAACTGTCCATCCTGTCTCTTTTCTAACTCTTCAGCCCCGTCTGGTTACAGCATCCACTTTGCCAATCCCTTTGCCAAAGACAGCACCTGGGAGAATCAAGGTACCGCACATAACACTGACAACATGACTTGTATTTATTTTGTGGGGATAAACTGTATATCATTCTGTATTAATGAGGGGTTTCTACCCACTTCTGGTTCATTTTTGAGCAGACACAAAGTGTATAGAAACCATGTATGTTCAGGATTTGATTAAATTAATCTTTTTCTAATTGGTTTGCTTCTGAGATTTTGGACTCTAAAATATGACCATAATAGCTCTTGTTACACAATTACTTCACTAATTCAAGGTTAATGCAATCAAAACAGTATAGTTACACAAATATTCCAGAAACATCTAGATGACAGCATCATAGTATGCATTCAGGATGAACTGTGTCTTGAAATGAATAATGTCAATGCAGTCCCTCTATGAGTCATGTCATCCATGTCCTGCAGCTTTACAAGACAGTAAGGCCTGAGTCCATCTCATACTCATGATTTGAAGTCCAAATGTTTAATCTTGCCTACTTACAGTGGCATGCTTCTGAAACACATAGCAAATAAGACTCACTTTCCTTCTTAGACATTATCCTTAATAATTTCTGAACTTGCTGATAAGTAGTATTATGGCCAATCTTACAAATAACTCTCTTATAGGGAATTTATTATCATCAGGCTGGATTATAGAAATCAAATAATAAAATACAAGGCAAATAAAACAAACAGATGCTTTGAAAATATATTACTTCTCCTTCCATTCAGGATTTGTGTAGACAAATTCTAACCTTAGAGGTTTCTTATTATTACTATAGATCAAAACCTTTAATGTTTTTCCCGAGGAATTGTAACATGTCATATCAATTCTCAAATTCTCTCTTGATAATTAGCTAATTATTTCCAAAGAATATTTGGTTCCAAACAAATTTAAAATATGACCAAATGTTAGATTGTAAATGATGAGAATCTTCTGGGACTGTTTTTTTGAATAAAACTGCCCATAAATCCATGCATTATTTGTGGGACATGAGAGAAGAACTGGATGCTAAACCACAAACATCCATAGTATCGAGCAAGGCCAAGGACTGTTTTGCAGCGTGTAGGTGCTGAATGGAAGAAGCTAATGAGAAAAAGAGTGATTGTGACAAGCAATTATGTCACCTATGTGAACAGCTTAATTTTCTAAATTAGCCACTTTGATAATTATGACATCTCATTTGTCTTTTAATTCCATGAGCCCTGAAGTTTACCTTTGATTTTTTTCAATCAGATAAGAGGCTTTGATAAGCCAAGGGTCTATTATGTGTCTGAAAAATTCAGATTTCAGACTGATTGGCCTTGCAGTCTGCTTGCACTGAAGCAAATGACTCTCCCTACAAGAGCTCTCCAAACCTTGCTTTTCTGCTTCTGTTTGCAATAGTGATGGGAAAAAAGTGGGACTGGGGGTGGGGGTGGGGGGAGAAGGTTGCAAAGCAAATTAATAGTGTCAACAGGACTGAAAAGAAAACTATTCAGCCTGCTTCAAGGGAAAGGCAAACTGTTTTTCGAGTACATTAAAAATCACTTTAGCAGCATCCACTTTGCATGCATGCCCCCAAATTACCAAGCTAATTACAAATTACACTGATCTACCCATTGAAGCACTTTCAGGATTTTCAGAAGACTATGTATTATTGTTGTTGTTGTTTTTATAGTACTGATTTGGGAAGTTTTTAAAAGTTGAGGCCTGTCTAGCTAGGTATATTAGAAAAGTTTCTTGAAAGGCGATTTCCAATGACCAATGCCAATTGGACTTCTGAAGCTGTTACATTTGCCATGAGGAAGAAGCCTGACTTTATCAATTTGCAAGAACTTTTGTAACCAATAGAATGTATGTGATTTATTGGCAGAAAGATGCCAATGTGGTATCTTTGCGACCACCATTTTTTTTTTTTTTTACATGACAGGGACATGTGCATATGGCCTTTCAAGGATAAGGCCTGAGATAGGTGTTTAGAACACAGTGTGTTTCCTCAAAAGCTGAGGAAAATTGATTTAACTCCTCATATTATGAGGGAGGGACATACAGAGCTGTGTATCAAAAGGTAAGGCAGTGCTTAAGAAGGTGTCCTCAGGGATTAAGAGATGGCTTGGTGCTTGGCTATTCATACACACACACACACACTATGTATATGCACACATATCCTCATATCCCCCACCATGGCCTGATCAGACACTGTCAGTGAGTGGATGACACTTCCTCTCCTATTTTTGATACGCTCAGAGCTTGCAGTGTTATCTGTGTCTTCCTTTCCTGTTCAGTGTAAGGTTTGTGCATTTTAATACATATCCTGGGTGTCCCATATTTTAGGACTGCTGTTAAATTAATTGATTAGAACCAGTAGTTCCCAAACCTGAGTAATCAGATTAATCTTGAATAAGGAATCTTGGGCCTACCAACAGTGGCTCAGAATCCTCCCTAGTCTTTGGGATTGTGCCTAGATATTCCTGGACTTATGAAGAACTCTCTCTCTGTAACTCAGAGTACAGGAAACATCTAGGTGGTTAAATACTCAACAAACTGTGGCAGATCTGTTGTCATTACCACCAGTGACATCAGAATGAGATACTCTACCTGCAAAAACTCAGGTACCAAGTCCTGAATCAGTATTTTTGTTTTTGTTGTTTAAAAGAGAATCATTCACTTTTTTAGAAAATATATTTAAAATATATGATTTTTAAGTAAATATATCTATCTAGCTTATCATTAGTTTTACTTTATAATAGAATGGATTCTTAATACATTTTTATTCAGGCACAATTTACATATAGCAAATTTACCATTTTTTAGTGTATATTTTTACAAGATTTAACAAACATAATTATATAACCTCAATTATAATTAAGAATAGTCCTATCATCTCAAAAATTTCCTTCATGAACCTTTATTGTCAGTCCTGACTCCTGACCCCTGACAAATTCTCTTCTTGCTTCCTACCTGTAGAATTTTGCTTGTTCCAGAATGCCTTATAAGAGAAGTCATATAGTATATAAACTTTTTGACTATACATAATGATTAAGATTTATCCATATTGTTGTACATATCAATAATTCATTTCTTTTGATTGAAGATATATATCAATGAACTGTTATATCAATGAACTATGGTTTATCCTTCTGTGCACCACTTGGAGGTTAAAAATAAAACACTATAGTTATGAATTTGAGTCAGGATTAATCAGAGATTGTCTCCAGATTCTGATTCTAGGATGAGTGCTAAACAAGTTCACTGGTGTTCTCTTTCCATAGAATGAATGGTCCCCATACCTGACCTTGACATTCCTTGCACAGTGGTTCTTCCAGGTCTTCTCGGGAGACATCTTTTACTTAAAAGTTGTACTTTAAAGCTTCACATAAAACTTCTTAAAATTAACATTAGAGAAGGTCTTGATATCTTTTTCTTTCCTACTCTTCAAATTTCTACACACAAATGAATAAATAGGAGCACATCTGTAATATTTATTCATTGCTTTAGCAATATTTTAAAGGAAACTTATTCCTAACTTGTTGAGGATTCCTATACCTACAGTGTCTTACTTCTTTTTCATAATTGGTATAATGTGGAGTATGCCCTTGACATTTAAATGGATGGCCCCAGAGAGAGACATTTAGTTCTTTTTTTTTTTGGTTTAGTATATTTCCGATTTTCAGGTAGGATGGAAATTTTGTTATTTTTGAAAATCACATAAGTGACAGCTAAGTGAGAGTAAATGTCTGCAGAGAGTGCTCCTGGATGACCTGAGAGCTTTTGAAATCATGAAATATATCTCACCTTTATTTAGAACAGACTCCAACTTCAAGGAAAGACAGCATGAGAAAATCCCAATCAAAGACCACACATCAGGCTCCGGTCACCTCCAGAATATTTTTTTTTTTCAGAAAACATTCACCCAGTAGCTTGTATTTGGAAAGCAAAACTTCTTGTTCTCTTAGTGAATTTTAAATGCCCCCTTTTGCAGCATATCTATGGCATCAAACCAGATAAAGCATGGTTTTATTTTTTAGGCTAGTTTTATTTTATTGGAGAGTAATGATTACTTGTCCTGTATGTATTTAGGGAGTGGGAGCTCTGAGGAGATAGTAGAAGATGGTGAAGCCTGTTAATTTTTTCATGAGATCATTTTTCCCTTGACATGCAATTTGATGCTTAACAATTTTTCGGAAAGTCAAAAGGAATTTTATATTCTCTAATTTTCACAGTGCTATAAATAGCCCCACACAAAGCATAATTGTATAAAAGAGATGACACTTCTTTATGAAAGAATTGCCACTGGAAAGATAAAAGGAGGTCAGAACTCTAATGTGAGACATGTATTTTCAAGTATTCATAAAAATAGAAGCCATCAGCAGTGGGAAAATTCTTCATGATAGACAGCCTCATAGAAGATATTGGAGCCAAAGCCATTTTTACAGGCGCCAACTGTAGTATAAATGGAACCCAGCCAAGAAATGGCTGCTGGGCATTTAACTCAAGTGCCAATAAAAGGGAGGAACACACACACACACACACACACACACACACCAGCTTATGGAGGTATTTGCCAGAAACATTTTCAGGCTTCTTCCATCTGGGTCCTACAGCTAATCATTGGTCTAGTATTGACTCCAGCTGCTGACTCCTGCTCCCAGAGAATAATGTGGAAAGTCAGGGGAGCACCTACCATAGCCGAAATCAGCCAGAGAGCCCTTAGATTGCAAGCAGAGCCTAAGCTTATAATAACTCTCCAGCTATGACAACTTTAGGGTGACTGCTTGGAAATGATAAGACATACGTTGGTATTGTTTTGTCACTTACATATCATGAGGGTTATACAGCTCAATTTACAAAATATTTTAAAAAATCAGAACTCTATCTCACTGGGTTTATTGGTTTGCAAATAATAAATAATAATAATAATAATAATTAGATAAAATCCATGAGAAACACTCGAATTATTTTTAAAATAATTTGTGGTCATGATATTGAGCTAACTTGTATTGACTCCCTCCTAGGTGCCAGGCACTGAGTTAGGCCTTTACATAAACTCTTGATTTTACACACTGCAATGTCTTATAAGGAAGTTATGCTCTGTAGCCATATTTTGCAAATGACTAAACAGACCTTAGGGGAGTTAAATGACTTGCTCAATATCCCCCCCCCACCAGCTTGTATGAATCAGAGGCAGGATTTGTTACCCTACCACTTGATGGGAAGATGCTGAGTCTGTCCTCCACAGCCTAAAAAGTGTTCCTATTATTTGCTAGTATTTTGAATTTACAATAAGGAGCTGATATAGCAGTGCTTCTGGTGTTTTCCATGCAAATGAGTCTCTTTAAAACACCCATTTCTGCAAGAGGTTATTATGTTGTCCTCTATATGGTGCACAGATGTCAGAGGCCCCTTCCAGTTAATAATGATCACATTGCTCCAGCATCCGTTATATGCAGGGTCATCTTATTGGGTCCATGGATTACTCCGTTCTTGGGGGAAGAATGAAGCATGGCAGTTGGCTTCTTTTTTCATCCTCTTGAGGATGAGTGTGAGGGCTGGAATGAAAGCTGAAAGTTAAAATGACTTCCTGGAGGCAAATGCTACCTTCTGTTTGCTTCAAGGCTCTGTGCCTCTCTGTTGATTACTTCCTGCCACACTCTAATTACACGTGATGAAATGGCACCCTGGGAAGGATCTAGGTAGGGTTGGGTTCTCTTCACCTCATCACCTGGCTCATTTCCTTTGTCATCAGGGAGAAAGGGAATCTAGAAAAACCTGCGGAAATTCATAGTCACAAGCAACCAGATCATTTTCTACCAAAATGGCACTTTCTCAAAATCTCATCATTTATACCAGAAGTATTTCTTATGGAGCAATATTCCCGAGCTTGGGAAAATACTGTGTGCAGTTGAACTTGCTTAATCCGTGATCATTTTGCCTCTCTGAAGATTTGAGGAAATGGTATTATGCCATTATAGTGTTAAAACGCATCAGTGACTCGATCATTATAAATGCTTTAATAAAAATGAATTCTGATTATCCAGCACTAGACTTTATAGGCTTTTAAGACATTTTCCAGTTGTCAGATATTTTTCTGTGAGACATTTAAATATTTAGATTCTATTCTTTCTGGGTATTCCAAATATGAGACACAGATATCTTAATAGCAGAAATATTAACAGAATTATTCTGTGGCCTGTCTTCCTTAATGGCTTTTGAAGATCAAATCATGATCCTTGATTATTTACCAAACCTTTTATGCTTGAAGTGAAGTAGTGGACAGAGAACCGGGATTTAGTCCTATTGGAATTAGGTGTTTGCTAAAGAAATGCATTAGTATGGCCAATGAAAGATGATGGAATATGGCTTCCCAGACTCACTCAAGGACTTCTCCAATAGGAGTAACTATCAGTAAAAACTATTCTGTGTGACATTAAAGTCAGCATTTAAATGTGTGTTTACTATGCATTCCCTGATCGATTTAACAAATCCCCTCATTTGCATAAATGAATGTGCCTGCTACACAATTGTGAGCGCGTGCATATGCTTGCACACACACACACACACACACACACACAACCTTATCATGGTCATAGGGCTCCTGCAGGTAGAAAGAATAATTTTTATATACTAAGCAATTATGCTTTTCACTACAAATATTTCCTTTTTACCTGAAGACTTTTGTCCCATTTCAGCAGGACTATGAAGGATACATTTCCTCAGGGGAAGAGTCTTACTACAGAAAGGACGTAGAAGGCATTCAATGCACAGAAAGCAGATTCAAAGCACAAGTTGTAGGAAGCCCTCCTGCAACCCCATGCCCAACTCCAAGAGCATACAAAAAGTCGTGGATAGAGGAAATATAGAGAAAGTTAACAAGGGTGTTGGTCCCAGTGGAACTGTGTAGAGAGGAGCAGACTCAATACAGAGAATGCTCCACACACCCCATTCCCTCAAGCCAGGTGGTTCCAAGGGCTTGTGATCAGCGCAGTCACTCAGGTTCCCATGTGTAGATAGCCCCACACTTTTGATTAATGCTCTGTTTTTGTTTAAAATTTTTTTTTATCTTTGATTTTTGTGTTTTGTCAGCAAGGTCTGATGGGACAAGTGTGTGCTGGGGACTTGGGCCATTAGCTGTGCCTGCCTATTTTCTGCTGCCTCTCACTTTCTCTAAGTGGGCCTTTCATACATCCACTCCGTTACTTCCTGCTATTCTGTTCTACCTTCTCCTCTATCAGCAACATCTACTACCCTCTACCCCCAGAAAGGGTCTGGTTAAGGGCTTTGGGAGGATCAAGGATCAGATTGTTCATCGCTTGGGGTCTGTATATGGAGTGTGGGGGTGACTGTACCAGCTTGAAGCTGGCACTCCAATGAGTGTTTGGCAGGCACTTTGACCAGGTGACCCTGTCACCTATACCCATGCAAGTACCCACTCCATCCTGTCATGGAAGGTGCAGTCCTTGGATATTGCCTTCACCATGGGTTGGAGCTGCAAGCCCTTTGGAGAGTCTGACTTCCCCATCTCTATTGCTGTGAAACAAATTGACACAACATACACTTATTAACTCATCATTTCTTTGGGTCATAAGTCTGGGTACCGTGTAACTATGCCCTTTGCTCAGGGTCCTACCCAGCTGCTATCAGAGTGTTTGCTAAGGTATGTTTTCACCTGGAGGTTGGACTAGGAAAAGATCTGTTTCAAAGATCCTCCAACAGTCAGGAGAATTCACTTCCGTGACTGAAGGACGGAATTCTACTTGTGCTTGTTGATCATTGGCTAGGGACTGATATTAGCAACCAGAGGCAGCCTGCACTTTCCTGCTGTGTGGCAGTTTATAACATAGCCTTTTGCTTGTTCAAAGCCTGAAGAGTAATCACTCTTCTCCATCCCATAAGCTTTGCCACCGTCTATTGACTAGAAGCAAGTCAAGATCTCATATGCAAAAGAAGGGCATAGTGGTACAGTCCAGGGGAACAGAGGTCAGAAGGCCACCTTAGAATTCTGCCTACCACACCCCAGACATGGAATGTTCCTTCTTTCAAAGAGCTTATATTCTAGCCAGAGAAACACAATGAATATTCTGCAAAATTGAGATATGACACTAAACACTTTCATGGTTTCCAGGAACACTTCCTTCTACTCCTGTTCATAACAATCCAGGTAAGAATTCCCCAGGAGTGATTGTAAAGTACTGGGCCCATACTGCAGCCGTGTGTGAGTAAATTACTGACTCATGTGTGCCACCAGAATGACTTTCTATTAACTCCTTTAGTGCAAAAGATTGTTCCATTTTTATGAGATATTTCCTTCTTCCCTTTTCTTATGCCCAGGCCCATGCACCCCTCCAAAGAAAGATGAAAGAGACTTAGCGACTCTGAAGCTGGGTCTCAAATTTTTCCTCTCTGTCACTGTTATTTAAAGTGCATTTTGGAAAAAGACAATAATAATAATTCACCTGCTCACTGATGTCCCAGAGGGCCTGAGAGTCAGGCGTGACTAAAGATTTCATCCAGAGTTTGGTGAAAGCAGGTTTGGGAGAGGATAAGAATTTTACACCAGGCCAAAGCATCCTCAAGATGAAAATAAAGTGCTCAGAAAATGAAGGCAATTTCTTTGTGTAAAGATAGGGGTCACCTGCCACACAGAAGAGAGAATTGGGGACATATAAGGAATAAGAACTTCATATTAGAGGTCTTTTTACAAATTTTTCTTTGTGTAGTTGTAGATGGACAGCATGCCTTTATTTTATTTATTTATGTGGTACTGAGGATCAAACCCAATGCCTCACTCATGCTAGGCAGGTGCTCTGCCACTGAGCTACAACCCCAGCCCCCATATTAGAGGTCTTAAATTTTGCATCTCAATATAACCATGAGCTCTGCAAAGACTAGATTGGTTCCCAGCAGTAGCTACATGCTTCAGGTCGGGTAGCTCCACCACCTTGAGTGAAGAGGACTTTTATAAGGGCAAAACCTGTAGTATACAAGCTATTCAACCTAATTGTTCCACTGGAATAATGAAAATATGTTTTTAATTCCAGAATATATTCAGTAGAGGCATTTTAAAGTTCTTCAGGTCAGCAAAGTATCCTTCAAGCAAATATTGGAATACCACTTATTTTTTCAGAGTTCTTTCCATGTTTATTATTTGTCAAGTGACTTGCCCAAGATTCCCTCAATGGTGTCTAATTTATAGTCAGGGTCTTCAAATATTTTACTGGAAATTTATTTTAAAATATATGAGGCAGCTGAATTTATTTCCCTCCCTGGGGAAAACTCGTAGAGTCTCTGAAGTAACACCCAATGGAAAAGATGCTGGGCATCAACAGACAGTGTTGCTGTATAAGACATGTCAAGGAAGATTTTTCCATCTTGTTTTACCCATAGAAAAATCAGCATGGTAACACTAACTCACAATGCACCCTCTGGAATTCTTAACCTCATACCATGTATATTTTGAGCCAAATCTTCATTCACTAACTCTTTGGGAAACTTTTCTTCTACCACAGATTAGACCTCATTTCTTGTTTTTGCTCATTCGATAATTATTTAAAACATACTATCTATGGACAAATCACTATATTAATAAAATGGGAAAAACAATTCATGGTATACATGGCTGACCCCACCTTCCTGCAATTTATATTCTAGACAAGGGCACTATTTTTTTGGTTGAAAGTCACTATTCTCTTGAATCTTCTTTGATGGAAAGTTTAAACTAAACTGTCTGCTCATGTATCAGTCATAAATGCACATATGTTTTCATTCAAAAGTTTGTGTAATGATTTTTCCTAAGATCAATCAATTACTAAATCAAAAAACTTAATGATCTTGTTTTAAACTATTTGATTTTCCTTACCCATTCTCTATTCTGTTTGGGGAGACTGAATCAAGCATGTTATTCTTTTTATATGTATTTTCATTTCATTGTTATCTTTTTAATAGAAACCTCTTTGATTGCCATCAACTGTAAACAAAGTGTTTTTGGCTAAATACAATAGATGTATTTCTGAAACATTGCATGCAAATTGAATTTTTATAAAATAAATTACATTTATTCTTAGACTGTAATTTCAGAAGTGTAGTACAAAAGAATGTACCTTGCTTCAAGAAATGGTCAAATAATTTTTGATGTCTACTTGCAGTTATTAAATGGACATGCCAGCATCTTTTCACTCTGTTTAGAACATACAGGGTAAGATCAATAAAGGAGACTTAGAAAAAAAAAATCCACTGTCTAATGGAGGTAACATTTTACCTGAGCAATGAACACATATTTTTCTGAAAACCCTACCTGCATTTCAAACTTAGGATGCTGAGAGTTAGTGTTGTCTCTGACTTTCAATTATTTCTCTCAGAGGGAACAGGATTGAAGATTGCAATTTAAATTTTGCCACTAGATTATTTTGACAGTTTGAGATTATCATCTAGAATATCCACTTCTGACCTTTTCTGACACCTTGCAATTGTGTCAGCTTTCTGACACTGGGACAGATACTTAACCTCCCTAACTTCACCCTTTCTGTCCACAAAATGGGGCTTCTTGAAGAATCATTATTAAGATAAAAATAACATAGGCACAATGTCTAACATGTAACGGATGCTGAATAAATTACTGCATGGTTATAAACTGAGCCCAAGCCCAAGTCCAAATTCACAACCTGTACCCCATCCATTTTGAATGGTGATGTAGCCAAGGAAACAATCGCTCACACAATGGTGTTCTTAGAAAAAGCTCTTGAAAAACTAGAGCAGCTCTTTTGTCTTCTAGATTTACCCAACAACAGTGGGCAAAAATATCAGCAATCAAAGCACCCCCAAATGAGCTGAGTCCTCATACTGTCTCTAACAGCTGCATGACCTTGGCTGAGTCACTTCATCAGTGAGCTCAAGTTCCCTTACCTTATCACTGGAAAATCACTTCGAAAGTGCCTTTGGCTCTACAAGAGTCTGTGGTTCTCATTTGACCAGTAGCTGGCAGACATATTCCTAGACTGCCTTACATGATTCTTTATTTAATAAGTCTGTCAGCGAGAAACTAAACGTAGAGAAGCTAATGGTCAGTTATCATTTAAAAGCCTGTTTCCTTATTCTCTGTTCCAGTTTATCAGGAATCTTGTCATTGAAGCACACACGTAAGCTTGGCCAGAAAAGTCCCTACAATAGAGCTGCTTTCAGTCACGATGAGTTGAAATGCACCAGAGGTTGATAATGAGAGATAACTGCTGGTCTGCATGGATTGTAGGCCATGTACCTCTCCATGTCAAATTAAAAACTGAAAAGCCTCTTTGAACAGCAAGAGAGGCTTTTTTTGTAGCTTTAGTATCTGCCATCAGGAAACAAAATTAACCATCTGAGGGTCATTCAGTAAAGGACTCACCCTCTGTTGCATTTTGTCAGGTGGCAAAGGATACAAGGGTAGATCAGCATCAGCAAGTGTCTAAAGCAGAAGACCTAATGTTCTCCTCAAAGAAACACTGCAGTGCCCATTGATTAAAGCTGAAAGCTAGCAGTGTTTTTTCTATTTATTTATTTACTTATTTATTTATCTATTTTTAGCAGTGTAATTTATTAAAAATTATCTTGGCTATCAGTAAATCCTCCTGGATTATACGTTTTCAATTTATATATTTTTAAAACTATGATTCAAACATGCAAGTCAATAAATATTAATCAACTATCCCCTATTTGCCAGGGTCTAAGTTATGCATTCTGAGGACAGAGCAAAGGAAAAAAATGAATAATACATAATGTTCTCCATAAAGAAGTTAAATGGTTCTTTGATTTCTGTAATTTGAAAGTATTCTGGGCCCTAAGAGTTAAAAAATGAGAACTTAGCTACATAAATTTTTCAAAGGATCAGAATATTTTTTTTTTCCCTAAAGTTGGAGAAAGCCCAGGCCACTGGGAATGGTGTTGAGGGGAGTGAGGGAGGAAAGGCAATCCCTCTTCATTCTTATCCCCTCTGTCAAGTTGGTTGGTTTCTTCCCATATTTCTTTGGGTTCTGTGATTCCAACCAGAGCATGGAATAGGGCAAAGAATAAATGAGTTGGACAAAGTTGGAAATTAGGAATGTAGTCTTTTGAAATACTTTGGACCCGTCTTGATTTATATGTCCCAGAATGAATAAAAGATTATCAAAATCTTGCTCAACCACCAACTAGCTCACAATACAGCTTTTGACATAATCAAGAGATGAATAAAGGCTGGCATGGTGGCACATGCCTGTAATCCTAGCAGCTCAGGAGGCTGAAGCAGGTGGATCAAGAGTTCAAAGCCAACCTCAGGAACTTAGTGAGTCCCTAAGCAACTCAGCAAGACCCTGTCTCTAAATAAAATATTTTAAAAGGGGCTGGGGATGTGGCTCAGTGGTTAAGCACCCCTGGGTTCAATCCCCTGTCCAAACAAACAAACAAACAAACAAATAAGTAAAGGGAGAGGCAATTTCAGGAGATGGCAAATCATTTCTCTCTCATCAGTTACCCTCTCAGTCACGAGGTGAGAATTAGGCTACGGCATTTTATGACTCAATTTGATGACTGAAATTTAATTTAAAGACTAGTATCTGAACGCTGAGATTTGTGATGTTGAAGATTCTCCAAGTATGTTATCTTACTGATTCATACAGTTTATTATCAGAAACCCTGATTAAATTTTAGATATGTTTTCTTTATACGTTATTATTGATATACTTATGCACAAATCATACACAGGATGCATATTTTATTTATCTATATTACATGCAATGAAGAGAATGGATGCTGGATTATACTAAATATATAACTCATAAGCTTTTAATATTACTCTTCAAAAGATTTGAAAAAAATCAAATCTTGTCATGCTCTGCACTTTGGACTTGCTGAAGACAACATTGTAATATTTTCCCGTGAAATGTGGTGGAGAAATATGAAACTTTCAATGACTTTCCACAGGGAAAGCACTGGAGAGTCTCCATCTTGCTACACCCCATTTTTTCTCCCCACTACTACCTTACTGATTTAAGATCCTATGGCCTCTCCAATCACTTCCTGTCTTCCCCTTTCTAACCTCTCCCTCCTACACCTGCCAGATTAATAGTCATAAAAGTCCACATTCTTCATAACATTCACCTGTGCAGGCTTCAGTGTCTCCCCAGGGTTTGCAAGACACAATTTAAGCTCCTAAATTTTGTAGCTGAAATTCACTTGACTGGCTCCACTGCACCAGCTCCGCCTTCCTCTGGAAGCTGGGGATTTCCCACAGAGCTGTGGCTGCTGCTCTTCTTTCCCACCTAGAAAGCTCCTCCTCTTTTTTGCTCTTCTTTACACCCTAACCATTCTTGAAGTCTTCTCACAAGGTCTGTTAACTGGAGTGATCAACAGAGGTCCGAGCACACATCTGCCTCATGGGAAAAGCCATCCTCTCCAGCTTCCTCACCTCTCTCATGTATCTATTCAATGAATCTGAAGCAAGTCCTGCTTCTGATGCTGTTAGGAGTTGGGGAACATAAGTTATACTTCTTTCTATTCTTCACAGCATTGAGGAAAATAGGGTCTTATCAAGTTTGTAGTTTATGATTTTATTTTTAACTTGATAAATTTTTTACCTGAATGAGTTCATCTAAAACAATGAGAAACAAATAAACTATAAGGATGTAGAGGTCAAGTGAAAGAGTAATAGTAATGGTCCTCAGAAAAAAAGTACTGTTATTCAAAATGGTGGTGATGGACTGGATGTCCCTGGTCAGTTGTTGAACTCAGGAGTTGGCTTTGGCAAGCTTTGCACATGACTTGACTTCGGGGCATGTTAGAAGTGGTGGCGGTAATGGTTCTTTGTGTTACCACTTCTTTTGATGATACCAATTTTCATCAAAGTCTCCAAAGGAGAGCTGCCTATGGAAGGAAATGAGAATAATTCAGTCTGTTAATCCACATGGGTTACGTGTGAATGGAGCCCACGGAGTCCCTTAGCAAAATAACACTGAGAGTTCTAGAGCTGGCAAAGGAAGGGAAAAATTGCCAAGTAGGGAGGTGCACTAAACTCCTAGGTTCTAAAATTCAGGTTCTCCATTCTCTTAGGAAATCTCTACAATAGCTGTTGCTTCAGCCAAGAGAATGGCCTCAGAAACATTTCTCCCTCTTTAGAGCTCCAGCGTGGGCATCCATGAGCCAGTCTTCCCTCAGCCACCATGCCTACGTCTGTCATGCTGAGGGATGGATCTCCATGTGGGCAGCAACCACTAATCCATGCTCACAAATTCTTGAATTCTTTTCTGCTTCTGCTTTCTTTGGGTGGTCATTTTTGGTCCACCACATATAAAGGAATATGCTAACTTCCTTAGACCAGATGTCCAGAAATGCAGAGACGTGTTCAAAGACCACCTTTGGAAGGACAGCTGTGTGGCTCCTTCTGGCATCCAGGAAGTTGCTGCCTGGGTAAGAGTTGACTTTAACGTGCTCAGAATGCTTACACCAACACATATTTTTACAAGAGAGACAGGAGTGGATTTTTTCTCATTCTTCTAGATAGTAATCGTAAAACTTCAGAATAAATTTCCCCTAATGAAGCTGACTATGTAATTCCAACTGGAAGGAGAAAGCAATTGGGGTTTTCTTAGAAGGAAATTTCTTTATACTCTATTATGGACAAATCATATTTAGGAAGTTATAATAAAGATGTAAAAGGAGGGGCATTAATCCTAAAAAAGATTTTCTTTGTAAGAGATACTGATGTTTAATAAAATGCTATCAGGCACCAGTGCCTGTGATCATACTTGGCAATATATTAGGTGTTAAATAATTATTTGTTGAATAAATAAGAGTGTTGGACAACACTGGTGTTGAGCCAACATCACAATAATAGTGTTTTGGACTTAGTACATGTCATTGACTCAGTTATCTGTAATTGTCACAGACTAAGATGACAGGTTAATTACTCTCACTTTTGCAGGTGAGACCAAGTAACTTGCTTGAGGTCATACAGCTTGTGAGTGATGAAGTTGGTATTTGATTTTAGGTTCTTATTGAAAAAATCTGTCCTTTTCCCCCTGTCATATTAATGCTTTAGGAATAGATAATAACACTCCCCGTAGGAAGATGAAGTTCCTTTTCTGGAACAAATTTTTGTCACCAATTCACTCCCCACCATGTGCACCCCTGCCCTACTCCTTTTCATGATAATACTGCTGCCAGAGTGCCTAAAGAGAGACTCAGCGTTTCATTCACTCAGGACTTTGGACAACATTTAAGAAGCTTCTAGATTCAAAGGGGTTCAGGAGTCAAAAGTGCAAAAGTCTTTGGACACCAGGGTCAAAGTTGCTCAAGCCTGGTAGAGTTTGTGGGAAGTGTATTCTTGGGAGTGTAGAATTTAGAGCTTTGTTAGGATGCTTTTGTTTACAAGTAACAGGAAAACAATGTGGACATTTGTCTCACAAAATAGGAAATTCAAAAGTTTAATGGTCCCAGGCACAAGATAGTGGCCTGGTGATGCCATCAAGGACCTAGTTCTTTTTGTCTGCTTTACAATTTTCAGACTTGGTAATAAACTGATTTCTTTCACAGATGATGGCCAGGGGCAACTAGGACTGGAAGTTTCCTTAGCCTCATGCCGGAGTAAAGAGAGGGAGAAACTGGGAATATAAAGGGTAAAATTCTTGCCGTCAGCCTAATTAGCTGGCT
Source organism: Marmota monax (assembly GCF_021218885.2). NCBI lineage: Eukaryota > Metazoa > Chordata > Mammalia > Rodentia > Sciuridae > Marmota > Marmota monax. The sequence goes on along the minus strand of NW_026693933.1, from coordinate 7,102,539 downwards.
TAATTTTGCCTGGATGAAAGCCATGCAATATTTTGGGAGGAAATATCTGAGAAAATGGAGAGAGCTTCTGTTAGAAGGGTAGGGAAGGATACACTCAGGTTGTGCAACATAAAAATGGTACTGTGAGGATAAGGGACTCAGCAGTCATGGTAGTGCAGGCCTGTAATTCCAGCGGCTCAGGAGGCTGAGGCAGGAGGATTGAGAGTTCAAAGACAGCAAAAGAGAGGTGCTAAGCAACTCACTGAGACTGTGTCTCTAAATAATATACAAAATAAGGCTGGGGATGTGGCTCAGTGGTTGAGTGCCCCTGAGTTCAATCCTTGGTACCCACCCTCCGCTAAAAAAAAAAAAAAGAAAAAAAAAGAAAAATGACTCAAATGATGAAAATTAGGTAGCTGCTAATGGCCCCATGATTTGCAGAGTGGACTGTGACCTTAGACTTCCTTAGACCTTAGTCTACATATAGCTTCAGTTAGGGAAATGTATCTAATGTAGAGATGTAAGGTATTTTCAGCTTTTAAAGGGGGAGTCATAGTATGTTTTAGGTATTTTATTGACAAAACTTTGATAAATGGGGTGTTGTCAGAACTTTACATAGAAAAAAACCTTTTATGCAAATAACTGTACATTCAGAGAGATAATGTTATTCACTTTTGAGTAATTTAGTAACTTGCATAAAATGATCATTTTTTTTTATGTTTTCATTTTGTGTACACCTCTGACAACATCCCATTGAACACCCCTCTACATCCTCATTGGGGGACAGCCCAGAGTGTGCTTGGGAGCTAAGAGAACTTTGGAATTCCCCACCCTGCCGCTCAACAGCTTGTGAAGTGGCCATCTGTCCACATCTAGGTTTCCTCACCTGCTTGTAAAGCGGCCATGATAAGAGCAATGATGGGATCTCTCTGAGAATTAAATGAAGTAGAAAATGCTTAGAACAATGGCTGGATCCTAAATGCTATACGTATGACAGATTAAAAACAACAACAACAACAACAACAACAAAAAAAAAACACACCAGTGTCTGTGAAGAAATAGTCTATCCTGAATTTCTCACGCACTGTGTCTTATCCTCATTTCCCTTCACACTAGGTCCTTGGCCCTTGAGTGCTTTTTTCCCATTTGGCATTCAAGGGGGCCCTCTGAAGGCCCGGATGTGGCTTTCTATGTCCCCTGCTTGAATTCATGGTCCAAAATCTGCTAGCATCTGACTTCATAGGTCAGCTTTCTTATTTCATAAAAAACAAAATGGAAGCTCGGAATTGCCAGCTGTCTGGTGTTTAATGGGGACTTTCCCCCTCCCTCCCCGCCATTTTTTTTTTTTTTTAATAGTTCACCTATCGTACTCATGTGCAATTGAATGCCTCTCCCGTACACTATACTTGCCAACTCTATCTCCAGTAATTATTCTGTTTTAGTCCACTGCAATGTACCTGCCAACAATCTGAAATGTGCAGGTGGTGGCTGCGCAGCGCTGTCTGCCGCGCGCTCCCCCATTTGCATGCACCCTGTGGTGGCAACCTAATGTGATGGCTCTGACACCGCATACAATGAAGACAATGACGGGGGCCAGGGCTGCACAAGTGCCTCTTCTATTTACCATCCCGGTGATTTTCTTTGCTTTTCTTTTTGCGTCCCCGTTGCCTTCTTTTCCTCCAGGGAAGACAAGCTAAGAGCCGGCACGATGCCTTAGCTGGTGTGAAACACTTGTAAAATACAAGAAAATAAACTGCCCTCGGCCTCAGGAGGAATACATCCCCTCCCCTCTCCTGCCCTCTTCCTCATCCACTTCTCATCCACCCTGAGCAATTAAACACAGCAATTCACTGGTGACTCCTTTGACTCAAGAGAGTACATTTTTTCCCCCTTGACTTTTGTCAACGGAGATACCTTTTAAAAATATATTCTGTATTCCTTAAGGGAATGTGACAGATAACAGCTAAAAACGATGGTTTCTATTCTAACACGCCATTTCTGCTCATCGATTCCTTTCTCTTTATTTATCAAACCAAAACAAAAAACCCTTTGGGGTTGGGATTTTCTAAGATTGGACTGAACTTAACCATTATCTAAAAAAAAAAAAAATTCATTATTTCAAAATTGTTGAGCTACATTCTTTCAATTATTTTTGCATTATGGAAAAAATGCAGTTTTCCCACTCTGACAATAGACTCCAACCATTTACTGGTATAACTCAAAAATAGCGATCAGCTCCAATCTGACCAGACTAGCATTTCGTGGAGAGTGAAAAGGAATCCAAATTTGAAGTAGCCTGTTTGGAGCTCTTCACATCATGGATTTCTGAAATTACAAGACCGAGTGTGCAATTATTACATTTTTGTCTCAATCTTTTTTAAAGTGCTTCTGTTAAAACTCTCATTTTGAAGCAGCTCCAATAAAGTATTAGTGGAAAAAAAAAAAGAAAAAATGGCTAGAAGCCTTAGATGTTCTCTGTGTTTGCTCTCAGAGTAAAGTGTGCACTGAAAGCCTTCACTGTCCTTTTGCAGATCTTGCCCTTGACCTCAATTCTCTTCTTTAGACACATGACTCACACTACTCTTCTGTCCAATTGGTGCTGATACTTCTGTTTTCCCAGTCTTTTCCATCTTCCTCCAATTGTGAGCCTTCTGATTTTTATTTTCCCCATTATTATTATTTTTTTGAGGATATAATAAAATATAAGGACACATGGGCAGCATGGGTCTAGCCTGGGAGACTATAGAGCATCCCTGTTTTTTTCCCCCTCCTCCGGGTGCTCACCTTCAGATTCCAGGTAATTAACTCTCTATTAGGGATCTCAGCACTCAAAATGGAGGCCACAAAGTCACAGGGATTCTAACTTTAAGCAAATGCTTTAAGGAATGTTTATTTTGTGGTCTGAAAAAGTCTTAGGTATCTTGTATGTAAGAATCAAAATATAGACTGAAGAAAATTTGGGACCTGCTGAGTTCATTCCCCTGTTTTACAAATGAAACTGAGGCTAAGAAGTAATAAAGTGATAATTGGTTTTATTCATATTTTATTCAATACGTTTTTATTGAGCACCATGTGCCAGCAACTGCACTGGACTCTAGGGATAAAGACTTGAATAAAAACACCCATACTCAGGAGAAGCTGACTTGTGGGGGGAGGGGCATCATAAACTAATCCTTGTAACCTACTTGGCCAACACAGTGGGAGGAAAGAGGGCTGGAAGAGGGACTTTGAAGCAAGGTTTCACCCTTGGAGTGTGGGACCGTGGAAAGGAAAGAAGCTGTGTGACTTAGCAAGGACACTGCTGAGGAGAGACACATCTAGAATCCAGGTCTCCAAACTCCATGTTCTAAGTGATTGACATTCTTCCTTCCAAGTCAGTTTGAAAAAAAAAGGCAATACCTTGGCAATAGCATGGTTTTACCCCTTCCTTTTTTGCTTTATATTATTCTGTGCTTTATAATATTTTCTTTGGCCACCACTTAAACTTGGGAGTCAAATTCCAAATTCATCCTAGACCAAACTGGAGAGGCACAATGGTATGCTCATAAGCTAACACTAAATACTACACTTACTAGGGGGACACTAACAGGTCTGTGTTCCATGTCTTGGTTTGAAGATGATTGCTTTTAACTAGAGTAATTAAAACAAACAAACAAAAACAAAAATGAAAAAAGAAAAGAAACAAAATTGCAATTCTCTTCACCATCTGTCATTTCTAAATAACATGTTAAATATGTTTAAAAATATTTCTATTTTTTGGTATATTCATTTGTGTTCAGATTCATTTCTAAAAGACATGAAGTGAAATACAGAAATTCACATAAGGCAGTAAGATAATGCAGTCATTACAAAGTAGAAAATGAGGTCAAAAGATTCAAGAGTGCATATTTAAAAGATGCATTGGCAATACATTGTCCATACAGCAGCAGAGGCAAAGAAAAAGAAGTTTAAGATGGAAGTCTGTCCTTTTCAGGTACAATCCAGCAGGTGCAATCAGAGTAGCAATCCTCTCTGAGAGGCCAGCTGCTGTGCCTGGCCTGCTTTAGCCTCAGACTGTCCATTAATACACTGTTTCTGAAATGACATGTAGATTTCTTTCCACTGGTTTGTTTTCCTTTGCTTTCAATTTTCAAAAAATAAAAGTTTTCTTCCACACTCAATTATTTTTTTTAACATCAGCAAACTATTTTTTCAAAGCACTAGGAAAGTCAATCTTTAAGAATACATTTGCCATATATATATTAAAATGGTCATATTCAATTCATATTTTAAATTTCCTTCAGTTACTATAGATTTGATTCTTATGGTAGTTCCATTACTTTGACAATTACACAGCTATAAAACGGAGGGCTTTGCTCTTCATCATTAACCTATTTTGGCTGGTTTATTTGCTAGTTGGTGGCAGCAACCAATTATGCGGGACCACAACATTGTCTGTGACTAAAATTCAAACACAGGAGCACCTGACTTTCAATTCTGATTATAAAATCATCTCAAAGTGTATTCATTCATTCATTCATTCATTCTTTCTGTAAACTTCCATAAAGGTGCATACTCCATGGTAGACATGGTATGGAGTACTAGTAATTTACAGAGGAAAAAAGGACATCATTTTTTTTTTCAGTTGGTGGTGGAGACCTGTGTTCAAATTTGTGCATGAGCATACTGTCTCACATAGAATTTTCTTTTTCTTTTCTTTTCTTTTTCCTTTTTTTGTTGTAGTTGGACACAATGCCTTTATTTTATTTATTTTTGTATGGTGCTGAGGATCGAACCCAGGGCCTCACATGTACTAGATGAGTGTTCTATCGCTGAGCCACAATCCCAGCCCTCACAAAGCATTTTCAATGGATTAAAAGAAAGCAGGGCTGAGCGAGAATCATATTACAGTATCCAGGCAGAGGATGAAGTATGCAATGGCAGTTGATATGGAGGGGCAGGAATCCATGAGAATGAGAGCCAGAAAGTAGAATCCATGAAATTTAATAGTTGATTTAATAAGGTGACTAGGAGAGATGATGACCCAGAATAGGCAGTACAAGGTGAAGGTGACTCTCAGGTTTCCAAACTTAACGACTGACTGAACCATCATGCCGTGTTCTGAGCTCTGGAGTAATACAGGATTCTAGATGATAGTAGAGCTTATAGTGGGGACTTTCTGGTAGGCAGCTGGATACAAATATTAGAGCAAGAGATAAGCATTTGAGGATCATTGAGATAAAAAGATATGTGGATGGATTTGCTGACTAGGATGTGTGTTTATGATAGATTAACTTCTTTGACAACAACAGGAGGTAAGGTGAGAAGACAAGGAATAGGAGTTGTCAGGATGGTAGGGGGAGACCTGGGGCGGGGGCGATTTGCAGAAACAGGGAATGACAGTATCAGTTGCTATTAAGAAGACAAATAAGTTATGAACTAAAATTGCATTGGAATCAGTTATTGGAAGGCCACTGATGAGTTGAATGGGAATAATTATTTTGGAATCACAGCTACCAAAGTCCTCTAAGACAACAAGAGATGAAATAGAATCAGGGTATAAATCACATCTCCCAATTGTTCAAACTCCCAAGAAACAGGACCTCTCTTCCCCTTTTTACTTACCCAGGATACTGATGGCCCTTCCACCACTCCCCATAAGTCAACTCCTGGAAATTCTACTACCTGTATAAGTTTTAATGATTTTGTAACCTTACAGCCACTGTCTTAGCATCAGCCCTCATCCTTTCATCCCATGAATTACAAAAACCAATTTTTACTTTTTTTTTTTCAAAATAGAAATAGACTTATTTTTAATCTGATTGCAAAACTCTCATGTTTATTATTTAAAAACTAGTCAGTAATATAAAACAGAATAAAAATAAATATAAAAACAGAATAAAAGAAAAACTAAAGAATCACCTATGACCCAAATACTTAGAATTGAATACTTATAACATTTTTGGTGCATATCATTCCAAACTATAAAAGAGCTACCTTATAACCTGCCCTAATTAAGATATTAACAGCTTTTCATATTGTAAAATTATATATATATATATATATATATATATATATATATAGAGAGAGAGAGAGAGAGAGAGAGAGAGCGAGAGAGCGCACTCACTATGGTTTATTTAAATACCCTCTTGTTATATTAAAATTACCTTTTACAGGTCTTGACCTCTATTCTCACCTCTATCTGTACTTTACCACTTTTATTGTCCAGAGCTGGGACTTGAGATGGTTGGGAGTAGACGGACCTCAAGAAAACTATGAGTGAAAGCTTAAAATATCAGTGAGGAAAATATTGGGAGCTGGAGCACAGGGACTTTTGTTGTATAGTAATGCAACCCTGTCACCTATGGTTGCATGGAAAATAGAAAGAATATTTTCTGTGTTCATGTACCTAGTTTAGAGACTTCCAAGTAGGATGTAGGTAGTTCCAACTGACTTCCTTTAACTCTACAGTAAAACATTAAATGGCAAAAATGAACTATCAAAGTAATTGTTCCATTTTAAAGAATATAGAGAAAATATGGTGGGCTCAGGATAGTCTCTTAAGACAGCAAAAGTTCTCAAAGTAAGAAGTGGCCTCATGAGAGGATTGGATTATGATTAGTCAAATGTGATTAGGGTAAAGTTGAAGACAAGGGTTGGTTGTGACTGGAGTTTTAGGCCAGAGACCTGACTCTGGGGATCCCAACAGACCAGATGCAGCCACAAGCCTGCCACCCCACACAAAAACATGTGCAAAAATCGATAGTGAAGCAAGAAAATAATTTATTCTCAGAGTAGCTGCACTGGGAAGACAGACCTAACAGCTGTCTAGGGAAGGGGTTGGTGAGCATTTGCCTTGAAGTTACATAGGGAAAGAACAAAGGCAAGAATTGAGGGGGTTAGTATAGTCAGAGATCTTGGTCAGGTCATATAATCTGGTTGATCATTGTTCTGATACTGGTCACATAGACTCTTATAGGCATCATGGAAATTGCTACTGCTTGGGAGCCAGGTTCAGTTTCTTTCACAGTATGTTTAATCTATCAAACCTGTGATCCTGGAATTCTGAAGCAGGATGTTTGTCTTTTAGAATTGTGATCCTAAAACTTCAGATAAACTGAGGGAAAGAACAATTCAGAAACAACTAGGTTGGGGAGAGACAAAAATGGAGTCAGTTAGGCTAATAATTGAATCTTCCTTCAGGATGAGATTATAGACTCTTTGTAGAGACCTCAGAAATATGAAACTTATAGGTACTTTGAACTAGACAAAAGGCCTTTCAAGGATCTTAAGGATGGGCCTTCAAGACTCTTTCAATAAATAATGGGCTTCTAAGAAAATTGAAGTCATTGTCCACAGCAGCTTCTTAGGGAACCCAAGCTAGAGAAGGACATCTCTTGCAGTGTTTTGTGGAGCAGAATAAAATTTGATGTACAAGTATCCCATGAAGGTTTTTTTTTTTTTTTTTGAGAGAGAGAGAGAATCTTTTTTTGTAGATGGACACAACACAATGCCTTTATTTATTTATTTTTTTATGAATCGAACCTGGGTCCCGCCCATGCTAGTCGAGCGCTCAACTGCTGAGCCACAATCCCAGCCCAGCCCATGAAGTTTTTAAAGGAATTATGCCAGCTTGGAATGGTTCAAGTGAAAAGAATAGACCACGGATGAAGTCTATACAGCCTGCAGTCAGAGCCACGCAGAAATGACTTGATACTATATGGAGACAGACAGGATCCTGGCTAAGTGCCACCTTTCAGTCACCCTGGCCAAGATACCAAACATGTAAGTGAAGTCTTTTTGTGCCCCTCCACACCAGGCTAATCACCAACTCAATACCATCAAGTGATCCTGGTTGTACTACCCAGTGCAGTGGACTCTAGTACCTGAACTCTGTTCTGATTTTTAACAAACAGTTTAGCAAAATGAATAGTAATTCTAAAGTACTAGTTTCTCATTTTGCAGTAGATTACTGGTAAAATAAAAAAAAAATTAGTCTCACCAAAATGACCTTAACAACAACAGTAACAATACAACAACCATGTTTTTCTATGCTTTAAACCTTATAATGCTTCCTCTTTAATAGATAGAATCTGATTTCCATGTATGACAGGATGGCCAAGGAAAACCTGGACTCCACCCATATTTTTGAAATTTTTATTTCACCTTCAACTATACTTTAGATCAAATACATTACATACTTTTCTCTGACTGGTTATACAAATGTTCCACATACAATCCATCCTCAGGGCAGCTATGAAAATGATCAAAATAAATGTCAATCCCATCTTGCCAATCCACAATTAAAACCTCTAAGTGATCATCCTTGGAATAAAGTCCACATTCTGAAATGCAATATTTCCTTTGCCATCCTTCCACTCTGTAGCTTCGTGTTTCCTAGGAAGCTTATGCCAAACTCACTGCTAGGCTCTGAAGCATGCCATTCCCTTTGTTGTCTCCATGTTCTCTTGGCTTGAATTTTACTTTGTTCTTCACTTCTCTGAGAAGATTTTTTTCTTTTTGCTTTATGCTCCTATATCTTGTGTTTATAGGAGCTTAGTTCTTATCACCCTCATTTGGACTAAATCTTACTCAGAAAAAGTGCTATGACTTTGGGTAGACTAATTCTAATGACCTTATGTTTGTACATATCAAAAATTGATTGATGAAATTGATTTTTTTTGCATTTAATGTACTTCTCTGTACAACAAAACAAAACAAAGAGGAAAGAGACAAACAGTCCATTCATTGCAGAAATACTAGCTCAGTGACACTATAATGTTATTATTGATGTCCTCATGAAATTCCACAGAATGAAGTTAGAGACATCCATAGGTATTTCTTACAAGATTAAAAGTCTCATTTGTCTTTCCTGTAACAAAGTAAGTTGAAAGTCCTGTGTCTATTCTATATGTTTAAAATGCTTTCCAAACTTAGTTTGTAACTGAAAGCCTACTTTTTCTTTTTTTAATAATAGCTTTTGAAGTAAAAGATTTTGTAATAATGGGTTAAAAAATGACCCCTATATTTTCTTCAATTATAATTATGTGGTAAGCTTAATGAAATAACTTTGAAAGTACCAGGTTATACTCCCTACCAGAGAGGGCAACTGTTGACTTGAAGTTCCTCCATTCCTGAGGCAATAAAACAATGGGTCTAGCCAGACCTTCAAAGTTTGGAGATAGGTTTTCCACCATGCTGCATGATTGACTGCAAGTTCAACACAAGTTCTCTGACTGGTTATCCAAATGTTCCACATACAATCCATCCTCAGGGCAGCTATGAAAATGATCAAAATAAATGTAAATCTCATCTTGCCAATCCATGATTAAAACCTTTGAGTGATCATCCTTGGAATAAAGTCCACATTCGGAACTGCAGTATTTCCTTTGGATGGTTGGTACATATCTACTATGTCCAGGTATTTAAAAGAGAAGTTAATTCATGACTTTCATTGAATGTCTTAGGGGACTGCTTGCTCTAAGACATTTGGGACACCCTTTATGTAAAGTCATGGGGCATTCTGGTTGTTAACGTCCTGCCTTGTAGTTAGTATTTCATGCTAATGATTTGAAATATTTCCAATTAAAAAATTCATCTCAGAACAAGCATTAGCCCACAAGGGAGTTCACCAATATAGGTGCTATTTAAATGCATTAAAACAAAAATTTGCCTCACCATAGAGCAGCTTCCCTTTAATTTAAACCCCATAAAGCTAAATCATGAGAAAACAATGGAGCTTTGTTAAAAGAGTACAGAAAATCCTCCATCTCCTTTTGTGGTAGATAGGGGGAGTGTCCAATTATTTCTTCTCTGCATTTAAGTTATAATTGTTTAGAAAAAAATCATGGTTTTATTTTAAACGTGATTTCCCATGAACTCTGAACAATGTGGTTAGTTTTGCGAAGACTGTCCTTCCCCTGGTGTGGAGCTCCACCCCTGAGTCCCCAGCAGCAGCCACTCCAGCTTGCTTTCAGGGGGTCATTTTCCACTGGGCCAACCCATCTTCCCCCAGAGACAGCTGGGACCCTGGCCGTGCTTCTGGGGAATCGGGTGCTTTCCAAATGGAGCAGAAGCAGGTAAGTTACCTTTCTCCCAACCACAGAAGGCAATTCTGGAGGACACAGGTCAGCTTGTGCCAAAGCCATGCCTTCTAAGGCAGTCCCTATGCCAGCTGCTCTACCTCGTCTCTGCTTGTGGCCAAGTCAGTGATGCCACAAAAGCCTGTTTCATCATTACGGAGAGTATTGTGTCTCTCCCTTCCCTTGATATGGTTTTGTTAAAGAAAAACAACCTTATTAAAAGAAAACCCTTCTCAGGTGGCCGTCCACTTGGAACACTGTGGTTGGACATCAGTCATCACAGCATTCCCGATAAACCTTTTTCCAAGGGTTGTGTGTTTTAATTTGACCATAAATCTTTTTTTTTTTTTCCCCTCTTAGCCAAACAGACACCTCTGATCTTGGGAACATTTCATTTCTGAGTAAAACAAAGAGTCCACTTGGATAATTTCCCATTTATTTCTCTAGATATTCTTATTTATTTAGAAATCAGTGGAGAAATCGTTGCCTTTGTACCATTCTCCCCAGTTTCCTTTGCTGTCTTGCGTGACAGAAGTAACCAATTTTCCGTGTTTCAGAACCCAGTAACTAAAAGTTGTTTACTTTGTGTTCTCATATTATGAAGTGTACAACATCAAATCACATAGAGGCATATTACCATTGGGGAAAATATTCCAATAAGTTTTATATTCCATACTTTGCAGCATCCTGAAGTAATTTCATTCCAAGACTCCAGTGACTTCCTTCAGATCTTTATAATATCATGCACATATCATATTTATGTATGTAGAACTATGATAGGGAAGTTGGTCTTAAATGAAAAAATATATATCCATTCTGTCCATAATTAGTGTCCTCTACTAATGTCTTTGAGAGACCCTGCCTGGTAAGACAGAATTACCTTCCCACAGGGAGACGGGCAGTGGAGCCCTTGGTTTGACTGGCAGGTGGGCTGATTTTCCCAGCTGTACTTTTGCTGTCTACCTTCCTGATGATACAGTGAACTGGATACAGAATTTTCTTTTATTCCACTGTTCTTCACCTCAGTGCCAGTGCAATTAAAACTAAAGATATAAAATCCACACAGTTAAGTTTCTATAGTTTGTACTTGTTTGGAAAGGACATGGTGGTAAGTTGGAAGCTGCCCACCAAATCCTATGAGATGATTAATGAATTGGACAAAGAGACATTGCTGTCTTGGGAGGTTGTCACTGACTCAATTTAAAAGGAAGGAATACAGTCTAGAGGGGCAGGCATGCAAACGAACTGTTTTGCTTTCCAAATCATTGTACAGATTCCTAAAGCATATTACCACCTTGATTTAAGAGGGCGTTACCATTTTATTTTATTTTTTTAAAATGTCTATTTTTTAGTTTTAGGTGGACACAATATCTTTATTTTATTTTTATGTGGTGCTGAGGATCGAACCCAGTGCCTCACGCATGCCAGGCAATCACGTTACCACATCCTGAGCCACATCCTGAGCCCCAGGGTGTTACCATTTTATACCAGTAAACCAAGCTACCTTTATTCAAAGGACATGAATATTCAAGAAATTCCAAAATATTTAGATTTATGCCAATGACTAAATAGGTTTGATATAGAAGAATGCAATATATTTTCTATTTATTCTCCAATTGGGACTGATGGATTGCTAGAGCAAAGGACTGTGGAAGTTTAACCACAATCCCACAATTGAGCTCTCAATTGATAAAAAGATTAAGTACTTGACAGATAGTCTAACAAAACTCAGAGTGAACAAAAGAAAGAGAAAAAGTGCACGTATGGTCACATAGTCAACCTTATTAGTATGAATTAGTGGAAATTAAAATATGACATCATTTTTTACCTCTTAAATAATATGCCCTGCTGGAGAGGTATGCTAAATCTGTGACTTTTATTCTTCATCATGTGGCCCTGCCACCAAAATTGTTTGAGTTTGCTAAATCCCATCACCCAAGGCCATTTCTTGGCTTTAGGTTTGTCATTCTGATGTTCATTATCAGGAAGAGCAGTCAGGTTAGGCCAAATATTTTAAGGAATACTTTTAAGTAATTGCATGAAGCTACTATGCACTTCTTAACTGACAAAGAAATAGTACTACTGCAATAATAATCCAGAGAAACAAAATCATCATGTTCAGGTAAGATCTCTCTATTTCAACCATTCAGTTGCTAATTATATTATATTCACTTAACAAACGTTATTGAGCAACTAGCATTTCTCTAGGTACTGGAGAATGGGATGGGGAGGGGGATGGGGAAGTCAAACTGTTCATGTTTTTATGAATCTTACAGTATAATACATTATACCATTATATCATAACTTCCTTATTTAGAAAATAAAATCACTACTTCTCTACTCATTTTGCATAACTACAATATATAAGAGGTTCCTACTATTTGCCTCTTAATTATTAGAAACATTTTTTAAAATTTAATCTTAACAAGAAAAAGCACCTCAAAAATTGCTTTTTCTTCACCATACTTTTTAGGTTTTCTTCTGTAGTCTGAGAAGAGAAAATCAAACAAAACTCCCGTTAGATTTCTTTCCCCAGTGGTGTATTGTGTTGATTCGTAAATACTTCCTTTTTAGACAGCTCTAATTAGTGCAGTCACTAAGGTTCTGGTCAGGCATCAGATTTAGGTTCTCTTCCAAGCCTCCCAATAGCCCTGCTTTTGAGGGTGGAGGGGAGACAGGCTCCAGGGGAGTCTGAGGACAAGCAACAGGATCCCGTGGTCAGGAAGAGCTTGAGCTCTGGATTAGAAAGTTTGGGTTGGTCCCCCACTGGCTATCGAGGCACAGGCAAGAGAATTAACTTCTCTGTGCCTCTGTTGCCTCATTCTCAAAATGACAACAGGGTTTCCCACTTTAGAACTTCCCTGTGAAGCTCAGGTGGCAGACCACCTCACACAGCCCTCAGCTAACAATCACTGCCACATTCGTTCCCTTTGGAACAGCTTGGCATGGTCACAATTTTCTAGAAAACTAGAATTTTGTTCATATAGAAAAATATGCCCCTATATCTCAACTGAAGCTTTAATTTTTTTTTAGTGAATTGATGTTTGGGAAGGAGTGCCATATCCCTATTACCTTAACTTTCTCATTTACTACTCCAGTTTATGAAATAAGACTTTTTTCTTGCCTCTTCCTCCATGTCTTCTTTTCCCATTCTCCAGTCTCCCCCCGACCCCATCCCTATGGTATAAGGTGTTATTTATGCAGCACTATAATTGTAGCCTTTTGCAGGCAGCTTCATAGCCTACCAGTCTATTTTTTATGGTGTACTTCTTCAAGGGTCAATTCTTTTCCTTTTGAACACCAGCGACTCTATGTAGATGTTGAATAGGCTTCTCCAGGAAGCCACGCTCTGGATAATAGCGCTATCCCAGCTGGCAGAAAGAGAAATTTATTATCACATTCATGAGACTTCCATAATACAGAGGCTATTTGTTCAATTTGCATATTATAGAAAAAGAAAACATCAGTCTTCCAACTCCTACCCTTTAAGAGAACATGGACCTTTTGTTTCAATCATCCATTCATTTCTTTTATTCAATGAAATATTATTGAGAACCTACTGTATCTAAATGTCATTGCTTTGCTATTCTTTGAATCTTCTGCTTGGTATAAACATCCTTTCTTAATGTGTGAGATAACATGTGTCCAATAGGTTACTCCTGCTCAAATAACCTATGCCTTCTAAACTCCCATTTCAGTGTCTCAATTCCCAGACCTAAATGAACAACGAAGTGCAACTGGAGAAATGTGCAACTTCCTGGCTTGTCATGATTGTCACATTCTTAGGTATGATTCCTATAATTTTGTGATCAAAGAGCAATTTCCATTACATAGAATTTGGAAGGTCTTTGCTCATATTATTTTTGATTCTAATGTTAGAGGCATAAGACAACTAGATAGAACAAACTATGGACTAGAATAGGACATTATTTCACACATGGCATTAAACTTTGAGGCCTAAAAGCTGAATTCTGAACTTGCTTAATTAGTTAGTGGGATGGTTGTCAAATTGGTTAGACTATGGTAACCAGTTGTTTGTTCTAATACCAGTCTAGATGTTGCAGTGAATGTCAGTTTTAGATAAAAATTTGAATCCATAGACTTTGAGTGAAGCAGATTCAAGTCTGTAATATGAGTGAGCCTCATCCAATCAACTGAAAGTGTTGAAGTACACTGAATTCCCTCCAAAGAGGAGGGAATTTCTGACTTTATACTGAAACATAGAAATTCTGCCTGAATTTCTGAATTCTGTCTGAATTCAATTTCAGACTCAAGACTACGACCTCATGTCTTTACAGAATTTCTAAAAATTTCAGCAATTTCAGATTTGCCTGTCCCCCAAATCCCATAAACAACTGATTAAATTCCTTAAAATAACCCCCTCCAAATGTGTGTACACAGACACATGTAAACAGGAACATACCTTATTGGTCTTGTTTCTCAGGAGAATCCTGGAAAAGAGAGTCACATGTTACTTTTACTTGGCTACAGTTAGTTAACTATGATGGTTTACTTACATTGTCTTTTGAAAAAAATTTTTTCCTTCTGCCAGAGAATATAAAAATGCCTCATTGATGAGGAGCAGATACCTCTCATTTTTCATAGATAAGAGTTTGAGCAAAGTACTCACAAAGAGCATCAGTGCTGGGAGCCAAGAGTAGACAAAGATATATAGGAGTCTCTCCTCATCTACAGTTTCACTTCGGGGGATTTTGGTTACCTACAGCCAACTACAGTCCAAATATGTCAAATGGAAAATTTCAGAAATAAAAAACTTGCGAGTTTTAAATTGTGTGCCATTCTGAGTAGAGTGATGATTTCTTACTGGGTCTTGCCCAGGACATGAATCATCCCTTTGTCTCGTGTACCCACGCTGTATGTGATTCCCACCCATTAGTCACTTAGCAATCACTTAGTAGAGAGAGATCACATTCACATAACTTTTATCACAGCATATTGTAATAATTGTTCTTTTTTTGTTATTAATTATCATGTAAATCTTTATTTTGACTAATTGACACATTAAACTTTATCACAAGTACATCTGTTTGGGAAAAAATAGAATACACAGTGTTCAGCATTCTCTGCAGTTCTAGGTGTCCACTGGGGGCCTTAGAACATATCCCATCAGGGGGTCCTGCTGTGCTTGCTGATCTGAAAATTCAATCATCAATACAAAACAATGAATGAAAGGAATATACTGGGCAAGTACATCACAGTAAAAGGTCAACCTACATGCATGGGCAAGGTTCATTTTAAGATTAGAAATATATAAATGATAGCTCTGGAAGCTTCTAGGTTGAGGTCTTCTAACTTCAGGCTTTGCCGTTTGCAGGCCATGACCCCCACCAAGGCAGCTAATAAGATTTCTACCACAGCTTGAGCACCTTGCAGATCAGCTTCTGAGACTGTGCTTAGACCTGTAATGCTTCTCAGGACCCTGAACCAACTGGATGAAAACCCTCAGGCTGCTTAAAATCTTGCTTGCAATCACCAAGAATCCTAACTGCAAGCATGGCCACTGCTCTGAGGGTTCTGCACCTTTGAGGCACCCACGACCCTAAGATACAGAGGCAGATCCAGGGAAAGCTTGAGTTCATGTCCAACCACCCCAACGCAGTGACTAGGATTTCTGGGCATGACTCTAAGCTCACCATATATCCCAGGACCTGCTTTCCTTCCTCCACACTGCTAAGATCCTAGAAGCCTCCATACCCCAATGTTCTAAGATATGAGCAAGAGACATTGAGCAGTGATTTGGAACCAGTCAGGTTATTGGAGGAGTGGATTTAGTGCATGCTGGGTCCTGGGAGGCCTCAAATCAACAGGGGACAAAGACATCCTCTGTGACTCTCCTCAAGTATCTCTTGTCCTGGAGGTTTTCTCTAGCCACTCTGACTAAACAGACTTATTGCTCCTTGACTTCTCCTGAAGCACTTAGCAATGATCATATAGTCACCAAGGAAATATTATAACTCATTCACTCGGGTGAGCCCCAGAAAGACAAGGTCTACAATTACATTGTTCAGCATAATATCCCCAATGCCTGGCACATAGCATGAGTTTAATAGATACTGGATTCATGAAAGAATGAAGTTAGTTACTAATTGGGATTACATTAAACATGATCTAGATGCAGCTTAAAAGTGTAGAAAGGCCCTATATGTGTGGCACAGGTCTGTAATCCCAGCAGTTTGGGAGGCTAAGGCAGGAGGAGTATAAATTCAAGGCCAGTCTCAGCAACTTAGTAAGATAATATCTCAAGAAATAAATAGGATTGGGGGTGTATCTCAGCAGTAAGCACTTCTGGGTTAAATCCTCAGTACCCACTCCTCCCCCCACAAAAAATATAGATGGTAATTGTATCACTTAATTGAAATATTTATTCTGGAATACTACTTATTGCCTAGGAACAAAGAGTAGAAAAGAGCCAACTTTTTATCACTGTGAGCAAAATACCTAACACTAACAACTTGGAATAGGAAAAGTTTATTTTGACTCATGGTTTCAGAGGTGTCAATCCAGGGTCGGCCAGCTTCATTGCTCTGGATTTCAGGTGAGGGAGAACACAGTGGTGGATGGGTGTGGCAGAAGAAAACTGCTCAGTTGATGGCAGCCAGAAAGGGGACAGGGAAGAAGAGGGGAGGAAGGGGGAGGGGAGGGAAGGGAAGGGAGGGCTAGTGGTAAGGTAGAGTCCCCAAGGGCAGCTCCTAGTGACCTATTTCTTCCAACCATGCCCCACTGTGTAAGTTTCCACAACCTCCCAGTATCCATCCAATTATCAATGGATTAATCCACTTCTGAAGTCAGAGCCCTCACTATCCAATAACGTTCCAAAAGCCTCACCTCTGTACATTACTACATCAGGAATCAAACCTTGAACACACGTCTTGGGGGGACACATCATATCCAAACCATAACACAGGTCAACTTAATGAACAATTTGACATTTGGCAAATTACTATCTCTGTGTCCATTCATTTGCCTGTAAAATAGAGCTATGAGAATTTACCTCATGAAACTGATATTAAGGTTAAATGATATATTAAATAAAAATTGCTTAGGATAGGTACCCAGCATATCTTAAATGCCTTATAGCCATTATTGGTAACATATATTCATTTGTGCAATATTTAATTTTTTTTTTCTTCAAAAAGCCAAACAAAAACAGTAAAAGTTTTCTTTTTATCTGTGCTCTTGTCCTGGTTCATTCATGGTGCTACAATAGAATACCAAAGACCGGGTTGCTGCTGGGAGTGAGATGGTTTTTTTTAAAAAAAAAAAAAAACACCTTAGAAACTTACTCCTCAGAACTCTGGTGGCTGGGAGAAACAAGATTAAGGTGGTGCAGAGCTGGTGCTTCCTGGTTCATAGATAGTGATCTTTTCACTGAGTCTTTATGTCACAGAGGGGACAAGGGAGCTCTCTGAGACCTCTTGTTTTTTTTTTTTTTTCATTTTTTTATTGGTTGTTCAAAACATTACAAAGCTCATGACATATCATCTTTCATACATTTGATTCAAGTGGGTTATGAACTCCCATTTTTACCCCAAATACAAATTGCAGAATCACATCGGTTACACATCCACATTTTTACATAATGCCATATTAGTGACTGTTGTATTCTGCTACCTTTCCTATCCCCTACTATCCCCCCTCCCCTCCCCTCCCATCTTCCCTCACTACCCCATCTGCTGTTACTCAACTTTCTCCCTTGTTTTTTTCCCCCTTTTCCCTCACAAACTCTTATATGTAATTTTGTGTAACAATGAGGGTCTCCTTCCATTTCCATGCAATTTCCCTTCTCTCTCCCTTTCCCTCCCACCACTCTTCTCTGTTTAATGTTAATCTTTTCCTCATGCTCTTCCTCCCTGCTCTGTTCTTAGTTACTCTCCTTATATCAAAGAAGACATTTGGCATTTGTTTTTTAGGGATTGGCTAGCTTCACTTAGCATAATCTGCTCTAATGCCATCCATTTCCCTGCAAATTCCATGATTTTGTCATTTTTTAGTGCTGCGTAATACTCCATTGTGTATAAATGCTACATTTTTTTAATCCATTCATCTATGAAGGGCATCTAGGTTGGGTCCACAGTCTAGCTATTGTGAATTGTGCTGCTATGATCATTGATGTGGCAGTATCCCTATAGTACGCTCTTTTAAGGTCCTCAGGGAATAGTCCGAGAAGGGCGATAGCTGGGTCAAATGGTGGTTCCATTCCCAGCTTTCCCAGGAATCTCCATACTGCTTTCCATATTGGCCGCACCAATTTGCAGTCCCACCAGCAATGTACAAGTGTACCCTTTTCCCCACATCCTCGCCAGCACTTATTGTTGTTTGACTTCATAATGGCTGCCAATCTTACTGGAGTGAGATGGTATCTTAGGGTGGTTTTGATTTGCATTTCTCTGACTGCTAGAAATGGTGAGCATTTTTTCATGTACTTGTTGATTGATTGTATGTCCTCCTCTGAGAAGTGGCTGTTCAGGTCCTTGGCCCATTTGTTGATTGGGTTGTTTGTTCTCTTATTGTCTAATTTTTTGAGTTCTTTGTATACTCTGGATATTAGGGCTCTATCTGAAGTGTGAGGAGTAAAAATTTGTTCCCAGGATGTAGGCTCCCTATTTACCTCTCTTATTGTTTCTCTTGCTGAGAAAAAACTTTTTAGTTTAAGTAAGTCCCATTTGTTGATTCTTGTTATTAACTCTTGTGCTATGGGTGTCCTATTAAGGAATTTGGAGCCCGACCCCACAATATGTAGATTGGAGCCAACTTTTTCTTCTATCAGATGCAGAGTCTCTGATTTGATATCAAGCTCTTTGATCCATTTTGAGTTAACTTTTGTGCATGGCGAGAGAAAGGGGTTCAGCTTCATTTTGTTGCATATGGATTTCCAGTTTTCCCAGCACCATTGTTGAAGATGCTATCCTTCCTCCATTGCATGCTTTTAGCCCCTTTATCAAATATAAGAAAGTTGTAATTTTGTGGGTTGGTCTCTGTGTCCTCTATTCTGTACCATTGGTCCACCCTCCTGTTTTGGTACCAGTACCATACTGTTTTTGTTACTATTGTTCTGTAGTACAGTTTGAAATCTGGTATCGCTATACCTCCAGATTCACACTTCCTGCTTAGAATTGCTTTTGCTATTCTGGGTCTTTTGTTTTTCCATATGAATTTCATGATTGCTTTATCTATTTCTACAAGAAATGCCATTGGGATTTTGATTGGCATTGCATTAAAACTGTAGAAAACTTTGGGTAATATCGCCATCTTGATGATGTTAGTTCTGCCTATCCATGAACAGGGTATATTTTTCCATCTTCTAAGATCTTCTTCTATTTCTCTCTTTAGGGTTCTGTAGTTTTCATTGTATAAATCTTTCACCTCTTTTGTTAGGTTGATTCCCAAGTATTTTGGTTTTTTTGAGGATATTTTTTTGAGGATATTTCAATTTCAGAAGTTTTGTTGCTGATATACAGGAATGCCTTTGATTTATGCATGTTGATTTTATATCCTGCCACTTTGCTGAATTCATCTATTAGCTCTAGTAGTTTCTTTGTAGACCCTTTTGGGTCTTCTAGGTATAGAATCATGTCATCTGCAAATTGTGATAATTTAATTTCTTCTTTTCCTATTTTTATGCCTTTAATTTCTTTTGTCTGTCTAATTGCTCTGGCTAGTATTTCAAGAACTAAATTGAATAGAAGTGGTGAGAGAGGGCATCCCTGTCTTGTTCCAGATTTTAGAGGGAATGCCTTCAGTTTTTCTCCATTTAGAATGATGCTAGCCTGAGGCTTAGCGTATATAGCTTTTACAATGTTGAGGTAAGTTCCTGTTATCTCTGGAACCTCTTGTAAGGGAACTAACTAATCCCTTTTATGAAAGCTCTGTCCTCATGATCTAGTCATCTCCAGAAAGCCCCACTTCCTAAGTCACATTGGAGGTTAGAATTGAAATATATGAATTTTAGGGGACACAAGCATTTAGGTCATAACATCCAACCACCCCTGAACCCTGCAAATTCTTGTCCCTTCTAACATGCAAAAGACATTCATTCATCACCATGGCCCCAAAGCCTTGACTCATTCCAGTGTCAACCCAAAAGTCTAAAGTCCAAAGTCTCTTCCCTAAGTTCCCAGGCAAGACAATAACAAGACTGGAGGCTCCAGAGTAATGCTGTGCCCTCCAGACCTAGGAGGCATAGGCCCACCTTCATAGCTCTCACAGGTTGGAGTTTTATGCCTTGGCTCTCCCAAATGGCTATTCTGGTTTAGTTGGGGATATAAAGTCTGTTTGAGAATGAGTGACACAAACACTTTGTTTATAGCAGCTCTCCACTTACTAGGGAAGTTGGCTGCTACTTATTTTTGATCTAATGCTATCCCTTGAAGATCAGGCCTGCTGTGGACCTTTCCTTGGGCTCAAGTATGGAATAATGTCCCCATGGTTATTCCTAGGTCTGAGCAACATGGGCATAGATATGGTTACAAGTTTTATTTTTCCAGAAAATAAGATATCCTAATAATTACTATCTGCTAACACCATCACCTCCTAAAAACAAGTCAAGAGGAAGTACCGAATCTTAAGATATAGATTAGTCTTTGAAAATTAATAGATTAAATTTATTAAAGCTCTCTATATTATTCATATTCTACAACAGTCAGTGTGGGCAAAAGTCTAACAGAACTGGAGATAACTGGAGATAATTTGAAAAGAACAATATCAGAATATAGCCCACATAATTTTAAACTATAGAATACAAAAGTTGAAGTACCTTAAAATAAAAAGATCAGATGTGTCACAACTCAGATAGTTACAATGTCATGCATATGCTGAGAACACTTCACCTCCCCCACTCCAGTGTTCCTGCTGCTGCACGGCACTCCTCAATGCTCTTGATAGCATCTTTATTAGGGACACTGCATCCCATCATAAGCACTAGTAAAAATTTAGAAAGCATTGGCCACACTCCACAATGGATCCTCTCTCTACCAAGTATGATAAAATCCCCATCAACCATATCTTTTATAACAGCATTTTCACCAGTGGGAAGCAGCCATAAGGACGAAGCACAGTCAGCCAGTTCCTGGAGCCCCTACATACTTACAGATTTCTGTAAAATACCAGCAGTGCTCATTAAGGAATGAGGCAAACTGGAGGAGTTCATTGACCTTTGTCAGATTACCATTTCTGAGTCTATTTCCTCACATGTGAAATTTTTAGAAATTAAAAAAAAAAAAATCTTTAATGTACTTCCATGGACGTTTCCCATAGCAACCTTCAGAAATGAACCCAGATGTGTACCCCTCCCTCCCACATTAGAAAGGGATGAGAAAGGGGGAAAAAAGGAATAAAACAAAACAAAAAAAACAATGGGTGGTAATGTTGTTTCTAAGTACTTCCCCAGTGAGGAGTTGGTCCCTTGCCCTCACCACTCCATGGAGCCCATGAAGTATAGCTCAATGAATAACTAACAGATGATTACATTTATGAGGAAAGAGTACTCAGAGCAGACAGCTACTTCCTACAGGTGACAAGCAATCTTCCGCCGGGGCTTCACCTGACGAGTCATTTTGGGATGTGATCACAAGGGTTGGAGACTGATGAAATTATCCTGTCCAACATCAAACACAAAGTGGTTGTAAATCAGCAGAGGCTGTGGCAGAAGGAGAGCAGCTCATTCTTTATGCTTTGCAGACAGTCTTCAACCCAGGGGCTGCATCAAACCTCCTAACGATATCATTAAGTGACCCTATAAAGAGATTTAATTAAAATTACAACAACAGCATCAGAGTATCTGTTGGCTTGAATCCTTCAGCTGTCTTGAGGAAGTTGATTTGAAAGCAAGTTGTATGATTTAAAAACTTGAATGTGTTGAGGCTAACTCAGCCGAGCAGGGCAACATGTATAAATAAACAGATGGCTGTCTGTTATAACTCTCCCTTTGACCTTGCCAAAGGATTGCACACTCAACTTACACTACCATTTTGCTTCCTGAGGGTCACTTAGGGCAGGGCAAGCCAACATCAAAAAAAAGCAAGCCATCCCTAGTTTAACCTGGTCAAGGAAGTTCTGCAGAATCAGAATTGATCTTGCAAATGCATTCTGTAAAAAGAGAGGGGATAAAATATGGGTGATTTATACACAGTATCTGCTGAACAGCCTTTGATTTACACATGGTCTAAAGAAATGTGGAGAAGCCATTTTGAAGTTGCCCTGTGGAAGGCATCATATTTTAAGAGTAAAAAATTGGCAGGTTTCATTGAATAGGGAAGGAGCTTTCTAAGGATCCCATTTCCCCATCACTGTGAAAGGGATTTATATGCATTGTTCTCTTTAGTGGTGTTGGGAAGTTCCGGTGTAAATCCTTTGGGGTTCACTGTAGGAACCAGCTACTCAGAGGTTCCCAATGCTTGATGATTTGCACATAATTGTGGTAGGGAAAAAAAAATTGAAAAACTATTTTTTTTCAATGGTTATGCTGCTAGAGTGGTAAGTGAGCTTATCCTGGGTCCTATTGCAGTTTCATACAATCCCAACACCTTTCTGATTTACTTGCAGAACCTGCTATGCAAGGGCATGTGAGCAGCCTGCAAGAAAGGCCTGTGCACATTTAAATGGGCTGATTTAATAGGAATTGTGGCTGATGTAAAATAATAACAAATAATTTTTAAAATTCCTGCATTTTATTTGGTTCTCAGTTCTTCCTTTGTAATTGAATGAAGTTTTCTTTAAATTTGATAAAATCATGTATGTTTGATCTCCTAACAATGTTCTGCAAGAAATTTTGCATAGATGATTGGGAGGGGATATATTTTATGATGATGATGATTTAAAATGTAGAAATACGTCTAATGAGCTGTTTTTGAAAAAGAAAGTGAATGTAGCTACAAGCTAGTGACACTCCCCAGGAGCATGCTCTCTGGGCTCACTGGTGGCTATTTTTGTGCATGCTCTGCGGTGCTCTCTCCGTACTTGCACTTTAATTATCCTGCACTTTGTTCAGGAAGGTATGTATTGGCTCCTGGCCAAGGTGGGCTAGGACTCTTCTTGTCACTACAGTGTCTAACAGCATGTACAGAACAATATCCCAATTAGATCTTTAAGTGTTAGAAACATGATACACCAGTGCATTTTTCTCAGAGGCTGATCAGTGGGAAGTTTCAAAAACACACAGAAGGTGAGCTTCGTTCTAGTCCTGTAAACGTCAGCCTAAGAAGACAGCAAAAGAAGTTGAAAATATAACAAGATATGTCAATATCTCTTTGGCTTGTAATTTTGTTGAACTCAAAAACAACTCATAGGTCAGAATCATCAAACAATCATTGCCAGAGAGCTCTCTTTTTTCTTTTTTTATTGTCACCTTCTCAGATACAACTTCATTTCTGGTAACAAAAGGAACTTTTTTCTTTTCTTTTTTTTTTCTTCTTCTAGATTCATAATGTTTTATTGCTAGCTGAAGATTTCTGGATAAATTAATATAAGGGAGACTTTAAACAACTATGAAGCTTACATTTCTTTTCAGGTTAATTTTCCAAACGAATACTGTGAAATACATCTCTCCCCTTCCCCAAGTGTCAGAAATGGTAAGAAAAAAAAAAACATACATGGCAAATGAAGAGGCCTTCTGTTATTCTTCTACCCTGTTGAGACAATAATTGTGTAAAATGTCTGGACTAAGCTAAAATGCCCATAGACAGCCTTTAATTTACACCCTGCAATGGGTTAAGAGTCCAGTCAGTCTTCTCCTCTGTTTCTATCAGTCACTCTCTTTATAACAATTGAACTAAGTTATTTTAAATGGTAAAGTATTTAAATTCTTCTCATTGGTCTTACAATCAAACATTATGTGAATCATCTGCTCCCGGGGATCCTTAACTTGCTTTTCCAACTGAGTGTGTAAATGCCTTGGATAGTCCCATGGGGCCGATAAGTTTTGTAGGAGAGTAGATTGGAAACATGGTCCCTGGAGAAGCCAGGGAAAAATAAATTCAGATTTCTACACACCCACATATACCCTCTCTCTCCATCTCTCACACATGTGCACACTGTACATACTCCATATATACAATTAGATTTTTCTCCGTATTATCAACTGAGTGGATGCTTTAAGTATAATTATTTGATTCAATATTTTAAGTCCTGTTAGCTTAATTAAAAAAGAATTTCAAGATGTTTCTGTTTTCTATTGTTTATCTTTCTTAATGTTGTACTCCTTTAGAACAGTACCCCACTGATACCAAGAGTCTGACTATACTCCTTCTTTCAAAATGTTGACTAACATTTAAAGGAAAAGAGGTGTCTAAGAGTGCATCAAAGAAATAACATGCTATGCTGAAGGAAGGGATGGAATAATTACTGGATGAAAGATTAAAACAAAATTTTAAGTTACTAATATCAGGCTAAAATCTGACTAACACAACAAATGAGAGAAATCTGAGATGATTGTGGATGCATAAAGTATTTTCTTTATGAATTTTTTTTCATGAGATTCATTTCAAAATTGGCAATGACTGTCTCTGATCCCATTCCTCAGTTTTTGTTTTACCTGGAACCCCACAGGAATGAACTGGTTAGTTGGAAAAGAAAAAACCATCTAAAAATCACACATTTTTAGAGCTAAAACAAGCACAATGTTTCCGAAAGGCATAGCAAGAGTGATAGATTTTGCTGTCTTTTATGGATTCTCAAAACAATATAATCTTGGTATGAGTGGAATAAGGTTTACTTCTGGTCATCAAAGTTGATTTCAAGGCTTCTCTGGGTTCACATTAAGAAATTAAAAACTTATCTTGCTGGGTATGGTGGTGCACACCTGGAATACCAGAAGTTTGGAAGGCTGAGGCAACAGGCTGGTGAGTTCAAAGCCAGCCTCAGCAAAAGTGAGGCACTAAGCAACTCAGTGAGATTCTCTAAATAAAATATGAAACAGGGCTAGGGATGTGGCTCAGTGGTCAAGCACCCCTGAGTTCAATCTCCAGGACCCCCACCAAAAAAAAAAAAAAAACATGATAAAAAAGCTTATCTAAGGAAATACTAGAATAAACAAAAATAATTCAAATTAGCCTTGAATAACCTCAGTTTGATGTCCTTGTCATCCATTTTAACATAGATATTTTTCATTGACATGGCAAATTTCAGAAATGTCTCAAAACCTTTATTTTTCTCCAATATCCTTCTAAGGATCAGGCGACTGACATTACAAAAGTCAAATGGCTTGTCCCTGATTGTGCAGCCTGTGAGAGGTAGATCAGGATTGGAACCTGGGAATCAGTTCCCTCCGTTAATTCCAGCGTGCTTCTCCCACACAACCTTTCCAGCATTAGCAGCACATGATAAATTCCTGCTTCCAGAAGACGTCTACCTTGCCCAAGTGGAACCACTGCTGTTACAAAGACAATTGCCTTTTTAAGAACTTCCCCTCCCACTTACTTTAGCAAGTTTTTGGTAGTGGCATGCTGAGCCATGCTGGGGCAAAATGAAAATTGGTAACACCCATCTTAGCTTTATTTACACTTTTGATATTTTGTTTTTCATGGAGTTTCTGCAGCAATTTTATTTTTTTAAATGTCCTTAAAATATGATTTTGATTACTGAGTCTTTAAGGTACCCTTCAATCCCCTCAAATTTGGGAGCCCCAGGTAAATACCTTGCTTCAATTCCTGTGACTAAAAGTATCTGAACGGTTTCTCTGCATCAACTATTGCAGAGAAGCCGATTGCATTTGATAAAACTCGAGGAAAGAAGCAGCCTCTTCATTTTGGTATCTGATCTTTTCTGTGGGTTTGGAGTTGATGTGTAGGTTTCTTTGCCCTTAAATGGAGTGGTGCACTCATGTGCCCAAGAGTAGGAAGGTAAGATGGGAAATTCAATTGCTCTAGATTCCGTGAAGAAAGAGGCCTGGGACCCAAGCTGAGACACACACTGGAAGGCAGTTGTCCTTTTACATTTCCTCTATTGCCCATCTCCATTATGTTTAAAGCAAGTATTCACTGCAGGGCTCTCGGCTAGTGGAGGGTTGTGGAGGGAGAGTGACTCTCTAGGGTGCCATGACATCATGGGCCTCCATCCTGAGTGTGCAAAAAACACACTCAAAATAAAACAAAGAATACTGTTGTGAGTATTCTTTGGGAGTGTAGCATTCATTTGATATATATTTGCTAGGGTGTTATTTTAAGAAGCTTGAAACACATTTTAAGAGTTTGTTCTTTGCCTAGACAACTTGTGGGAAGAAAAGCAACACAAAACTAAATATAAGAAACAATGGAACACTCTATTTTATTGAGTTCTTTCAATCAAATGTAAATTGTGTTATAGTTATGACAAAAACTTCATGAAGATTATTCTTATACTGTATTTAAACCTGAATGTAATGTGCATTTTTTCATGCACCTGATCTAGTTCCAAATTATAGGGTTCTGATTACAGATTAAATGAGATAGTGTGTGTAAGAAAAGGACAGAAAACTCACAGAAGGAGTGCTTGACAGGACTCAGTGACCATTAGATATGCTGTCTGCCTTTCAGCTAAAACATTCTGGGACAGTTCTAGTCTGCAGTGGATTCTGCTTTTCCATTAAGTACACTCTTACTTACCAGAGTGGAGTAATTACTTTAAAAATTAAAATACTTATATTTTAAAAAGACATTAAAAAAAAAACATTGTATCTACCCAAGAAGAGAAAAAAAAATTGATACTCCTTGTGTTTGGCAATCTGTTAAGTTATGTCTATCTTCATGGATTTTGATAGCTTGCATTTTGCCTGGTTTTCATTTTATCTTAGCTAACACCAAGAACAGAAAACACAGCGAGTAGGTAAAAAAATCATCTGTGAACCATAATAAATGGATTTCTGCCAATGACAGGTCATGATACAGAAAAAAATCTGTGATGACCCTCTTTCCTCTACACTCATTTATCTCTTCCTGGTGTCCACTGATAGATTCTTGCTGTATGATTTATTGCAGAAAAACACCACCTAGAAATGGGCTTTTGATAAAATTGTTCAAGGATTCCTGGACAATAAATCCTAATCTTAACATGCAATGCTGCAGAATGTTTCACCTTTCTTATGCTATAAATAAAATATGCCAAATGTGATAATAAATCCATACATTTAAGCACCATCTATGTAGTTTAGGAAATAAAGTCATAGTATGTACGCCTGATGTTAATAGCAGCTCTAAGCCCGAGGATATTGATGGCAGTATTTGTGCATTTGCCATCCAAATGTTTAGCACTCTACAGTGCTTATGAAATTTCATGGCTTTTATCTGCCTGGGAAGGCTTGTTCTGCAGAGTACATGTGGGTTAAGCATAATCAGTTTCTGGAGGCTTGAATCAAAAGAGATGTTTCGTGAACACGGACAACTCGCTTTGGAAGACAGCTAAAATTCTGAGTTCATGCAGAGACCTTTCTTTATAATTAATCATCTACTGGAAGAAGTGATGAGAGACTCAGTCACCTTATTGTGACCCCAGTAGTGACACAGGGTGAAATGCATACAGAACCCTAGTATTTAGGCTTCTTCTCATAAGCTCAAAGACAGGTATGTGCCCTCTGTGTAGTCGAAGGCTAAGGGAGCCTTCTGGCCTGCTTTGACCTCATTTGCCTCCTCACTGTGTAGAAACCAAAGGCTGATTTTAATTACTGAGCTTCTGAGGCTCATAAACTGCTGCCACTGTCCCTCTGTTCAAACACAGGGAGGCCAGATCTTAACCTAGTGCAGTGATTTTCAATCTTGGCACTATTGGCATTTGGGGCTGGATAATTCGGGGTTGGGGGTGGGCATCCTATGCATTGCAGGATGCTTAGTGGCATCCCTGGCCTCTGTCCCCAGATGCCAGTATTCTCCTCTCCAGCCTCCCAGCTGTGATAATTGAAATGCTTCCAAATGTCTACTGAAAGGTAAAATCATCCCTGGTTGAAAACTGGGATGTAACATTGGTAGAGAGGAAGGAAAAGGAGAACCTTCTCCCTGGGTTCCATCTCCCCAAAATGTTAATATAAGCCATGACATTAAAGAAGACGAAAATACTTTTGTTTTGCAGGAAAATGGAAAGGAATAAGTTCAAAAGTAAAAGATGGCAGAGTTTTGGAATCGGAGCAAGTTGACTTATTTTAGAGTGGGCCAAGCATATTTGTGGACTTATCTTCTTAGTGTCATGCACAGAGAAAAGAAATGTCCCACGAAATGGTGGTGTTTTGGCCAGTTGCTAAGAAATCATGTGCTAAA
Source organism: Marmota monax (assembly GCF_021218885.2). Lineage (NCBI taxonomy): Eukaryota > Metazoa > Chordata > Mammalia > Rodentia > Sciuridae > Marmota > Marmota monax. The sequence continues at coordinate 7,074,263 of NW_026693933.1, read as the reverse complement.
TACCACACTTGTGTAATCATTTACATTGAACCTGACAGAATTAGGATACAGATACAAAAATAGTGTGTAGTTGAAAAGGGTAATCACCCTAGAAAGAAAGAAATGGAAATGAGAATCAAAAAACCTAAGGGAAGTTTTTTCCTCCTACAAATTGGAAGTAGAGAAATCCATTATATCATGTGTAGCTTTCTTTGTGTCCTCAGATATTTATTGAAGGTCAAAGACAGAGATGCCTAATGGGTTATGATTATGTGAAATGAAGTGAGAAACAATGTTTTATAACAGCAAACACTTTTTATAGTGACAGTGTATTATGTTCACTAAAATGTCTTACAGCTGCCTTTTCCCTGGTATCCATGGCTCAAAGCAGCAAAATAATATGTTATTCAAGAAATACATAGAAATTGGGGGTGTGACTTGGTCTTGTCTCAAGACCCAGGAAAATTTCCCACTATACTTCATCCAACTTGAATAACCATTTATTCTAAAAAATATTATATTGCTTCCCTCATATCATTTTTTCCATCCCAGTTTTGAAAAAAAAAGTAACATTTTAGTGATAAAAAATTTATGAAGGTTTACATTAGAGCTCCCATATTTTAGAGCTTGAAAATACCTTTATAACTCCAAAGCAATGTCAAAGTCTTCCAGATGATAATAGTCATGCTTTTTATACCTCTGGTTACTAAAATAATTTTAAAAGCTGTTATTAATTCAATAATACTTTTTAAATGAATTTGCATTTCCTTGACTATTATGATATCTACGTAATTTTTAAAAACAAGTACAACTATGGAAATACTAGTTATATAGGACAAACTTCCATGTGTAGAACCTTTATGACAATTTTACCTACACCACAGTTTGGGGACACAGAGAGTTTCTTGAAGTGGTTCCTACATTAGTGTATTTAACATGGACAGGGAAATCCTGCAACACTGGAGCAGATGTTATCAGGCTCTGCACATATGTTTTGGGGTCCTCACCATTTGGTTCACACCAGCCCCTCGAAGAGAGTATCTTGTCTCTCTGTCAGAGAAGGACTGTCATTACGTCTGCTGTGGAAGGGAACCGGTTTCCTGGAAACGTATAACCTCCGTGGGCCTGACCCAACTCCCTGGTCCTGAATGGAAACAACACATAGGTGAATCTGACTGACTTCAGATCTCTGAAGAGTGAACCAGAGTCGAGCTTTCTAGTATTGTACTTGAGAGTGCATAGGCTTGTCTTCCTTCCTTTCTAGGCTTCCTGCTCATGAGGACATTGCTACTAAATGACTTTCACCTGAGTGGCCATCTCAGGATCTGCTTCCGTAGAGTCCAGCCTAAGAAAGGGTCATGTGGAATATAATATTCTCATGCCCTCAATCCTTTATTCAACAAATGTTTATCAAGAGCCAATTTAAGTGCCAGGCCCTGGGAATATTGTGATGAGAATTTGGGCCTTTGAGAGACTGCAGTCTCCAGAGACAGAACAATATGTTCACTGCTTCATCTTAGGGTTTAACACAGGGCCCTGTACAAGGCACACACAAAGTGTCTGTTGGGGATGAATGTGTGGGGACATAGAGAATAAAATCTAAACTTCTCATGTGGGCCTCTGAGTCCCTGCAGCTCCTGCCTCTGCCTTGCCTTTGGAATCCTTCCCCTCATTCACCTTCCTCCAGCCATGCTGGGGTTTTTTCTGCTTCCTTGGTCAGGCCAAGATACCTCGAGGGCTTTTCTGGTTCCATTAAAATCTCTTTCTTAATCTTTACTTGGCTGATTCCTTGTAGTGCAATGTTAGCAAATGTCACCTTACTCTGTCCTGTCTCCTATACTCCTAATTTTCTTAATAGCACTATACAGTACCTGATATCTTCTTGTTTGTTAATCTACTTGTTTGCTGTCTCTTGTTAAAAAATATCCCATGTGGTTAGGAGCCTGGTAAGCAATGATTGTTGATTTCTAATCAAGCCTCCTGTCTAAAACGCACCTAGGTCGCAGTAGATCCTCAAGTAAGAGTGGAATGCTGAGGAAAACAAATACATATTTTAATTACAAGACACAAGACTGCTAAGAAAACAGAATATTGTCATGTGAAATAGTGAGGAGAGATTTATAAGCTACAGTTAATGAAGGACTCACTGAGGAAGTGACCTTTAGGCTAAGGGAAATGCTTTTAGGAATAGGGTATGAACAGCCCCAAGGGAAAAAGAACTGAAAGAAAGCTGTATACTTGGACCTCAGAAAGCAGGAGAGAGAGGTGAAGAAAGAAGCAAGATATGCATGTCATGTATGGCTGGTGTGAGCACACTGTTGTCTGTGGCCTAAAGCTGGCCACACACATACTTATTAAGTAAAATACTCCTGGAGCCAGGTGCCGAGATGCACGCCTATAATTCCATCAGCTTCGGAAACCGAGGCAGGAGGATTGTGAGTTCAAAGCCAGCCTCAGCAAAATCGAGGCACTAGGCAACTCAGTAAGATCCTGTCTCTAAATAAAATAAAATACACAATAGGGCTGGGGTTGTGGCTGGGATGCAGACTTGCCCATTTGTTCATGACAACTACATACTTGAGTACATTATGAAGGGCTTATGTCCCAATAAACATGCATAAACTGGAAATACTATAAGTGGAAAATGCCTTTCATACATCTAACCTGCATATCTCAGCTTAGCAACAGAACACTGTGGAGTGCTGGCTGTTCACCCTCATCACCATGAGGTGTGGGCACTCTCGATGCCCAGCAGTACCAGGGACCATTGCACTGCATGCCTCTAACTAGGAAATGATCAAAATTTAAAACTCAAGGAGTAGTTCTTACTGGTTCTATTCTAGAAGAGCATTCATCACCTTTGTACTATGGTAAAGTAAAACCGTGTAAGAAGTTGAAATCACAACAGAGCTTGTCCTCTTGCCCACCAAGCCCAAAATAGATGTTACCTGGATTTCACAGAAAAAATTTACCAAACCTCTAGGGCCTTGAGACTGAGGGAGGGAGCTCAGATTTCATTTTCATCCTTCTAGAAATGGAGTCAATGCCCCTTTCCTTTGAACCTGAGCTCTGTGACTCCTTAACCAGTAAAATATAGAAATGACAATCTGTAAATTTGAGGGTTCAGGCTTTAACAAATTGGCAACTTCTGTTTTTTGTCTTTCAAAACCTAGCCATCAGGTTGTGAGCAAGAACAAAAAACCAGGGGAAGTTCTAGCACTGAGGCCCTCTTGGAGTCAGGGCTAGCAAAAACTTGCCAATCATGTAAGGAACCCTCGGAAAGCAGAGCTTTGGCCCCAACAGAAATACCCATTAAACACTACATGGAGCAAGAAAGGGCTCTTCTTGCCCAAACTGCAGACTTCTTAGTCAAATAAACAATTATCATTGTCTTTAGACAGAATTTTTCAGGACATTTTTATTATATAACTGTACAACCAGAACAAGAAGACATTAATGTCATTTTCTCTACATAGTCTCATATTTCTTTTAACAATAATAGTGTAAAGCTACCTCCTTAATGTGTACCAATCTCTCTGCTTCCCTTTAGAAGTATCTTCCAATTGATGATCCAATTTCATTCATTCAATGTACAACCAAGACCTCAGTCTATACAGAAGTCTGCCTCATAAATATTACTTATTTATAGTTTGATATTTGAGCAGGATATTGGATTTGATAAAGAAAGCTCATAATTTCAGAACTTCTGTCAATAAAGGAGAACCTGTATGTAGGTAATTATTTATGCAAAAAGATTTCTCCGTTTTTGTATTTTAATTGTGAAATTTAATAACCTCCTTTCTGCCATTTTCTGAAATTTCATAGAACAGTTCAATGATAATTACAGAATTCTCATACTAATATATAAATCTGGCACTTCATAAATATCAAATTATCCTACTATTTATGTATTAGCCATTTTCCTCTAAACACACATATTTAGTGCCAGCTTTGCCTTAGTCTGTAAAAATTCAATAATTAGAAAGAGAATTGGATATAAAATTAGAAAAATGAGTACCTCAATATGAGGACAACATTTAAAAACAACTAAAAATCTCTCCTTTGCAATCTGGCCTGGCATTCTGAAGATTAATAGATATAGAAAAAAAAAGAATAGAAAAATTTCTTTAGACCTATGCAATTATTCAATTTTTGAAGAAAGCTAATTTTTCTGCCTAACTATGAAGAACAACAACAACAACAAAAATCACTGTACTTTTTTTCCCCAGTCTTTCATTTTAAAGGCCACAATAATGGGGTAAGTTATAAAAAGAAGAAGGGGGGGGGGCGGTGAACCCTCAACTGTTTTCTGCCAACTACACAGATCAAACTCTGAGTAAGACGGAGATAATTTATGGTGGAGAAAATGACCCGCATCTGGCATCTCTAGTCAAACCTGCCACATGACTGAGCTAGTTTTTATAAAGAAGCTAGAAATCTGGCGCCATGGTAAATGAAGAAAATGAGTTTAATCACTTAACAAGCTTGCCGCGTTGGATGCTGATGGCTGGAACTGAGCGCAACACAGGAAGGGAAGAAGAGCCGAAGCGCAGAGCGTCCTCGCATCGCTGGCGGTTGCTGGCGTCCAACAAGCCGCAACAAGCAAATTTCCCAGGAATGGATGAAAGTGAGATGCTGGGTTACGGGATTATGAAAGCAAGAGAAAATTCTGTGCTGTCTACCTGAGAGCAACACAGGAGAGGTGGCACGACATGCGTGGGCTCCACAGTAGTTCAGCAACCAATGGTCAGGTACTAATGGAAATACCCATCCCATGCTTTCTACAACTAGTCTCCCCTTCACCACGTCCAGGTGAGTGAAAAGAAGTGATGTTGGACGGCTCACCCAAGGCAACGCCAAGATTAGCAAGCTTTGTGCTTTTTTTTTTTTCTTTTAATGTTCCCTGTGGTAGGGGAAATAATGACCCCTCAAAGATCTCCATATCCTGATTCCCAGAATCTGTGAATTTGTTAGCTGATATGGCAAAAGGTATTTGTAGTTGACAATTTTGAGAACACCAGTTTGTGTTAGATTAGCTGAGTGGGCCCAACGTAATTACAAGGGTCCTTGTAAGAAAAATACGGTGGCAGGAGAGTCAGAAAAGGAGATGTGACAGACAATGGAAGCAGAGATCGGAGAGAAATGTGACACTGTGCTATTGACTTTGAAGATGGTGGCAGATTTCTAGCAGTGGGAAAGGCCAGGAAATAGTTCTATTCCAGAGCTTCTGGAGGCAGTGGGGCCCTGCTGACAGCTTGGTTTTGCCCCAGTGAAATCCATTTTGGAATTTTGGTCTCCAAAAAGGAGGAGATAATAAACTTGTATCATCTTAAGCCACTACACTTGTGAATTGTTCCAATAGCAGTAGGAGGGCTTGGGATATGCTCAGTGGTAGAGCTGTGGTCTAGCCAGTGTGAAGCCCTAGGCTGGATCCCCAGCACTGCAAAAAACATATATGCAACAGGAAATCTAATACCATTACCACAGATGCTCCTAGTTGTTTATCATAACAAATCATATTAGTTAATGAAAAGATCGAACATCCGAGGATCTTGCAATACCACAAAGCACTTTCACCCCTTTCATAATTTTCACCTCCTGTGTTGAAGACTGTTGAAGCACTTGCCTCTGCTTCAGAACTACTGTGAGTGTCTTTAAGATACAGACCACATCCGCAGAGCAGTGATTTAATACACAACTGCTGAACTGCACTTCTGCACGTATCTTCAAACTTGCAGCTTCCAACTATGTGAATATTAAAACTGTATTTAAATATTTAAAAAGTGGATCTATTTGGCTTGGATAGCTTTATGAAAATACTATATCCAACAAGACAACACCATATCCATATTGACAAAACTGAATGGGAACCATTTCTTTTTTTTAATATTTATTTTTTAGTTGTAGTTGGACACAATACCTTTATTCCATTCATTTATTTTTATGTGGTGCTAAGGATAGAACCCAGGGCCCTGTGCATGCTAGGTGAGTGCTCTACTACTGAACCACAATCCTAGCCCCTGAATATGAACCATTTCTAAAGCCAAAACTTTAGAAACTTTGGGTCCTGAAGTTTGCCTAAGTCATCATGCTTTTCAGTTTCTTTCTTCCTTCCTTTCTTTCTTTCTTTCTTTTTTTCTTTTCTTTTTTTTCTTTTTTTTTTTTTTTTTTGCTGTCTGCAAGGTTCTTTGTGGGCCTGAGACTTCCAGCTTCTATTATCCAGAATCCAGGAAACAGTCCATGGAAGTTGCCTCTTAGTTCCTTGGGCTTTCTGTGCTATGTGAGAGGATTCTGTTGAGCATTGAATGCTGAAAAACTGGTGACAGTATATCTCACATGAAAGCAATCCTGGAATGGATAAATGAGAAGTTTCCTGATGGGAGAAAAGGGAGGAAGGTTTGTGATCTTATTCAGAATGCATCATGGAACCAATGATTCAGCCCAATGGAGATGCTCTTTTCATAGCCTCAGCCTCTAGGTTATATTTCCCACCCTGTGGCCATCTGAATCAGGAAACTGAGCACAGGCAAGCAAAACATTGAACCTCATAGCAAAGGAGAATGGAAGGCAGAGTTGCAGGCTTGAGAAGCTACTCCAAGGATAATAACTACAGAGTATTGGGCATTTTGCATATGTGTTGGATGTCACAAAACTCTGGAAATCAATTAAAAACTTTTCATAAAAAAGAGATTGAACAAGTTCATAAAGGAAGCATCACAGGGTCATAGTTTAAGAACACTGACTTTTTTCAACCACTACTAGGATGAATGGGCATTTACATGTTCAACTTATTATCACGCGTATATAGGTAATATTTTGTGCATTTGTATTAAATACATATCACATAACACACAGGGCCAGGTTTGAATTCCAGCTCAGCTATTTACTATTTTACTTTGAGTAATTAAGTGTTGTATACTTGGGTATCTACAAAATGTCCAAAAGTATACATAGAGAAATCAGCCTCACTCAGGTTTTTTAAGGGTGAAATGAGACCACATGTGAGAACTCTTTGGCATATGGTTGTAAGTTATTTTTAAGGTTGAGGATAAGTGTGAAGACCTCAGTGGAAGGAGAAAGGTGCTGGACACACAGATGGGGATCAGCACAACTTGGAAACTGGGAGTAAAGAAGATACTTGGACTGAACCAGAAATTAACTTTTCCCTTCCTCCACACTGTTAAGGGAATTCCATTAAACTCTTAGCACTGGTACAGAATGTTCCACTGAATGGGTTTTGTAGTTTGCTGAAAAAAATTGTGGATTTGTTAACAGTAGAGAAAATGAATATTATCCTCATTCTGTTCTGTGGGTTTATCCATTCTTAATATTTCTGATGCCCCTGTAGATGTTTTTGCTTTTATCAAAGAAATAATATAAGGATGTTAGAAATCACATGCTAGAGGTTACCACAGCTCAAACATTCCCAATCTTTCAGATCCCAATAATAGAGTGAATGGTGGATAAGGAGGCAGCTTGGATGGAGGCTGAGGTTCTCTCTCCCTCTTCCCTCCCAGCACCAAGCAACACCTGTTAATCTTCAGAGGCCTCTGGATGCTGGATACATGCAAAATCATCGGCTATCCCTCAGGGTGGGCCCTCATCAAGATTTAGTTAGCAGCAACTAAAAGCCCAGGTGGGACAAATATTGGGTTTGTGAAGCCAAGGGTGAAGAAGGAGCAGAGAACACCCAAGACAGAGGGAGGAAGTGAGCATTATCAATTCCTCCAGCAGCTGAGAACAACCCTGTAAACAGTTGAGAACAACTCTTCTAGTCGTTGCCCCATCTTCCAAGGAAGGGAGAGTCCAGGGCATGGCCTCTGTCCACTGCTTGTGAAGTCATTAGCCAAACAACAGAGTTCTACATCAACTCCACTCCACAGCCCGTTAGAAATTTCCAACCAGCAGGAGTATTCAAAACCATTGCCTGTCAGAGTCACCTATAGATTTAGTGAATTTATAAACTTGGTCATAAGATGTTTATAAAGTATTTAATGATTGAAAGAGAACTAAAGAATTGCAAGGACTTACCCAGAGATCCGCATAGAAAGTGACAGTAAGGAAGGAACCACAGATACAGGTGATAGCTCATCTGTGCCTGGGGAGAGAGGAGATCACTGAATGGAAATTATGGGAGAAGCCGTGGTTGAATCACATGCATGACCAGGAGAAGAAAAGGAAGCACATCCTCTGGGTTGCACATCCTCTATACTTGGAGAATCTTAAGTATCCTCATGAGGAAGTACATCTGAGTCAAAATCAAATCATACACGTGGGTTCTAGGATACCTGGTCAATTTATGAGTAGAAGGAGGCCTTTAGCATCTTCTAGTTTGGGAGTTTCAAACTTAACTGCACATCCAAATCCACACAGAACAGTTTTTGAAGTCTAGATTTAAAGAACCTCATGCCAAAATTTCCTAGCCCAGTGCTTTTGGTTTTAATGGCTATTGGCTTTCGAAGCATTAATACTGAGATGCTCACATGTTGCTACAGCAACCCTCCGCATACCTGCCACCCAAACATTCCAATATTCACTCTTAAACATATTTACTTTCATCTATTTTTAACATTTTATTTTAAAATAGACATTTACACAAAGAGAGTATATGGGAAATCTTTTTTTTTTTAATTTGAAGATTTAAAATTAAACAGCATTTGCAAACAAAATCTCCTTAGTCTCACATGGTCAGCATTGAGATCTTGATTTTCTGTAACTTAATAATTCATGATACAACCATGAGATAGAGTAGGAGGCAAAATGCATCTGGCATTGTACCTTCCTTTTGTCATCTCTCAAGATTCAAACAACCAACAAAACCATATTTATTAAGTTATTGGTCCCAATTTGAGGCTTATATTTTTAAGTTTAAATTTTAAAATAATTATAGAGTCACAGTAAGTTGAAAAATAGCACAGAAAGCTCCCATGTACCTTTTACCCAGTTCACTTTTCAGGTAACTGAAAACCAGGAAATTGACATCGGTCTAATCAATAGATAGTATTCAAATGGCACCCATTTTCCTTGGGCTTATTTGTAGGGGTGTGTGTGTGTAGTTCTGTGCAATTTCAGCCCTGCACGCATTCACATAAACACCACCAATGCTCAAGATCCAGAATTTTTCCATAATGAGAAAGACCCTTGGTACTTTCTTCTGCCTCCTCGCCCTTCTCATGAAACCCTGCATCCAATCTCTGAATGCAAATGAAAGAGAATACAGAAAGAAAAAGAAATAGAGACAGTTCAGCTATAGGTGGGGGTCAGGTGAGAGTCCCTTCTGTGCTCTCTCCATTTTCCCTTCCCACCTTCCCTCTGGCTGAGGCCTGGGCTTCTACTTTATCTCACTGCAATGACAAAAGCTGCAATTTACCACAGACAGCTCCCCACACACATGGCAGGAGAGTGGGTAGGGGAACAGTTATAGATAAGGGAAGATCCCTGGGGCCTATTTTCAATATCCTTCGATCTCCAACTTCTGGCAACCACTATCGGCTCTACCTTTCTTTAATTTTGGCACTTTGAGAATATTATATAAATGGAATAAAACAGTATGCAACTTTTTAAGACTGGTATCTTTAATACAGTGTAATTGTCTTGAGATGCCTCCTGGTCTGTACAAGCGTGTGTTGTTTGTTTCTTTCTGTTGATAAGTAGTGTTACCTGATGCTTAGATTCTTCCGGGTGTTGGAGCACTTGGCCATTGAAGAACTTTGGATTGTTTCGGCTTTTTGGCAACTACAAATGAAGCTGCTATGAACATTCATACACACATTTTTCTGTGGATGTAAATCTACATATCTGTGTGATAAATGCCCAAGAATGTTTGCTTAGTTGTATGATTCGTTTAGATTTTTAGAAACTGCCAAACTGTTTTTCAAAGAAACTGTAGCAGTTTTCATTCCCATGAGCAGTGTGGAAGTGATGGAGTTCCTTTGTATTTTGCCCAGATTTGGTATTGTTGCTATTTTTTTTTTTTTTAGTTTTAGCAGTTTGAATGGGTATGCAGTGTTTATTTTGTGTTTCCTTAATGATTAGCAATGTCAAATTTATTTTCATGGTGCTTAGTTGCCATGCATAAATCCTCTTTGGGAAATGTCTTCGGCCTTCCTTCCTTCCTTCTCCCTCCTTTCCTCCTTTCTTCTATTTTCATGCTAGGATTGAACCCAGGGCCTCATGCCTGCTGAACATATATCTACCACTAAGCTACACTCCTAGACCTAGATCGTTTTCTAACCAAAGTCTTTACCATTGAATTTTGAGATTTATGTATATATTCTAGATATAAATCTTTTGTTATTAGATGGTTTGCAAATATTTTCCCCTATTCTGTAGTTGTTTTTTTTTTTTTTTCATACTCTTGAGTCTTGCAAAGGGTTATAATTTCTGTGAGGTCCAGTTTATCCATTTGTTTTAATTTTATGTTCCTGCTTTTGATGTCATATCTAAGATCTCTATTGTAGTGTGGATATGAAATGTTCCCCCAAGTTTCATGTGTATCCCAATGGAGCAAGGTTCAGAGGTGGAGCTATTGGGGAGTGATTGATCACAAGAGGTCTGATCTCATCCATGGGTTAATCCATTGATGGATTCATAATGGAATGGACTCTTGGGAGGTGGTAGAAACAGCAGGAGATGGGGCCTACCTAAAGGAAATATGTCACTAGGGTGTGCCTAAGAAGAGTATAAGCTGTCTAATGCCCCTTTCTCTTTCTCTGTCTCTATCTCTCTGTGTCTCTGCTTTCTAGTCATCATGAGGTAAGCACCTTAGCTTTGCCATACCCTTTTGCCATGATATTTCTGTTCCTACAGGCTAAAAGGAATGGAACCAGTGGACCAGGAATTAAAGCCTCTGAAACTGTGAGTTGAAACAAATCTTTCTTCCTTTAAATTGTTTTTCTTAGGTATTTTGTCACAGAAACAAGAAGCTGACTAATACAAGCTCTTTGCCTATATCTAGGTTCTGAAGAGTTTTCTTGGAAGTTTTCTTCTAAAATATGTAACATTTTATATTTAAATCTGTGCTATATACTGAGTTAATTTTTGTCTAAGGTGTGAGGTTTAGGTACCTTCATTTAGCACCATTCAGTAATGATTCTCTTTCCTTCATTGAATTGCCTTTGAATCTTTGTCAGAAATCAGTTGACCACACCTGATAATACCTTGCCAAGTATTAGAAAATACTTATCTACACATGATCTACATATGAAGAAAAACTTGCTGGAATTTTCATAGGAATTTTATAAAGTAAGTTCATTAATTTGGGGAATGATTGACATTCTTACTATGTGGAGACTTCCAAACTCATGTTCTTGGCATGTCTATTAATTTATACCTGATTAAATTTATTTTATCAGCATTTTGTCATTTTTTAGCACACATCATACCCATGTTTTGCAGGTTTTTAACCTAAATATTTTATCTCCCCATTCCCACCACCTCTGGGATTGGGCATTGAACCCAGAGGTGCTCTATCACTGAGCTATGTCTCCAGCCTTTTTAGAATTTTTGTTTTTGAGAAAGTGTTTTGCTAAATGACAGAGGCTGGCCTCAAACTTGTGATCCTCCTACCTCAGCATCCAAATAGCTGTGATTACAGGCATATGCCATCTTACCTGAAAATATTTCATTTCTTAAAATGACTTTTTAACAATGGTACTTTGTATTTACTTTTGGTTTCTATGCATTCATTGCTAGTATATAGATATTCAATTGGTTTTTACGGGTTGATCTTATATTCTGTGATCCTGCTGAAGTTCTGGGAGTTTTGATTACATTGCTTGGAATTTTCCACACAGAAAATCACGTCATCTGCAAATAGGGAAAGATTATATCTTCCTTTCCAATCTTCATGTGTTTGATTTCCTTCCTTATCTTACTGCACTGGCTAGGAGTTCTAGCACTGGGCTAAATAAAATCAGTGAGAGCAGGCATACCCACCTTGCTCCTGCAGCTGCAGAGATGGCAGGAACAGCTACAGCAGGAGCCTACCTGTGATTCCTCCAGCCTAGCAGCCCTTGACCTACTGCCTTCCTCCCTACTTATTTAATTGACTTTCATGGTTTCTCAGGTTTAGTGCTACATCTTGTTTTTCTTTTTTTTTTTTTTTTAAATCTGGATATTTTGCCTTTAAGCCCCTGACCCTCTTAGAACTTGATTTCTGGAATTTTCCATCAGTTGTACATACTACAATTGTGAATCTGAAGGTTATTTAAGTCCCTTCTACACACTTAGCACCTCTGGGTAAACCATTTTAGGGGGAAGAGACCCAATAGTCTTCTACTTCAACAAAATAAAGATGGGTGTGAACTCTGAAGCTTTCTTCCCTGCATTTTCTTACCGTCTCTATCCATCCTCACTTTCATTTTACTACAGAAGAATATGCCTCCTCCTTTTCAAGAACATCCACCCTATGGCCAGGTGTGCAGGCCTGTAATTCCAGCAACTTGGGGGACTGAGGCAGGAGGATTGCAAGTTCAAAGCCAGCTTCAGCAATTTAGCAAGATCCTAAGCAACTTAGTGAGACCTTGTCTCAACATAAGAAATACAAAAGGCTGGAGATGTTGATCAGTGGTTAAGCATTCCTGGATTCAATCTCCAATACAAAAAAAAAAAAAAAAGAAGAAAGAAAAGAAAAAGAACACATCCCCACACTCACCTCTCCTCTGGGATCTCAGGAGCTCCTTCTCTCTTACATCATCCTTTACCTCTTCAGCTTGCTGCACATGGCATGTAAATAGAATGAAGAAGTCTCTCCCAGCCATGCCCCAACAAGAATATTCCTGGATCTCTACTTGGATTTACCACTTAAATCCTTGGAGGAGTAATCACAGTCTCTTCTTCAGTTCCAGCTATTAAACCTGGTGACTGCCTTCCTCCTTCAAGATTTCCTTAAGACAATCCCTGAAGGTGTGGCGGCTCGACCTAACTGGATCCCTCTCAGCTCACCACAGGCTGCCATTCTCCCCCATGGTTCAGGCATCACCTCACCACCCTCTCTCTGCCCTCTGCATGGACCATGATTTCAGGCTACACAACACAACAGAATCCTCATAGAGCCTCCATACCTTGCCAATACCTAGGCCACACCTTAGAAATTATGTTTTAAGAGACCTGAGAGGAAATCCAAGGCCAACTCACGATACCCAGTATGTTCTAAAGTATGATTAGATTTTCCCAAGATTCTATTCTCAGTTCTTTTCTCTTCTAATCATGTCTCTGGGCAGGTTTATCAATTCCCATGGCATCAACTTTGCCTGTAACCTCTCGTTATCCCTAAACTTCATCTCTAGAGCTGAGCTTCTTCAGACTTCCTGTTAAGTATCTCCCTATACATATTTCGCATTAACTTAAAAATGGGGACTTCTTGAATAAACTCATTACCTTTCCTTCCACATCTGTTGTTCCTCTTCTCTTCTTTTTCTGTGCACAGCATCCACCCATCCAGTGGACACCTCAGGGCCCACATGGACTTCTTCTTTTCTCAGGTGCTAACAATTGCTTACTGATCTAGGGCCATCTTTCAACCACTGAAACATCATGGCTTTAAACCCAGGTACACTGCAGTTCACATAGCAACCCCGCCCCCAAATAGCCATGTTATTCACATCTCAGACTTCATGTGTAAGAATCTAGAAAGTGGGCACAATTTTACTATCAAGCTGTGTGGTTCTGATGAATAAATCAAGCATTTAAAATGCTTGTCAGAGTCAGTGTCAACTGTGGTTATTGTTGTAGCCTCTGCCATCTCTTCATGCCCCTGCAACTGAGGCCAACCCAGTTCTTCTTTGTCCTCTCTTCCTTAGGAGACAATGATATGTCTCATCCCCCTTAATATCAGAGGTATCTTTATAAAACTTAGATCTGGTCCCACTACATACCACTCACAAGACTTCAGGGGCCCCACCATCATCCCAAAACACAGAAACCAGGTACCAAAGAGCCAGAGACAGCCTAGTGGGGTTGGGGGGCTTTTGCCCCTCCATAAAATTAGCCAGCACCCACCCTTTCTTCCATAAAAACCATCTGTGTTTTTGCATCTCAATGTAAAGTGCCAAGCCAATGTCCCTTAAGGCTCCCCACCCACGGTTCACTCCCATCAGTGTGCCAGTTCCTTTTAGATAGGGATTCTAGGGCCACTACTTCCACTGAGAAGCTTTTCCTGTCACCCCACCCTCTATTTAATGCCCCTCTATCACCAGAGAATTTCAGAAGCATCCATGTAGGCAAAATTCTTCATGCTAGAAAAGATCAAAACTTTGTTAGCACAAGCTTGTCACACACAGGAAATGGTGGAGGCATGGTAACCCGGGGGATTCTTTTTTTTTTTTTAACTATTCATGCACATCTCTAATAACAGTTGCCTCCTTGGTTGGTGTGACAGGCAGAAACAGGGCAAATGTCAAACTACCAATGATAGTGACAATTCAGTGGGTCCTCCATTCACTAAGTACTTAAAATTCTTTTGCATAATTACGCACATCTCTCCTTAAAAATATGTACATATTAGTTTTAGCACAACTAATGATAGCTCTTCTGACACAGGATGTCTTTAGTTTTTCTCAATAAATTGCTATTTTTTATTTTTTTATTATGGGTTTTGGAATGAAGATTGATTTTTGAACCATTTTGGGGGATAATAGCTGACTTTTGTGCTACTGCACCATTGCACAGCTCACATTTCGATAATTAAATATAAACATGCTCCCTCAAAAGAACAGAGTCACTTAAAATATGGCAGTGCTTCATTAATAATCGATTTACAGAACCTCTGCTCGTGGAAACGACAGTCTCCTGAAGCTGTCACGACACTGTCAGTCTTGCTAAAGCAGGTAAGAATTACTTCTTGAGCTCCAAACACAGTCACAAATAGCAATGGTTTCCTTGGAGACAGCAGCAAAGCTTGCAGCACCAAGCCTACAGGACTGGCCTTTCCAAATTAGAAAGGAGTCTCTCCCCAGAGATGAATTGGATTTCTCCAATTGAAAAACTTTAGGCACAGTTCTAGGGAGGAGTCTGTAAATGATTGCAATGGGGGAATGTGGCACAGGGGACATACTTCCAGCAGGGTCGAGATACCCAATGTGCAGGCCCATGGGTTATGTCTCAGGCAGAGCCAACAGCCAGATGCAGCCTGGTTTGCAATGCTAAGGAAGCTTGAGAGCAGCAGGATCTGCTTGTTATTAATGAGTCACCCCATAGGAAAACTCTCCTGCCTGCTTTTTCAACAGATAATCACCAAGTCACAAGGCAGAAGGATACCCTGGAAAAAAAAAAAACAAAAGAACAAAGACAATGAGAGTTAAGTTTTTCTAAGCAGGCATATAATGACTCATGCGCATCATTCTTTTTGTGTAATTCTACTTGTGGAACCAAACAAGTTGGTGTCCTCTTAATCATTTTCTGGATGCTGTTTTTCTAGGGATGCTGCAGATGGAATGACCCCCCGCTTCTCCCATACTCTTCAGTGTTTTTTGCAGGGGAGGTGTAGAGTTACAGGAGAGATTTGAAGGAGACTCTGGTGCAAGATGTTTATCCCTGATTTCCCCACTCCCGCTTTGCTGGAGGAAGAGAGCAGGATCCCAGAGACAGAGAATTCAGATTTGATGAAGGTTCTGAGGGCTCAATTTTGTGTATGAGTATGCCAATAAGAGTAGGCCACTTAGGAAATCTGTGTGTCCTTTAGACAAATGCACTTGCCTCCAAAGGTGTCCTAGCTCCTGGATCAATCACTACATTTTCCACTAAAGGTAATTTTGAGTTTTAGTTACTTACATGTTGAATAACAAAACATGGGAAATACAGACTCTTAATGCCCTACACTTAGACAAACTACAATTTATATAATCTGCTGTATCCAGAAGTTGTAATCTGATACTGATTTTTTTTCTGTGTGTGTGGTAACTTTTTTCCATTATATTCTGCCTTGTTATTTTCACTTATTCAATACTTTAATTGTACCCATTGTTCTTGGTGTTGTAGTACCATTTTTCTTGGAGGTTGGAATGATGTCATAGGAGTCAAAATCCTTGCTGAACATTAGCGTTAGGTTACTGAAAAACAACACCTAGGGCCAGTTGTCTACAGAGAGGGCTGTGACCTGCCTCAGAGTGGTCTGAGGGGCACGTAACTCTAAGTGTTTTGATTAGCTGGTGCTAAAATAAGATATAATGCTTATTACCAACAACCCTTCATTTATAATCATTACAAAACAAATAACTTGAATTCATCCCTCATGACTGACCACTCTACTAAGGCCACAATTTGGGGAAATTCCTTTTTTTTTTTGACAGCATAAATATTAGACAAGATATTTTAAACTTTTGACTTCAAAATCATGTAATTCTTTGAAATGGACCTCAAAAACATCCAGCTTCTCAGATCATTTCGAGACTGAAGGTCCATCAGGGCTAAATGACCCTCCCAAGGTTCAATGGAAAAATCAGAAAAATCAGAGATTTCCAGTTTCTTACTCACCCATCTAGAATTTTTTTTTTTTTTTTTTACTTTGCAGTCTTGAAATCCAGTGTGAATGGGGCATGGAGTGATGGGTGGAGGAAAGACATTTTTCAGAGTTTAACTATCTATGTTAATAAAATGACATTTGACAGTATTTTGAATAAAACACAAAAGCAATAAATATGTTCCACAATATTAGTTAAAATGTTTTGACTTTTTATCTGTCTATGTTCTACATTCACCTCTTTTCCCTCAGTCTTTATCTTTTTTGACTTTTCTGGAGAATATGACACTTGATTATAGGTAATTCTAAAAGGATTCTGTGCATATAAAGCTTTTGGGTTGTTTGAATAATTTCCATATTTCCAGTAGTACTAGATCAAACTGCATGAATATTTGGAAAGAACAATCAATTAACAAGATTCCAAAATCAAAGGTGATAAATAAAGCTGCATGTACACACCTATAATCCCAGCTACCTGTAGGGCAGAGGAAGGATGATTGCAAATTCAAGTCCAGTCTTGGTAACTTAGCAAGACCCTGTTTCAAAAATAAACAAAAAATAAAAAAAGGTTGGTGCTGTAGCTCAATGGCACTTGTCTAGCATGTACAAGGACTTGGGTTCAATTCCTCAGTACCAAAAAATGTTAATGATGAATATTGACTTTTCACAAATATTATGGTCTTGCTCATGAAGTCCTCCTTATCTGTGAAGGTAGAAATCACCATTCACATTCAATGTCTGCCTAATTTTTCTTCCTATTCCTAGAATAAATGCTGCTGCTTGGGCCCCTTTCTTTCACATCAATACCTAGGACAACCCACAGTTGTATAGGTGATTTGCCAATTTGTGTAATTACTTGGACCTTTCTGAGCCCTCTCTGCATGTTCTCACCTACATTTGATGAGCAAGTTAATTCCACATATTGCCCACTTGCCATTTTCACAATCACTATGGCAGATTAAATATGTCCACAAATATTTGGATAATCTTCCCACTCAGCTGTAGGATCTCATTCTCCTCTCCTTGAATCTAGGCAGCTTGCAGCATAAGTATTGCTCTGGGACTTTTGAAATTACATCATCAGATGACCTGGAGCTCTTTTAGAGTCTAACTGCCACTCTGAAAGCAGCTGAAGCTGTGTGGAGAAGCCATGTGTAGGTGATCCAACCAAGGTGGGCTTCCAGATGACACCCAACATCAACTGACAGTCATGAGAATGGACTTTATCAGAGGAAAGTAAATTTCAAGTAGTAAATGAAAGGTATATTCTGACAACTAAAGTTGAATATTGCCTACATTAAAAAAGAGAAAGAATATTGGCAATTGATCTTCCTTTTTTTTTCCTAGTAGTGCCTGCAGATTTTCCCCTGTGAAAGTCAAACACACAACCCCAGAATTACTTTGATATCCTGTCTCAGTGGTTCTCAAAGTGTGGTTCCTGGACCAATATCATTAGTCAACCTGCTAGAAGTGCCAACATCTCACCCACCACAATGAGACAGTCTGCAGGTGGGGCCCAGCCCTCTGTGTTTTAGCAAGCCCTTTAGATGATTCTAATTTAGGTGTAAGTTCAAGAACCACTACCCTGTTTGAAAGCAACAGTGTGCCCTTTGACACATTAAATGGCCCATCAGTGGCCTAAAACAATATATGTGCTTGTCCAGGTCCCTAGGCCAAGGGGATGGCTGAAGAATGGCAACAATTTAGCTTACTGTGCTATAAAATTAAATTTAAAGTACTACATTAATAGCAAGGATTATGTCTTATGAATGAAACACTGCATAAACTGCAGGAACTCTCAGTCACTTAAATGTCAGTGTAATAGTAATAAAAGCAACAGTGTTTAATCCATTCTTAACTTACAGATGTTTTTGAATTTTTTATTATGCAAACTTCACGTTTTCAGTTTTCTTCTTTAAACATGGAGAATATTGGATGGAATGAAATCTTCATGGACTTTGTCCTACACCTTGGGGAGGTCAGCATAGGAAATTGTGAAAACTTTTTTGAATCTTTATTAAATTCCATTATGGACTAATTTCCCCCTTGGGATTGCCAAGGAAAATCTACCCGTTATTCCATTCATTAAAATTCCTTTCAGTGATATCTAAATGGCTAATTCTCTACCTAGCTACAAGGGAAATGAAATCCCCAAATTTGATCAAAGTTAATCAAAACAGAGGTGTGTGACTCATTCAAAAGACAAAGCATGCCTATTAAAAATGTTCCAAAAGAAGACACACGGATGAAGCTGCTGGAGGCCACTCTAACTTGTGTTATGATCATTTAAAAGGGATTTTAAATGACTATTTACGTTAGTATTCAATCAAAGGCACCTTCTATGACAGCCCCCGAATTACACGGAATATTTATCCGGTGCCTGAAACGCAGAGCACCTACTGGCTTGCCAGCCAGCCGACTGCTGGATTGCATTTGACCTTTCACTTAATGGCAAGTCTGTAATCATATTTTGTCACTTTTTTTTTTACAAACTATATGGGAAAAGAAATAGAATGTGAACCATAGATTATAAATAAAAAATAATGGAAGGTAAGGACAAATAGATTATAGTTGTTATGGGCCTTTGATGACATCACCAATCTATTTTCAATGAAGCAAAATTATGCCTAGCAAATTTTAATTCCTATTTTAAATGTATAACTTTTTAAAAAAGTGAGGTAATACACTAAATGTGGCTAATGTTTTGAAAAATGCTTTAAAACAATTTTTTTTTAATTTATGTAGCTACTTTTCTACTCCTAAAGAGCCAGTTTAACTTAAAGTAACTCCTAATGAATGGCAATCATAGAACTAGCAGGCTATATAGGAAAGGGGCACCTTTTGAAAATGTACTGGTCTCAGGAAGAACAAGCTTCTTGGTCAGGTTTGGCTGAAGTATCATAGGAGGAGGAATTAATTTGATTTTTACTTCCAGCTTTTGAATAGTCACACTCTGCAACCATTATCTGCAGCAAATCAATTTTTTTTATTTTTAAAGCTTCTCTGTGCCTATATGACTCTGCTGCTTATAAAAACTTCTTCCTGCCACTCACTTCTCATTCTTACTGTCAATTCGCCATAGGTGTCTTTGTTTACCACTCTTGTTAGATTTTGCCTAGAAGTGGTGAAATTGTAGTTATGAGTGAGAAGAGATTTTTGAAGAGAAACATAACCTAAACTAGTGAAATCTGATATGTACTTGTTAGAAGAAGCAGTTTTAATTGAATCTAATTTTCTTCCCACCTCCCACTATTGATTACTTGTATTTTCAGGACCAGAAATGTCCAGTGACACTAAACTCAGTTATAGAAATGTCAGGATGACAGTATTCAATGTCATTAGATAGTACAATATTTATATTATCCTTTCAGTTGCCAGATAAAATAGTTTCCCCTATGAATCTTTCAGGGAGAACTCTCCTTATGTCTTGAAAAGCACTACCTTATTTTGTTTTACAGTCAATCAGACCAAACACCTCAGAATACGGCCATCCAACATTTAAAATGAACAGTGGGGTAGGTGTAGAAGGCCCCAATTATAAATTATAGTTTGCTAGGGCAACTGGAGCTCCCTTCTGGTTTGTCAAGCTTCCTGTTAGTCAGTCAACACCGATCACCTGTGCAGAAAAGGAATTTCATCTGTGAGCATGCACAATACAATCCTGCTCAATGGAAAACAGGTTAAAATAACTGGACATTAGGGCCCTGACTTCAGAGCATCTGTTTGGTATAGTCCAAGAATAATAGCTATGAAAACATGAACATCTATTTTGAATGTCCTCATGCAAGAAGACCGAATGCCACGTTAATTGAATCTCCTTTCCTAAATGTTAGCAGCCGTGTAGAAATGGATGCTCTCGTCCCTGTAATCAGTTGCACAGTATACAAGGGCAGCGGTCTCTCGTGCCTCATCTGCGAGCTAATCTTTCATTTCATAGCAGATCTTTCCATATCAAACAACACAAATGACTTAATTTGCATGACAGGATTTGTAACGGGGCAAATCTAGTGTCAAAGTCGATTAAAGATTACACCAGAGAACTATCATAATCAGTCCTCTAATGAGCCTAAATAGTACATGTAAAGTCTCCCCTTTTTGCCATTCCAGTCATGTATAAAAGGGAATGTGTTTCTTTTCATCGATGAGCCAGTCCTTTGGTTTGCACATTACGCCCTACGTTGAGCTAAAGTCATGTCAGTCTGGTTTCAGAGGGAGAGAAAGGGAAATAATAAAGCAAACATCACTTCACAAATGACATTGCTTGGTATAAGCCAACGTTTGAAGCCCTTAATTCTTCTAATCTGCAAAATAGTCAATGCTAATGGGTTTTTGCCTTTGTGAAAGCTGATGCATAGAAAGAAAAACTTTAATGAGCTGCCTGGGCCGTGTGCTTACAGATACCTGTCAAATGTCTGTCATCTTAGCTATCGCTGAGGCATTATAAAGAAAGTAAGAAGGAAGGAACGACAGTATTTGTACAAGCATTTTCATGCTAAAATGGCACAATTTTCTTCCTGTCATAATTTCATTGTATCTGAAAGTCAGAAAAGCTTAACCCTTTCCCTAGCATGTCCTATGGAGTTGTATCATACAATCTTGGAGCGAGTGGTTTAAAAACAGCCCTGTGATTTTGTAAACAGCATCTTCTGTTAAATTTGTTTTGGAAAATGGAATTACCTGCATTTAAAAAAAGGCGACAACAAACTATTTGAATCAATTGCTTCAAATCAATTGCTCTGAGGGAGATCAGGAGTTTATTAAATGCAAAAACTCTGTAATGTGAGAGGCTGTCATTTGAGTCAATTCTTTCTGAGTTCTTAATTTAATATTTCTTTGTATCTTTGTATGTGTAATACACATATCAGGGCAACAAGGTCAACAAACTCCCCTAGTCTCACCTTCCCTTTTATTAAAAAAAAACAGGGAATGCAAATATATCTTATTACACCGGCACTAGCAACTCCGCTACAAGAAGGTCATGTTAGCTTTATTTTCTGGGATATATGATAATGTAGTTGTAAAAATACAATGTGAATTGAAACTTGGAAGGAATGAAAAGTCTCTGTCCAGGTATGACTTGTGTTTCCTCTTAAAATTTTTTTTAAAAAGTAGTTATATAGACACATGCACACATGTACACATGTGTAAGCATACAAACACACATACCCTTTAGCATGTGCGCACACACACACACACACACACACACACACACGGGAAATTCCAAGTTTTAGGTCAAATAGCCTACAGTTGTAAAGAAAGAGCATCTCCCTGAACCCTTCAGAATCCTTCTTGTTTTGAATGATAACAGAAAGGTAACATTCTCTAATCATTTCTGTTTGCCACACCCCGTAAGACTAAAGAAAGAAAGATAGAAAGAAAAGGAAAGGAAGTGCTTTCTAGAATGAGGAACAACTTCTAGCAGAAGATGGACTAGTTCAGGAATGTACTTTGGTCTTCCCACTGGCCCATTATATACACTAGAAAGCTTCTGTGTTTTTATTTCTATACGTTTTAAAAAAGTCTCCTGTTAGGAAATCCTCAAATTGTATAATGAAATGGTAGAAATAAAATGAATATTTGTGAATAAGATAATACCAGGTGTTTTGCAATTGTGAATTTTGTCAATAGCACTGACTTGTAAAATATCGTCTCCCCATAGAAGCAGATTTTGGCATATTACAATAGTCATTTATTCCAGGCTGTCAAACAAACTCCAACTACCTCAAATAAGTGCAGCAATAAAAATCCTCCAGAAGGTTCCAGGCACTAATAGTGATTTTGATGATAAGATGGCCACTCTTGGTGAGGGTACATGGCTGGGAGTCCTTAAGAGATCATACACTCTTAACTTCAAGCCTTTCCAAGAAGACACATCCAGGTGTAGTACAGCACAGTCCTCTTCTGCCAGCCCCAGAGCATTGTTGTAATCTCCTGGCTTTGACTCATTTGCTTTTCTTCCCTGTTACAACCTAAAGAGAGCAACTTTAATGAGCTCATTCGGTTGTATTGTTTCCCAAAAAACTATTTAAAAACTATTGTGACTTTAAGGAGGAAGTATTAAATGTTTATGTTACAGGTAAAATTCCAGGGCCTTAATTTGTTCTTCTTTCCTTGCTTCTTTTCCCAGAGTAGTAAGTCAAAACAAATTCAAGGAAAGGGCAAATTTTAGTCAAGTGGCATTAAAATTTCAAATTAGATAAACCAAGCCAAAAGCATTAGAATAAGGATGCCTCTAGCATTCAGCGCCAGGATGTGGCCAAAACCGGGTCTCCAATTAGACAGCTCTCAGGGTCGAGTTTATTGAAACGAAATTAGGCCAACATTAATTTGGATGTGAATTGTCTTAACACCATTTGGTTGAGATACTCAACAATTTTGAAAAGAAACAAATTCACTTCACCAGCATAAAAAGCATCCTCTTTGGGACTTGTACTGATTTCCAAACAAGTAGACCATTTAAGTTAAAAATGAACAGTAGAGCCAACTTCTGTGGCTGTGGGGTCTTTATTTATTTAAGAGATACTTATTCAGGACCCTTAGTTTGCCAAACCGTAAGTCATAGTTTATGCCTGGAAACCCACTTTTATGACACTAACAGATAGGTATTCCTTGAAGTTGTGAAGCTTTCCTTCTTCAAGAAACCTGATTTCTCTGTGAGAAATTTTGTCCACAAAACCTCATTTATTGAATTCTAGACAAAAATCTGTTAAAGAAATCTGATGCCTCGAACAGTTTCGATGCTTTGTCGTGTGTTTAAATCAAAAGGTAAACTGGAATCCTGAATCTACATCTATGCCACACCCCATTCCATGGGGCTTGCAAAAGCCCACCTGCTTTAACCCAACCTGTGTTAGTCACTCTCTACTCAAATCTGAGCCTCCATTTATCAACCTCCCACCCCCAGCTCTTCCCCCTGATCATTGTGTCAGAGCTTGGGAGCCTTTATGCCATATGGAAAATAGAACCCCCAGACTTCAACTCACAAACTCAAAATAACATACACCAGGCATATATGCACCGTGTGGACTCAGATTTCAACTACTTTCCAAGATGAGTGTTCAATGTCCCTGCCCAATTGTTCACATAAGGCTGCGATGAATTAAAAGGCTCTATACCGCGTTACTACACGATGCTTTGCATTTTCCCACCGCAGTTGTGTACAGGGAGAGACATTGCCATGTGTGTTTCAGCAACCATTTTTTCCGAGCGTGCTAAACTTGCCTTCCCCTAGAGAACTCCCTCTGTGACCCAGTTGCTGTACCTCTGATCCGCTGCACCCCAGAGGCTGTCACAAGTCTCCCTCCTTCCCAGGAGTTGAACACACAATAGAGAAAAGGCCCTGGCTGGGAGGTTCAGCCGCCATTAACCCCTACCAGCTGTGCCTGTGGGGAGCCTTCTGGCCTGAATGTCCTTTCTCTGCGGCTGCCTTCATGCCACTAATCTAACCATTGTTGGGGAGGAATGCTGACAGGAGAAAAGAAATTTTTCTTGTGTCCATGCAAGTGTGTGTATCCATGTGTAAGTGAAGGAAGAGTGAAGGCTAATTTCTATAGTTGGCATGAATGGAGGGATTGGGAAAAAAAACTAGTTAAAATGTGTTTACTTGCTTAAAAGGCTCAGTCAATTTAAATAATTTCAGTAGTGTGCTCTATTTTTTTTTTAGGGAGGGGGGGAGAAAGTAGTTACTATTATAATTTTCTTTAAATCCCTTGAGATGTTTGGGCATGTTTAAGACTTTTAAAAATCACTGTTAGCAAGAAAAAAAAATGAATTGAAATTCTTAAAAATACTGACATAAAGTTACAGACACAGAATTACTCAGTTCTAATGGACCTTAAAAAATTAGAGAAAGGGAACTGGTTATACAGGTCACATTTCCTTCAAAGAAACCATTCACATTGAAGGCTTTAGGAAAGTTTTATTTTTAAATCTTTGGGAATTGAAACGGAAAGAGTTTGATTTTTTTTAACCATCTTTAATGACTCTAAAGAGAACCACTATATTTTCTTATAAAAAGCACATTTTGTTTTCAATGAACCCAGTTGTTCCATAAAGGAGCGTGATTTTCTCTTCAGTTTGAAACAAAGACAACATAGCCAGACAAAGACCCTAAGTAGTAACTTTGCAAACTTAGGAAGCCAGGAAGGTGATAGTGATGACTAGAATTCTAATGACCTTGCCTAGCAAATATCCTATTATTTGGAATGTTTATATGACTTCAATCTTAAGAGGATTTCATTTGGTTTTTTCGAAAGCCCTGGCATTGAGGAGAAGCAATTTTTCCATTTTGTGCTCTAGGTTATCATTCAATAAAGTTCCATAAAAGACAACAGTTGGCCTATTTCAAATCAAATTAAGAATAATTCATGTAGAGATGTCTTTTCTGGGCAATTAGATGTATCGTAGTAGGACAACTGTCTGATATAATAAGGCTCTACTTTGCAGCTGTTCCCGTGTCTAGACTCTTGCAATTGCTGGCCCTTACAGAGAGCACAGCCTTGGTGGGACAATGCGCCCCTCACTGGTGCTAGCCATGAAAATTCAGCAAGACCCTTCCTGGTTTCTTTATCATCTCAATCATGTGATTGTAATAAAATAGATTTTAATTTCATGGAGTTATTCTTTTTCTAAGTCTGTATTCATACATTTATATAAATGGTGAGTGAAGTTATCAGGTATGTTATTTTCCAAAATTAGAGGTAAATACCCTGGCACTCATCTCATTGAGGTACAGTGTGCTGGTTAAACCAAAACAACAGCAGAAAAGAAGAGCCCATACCATCCAACACGGTACCTGCCTCCTAGCCACTTAGGGTCTTCCATTTTCCAAAAAGAAAATTACCCTGGAGAGGAAATGAATGTGATAACATATGGATTGATGGAATAAATGAATTCAACTATGTAGTTTTAATTCCATTCTTTGAATTATTCACTCAGTCACCCAATCAGCAAATATTTATTGTGTTTTTCTAATATGCAAGACATAGGGTCTGGCTGTTTGGGAGGCACAAAGACCAATTCCACACACAACATGCACTCAAGAAGTTTTCTATCTAATCCAACAATGGCTGTGCTATATAAATCAAGTAGAAAAGTAATAAAGATTTCTGAAGGTAAGTGTTCAGATAAACTATTCTAAAAAGTCTCATCTTACCTTCCCCCACCTATCATGGTTATCACAGTGAGATAGATTCCCACTCTATCCCAGCCCTGTTTATATCACTAACAGTTCTTATAAGATATATATATATATATATATATATATATATATATATATATATATAGAGAGAGAGAGAGAGAGAGAGAGAGAGAGAGAGAGAGAGAGCGCTAATATAATCTTGAGAGATCATCTTTAGGATTTGTCCAAATTGTCTCAGCAATTTGAATATGAACTATGTTCTCACACTCTTATTAAATTTGGAAGTGTCTGGAAAAGACCATTAGTGCTTAGGAGACTGTGTAGCAGAGAAACCTCTGAGGGGCCTGGGCATGTCAACTGCTTAGCAAATGGCAGAGGGCAGGCACAGTGGGATGCTAAGCTTCCTTGTCTAGAAGGTACAAGGACAAGGGAGTAATTTCTATACCCAAGGGACTTGCTCTCATCCTCTTCACTTCACCATGTGAAATGCACTCATTCAATCCTGAATATAGTGGGAATAATAAGGAGGCACTGTTTCAGGGCCTGTTTCTCCTCTGGCTATTTATTTATGTTGCCTCCATAAATAAATAGCCAGAGGAGAAACTTCTATTATTTAGAAGGTTATAGTATAACAAAGACAAAGGTAGTAAAGTTGATTCAACTTTTTAATTAATAAAAATAAAGAAAAGAATCTTTATTTTTTTTATTGGATGGCTAACAGATATTTAAACAGAGAAGAACAAAATTTTAAAATCAAAGATAGTTGCAGTGAGCAGAGAAGTGACCACTGCTTAGGATATCTGTGTGTCTCCTGGTTAAAAGCAAAGAATTGTTCTAATTACCAATAACAACAACGATAACAAATGTTTTCTAATAGTCTGAAGCACATGTATAAATTATTAGCTAAACTTGCTTTCCACCCTCATCTCCCTCTACCTTCTCTACATGTCTTTTTCTCCAGCCGATGGTCTTTCTTTCTTTTGTTAAGAGTCTGCTGAATGCTTCACCATCTCTCTTCTTTTTCTCATGCTATTCTCTCCATCCCTTCCTTCCTCTCCTCAACTATGACTATGGAAATCCCACTCATCCCTCTTGGTCCATATCCAAACTTTCCTTGGTTTCCTCCCAATTAGATTTAATATTTCTTAACTTATTCTGACCCTTTGTGTAGGGCATCATAAGTCTAGAAACACTTTTAAAATACCTATAATATAGCAATTTCCCTTCAAAAATGTATCCCACCAAAATATACGTGTACATAAGGAAATGTGCATGAATATTCATTGAAGTTCTACTAGTTCTTCTAAAAAACAGAAACAAGGTAAATAAATACTCAACCAAAATATTCAGATTATGTTGTAGCTATACATTAGAATTTTTGCAGTCAATAAAAAGATCAAAGACATTGTGCCTAATAGAGGAAAATGTAGGCCCAAATCTTCATCTCATTGGATTAGGCCTTGACTTCCTTAACCAGAATCTTAAAGCCCTACAAGAAATAAAATCAAGAATTAATAAATGGGATGGATTCAAACTTAAAAGCTTTTTCTCAGCAAAGGAAACAATCTATGAAGTGAAGGGAGAGCCTACATTTTAGGAGCAAATTTTTGCCACATGCACATCAGAACACTAATCTTCAGGATTTATAAAGAACTCAAAATATTTAACACCAAAAAACCAAACAACCCAATCAATTAATGGGCTAATGAACTGAAGAGACATTTCTCCAAAGAAGATATACATTCAATCAACAAATATATGAAAAAAAGTTCCACATCTCTAGCAATTAGCGAAATGCAAATCAAAACTACCCTAAGACTTCATCTCACTCCCGTCAGAATGGCAGCTATTATGAAGACAAACAACAATAAATGTTGGCGAGGATGTGGAGAAAAAAGTACACTCATACACTGCTGGTGGGACTGCAAATTGGTGCAGCAAATCTCTCTCCTCAGTCTATACCAAAAGTACTTAAAAACAACAGCCACATCAATGTTTATAGCAGCACAATTCACAATAGCTAAACTGTGGAATCAACCTAGATGCCCTTCAGCAGATGAATGGTTAAAAACAAATGTGGCATATATACACAATGGAATATTACTCAGCAATATAAGAGAATAAAATCATGGCATTTGCAGGTAAATAGATGGAGTTGTAGAAGATAATGCTAAGTGAAGTTAGCCAATCCTCCCCGCCCAAAATGCCAAATGTTTTCTCTGATATAAGGAGACTGATTCATAGTGGGGTAGGGAGGGGATCATGGAAGGATTAGACAAACCCTAGACAGGGCAGAGGGTAGGGAGAAGTAGGAAGAGGGTAGGGGGTTAGAAAGGATAGTGGAATGTGATGGAAATCATTATCCAAAGTACATGTATGAAGACACGAATTGGTGTGAATATACTTTATATACAATCAGAGATATGAAAAATTGTGCTCTGTATGTGTAATAAGAATTGTAATGCATTCTGTTGTCATATATAAAAATATACACAGATGTAAATGTTAAAAATGTAAATAAATAAAAACATGCAAAAAAAGAAGCATTATGAAAATGAATAAATAAATAAATAAATAAAATTTTAAAAGATCCAAAAACGAAAAAGAATTAAGTAGATCATTGTGTACTACAAGAAAGTAATTTTGACATACAAATATGGCAACAGTAAAAAGTAAATTGCAGAATATTAGGCAGAGTGTAATCCCATTGTTGTAAAAGGAAGGAAATAGGAATGAAGAGAGGAAGGAAGAGAAAGAGAAAGGCTGACATGTTCGTAAATCCAGTTTTCTAGAAGGACAGGCCATGAACTGGATAATGGTGTTTACCATCGACAAAGATAAAGAAGATTTTTACTTCTTAATTTTTTTTTTTATTCTGAAGTCTGTATTGCTTTTTTAATCTAAAAAAAAAGTAAAAGGCAAAATTCTTCCACTGAACTTTACCATTTTTCACACTTATGGTAGTTCGGGTGGGAATATTTCTGCCTGTTCTGATTGTTAAGGTCTTTGAAATAAAGACACTTGGTTCATATTAGCACAGGTCACTTACTATGGCCTGAATTGTGTTCCCTGAAAATTCATGTGTTGAAGCTCTAATGCCCAACAGTATGATATTTGAAGATGGGGCCTTTGAGACAGAATTAGATTTAGAGGGGATTATGGGAGTGGGACTTTCATGATGGGATTGGTGCACTTATAAGAAGAGAAAGAAATTAGAGAACTCTCTCTACTATGTACTCGTGTGAGCACAAACAGTTGGGAGGTGATCATTTGCAAAGGTAGGAAGAGATTCTTTTCAGTAATCAAACTGACCAACATCTTGATTTTGGACTTCCCAGCTTCCTGAAGAGTGAGAAATGAATGTCTATTGTTTGAGCCAAACAATGTGCATTATTTTGTTTTACCAGCCCAAGCTGACTAATACACCACTATAACCATCATATTTGTTCTTCCTATAGGTCGATGGAGTTATCTATTGAATTAAAAAGAGCCCGTATGTATCCTTTTGACCATTCTAGGAAATTTGTCAGGGATGTCAACTACATCTAGGACAAGGCCTAAGTAAACCCAAGAATAAAGAACACCTTCTTCTGGAAGCAGAATGGGCAGAGGAAAAAGAGATAGGACAAGCAACCCCAATCTCCCCTTCTGTCCCACTCTACCTTTCTCAGGCCTGGCTATACGGACAAGAAGTGAATGTGTGAGAGAATAACAAAATGAAAAAGAAACAGAAGGATTTTTTTTTTAAATCAACCTGAGACAGCAATCATAAAATTTAAAGAAATAACACATGTAATTGGTTTCCCCAAATCAATAAAACTTTGTTAAACAGTAGCTCTCCCCTACCCCATTATCCAGTTTTACTTTCCACTGTCTCAATTACCAGTGTTCAACCATAATTCTGAAAATGAAAAATTTCAGAAATAAACAATTTATAAATTTTAAATAACATTTATTATATTATATCATTACAACTATTCTATTATTATACCTAATTTAAATCTAAACTTTATCATATGTATGTACATATAGGAGAAAACATGGTATCTATAGGGTTTAGTATTATCTATGGTTTCAGGCATCCACTCTGTGTTTTGGGACATGTCCTACCCAAATAAATGGGGACTACTGTACTACAGTTTGTTTTTGCCTCTAGATTCATTCCCCCTGTTTTTAAAAGGGTGGGGGGACATTGAGTGACATTGTATTAACAAATCTTGCAATCTAATGCGACTAAGCTTCAAATCTAACTTTTGATGGATTAAACAACCTTGGACATATTGCTTAACTTTTTTGATCTCCATATTCTTCATCTGTAAAATGTGCCCCAAAATCTATGTAAAACCACGGTGCTGAAGATTCAGTGAATCATTACATGCAAAGTATCTGAAAACATGATTAGCATACAAGTGCTCATAATTGTGGGTTTCTTTCTTGCTTGACATTGACCACCCTCAAACTTGTCCTACAAGTAAGCCCTTTTTGTACCCACAGTCTTCCGCTATCACTCTGTTCCAGCATCTCTAGTGGGGGAGTGACTGGAACTCTAACAGCCCAGGATTCCGTAGAAGTGCTCCTACTCTTTTCCTCCTACAATATTGTCATTTCTCTCCTCTGCAACCTGTTCAGTCCCTAGTTCTCTGATTTCCACCTCTTTATCCCCTCCAAAGCTCAGAGAGCCTTAAAACCTGTGGGAACAATTTGGGGTCCAGTTCCCAGAGAATCATCTTTGATGGGCTGCATTTGGGACTTGGGTCCCAAGTTTACTCTCTGTGGTGATTCTGTACATTCTGTGCACATTGCCCACAGAGCCACCATCAAAACAGTGGTTCACATTGAATCTTCAACTGATCCAGAAATGGTCTTTGAGAAGAGAAACCATCTGTAAGTGTGGGGCCACCTGCACACTGTGAATACTATTCAGAGTGTTGCTAATTTGGCAAAGTTGGCTTGCAGAATAGGTCAAGTCAGAAACCTCAAAATAAACCTCAAATATGCCTTAAACCTTGTACAAATTCATTCCAAATATATATTGAACACCTGCTCTGTGCTAGAGGAGGTTTTGAGGATGGAACAGTGCAGAAGGTGACAAGGGGCCTTCCCCTGTGTATCTTGCAGTCTAGTGGGGACCCAGGACAAGGTAACACCTATGTGAGGAGTACTGAGAAGACGGCAGGACCTGGTAGCAGCAAAACAGAGATTGATTCAGGGAGGTACCCAGGCAAGTTCTCTCCAAGGAGATGACATTTCAATGATGAGAAACCATAGGAAGATCTGGAAAATAGCTTGTTCTAGACAGAAGGGCTAGGACACCATGAAAGAAATGGCCAGGTATGTCCAAGTCATATGACACCCAATTTTTTTAAGAATCAAACTCCACAGTGAATTTGCTAATGATGCTATTCTACTTCCAACCCTTATCAACAGAAATTATTTCTGTGACTGGGACTTCCAGGGAGAGTCATTGATACAAGAAGGGAGGCAGTGGGAACCAGTAGCTGTTAGGGTCTGTAAACAAGTCAGGATGGCGCCTGGCATTTTGCCAGAGGGAGTGGTTTGTGAAGTAACGCCAGCAAGCCATTAAGTGTGGAGATTCCTTATTGGTTGACTGCGGTATCTAGTTTATGTTAATTAAGATAAGCTGTGTGGAATGTATATATACCCCTCCTGTCCTACAATAAAGGGCTCCCACTCCTGCTGTATCAATGTATACAAGTTGCTCGTCACCCCCTGGTTATTTTGCTGCAGCCGGATGGTGGCCCATATGGGGAGCCCCGGGACACTCGGGGGTAAGTGACAAAAAAAAAGCTGCCCGTCCCTGGATAGGACAGGAGCAAATCTGCTCATCCCTAGGCAGATAGGGCGAGAGGAAAAAAATGGCCATTTTGAGAAAATGGAGAACATTGATACAGAATGTTTGTGTCTTGTTTTGTCTTGAAATGTTGTATTGTCTTTGTGACGAAAATATAGAAGGGGTATTAAGTAAATTACTAAGGGAAAAAGGCACCCCAGTGGAACCAAGAATAGTTAGGGCATGTGTTGATAAAAGCCCAGGAACTCTAGTCAGAAAGAAAAAGAAAGTTCAGAAGAAGAAGGATTATCAGGAAAAAAGTTGCAACAAAAGGCTATTACTGAATACTTTTCGTTACTGGAGGGTGCGTGAATCAGCGCGGCGACTGCCACGTGCGGGAGCTGGTCACGGCGCAGCAAGGACTTTCCCAGCAGCGGCAGCCGGCTCTTCCCTGCCCCCCCCAGCCTGGGAGCGGGACGCCACTGCGAGAGCCCAAATCCAAACCTGACCTGGAGGCACAGTTTGAAGGCTCTTGCTCCCTGAGCCCGGTGGCAGTTTGAGTCCGGAACACTCCCCGGATTCTCCCCGGGGGCCATCTGGGGCTGTCCTGGACGCTGCAGGCAGAAGACAGCCAGCGACCCTGAAGTTTGATCACTTCCAAGGCCAGTAACTACAATGGTTTTCCCACACCTGGAAGCTAATGAGTAATGAGCACTATTAAGGCTTATTTCAAATGTAAAAAACCTTGAGCTAATGTACTAAATTGTTCAGAAGGTTGTTTTCTTAGTGCCTGCTGGAATACTACAGGATTTTCTTTAGCCAGCATTGCCGGAGTTCCTGCCTTCAAGTGCTGGTGAGGATGAGGGTGGAAGAATTTCCAGTGTTGCTGAAAACCGGAGGAGACTTCGGATCAAGCTAGCTGCCTGCAGAACTTACCTGGACTGTGATTTACCTGGACTGTGAGTTAATCTATTGAGACACTGCTTTACCTGGACTGAGACAACAAACTGTAATCTACAACAAATTGTAACTCAGTATCTTTGCTAACGGTGTCATTGCTGGTATAATTTTTCCAAGGACTTCTTGCATGGAGCCATCAATTGGCTTGGTATTGTGGCATTTTGTATCCTCCCCTTCTGCTTGTAACAGATTATTTATGGTGTTTCTGTAAAAACCACTATGGTCGTTATTTAAATTAAACAAAAGGGGGAAATGTTAGGGTCTGTAAACAAGTCAGGATGGCGCCTGGCATTTTGCCAGAGGGAGTGGTTTGTGAAGTAACGCCAGCAAGCCATTAAGTGTGGAGATTCCTTATTGGTTGACTGCTGTATCTAGTTTATGTTAATTAAGATAAGCTGTGTGTAATTTATATATACCCCTCCTGTCCTACAATAAAGGGCTCCCACTCCTGCTGTATCAATGTACACAAGTTGCTCATCACCCCCCGGTTATTTTGCTGCAGCCGGACTGCGGCAAGTAGCCTTGTTTTTCTCTCTGAAAATTGATGCTAACTTCTTAAACAGGTGTTACAGAGGGCTGCTGATCCATCCATTGAGAAAATAACTAGAATTAAGAAGCATGGGCCTTTTCAGATTCAAAATGTCTAGTGAGGCTACTATTTCTGAGGCTAATTTTAAAGTTAAAATATCTCAATTTTTTTGAAGATCAAAAAGTTAGTCTATAATCTAGTTTTAACACACATTTCAACCAAGGATTAAATTTTAAAGGCATATTAAGACATATTAAGACAGACCATCTAGCCCCCCAAAGAAGGATGTGTCAACCAAAAATGACAAAGCACAGGCTCCAGCCTGACACAAGTGCATGAGCAGAGGCGAGTGGGATGGTGAGGGCCCCCTTTGCTTTGGTGTGCTTCCAAGTTCTCCAAGGTTGTTCACAGTCTCAACTCATCCTTGATCTCAATGGGGTTGCATCCTGAAAAACCCATTGTAAGTTGAAAACATCGTATGTAGAAAACGCCTTTGACATATCTAACCTGCAAAATATCAAAGCTGCCAACACAGCACACTGCAGAGTGTCAGTTGTTGCCACTCGTGAGCTCCTGGATGACTGGGAGCTGAAGCCACTGTCTCTGCCCTGCATCTCTAGTTTCAAACCAAATGTCACTAGCCAGGGAAAAGACCAAATTCAAAATTCAAAGTATGGTTTCTACTGAATGTGCATTGTTTTTGCACAATCCTAAAGTCCCAAAATTGTCAAGTTGAACCATTTCAAGTCTGAACCATCTGTAGTGGAAAGGTGGAAGGACTTGAAGCCAGCAGTCTAGGTCCAAACTCTCTCTGTCACACTTCTGGCATGCCCCTTACCTCTCCCCCTGCCCTTCTCTGGGACCCTCTGAAAAACAAGACAATGTTTATTCTTCCATTCAAGTTGGTAGTTGATATTGAGTAGTAGTTTTCAGACTTTCTCTTTCTTTTTCTGTTTTTGCAGTACTGGGAATTGAACCACATTCTCAGCCCTTCTTATTTCTTTATTTTACTTCAAGCAGGGTCTCATTAAGTTGCTCAGCCTGGCCTCAAACTTGCAGTCTTCCTGTCTTAGCCTCCTGAGTCTGGTGTTACAAATATACATTAATGCTCAGGACTTCTTTATCACTACTAGTGCCCCCCCACCTTTTTTTTTCTACTGGAGATTGAACCCAGGGCCTTGTGTATACCGGGCATGCACTTGACCTCTAGGTTATATCCTCATCCCTTCCTGCTGAAATCTCAGCACCAAAAGATAAAACTGAAGATCCACAAGTTGCAGGTTCCTCTCCTTCCCCAGAGCATCTGGAACATACCTCTCTATAGCCTAGACCAGTGTTTGAAAACTGCCCCTGTGACCTTTAGAAGGTCACAACCAATATTTTTCATTGAAGTAAGAAAGAATAGACAGAAAATATCAGAGTGTTCCACACATAATAAGGATAAGTATTATTTCATGAAAAGGTTGATATATTCACTCAACAAATATTTGATAAACAAATATTCAATGCCAATGTGACAGGAAAATGGACACTAAAATTAGGTGAATAAAACAGATACAAATTCTTGTCATGATGATATTATAAATACATATTATATTGAGTAAAATATCTCTACATATATAGACATCTATATCAAACATACAAGTATATATTGAAAGAGAAATGATTTTGAAACTCACTGAAATAATCCTTTCAGTACATCCTGGAGTTTGTGATTTAAATCGGAGCTGTTTTAACATTACTTTAAAACTTCACAGCTCTAGAATATAATTATATGTTTCTAAGCCTTTTGTATACCATTTACTCAGTGGCATTTTTAAACATTTAATGATGCTATCAATTGACTAATGAAGACAATTTACCAAATTGCTGTTTGGGAATATAAAACTTAAATCTCTACTGCCTGGGCCAATGCACTGAGGTCACAGGACAGGCCAGGGTCAATCTCAGGGTTCTTGGTGGCAGAAAGTAGAAAAGGCCATCAATATAGATCAACTATCATGTCTCAATACTATGTAAATCCACATAAAAAAGCATATCTCCTGTTTCCTGGTCTTTAGCCTCTTGCATTTCTTAACTCAAGGTAGACTTTCTTTCTTGAAGTCTTCAAGCCCCATAGCTGGAGTGACCTCCCTCTTCAATAGTTAGCTCTTTATTACAACTTCTGCTCTAGAAACTCTTGTCAGACTTCATTGTACATACAGATAACTTGGGCTCTTGTGAAGATGCAGATTCTTATTTGATAGATATAGGTATTGCCTTTCTAGCAAACTCCTAGGTGACCATAATATAAGTAGTAAGACAGCAGAGCACACACACACACACCTGCACATGTGCACACATGCTTATGAATGGTTAATCCATGTGTTGAGGTCAGGGACTACAGTTTACTTATCTCTAGCCCTCTGATGGCAGGAAATTAGATGGTTTGTGTACTATGGTCTAGAATGTTGACTGATTCTAAAGATTTTTTTAAAATATTTATTTTTTAAGTGTAGATGGAGACAACACAATGACTTTATTTTTATGTGGTGCTGAGGATGGAACCCAGGTCCTACCCGTGCTAGGCAAGCACTCTACCCCTGAGCCACAATCCCAGCCCTCCTAAAGATTTTTTTCCATTGTAACCATAGGACTGAAACATTGTGAAATGACCAAGTAAATGTTAATGATTTGTATTCTAAACATCACCTCCACCATTTTTCACTGGAAATCTTTATCTGCTTTATTGTTCATGGTCATTACAAATACCACGGAAAATGTCCAAACAACAGTGTGACTCCCAGTGGAAGACAGCAGCTCTGCATCACTGCTAACTAGTACAGAAACATTCTATGTAAGAAATATCTATAAAAATAACAGCCAACATAAAACATTAAAAGGTTTTTATTTCCACTATTGAATTTTACTTACTTGAAAAAAAAATTTAGTCCTTAAGACTTCTGTAAATTACAAGTTCCAAACTATATGATAGTAGATAGAATTCAATCAGCACATACTTTACACGTGTGTTGTAAAATTAGTTGCCAACAATTAAAAATAGAGTAATTTCACAGAAAATAATCCAAATTTCTGGTTTGTCTTGAAAAATCAGAAGACCTGAATTCACTGGTCCTCTATCCCTCACTGAATTATGAGAAGTAATAAATTTTAGACAGGCTCTGAATTTTCCATTGATATTGCTACCTCAGTCTCCTAGGCTGTGGGTTTGCCAACCCTGAACTAGAAGTAAGGTCTCTTTGTGTATTTACATTATAATTTGTATTTTACATCAAATTTGTATCTTCCCCAGAATCTATTTAACATTTAAAGTTGTATTAAGATACTTATAGACTCGCCCCCATTTTCTTCTCTCAGCAAACATGCTTTTATCATATTGGCAGTTTCCTCCATATTTTATTTATTTTTTTAAACAGATACAACACAGTTTTAAGCATTTATTTTATTTATTCATTTTTATGTAGTGCCAAGGATCGAACCCAGTGCCTCACTCATGCTAGGCAAGCGCTCTACCACTGAGCCACAACCACAGCCCCAGTTTCCTTCATATTTGACTACTGTTAATCAGTCTCTTTTTCTCCTTGAAAAGTTACATGAAGAAATTCTAGTACAGACACATTTGTAGCTAGTAAATGTATGAAACACTTAACAAAAGACAATGGAATGTGTCTGACCTAACTTTCCTATGTACATACATGAATACACCACAGTGAATCTCCACATCAGGTACAACTGAAAGACTGGGATTCTAATTAGCATATAAGATACACTCCAGGTTTGTATAAATATATCAAAATTTACTGTCATGTATAAATAAAAAAAAACAAATAAAAAACTTAAAAGGACTTAACAAAAGTAGATAATCACAAACTTGTTTAGAAAATTGGTGGTAGGAGTTCTATCGTTCAAAATTAAAGGTTTACAGAGCTTCATCGTATTTCTCCAATGAAAGTGATGTGATTATAGATACTAGAATTAATTGGTCTAAAATACATTTGTATAAAAATGGTCTCCACTAATGACAAGGTCACTCATGCTATGTAGGTTTAAAAGAGTAAGAAGACAAGCCACCTTAACATGTGCTGTATGATACTGGACGCAGCTCAGGAAGTGATACCTAGAAAGTCCTCTGTCCTTATTGCTCCTGCATTACTGCAAACACACTTCCTTGGACATTTTGTGCCTACAGTTCTCTCTCTGATCAGAGAATGCTCTCTGCTCAGATATTCACACGTCCTGAATCCTCTCTATAGTCAGTCTCTGTGCAGATGTCTTTTGGGAAAGAAACCCTCTTGGACCAAAAGGGCAGCCTCCACACTAGCATCTACTTAACTCTGAAGTGTTTTTCCCCAGGCCATATTTTGCTCCCTGACATAAACTCACTGATATCTGCTTCTACTTCCATGCTCCCTTCTAGATGTAACTCCCATGAGAAAAAGAACTAGTTTTATCCCAGTCCCTTGAATTGTGCTGGAACATTGTAGAAAACATCTGATGAATGAACAACTCAGTAGCTTTCTGAATAATTAATTTTGTTTCCCTTTTCTCCTGTTCTAACACTTGCCATTTAAGAGAGTATTGCTTACCATCTCGTTCATTAAAGACAGAGATCCAGTGCATTTCTCTACTTAAGTTCAGGTTTCTCTGAAGAGGAGAGTTCAGCAACTAAGGAAAAGGGTATTTTCTCCTCTTCCTACTTATTACCTGTTTTTCTATTTGCGGTTTTAGGACTCTGCTTTTCACATGCAATCTACTTCGTCATATGTGGATTACCATTCCCTGAGCTACTTTTTTCAAGTATGATTTTATATGATGGAACAGGAAGGGAAACTCGGATGCACCATTCTGACTTCCTCTCTGTAGCCCTTAGCACAGAAGGTGAAGAGTATTGAACCCAACACACCCCTTCCTGCACACATCCCTCCCATCATCATGTGAAGGATGGCTAGCTAGCTCGCCTCTTATCAGGACATCATGCATGGAAGTCAAGTGGTAAAAAAGAGTGGTGAGAGAATTTCAATTCTTTTCTGAAATGCTTTAACTTGTATTTTTCTATATTGTTGATATATTCAACCCCACCAAGGCAAATCTTCAAGGATTCAGTGGCTAACATTACCGATAATGTTGTCACAATAGTTGCATTTTTGAGAAACCATGAATATGTTTCTAAAGAGCACATCGAGAAGCAGATTCAAAAGCATGTTCAGTGAAATGACCAACTTCTGTACCCTGCCCTGGAGCCCTTTCAGCGCAACCTCATTTATCAGTGAACTTTCAGGAGCATATATGCCAAGAGTAAACAATTCTCTTTCATTCTCAAGTGGAGAGAGAACAGAAATGAGTTCCACATTCTCTCCACTGTTTTTGCTGTCCTTAACTTGAGAAAAGAACTTATCTCTCTCTCAAAGAAAATATGGTCACATATTATAAACAGACAGGCTTCTGAAGTGCTGCGGAAAAATAGTATTCTGAGATATTCAATGTACAGAGTCCTTATACAGATTAATAAATGTATAGATTGCAGAATATTTAGCTTATTGCTATGATAGAATATTCATTTGGGACAAGACATGGAGAAGTCTTTATTTTATTGCAATGACATATAAATTCCCAGATTTGCTCTTTTGCACAAAGAACTCATAAATGTATAATTAAATAAAGTAAATGTTTTATAAGTTCCTTTTGAAAAGAGAGAAGGTAAATGTCAACCTAGTAACACAGGTTTCTAATATATGTTGTGAAGTGGCAACAAAAATTTGAATGAAAAGGAGCACCCACAGGGTGTTTGTTGTAGAATTCCTTGACACTGTGAGCACATGGATTCAATTGTCCCCTGACATCTGTGCTCCTATACCAGGTGAATCTGTCCTATAGCAGATAACTTCCTGTTGGAGCCTTGCTAGGGTAGGACTTCCAATCCCCCATCCCAGATCTTCTTTTGCAACTTTCTAATTTTGTGGCCATATCTTCTAAAAGAAATCTATTTAAAGTTTTGAAAAATTATGAAATCATTATAGTCGCTTATGATAAAAATGATTTATTGTCTTACTTATTCTTTCTCCAGGAAGGTAGTTTGTGTTTCAGGAACCCTACTGTATACACTATCCATGTGCATCTGTTATCAAAATAGTTTGGGTGGCCATTTGCATGATTTCCATCCAGTTGCATGAATTTAGCGGAAAGACCTTTTAAATCATGCTTCCGTGTAACCACTAGGTACTACACAGAAATGTGTAATGTTTTTTTAAATTAAGGCTGTCAGTTTTTAAAGGGAAGATTTCTAAGCCTTCTGTTTCAGAGAAGAGTATAAACCGGTAGAAGACTAGTATCTTTTGGAAACCAGGAAGTCTAAGAAAGAAAAAAAATACAACTATTAAAATGCACATACACTGCTGGCTGGCACTGTTGTGACAGCCAGCAGTATCAGCGTCAGTCAATTATCTTCACAAATGCCTCTTGTGCTAATGAGCACTCACAAAAATCAGCAGACTTTTCTGGCAAGGAGAAAAGATCAGTTTCATTGCTTGCAGAACTAATTCAGGGTACAAAAGTGAAGGCTCCACCATCGCTGCCTCTTTTACTGCTCCTTTTGTAAAGGCTTTTGATGTGCACTGAAGAGCAGGGCCTGTTTGGGCCTCTCCATCTCCAGTTCATTGCCTGCCATTAACATACATATCCATATGAAAAGTTCGCTAAGTCACTAACAGCTGTCCAGAAAGGAGTTTGAGAAGGAAAGCGAAAAAGGACCGATTCCTTCTCAAAATGCTGACAATACTATTTAGCCCCTTTTTGGCAATGATATACCTAACTTTTTAAAGCCGCCTTTCACTCCAAAAGGGACTAGGCATAATACAACAATTCAAACACATAGTGGTTTTCATTTTGAAACAGTCATTTGCTGTATTCAGGGGGGAAAAAGTCTATAGTTACCAGATGCAAAGGAAATCCATCATTCATGATACATATGTATATGGTGCACGCACACACATACACGCACTCACACATGCTCATTCTGTATTGTTTTTG
Source organism: Marmota monax (assembly GCF_021218885.2). Classification (NCBI taxonomy): domain Eukaryota; kingdom Metazoa; phylum Chordata; class Mammalia; order Rodentia; family Sciuridae; genus Marmota; species Marmota monax. Next base: position 7,034,380 of record NW_026693933.1, on the reverse strand, counting down.
CAGGGCCCTAAATAACCTCACATCTTCCATTTAACGCAGAGGAAAACCCCCCTGCAGCAGATGCTTGTGAGTGGTTTTATACCCATTGCCTTCTTCAATTTATGAGACTGACAGTTATCTATGGTCGATTTGTTATCAACAGATAATATGTTAGTAAAAGAAAATACTATCAGAATTGCACCATATTTTTTTTAAAGTTTAAATAATTTCTCTCCAGAGGAGTTGATGAAAACTCCTTTTAAGATAAAAGAAAAAAAAATCCAAGTCATAGAAATATATGGGTCATGGTTATAAAATAGAGGATTTGTATGATGTATTTTCAAGTTTGATAAGACATGTTTAAGATAACTGTATAATCGGGTGGCTCTGACATATCCCTGGTCAACTCTTTCTCTAAGAAAGAATGAAGATCAGTAAATAGCAGAGGGAAATAGTTAGCGTTCCTTTCAGAAAAGGCTCTGAAGGCCACAGTGGGAAGAAATAAGTAGATTTTAAATTAATGAAAAAGTGTGCTTCTCTATCATTTGGTCTCGGGCTGGTCTGGGGCTTGTCTTGGGCTTAGTTTTGTCAAATGCAGAAAAAAAGCAAGTGATGGATAAATACTTCTTCTCCCAACCCCCTGGAGTTCATGACCCTGAGGCCATCTCAAAGCAAATGGTGCACCCAACATTTGCTGGGCTTGAGCTTGAAAATGAGGGGAGGCAAATCTGTCAATTACCAACATAGTTTACAACGAGTACATGTCTTTCTTTTTCTTTCTCTCTTTCTTCCTGCCTTCCTTCCTTCTTTCTAAATCAGAATCCAAATGCTGGGGAGAACTACCAGCTCCCAGTTCTGTAAAGATTTTAGTCCTGTAAGGATCCTCCCACCATGCAAAAACAGCTTGTGCCATATAAAAACCAAGACTTTAATCCCACTTGTTGCTCTCCCCGCCCTACCCCTTTTTCCACCACCCCCCCCCCCCGGTTTTTGAGCCTCTTTACAGCAGCATCTCTCCCAGATCAGTCACTAAAAATCTTTAACTTTGCCTATTTTGATCTGAAAATTAAATCTTATTTATTATGCATCCTGTTTGTTGTCCTTGAAGAACCCCAGCATTCATTTAAAGGGGTCCAGAATGACTTCTTAAACACATTTCTCTCTTTGCTGCAATTAAACAAAGTGGAGCTGTGATTAGTCCTCCACAGGGGGGAAAGAAAAAGACACCCTTGAATCAAAATGCGGGGACCTGGCTGGGCATTATTGCCTCACAATGCAGGAGTTTATTGCTGAAACCTGCTTATCCCCCAGCTCCGCACTCCATGGGAACTTCAGTCAGGTGGAAAGTTATTCTCTTCTCTGCAGCTTGAAGTAAGACCCACTAAAGCCCCTAAAGCTCTTCCTAGTAACTGAGACATTTAGGATCATCTTTATGGGAGTTTTGCATGAGCTTCTGCTTTTTGTTGCGCTTAGGAGAGTTAATGATGAGCTTTCACTGGCTTCTCTCTCTCTCTCTCTCTTTTTTTTTAACCTAAGCCAAAAAGCGCCTGTTTAAGTTAAGTACCACCTCCCTCTAGCCCTTGGGAAACCACTCAAGAGGGCTTTGCTTGGCTCTGTGTTCATGACACATAATGAAAACAATTTTACGCTGTGGAGGGAAGTATTGGGCAATTACTGATGTAACAGCCACCTGCAGTAGCGAGCCCTGGCTGCAGCAGTGCGCGGTTCATGAATATTTTATGGTGTGATGTTATTTTGAATGGCTGGGGCAGGTGAAGGGGGCCGAGGGTGTAATAAGTAACTCTGCTGGAGGCTGTGTAGCTGCTCTGTTTCCCCGCGGAGCCCACAGTGTAACACCAAGAAGCATCCTGACCCTGCCTGGATGAGGCAAGGGCAGCTGGGGCTGAGGCAAGATGCTGTGACAAGTCACGGTGGGCACCCTTTACAAACCCTTGTCTGCCGATTTTACACACGATGTCCAGCTTGAAAAGCCACAGCATCAATCTTGTCTGATTTAATTTGATAAATTAAGTGTGGATAAGGATTAAATGAGAATTTTGTAATGGAGAAAACTTGTCCTTACTCTTTAATCCAGTTAAGATAGTATGGGAGAAACCCTATAAAATATCAAGCAATGACTAGAGAAAGCAAAGTTAGAGAGAGACAAGACAAATCGCTCTTTGCTTTAGTCACATTTCATCCACATAGAAGGTGAATGAAAATGCTAGTCTTTGCTTTCTGGTATTTGCATGTGAAATACATGGAACCCATGGGCACACATTATCTATCACCATACGTGTATATTTTATGGAGGATCTTGGAAATACAGGAGGGAAATAGAGATCGCAACATGCTTTACATAATAAAATGTGGCTATTGAGAACTATTCATGAATAGGTGGAATATTTTGTGTATCATTTCATTTTTCAAATGTTATTTTCCTAACAGGACGTGTCAAGATTTAAACTGAGTATCATAGCATAAAGAATACGTTTCTAGCATTTCAGACTTTGTGATTCTTTCTTACTGCCATATTTAAGGTATCAGCACAAAAATCATATTGTATATGACTAAGATATAAGCAGTGTAAAAATTATTTTACATGGCAGTTGTATTTCTATAGACTGGAACAGTATGAACAAATGCTACTTATCCAGACAGTTGATGGAAATTCAAAAAAAATACAGTGTAAGGTTCTTTTAAAAATCTTTTCAAATGTGGTGTGTGTGTGTGTGTGTGTGTGTGTGTGTAGAATGGCAGAACGTACTGTAGAGGAAGCGCCTGAGAAGGTTGTACATCAGACTTTAGGCTGAATAGCTTTCTCGTAGAGAACACGCTTAGAAAAAGATACAAAAGATTTACAGAATCCTTGGACACAAATTGGCATAGAGAACAGAAATTCTGAACAGAAGCACAGAAGGAAAATGTAGCCCACTCGACGTTTTGAGAATAATGTGGGGCAACAGAGAAATTGCCAGAGTGACAATTTGAAGATTATAAAAGATACTCTTTAATTTTTTGTAAGCGGTAGTTTTATAGGTAGGCTCATAACATTTCATAATATTAATTTAGAGCTTGTACTAGAATGAAATAATGTGGTGATATGTTAAATTTTCACTTTAACATTCACCTTATAATAGAACATTGAAGTACCATTGCTTCTACTCATTGACAATCCCATTTACACTTTAAAAATTATAAAATCAGGATGACAAAGATGGTGTTTTGCAATCTGGGCATGAGCTACTTTATCAAATGGCAGTACATTACCTAAATTCTAATCTTATTTAGAATTGGCACTACCATCTAGCTTGTCCATTGGAAGAATTGTCTCAGCTTGCTTGAATATGCCATTTTTGATCTGTGTATACAATGGCAGTCTTTTAGATATTGGTACTTTTCATTAACAAAGAGGAAATGATGACATCAGATGATCTTGATAAATCATGTCACCGCGAGTCACCTCTCTTCACAAACAGGTTAAATCCAAGAGAAATGCCATAAAATACTCAGTGGTATTAGTATAGCAATATTAATAGAAATAAACATACATTCAAGAAATTCCAAAATATTTAATTTTATCTCACTATATGCATTTTTTCTGCTTCAGAATATATGTTAAATGTGCCCTGATTAGCAATTTATCAAGATCAAATTATTAACATGCAGTAAATTTCAGATTCTTGTAATTAGATTTTTAGCTTGAGATGTTAAACTCTGTATATAAACGACATTATTTAAAAGCCTGTCTTCTAAAAGAAAATTGCTGTTTGACAATTCTATAGAATATTCAAGAAAGGTAATTATACTTCTCGGAGATGCAGGTGTTGAATAAAGTCACTGCTTCAAATTTTGCAGAAAACTCTAATAAGGAAGAGAAAGGAGAGGTGATAACATGACTCTGTTGCCAAATCTTTATCCTCAGCATATCAGCTTGCATTGTCTCCTCCTTTGCAGTCATATGACAATGACCCTAAGGAAAAAAATCCTGCCAGTCCACCAGTGCAAAGAGACAGATGCCCTGGAAAATTCTCGGGGTACTGATACTTTCAAATCAGATATTGAAATAAAATATCAACAACAAAACATGGGGCCATGTATATATATATTTTTTTAATCAAAGGAGTGTCAAGAAAAATGACCACAGTGAAACTTCATGTTGACTGACTTGCTTCTACAGAGATGCTCAGGACTTTCCCACTCATTCATTTACTCAAGTACAGGTAGCAAATTTATTCTTGAGACTTACAAATTTAACCAAACGCTTAGCTAATTTATTTAATTCAAATTTAGCATTCTGTAATATTAAGAAATGTTGGGTGTAGGGAAGTGATAAATGTTTTTAGTGTATTAAAAAGTTAAACAATTTTCATGGACAGCAGTGTTTTAGACACAGAATGTACATGCACACATCTCTGTGCATGCTTACACACACACACACACACACACACACACGGCCAGTGTTATAGGAATGGGTATTATATGGGATGTTGAGTCCTTTATCAGCAGATAACTCAGATCTTTTCTGCATCTGAACATACATGAAGTCTCTGGAAGACATTTATGTCATCATTTTTTCAAACTGAGTGGAGAACAGATCATGGGTCAATAAAAATTAAACCTGCAAAAAGTCAAAGGGAACACAAAGGTTTTAGTTGTCGAATGCTTCATTCTCCTCTTGACTTTTCTCAGTGTTTTTAGAACAGATGTTCATAATTGTGTGCAAACTGAAAAAGAAAAGGCATGTATCCTGATATCATTTTTAAAATCTCTAAACTCTTCCTGTGTGTTTATTTTTAAAAAATTAAGAATAGAGAAAGCAAATCACAACACTTTCTCATTCTCCTGCTTAAAGAATACCCAGATAATGATTCTTATGTCCTTAATTTTGCTAAAGATCTCTTGCCCCCATTCTCTTTGCTATCTGGATGTAATTAGATTTCATTAACACCTTAATGAAATTAACACATTAATACCTTAATGTGTCTTAAGGTATTTTTCTACCAAATACCTTAAGACACATCCCTGCTACTCGCCTTTATTCAGTGTCTCAGCTTACTATAGTGCTTACCGCTTATTTTTCAAGGGAGTGGACTTGCATTGCTATTTAACTCTTTTCTTTTTTGTTCTTCTGGGGATCAGATCCAGGGCTTCACACATGCCAGGCAAGCACTATACCAGTAAGCCACACACCCCAGACTATTAATTAACTCTTTCATATGTATGCATAGACTATATTGCAAATGGTGCTGCTTCTAGGCTGTGCAGTACTGTGACAGGATCACCAATCCCTTAAATTAATAGCTTCTCAGTGGTAGATAGTGTTGGGAAAAGTATAAACGGCAGCCATACCCCAGAGAAAAAACCCCAACATGGCGCCTAAGCACCTCTTCTTCCTACCTTCTTCTTTTCTGCAGTGGCGCGAAAAGTTCCCGCCCGTGTGAACTCCCCCGCCGGCGCCAATTTCAAATCTCGCTGGCGGGGAACCTGTGCCCCAATGAGAACTAATTCCTGGGCTCCGGAGCTGATATCTGAAAGAACTTGCCAATAAACGGGTTGCCTGCCATTTATCTAAGCCCTACCATCTCCCCCTTAGTTCTATATAAGCACACTGCTTTTTGCAATAAAATTGGAATTCTCCCGGCCAAGTGTCTTTGCGTGGGGAATTCTTTCAGATAGCATGTTTCTCACCCTCTCAATCCCTCGCTATGCTTTGCTAGTGTTCTTCCCATACCTGGTGGTCAATGAAAACAAACTCACCAACTTCAAACTACTCCATTCCCTGCTTTTCCATTTGAACACAGCAACCTCAGTTTACAAAGAGCTATCCACAGATAACAGGTTCTCACTTCCCACCACAGCCTTGTCAGAATACCAGAGAAATACTTTCATCCTGGGGCTGGAGATACAGCTCAGTTAGTAGAGTGCTTGCCTCACATGCACAAGTCCCTGGGTTCAATCCCCAGTATACCCCCCACCCCCCCAAAAAAAAGAAATAATTTCATCCTTAGTGTGCATATGAGGGAGTGGAATGGGTCTCTGAACCTGGCAGTGTCTACACTTGAACTCTGTCCCCTCCTTCCCAATCCAGTGTGTCTGCTACTGTCCTACAGAGCCACCTGTCTTCCCATAGTTGAGTCATAAGAATTTGACTTTAAAGAAGTGAAAAGTGGTTACATATTAGCCAAGGCCTGGATTGGGAGGCTGTTTCTCCTAGGCTTAGGCAGGAAACTTGGGGTGAAGGCAGCCACAGATAGGCTGCTGCTGTAGCATTGCCTCAGATCAGTGCTGGGCAAGGGCGAGGAGAGAGGGAGAAATGTTCCACTGTGGTTAATGGATTCAGTGATTTCAGGGTCTTCTGGAAGCAAATAGGTCTTAGAGCTCCCCAACTACCTCTTAGTGCTAAAGGAAAAAAAAAAAAATCCCAGGGAATGTAGACACACCGTGACGGCTTTAGACACTGGGTGGTTTCTCTCCTCATGAATAGAAATAACGTCTAAGAGACTTGATGGGTAGAAAATTTGTAGTTTCTTCTATGGCACTTTCACAAAGGAAATTGGCCTTCAGCTAATAATGAACCATGTTGGTTATGATTTCTTCTTTGAAGTTCACTTCTCTAAAGCAAGGCTTTGGGAAATAGCATGTAGGTGTCATGGAGTTTTTATTAACCCACATAGAGCTGTTGGACCCCAGGATTCACTCTAAATTTCTTTTAGGACTCAGTAGGTGCACCATTTCATGTGAAAAACACCTTTAGATGACGCTAAACAAAAATTCTAGAACATTCTGTGGGTTTCTGGGAAGTAAATCCTACTTCACCGAATTTCTCTCACATCACCTTTGCCTTCCCTCCTCACAAATCAGCCACACAGATTATTTCTGTCCTTCAAAAGCAAGTTTTTCCCTGCCTTGTAGTTGCTGTTTCCTTAGAGGGGAATGCTCTTCCCTAGAAGATCTGGCAGACATCTTCTTTTTTATCCAGTCTCAGACTGAAAATCACTCATTGAAGAGAGGCTCATTTACAGTTGTTCTTCATTGTCACAGCATCTTATTTCATTGTTTGGGTAACAGTCATGATTATCTGAAATTACCTTTTTAATGTATTTCCCCCACTGCTCTATGAGTCTTATCTGCCTCTTTGACTCCTGATTCCCAATGTTTACAACAGTCCTGCCACATACCAGGTACTCAAAATAATTTGCTGAGTGTATGTTAATGAATTGCTAGGTTGAGTGAAGAATTCACAATTAGAATTATATTACCTTGCATTCATTGAGCACTTTATAATTTACAAAGCATACTCACTATCTCATTCATCCTCTGAGAGTCCTGTGTGGCGGGTCAGGGAGTGTGTTTTATGCCCCATGAGACCTGAAGTTCCAAGAAGTGAAGAAAAGCTGACCTGGCACTGCAAGATCCTTGCTAATCCTATTCATTCCACCACCAGTAGAAAAGATTGACCTAGAAAAACAGCAACAACAATGGAGTCAACTTTATCTCCTATTTCAAGCAAACCAAATATAAAAGTCTTTATAATCTTCATTGAAAAATAAAACAACAAAACTTGAATCTTACTTGATTCTGAAATTTAGGTCAAATTGACTTCACAAATAAACTTTATTCAATAAACAGCTAAACTTATATTTGTTAAGTGAATGTGCTATGGTTTAGATATGTGGTGTTCCCCAAAAAGCTCATGTGTAAGACAATGCAAGAAATTTCAAAAGTGAAACAATTGGGTTATGAGAGTCTCAATCTGATTAGTGAATTAATCTTTTGGTCAGGATGAACTGGGTGGTAACTGTAGGCAGGCAGGGTGGGGCTGGAGGAGGTGGGTCAAAGGGGGTGTGCCTTTAGGGTATTTATTTTGACTTTGAGAGGATCTCTCTCTCTCTCTCTCTCTCTCTCTCTCTCTCTCTCTCTCTCTCTCTCTCTGCCAGATTCCCAGGTCCTTTCCTCCACCATACCCTTCTGCCATGATGTTTTGTCCCACCTTGGGCCTCAGGGAATGGAACCAGCTGTCTGTGGATTGAGACCTCAGAAGCTGTGAGCCCCCAAATAAAGTATACTTCCTCTAAATTTATTCTTGTTGAATTTTTTAGTCACAACAGTGAAAAAGCTGACTAAAACAGAATGTTGAATGATTCTTAATTGTATGTATATGGCTATGGTTATTTGGGAGTTATAACAATAATTCAAGACAGAATTTTAAGAGACATCATATTAGTATTAATGTAGTGTAGCAAAATAAAACAACAAAACTTGTACTAGTTAATCTAGCAAAGGCAACTATAAGATTACTTAATTTCTGGTGTTAAAAATCAAATGTTTAAAAGATAGAAATTTAAATTCTAAGCTTTTTTTTTTCTTAGAGACTATGTCATTATAATACATAAACATCTGGACTCTTACAGCTGGAAGGAACTTCCATAATTTAATCCTCTAGTTTTACAAGTGAAGAGGCTGAGTGGCCTGAGTAACTTACCCAAAGTAACCAGGTTGGTGGTAAGAAGTGAGTCTCCATCTCAGATGTTTTTGATTCTGTTCCAGTATTCTCCATCAAATGGTGTCTCTAATACCAAATCAAAGGAATTTGAAATGTGCCACAATTCTAAAGCAAAACTTTGCTTTTTAATGTAAATATAAACCTCATATCTTTTTAAAAAGTGATTAATCAATTCTTTTTTAAAAATATTTTTACTTGTAGATGGACACAATACCTTTATTTTGTTTATTTATTTATTTTTTTTATGTGTGCTGTTGACAAACACAGTGCCTCATGAGTGCTAGGCAAGCACTCTACCACTGAGCCCCAGCCCCAGCCTGATTAATCAATTTTTAATGATGAGAAAATACTTCATCCTGTACTTGGATGAAAGGGAAAGAGTCCCATTTTTTCTGGAAAACTATAAAGGAGGAGAAACCAACCTGTGGTCCATCAACATTTCTACTGAGTTTTAATTCTATTCCTACTGAAGAGGAAAATTAGTAACTTTTGTGGATTCTTCTGAAAAAAAATTCCAGAATAATGAAGTTTTTTAGATGCTAAACCAATACTTGCTGTATTTGAGTGACAGTGATTAAAAATAACATTATAAATAAGAAAGAAACATGAGGGTTCTTGAGATGGTAAAGAATGGGTAGAACTTGATACTACTGTGATCATGCTTGTGTATGTCAGGAATTTACAATGCAATAGCCAAGCATATGTGAAGCCAGGGAATGGCATTGTTCAGCTCCATAGGAGATGCATATCTTATATTTATTTAAAAGACCTTTTAGAGGCAAATGCCATATCTCGAAGTGTTACGTGGAATTTTGTGATGGTAGACAGGTTTATGTCATCAGAATGGGAAGACCATATTGATTCAGGGAAGAAGATAAAGATTTTTTTGTCATTGTTATAAATTAAATTACTTCCGATTTTTGACTAAGTAGTTTCCTGTACACCTAACAGAGATGAGGACTAGAACAAAAAAAGGAAGAAACCCATAAAGAAGAACTGTGATAAGACCCTTGGAGCAATGATCCTAATTTTATTTCACCATCTCAGCCCAGGTGAACTGGGAGAATTATATTCAGGACAAGGCAAACCACTGACTATGGAAAGAAGCAGTAGCTATTGGTGGGGTTATGTAATGTGCCTTTCTGTTAACTGAACTGATTTGTTTATAGGTACTTTATAGTGTATTTTGTCTCTAAATAACTACCCAACAGAGTCAAATATGCCTTCATCTTGGTTAATAAGATAAAAGATGGAAGAAATTTTAAAAAGCTATTCACTTGAGGACACCATGTAAGCTGTCTAAACCAGAGTCTTGCAGAACCAGTGTGGTCAGATAAATTAGTTGGTTAGGGAGACAGCATTTATTGAGTTTTCTGTGTATCTGTGGTTTGGGAGGTAGAAGGAAAGTCAGAAGCGTAGTCATTATTGGCAAGAAGTTTACAATTACATCTTAAATTATAAACTAAGAGGGTATCTCTTACGTGGCTTTGGGCAGATCACTCAACTTTTCAATCTTGGTTTGTGCAAGATTTATATGAGTATTGCTATGAGAAATATCATAGCATGATGTTGAAGAGCACAGGCTTTGGATCCAAACCAAACCACACTTGATTCTTGGTCAACATGATATGATATTGAGCAAATGATCTGACTTTTCTGTGATGCCTGACACAAAGTACGCCATAAATGGTAGATATCATCAATAAGAATGACAGATTAATTTTATTAAACACAATCAGAGTTGCATATAAGCCCCACCCCAATTTGTGGTTGTTACTGTAATCAGAGTCAAATAAATGTCTTCTAAGAATAACTCATGATAGAGATGAATAGTAATTTGACAATATTTATAAAGTTTTAAGTATTTACATCCAATAACAGAGATGTGGAACACTGAAAAATCACAGAATGAACACATAAAATTGTAGTACAGAGATGTTCATGGCTGATTGTTTGAAATAGCAAGTATTTGGGGAAAACCAAAATTTATTTAATAAGAATAATAATTACTAATTTATAGCATATTAATTATATTCTAAGTATTGTTGTAATTAAATAATAGTTGGTTTCTGGCAAAAACCCCTATGGAGTGGATAACATTATCATCCCTAATCTAAAGGCATAGCAAATAATTATGTATATTATTTGTACTGTCCTAGAATGTTGTTAAGAACAAAAAAGATTCAGAACACACATGCACACACATGCTTGCACAATAATTTCAAACAATGTACAAACCAGTCAAGATTGTCAAACTGGATACTTCATACAAGAGACTCGGTTTAAATATAAGAACATAGAAAAAGTTAAAAAGGATAGATGCCAGGCTTGGAAGGCTGAGGCAGGAGGATTGAGAGTTCAAAGCCAGCCTCAGCAACTTAGAGAGACCCTAAGCAACTTAGTGAAATCCTGTCTCAAAATAAAATATAAAAAGGGTTGGAGATGTGGTTCAGTGTTTAAAGAGTCCTTGGGTTAAATCCCTAGTAGCAAAAAAAAAAGTAAAAGGATGTACTATGAAGACACCAACCAAAAGAGAGCTGAGGTCTAAAAGTCTTTTCCAGTAACTTTTTAAACAGTGAAGCTATACTGAATAATATTACATAGTATTTTCCAATTATTAAAATAACATATAGTAACACCTCTTCATTCATTATGTAAGGCCAGCACTGGTTGGATACAAAATCCAGACAAAGGTATTTTAGAAAATAAAAATTGAAGGCCAATCTCTTTAATAAACATAAATACAAAAATCCTAAATCAATATTAATAAAAAGAATATCACAACATTTGAAAAAAATGAATAAAACCAAATTGAGTTTATTTCAGGAACGTAAAGTTGACTTAACATTCAAATATGAATATAATTTATCATATTAAAATAAATAGAGAAAAACATTATCTCAATTGAAAAATTAACCTATTTATGATGAAAACTTAAGAGAAATGGGAATATAACGAAGCTTTCTTGATCTGAAGTGTGTTACTACTATCTATATATAAGAAAGAAAACTCAACAGCAGCATCATAAGAAATGAAAAATTATTGAATTCTTTACTCTGGTGTTTAGGAAGAACCATAATAAGTCTAACTAGTATCATCACTTTTAGTCCATATCATATTAAATAAAATCTATTGCTTCAAAGAAAAGGCTTAAACCTAATGACTTAAAGCTGTAGCATTTTTATAATATATCATAATTTTTGTGGGTCAAGAATCCGTGTTTGCTTGGGTAATTCTTCTATTCCATATGACATTACTGAAGCCATTTAATGGTATTCTGCTGGAAGATGGACGGATTTGGCTCATCCAAGACAATACCACAAATATGTCTGGCAGAAGCAGCTGAATGACTGGGCTCAGCTGGGACTGTTGACCAGACTGTCTTCACCTGGCTTCACCCATGTGACCTGGATTTGCTCATTGGATGGGAGTCTCAGAATAATTTTATTTTTAATGTGGTGTTTAGGGATCCAAGAGGGTAAGATGAAAGCTGTTCCTTCTCATAATGCTTGTGTTCAAAACTGGCCCAGTTTCACCTTCGCCATGTTCTGTGGGTCAAGCCTGTCATAAAGGCTACTCAGAAGAAGGAAGAAAGGCAAAGGAAGAATATTAGACTCTGTTCTTGAGTGGTAAGCTTTAATTGTCTGTTCCACAGAAAGAAAGGAATAAATCTGCTATTAGTCAAATCTGACATCTTTATCTATATAAAATCAAAAAGAAACTATATGTAGTCTATTATATGTAAGACAATAATTTAGCAAGGCCACCAGAAGGGTAATATGCAAAAAATCAATTATATTTCTATAAATGACCACAAAAATATGAAATATAAAATACAAAAATTATATCTGTGGAAGCATAAAAGTTTTCTAGTATTTGGTAGCAAATCAAATGAAAGATCTACACTAAGTACCACAAAATATTGAGATAAATTAAGCCATACTGGAAAAAATAGAGGCATTGATGAATTGGAAGACTGTATTTGATGAAGATATCAATTCTCCTCTTGTTGATCTATAGTTTCAGTACAGTCCCAATCATTATCCCAGCACATGCATGTGTCTGTAATTTGAAAAATCTAATTCTAAAATGTCTGCAAAATGCAAAGGGTTCAGAATAGTCACTGCAATTTTGAAGAAAAGCGTAAATTGAGGACATAAACTATCAGATTTAATAATGACTAGTAGATGAGTATTAGGATAGACAGTAAACCAATGGGACAAATCAGAGTTTAGAAACAGACCCCAACACATAGTAAAACCTGATGTTTGACAAAACTGACACTGAGGTGCCATGGGGAAAGGATAACAATTATTTTTTTCAATAAATGGTGCCAGGTCAATTGGATATCCATTTGGAAACAAATAAATGTTGAACCTTTTATCTCACACCATCCACAAAATTCAATTCTAGTTGAATTGAAGATCTAAATGTGAAAGGTAAAAAAATAAAATAAAGCTTTTAGGAGAAAACTTAGGAGCATATGTCATGACCTTGGAATAGACAAAGATTTCATAACAGGGCACAAAACTCCACTAACCGTAAAAGAAAAAAAAAGGATAAATTAGATTACTTTAAAATTAAGAACTCTTAGCCTGGTGCAGTGGCACACATGCCTGCAATCCCTGCTACTTGGGAGGCCAAAGCAGGAGGATCACAGGTTCAAGGCCAGTCTGGGCAACTTAGACTCTGTCTCAAAATAAAAATGAAAAGGGTTGAGGGTGCAGTTCAGCAATAGAGCACCCCTGGATTTCGTCTCCATACCTAAAAAAAAAATATTAAAAACTTTTATTCCAGGCATGGTGGCCTGGCCCAGACCTGTAATCTCAGCTATTCAGGAGGCTGAGACAGGAGGATCACAAGTTCAAAGCCATCCAGGGCAACTTAGTAAGACCTTGTCTCAAAATAAAATAAAAAAGGAGGCGGGGGAATGCAGCTCAGTGGTAGAGTGATTGCTTAACATGTATAGGGCCCTGGGTTCAACCTCTAGCACTGGAGAAAAAAAAAGAGTAACTTCTGTCCATCAAAAGACAAGATCATGAGAAAGAAAAGACAAAGTGGAAGAAATTGTTACCTTAAATCAGACAAAGAATTCACACCCAGAATAAAAAGCACTTCTACCAGATGACAACCCAAGATAAGACAAGATTAAATGGCTCAAAAAAAAGTTAACCAAGTGGCTATAGGAAAAGAGAGACATGCAAATATAAACTGCAATGAGACTTTTCTAGGTCATTAGGATGGCTACACTTGAAATACAAGCAATATCGAGTGTAGTAAGGATGAGAAAAAACTAAACTAACACACACGTCTGGTGAGATGTGTCAATCAGTATAATCACCCCAAAAAACTAGGAGCATCAATTAAGCTGACTACATGCATTCCTTTTTCCCACTACCACAATTAATAAGCACATATATCACATCACACACAGAAACAAAGTACATTGCCCCCTGAAATACAGCAAGAATAACATGCATACTTGTATAGGTCTAGGCTTCAAAACAAATGAAACCCAACATTTTCAAATAAGATTTTCCTGCCCTTCAAAAACAACCTTATTGCTAATATCTAAAAATAAGTTATGAACTTCGTGGATATGATAATCATGTGAAAAAGTTGTTCTTTTTCACAAGTAGATGACCACTTAATGTCACCTTGGCAAGTTCAAGATTTTTTCCCCCTCAAATAACTTGTTGGTTTTTTTGTTTCTGTTTCCTGGTGTTTGAGACTTCTGAAATCTGAATTCTTTGCACCAATTTTCAGATAAACTTCTTTTCCTCTTCACTTCTGCAAGTCTTCTTTTGACAATATTAAAATGCAGTAATTCTACTTCTAGTTATACACCTAACATCATGAGTGCATGGGTTCAAGAGACGTATAATAAGACTGTGCAATGCAGACCATGAGAAAATGCATTGTGGTCTAAAGTGGATAGAAGAGAGTGTGTAATGAATTGTGGTTTATTTATTCAGTGGAACACTATACAACTTAAGCATGAGCATGACACTGTGGAATACAGAGCAGCTGTGCTCCCGTATAGCTGCTGGTGAGTGGAGGGCAGTCTGGCTTACGCAGATAACAGAAGCTGTGTGTAACAGAAAAGCAAGAAGAACATGTTTCTTAGAGTCCTGAGCAACTTGGTAAAGCCAGGAGCACTTTGCTTAGGACTGATGAGGATGGATATGGGTTTTGTTGGTGGTGTGAAATGGTCAGGAGGAACAGAGAATTAAATTCCAATGAGAAGAAGAGACCTGAGCCCTCAGTGAGAGGAAGGCAGAGGAAAGGCAGCATGTTCAGTCCTGGCTCCAGCTTTGCTGTGGGTTGGTGAACAATCAATTTTCAGCTTCAGTTTTACCTCTTTTATCTGCTCAGGATTAAATTAATTAGCTTCATATATTTCCTAAACATGTCATGTATGTAATGCCTTTGTTTTAGCTAGCTTTTTCATTGCTGTGACCAAAAGATATGACAAGTACAATTTTAGAGGAGAAATTTATTTGCCACTAACAGTTTCAGGGGTCTCAATCTATAGATGGCCAACTCCATTCCTTGGGGCCCAAGGTGAGGCAGAACATCAAGGTGGAAGATTTTGGAGGAGGAAAGCAGCTCAGAGCATGGCACCAAGAAGCAGAGAAAGACTCCACTTGCCAGGTACAGAATATATATCCCAAAGACATGGCCCCATTGCCCACTTCCTCCAGCTACACCCTACCTGTCTACAGTTACCACCCAGTTAATCCCTATCAGCAGGTTAATGCACTGACTAGATTAAGGATCTCATAACCCAATCACTTCCCCTCTAAACCCTCTCGCATTGTCTCACATATGATCTTTGGGGGACATCTCACATCTAAACTATAATATGCTTCAATGATGGATATGAATATAGCAGAAACAGGTTGTATATCTGCAGGTTATATCTCGCTAACGCTTCTTAAGAATACTACGCAAATGCATGAGTCATCCAACGCCATCCTGTATTTAATGATCCAGCTCCTTTATGTGCAGCATTAGAAAGACAGAATAAAGCATAAAATGTGGTCCCTTTCCTCAAAAGGGCTAAGGGCATGCAATAAAAGAGATAAGGCTGCTGCATATAATCCCACTGAGAGGGTCTCACCTTAGTAAAGAGCCTATAGGATGTAGGAAGCATCTGGGAGAATTTTCCTGGCAACCCCATTGTAACTGTATATATCTGTATGTCCCAGTAATATTTAATATGATTAATGATATTAAACCTGAGGTTTTACATTGCAAAGGGAATGATGATTATTTTCCAACATATTCAAGTAGGACACCAACTTGATATTTGTAGGCAATAGAGCCTACAGAGTATGAAACATGGATGATTCTAGATATTGGACCTCATCTTGACCACGCTGGCAGTTTTTATTTGAAATTGAAGGTCAGAAGCACTTTGGAACACTGGCAGGCTTGCTGTGCTTCCTCCCTTGGTAATTACAACATATAAAAAAAGATGTAACTACTCTTTTACTTGAAAAGGTAGGCTTGATAGGCACAAGCTTCAAGAATCAAGGACATCAGGAGTAGTGAATTCCCTGCTCAAAATCAACACAGCACTTCTCAAATGTGGAGTTCAGCCTTGAGTTGAGCATCTGGGTTTTCTTTCTACTGTCAGGCAGCAAAAATTGTGAGGCTGGATACATAAATATACGCAAGGGCATCTGGAGATTTCCTTCAGTATTTGGGAAAAATCACCAAGAGGAAAGACAGGACTCCCTTTTAGCAGAGCGACTCAGAGCATCAAAATTGGAGGCATTCATGTAAGTGTCTTCCCATCTACTCACTCTAGTCTGGTCCCAGGCTAGACAGGATTCTAGTCTCTGGGAACATGAGAGTGATGGATAAAGATAAAGGGTCTACTTGCAAAAAAAAAAAAAAAAAAAAAAAAAAAATATATATATATATATATATATATATATTTTTTTTTTTTTCTAGTAGAGAGAGAGAGAAAGAGATGATATGAACTTAAAAATAAATATATGAAAGTTACTAGAAAGAGCAAAACCTCTAAATAAAAAATAAGATGATGGTGGCATAAGGAGTATTTGGCATAGAGTAGGTCCTTTAGCCAGGGCTGCTGGCCAGAGCAATCCATGGATCTAAATTATGAGGAGGAGGTACCAGTGCACAGATTAGGGTAGAAGAAACAGGAAAGCTGCAAGAAGCTTGGACATGGTGGTTCCAACAGCAATGGGGAATTTATTTGACTTCTAAGTCATTGTTGATTTTAGAGACAACAATCACCAAAGGTTCTTGAGAGGACGTTCTCTGCCTCTGATATATGTTAGTGAATGCACTGATAACAGGAGAAAAACAACTAGGGAAATTATACAAAGTCAGCATTGCTCTTGCATGAGTAATAACAACCTATCCAGACACTCCAAAGTTTCACTTCTATGGGCACATGCAAAGTTGAAAGAATCCTCAAACCCTGTGTGACTTTGAGGCTCCAGCAACATATTGAAATGCCACCATGTTGAATGTTACTCCTGAGGGCTCATGGTTTAGTCTAAAGAGCTCAGGCCCAGAGTGGAAGATTCCAGTTCAGGTCTGGGTTGTACCTGCATGAATGGAAGGAACTTAGACTAACTAATCCTTCTCAGTCTTAGGTTCTTCCTCTATAAATCAAAATGATGCTACTAAGATCATAGAATTATTGCAATGATGGCATAAGATCAATACCTATAAAATGCTTTGTTCATCCCTAAACATAACGCTAATATTTGTCACCAGAATGTATTCATCCTGAACCAAATCCAACCCCAAAGTGGATTGACTGTCTTCTTAAATATCAGTGGCAACAGACATAGCCTTTACATCCTCATTTCCTTTATGAATTGTCAACCAAGAAGAGCTGACAGGTTTCTTTACAGGAAGCATCTGACTCTGGTTTCTCTCCAAAAGGATAAGCTAATTCTCAACTTCTTCCTGTTTATCCAGGGCATAGCGCACAGGTTCAGGGCATGAATCCACTCAGCCGTAAGCAATTCGCATTAGAAATATTCCAGCCACACCTCTGTTCATTCACCTCAGCTTTAGATTCAAGCCTGTGGCCATTCTTGACTCATCATTCAATGTTTTCAAATAAGAGGGAGGAGGGTTACTGCAGGAATGTTCCACGTGGGATAGTGGCCAAAGACCACAGCAATTCAGATTTTTTCACTAATAAGTTGTCCAATAGTAGGTCCTTCCTTCCTTCCTTCCTCCCTCCCTCCCTCCCTCCCTCCCTCCCTCCCTCCCTCCCTTCCTTCCTTCCTTCCTTCCTTCCTTGTACTAGGATTAAACCCAGGCCGCACATGTGCTAATCAAATACTCTCTCACTGAGCTACACTCCCAGCCCTTTCTGTTTTTTTTTTTTAAACAGTCTCACTAAATTGTCCAGGCTGGCCTTGAACTTAGGATCGTCCTGCCTCAGTCTCCTAAATAGTTTGGATTATAGGCATGTGCCACTAGGCCTAGCAGTCACTCAACTCTCTGAAAGCAAAGTTCGCCTCAATAGAGCTGCCTTAGATTAAACCTTGTCCTTTTTGGTATTAAATGATTGAAGGATGGGGAAAAAAAAAGAACTTCTATACATGTGTAGCCAGGAATGCATAAGCAGTGATTGCTAGGTTATGTGTAGCCATCCCGCTTTTTCATAAAATTCCTGATTTAATTTCAAATCAAAAACATTAAAGAGGGAAAAGGCTTCCAGGGGCTTCACATCGCATATGAAAATGTAGACATGGGTCTTTGGGCTGGGTGGTACCAGAGTCCTCTTGACTCTACCATGCACAAACCTGAGTCATTGCATCCTGTCCTTCTGAGAAGATGTGGCATCTGGGCTCACCACTCACCTGGTGTTTTAGCTTCCGATTATTGCTGCAATAAAATACCACATATGTAATAGCAAATATGTATTCTTTTACAGTTCTGAAGTTCAGAGCTTTAAAAAATAAAAGAGTCCTGTAAGGGGATAAAACCTAGATGTTAGCACAACTTGTTCCTTGAAGAAGATCAAAGAGAGAAGCAATTCCATGCCTTGTGTGGCCACTAAGGGCTGCCAGCATTCCCCAGACTGTGGCTCACCACTCCAATCTCTGTTTCCATGGTCACCCTGCCTTCTACTACTCACTCTAGATCCCTCCCCCACACCAGCTTGAAAAGATCATTGTGAGGACATTGGGCCCACCTGAGTCATTCAGGATAATCTTTCTCTCAAAAGGACTGCAAAGTCCTTTTTGACATATGAAGCAATATTTGCAGATTCTTGGAATTAGAATGTGGACAAATTTTGGAGTCATTGTTTAGCCTATTGCACTTGAGGTGCTAGATTCAAACCACCTTTTTACCTGAGGAGGAGAAGGAATCTTCCAACCAGAAGAGAGAGAGAGAGAGAGCACAGCCTGGCCTAAACTGAGGGGAGGTAACCACCTTTTGTTTCCTTTCTGTCTTCCAGCGCCTTAGCTCATTCTTGACATATAATAGGCACTGAAAATGAGGAAGATTGCCAATATGCATTTCACGCTTTGTCCCTTGTCAAACTTTGTCCCTAAACCAGCTAATCTCCTGGCTTAGCTGACCACAGACTACTTGCCATTAGGTGACCTCAAGTTTTGGTCAATAAGAACAGAAGAGAGGTGTCCAACTTCTAGACTGTGCTCCTAGACTGAAACTAAGAACCATTCTCTCCTTTCTCTTCCCCTTCCCCCTAGCTGGAATCATGATGTGATGATAGGAACAGAAACCATTGGGTTAGGCCATGAGATGGAGGTCATGAGATAAAAATAAGTAAGGTAGATGGAGCCTGGGTAATCCCCATGGTGCAACGTCATAGCTACTTCAGACTGTCATCAGACTACTTACAGGCAATTGAATCAGATAACAATGCACTTCTCTCTTGTTTAGGCTTCTGTTATAGCAGTAGAACTTTTATCCCAATATGGTTCTCAGTTTATGAAGATGATAGTGAAACACACTAATTCTAGCCACAGCTTTAGCACTAAATGGTTATATGATCTTCCATAGATCATTTTTGTGTCTCTGAACCTTAGTTCCTTTAGCTGGAAAATAGGATTGATAATAATATGCAACTCATGTATTGCAAAAATAAAATGAGAGAGGACATGTGAATATCATCTGTGAACTCTAAGGCACTTTATAAATATAAGGGTTGAAAGATTAAAATGTAATTTCTGATTCCTCCTCAAACATGCTTGGCTTTTTAACATTTTATTGTCTAAAAGGCTCTGCCAATTTTTTCATTGACTTTCATTTATTTAATAAGGTCAGGAATATAATTTGTAGAATGTATATAAACTTATTTCTTCTAGGATGTGACAAGGCTATGTTTATTTTGAAGGGAAAAGGGGGGCCTCGTTAATTGTTATTTTTCTAAATTAGCTTTTGAAAAAAAACATGTTTGCTAACCACAAGCTTTAAAAATGTCTATTCTCCCATCAATGACTCTGTGGACATGAATACATTTACCTGACAACAGATTAGAGATGAACAATCCAAAAAGGAAACTTGAAAGGCTATATGTTGGGTAGAGTCAGGGGGCAAGTTATAGGTATTAGGATTGGCCTTCCAGAGTGTGAATATGCTAAATAACCAACTCCTCCCAGTTTGGAGATACTGTGTAACCTGGAAAGGAAGAGGACAACAGACTCTGATGTTCTTCCTGATGTATTTTGCCTCCCAGCTTCAAGTTTCTGAGCTTATGTCATAGCTTGCATCCTGCATTCAGAAAGTGCTGACAAGCAGAGTTTGAAGACACGTATGGAGCAGGGGTGGGCTGGCTGCTGGGCTTGCCCTACTAGCCTCCCCATGGCCATTCAAGTTTGAATCAGAGGCTGTTACTGGCTTCTCTGTCTTCTTGGGGTTTCATGGGCCCATACAACGACTCCATGAACCCTTTGTTTGGCTTTTTATTTATCCTTTATCTTTCAGTTTCATTCCTTCCCATTCTACCTCTGTAGGATCATAGACATGCAGGGGAAAAATGAGCCTTTGAGAATCAAAGAGGAAAATATTCAACTCTTAAATTTTGGCATCAATAGCATTTAAGTAAAAGCTGTATAAAATTTAATGTAAGGGAAGAACAAAGGAAATATATATATCTATCTATGTCTCTGTGTGTGTGTATATATATATATATATTTCTTTTTATAGTTTTGTTCAAACAGGTAAGACTCACACCTGCACATTTTTTCTTTTTAAATAAAAGTTCTTCATTGACAAATTATTGCCATGTTTCCATGTGAATTTAAAGACAATCCTTCAACTTTACAACTCAGTGGTCACACAAGACTTTCTTCTCTTCTTTTTTGTGTTTGGCATATATTGGGCATCTTTGGGGAGCGATTACTGATGCAAAAGGTTGTTCTTCTGGATGAATAACCAACTGGTGCATGCACAGCCACCCAGGACACTGTAATTACAAACTGGAAGCTCATAATTGGTGCATGAACCACTTCCTTTATGAGGTACTTGGCTTTATTCAAAATTTTTCTTATTGGAAGGGCCGTGTCTCCTGGCTCTACCTTTAATAATGGTGATAATCATAATAACTGTAATAATGCAGCATTACTTTCTAATTACAAAGAAAATTTCTTCTCAAGAGCTCAAAGCACTTCACAGACATTATCTCATTCATTCTTGTAACCTCTGTGTGCTGCTTAGCGGTCACTAGCACCCTCACGGTAATGAGATGGCCATGTTCTGCTCTTCTGTGTTCTTACAAGGCCAGAACAGCAAAGATGACCTTCAGGTTTCCTGAACTCTTGCAGAAACATCGGGCTGTTTCTAAACAGCTCTTATTATGCAACTTCAGATATCAGTGATGAAATAAAAGCATTGAACATCAGCTACACCTTGATGGGAAAACAAAAACAAAAACAGAACAACACTTTTGTAGTTTTAGCATGTCCTGAAAAGGGGCTTAATGATCCAGTCCCTCTGAGATTCAGTGTTTTACATTCTGTGTCAGTGGAGAACCCTTAAATGCAAAAATTCACCCGGTCACTAGTGACCTGTTGATGGTGGTATTTCACATTTTGGAGCCTCTTGTATTGATTAGTTCTCCAAAATAGGGATCAGCCAATTGTGATTCATGGGCCAATATAAGAATTTTTTTTATCATATACAAAATGTTTATTTAAGTCACTTATAACATCTTCCATTTTGCCTCTTGGGATCCCAAAGACTAAAATATTTACCTTGTTATTCTTTATTTAAAAGTTCATTTAACCCTACTCCAAAGAATAGGACTAAAACCTAGGGCCTGTCCAATGGGAGGTAAGCAAAAGGAATCATCTATTAGGCAGCCCAGGAGGCAATTGGGAATGATCCTTAGGCTAAGACTAGTAAGGCAAATACTAACCTGACAGAAAAAGGTAAGATACAGCCATGATTTGAGGGTGCTTTATAGGCCCACTTAATTTCTCAGTGACCTTAATTTCTAGAGTCTTAACTATACTTTGCTCAGAAAAGCTTTTTCTGTATGTCTCAAATTTGGCTAGCCTGAGTGATATTCATTTATTTCTTCTAAATGTTCTCATCTTGAAACTATTGTACTACCACAGAATTGCTGGGATAACCATGTTTATGTGTATCTTTGACTGTGTGTTGCTTGTGTCTGAGCTGCTTTATTTTTATTAGAAAAGAGGACTGAAAGCATAGTCAGGACATACCTTCGAGATGTTTACTAGTCTACCTCAGTGAATAAGCAATGGGTGTGGTAGTGTTGACTTAATATTTACATGGTGTTTTGCCTTTTCTGTGTCTCTCAGTTCTGGATTAAGCCACAACCTAAGCTCCAAGGCATTTAGTGTTGAGAATCTGCTGAGAGACAGAATTTGATAAGCAGTCCCATGGAAAGGACCAGGTAGCTGATAGGACGGGTATTCTAGGGTCACAAAGGACTACTGGACTCTTTGTCCTATATTTGATTCTGGTACTGGCTTTTCTGGTCTTCTAGATGCCCATGTACCTCTCAGGTTGCCATTTCAATTACTTGTTTTTCTTTCTGCTTATTCCTTCCCACTTTTAACCCTGTTGGACTAAAACAGACAGAACAGTTTGACAGAATAAACTAAGCATGTGTGAACCCCGGGGCTGGAGGCTGTAGTTCCGGGGTAGAGTATATGCTTAGTGTGTATGAGTCCCCAGAAGTGAAAAAACAACACAAAGAATCTGGGAGCCAGGGTATATTGGATACTTCTGCATTTTCAAATAAGTCTTACTTTTGTGAAGATTTTACAAATATTTAGCATAATAGCAGAGTAATTTTCAGTGCTGACTTTGGGGCTGTGTTTTCTGATAGGTGCAGCCTAACTAGTAGACAGAGTTGATCTTTGAAAGTGAAGGAATGAAGGACAAGGTTGAGCACATGTTCTCCAAACACAGTGTTCTTAGGGTTTGAATATGATACAAAGACAAATCCAGTTCTACTTGTAAGCCTGGGTTATTGATTACTATGGAATCCCTTGTCTCATACTCTCTCATGGTACAGAACAGAAAGGATGAGATGATATACATCTCATTGAGGTGTTACAGAGCAGACTAATTTTAAGTGACTTTGAGAATCGTGTTGGCTGTAAAAGGGATTACTCACCAGTTATGGTAGCCTGTAAACCAAGATAGCATATTTGATGGCAAAAGATAACAGAAAGCAGAGGCAAGTTGTAACAATAATTATTGCAAGTAATGTTAAAGTACTTACTGTTTGAAACTTTAAAGAGTAGCCTTTGATAGGATACCTAAAGCACTGGAATTTTTTTAAAAAATAGATAAGTTGGACTTCATCAATACTAAGATGCTGTGAACTTATCAGGACACTCATCAAGAATGTAAGATGACAATAAACAGTATGGAGAAGATGTTTGCAAATAATGTATCTGACAAGGGATTAATATCCAAACTACATAAACAACCTCTACAACCTAACAACAATAAAAAATAACAATTCAATTAAAAACTGTGCAAAAGACTTGAAGAGACATATCTTCAAAGATATGTGAATGAATAATAAGTACCTGAAAAGATAATCAACATTATTAGTCATTAGGGACATGTAAATTCAAACCACACTGAGATGCTGTTTCACATCTACTAGGATGATAATAGTAGTAGTAGTAATAATAATAATAATAATAACAACAACAACAACAATGGAAAATATTAACTACTGCAAAGGACATGCACAAATTGGAACCTGTATATTTGTGGTAAGAATGTAAAATGTGCAGCTATTGGGAACAACAATGAGATGGCTCCTTGAAATAGTAATACAGAACTGCTATGTGACCCAGCAATGCTACTTGTAAATATAGTCCAAAATAATTGAAAGCAAGGACTCAAAACAGATATCCAGATACCAGTGTTTACAGCAGCATCATTCACAATAGTCAAAAGGTGGAAACAACCTGAGTGTCCACTAACAGATGGGTTAAACAAAAAATGGAACACTACTCAACCACAAAAATGAATGAAATGCTGATATATGGCACAAGATAGATGGACCTTGAAATCATTCTGCCTAATGAAATAAGCCAAACACAGAGGATAAATACTAGGTTCCACTTATATGAAATATCTAGAATAGGCAAATTTATAGACTAAGTATAATAGAGGTTACTGGGATAGGGGAGAATGAATGGGAAGTCGCTGATTAATGAGGACAAAGTTTTTGTTGGGGATGATGAAAAAGTCTGGGGTAAAAATAACTGTGATGGTTACATATCATTATAAATGTATTTAATGACAATGAATTGTGCAAATGTATACAAATGCTTAAAGTGATAAATATTTGTTATGTATATTTTACCACCATTTTTTAAAAAATTGAGTAATCTTTGACATTCACTTTGGCACATAGTTTTTGCCAAAGAGACAACATTCCAATTCTTATTTTGGGCTTTTGTTCTCAGCGTTAGGAAGGTGGTTTGAAGCTGACAGCAAGGTTGCCCAAGACCGCAGCTGCGATTCTGCACTCCTTGCCGGGAAATGGAGCCTTGTCTGTAGTTATAATTTCCTCACATGTAGTCTGAGCTTGTAATATGTGTATTACGAAGCAGAGCTACAATTCATCTTAATGATGGTATGTGAAAGAACATCTCAGCAGGGCACCTTAATGAAATGACAATTGGTTGAAGACTTAGAAGATTAAAAATACCCAAGACTTTCAGAAGCTATATCTACTCTCATTTGGATCCTTTAAGGGGATAGTGTAAAATAATGTTCTCTTCCAAACAACAAGAAAGCTTATAGCAAGTAGAGTAAAAATCCTTTTAATATAAAAGATGAAACCATTAAAAATGTCTAATCAGAAAGCTAAAAATATGGACAGAATTCTCAAGTTTGAATATATCATATAGATGCTTTTCTGGAAGAAACTTCCTTAGGAAAAGACTAAAATATTGCCCAAAGTATTCAGATTCTCTTAAAGTAAAATGCTTGTGATTCCCTCTCTGGAGCAGAGACTCTTGATTAAGTGCCGAGTTAGACACAGTGTATACATTCTTTAATTTAACCCCCAAACAGTCTTATGGAACCCTACTACACTGATGAGATAAATCCAAAGATGTTAAGTTGATCCATCAGAGCTCACAGTACAGAGGTTTCACTGTTGTTAAGGCATGGCTATTGCTTAGAAGCAAAAACTTGGTCATATTGTGTGTCCCATTTTATAGTTATCACATTGATCAGTATCACAAAGAAAATTGTCAGGTAAAAACTGCTGCTATGTTTCCAACATATCAAACAAAAGACAACATACTTAATGGCAAGAATCCTGAACTCTTTCCCTAGCTCTAGCTCAATCACCCTGAATAAACTGAGACAATATTCCGGGCCTCAGTTTCCCCAAAATATCACAGGATCCCTACTTACTCAAAGTACTATTCTAACCATTTTCACATGAATGATCTCTTCTAGTTGATTCAACCTATTTTTGTTCTTTTCCATGTACAGAGTAAGCAGATATCAAAGATGTGATGATACCCTGTGTGAATGATGATGTGTCAATGTGTATTGATAACATTACAAACCACTATGGTGTGTAATTAACCAAGAGCATTCCTTGAATTTTTCCTAAGTTAAATGCATTTACCAACCTTTTAAAAATGTAAACAAATGTATTTTAGAATTAGCAAAGTTTCAAATTGTTATGAAATCGGTTATATGAGTCACATTACTAATAACTTGTTTGCCAAGAACTTTGACTAGTGTTTGCAATGTCTTTTCCCCAAAAGTAATTTCCTAATTTGTATATGGTCAAGTGAATTAGAGTTGAAGACACCCTGTCAAGTTATTTTTCTAACCATATCAAAAATACGTGATACTTTTGAGTCCTTCCTGTGCTTTTTATAGAGCCCTAGAAACAAATATTAGACTATAATCAAAATGCTGTGACTAGGGTATGAACTTTGTCTAGCACACACGAGTTAATAATCCAGTGTTAAAGTATGGTCATCCTACTGTGTGTCTTGCAGCCCTCAGGTCCTGCTGCTCATCATGCTGTCAGGATACACTGAAGTGGGAGAGAACTATCAATGCCTTGTTCTCTGTACCATGACAGAACCATTGGTCTTTGCTTGTCTTCATTAACTTCCTTTCCTATAATCAAGCTCTCTGACTTCTGACTTTAAGACTTAGCTCTGCTTGAGTCTTCATCTTGGCTTCTTCTGCTATACTGATTTCCCTGCTTTGAACCTTTGCTGCTTTCTCTACCATGACTTGAGCTTCCTCTGCCAAATCCATCTTCAGTATTTTTGCATTAAGATCGCATAGCCAGCTGCAGGCCCTAGAACACCTGATTTGGTAACTTTCCTAAATATAGCACTACTGCTGGGTTTGTGCTCTCCTCTAAGAAGAGTTTAAATGTGTTAAAAATAATTCAGGAAGTGTCATCCATCAAACTTATCTTAAACTCAAACCTATAAATGAACAACTTATTTTAAACTAGGCATCTCTCCATCTCTCTAAAAGGAAAACAAATCACTTAGGTTATGTAGTCAACACATGTACACACACTCATGCATGATCATGAATTGTCAGATAAGGTAGAAAATTGGATTTTGGATTTTGATGGCCACCATGTCCTCTGGAGACCAGTTGAAAAATAACAGATCACAATGGTCAAAGGACTGAGTAGAGTATCTATGCTCAGTTTCTCGCTTGCCATGAGAGTCTCTACTCCAGCCTTTGGGAATTTTGTACAGACTATCTCTACATCATGCTCATTAACTCTGGTTAGATATGATGGCTAATTATAAGCTTTTGGAACCCAAAGAGTTATCCTATTAATTGGGAGCTGAAGAGTAAATAGAAATGAGGAGAATGTGGTTTAAAGTAAATACTGTACATAGCTACTAAATGTGAACTTGAAGAAATGCTGACTAGACCTTAGCAACTAGGCAGAAATTAAAAAACCCAGATAATCTAGTCCAGCACTTCTGAAGCAGAAGTGATGCTGCCTGCAGAAGACATTGTGCAAGGCCTAGAGATACTTTTGATGTTCACAAAAGGAGAATCGGCGAGTGCTCCTCACATCTTGTGGGTTAAGCCTGGTGACACTGCTAAACATCCCACAGTGCACAGGACAGCTGTTCACAGCAAAGAATAGTTCAGCCTAGTGTCTAGCAATGGAGCCAACACTAAGATACCCTAATGTAGAGAAGAAAATCTGAAACCAGGTGGCTGATAGGTAATCAATGTAGTTCAGAGGAGGAGCTGCATGTAAATTCACCTTCCAGCGTAGAAGCCCGCTGGGCCCACATATCAAGTTTGCCTCTGTTGTTTCATTCTTCTCTGAGGTCTGAAATCTCCTTAGTAGTTATGGTGCTCTTTGTGATATCTCTATTTACCTTTCTGTCAAAATCTTAAGAAAGTTCTAAAAATATCAGTCCCAATAAAAAGTGGATTACCATTCCATAGGCATTCTTTTCTAGATGTGAAAATACTTCCATGGGGGGAAATGTTAAGACTCAACAAAGATTGAATCTCTAATTATGAAATCTAGACTGAGCAGACTTACTGTGGAAGGTTTGGGTTTAAGAGAATAATTGGGGAAGCTTAGAGATGATGCTTTCCCCATATGGTGACCTTTTCCTCCCTCTAGGTATAAGGCTGGCCCTGGCTGACTGTGAAAGTGATAGTCCACATGATATCACCAAGTAACTACCAATAGAAAGGGCATCTATAGATCACAGTCATTTTGCAACCTATAACCAATACTGGAATACCTGGTGTCAAAGGAATAGTAATGTCACCATCCCATGAAGACAGCAACTATGTGATTTTTCTTGTTAACTATTTCAAATAGAAAATGCTATTTACTTTTTAGAGTTTTCAAAATCATTGAATGGCACCTTTTTTTGAGTGCACTCTTGTGCAAAATAAACTGTACTGAACCTCTGGGTTCCTTATGCTTCTGTATGGTATTTCTAATATAAAATAAGTTAAAAATAATAAACACACATGTAACTATATAAATACTTATACAAAATATACAATGTTAAAATTAGAATCATTATGGAATTAGAGCATAATAGAAAAGTAAAAGACATAAATATTTTGTGATTTCTAGGGCAGTGGGATCCAGGCTGCCTCTAGCTGCACCTGGGATTCCAATATTGGGCTATGACAGGTGTGGGGAGCAGCAGGAAGATCAATCTGGATTAGCTCTGTCTGCCTGTGTTTTGCGTTTTGCCTTTTTCACATACAATTTCCCTTGGAAAAGGAATTCAGTTGAAAAAAAAAAAGGTTGAAAACCGCTGCTCTAGGTGTCTCCAATGCAAAGGATATTTTTTTAAAAATTATATCTCAAAGGTATTTTCAAAATATTTTGGACTCATTTCATGTCTAGAATAAACATACCATGAAAAGTTCAGTGAGATGGAATGAAGCCGAGCTGCACAGTTTTGCATGGTTGTGAACAACTGGAGAAGCCACTAACAGGTGACGCTGTTGCTCTCTCATCTGTGTTATATGCCAAACGAGCTGTGATAACTTTGTCTTTCGAGTTACCTAAGACTCAGCTCCTGAAGTACTTGGCCATATTGGATTCGTTTTTGAATTTCTAGCAGCAGCCCAGTGACAGACACATTGCAAAATCCTCAGTGTATGTTTCCTGAACTAAATTGCTTAATGTTAGAAAATAATTATGGATGACCATATTTCTACCTTCAAGATGAATCAAAACTACATGAAAACTGTGTCTGTTTCCCCCTTGTTTGGAAGACTCATTAATAGGCTGCAACCAAGTGTAACTGCTTCTAGAAAGGTATGGCCATTTTCCCCCTTAAATTCCCAGAAGGTGATATGTTACCAATGTGACTATTGAACTTTTATTTAGTAATTACCAAAAGCAGAAGCTACCGTTCTTTGATTTTGAGAGTTTACCTTCTTCCTATACAAAAGCTGAGGAAACATTTATCCATGCAAAAAAATAATGGGTGATATTTCTGTACATCTCAGGCAGGTGAATGGAAGCAAGACAAGAGAAAATCATTGCAAGAGAAAATCATATAGGTCATTTCAAGGGGGTTTGTGGGCCAAGTTTCAGACTCATATGGGCTCAAGACTGGGAGTACATGTCTTCTCAAAAGGAAAAAAACAACTACCACCAACAAAATAAAAGCAGAGGGAACAAATCTACATAAACCAAAATCAATGAGCTTCCCATAGTTTTAGGAATACTACCACTTCATTTTATTTTCTTTTAATAGTTGTGAGAGTCATAAGATGAAAGTCAACCAAAGGGCTTTGAAAATATATTTCTTTTAAAATAATAACTTGAACTTATGATTAACTTATGTTATAGGACTACAGTTGTCCAGTTCAGAAACCTGCAATTCATGTTAACAGCCATAGAGACTAAAACTTTATCTAGAAAGGATCGTGGAAACAATCAACAAAGAAAAAAATCAATAACATAGAAGAAAAAGGGTAGCCTCAATTTCTATTAGAAATATGCTATAGTTAGCATGCAGTAATTGGGGATTTTTAAATTTTTATTTTTTGGTGGTGCTGAGGATTGAACCAAGGGCCTTGTGCATGCTGGGCAAGCACTATACCACCAAGCCACATCCTCAGCCCTTAAGTGGGGATTTCTATAGCATCATCTGAGTCTCTAATCCCACATGGAATTAACTCTTTTCGGGCTTCTTTCCCTAGCCTCTGCCTTGTGTATTTCCCCTTCTATGTCTTGCTTGAGCTAACCCATTTTGTATTTCTGCTCATTCAAATCCTATCATATAGTCAAATTATGCACACATTCTTGCGCATATGCTCACACCAAGGAAAAACACAATGAACATTTGATTGTAACAATGATAAAATTTGTACACTTGCAAAGCTTGGTGGCATACCTTGAGGATGGCTGGCAGGATGCCTGTTGGGCCTGAGGAAAGAGATTATATGAAGGAATAGAGCAGACGGTAGTAAGAAAGGTCAGCCATAATTATGGCATCCTCCATTTGCTGAGAGGCTGATGTGATAAGTCTTTATGCACAGTATTTCTAATCCTCCAAGTACATGTAAGTAGTTTTTATTAATCTGAGAGGGTAATAATTCTACAGAAAATTTATAAATGATAGGGAACTTGGCTCATTAGCTCACTCCAAAGAGTTTCTACCATGATTGATATCACTCATTCAGTCAGTGTTAATGCAAATTTTGGTATTTCTTCAGTATTAAAAATATATTACAAATATATTATTATATATATTATTATAAAATATATTAAAAATATAAAATACTAATTTAGTTGAGAAAATTGGGCAAGGACTTGAGTTCATAAACATACTATGCAAAAGGGACACATGCTCAGACTGAGACAAAACAGTACAAAAAAAAATTTTAATCAGGCAATGGCAACATACACAGAAACAGATATATTTTTCTTTTTATAAAAATAATAGTTTTATTGAATATTTTTTATTGGTTGTTCAAAACATTACAAAGCTCTTGACATATCATATTTCATACATTTAATTCAAGTGGGTTATGAACTCCCATTTTTACCCTGTATTATTGAATATTTTTTAAATATAGAAATGTACAAAGAAGAAAATTAAAATCACCTATAATAATGCATAGATTTTTTATCTTTGTTACAATCAAATGGGTATTATGTTTTGTCATGACCAGTCCATTGAATTGTTCAGCTGAGACGTGTGGGGTGTCCAGCAAGAGGGTGAAGCAGTTTATTCTAAATTGAGACTTAGGAATACATGTAACAATTCTGTTTCAAGAGTACATATGAGGGGTAGGGGGATGTGGCTCACTGGCAGAGTACATGCCTGAGGCACTGGGTTCAATTTCCGGCACCACATAAAAAACAAATAAAGCTATTGTGTCCATCTACAACTAAAAAAAAGAAAAAGAAAAAGAAAAGAAAAGAAAAAAAGAAAGAAAAACAAAAGAAAAGAAAAAAAATTTTAAAAAGAGTACATATGAGCAGGGGATAATATATATCCCACTCAAAGACAATCACATTGCTGAAGAGTGACCACCTGTGTAGTGACAGTAACTGTAGATAATTTTATAAATGCTGGGAAATATTTTGCATAGTATTATCACCTGGGTTATGATTATTGCTGATTTGTTTAATGTTGCTTACATTTTTTCATCTTTAAGGAATGTCACCCACAGTTCTGGGGCAATGGGAAGAAAAGTATTTGAGAATCCCTTCCCTAGTCATGTTAAACATCTGACAATCCCTCGACACATCAAACTCTTCTTTGCTTCCTTGATTTGGCACAAAACAAAAGAAACAATCCCAAAACAAAAATATTTCTCATCTGTGAAGCAAATAATTCAAATATTTATCTACTGTCAAAAATCCAGGATACAGGTGAATTTTAAATAGTTGCCTGGATGATAGAAGATATGATAGGATAATTCTATAGGAAAATTTGAAATGATAGGGAACTTGGCAAATATAAAAATAGATCCCAAAATATGAGCATTTAGAGCCAACATATGATTCCCTATGACAGAATTTACATGTTATTGGGCCTGCAGGAGAAACAACAACATTCCCCCCAAGGCTCTGCTGCCGAGCAATGTGTCGTGACGCTATATGGAAGTGTCGGGGCACCCACATTCACTTCCCAAAAGGAATCAGCTCTTCCTGTTAATAATGGGAATATGACCTCGCCTTGGAGCATGTGAACCCAGGCTAAGCTACTAGTTATTCTGAATCTATACTCCTAGGGAGAAACTCAGGAATCTACATCTTATGCCAGACAACTAGGTGATTCCTGATCCACAACCACACTTTGAGAAAAAAATCTAAAATATGTTTTCAGCCAATTTTAAAAATTCCAACAAGATATAACTGAATCACAAAACATACTTTTTAAACTTGGAGAAACACTGGGAACTTGAGCAAGGCACTTAAGCATTCAAAACTACCTCTAGTGTCCTTTCTTAACAAATAGCAGCAACATTTGCTGTTAAAGAATAGTTATGTTCCCTCCAAAGTCATATGTTGAGGTCTTAATCCCAGTATGACCTGTATTTGAAGGCAGAGTCTGTCAGGAGGTATTCAAGGTTCAGTGAGGTCAGAAGGGTAAGAACTAACCCAATAGCCTTTGTGCCCTTACCAGAAGAGGAAGGGCCATCATGGGACACAGAGGAAAAGCCAAGCAAGGAAACAAATCTACAAGCCAGGAGGAGGCCTCACCAGAAATCAACCCTGCTGGCAACTTGAACTTGGGCTTTCAAATTCCAGAACTGTGAATAAATAAATTTATTTTTTTTAAGCTACCCAGACTGTGGTATTCTATTATAGTAGCCTCGGCAGATAAACATATCTACCATTCAAAAAGTAAAAATATACCTGTTACCTAGAGATACTGTCTATTAATGAGAATTATTGATGTGGACAAAACCATTTGTCTTTGAAAGAAAATTTCTGAGAAGAAGATATCTCCACAGGTCTTTTACCTAAAGAGACATTTGAAAAAGTAATATTTTTGTTTCAACATGGCACTTATGTACATTAAATATTCTTGATAAAAATGTGTAATTTTTAAAAGGCTAAAACTGTAAAATCTAATGAAATTAGTAAAGTTTCCAGATATAAAATCAACTTACAAAAATCAGAAGTATTTCTGTACACTTAACAATAAACTATTTTAAAAAGAAATCAGGAGAACAATCCCATTCAAAATACAACCAAAAATGATAAAATACCTAGGACTAAACTACTGAGGTAAAAGACTTATATACAGAAAATCACAAAATATTGATGAAAGAAATTAAACAAGATCCAAACAAAAATATACCCCATGTTCATTGACTGATAGAATTAATTAATATTATTAAATGAAAGACTATTAAAATATAATGTATTAATTTATGATTAAATGAATATTTAGTTTTATTAAAACATTTTAATAAAATATAAATTTATAATTAATATTATTAAATTAATATTATTAAGACCTCTGAAACTATAAGCCCCCAAATAAACTTTGGTTCTTCTAGTTGTTCTTGTCAAGTCTTTTGGTCACAGTAGCAAAACAAAACAAAACAAAACTTGACTAAAACAACCACAATCATCAAATCAATCTTAAGAAGGAAATAAAAACTGAAGGCATTACATGTCCTGTTTCCCAAACACATTACAAATCCACAGTCATCAAGACAGTGTGGTACTGGCTGAGAGACAGACATATAGATTAACAATAACACAATTAGAGGCTAAGCTCTGGAGTGGACATTTCTCCAAAAATCAACTGAATAAGGAACTCAGAAATACACCCACATATATATGATCACTTGGTCTTCAAGAAGGGTGCCAAAAACACACAAGGAAAGAAGAGTCCTTCAACAAATGGTGCTGGATATCCACATTCAAAACAAACAAACAAAAAGAAACTGGGCCCATCTTAGACCATGAACAAAACCAGTCTAAAATGGAATAAAGACTTAAACATAAGACCTGAAACTGTAAAACCAGTAAGAGAAAACAAAACGGAAAATCTATGATTTTGGCAATGACCCCATGAATATAACCCAGGAAGTATAGACAACAAGCCAAAATTAAACAAGTGAGACTATATCAAACTCAAATGCTTCTGCACAGAAAGAAAAAAAAAATAAGACTGAAAAGGAGATTTAAAAAAAAAAAAAGGTGAAGGTATTTGGAAATATCTGGTAAGGAGTTACTTTCCAAAGTATACAAAGAGAATAGTGGGGTGCTCCGGAACCTGGAGGAAGGATTTCCATCGCACGAGGATCGGCTACGGGGACTCAAACGCGAGAGATTTGTCGCACGGAGGGTAACACTGCTTATTCAGCAAATCGCCCCACGGCTAGAGTCTGCAGCGCGCTGGGAAACGAGGAGATAGCGACGCAGGGATACAGCGCTGCAGTTTCTGCCAGCCGTGCAAGCATCGTACTCAGGGCTGAATTCTGGGTTCGAGACGGGAGAAGGAAGCGGTCCATCTTGGTTCTCCACACCGGTCAGACTACAGAGGAGGCCAGCGGCCACCATGTTGGAGAGCTAACGTCACCATCCCTGTTTTCGACTGACCGCAGCTCATTCAGCCATAGAACAGGTAATTTCAGGCTGCCATTTGCCTGCGGCTTGTGGACACATTGCTCGGGCTCAGTGCCTGGGTGCTTCTTAGAGCCTGCTCTTATCGGAGCGAGCACCGAGCACGGAGCAGCCGAGTTCCGGCCCTCGGAACTGCCCTGGCCCT
The DNA here is from genome assembly GCF_021218885.2 of Marmota monax. Lineage (NCBI taxonomy): Eukaryota > Metazoa > Chordata > Mammalia > Rodentia > Sciuridae > Marmota > Marmota monax. Next base: position 7,000,168 of record NW_026693933.1, on the reverse strand, counting down.
GGGCTAAGGAGCCAGCGGAATCTGCTTCTTGGAGCCTGCTCTTATCGGAGCGAGCACCGAGCACGGAGCGGCCGAGTTCCGGCTCCCGGAACTGCCCTGGCCCAGGGCTAGGAGCCTGCGGAAACTGCTTCTCGGTCCGGGTCCTGCTGAGGGCCGGTCAGGACTTACCCATTGCTTTGGTTGCCCGGCAAGGGGAACGAAATGCTGCCATTCGCATAGGATACCAACATGGCAGAGATCTGATGTCATCAGAAAGCGGCGGAGGAGAGAACTTCATCAATACCAGCGGCGACAGAAACAGTTTGTCTCCTGGTAGGGGGGGTGAGGCACAGACACCCGAGTCTCTCTCGATTTGTCGTCGAGCCAGAGGGGAGGAGCCGGGCCGCTGCCAGCGCCCGGAGAAGGCCCAGCGGCTCGCCGGCGTGGTGATCGCGTGACCCCAATTGGAGAGGGGGCGGAGCGGAGCCGCCACCCGCACCTGCAAGGTGGGCAGACCCGCGACCCAGTGGTACACGGGCGTGGTAGGAGGGGCAGGGGAGAGCCGCCGCCCGCGCCGGCAAGGTAAGCAGACCTGTGACAGACTGGCGGGTCAGGCCCAGCGGCCTGCCAGCGTGGTACACACGTCACCCCAACTGGAGTAGGGGCAGAACAGATCCTTCGCCCAAGCCCGGATCAGGCCCTGCTGGTGTGGTGGTCACGTGACCCCAATTGGAGTGGGGGCGGAGCGGAACCGCCACCCGTGCCCCCAGGGTGAGCAGACCTGTGACCAACCTGCAGATCAGGCCCAGCGGGTCCGCAGGCGTGGGAGGAGGGGCGGGGCAGAGCCGCCACCCGCGCCTGCAAGGTAGGCAGACCTGCGACAGACCAGCGGATCAGGCCCAGGAGTCTGCCGGCGTGGTACACACATCACCCTAATTGGAGTAGGGGCAGAGCAGAGTCGCCGCCCGTGCCAGGAACAGACCCAGCGACCTGCCGGCGGGGTAGTCACGACACCCCAATTGGAGTAGGGGCAGAGCAGAGCCACCACCTGTGCCCGAAAGGTGGGCAGACCTGCGACCGACCAGCGGGACAGGGCCAGTGGCCTGCCGGTACAACAGACACGTCACCCCATTTGGAGTAGGGGCAGAGCAGAGCCGCCGCCCGCGCCTGCAGGGTAGGCAAACATGCAACCGACCGGCGGATCAGGCCCGGTGGCCTGCCGGCATGGTACACTTGTCACCCCAATTGGAGTAGGGGCAGAACAGAGCCGCCGCCAGCTCCCAGAACAGGCCCAGTGACCTGCCAGCGTGGTAGTCACGACACCCCAATTGGAATAAGGAGAGAGCAGAGCCGCCGCCCGCGCCTGCAGGAAAGAAACGCAAGCAGTATGAAAAGACAAGGAAAGAAAGGACCACAAGCAATGCAGGTCAACGCAACTTTAGAAGAGGTAACAGCTGCAGCAGATGGAATGTCAGATAAAGAATTCAGGATATACATGCTTCAGATGATCTGGAGTATCAAGGAAGACATTAGACAGAAAATCAGACAATGAAAGATCACTTAGACAATGAATTACGCAAACAAATCCAGGAAGCAAAGGATCAACTATACAGGGAGATAGAGGTTATAAAAAACAAACAAACAGAAATCCTAGAAATGCAGGAAGCAATAAACCAACTTAAAAACTCAATGGAGAATACTACCAGCAGAGTAGAACACTTAGAAGATAGAACATCAGACAATGAAGACAAAGTATTTCAACTGGAAAAGAACATAGACAGCTCAGCAAGACTGTTAAGAAACCATGAGCAGAACATCCAAGAAATATGGGATAACATTAAGAGACCAAACTTAAGAGTCACTGGGATACAGGAAGGTACAGAACACCAAACCAAAGGAATGAGCAGTCTATTCAATGAAATAATACGAGAAAACTTCCCAGACTTGAAGAATGAGACAGAATCCCAAATCCTAGAAGCCTACAGGACGCCGAATGTGCAAAATCATAGGAGATCCACACCTAGACACATTATAATGAAGATGCCCAACATACAGAATAAGGAGAGAATTTTAAAAGCTACAAGAGAAAGGAAGCAGATTACATTTAGGGGTAAGCCAATCAGGATAACAGCTGATCTTTCAACACAGACTCTGAAAGCTAGAAGATCCTGGAATAACATATTTCAAACACTGAAAGAAAATGGGTTCCAACCAAGAATTGTGTATCCAGCGAAATTAAGCTTCAGGATGGAAGATGAAATTAAAACCTTCCACGATAAACAAAAGTTTAAAGAATTCGCAGCTAGAAAACCATCTCTTCAAAACATCCTCGCCAAAACATTACAGGAAGAGGAAATGGAAAATAACAATGAAAACCAACAGTGGGAGGTAGGACAGTAAAGGGGGGGAAAATAATCAAAGAGGAAAACAAACCATGTTTAGTAACAGAAATAAACAAATATGGCTGGAAGAACAACCCATATCTCAATAATAACCCTAAATGTTAATGGCTTAAACTCACCAATTAAGAGACACAGGCTAGTAGAATGGATCACAAAATAAGACCCAACAATATGCTGCCTACAGGAGACGCATTTGATAGGAAAAGACATACATAGGCTGAAGGTGAAAGGTTGGGAAAAATCATATCACTCATAAGGACTTTGGAAACAAGCGGGAGTGTCCATACTCATATCAAATAAAATAGATTTCAAGCCAAAGTTAATCAAAAGGGATAAAGAGGGACACTACATACTGCTTAAGGGAACCATACACCAACAAGACATAACAATCATAAATATTTATGCCCCAAACAATGGTGCAGCTATGTTCATCAAACAAACTCTTCTCAAGTTCAAGAATCTAATAGACCACCATACAGTAATCATGGGAGACTTCAACACACCTCTCTCGCCACTGGACAGATCTTCCAAACAAAAGTTGAATAAGGAAACTATAGAACTCAATAACACAATTAATAACCTAGACTTAATTGACATATATAGAATATACCACCCAACATCAAGCAGTTACACTTTTTTCTCAGCAGCACATGGATCCTTCTCAAAAATAGATCATATATTATGTCACAGGGCAACTCTTAGACAATATAAAGGAGTAGAGATAATACCATGCATCTTATCTGATCATAATGGAATGAAACTGAAAATCAACGATAAAAGAAGGAAGGAAAAAGCATACATCACTTGGAGAATGAACAATAGGTTACTGAATGATCAATGGGTTATAGAAGACATCAAGGAGGAAATTAAAAAATTCTTAGAGATAAATGAAAACACAGACACAACATATCAGAATCTATGGGACACATTGAAAGCAGTTCTAAGAGGAAAATTCATTGCTTGGAGTTCATTCCTTAAAAAAAGAAAAAACCAACAAATAAATGATCTCATACTTCATCTCAAAATCCTAGAAAAAGAAGAGCAAAACAACAGCAAAAGAAGTAGAAGGCAAGAAATAATGAAAATCAGAGCTGAAATTAATGAAATCGAAACAAAAGAAACAATTGAAAAAATTGACAAAACTAAAAGTTGGTTCTTTGAAAAAATAAACAAAATCGACAGATCCTTAGCCATGCTAGCAAAGAGAAGAAGAGAGAGAACTCAAATTACTAGCATATGGGATGAAAAAGGCAATATCACAACAGACATTTCAGAAATACAGAAGATAATCAAAAACTACTTTGAATCCTTACACTCCAACAAATTAGAAGATAGTGAAGGCATTGATAAATTTCTTAAGTCATATGATCTGCCCAGATTGAGTCAGGAGGATATAGACAACCTAAACAGACCAATATCAATTGAGGAAATAGAAGAAACCATCAAAAGACTACCAACTAAGAAAAGCCCAGGACAGGATGGGTATACAGCAGAGTTTTACAAAACCTTTAAAGAAGAACTAATACCAATACTTTTCAAGCTACTTCAGGAAATAGAAAAAGAGGGAGAACTTCCAAATTCATTCTACGAGGCCAACATCACCCTGATTCCTAAACCAGACAAAGACACTTCAAAGAAAGAAAACTACAGACCAATATCTCTAATGAACCTAGATGCAAAAATCCTCAATAAAATTCTGGCGAATCGGATACAAAAACATATCAAAAAAATTGTGCACCATGATCAAGTAGGATTCATCCCTGGGATGCAAGGCTGGTTCAATATACGGAAATCAATAAATGTTATTCACCACATCAATAGACTTAAAAATAAGAACCATATGATCATCTCGATAGATGCGGAAAAACATTCGACAAAGTACAGCATCCCTTTATGTTCAAAACTAGGGATGTAGTTTATGTAGAAAAACTAGGGATAACAGGAACATACCTCAATATTGTAAAAGCAATCTATACTAAGCCTCAGGCTAGCATCATTCTGAATAGAGAAAAACTGAAGGCATTCCCTCTAAAATCTGGAACAAGACAGGGATGCCCTCTCTCTCCACTTCTGTTCAACATAGTTCTCGAAACACTGGCCAGAGCAATTAGACAGACAAAAGAAATTAAAGGCATAAAAATAGGAAAAGAAGAACTTAAATTATCACTATTTGCAGATGACATGATTCTATACCTAGCAGACCCAAAAGGCTCTACAAAGAAACTATTAGAGCTAATAAATGAATTCAGCAAAGTGGCAGGATATAAAATCAACATGCATAAATCAAAGGCATTCCTGTATATCAGCGACAAATCCTCTGAAATGGAAATGAGGACAACCACTCCATTCACAATATCTTCAAAAAAAATAAAATACTTGGGAATCAACCTAACAAAAGAGGTGAAAGACTTATACAATGAAAACTACAGAACCCTAAAGAGAGAAATAGAAGAAGATCATAGAAGATGGAAAAATATACCCTGTTCATGGATAGGCAGAACTAACATCATCAAAATGGCGATATTACCAAAAGTTCTCTATAGGTTTAATGCAATGCCAATCAAAATCCCAACGGCATTTCTTGTAGAAATAGAGAAAGCAATCATGAAATTCATATGGAAAAATAAAAGACCCAGAGTAGCAAAAACAATGCTAAGCAGGAAGTGTGAATCAGGCGGTATAGCGATACCAGACTTCAAACTATACTACAGAGCAATAGTAACAAAAACAGCATGGTACTGGTACCAAAACAGGCGGATGGACCAATGGTACAGAATAGAGGACACAGAAACCAATCCACAAAACTACAACTATCTTATATTTGATAAAGGGGCTAAAAGCATGCAATGGAGGAAGGATAGCATCTTCAACAAATGGTGCTGGGAAAACTGGAAATCCATATGCAACAAAATGAAACTGAATCCCTTTCTCTCGCCATGCACAAAAGTTAATTCAAAATGGATCAAGGAGCTTGATATCAAATCAGAGACACGCCGTCTGATAGAAGAAAAAGTTGGCTATGATCTACAGTCGGTGGGGTTGAGCTCCCAATTCCTCAATAGGACACCCATAGCACAAAAGTTAATAACTAGAATCAACAAATGGGACTTACTCAAACTAAAAAGTTTTTTCTCAGCAAAAGAAACAATAAGAGAGGTAAATAGGGAGCCTACACCCTGGGAACAAATCTTTACTCCTCACACTTCAGATAGAGCCCTATCCAGAGTATACAAAGAACTCAAAAAATTAGACAATAAGAGAACAAACAACCCAATCAACAAATGGGCCAAGGACCTGAACAGACACTTTTCAGAGGAGGACATACAGTCAATCAACAAGTACATGAAAAAATGCTCACCATCTCTAGCAGTCAGAGAAATGCAAATCAAAACCACCCTAAGATACCATCTCACTCCAGTAAGATTGGCAGCCATTATGAAGTCAAACAACAACAAGTGCTGGCGAGGATGTGGGGAAAAGGGTACACTTGTTCATTGCTGGTGGGACTGCAAATTGGTGCAGCCAATTTGGAAAGCAGTATGGAGATTTCTTGGAAAGCTGGGAGTGGAGCCACCATTTGACCCAGCTATTCCCCTTCTTGGTCTATTCCCTAAAAACCTAAAAAGAGCATGCTACAGGGACACTGCTTCATCGATGTTCATAGCAGCACAATTCACAATAGCAAGACTGTGGAACCAACCTAGATGCCCTTCAATAGACGAATGGATAAAAAAAATGTGGCATTTATACACAATGGAGTATTACTCTGCATTAAAAAATGACAAAATCATAGAATTTGCAGGGAAATGGATGGCATTAGAGCAGATTATGCTAAGTGAAGCTAGCCAATCCCTAAAAAACAAATGCCAAATGTCTTCTTTGATATAAGGAGAGTAACTAAGAACAGAGTAGGGACGAAGAGCATGAGAAGAAGATTAACATTTAACAGGGATGAGAGGTGGGAGGGAAGGGGAGAGAGAAGGGAAATTGCATGGAAATGGAAGGAGACCCCCAGGGTTATACAGTGGAGGGGGTAGAGAGAGAGGAGGGGAGGGGAGGGGAGAAGAGGGGAGGGGGGATGGTGGAGGATGGGAAAGGCAGCGGAGCACAACAGACACTAGTATGGCAATATGTAAATCAATGGATGTGTAACTGATGTGATTCTGCAATCTGTGTATGGGGTGAAGGTGGGAGTTCATAACCCACTTGAATCAAAGTGTGGAATATGATATGTCAAGAAATCTGTAATGTTTTGAACAACCAACAATAAAAAATTTAAAAAATAAATAAAAAAAAGTATACAAAGAACTCCTAAAATTCAAAAGTAAAAACAAACAAACAAAAACCCACCAATAACACAATTAGAGGCTAAGCACTGGAGTAGACATTTCTCCAAAAATGATATACAAATGATCAACAAGTAAATGAAAAAAATGTTCTGCCTCCCTGTCATAGAAATGCAAGTCAATACTGCAATGAAATATCACTTCATAAGTGTCAGAATTGTTGTTATAAAAAAATCCAAAAAATAAGTCTTGATAAGTGTAAGGTCCTTACTTAGCATCTGGGCAGCCATCTTAAGTGACAGCCACCAATTTCCCACCCAAGGACCTTTCTGGGCTAACCACTCCCTTATACCAATCCAACCCTTAAACCTGCCCACATTAGGACCCACCTGGCTCTGTTCCCTGAGCCTGGCCCATAAAAGCCCCCAAATCCAAGCCTGTTCTGCCTCTCTCTGTCTATGGAGAGATGTACTTTCAGTTGTCAGCTCTGACAAATAAACTCTCATGTGTATCTCTGCCTGATCTCCATCTTTCATTTCTCGCTTGCCCGTCTCCCATTTCCTCACTTTCTTTTCAGTAAGGATGTGGAGAAATTGGAACCCTTGTACACTGTTGATGGGAATTCAAAATAGATAGCCATGGAAAAATAGACAACCACCGTGGAAAAAAGCATGGAATTTCCTAAAAAAAAAATGACAGAGTATTATATGATACAGCAAACTCACGTCTGGCAATGGATCCGAAAGAATTGAATTCAGAATCTCAATGAGATATTTGCAACCCCATGTTCTTCACAGCATAGTTAATAGGAGCCAAAAGGGAAAAACAACCAAAATGTTCAACAACAGATGACTTGATAAAAAAAAATTACAAGTACATGGAATAAAATACTATTTCACCATTAAAAAGAAGGAAATTCTGTAATACATGACAATATGTATGAGTCTGAGAATATTATGCTATGTGGAATAAAGCAATCACAGAAAGACTGCCTGATTCCACAAATGGGGTGCCTGAAATAGCAAAATCAAATAGCGGGAATAAATATCTATGGAATAAAGACTTAAACATAAGACTTAAACCACCAATGGTGGTTACCAGATATTGGAGGAGGAGAGATGAGGAGTTATTAATCAGTGGGCATAAAGTTGCAGTCAACCAAGATGAAAAAGCTGAAGAGATCTACTATTCATCATTGTATCTATAAGGTCCTTGCTTAACATCTGTACAGCAATCTTAAGAAACAGCCCCCATTTTAAGGAAAAAGTTTTCTTTTCCTGCCCAAGAGCCTTTCTGAGAAAGGTTCACCACTCCCTCATACAAACCCAACCCCTAACCACCCACATTAGGACATGCCCAGCTCTAATCTCTGAGCCTGTCCCATAAAAGTGCTGAACCCCAAGCCTGTTTTGCCTCTCTCCATCTATGGAGAGATGAGCCTTTATTTATCAGTTCTGACAAATAAACTCTCTCATGTGTATCTCTGCATGGTCTCTTTCCTTCATTTCTTGCTTGCCTGTCTCCCAGTTCCTCAATTTCCTTTCAATAATAAAATCATTTTTCCTAATTACAAAAACTATACACAATTGTGGAAATTTAAAAAGTACGGAGAATCACAGAGCTTGTCAGCCCAAATCCATTTGCAAACAGTTTGTTATTTCCATTTTACTGGTAACTTCCAGCAGATCTCCATAATATGTCTTGGATATAAACAAGTATAGAGCAAGACAAAAGTTTTAAGTAGAATCATAGATTCATTTACAAATCAATTTACAAATTGCATGAAAAATCAAAAGTTAATTTTCAATTGTTTGTGGGAAAAATATTAGATTGTTTTCCATAAGCAATATTGACCCAAATAACCATGTTTGTACATCCCTGGGCACACATGGTAAGCCTATCCCCTATTATTAAGATCATTATATCTGAGTTTGAACTAATAAATTTCCCATGCTCCTTATTTCTTTGGATTTTCTGGCTAACATGATGTCTCTGATATATGCAGAGGGAAGTGGACCACTATTTACATAGCAAGTAACTTTCTCTCCACAATGCATGTGTTGATACTCTAGAAAGCCTAACTTTTTAACAAAGGTGTCGTTGATCATCAAAGTCAAGTTAACATAGAAGATATAGATGCAGAAGTATCTGCTCTGAAAATAACCTCAAAGGAGCTGCTTCAGTCTATTCTAAACTCCACTTCCCTATTTATAATTGCTAGTGAATGTAATATATTCCAAATATTTTCCTGATGCAATTTAAAGTTTTAAAATTTGTATTTTTCAACATATTACTGAATATCTTCACCTGGTTGTTCTATAGATTCTTTTGATTCAATAAAAAACAAGAAACAATAATAAATTATAATATTTGAATAGATGATATATATGATAGACTGCCACAAAGATTCATTATTACTCATCTTCCTGACAATTCTGCATAATAAGAATTATTACCTTATTTTTTTTAGAAGGCAGAACTTTATAGAATTTTATAGAAGAGAGAATTGACATTCTTCAATAAATGGTTTGCCTAAGGTCATCCAACAGTCAATGATAGGAAGAAAATTCCCTCTCATTACTAAAAACTTATGGTACATTAGATGTCATATATAGATATAGATATAGAATGGAGCAAGATTTTTATATACATAAATCTTCCATATATATATATATCTATATATATATATCTTGGAGGAACATTTGATTCACCACGTCCATTCATGGAAGTCAAATAAAGAGCCACAAACAAAACTGGACACATATATATATGTCTTATATAATCTCTCTCTCTCTCTCTCTCTCTCTCTCTATATATATATATATATATATATATATATATATATATGTCTTATATGACAAAATATATTTGTCATATAATTCTCATAAAAACCCTGTGAGGTAGGTGTCTAATGCATAGGAAAGAAATCAGTTTACATAGTTTTGTATTCATTCCATTTCAGAGAGCCTGGCACACCATAGGCATGAATAAATGAACACGTGAGAAAAAGTGTTCCTCTGTAAACTATAGATTTTAAGATAACCATTTAATTGTCTCATCAAACTTCTTAGACTCAACTTTCCAGATATGTTTTGAGAAAAATACCTAAAGTTTTCAGGTCTAAGAAGCTAAAGAAAATTTTAAAAATACATGTGATCATTTCCAAACTACATCTATCAGCTGCCTGAGAACGGTCTCCTTGGTAAGAAATTATCACAGTACCACGTTAATGGTGGGAGGGAGGTGTAAGTAGCAAATATATTAGTATGTGTTTTCCTCTCATATTTAATCCTTAAATATAAGTGCATATTATTCACAAATTTTAAAATGTTATCTTACTGTATCAGGGTCTCTATACTAAAAAAAGACTAATGTGTAAAAGAAGAGGAATAAGACAAATAACTTCAAGGCCAAATATGTATCACTTCTAGATTAAATTTGCAAATCTATTCATTTAGTATGCTCAGTGGGAAGATGGAGATCCAGAGTCCTCGAAATGACCTTGCCTGAGAAATAATTAATTGGTATGTACTATGCTTTGTTAAAGAAAGCAAACACCCTTCGTGAACATGAATGTAATGCCGTTTGAAGCAAATAGATCTAGATTATTTTTTACTATCCCTCCTTCTTTTTGAAAAATTGAACATATTTTATATCATCTATATAAATTTTTACAAGCAAATAAAAAGCTTCTAGAACCAGACTTAAATTCATGGCTTTTCATGAACAATTACTGGAGCTATGACTGCAGCATATGACTCGTGAGCAAGGTGTTCAGAATGTGTCAGAATGAGAAATCTTGGAGGAACATTTGATTCACCACGTCCATTCATGGAAGTCAAAGACAGAGCCACAAACAAAACTGGATGTTCAGTCTCTGCTGCAGACAGATCACAGAGTATTACAATGCTCATATTTACTGCAGAATACCAATGGAGATGACATTCTACTCATCTTATCATCCCCCATCTCACTCGTGAGGAATGAAATGCAAAACCTGAAAGTTCAAGGACATGTTTGTGAGCCCATGATGGTAAATACAACTAACAGCCATAAAACTTCTAACTCTTAATTTGTGTGTGTGTGTATGTGTGTGTGTGTGTGTGTGTGTGCGTGTGCCCCCTCACATATTTAGAAAAGCTATTGCTCAAGAAATGTGGTGGAGAAACTCTTGGTGCACATAAAGTCTTAAAGCTGAGGAAATCTACAAAAACAACTTTTAAAATGTCTGAAGAAAATCCTCAGATAAGAATCAGAGCTGGGGGATGGAAGGAAAAGGAATAATAAAGAGAGGAAAAGAAAAAAGAAGGGAAGGGATGGAAAAGACAAGAGAAGGAGAAGTGGGGGCTGGGAGAAAGAAGAATATTAACATTCATGGAGTTTGTTTTATGAGGCAAAATGCATGGTCATAATTATTTGCCCAAACTATTCAAGACAAATGAATTCATATCCTGAGGAAGGAGAGAGGAGGGTGAAATGGAGCAAGAGAAAAGGAGAAAGGAAGTGGGCAGGGTGGGGGTGAGGAGAGAAAGGGGAAAGAGGGAGAGAGAGAGAAAAAAATCAACCTTCCTGGAGCTTAGTACATAGGGAAAATGCAGAGAATTGTGATTTGTTTAATCTACTTAGGACAATTGAACATAGCCCCTGAGGAAGAAGTGATGTGGGGCAGTGGCAAGCCAGAGAGAGTTAGGAGGAGAAAGATAGAAAAAGAGAGAAAGGGAAAGGAAGGGGAAAGAAAAAGAGAGGGAGAAAGAGAAGATTAATTTTTTTAAACTTTTTAAAATTTATGTATGACAGCCAGCGGAATGCATTACAATTCATATTACACACATAGAGCACAATTTTTCATATCTCTGGTTGTAGACAAAGAATATTCACACTAATTTGTGTCTTCATACAGGTACTTTGGATAATAATGATCATCACATTCCACCACCATTAATAACCCCATGCCCCCTCCCTTCCCCTCCAACCCCTCTGCCCTATCTGGAGTTCCTATGCCTAGAGTTCCTATTCCTCCCATGCTCCTGCTCCCTACCCCACTATGAATCAGCCTCCTTATATCAAAGAAAACATTCGGCATTTGTTTTTTTTGGAATTGGATAACTTCACTTAGCATTACGAGAAGGTTAATTTTAATGGAGTTTTATTACATAAGGCAAAAATGCTTGGAATTATTATTTGCCCAAACTATTCAAGACAAATGAATATATCTCCTGATGAAGAAATTGGTGGGGTGGTGGGCCTCTGGGAAGAAGGAAAGAGGAAGAAGAGGAGAGAAAGAGAGAGGGGTGGGGTGGGGGAGGAGAGGCTTTGTCCATTTTAAAGTTAATCAGTATCTATAGTGATATATTCCTCCAAAATAATAAAACGGATTAATCAGGAACTAAGGGAGAAAAGAGGGCGGCCATTTATCCCCCCTCCTACACTCAGATGAAATATACATAACACAAGAAAGGGCGCTGGCAAGTAGCCACAGGAGGAGCACCTGGAAGATTAAAGCCATAACATTAACAAAGTACAGACCACACTGAATTAATGAGCACTGGAGATAGACATTCAGTGGAGTCTTAATTTATTTTCCTTTTCTAGCTCATCCTTTAAGAAAATGACAGTGTCTTCTTATCGATTTTACACTCAGAGATCAATCAGAATTGCCCTGACTCAGACAAAATTTACAGCAGTGTCTGACACCGCCCGGAGCATGTGGGCCCAAACAGACATTACAAGGAAGCAATAGATCATGTTTGTATGTAGAGCTTGACATGCTTAAAAATAAGCTAATCTGTAGTGGAATTTCCTTCTTTTTGACAAGTTGCTCTGCCCAGCTCTTCGGCCCCTCGTTATGAATTTCTCTCCCGGCTCCACTATTAATTATAACATGCGAAAAGGATTCATGTATTTAGGCCCTGAGGGAGGTCATCTGATCTGCAGTTTTAGATAAAATATAAACTAACAGATCACTCCTACTTAAACAATGCGAAATGTCACTCTGAGGCGCTCCATAAAAAAAAAAAAAAAAAAAAAAAAAGCTAGAGGTGTTCCGTCAAGAGCTATGATCAATTCTGACAACCCAACAATATCAGGGCTAAATGATGGGCCTGTACATTCCTAAACAGCCCCCGGTGGAAATTGCTGTATCCGGAAGCTCTTTTGTGCAAGTAACTAGCTGTATTAAATGCAATAATTACAGAAAAGACCCTGACTGTGGCGCTGAGGCAGTTGGCTAAGCCGACTTGTTTCCACACCACCATTTATCTTGTAACTGGGCCGCGTGTGCCCTGACTCCACGCACTGGGGAGAAAGTCTGCAGAGCTTCCCTTCCAAGCCTGAGAGAGAGACTCTGGCTCACAGTATGCCAATGGAGAGAGTTATTTAGTGAGGCATTTGCTCCACAGGGACAGAGGAAAAACATGAAAACAGTTGCTTAGGGGAAATGTGTTTTGTGTGTGGATCCCACTAGAATTGGACCGAATCTGCCAACAGCTCAGCTACAAGTGAACCCTGGCTGGATGAATGAAAGACCAGCTTCTGTCCACAGTGCTCCTGCGGCAGGTGCAGAAGCTGAACACAAGAGCATGGGACCTTTTCCTCACTCCCACTTGATCACTGGCAAAGAATAAAATGATTTTGTTTCCTGTTGCCCTCTGGAAGGAAATAAAACCTGTTGGGTATCAGAACCTTCATCTTAGCCAAGTGATTTGACTAGTTTGGGAGACCTCTTTGAAATCACCCATTCACTTAGTTGAGCATATTGCAAAAGAATTACAGATAATTTTAAAACACATGTGGAGAACAAATTATTCTTTTCTATGGGGGAGGGTGGTGATATTACAATTCCTGAGTTTGATTCTTGAAGTTATCTTAAAAAAAAAAAAACCTACTCACTAAAACATAAAATATATTGATCTTAGAAATATTCATGTTGTTAAGAATAAAGATCCACAAAGGCCTTCTTTAACTTCCTTAAAAGAAAACCTCATTGCTTTAAGAATCACTTGAAAGAAATATAACAATGTATTGAACATTACGTGGTAACTCCTTAATATGTACAATTGTTATATTTTTATGTATCAGTTAAAATGTTTTAAAAAATCAAACATAAGGCAGAAAAGAAGATGTTTAAAGAATAGGCCTTTTTATTTATATGTTCTCTATAAAGCACCCACACATGGACCCTGATATTTTATTTTGCTAGGAGATTATAAATATTCATAAAATCATATTCACAGCAGTAAATGTGATTTAAAATCGTTTACTGAACGGTTTACTAACTCCATCTGTGTTAGGCTCTGACAGACCCTGAGCACCTGGATGAAGAAGTCATGGCCACTTCGTAAGTTGAATCTAGTGGGAGAAAGAGACATGTCAACAATTATCTTCATACATTGTGATAAATATTCCTGCAAAAGTCCTATAGAAACACATTTGAGAGGGATCCTGAGTGCCTTGAGAAGAAAGAGACTTCCAGGAAAAAATAACGAAGAGAAGAGAAGATAACATTATAACTGGGACCCTGAAGGAGGGGCAGAAATTTTTGGAGGTGACCTGAGCAAAATGAGAAGGAAAGGGATTCTTGTCAGTGGGAAGAGTCACAGTGTGTGCTGAGAGCTAGCAGTCCCAAGTTAGCAGGGAGCCAGGCAAAGAGGGGTGCTAGAGGAGCAGCTGGCGTTGAGGCCAAGGTCGGCTTATAGGTTTCATAGGATGTGGGCATTAGGGAGTGTATTTCCTGGGAATGATAACACTCATAAAAGAGTGAGAGTTGGATGGGGCCATTAGGCCATTGGGTACAGGGACAGTGAGGCTTGTACTGTGATTGCCCAGGTAAGGGTGGTCAAGCCCTCACCTTATGGCAATGTTACAGGTAATCCCAATGTTTTTTCTTTATGTGGACAGATTGATTTCTCCTGATTTATTTTTTATAAATATCCATTTCCTCACTACCATTAAAGATGATAGACCTGTGATTTTTGGAAGGGTGAGTGAAGTGTCTGAGTACTTTGGAACCATGATGGCTCCATGGGACACTGAGCTCCACCTCTTAGTAGTGGTTAGACTTTGGCCCTAGAGATCTTGATTGAAGGTTCTAGCAGGGAAGCATAGCTACACATAATACCCTTGACTAAAGAAAGGTTGTCTTCTATTGAAAAGGCTGTTCTTTGGCCCAGAGCAGTTTAGGAAGGGATGCACATGGAGCTGTGAGGGAGGAAGGGGATCCTAGCCAGTTAGATCAGCAGAACCAACCCTGGTGATGAGTGAGGAGACAGATGTGGTAGCCAGATGGCCCTCACATCCAGTCGTGGTCAGACTTTGGATAAGTCACTTAGCTTTGCTCTGCAGGGTGTCATTCACTGTAAAATGGAGATAGAAGTAACCCCTACTACTTACACTTATTTTGAGGATTAAATGAGTGAACACATTAAGTACTTACAATAGTTTCCTAATTGCCAGGTCTTGTGTCAAGTTTGAAGAATTCCAAAGCAAGCAAAATGGGAAAATGTATTTAGTTCAGAATGTTCTCTAGATCAAAAATATTAATATTTGGTCAACTATGTTGATTAGTGATTTTAGAAAGGTCTCTCTACACATCCTTTTCTTTCTTGACATGGAGATTCTGATATTGAGCTTGCATCCTGGCAGATTGGCCTAAATATTGCCGCAGTCTGGCTGGGCACACAATCACGAGCCACCACACAGCTTGTAGATTCAAACAGCAACTCTTTATTCCCGAACTCACACCAGCCGTCTACAATCACGTTCTGGGGAAATCCACGTTCTCTGCCCAAATCCACCTCCACTGGGCTTCTATCTCCAAAATATACTGTCTGAATCCCGTGAGAACTCAAGGGGAACTCAGGCAGCAGGATACGCCCTATTCCCAGCAGGAATAATCTTAAACCTTAAACCTGGAACCTAAACTGGGAACGCCCTAAACACGATTATCTTAAAACCGGGAACACCCTAATCTGCCTTGGTCCTTGAGCAAGGTCACGTACATTCAGTGTCACTGCAACATGGGGTACGCTGGCAAGGAAATTGTCATACCTACTTGGCTAATGGCTCCCAGCAAAATATATTGCTCTAAATGATGATTTGGATGAGTTTTAATACAAAATATCCTAGGTCTAAAAAGTGAGGTTGCTGAGTCATGCAGAATGGTGTAAAGATGATAAGAAATCATCAGGCCAGGCACAGTGGTGGTTGCCTACCTTCACACCCAACTCCTCTGATCTTAGCAAAGTTAATCACATCTCTTATTTTCCAGATATCATGAATAATCCTTCCTGAATGTTAGTGACCTGGACTCAGTCCCCAGGATAACAAAGATAATTTGAGGATCTCAAATTGTATCATATACATCCCATTGAGTATATCATACAATGAAAATGGTTTATAAACTCTCAAACCATAAATAACTTGATACAAACTTTGGAGGGAGTGAAGTTGAAATCAAAAGTCTTGCTAGCGAATTAATTTTTATTTTTAAAAATGATTAAATTAGTGAATTTCACAGTTTGGTTTAACAGGGAAACTAAAAAATAATAATTGTCTATCCCTTCATACAATGCCTGGCACATGGTATGAATTCAATAAACATTTATTGAATGAATGAACTTGATTATAAAATAGCAATGCATTTATGTATTCATAGCAATCTTAACTTTTTTTATAAGCACAAGGTCTCCAATCATATGCTTGAGCATATGTCTGATGTACATTGAATGTCTATTAGCATGTGGGATAAGACTAACTGAATAACATATTGGCACAACAATACAGATATGTTACCTTTAGATTCATGAAGCTGGGAGATGAGTTTCCACTTTACAAGTGTTCAGTTACAAATAGTTGAACATTGGTATTTTATGAAACCATTCCCAAGTATGGCTAGGTAATAGTATTTATGCTCTGAGGTAGTCCTCTGGCACTTAGGTCATTGGTCTTACTTAGTTTCCTTTTGTACATGGGGATTGATTTTTACAAATGAACACTGACACTGCATGGGTGGCTAAATTGTTTTAGATACAAATCCACTGGATGCTCATCATGAAATAGTGCTATGAGTCAATCCATGTGTACACAAGAACAGCCAAGTATTTAGTTTACCTCTAAAGTTTTCATGGTTGTAAAAGGAATACATAGATTTTTAATTTTCCAAATCAAATAATAAAGGAGTTATTCTTTATTTCCCCCATGGAGCCTCATGATCAATATTAAGGTGAATTTTCTTTGTTCGAATCAATTTAAATGCAAACTAGTTTAATGAAAATGACATAGTTTGTGCTGAATATTCTGAAATAAATGAATGCTTTTCAGTTTGTCCTTTATTGTGACTTTATGGCTTTATCTTCTATGTTTATATTGTCCATAATACATACATAAGTTCCATATTTAGCTTCTGAATTAAATATTATGGCCAAAGAGCACAGAACAAAGAACTATTAAAGTAAATATAACTTGCCTCCCATCCCAAAATTTAACGATGTTTTGCAAGGTAACATGTAACTATATCTGGTTTAATTTAACTCTGTGCTATCATGTATAAATTGCCCAGAGTCCAGAAGGTGATGAGATAAAGTTATATTAATTCATTCATTCTTTTAAAATATTCAATCTACAAAAAAAAAAAAAATAAAATAAAATATTCAATCTACAACTGTATATTCACAATTGCATGTGTTCTCAATTTTAGCACTAAGCATGATTATTTACTTTTTTTGATCTATTTTATATAAGTGATATTTCTATATGTTGACTACCATGCCCATAACATCTGTTTACATTCATTTGTCCTATCATGTACATTTGTCTTACAAAATCATTATTGATAATTTGATCTAAATATTGTCTTTTCTGAATGAAGTTTTAGTACTTTACTCTGCCCCTTAACCATTTAAAACATTCTTTGAGTGACAAGAGAGAAAAGAGGAGATGTTATTTATTTTATTTTGTTTTTTTGTGCTACTAGGCACCAAACCCAGGGCCTCATGCGTGAGAGGCAAATGCTTTACGAATGAGCCACATCCCAATCCTAGAAGAAGAAATAATGCTTTTAAAATATTTCCTAAATTAGGTTCAACCAACCAACCTCACTTAATTTTCTTTCATGCAAAAATGTTTCCTGTTTACCAATTAGTTTGTTTGCCTTTTTTAGCAACCTAATTGCTACTCACTGGTGTAAGGTAAATAATCCAAGTGTGTGAATTTAAAAGGCACAAGGAGTGTAGAAAATATTTAAATTCATTAATTTTATTCCTAGAGGTTTGCTTACCATCTCTCTGCCCCTCTTGCCGTTTGTTCTCTCACTAATTCAGATTTTTCTGGAACCCCATGGAAAGCTCCCATATAGATAATGTGCCTCTTGATTTTGGCTGTGCTAATGATCTTCCATGATGCAAATGCTCTGAAATTGCCTTAACTTATGAATCAGATGAGTGGGATAATAAATTATCCACCAAAATATTCTTTTTGAAATTTTTTGTGCTGGTGATTAATTCTAGGAGTGTTTGTTCTGAGACACAAGACAGGGTTTCTTTAAGTTGCCTACCTTGAACTTGCCATTCTTCTGCCTCAGCCTACCACTCTGCCAGAACTCTGCAGATGCTCTACCACTGAGCACATCTCCTACTCCACTTTTCTTATTTGATAAATACTTTCCTTTATTTTTTATTATTGAAAGGCTATACTTCATTTAATCAAACTCCTACTATTGGTGTTTCAGGTTATACATGCTTTCAGTATTATAAACCCCTAACATTTTTATAAGTGAAGTTTTATATATAATCTTTACTATTTCTTTTCTTTATTACTTCTTAAGGAAACTTTTCCAGAAAGTGAAAATATTTGGTGAAAGAATTTGTTAGTAAATTTTTTTCAGGAACTCTTTCCACCTTTTTTTAGAAGAATAACTAAAGGACTAATCAACAAACCCACTAATACCTGTCTGAATATTCTGCTTCCCTATGAAGGCAAAGTGAAACCCATTTGGAACTTTCTGAAGTTTGCCACTTCAAAAGTGGTATCATTTGTCTAGTATACTTATTAACCCAAGTAAAATATACTTGAAAAACTTATGTAGCTTCTGGGTACATTCTTAACAATTTTAAGAATAAGCATGCCCAAACCTAGTTTAAAGATGTGCATGTTCATTGAGAGGACATTCTGGTTTCATTTTAAGGAAGAAGTGAGTTCAGAGCATTTGGATGTTCCAGGCCACCTAAATAGATAGATGCCAGTGATTGTATGTTGGCTTGGAATTTACAATTATGGAGATTCCACATTGGCATGCTGTGCAGACCACATAAAGTTACCATAACATATTCCTATGAAGGAAAATACAGAACTTGCATGCATCAAATGAGCGAGGTTTGACAGGCAGTTCCATTTTGATATGGGTCATGCTGCTGATAACTACAGCACTTTTTAAAGGTTACATTTTAAAGGTTACATTAATGCTGAAGTTGTGCATGAAGATGAGTGCCCTGTATAACCATATGCTTTATACCTCTTGTCATCTTAAAAATATAGTTAGTGATACAAATGGGACATAACATTTTGAAGAGCTCAGTTGGTATGATGAGGACTTGCCCAACCAAAGTACCATTTTTTTCTGAATAGTAATTCCATTAAGGGGGGAAAAATTCATAAGACCTGATTTTTTTACTATCTGCTTTCAATCATATCACAATATTATGAAACAAATTGCTACTGACAGTGAGGCTGTCATATTCACGAAGGCAATGGGCACGCCCATAGAAGCGAGTGACTGGCACAGCACAAGTTTCTTTTTATCGATTATACTACTCGACAAAATACTAATGCCTTAAAGGGCCCTACGAAGTCATCAACTAAGAAGCATACCATTCATGCACCAAACATTGGGATGTCCTCATGGAACTTCTATTTAGCTGTGTATCATCCTTCCTACGTACAAATTGCTGTGCTAGGTCACTTCCAAGAGGATACTGAATTTCACTGGGCCTTGGTATTCTTATTACAAGAGGAAATAGAGTAATGTCCAATTTCAGTAGAAAAATATGTGCTACCATAATTTTTTACCTTGTGAAGGATGAGCCTTACAGTCTGTACTTGCTAACAATTTGAAAATTTTTATAATCACCCTCCACCTCCTCACATTTTGCATTGACAAATTTTGTAAAGTGATTCACTCATTCAGCAAATGTATACTGAGTGTCTACTGCATTAGGTGCTGTGCTGGATGAGTTGAAGATCAGCAAGGATCTGGATAGATGCAGCCCCTCCCCTCAGGGAGCTTTCGTTCTGATGAGGGTAACTGAGGGCCCAAGAAAGACACTGATTCATGGGTTTCATTCCTCATTCCCATTGTTCCCCAGTAATCCTTAGATCAGATTTAACATAGAGAGACTGAGTTGAATCATTTTCAAACTGTTCACTGTTCACAGCTCTTTGGGCAGAAGGTGGGATGTGAGGTGGAAATTGGGACCACCTACCTGAGATTCTACCACACTCCATTTTTAACAATTTTGAAACCATTAATATTTTATTTGGGGGATGATAGAATTTTATTATTTGTTATAAAAAGGAAGAAGCTCTCTAGATTTAAAAAATTATCTTTCAAATAGTACTATCGAGAAAGAGTAATAAGCAAACCTGTTTAAGGTGTTTAATGCAAATGTTAGACACCACAGACGCCAACGTTTGTTTCCTAAAGTGAGTCCAGAGTTCTTTGCCTTTGCCATTCAATTCATTTGGCATATTCAGGAATATGCCAAATATTCTCAACCACCTATGGGATAACTTGCAATTTTTGGCCTTTGGAAATTATAATCTTACAGCCATAAAAATATTTAAATTATGTAATACAATCTCACCTTATGCTATAAAAGAGTGTTTCAGATTGTGAATGGTGACCCATTCGTTGGTCAAGAAATCAATTTAGCTGGTGAAACCCAGAAATTTTTTTTTCTAATAAAATATTAAAAAAAAAAAAAAACAGGAAATATCAAAATGCACCATATGGTAGAGGTAAGTTCAAGGAACTTGTACATAAACATACACACACACATACACACACACATACACACATACACACACACATATACATGGTCATCAATGAAATGTATTTCTAACTGGGAATTATAATTTTAAAAAAGTTCAACTGCCATAGATACACAAAAACCTTTTACCTTTCTTACAAGATGAAAATTCTAATAACAAAGCCACAGAACTCTCATTTCTTCTCTGGAAAACTCATTGCTTTTTCTAGATCAAGGCAGCCATAAAGCAGATTTCCTTGATCCCAAGTTGTATTTTTTGCCTTTTAACCATCTCTTATTTTCTCAACAGTTCCAGACCTTTTTTTCCTTCTGGGTGTTTCATTCTGGTCATCACTGGTTTCCTTAAAATTAGATGTGATTAATTTGAAATAAATATCTTCTTAGGATCAGCTATGTAATGTAAACTTGTTAAAAAATTATCAAGAATTTCAGAACAGTGATTGTAGAACATTAAAGCAAGCAGGGAGGCCTTTCGTGCCTAGAGCTCTGTACAATAATATATCCTGCACGTCCGTGGATCCAGCCCAGCCTCAACATGTGGGCTGACCAATACAAGGTACCTTAGGACTTTTGCTGCTGGTGTTTTGAGCATCACTCCTCTATCTGTGCAACTCTGACTGCAGGAGCTGATTATTTCCAGAGTGAACAGTGACTACAAAGGCCCTCCAACTGCAGAAACTCCCTCTGGTCTCCTCACACACTCAGCCTGCTTTGTGTGTGCTTTTTCGCCCTGGCTGTACCACCCCGCTGCATCTCAGCTCCTCAGGCATGGAGGTCTTTGATGTGTAATTTCATGCTCAATCTCATGGCAGCAAGACCCATGAGTTATGTGGTTCCAGACAGCCGTATTCAGCCCTCCTGGCTACTGAGTTCACTTCGAAAATGTCCTATTCATACTGAGTTCTTCATTAAAATGCTCTAACTTGGGACAATCTCACTGAAATGGATGTGTATATATATATATATATATATATATATATATATATATATATATATATATATACACACACACACACACACACATATATATACGTGTGTGTGTGTGTGTGTTTTAAATCTCAGTAAGTCTGGAAAAACCCCAACACTTAATGGAGGCTAAACATAATATTATTAGAAAGGGAACTCTGAGCTCTGGGGATGTAGCTCAATGGTAATGGTAAAGCAGTTGCCTAGCATGTGTGAGGCCCTGGATTCAATCCCCACTGCATCAAAACACACAAACAAAAAAATAAAAAATAAAAAGAAGAGTGCTATGAAAAGTAAACTAAAAGTAAGAAAATAAACTAAAATAATGTTTATTTCATCCTAAACTCATAAATCCATTCAACTCTTTTATCTTAGAAGGATATCATGAGTCTAATTTTTTAATTTCAAGCCTAAACTTTAAGTACTTTAAAACACAAGTTAATTAAAAATTTAGACTAAATATTCATTGACTATCAAAATGCAGCTTAGGAACCAAAGTCAAATTGACTATAATTCATTTTTAAAAAATCACTATTATGAAATTTCCCAGAGAGCCATTAAAATAAGAAATAAAAACAAGTATCAAACCATCAAATATATTGACATACTGTTTAATCAATTAGTTTAGATTAAGCAAGTCTCCATTTAATGCAAAATTCTATTCTTGGGGGTCTGTATTTTTGCTTGTTTTTCACTGCCACTGCCTTATTTAATTAAAAAAATCCTTTCTTCTAAGTGGCACTCCGTTCCCAAATAAGTCTCTTTGTCAGCTGATACTAATTTAAGCCACTAGACTGGGGGGGCTATTTGGGAGAAGGTATGCCCCTCATTGGGTCCCCACAATATTTTTTTTCACTTTTTGGAGGTATCAGGGATTGAACTCAGTGGCACTCAACAACTAAGCCTCATCCCCAGCCCTTTTTTCATATTTTATCTAGAATAAAATAAGGGTCTCACTGAGTTGCTTAACACCTTGCTGTTGCTGAGACTGGCTTTGAACTCAGATCCTCCTGCTTCAGCCTCCTCAGGGGTTGGGATTACAGACTTGTACCACTGCTCCTAGCTCCCCACAGTATTTGACACACAGAACATACTGGCAAGTGTTTACTAGATATCCAAATGGATTTCTCCACCCACCCAGGCCTTCAGAATGAAGGTTCTCCCTGTTGAGAAATCATCCCTCATCTCCTGGAAGTGGGAACAGTAATTATCCATTGTGGTTTTTGGATCACTTCCTTAATACCTAAAACCAAGTAGAAAACATCCCCCCCCCAATTTTTCTCCCTAAAGATCCATCTATATAGTAGCATGTTAAATAGAATGAGTACCTGTGTCATTCAGGACAGGCTTAGGCAGAAGTGGTCAGCAAAATTTGTCAGGGGGTTATTCTTAGTCCATCTGTGTTGCTATAATAAAATATCTGAGACTGGATAATTTGTAAAGAACAGAAATTTCCTCAAAGTTCTGGAAGGTGGGGAATCCAAGACCAAAGCAATAGCACATTCAATGTATAAGGTCCCAAAGTGTCCACTGCCAAGATAGCACCTTGTTGCTATGTTCACACATGGAGGAGACAGACTGTGTCCTCACATGGTGGAAAGCAGGAGGACAGTGGGGAGTAATGTAAATCCCATTTATAAGGACAGAGATTTCATGTTTTGGTGACCCCCTAAAGGCCCTTCTTCTTGACACTATCACATTGGCAATTAACTTTCAACATATAAATCTGGGGAAACACATTCAGATCAGAGCAGGGTCCATCTCCCTAACATTGAATATACATATTCTGAGTCTTGCTATTTTTCTGTCTGCCTCCTGGTTAACTTAAAATAACTATTTGAAAACTTCACCTTGAAAGAAAGAAAGAAGACATTTCCGTGTAGGGAACTATATCAATAGCCTCCTGTTGCCACCCAAAAGATGGAAGTTTACCTCGATGAGATACTGTTGATACCATGAAATAACCAACAGCAACATCTGCTACCAGAAATTACAATGTGATATTAACACAATCCTGCATCGACCATCAACAGCCCACTGAGAAAACAAACTGGGAAAATAGGAATTATAGTGATTCTCAGGCTGGATCTGTGTAGGGAGACCTGAGTGCACAGAAACCTACAGAAAATTCTAAGTCTTGTTGCATGTGATCAGGGATTTGGGCACTTGTTAACAATAACGCAGACACCTGTTGGTTTTCTGAACTCCTGAAATGCTTCTCCCCCTCTATCACTTTCCTCTCC
Source organism: Marmota monax (assembly GCF_021218885.2). Taxonomy (NCBI): domain Eukaryota; kingdom Metazoa; phylum Chordata; class Mammalia; order Rodentia; family Sciuridae; genus Marmota; species Marmota monax. The sequence continues at coordinate 6,976,253 of NW_026693933.1, read as the reverse complement.
CTCCTTTTGTTCTTTTCTTCCATTTCTCCTCTTCTTCCTCCTCCCCCTCTTCCTCCTTCTCCCTAGTTAGAAGTTAGTAATGATGTTTAGATTATTTGAATCCTAATCCCAGATCTGCCACTTAGAAACCTTCTGATCTTGGAGATTTTGCTTAATCACTCTGAACTTCATATTTGTTGGTAAACAAGATGTTAACAGCTTCTGCCTCATAAAGTTGGTGCAGTGCTTTCATGTATTGGAAATAAGATGTGAAATTTGTTTTTCTCTTTAGAACAGTCTCACAGTTTACTTTCTAGAAAAGAAACCAAGGCCAAGTAAACTCGGAGGTTGTCTGTCTCCTTAGTACCCACTGTTATTATCAATGGTGAAAGTGCATTACAGCCTATCAGTTAAAAAAAAAAAAAACAAACAGAGAGAGAGAGAGAGAGAGAGAGAGAGAGAGAGAGAGAGAGAGAGTGTTTAATATGCAGAGGGGCCAGTAGGTGCCTGCCGGGTTAATGTCCATCTGATGGGGTGGGGTAGATGCTGCTGTTGGTTGTGACCCTCATACCCATGCTCTGCAAGGGTGCAAGGAGCTGTGGCAGCAGCACACAACACCAAAGGACACATCACACAGGTGGTTTCCTAAAATTATTGAGATAAATCATTGCGATAAATTGTTGAGATAAATGCAGTGTTGTTTGTCCATAAATGAAACAAAATATTAAATCTGCCCAGGAAATCTGATAAATGAAGATGCCACAAATTCTTACCACAAATTCTTTTCCTAGACTAATATTCCTCCCTTTGATCCTCTGATTAACCTTTAGGGTAAATCTAGAAATGGGTATATAAATCTGTAAAAATTAGAATATTGGATGTACTCTAACTTCTTGCTTTTCTCCAACTTTTCTCAGCATTTTGGTTACTGGGCCTTAAATATGACCTTCTGAGATAGAGCATGGAGTTAACAGCCATTTGAAACTTTAGAGAGTCAGGTGTGGTAGCTAATGACCATAACCCCAGGGGACATCAAGGCAGGAGAATCAAAATTTCAGGGTCAACCTCAGCAACTGAGTGAGATCCTGTCTTAAAAATACTAAATAAAAGGATCTAAGGGATGTAACTTAATGGTAGAGGGTTCCTTGGTTCCATTCCAAGTACCAGAAAAAACAAACCAACTTTGGGAATATGCTCATGCCTACAGTGCTGAGCAAGATAGCATAAGAATTGGAATGTTAAGCAAGAAAGCACTGAGGCTTTTACTTAAACCAGTGCAGCAAGTGTCTATATAATCTCAGAGAACATTCCATTCATGCTGCAATTTACCTGTAAATCCCTTGAAAGGGAACCAACCCCCAACTCCCTTAACCTATTTCAGCCCCTACCCCTTGCCTCCTTTACAGGAAGAAATTTGATCATTATTCTTACTGCAATTATTTGGAAAAAGCTTTAGTTAAAATGAGTTGGTTTCAACTATCAATAAATGCTAACAATTCCCAGAGTGCATTATTTAAAAGAGTTAAGATAGATTAGATATTTACCATGTCTCCTGTATTTAAGAGTCTTCTTTTCCAAACAAAAAGAGAGAAGGAGAAATAGTTGCAGGACTCTTTGTGACAGTTGGCATTTATAGGAATTCCTCTTTAAGTATACAGCAGTTGATTCTGACTATCTGAGTGTCTGAGTTTTGAACACAAAACATGAATATCAATGCCAAATCCATATCACGTATGAAGAGATGAAAAGAGGGAACGATCAAATGGCTCCTGGTGTCCTCTGCCTGTTTTCTCAAAAACTACTTAAAATACTCTGGAAAATCAGATATTTAGATCCTACAGAAGTGTTAGCCAACCAGCTTTTCTTCCTTATTCAATAATGAGAAATAGAAAGTAGAAAATGGAACTCTTGCAAAATAGGGCTCTACAGCCTGGCTGCCTGGCCCTGACCCAGATGCATCACCTATTAGTTGCATGGCCTGTGTCAGCCTGCAAACCTCCTCAGCCTCAACTGCCTTGTCTATAAAATGGGAAAAATAACAATACCTTCCCCCAAAGAGTTCTGGCATGATTAAGGGACATGAGCCAGTTATGGGATTAGCACAGTGCCTGGCACATCGAAAGCTCTGGCTATGTCAGTTGTTGTTATTATTCAAGTCACTAACATAGGGCTCAGTACTGGCTCACAAAGATGAGTGATGAGGGTGACAGTTTACCACCAACCTCTGTCAGGGATAGTGATGATGACATTTACTGTCCTTGCTAACCATAGAGCTTTTTCTTTGTCATAAATTCCCCTTGTTCCTGCCCCCCACCATTCCCCAACAAAAAATAAAATTGTCTTAGAAATCTTTCCACCAAAGTTTTCAAATGAAGTCTGTCTCTAGGGTAGAACTTTTTGGGTCCTGCTCCCCAACAACCAGACACTCATTTTAAAATCCAATGTTTTAGCAAATTAAACACCTAAACAAATGCCATCCCCCATCTATTAATACAGGACTACTATTAAAGTTAGGAAATTGAATCATGTGTCTATTTATTCCAAAAGAATATATGTTGTCGATACAAAGTAGTAACCGTATTAGACCTCAGAATCACAGTGAAATTGGTTGTTATGAACACTTTCATAAGCAGCAGATAATAAACACATTTCTTTGCTTTCAAAGAATAAGATGCTGTGCTGTAAATAAATCATTACATTACATCAAAGGTACCAAAATCAACAATCACCTGATCATCATTGGCAAGCCTCGTCTGAACTCCATTTTTTTTTTCCTAATTAAATGAGAGAAGAGAGTAAAAGAAATCTTAGCACAATATCCCTCATACAATAGGGTTTCTAACTGTAGGGGGTAGGACAATGTGCCCATCTCCACTTACAGTATTAGGGAATGACTAAATTACTTGTAGCTCCCTTTCTGCACATGTACTTACGGGTAACGATATAATTTTCCAAATCACATAAAAATACGCAAACAGGATTCAGTACAATTCTATGCCCCTTCTTTATGAGAATTCGTGCACATGCTAATTTTACAGAATATCATTAAGAGAATTTTTTAAAAGGCATCTTTGTTCTGTTTCAATTCAGGCAAGTATCTGTATTATACATGTTTTAGCTTTCAACATGGGGAATCTTCATGTTTTGCTATGGTTTGATATGTCTTCTCAGAACATCAGACCTTAAAAATTTGCTATTTCTTAGCATGCTTACAACTATCTGTAATAAAATGAAGCTTTAATTCCAAGTCTGAATATTTGAGTCACTTAAGGTTCTTTTTAAAATGTTGGGCGACCATAAAACTAGCAATGTGAATTTTATTTAAATTGATTTTGTATCTTCATCGCCACTCCTTAAAATGAATCTTATTACTACAGATAATGTATGTGTCAAAAAAGAAGCCTCAAATGCACTTCCTGTGCACTTGACAGGGTGACAAAATATTTCTCCTATCCTTTCCTAATTGAGCCACAGTACAAAGGAGGACATTATAATAATATTAATAATAGTTACATGGATATTTGTAGGTACTGTGTAACCCTTCAGTCCATTTTCCCAGACAATGGTGACTACAAAGAGGCTTCAAAATAGAACATCGCACAATATGAATGCCACTTTTTTCTATCTTACATTTTAAAAACATCATTGAAATCAGAAAGTTCATTTACAAAGGACTGGCAGTTGCAATCACAGCAATAATGTAGTGCTGAGAAAAAAAGGGTAATTGGTTTGGTAAAGATCGCTTTCCATTACACCATAAAGCACTACACAATAGGAAAGGTCGCCAATTAAGCAATCATGAATACCAAGTACTGAAGCTGATGAAAATAGGGCAGTGGTTTAAATAGATTTGCAAGCAATTTACCTTTTCACAATGTTGGCAATCTGATGCAATTTGCTTGCAATTTTGTCTGCTTTCAGTAGCACTCGAAGCTGACACTACACAGACCAAATGGCAAAGAGGCCCTGCATAGAAAATGTAAAACTATCTTGGCTGCATCAGGAAACCAGAATGGTGGTTCATCAGGAAAATTACAACAATTAACATAAGTGCTGCAAAAATCAACACTTTAAATGTCACACTCACTAGTCTGTCCAAAGACTGTAAAAGTACCATCCCCATTGCTGGACTAACAGTAAATATGAAGCAATCACCACCAAACCTTGGGGCTGATGGCTTTACAATTGATGTGACATTCTCTGAGTGATAAAATAGCCTCTCATTTTACAAAAGTAAGTATTTTTCTTTTTTAGACTTAACCTGGATTATGTCAACACAAAATTTACGTTTAATTTTTTTCAACTTTTTCGACAAAGCCATTTCGTGCCAGTGTGGGTGTAGCTGGTCTTGACATTTAAAAAAATAACTTTATATTTCAGAGAATTAGAGCCAAGTTGATAAAAAATAATCCCTCCTCAAATATTGATCTGGTGCTTTCAAATGTAAATCATGTTCCAGATTTATGTCGAAAGCTGTTATAGAGTGTGAGGTACAGTGTGTCTGACCAGAGACTATTTTATTATCTTAGAGAGGGCTCCAAAAATGCATGTGGGGAGATTCCCTTGAGGACTGGCTGGAATTACAGATGCCATCACATGTCTATAGTAATGTATTCCCAGCTAAAAGTTAGACACCTTGAAAATAATTGATAACTTCTGCTTTGGCGCCCATGTTTGGTGAAGCTATAAATTTGTCAGGCTTCGAGGAGAATTGGCTTATAGTGTAAACCTAATGATTTCTCAGTGAACTGGGAGGATCTCATGGTGAGAGAACAAGAGCAGAGTGTCAGAAAATCTAAGTTTAATTTTCATCTCAATATTGGCTTTAGGACTACGTCTACAGAAGGTCTGTCTTCTGGTTTTGAGTCGATTGGCTCATCTTTCAACCTAAGGACAAAGTTAGATTTTTACCTTCATGAACAATGCTGCCTTTCCTGAGTTCAAACTTTGCAATTCTCATAGCAGCAAAGAAATAAGAATATTTAAGATGGAGGTATGTGAGATGTGATGTTTACAGTGAGGAGTAAACAGTTTTCTTATGAAAAACTTTACTGGTGGAAAGGTCCAATATTTGAAAAGAGCAACTCCAACCCACACGAGCTTTTACTGTTACTACAAAAGAGGCTCATCTCTTACTCCTTCTAGGTCTGCAGAAAATTATTTCTTAAATGGGAATTTATAGTTTGGCTTAAAAACTCAGGCTTGTTTGTAACTATGGGGCCTAATGTATTGTGGTGACATATGATTCTAGGATTTTTCTCCAGATGACCTCTCCTGTCATCACTAATGTGGAGTTGCTTTCTGTCAGGAGTTACTGCCCCCTAATACTTTAGTCCCTGCTATTCCGTGTCAATCCAGGGAAAAGTTTTATTAGCTGCCTCTTCCCATGATTATCTTAATGAATATCAGCAAGCAGTACCTTACAGTCTCTGGGGTGGATTGGGTAGTATATTGGCTGTACTGCTCAATGAAGGCCACACCCAGCTACCGAGGGTATTGTCCAGAGAACTGGGGCCCAATGTTGGTCATATTCGCTTTTGGGGAAGAAATTCATAGCTTGACTAAAAGTGGAGGGGTCGGCCTCCATGGGAGTTGTGCAATTCTCTTAGGAGAGTTTACATTTTCTGCAACCTGAATCTTGTAAGAGGAGATAACAACTCCCTCTCTGATTTTAGGTGGCCTAGGTGCAACTGTTTCCTGAAGGAATGTGTGCATTTGATATCTATTCTCTGACAGACTCAGAGCGTAAGTCACTACAGGAAAGGAGTGACCTTCTGTCTGCCACACAACAGGGATGATTCTATGGAAGGATGGCATCAGCAGTCTCAAAGTAAATTACAGGCTTGGAATAGCAATAAGATATTTGCTATCTCACCAATACGAAATACTCAAAAGTTTGCAAGATTGCTACCAGAGAAGCAAACATTGAGAAGAATTAGCTTTTTCCTCAGTGTGTGTGTGTGTGTGTGTGTGTGTGTGTGAGAGAGAGAGAGAGAGAGAGAGAGATTCAGAATGTTTAAGGGAGTAATATACAAGAGGGTAGGCAGATACCAGAGATAATTTTGATAAATATAATGACCTGTGGGATTTTTTTTTTCCTCAGCTGTTGATTGGTACTACTGAAAACAATTATTACGGGTTAATTAAGTTTCTGGCATAGTGCATAGTCAATGTTGTTGTATCACTCTTTATTAACAACTGAAAAAGCCTTTCAATTTTATTTATCAAGTGTGTCAAAATCACACACAGCCATTATGTGATCATGAAGCATATAGCATCAGAGTCATCAAAACTATTTCAAAGTCACAGTTATAGTCTGTATGGTCTGTCTCAAAGTGGAATCCAGTCCTCAGAGACTTGGATTTAAAAGATAAAGTTTCCTGAAGAGGAGGTTTCAGAATCTTTACCAGTTTGGATTGAACGACATGGTGGCATTAATTAGACTTGCCCAATCAAATATAATAACATGGATAAAATATGGTATAAATTATAAATATGATATGAACTATGATAGAATATGGTATAAACAAGCTGTCACCAAGCAAGCAAAATGCCTGAAGACCAATGCTCCTTGTGGGGAATAATGCCATTTAGTTAGGGAAAAAAATTATACACACACACACACACACGTGTGTGTGTGTGTGTGTGTTAAGAATATAATGAAATTAAAATATCTATTAAAATTAAAATATATTCTTGAGAGACCTACTTTGTGGTCATATTTTGACTGTTCTGTATTAGCTCTATAGCCTTTGACTACATGTTCACATGTTCTCTGAGTCCAAATTTCATCATCTGTAAAATGAAGATAAAATCTTGCCAAAATTTTGTGAAGAGTAAGAATATTAGATTGGAAGTGATATACACTAGATGATTAAATAAAGATCATAGGCTATGATGATTGTGGTGGTTGTTTCTATTGTGAATGATGATGATGATGATAGAAATCTCTAACCTGGTGAGCATCCAAAAGTCTCTATTTTAGTGTTTTCTTCCTATGCATTTCAAATGCAGATAGTGTATTCACAAATGAAAATGGAAAATAATTACTATATTCAAATGAGGTAATCTGTATTAAAATGAGCTATAAAATCAAGAAACTAAAAAAAATATTGGTGCATTATAGTTGTATAGAATGATGCAATTTGTTGCTACATATTCATACATTTTCACAATAAGGAAACTTTTAATACCATATAGTCAAAAAGAAAAAAAAAATCCCTCAAAAGTTTCTCTCCAAGTATGGATGAAATCATATTATAATTCTGTCTTTTGGTAAATTATAGTTGTACACAACATAAGAATGTTTTTGGTCAGTGGTGGACCATGTATACAACAGTGGTTCCCTAAATTTATATTGCCTAGTGATGTCATAGCTGTCAATTCATATAAGCACACTCTACAATATTCACACAGAAAGAAAATCAACTAATAATGCATTTCTCAGAACAGTTAAGGGATGCATGGCTGAACTACACAGTAGTTTTCAAGCTAAAATGAACTCCAAAGGCTTGTCACATGTTTAAAATTGTGACTTACTTAGTTTCTCTCAAGTCTACAAAATTAAGCAGAATATTTGTGTTCTCATAGTATTTCCTTTGTAATTCTTGATAAATCTAGAAAACAATGAAGATGATTCCAGAGAATGACATGGGAAAGCAGGCAGGGAGGAAGCAGGTGGTCAGACTCAACCCACGCTGCTGCTGCCCCAGAGCATCTCTGAGTCTCCACGTGGGGATATGGTGCAAGTCCAGATTCAGAACAAGCCAGGTCTAGACCTAGACCCTCATGACCCACAGTGTCCTTCAGGGATCATCTCTCTGAAAAAAAATTGGACAATTCTGAATGTCTTAGTAATTCTGGTTGGTTCCATTGAGAAGATAAGGCCACTCTTTAATTTGGTGGAATGTTCCCAAGAGTATCTCATATATACAGGATACTTTCAGTTTCTAAACCAGCCTCTGGTCCCCTGCCAGGCAGCTAGAGATGGCATGGGCCCTTGTAATTCATTGGAGCTTAGTCAATGTGGACACATTATCCTAGAAGCCTGTGACTGTCTTTGAATCCCTCTGATCTGGGTCAAATTATATTCACTCAACAAAATTATTAAATCCTTATTATGAGCTATATTTTATGGGACACATAAATAAATAATTCATTGCCCCTTTCTCTAAGGATCTTAGTCTGAGATAAGGAGTACCTCCTGGTAAACGAATATTTAAAGTAAAGTTTAGAAATGGCAAGTACCATAAAAGAATGCAAAACATCACAGTTGTTATAAAAAAAAAAAGCAGAGAAAAAAGCACATGAAACCATATTACAGAATGTAGTATTTCAATAAACTTTGCCCCTTCTTCCAAGCCAGGCTGGTAATGATATAGCAGAGCTGGTGTTTGAGAAACATATGTAAATCTTTCATTAGATATGCTTTGGATGGTATGGAAGGTATTGCACTTAATCTAAGGCAAAAGGCCAAGAAGCAATATGGAAAGTATTTCAGAGTGAAAGAGCAATATGAAGGAAGGAAGAAACAGAGAGAGGGAGGGAGAAACCTCACTCACTGAGGTCAGGAAATGCAAGTCCAGTTAGCTCAAGGGCTGTCAGAGCACTCAGAAATTCCAAACAGGATCCTGTCTGAATTCACTCTGAAAAGTCTAGGTAAGTGAGTTTCCCCATTTATAACTTCATGCATCAAGCATTTCATAAAGCATGGAACTAAATTTTAGCATACATTGTAATTATACCTCAAATATGCTTGGGAATAATAATCTTATACTTGAATTATCTTGAAAGGATGAAACAAAGTCAGAAAAAGACTGATTTTTCATTCTTCCATGGTCTAATCACACTCTAATAAAAACTGATGTTGTGATCTTACATGTTCTTAATCTTCCAGGTTGAATCTGAACTTGGCCCGAGGCAATCCAGCTTTTGAATAAAAGGTCATTGTAGAGCAATGAGAATTTCACCCGCTCAGGAACACTTCAAACTGCACTTTCCAGTTTACTTGGGAAGAGGGACAATTCAAACAGGAAATTATGATTCTTGCCTATCCACAGGTCAATGCAAGTTTTTATTTACTTTGGAAAACCTGATGTACACTGGACTAATAAGCCCTATAAAATTAGATATTTTGGTTTCAACTGTATCCCATAGATGGCTATAAGCAATTTTCAACTGTGAAAATTCCATTTTCAGAACACCCAGTTTCTTTCTCTAACTGTTCCTTGCTCCCTTAAACTCATGATCATATAGTATCATGTCACTTCTATAGTCCACTGCAATGTTTCAGAATCAACTGGAAGCTACTGCTATTTAAAACAAAACAAAAAGATCAATTTTTCAGAGCTATAGATAACCCTATGGTCACCACAAGATGGTGACATCAGGATTTGGAGGGTCTTTCCAATGAAGATCTTGGGGCCAGGATTATCAGTGTCATTGACCTAACAGGCCTGACAGCCTCACTGCTGTTGAAGCTGCTTTATCTCCCAGCTCCCAAGTTTGGTGGGAATAAAAATATTGCACAGATGGGACTATAACTGACCGTAGCCTGTTCCATTGTATGTCCAACCATCTCTAATTACAGCAACACACGAAAGAAAGAGATTTGAAAGGGCAGGTGACGGGAGAGGAGAGGAACCTGTTTGACTTAAACAGCACAGGATCCCTCACCATCAGGCCTGATGTACATCAGCCTGACAGCTAATTAGGGTAGACATGAATTTTTCCAATGTAACAGATGTTCGCTAATCAGGCCAGATTTGGAGCCCTTGCGCCAGCAACATTTCATGCACAATTTAACTATCTAAAAGGAATAAACTACTTAATGCATTGTACTGAAGGCACAGCTGTTTCACAATCAGAAAATTTGCTGTCAAAGATGTTCTCTTTAAAACTGACATGTTTTTATATAACTCTGATGGGGTGTTTATAATGTATTAATAGTTGTCAGCAAGAGCTGCTGTCATCATCAAGAAGTAAAATATTTCTGAAGGTATATTAAAATGAGCAGGCTCCTTTCTCTTCCCCCAAAATCCATTCAGATAATTTAACTAGGTTGAATGTGGTCTGCTGGGTTCCAAAGTGTGTTTGAAACAAAGAGCATCAATGTATGCTTTCAATTTATTCTAAATTTAAAACAAAAACCATGCCTGTGCCTTGCTTTTGGTTTAAAGGTTTTAAATAATCATAGTTCCACATTTGTTAACAAAGATGGAATTTTTTTTATCATTCTAGTTATATGAAATTCACTAAAGGAACATCATTAAAACCATAAATGCTTTATTGGATAAAATGAAGGTTTGATATCTTCATAAGCACAAACCAGTTTGGTGAGGATGGAAAGGGATCTCTTCTCTCTCTCAACCTTTCTCTCTTCCTATCTTCCTCCATCCTCCCTTGCAATTCCTGTGCAAAATGACCCTCCATTATAAGAAAAGATTGATAAAGATGAACTTGAAATTTTAACTGTTATCTTTCGTTTGGCAGTTGAGTATTGCATTTTTATTATGTGCACTTTTTTACATGGTAAAGCAAAACAATAATTAATATCCTTGCACATTAAAATGTTCACATCATTTTAAAATGTGAATTTGGCTGTGTAAAACTCTTTGCATTTGAAGTAGGTGTTAAATATTATGAGCTGGTAATTCCAGATTATCCAACAAAAGCAGGTTGTAGGGCTTTAGTAATCTGTATTGTCTACATAATTTAGCAATTTGCTTATTTGAGTAACATTCGTTATCAGTTTTCCCCGCCATTCTATGATGCATAATTGTGTGCATTATTTTCAACCAACAATGTTAAAAGTATCATGAATTATGCTTTATCTGGCAAGAGAGCCATGGTAGGTTATGTAGTTTCTATGGAGACTGGGTTACTATGACCCTCCTTTTCATATGCTGGCCCAAGTGCATTGTGACTTCTAAGAGGGGCTATGTTGAATTGATTGCATCAGTAGCTCAGATCTCCTGACAAATTCAAAGATAATAATATCTGTAAATCCATTCTCAATTAAAGAGCCATTTTCAGGACTGACCACGGAATCTAGGATTCTCTGCTATAACTTAAGAGCATCCTATTTTTATGTTTTTCTGATGTGATAAATTGGCCATAGACCAATTGTTTAAAGAGTCACGTTTCCAGAGGGTGACAAACTATGCCACATCTAGAAAAGAGAGTCCTTATCTGTTCCAAAGCAAATCAGCCCTGAGAGATATATAAAAATGAACTTCATGAGAGGTGAAAAATAAAAGTCCATCATTCTATCACTGTCCCTTTGAATATTCTGTTTAAATGGGATGTTTGCCATCTTCGTTGCCAAAATCTCAAAGATGTTTATCTTTGAATCTTGAAGACAATTTCATAACCACTGGAAGTTCTTTAATGTGGAGCATATTGTGAACTAAATGATGAGTGAGGCTTTTAAAAATATCACTCCAGGGTCTGGGAATATAGCTTAGTTGGCAGAGTGCTTGTTTCCTATTCATTAGGCCTTGGGTTCAATCCCCAGCACCACACACACACACACACACACACACAAAACAAAAACAAAAAAAAACTCCATATTATCACTTACTTCATCTTTAAATAATTTGACTTTGGTTATTAGCATTTCATAGGATAATTTGATTTTTGAAAGCTTCTCTATAGATTTAGATTTTACTTAGAATGAAATCCATACCCTTAATCCCAACCTAGAAGACTCCTGGTCTGACAATCTGCTTTCTGAAACTTGAACATGCTGAAGTCTTTCTCTTCTTAGGGTTTTGACTCACTTCAGCCTAGAATGTTCTCCCTGCTCTTGGCCTGCCTCCTTTTCTTCACTTAGGGGTCAGCTTCAGTGGAACTTATTCGGAGAAAACTTCCCTGGCAACTGAATTTATGTTGCTGCTCCCCAACTCCCATCATCTTACCCTTTTTTCTCCATAGTACTCATTAAAATTAAAATTAAAAGTATTATATTTTCTATCTCCCCACCTCCTGAAATCCTCTAGACCTGTGATGTTTAAATAGTAAACATACAGGCGATTATTTAAGCTTAAATTAAGTAAAGTTAAAATGAGATACAATTGCAAATTCCATTCCTTGGTTTAGAACATTTTCATCTCACAGAAAGTTCTATTATGTATATAATCTTTGAGATCAAAAGAAAGCTCTGATTTCTTTAACTCCTGTATCTCTAGAGCTTGTAATAGCAACTGGCCCGTAGGAGTTTGTTTGGACATGGGTAACTGAAGCTCCAACCCTAGTTCTGATATTTACTAATTTGTTTTCCCTTTCTTTTTTCAAGAATATATTTTACTCCCACTGAACACCATTTCCCCTACATATAAAATAGAAGAAGAGGACCCACCTCCCAGAGTTACTTGGAGGATTAGATGTCTTGTGAATACTTGTCTTATACTAGGTTCACACTCAATGGTAGCTAACATTATAAATCTCTTTACTGAATTAATGGTATGATGACAAATAGATCTTTGAAACTCCTAGTCTATCTCGTATCACTTCTCCCCTGGTGTTTTTGCCCTATCTGTAAATACCACAATTCATGGACTCTCAGAGGCACCTCAGAGAATACAGAAGAGAGGCGCTAAAGTTTTAGGTATGTGGATGAAATTGTGGGCTCAGGGGAACATGCCAAACAGAACTAATTAATTACCAGACAACTCCTGGAACAGACCATCTTGTGCTTCAAATTAAAAAAAAAAATCTTGGGAATTGTGAAAGATTTCTAAGATTCTGTTAATATATAACTTGTATATGATACTCCCTTCATCACTTTAAATCATCTCTAGATTATTTATGATACATAATATAGTGCAAACAGTGCATAAATGATCATTATACTATTTTGTTTAGGGAAGAATGATAAGAAAAAGTCTATGCTGTTTGGTACAGACACAATTTTTAAAAAATATTTTCTCTGTATTTTGTTGAATCCATATATGTGGAGGGCCACTGGCAAATTAAGGGACATTCTCAAAGAATTCTTTGTAGGACACTACAAAGGACACTTCTCAGAACAAGGTTTGCGGGGCCCACTCTGAGCACAAATGATGTTTTGTGTTTGTTTCATACACATGTCTGCCACTTGCTGTTACCATTTTACTTTTCTCTCTCTCTCTTCCTCTTCCCCTCTCTTCTGATTTCTGGAAACAGTCAACAGTTTTTACTCATGTTAAGTGAGAAGCTCCAAACCAAATAAAATGGAGCCTTACCCAGAAATACTGAATAAAAATAAACAAGTGGGGGGGGGGGGTAGAGAGAGAAGAGGGGAGGGGAGGGGAGGGGAGGGGGGATAGTAGAGGATAGGAAAGGCAGCAGAACACAACAGACACTAGTATGGCAATATGTAAATCAATGGATGTGTAACTGATGTAATTCTGCAATCTGTATATGGGGTAAAAATGGGAGTTCATAACCCACTTGAATCAAAGTGTAAAATATGATATATCAAGAAATTTGTAATGTTTTGAACAACCAACAATAAAAAATTTAAAAATAAATAAATAAATAAACAAGTGGGTCAAAAGAAAATAATCAAAACAACTTGTGGCCAGAAGTCTCAGATGTGGCTTCTGTGTGCCCCTAGACTGTTCTACACAGTTCTGGGTCTGAGCTTCCTTGATCATGAAAAAAATCTCCCGTCTGTTAAAACCCATGCATGCCATAATGCTTCCAGAGAAACGAGGAGCAGAAAATGCCACTCTTTAGAAGTAAAAGGTCTGGGAGAGGATAGTATGTGTGTGTAAGTGAGAAAGCAACGAGAGCAATGACCTCTGGGATGAGGAATGGGCAGATCTGAGTCGAAAGGAGATATGCTTTTTGCTGGGTTTCTTTGTAATATCAAAATGTTTACCACATGAATGTATTCCTTTTAATAATGCAAAGTATCTTTTCTTTAATATGTGCATTTTTATTGAAGCCATCTCAAGTCATTTTTAAGTATTTTTTATAGAATGAATCCATGTGCAAGGAATGACAATTGAACAATTCATCTTTGTTGTCCAATGAAGTTGACAGTGTAACAATGCACTAAATAAAGAATTGTTTAAAAATGAATAACACATCATCTCTGTGGTGAAGCACCCCTTCCCCATTACTCCATTTTCTGACACAATTATGGACTCCTTCTGCTGTGTTTCCACAGCACCTCTTAAAACTTCCAACTCAGCATGTTGTACTTTATAGTGTCACATGTGCCTCCCCTCCACTGCACTCTTGATTCCTCGTTCATCTCTGGAGCTCAGAGACCGATTGCTGGCTCCTAGTAAGTGGACAACAAATGTTTGTGGAAGGAAGGAGGAAAACAAGGGAAGGAGATAAATATTCAGGGCATTAGAAGAGGTGCCTATTGATAAGAACAGGATGTGATTAGTGTTAAAAATAAGTACGGAATGAAAAGTGTCATTGGATGCACCAAAGTTGAGCATGTGCCAAGCACCAAAGAATCCCATTCAAAATTTCCATTTCTCCTCTTACACTCCTCTTCCAATCTTAATGTACATATGGGAGATAGAGTGATCTTATTAAAAAGGAGTGTCAAATCATGTCTCTCCTTTGGCCAAAGCACCCCACATACATATATACACAATAGCAGTCAATTTCTACACAGTATATATGTCAATGTTCTTATAATAATTAGTATTGCCCTGCATGATCTGGCTTTCTGTCACTTCTGTTAACTCTTTTACTATTCTTTCCCCTAAATACTTTTATTTTCCTATCCATATTGGCCTCCTAACTGTTCTTCCAGGACCCTGTTTTAGGACATTTACATTTGTTGCTCTGTCTAGAGCATTCTTTCTGCAGATAGCTCTGTGACTCCCCTTCACCTTTGATCTACAAAGAAAACATCCCTGCCCTCATTTAAAATTACAGGTTGGCTCAGTGAAGTGGTGCAAGCCTCTAATCTCAGTGGCTCAGGAGGCTAAGGCAGGAGGATCACGAGTTCAAATCCAGTCTCAGCAACTTAGAAAGGCCCTAAGCAACTTAGTGAATCCCTGTCTCACAATAAAATGTAAGAAGGAATGGGGATACGCCTCAGTGGTTCAGTGCCCCTGGATGAAATCCCTGGTACCAATAAATCAGTAAAATTACAGGCTGCCATTATACCCTGGTATGATATTCTTTATTTACTTTTCTTGCCTTATTTTTCTTCAAGGTTCATATCACCTTTTAATATACTATATAATGTACCAAATCAATTTGTCTATGCCATTCAAATGTAAATTCATGAAGGAAGGGGGTGCCTGTATAAGTTAGGCATCCAAAGAATAATTGTTGAAAGATAGAACAAAAAAGGTGTTAATTTTATCCAATAAAACTGACCTTGCAAGAAAGAAAACTTATGCTTTAAAAACTGTTGACACACTACCTCTGCCATCAAAGAATAGGTCCTGAGACCACATGGGTTTGAACCACGAACCTCTTTCTTTTCACACTGTCACTGAACAATGTTGTCCACTGCATGGATTCCATTTCCATCCGCATAATGTTTGTATTTGAACGGTTCCAACACACTAGCCCACGACTATCTCCCATACTTCACAAGGGCATCTCCAATTAGCCTGCAAAACTTCCATACCTCTAGTTTTACTTGTTCAAAATTGAGTTCATCTTCTAAACCTACTCCTTTAGAATCCTTCCTCAGAGACTGACATATTAATCCTTCCTCAGAGACTGATGAACTTGCCAGTTCATCAACCATAAATCTTCACATCACCTATAATTCCTTTTTCTGATCCATGTTTATCCAATCACAAAGGACTACCTATGCATATTTCTAAATATCTCTTGAAATCACTCATTTTTGCCAATAACTATTGCCACCATCTCCATTCAGTCCCCTGCTATCTTACTGGGATATTGAAACAACTGTCTTTTTTTTTCTCCATTTCTTTTTTGATACAGTATACATACCACCAAATTTACTTCTTAACTACTTTTAAGTGTACAGTTCAGAGGTGTTAATGTGTAATAATCACCACCACCCATCTCCATAACTCCTTTTTCTCTCCTTTTTGGTACTGGGGATAAAACTTTAGATCACTTTACCACTGAGCTACATCTTCAGCCTTTTCAAATGTTTTATTTTGAGATAGGGTCTCACTAAATTGTTGAGGCTGACCTCAAACTTGTAATCCTCCTGCTTCAGCCTCCCAAATTGCTGGGATTACTGGTGTTACACCAGACTTTTATTTATTTATTTATTTATTTACCATCACTTCTAATCTACTCATTTTATAGGAAAAAAAGGAAGAAAAGCAGGCTTAGAAAAGTTTAAATGCTTTACTCCAGAAATACTTGTAACTGATAGATATATAGACTTCCTTGTTCTAAGAAGTTGGTATTTACTAGGTACTTTCTATGTACATAGCCATTCACATAAATTATATAACTCAATATTTACAATGATTCTACAATCTGTGTATTATTATTGGTACTATTAATATCCACATTCTGAAGATGAGAAAACCAAGTCTCAAAGAAAAAAACTACTAGCTAAAAACTGCACACCTAGAAAACAGAAGAGCTTAGATTTTAACTTAGCTTATCAATTCTTAAGACTACATATTTTCTTCTTAAAAATTTCCTATTATTATTAGTAGTAGTAATTGATGTTTTTTACAAGGACAATTCAAGTCCAACAATACAAAGGTACATAAAAGAAGCTAATTATCTGTCTCTCTCCTCTCTCCAACCACTCTCCTAGGAGTAAACAATGTTTTCAGCTTGGTGCTCATGATTACACTCCTCTACTGAACCTGCATGCTTGGCCATTATGTTATGCTGTCTCTCTAGTTCATTCCTCTTCCTAGCATTGCAAACTACCTCCAAATGGGAAAAGGAAAGAGAAAATGAAAAGAGGAAATTTTAGAAATGATCTTGGTAAGTGCCATCAACTACACATATTGGATTGATATTCAACAGATACCCACTATATATGGAACTCATCTGAATAGGAGACTCCACATACCTAGCAATAAACATTTTCTGGTAAGATTTACCTGGATAAGTATGTGTAATTTACTTGAAATGGAAAGATCTAAGTGTGTGAGTGTGTGTGTGTGTGTGTGTGTGTGTGAGAGAGAGAGAGAGAGAGAGAGAGAGAGAGAGAGAGAGAGAGACTGTACTATAGAAAATCATTATTCTATCCCAATAACAAACAATTGTTCCTTATATGAGAGCCAGACTGGATTTCACTCTGGAAAATAAATGATTTTGGACAACCGTAGAAAACTCTGAAAGTACGTCTTTTTTAAGAGTCCCATCTAATATGTAAGCTCACAGTACATATAACTCTTCTTCCATGAAGAAACGACTTGTTCCTTTTCCTTTTCACAGAAGATAAATTTCCATTTATCATATGACAACTATATTCAAATGGTTGTTGCTATTATGAGGTAGTGACAGATTGAAAGAGGTGGGATTAGTTCATTCTTTTTAATCTGAAGTTTAAAAAATAGCATGGAATAGAGCATCACAAATAAAAACATTTATTTATTCAGGGTCTTTCCTATCTTGATTTATCATCTAATGTTGCTTATATTTTTTTATTTTTATCTTTCACTTTTTATTGGTGCATTATGATTATATGTAATGGGATTCATTGTAACATATTTGTACATGCACATAACAGAAGTTGATCAATTTTATTGTCCAATACTACCCCCTTTCTTCTCCTCCTCCCTCCCCCTGACTACCTTCTTCAACTCTACTCTTCTCCCTTCTATTTTCATGAGGTACCTTTTTTTTCCTCTCTATCTTCCACATAGGAAAGAGAACTTATGACCCTTGACTTTCTGATTCTGGATTGTTTCACTCAACAGGATGTTCTCCAGTTCCAACTATTTTTCTGCAAATGACATAATTTCATTCTTCTGTGTGACTGAATAAAACTCCTCTTTGTACATACATCACTTTCTTTTCCATTCATCTATTGACAGACACTCATGTTGCTTTCAAAATCTGGGGAAAAATTTTTTTTGTACAATTTTATTCTCACATGGTACATTTCCCCAAAAATATGTTATTTCTAAACTTTTAAGTGGAATTTTTTTTCTATAAAGTTTCTCAGAATAACGCCTCCCTTCAAGATTTCAAGTAGCTTAACAGCAGATTAAAATATAAACTCAACATCAGCATATTAAGATGTATTTAAAATAGAAACACTTTTCCTTCTATCTAAAAATAAATTGTGACTATTTCAACATGGGAAGCAAATAAAATGGACCAGGAAGGGTGAGCTTCTAGCACTACCCACAGTGTGACTGTCTATGCTTTTCATTTCTTCTTCAAAAATTTAACAATGCAAATTTAGCAACAGCTACCAATTGGGCACCAACTTTCTTGAAGAAATAGCCTGATTAGAAAATAATTGTACTTCTTCCTCACTACTGCTACCACACCTGCACTTTTCATTTCCTATAAGGTACAGTGGCAAAACTGCATCTTTCAACCCTGTCTCTTTTATCTGATGTAGTGGATGACAGGTAATCTAGCTGAAAGTTCCGACAATTGCACCACCAGAAAAACACTGGCTGATGAAATCTGAGCAGTTATCACACTAACCATCACCTGTCAAGCCTCTTGCTTCAATTTAAGGGCGCATCAATTTTCTGAAGAGGAAATCAAGGGCAAAGAATAAAAGCGCTTCAGATAAACACTGACAAAGGCTCTTTCTGCCCTTTTTTTTTTTTAATTTATGATGGGATGTACTATCACAGGTTGCTCCGTGAGGTTTTATCAACTGTCCTGATACATCCCAGATAGCTTGGAATTCTTTGGCCATTGATGAAGTGCTATACTTGCACTTACTGAAAGGGCAGAAGATTTCCAACTGAAAATTACTTTCACTAAATACCACAAAGATATTGAAGGCAGAGAGAGCCTGGAGATGGAACAAATGACAGCTGCATATAACAATGAACCTCTCAGTTCTTGAGGCTGGCAGACAAGACTGATTAGAGTAAGAACATGAAATAATGTTTTCTTAAAGCCAGGGAGCATATTGTGTAAAGTGTCAGGTACAAAGAGTTCATATGTTTTTTGTGGTGAATTGGGAACGTGGTGCTGCCAACTGTACTTACGGTGTGGCCTGTCACAGATCCCAGGCCAGGGGTTCTTCTAAATATATCTGGTTACCACACTCAAAATACACATGCAAATCATGGTGAAAGGAAAGATAAGAAGTAGGGAAATAAGAGAAATAGTGAAAGAGATTTTGTGAGGCACTAAGAACTGGGACCTTCACAAAATTTATCTGTTTGCCTTGGGGGCTTAAAAGCCCTAGAGTAGGGTGCTGTTCCTTATCTAAAATTCTTTCAGGATCTAAGAGAGAGCATGTCGAAGATCAAACAAATATGGAAGGCAAATATTGATTTTCATTGGTGTTAGGGTATTTGATTTGACACGAAGCTGATTGAAATTTTCCCACTACTCAGATTTCTGTCTATTCTCCCACCCAAAGTAAAGCATGTTTGGTGTTTCCTAGAGGCTGTTGGGGATTTTGAAGAGAATATCAACTACTCTCTAGCAGTTTCTTCAATTGTGAGTCATTTGGAAGAGGTGAGTCAGCAATGAAAATGTCTATTTTATTAGCATGAAAGTAAGATTGGAGATTAAAGTGAGTGGGCTGACCCCACCTGCATCAGTAGCCTAACCAAGCAAATGGCAGGAGAATGGGCCTAGCCTGGGGTTGGCAAGGTCTGAGCAGAGGAATCCAAGAAAGTATCAGCCAGCTGTGTGTGTGCAACTGAAACTCTTTTCAATTTTCCCAATCAAGTGAGCAGACTCTTCCTTAGGGTGGGGAGAATAGAAGGGAGTCGTGTAAAAATGAAGACAATATATTCTGAAAGGATGAAAATTTAAATTTTGTCAACCAAAGCCCTCCTACACTCCCCAGTGTTTTTGTTTGTTTATTGATCTCTTGATTGGCTCATTAAGGGTGGTGATGAAAGGAGAGGATTATGAAGTCTTTTGAGCCCAAATCAGATTCTCCACTCCAGTTTCACGAGGAGTCAAACTAACCCTTAGAATCTCTATATCATACACACATTTCTGCCCTCAAACCTCAGAGTAGAAAGCAATGTAGATGAGTTACTCAGTAAGTTCTGACTTCTCGCTATATCAACTAGACATTTTCTCAGTAGCCTATGAGAGCAAGTTTCTGTGGGGTGTTGGGTGTGTAGAATTTATCAGTGGTGCTGGACACAGTGGCACATACCTGTAATCACAGAGGCTTAGGAGGCTCAGGCTAGAGGATTGAAAATTCAAAGCCAGCCTCAGCTAAGGCCAGGCACGAAGCAACTCAGTGAGACCCTGTCTCTAAGTTAAAAAAAAAAAAAAAAAATATATATATATATATATATTACAAAATAGGGCTGGGAGCTGGGGGTATAGCTCAATGGCAGAGTACTTGCCAAGCATGTGTGAAGCACTGGGTTTGATCCTCAGCAACACATTAAAAATAAATAAATAAATAAATAAATAAATAAATAAATAAAGGCATGCTATCCTTCTACAACTATAAAAAATAAAATAAAAACAAAACAAAATAGGGCTGTCGATGTGGCTCAGTGGTTGAATGCCCCTGAGTTCAATCCCTGGTTCCGCCCATTCCCCCCGCAAAAGAATTTATCAATGGAAAAATTTTATTTTAGAACAGCACTGTTTTAAGTCTGGTTCAACTCTAAATAGTCCAATATGCTGCTGTTGTCCTATTGACAAATGAACTAATGACTATTGATTGACAAAAATCATTGAAAATTACGTCACTCATGAGTGTGACCCATTGGAGGCAATATTATTATTTTCCTAAATCCTAAAGAAGCATTTCTGGAGCAAGATGGGAGAAAGGAATGCTGGTACAGCAAAAACATACAAAAATCAGGCTTTCCCATTTACTACTAAGTTATCCTCAGAATGAAAGAAAAAAGTGGCCATTATTTAAGATCCAGGGTTCAAGAGTCAGGCAGCTCTTGGGTTAAATGGTGGCTCTATTGTCACTAGCTGTTTGGCTTTGGCAAGTCAGTGAACTATATGCCCCTCAATTCCTCCTCTCCAAAATAGAGAATAATATTATCTACCATGTAGGGCTGTAAGGAACATTAAATTAGGTATTGTATTTAAAATGTTTAACAAAGTGCCTGGTACAACATGTAGGCCAGTAGTAAATGTCAGCTGTAATCAATATTACCTAATAATGTGTTAAGAGGCCAACTGAACCTGGACTCATTTCTCCTCTATTAGAATTAATTCCTCATAAGAACCTCTTCTACTTTTTGGACCTTGGAATTTGTTCTGAAATTTATAGTCCCCTCAGGTCAAAAGATTAAAAAAAATACATTCTCAATTCTGGTTTACCAAGAGAAAAAAATATTACTTGTTTTTGACCTGGTTATATAACAGATTTGTCATTTGCATTTGTTCAAAAGAATTTGCATCCAAGTGGAGGAACTTTGCATGGGGCAAAGGGGAGGGAAGGGAGGGGAAGGAGGGAGGGAGGAGAGCAAGGGGGTAGGAAAGATGGTGGAATGAGATGGACATCATTACCCTAGGTACATGTATAATTGCAAGAATGGTGACTCTACTTCATGTATAACCAGAGAAGCAAAAAGAATTCTGCTCTATTCATGTGCAATGAATCGAAGCTATATCATGTTATATCTAGTCATGTATAACTGACTAGAACTAATTAAAGAAAAATTTTGCATCCAAATCAACAATGTGTTTTACAGTAGTTTCTTAAATAATGAGATCATTTTAATTATTATTCATATATAAAAGAACTTAGGACCTAGTAATTATAATCCTTTAACATTCCTTTCTTCTCAAACCTCCCCAAAATAGAGTTCTATTCAAAAAGATGCCACTTTTTTTTTCTTCTAGGAAGATCAGATCACTTTAAGGCATCTTATCAATTTGTGCTCTATTTCTAAGACTAATAAGTGAGTGGGGAACAACAGAATTGAAAAAAAAAAAATGAGGTATGGAAATGTTGGTGTTGCTAGGTGTTTTAGTTAGCTTTTGCATTGCTGCGACCAAAAGACCTGAGAAGAACAATTTAGAGGAGGAAAAGTTTATTTTGGCTCATGGTTTCAGAGTTTTAGTCTATGGTTGACCAACTCCATCTCTCTGGGCAAAAAGTAAGCCAGAACATCATGGCGGAAGGGCATAACAAACAAAAGCAGCTCAAGACATGACAACCAGGAAGCAGAGAGAAAGAGCTCCACTTTCCAGGGACAAAATATAAACCACAAGGGCACACCCCCAGTGACCTGCTTCCTGTAGTCATGCCCCACCTGCTTATAGTTGCCTTCTAATAATCTAATCATTTCACCTCTGAAAATTCTTGCAGTGCCTCATACATGAGCTTTTGAGGGACACCTCATATATAAACCATAACATTGGCCATTGGCCCCCGAAAAGCTTATGCTCATTCCACAGTGCAAAATAAATTTAGTCCATTTCCAGAGTCCCCATAGTCTTAACAGTTTCAGCATTGTACACAAGCACAAGTCCAAAATCTAATTTGAGACTCAAGGCAAACTCTTAGCTGTGAGAATAATGATCAAAAGCAAGGTACATATATCTAATATATAAGGACACAGAGTAAACGTTTCCTTTCCACAAGGGAGAAATGTAGCATAGAAAGAAGGGGTGGGACCAAAGCAAGACCAAAACCTAACAAGGGAAACAAGTCCTGCAGCTCCATGTCCAGCATCAGAGGCACATGGTATTGTGATGCTCTTTCCAAAGGGCTTGTCTAGGTTTGTTCCACGTGGCCTCTCTCTTGTCCTGTTTCTGCTGATTTCCTGCACCTTTCCTTGGTAGATGTCCCACATTACTGGCATCTGTTAATCTCAGGAGTCTCCATGAAGCTTTAGCTTCCTTCTCAAGAGCAGCCCACAGGACTCTAATATTTCAACATTTTGCAGACCTTCCTTTGAAATCTTGGTGGAAGCCTCCATGACCTCTAACTCCAGCACACTGCATTCCTACAGAACCAGCACCTTGTGGTTAATACCAAAGTCTGCCACCATCTCAAGGCAGTAATAAAATTTCCCAGGACTACTGCTGCAATTGCCCCTGAGTGCCTAGGTGGCTAGCATATGAAACAACTTCCTGGGCCCCCCAGGCCTCTTCTCAAAGGAATGTTTTGCTTTTACACCCTTGAGCTTGGGATTGACATGATCTCGCCAGTTTTTGAAAAGACCTCAAGCCTTTTTTCCTATTGTCTTTGTACAAAGTAATTTGCATCTCCTTAGCAGCTATTAAGATCTTTAACAACTTCATTCTGAGCCAGGATTTTACTTGCACTTTTCTAGTCAAACACCAAGTTTTTCAAATCTTTCTGCTTTGCTTTCTGCTCCTGATTATCATAGTAAACTTGGCTAAACGCTCCCAGAAATATCCATGACACCACTTGATTACTGAAATTTTCTTCATCCGATTAATTAATATATCACCTTTAAATTCAGTTTCCAAAAAAAAAAAATCTCAGAACATGGACAAAGTGTAGACAAATTCTTTGCCAGAACATAACATGAATGGACTCCATTCCAATTTCCAATTGTGTCCTCCTCTTCTGAAATGGCAAGAGTCCTGTCTTCACAGTCCCTAGTCCTATTGACATTCTGGTCTTCTGAGTTCCACCAGGATCACCATTAAGTTCAGCTTACAACATTCTAAAGCTTTTCCACCTTGCATCTCTAAACTTTTGAAATCCCACCCCCATCCCTGCAAACCAGTTCAGAAGACTTCTGAACCTCAGGCTCACGTTAGTCCCAGCAACAAGCCCACTTCTTGGTACCAACTTCTGTTTTATTTAGCTTTTGCTTTGCTGTGACCGAAAGACCTGACAACAACAGTGTAGAAGAGGAAACGTTTGTTTTGACTCATGGTTTCAAAAATTCAGTCTGTGGTTGGCTGATTCCATAGGCCTTGTGCTTGAGCTGAAGGAGAACATCACGGTGGAAGGGTATGGAAGGGGAAAGCTACTCAGAACATGTCAACCAGGAAGGGTGGGGGAGAGAGGGAGGGAGGGAGGGAGAGAGAGAAAGAGAGAGAGAGAGAGAGAGAGAGAGAGAGAGTGAGTGTTCTGCTCACCAGGGACAAAATATAAACCCCAAAGGCACACCCTGCCATACCCTACCTATCTATAGTTATCACCCAGTTAATCCGTATCAGTAGGTTATACCTCTCATAAATCTATTCATTGCATTGTCTTTCACGTGAGCTTTTGGGAATTACCTCATATCTAAACCATAACACCACGTTACCCAGTTGAAGCCATACCACCGTGGGAGCACAGCCTCCTCTCTGGACCATCCTCCAAGCATGGAGTTTCTTGATGTCAACATTCCCTACTTTCTATCTTATGGATTTCCTCTTTCCCTTGCTTGTACCCTTCATTAGGCTAAAGATATGCACTTAAAACGTAGAAGCAAATTGTGCTCATTGTTTTCCTCAGGACTTTGGCTTTGTTTTTGCACGATGAGGAAAGCAAATTAATAAGCATGATAATTATTGAAAAGATTGCTCTTCATCTCTGTAGGGATGAACTTTTTGAATCCTTGTCCATTTTTTTTTTATTTCCAAAAAGGTTAGAAAAGGAGACTTAAAAATCGTTCTCTTTTCTCATCGTCTTCTAAATGTTTTATATGACGACCTTTTATTTTCTGTTTATCGTCACCCTCCCTATCTCATATGTACCAGACAAGAGTGAAAGAAAGAGGGCAAACATGTTTAGACAGAATTGGGCTCAACTGTTACTTCATTGGGCAATATTCTGAGTAGTTCTAACCTTTGGTTTCTTGTCTAAAACTTCATAAATTCAGTGATTCAATGAGATGATACAATGCAGGCACACCCAAGAAATTATTCATGAATGTTTCTTTTATTTGCTCATTTTCCCGTCTTTGTTCAGATATCTATGTTTATTCCAAGATCCTTTAATTGTATTTGTGGTTGACTCAGTTGGTCCATTTTTGCAGGGTTTTTTGTTGTTGTTGTTGTGATTGTTGTTTTGTTTTATTTTGTTTTTAACTTATAGTAGCACTGCTTTCCTACAAAAGTTAGGCAGAGTCCCCATCTCCCACAGTTTAAACCTATAAATGGGAAATATTTATTTTGGAATAATAGAGTTTCTATTCTGATTTGGGCCTAGGGATTTTTCTTTAATATTCATGGTACTATTAATTTTGTCATAATGATTGAAAAAAATAGGAATCAACTCATATACAAGTATGAGGCTTAAGAGGTAATACTATTCTTTTCCTTCATCCTAGAGAAATATTTTAATGGTGGTACTTAATGATGAGAAGGTATAAGACCTTTTTCCTATTGTATTTTTTTATGATTGTGTTCTTTAATGATTGCTTTCTTTTCTTTATTTGTTTTAATCAGTTACACATGACAGTACAATGATCTTGACATATCATACATTTGGATCAAATGGGGTATAATTTCTCATTTTTCTGAGTGTCCTGTTGTATTAATTTACAGATTAACAGAAACTTGAGAATCATTGTTTTATAGCAAAAACTACATTTTGGTCAGAACCAGTAAAAATGAGAACCAAGTATCTGAGCTTGTACAATTCTGTATGAGAGTGAATTGACTGTTGTGGACTGTGTCCACTTTTGGGAAAGAAGGTATTAGCAGTTCTAAAATGCAGTGGAGAGGGGTAGTTTAACATGGAACATAGAAAACAAGACAGCTTGCGCCGGGTGTGATGGCACACGCCTATAACCCAACAGCTTGGGAGGCTGAAACAGGAGGATCACAAGTTCAAAGCCAGCGTCAGCAATGGCGAGGCACTAAGCATCTCAGTGAGACCCTATCTCTAAATAATATACAAAATAGGGCTGGGAATGTGGTTCAGTGGTTGAGTGTCCCTGAGTTGAATCCCTGGTCACCCCCCATAAAAAAAAAGACTTGCTTCCCCCTGCAGCATTGGGGTGGGGTACCCTTTCTATCTGGCAGAAGTACAAAGTAGAAGTATATTTTTACATTGAATTTCCAGCTCTACACAAAAGTTGCTCTGTCAAGATATCTGATAATATAATCGAAGGTATATCTTCTTATCATTTCAAATTTCTGGACATTCCTGTCAGGGGAGATAGTCAATTTTCATTTTGATTTTTAAAGTGACTTTAGCATAAAACATTTTTGGAACCACAACCTCCCCATCATTGTTCAGGCAAGTCTCTCTCCTCTTACAAATACCTTGTGACATAATGAAAAAATCATGGTCAATTTAAAACAACCTTGGTTTTCAGTATTTTTCTTAAAAATAGTTATATTTTCTGGTTCACATCTGTTAAACAGTTTTAAAGAAAAAAATCATGACTGAAAATTTTGTCTTAAATAAACAAACTAATACATACTTTTTATTATAAATGAACAATGGTGGATAACTTTAATCCAAAAAGACAAAGCATTAGAATGTTCAGACTGGATGAACCAACCTTTACTTAAAAATCAGAGATGTTCTTCTCCAGAAGAGGAATCTCTTCTCTTATAAGGAATGGTGTTGAAGTAGCAGAATGTATGGGGAATTCCTTCTCCTGCTTCTGGCAGCCCAGAAGGAAGTGGCTTCTGACCGAAACCCATTGCAACCTTGGTTGCTGCCACTTGTCATCATGAAAAAAATCTGTGACCAAGATATGGAGGCTTAACTGCCTCATTTTCCCTCAATTAAAAAGCTTTGGTCAGGCAATGCCACCAAACCACTCATATCAGTTGGTGAAAATGACATGATTCTGACCACGGAATAAACTATTTCCAAATGTGTGACTGGGGTAGGCCAAACACAAAGTCTCGATATAGAGATGTACTAGATTTCCTTTATTTAATAAAAGGACCTGCTCTCCTGGAAATACGAAATGTGGAACATTTTTTTCTTCCTTAGTCACAGAGAGGTTTGTGTTACATATGCACAGATGCTGTCTCCTCCCAGCCTCTGTTACACCTGTGTGCTCCTTAATTCTCTCCTCAAGTTGCATAATTAATTCTTTCTTTTCAGGGAAATTATTATATTTTTATTATTCTAAATTCTGATTTTATATAAAAGATGAGAATGGTGGGAGAGGAAGGGAGAGGCATGGGGGTAGAAAAGATGATGGAATGAGATAGACATCATTATCCTAAGTATATTTATGAAGACACAAATGGTGTTACTATACTTTGTGTACAATCAAAGATATGAACAATTGTGTCCTATATATGTAATATAAATTGTCTTGCATTCTTCTGTCATATATAACAAGTCAGAATTTTTTTAAAAAAGATGGGAATGGTTCTCAGAATTGCCTAAACTGAGTTCTCATGTACTTTAACACAAGCAGTTTAAAATATATGTGTAAAGGAGGTTTCTTGGTTAGAAGTAAGGGTATCATCATTGCCACGTCATTATACTGGTTGCTGTTAAACTGAATTAACAATTATTAAACATTTTTAATTAAAAATGGAAAAACACATTAATATGTTTAGAAACTTTAATATTTTAAAATCTCAAACATTTAATGATATCACAAATCAGAAATTTCAGTTTTGTTTCATCATAAAATTGTTAAATTTTTTAATGAAAAGAACCTGAAGTAAAATAAAGTTATATACATATACATATACATATGTGTGTATATATATATGTACATACATATGCACATATAAACATAGATGTATATGTACATACACATAAATGGCAATTAACTATGGAAAACCATTTTCCAAGCTTACAATTAAAGAGTCAGAAAGTTTTAGAAGGTTAGAATTCTTTCAAAACTAGTTTTTCTATGGATTAAATTTAATTTAGTAGCAAAGCCATACTCTTCAGCTGATGGAAGCAATACGTTGACTTTTGAATGCACAAGCATTCCATGATAGAGCCTGACTTATTTGTCATTAAATTAAATCCTACACTCATTATATTTTACTCAAAATAAATTCTAAAAATGACACTTTAACAAAAAGTTCATTGCAAAACACAAACATCATTTATACATTCTTTAAAGGCAGGCAGTTTGTTTTCTACTTTTACCTTCTATACACTCCACAGCAGATAATCAGTCCTTTCTGGGGAAAAAAAAATGAAAACAAAGATCACAGGAGCTCCTTAGTCCATGATTCTAATACTTAAGGGATTTAAACTTCAAAAAGAAGAGCATTAAAATATATACTTATGACCACACATTCATTTAAGTGGGATAAGTGACATGACTTCCTTTTACAATACAGTTAGTGGTCCACCTTCTTCTGATGGAATGAAACAAATATCTTTACTCTGCCACACTTGATTTTCAGATAAAATTCATTTGTACTGTGAAGACGGAAAATTTTTGTTAACATACAGAATTTATTAATTGGAAGGTCAATGATGATAATTTTGTGTACTAATATTTCAATTTATAAAATTCCTCTTCAAGGAAGGACAAGCGACACAAAATATGGTAATTGGGCAGATTACAGTACCTGTGAAATGAAAGAACAAGCAGATGAAGCACCCTCTAGGAAAACATGAGCAGTCTGATCCTGCTGGTGCTAGTACTTTTATTTTCTCCTGTCTGAACTGGTTTCCCACGGATCCCCTTCCGCCTGCACACACGCACCAAATTCACAGACGATGAGAAGGCAGTGGGTAGTTCAACAGGAATTACTAACCAGGTTATTTTTTTCAGTGATTCTAGTTGTACATATTGAGTGGATCCAGGCGAGTGGTGAACAGGAAATTGCCTAGAAAGCACAAGAACCTTGGCAAATATTCACAGAGTCGAATACAATGCTTCAATACAGCTAAATGATTTAATGACAAGGAGGGAATTTCTGTAAAATATAATGCTGGGGAAAGGCTGCAAACAGCGCCTGCTGGCTACACTAAGAAATCCAAAATGGATTCCAGGAGGAAGCACAATGCCCGGCTGCCGCGGTGGCACTTGTTCCTCCTATACTGTTATTACTGCTCAACGGTCTTGAAATCTGAATGACAGTGGCCTGAGCCCTTTCAAACAACAGAAAGAAGGTCAATTTTTGTAATGAGGAAATGGAAGTGGTGGCGCCGAAGATCACTGACCCTTACAGTTTCTTGTGCGATGAAGGAGCAGTGAAGTGCGCCAGGAAATTATGGTGTAGGAAAACAGTGACACCACCATCATAAAACAGAACCAAGGAACAAGCAGCAAATGCACTAAAATGTGCATAAATCAAATGTATGCTATCAACCCTGGGCTTACTCCTATTCTCAAACGGAGAAAAAATTGGGCCCAACAGTTCTGCAAAGAAAGGAAAAAGCGAAGGGCCAAACATGAAGTTCAAGAGTCAAAAAGGATACTCTTAAGCAGAGATAGTATTTAAAATATCTAGTAGCTACGTGGTCTAGGTACTGACCAAACAGAACAGATGCTGGCCAGGGTGTTGGAGCAGGATCCATGAGTCCTGGTGCCCTGCCAGCAGATCCCAGGTGCATCCAGGGATCCTGGAAGGAAATGAGGCAGTTCAGGTAAAGACGTAGAAATGGGAGCACTTGGCACTGCACCAGTTATTTGCCTACTTGTGCAGAATTATTTCAATATTTTAACACCTAGCACAGTTTTTCCGTGCATCCTAGTCAAACATCAGCACTAGTGTTAACTGCTTCACTCTAGCATCATGGTTGCTTATATGTTACTTTGTGGTGTAAAGGAAAGGAAGAACAGCTTGTTAGCAGAGCTAACTGAAAACTTGTCATTGATATATGACTGCCTTCTCATATTTCATGTCCTGAGGCATTTTGCTACCAAATCATCCTCATGCGTGACCCAGGAGTTTTTGAATCAGTAAGGAGATTTGCTAAATTCACTGATGTGATTAATAAAGTTTTTTTTCATGGGATAATAATCTGATGCTTGAGTATCTGAGGATACAAGGAGCTCAAAAGATGTTTACAGTGACTTCCTAAACTTACTCTTTGGCAATAAAACATAATTATAGCTTAGTGTGGTGGTGCATGCTCATAATCCCAGTGATCTAGGATGATGAGACAGGAGCATCAAAAGTTCGAGGCCAGCCTCAGCAACTTAGCGAGGCTCTAAGCAACTTAGTGAGGCTCTAAGCAACTTAGTGATACCTTGTCTCAAAACAAAAAAGGGCTGGGGATGTGGCCCAGCTGTAAAGTATCCCTGGGTTCAATCTTCCGTGCCATAAACAAAAAACAAAAACAAACCAGGATTGCAATTCTGAGGAGGTTAGATCAGGCCTAGGACCAACATTTATGGTACTGACTTCATTTTATTTAAGTTCTATCAAATCATTCGTTAAGGTCATTTTAAAGGACAAATTGGGAAAAGTCAGCAATTGGGATATATAATGAAGCTTTGGAAATATCAAAATTCAGAAGGGATACAAAAACCAAATGTTAGCTATCTTTTCTATGGAGTAACTGTGATCTCTTAATGTTGATTCTTGACAGATCTTAAGACAAAACTGGAAGATTAAAGAAACTGTCACAATAGCAGTGACTTTGCTGATTTTTTTTCCCCATATGTGACAATGGAAGAAATACTCAGCCTCATAAAGAAAAGAAGATACCTAGTCACCAGGAGAAAGCCAAGAGACATAGTGGCAGGATGCACCATGTTTAAGATTAGAATATCCTTCAAAAGCATCTAAAAGAAATATTTAATGACATGAACTGAGCTTCCAAGCAATTATCACAGAAAAGAAAATTTTCAGGTAATAAAGAAATAAATATTCAATCCAGAATTTCAAAAATTGTTATCAAATACTGAGGAAATGCCATTTTCTCAGTACTGAGCTGCACTTGGGCTAGACCAAGTCTTTATGGAGGATAAAGACAAGGGTCAGTAGTGGGAATGAGTAAGGACAGTTCCTTGTGCCTTGCACTGTACCCAAAACTGAAGGCTTTTTTTTTTAAGTCAAAAGAAGATAAACTGAACTTCAAACTTCTTTTAAGTTTCAGTCTTCTAGAGATGTGTTCTTTGACGATACCCATAAAAGAAGGTGGGATGAAATACCCATAAATTTGAAAAACTATGTACCACCATACATATTTCAAGTTGACATCTTAAATTAATCATAAGTGAAACTAGTTGTAAAGAATGTAATATTGACATTTTAGAATACAACTATATATCATTCTTTTCAGTGAATTGAATGGGACATAAATGCCACAGTGATTTCACACCCACCACAGGCCACTGACAAATGGATTCAAACAATTCTTCTTAAAGAGTTGCAAATTTTAGATTCTTTTTTCCCCATTGAAATTGTTTCCATACCTTAAAATTCCTGTAGGATTTTATCTTAGTGTAAAAAGTGATTAATATTTTGAAGTCTTTCATTGATTATGTTATCCTACTTCTTTGCAACACAAAGACATTTAAATTAAAAAGTTTAACTCAAAATTATTTCCTGTCACTGTGAGACCCTAAGTGTTAAAAATTTTTTTTTTCTGCAGAGTTTTTATTCAAAGTATTAGTTGGACACAATTTAACAAAACAATATCAATATTTCAAAAATATTCAATATAAAAGTAAAATTTTATTGAAGCTCCATTTCCTAATTTCATAATTTTAAGGTCTTAATTAGGGCAGGCTTCCTTCCCTCACCAATAGAGCTAGCGTCCATTCTTGTGGCACCCTAGGACTGTTAAACCCTGGGGCTGTTGTGAAGTCTATGATGTAGTCCCAACACTATGTAACTAAGTGCCCACTTTCAGTTCAGGTCCCAGTATCCAAAAGGTGCTCAATGGATGTTAGTTTTTTGGTCTGCCTCATCTTTTCAGTTTTCACCCTGGCTGGGAAGACCACAGCTTAACAAATGAACCCAATCCACTTCTAAGAGCTTCGTTTTATCAGGGATTTTATAGATAAACAGTTATAAACAACCATTCCTTGATGTCACCACATTCTTTTCACGGCAGGAAACATATTTTAAAAATAGGTTTATAGATGCAGATGTACATGTAATTAAATGGCTTAATGAACACACACATACGCACACACACACACACACACACACATCTGTAAGTCCAATGTTATCAAAAAGTCAAGAGGTCCCATGTAAAGGCGTTTAAACTATGGCATTTATTGCAAAAATACAATAACTTAAAGAGCCATATTTCTTTTTCAGTGCTTAACGCTAAC
Source organism: Marmota monax (assembly GCF_021218885.2). Classification (NCBI taxonomy): domain Eukaryota; kingdom Metazoa; phylum Chordata; class Mammalia; order Rodentia; family Sciuridae; genus Marmota; species Marmota monax. The sequence goes on along the minus strand of NW_026693933.1, from coordinate 6,944,124 downwards.
AAGTAGAAACTGCACTTGGATATACAGTACCTGGAACACTTGAGTTGTTTTAAAAACCACAGATGGTGTTTTAGACAGAATCTACCTTCCCATTAGCATAAGTAGTCTGCAGTTTCTTCACATGTAATGACTTCTGTTTCTACCCCCTGCCTGAGTGCACGCCTACTCCTGCCTCCGTCTGACTCCCACCTCCCCACTGGTCTCCCTACTCTTCTCAGACAGGGAAAAACACTCTCCTCAGCGGGTATGATTTTTTTTAGCAGATAAAAAAAATATTAATGGCCCATCATCTTTTTTTAACCACAGATTATTTACCACTTTTTTTTTCTTTTTTGGCAAAGATATTTCTTCTTCTCTTCTAAAGAAATGTGCCAAGTGTTTAAAACCTCTTTGAAAAATAAATAAAATCTTGTTTCAAATAAGATTTTAGGAGAACTTCTTTGTAAAGGCAAACTATTTCATCCGAAATGTCTTTTTTGTAGTTGTTAGAAGCCCGAATATAGCAACTCAGCAGTAATTGCTATTTTATAATCTCCTGAATATTGAAGTATTTATTATGCAAATTAATACTCTTTGGAGTGTGCACGCCTAGCCTTGGAGTTCTTTTTTGTTTACATATTTTACTTTTGCAGTTTTTGCCAGTCAGTGTAAAGAGGCATCTTGATATTTACTAATTTCATGCATAAACAGATTTCTGCCAGACACGTGGCAGCTACACTTCATGTTCTTTGTTTTTAAATTAAAGAAAGACATATGGCAGATTTGCAAAATTAGAGAGATTTTTTTTTTTTTTTTTGCTAGTAGCTAGGAGAAGTTTTCAGCAGAATTTTATTCTCATTGTGACTACAGAACCCTGGAATCATCCTGTGACTCTGTAACCCAAAGCAGAATGTGGTAGCCTCAAAAGATACATTGGTTTAAACTCTATAAATTGTCATTTTGTGGGTCAAAAATGGTGCATAGCTTAACTTCTTGTGGTTCAAGCTAACAGTTGCTGCCTATTTGCTCTTTCCTCAGAGGAAGCTCAATCTAGACCTTAAGAAAATGCCATAGAGATATCCCACCAGGAAATATTTCCTGAATTTGGTAAGCCTTCATATTATGATATTTTCAATAACTTCAATATATTCTACCAAATTATTTGAAGCACTGTAAACTTAACAAGCATGTGTCCCGCCATGAGAGTGGGCATCAGTTTAATCCTACACAGCTCTCCTTCTGCTAGGGGGAAATAGGCCTTTTTCTGATCCACAAAGGAAGCCTCAATGAGGGGCCAGTGATGCTGAGCCTGGCAGAAGTTTAAAGGAGGGAATGAGGCAGAAGGGGAGGGACATACGAAAGTACATTGGCCATCTTTGAAGTTTGGCTCATGATATCTATTAGTCTAAAAATAATCTTAGCTTGCATTTGTATTAATGTACTCAACAATATGAGCAGGGTCTATTACTATTATTCCCATTTTCTTTTTTGAGAGAGAGAGAGAGAGAGAGAGAGAGAGAGAGAGAGAGAGAGAGAGAGAGAGAGAGAGAATTTTAATATTTATTTTTTAGTTTTCGGTGGACACAACATCTATGTGGTGCTGAGGATCGAACGCATGCCAGGCGAGCACGCTACAGCTTGAGCCACATCCCCAGCCCCAATTATTATTCCCATTTTTACACATTAGGAAACCAAACTTCTAAGATATTAAGCAACTAAGAGTCACCTGTGAGAAAATGGCATATCCAGGATAGGACTATATTCTGTTATGCAGGCTATTTCTTTGCAAAATATTATTTGAAGGTTCTGGATATTAAGCAGAATATCCATACGTCACGTTCTTCTTGTTCTCATTTCCTTTTCTCCTCTCCTTAATTTTCTTCTCACATGCTGATGAGGTAAGATGACTGCATGGTGGGATGGGTCTATCTCCACATTTCTCTATTTCTGTGATCAGGTCAAGGGGAAAATGATAAAAAAACAAAACAATCAAACAAACTTACTTCTTAGGAGAGAAAAGAGGATAAAATAAAAAGTAAATATTTGTAGATCTCATGAAAATGGAGATCTGGGATTTTAAATAGTGCTAGACAAAAACAGCCAGAAAAATGAAGTACCTAGGCTTTATTTCCACCATGGCTACATGAGTTAAACACACCTTCTGGACAAAGCCCTGTAGAAGAAATTACACAGACTTACTGACCTTAAGAAATTTACAATCTATGGAATGTATTTGGAACAAACAAATGAAGAAAATGCCTACTACAGAAATGTCTGAATGTTAATATGGATGTTGAAATGTTTGGAATGATAGATGTCACAAGAGATTAGCCATGAAAACCCTGAGTACAAACTGACTTTCAAAGAGCTGGCAATTCTAAAGAGATGCTTAAATTTTCATATAATTGTCAAATGCTGAATCTAACTAAGACAACTCCAATATGTCTATTTGAAAAAAAAAAAAACTCGGCTTACCTATTTGAGGTGCCTGGTAGTCTGCAAATACCGAGCAATCCATGACTTTAAACTTTATCCATCTTGCTCCACTGTAATATAAGAGTAATAAAAATAACTTGAAGAGTAATTTTTCTCTGTGGACTTAAAGAAAATCACAGGAGAAAATGGCGATTGTGTTTAAAAAAGAAAAAGTTCACCATCTCCATCAAGACATATACTGTTTGGGCTGGGATTGTAGCTCAGAAGTAGAGTGCTTGTCTAGCATGCATGAAGCATTGGCTTTGATTCTCAGCACCACATAAAAATAAAATATGTACTACTAAAAAAAATAATTTTTTTTAAAAAAGACATGTGCTGTCACCCATATTTTCATTCATTTCAAAATCCAATCTCTCACTGTGTCAGCTATTAAAAGCAGCTTTTTAATTTTACAATATAAATATTTTGTTGTACATTGTAGTTAATCAAATTGCTTTTTACAGTCAGTTAATCTCAAAGGAAGAAGGCACTCATCACAATGTGTAACTTGCTGTACCTATAATGGTCTAGATTAGGAAACTCATTTTCCCAGAATCTTCTGTCCTCATGTCCCTGCCTATATTTTAGCTAGCTGTGGTTGGTATGAATGTAGATACTGGATCTTACAGAAAAATAAGATGAAAAAGCTTAAGGCCCATAATAAATTTGTTTAAAAGTGGAATGTCCATAAAACTCATTCTGTCCATAAAACTCAGAAATTAAGGCCACTGAAGCCTCTTGAGGATAAGAAATACCTGGCCTCCTCAGATTGATCTTTGTGTGGGCACAGGAGTCCAGGGTTTCCATATGAGTCCTCTTTTGTAACCTGGCATATAAATTCCAGGAGGAATGAATATGCAAATATGCCACCCAAACAGGTCCATTTCAGCGCTTGATAAACTGAGAATGTTAGACAATTTGAAAAATCTTAAATGTGTGTAAGACCATTGGAAATGCATTTATTCTTTAAATGTTTTTAAATGACTCAGGTGTCATTTTTCATTTTCTTTGTGCATGTTGGCACAGTATTCTTGGCTAGAGTATTTTGGAGACCTTAAATCATAGGTGAAGTAATAAATCAATATTTATCAATGCACTAGAAGGCCAGATAAGTGCTTCTCTCAACTTATTTGCAGGATCCCACCAATGTACCCCTTATGAGCACCTCTCTATTCATTTGTAGCTATCTGTACTAATATCCTTACCAATGCACACAAATTGTTGCACTTTTATTGTCACATCTGTTTCCTAACCTAGGTACATCGTAACAAAATGACATCAATTGGGTGGCTTAAAACAACAGAAAGTTGGGCTGAGGTTGTAGCTCAGTGGTAAGAGTGCTTGCCTCGCACACCTGAGGTCCTGGGTTCAATCTTCAGCACCACATAAAAATAAATAAATAAAAATAAAGATATCGTGTTCATCTACAACTAAAAATTTTTTTAAAAAACCTGTCTGTCTGCAGGCTAAAAATCTAAAATCAAGGTATTGACAGGGCCATGCTTCATCTAAACACTACAGGTGATCTCCCTTGCTTCTTCCTGACTTCTGGTGGTTTGTTGGCAATCTTTGCTGTGTCTTGGCTTCTTGGCTGCATCCCTCCAAGCCTCTGTCTTCCCACCATGTTCTCCCTGTGTGTGTGTGTGTGTGTCATTGTCACATTTTCTCTTCTCTGCAGTTTTATCTGATTATGGCCTGCCTTAATATCTCATCATAATCCATAATTCAAGACCTCTTCCCAAATAAAGACATATTCTGAGTATGAAGAGGCATACATTCAACATATCTTAAGAGAAGTATACCTAGAATCAAGTGCTCCTTTTAAAAAGTAGCTCACTACCTAAATAATTCACTGTGTCAGATAATGGAGGAATTAAATACACCTTTGATGGAAGTCAGTATCTCCTTCTTTGAACTCCCATATCCAATATAGTAGTTAGCACAAAGTTGTGTGTTATTAAAATTTACTGATTGCATCAAGATGAGTAAAGGAGGAAAGAAATAATTCCAATGGTGAGCATTTAAACTCTAACTTCAGAAGATGCCTTTCCCTTTCTGAATTCAGTAATAATTTTCCAATAGGCTCAGGCACTGAAGGCTTGAAGAAGTAGAGAAGATTCAATGTTCTGGGTTCTCACTCAGTGCAATCTCTGTTTTTGGTAGAGGCACCAGTAGTGACTACACTAGGAGACTTAATAGTTGCAGCTCTCCTTTATGATATGCTTAGTGTGAGCCAAGCATTGTGCTAGGTACTTACTACTTATTGTCTCATTTACCTTCACAACAAGTCTAGGTAGGAGAAACTACTATTATTAGCATTCCTTTGATGAAGCAACTAAGGCCTGAAACTCACTGTCAGTAAGTAGCAGAGTCAGACTGCAAACAGGCTTATTGGCCTGTGTTTCTGTCCAATGGGCATGCTATCTTTGTGAAAAATCTCAGAATGTACTTTCAGGGCTCTATTAAGACCCTTTTAGAAGCAACTGCTGTAGCTAGCAACTGGGGCCTTGTACAATCACTAGGGCAGGAAACTGGGGCTACAGCAACTTTATTGTTTAACAGAAATAATGCTCTTCTTGTCAGCCTGATTTGATCTGCTGTCACCATTGCCTTCAGCTCAGGCCTAACAACTTCCTCTTTTTACCTGCCAGCATTGTTGGTCTAGATCCAGCTTTATAAATGACATAAGCACCTACCAGGAATGGAAGGGTGGAGAAACCAGTTCTGTCTTCTTCTTTATGGTCCCTGAGGAACTTATAAACTCACATATCAACTCTGAGTACCTCACTATGTAATCTAACTGGGGAGAGTCTATGGAAAACAAGACACATCCAGTTCATCTTTTCCTTTTAAAAGAAGAAAAGCAAACTCCGATCTCTCACCATGCACAAAATTCAACTCAAAATGGATCAAGGACCTAGGAATAAAACCAGAGACCCTACATTTAATAGAAGAAAACATAGGCCCTAATCGTCATCATGTGGGATTAGGCCCCAACTTCCTTAATAAGACTCCTGTGGCACAAGAATTAAAATCAATAATGGGATGGACTCAAACTATAAAGTTTCTTCTCAGCAAAAGAAACAATCTGTGAGGTGAATAGAGAGCCTACATCTTGGGAGCAAATCTTTACCCCTCACATATCAGATAAAGCACTAATCTATAGGGTATATAAAGAACTCAAAAAACTAAGCACCAAAAAAACAAATAACCCAATCAATAAATGGGTCAAGGACCTGAACAGACACTTTGCAGAAGAGGATATACAATCAACAAATATATGAAAAAATGTTCATCCTCACTATCAATTAGAGAAATGCAAATCAAAACCACTCTAAGATTTCATCTCACTCCAGTCAGAATGGCAGCTATTATGAAAACAAACAACAATAAGTGTTGGCGAGGATGTGGGGAAAAAGGCACATTCACTCATGCATTGCTGGTGGGGCTGCAAATTGGTGCAGCCAATATGGAAAGCAGAATGGAGATTTCTTGGAAAATTGGGAATGGAACCACCACTTGACCCAGCTATCCCTCTCCCTGGTCTATACCCAAATGACTTAAAAACAGCATACTACAGGGACACAGTACATCAATGTTTATAGCAACACAATTCACAATAGCTAAACTGTGGAAGCAAACTAGATCCCCTTCAATAGATGAATGAATAAAACAAATGTGGCATATACACACAATGGAATATTACTCAGCAACAAAAGAGAATAAAATCATGGCATTTGCAGGTAAATGGATGGAGTTAGAGAAGATAATGCTAAGTGAAGTTAGCCAATCCCAAAAAACCAAATGCCGAATGTTTTTTCTGATATAAGAAGGCTGAGTCATAGTGAGGTAAGGAGGGGGAGCATGGGAGAAATAGATGAACACCGGTCCCTCAATCAATCAATCAGGTAATATCTCTTGATTGTCTATGGTACATAAGATACTTTGTCAGATGTTGTAGATGCCAAGATCAATTAGACGTTTTTAGCCCTGGAGACTGACTCTGTTTATGATCCTGAGCTAGAGTTTGGAGCAGTTCCTCATTACCTAATATGACCATCATCATAGTCCTTATAATCCAGGGTTTTTGATAGAACTGGCCAAACCTAGGCCACTTGATGAATTTGCTCTTACTTGGCCAAGTCTGGGACTATGAAGGCAATAAAATACAGCAGGCCTTGAAGTCCAGACAGGGTATACCTCTAGAACCATCATTTGGTTAACTACCTTAACCATCCAAGTAAGTTACTTAATTGTCTGAGTACTTAAATGACAATGAATTTATAAATATCAAGCATGTAGGATGACAAAGGCTCTGAGATAGTTTTGTAAAATACCTGGTCCTGAGATATTCAATGAAGAGTAGCTGCTGTATCATTTGTAATGATACAAATGTGGAACCAGATCCTAGATCCACTTTTGAAACATTCAGATCTCTTGAGGTCATCTAGAATTGAAGGGCGAATACTTAGGTTTTCAGAGGTTTGAAAGAAGACTGATTGGGCAACTTTTCGGTAAGCAGGGTGACAAACAAGAATGGCTTTTCTTGCCATGCTCACAACATCCTGCCCTGGTGACAGGTCGTATTAACAGGAATCTGCCTCTTCAAGGTTGGGAAGCAATCGTTCCTGCTTCTGAATTAGGTCCAGCTGTCATTACATGCTGTGGCCAATGTTCATCATCATGTGTTAAAAGGATTATGGAGATATTTGAGGGGTTAAAAGAAAAGCACACTAGTTCAAAGGTTAATTTTAATGTGTCAACTTGACTGGGCTATGGAGTACCCAGATATTTAACTAAACATTATTTCAGGGTATGTTTGTGAGAGTGTTTAAGGAAGGATGAATTCACATTTGAATTGTTAGATATAAGAAAAGCAGATTGCCCTTCCCATTGTGGTGGACCTCATCCAATTAGTTAAGGGCCTGCATAGAATAAAAGGCTGAGTATGAAAGAATTCTCCCTCTCTCTCTCTCTTATAGTTGAGACATTGTTCTTCTCCTGCCTTTCAAACTCAAATTGAAATGAAAACTTACACCATTGTCTCTCCTGCTTCTTTGACCATTGGACTTGGGCCACAAAATATATCATCAGCTCTTCTGATTTTTAACTTTCTAACTGACTGACTACAGATGTTTGGCTCCTTAATGTCCTCATGTAAGACTTTTTTTTTTTTTTTTTTTTTGGTACGGGGGATTGAACCTAAGAGCACTTTACCACTGAGCCACATCCCTAGTCCATTTTATTTTTTTATATGAGAGAGTATCACTAAGTTGCTGAGGCTGGCCTCAAACTTGCAATCTTCCAGCCTTAGCCTCCAGAGTTGCTAGGATTATAGGTGCACACCACTGTACCCAGCTGAGCCAATTCTTGATAGTAAATCTCTTTCCTCTCTCTTTCTCTCAGTTCTCATTCTATTTCTCTAGAGAACCCAGACCCACTCAGTCCCCTAAGGGTCAAACAGCTGAGCACCTTGCAACAGACGGAATGGATTTAAACATCAGGTTATCTAGACAGAAGACTGGCAGCAAGTGTGGTAACAACAACTGCATCCAGCTAGCAAGAACAGGTGGATGCAGGATCTAGTTTGGGCAGAGCTTGGAGAACAGGCTTAACAGCCATTTTTCTTGAAAACTGGGAAGAGGGACATACCTGGAGTTAGAATTTGAGCCATTTAGAAATCCAGATGAATTTCCAGAAATACGTAAGTGGAATTTAATATAAGCAGGAGAAGGAAATGCTCATATAAATAGAAATCCTGAACTTAGACAATTCATTATTACCAGCCACAATTATTCCATATTTATGATAAACGTATACATCACTTAAACTGTAAAAGAAGCACCGAGTTCATTTCCTTAGAGCTGAGACCTAATCGAAATGGCTAACCATATACTCCACCATTTTTCAAACTCTGCTGTGTGTGTGTTGTGATTCACCTTTAGGGCTCTTTCATTGAAAAAGAGAACAAAACTGAACAGCGGTCTTTGTGGGGAGGCAGGGTTATCATCCCCTTGGGTCCCTCAGAATTTGCATAGAATGACAAGGTGGGGAATGAGAAATATCCTTGGCACAGCAATTTTCAAGTTCTACTTGTAGGACAGAAGGGTTGTATTTTAAATTTTTCTAATAGACTAGCTCCCCTAACCACCTTTGTCCATTATTCTATTCATGCAATCCATCATCAATGAATATATGAATATTTATGTGTGGCTGTAATACGTATAGCACTTTAGCATGCAATTCCCTTAAAGACTACTGCTGCGTTCTGTGAACAAATATCAGTGGGCTCCCATGACCCTCTCCTAAGCCAGGGTTTAACCTGATTAATTGGACTTATTGCCAGGCAAGCTACAGTGGAGAAAAAAAAAATCTGAGGAATATTACCGAGAAAATGAGTTAGGGATGCAAGTACTAGCTAGAATTCCAGCTGTCAAAATTGAGAGAAAGTGGTCTACAAACACAGCTGGGGAAGCTTGGGGAAGCACAGCAAACTCAGACTTGATATGGATGGGCCATTCTAGAAAATTCTCAAAGGATTTATTTGTTTTCATTTTATATCTTAACATTGCCACAAAGCAAAAGCCCAAGACTTCTGCTTTCCAACATTTTAAGCACTTTAATTCTTTGTGTGTCCTCTGATTCTTCACTTCCCTCTCCAATGCTAGAAAAGACAGAAAACCAAGTAACTGAATTAGGACTTGTTTTGTAGGGGGAACCATCTAATTAAGTATTGCCCTTTCTCATCCATGGTCATAACCAACTAAGAGACAGAGAAGGGAGTCTGGCAGATGGAAATTCCTTTATCAAATTGGCAACTTTGTTACTGATCCATCTCTAGAAAACAATGTTAAGATGCTGAGCACAACTGGATTCCTGTATTGCTGTCAAGAGTTTAGGCAGAATCATGACCATGTGCTACTGTAGAGAACAGCTGGAAGAACTAAGCCTGCAGGAGAGAAATGTAGATGGGCTTCAAAGGGATGGAACAACAGGGACCTCCTTCTACTGCTCACCAATCCATGGTATCCCAGTTGGTAGTGCTTCCTCCCTTGGGGAGACAGAAAGGAAGGGGATAAGAGAGGTCAGGAGTGTGTCTCTAAAAGTGGTTCCCAAAGTGTGGTCCAGGAACCAACAACATCAGCCATACCTGAGCCCTACTGGAGCAGGAATATTGGCATTCCACAGTTTGCATTTACAAACCTTCCAGGTGATACCAGTGCTCCCTAAGTTTTGAAGACCCTAATTCTAAAGAATGAATCACTCAGAGCATTTTTAAAATGTCAAGTTGCCCAGGCCTTACTCCAGGCCAATTAAACCAGCATCTCTGGGGTGTAGCCAAGTGTCACTAGTTTTGATATTCATGGTGGCGATTAATATGGGAATTTCTAGACATTGCTGATATTTGAAACTAACTTTCATGGACCCATTTGTGAGTCTAAAGAGATCTCACTCACACACACATTGCTGGGGATCTCCCTCCTGCAGTTACCAAGACTGATAATTCTCAACTCATGGCACTTTTGTCCCTTTTCCTAGGGAACATCAGAGTGTCATGACCAAGAGAGAGCATGAAAGTGGAATTTAATGAGAAAAAAGCCTGGGATGCTGCTAAACATCCAACAATGCACAGGACAGCCTCTGGCAACAAGAATTTTTCAGTACGAAATGTCAATACTTCTGGGGTTGAGAAACTACTCTATTGCATACATTGGTAAGCCTACTGAGCAGCTATGTATGCCAACATTTCAATGTAATAAAGCTACATTTTAAAGTGATTTTCAGGGCTAGGTATGAACTCGGTGTTGAGAACTTACCTAGCATGCACAAGGCCCTGGGTTTGATGCCCAATACAACAAAGGAAAAAAAAAAGATTTACAAAACCGTCTTCTATAAATCAGACATAATTTTCTCGTCCCCATTTAACATAAATGATGCACACTATGGATCGTCAATCAACATTTTTTTTTTTAGTGGTCCCCTTCATGATTCCATTTCAGGTGCAGATGTCTAGATTACAGGCTGACAAAGGCTATCTATCCACCAGCTATGTTCTCTCACTTCTAAGATACCTTGCACGGTGTCTCACTTAGACTGGCACTTGACTGATGTTGTTTGATAACAACCGAATTAACTTTTCCTCATTAGGAAATGCAACGCTTTTAAATGTGACTGCCATCTTAAATTTCAAAAGCCTTTTGATTATGTGCAACCTTTGTATCCTGTTATTATATAATTCTATGGTCAACATCTCTTGCCACGTCATTGGAATTCCAGAGCAGCTGCCTGTCGATATACTCAGGTATCTCCATGTGCTGGGCTTCCTGAACGTACCTTCTCCTCTCTTTCATTTAATTCTTCCAGGAGAATTCAGAAACATTTTGTGCTTATTTTATGTAGGGCTGCCAAATAAAATGCATGACTCCAGGTTAAATTTGGATATCAGATAAACAAGGAATAATATTTTACTATAAGTCTGTCCTAAATATTGCTTTCATCACACTTATAAATTTTTTTAAAAAAAATTATTTGTTCATCTGATATTCAAATTCATTTGACATTTTTAGGTCATTTCCATTCTTTCTTTTATTTGTTTTACTAAACATGGAAACCTTGAGTATATTCAGTTTCATGGACATTTCATAACTTTTTCTCTGATATGTGTCATCTCTTTGAGAAAATCTACATTATTTCTTTCAATAATTGTTTCTTTTCATAATACCAGATAATTTCCTATTAGAATGAAGGCTGATAGGCAGATGAGACACCCCAGAACAGTCATACTTTTTCAAATTATTGATATCTTGCAAACATAGAAAGTAGGCACTGTTCTGAGCCTCCTGAGTGGCCTTGCGAGCTCTCCCCACCTTCTCTTGAAAATGCAACTGAAGGGTTAATACCTGGCATTTGGATGAGGCAGCTTCAAGACCTGGCCCAACTACCTGCCCTGACATCTCTTCTGATTGGTCAGTGCCCAGAAACACTGCTGTTATATATTTTTCATATCAGCCCTAACTGTATTTCTCATTTTAAAGTGCATGAATGATTCTCCAAAGATAAGAATTCTAAATACAGACATAATTACATCCTGCGTCTGTGTTTGAATAAACGTATTTGAGAGCCGCACACGCTTGGCTCTCATTTTGTGTTCTTGTCTTCTCCCCATCTTTCTCCTTCTGAAGCAAACAGCAGTGGAGCATCCTTTCTCGGGGCTGCTTTTGCTACCATAACAATTCTCCAGCTTTCCCAAGGGATTAGCCATGGTGCGATTTACTTTTCAAGGAGGGCCCATTTATCTTCTCCCTGACAAATTTCAACACATGCACAGCTCTAGCATGAACATTTCTGCAGATTAATCCCTCACCCTTCTCAAAGAGAAGAATTATTCTCAAACAATCTATTTCAATACGGAGTTCCTGGTGTGAAGTTAATTTCCACAAACCTTGCGAGGGTGCTACCAAAACACCATTTCAGTTATTCACTGAGAACAACAGAAGCCCTCTGGCTTTTAGTTTTTTTTATCCTTATTGTTTAAATGTACACAGCAAAGAAAGACAGGGCAAAGCACGCTTTAAAAAAACAATCACTGTTTCCTGCAAGCTCTTGGAACGGCTTCTGTGTACAACAGTCTGTGGTCATTAACTATCAATAAATATTTATTCAGCATCTACTATGCAATCACTACATGTACATAGCATTCTATGAATGGTGATAGTTTACACACACGTGTAATCAGATGTTATGCCGTTTTTAAAAAAAGCTTTGCAAAATAAGCTCTGTGTTTCGATCAGTATGTAAAGATCTAAAGAGATAACAGCAAGTGCTTTATAAAATAGGCCTACATTTTGCTTAAGAAGATGTTAACGCTTGATCATCAGGAATGGCTAAAAAATAATAGGGCAACTACAGAGTAATATATGCTAGAAAAATGCTCAGAAACCACAAATACATAATAGAGAAAAGCAAACATGAACAAATAAAATAGAAAGAGAGCTAGTGGATGGCCACAAGCAGAATATGAATCAGCAATTCAGTGCTATTGTGATAAAAGTCAATATGATACCAGCACAAATCAATAGGAGTGGAGAGGCAAGGCTGAAACATAATTCTTCTTCTCTCCTCCCCACTAGCCAGAGGGAAGAAAGTATCCTGGCATGGATAACACACCAACAAAGCTGTGTGGAACCTGAAGCACTTCCAGCAAAGTACACTAGCCAAGAGAATGGAGAAGAAATACAATGAGGTTAGGTTAACCTGCTTTTAAAAAGTGGCTCCACATGGCTTGAAGGCCATTTGTAAGTATCTAGAGTTTTCGAAGATAATTCTGACTAGTGACTCTGTTGATAGAAGTGAAGTAAGATGAAAACTGTCAGTCTAAGATAAACTGTCTAGAAATTTCTCCTGAACTTGAGGAAACGCTTAGTACTCCATTAGGGCAACAAAACAAACAGGTTGTTGCACTAAGAAAATAGATTGCAAGGGGTATCTGAAGTTTGTTTTTTTAATTTAATATTTTAAAAGGCTCTCTTTATGAGTTTATCATTCATATGAAGGTTAGATGATCTCTTGTGGTCTTATTCCACTGTCATAATGGTACATAGACTGTAAAACTCACATATCTACATACATACATTTTATCATAAAATGCCCAGAATCTAGTGTATCAAGGGCAAGAAGGGAATAGTTGAAATATACTGAGCAGGTATTTCTCAGTGCACAACACTCATATAAAGGCAGCCTGTTGCCCTCCTCCAGAAACACCTGCATGTACGCAAACCCCACTTCAGCTCCGACCCCAGCACGCATCATACAATAATTGTCTAAGTGTTGGATAGATTCCAACTACATTCTAGATCATCTTGCAAATCTGCTGATGGTCAAGGAGATCATATGTGAGCAGGGTCTACATTCTAGATCATCTTGCAAATCTGCAAATGGTCAAGGAGATCATATGTGAGCAGGGTTTATCTGTGACATGCACATCTTTATTATTGCATAATAGAAAATCATACTTATAAATTTGGCTTTCTGACTAACTGCTTATTTTTATGGTTCAATTTGACAATTGCATAGATAGTAAAAGCATACTAAATAGTATAGCAAAGGAGATAGTCTGTTATGAAATGCCCACAGCTTTCCTCTTCAGAAGTCCCTCAAAACGAATTTGTTAATATTAAAAAGATAAGTAGTTCTTTTTAAAAAGATAACTTCACCTTGAATTTCAACTTGACCCCTTTCTGAAATTGTCTTACTTTTCCACATGAATATTATGCTCATCTGAATATTAAGATGCCCACAGAAGGAAGAGTAGGCTCTGTGGCCTGAATTACATTTTTAGGTTTGGGAGATAACTGTATCTTGGTACAGAAGATCATAATGCTGATCGTATACACCACTGCTTGCTAGAACCCCAAGAAGTTTTAACTAATGACAAGCTCTTTTGTATCTGAGAATTATACCTTGTCTCTGATGAAATAATTATCTATATTTCTCAAGATTAAGTAGCATTGATACTTCAGCACATATCTGTTACTTTAACCTATGAGCCCTTTCCTTGCAGTAGTCTCATGGCATGCTCATGGGATGGTCCAAGCAGAAGTCCTCAGCATGATATAGAAAATTCTGTGTGCAGAGGCAAAGGAATAAGAAATGTTCTGCTCTTCTCTCATTTATATTCTCTCTCTTGTTTTCCTGGGGCTTCCTAAGGAAACATTCTGGTAAGAACTTTAATTTAGGGAGTGTGTATCAGCAGTCAGTCTTCTGTATCATGACTTTCACTTGAAAAGTGATTTAAAAAGTAACTTGACATGTTTATGTATCAATATATTAAAATTGCTAGACAGATGTCTTGGTATTGTCCATGGTCTTATATGTTATGGAAAGAAGCTGATTAAGAAGATATTCACTGAAAGTAATCGAGCTACTGTAATCTGGATCAGAGACTAAAGTGTGAGTACTTATATTTTCAACTCTTTTTTTTTCCATTTATTTTCGCATTTTGTCTCAGTCTCTTTCACTGATATGTGCTTTAACAAGTCGGGTACAAAACCAAAACTTGGGGTTCAGTTTTCCCAATTAACAACACCTGCTTTGGGAAAATATTTTAAATTCCAAAGGATAAAAACTTGAAATCCTAGTCAACAATTTAGTACAGTATTATTCTCGGAAAAAAAAAATATGTGTGATTAGGCTGCACATTTTAGATTAATACAACCTAAAAATCATGTGATCATAGTACTAAAGTTCAAGCTTTGTGTTCTGTATGCACAAAATAGAATGTGTCTGGGCTGGAGATGTAGCTCAGTTGGTAGAGTGCTTACCTCGCATATACAGGGCCCTGGGTTCAATTTCCAACATTACACACACTTCCAAAAGAATTTGTCCTCCAAATGAGTTACAGGAATCAGTCATACCTTATAAATGTAATATTGTAAACAAAATTTCAATTTTCCAATCTAAGTACAAATGTCTTTCCCTGTCTTCTAGGGGTTCTGACAGGTGTAAGAACCCCACTTAAAACTATTTCTCTTTAAGCCAATTTATCTAATATTATCGTAAAAAGTTTCCAAAACCTCAGTGGTTTCAAACAACAAAAATTAATGATCTTACAGTGTGGAATTCAGAAGCTTGAAATGAGTTTTATGGGTGAAACTCAAGTTGTCAGTAGTGTAACTTAAAAAAAAAAAAATCAGTGCTGAGGATCAAACCCACAGCCTCACGTATGCTAGGCAAGCATGCTACCCCTGAGTCACACTGCATGCTTTCGAAAGGCTCCAGAGGAGAACTTATCTCCTGTCTTTTCCAGCTGAAGACTGCCTACATTCTTTGGCTCAGGGACACTTTTTCCATCTTCAGAGCTTATCATTTCAACCTCTGTATTCATTGTCCCATCTCTTCTTCCTGCCTCCCTAGTAGAAGGTGACTTGTGAATACATTAACTCCATCCAGATAATCCACAATGATCTTCCCATTGCAGACATCTTTAGTTACATCAGAAAGTCCCTTTCATCAAATAAGGCAACATATTCATGAGTGGCAGGGAAATCAGGGCATGAACATCTTTGATGGGCCATCTTTTAGCCTGCTGCATGCTGTTTCAGTTGAAGTCCCAGACCCCTTTAATATTCTGAAACAATTTGAATTTTGAAAAGTTATACACATAAAAATAATATACCTTGCTAAGAGCCACAGCCAAGTAATATGATGCATGGCATTTTTGGTTGAAAGGTGACACCAGCAAGCCATTGAGATGATATGATTATGTTAAGATCTGCATTCATATGGATATTGGACTCCTGCTGTCCACCTCAGCCTGCTAAGGGACTCCTGGAGAGTTCCCATTGGTTGGAGAAGTGCGGTAGGAGGGAATTCTGGAGGAGGGACTTCCTGTTGGGGTCCAGGAGAAGGCCGCGTGGGTCGGTTGGCAATCTTCCCGGGAGCATACGGGCATTGGCGGCAGTTTCAAAAATAAAGTTTGTTCCTGCTTGAGTGGCTCGTGATTTTGTGCCCAGCCAGACTGCGGCAACACCTAATTTTAAAATTCAGTTAAACAATAATAAAGCAGCCATGTTCCCACCACCTGGTAAACAGAGCTTACCAGGATCCTTGAAGACTCTTCTGGGAACCTCTTGGATTTCCATCTTACTCCTCCCAAACCAGGTAACCACTATCCTGAGTACTGTTTAATTAATGCCTTTCCCTTCTTCATGTTTATCGTGTCAAACAATATGGTGTTCAGTTCTGAAATCATGATGTATATGCAGTCTAATGTGACTTTTTTCTTTTCACTCAATGAAAAATTTCTTTTCACTTTATGAAATATATACATGCCATTCTGTATAGCTGCTGCTCATCTATTTTTACCCCTTTTCAGTGTTCCATTTTGTTCTTTTACCACAATACTTGTCCCATCCTATTGTTGATGCACAGTTAGGTTGTTTCATGCCCTTTTAGCTTATTTGTGTTTTGCTATTATTACATGCTGAGAGCCACGGCCGAGTCTGTATGGCCCCTGGCATTTTGCCAACAGTATTGATTGACAGGCGAGACATTACTATCCGCCTCTGCCGCAACTTTTGAGTTCTCGCACTATTTTGGAGTTCTTGTGGGGATTTCTGGGGATTCCCCGAGAGTTCCCACTGGTTGGGGAAGTGCAGGAGGAGGGATTTCCGGGAGAGATATTTCCGGCTGGGGGTTCCTGGACAAGCCTCCTGGCGTTCAGGAGGATTCCCCGGGAGCTGTGTGAAGTGTTTTCCTGCAGTTCAAAAATAAAGTTTGTTCCTGCTTCAGTGGCTCGTGATTTGTGCCCAGCCAGACTGCGGCATTTGGTGGCCCGTACGGGGAACGTCTGAAGCTTCGGGGTAAGTGAAATTGCTTGCACCTAAGGGAAGGCTAGAGAATGGGTGACCATTTTAAAAAACAATGTGTTCTTGTTTTGATTTGTTTTGTGTTTGTTTCAAGCTGCCTATCCCTAGAATTTTCTCAGGCAGATTGGGAAAAATGGTTGGCTCAAGGTTTGAAGTTGTTCGCCCCTGAGGAAGAGATAGAAATAGACCACAAATGCACATATCAAGAAAATAGGAAAATTGATACAACGATTTTTTGTTCCATTTTTGTTTCATTCTATTTCGGTTTTGTTTTGTGTTATCTTATTGGGTTGCGTTATCTTTATAACAGATTAGAAATTAGTAAAAAACAAACTGAAAGAGTGTTAAGTAAATTGTTAGAGGTTCAGACCATGGAGAAAGACATTTTAGATCAAGCAAAAGAGAAGGTCTCTCAAGCTAGTGAGACAGAGGAAGAAAATTTAAAGGAAGAAAGCTTAGAGGAGAAACAGCTATTAGGGAAAAAGCTACAACAGGAGGCTGCTACTAACACCGTTCTATCACCAGAGGGCGTAATTCAACCAACAGCTCCCCCTATGGAGATAGCTGAGTGGCCCTCAAACCCCGTAGTTGATAGATGGGATCCTGCGACAGGACCTCGAAGATTAGCATGCCCTGTACTTGAGCAGGCAGGAGGGCAGCGAATTCACCATGCTTTAGATTTCAAAACAGTGAAGCAGTTAAAGGAGGCTGTAACAACCTATGGTCCTCAAGCACCGTTCACTGTAAGCATGGTCGAATCCATTACCAACTTGGACATGATGACAGCAGATTGGGCTAGTATGTGTAAATCTGTGCTAAATGGAGGACAATATTTGTTATGGAAGGTTGCCAATGAGGAATTTTGCAGGGAGACAGCTAGACGAAATGCAGCAGCCGGTTACCCTCAAAGAAATCTAGATATGTTGTTAGGAAAAGGACCTTATGAGGGTCAACGGCAACAAATTGAATATGATCCTGGCGTATACGCACAAATTGCTGTAGATGCGGTTAGGGCATGGAAAACTTTACAGGGGCATGGAGGTTTACAAGGTCAATTATCTAAGGTAATACAAGGAACTAATGAACCTTACGCTGAATTTGTAGATAGGCTTATTCAAGCAGCTTCCAGAATTTTTGGGGATACAGAACAGGCAATGCCATTTATAAAACAACTGGCTTATGACCAAGCAAATTGTTGTTGCAGAGAGGTCATTAGACCATGGAGACATGAAGATTTAAACACGTATATTAAATTATGTAGAGACATTAATGAACAAGGGCAAGTCTTAGCAGCAGTACAACAGGCTTTAGATGCCAGGCCAAAAACATGCTATAATTGTGATCAAACAGGACATTTTAAAAGGAGTTGCCCCATAGGAGGAGGGTTTAACAAAGCTAGATATCAAACGAATAGAATACCGGGTATTTGCCCATGATGCCGTAGAGGGAAACATTGGGCTAATGAATGCCGTTCTCAAACCACCATAGAGGGTATCCCGTTATCAAAAAACAGACAAGGACCAAGTGTTTACCCACGATATCGTGGAGAAAGGCATCGGGCTCCATTGCCAAAAAACGGACAGGGGGGCCCAATGCTCCGGGGCCCACGACCACAAATGTACGGGGCACGGGAGGAACCCAGAAACACCATGGAGGAACCCAGCAACACCATCAGGGTAGTGCCCAGGACACATTATCCATCAGAACTCTCATCAGACGAACCAGAGGGAGCGCAGGGTTGGACATCTGCGCCTCCGTCAGAGCAGTACTAACTCCAGAGATGGGAGTTCAAATCATTCCCACAGGAGTAAAAGGACCTCTTCCCCAAGGAACAGTAGGCTTATTGTTAGGACGCAGTTCTTCTACGCTAAAAGGACTTATGATAAGTCCCGGGGTAATTGATCCCAATTATGAAGGTGAAATAAAAATTATAGCTAGTTCTCCAAAGGGTATATCAGTAATTTCACCAGGAGATAGAATAGCACAGTTATTAATAATACCCAGCCTACATGATAAATTTTCCAGTAGTACTATAGAAAGAGGTTCCAGGGGATTAGGCTCCACAGGTGTAGATTGGGCTATGCTGTCTTTAAATTTAGATTCTTGCCCCATGCTAAAACTAAATATTCAAGGACATGAATTTAATGGGCTACTGGATACAGGTGCAGACCTTAGCATCATATCTCATCAAGAATGGCCAAAACATTGGCCGTTACAACAAGCCAATCAAACGCTTCGAGGCCTAGGAGTGGCAACTAATCCCCATAGAAGTGCAATGGTATTAGATTGGAAGGATCCTGAAGGATGTGAAGGAACTATACAGCCATATGTATTGGATCATCTTCCTATAAATTTATGGGGATGAGATGTCCTAGATCAATTAGGTTTGACATTAACAAATAACATCAATCCAAATGCACCCACTATTAGTGCTAGACAAGGTTTCAGGAAAGAAAAAAGATTAGGAGAACAAGGCATAGCAGCACCAATTCAAATAGATCAGGGAATAAATAGACATGGACTGGGTTTTCAGAAGGGGTCACTGAGGCAATAAAAATTACTTGGAAATCAGATAGACCAGTATGGGTTCCTCAGTGGCCCCTGACTAAAGAAAAGATACAAGCAGCCCATGACCTGGTCAAACATCAATTAGCGGAGGGACATATACAACCTTCCGTATCTCCTTACAATACTCCCATTTTTGTCATTAAAAAGAAATCTGGTAAATGGAGATTATTGCAAGATTTAAGAGCCATTAATAATGAGATGGTTATTATGGGACCTGCTCAATCGGGGATTCCTCAATTGTCTGCTTTGCCAAAAACCTGGTACGTTTTAGCTATAGATATTAAAGATTGTTTTTTTTTTCAATTCCAATTCATCCTGAGGATAGTCCACATTTTGCATTTACTATCCCTGCACTGAATCATGAAGGTCCTGACAGAGATATGAATGGAAAGTACTCCCTCAAGGGATGGCTAACAGCCCAACTATGTGTCAAATTTATGTTAACAAAGCAATCCAGCCACTTAGAAATCAAAATCCTAAACTACAAATATTTCACTATATGGCTGATGTATTGTTAGCACACAAAGATAAAAACACATTGCTAGAATGTTATGCCACACTTACAAATTTATTAAAAAATTATAATCTAGAGACAGCAATAGATAAAGTACAATTAAATTTTCCAATTAATTATTTAGGAGTTCTATTATCCTCAACCATGGTCCATCCACCAAAAATTCAAATACAAGTAGATCAACTCAAATCACTTAACGACTTTCAAAAGTTATTAGGAGACATAAATTGGATAAGGCCTTATCTAGGCATACCAACAGGAGAGTTGGGACCTTTATTTGATATCCTAAAAGGTCCATCAGATCCAAATTCACCCCGCATGTTAACACCTGAAGCAAGAAAGGCATTAAAAATTATTGAAACATACATGGAAAATATGCATTTGGATAGAATTGATATAACTTTGCCTTTATTATTTATTATAATACCAACAAAAAATATTCCTACAGGAGTATTTTGGCAAGAAGGTCCATTATTATGGATACATTTATCTTATTCTCCTAACACTATTCTTACTAGGTATCCTGAGGCTGTAGGACAATTAATACTCAAAGGAATAAAAGCAGCAAAGGGAGTGTTTGGAATTTCTCCCAATAAAATTATTACTCCATATACTATGGATCAAATTGATGAGTTAGCTAATGAGTTAAATACTTGGGCAATAATCATGTGTAAATCTAATGTTTCATTTGATAATCACTTACCATCTAATCCTTTGTTGTCTTTTTGGTCTTCGCATCCTGTAGTTTTTCCAAAAATGACAAGAAAAACCCCTATCATGAATGCTCCAAATGTATTCACTGATGGGTCAAATAATGGTACAGCAGCAGTAGTTACCCCTGATCAAACTTTTACATTTTTAGTACCCAAACAATCAGCTCAAAAGGTAGAGCTTAATGCAGTTTTACAAGCTTTTGTGATGTTTAAAGATTCTGTATTTAATTTATTCTCTGATAGTCAGTATGTAGTTAATGCTATAGTATCCCTTGAAGATGCTGGCAGGATTTCCCCTTCCTCTACTGTTTTCTCTTTGTTTTCTGCTATACAAAGTCTAATCTGGGACAGAAAAGATCCATTCTTTATAGGACATATCAGAGCACATACAGGATGGCCTGGAGCCCTTAGTTTGGGCAACGATTTAGCAGATAAAACTACACATGACATACATATTTTCTCTACACTAGAAGAAGCTACACATTTTCATAAAAGGTTCCATGTCAATGCTAATACTTTACAAAAGCATTTTAAAATAACTAAGGAACAAGCTAGACAAATAATAAAACAATGTCAAAATTGTGTGACCTTTTTACCACAAGTTAATCTTGGAGTCAATCCTAGAGGACTGATACCTAACCATATTTGGCAGATGGACGTCACACACTTGCCACAATTTGGAAAATTAAAATATTTGCATGTTACAGTTGATACTTCTTCCGGATTTTTGATGGGCTCCCTTCATTCCGGAGAAAAAACTAAAGATGTTATAGCTCATTGCTTACAAAATTTTGCCACTGTGGGCGTTCCAAAACAGTTAACAACAGATAATGGTCCTGGTTATACTTCTACCTCTTTTAAACAATTTTGCTCATCATTTGGCATTACTCATATAACAGGAATTCCATACAATCCACAGGGACAAGGCATAGTTGAAAGAGCTCATCAAACTATTAAAATGTACTTACTAAAGCAAAAAGAGGGAATTGGAAAGGGGTATATGTCACCCAAAGATAAACTTAAAATAACCCTTTTTACTCTAAACTTTTAAAATTTGGATTCCTCAGGGCTTAGTGCTGCGGAAAGGCATATGTGTCCAAAAAATGTACATAAGCCTAAGGTACTTTGGAAGGATATTCTAACGGGACAATGGAAAGGTCCTGACCCAGTGATTGTCTGGAGTCGGGGTTCTGTTTGTGTTTTTCCACAGGGAGAACAGCAGCCGATTTGGATTCCAGAGAGATTAACTAAAACAATTTCTACAGGCCAAAAGGAAGATGATTTGACTCAAATCCATAACAGCTGATATCCAGAACTCCAGTTTGGTTATTCTTACATCTGCGACAGTGATTAACCAGGATGCTTTTTTCAATATTTATTTTATTATTTGCCTTTTCCCACATCATAAAGTTCTATTTTATTTTTGAGCTCATACAGACCTAGGTTAATGTTTTTCTGATCAGTTTTATTTTTTGACTGTGGAGTTTTTAAGCATTGCAATGGAGATTTCACCTAGGTAAAGCTACAAGGCCTTTACTATTGTCTTATGTGTTGTATGTTATGTGTGCACACTTCTGTTGTGTTGTATGTCTGTATGTGCGTATGTCCATATATCATATATGAGGAGCGCTCATGAATAAATGGATCCGAATTTTTTTATTCACGTGATTTTAATGGTTTAATTTGGATTGGGTAAACAGCTGTTGAAAATTGTTTTAATATGTGAACAAATAAGGAGGTTAACAGATCTGTTTGTTTACTTTCACATTTCCTTCTCATTATATTTAATAATTCTGTTCAGGATAATGTAAATTGTTCAAAAAATTGTTTTCTTAGTGCCTGTTGGAATGTTACATAATTTTTTTCTTAGCATCATTGCCAGAATTCCTATCTTCATCCCAGTGCCGGTGAAGACAAAGATAAAACCAAACTACAGCTTCTTCGATAGTTATCACAACAAACTGTAAAAACTGATGCATCAATGAATACTAACTCAACAAGTAATGCTCAATTAAGGAGTCGATTTACTTTGGGAGGAAATGGACATATTAACAGATTCCTCTGCTTTGAATTGCTTGCAGACCTTGCCTGGACTATGTATCACTTGTATGCATTGTGAACTATCTGTTGGTACAGCGAATTGTGGTAGTGCTGGAGTATTTTTGCTGATGGTGTCACTGGTGGTACAATTTTTCAAAGAAGCCCTCAATTGGCTTAGTGTCATGGCATTTTGCATCCTCCTCCCTTCTACTAGTGATGGTCTAAAATTTGGGGGCCAACAGAGGTGAGGCAAAGAACCTCACCCCCCCACTGGTGCAAAGGCCTATCCACAAGTATGGCTGTATGCTGGACCGGTAGTCAGTGACAGGTATGATCCAATTGCAGTGGTACCAACCTAAGACAGGAGGCTGACGCCTAGAGGTCAGTTCATCCGATGACGGGTAAGGACCACATGTTGAATTGGACTGCCTAACAGGCACAGTCCCTAAGCCACATTGCTTGTTGTTTAATTAAACAAAAAGGGGGAGATGCTGAGAGCCACGGCCGAGTCTGTATGGCCCCTGGGATTTTGCCAACAGTATTGATTGACAGGCGAGGCATTACTATCCGCCTCTGCCGCAACTTTTGAGTTCTTGCACTATTTTGGAGTTCTCGTGGGGATTTCCGGGGATTCCCCGAGAGTTCCCATTGGTTGGGGAAGTGCAGGAGGAGGGATTTCCGGGAGAGATATTTCCGGCTGGGGGTTCCTGGACAAGCCTCGTGGCGTTCGGGAGGATTCCCCGGGAGCTGTGTGAAGTGTTTTCCTGCAGTTTAAAAATAAAGTTTGTTCCTGCTTCAGTGGCTCGTGATTTGTGCCCAGCCAGACTGTGGCAATTACAGATGGCCCAGTCATGGATATATTTCTGTTGAGACACATAGAACTTATGTGTAAGAGTTTGACTATGGTATGTGCTTAGGAATTGCTCATCATAATCTCTCACTTATTTGGGGTGTCAGGATTCTGGTAGAAGAGAGTGGCACTGGTGGGGTTAAAGTACAACAAGACCTGTTGATAAACCCAGTCGAGAAGGTATGGGAAGGTGTTGCTATCTCTAGGCCTAAAGAGTTAAAAAGAAGAAAGTGCCTCTGGAACCCAGTGAAGCTGGAGCCCTGTTGGAAAGGGCCATTAGCAAGAAAGGTAGATGTGGAAGGACAGCCACAAGTGAAATCCATACCAGGGAGACAGCAAGGAAGAAATACCTTAAACTCTTCACTGTTGATCTCATGCCACTGCTTCCCAGGAGCCAAGCCTACCAGATGTGAAGCTGTCCGTCAGAGTGGGGCAGAGTAGGGCAGTTCTCACTGTTCTCTCCCTTGGGGAAAGTGGCTCCAGGTCACTCTCTGAGCATACTTTGCTGTTCTTTTTTAACCAGTCCCCAATCAAACCCTGCACTGTAGTTTGGATTTCACCAAAGGCTCATGTATTAAAGGCATTGTCTCCTCCTATGGCACTATTGTTAGGTGGCAGAACCTCTAGAGGTGGGCTCTAGTGGAAGGAAGTTAGGTTATTGGGGGTGTGCCCTTGTAAGGGATGTTGGGATCCCAGCCTCTTCTTGTCTCTCTCTCTCTCTTTGTTTCCCAGTCACCAAGAGGTGAACAGACCTCCTCTGTCACTCTTCCACCATGATATACTGTGATACCACAGGCCCAGAGGAACAGGGCCAAGTGACTATGAACTGAAACCTCCAAAACTCTGAGTCAAACCTTCCACCTTTTAAGTTGATTATCTCAAGTGGTATGTTACAGTAACTAAAATCTGACCAACATACCTTCAATATTGCTCTTGCCTCAAACTTTGCCTCCTGTCCCTCTACAGATGTAATCCAAGCTCTTGGCCTCCAGGGATCAACAAATATCTCAGAGCAGACTGGTTTCAATGCTTGCTCAACTCACAGCGTTCTCACCTTCTCCGTGTTTCTGGCCTATAAGAACTTTCCTTGAATTTAGTCATTCATTTTAATTATTTATTTTTAAAAATGATCCAGAATTCTTAATAAATTCTATAAAATTACATACTAGAAAAATTCCTGTATATATTTAGCCCACCTAAATACACTCCTTTAAAGTAAATTTTGTAAAGTGTCTTTAGACATTAAAATAAATGCTGAAAATATTGAAAGCATGATAGGCATATACATGGGTTTATCTTTCTGTCATATGTGTGTGTATGTATGTATGATCTATAAGTATAAATAGATTTACATAGGTATAGACTTCTCTATAGATGGATGTATTTATACCTACAGAGTGTATGTATAGAGATTCCTCTATCCTTGTATATAAATGTGTGTATATAACTCTCTGTAGTCATGCACTGCACAATAATATTTTAGTCAATAACAGGCCTTATGTACAACAGTGATCCCCTAGGATTATATGACTCAGTGACATCAGAGCTGATTTCATTTGTGTAAGTACACCTTAGGATGTTTGTAGAACAATACAATTACCCAGCCGCATATTTCTCAGATCATATACTGTTACTAAATATGCATGACTGTGTATCTATATAGATACCTAGATATGACATAAAATAAGGTGCCCCAAGTGTGTAAAGCAGGTCTATAAATTTTAGAGGTCAAGATGCTTACCAGAATTACCCAGATAAATTATATTTTGGTTTTTGAGTCCCTGTAATTTATACTTTCTAAGAATACTATCAAGATGGAGAGGAGAGGGAGAGGAAATGAGAGAAGGGAACAGAGAGAGAAAGAGAAAGACAGAGACAGGCAGAGAGAGAGAGAGTGTGTGCACTCAATTACAAAGCAATTCAACAAAGGATTCAGTTCTAAACAAACTGTTCAACAGATAAGTTGAAAAGTCAGTATGCAGATTTTAGATGACATGGCTGTTAAATTGATAGTGAGTTTGATAGTGAACTATTCTATATAAAAGTCTTTGTTGACCAAGGCATACACCTATAATTTCAGAGAGTTGGGAGGCTGAGGCAGGAGGATTTCAAGTCCAAGGCCAGCCTGGGCAACTAAGTGAGACCCTGTCTCAAAATAAAAAAATAAAAGGATTTGGGGATATAGCTCAGTGGAGAGCACTTCTGGGTTCAAGCCTCTCCTGCACCAAAAAGTCTTCATTGCACCTTTCTTCTATCTTGACGTTGATCTTAATTTATTTTTCAAAATAAATTTGTACAATTTTTCTGGACAGAATGACATTGGGCCTGGCCCACCTTTCTATTGAATAAAATGTGATATTTTCTTTACCACATTCCATAAATATTTTGAGAAAAAACACAAGATGATTAGTTAAAAAGAAAGAAAAGGAATTGAAATACTTTACTTTTCTTCAATTTTACTTTTATTCATCTGAAAATTACTCCCAAATAATATTTTAAACATATCAGCTAACTTCCATTATATTTAATTTGATGATAGTATTGTTAGAAATATATGATCGCCATCAACAGAGACCTATTAACTTTCTCAATAACCAGCATCATAAAACAACTGGCCAAGCATCTATGCCATTCAATGATTCTGGCTCCCTCATTTGAAATTGCATTTGAGCACTGAGTGTTTAAAGATGATTGACCACAAGAGATGTTGAAATCTAAAAATACCATAATGCAATTGATTCATAAAGCCAAGGTTGCTAATTAGGTAATATTGTGCCTGCCTATGAATTGACTATCATAAATTTGACTAAGGCACCTTAGGATATTACATGGAGTCTTTCACCCATAAAGTATATTTCATTAAATTGAACATTGCCTAGCACATTTTTGTATAACATAGTTTAAACAAAACTATTATATTACCACAAAATTATTTTTCAAGTCACAAAACCACCTAGCACAAAATCCATGGCACAAAACAGGGGTCATTACAATAAGAAATAAAAAGCTAATTAAAATTCAACAGTTCTGTGCCAAAATGTTTTTTTCCCCCTAATGGTAATATTAGAGACTTCATGTAATTTTCTCTCATTTGTTTCAAAAAACTTTTAAAATAATTTTCCTATTGCCTACCTTGATGTAAACGAAAAACCATTTAAAAGTAACATGCAGAAATTACATACTATTTTAATAGAATATTATATTCTCATTGTTCATTCATTAAATACTGTTTTCTACAATAACATTTTTTTCTACCAAAAGAAGCTAAGTACCAACAGCATAAAAATCAGACAGGTTGGTATAGTTCCACATAAGCAAGTTACTTTTATATGTAGTGACTCTTCAAAAATTAGGGGCACTATTAGGATAAAATATCTTAATGTAAAAGACAAGAACTTGATATAAATTCACTTCGTCATAAGCTCCTTGGGGGTTGTAATAGTCTATTTTCTGTTTCTGTAACAAAATACCTGAGGCTGAGTATTTTATGAAGTTTTGGGGGCTCAAAGTCCATTATCAGTTAGCCTCGTCTGTTCATCCTCTGGTGAAGGCCTGATAGGAGCTGGCATCACAATAATGGGTCTACAGATAGAAGACTTCACCTGGCAAGAAAGGAAGCCAGAGATTCAGCATCAGGTTCACTCTTTCTTTAAAAATTCTCCCTTGGGAACTAAACAGGGTTATAAGAGAACTACACTAATTCCTTCTAAGAATTTCACTGACTTAACCTCCTTCTACTGGGTCCCACTTCCTAAAGGTTCTGCTACTTCCCAACACCTTAACACTGGGGACCAAGCTCACAGCATAAGAAGCCCTGGGGGACAAACTTCCAACTCATAGCATGTCACACATAGCGGATATATAATATGTATAATTTTAACAAATTATTAATACAAAGAACCAGATCTCTAATGCTCACCTTGTCCACACTTGCACACACCCTTTTGAAGAGAAGCAGGACTGGGTCCATATGTTTAAAAAATATAACTCCCCACCTCAGGATCAGCTAAATGTCTGTAACTACACCAAAACTAAAGAACAACTAAGAAATTTCCAGAACTGTGCAAAAATTACACATGTTTTTTAATAAGTGATGCTAGAATCCTCCTACCGACAAATTCCCAATGAAATAACTTCATTGCCACAGAAATCTTGATGTAGAAAAAAGTGAATAAGGTCCTTTTCCTAGTGAGTAAAATATCTTCTCTTTTCGTTATGTGGAGTACCTGGAGCAGCTCTATGTTTTACTTTACTGTCTTTTAATTTTGGAAATGAGACACAATGAGGACTAGAGTCACACATCTGGGAACAAATTTAAGTCATATTATTGCATTGTCCCTGAAAAAAACCCAGTCACAAAAGATTTTAGAATGTTGATGTGAGAACCTGTTTTGAAAATGAAAGACTGTTTATTGAATCTTCAATAGAGTGATTGTGTTTTTTCTACCAGCTTCTCAACGGTGAGGAAGTGACTACCTCTTAAATTCAATGCTTGTGTCCAAATGACTCATGAGTCTAGAGACAAGAATATCAGTGTCTTAAGAACCACTTTTTGAAAGTCTCCCTGAGGCTACCCAAGTGTATTAATAGCCAAGACATGTGCCGGGATACTGTCAAATGAGAAGTTAAGGTAAAAAGACCCTATTTATCTTACCAGAAAAATGAGTTTAGAAGACTAATATTTAGCTTCATTTATTGACTTTCTGAACTTTCTAACAGCCAGTAGACTTCTTGTACCTGGATTTGCAATCTTCTGCTCTTTCTTCCAACCTTCTGAACACTATATTTTTATAAGATTATTATTTTTCTGAGCAGAGATTAGAAAATATCTTATTGAGAAACATTTTCAGTTGCCTACAACTTGGTGAAAAGATACTTACTCTTGCTGAAATTTTGCAGTGTTACGATATTGGGAGAGATATTGATTCATATGAACATACTTTAAAACTGCTTAAAGTTCACAGTCAACTTTTAACCTTTCTTTATGTTGTAGTCCCAGAGCAAGGGTGCTCTGAGGAGTGGTTTTTCATACTACTTCCTTGTCTTTTCTCCACATATATTTTTTCTTTTCTAAACTTTTTTTTTTGCTTGGGGAAAATTTTTAAATTTCATTTGAATGCTCAAAGCAATCTGAAACAATACCTACCACATCCCAAACAATCATGCAACAATGACGAGACAGACGTGTGTATAGGCACATATTTATTTCAGACACTTCACAGACATTTACCTTCTTGTGATTATGTAAAAGTTGGGAGACTGAGATGGGTCATTCCTGTGTATAGAATCTCTGGAAATTCTGATCACTGTTATTATCATTCATCCAGTGACTTAATTCTCATAATTCTCAAAGAAAGTAAGTCTAATTTCTACCCCTAAAAATACATTGCATAAAAATATATTTGCATGAACAGAATGGACAAAGTATAGACATTAATCATGTAATTTGCCTTTTACATTTAAACACTGCACCAATTAAAATATCTGTCATTCACCACTAAGTTACATGTGTTATTTGCAAAAGCAGGGAATTAAGATTCCTCCAAAACCCAAAAGGATCTATCTAATAATGGAACTCTGTTCTTTATTTTCTATGTGCTCTCTCAACTATTTCACTGAGAAACAAAACAAAGTGTGTTTCCTCTGTGTCTTAGTCACCCTTTGTTCCACAATGAACTACCACAAAACATGATGGATTAAAACAATTTCCCTGCTGGTTTTGCCTGGGTTCGTTCATGTGGTAGCACTTAGCTGAACAT
This sequence comes from Marmota monax, assembly GCF_021218885.2. NCBI lineage: Eukaryota > Metazoa > Chordata > Mammalia > Rodentia > Sciuridae > Marmota > Marmota monax. The sequence goes on along the minus strand of NW_026693933.1, from coordinate 6,914,860 downwards.
CCAGATGAGCTGGAAAGTCCAAGGTAGTCTCATTCCCATGCCTGATACTTTGTGCTATGGGCTGGGAAGCCTCAGTTTGCCTAATGTCTTATCGTCCAATAAGCAAGTTTCTTCATGTGGAGTTCTTGGGGTAGCATTCCAAGAATGTGAAGACACACCTGCAGTTTAAGTCTTTTTCCCTTGAATTTATTCAGTGTCATGTGTGTCAAATTTTATTGGTGAAACAAGTCCCAAGATCAATTCAGATTCAAGGTCTTGAAAAAGAGACCCCCCCTTATGGATGAAAGAAACAGCAAAATCATGATGAAAAAGGGCGTGAATACAGGGATTAGAGGAAACTGGTCGTTAAACAACCTACCACACCTGGATACAAAGGTCAGTTTCTCAGGTTGTAGGGCAGGTAGACATCTCATCCCATATATATAAAATGGCAAATGTCCAGTGTTAGTTTGTGTCAAGCATGAAAAACATCTCATGCAATATATAAATATTCCATACAATTTTCAAGAAGACACACAGCTAATCCAGAACGACGACAAATAATTTTTTACTGATCAAACCAAGAACTTAACATCATTAGCATCATGTTTTATGCTTCAACCTAACACTTCCTATTGTGTGACAGCAATCTTGGTGTTTTGTAAGAAAGTTCCATGGCTTAGAACTTACCAATAGCTCACCATAGGCTTACTGGGCTACCATTTCTAAACAGAACAGTAATTTAAACATGCTTTTGAGCAAGTACTATATGCCAAGTACTGTGACACAGACCTTTGATGAAAAAAATATATATAAGAGCATTGTAAAATAGTAGAGACATGCCGGGGTATTTTGACAGGAAAATGGATGGAAGGCTCATCTCTCCCATTATCTGGAAGATAACGTGACTGAAATAATGATTTCACCACCATAAAGACACATCTTCTTCCTCTGTTATCATCATATTACAATATTTCAAATGTCAGATTGTATCCTGGAGAAACTACAAGTAAACATGTAACTTTTTTTTTTTAGTTGTAGTTAGACACATACCTTTATTTTATTTATTTTTTTATGTGGTGCTGAGGATCGAATCCAGCGCCTCACACATGCTAGAAGCACTCTACCGCTGAGCAACAACCCCAACCTCGTACGTAACATTTTTTTTCTAGAGCAACATAAACACAGAAGGCTGAACAAAGATCCATTTTATGTTATTTAAATTCTAATGACAGCATCTACATTTTATAGCTTAGTAAGTTTTCACAAGTTATGCCTTGATATATGTAAAAATAAATAACAGCATTAATAGCATTTTTGACTCGTTCAAAAATCCCCATTATTTGCACTATAAATAGCACTGGTCATTAATACTTGTCTACAAACTATAAGTACTTTTTAATTATATCTCATTATGACAAACACTGCAAAACATAGCTTCCTGTCTCCCTCCTTCTAGGTAAAAAAATCTCTAGATTTCAGAAAGGTTCAGCTCCTACACATATGCATATGTCTTTGTGCACTGAAAGTAGATTTCTTTCCATGTTAAATGTTTCCCTTGGACAATGATCAATTTTTTTGTGAGTGGTGTTTTATCTTTTAATTTATTTTAACTGCTTGAAATGGACCAGCTGCAGAGTGGGAAGTGTGTTGACATTTATCTGAAGTCTTATCTTTATTAAATCACTTGTATTATTATACTACATAAACAACTTAATAAACACAGCGAATACTTATCTAACCCAAGTGAGTAAGTCTATTGAGCTAGCCAATTTACTCTTAATTTTCTGAAAAAAGATAAAACCTTCTGTATCAGTTGAGTCACTGGGGAAATTAAGTCTTCAGTTATCAAATCTGTTTCCAAATTCAAAGTACCCCCCATGAGTACTTGAGAGCTTTTGATTCTTCTTTTTCTATAGACATCCAATGGAACAGTATGGTGACCTTTCTGCTCATTCCAGTTCACAAGTGTAAACGCAGGAGGTTTCTTTTCTTACCTTCCCCCAATGTCCCAATCACTTTCAGCTGCCCTTTGCCATTCTAAAGGTTATTTCCAAGAGATTATTTCATTTTCTTCAAATCTTTACATTAACATTCATAATTGAAGAACAATGACTTGGGATATTCCCAAATTGGAGTTATAAGGAAGATTTAGAATGGTCTTCAGGGTCTAATGCTAGACTGTTAAATATAGTAGCCACTGGCCACATTACAATTTAAATTAATTAAGATAAACTGTGAATTTCTGTTTGGCATTTACAATAGCCACGTTTCAAGTGCTCAGTAGCCACACATGGCTACTTGCTGCCTGAGTGGCGTTACAGGGACACAATATTTCCATCATCACAGGAAGGTCTGCTGAGCAGCACTCATCTAAATTACACAGAAAACAGCTTCAACACTCTAATCTAAACACCCTTTTCCCCTGTTCTAAAAGCTATTACTACTAATTACATTTTAAGATGGTTTTTAATTCATGTTTTTTTAATATGAAAAAGTATATTGAAACCTTCTTTTTGCTCTCTTTAATTCAATTCCCTTCATCCCTGGTAGGAGCTGCCATTCTGAAGTTGATGAGCATCTCTACCACTTACGTTTTTTAAACGCAGCATATTTTTCCTAAATTAGAACGCATTCATTAAAGAAAAGTAGCATTTTAAATTTTTGCTTTAATAATAATCTCATTAAAAATTTTCACTCAACACTTTAGTTTAGAAACTGAAGCATGTTAATAGCTTTTTAGTATTCCAATGTAGATAGGTCTCAGAGTACTCTGTATTCCATTACATGAATATAACCTACTTATTTAGGCACATTTGGTTACATATACATTTAATAAAAATATTGCCCCTCTCATAAATAGCCATCAATGTGGTTAGGTGATCAGTACAAAAAAAGATAATGGAATAAAAATTATTATTTCACTTAACAAGTATATCCTTTCTGATTTCTCACAGTCAAACCCTATTACCAAATTAGGCTTCACTAATCAGGTGCTGTTAAACATAAATGCATCTACACTTCTATTTTCCAGGTGCTCTTTATTTAGAAAACAGTAAACAATTGCCAAGATTAAAAGTATAAGATAATGAAAGTTTTCAGTGAAAAGAAAGAATAATAATGTTATCATGTCAGTTTTAAGTAACTCTTCTTACACTTACTTTTCACTTGCTGGAGAGTGGCCATGTGCTCTTCCCATGTGGTGGAAGGTGCTAGAATAAACCACTGCTACAGGAAATGAAGAAGCAATCATTCTGTAATCAGTAGGACCCAACTCACCCTCCTGAAAAATAAAAAAGTATAAAAAAGACACATTTTTTTCTTTTTAATGTTCAAATTAGTCACCTGAGTTTCTTATGGTGTATAGGCAAGACTCTGCCTCTTCCCTGTGAAGTAGGCAAGAACCAGTTGAGCTCTTTTAGTTTGAAGATGAAAGCACAGTCTCCATTCGTTTCTCAGAGAAGTCTGGAGAATATGCTGAGTCCACCTCAGGTCCTGCCTATTACCTCATGGCTCTCTTCTCTGAAGTATGGTGGCCATGTTGAAAACAGGCTATCCACACAACTGAAGGCTGTTGGTCTTGAATTTATCACATGCCAACTACTTAAAATTTCTTATCTTATTTAATCCTCATAAAAACCCTAGAGGAATGTTTTGTTTTTAATCCCCAGTTCACCTGTGACATAACCAAGGCTCAGAGGAATGAAGAAATTGGCAAAGACTATGCAGCTAGGAAATACCATTAAATTCAAGAACACGTTTACCTGTTGGCAAAGCTCTTTAAAGTATGCCAAATTGTCCAGTGAATAATTATTGAATAAAATATTTTATAATTAAATAATCCAGAAAAACTAGATTCGAGTCCAGTTTCCACCAAACTGGCTAACGAATCTGGCAACAATATTATCACAGCTCTTTCTAGTATTTTATTCTCTAAAGCGTCTCACCTGTATAGTTGGAGGATTCAATTAGAGGGTTTCCCAAAGTTAAAATTGCTTGAGTTTTAATAACAAAATCACTAACAATTCTTAAAAATGCATTTATTATGATAAAGCCTGTAGGAAAGGTTTTTTTAAGATCCCTATTCTTTTTTTTTTTTTAAGAGAGAGAGAGAGAGAGAATTTTAATATTTATTTATTTTTTTTAGTTTTCAGCAGACACAACATCTTTGTGTGTATGTGGTGCTGAGGATCGAACCTGGGCCGCACGCATGCCAGGCGAGCGCGCTACCGCTTGAGCCACATCCCCAGCCCAAGATCCCTATTCTTCAGGATTCAATAACCTAAAATAAGTACTAGTAAGTAACAGCTATAAAATAAAATAACAGATAAACAAATATGTCATACTTTTGAAATTTAGTGAATATTAAAAGCATAAATAAAAATAGTTAATAAGCTGAGGAAATTACAATATAACTTTCAGTTATATGTTGACAAATTGTCTGGTTTTTATCTTGAGACTGTGTGTTCCTTGAAAGCAAGATTTATTTCCTTCTGGTTTCTCCTCACTATTGTGTACTCAGTGTCTCACATCAAATTGTCATTCAATAAATGACTGGACAAAAGAATAAATGAATGGGTTTTGTTAAATAAAGGCTTAACTCCTGTGCTAATAAATGTGACCTGACTAGAAAAAATAGGACTTTTCAATTTTAATCAAATCAAGATGAAATCATACTGAATTAAAGTAGGCCCTAATCTAATGTGACTGGTGTTTCTATAAGAGCAGCTACAAGAGGGAAGAAGGCCATCAGAATATGGAGTAGAGACTGGAGTTACATGGTCACAAGCCAAGGAATGCCTGGGGCCACCAGAAATTGGAAGAGGCAAGGAAGGATCTTCCTCTGGAGGAACTGGAGGGAACTTGGAGCTACTGATACCTTAGTTTTGCTCTTTTAACCTCCAGAACTGTGAAAAAAAATCACTTTTATTTTTTAAACCATCCAACTTGTGGTATTTGTATGTGGGAGCACTACACAAGCCAATAGTCCTAAGTTGAAAGAATTAAGCCAAATTTGTATGCAGTATCCTACTCATCAGCTTTGTCTACCAGTCAACAAGACTGCATCTTTACCAAACTGTGTACATGGGGAATTCAATATTTTTCAATACTTTCTGAAAAAAAAAATCAGAGAATTCTTGGAAACTGCCACATTACCCCTTGACTGATGTCTTTCCTGTTGAGGAGATGAAAATCTGATTTATTGCATCACTCGGGGGAACAGAGAGAGAAAGTTCTAGAAAAGTAACTCATTAGGAAGCTTTGGGGTAGTAGAAAAAGAACACAGAAAGGACTAGGGATAGAATCATGTGGGTCCCTCTTTATTCCACCATCTCCACAGGGAAACTCCCTATTTATTTCACATGCAGACCTTCCTTTTACTTCAAAAGGAATTATGCTTTTCCTGGAGGCAGTGGAGCACAGTCTTCCATGAAAACCGTTCTAGAAGCATGGTATAGCACCCAGGAGGAAGACAGCCTTGAAAGCAGTGGAACACATATATTCAGTTTAGGTCAGAACACCCAGATGAAGTTCTAATAGTGTTCCAATTCATTTTGACCTGAAATAGATCAGCAATTGGATTTTGAAAAATGTGCACCATGCTACATTGTTAAATCACTGTAAATCAGGAGATGATGAACTAACCTCATGTTAATTGTGAATATTGCTTGCAGGCCTCATTTCTTTAACAATGTGGAACTATGCTTTATTTTCAATAGCTTTTCCAATATGCTTAATTGCATATTATAAGTGGGTGCTCTTTGTAAAATGCTAAAACCGTATCTATTAAGCATTCTTCCATTATGATCTGTCTACATTCAATTTTCAAACTGAAAATCTTCCCATTTACTATCCTTGAATAAGACTTTGGTAATTGTCAGTTTTCCTTCTATAAAGATCTTTACAAAGCCAAATAAACTCCCCTCTCTCTTTCTCTCTCTCTTACTCCCTTTGGACTCATAGAAATTTTAATCTGATAACACAGCTCAGTGGGTGTCCACTTTAATAAGTACTGAATGTAAAACACAGAAACTTTCTTTGTTAGAATATTCCTAAATCCTTTGATTGAATAGATCCTAACACTAACAGCATTTTCAAAGGAAACGGGGAAAGACACAATCCCATTATTACATTATTTTCTTGGCATTGAAAAAAAAAAAAGTTCCATGACCCACTTTATTAACAATTTCCTAGTCAAGCTTATAATGATTTCTGGCCTCTGCCCTTGGGTGCTTTCCAAGGGATTTAGAAGCATATATCACCTTGACTGATATGCGATATAACTATTTAGTACAGCTATGAAATTAACTGTTCACCCTTTAGCCTGGGGCTTAATGGAATCCAGGCAGGATATCATGGGCAGTATTTAATAACTCACATTCAATCCCTTCCCCTTATGAAGTTCAACACTTTGCCAAGGGCTGACCACTTGTTGCCTTTGCTGAGATCCCCCCACCTCAGCCTTATGAACAAAGCAGTATTTTCCTTTTCATGCAGACGCACCTGCAACATCTAGCTATTTCTTGTTCATCTGGAATTCTGGGCTGTATTTTTTTTTTCCAATCATCTCACATTCCTGTTTTTGTAATACACAATTAACATTGATGTGGGGAAAAGGTTGAAAAAGTCCAAATAGTTCCGTTTGTTGTGAATATGTTGTTTTACATATGAAACTATATTTCTAGATCTTGCTTTTCCCAGACAATCTAAATGTACAAGGCAGCACTGAATTCAGAGTTAATATTATGGTGTTTTGGAACCATCATCTTGTTCCATGTCTTTGCCTTATTGTTTCTCATGAATTGGAGGTGGAAGGGAGGCGGGAGAGAATTAAGAAAGTTAGCAACTTTATTTGAAGGTATCACAAGCAATTTTTGCTATGTGTCCCCACAATTCTCAACACATAAATCTATATATTGCATATTATTTTCTATAACCTGCCTTTTCCATTCCAATTTCCAATTCCTACCCTGTAATTTCTAAGTACACATAATTACTACTTCAGGTGTTAAATTCTACATTCGCAAGTATCTACACCCCAGCCCTCCAAAACAAAAGACAGCTAGCTAAATACAATTACCGCATTACAAAATGTGCAAATTTTAGCAATAATCATGGTCTAAGAATATTCAAATATAGACAATCTACCTCAAAAAGCTAAATTTAAAGACCTAATGGTAAAATCAAGGTTTTCTTCCAATAATATTGACTTTAAGATACATCTTTAATAAGTGACCAATCTCCAAATATTAGGAAAGAGAAAATAAGTGTTACATGAAAATTGTTACTATGCAAACATTCTCAAACTTTCCCTGTCCTGGTAAGGAAGCTTTTTGAATCTTTCTCTTTTTCAGCTAAGGATTCATTTGTTTAATCAGTAGAGAAACATCTTGCCATTACCACCAGGCATTTTTCTAGGTATTGAAGATATTGTTGGAGAAAAACGTTTCTGCCCATGTAACACTTGCCTTCTATTTGGGGAAAAGCAGATAGCATCTTTATTGCTGCAATCCACCAGTGGTCTCCAGGTAATGTGTTCTGGCTATAAGGATCATTCAAAAACCATTCAGATTTAGCAAATTCTTTAAATGGGAATAATAATGGAAAAGCATGGTGCCCATCCTTATATAAAGTATTTTATTTGGCAATGTTCTTATATTTAGCATTCACCTGTTGTCTACAGCTGCCTTCCATTCTTCTTATCGATTGGAACCTGTGTCACACCAATTGTTGAGTGTTCAAATATCATGTGAGCAATGCTTCTCAAAATTTTGATTAAATATGCCCTTTAACTCAATAATTCCACTCATGAGTATATCCTACAGATATACTTAAATATGTAAGAAATAATCTATGTAAAAGGGTATTCACTAAAACATTATTCAATATAGCAAAGGATTGGAAATGGAAATGATTCTAAATATCCATCGATAGAAGACTAATTAAATAAATTATAATACATCACAGAATGTGCAGATTTTCTTTAAAATGTGAGACAACCCTGTCCATAATGATATGAAAGACTCTTCAAAAAAGCATTATTAAATGAAAAAAATCAAACACCTGGATAATACTGTACAACATGCTACCATTTGTACACACATGTATGTGTGGGTGCCGGCATGTGTGTATACACACAGACATACATGTTATATACATATATGTATATTTGCAAATGCCTTGAATGTGCCTTTAGAAGACTATACAAGAAACATATAACTAGTTGCCTCCAAGGAGGGTCTTTGTGGCCTAATACTTCATATTTAAAGCAGAAGGGAAAATCAGATAAGTCCTCCTTTCTGGCTTGAGACCCCTACATCCCAGAGATTCCTATAGGGTACTTAGGTTGGTAGGCAATATTTATCTTTATTATGTATCATATAATACAATTAATATGTACTGTAAATATAGCATCTTTATTGCTGCAATCCGCCAGTGGTCTTCAGGTAATGTGTTACTGATTATAAGGATCATTCAAAAAGATTATTTTCAAAGACTGTCAGGGAAGATTTTTAACCTATAATACAATTTTTTTTATGTTTTAATTACAAGAGAAGTAATGAAACTTTGTCTCAAGTTTGCTGCAGTCCGGCTGCAGCAAAATACCCGGGGGGGGGGGGTGACGAGCAACTTGTGTAGATTGATACAGCAGGAGTGGGAGCCGTTTATTGTAGGACAGGAGGGGTATATATACATTCCACACAGCTTATCTTAATTAACATAAACTAGATACAGCAGTCAAAAGGAATCTCCACACTTAATGGCTCGCTGGCGTTACTTCACAAACCACTCCCTCTGGCAAAATGCCAGGCGCTGTCTTGACTTGTTTACAGACCCTAACAAAGTTTTTATATCAGATCCTTTTGCTACCTTTTGGATTTTGTATCATGCACATGCATAGCCATGTACTGCCTACTTATACTTGTTTAAAAAAAAAATCAAATAAATGTGGTAGCCCTTATTATCTTTACACCCAGAGAAAAATTTAACTTTGTTATAAACATTGAAATGGGTAACAATAAAATCAAACTTTCTCAAGTAACTTCTACTCTAATCATGCATACATATGCTACAATTATTTATTGTTGTTTATATGCTGTTCATCTTTGTGTTATAATTTTAACAAATATCATTAACCTGTAAATGTTACATTTTCCCATGATATATAAAATCAGAATATTGATAAGCAAACTATATTTAGTTTAGACTCAGTTTCCAATTATTCCCTTTGAACTTAATAGGAAATGGAGTTGCATGAAAGCCAGCTACTCTGTATGTAAAGCTGATTCCCCAGGGCTCTGAGTCAAGATCTGGTTCCTTATTCATCCCTAAGCATATCATTTGTCACTTTCTACTCACAGACATAAAGAAAATTCTGGAACAGGTTGAACTTGACCTTCTATCCTTAGAGAATTCAGAATTTCTTCATAGGTAACCAACGTAGATACTTACAATGTTTTTTTTAAAAAAAAAAGTAAAAAAGAAAGAAATTTAAGTCAGTTATTTTAAGGGTAATGTCTTTAATTTCTCACTTTACTTTTACTTACGTCAACGGCTGTCACATAATGATATAAGTACAAATAGACAAAAGATTATTTTCAAAGACTGTCAGGGAAGATTTTTAACCTATAACAGAATTTTTTTTAAGTTTTAATTACAAGAGAAGTAATGAAACTTTGTCTCAAGATGAATTCAGCACATTACATTGGCTTCAAATTTAAATCAATGCAGATCGTGTAAAACAAAACAAAAAAATACTAGAGCAGATTCAGAAACATTGATCGTGGCCAAAATACGCCCCAGCACTGCTAAGAGGTTTACTTCAGTAATATCTGTGGTCATTGACTAGATCAATGAAACTCATTCTTTCAAGAGCATCCAATTATCAGTTTACTGTAGACAGAGCATTCTAATAAATCAGCATACTTTACATAAATTTAGAGAAAGTCAAAATGCAAGTTGATAACATGGCACCAAAAAATCTAGGATGAATTCCCAGTAGGCCCCGATACAAAAATAAATAAATAAATAAGTATCATGATAAATTATTGCATTTAAGTTTGATTCGTAGATGTAAACATTTCAGTCATACCTTTCTGATAGGTAGTTTATGGCCAGCAGTATTAATAGAGTTTGATTAAGCACTTAAGGGAAGAGATCGATATCCCTTTGTCATATTTACACAATAAAAATGTGGTGTGTTCAGTGAGTGCAAACCAAAGTGAATTGAGGTACTATATTATCCAGAAAGTTAACAGTCATATTCTTCACAAGTACTTTGGTCATTTTGAAAATGGGCCTTCTTAATAGAATTCAACAGCTTAGATGCAATGAACTGAAAAATGAGTAAAGTAAGAGAATTATCAGAAACAAATCAACTCAGTGGATATTGATTTTAGAATTTTTCCCCCCAGGAAATATACCACAATTAGAGGCAAAGAGGATTTGGTTGACAGCTAAGCAAAATACTAATGATAACAAATGAGTTAGGGTATTTAGGCCACTAGTGGTAAAAGAAGAATTCAAACGTTGAACACAATTGGCTGTGGAACGTCATGGGCCTTCTTGATAGACGCTCAAACAGTTACAATTCATTCCAAGAAATATTTCATTAAGACTAAAATCTAATTTTTATCCAATCAACCTGCTAGATATGGACAACCAGTCCTGATCATTTGCATCCCAAAGTGGATAGAAACACAGTGTACTGATGAATTTAATTCCTGATGTGCCATGGCAAACATTTCCAGAAGACAAACCAGTTTCTAAAATGGACATGGAGAAGCTGATGGCAATCACCATCATTCTTCTAGGATAAGAGGCATTTGGTGGGCTCCTGGGAGCTGAAAGACTTGGGTTTGAGAATTTGGACTAGGAGACAAAGTCCTGATTTTTCAAAAAGTACTCCAGTAAGGCTGGCTCATGACTAGAATGAGTTTTAAATTTAGGAGTTGGAGCATTAGAATAGGAGTCGAAAGTTCCCAATTATAGCTTGGCTTTGCCCTATTTAAACAGGATATCTGCTACTAGGAAGGGGATGAAGAGAGACAGCATTTGAAAAGCTGCGCAATAGAGTAGAAAGATTATAGACTCTGCTGAAGCCCAAGAAATCTGGGTGTGACTCCAGCATGTCCCTGATGTCTTGGTCTGTTTTGTGTTATGATGGTAGAATAACACAGACGGGGTGATTTACAAAGAGATCTGTTTCTGTTCTGGAGGTAGGGAAGCCTGAAGTCAAGGAAGGGCATCTGGTGAGGGCCTTATTGCTAAGTTGTAACAGGGTAGAAGGTATCAATCACATGGTAAGACACTCAGGTGTGTCTTCCTCTTCTTATCAGGCCCCACTAATCCCATCATGGAGACCCTACCCTCATGATCTCATCTAATCCTAATTATATTTCAAAGTTTCCATTCCAAATACCATCTACATATGAATTCAAGGATTAAGTTTCCAACACATAAAACTTGAGGGAGAAATTCAAACCTTAGTACCTACCAAGTCTCAATTTTGTCCTCTAGAAAGTAGGATTCCTAACTCAACTTTTCTGTAGTATTCAAGGAATTTAATGAGAGTACATGGAAAATATCTATAACAGGTCTCAAAAATGGATATTATTGATCTGGGAGGCTGAGGCAGGAGGATCACAAGCTTTGAGGCAAGCCTCAGCAACGCTGTCTCAAAATAGAACATAAAAAATGGCTGAGGATGTGGCTCAGTTGTTAAATACCATTGAATTGGATCCTCAGTACCAAAAAAAAGAAGGAAAAAAAAAGGATATTATTTAGGATGGCCCACATGTTCGCTCATACCTAGTCTCAGAGGTACAGGGGGAAAGTCCTTTTATTAATACAGTGTGGATAGCCTTGTAAGTACTGCTCTCAGTTTAAGATGATATGTTGTTGGAGGTTCCCCAATGTCATAGTCATGGTAGTCATATTATTCTTTCTATTGTCTATAAATAGTCTTATAACAGAAGTTTGTTGGGGATCAAATATAGCCCAATTTGTTTTGAAATATGGTGGCTTCACAGATTTACATCAATGATTCTCATCCATACATGTTGTTGAGGTTTTACAAATACCAATGCTCTGTGTCACTCTAGACTGATTAGGTTAGAATTTAGAGGGCTAAATGCTAGTTTTCGGTATATTTTTAAGCTCTTCAAATACATTTAATATATCATCAAGATTGCAGAACCACTGATTTATATAATTACTCTGGGGAATTTTTTTAGTCATTTTGGGCTAACATGACTTAGACACTCACAAGGCAGGGCACAATGGATACTCCCAACTCTGGATTCTGAGAGTCAGAAAGTAGAAATCATCATTGGGCAAGCAACCACCATTGTCTGCCCATTTGCCAGAGATTTCCAATGTTCTCTGGTATCCAAACCTAATATTCAAGACTATCCCTAATGCTGCTCTCTTTGGCTTTGGGCAATTAATCCCATGACATAAATTTAGACATAGAAGTCTATGAAGATAAATTAAGGAGGAAAAGTGCATTAATTTAATATTTCCAAAATTTTATTCCCTGTATAACATTTTACTACCAGTGATAGACATTATGGCCAAAATTATGGCAACTAAAGTGTGTGTGTGTGTGTGTGTGTGTACAAATATAGGCACAATTTTGTCACATTCTCCCTTTTTCTGTTCCCCTATCTCCTCTGACACACCATCAGGGCATTGTGCTGTTCGTAGGTGAAATAGTGCAGCAGTACAGTAAAATGGATTAAGAATGAGAGTTAAAATTACAGGGCATCAGACTCTAGTAGTTATTCTGTCAAGCATTAGGGAAGAATGCAAATTATTAAAAACCCTGAGCAATCAATTAAAATTGATCCTGGTTTGCTCTTCATTGATTATCTGGCTGAAACTTGGACAAGAGGGAGTGTCTCTGGGAGACAATAGCTATAAAGCAGAATCGCTCCCACCCATATTTCTGGGTGCTGTGGTATATTGAACTCCTTCTGTAAGTGGCAGGCATTTTAAGCTAGAGATCATTTAAATGTGAAAGAAAATTTTATCTGAAAAAAAAATGCAAAGAAAAAGAGACATTTTACTGAAAGCCAATATGCAACAATAGCCTTCTCCATTAGTAATCTATCACTATTATTCATATTTTAAGAGAAAACTGTAGATGGTGATTATTAGCTGAGAAAAGTATAAATTGATAGGATCTGACATTGGACTAAGTTAGTGTACAACTGACCTTTGGGTTGGTATTCTGTAAAAAGCTGTTGCTACTGTCGGTTTGGCCTCTTATCCTGTTGGTTTCTTCCCTTTGGCTTAGTTACTGCATCTCTAACAGCCAAATTCCTCAAGGACCCCCTTTAGTTACAGTTCTTTAGCTTCCCAACTTTCTGTACCTCCACTTGAACTCTCCCTGCATTAGTCTCCCTAGAGTATCTATGGTCATCTCTCCCTGAAGGCACCAACCTTCAGCTCTCTTGACAAATGTTGCTTTACATCTATTTGCCAGAACACCTTTCCATTCAAATGGAGGTTGAATGTGGTTACAGTAAAGATTGTTTCCAATCCAGGAAGCCGGTGATTCTCCATGTGTGATTTCTGGACCAGCATCATCATCAGAGAACTTGAGAGAAATGTCGATCATAGACCTACTGAATCAGAAACTCTGGGGCCCAGTGAACTATCCTCAACAGACAGTTCTGATGTATGCTTAAACTTGAAAACACCGCAGCATTACAAACTTTGCTCTGAAATCTTTCAGCAGCCATCTCTTTCTACTTGAGAATGAGTGTAGATAGCCCTGTAAGTACTGCTTTCGGTCTTAGAAGAGATTTTATTGGCAGATCCCCAGGGTCATAGCCACATGATAGGTTGTCCATGATTGCCACTCTATAGATCTTTAGCTTAGGCCAAAGATCAATGGCAAGTTAATACTACATTCCTCTACCTTGCGCTTCAAAGGACATTTTGAACTTCTGGATGTAGATCTGTCTTTGTCTATTGCATATCATTTATCAGAGGATGAACGACAGAGGTTTGATGAGTGGGCATTAGTAGAGAGCTGACATCATGCGACTGTGGAGCAGATAGGAGGTTATGAGTGAGCTGAGGCTTTCGGATAATTATCTCTAGAACTTTTCTTGAGGAGTGCAATATAGAGAGCTGAAAGAACTTGCCAGAAATGAGAGATAACCCCAGAACAAGGCTTCCAGGTAACTTGGTACTTTTTCAAGTACAAACTGTGTGAACTAAAACAGCAAAGACTGAGCCAAAAAACAAGTAAAACTGTGCTATTCTCATTAACAAATAAAGCACGGTTTTGGTGGCATGCTGGCAACAGGAATCTAATCAGTCACATCTTTAGGTGATGTCCTTTGAACCCGTGGGGCCACCCTAAACTTCCTAGCACAAAAAGCAGAGGGTTTAAAGACCAGAAGGAATCTTAGTAAATATAATACAATTCCCTCATATTTTACACTAGGAAACAGTAGACTCAGGATGTTACTATTGTGGAGTCACACAGGTAGATGACCCACAAGCTGAAACAAGAGCTCAGTCTTCTGCCCATTGTCCATGCATTACTCCATGCTGAGTCCTCTAGGACCTGGCAGGACTCGAATCTGCTCATGCAGAGGGATGCTCTTATTAACTGCTGTCAATTGTTCTTGACAGGCAGCCTCTGTGTCGTGACTGAAATTACAGCAAGTTTTTTCTCTTGCATTTCCTGATTGACTTGACCATCCTTAGGAGAGTGAGGGTAACAGACAAAAAAACAGAGTCAGTTGGTCCTTCCTAATTTCTGTGCTGAGAATAAAGCCTGAGGAAATTATCCCAATGTGAACAATGATTTATACTTTTAAACATTGTAAAGAGCATAATTGACAGACATTTTGTAGAAATGGCCCCTAGTTTCTTCTACAAATAAATAACATAATAAGGAGGAAAAAGTTATTATGCATCAAAAGATACAGTAAAGTCACATCAGTCAAATGAAATGCAGAGACTTTATCTGAATCCTGATCAAAGACACAGAAAACTGACAAAACCATTCTAAAAAGACATTTTTGACACAAATTGACCATTAATATTAGAAAATAATTTTTGAAATTATATTGGATATGATATGATTTGTTGGTTTTTTGGTGGTAGTGGTAGTGGATGTTGTTGTTTTGGCTCCAGGGATTGAACACTGAGCCACAGCCACAACCCTTTTTTATATTTTATTTAGAGACAGGCTCTCACTGAGTTGCTTAGGTCCTTGCTGGTGCTGAGGCTGGCTTTGAACTCACAATCCTCCTGCCATAGCCTCCTGAGCCACTGGGATTATAGGTTTGCACCACCACACCCAGCAATTGTGCGGTTTTTGTTGTTGTTGTTTTGTGATGTTGAGGATTGAAAGAAAGGCTCACACATGCTAGGCACATGCTTTACCATCAGGTTATATCTCCAGCCCTTTTTATTTTTTATTTTTTAAGTCAGGGTCTTGCTAAATTGCCCAGTCTAACCTCAAATTTATGATTGGCCTGCCTCAGTCTCCTGAATAGCTGAGATTACAGAGGTGTGCCATTGTGCCTGGCTGTGTTTTTTTTTTTTGTTTGTTTGTTTTTTTAGGCTATTTACATTCATATGCACAAGGCCCTGGGTTCAATCCCCAGCACCACACCAAAAAAAAAAAAAAAAAGTTACTTCCAATAAAGAAACCAAGCTATGAGGGTTTAAATTTACTTGTCTAGAACAATCTCACCCTAAGGTTTCTCCATGAACTAGCAAAGTATATGTGTGCATTAAAAGATTGGAATGTGCTGGAGAACAGTTGCATATAGAAGTAAGTACAACCCAGACCCCAGGGTCAGCAGGTTGGCAAAATTACACCAGTGGAAAATTGGACTAGATATCTCAGAAGCTCTCTATCTGGGTCTGCACTGAGATGATCTTTATAAAAACTTTGATGGATTCACAAATATAGAGACCTGGAGTCAGCAGAGGACCTGCATCCTGCAGGATTGTTGGCATGCCTTTAGAATTTTTAGAAACTATCCACAATAGGCACCAGGAAGAAGCAGGTGGAGAGTAACTCCCACTTTGGGGGTTGGAGCAGGGCTTATCAACCTGGTTGCACACTAGAATCTGCAGGGGAGCCTTTGAAAAGGAACTTGTGCCTGGGCACCACTCCCCAGAAGTTACCTTTCATGGTCACCTTTTAAAAATCTATCCAAGTGATTCAAATGAGAAGACAGAATTAACGAATGGTACTGACCAAAGACATTGGGGATAAAAATCTCAGGAGTCCCCTTCAAGATACCACAGTTGAGAATCCAGCTTTGTGGCCAGGCCACCTGAGCTTCAGTCTCAATTTCAGAATTAACACTTATATGATCTTGGTCAAGTTAATTAACCTCAAAGCCTCATCCTCACCTGTAAAATGGGGATAAATACATACATACATAAAATTCATCTTTATGTAATTTTGGGGAAGATTAATTTAGTTAAGAATGTAAAACATTTATAAGAATTCCTGGCATAAAGTCAGGGCAATTAATATATCTCACAGTGTCTTCTAAAAAGCAAACCACCTAACCTCTGACCGATTTAGCTATATAAGTGATGCTTATTAAATTCTCTGGTGCAAGTAGAAGAGATGACACCCCAAGTTCCTAGGATGCTTTAACTAATATCCTTCACTTCGCAGGATGGGTAATTGACCTTCCATTATGAACTCTCCAGTCTGCCATATGCATTTGTCACAAGATCCTGAGATTTTTCTTTCCATGTCTACCATGACTTAGAGTGTCCCTCAGAGGCCCAAGAGTTGGAGGCTTGGTCCCCATGTTGCACTATTGTGAGGTGGGAGAAACTTTAAGAAGTGAAGCCTAATGGCAGGTCTTTGGGTCACTGGGGCATGTCCTCAAAGGGTATTTTGATGGGCTAAGAAACTGAACAGATACTTCACAGAATAAGAAATACAATTGATCAACAAATATATGCAAAAGTGTTCAACATCTCTAGCAATTAGAGAAGTGCAAATCAAAATTACTCTAAGATTTCATCTCTTTCCAGTCAGAATGGCAATCATCAAGAACACAAGTAACAATAAATGTTGGCAAGGATGTGGAGAAAAGGGTAGGACTCCTACATTCCTGGTGGGACTGCAAATTGGTGCAACCACTATGGAAAGCAGTATGGAGATTCCTTAGAAAACTTGGAATGGAACCAGCATTTGACCCAGTTATTCCATTCCTAGGTTTAAGTAAAAGGACATAAAATCAACATACTACAGTGATGCAGCTGCATCAATGTTTGTAGCAGTTCAATGTTCAATAGCTAAACTATAGAACCAACCTAAGTGTCCTTCATCAGATGAATGGATAAATAAAATGTGGTACATATGCACAATGGAATATTACTCAGCATTAAAGATGAATGAAATTATAGCATTTGCTGGTAAATGAATGGAGCTGGAGAATATCATGCTAAGTGAAATAAGCCAATCCCAAAGAACCAAAAACCAAATGTTTTCTCTGATTTGCAGGTGCTAATTCACAATAAGGGGGTGGGTGGCTAAGGAAGGATAGGGGTACTTTGGATTAGACAGAGGGGACTGAAGGGAAGGAAGGGGGAATGGAAGTAGGAAGGATAATAATGAATCAGACATTATGACCCTATGTGCAAATATGATTATACCATTTGTGTAATTCTACATCATGTACAAACAGAAGAATGAGAAGTTATACTCCATTTATGCATGATGTGTCAAAATGCATTCTACTGTCGCATGTAACTAATCAGAACAAAAAATAAAGTATTTTGAGCCCTGGTCCCTTCCTGTTCTTCCTTTCTTTTCCTTCCTGGCCAAGAGCTGAGTGGTTTTGCTCTTACACACGTTTCCACCATGCTGTGCTGCTTCACCATGAGCAAATGCAATGGGACTAACCAACCACAGTCTGAAACCTCCAAAACTGTGAACAAAAATAAACCCTTTCTTTTTATAAGCAGATTATCTCAGATATTTCCTTACAGTGACGGAAAGCCCACAATGGCAATGTCTAAGTCCCTACTACATTAACTTCTTCAGGGATCTCTACAAGAAGCAAAATGTTGATAAAATCCAGAAGTGAGAATGTTATGGGGAAGGAACACTTTAAAATCAACCTCCATGACCTGCCCCTGTGAGAATGAGGGTGTGGGGGGTAAATTCTAGAACATTTCACTTTAATGGCAGAGAAAGAAAATAAAGGGGGAGGAGAGAATGATTTAGAAAAGAGACTAGTACAAATTAGCTTAAGATGTCTTTGGGGAGGGGTGTGAGGTGTTCACAGAGAGGGCAAGGTAGATGGCAGTATGAAAGAAAGAAAGGAAGGGAGGGAGGGAGGGAGGGAGGGGAAAAGTAAAGCAAATCAAAGCAAAGAGAAAGAAAGAAAGCCCACCTAGTGTTCTTCATGCCAGGGAATCCATTTTTCCTAATTTCTTAGCCAGAAATTTACTTAGAACCTGAATCTTGGATATGGTGGAGAATTAAGAAAGTCATTAATCAAAATCCTTATCAGTCAATTAATACCCATCTTTGATTATCATTATGGTGAATACTGTCACAGCAATATATTGAGAGGAGGGGGCAATCCATAAGCAGAGACTATGGAGACACTTGGTACCATCAAATATAATTCATGGAACATGCTTTTAACTAACTGCCATATTTCCCAGGTTTTCCTCTGAGTATCACAACAGATCTTAGGCCTAAAGCGTGGCATGTTTGGCATGTGATTCGTTCCCTAAGTTTTGCTCTCTGCTCCATTGGGATATTTCATTTTATTTAGGCAGCTTCATACACTTACCCTTTTTTTTCCCCCAATTATACTCTCGTCTTCATCTCATGCATAAAAATAAACTAGGAATTATTAGTTCATTGTGCATACATTTTAAATGAAGTAAACCTAATTTTGAGTGAAAATGGGAGGTGGTAAGCACCAATACAAGTTACTGCCTAATACATAATTTTACCATTGGTCATTTCTGTGATTTGTTTTCTATAACATTCTGTAGCATGCTAGGAAAAAAGTCAATTATCAATATTAATACCAGTTTCTTGTAGGGAAGGCTGAACACACTGAGAGGAGGCACACAGCACCTTGACAGTTCCCGGTGCATCATTAGCAGTAAGCAGCGACTCTGTAGAAGAATAACTAGGAAGAAGAAAATCAGATTAAATAATTAGTGTCAATTAGCCCCAGCAAAATCATTCTATAAACAATTGGTCTCCAGTGCCCTGCTTAATTATGTGAGACTTCCATGATCCTCACCAAGCCTGCTTTGATTCATGTTGACTCTTGAGTTCCCCAGAGGTATAATTAATTATTGTCTTGTAAATAACCCCTTGGCAATTAATAGCTGCAGAACACAATATAGTACCCTTAAAAAAAAAAAAAAGCATTCAAGGAGAGGACCTTGACTACCTTGACTATATAAATGACCTTTGTAGTATGGTATTTTTCAGGGGAGACCCATCACATAGTTTGAATAAATGGCTGGGAGTTGTGACTAAAAACTGACACATGAAACACATCTTCCCTATTTTACATACCAGGAAAGAAAACAATTTTTATGGTGTTGCTTTTGAAAATACTTGGTATTCACTACATTCCATTCTAATTTTGTCTGGGGCCTAATTAAAATAAATTTTCAAACACCCAATTTAAATAATCCAACAGTTTACTTTGAGGGTATTGTAGATAGTACAATTACAACACTTTTTTTAAAAAAAAGACAGATATTAAAATAGCATTCAATTTTTCAGGTGTGCTTTAAAAACTAGCACCTGCTCTTACTGGCCCTTAAGTGGCATCTCAAACTCCTACAGAGAATGGTAGATGGCAGCAAGTTTATCGTTCCCTAGAAAACAGCTCAATATTTTGTACATCAGTAGTGTACAAAATTTCTCTTATATGTGCATTTAAATCCTATGAAATATTTTTCTGGAATAATTATTTTGGGGGACTTCAAAACATTTCAGGATCATATGGGTGTTCATAATTTTTAAATAAATTCTTAAAGTTTTTGATTTTTTTAATTCGTATTGAAGATTAAACCCAGGGGTGCTTTACCAGTGAGCTACATCCCCAGACTTTTTTTTTTTTTTTTTAAGACAGGGTCTAGCTAAGTTGCTGAAGATCTCCTTAAGTTGCCAATACTGGCCTCAAACTTGCCATCCTCCTATCTCAGTCTTCCAAATCACTGGGACTACAGGCATGTACTACCATGCCCAGCAAAGTTTGCTATTTAATATGACTTTAGACATATAAGTCCAAACATTAGAAAATTTTGAGCTGTGGTCATCTGTATACAATTGTCATATTGTGACATTTTAGGAGGTTTTAGGGCTCTGTCCAGATTCCTGTTTGACATGTGCTCTCAGAATTCTGAAAGAAGCACCATGTGGAATGTACTCATTAGATTCCTGCAGCCAAATTTCACTTTAAGATTGTGTACAACATAGTCATATTTCCCTCTTCGTGTTTTCCCTTGCAAAGACTCTGATATTATGGCTAAGATCTTGGCCTCTAGTTCATTGCATCTCATAAATCTTCTGTGACTGAGAGGGAGCCTACTTTAAGTGATAGTGATAAAGCATGATTGTATTGAATTCCATGTATTAGATAACAAATAAATAAATAAGGTGGAATGATAAATCACATCTCTTTAGTCTTTCACATGGAAATATTTTATTTCCTTAATAAGTCGTCAAACTCCATTCAATTGTAATAATATTAGCAAGCTTAATTTTGTAAGGCAAACTAATGAAAAATCCCTAAGTAAAACTAGAAGCTTAAATCATAGCTCTTATAGTTCTAGATAACGGCTTGATTATGTCTAGAAAAAATAAGACCATGGAAAACTAAGTCTCTAAAACATGTAAACACAAAGTATGATGTCGTTTTTCATGTCTGGCATATTCTCCTAAAGGACATGGAAATTTCTGCAATAACAATTATTTTTAAATGGCATTCTAATACATAATAAAATTACTAATAATCTACCTCAAGTCAGAGTTTTGCAGTTAATATTTTCCCAAACTTGATCAACCTTAAAAATGGATCCTATTCAAGCAGAGTAATAAAAACATTGAAGAGAGGATGATGAGAAGGTATTCTTGAAAATATAAATTGTTATATTTTAACCATAATACATAAACTAAAAATAATATGAAAGATCTACATAGATTAAGTTAATTTTTCAATAGTTTTTTTCTGTTTCACTTCAGACTTTAAGACATATATATGTTTAGGGGAAATTCAAAAGAGGAAGAATTTCCAAACAAATTTTACTATCCATAGTGTAAGGAGAATGAACTAAAATTTAAGATAAATAAATTCAAGATTTATTTTTGGACCCAAAAGTTTAATTTGTATGAAAAGTGTCCCTCCCCCAAAAAAGGTGAACATTCATAATGGAAAATGCACAGCAAAAGAAGTAAAAGGGATCTTCTCTATAGAACTCAGGAGCATCAGATACACAACTTTGAAACTCGGGCCTGTGCACAGTCAAAGCAGACAGCAGGCACAATGACATGTTAAATTACCCACATGATGTATAGCTTAATGAACCCCCTTGTGTTGATCACGCTTGGCATTAATCAAGAGCCATGAACAGATTCCCTTATTTTCTCAATGCTGCTCTGATAAACTGCAATTTCATTTAACCTTGGACAGCAACTTTAATAGCTTCCACGGGACAACTGTCGATACCTTCCTGGGTATACAGTGATTAAACCACAACCCAAGATGCATGTCATGAATTTTCTTCATTTGAAATTAGAATTTTTTTATTCTTAAAGACTATTTGCATAAAATATGCTGAAGACACTGATATGTGTAAAAATTTGCATTTAGCCAAAGTGTAAATTTGCCATGTGATATTATGAAATATTAATTGATATCATATTTGTGAACAGTTTATTGCTGTGTTTGTTTTACTTTTTCAAATAGTCTTTCTACCCTGGACAGAAACAAGAGAAGGAAGAAATTTAGGATTGACACTCACTTTGAAGCAAATCCCCTCAACCATCCTAGTGTGCCCAAGACACATCCTCCATGTACTTGAGGAGAAACAGGCAGATCTTCCCACCATGACTACTTGGGAAGTGAATGATTCCTTCTCTTCATTAAAACTGCACACACAATGACCACATAATGGGAATAAATCTGAGGATAGATTGCTAAATAAAAGATGTCTCATTTCAATTTCCGTCCTTTATCTCAAATTTATTTGTTTGCTAAACTTAATTGATGGCTAGTCAATTTCCTAAATTTTAAAGATAACAGTAGACAAAGAACATAATTAAGTCACTGTCTTTATATAAACATGATGATCCATTACGCTAACATATTTCTACTCGGCCAATTCTCTTTCTAGTAGATTGTGGGATTTTCAGGTGTAGGGTTTTATTTTGAGAGTTCATAACATCCCTGACTTCTGTAGTGGTAAGGCAGGAAGAGAGATCTCCCATAAGCTGATTGGACAAGGGCCTTTGGAGAAGGACAGAAGGGTAGGGGGACATCATGGCAACCTCAGAGGAGACAAAGGGTCTGAATAACATCCTGTGACCCACTGCTCCCTGCCAACATTAACCACAATAACTGTTTCTGAGACAGAATATTTGTCTCTGTTCCTCACAGCTCCTACCACAAACAGCCCTTCCTTACTCACCCTTGCCCCTACCCCTAGCAATGGCAGATCACAAGCAGACCCATCCCTGAAATGCTCCCTCTTTCTAAAAGAAACAAATAACCCAGTCAATAAATGGACGAAGAAACTGAACAGACACTTCACAGAAGAAGAAATACAACTGATCAACAAATATATGCAAAAGTGTCCAACATCTCTAGCAATTAGAGAAATGCAAATCAAAACTACTCTAAGATTTCATCTCACTCCAGTCAGAATGGCAATCATCAAGAAATACAGGCAACAACAAATGTTGGCGAGGATGTGGGGAAAAGATAAACTCCTACATTCCTGGTGGGACTGCAAATTGGTGCAACTACTATGGAAAGCAGTATGGAGATTCCTCAGAAAACTGGGAGTGGAATGACCATTTGACCCAGCTATTCCACTCCTTGATTTATACCCAAAGGACTTAAAATCAACATACTATAGTGACACAGCCACATCAATGTTTATAGCAGCTCAATTCACAATAGCTAGACTATGGAACTCAGTGTCCCTCAATAATGAATGGATAAAGAAAATGTGGTGTATATATACTCAATAGAATATTACTCAGCTTTAAAGAAGAGTGAAATTATGGCATTTGCCAGTAAATGGTTAGAGATGGAGAATATCATGCTAGGCAAAATAAGCCAATCCCACAAAACCAAAGGCCAAATGTTTTCTCTAATATGCGGATGCTAATTCACAATAAAGTTGGGGGGGCACTAGGGAAGAATAGCATTAACTTAGATTAGGTAGAGGGAAGTGATGGAAAGGGAGGGGAGGGGATATGGTGATACGAAAGATAGTAGAATGAAACAGACATTTTTACTGTATGTATATATGTGACTGCATGACCAATATGATTCTGCAACATGTACACTCAGAAAAATGAGAAATCATATCCCATCTATGTACAATATATCAAAGTGCATAAATGCATTCTACTGTCATGTATAACTAACTAAAACAAATAAAAATTTAAGAAAAAACACACCAGGTGAGACCTATCCTCTTAATCATGTAAATAAAGCTTTGAAATTATGCACTTCCAATTGGCTTATTTAACTCAGAGCTTAGAGAGCTCAATTGGTCCACATTGGCATTCCTTAATCCACCAATCACCTGTGCTAGAACATCAGCTGTGCCTTTAAAACCCCCAGACAACAGATCTCATTGGCACCCCTCTCTTCAGGTCCCTCCCTTTCAGAGCTCTGCTTTCTTTCTTTTTATTACTCTAATAAATCCTGTTACTTTGCTCTCATCCTTGTGTCCATGGATTTCATTCCTTGAGTTCACGAGACAGAGAGCTCAAGTGCCTAGGTCCAAATTTAAAAAAAAAAAAAAAAAAAAACAAGGGTAAGAGTCAACATAGGGTAAACAGTGCCAGAATCTGATTCCCTCTGAAAGGAAAGAGAATATTAATGACCCAAAAGGCACATAATGTGAACAGGATGTGGGGGAAGAGGAAAGGGAAAAAAGATATAGATCTGACCACAAAATATACACAATGCTCTATTTTATCAGAAAATATTCATGTTAATGTGTTTTGGCCAGTGTTCAGAATTTGGAAATTGGTATTGATGTCTATAAATTGTGTTTTGGTGTTTACATCAAGAAGGTATCCTAGACAAGATACAACCTTATCAACCACTTTGTTTATGCCTAATAACTTTTTACTTTTTTAATGTTTGTTTAAGAAATTGAAGCCAGGCATGGTGTCTCACGCCTGTAATCCCAGTGGCTCAGGAGGCTGAGCAGGAGGATCGTGAGTTCAAAGCCAGCTTCAGTGAAAGTGAGGCACTAAGCAACTCAGTGAGACCCTGTCTCTAAATCAAATACAAAATAGGGCTGGGGATGTGGCTCTGTGGTTGAGTGGCCCTGATTTCAATCCTTGGTACCCCCGCAAAAAAAGAATTTGATTATTTGGAGTTGGAGAAGAAAAGGCACTGAATTGGAAATTAGAACACTTGATTTTGGAATCAGCTCATCTCTGACCACCTGTGTGGTCCCAGGCAAATTATTTAATCTCTTTTCATAGATGAAGAGTCAGTTAAGGGCCTGAGTACAGTAGTGCACTCCTGTATTCCTGGCAACTCCAGAGGCTGAGGCAGGAGAATTGCAAGTTTCAGGCCACCCTCAGCAATTCAGCAATACCCTGTCTCAAAATAAAAAATAAAATTGACTAGGGATGTACCTCTGTGGAACCTCCTCTGGATTCAATTCCCAGTATCAAAAAATAAATAAATAAATAAAATAGAGTCAGTTAATCTCCTTGGGACTGCCTATCTATAAAATGAGACTTTATTCTGTTTAAGATTTTTCTGGGACTCATATTCTAGAATCTCTGACTAACTTCTGTAAATTTCTTGAATTGGGGTTGGAGTTGCATTTCTTTACTGTGAAGGAGATAAATGTCCTGTAATAGAATCTCAACTTCCCGTTTGGGACATGGGTAATTTCCACTTGATTTCACCTGTATGCTCAGACCCTAGACCATTTCTGCCTCTGTTCAACACTGTGACTGGGTTGGTTAGCAAAATTTTAGAAGACTGAAATAAAAAACTGAATTTGTCAATTGACTCTAAAGCTCAGCTGCTATCCTGAAGAGAGATGACTTCTCATCTTTATGCAAAAGGAAGAAGGCCTAGAGCCGAATCCATGACCTGTTTATAGTGCTGTCACTTAATTGTCATTCTCTGCCTCGAATCCCTGTTCATCTAAATAGAAAATGTAGCAGTGATGGAAGTTTTTTTAGGGAGGCAAAGTCATTCTGCTGAGGCACATGTGCCATTTAGTCCAAGAAGAAATCCCTTAAGAGCAGAAATTCCTGTGATCCATGTTGTGAAACAGGGCCTTTGCAAAACTGGAAGATGAAGAGTTGTTTACTTTGGAGCCAACCAGGACCACACATGAGCCAAATTGTGCTTTTCAGAGCCCACGAAATAGTCTGGTTCATGACTTGGCCTGATCAAGGACTCCAACACTCCTGACGTTCATCCATATCCTCGAATGTGCCAAGTTTTCCTGCCTTGGGTCATCGCACATTCTATTCTCTCAGCCTGAATTACTTTTTTCCTCTTTCCTGAGCTAATTAAATCCTCAATTTTCAGATCTCACTTCAATATCACATCTCCAAAGAGAACAAGTCTCCTGATAGTTGCTGCCCATACCCCACACAGGAACCACCAAATATAAGTTATGTTACAAAACAAACAAGATGTATTTGAAAGACACAAACCACTGAAGTGTCTTCCTGAAGCCCAGATAATGATATAAACAGGATAGTAAAGACTAGTATCCATAAAATAAAAGAATTCACTTACAAAAACCATGATAATAAACCAACTCAACAAATATGTAGTTTGTTGTCAATGACAGCAGAATGTGAATTAGTCCAGTTTTTTATTAATATATTATTACAAGCAAAACATTCATATCTTTTCCAGTAACGGAATATACTTTCCTCCCAACATTTTAAAAATCCTCCAATATGAGTTTTTAAAATGACACATCAATTTTAGTCACTTAGCTTAAGGCTCTCTGCTTGACTCTAATATTTAAAACTATAAGTGTTTAAGACCATTTCACTTGAATCATAATTTTTTTTTTTTGGTACCAGGGATTGAACTCAGGGGCACTCAACCACTGAGCATCACATCCCCAGCCCTATTTTATGTTTTCTTTAGAGACAGGGTCTGGCTGAGTTGCTAAATGCCTCACCATTGCTGAGGCTGGCTTTGAATTCGCAATCATCCTGTCTCAGCCTCCCGTGTTGCTGGGATTACAGGCATACACCACTAGCTGGGCCGTAATTTTGTTTTTAACTTGAGACCTACCAAGCAGCAAGTTATAATACATAATGTTCTAATATCTGGATGTTATACCAATACTGAATAGTTAAAATATTTATTGTGCCAAGATAGAAAATAAAGATATTTTCAACTACTAAAACTTAGATTCCTTGAATATACTAATAAAAGCACAAAACCTTTTTTCTACAAAGATGAAACCTCACGAATCTCCACTAATTAAAAAATGAAATAATAAAAATAAAAATTGAGGGGCCAGGGTTGTGGCTCAGTGGTAGAGCACTTGCCTAGCATGCATAAAGTGCTAGGTTGGATCCCCGGCACCACATAAAAATAAAAACAAAATAAGAATAAAGGTATTGTGCCCATCTTCAACTAAAATAATTTTTTTAAAAAAGAATAAAAATTGTATATATATACATACATATGTAATTTAACATATTGCCCTATTGTTTTAAAAGGGTGGGAAGAGCTAGCCTATAATTTTATTTTTATTTAAGTCCAAAAACAATAGCAAAGTACATATTTAAACAATTTAAGCTGAAGTTTAAATCCTATTGCTGAGGCCTGGGGATGTGGCTCAAGCGGTAGCGCGCTCGCCTGGCATGCGTGGGGCCCGGGTTCGATCCTCAGCACCACATACAAACAAAGATGTTGTGTCCGCCGAAAAATTAATTAATTAATTGAAAAATAAATATTAAAATTCTCTCTCTCTCTCTTTAAAAAAAAAAATCCTATTGCTGAATGGTCCATAAGAGAGTAATAATAAATTGTCTACTGAGTATGATAAGAATTAATCTGTACTGAGCATTTCCAATGTGCTAGGCAAACCATAGGAACATTACAGCTAATATTTGGTTTTATTTCCATAAAAATATTTGTGACATAGGTATTATATGATATGGATATATATTGTCTTTTTGTTTGCAGGTTAAGCAGAGTAAGTACCAAGATCATACTCTTAAGAAGTTTTAGATTTAAGCTTTCTACCAGGTCTGTTTCCAAAATCAGGGGTCAATCATAAGCAGTATTACCCACAACTTTTATTCTACCATTGGGAAGGAGCACTAGAGAAAAAAAATCAAATAGAATTTAGAGGGAGGGGAGGGGAGGGGGGATAGTAGAGGATAGGAAAGGCAGCAGAATACAACAGACACTAGTATGGCAATATGTAAATCAATGGATGTGTAACTGATGTGATTCTGCAATCTGTATATGGGGTAAAAATGGGAGCTCATAACCCACTTGAATCAAATTGTGAAATATGATATATCAAGAACTATGTAATGTTTTGAACAGCCAACAATAAAAAATTAAAAAAAAAAAAAGAATTTAGATGCCACCTAAATTGTTGCATTTAACAAGTACAGGGCTGGGGATGTGGCTCAAGCAGTAGTGCGCTCGCCTAGGCATGAGTGAGGCCCAGGTTCGATCCTCAGCACCACATACAAACAAAAGATGTTGTGTCCGCCGAAAACTAAAAAATAAATATTAAAATATTCTCTCTCTCTCTCTCTCTCTCTCTCTCTCTTAAAAAAAAGAGTTCTTTCCTATTAAAAAAAAAAGAAGTACAAGTCATGTCAATTTCCTATATAATTAAAATCAACAAGGCAAATTCTAGAAGGTACAATAGTGGATCCCAAGAGTGAAAACTTAGAATTTTTGTTCTCACTTATCCCTATTAGTCTATGAATTAACTTTGAAGAGCTTAGTTCTCAAGATTTACCTGTTTACCATTTTCCCCCAATAGAAAAAAAATGGCGAATACCTCCCTACCGCTTTACAGGAAAGGTCTGAAAATTGATACTGTCAGAAAAGGCTTTCATTTCTCTGAAGAAAAGATGCTATAAAACACTGCATATTTTTATCTGAAGCAACTAAATTGAATAGCAACAAAAGCTTATTTTAAAGGATTAGGATTGTTACTACTTACAGAATGCTAAATTAAAAACTGAAAATTAGAGGATATAATTCATAATCCATCAGTAAGAACTGTTCAATGGTGGGTTAGCAAAGCTTAAAAATCAAGCACACTCATAAGAACATAAAAAAAAACAACAAAAAGCCAAAAGGCTATCTGCTAGTACAATAAAGTATCTGTAAGATAAAGAAATTTTTCTATTTTTTTTTTCTTTTTTTAGTACTGGAGATTGAATCCAGGGCCTCATACATGCTAGATAAGTGCTCTACCACTGAGCTACATTCCCAGTCCAAATTTTTCCTAATTTGATATTTATCCATGACCTTTATTTATGAGATTAGATTCCTTAACTTTTATTTTTTCCTTTCTTGCTATTGACTCCATTGAGATTTTAGTATTATCTTAACTTTGTTAACATTAAGGCAAATCATTTTTACAAAACAATTCTTATATTTTTACATTCTTATAATGATCAGAATCAATCTATTCTTCCATTCTTTGTTTTAAACATAGTAAAAATAATTTTAACTTATTTATCCTTCTCTGATTTTAAATATTCTCATTTAAAATGTCTATTAAGGACTGGGGATGTATTTCAGTGGTAGAATGCTTGCCAAGAATGTGCAAGATCCAGGGTTTGATCCCCAGCACTGGAAAAAAAAAAATCTATTCAGTTTTGAGATCTAAAACAAAAATATAAAACAAGTCTTTTATTGTTTCTATTATAATTTTACTAAATTTTTCAAAAGCAGCAGAGATGAAAAGAAAGTGGATTTCTCTATTTCTTTATACAAGAACTTTGTTTAAAAATAAATAAGTAAATAATGGAAGAAAAGTACATCTACTATCCATCAAATTGAATGCCTTGCTCACCTTCTAAGGTGTAATAATTTGGCCTGGTCACTAGGGATCCACTTAGTGTCCTGGAAGAAGTAATTAAATAAATGGACCCTTGGGCCCAAAGAAGCTAATAGAGCTGCCTTTTCAATAATAAAACACAGCATTTCATACTGACAACATAGCAGTTAATTTCTAATCTGGAAAATAGGAGCTGCCAGCATTGGCTCTGTTGTTCCTTTCAAATATGCTGTTGATGACTCAGAATTACAGTTCTTTAGTCAACTTACCTATATTCAATTTTAAACTCTTCACTGAGTTTAGATGAAATGGAAAATGGGAAGATGGAAGAGATCTGTTTTTCTAAGCCTCCAATTCCTTTCCCTCGACATCCACACAATTTTTTTCTGCTTATACTTCTCTACATATTTGATCTACTCCGCTTTAAAGAGTAGCAGCCATCCCTGACTCTGGTCCAGGCTGGTGTAACTTTACCAAATAATTTAAGCTTTGGTGCTTCAGGAGGACTAGATGAGTATTTTTTTAATGTAAAATAATGAGACATATTCAATCCAGAGGACCATTTCTGGACCCATGTTCCATGCCTTTTTATGTGGTTGGCTTCTTCTCGTTCCTCAGGTCAGGAGCATACTCTCCTAGAAAGAGACCACCAACTTCCTGTTCACCCATCTTACAACATCACACTCACGAATACACACCCCCGTCAGCTCCACAGAGAAAACAGATACACAGACACACGACACAGGCACACACACACTCCAAGACCAATTACTCTGAGCACTTTTCCTTCATGGTACTCGTCAGAATATGCAATTTTTTTTTTCTCTTTTGGTACCAGGGATTGAACTCAGGGCCACTAGACCACTGAGCCACATCCCCAGCCCTATTTTGTATTTTATGTAGAGAAGGGGTTTCACTGAGTTTCTGAGCACCTGGCTTTTTCTGAGGCTTGCTTTGAATTTGCGATTCTCCTGCCTCAGCCTCCCGAGCTGTTGGGATTACAGGCATGCACCACCACACCTGGAGAATTTTGTTGGCCTCTTCTTATTTATTTTCTGTCTCTGCTACAAATAAATAAACAAGCAAGCAAGCTTCTTGGAAACTGAGAATCCACAAACTCTTATCCACAGATTTATTACTGGAGTCTGACACAGTGCAAAGCTCAGAATATCTTCAAGTATTTATAAAATGCATGAAACTATACTGAATATGGAAACAATTTAAATTTCTTAGTCTGTAATAATTTCCATGTTAGCAGCATGGGTATGTGTGTATAAATAAAATATAATGAACATTTCTTAAACACTTCCTACATGTAGGTCTCATTTAATAAATGTTCTAGATGAATAAATGAGTGATTGAATCCTAGAATTTCAATGCATCACCATAATCAGATAAACCCAACAGAATTCCAAAGACTAAGCTCTAGTCAAATAATGCAGCCTTAATTTAGGCTTACGTTTCTTAATGTGATATTATCAGTTATTCTGTTTCCTTTCACATACGTTGCTGAACAATCATGAACAAAAAATTTACAAAATATATAATTCAATATTTTACATTGCTTTAGTGTAAATGGGCAATTCCCTTTGGTTATATATTTTCAAAGCTAAAAAATCCACAACAAGGGTGAGGGGAATAAAATTCCACTGGATTACACAAAGGGGGATGAAGGGAAGGGAAAGGTAATGGAAATAGGAAAGATAATAGAATTAATTGGACATAACTTTCCTATGTTCATATATGAATACACAATCGGTGTGACTCCACATCTGTGCAAGCAGAAGAATGGGAAGTTGTACTCCATGTATGTATAATATGTCAAAATCCATCTGTCATGTATATCCAAGAAGAATAAATTTTTAAAATCCCTAATCATAACACCTTCAAATTCTCAACAAAACTTTTTAAATGAAAAATTTACTCTTGAGGAGCAAACCAAAAATATCAGGAGGCCACAAAAAAATCTAAAAAATTATACAGCAACCATTATTATTATAAATCATCCATTTTGGATAGCTTTATATGCTGAGTTGTTCTCAGGTACAGGCAAACATAAAGGGAAATAATGAAGTAATGAATAAAGCAGAGGGCACTAGTTAATTCACTGACTTTTCAACCCATCATTAAATTGATAACACATAGATTCACTGGTTGCTTTACATAGTCTTTAAAAAATCATTAAAAATATTTTCATTGCCTTCTATATCACCACCATATTGTACAGGAAAAAGAAGACACCTGGTTCTCACACGTTTCATATCATTCTTCACAGAAACAAATCTCTCTCTACCCTATTTTTGTTTCCAATGAGAACACAGCTGTCTTTCATTAGAGATGTTTAACTTCCTGCCTCTCTATATATGGAGTTTTACATGCTTAACAGAAGATTCTAATACAGTTTTAGCTCCTGCTTGAGATAAATCAAACTCAAAGTGACAAATAAGCAAGTGTCTGCAAGAAGTGGGGGGTTGTCTGATTTAAAACTCCGAGAGGCTTAGAAAGCCTTCAATCTCAGATTGCACAAAATACACATTTTATTCAGCAAGACATGATAGATACTTTATTGCAGGGTTGTTCCTTTTTAAATTCACTAGATGCAACTGAGAATCATCTTAAGCTATAGTATATTAATAAAATTAGCCAGAAATGGGGAAAGAAAAACTAGTAATATTAGTACTATAATTTATCATTTGCTTTAGAAATTTTACAAAAACATTTACTAATCTTAAATTCTTTAGATGGAACCCTTGTTTTCCTTTTTCTCTTCTATTGTACTCGGTACCAAGCTCTTTTCTTCTTGTAGAGTCCAAGCATTTTCCTGATTATTACAGTGCATGATTGTGTATAAATGCAAAGCAGTTTAACATTATGCAGGAGGAATGGTTGATGCACACATTTCACTTCATAGACTTAACTTATTACCATCCTGCTGCTTGATGAAAAAGTCATATTATTTGTTGCAAGAGCTTTGTTCTTCAGTGAGTGTACTCTTTCTTTGATCTCTCCAGATTAATCACTTGTAATAATATTTTGCCTTTTTGGTTATCTGTAGATGTATCAAATCTCCCTGATAAACTATTATACACTTTTTAAAATAATTCACTGGTTACAATTTCTGCCTGACCAAAATTTCTAAAATTCAACATTTGGCAGCTACTAGTTATAAACAATTTAGGCAATAATTATCAATAAGTGCAATAACTGCTTGGCTAAAATCGGTTGGGAACAGGATCTCATCTATTACATAGAATTAACAAAGGAAATGCTACCTTCTAAGCAAAGACAATAGCAAACACCTCCTCAAGAAAGTAGTAAAGCCGGGTGCGGTGGTGTATGCCTGTAATCCCAGTTGCTCGGGAGGCTGAGGCAGGAGGATCACAAGTTCAAACCAGCCTCAGCAATGGTTTGGCGCTAAGCAACTCAATGAGACCCTGTCTACAAATAAGATACAAAATAGGGCTGGGGATGAGGCTCAGTGGTCAAGTGCCCCTGAGTCCAATGCCCAGTACGCCCCCCATACACACACACACACACACACACACACACACACACAAAGAAAAAACAGGATCAACTGGCATCGTGTGCCACTTGACATGATACACTGAAAAGGATTTACCTCACCACGAAGATAGTACTCCTGACAAAAACGAACAACCTAAATCTAATCATGAGGAAAAAATCAAACACAAATTTAAGGGCTATTACATGAAACAAATGGTCTGTTCTTTTCAAAACATCATGGAAAACAGAAAGATTGAAGAACTTTCCAGATTAAAGACTTTAGAGACAGAACATTAAAAACAATATGTAATTCTGGATTGATGCCTGGGCAGTTTTCTTGTTTTTCTCTAAAGGACATTATTGGAATAACTGGAAAATTTTGAATATGAACCATACATTAGGTAACTTGCATTGTATTAATGTTAAAATTCCACATTTCATGATTAAGCTGTTATACATGAAACTGTCAGAGTATATACACTATAGATATTTAGAGATTGTGATGGTTAACCTTGGTTGTCAGCTTGACTGGATTGAGAGATGCCTAGAAAATGGGTAAAGTAAACGTCTCTGGATGTCTTTGAGAGTGTTTCCAGAGATGATTGGCATGTGGGTGTGCCAACCGAGGAGGGAAGACACATGCTGAATGTGGGCAGCACCATCCCAAAGGCTGGGATCCTGGAACAAAAAAGCAGAAGAGGAGGTAAGCAAGCGCAGGCACACACACACAAATGCAATTCTTATTGAGCAACTGTGCTTTTGCTGTGGCCATGGCCTGTGAACACCAGACTCCAGGTTCTTCAGGCTAAGAACAGGGACTCACATCCATGACCCTCTAGGGAGCTTCCAGGACTTCAGCCTCAGGCTGGGACTGCTTCATTGGTCCTTTTTCTCTGAGGCCTCCAGCTTCTTGGACTGAGCAGCTAGTGGTTTCCCCAGCTCGACAGTCTGCAGATGGCTACTGTGGGACCATTCAGCCTCTGATTGTGTAAGCCAATCCAATAAATCCCCTCTTATAATTATATATGAATTTTATTGGTTCTATTCCTCTAGAGAACTCTACCTAAATGTACAGGTGAAGGTATATAAATATACAGGGATAGGTATGTTGGTAGATAGGTAGATAATGTGGACAGCTCATAGAGAGATAAAGCAACTGTGAGAAAATATTGGCAACTGGAAAACCTACTTGAAATGAATATAGATGCTCATTGTTTTATAACATGTTCTATTACTGTTTTATAAGTTTCAAATTTTTCAAGATGAAAAATAATAATTTCTGCAAATCATGTCACAGAAACAAAGTGTGCTTGAAAATATTTAGTACTGACAATATAGTTCAATGTTTGTTAGAGTCTGTAAACAAGTCAGGATGGCGCCTGGCATTTTGCCAGAGAAATGTTAGAGTCTGTAAACAAGTCTGGATGGCGCCTGGCAAAATGCCAGAGGGAGTGGTTTGTGAAGTAATACCATCTAGCTATTAAGTGTGGAGATTCCTTATTGGTTGACTGCAAGCCGTTAAGTGTGGAGATTCCTTATTGGTTGACTGATGCATCTAGTTTATGCTAATTAAATAAGCTGTGTGGAATGTATAAATACTGCTCCTGTCCTGCAATAAACGGCTCCCACTCCTGCTGTATCAACGTACACAAGTTATTCGTCACCCCCCGGTTATTTTGCTGCAGCAGCCGGACTGCAGCAAATGTTGAAGAAAAGGTAACAAATCCACTAAGTTACAGAATGCTTGATTTTTCAACCTTGACTTCTTCAAGAATCTTTGTTTCTGTGATATTATTTCCTGTACATTTAGGGAGAAGTCATTAACACATTCCTGGGTATGTTTCATTTTTCATCCTCACTCTTGATTTGGTTTCCAAAGAAAACCACCTTCACTAATCCTGGTTCTTCACTCTTCTCTGCAAAGCTATTGTCATTTCTTGGCTAACTTTCCTATGAATCCTTATAAATTGCCTTAATTATGAGAAGCAAATATTTTTTTCTAGGAAAAAAATCTCACTCATTTTCTTCTTTTGCATTTTGGATTAATAAAGGATGGGTGAGAAATATGCAAAGGGAATCAGAATATGCTCTCCCTTCGCAAGAGCTAATTATGGTAGCAGGGTGTTTTACCTAGCAGGGAAGGAGGTGAACTTCAATGTGAGCCATCATCATTATAAAGATGAAAACTTCCCCAAACAGCCATGTGTGCACTGGTATAAATTGGACAAATGACTAGTAGATCCCAAAATACTTTTCTACTAAACTCCAACCTCTAACCAGTAATGCTTGATAAGCAATCCCCCTAATCCTTAGACATACTACAGTATAAAAAGTTTCACAGGCTAGGGTTATGGCTCAGTGGTAGAGCACTCACCTAGCACGCGTGAAGCACTGGGTTTGATCCTCAGCACACTTAAGAAAAATAAGTAAACAAAATAAAGTATTGTGACCACCTATAACTAAAAAAAATTTAAAAAAAACATTTCACATTATACTAGGCAGATACTATGTTTCCTAGATCTAGAAAAAAATCTTAATTCTTTTAATTTTTAATTAATAATAACTTTTTAAATTTTTCCAATTTTTTTTGTACCAGGTATTGAACCCAGGGGCATTTAACCACTGAGCTGCATCTCCAAGCCTTTTTTTGTATTTTATTTAGAGACAGGGTCTTGCTAAGTTGCCAAGGCTGGCTATGAACTTGCAATCCTCCTGCCTTAGACTCCTGAACTTCTGGAATTACAGGCGTACATCACCACACCTGGTAACTTTTTAATTTTTTTTTCATTTTTACACAGTAGTTCTCTTTTTAATTTTTTTGAGGAACCCAACTTTTTTAATTTTTAAGGGAGATAAATTACACAGTTCATGAGAAGCTACTAGTGTCCATTACATTAACAACACCTACATATGTTAAATATTATTTTATTATTCATTTTTGCTATTTTTTGCTCTGTCTGCCTGACCTCAGAAATATTTTTCTTTCCATTCCCTTGCTTTTTTAACAGCTCAGTCTTCAAAAGCACATGCAGAAATCTATGTCATCCTGATAATCCAATAAATTCCATCTACCAAATTTTAAGTCACAATTTGGATGTCCCATGTTTATATCAGCCAGTTTTATAATCAATCACTCTACATTTGCAATTTGAGCAAACTTAGTGCTTTTTTTTTTTTAAGCAAGCTGGCAGCCCTTTTGTTGGTCCAACTCTGGAAACTTGGCAGGCTTTCTATCTGTCGGATTATAGTCTGCTCTATTTAATGTAAACCCAGTAGATTGTTGTATTAATGGCTCCAACTTTGTTCACACCTCTCCAAACCCATGGCCTCCCTTAACTGGATAATTCCCCTCCCACACTGATGCTTATCTGGATTTAGCCATATGACTTGTTACTTGCTTATAACACTAGAAAATGCTACAGAAAGAGACTTCAAAAGTATTTGTATGTTGGGGCTTGCCCTCTCTGGTTGTTTGGAACCCTGGCCATCTCCACTGTGGGAGTCACCCCTGGCTAGTCAGCTTGACAACTGAAGATACTGTGCCAGGTTCCTTGTTGCCCCTTTTAACAGCCAGCCAAATCCTGACACACAGCCTTTCCACCAAGTGTTAAAGGCCACAGATACATGAACCATCCCAACCAAGGCTAGTGGAAGTTCTACTCTGCAGAGCCCAGCCCCAATTTTCCAACCCACATACACAAATGATAGTTTTAAACTGAGTTGGAGGATGCCTTATATTTCAACAATAGAAAACTAAAAAGAGAAGTTGCTACCCAGAAATGGAGTGATTCTGTAGTTAAAACCAAAAATATGGCATTTTGACTTTGGAATCAGGTGACTGGTGGACACTAGGAAAAAACCATGAAGGAAAAAAAAATGATGAGCAAATTGTTTGCAGAGGCAGCAAAAGTAGTAAGTGACCTGAGTTAGGCCGTTAAAGAACAATGAGGGTCAGAAGACACTGGGAAAAAATACATTGTTCCTGGGCTGGGGTTGTGGCTCAGATGTAGAGCGCCTGCCTAGCATGCGTGAGGTGCTGCGTTTGAGCCTCAGCACCACATAAAAAATAAATAAAATGAAGTTATTGTGTCAATCTGCACTAAAACAATATTTAACACACACACACACACACACACACATTGTTCCTATGGCCAAACTCCCTAGTCAGTAAAAAATTGTAACATTAAGAAATGGCATCAGGGTCAAGATCAAATCATAGTGTCACTACAAACTCCTTTAAGAACTCTAAAAGTTTTAAGATAATACATAATAGTCGTTCCCAGAAAAAAAATGACGTTTAAAAAATGTAAGCTTGTTTTTTTCTAGGAGACTGACGCATCAAAGCAAAGTAGACCTTATCAATAAGAACTGTAGCTGTGGCCAGGGACAGTGGTACAAGCTGGTAATCCCAGGAACTCAGGAGGATGAGGCAGGAGATGGTAAGTTTGAGGCCAGATTTAGCAAGACCCTGTCTCAAAATAAAAAAGTAAAAAGGACTGGGATGTAGCTCAGTGATAAAATGCTCCTGGGTTCAATCCCCAGTCCAAAAAAAAAAAAAAAATGTGGATGTGGCTTCTAGCATCTAGATCAGCTTCATAGGAAGCTCTTGAAATGTTGAAATCAATAGTATGGAAATAAAGCATCACCATCTTGGACTGAAATGTTCACATCACAAAAAGGTCTGTGGGCCTCTAACTTTTTACAGGAATGGAGGCTGAAGAAGATACTTAGTGGCATTCACAGGTCATTTCTCCGAGGGCAGAATTGAGAACTAAGACAAACTAGGGTACCAAACCCAGAGAATAGTAGAAAACAAGGGACTGGAAAAACACTCCCAGGTGGCAGAATCTCACCCCAATAAAGGAAAATTTCCTCACCTTAAAATCTAAGCTTCTGGAAACATCTGCCTGGCTGGATTTCAGAATTTCTATAAACAAGTACATGCTATGTATCTCCCATTTAAATGGTAGTGTCTGTTGTAATTCTCATGTTCTTGTTTAATCACACTGCGTGTTACAACTTGTCTTCTTAACACAACTGGATCAAGAGGCCCTGCATCCAAAAAGTCATTTCCAGATATAAGTTTGAACAAGAGATACTGAACCTTAAGCATGATGCTGTGGCTGGATGATATTTAGGAGGGTTGGAAGGGAGGAAGTATATTTTGCAGGTAGAAAGGATATAAATCATTAGGGCCAGAGGTCTTCTGTGGTAAGATGTGGCAGTAATAGAACCCTAATGATTCACACCTACTTGTGTCAATGCCCTTAGTCATTTCCCGTCCTCTGAAGTTGGTCATGTAACTTTTTTCCACTAAAGAAAAAAACTGCAACAAAATAGTAGTGGAACCTAGAAAACTGCTCCTACATTGAGGTTTGCCTCTTTGGCTACTTCGAATGACCATGAGGACAAGCACCGGCTAGCCTGCTGGATGATAACAGACGCCTGGCCCAGTCACCTCTGTTGCCCCAGCCAATAACCAACCAACCCCCAGAAGTGCAAAAAATTGAGTGCCCAACACTCACAGATGCACAGATGAACCTTGTCAACCAGCTAAGCCCACTCAGACTACCTCCCAACAAACAGCAAGCCTAATAAGTAAATGGTTGCTTTAAACCACTACATTTATAGTGTGCCATAGCAAAAATAATATGCTAGTTCATGATAGCAAAGGATAGCCCCAAAACCAAATCCAGCCCACCTCTTGTTTTTGCAAAGCTTACAAGCTAAGAACTTTTTTTTTTTGGCTTTTAAAATAATTGGGAAAAATTAAAAGGAATATACTACTTTGTGACACGGGAAAGTTATATGAAATTAAAATCTGGGTCCATACATAAGTTTTATTTGAACACACTGCACTTGTATGTTTGCATGGAATCTATAACTACTTCTGTGTATCAGTGGCCAAGCTGAATAGCTGCGGCAGAAAGTACACTGCCTGCAAAGCCTGAAGTATTTACTATCTGGCTTTTACAGAAATAGTTTGACAGTCTCTGTTCTAGCTATGGATCACAGTTGTTTACATGTGGTCAAAAATGACACAGCCCAAGTTTGGCGTGAACGAGGAAAGAGGGTGTGCCACGTCTTGGCAACCCGTGCACAAGCTTCAGGCCACTATCCACACCCACCTGAGAAGGCCCACACATACTTAAGCTCAGTGAAATCCTGTGGGAAGACAAGGGCGCACTACCAATGACCAAGGGCTCTCTAGCAGTGAGTGAGAATGGGTAGAGAAGCAAACAAGGCACAAGAGACCCAAGAGTCCACACAAGGAAGGCATTTGGCATTTGGGTGGAGTCATCAGTCACTCTCCCCCCTCCCCCTTCCAACCTGCAGCTGTAGCAACACAAGTATTGACAGAACTCTGGATTTAGAAAGGCAACAGTTATCTACTGCAGTGAGGAAATCTAAGCTTACATCAAAACAAGCAAGCTACTAAGATTTCTAATCTCACTGTAAATACTCCACAAGCATAGACATGGTGAAGGAGAAGACAGCACGCTAGAGATGAATGACTAATACAACTTTTATGGGCTCCGTTTCATTATTTCCATGGTAGTGTCCTTGCTTACTCATGGTTCAACGTGTTCTTTTTACTGACTCTTCCTTTTGATGACCCCACAAAAACAAAACGTGATTGAAACTTTAAAATTGAGTCTGACCGGCAATGAGGAAAAAAGGAACCAGGATGTTTGCCACCGGGTGCTCTATGTCCCATTATGCCTGGTCTATTCTCTGACAATCCACTGTTTTAGGTATGAAAATAAAAGCCAGCAAGAAAGGACAGTTAGACATAAAATGAGAAAAAGAAAAATCCAAGGAGGAGAGAACAAACACCAGCAAGCCAAAATCCTATTGTGACCCCTTTACTTGTGATCAGAAATCGTACAGAACAATTTCAGCTCCTAGAGGATGGCAGAAATTCATTCTCCATATTCCCAAATTCAGGAACCACCAAGAGATCTATGAGGACAAAGAGAAGCACTAAAGATTAGAACCAAAGTTGCCAGAGACTTTGAAATGCATTGGCCACATAGGTACCTGTAATGTTTTCTTTCCTCTCTCTCTCTGTTTTTTTTTTTTTTTTTTGGAGTGGGGGGGCGGGGTGTACTGGAGATTGAATCCAGGGGTGCTTAACCACAGAGCCACATTCCACATTCTCAGCCTTTTTTATTTTTTATTTTGAGACAGGGTCTCACTACGCTGCTTAGAGCCTTGCTAAATTGCTGAGGTTGACTTTGAACTCAAGGTCCTTCTGCCTCAGCCTCCCAAGTCACTGGGATTATCTGCAATGTTTTTTAATCTTTAGAAAGAGCAGTAAGATTCTGAGTGAAGTAGCTACATTTGCCTTATTTTAAATTAAAGCTATTTACCGTATTCAGTGGTGCACGCCTATAGCTTCCCAGCTATAGGGGAGGCTGAGGTAGGAGGATCACAAGTTCAAGGCCAGCCTGAGAAATTTAGGAGCATCCTATGTCAAAATAAAATAAAAAGGACTGGAGATGTAACTCAGTGGTAGATCATTTGCCTAGCATGTGTGAGGCCCTGGGTTCCATCCCCAGCCCCTCTATATGTACACACACACACACACACACACACACATCATGTGTGAGGCCCTGGGTTCCATCCCCAGCCCCTCTATATGTATACACACACACACACACATCTATATCTATACATAGATATATAATCTGTTTTTATTATCATAATGCACAGAATATTATAAATGATATACATGATAAAGTATTAATATTCCTTCCTATCCTATCAGAGCAGACCAGCCAACCAATCACATTCTGCCTGTTAGCACAGCACTGCTTATTTTAAACAAAACTTTAAAAAGGTTTCCACTCATGAGGTGGACATCATTACCCTAGATACATGTAAGACTGTACATAGGGTATGACACCACATTGTGTACAGCCAGAGAAATGAAAAGTTGTGCTGTAATCGTGTACAATGAATCAAAATGCATTACCTAATTAAATAAATAAATAAAAAGGTTTTCACTCTTTTCATTTCTAATGATATCTTAAAGTCACCTCATACTTACAACCAGAATCTTAAAGCAGTGAACAACAACTAAATTTTACTAGAGTTTTTGTGAGAAAGCCAAGAGAGGAGTTATATAATAGAGGACACAACACATCTTTGAAATAATTTCCCTCCTACCGCAATCTCTTTCCTTCGAAATCCCTCATATTCTACCTCCCCCACTTCCTTGTCACCAGAATCTTCTCTTTTCTCCTAAAACTCTGATTTCCTTGTTTTTTGTTTTTTGTTTTGTCCCTGTTTTCTTTGAAGAAATGTCTCCAATGTGTACCTTTACCAGTGAGACCCCTCCACAAACCAAAGTAATAAAAATGTTCCTGGGATTACCTGGCCTCTTTAAAGAATGTAAAAAAAGGATAGAAGTATCGGGAGAGAAGGCAGAAAGGTGTAAATAATAATGATTTAACACATCCCAGTCGATAACATGATAATACTGTGGGCAACTGTATCTTAAAAGAGGTATAGTGTGAACTATAGCACCTGTTTAAATTTATTACAGAAAATCACAAAAGTACTAAAGTGTCAATGGGAACTATTTTCTAAGGGTATTTCTTTTTATTTACATTATATCTTATAATATGTTACAAAGATAACATATTTCACCGGAGTTAGGTTAGCTTTTGTGGTTTCTGATTTTATGGCACTTCTAATATCAAAGGAAAATTCCTGATAGAAGAAGGTTAGCATTCAGAGACTACAGAGCCACCTGAAGTGCTTTCCACTGTATGGAAAGTATTCTATAGCATTCTTCATGATACAAGTTGCTAATAGGCTGGGCATGGTGGTGCACGCCTGTAATCCCAGCAGCTCAGGAAGCAGAGGCAGGAGGATCATGAGTTCAAAGCCAGGCTCAGCTAAAGCAAGGCACTAAGCAACTCATTGAGACCCTGTCTCGAAATAAAATACAAAATAGGGCTGGGGGTGTGGCTCAATGATCGAGTACCCCTGAGTTCAATCCCTGGTACCCACACACAAAAAAATGAGTTGCTCATAGTGAAATTCTCCAATAGCGAACTGGAATAAAAGGCCTAAAGCATAATAAAGGATTGAGCACAATTCAGCAAGATTTCATCCCACTTCCTGAAGCACACTTTAACCTACAAGTGTGTACCATTGTTAAAAACGAATTTATCACACACTGTATGGGTGAAAAGTGCTTAGGCTGAATGCTCCCTCTGCTTTCTAGAGGGCAACAAGGAGATGCTGAAGTGGATTTCCTTCCTGAAGGCTACAATGACCAGGAAACACCACAAAACTCTGCTGGATGAAGCTTAGCTTCTCCTTGGTAATGCTTCCCACAGTTTCAGACTGGAGGGGATGGGGAGATTTTTCAGGTTGTTCATTATTTTGTTAAATGTTTTCAAGATATAAACATCAATTCTAGATCAGAGAAGATGACTTATTCCGAAATGTAAAAATAGGGAAATTTATAGAATAAGATAATGAAGCACAAAGTATTCTTAAATGTTTTTAGGCAATGGTATTTTATTAAAAGTACATTCAATGAGGTGTGGTGGCAAATGCCTAGAATCTCAGCAACTCAGGAGGCTGAAGCAGAAGTATTACAAGTTCAAAGCCAGCCTAGACACCTTAGCAAGAATTGTCTTAAAATAAAAAATGTTTTAAAAGGGCTTGGAATATAGGTCAGTGGTCAAGCACCCCTGTATTCAATCCTTAGTAGTGCAAAAAAAAAAAAAAAAAACTGTGTGTGTGTGAATGTGTGTGTGTATAATATTGACTAAATTATTAATATGTTTCAATAGCCTCATAAATTTTGGTTTAACACTTTGTGACAGGATTTGAAGGTCTGCTTCTAATTTTTTGACATCTTAAAATTATATGATTTCTCATAAACATGTCATTCTCAAATCAAAAAAAAAAAAAACCTTTTGGCTGAACTTACTAAATTATGGAGCAAATTTTTGTTTGTTTGTTTGTTTGCAGGGCTGAGGATTGAACCTCGGTATCACATATCCTAGGCAAACACTGAGTTCCATTCGCAGCCCACAAAGCTCATTTTTTAAATCTCACTCAAAACTATGATGAAATTGGTGACATACAGCCAATAGATTTCCATCTTTCTCTAACATTCAACAGTTGTTAAAAACTAATCACAAATATGTTCAAACACATGGAAACTCTCAATTTGGAAGATTTAAAAACAGATTTTTAGATTCTGTTGGCAGATTTTTTGTGTGTGTGCCAAAGTAAGTGATTTCCTTACTTTTCTACAAAGTCATATAACAATGGAAATACTTTCTATTATTTGGTTTAAAATGCTCCCTTAAAAAGCAGGGTGGGGGGTAACTTCTCTTTTTGTGAAGCTTGCTGCTATTCTGTGAGTACAGAGTGAGTATGTATGTTCTACTAAGAAGTATTCCACTCACGTCACTTAGAAAAGGTCAGCAAACTTGGAATCTTGTATTATAGAAAAGAAATATGCATTATTTGTTTTTAATGTGACGACTCCTCAAAGTGTTTTGTCCCTAAATAATCCATTGTATTTAGGGACAAAGAGATTGTAAGGCACAAGAGATTTTCATTTCTTAACAAACATTGGGAATATTCTATTATTTAATAATTCATAGATTCCCTGGATGGTCACATGTAAGCGGTGTTGTTCTCTTAAGAGAAGTTCAACCCCTTCTATTAAGAAGGTCCCTTCTATTTGAAGGATAATATGTCCTATGAATCTCATGAGCACCTTATATACAGAATATTAATAATAGTCAAGTTTAATTTCATTATAATTTTTGGACCAAGAAAATGTTAGTTCTAATATGTTCTTCAGACTT
The DNA here is from genome assembly GCF_021218885.2 of Marmota monax. Lineage (NCBI taxonomy): Eukaryota > Metazoa > Chordata > Mammalia > Rodentia > Sciuridae > Marmota > Marmota monax. Next base: position 6,871,256 of record NW_026693933.1, on the reverse strand, counting down.
GACAATAAATTTCTTGAGCACTCCCTGGGTGTGAATCAAAGTAATGGCCTTAGGCAGTCATTCTGACAATACACTTGGCATGTGAATTACTCCCAGGACCTTAAACCCATGCTCATCCCAACATACCAAATCAGAATCTCTACAGGAGGTGGGAAAGTACCAGCAGGGTAACAATAGGTCACTTCAGTTGTTTCTCACTACGATGTGAAAAAACCATTCCAAAAAGAAGTGGCTTCAAATGATTTTTGTCTTGAAATTCTGTGAATTTGCTGGACCACAGAGGGCCCTCCAAATCTATCAGGGTTTAGCTCAGCTTCCAAATTTAGGAGTCATTTGGCTTCAAGGATGTCGTGCAGTTTCCTTAGAGATCTTGAGGCCCACGGTTTGCAGGATTATGTCATTTTCCTAAACCCTGAATTTCAATCCTGTAGTTATGTAGAGGAATGTTAAGAACTGAGCGTGGCCAAGGACCATTCAGCATCTGCTCTCACTCAGTTCAGTTGCCCTGTACTTGTCACAACTGAATTTCATAGAAAGAATTACATGCTGTAGATCAAAGGTCAGAAACTGAAAACCTACAAACAATGACAGATGTATTTACTTCCGTCTAAACATTTTTTTAAAAATCAAAATTAGTTGCCAACACTTAAAAATACTACAAATTCCTTAAGAAAAAAAAGAACTAGGGAAACATAATTCTGAACTTGCATTCCCATGTGACATCACAGTCCTCAAATTGAATATGGACCTCTCCCTGTGGACAGAATGTGTGCCCTACAATTTGCCGTGGTCCCCTCTCTTCTCTATTGCCTTATTCCTGAATGCTTATCTCATTTACATTATCAACATGGCTTTGGAAGTAATAGATTTTTTTAACCCCAAAAGTATTATTTGAAAAGTTAACTGGAAGCCAGACATGGTGGTGCATGCCTGTAATCTCAGTTATTCAGAAGGCTGAAGTAGAAGGATCACAAGTTCAAAGACAATCTGGGAAACTTATTGAGACCCTATCAAAATAAAAAATTAAAAGGGCTCAGTGGTAGGGCACCCCTGCATTCAATCCCAAGTACTGCAAAAAAAGAAAAAAAAATGACTGGAAGATTCATTTATAAACATCACAGCTCTACTCTAAGTCTAGAGCTCTCTGATATGCAACCTGAAACATTTTGATATTTTGATACCAGTGCATGCACCAACACTACAAATTCAAACCATTTTTATTTGTCCTTGTTGTTTTAAAAAACTATCATAATAGGCTGGGGATGTGGCTCAAGTGATAAAGCACTCGCCTGGCACACGCAGGGCACTGGGTTTGATCCTCAGCACCACATAAAAATAAAATACAGATGTTGTGTCCACCGAAAACTGAAAAATAAATATTAAAAAATTCTCTCTTTCTCTCTTCTCTCTCTATCTAAAAAAACTATCATATATTAAGAATAATAATAACATTTGTAAAAAATCAAGCTAACAAACTTTTTCATATTAGCATTGTGTTTGGGACTTTTTCTCCCCATGGTTGAAAAGAAAAAAAAGAGAGAAAAGAAAAGTCCCTGAAATTATTCAAAGGGCAAAAAAGCAGAAAGAGCAAAATATGCAGTTTTGCTTTTTTCTATGACCTAACTATTCTATTAAGGGACCACTGTCATCATCATTAAATCTAAAACAAAACATAAGTGTTTGTCTACTTCTTAATATAAAAGGCATTAATATAGTTTCTGTGCTTACCAGAACTGTTACTCATACACAGTTAATATATATTTTTAAGTATAGTAATAGCCAGAAGAACGCTCAAATTGGGGTAATCAGAAGATGCCTAGGTTTAAATTCAAGCTCTACCAGTTGCTTTCAGGAAGACTTGGGAAGGACAATTTACCTCCACATAAATCTGCTTCTTTATTAGTAAAATGATATGGTTTGGGGCTCAAAATTTAACAACTGACTAATTTTTTTTTCAGTGCTGGGGATTAAACCCAGAGCCTTGCATGTGCTAGGCAAGCACTCCACCCCTGTGCTACATCTTGGGCCTAATGCTTATGTTGTAAGATTTTATAATTTATTATTCTAAAGAAATCTCCCAATATGATTTCTGTATGAATCTCCCAAATGGAGTTAGCTACTAACCCTTCAGGAATTGAATGTAGCTATTCATCTACTTTGACTTCCTCAAAGAAGAGCTCTTCCTGTAAGTTAGTGGTCTTATTAGAAAAGGGCACAGAATTTAAAAATAGGGCATTGGGGAGCAAAACATTGGCATTAGCATAAATTAACATTAAGGTCTAGTGTGAGATTTGAGGAGCCGTGGTCTGGGTGGAGTTCCAGGGCATCTCAGCGGGAATAACCAGTCTTTAGCATTAGTGGCTTTGTACTGATGAAGGAGGCATTTGGCTATATGTGATTTTTACACATCTGTCAACTAAATCAGAGCTCCAAATGAAAAATCTGGCACACAGAAACATTATGGGGATTTGTGAGTCCCCCTGGAGAATTTTGGGTCCATAAACCAATGAATAGATTACTATTACACATAAATAGAGTATGTTCATCTGTGACAGATATAATTTTGCTCTGGTACTCTTTGTGTCATGTTGCAGAAAACTACACTCACTGTCTTCAGGCCAGCTTTTAAAAATGTTAAGAGTAAATTATTAAGTACGGGAAAAAAATCTACAGAATAAAGAACGGAACCATGTTCGAGAAGTCCTAAATGCAATCTCTATCAGTATCATTCACTGTGATCTTCCAGTTTGTCCACCAACTCTAGTCCTAATGTAAGTACTTTACAATAGTCAAGATCTCATTCATCCTTCCAGCAAACCATGACCTAGAATTTATTAGTAAGGAAAGTGAGACACTGATTGTAACTTACCTAATGTCATACAGAGAGTTGATCTAGGTGCTGCTAAATCTAAACCAAAGTGTTCTTTCCACTATGCCATAAAATCTTCTTAATCCATGAAATGACAACATGGTAACTCTTTAATAAGTTTTGAATTTCATTTACACATTCAGGAAACACTTATTTATAACTTGGATGGGTCAAATAAAATGTGGGCATAAAAAAAGAAAAATTTATTCATGTGTCTCTAGAAGATTAAGAAACGATGGCAAAAAGATATGTCACATCCTTTAGAAAGCACTATAGTATCAAGCGCTATAGAATCTTTCCTTTGTCTGATAGTACAGGCAAAGCATGCACCCCAGGCTTTGGGAATACCTTTTAAGGAAATTTTTAAAGGTCTTTATAAACATTGTTCAGGAATTTTTTATATAATGGCAGTAAAATTATGGAAAATACTGTTAGCATTTTGGGAAATATCGTATATCTAATTTTAAGGTTTAATGAAATCAGACTAATGTCCCCCCTTTTATTTGAAATAAAATATTTGTGTTGCCCACCTTCTACTTTGTTGTCCAAACCCGGTGATTTGACTTAAAAACAAAGTTGTGCATCTGTAATGGAAGAACATCCATCTGCAATGGAAGAGATCACCTTAGTGGGAACAAATTACCAGTTATAGCCCTCTCAAATTCCACCTGCCTACCTAGTGTATCTACAATTCTTGTTTTCTCTTCATATTGTGTTTGTAGCTACTGCAATTTGGGGTCATCAGAGGAAAATATCAGAGCAAGCAACCACAAAAGTTGTGACCTAGAGAAGATCAGAGCTGAATAGAAAGAGTCATATTCCTGGGATCTAGAGACTTCACTATGCCCAGCAGTACTAATTGAACAGTGATATCGCTGATATCTCAGCAAGTGTGTCCAGGGCTCCTTGAAGATGTAATCTTTTGTTTGAAGATGGGTAACTTCCTTCCAAGTTTGAGCATTTTGAAAAAGTACATTGCTGACATCTTAAGGTATTTTTACATTTACAGATTGATACACTTTTTTTTTAAGATTTTATACTGATAACCAGAAATATTTCTACAAAGAGATAGAATTTTTATATTTTGGCTTAAATTTATGTTTTTAAGTTAAACAACTGAAAATGAAATCCTCCCATTGTAATATTGGGATCTGGATTTTAATCTTCTTGCCAATTTAACAATTAATGACTCTATTTAGCAATAACATAACTAAAAGCAAAGTGCTATGGCACTACCCTTATCTTCCCCCTTTCCCCATGTTAAAGACTAAAACAACACATTTCCCAAGTTAATAGTCTCAATTTAAGGCCAATTTTACTTTTTTTTTTTTTTTTTTTTTTTGCTACTAGGAAATGAATCCAGGAGCACTTAATCACTCAGCTACATACTCAGTCCTTAATTATTTTTATTTTTTATTTTATTTAGAGACAGGATCTCACTAAGTTACTTAGGGCCTCGCTAAATGACTAAGGCTGGTTTTGAACTGTAATCCTCCTGCCTGCCTCAGTCTCCTGAGACAATGAGATTATAGGTGTGTGCCACCACACCCACACCTGGCCCAATTTTACTTTTAAAGAATTTAAGCAGAACCTGAGACCAAAAAAAAAAAAAAGAAGAAGAAGAAGAATTTTAAAATTAGGCTGATGATATAGCTCATCACTTGCCTAGCACAAGGCCCTGGGTTCAATCCCTAAAAGCTAAAAAAAATAAATAAGTAAAAAATTACAGAATCATAAAAAGTTACAAAATAGCACCTTACATAACTAATATAATATCAAAACTAGGAAGTTAACATTGGTACAAAGTACACTGTTATCAGATTTTGCCTGTTTTGCCAGGTTCTTGTTCATGTGTTTCTGTATGTGATTCTATACAATTTTATCATAGGAAGGGTGTAACTACCACTAGAATTAAAGTACTGATCTGTTTCATTACCACAAGGATCCCTCTTGGTAACATTTTATAGTTGGATCCCTCCTTCTCCCTCCAACCACTGTTCTTATCCCCTGGAAACCACTAATCTGTTCTCCATCTTTAAAGTTTATCATTTGGAGAATATTATATAAATAGATTAATCCAATATGTAATCTTTTGTTTGCCTTGAAATCCCTCCAACTTGTTATATCTTTATCAAGAACTGATTCCTTTTTGTTGCTGAGTAGTATTCCGTGATGGAAAGCACAGTTTGTTTCATCATTAATTCACACATGAAGAACATCTGGGTTGTTTCCAAGACTTGTTATTACAACTAAAGCTGCTTTGAATATTCTCCTGCCAAACGATTCTCAGAGGATTGCACCATTTTAGAATCCTACCAGTGAGTGGTCCAGTTTCTCTGCACCCTTGCCAGTATTTGGTGTTATCCCTATCTTCTTTTCTTTTTAGCCATTATACTACTAACTGGAGTATGTACTTCATTTACTGTTGAGCTTTTGAGAGTTCTTTATCAGATACGTGGTTTGTAAACGGTTTACCAATGTTGGCTTTCAGGCTGTAGCTTGTCTTTTCATCTTAACAGGATCCTTCATTGATGAAAAATTCTTAATATTGAGGAAGCACCATTTGTTCATTTTTTTATGTTTGAGGGATTGTGTTTTTGGTGTCATAACTAAGAATTTCCATGCAGTCCTAGGTTCTGGAGCGTGTCTCCTGGTTTCTTCTAAATGTTTGTGCTTTGTTCCATACCCCATGTGTTAATGCTTTCACCCTAATTCATGTCCCATATATTTAGTGTCTTATCAGAAAAAGAATGATACACTTGAACAGATCATTGGGAAAACTTAATAAAGGGATCATTCACAAAGGTGTGTGAAGAGGGAAAGACAAACCATGGGAAGAGCACCCCAGGGCTTAGAAACAATGGGGCCACTTCTAGGGCTGAAGGAGCAAGAGCTAGAGGAGGTTCACAGCACCTATTGCAAAGTCCCTATGGCAGGAACAGTTGGCCTCCTACCAACCTCCCAGGAAGGGAGCTGGAGAACACATAAATTCACTCTCTGATCCCTCACCTGTTGTCACCAGAGACCAAAGAAGCATGTTCACACAGTTCATAAAGGACTTGGATCAAGAAGTTGGGTTTTAGGGAAGGTATTAGAAATACTACATTTAAATTGTTTAATGAACAAACATAAATAAAAAGTAAACAAGAAGAGAACCAGAAATGTGAAATCAGAAATTCCACTGTCAATTTGTTACACATCTCTGATTGGATCATGTGCGTGGATTTGCTGCATTATAAATAAACTATGTAAGGAAATGCTTACACAAATAGCAAAGAAAGAACTTCAAGCCTTGCTGAAGCTACTCACTAGCTACTATGTTTTTCTTCCCTCAAAAGGCAAGCAATCCTCCTCAGGGAGGTGTAATAGCATTGCCTTCCCCACACTTTCTGAACTGTCAAGTAGTAATTAACTTGGATAGGGGAGCAGAGAAGCTAAGAAGGAAAGAGAGCCAATGGATGGCAGATGGTTGTCATTTAGGCATTTTGTCCATGTGGAACAGGATCCTTGCCAAGGGCAGGTTCTTCCTTTTCAGTGCTGGAGAGATGACAGACAAGGGGGAAAAAAAAAAAAAACAGCAGCACAGTCCTGAAAACCATGACTAATAAAGGAGAGCAAAACTGTGACCTGGCATCACTGCAGGGTCTCAAGGTCATTCAAGGATACAGGATTCCAGGTCTCAGATCTCTGAGCAGTCTATACAACTCTCTTGATCAGAGAGGGGCCTGCAAAACCTAAGGCTCGGCTGGTGACCCTTTCTGGAGAGTGAATTTAAGGTCGTTAACACCTCTGATTAACTTCAGATAGGTCTGAAAAATAGCTGGTCTGAGCTTGTAGGAGCCTGAGAAAAGTAAAGATGGGGGCCGGGGATGTGGCTCAAGCAGTGGCACGCTAGCCTGGCATGTGCAGGGCGCTGGGTTCAATCCTCAGCACCACATAAAAATAAAATAAAGATGTTGTGTCCACCAAACACGAAAAAATAAACATTAAAAAATTCTCTCTCTCTCTCTCTCTCTCTCTTTAAAAAAAAAGAAAAGTAAAGATGGGTGTCAGCCCAGAGTACAATTGGAATGAGAATCTTCTAATTCGTTCATTAAACAAATATTTATCAGGTTCCTGTTAAGTACCAGATACTGTACAGTGTGCTATGGGCATAGTCATAAGTAAGGTCCAGCACTCATGGAGTGCATCCTAGTAGGGAATATCATCAAAGAAAAAGGGAGAAAAATGAAAGATAGTAGAGATAATTTGAAATAGTGATAAATTCTAAGAAGAAAATAAAACAGAATTATTTGATAATAATGAGGTGAGTCAGGTCTGTAATCCCAGCAGCTTGGGAGCCTGAGGCAGGAGGATCACGAATTCAAAACCAGCCTCAGCAACAGCAAGGCACTAAGCAACTCAGTGAGACCCTGCCTCTAAGTAAAATACAAAATAGGGCTGGGGATGTGGCTCAGTGGTCGAATGCCCCTGAGTTCAATCCTCAGTACCTAAATAAATAAATAATGGGTGAGGTATGAGGAGAATGTTACTCTAGGTCCCGAAGATCTCGCTGAGAAGGTGACCGTACAGTTGAGACTTATTGATAGATAGAACAAGTCATGCACAGGAGAATCTGGGAGAAATGTAAACAGTTTGGTGCAAGGACTTGGGGCATCATTGCTCCTGGCCTATTTAAGAAACAGAAAGAAGATGGCAAGGATGAAAGAAATCCTACAAGACAAAATGGTAAAGGCAGTAGGCTGGCAACAGATTTCATTATCGGAAGGGCTTAAAGTGTTCCTAGTTCAATCTCCAATTTTAACTGCAGCACTCAGCTTTAGGAGCCAATTGACTGCAACCCAATGATAATAATGGTCTGTTATTTCTATCAGGTATTCAACCAAGCTGATAAATTTGTAGTCAAGCGTCTACCTGAATCTATACCATCATGCCTTTGATCAAATCAGTATTAAAGGACAGAATGGTGCATTAATGATGAACCAATCCATTTTCTTAGGTTACTACTCAGCAAGATATGCTAGCCTTTGTGTGGATCATGGTCCTTTTGTAACCTGAAGGAGTCTATCCCATTCAATGACTTTGGGGGCTCTGCCTTAAGGTATATCTCAGCCTAACCTTCTGTAGTCAGAGCCAGATAAAGAAAGCATGCTGAATACTGTTCTTAAGAAATTTTATCTCCTAACCACATGGTGTCACATGCTTGATATCCCAGTGCGAAAGAGAGGCAGAGAGACAAGAATTGCAAATTGGAGGCCAGCCTTGGCAACTTAGTGAGACCCTGTTTCAACAATAAAATAAAAAGGGGAGCTGGGATGGTGGCTCAGCGGTAGAGTGCTTGCCTCCCATGTATGAGGTACTGGGTTTGATCCTCAGCACCACATAAAAATAAATAAACAAAATAAAGGTATTGTTTCCATCCACATCTAAAAATGGGGGAAGGGGCAGATGGGTGTGTAACTCAGACCCGGATATTGCAAAAAAGAAATTTCACCTTATGGGGCTCAGAGGTAGAGCACTTGCTGAGCATGTCCAAGGCCCTGCATTTGATCCCTAGCACCACATAATAATAATAATAACAACAACTTTAAATCTTGTTTTTTTTTTCCTGGGAACTCCACTCTCTGAAGGGTATGAGGTTCACCTGCTGTGGAAGGCAGATTTGCTGCCACGTTATCCTCCCACAAAGCATTCATTTCAGGGTGACACAGGAAGTAGAGCTACCTGATTCTCCTCCTTGAGAAGTAGTGTTCTTTGAGCAGACTCCTTTGGGATTGGAAAGAAGCAGAATATAAAGAAGGAAATGTCTTCCTTGGCCACTTTCACTAGTTAATGCAGCCACAGGACTTTCACAACCACAGGGCAGTTTCTCAAGCATATACTCTTCTTAGTTGCTCATGTCATGTCAAATAGATGTGAGGGTTTCAAATAACAACCCCCCCGCCCGCCCACCTGTGAATTTCTTTAGTTTGCAGGCTTCTAGTGAAATTCCACCCAAACCCAAAATGCTGCTTCTACTGATGCCTCAGTCCCTCAAAAATGATTTTGGAGAACATTAAAATACCATAAGTCTTTGTAAACTGGCTTCCATAAAGTATTTAGTATAAAATAGTATAAAAGAATACTTAAGTAAATTTTTCCCGTTGTTACTACAAAAAAGAAAAGAAAAGAAAGAAAGAAAGAAAAGAAAAAGAAGAAGTTCTCACCTCTACAATCAGCAATTATACAGATCTTGAATTTTGAATATTTTTCCCCAATCTGTTATTCAAAGTATAGGCTGTGGAAATAGGCTCATGAGAAAAAAAAAAAAAAAAAAGAAATGTGATTACTAATGACCTACATTATCTAATATGACAAAACATATTTCAAGACTCATCTCTATGCAAATGACCCGTATTCCCTGACCTTCCTCCAGAAAGTTTAAGACTTTTGTGGAAAAGCTCTTCTTAGAATGCCCTAAATCGAATAAGCACAGTTGAATAGTAATTTGCTACGTTCCACTCGAGTCAGGTTGGCCTGCAGTTGGTTTGTGGATGTCAACAGCTTGTGTGGCAAAAACTCATACATACCTCTTCCAATTGCTCCTTCCTACCTCATAAGAAAACTCAAAGACACTCTTTCAGAAACCTCCTTCTCAGGAGAAGCCGGCCAGGTCCCTTCTTTCCCCGCAGGCAGGACCGTCGCCTCCAGCCAAGAAAGGTGGAAACGGATATGAGAAGGAAAAAGAAATTCGCTGCTCCAGGCCTACATATGGAAGGGGAAATTTTCTCTTTTCTTAGCAATTCAGAGATCCTGACTGGCATCACCTCCCAGGACTCCAAATGCTTCCTTTCTTGTTATAATCCTCTTAAGTTCTTTTTTCCCACCACCACCCCCCCAATTCCGTCAGTGTTTCTCACTCATCCCCCCCACCTCCCCGCTTGGCGCCCCTCCTCCACATTGCAAACCTTACCCAGGGACCAAGAAAGAGGCCTAGGGGCTTTCAAGTTTATGGCCCATTATAGGTGAATGCTGGGAGGTGTTGGGCAGTACTGCGGAACTAATCAGTTATCTTAACACTGTGGACAGTAGGGCCAGCATTTGTGGATGGCTAAATGTCACTGCTTATTTTAATTGTGAGCGGAAAAGAAAATCAGTTTTATGAATCACTGATCAGTACTCTGATTAAAAAAAAAATCCACAAAATCACCCACCAGAAAAGACCAATGAAAGAAAGAAAGAAAGGCAAAAGAAAATTCTTTGCTCAACGAACAAAACTAAGAGGTAAATCAATGCGATTGCAGGAATTGTAAACGAAACAAAAAGACGTGCTTTATGTTCAAATGAGGCTTCTATGAAACCTGCTCTAAGATTCCATATTCAGGGTTAATCACACAACCATAGAATGTGCATTAAGCTACTGTGAAAGGTAAAATACAAAGCACAGGGCAGAGAAATTTTAATCAGGAACAAAGATTACCATAATCCCCAAATGGGCTTACTTTTGAAAGAAGAGACGTTTGTAGAGCACAAATAGTCTAAAAACAATGGGAGTGGTGTACAAAATTAACTGGAGAAAGATCCAGGCTGGGAGGTGCTTTTTAAAAGTAATGCATTTTTTCCATGACAGGTAAACCCAACTTTTTCTATACATCTGAACAGCAGGGCCTATTTTTTCTAAGGTTAGAACTTGAGCTCATTGAAGATAAGGGTTTCTCATGCTTCCTGGCTTCTAGTGCATAAGGATTACCCAATTTGAATAAATTAAATTATCCACTTTCCTTAGTATTATCATATTTTCTCGATCATTCTTATAATATTATTATAGTGAAGCACCTTTTCCATTCATCATTTTCCTTTAGATTGAGAGAAAATTTCACACAAATACTACAAAAATGAAAATCATAGGCAATTATAAGATAGGACTATTGTTTGATGATGATCACATGGATTCAGTGATGACAGAGTATACTTCAAGAAAAAAAAATGTTATTTTTTTTCCTTTTGTTTGTAAGAGGAAGCACATTGTTTACAGGTATGGTCTCATCTCCTAGACTTCTCACACATCACAGGACAAGTAAATTCCTTTTTTTTTTTTTAGTTATAGATGGACACAATATATTTTATTTATTTATTTATTTTTTTATGTGATGCTGAGGATCAAACCCAGTGCCTCACCCATTCGAGGCAAGCACTCAACCACTGAGCCCCAGCCCCAGCCCCCAAGCAAATTACTTTTGTTCTGGTTATCTATACAATGAAATTAAGAATTATTGTGGCCAAATTGGGAGTTACTGTCTCCAAAGAATATTACAAACATTTATAAGAAGCTTAGATAACAAAGATACATTTTAGTGATTTTACCTGCACTGAATGAATTGTAAGAAATAAATGGGATTTGTGAGAATTAGTATATTAATATTGGAGGAAATTTTATGAGTTCCAGACAAGAAGCTAGAAATGCATAACTACAGAGATTAATTATCATAACGAAAACAGAGTTTTACTACATTATTTATTTCTGTGACCAAATCTGCTATATTTCTCACTATGTTAGCTTGGAACTCTCTAGGACAGAGTGGGAAAGTGAACTGGAAGATAAAGAACAAAGTATCTTTAAATGGAGCCCAACTCCTGGTTGAGCCAATACACATAACACCCTATGAAGAATAGAACAGTAACACTTATGTGATAATAATACTGTAATAATAACAATCTTGCATTTATAGAAAGCTTTTCACTTTCCCAAGTGCTTTTACATTTATTATAGCTTCTTTGATATCCTCAAATAGTAAGTATTCATCTTTGGCCCCTGAGGAAAAAAGTATTCTTCATTCAAAAGACTCCTGGCTATCTGGCTTTGTGTGAGAAAACTCAGCCCAAATAGGTGAGTACTTTACTCCCAAGCATGAGTTTTGCTTTCCACATTGCATGATAAAATAGCAATCCCACAGAATATGAAAGCAGGTTTTAAATTGTTGTGAAGCAGTGCAGGAAAAAAGCTTATTGAAATAGCAAATTGTTTATCTTGAAGATATAATTCTGCAAATCAACAAAATAATGCATTTGATGGAAATAGCTAGCAGTCTACCAATATGTATTTCCCTTATTTTCCTGGGCACATGGCTCCGGAGCTAGATCACATTTCCCATCACCCTTGGGGAAAGGTATAGCTATAGAATGTGAGGAAAAAGGATAAATTCCACTACTTGGCCTGACTCATAGGACACTGGGCCTGTTTCATCATGTCCTCTTGTTTTCTTTCCAGTTGAAGGAAACTAGGTAGAGGACAATTCCACTTAGACCTTGCTGATGATGATAGTGCCCAAGGGGATGCTTGTGCAAGATGATAGAAAGTACCTGAGTCCTTGAATAAGGCCAGGGAGCCAAGCTGTCCCAGACTATATTCTCCAGTGGTACAAGTGAGAAAATGAACATCCATGTTCTTTGAATCTTTATAATCAGCACCCGTTTGTTATATTAGTTTACCTTGAACCAGAATATTTTCCTTGAAGCTGGAAGATTTTCTCAAAATAGGGACTGTCATGTATTTATGAGGACAAAGGTAAGGAGTTATTAATATAGCTTATCACTGCTTTGTGGGGCAAAGTCCACATGTCCATGGTGCTATCCAGCCATGATTAATGTGAAACAAGTAAGTTAAACATCTATAAAAGCATGTGTTTTAGTAATGGTAACAAGTGAATTTTGATCATCTTGAGCAATACAAAGTTTATTAAATGAAAACAAGAAAGAAAGGTAATAATTTGTGGATAGTATTTTATATATTAAGGAGATTTGGACTTTATCTGAAAATGGTAAAAATTTGGGGGTGCTGGGGATCAAGTTCAGGCCTCATGTATGCTAAGCACATACTCTACCTCTGAACTATACCCCAGCCCATGGAAAATTAACATTTGTCAAGTGTTTCCAGAGTTAAACATTCAATCTTAGGAGTTTTATGATGACCTCTTCATTTATCCAGAGAGTAGCTTGGAAAGATGTAAAGCACATTTTATATTTCACATCTGATAATCATGCACTTAGTAAGCGGTAATTTTCAATCTCCTTCATTTATTGTTGGCTTTTCAACAAATGACAACTTTGATTTTGTGACCTGACAAGTTTGTAAGGCTACTTATTTCTATTTGTGAAAGCTTTATTTAGTTGTAAAATCTGCTTGTAAATCCCAGGAAGAGGGAGTGTACTACAAAATTTTTAAGCAGAGGATGATTTATGTAAAAATGTAATTATTTGAAATTTTAAAAATAGGATGATTCTAAAATAAGTCTACAAATAGTCTTATAGATACACTTGTCTCTCAGTAGAGATTAGTTTCAAGATCACCCCCCACAATTCCATATCAAAATCCACAGTTTCTCCAGCCCCTTTTATAAAGTAGCATTGTATTTTTATATAATCGTCACAAATCCTCATGTCCTTTTAAAGTCATCTTTAAATTACCAATACAATATAAGTGCTATATAAGAAGTTGATATAGTGCATTGTTTAGGAAATAATGAAAAGGAAAAAAAGTCTGTACAAGTGAAGTTCAGACACAATTTTTTTCCCTAAAAAAGTTTCCATTTGCAGTTGCTTGAATCCTTGGCTGTGGAAACTGCAGATAAAGAACTATCTGTAATAATAACCACATTAACCAAGCATTTATTATGTGCCATACACGATTTCAAATATTGTACATGCATTGACCCATTTATTCTTCCCCAAACCTTGGCTTTGCAAGTGGCCAGCCCAGATAATCTGACCCTCTTTTTTTACACCCTACTCTGACTCAGAGAAAATGGAATTTTTAAAAAGAATAATTAGTACCATTAGAAAAATGATAAATTAGGGCTGAGGTTATGGCTCAGTGGTAGAACACTCACCTAGCATGTGTGAGATGCTGGGTTTGATCCTCAGCACCACATAAAAGTAAATAAAAATAAAGATTAAAAAAAAATGATAAATCATACCCTATCTAGGTATGATATATCAAAGTACATAAATACATTCTACTGTCACGTAAAAGTAATTAAAACAAATTTTTAAAAAAATTAAAAAGAATAATTAGTAACATACATTTTAGAACGTTTTCATATTTCACGATTTCATGAGGTAGAAAATATATCTGTTTCATGAGCTAGGAAACATTCGTAGAATTTGATCATTTGCCCAATGTTACATAACAAGAGAGTGGCAGACTAAGAGTGTAGTGCCTCCCTAGCACATAGCACAGTTCTTGACACATAGTTGAGAATGAATAAACATTTATTGAGTAAATGTATAAAGGAAATAATTGAAGTTTGAATAGAATTTTCACTTAACCTGGCAGGTTTGGGACCAGGGGCTCAGGGGAGTAACCCTCAAAACTTGCAGAAGTACATTATCTTACGTGTGCAGAAAGCTATTTGATCACTGAACACCTAGAAAAGAGGCTTAGGCACATACCCAAAAGAAATGAAAATATGCATCCTCACTATAATATATATGAAAATGCTCATTGCAGCAGTATTACAATAACAAAAAGGTAAAAATAATTTGCTATGGTTTGGATATAAGGTATCCCCCCCCAAGATCCTGTGTTAATGCAGGAATTTTTGGAGGTGAAAGGACTGGGAAGTGAAAGCTTCATCCTAGTCAATACTTCTTCTAGTTTGAATGGACTGACTAGAGGGTAACTGTAGGAAGACAGGGTGTGGATGGAGGAGGTGCATCACTGAAAGCATACCTTGGAAGAGTTTTATCTGCTTTGTGAGCCCTTTCTCCTCCTCCCCCGTCCTCTGCTTCCTGGCTGCCATGAGGTGAGCAGCTTTCCTCCCCTGAACCTTTAGCCATGATGTTCTCATCACCTTGGGCCCAGAATAATGAAGTTGATGATCTATGGACTGACACCTCTGAAACTCTGAGCTCCAGTAAACTTTTCCTCCTTTAGGTTGTACTTGGGAGGTGTATTAGTCATCTTTCTCACTGATGTGACTAAAAGAACCCAACCAAAACAATTTTAGGGGAGGAAAAGTTTATTTGGAGGCTAATGGTTTCAGAGGTTTCAGTCCATGGACAGCAGGTTCCATTCCTGGGGGCTCAAGGTAAGGGAGAACATCATGATAAAGGAGTATAGTGGAGGGAAACAGCTCACATGATGAACAGAAAGCAGAGAGGGAGATTCCACTTGCCAGATACAAAATATGTTCCCCCCAAACATGCCCCCAATGTCCCACCTCCTCCAGCCACACCCTACCAGCCTTCAGTTACTACTCAGTTAATCCCTATAAGGCTATTAATTTACTAACTGGGTTAAAGCTCTCACACCCCAATCATTTCTTCTCTAAACCTTCTTGCATTGTCTCACCCTTGAGCTTTAGGGGGGGCACCTCACATCCAAACCTTAACATTAGGTATTTTGGTAACAGTGATGAAAAGCTGACTAACACAGGAATTGGTATCAAGTTTGGGGTCATTGTTGTGACTAAACTGGCCATATGGTTTAGAAGGCTTTGGAACTGGTTGTAGGAAGAGTTTGAAACAGTTTGGAGATGCAGGTTAGAGAAGCCTTGGAGTGTTGTGGGCAGAGCTTCATGGGAAATTCTGGTGGGAATTCAGAAGAGCAGAATGCCAAGAGTAATGTAGACAAAGACTGTGTTCATGAGGTTTCAGAGGGGAACAAGGACTCCATTGGGAACTGAACTAGAAGCCATTTATGTTACATTCTGGCAAAGAATTTTTCTGCATTTATGCATGTCCTGAGTCTTTGTGTGAGGCTGAATTTAAAGGTGATGGAATAATTATTCTGGTGGAGGAAATTTTAAGGCAGCACACCTTCAGTCAATAGCATATATATTTTTTTGTTGTTGTTTTGCAGCTTTTATCCAGTTTTAGTATGAGAATTTGGAACATAAAGAAGAGCTAAAAGATTTTTAAAACTTGCAATTTGGCCAGAAGAGTTCATGTAAAACTGAGGCCATGGAAGTTACAGCTGTTAAAGAGATTATAGCCACTGCAAAGATGCTTAGTACTTTACACAGAGAAGATGAGAGGATGGCTCGAGGGCATCTCAGGAATTTGTAAGATCAAACCCATAGCAGGCTCAACTGTGTGGAAGAAAAATTTTTTGAGAAACTATTGTGGTGGGTACCTGGATCACTGAGCAGAGCCTAGTAAGCTATTCCACAATGCCCAGCAGTGCAGTAATTCAGGAACTTCTGCAGCCATGGTTTCAGGGACTCCTGATATTGCTCAAACTAGCAGCAGATCTTAGCATCACTCATGTGGTGCTGATTCTGCAGGAATAAAGTATGCTGGAGTTAAGGGGTCTTAGTGGCTTTCACCAAGATTTAAAAAAATAGGTCCAGGAGTCTGGGCAAAGTGTAGCAAGGTCAGAATCCCTGTAGGCTGCCATAAAGAGGGCAATGAATAAGGCTATAAAGGTAAAGCCAAAACTGAAATGGAGACCCCAAGAATTACAGATGCTAGTAACATGGAATGAGAGAACATGCTGGCTGCAGAGAGAAACAGCTAAAAGAGAGGCAATGGGCTCTGCAGCCAGCAAAGCCAAAGGGACATGATGCTCAAACCCTTTGAAGGAAACATCTCGCCACCATGTATCTATCCTAGATGCCATGCACAGAGTTTTATAGGACCTGTTTTCCTAGTTCAGTTTCAGTTCTTTTTGGTCCAATACCTTCTTCCTATGTCCTATTTCTTCCTTTTGAATTGAGAATGTTTCCTCTGTGCCACTGTATGTTGAATGTATGCAACTTGCTTTTGATTTTTACCCCAAGGAGCTCACAGTCAAGAATTTGCCTTGAGTCTCAGAAGAGACTTAGGACTTGGACTTTTTTTCTTCCTCTTCGTCTTTGTAGTACTGTGGATTGAACCCAGGGCCTCATACATGCTAGGAAAACACTCTAATATGGAGCTGTTTTGAGACAGGGTCTTTCAAGTTGCTGAGGGTCTTGCTAAACTGATGAAACTGGCCTCAAAGTTGTGATGCTCCTGCCTCAGCCTTCTGAATTGCTAGGATTACAGATGTGAGCTACCAATCCAGTTAATATGCAGGGTCTTAAAGAATGTATAGGATGCTACTAATCAAGAGACTAGATGACTAGAGCATAGGCCAGTACCTGGGATTATTAGCATGCTCCACTACAAGGCAACATAAGTTATTAATGGTCTAATGACCACAATCCTCCACCCCCATGGATATCTGCTCTGTCCAAATTCTACGTCTTTCAGGCTTATAGCCTACCAAAGCCTTGCCCTTTCTGTGAAACCATCTAACTTAGAAGGGCACTCAGTAAGTGCCCTTATGCTCTGCTGCATGTGTTTTGTTGTTTTGGTTTGATTTGATTTAGATTTTTTTAATTTATTTGTTTATTACTTATTAATTTATTTAGCTGCACTTGGGATAGAATGGAAGCTCATTTAATCACTGAGCTACATCCCCAGCCCATTGTATCTTTTATTTTGAGACAGAGTCTCAGCAAATTGTTCAGGCTGACCTCAAATTGCTGAGTCTGGCCTTAACTTGTGATCCTCCTGCCTTGGCCTCCTGAGTTGCTAGGATTACAGGTATGTATCATCACCCCAGCTGCCTCATGTGTTTTCATGTACCCACAATTTATTTTCATCTTTTTTTTTTCATTGCTGGAAATCAAACCCAGGGTCTTACACATGCTAGGTGAGCACTCTACCACTGCACTCACCCTGGCCTACAATTCAAGAGTCTTATGTATGTAGCTCCATATTAAGGGAATCAGATTTTGAAAGTCTTATCCAGTGATGATGCTATTCTATTCAGCTCAAGGGCTAGAAGGGTTGCATTAAAGCTCTCACCAGACAGATGTTCAGTGTGAGGCCAACTCTCCTAGAAGAAATGCTGCAAACTTGTAAGGGCAGAGCTAAGGCAGTTCCACATTCTTGCTGAAGCCATAATACAATGACCTCAGTGTGCTGCTCTGGTGGTGATGGTGTCTGTGGAGCTGATCTGTGCAGCTGCCATGCTCTCCACAGACCTCCCTACACATCCTCCTGGAAATGAAAACTGGGTAATGGACCATCCAGGACCTCCAGCTTTGGTTCTTTGGTCAACTTCCACAAATTCTACTTGTTCTCCCTCATTTTCAATAGAAGCCTCATCTTCACTTAAGCAAAACGTTTTTCTTGCTCACTTTGTTTGGCAAATTTGAGGATGCCTAGTTTAGACTCTGCCTCTGAACTTTTTCTCAGCTACGCTGCTAGAACAGAGTAAACCCCTAACCAGTAATCACCTCATACATCTTAGATTCTTATAATGTAACTAAATATTATGTAAAAATAATATAAAGTGTTAATATTGAGGACAATCTTAGTAGTTTCTTTAATTGAATTTATTATTTCTCTCATGCTCTGTAAAAATGAACTTCATTCAGTCATGCAAAATAATTCTTTTTTCAGTTATACCCCAGTGAGGTTATTTATCATCCCTCCAGAAATCAAATATAGGAGTAAAGATTTATAGAATATCTTTTTAAAAAATAAGTTATTTATTACATGCATTAGCTGAGGTATTGTAAACTTCATGAAAATCAGCTGTACCAATACTTCCTCTGACTCATATTATGCTTTTAGTTCTTCAACAGTTTTATAGATTCATGTTTCAACTATGAGAAGATTGCCAGGCGAGGAGGCACACTCCTGTAATACTAGCAGCTGGGGAGGCTCAGGCAAGAGGATCACAAGTTAAATGCCAGCCTCATTAACTTAGTGAGGTCCTAAATAGCTTTCCAAGACCCTGTCTTGAAATTAAAAAAAAAAAAAATAGGGATGTGGCTCAGTGGTTAAGCATCCCTGGGTTTAATCCCTGGTACCAACTCCCCCACCAAAAAAAAAAAAAAAAAAAAATGGAGGGATAAAGGAACAAAGATTAAAAAAATATAAAAATGTATCTAAGCCAAGCACGGTGGTACACACCTGTAATTTGGAGGCTCTGGAGGCTGAGACAGGAGAATCACCAGAGTTCAAAGCCAGCCTCAGCAATGGCAAGGTACTAAGCAACTCAGTGAGACCCTGTCTCTAAATAAAATACAAAATAGGGCTGGGGATGTGGCTCAGTGGCTGAGTGCCAAAAAAAATTAAAAATAATAAAAATGTATTTAAGATGAGGAAAAATCTTATGTTAAGATATTCTAAACTGATAGTAAGATTGATATTCAAGTGATATTTTTTCAAAGAATAAATAATAAATTAGTAAATTCATTATTTTAAATTTAAAAACGAACAATTGCAGAATAAATTGTTCTCAGCTTTTTAAATGTTTTGATTTTTTTTTCCCAATCATTTCAAGTTCAATGTTCAGAGCATAGCACAAAGAATCTAAGTCAACATCAACAGCCATTTAACTGACCGCTTCACGGACTTCCTGCTGCTTTGAGGGCATACAAGGGTGAAAGTGGATTGTGAGGAACTTGTACATTCCATTTCAAGTGACAATATTGTGGTTAATGCAGAACCACAATGTTCATTGACTTCTTTAGGTCATTTTATAAATTCAACTTACTGGTCTCTCAACGAAAGATAGATGATATAGTGGAAATAGATCGACACTGCGTCTGTGTCACTGCATGAGACAAGAACTTCCTCGATTCTGTTCCAGAGGTCTTATGAATTATTTCACTGGGATTATAAAATCAAAGCCAGGAATCTGCCAGTAAATCAAAACAGAGGAAAGATTATACACTGGGTTCAGGCTGAATTTTTTGAAAAATCGCTTTTTGATTCTAAGATATGCTCAGTCAATTTAATCTAGTGTCTATGTCTCAGAATTTGATTGTTGTGGTTTTTGCCACTTCATTATAAATGAGAAAGGTATTCAGTCAGGATGAATGAGGATATTTATATGCAAATAGAAAATGTTTTGCGTTGCCAATACCACTATTCCTAGGATTGAAGTCTATATGATTTTCCAAGTGCCACACTAGTTACATAAATAAATAAATAAATAGTTTTGAAAAGAACTAGTTTTAAAAAAAAAAAAATACGTTTTGGTTGCTCATGGACAAAATACCTTTATTTATTTATCTTTTTGTAGTGCCGAGGACCTAACCCAGTGCCTCACCCATGCTAGGTGAATGCTCTACCACTGAGCCACAACCCCAGCCCCAAAGAACTAGGTATTTTGACTATTAATGGTCTCTCTCTCTTATGTCCAATATTTAGTTTTCAGAAAAGGAACAATAAATGATTAGAAGCACTCAGAACACTTGCTAGGTCCCATATATTTTGTTTTAGGTATTTGTTATGTTTCCTGTTATCTAATCCTCAGAACAGCCATACAATACTGATACTATTATATTGCCCTTTTTCAGATAAAGAAATACCACCGGACGAGTAAGTCATTTGTACAACATGACCATGATGCACCCTTAGCCAATACATAGTGCCATCAACTTTCCACTTCAGGAATGAGTCAGTTCTTAGAGTCACCTATACCCTCCCTCACCCCCCCATGGCTTTCTAGTATCAGGAATTCATGAAGACAGTGGACAGACCAGAGCAGGACAAACAAGCTAATGAAGGGTTATGATGGGATCCTTAAGGAGATCAGATTTTCTTCCTGTATGCAGAATTACTGAAATGCGGAGGTGGGAAGGGGAGAGGTAGTGTGAGGTTGCACAAATTTTTTATTCATGAAATTGATATTTCTCAGAGCCCATCCAGTCTGCTGCATTGGGCTTAAATGCATTTCAACTTAACAGTATTTCAACTCACAATGAGTTTCTCAGACTAGAACCCCATAGTTTATGGAGCCCTGCATTGTTCATGTAGTGGCAGAACCTAAAGATAATAAGAGGTCCCAGGAGGACTGCAGCTAGGGAGGCTGAGAACATGTCATTGCCCTTTTCTGTGAGGAAAGTTTTTTAAAAGAGCAGTGAGGCAGTCTTCCTGGGATGATCTCTTGGAGAGAGGAAAGAAAGTTTTAGATGAGAGGATCTTTGTTCCTGGACAGTCTTAGATGTTTGGCCTAAACCAGGCCTGAGCCTAGGCATATCCAAGTGTTTTTAGAAAGCTTTCTCAACACCTGCAATCATGTCCTCAATCACATTGGGCTGTCAGTGCATAAGAACAGATGGATCCCCACTGGCATTGAGAACAAGACCATATCTGTCTGTGAATGCCCAATATCATGCAGTGTGCCTATCACATGAGCAGTCTGTCAAATAAACCAATGCAAACCAATGGAAAAAAGTCAGACCGACCCTGTAGTTATCAAATCAATCAAACCCTAAAGCTGTTTAGTATTCAAAAATGCCATCTACTTGAGATATGATGTTATCTCTGAGTGAAAGTTCAAAGTTTTAAAGCATTAAAACTAAGCTACACTTAAGATAGGGCTAAAATGAAGTTAAAATAAACTAAGACAATTAATGTTCATTACTAGAACAGAATGAAATGCCTTTTAAAGACATAAACTATGTGCATTTTCTCATCTGCCAAATATATTAGAATAATTTACCATCTTCACCAAAGGTTGAATCAAGCTTTATATATATATATATGTACACACACACACACACACACACACACACACACTTAGCCTTGACAAGTAGAAGTGCTATACAGTAAAAGTAAATTTATGCCCACAGAAGATCAGAAACTAGTTACCTATTCTTGCATAATATATAATTAAGATACTTATAAAAATTAGTTCAGTTGTACAGCATGATAATGACCCATAATTCATTTGTTTATAAAAATAGATGTAGCTAGAGATAATGATCTAATAGGCATGTTAAAAACCATTAACTACACAGTGGTAGAAGACAATTTATATTAATGGAGCTGTAAATGAATAACCTATTTTTTAGGAATTAAAAAAGTAAGGATAAATTAGTACAACAATATTTTACTATTGGTAATAGTGTACCAAATACTTTATTAATATATTTTCTTTTCTTTCATCCCCACAACTACTCTATTGTATCTTTGGAGAGAAGAAACCAATGCTTAGGGAAGCTAAACTATTGGCCCACCATCACATAACCACAAGTAGTGGAGCTTATTAAAATCCAGGAATGTGAATTGCATTGCACTTTGCTGCTAAGAAATCAAAGAGGTAGAATTAAAACACAACATGCAAATTTTTTCCTTTGTTGTCATAATTTTTTATTGGTGAGTTTTGTTTGATAGGATCTCTGACCCCATAGGACTAAGCTTCTGAGTTCCAGCATTCTCAAGAGAAACCATCTGAAATAAACATTTTGATCTGGAAAGCTTTAAAATGTTTATACAGGCTGGTCGCGTTGTTCAGTGGTAGAGTACTTGCTTAGCATGCACATCCTGGTTCAAACCTGAGCAAATTCTAGCCCTCCTAAAAAAAAATCACAGTATACATGTTAACCGTGTTGGAAGTAAAACTATTCTGAAGGAGTTTCTTCAAACCACATAATTATTTATTTAAAATTCTCTTTTTTTAAATTATTTTGTATGTATGTATTTTAGTTGTACATGGACACAATACTTTTATTTTTATGTGGTGCTGAGGATCAAACCCAGTGCCTTATGCATGCTAGGCAAGCATTCTACCATTGAGCTACAACCCCAGCCCTATTTTTTAAAGAATTTCTTAAAGAACCAGCACAAGCCTACAGTCCCAGCTACTTATGAGGCTGAGGCAGGAGAATTGCTTAAGCTCAGGTGTTCAAGGCCAGTCTTGGCAACATAACAAGACCCTGTGTCAAAAAAAAAAAAAAAAGGATTTTTTTTTTTTACCTTTACTTTTTAGGGAAGGGATCTACTTGAACCTAGAGTGCTCTACCACTGAATTACATCATCAGTCCTTATTTTTTATTTTGAGACAGTGTCTCCCTAAATTGTAAAGGTTTGCCATGAAATTGCAATCCTCTTGTCTCAACGTCCTCAGTTGCTGGAATTATAGGCAGAATGTTTTAAAAATAAATTTAGGTTTTGTTTTGGTTTTGGCTAGGCAAGCACTCTACCAATTAAATTTTTTAACTACATAATACATGCGCATAAAAATCAATTACTGTTAGTAAGTTATCCATCAGACCATTACTTCTTTCAATATTCCCACCAAATTCTGTAGCCCAGAGAGCCACTTTCAGTTCATTTTTCCCCCAGTAATTAAGTACATTTTTTCAACACACACGCACAAACACGCAGATGTAAAATTTTTTATATATAACCTATTGATTTTCTATCATGGAATTGATGATAATTGCACTTTCTTAAACCACCTCACCTTCAAAAAAACCCACATTTGTCTCCCTATCCATCCCCCTTAGTTATATCAAAATTTTCACCAGGCATGGTGATGCACACAATCTCAGCGGCTCTGGATGCTGAGGTAGAAGGATCCTGAGTTCAAAGCCAGCCTCAGCAACTCAGCGAGGCCCTCAGCAACTCACTGAGACCCTGTCTTTAAATAAAATATAAAAAAGGGCTGGGGATGTGGCTCAGTGGTTAAGCACCCTGAGTTCACTCCCCAGTACCCCCCGAAAAATAATCTATTTAAATCAATAAGTAATATTTACTGTATTATGACTTAATTTATATTGTTTACTACTGATTGAAGTGGTATATTTTGAATTATGTTCCCTCTCTCTTTTCACCCTGTAGTTACCCATTTTCTTATGTGTGTTTAGTTTTCTATGTACTTACTGCTATTTTCCCCCAAATACTGTAACACGATCCTCATCAATTTCTCTAAAAGTGTATTCACATCACATACTCTATTACTTCTGCATTTTACTTGTTGAAGTTTACCATCCCAAAGCCTCCTGTTTCACTTTGGTCACCTTCTGTGGAGCTACTGCCTATTTTTCATTCTTTTCTTCCAATTCTCTTTGGTTGGATTCTGTTTCCTGTTCCCCATGACTACGTATTTCTTGGTCTACTTTCTGGCTCCATTTTGCCCTCTCATATTCTTTCATTATAACTTGATAGGTTTCTGGAGAGGAGACAGGAAAGCACATGTGTTCAATCTGCTTTATTTAACTAGAAGTCCCTACATTGCATGTTCATCTGAGTCTGTTTACATTGAGATAGTCTTTGATAATGGGATTAGACTCCTTGCCTTTACTGATTTTTTATAAAAGGGTAGCAACTACAGCTACAATTTAAAAGTATCACCAACAGTTAGTATCTAACTAAATGGATTATGTATATAATTTGACCATATGGCTGCTTGCTCTACAGTTACAAACCTTTCCCTTGGCCTACAGTTGGCTAAGGTTGAAGACAAAGCAATTTCATGTTATTTTTCAGAGTCTACATAAAGGATTTGAATATGTTTGGGTAAAAGCAAATACCAGTCAACTTTATTCTTTCCAATACAAATTTTTCCTTCAATATATAAAGCTGTTGTTGCCATCTGTGGCTGTTTCCTCCAATCCAAGAAGTAGAGCAGAAACCATGGAATAGTTTTACATTTTATTTTTGGTCAAAACAATATGTAATGACCCAGCTTTTAAATAAAAATATAAAGAAGTAAAAAATTAAAACTGGGTATGATGGAGCAGGGCATGGTGGTCCATGCTTGTAAACCCAGTGGCTTAGGAGGCTGAGACAGGAGGATCATAAATTCAAAGCCCCCCTCAGCAAAAGCAAGGCACTAAGCAACTCAGTGAGACCCTGTCTCTAAATAAAATACAAAATAGGACTGGGGATGTGGCTCAGTGGTTGAGTGCCCCCAAATTCAATCTGCAGTACAAAAAAAAAAAGTACAGAAAACTGGGTATGGTGGTACATGCCTGTAGTGCCAGTTACATGGGAGTGCATGAGGTGGGAGAGTCACTTGAGCCCAGGAGTTTGAGACTAACTTGGGCAACATAGCAAGACCCCATCTAAAAGAACAACAAAAACACAGCAAGACAAAAAAAAAAAGTAAGTTTTTAAAAAAAGCTAGTCACATCAAGATGAGTCAAAAGGTAGGAATTTTCAATGTAAAGAAAAGCTTTTACTTTCTACAGGTGAAAGTTTGAGAAAGAATTAATGCCCCATGATAAACAATGGAGATAAATTCAAGTTGCCTTTTTTCCCCTAATGATAACTATAGATAGGTAGATAGTGTGGGAAAATGGTAAGAAGAAAAGGTACTAAAATAACTATTTTTTAAAAGTATCAAATTATTATAGGTAAGTAATTATTAAAAAAAATAATGTAAATGGTCTTTAGGAGTTGACTAGATATGCCAGATGTGGTAGTGCATGCTTGTAATCCCAGCAACTCAGGAGGCTGAGGCAAGAGGATCACAAGTTCAAAGCCAGCCTCAGCAACTTAGTGAGATCCCAAGAAACTTGGGACCTATGCAACTTAGAGAAACCCTATCTCAAAATAAAAAATAAAAAGGGCTGGGAATGTGACTCACTGGTTAAGCACCCTGGGTTCAATCCCCAATACCAAAACAAACAAGCAAACAACAACAACAACAGTTGACTAGATTGTTTTAGATTACATAGCTAAATAACACAAATGGAGATATTTCAGGACATTAAGGTGTGGTGTGTGTGTGTGTGTGTATGTGTGTGTGTGTGTTAATGGGGATAAATCCAGGAGTTTTCTACCCCTAAGCTATATCCCCTGCCATTTTCCATTTTTTTAAATTTTTGAAATAGAGACTAAGTTGTGAGTGCTGGTCTTAAACTTGCAATTCTCCTGCCTTAGCCTCCAAAGTTGCTGGGATTACAGCTGTGTGCCACCTTGATCAGCTAGGATATTAAGATAATTATATAAGAAAAGACAGTCTACACTAAAGGGTATTAAATTCAGCTTTATTTCAGTCCCATTTTTAATTTATATGGAAATAAATTTAATGCAATTTTTAAAATACATTATCCTTTATATTACATATGAAAAAATTAACTACATAATGATATCTATTTGACAGTGTGATATTTAACATTAATTAGCAAGGTTAGTTTACTACTTAATTTTAAAACAACCAATGCATAAATCTAGATATTTCTGTAGTCATAGAAAAAGAAAAAAAAGGGAAAGGAAGGGTAAAAACAAATCTACTGAGAAGAATTCAATGTATGGAAGCATGGGAGGAAACACCTTCTTGGCTATATGATATGTAATGTAATAATATTATTTTCTTCCTTCTTTTTCATGATCCAGAATAAGATAAATGACTCCTTCTTCTTTAAAAATTTGCAGGGGTACAGCACCAACAGAAGAGACTTCACACTTGTCTTGTCACCAAGTACTGTGTGTTCAGTAATAATTGTAACCATAATTGTTACAATTGTTGAGCCAAATGACCATAATCACAGTTGTCTGAGGAACCAGATTATGACTGTGTTTATTGTCTTTCTCCTCAAGGTGTCTCTTGCCCATTTCCCCTTGTTTGAAATGACTGCAACCACAATGTTTATGGAGTTGTTTTCCCTTCATTTTGTTGACTAGTGTGATCTAACTGCAAGGCCAGCATTGTGAGTTTTTGTTTTTCTTGCTGAAGTCCATACCTTAGTACAAGATCCATAATCTGTGTTCTGTCTGAATGATCACTTATAATGCCTTCTTGCCAGTATTACCTGCTATTGTAAGTTCTGGCCACATTTCTTCTCTCTGATTTTGGGTATATAATAGGCAATGTTCAACTCCAACCATTCTTGGGGCTGTATTGAGTTTGACTTCTAGTGTTATTGAGTACTCTTTACCCTGTTCACAGGTTCCTAATATATATAGCCAATGTGAGGTCTACTATGTAAGGACATTGGGCTTTTAACAATTTTATTATGGATTTCATATCCAGTTAGAATATATGAGGACACCTTCCGTGGTGGACAAACTGTAGGGTGGTCCCTGTGATCCCTGCCTCTTGATATTCATGCCCTTGAATGTGGGCATGATCTATGATTTGCTTCTAATGAAAGGGGATGAGAATCACTCCTAGGGTGACAGTATATTATATAAGACTCCATATTGGCAACACATTTGCTTTATATGCTTTTTTTTTTCTGGTTTGTTGTAGTAAGCAGAGATATGGCATAGACTGTTGGCAGCCTCTAGGGGCTTAAGGCAGCATCTAAGTGACAGACAGCAAGGAAGTGAGTTCTACTAACAACCTCAATGACAATCTTGGAAGTGGATTCTTTCCCTAGTTGAGCCTACAGATGAGATCACCAGCCAGCTAATGTTTTGATTTCAGGTAGTAAGACCCAGGTAAGTCATCCTAGGTAGAATAGAAACAGTGAGATAATACATGGATTGTTTAAGTCTTCTAAGTTTGTGGTAATTTGCTAAATGACAAATAAATAAATAAATATATCTTTACTCCAGTCATGATCAAAAGAAAAAATCATGATACCAGGGATTAAATCCAGAGGCATTTAACCACTGAGAAATACCCCCAGCCCTTTTCTATATTTTATTTAGAGACAGGGTCTTTCTGAGTTGCCAGGGCTGGCTTTAAACTCATGATCCTCTTGCCTCAGCCTCCCGAGCCACTGGGATTATAGACATACATCACCACGCCTAGCGAGAAAGCATATTTTTATGGGGAAAGTACAGGGCAGTGAATGCAAGGAAACAATGATGAACTAGATTCCAGAAACAGACAAGATCTTTGCAAGAGATGGCTTCTATATCTACTTATACATGAGTAAACTAGCAGGCCTGACATTGATTGGGAGAATTTTCAGAGTCAAAAGACCTTGTTATGAAGCAGGTACTCTAATAATATTCCCAAATGATACCTGTGCAAAAATTATTGGACCCTTTCAATATTTCTGGCATCCAGTGCATGATGCCAGTAAGTCATTTGATCTTATTTTTATACAATATTAACATACAGCACACTTTCACATATGTCACCCCTGGCCACTTTACTGATGACAAAATTGAGGTACAAAGATTATTAAGAGGCATTTCTAAGGCCACATAGCCACTTAAATAACAGAGTGAAAATTTGGACTCTGAGCTGCAAAATTCAAGTCTAGATCTCTTTTTACCAAAATACAGCTCTATCCAACCAACTTTCAGGGCTTCTCTCATATTTTGGGGTTCTGTTATAACTATCAATGTCTGCATTCATCAATATTGTAGGTTCAGTTCCCCAGAAACCAGACCCTGAAACAGAATGTCATGCAAGCAGAGCCCTGAGGAGTACTTTCAGAATCCACATCTTTAAGGGAAGAAAGCAGGATTGAGCAAAGGGAGAAGTTAAGTAAAATGTAGTCATAAAAAGTCTCAGCTGACTTCACAGTCTCACACAATCTCTAAAGTTGGGATGATTAGGGAGCTGAGAGTTGGTGCACAGGATGGGCCTTTATCCTCTGTATCCACAGTCACTATATATAGGTTGTCTTTGTGAAGGATGCATGAACTTGGGTCTGATAGCTATTCTAATTCCTGGAGAAAGCTGTCAGCTAATAACTTCCCAGAAAAATTCCCCAAAACCTTTCCATCCTGAAAGGGAATCTGGGCTCCACGGCAAAGCTTCCACTAGAGTGGGCTTCCATACATTTTAACCATGATTATGCATCCCTTTAGGATCATCCCCTACTTTGACCCCTGGCATTACACTTTTATCCAAGGATTCTCTGTAGTTTATACATTATCAATTCTCTTGAAAGAAATTTCAGAAGAAAGTTACAACACAACATGTAAATGTAGGTGGTGGAGGAAAAGGTGACATGAAAAATGGTGGCTTGGTGAAGGAAGTGGGCCACCGTGTCTGTCCAACCAGGTTTTGAAAACAATTTGAATTGGTTGGCAATCCTTTAAAATCTCAAGACTTCATGAGAGAGAGAGAGAGAGAGAGAGAGAGAGAGAGAGAGAGAGAGAGAGAGAAAATATCAGTTATTTGTAAAGAATTAGAATAGATCACAATGTACCTGCAGTCTTTTGGCAAGAGTCTAGTGGGAGCTGCTCCCTTTATATAGAGATGGGGCCATTGACTCATGAATCTTACCTGTTGCTCTCATACAAATATTTGAGATTGTCACCTTTGCTGAAGACCTGCAGGGAAGACCTGGAGAGGAGCTGCCAAGAAAGTCGTAAACTATTAAGCACACTACAAACAGCACATCCTTGCACCTATGGTTCTCCACTTCAGCTGCAGGTTTGAATCATCCCTCAAAACTCTTTGGAAGGGCTAGGGCTGCAGCTCAGTGGCAGATCGCTTGCCTAGTACATGAGAGTCACTGGGTTTGATCCTTAGCACCACAAAAAAATAAACAAAAATAAACGCATGCTGTCCACCTACCATTGTAAAAATTAAACAAACAAACAAACAAAACTCTCTTGAGTTTTCAAACCTCGCAATGCCCAGGCACATACCAGGTCAATTAAATCAATCTCTGAGAGAGTTCCAGACATCAGGAGTTCCAAAACCTTGTCAAAAGAGTATGAAGTTATGGCCAATGTTAGGAACTACTGAGACTGAAAGGCGAAGCCAAAGCATTTGACAGCCATGCATCAAAATTATGCATTTGAGTCTATGGCAATTGAGTAGTGATGACCAGATAGCTCTTCTTCTTTTTTTTTTTTTAAAGAGAGAGTGAGGGAGAGAGAGAGAAAGAGTTTTTTAATGTTTATTTTTCAGTTTTCAGCGGACACAACATCTTTGTTTTTGTATGTGGTGCTGAGGATCGAACCCCGGCTCCAGCATGCCAGGCAAGCACGCTACATCCCCAGCCCTGACCAGATAGCTCTTTGGAGATGCTTTATTACAATGTTTCCTGAGCATTTGGGTAAAACATAATGGTGTAATTAAAGATTTTTCTCTTTTTCTTTTTTCACTCTACTGTGCAATACCTAACAGTTTAGAATAAGAACAACTTCAAAGAAAAAAACAAAACAGTCAAAATTGAGAATTACTTATCTATATTCCAATATGGATGCAGCTGGGTATAGTTTTAATTACTCAATCTTGTTCTAAAGGTACAGTGATAATAGCTGATACAATGATCTTTCAAGTAACCAAAGGGTTAATAAAGTCTTTACATTTATTTATTTATTTATTTGCAAAGTTGGTAATTGAACCAAAGGCTTCATGTGTGCTACCCAAACACCTTTCCACAGAGCAACATCCCCAGCCCAGCATTTTTTCTTTCTTATTTAGTGTTTTATTTAGCAGGAATTTTAGCTATGTGTGTATGGGGGAGTATGATTGTGCAGAAATCTTATATTCTTCATTATTCATGTTACAAAGTTTCCTGAGGTAAGCAGGTGTACATAGCATTATTTGGTAAAATTCACTTAAATTAAAAAAAAAAAAAATTTGAATTTCTAAATGGAAAATGCCTTCAGAATTATGTTTCTTCCATAATTTGTGTTTTGCATGTTTTTGTAGGGTTGTGGATTGTTGTTTGGTGGCTCTGAATTAAATTCCTAACCCATGTGTGGAGTGACTTAAATTTCTGGAGTTGGAAATTAGAATTACTGTAGTACTTTTCCATCAGAACTACTTCAGTGGTTTAAGACAAATTCAAACACACACACACACACACACACACGTACACACACACACTTATTCAACACCATATCCAGTTTTTTAAAAAAGGCCGGAGAATCTTATCTCCACCAATTCCAAAACAAAGCTGGAAAGTTTGGCTAGAACCAGTCTAGTCACCAACCAATAGAAAGACCATTTGATTTCTCTACATTCAAGTTCCTGTGACAGATCCAAGCCATTAATACTGAATTAGTGGAATCTGCTACTTCTAAACACAAAAGATTCTGCTTATGTCCACAAGTCTTATTTGGGAAGTCAACAGATTAGTCTTTATTTGGAAGAAAACCTAGTCGGAACCTTCCAACTGGATTCTCCTGCCTGCTTCCATTTACTGACTCCTTCTGACTATGCAAATGCACACATGTGCACACCCGGACATAAATTATGGCTAACAATTTGACACCATTGTTTTATTAACAAATATAATTCAAAGTAGAATAATTAAATAGGGACACATAGTAAAATAAACATTCCAATGACCTTTTAAATGGAAAAGTTTTGCTTGACAAACAAAGAGGAGAACAATACAATTACATGATAGTGCTTGTACAGACTTGCTGAATATGTGAAGCCTTAACCAGTAAGCCAGCTAGTTGTCCCATCTCTTCCACCCCAGAAAACGTTGAAAAGAACAGGACAGCTGTAGTGTCCTGACTGAGATTCACTGGTGAATGGAGTGACAGATGTAGAGCCAGTGCCCCAAAGTGGGCAGGACCTTGTCCCCAACAAACAAAAGAGGGTGACAGTCTCAGAGTCCCATTTTCTTCAATAATTTTTTTTTTCAAAGCCAGCTGTCTTTTTTATATATAAGAAATTGGTACAAGGCAGTACTTACTGAGTAGTTCTCAGAATATGATCCAAGCAGAACCACAAACGGATTTTCCCAAACTCATTACAACTACCTTTTAATTCTATTTATACTTCAATAAGTATATGTTGCAAGCTGTTGTTCTGCCCATATTTTTAACACATATTTCAAATAAGAACTGCTCTAGGTTTGTCTTAGGTTTACCCATCTAAGATCTGAAAAGGCAATATTTTAATATTCAAAATGTTCCATATTTGTTACATATATATTCTTACAGTGTACCAAAGACACCTGGTGTTGTCTTTCTGTAAGTCCATAATGATTTGAACAAACTCACTGAATACATATTCCAATCTTTACCATATGTTGTGATAGTGACTTTCTGTAGTTTTTTGCTCTTCTACCCTTGGACAGTGAAAGTCTCAAAATCAGGCATCTATTGCTTATATGTCAGTGCTCAATAAGTAGGACAATTCATGTGTATTATCTAATTGGGCCCTCAGAGACTCTTTCAGAGTTAACAAAGCAGTAATATTCCTATTTTATAAACAGGAAAACTGAGGCTCAGGTGGATTACAGTGATACATCACCTATCTAACACAGAAAACCAGTGAAATTAGAAACAGAAGCCAGTTTTACAAGTTTATAATTTGGTGCCTGTTTTATTATAATACAGAGCTTCTCCAAATGTATTAGAAAGCCTATCAATTTTAGTTAGAAGTATATTAAAGTTAATTTCTTTCAGTTAATCAGTGATGGCAAATTTCTAAGGAACAGAGACAATAGCCATTAGTAGTTATCAAAAAGCACATATTATACGGGCTGAGATTATGGCTCAGTGGTAGAGTACTCGCCTAGCACGCCTGAGGCACTGGGTTTGATCCTCAGCACATGTAAATGTAAAATAAGGATATTGTGTCTACCTAAAACCAAAAAGTAAATATTTTTTAAAAAGCACATATTATAATATATTATATTATACATTACAATATATTATTACATTATATATTACAAACATGTATTCTAACCTAAATGTACAGTATAGATTGCACTTTTTGTTTTTGGGCGGTTTTTTTGGTACCAGCAGTTGAACTCAGGGGCATTCAGACCACTACACCATATCCCCAGCCCTTTTTTGTATTTTATTTAGAGACGGGGTCTCACTAAATTAGATTGCACATTCTTAAAGCTTAAATTCTGTTAAACCAATTCATGCTACAGTTATTTTATAAGATTAACACTACTGACAACATTTTTGCTTTGCCTTGAAAAATAGCTTTAACAGACTACTGAAATAATGAAAAACTCATATTTAAAAAGGTGAACCACAGAAGAATAAAACATTAAATTATATTTAAAATAATCAAAATAACAGTGACTCTGACCAAGGAAGTAATTATATGTATAAAATTTAATGTTCCCATTAATTTTTACAAAAAGCTGTATGAATTTCACACCTAACAAACTGCAAAAAATTCATCTACATTTATTTATAAGATGATTTTAAGCTCCAGATATATCATGCAGTTAGATGTTGACTTTTTATGGAAAAGAGAATAATGCTAATGAGTGAATATTAAGTGCAAAGCACTATCACTATAGAGGTAAATATGTAATTACATACTTTTCCAAAAGTGGGATAAATCACACATTAAGTTATATAATAATTCAAGGACTTGTAAGAGACAAGAAGATGTACTTGATAGTCTTTGCCTAATTACTTTTAATTAACATGTCTGTATTATAAAAACATATGAGAATATTTTAAAATTAAACATGTAAAAATATTCAACACAGGAAAAATATGGATCTTTAATGCTAGAGGTATGTAAATTGTCTATAGACACTTCTCAAAGTACCTAACTGCTGTTGCTATTTTTACTTTGGTCAAGTCTACACTAGATAACAAAATGAAGTGGATAATTAGGACAATCATCCTGATACTTCAGATCAAATATTAATTAAGGTAAAAGCAGATTGATTTTCTAAAAGTTTGGATTGAAATACAACTGTTCTGCTTATATTGCATAAGCATGTCAAAATGGTTGTTCTTGAAATTTGATTACATAGCGATTTTTTAATCAGAATCTCAGGATCCAAAATCCTAAGATGCCTGTTATAGAATGGTATTTTAGAATTGTTTCTATTATTCCTATTCCTGAGTTCATGAACCACCCTGATGAAATTTATGGACAGTCTGAACACAAAAATAAAGTCACTATATTGTCATGCACATAACTAAAAATAATTTTAAAAATAAAAAAAATAAAGTCACTAAAATGGTATAAAAGTACAGCAATAATCTGTATATTGGATAATGGTTATGTATTCTTTATATTGGCACTATGATTATATAGGAAAATATTCTTGGGTCAGGGTCAGTATTTAAGAGTGAAGTGCAATGATCACTTTAAATGGATGGGAAGAGAAATATGTGTATGTGCCTGAATAAGAAAAAAAAAAAAAAAACTTACATCTAGCCATATATAATAGATCCATGTCTGTCTATGTAGAGAAAACCTAAGCAATTGTAACAAAATGTTAACAACTGGTGAACCTAAAGGAATATAAGTGTTCTTTTTAAATTAAATGTTTTGTTGTACCATTATTGCAACTTTTCTGTAGGTTTGAAAATTTTTGAAATAAAAAGTTGAGGGAAATGTACATTTTAGTTTTCACATAAAATAACTAATAAATATTCAGTATCCATCAAACCCCCATGAATATGATATGCCTGAAACTGAAAATTCTGCAGTACCTCATTTCTTAAAACCATACTGTGAAATCTATACTAAAAGATTCTTTCCAATAGGCCTTAAGTGAGCACTTTAAAAATATTCCCAAGGTTTCCCATGCAGGGTATAGTTAAAGAGCATTCCACTTGAGATCCTTGCCTGAAAGGCCCTATAGAATTGCAAAGTATCATTATTAAGCAAATGTTCCTGGGCCCTTGGGTGGTTCACTTAAAACACATTTCACTGTATTGAATATTCAATGCCGAAAGCACACTGTTCAGTGTTAAGATTTGCAATTTAAACCCAGTTGGGAGAAGTAAAAAGGTCTTGTAATTTGCCTATACTGTATTGCATTGATGTGGTAGCTTTCATTGATAATTAAGTTCCAAAAATATGAGTTAGATTGCGGGAACAATGGAGGAAAGCTAACCTTTCTATTATAGCTTTAGCTCTTGACTTCTTGTATTTAAGATTACAGATGCTCCATTAAATCGATTTTGTGTTTAATCTCCTCTTAAAAAAACAGTGAATTCAAGTCCCCAACTTTCTTCCCTTTGAGAGAACCCAAGTATTTGACAATGAAAACTACAAGGCTGAAAGTACATGATTAACACCGCCCACTGGGGATAAGAAAAGTTTAGTGAGTCTTTTGGGGTAGTTTTCCTCAACTCTCACTGGATTGAAATGCCAAGATATATTTTGCCGTTGGATTTTCAAATGATTTTTTTAGAGGAATCAGACTTGAGAGGACAGGGGTGCATTTAAATTGATAAAGTTAATTATATTCTTAAGTATGTATTTTTTTAACATCAAGAGAATTTTTCAATTGTAAAATTGTGGCTTTTTTTAAAAGTTCCATTTAAATCTCTTTACTGTCATTTAGTTCTATTGTTTTTAAATCTTCTAGTTCCTTTTGTGAGCTACAAAAGCATAAAATATATGCAGGTGATAGGGTTGGAAAATTTTTAAAGGTTTACAGAGAAGGCAAGATATTGTCATTAAGTCAAAAAGGAGTTACTTCTTTGGTATTTGTTCCCAGGCGGTGAGACCCAACACCCTGGTTCTGGCTCTTTTAGGAAGGGAAATACCAGTTGGACTTTGACTTTCTCTGGTCCACTTCTCTACAGCCTTGTTTGCTCCAGCATCAGTAGCATGAGAATTATCGCCAGCATTTCATCAGTCTCAAACTTAGAGCTTCAGGAGAGAAAATTCTGTTCCTATTGAATGTAGAACTTATCTTCCA
This sequence comes from Marmota monax, assembly GCF_021218885.2. Lineage (NCBI taxonomy): Eukaryota > Metazoa > Chordata > Mammalia > Rodentia > Sciuridae > Marmota > Marmota monax. Next base: position 6,836,165 of record NW_026693933.1, on the reverse strand, counting down.
AAGAAGTTAAAAAAAAAAAAAAAAAAAAAAAAAAAAGACTACTGTTAAAGAAAGCACAAGCAGGGAATTTCGGATCCCTGTGGGAGGTCCTCTCTTCACGGCTTCAGTAAAAGGATTTGTAAGGAATGCATAACACAACAGTGAATCTCAGGGTGGTACCCGGTTCTGCTGCATCACCCTCACCCCGGAACTTGTTAGAAATGTAAATGACCAGACCCCTTTCCCCCAGACCGACTTAAAGAGAAACTCTAGGGTTGGGCAGAGCAATGTGCGGTGTTACTAGCCCTTTGGGTGAGTCCTCTATACAACTGCTGACAGAAAACCGAGAATATAAATTTTCTAAAAGAGCTTTAAAGTCCAATCAAGACCCCAGGGAGAGGCTATCGAAGCAGCAGGTTCTGCAATTGCCCCGGTGGTGTAGGTCCCTGGTTGCCTGACCGGTCCGCGACCCCCTCCGCACACACGCCCCTGCACTCGCACCCCCACGCCCACTGCCCGCTTCCCTCCGCCCCAGGCCGCGCAGGCTGCACAGCAGGTGTCAGGTCTGCGGCCCGGGGCGCGGCGGGCCCCTCCCGCGTGAGCGCGTGCCGGCCACAGCCCCCTCCCGCCCCGCCTGCCCCTTTGTCCGCCCCGAGGGCGGCACCTTCCCGCCCGCGGGGTGTGCGAACCCTGGGGGGGGGGGAGAGGAGGAGGGACAGGGGAGGGAAGGAGGAGGAGCGGGGCGGGCGGCTGAGTGCTGGGGTGGGGAGCCGCCGCGCACCCGACTCCAGTCCTGCCGGGTCTGCAGGAAAGGAGCTTTTGTGGAGGACGCTGGAGGCCGCGCGAAACAACCGCCCCGGGGCGGGGTGGTGCCTCCCCCTTGGCGGGAGCTGGTGCGGCCGATAAGGCCGGGGATCCTCGGAGGCCAGGCGTCGGGGCCAGGCGGAGTGCGGGGCCAGTGGCGGAGCTCGGCGGGAGAGCTCGGCTAAGCGGAGGGGAGGGCCAGAGGGTGGGGCGGGGCGGGGCTGGGCCGGGCCGCGCGGAGCCTGGCGCCCGCGCCTCCGCCTCCCGCATCCGGGGCCGCCTCTGCCTGGGCCGCGCGGGCGGGCGGGGACGCGTGTGCCCCCCGGCGGGCGACCTGCGCTGGGGTCCAGAAGTGCAATGGGGCGCGCGGCTGTCCTGCCCGCGGTGGGTGAGAATAGGGGTGGGAGGTGAGGAGGAAGAGGAAGGAAAGGGAGGGGTTGGCGAGCGGGGAAGAAAGGGGAGTGCAAATATTGTGACTGCTGGGTACGGAAACTATCTGTGGCTCTGTTGAAGGAGATCCCCACTCCAGGCTCCGGAATGACTACCGGAAACCCGACGGTCCTGCTCTAGAACTGCCACTCCTCGCTCTGACTGCGATACAGACCGCAGTCATTCAGGCCTTTCCGATCGCGACTGGTGGGGAAAGTGGCCCACTCCTCCCATTTTATTCTAGTTCCTCCAAAGATAGAGTATTAGGCTGAATGTCTTCTTGGAAAGCTTCAGTTCCAGGGAACTGATTGGTTGCCACCACTGAGGGTAGATGTGATGCGGGAGGCTAGCTGTCACTCCCTTTAGTACCCCCTTCCCCATCTCTTGGCGGTTGCCTTGCGTTTTCCGTGGCCAGTCTCTCGTCTACTATCTTAGATGGTTATAGCATGGAAACGGGGTTACCAGGTCATTGGTGAGTCCGTTTGGCAAAACAACCTGGTATACATGAAATCGAAAGCGGGTCCACTGGTGAAGTTCCCTGGACGATTAACCGCGGGAAAGCGCCGCTCCTCGTTGTTCCTTGTATCCGCTGCGGCTTCGGTGGGCCCTGTCCCTGAGAGAAGCGTGGTAGAGCTGATGTGTTAAGTGATTTTGATACACTCTGTCCTCAAGTTTCTCCCTTCCAACTGGGCTATGAACGGGCGCACCAGGCCTTTTTAAAGTCAGCCTCGGGTTGTAATTTCCTCCCGCAGACTTCTAAACCTACAATTTACCCTCCCATTTCTAACCATTTCGGAATTTCTGTTCCCAAATCTTGACTGAGGAAGCGAAGCGGAAGGAAATTCTGATTATCGGAGCTTAAGTTAAGAAAGTGTTTTTGAGTTGGTTGATGAATCAACTGGCAAATAACCTAATAAAATTATTTGTTAACCTCCAAGGCTTATTTTGAAGTTTTAAATACTATTAATTAACCTATTTTTAGTTAAATGTGCTAATGTCAATTAAAACACAAATACAGCAGGATACTTTTTAATTATGTAATACTAATCAAAATCAATAAAAACATAGTGCAGATTTTTTTTGGGGGGGGCAATCAACCCCCAAAATATCTTTTAATTTGACTTTGACCCTAAGTTATCTACACACCTCTTCTTAGAGTTCCATTTGGTAAGTGTGCCAAAATTATAGAAATCATTTTTTCCCTTTCTTTTGTTCTCGAAGCCTAGAGGACTTAGGGAACCAAAGGAAAAAGTTATCATAGGGGATTTATTAGCTCTTCCCACATTTTATCTATAGAGCGTCAAATAAATTGTCATTAGACAGTATTAGTTAAAATCTTTTCATTTGACAACAACTGTTTTTTCCAACTTTATGAAGAGGGAAGGGGACCTCATGTCCAGATTAGGATATTTCAGAAGCACCATCTACAGAAAAATTCGAGATCTTTCTGTTCTTAATAGCTGCCCTTTTGAAGGTAATGGACATTCCATTTCAGGGTCATAAATGCCAATTGTAGACTCTGCAGTTGTAGGTTTGGGTTCTTCCAATGTTTGCTTTCTTCAGTGTTGATCAAAGACCATGTGTTTGCCTATGAGGCCCCACTGGAAAACATTTTTAAAGCAATTACAAACATGACAATAATCAATGTAATCCTTTTGCCTTGAGGAATGCCCCCCTCCAACAAAAGGGGGGGAAAAACAGAAAAAAAGAGCAAGAGGTTCATTTCAATAAAGACAAAGGAGAGGAAAAGAGGAATGACATTGTCTCCTGGGGGTTAAGTGCAGACACTGCAAGAAGAAAAATTCCATCCTCTCTCCCAGCTCTAAAACCTGCACTCCTGGTTCTAGTTTTGTATCAATATGGGGCAGACTCTTGGTGGCCTGCAGGGTCATTCAAAATGAAGAATTTTCATATCCAATTGGTGAAGGAGGTTATGCAAAATGTTCCTGGAAAACGAAGCTTTGAAACAATTCAGCAAGTTGGAATGTTCTATTGATATTGTGGGAAATTATCTGAACATTTATTACTTTTCCAGAATTCATAAGCAAGAATGTTTTATTTCCCCTTAAAAAGTAACCTATGCTAAATACCAGTGTTGAGACTTGTCAAGCCTTAAATAAAAAATCTGTTTCTTGTTCTATCTAGATGGGAGTTTTTGTCTGGAATTGGAAGAGGGGGCTTGGTAATGAGGAATGTGGAAACCCTTAATCCCAGTGATTAGCACAGCACATTAAAGGTTTCTGGCAGTTTATGTGGGTATTTTATTTCTCACACCTTCTAAAGTGGAGGTGGTTTCTGCCAAGTGTGTCCCCCTTTTTGTGGACATATGCCCTGCTCCCTCTCATCCTAGTAGCCCTAAACTGGTGGGAATGAGCCTGAGGTGGCTATTACCTCTTAAGGGTAGATGACTGCTTAGACATGAGGCCACACGCAAAAGTAACCCTATTTGTAGTCTAGATTGAGGAATTTAATCACCTGGATTCTCTCAGTTTGTGTCTAGAACTGTCCAGCCATGAGCAAAGCCATCGAAGTTTTCATAGGGAGAAAAAACTGGGCGGGTGCTGCCAGTCGGGCCAAGATCATTGTGAAGTCCTGCAAAACTCATTGAAGTCAGTGGAGAAAAATGTTAAAAATAATAATAATAATAATGTCCCGGGGTGGTTCAGCTTTCAATGTTTTGGGATGAGTTGGGAGCAGGACGGGTGTGGGGGGGGGCGGGGGGGGGGGGAAGAGACTGGAGCGAGGGCGCCAGCTCCAGACTCTTACAGCTGTGAGAGGCGAAATTCACCCGGATAGCTATCAAGCACTAAGCAAAACCCGAATTCGTACCGCACCCGCTGCTGTGACCAACACTGACGTACAGTTCGATTTCCAGGGAAGTTCTCCTGGCTGATTCAATTTAAGCCAAATGTATGACCTACCTAGATTACCAAGAAAAAAGGGGCTCTTGACTGCCTTTCCTTGGCGGCATCAAAAAGCTGTAGAGTTGCGGGCAACAGCTTCTCCTGGTGTGTGTGGGTTGGGGGTGGGGGCGGGTAGGTGTTGGCCCACATACTTTTTCCAAACAGGTTTTGAAGATGTATTCCCACTGGTAATTTACAAACCTAGTAAATTTCAAAGGGCTCGATGATGTTCTCAGACACCTTATTGCACTGTCAGCTTTCCTCCAAAATTGGGTTTTAGCTTTACGCCTGACTTGCTTTGCCAAGAAATGTGTGAACTCACCATTTGAACTTTTATATAGAAAACACCAGTCAAGAGAAATGAGCTAAATTTAATATATGATTAGGGTAGATTTTAAATTAAAAAAAATAAAGTGAAGCACACACACAAAACCCATTTCAATATGCTTCACAAATTCATTTAGGAAAACAGATATCTGCTAGCACTTGCACATCCTCACAAGAATTCTTTGCCTTAGTGTTCTTCATAGTGGTTGCTTGATAGCCCCACTTCTTAAGAAAATAAAAGTCATCAAAAGCCTGCACCTAAGTTTTGATTGGGATTCAATATTCTAAGCAAAATATGCTCAACAGATGATAGTAGAGATGAAGCCAGAAAACAACTCCAGCTATTTAAACTGCCAAATGAGACATAAAGCTGCATTGTAAAAATCATCTGGAAAACAGGTTTTCCCATTGAAGTCGCTATGTGTTAATTACTGTGAGCTGGAAGGCTGGAGATCGAACGCCTGGAAGCCGACTTTCACCCCGCATACGTAAACGGAAAAAGTGCTGAACCGCAGCCAGAGGGCTCCTGCTCGGACTCATTGCCATGCATGCCTAGACATTAATATGTGTTCATGGAGGGCTCGTACAGTACGAGGTGTTATTTCCTTATAAAGAAACACCAGGTCTCGCTTTCCATTCTTCTTACAAAATTATTCGCATTATTTATGCTACATTGAGCGATCTAATTTCTTCGTGATAGTCAGCTAATTGCTCTGGCAGGTAATTAGAAGCGGTTTACAACGCAAAGGGCTTTTGCATTGCCCCTCGGATTATTAAGTTGCGCTGTAAATTATACCATATTTGCAGGGGAAAAATTCTTTTGAGCAAGTTCTCTTCCTGCGATCCGAGATGAAATCGCCCCCCTCCACATACACCCCTCCCTAGCCACCCCCACTGCCACCACACCCCCTGCTTTTCCTGGACTCAGAGTCGAATGATTCTAAAGCACGCGATTTTGTTCGTGTTCACTGGGCCGAAATAACGTGGCCATTATGGCCTGAAATGGGCCAGGTTTGAAGCGAGCTTCCTGCGCGCCTGCAATCTCCAGCAGGCATGTGGGAAAAGAACGGCTTAAATGGGGACATCTGTTCAGTGCTGCTCATCTTACTCTTACAGCCAGGTCAGGTTAAGAGAATAACCTGTTCGCCACCTTTTTTCTTGTTAATAAGACTATTAGAAAAAACGAGCACACACACACAAACAACACTAATTGAGCTGCCATATAAGCAAAGAATCACACACATACACACAAAGGTAGCAGTTGAATTACAAGAGGAACTGTAAAAAAAAAAATAAACATTAATCTATTTCGGGGTAAATCCGCAAAACTTCCTGCAGGAAAAAGGTGTAAAGAAAATCCACGCATATGAGCAAAAATATTCCATACAAAGATGGATTTATGAAAGGGATTTTAAAAATGCAAAGAATGGCTTATTTTCAGGTTTTCATTTTAATAAAGTTGACCTGGAAGTAAACTCCAGTGAACACTGTTTTTTAGACTTTCATGTACTCTGAGTCCCACACTTCTTTTTGATGGTTGTTATTTTGATCTGTGTTATCACTAAGGATCTAATCACTAACCCCAAGTGAGTGCATCCTAGTTTGTCCCCTGGCTTTAGAAAGTGAATCCTATCCCCTTTCACAAATATCACCCATTTGTAAACCTTGTACAATGATTTGAACACATGTGTGGTTAAACCCAGAGACCTGGAGCAGCTCCTAGATTATTTGTAATTAAACACAATTCCCAAAGTAACATTTATCTTCCCGAAACTGCAACTGCAATTGTCAACCGTCTGGAGGAGCCGACTGGGTAATCTGGGAGCATTACCTCCTCTAGTAACAGAACAGAATGAAAAGAAATCAATAGTGTTGAGGATAAGAATTTAGTAGTTTTTAACTCTGCACATTAGCTGTGAGAAAGTAATATATAATATCAAAAGAAAACAGCTGAAATAAATCTATTCTAGAAAAAAAATCAGACACACTCATCTGAATGTCTCAGCTTCTCTTTTTCTCTCTTGCCTTGCACACGAATACGCATACACACCACTCACCCCAAATGAGCAAACTCTCTTTCCTTCATTTACATGATGAAGTGCTATAGAATTATCAATTTCATCTGTGGACTGGCAGAGAGATGAATATGAAATATATCATGGAGTATATTCCTGCTTGTAAAACTAGCACAAGGCCATGTTAACATAGTATGAAGAATATGATTATACATGCAGATAATAAATAGGAAAATGTGTTTTGTTTTCTTCCTTTAATATAGGCTACACACAGATTGGAGATTTCAAATATCTATTTTGGTAAATATCATCACGTTTTCCTATCTTTGAACTTAACCTAGGTGCTAAGATAATTTTATAAAAAATATATATGGGGAAATTCCTCCTTGTCTTCCAAATATTTGCAATTAGAATGTTAGAGCTAAAGGAAACCAAAGCTGCCGATATCCTAAGCTAGATAGGTAAATCTCTTTTAATTAAACTGACCCTAACTTTTGGACGTCTTTAAGTTGCAGAGAAGAAAAAAAAAAGTAAATATTAAGGAGAAATGGAAGAAAAAAAATCGAGTCAATTAAGAAAAAAAGAAAAGCAATAGTCGCTCCCATTTCTTAAGAGTCACCAAGGTAGTTCTGTACACTCACAAGGAGCTCCTAGGCAAGTAGATCAAGAGTCACTATTGCTTCCCTGTGGTCAACAAATGCATCCAATTAAGCAGTACCAGGAAAGTAAGGACTCGGCTGTAAATGTGGCTGGACAGTTTGAAACCCAATAACCTCACTAATAGGGGCCATTGTTCAGTGTGGAAGTTCCCATTTTCCAATCAGGAAAATACAGCCCTTTCTGAGCTCTAGCCTACTGATCCCTTCCCACCTACGGCTCAACAATCTGCCACCAGCGAGGGGCTTTTATTACCTCCCTTCCCAGGAAATGTTAGGCAACTTAGTAAAGCCACCCGAAAGCAGGGATGGATCATAGAGGGGCACCCCTCAGGAATCCTCAGGTCCGGGGCTGGCCAGGGTTTCCCTCCTCCCCGCAATAGGAAAGTAACTTTGACCAGAGAGCTCCCAACGAGGAAACCCCTCAACCTGTCTCAGCCCGCTCTTCCCTGCAGCCGGCGGCGGCGCTCGGCTCTCTAGCTATCTCTCTTCATGCCTTATTTAGTAGCCGACATATCCCTCGCGCGGTGGTCAGGGGTTGGGGACAGTCTTCCCATCTTGGGAGAGGCTCCCGCCAGGGACGCACCGCTTGTATTGCGTTCACTCGGCGGGCGGCGGTCACACGCAGGTCTTCTTGCGTGTCCCCATCCACGCTCCAGAAACCCAGAAACTAAGAGAGGGATTATAAGTACCCAGCAGAGGTACGCACCTTAGTTCATGTGTATTTCCCGGCCATTAGGTGTTTTTTTTTTTTTTTAAACCACTTTATATATACCCGATCATGCTTACGTTCAAAACTGTATTTGGTGTGTAGATGCGTTGTCGGACACTTGAAAGCCTGAATAACTTTGATGTCTTCCACTATAAATGCCTAATTGTATTTAATGGTTACAAATGGCTTTATTTACTTGTCGCTGTATCTACACATTTTAATCTACTGACCAAGCAGCAGAGGCATATTTTACTCGCCCACCCCTCCGCCCCCAAAAGGAAAAGCAGGGATCCAGGCCTTTAATTTGCTTTTAGGACCTTCTGTTTCTTTGGTTGTGTAAGCATAAGAGCTCCAGATCCCAGCATTGATTAGTCTTCAAACCCGCCTGCAAAAAAGCTCCCTTTCTCAGCTCCATCTAAGGAGATGTTGATGTATATTGTAGCTGCAAGGTGTTAGATATACTTGAGCAAGTTGTTCCCAGGATGTAAATTAGGTCCCAAAAGCTGTTGTCCAAATCGAAGAAACAGAGAAATTAATCTGGGAGACTATCCATCATCACCGGTAATAAAGAGAGCGACATGGATGAGACAGATGATATGATTAAGGGGCTGTGGTCGTTTTAATTAACTTTTTGCTGTCCTGTAATGATCAAACTGGTCACCAGACCCGGTCAATAAGCATGTTAATATCAAACAAATAAAACCAGGGATGATTAAAAACCTCCTGGTTTATTAAATTTGAAATTCAAATGAAATTTATGCTGCAGATGCATACAGAATGCTAATAGATTTTAGCTTTATTGATAGTGGATCCCACAGGTTTGCAAGAAACAGCAGAATATCCATCTACCCCTCTCTCTGCCAGCACATTAAACTTCATATGTGATAGGGGAAACTTTTAATTGATGTTAGAAAGCCTGTACTTCCTTCCTATCTTTATTCCCCTTCTTTCTCCAAATATCTAAACATTATTATGGTATAATATTCAGGAGTAATGATCAATATCATAAAAGGTAAAATAAACTCTACTCTGAACTGCTTAGCCAGGTTAGTTAAATCTGCCACAGACTACAGTTGTTCTCTCATGTGGGATAGATTCAAGCAGGGTAGGGTCACCGCTATAAAGTGGAGAAAGCGCTTTCATTAAGACCAGTTTCATTTAAACTAGATGCGAAGTGAGGATGGTTTTGATTTTTGGTCAATTATATCATTCTCTTTGTTTTTCCTTTTGAACTCTGATGCCTTATACCTTACGACACAAACACTAACCACTTCTTTTGGGGGGGGGCAGAAAGGGAGTAGTATTAGGGGAAAAAAACTTTAGCTAATGTTACTATGAAATAAAATAAACACCTCACTTTTATAATGGGAGTAAATGGAACTTATTTCTAATGAAGAAAGCTGCACATACAAGCCTTTGAAAATACCCACAAGCAGTAAGCCAAGAGAAACTAAATCCACACCAATGTTATATGATTCATTATCACTGAAAGAATGACATGATTCTAAAGTTAATTTATACGAATAAATAATCTTACAATTAGGTAGCTAAAAATTGTAGTCACAGGATGCTGAGTTTTTCTAATTCCTGGCATTTTTGAGGAAACAGTGGTTAACGCCTCTGTTTACTCTCAGAATTAGCATTTAACTTTTTAATAGTCCTCCCTCTCTTCCTTCCAGAAGATAGGAGGATAAAAAGATAAAATAACTATTCATAGAAGGGAGTCTTCCTTCAAGCTTTATCCCCCTCCACCTTTGAGGGTAATGGTATTGATTAGAATTAAACCTCAAATTTAAACAACTGTATATTAGGTCCTTAAAATGAATATCATTATAGAAGGAGACCAAAGCAATGAAGTTAATTCTCTTTTATTTGTTAAATGCAGTTCCCTCCTTCCCCCACCCCTTCCTCCTTCTGGGCTGGCCTGTCACGCCTTCTCAACACGCTAAAATCATTCAGAGCGGCTTGCAGGGAGAAACACGACATTTATGGTAAGCGTCAGCCTTCAGAGAAAGAAAGCAGTTCATTAATTTAGTTCACACTTACTTCAAAGTATGAGAGTGTACCTTATCCCCTTAATCAATAGATATGATGTACAGTCAATATCCCCACATGTTAAAAAGGGGTCAGAAATACAAACTCTCACACTGCAAACATCAGTCTCAACTCTGCTCAGAGCAATTTTTTTTTTTTTTTTTAACAGAAACTGACTCTGGAGTTCAGTAAACCCCAGGAGGATTTTCTGACATCTCCAGAAGTTGTGATCCACTTGAGGAAGGTTCCACAACAACAATAAAATAACAACGTTCCTCCAGTCAAAACAGAACAGCTCTCCCAGCTAGTCACATTCTAATCAATTTCACCTTAAAATAAGATGTCTGAGAGCATTCCCAGCTGCTTAAAACTATGAATTACCGTGGTTTTTCTAAACATGAATATTCAATAGGGCTGCAAAGGCTCCAGACTTTTTGCTAACTGGTATTGGGTTGTCTATGGTTTAAGAAATTCCCTTGTGGTGGCAGGAAAATTGTAATGGCATTTTTGAAGGCAAATAATAACACAAATACCAAATAAGAGACTAAATACTACCAAATTTGAACCAACTGTACATATGACATAAACACACTCCTAGATCTCTGGCTCAAACATTATCTAACACAGATGCCTCCATAAATGTGGTCAAAGATTTGTCAGAAGCTTGTCTCTATGGTTACATAAATTACACCCACAAATTTCAGTCAAAAATCTCCACCACCACCCCTCAGGAGGAGGCAGGGGATTTCATGTGAAAATTTAAAAATTCTGTTAAAGGCTCCTCACCCCCCCCCCTCCAATCCCCTTTCTTACTCCCTCCTCTATCGAATCCTTTTGTATTGAAATTTACTCAACCCCACGGGACAAACACACCTCCTCCCCTAGAGTGAGTCGTGCACTTCCAAAGCAGAATCCCACCTCAGGGAGGGGAGGCGGGGGGAAGCCACCACATCAAAGGAACAACTCGTGGGCTCAGGCGCGCACAAGCCCCACCTCACCCCTAAAAATACCCCTCAGCCTTCCAAACTTTTTAAGTTTAGCTGGAGAGCCTGGAAGGGAAAGGTAAGTATTAAGATTTTTAAAAAAAAATACACATATATATAGTGACGGAGTCCAAAAAAGTAAGGAGGGAAAACGAAGGAGAAGAAGAAGAAGAAGACGACGAAGAAAAAAACCAAAATGTTTAAGGAGCCAGAGGAAGTTGGTAACAGTGGTAGCGTTTGAGACTATTATTTACTCAGTCTCACTCAACTTCGCAGTTTCACTCTCCCAATCTCTCTTACTCACGTACACTTTATTGTCTAGTTCCTATTCCCCACCCCCAGCTTTAGTGCGCGCGCGCACACACACACACACACACACACACACACTCGAGCACATACACCCCCTCCCTCCTCTCACAAACGCACACATTCGCACCCCTCCTTCCCCACCCACACCAAACACACTCACACACCTCTCCCCCTCCCTCCACTTTGCCACTCAGTCCCTTTTCACTCTCTAGGTCAGTCGGACTCAGTTACAAGACAGTTCACTCGCACTCTTCCCTCACCACTCTCCAGCTCAGTCCCTCTAGGCACCCCCTTTGTCGCACACGCAGTAACACTGTCACATACAACACCTTTTTTTTTCTGCCCTACCTATTGTTTTCCCCATCTTATCACAATGTCACAGTCCCCCGCCCCATTTTTGCACTGTCCTCTCCTCGGCTTGGTCACACTCGCCGTTACAGTGTTACACACACACACACACACACACACTTTATAACACGCGCAGTCACCCCCGCCCCCTCCTGCTCATCGCACCCCCCCCCCCCCGCCCGCCGTGGCCGGCGGCGGCGCCGATGACCTCACGGCGCGCGCGCGGCGCGGCCCGGCGAGGCCGCAGATTGGCTGGCCGCGCCTCCGCGGCACTTCAAAGCCGGAGAGGGAGCTACAATTGTGGTGGAATGGGCGGAACTGATCATTGTATTGCACACCTCTAAAAAAAACACTGCCTCTGATTTATCAATATAAAAAAGATCCTCTGAGAGGAGGAGGGCACTTTTGTGTGATGGCAACTTCACTTCTAGGGGTGAGTCTCAGGATTTTCTCTTGCTGGTTTAATTAGTTTCCTTTTATTGCCGATTGGAGGGGGTTAAAGTCGCCCCGGCCAGGCCACGGGCTATCAGTCTCTCTATTGAGAGCTCCCCCCCCCCTTAAATACAAGTGAGTTTGGAGAAAAGAAAGAGGGGAAGAGGGGGGGCGAGTCACTTTTTTCAGCACAGGAAAAGGTTCGAAGGGCATTTTAGACAAGCCACCTCGCAGCGCCTGGCCGCTCCGGGCCCAGGAGTCCTGCGCGCATCCCATTTTACATGCGACGATTTCGGGGGTAAAGAGAGCAAGTTTTTCTTCTTGGGCAAACTGCAGTCTCCCCTTTCCCTTAAAAAATTCCTCAGCCCGCCTTGTCTTGCAGGTATGTTGAACTCGTCTTATTTTACTAATTATACTTACTAATATATACTTTTAAAAATAAAAGAAAAAAAGAAGAGCTTGTGAGCCCTTACAGTTTGACCTCTTTGGGTCTGGGAGAAGCAACCCAGCATGGGTTTGGGGGGACCGGAAAGTATTTTCAAAACTCTCTCTGGATTGCAGGGGAAACGCTCTTAAAAGCAATCCAATGGTTTTTTCCCCAGGCTTCTCGGCAAAGGAAACTTCCTTCGTCCCCAATTTGGACTTTTTGCTTGTTTGTTTCAAAGTGTCTGGGGCCTGTGTGCACAAGAGTGTTGTTTTAGGTGAGAATACTTGTCAAACTCTTCTGTAGCGTGGCGCCTTGCTCCCGAATCAGACGCCGGCAGCCAAACTTATCCCCTCCTGTAGAGTAGGAAGCAGCCGGGCGCCGGGGCTGTTGGGGGTGCCAGGTGAGTTGGTGGCTGCGCACTGCAGCGAGAGATGGGGTGCAGTGGGGCGTTTTGGAAGCCACCAGAGGACTAATGCATATTTCTTCCCTCCCTCCCCCACCGACCCTTTGCCCACCACCCCTCCCCCATCCTTCTCCTCTCCTTGCAGGAAGAACCGAGGTTGGGATCCACTCCTCTGGCCATGCTTGCAGCTACCTGTAATAAGATCGGCAGCCCCAGCCCGTCTCCCTCCTCCCTCTCGGACAGTACTTCTTCCTTTGGCAAAGGCTTCCACCCTTGGAAGAGATCCTCATCCTCTTCTTCCGGCAGCTGCAACGTAGTGGGTTCCAGTATCTCAAGCTTCGGAGTGTCTGGGGCCTCCAGGAACGGCGGCACGTCTTCGGCTGCCGCGGCGGCGGCGGCGGCGGCGGCGGCGGCCGCGGCCCTGGTGTCCGACTCATTCAGCTGCGGCGGCTCGCCGGGCTCCAGCGCCTTCTCCCTCACCTCCAGCAGCGCCGCCGCCGCCGCTGCTGCTGCCGCGGCCGCCGCCTCCAGCTCGCCCTTTGCCAACGACTATTCTGTGTTCCAGGCCCCCGGCGTCTCAGGGGGCAGCGGCGGCGGCGGCGGGGGTGGCGGCGGAGGCTCCTCCGCACACTCGCAGGACGGCTCCCACCAACCGGTGTTCATCTCCAAGGTGCACACCTCGGTGGACGGACTGCAGGGTATCTACCCGCGCGTGGGCATGGCGCACCCATACGAGTCGTGGTTTAAGCCCTCGCACCCAGGCCTGGGGGCCGCGGGCGACGTGGGCTCCGCCGGCGCCTCCAGCTGGTGGGACGTGGGCGCAGGCTGGATCGACGTGCAGAACCCGAACGGCGCGGCGGCGCTGCCGGGCTCGCTGCACCCCGCAGCCGGGGGGCTCCAGACCTCACTGCATTCGCCGCTCGGAGGCTACAACTCGGATTACTCAGGCCTGAGTCACTCGGCCTTCAGCAGCGGCGCCTCCTCGCACCTGCTCAGCCCCGCGGGGCAGCACCTCATGGACGGCTTCAAGCCAGTTCTGCCGGGCTCCTACCCGGACTCGGCACCATCTCCGCTGGCAGGCGCCGGGAGCTCCATGCTCAGCGCTGGGCCGTCGGCGCCGCTGGGGGGCTCCCCGCGTTCCTCCGCCCGCCGCTACTCTGGCCGAGCCACTTGCGACTGCCCCAACTGCCAGGAGGCAGAGCGGCTGGGGCCAGCCGGGGCAAGCCTGCGTCGCAAGGGCCTGCACAGCTGCCACATCCCTGGCTGCGGGAAGGTGTACGGTAAGACGTCGCACCTCAAGGCGCACCTGCGCTGGCACACGGGCGAACGGCCCTTCGTGTGCAACTGGCTCTTCTGCGGTAAGCGCTTCACGCGTTCCGACGAGCTGCAGCGGCACCTGCGGACCCACACCGGCGAGAAGCGCTTCGCCTGCCCGGTCTGCAACAAGCGCTTCATGCGTAGCGACCACCTCAGCAAGCACGTGAAGACGCACAGCGGCGGCGGCGGCGGCGGCTCTGCGGGATCGGGCAGCGGTGGCAAGAAGGGAAGCGACACCGACAGCGAGCACAGCGCCGCAGGCAGTCCGCCCTGCCACTCCCCGGAGCTGCTGCAGCCCCCTGAGCCCGGGCACCGCAATGGCCTAGAGTGACACAGCTCGCCCCGCACCTCTCCCCCACTTCCTCCCATCTGGGACCACTTGGTCCTTGTCTGTCCTGGCCTCGACTCCAGCCTCTCTCCACTGCACCCTGCGCGCTCTCTTTCGCTCGCTCTCTTTCTGTGTGTCCTGTCTCTCTCTTTCCTCTGACTTAATTTTGTGAAGGGATATGGACATGTAAGTAATACGCATCGATATCCCAGGCCCTGGCTTTCAAGTGCAGTTCGAACCTGTGCCCCTTCGCTTCCCTCCTCCATCCCAGGTTGCCCTAACTTTTAGAGGGCAGCGGACGCTTAAGTTAGATCTGGACGAATGTAGTGCCTGGGAGACCAGACCGCGAGCTTCCGCGCTGGCGGGAACAACTAGGCTGAGCAAGCTTGAGTTGGAGGGGTGGGGAGGGTGAGGCAGGAGGCCGGGCAGGGAATCTCAGCCGTGGCAGCGACTCTGTTCCAGAACCTCAGTTCTGGGCGTCTCTGCTAAAGAGGGCCCAGCTGGGCTGCTGCTTCTGCAGCGTGCGCCCGGCGCAGGTGGTCGAAGCTCGGTGGGGTGCGGGTCTGGCAGCACCTAGACCCAAGAGTTTGCAGATTTTAGCTTTTCCAGCGTCAGCCCTGCCTCTTTCTCTTTGTTCCCTGAGGTGGAACCAATGCAAGTTTCAGCAAAGGGTAGTCTTTTTTCGCTGCAACAGCCTTCTTTCTTCATTTTTTAAAATACTATAAAAGTAAGGGGGAAGAAATCAACCTTCCGCTTTGTTTCACTTCTAGTTTTTTTTTTTTTCCTTACCAGTGAGCGCGTCTTTCTCTCAAAACTGTGCTAATAATTGATCCCAAAGTTATTTTGATCACATTAACTTAACTTATGGGGTGGGGGTGGGGGTGAGGGTAGGTGTCTTTTTCTTATGCAAAAATATCCCTTTTCCGGTGAGACCAGATTAACTCTCTTCGTGTTTGTCCTTTTCTACCTCGTTTTCACCACTCCCGAGCATAATCTCCATCTTTTTTTGTTGTTGTTGTTAGTCCAGCGGTCAATTTGTATAGTACCCATTCCTGTAAATTCTTGCAATTCCTTGAAGATTTTAGGGTTAAACTTTTTTTGGTGTGATTTAAACTTATAAACAAGTGAAGACGGTATCACTTATTTCAGATGAGGCTGTAGGTTAAATGCCAAAAGAGGGAAATAGGAAAAAAAAAACTTTGTAAAATATATCTGAACCTAATGGTTTGTACAACTGGAGAATCGTTCTAGATTAGTTACCAATTAAATATAACTCCACCATTGTAAGGGTGTGAGGTGCAGTTGTCCAAGAGACGATTTTGTATAGTATTTTTTCTTGTACATTATTTCCAGTAAATATTTGAAAATATATTGAAGTAAACTTGATTTTTTTTTGTCACAAGAAAATATTAAGAGTTATTGTGGCAGTTCTCATGAGCTGCAGGATTTTTGAACTCACTTCTGGAGGTGCAGAGCCACAAACGCACTTTCCGGGCCTAGTTTTGCTCGAATATGAATTTAGATAGGTATCAAACTGTAACTAAGACAATATTTGATAAATGTTGGATGACATTTAATTTAATGGAGCATGTACTTATTTGCATTTGCTGGCAGTTCAGGCATAGTTAAAGTGAGAGTTCTCCTATATTTCATAATAACTGGGTCTGCCAAAACCCATGTATTAAATAAATTGTCCAAGTGAAACTCGACTAACCTTGGCCTTTGTGTATTTCCTGAAGGTAATATTGTTAACTGTTAATAAACACTCCTGACACTACATTTAAATGTTTGCAGATTCTGCAAACTAATTGCTCATTGTAATGTTGAAATAATTTGGATATTTCACATTGAAATGAAAAGCCTTTCTCTGGAACATTTTAGACTTGCATTTTAAATGCATGAAATGTAATTGATTTATTTGTAATATTTTAAATGGTATTAATAAACTCATAAAAGACTAGGCCAGTTAATTTGTATTTTTTCCCCCTTTTTAAACTATGGACATATGCATTTTATCTTCAGTTTAAATGTCTAATTTAAACAAAATATGACCCTGTTTTGTGGTAATATTTAAATAATTGCCTTTAAGATATTAGATGGAAAGATCTATTTGGCAAAGCTGTGTTTTCTCTATTTACCAAGATAAAGATTATAGAGTCTAAGAAATGTAATTAATTATTTACCAGATTTAGCTCATAGCATCAGGATTTACTTACCTCTTAAAGTTTGTAGTAAGTCACCAGACAATTCAGAAAAAATTTTCCCTATTCTGCTTCCTTGTAAGTCTCCAGAAGAAATCAGCTTGTTGGCCATTGATTGCATTTAGTATTTAAAAGGCCAAGCCTTACATTGGAAGATCAATACTTCTAAAATAAAAACATGGGTTTGGGGATAACTTTTGTTGTTAGAAGGTGGAGGAGGTCAAGCTAACAAAAGCTTGTTTTTGGCATTCCATGTCTTAGCTAAAGATTATGTAGAGGTAAATATCAGTAGTAGATTCCTGTTGAAATGAGTTATCTGTGCTTTTAAAGTTTCTAAACAGCCACCAAAGAAAAGGAAGGTTAAACCTTAATCTATTTACTAGGCTATTGTTCAAAGGTGTCAATGATGCCAATAAAAAATATTGTCTTGTTATGTCTAAGTGCATTTAAGCAATGGGTGTTTCTTGAGCCATACTTTGAAACATAAAATACTTTAAATGTTGATTGATGTTATATCAAACTATTTCACTATTAGATTAATATTATTATTTTGAATCAAATTGAATAAAAAGTTAGTGTGTTCAGATTCTAATAAGTTTAGCTTCTTTCTTTCTGTTTGTATTCTCCCATCCTAAGTTCAGTCTTGGTATATACATCATGAAGTGAAAGTTTCCACTGAAATTTATTTTAAAGTGGTTAGAATACATAGAAACCATGAAAATACAGAGTGCCATGAATATTATGAATTCCAGCAAAAAGAAACCAATTAGAGGTTTGTAGTTAAATATGTTTTTGAACAATGCAGGCTTAATCCTGCTGTCTGCAGATGTTTGAGGCCTCCAATCATTATGGTTTTAAGACAAATAAGTAAGCTCTGATTCTTTGGTATACTATAGCTATAAATTATGGTGATTAAAAAAATAAAAAGTCTCTTTCTGTCACTTTCTTCCTAGGAATAACATGCAGAACACAGTTTAAGTGTTTTTCTTTTTTATTGAAAGTTGCAGTGCTGAGGGATTCGGAAAGAACCGTTCTGAAGGAGTTAAATGTAGTGTCAGGTAAGAGGAAAGCTGCTTGGTACATTTATAATCTCAGTTGCATTACATGTAGAACCTGTATTTGCTCTCAGAGGTGGGTTATGGCAAGGAAAGATTTGTTTAGAAGAAGATTTCTTTGGGGTGGTTAAAGGGGACTGATTTTTTTTTTTTTTTTTTGGTTGTTGAATAGATGTGCAAATTTCCACTTCTTCCTTTGGCTCCACATCCTTCCAGCTCTATTTCAGTTTCTTTTAATGGTTACTGAGTAGCATTTCTATATTAGTTTTCTGCAGGTGAGCACAGTTACCCTTTGGGGAATGAATATCCTTTGGGAAGGACAGAGATGAAATACAAAATTCATTTTCCGCCCTTCCTGCTTTGTCTGAGATAAAGCACTTAGCAATGACTGGAGGCTCACTCAGATGAAGCTGAAATCTGGGTCTCAGTTTGAACCAAAGAACAAGCTTCCGGTCTTGCATTGATCAAGGTAGAGCCAAACTAGCTGTTGACCCAGTGGCCAGCAAGTATCAGCCCATCTTCCAGATACTGGCAGAGGGCTGAACAACTCAATCCAAACTTTCTATATCCTCATCTCTTCCCCAAACTTGAGTGTTTCTTTCCTATCCTGGTTTCTTTCTTTCCCTTTCTCTCCCCTCCCCCCTTTCTTGCTCCACACCCCTCTTTTGGGATGGTCTAAGTCACTTAGGTATATGACTGTGATTTGGTGAGGTTGGATCAGCTAAAATATTTTATGCTAGAAACTTAAACAAATATTACTCTCCTATATCACCTGACACTGGAAAGAATTCCTGGATGGGTTTTCTTTCTTTCCACTCCTCTTATCCCAGTCTTGGAATCACTTTTCAACTGGATTTCCCTTGGGGAGGAAATGATAAAATTTAAAATTAAAGACAAGCAGGTGATGAGACTGGATTCCTGTGTGAGCAGATTAGTAGTTCTACCATCAATATTTTCACTCCCCTCCCCATCTTTTGGTGGAATTATTGAATGGAATGTTATGGAAGGCCTGTAGAGGAATTTATTTAAAATAAATACTTTTTTTTTTTTAAATTTTAGAGGATTAGCTCAAAGGTCAGATGATATTTTTGACAGATAAATTTAGGCAGGGACCTACAGGGAAAGAAAAGTATGAATTTGATTATTTTCTGGTTGCTTAAGATAGTAGAGAAAAAAATAAAAGAATGTCTACATTTTATTCAATTTTTCATAAAAATAAGACTCAAGGGGATATTGATTCAGGTATTTTGAATAAGCTGTGGTTTTTAATTTTCCTATTGATTTTTGATGATTGTGTCCAAACAGGCATTATTTCTCCCTTCATATCTAAAATAACCCAGGGTAGTATCAATCTCCCTCTCCCTGCCCCAACCCCTCTCTTTCTCTCTTGGGTTTCTACAATTGTTCCTCCCCTTTCCCATTCTTCCTTCCTCCCTCCCTCCCTAAAATGGCCCAATAGATTAATTCTATCATTGTGTTTCAAGAAAATGGTGGTTTTTTCAGGAATCAAAAAAGTAATGCTGAACTTATTTTAAGTTAGGGCTGTTGTTCTGAGTGATATCTTTTGAAGAGTTTGCTCGATGTGCAATTGTTGCTGTTGTTAAAAAAAAAAAAAAAGATGCAGAACTTCCTTGTGTCCTCCTTATTTCCTGCTTCCGGATTAAAGGAAAGCCCGTAATTCCTTGCCCCTCTTGGACCCCAGCCGCTATGGTTGAAGAGGACGCGCGTCAGTGGCTATCTCTTTAGATTCGCTGCACTTACTATGAGCAATAGTGTTGATTTGCTGCGGCAGGGGAGAGGGGGGATCTATTTTCTTTAGTCCCTGGGCGCGTGTTTAATTTAATTTAATTTTCTGTGGAGTCTCCTGGCGGCGGGAAAGCAGCCTTGTACATTTTGCTTTGGTTTCTAAGGACAGTCGGGACTCCAAGAGCTCTAGGGACAGACAGGAGGTCCTGGGGTGACCTAGAACCAGAGATATAGCGCTCGCTGCAGCCTGCCGCTTTTTATTGTTGTTCTAAAGCCATGCTTTCAAGTTCATCTTGTTTTAAGCGCACTCCCCAACTTTGCTCCTCCGGCAATATCTTGCTGAGAGCGGGAGAAGGCTGGAGGCGCCCTCTGATTCCCGCAGGGGTCTTTGCTAAGGTCCAGCCTGCTTATAGTTTTTCTCTTCTTTTTTTAAATGAAGTCAGGGGGAGGTTTGGAACTGAAGAGGATTTCCCGGCCTTTCTAAAAGCTACGTCCTGCTTTATAACCTCCTGGACATAACCGGGGCTCTCAGATCCTGGAAATATTGCCGGAAGGGGTGCGGGCTGGTGAGCCTCATTCCCAGGTGGAGGGTAGTATCTGAAGGTGGGCAGCGGTCTAAGGTCTTCCGCCATCCCCGGCCCAGGCTGGGACCCACCCGCCCCTCCGATTGCAGGCGTCAGCGGTCCCCCGCACATCTCTGTGCACACAAAGGCGCTGCAGCCGCCTCCGCCCGCTACGTGGACAGCGAGCGCCACCCTGTGCTCCGTGCCCGCCCTGCAGCGAGCGCTTCGCGCCTGGGCTACACTGTCTCAACCCGGCCTGCCATTCCTGGTGTGCCTGACCTTGGGCAAACCCAGGCTTAAAGTCGCCTCGGTGAAGCTCACCCGCGTTCATCTCTGAGCCCTCTAATGAAGCTGGGACCGATGAGGGTGAGGGATTCCTGTCCCTTACCCTAGTCTCCAAAGTTTTAGCAACTTCCTATTGCCACTAGCCGTCCCAGCGCTTAGGGCCTCAGTGCCTCTCTCCTTATCCCTAGGTGGAGCTCCCCTAGCTGTGTCCTGCCAGGGCCACCCGAACCTGCTGTGTTGCAGACAGGCCGAGGTCATTCTTCCCAAACTTGTAGATTTCTCTTCGGCTTTGTCCTCGACTGCCTACTCCCATTCACCTCCTGGGCACTTCTCTTAACCAAAGTGCTTTGTAGTCACTCACACCAGCCTTCTCTTCCCCGCTGCAGTGTCCTCCACAGGTGGGATGTTTTATTCTTGTCATTTTATTGTGAGTTTTGCTAGACTCAATAGAGAAACGTAAGCACCTTTTCTCACGCTGTTATTATAAAGAGAGCAAAAATTGAATCTGGCTGTGCAAACTTTTTGATTTCAGGAGTCAAAGAAAAATTTAACCGCCGCCCCGGTGACTACCTTTGGGGGGTGGGGTGGGAAGGAATTTGATAGGTATATATTGAATCAGGATACCTGTTGAGCAGAACTAAACTTTTCTTTAGTGACTTGCACCGAAAGGTGGGCTTCCTTTCCCCTCTGCTCTTCCTTCTGATCTTTTAGGCATGCTAAATATTTGGGGAACATGAACAATATTCTCCAGGTTGTATTTTGGTGACATGAAAGGACATGAGGATAGATCAACCCCTCAGAAAAGAGCACTGTGCTCCCTTTAAAGATTTTTACTTGGAGAATGTACCTGCCGCTTCCTAGGTTGTCTCAGGAAAGGAGCTAGACTTAGGCCTTTTGGTCTTGGAAGCTCATAGCTCAGGCTGGACCCATGGATTCCACTTTGCATCCTTGAGATACGCCAAGCATTAAAGCTGGCGATTATTGATGGCTACGCACGAACTTCTATATATCTTTAAAGCGCTCTGTGTAGGAGGCAGCATAAATCTTAAGCACTTACAATAATCGAGTTTCCTGGGACGAACACCTGTGCATTACTGGGTTCCAGCCACGTCCCTCCTGTGATGAAAAACTAGAGCTCTCCTGAGCTATGTGGGGAAGGAAATGGGTAGTCTACCTTGTGGATCTCGCACGAAAAGCCCCTGAAGCCATGGGTAGGAGCAATTTGGCCGCCAGGAGATCCAGGATATAATTGACACGTCCACCTCCGGAGCCGCCACCACCCTCCTCCCTCAAACCAGCTGGTGATGGGAGCTCCCACCCCACCCCCTCGCTCCGGGGTCCGGAAAGCCGGGAAGCGCTGGAATGCCGCGTTCTCTCACCCTATTGTATCTAGGTGTTGCAAACCACTGAAGGACAGAGTTTCGTGCTTTGATCTCATGTCCCAGTCATTCTTTAGCACAGAGGGGCGAGTTTAAATTAAATTTCTTTCTCTGCTGATAAGTTCTAATGGGCCTCAGAAGGTGAATAATTATGCAGTAACATTTCATGGATTGTTGGAGTGGGGATTCCCACTGCGCTGTCACCAGGAACAGAATTTCCCTCGTATGCTCAATGTTAAATGAAGCTTTGCAAGTAAGCCACAAGTGTCTTTCAAATCTCAATGCAGGTGATCTAGTCCTTTCCTCCTCTCACATTGCTTGCCTCTGAAAAGCACGTTCTTGGTTTTTGTTGTTTACGTTTTATTCGCGGTTTAAAAATGCTTTTAAAATTAATACTTAAACATCCTATTTTTGATGGCAAAAAAGTACTTTGATAGTAAATCAAGACAAATACACTGATGAGAGCTAGGTCACATTTTGCTGGAAAAAGGCAGAGGCAACTACCTGGAATTTGCCTCCACATACCTGGACTTAGGTGGGCTACTTTTCTTGACTTCTTTTAGTGGACTAGTGCTTTTTTGCTTGATTCCTGAGAAAAAGGGTCAGGACCTGGAGCTGCTGCAGGCATAAGATTTGAAGAGTTCTTTATCCAACTAATTTCTGAACCGGTGCAGTTTAGAAATAGACTTTTCATGGGGAAAGGTTAAAAAGAAAAGTGACTTGAATACTTCATGCAAAATAGCCACCTATTACAAAATGTGGACTTGATTTTAGGAGGTTTCAATTTACAGTTAATTTTCTCCCAAGCTAGATGAGAAACAGCTTCAAAAGTTTGAATTTGTAAATGGGTCTTTGATACTCAGAAAGAAAGAAATCAGACTCTTAACCTTAAAAAACAAAAACAAAACAAAAAAACCTCTGAATTTGTAATTTAAAAGCACAATGGAACTCTTTATTGTTTTGGTTTTTAAAGAAAATTCTTTATTCTCCATCAGTGCTTCATTGCATAGCTTTTTCCTTGTTTACTTTTCTTCCCTTTAAATTTCTTCCCTTAAATGAATTGAGCTCCCACAAGCTTTAAGATTTCTAAACCAACACATAGAAACTGGAGCCTGCTTATCAAGTTTTCACTCCTCTCTTGGCAACTAATTTAAAAGGGCCCAAACAATGAGCTGATTTACATTATGCTCATTTCACCCTGAGCTCTGTGCTAGTGTTGAAAAACCCTCCATAATTCACCTTGGGTTATCTTTACATCTTTGGGGGAACCAACCCTTCCAGCTTTAAGATTTCTAGCCATTCCATTTTAAGCACTGAAATAGAAGAAAGAAAGTAGATGTTTTTCTTCCCTCCACTCAGAGTTCAAGTGATTGTCTAGTTCAACTGAAAATAAAGGATTTGTACTGCCCAATTTTGCACCCAATTTAATTCCCCTAATTATGTGGGCACCCTGTCATCAGGTTTCCCATCCTTTCAGGAAGTTTTGTATTCCTTGTATGCTGATCAATGCTTCATTTCTCTCTTACACACCTATCCCTTATTTTGTTTTTGTTTTTTTCCACCCTAAGCAGGTTCTTTCCCCATTCAATTTATGAACAATGGCCTCTTTAAGGGAGGGGGAACCTAGTGGCAGATGGAAATGTATTTAAAAGATATTCACATGATTTAGTGATGCTTTTTAAATATTATGGAGTTATACATAGTTAAATGGAATTTGTGACAATTATGGAGTTATATGTACTTCAGTGGAATTTGTGCCAATTTGTCTACAGATACATGAAGTCATCATTTAGGGACAATAATCTTTCTTATGACTTTTTTTTCCCCCCAAAGTTGAAGAAAATGAAGTTCTTCTGGGTGATAAGAATAGATTTTGTGCTTTTTGAGGCAAATTAAGTCTTGCATTCTTTCTTCTGATCAATAATGATATTTGACTCAAAATTACAGTGTTTAAGTATGGGTAAGGTACTCATATATTACACTTCCTATGTCCTCAATATGGGCATATTTTAGTGACTGTCACAAATGAATGTTGTACTAGTAATGAAGACAACAGTAAGACAACCTTCTAAATATTTTGGCAATAGAACATTGTATATTCTTTCACTACATTCATTTTGTAGAAAGCATATGATATAATATACTAATTATTAAATGAAGTGCATTGCTTAGTGACATATTTACTTATGCTTTAGTAGGTATATCCTGGAAAATCAGATTTAATGAAGTTTTCCATTCTTAAAATTCTACCTGCTTTGAAGACAATGTGTTTATTTCACACAAGAGAAATAACAAATCCCTGATGTAGAGAAATGGTATTTATTGTGAAGTGGTTTTGAACTACTTTTATTATTTTGTGTCCAAAAGCAATGACTTGGTTTTTATTTTTTTAATACTTTATTTTAATTAAATTTTTATTTTAGGATTTTAGGTTTATAAAATAGTTATAAAAATAGTAAATAGAGTTCTTGTGATTTTCCCTGTTGTTAACATCTGATATTGTGATGCTATATTTGTCAAACTTAAGAAATCAGTATTTATGTAGGTTATTTTTATTTCAATGAAGAAATAAAGGCAAAAAATTTAGCATGTTCCATTAATTTAGTTTTAGGATGTAACTTTAAAAATCATTCCCCTCTCTCTCTCTCTCTGTATGTGTATGTATATACATACACATACACACACACACACACGCACGCACACACACACATACACATATATATATATACACACACCCCACCACACCCCACCAGCTGGTCTATATATTAAATTAATAAGTTGAAAAATATTCTCAGGTATATATCTTTAAGATATAGTTTCTTACAATGAGAAATTTTTGTTTCTTTTATAGTCAACTAAAATCTCAGAAAACATTTAGTTCAGTTTTACATTTTTATTTCATGTATGAAAACATCAGTCACTTTTAAATATTTAATAGTTTCATTTCAAATTGCCACAGTAGATTTTTAGTAATATTCTGTTTGTAGCCTATACCTATTTTTTTTTTATTTTAACACACATTTATTTACTTAGGTTCTGGGATTGAACCTGGGGCACTTTACCACTGTCGCTCCCAACTCTTTTTATTTTTTATTTTGAGACAGGGTCTTGCTCATTTGCTGAGGCTGGCTTCAGACTTGCAGTCTTCCTGCATCAGCATTGCAAGTAGCAGGGATTACAGGTGTGTGTTGTTGGCTCCTATTTTTAATTCTGTAATTTAAAATGACTAATTTACTCATTATTTTCCTTAATATCGTAGTGACAAAAAATAAATAATCTAATGATTTGATTGATTTTCCCCCATATGTTTCAACTTAATTTTTAGGATATTTTTGTTAAGGAACTGAGCTTGTTGTAGTATAGAAAGCTTTGTAGCCTAATAGTTGGTGGGGCATGGTGGCACATACCTGTAATCCCAGCTACTTTAGAGGCTGAGGCAAGAGGATGGCAAGTTCAAGGCCAAGGCTACTCAGGGAGACCCTGCCTCAAAGTAAAACAAAAACAAAAAACAATCCCCTGTGCTGCAAAAAACAAAAATTAAATGCAAACAAAAAAATCCAAACTTAATTGTTGAATCTCTTTTCTAGCACAGGTAAGTATCTTCTGCACTCCATGGAGTAATATATTTGCATATGTTTTTGTCTTATTTAAGTAAGATTATAAGGAGTTTCAGCATAAAGGAAAATATTCCTTATTTATAATATATTTTCATTATACCTAAGGCTGCCAGCTAAAATACAGAATGTACAATTATATTTGAATTTTAGAAAAAAAATTCTTTTTCAGTATTGAGGATGCTTCATGCAATAATTAAGCCATATTTATACTAAAAATGATTTGTGTTTTTTGAAATCCAAATTTAAATGGATGTCCTGATTTTTCTTTTCTTTCTTTCTTTTTAAATAGACTTGTATCTATCAGAACCAAACTTAAAAAAAAAAGTCTGTAGAACAACAAAGTGGCATCTGTTCATGAAAATGCTAAGGGTAGTATTCTGTATTGTTTTAAAAGGGAAATGCAGGGCATGAAGAAGTTATGATCTATTCACTACTGGGGGGGTGGACATATAAATTGATTTTCCTATAACTCTTCAGTTTTTTATTTTTTGTATGTGTAGTTTCATTTTGGGCTATTCTTATATATTTAGAACACTAGTATCTAACATTGCTAAGAAAATATACCTAGCTTCTGAGTAAAGAATACGTTGATTCTTGTTGATCTGAAGCTCCACACTTCTTTCTAATATGAATGCTGTAAAAAAGGAGATATTTAAAAATATACATTGAATTTCTATTCATTAGATTCATGCAATTTTAACCATGCATTTAAGTTTTATTCCTGCCTATTCTGTTCCCCTGTACCTTCCACCTACTCTTTGGTTGAATTGCTCTCACTTGCACAAATGTGGACTCTATTTCTAGAAGTTGTAGCAGTAGTACTGCATACCATATTCTCCAGCTAGGTATTCCATGAATTGTAATTAAATAATCAAAAGTTAAAGTTCTTTATCCCTTGAAGATTTTTTTTCCTTCTGTGTAAATACTAGTAATATTCCCATGCATATGTTCATGGTATTTTCTCAAAAAGCAACCCATTACATAACAGTTTGCTCTCTTGTGCTTCATTTGTACTATTAATACAATTTTTTGAATAGTTTCCTGTCTGTTAATTATTGTTAGGACCCTGCCATCCAAGGTTTATCACTCTTGCCTTCACGTAGACCATACAGAATAAATAAAAACAATATTGACAGACCAGGTATGTCAACCAGACAAATCAGGAAGAAAACATAAACTTTTACCCATAAACTGGGGTGTATTTTGGATCCAGGTTTCAAGAGAGCCACTCTGTAGGTTCTGCTTTTATCAGAAATTACTGAGAGAGGGCGGAAGAACCTGGGGGCTGGGAAATTTAGGAAATCCTATTCTAAAGAACAACTTGCTAGTAGCACTCCCTGGGAAGGTCAGTTGTATAAAGACTCCCACATTTCCTTACTGCCACCCTCCTATCCGCCCACCTCCTTACTTTGTTTTATAAAACCAATTAGATATTCATTTGGATTAATAAATATTTAAAAAATATAATGACCTCTGTGAATTCTAAGGGAGACATTCATATGTAAGTACAAGTTTCTCTAATCATATGACTGCCTCTATCCTAATTCAAGAACTTTATATTTCAATGAATTTTAATTATTTTTTTCTGATGTTGGGTTTCTACTTAGGGCTTCATGCATGCTAGTAAGTACTCTATCACCATGGTATATTCCTAGGCCTCGATACAAGTCTTAAACTTCATTTTTTGGAGACAATGAAAAGCTTACAGAAAAATCCAAGAAATTGTGAGTTAGTGCAGGACACCAAGATGGCTTAATCTTATTCTTTGTATATAACAATTGCATCATTATAGTATTTTTTTCAGGTGATTTTTTTCTTACATATAGGCGTGAGATTATAGCCTGCTTTTCCCCCCATTGATATTAAAATGAATTTCTCTTATGTCAAAAATCTTTGCAAACATAAATTTAAATGGCTAAAAATACTATATTAAATGTATACATCAAAATGTAACCTGTTCCCTTAGTATTGGGCATTTAGCTTTTCTCAAGTGATTGTTATTATACATAATACTGCACTGAACCTTTATATATGACCTGTTGTTTATTTCCTTAGGGTACTAGAAGAGCAGGAATTTCTAAGTACAAGAACATTTTTAAAGGTCCTAAATAGAAATGACCAGATTACTCTCCAGTAAGGAGATAGCAATTTATACTCCAACAAACAATGGCTGAGACAATCAGACTTGAACCTCACCAATCCTTGAACCTTGGATTTTTTTGTACCAGGGGTTGAACCCAGGGGCTCCCTAACCACTGAGCCATATCCCCAGCACTTTTCTGTATTTTATTTAGATACAGGGTTTCACTGAGTTACTTAGGCCCCTGATAAATAGCTGAGGCTGGCTTCTGACCTTGTGATCCTCCTGCCTTAGCCTTCCGAGCCGCTGGGATTACAGGCATGCGCCACCTCGTCTGGCCTCCAGCCCTTTCTATTTTTTATTTTTTTATTTTGAGACAGGGTCTCACTAAGTTGTTTAGGTCCTCATTAAGTTGTTGAGGCTAGACTCAAACTTGTGATCCTCCTGCCTCAGCCTCCCAAGTTTCTGGGATGATAGGCAAGTGACACCACATTTGGAAATTTGTGTGTGTGTGTGTGTGTGTGTGTGTATATATATATATATATATATATATATATAGCTTTAATAAGAAATAAATGAATCTTACTGTTGTTTTACATAGCAAATTTTAAATTCTTAAACTCCTTTCCTTGTTTTTAATTGCCATTTTAATGTCTTCCTGAATGAATTGTCCCTCCACCTTATGCCCTTTGGAGAATGGGCGCCCCAGAATACAAAGTGAGGCATAGGATCTGGGCCAATGGTGTACCTTCTGGGGAAAGGAGGTGCTGGATCTGAAAGCAGGAACTCCCTTCAAGCCTCTGTGCACGCACACACAGTTGCCTTAAATTGGGACTGGAAAGTCAATTTCCCTGAACCATCTGAGATTAATTATGATAAGTGGGTGGAATATAATTTGATTTAAGCTCTTTTTTTTTCACCAAAAAACTTTTGTGGAAGTAGCCAGTTGTATTTCCCAATGAAGAGTGAGTATTGCTTTGCCCTGTTACTTGGTACTGGAACATAGATTCAATTGAACATATCTGAACTTTTTTTTCCCCACCTTTTTTATTGGTGCATTGTACTTGTATGTAATGATGGGATTTGTTGTTACATATTCATACATGTACATGTAGCTATATTAAGCTATAAAATCTACATTTAAAGAGAATTTATTCATTCATGGCTCTAATTTGAATCAGCTATTATAATTGGACAAGAATATCTATTTTAAAATTCTGATATTTTACAATTATTGGAGAAATAGTGTCCTAGCGTAGAATTAGGTCTATGTAACTCATTAATTAATTATAAATCTTTCAGGCTTTTTTCTTTCTTTCTTCCTTTCTTTTTTTTTTTTGAACCCAAGTTCTAGCTAAGTTGCTTATGGCCTTGCTAAATTGTTCAGGCTGGCTTTCAATTTGTGATCCTCCTGTGTCAGCCTCCCTTGGGGCTGGGATTACAGGTATGCACCACCACATTCGATTTAGGTTTCTTATATAACTGCATAATTTAAAGTTATTCTTTAGCAAAATGAAGTTCTGTAATACCAAGGTGACATATTCATGAGCTGTTGAATAAAATGCTTAAATAAAACCAATGAAGAGTCCTAAATCTTTGCTGTTGGGTAGAGAGAAGGGAAGGAGATGTTAGTAGATTGGATATAGATAACTTCCAATAGGGCCTCAGCTGTAGTAGAACAAATTTATCTTACAGTGATGTTTTTGATGATATATTTGCTTTTGTTAAAAAATAAAAATCATCCTAGTGGCTTAGGAGGCTGAGGCAAGAGGAGTATAAGTTTGAGGCCAGTCTAAGCAATTTAGTGAGGCCTTAAGCAACTCATGGAGACCCTGTCTCCAAATAAAACATAAAAAATGGCTGGAGATGTGGCTTAATAGGTAATCACCCCTGGATTCAATCCCCAGTGCCAAAATAAATAAATACATAAATAAACAAACAACAAACAAATAAATAAAAATTAGCTGCACATGGTGGTACATGTCTGTAATCCCACAGATTCAGCAGCTGAGGCAGGAGGATCCTAAATTTGAAGCCAGTCTCATCAATTTGGTGATACTCTGTCTCAAAATAAACCAGGTGCAGTGGCAAATACCCCTAATCCCAGCAACTTTGGAGTCTGAGGTAGGAGGATCACAAATTTGAGTCCTAGTCTGAGCAATTTATCGAGGCCCTAAACAACTTAGACCGTGTTGCAAAATAAAAAGGGCAAACACCCCTGGCTTTATTCTCCAGTACCAAAAAGCAACAAAATAAAACAAATAAACAACAACCCAATAAAAATCAAATCAACAAATACTGAATGTTCAGTACTTTATTTGGATTGTTAAAAATAAGCCTTGAGCATGATTATGAATCACAGTCATAATTTGAGAACTTACTTGCAGTTGTAAAAGAAAAGTAAAACATTACTTATGTTCTTTTTTTTAAGGAAAAAAACTCATCACTTGAAAAAAAAAAAAAAAAAAAAAAACAAAAACAAGATCACCCCAGCATTCTACCCTTATGACTCTAAAATTAACTATTTGAAAATTAACAATACGTAGGGATAACAGTATTTTAATTTTAAATACTGTGTTCAAGTAACTTTCACTTTGGTCTCTGAGTGTATATGTATTTACCCAAAACTAAGTGCTGTTTTTTTTTTTTATATTTATTTTTTAGTTATAGGTGGACAGACAATATCTTTATTTCATTTTTATGTGATGCTGAGGATCAAACCCAGTTCCTCACACATGCTAAGCGGGCACCCTATCACTGAGCCACATCCTTAGCCCCTAAGTGCTGTTTTTGTCTAAAATATTACAAGGGTACAGAGTTTAGTTTGTGCTTTTAAAGTTATTGGCTATTAAGTAAATTTAAATATTCTGTTGTGCAGAACAAAACAAACTAAAAGAGCCCACTGATGGTGCTAGATAGTTTTTTTCGAAAAGTGACAGTTCTTGCTTGTTTTAACAAAACAAAAAATTCAGAACACAATACACTGAAAAAAGACTAAAATATAGAGGTAAGAGTCTGTGTCTTAAGACTGCATTGCAAGAGAGAAAATAACACTCTCTGGACTTTATTAATTATTCAGTCTCTGCTCGAGTTTAAAAGTCTTATTCAAACATGCTCTATATAAAGTGATTGATTTTGGAAATGCAATTTTTATTTGGTCTAGAATAGTGCTGCTCAACTTTCTTCTTATTCCTCTTCCTCTTCTGTTTTTAATTCACAAACTCCTTTGAGACTCTGATATAGGGTGTGAACCTGTTCTTAAAAATATGCTCCTCACTACTTTGTCAGATGCATATCAGATCTAGAGTGAGCTGTTAGGTCCTTAGTTTATGTGCTTCACTACTAAACTGTGACATATTGTAGAAGAATGTACTTGGGTAAATAAAAGAAAGTGTTCTGTATCTTTGGGTCTGTAACCTACCTTGATAAAAATTAACATGGAAAAAGCGAAGGATTAACTCTTACAGGGACACACAGGATTTTTTGGTGGTGATTCAAATTTTCACTGAAGAAGTAACTAGAAATGCAAAAAAATACCATAAGGTAAAAACCCATGGGCTGTATGTTGTCTTTCCCATTTCAGACATATGATCAATTTTTTTAAAAAATATTTTTTAGTTGTAAATGGACACAATACCTTTATTTATCATTATGTAGTGCTGAGGATTGAACCCAGGGCCTCACACATGCTAGGCAAGTGCTCTATCACTGAACCACAACCTCAGCCCCAATATGATCAATTTTTTGTGATGTTTTTGCATTTCTCTATTTGGTTCTTTTATACTGGGTTTGTGATATAATTCATCAACTGCTTTAATTTTGTCTTGGTTAATGTCTTAAGAATTTCTGCCAATATATGGGAACATATGGAATTTTATAGTCAATCATTAAACAC
The DNA here is from genome assembly GCF_021218885.2 of Marmota monax. Taxonomy (NCBI): domain Eukaryota; kingdom Metazoa; phylum Chordata; class Mammalia; order Rodentia; family Sciuridae; genus Marmota; species Marmota monax. The sequence continues at coordinate 6,804,938 of NW_026693933.1, read as the reverse complement.
TTTAATTTTATAGTCATTTCATTACTTGATGCAATACTTGTTTTAGAATATAGAAAAGTCATTCACATAAATAGGAGTCTCAGAAGAATTAAGCAAAACTGAACCACTTTTGGTCACTCCACTTTAGCCAACACCATACCCTATATATGTATCACTGCCTTTTTTTTTTTTCTTCTTTCTTTCCCTCTCTGCCTCCCTCTCCTCTCTCTTTCCCTTCCTTCCTTTTTTCTTTTTAACTAACTCCCTTTCTTCCCGCGCCCTTCTTCATTATGGCATTGTAAATCTGCCTTGGTTCTTGCATGGTACAGCTATCAAGATCTTTTTTTTTTTTTTTTTTTCCTTAACCAAAGAGTGAGGAATGATGTATCAGCAAGTGTGATGCAGATGAAACAAAAGAGTTAGGATAAACACCCTGAAAATAGAGATAGCAGGGATGATTCAGCAGTGAAAGATGATCTATGTAGATCTCAGGGGCTAATCCCCCCTGCACTTGTGACTGTGTGTGTTGGAGATGGGGAGACTGAAGAGTTGCAGGGAAAATGTGCTATTGCTGGAGCTGCTGTATTTCCAATTCCTCCAGTTTACAGTGGGGTTGTGTATGAGAGCTTTTTCAGAGTGTGGGTAGGCAATAAAGAAAAAAAATCCAGCTTTACACCAAAAATATTAACCAAGGAGGAACCATGTACCTTTTTATGTTTGCAGCCTAAAGAGAATGAAAACAAGTAAAGTACCTGCCCAGTGGAGGGAAATGGGCTCATGGGATATGGGCTGTGCAGTGATTTTCTGGATTGAATCCTCCCTCTGTCATTTCTTTGGTGTTTGACCTTGGGCAGTCTCCTTAATTACTCTGCACCTCATTTTCAGACTTTGGTAAGATTTGAGTAATTAGTTTATGCTTATAAGTCCCAACCATTCCACTAAGTCTGATAGATGAGTACTCAATGAATGTGAACTTAGTTGTAGATTATTTCGTAGGATTGATCTTATTACTACTCTTAAGCACCAGGAACATTTCTTTTTCTATATAATTCTCTCTGCATTTCTCAGTATTCATGTGGATTTCCCAAAACTGTTAATCAAAATGCATTTTCTTTATTACTTGGGAAGTTTTCTCTTGCCCCACCCATGGGAGTCATACCAATTTCCCTCTGTGTCTCCACTACCCCACCCACCTGGCTCCTGTTTTCATCTGGCCTCTTTGCAGGCCATCCTTTGAGAGGCAGGCAGGCTTTCCTTTTTGGCTGATTTGTCATTTGTTAACCTCTCTCTTCTCAGAGGGGACTTAGCTTAGTGCACCTAAGGGTATAATTCTCTCTGAAGTGGGGATTTGGGATTTTGAAAATTTTTTTTTCTTCCTTTTTTTTTTTTTTTTAGAGAGAGAGAGAAAGAGAGAGAGAGAGAGAGAGAGAATTTTTTAATATTTATTTTTTAGTTTTCGGCGGACACAACATCTTTGTTTGTATGTGGTGCTGAGGATCGAACCCAGGCCCCACGCATGCCAGGCGAGCGCGCTACCACTTGAGCCACATCCCCAGCCCTTTTTTTTTTATCTTTATTTATTTATTTTTATGCGGTGCTGAGGATCGAACCTAGGGCCTCACACATTCGAGGCAGGTGCTCTACCACTGAGCTATGGCCCCAGTCCCATGAAAAAAATTTTTTCTCCTTTTTATGTTATCTGAGGATTTAATGATGGAATATATTTTCCTTCCAATCCTAAACTGATTGTTAGAGTGTATTATACTCTTTATTGTCTGAATATCTTCTTTTCTAGTGCAAGGGATTGAATTTGGGGCTTCAAAAATGCTGGACAAGTGCTCTATCACTGAGCTACATCCCAGCCCTTTTTATTTGTTTATTTTTTGAGACAGAGTCTCACTAAGTCCTCATGCAGGCCTTGAACTTGTGCTCCTCCTGCCTAAGCTTCCCAAGGAGCTGTCATTAACAGGTGTGCACCACTGTTCCAGTATCCTTGTGAGTATTTTAAAATTTATTTCCTTCCTTCCTTCCTTTTCTTCCTTCATCCTTGTTTTTTCTTTCCTCCCTCTCTTGTTTTTCCCCTCACAATTATCTAGAATTTTCTGGTAATTTAATAACTTAAACCTTTTTACTACAATCTTTTCTTGACTTTCAAGTGGGCCAAAACTCTTTGAGCCATATATTATATTACTGTAATGTAGTCAAAATTGATGATTAAATAGAATACCTCCATTCAACAGCAGCTTTGACTTGGTTTATAAATAATAGCGTTCTATTATTTACATCTACCAAAACTGATCGGATTACCAGTCCGTCTCCCCCCTTAGCCTAATAATGTAATCATTTATAGTTTTTAGCACCCAATTGTCTAACTTCTACTTTCTGAATTCTCAATGAACAAAAATCTTCTTTAAGCAGATATACTCAGAATGTAAAAAGAAGATAGCAGGATTAAATTGAGTCCTGATAATTAAGAATAAGTCACTAAGAAAACATGCCCAACAAATTCAATTACATTGACATTGCTTCTCAAAATATTTCTATAGGCATTATAGAGATACTCTGCTTTTCTCTAAGAAATGCACCTCTTTCTACATTTTTCTTAGCTTGTATTCACATATTTCTATAAATTTGCTTATGTAAAAAGGGTCTGAATCCCCAATAATAATACATAAAAGTAAACACTACAGTAAAACAGATCTCATGCCTTCAGCTGAATTCAGTCTTGATCTAGGTAGAGGATTTTAGGGTGTGCATCATTCATTTAATTAGACCATGTTGCTGCTGCCAAAATTTGATTTGACCCTCACATTGACCTGGTGTGCTCCTGTGAGCTATGACTACACTAGCCATCTTGCCTCAATAAACAGTAGACAGAAGTATTCCTGTTTCCATCAAGACTGTAGGCTTTGGCATTGGAAAGATGAGGGTGGAATCCCATAGTCCAACTCTAACAAGTTCATCTCCATAAGAGTCTGGTTTTTCAGAAAGCGAACTATAAATATTTACCATCGTAGAGTTTATGTCAGAACTAAATGAGATAATATGTATAGAATGCTTATCCATGGACTGAGGATATAGCTCCCTTGAGAGAGTGCTTGCCTTGCATGCACAAGGTCATGGGTTCAATCCCCAGCACTACACACACACACACACACACACACACACAGAATGCTTTATTCTATGTTTATGAAAAATTATGCAAAAACATATAGTCACCATTAGAAGTAATAGGATTTAAAAAAATTCAAAGTACTGCGTTAGTAAATGAAAGCTCATATATTTATAGTATTAAATATGATAGCACATAAAATTGTTTAGTAAAAAATAAAAATGCTAAACAATAGAACTTAGTATAAACTTCTATTTAGTATTTCTAGTCTTGGGATAAAAGGACAGCAACAATGGAGGAATCTAATAGCAAAAGTAAAGAGAAAAAAGGCAAACATATTTACATATTTACATTACTGGCACAGCAATGAGAGTGGGTAGCTTGTTCCAATAGAAATAGCACAAGGTTTGGAGGCAAGGTTTATGACCTTCTGCAATCTTTGCATGTAATGACAACATTGGACTAGATGTTTTCAGTGTTCTCTGAGTTTTTTTTCTTTTCTTTCTTTTTTTCCTCAGTGAAAATCTGTGAAAAATTTGACTTTTCTTCTACATGGAATAAAAGTTTAAATATCTGTGGCATGCCAAGAAACGATCTCTCCAAAATGTCCACATGCTCCTTCTTTGCAAAGATGTTACCTTTCAGGGAGCAGGGGTGGGGAGACTTTGCAGATGTGATTAAGATTAAGAGTCTTCAGATAGGAAGATTATATTGGATCATCCACATAGGCCCAATGTGGTCACAAAAGAGAGATAGAGGAGGTTTAGAGACAGAAGGAGATTGAAATGGGATTAAGGAAGCAAAGGTCATGTAGCAACTTTCTTTCAGAAACTTCAAGAAGAAGGAATAGATTTTGGCCTAGAGACTCGAGAAGGACCAAAGTCTTTAGTTTGAGCTTAGAGATAGATTTTAGACTTTTGACTTCCAGAACTGTAAGGATGATGAACTTGTGCTGGGTGTGTTGGCACAAGGCTGTAATCCCAGCTACTAGGGAGACTGAGCTAGGAGGATCACATGTTGTAGGCCACCCTCAGTAACTCAGGAAGATCCTGTCTCAAAATAAGAAACAAAAAGGGCTGGGGATGTAGGTCAGTGGTAGAACATCCCTGTCTTCAGTTCCCAGGAGATAATATTTGTTTCAAGTCACTGAATTTGTGGTAATTTATTACAGCAGTAATAGGAAATTAATACAGGATTTATCAATGTGGTTTTATCAAAAGGAGAAAAGGTATTTGAGGTACCCTGTAAAGATGTTGGTTGATCCATTTTTTATAATTATGCCTTTTTAAGGAATTTATAAATTGCTAGTAATTATTATTAATGATAGGGAGATAAATATGAATTTGAAGTCTACTGCGTATACCAAACCTTCTATTCCCATTCCTCCATTTCCAATTTTCTCAGTTTTCTCTCTTGACTGTTAAGACTGAATTTCTCCAATCAGTCTGATTCTACTTTACAAACCCTCTTGGGATAAGAGCTCAGAGCAAAAACAATGAATGCAAAAGCTAACACTAACATAGGAAATGCTTCACAAAATAGTTCACATGCAGAGCATGTGACATACTGTGCCTCCTATGAAACTGACCCAGCCAGCAGTCAGCATACCAGTTTATTCACAACTTAAGTTGATTTTACCTGAGAGCACACACAGCTTGTTTTAAGGAGTGGCAGGATAAACAGGCTGGCTGGGTTAGTTATAAACAGATGTGACCCCTTATTTTTTCACTGACCTCTTTGCCATATTTTATCCTGTTAAAATTGTTTCTATTCCAATGGTACACACTCATTGGTGTATCAATTATTTTAAGAACCACTGAATGGCCTTCTTTCATAGGAAGGAAAGGTGGATCAAAGGATAAAATATGGTGGCGGATGAGAGCACTGTAACAGGAACACTTACAGATGTATGGGATAGAGTTCCACCTCTGTACATAGATAGTTGCTGTCATTGTCCTTTGGATTTTCTGAATTACCTTTTTTTTTAAAAAATTGGTTTCATTCTTCTTGTTTCTCGTTTTGTAACTATATTCAAGCCCACATGTAGAGGAAAAACAGGGCAAGGATGCTCAGGCAAATTTGGATTACGATCATCATCAGAAGTAAGCTATGAATCATAATTGGCAAAACTATTCATATTTTCCTTAGACTGGAAGTCTTTGAGACTAGGGAAAAATACCTTAGTGTAGCTAAAAGTCCTGTGGGAATAAAGCCACAAGAATCTGAAAGAAATTAGACAATGTATACTCAGTTACCTAATTATCACAAAATTAAATAATTAAATGAACTTATGCTCAGTGGTGATGGCTAAAATTAGTTAAGAATTAATTTAACAAAAAACTGCCCTTGGAATGGAAAGACAATAGACTTGAAGTAACCTTGAATAAAAATAAATGAATGGGTTGCCAATGACTGAGAGAATGTGTAACAGGAGATGGTAAAATGTTATTATTGAAGCAGAAGTCATCACCCACTAGGTCATCATTTTAGTAAATATGTGCTTGTCATTTTAGTGTCAATAATACACACCTGCTATGCTTTTTGTCTTTGCAAACTGATACACGTAGTATTTATTAAATATTTACTGTATCCAAGGCCCTATAAGAAGATAACACATCTTAAGTCTATTGATTTGGTGCCCTGAAAAATCTGGCATATTTTGCTTAAAGCCCTTAAGTTAATACCAAGTTGTGTGTTATAAACCTAATATATACATATATATATATATATATATATATATATATATATATATATATATATATATAAGCTTTAATGGATAATTTGAAATTTATATTTAAATGTGCTAAAGTACCAGTCATTGCCTTCTTTCCTTCCTCCCCTCTCTTTATATGTATGTTATTTTATTTTTTTGGTGCTGGGGATTGAACACAGGGCCTTGTGTGTATGAGGCAAGCACTATAACAACTGAGCTACATCCCCAGCTCCTTATATATATTTTAAGGTTGAGTCTTTGTGTGTGTTCTCTCTCTCTCTTTTTTTTTTTTTTTTTTTTTTTTCATTCTTGGTACCAGGGATTGAATCCTAGGTGCTTACTCACTGAACCACATCCCCAACCCTTTTTTATTTCAAGACAGGGTCTCACTATATTGCTGAGGCTGACCTTGAACTTGCCAGCTTCCTGCTTCAGCCTCCCTGGTACCTGAAATTTCAGGCCTGTGTTTCTGTGCCCAGCTTGTTGGAGTCTTGCCTGGCCTTAAATTCCTGGGCTCAAGTGATCCTCTTATCTCAACTTCCCAAGTAGTTGACTCAAAATCCTTGGCAGTCTATTGCAATTCCATAGGTTGAACTATATCTCACTGTCTTTTCTATAACCTTTTAACCTAGTAAACTGGATGATTTCCCCAAAAAACACATTTCCAATTTTATAGTAGAAGTTGATGGAAAAATAGATTTACTTTGCAGAAAACTGCTTTATGCATATGGGCTAGAACATTTGTGTAAATCAAGTGAAGGATACAGGCATTATCTCGTTTGTATGAATTTAGCAAATTTTTGTTTCCTTTTAAAAATCTGAGGGGAAGATGTGTGAATTTAGAACACGTCTGTACTTGAGTAGCATGATTCTAGGTATTCATATATGCAACAACAACAACAACAAAAAAAAAGGTCAAAGCACATCAAATAATGGCTACATATACTTTTATTTATTTATTTATTTATTTTGCATTACAAAAAGATCAAAAGAGTGCCAAATCAACAGCATCAATGCACTGACTGTGCATTTACTAATTTAAAGTATATGTCTCGATTTCTTAGAAGCTCCTGATGAGTTCCCCATTCCTTTATTTTTCCATTGTGTAGAACCACTATCAAATCTGCATTCTGTATAGTAGAGAGTCTGTGAGCAACCACTAGACATGTCCTCCCTCTCCGGGCTTTATCAAGGGCGTGCTGAACCACCTGGAAGAGAGAGTGACCTGTGATCACCAGTTTGAGCTAGAAGTTAATGAGCTTGCCTAAGTCAAATCAATTAAGGCAACCCCTAACAATGTTCTTTGTTTTATTTGCTTATCCCAAAAGGAACTATTCTGCTTTGTGCAATTTTCACCATACTCAATAGCAATCTAGAACAAAGAATTATAGATAGGTACAGTTAGTAAGACTTTCAGTTGACAAAGTATGTGTGATGATGAATGAAAATGAAATGGCTATGTATGTGAGTCAATGGTTCTAAACTCAAAGCCAGGAGCAGTATTTCTATACCTCAGCAGAGCTACCTCTCACATTTAGCTCATTTTCTCTCAGCTGATTGAGATTCTAATACTGTGTAGGAGAAATGGGAGTGGAGGGTGAAAACCAATACCTGGAACATGATAAAATGTTCCAATGTTGGATATCTCATTGAATCCTTGCAATGACCTGTAAGGTACACATATTTTCATTTTTCAGATAAGTGAACTGTGGTTTGAAGATTCTAGGTCACTTGACCAGGTCACAGTGATTGTAACTGATGAATCCAGGATTACAACCATATATGTTTGATTCCAAAAGTTGTTTCTTCTTTCATAACACATTCTTTGGGAATCAAAAATGATAATTATGTATAAATAGCCAGCATGTGTGATATAAAAGCCTGGGCTCTTAGATACCCTCTATTAAAATATAGGGAAGTCACTTAACTCTTCTCAACTTTAAAGTGCTATCTGGGAAATGGACCTTCTAACAAAAGAAGTGAATTCATAAAGTTGTTGAGAGAACTGAGATAACTGCACATAATAAACACTTGATAGATATTAACAATTATTCATCTAATCAATGTTCATTTACTAAGTAAGTGCCTATTATTCAGGGGACAAGGACATAGCAAAATTAGCTATCTGGAGGAGTTTGCTGTGTAGGTGTATTGTCATATTGCCTTTGTTTCCTTGTTTTCTCCTCCAACCAAGCTAATTGTCTGGAGAAAGTAAAATAACAGGTCTGATACTATAGTGCAGAATATTCATTTCATGTGATTATTAATATGTTTGGCATCACTGGAGTAGTAACAAAATAAAAAAGAATTTTTTCTTGGACTCTCTTCTTGATTGGAGAAATATTTCAAAAAATTGGGCCCATTTTTATAATGAGAACAATTCTAGTGAGAAAACCTTTCCAGAACATGAAATGCCATCTGTCCCAGTTCTCTCCCACATCCCTACCACCTACTGAGCTTTTTGCAAAGGACAAAGTCTTAGTTAGAATTACAATCAGGCCTTTCTTTCTTTCTTTCTTTTTTTTTTAACTGTCCCTGGTGTCTTCTGTGATACCAATGTTCATATTTGGTGTTAATGTTTGAGATGAAGGAAGAGGAAGTTACCTTTTCACTCTCATTATCAAGGGCTGAAGTGGCCTCATCCAACAATAAAATTTTTGGTTTTCGGAGAAGAGCCCTTGCAATGGCTAGTCTTTGTTTCTGGCCTCCAGAAAGCTGTAGTCCTTTCAGTCCAACTTGTGTGTTGTATTTCTGTTACACGCAGTTAAGAAAGGAAGGATTGGTTATTTAAATCAGCATGGCCTCTGTGGGCAAGAATGGTCTAAATATTTCAAATTTTACTGCTCTTAAAAATTTGTGTCCCAACAAGTGCTGAGATTTATTCTTGGGTTTTGTTGCAAATAAATACTAAATGATTAGTAAACACTATCATCTCATTTACATATCTAATCTGATCCTTAATAGCAGAACTTTGCCATTATGTTTCTACATAGGAATTTTTCAAATTAAAGCATAAAAAAATTATTGGCAAAAATAAGTTCCCAGCACACACAAACTGCTTTTTAATAAGTTATATTAACTACTACTTTCAGGTCAAAATGATTCAAAGTATTTATTTATTTATTTTGGTAAATGGAGATATAATCCAGGGGCACTTAGCCACTGAGACACACCCCCAGCCTTCTGGGTTTTTTTTATTTTGAGATAGGGTCTTGCTAAGTTGCTTAGGGCCTTGCTAAGTTGCTTAGGCTGGTCTTGAACTTGCAATGCTCCTGTCTCAGCCTCCTGAGCCACTGTGATTACATGTGTGTGCCACTGTGCCTGGATGATTCAAAGTATTTAAAAACAATAAGGAAATCACAGGTTCCTTCACATCGGCTCTTGCATTACTTCTGTGGGCCCTTCCCTCCAATGCCAGGATGCAGTTCTCAGGGAGATATAACTCTTCCTGGAAATCTGTTACACATCTTGAAACAGTATCTACCTTTCAGGCCACCAGGTGTTAGGGTCTATAAACAAGTCAAGATGGCACCTGGCATTTTGCCAGAGGGAGTGGTTTGTGAAGTAACTCCAGCGAGCCATTAAGTGTGGAGATTCCTTATTGGTTGACTGCTGTATCTAGTTTATGTTAATTAAGATAAGCTGTGTGGAATGTATATATACCCCTCCTGTCCTACAATAAACGGCTCCCACTCCTGCTGTATCAATCTATACAAGTTCCTCGTCACCCCCACCCCCCCCCCCCCCCCCCCCCCCCCCCCCCCCCCCCGGTTATTTTGCTGCAGCCGGGCTGCGGCAACCAGGTGCTCAGGATGACATTGGGCACTTCACAGCCTTTGCATAGTTCCCCTACGTACTACTACCCATTTTCTCTGGTTTTTCTTTCCATGGAAGGGCCAGGGAAATTTCATTCCTATCCTGAAACCATTGTGGTCCCCTAAATCATGGTTGGTCATTCAGTTGGGGTCAGCAGGTTCTTGCTCTCTAGATTGTCCCATTGACTTTCCTTCCCTAAAGACTTCACACTATTTTCTAGTAGCTCCTGACAGTTGCCTAAGAAATATTTACCACTGGTACCCAGACAAGAACGTGTGAATGGAGGCGCTCGAATGAGCAATGAGAAAGCAAATCCAAGTGTGTAACCTTCCAAAGGTGAATCCTGGAGCAGTGTCTCCAAGAAGATGCAGCGTGATTCACTTGTGTTTTGCGTGAGTCACCTTTCCCCCCACATCCGCCGGTCTGCAGGTGTTGTGTGGAGAAGGGAACTGGTGATAGAACCTTATAACAAGTATGTCTACTTCACCTCGAAATTTACTTTTCAATTTGAAGCGTACAGCTTCTTGCTTTATAGCAACTAAAGACCAAAGCCCAGTAAAAGTTCTTTTCTGAATTGAATGTTCTACAGAGGATAGCTTTTAGCTGTCTCCTCTGTGATTTCTCCAGGACTGTCAGCAGGCAGTTAAGAGCTTTAGAAATTTGGAACTGGGGTAAGAAGATGGGTGTCTGCATGCCTGTCAGAAAGGCTATTGTAAGGAAATCCTGAGCAGCATTCAGACTTTCTGTTTTAATGCCAGTCCCTGCCTTCCCCTGGACTTTTGGATGAGCAGAGAGAAGTCTCAACAGCCAGTTCTTCTTTTATTTGTTTGTTTGTTTGTTTTGTGGTGCTGGGGATTGAACCCATAGCCTTGTGCATGCAAGAAAACACTCTACCAACCTAGCTATATTCCCAGCCCTCAACAGCCAGTTCTTTTTTCTTCAAAATATGGTCATGTCATTTTCCTCTCTAAAAATTTCTAGTAGCTTCCTCTTTCCAAGAACATGAATTCCAAGGTTTTTAGCTTGGCACATAGGATCTTCACATTTAGTCCTTGCACATGTGTTGGTCCCTTCTCACTTCTTGACTCTTCTCCTTATGTTCTGGGATTTAAAAATTTCTCCCTAACATCTTAAATACTTTTACACAGGTACATTTTCTGTGTGTTTATGTTTTCTGCTAAGAATGGCTTTGCCCCTCTCTGCCTGGTGAACTCCTACTCAATCTTAAAGACTCAGTCCACAGCAAACTCCTTCATGTGGTTTCCTCCTTTGTACTCTCACCATTATATTGTATTTGATCCCAGCAGGCTGCCCCAGCTAGTATCTATTTCCTTGTTCACTTTTCATAGTCTTGAGCCAAGTCCTGGCAATTTCACTTTTACAATCCTTTAAATCCATGAACTTTTTTTTTTTTTAATTTTATATAACTAATTTAGACTTTCAAAATCTATCTCTGGAAATAGCTCCTAACTGATCTCTCAAACTTCCTGTCTCTTTGTCATTCACATCATCATTTATATTGCTGCTAGAAAAGTAATTCCAGTGTCCAGTTCCAAACATCTCCCTGTTCAAAAATCTACTTAGTGATTCTCAAGGTTAAAATTTCCTTGCTTGCTATTTGAGTGCCCAGCTGTACCTTAACATGCCCATCAAATATTACACTTCTGTATATTCTACTCCCTAGTTTGACCACTTATTATTCTGTGAATACTTTAGTATTTTCTGTATCCTTGTTTTTGCTCGGACTATGCCTATTGCCTCATTATAGAGAAGGCCCTGCTATATCTTTGACTACAGAAATTCTATTCAGGTCACCTTTAAAATCTCTAAAGATCCCTTCTGAACCTCCAGCCAGAGGTGACCCTTCTGCCCTCTGAGCCCAGACATTAGTTTGCTTGCAGTCTTCATGCATCAAGATCATCTGTCTATGTGTTGATCTGGGTTCATCTCAACCATGCAGGACTATATTTTATTGGTCTTGGTTATTTCTCTGAATGAAACATGGTTTCATTATGGTTTGCAAAGAACAAGGCTCAGTAGCTATGTGTTGAGTGAATAAAGGCATAAGTGTTGGGAAGGGGTAATGAAGGCTGGAAATGCACATTTTGAGTGAACAGGGCATGGCAGAGCAATCAATGAGCCTGAGGTAAAAGTAAAAGTAAAATAAATCCTCACAAAGCAGAAGTGTGGTAACCACTTCAGTTTGCTAAATAACTGTTGGAGAGGATTAAGATTAATAATATCTCCCCCCCCCCTCCCCCCCAGTGCTTGGATTGAACCAGGGCCAGCATGTTAGGAAGCATTCTATCACTAGACTACATCCCAGCCCAAGATCGATGTGCCTTTATGTGCCATGTGTGAAGACTTTCTTCTTCCATCAACCTTTTGAAACTGTGGCCTTATATTTGGCAAGGATGCTAAGCTCCATTTACTTGGTTTAGGAAATTAATTGTATCTGAAAGAAGTGCAACAAATCACAAATTCACTTTTTTTTTTTGCACTGGGGTTTGAACTCAGGGACACTCGACCACTGAGCCACATCCCCAGCCCTATTTTGTATTTTATTTAGAGAGAGGGTCTCACTGAGTTGCTTAGCACCTTGCCATTGCTGAGGCTGGCTTTGAACTCGAGATGCTCCTGTCTCAGCCTCCCGACCTGCTGGGGTTATGGTTGTGCACTACCACACCCAGCACAAAGTTCACTTTTATTTTTCTTCCCCAAATACCTAGGTCAGAGCTGTAACATGTTGGTATATGCTATACCTGACAAGCTTCCAGCTGTGTTGGTCGTTCTGGAGAGCCCTTCTGATTCAAGTAGCAACCCTGGGCACCTGGGTTCCCACCTCTGAAACCTTAGAACCACTATCAATGTCATTTCTCTACGTCCCTCCAGTACATCACAAAGAATCCAGGCCCCAATGCTGACTTTCTGTTCAACTTCAGGGAACTTACTTGAACTTCTTTATCTGTAGAGTGGTTACATCATCCTTCCTGTATCATGGTGAAAATTTAGCTTGGTTCTTTGTTTATAGAAGTGCGATGTAGGGATAGGGATGTAGCTCAGTTGGTAGAGTGCTTGCCTTGCATGCACAAGGCCCTGGATTCAATCCCCAACACCACACACACAAAAAGTGCTGGGTAAATGAATGGTTGCTTTCCTTTTTTCCTTCTCTGCAGCCATCTCAACATAAGAGGGCAGCCTTGTCCTATGCAGAACCCTAGCCTACATTTAATAACATATAGTTTTTCTAAATCCTCTGATTTAAATTTTTAAATGATTTTATTTTGGCATCAGATTTTCTCGCAGTTCTACATGCTTTGGGAGAAAAAAAATGATAAAAAGGTAAACTAGAGTGAGAAATAAGCTATTCTTTTGAAGGAAAGAACATCTTAGTTTTCAAAGTCTATTGTAAAAAGTTAGCACAATAAATCTTTACAGAGTGTAGCTTTAGGTAAATCTGAGAAATAGGGCCATGAAAAGAATGAAAGATAAAGAATTTAAGAATAAAAGCCAAATGGTGCAAATATAAAATGTATAGCACTTTTACTGTTCATAAATTGAACTCTCTGGGTTCTGGTGGATAACAATCTGACTGTCAATTAACCATGCAAAGTGCCTTGGTTAAAAAGGGATTTGCCACTGAAAGACATCATGGGATTACACCATCAATGAAAAATATGTGAATCATTCCAAAATGTTTAGTACTGCGGAACTGTTCCACAGTTCAGAGGTCGCATCATCAGTGGCCTGTTTCTGGCTGTCGGCAAACTTAGGGTGGAGAGGAGGGGCTGAGGGAAGGGCTAGCAGCAGGAAAGTCAGGCTATGAGCCCATCAGCCTCTGCCAAACAGCAGGGGTCTAGATTCATAGTTTGATCAGCTGGTTGTTCAACTCTTATTTTCTTTTAAGTTGTGTTAGATAAACACTTTATTAGAAATGGCATTATAAGCACTTATTTCTACTTAGAAGTAGGTATTTCTATTTTTATTTTATTTGTGTGTGTAGATATAAAGGCTCAGATCTCATAAGCATTTGAAGTTATGATGACCTGTCTCTGTGCACTTTTGGTGCCTGTTGTACCAAAGCCTTCTCTACAGTCAACCAAAAGTTTTTCTTTTCTGAGACTTTGTGGCAGCTGTAGAGTCAATGCAGAGTTCAAGGGGATCAAGGTGACAAAGATGGCAGGCAAGGATCTTATACTGTAGTGTGTGTGGGGGGCACTAAACAAGTAAAAACGCACTCCAGGTAATGTGATAAGTGCTTTGAAGACAATGTGATAGGGGACAGGAGCAGAGGGGACTATTTTAAGTAGGGTATCCAGGGAAGGATCTGCAAAGCTGATTCTTGAAAGTTAAGGAGCTTCTGTGCAAAAGGTCAGAAGAAAGTAGGTCTAGGCTGAAAAAACAGCAAATGCAAATGTCCTGAGGCAGGGGACCAGTTGGTGTGTTCATGAGACAGAGAAGAGACCAGCATGGCTGCAGCAGATTGAGCAGATGCTAAGGCTGGAGATGAGAGGCAGCTGGGCCAGACTACAGAGGCCTCATCAGCCACACAAGGCGCATGGGCTTCATTATAAATGCCAAGGGATGTCGCAGGGTAACTGTAAGCCGGGTTGGGACATGATATATTTGATGCTTTTAAAGCATCCCTCTGGACAGGCATGGTGGCACACACCTGAAATCTCAGCAGCTCCGGAGGGAGGCTGAGGCAGGAGGGTTGCGATTTCAAAGCCATCCCCAGCAACTTAGGCCCTGAGCAACTTGGCAAAACCCTGTCTCAAAAAAAAAAAAAAAAAAAAAAAAAGCTGGGGTCGTGGCTCAGTGGTAGAGTGCTCGCAAGCACGTCTGAGGCCCTGGGTTCAATCCTCAGCATCACATAAAAATAAATAAACAAAATATTGGGCTGGGGATGTGGCTCAAGCGGTGGTGCGCTCGCCTGGCATGCGTGCGGCCCGGGTTCGGTCCTCAGCACTACATACAGGCAAAGATGTTGTGTCCCCCGAGAACTAAAAAATAAATATTAAAAAATTCTCTCTCTCTTAAAACAACAACAACAACAAAAAAACAAAAACAAAACACAAATAGAACAAATCAAAGAAAACCTGGCTGGAGATGTAGCTCAGTGGTTAAGCACCCCTGGGTTCAATCCCTGGTATTCCACCCCCCAAAAATCCCTCTGATTGCTGTAAAGAAGAAAAGTTATAAAGGAAAGGAACAAGATTGGAAGACAGAGTATAAAGGTCCTGCTATGGTCCAGAGGAGGGTGACGGCAGTGTGGACAAGGCAGGGTGTAGGTGGATAGAAGGGGAAGAATCAAATGTGAAAGGTAATTCTGTGACTACAAATATATTTTGGCCTTGGGAAAAATAGTCATATGAAAATCTCAAGCTTTGCTTTTTTGTGTGTTTTTAATCTAACTTTTATGTTAGATGCTGGCAATAAATAAGTTGTATAATTCAAGGAATACATAAAGCAACCACTAAAGCCTTATAACTATTTAGGCCTCCTTGGCAGTTTGGTAATTCAAAATTTGAGCTATTTTCTTACCTCAGGGAGACCTTCAATGAAAGAATGGATATTTGCTGCATTTGCAACTTCTTTTATCTCATCTAATGATACAATGCGGCTGTTATCACCATAGGCGATGTTCTCAGCGATGCTACAGTTGAAGAGCACAGGCTCTTGAGACACGATAGCTATTTGGGAACGGAGCCACTGTACATTCAACTCTTTTGCATCTACACCATCAAATAGCTGCCAAAAGCAGAATGGAGAATGGCATGTTAAGCTCTGACAACAGTATCATGTTACGTTTCACTGTATCCAGACATATACAAATCATAACAACAAAGGTAGGAATTCAAGCTATTTCAAAGCATAAGGTTACCTTGGAAGGCTCATAAATCATATGCTGTATAAGAAGCAAACCTATAACTCACTGAAATGACAACTCCAAACTTTCCTGACATTTCTAGAATTGGCCATATATTGCAGAGATATGCGGGGTCTGGATTAACCCCGGTGCTCTGTCCTGAAGTCAGATGGAAAATGACTTATGTCCTCAACAGGACCCCTTTGACGCCCAGTGAGAGAGTGGGTGTAGACTGATTCAGCAATCCTCATGTAAAGACGTGCCATTCTGCACATAGCCATGTGTGTTCACGTGGATATATACTGTCTTCAAAACATGACTATTATGTGATGGGGATTCTTCAGGGAAATCATGTAAGTTGAAGCTCGTGCCCTCCTACAGCTCATATTCTAGCAGAGAGGCAGAACCAACCAACCAACCAACCACACATGAACAAATTACTTAATACACTCAGAAAAAGAAAGTGCCAGGAAGACAGGGTAACAGACAGGACTGAGGCTGTAAAGAGGGTGTGGACAGGGGAAATGAAGGGAAGCAGGAAAGGATGAAGAATTGGGACATGATGACGAGAAGTAGCCAGCAAGGAAGTTAGAGCGAGAACATTCTAGAAGAAAGGCTCACAGGTGTGTTTAAAGAACATATTGACATACAGTCCACCATGAGGGATATAAAGGAGCTGGGAGAGGGAGGTAGAGGCTAGATCATAAAAACTTTGACTACTATGCTAGACTCTGGTTTATTTTCACTGCAGTGGGAGACCATTAGAGGGTTTCAGGGAGTGAGTATGCTATACTATGTCCAAATAGGTCACTGATACCTGGTTTGAGGGAGTCCTTTTTGGACAACTACATTTTGCAAATATATATTGGGAATTTGGGAATCTGTGATGGTAAAAAGACTACACTGCAGGAGAGTAAGGAGTTACATGACCATCTGTGGCCTTTAGGAACGAACCGTGTTTTGTAGGAGGGAGAGGAAGGATAGGAAGCTCTGTGTGTGTGTGTGTGTGTGTGAGAGAGAGAGAGAGAGAGAGAGAGAGAGAGAGAGAGAGAGAGAGAGAGAGAGAGAGAGAGAGAGAGAGAGAGGGAGGGAGGAAGAAGTAGTGGTTGTGGCAGAGAGGTCATGGAAATCTAGAATATAACATACATAAGGTATAGTAAGATAAGTGCAAGGTAAGAAAAGTAACCCTTGTGTTCATAGGAAGAAGAGGTTCCATCTTTTTGAGATCAGGGCCCACATATAAAAAAATGCCCACAATATAAAAATGCAGATTCAAATGAGCCTTAATCTTGCCTAAGTTTTTGAGAGCTGGGAGGTGGGGATGGCCAGCAAGAACAGCAAAGCCTGACCAAGGAGGTCAAGGAAACTTTTATCTCTGTTTTAAACCAGAGCAGAATAAAGAGGTTTGATGTGGACATGAGACTTGTTCTCCACACCCATATTCTAAAAGAATTCCATGACTTTTAAGACCAAAATTCTGTTGCCAGAATGGTTTGAAGAATCTTTAGGTCATTGTATTTAACTTCAAAGTCCTAACCATCATTTCTGTTATTGATTTGCTTTGTTTTCTTAGTTAAGTCTTGTTGGGCTAGAGATTATTATTATTTTTTAACTTCTGCATTGTTTGCCATACCCAAACCAGTAAAGATGCTTAAGCCCAAGTGAATGTTAAAGAATAGTAGTGGTAAGCCCCAGATTAGGCGTATAAGCGCAGTCTTACCACTTGTCCTTTCACAGGGTCATAAAATCGCTGCAGAAGTTGAATAGAAGTACTTTTCCCACAGCCGCTGCTCCCAACGAATGCTACTGTCTTCCCTTTCTCAATGCTGAGGGATAAGCCGCGAAGGATGAAAACATCTGGGCGACATGGATAGAAGAAGGAGACTTCTTGAAACTCTAAGTTCCCCTCACATGTGTCCTACAAAAGGAATTTTGGAAGGGTGACTTAGAAAGGTTCTAACACGTGGTAGCGCATTGGCTAAGCATTTCCTGAAAAGTGTGCATTTAAATTTTAAACATCGCATTCATCTCTGTGGAGCTCCTAAACAAATGCTGGTTTCTTTCTTGTGTGTGTGTGTGTGTGTGTGTGTGGTGTTATATATGTTTCTTTTTCTTGCAGTGCAAGAGTTTGAACTTGAGACCACATGCATACTAAGCAAGCACTCTACCGCTGAGCTACATCCCTAGCCCTTGTTTATATTTTTATGTCCATATTTCTTGTTCTCTTCACCACTGGAATTCACTGAACTTCTAAAAAGCACTAGCTTCCTTCAGTTTGGCTACTCCAACAACAATCCATTCTGCAGATTAGCTGTTTGGTCAGATGCTCTGAATAAATACATCTTTCTTTAAATTTGGTGTGTGCTTTATAGAACTTGACTGCTAATCCAAAGAGTTGGGTCTTCATAAACTATAAATATTATTTTGTAAATTGGGCTAGGTTTTACAATATGTAGATTGTATTTACATATATATAATACATACAATATTTTGAATTTCTCTTCATTTTCTTTTTTTTTAAAATAATTTTATTTTATTTATTTGTATTTATGTGGTGCTGAGGATCGAATCCAGTGCCTCACACATGTAAGGCAAACACTCTACCAACTGAGCTACAACCTCAGCCCTCTCTTTATTTTCAGTTGATCAATAGTCAGAGACAATTGCCTAAAAGTTTAGTTATCTATGTTTCAATCTCTTTAGTGATTGATAATTTGTATGTAAGCCAATATTAAGTATAATAAGGATGTCTTAAAATAATCTCTGTACCTATCAGTAAACTGATCATTAACTTTCCCTTTATATTTTTGGTGTATGAGATTTGGGGTTCTTTTGAACTTCATGCTTCCCCCAGTTGCTTTTTGTGGGTGGGTTGCTGAAGATTGAACCTAGGGCTTTACACATGCAAAGCAAGAGCTCAACCACTAAGCTACATCCCCAGCATACCCCCTCCCTGATTATACTTTAAACACTATAAACTTTTGCTGTTAGTGTAAACATAAACTAAGAAGGTGTATGTGGATATGGTGTATTGGGGTGGTAGTGATAGTTGGACTTTCACATGGATTCTTACAATCAGCTTTAACAGTAAGGTTTAGCAAATTCTGAGTCCAGCATGTGGTACCAGACAGGGGAACCATCAAAATATACATTATATTATCTGGTTATCAATATAATGAAAAGTTAACGTGATCAGGAGTTCTAGCAGGAGATGAAAATATCTGGAATGACATATGCCAAAATGTAAGTGCAGAGTAATATAGTTTAATTTTAGCTTATTCACTGTTTTCCATTTTGCCTCTACAACATACAAATATTATCTACAAAAAAATAAAAAATAAATTCAGAAAAATAGAGTGCAATTACTTCTCTGTATGCTCTGATGCCTTTGGGAAAGGCATCCAGAGACTTTCTATAATCTCCTAGGCTTTAATACTCTAAAGAATGTATTCTGGGGTTGTGGTTGTAGCTCAGCGGTAGAGCGCTTGCCTAGCAAGTGTGAGGCCTTGAGTTGGATCCTCAGCACCACATAAAAATAAATAAATAAAAGTATTGTGTCCAATTACAACTAAAAAATAAATATTAAAAAAAAGAATGTATTCTTACTATTTTAAATTGTATTTGTTATGTTAAATTTCAATCATATACAAAAGTAGAGAGAAGAATATAATGGTCTTCCAGGTGACTATCACTCACCTTCAGCACTTATCAATATTTTCTAGTTTTGTTTGACCAGATTTTAATTTTGAAAAGCAGAGGAAATGATATTTAGTATTTACATGTTGAAAAAAAAGATTAAATAAGATAATAAGTTAATTTTACAGTCTTTAGAAGAAAAATGTATACATTCTATGCCAAGCATATAGTTCCATAATAAAATATATTTGTGAGATACTCAATTCCTCTATTGTAATTTTAGAAAGAAACAAGAGTATTAGTACTATCACACATATACATCCTACGATTGAAAAAAAAAAAAAGCTTCCTGGGTACTTTACTTTCCAAAACACAAGCATGAAATGAAATTTTATTTTAACTGTGTTGTATCTTTGAACTTTCTATTTTTTAGAATTTCAAGATCCTTTTATTTCTGTTAGTAACAATGGGCATTCCTTATGATAATTATGTAACTTAAGTGATACTGTATTGTTTAAAAGTGTCATGCAAACACATGTACTATTAAAATTCTAGAGAGAGATAGGTTTAAATGAAAAATTTCTTTTAAACATATACCTATAATGGCTATTCCTTGGCAATTCCTATCTATGAATTTAAAATGTCTGGAAAGGTCTTAAGGAATATATATTTGTCATAAAAGATTATTATTGGTGGGTTTATTTTAGAATTATTTAAGTTTCTATTAACTTCCTTCTAATATTCACAGACATTTAGAGTTTTTGGCTAAATTTGTGTGTAGTGGTTCCTTTTATTTTCTTTTGATGGTGGTAATCAGAGATAGAATTTAGGAGGACTACCACTTAGCTACATTCCCAGCCCTTTAACAATTTTTTAAAAAATTGAGGCAGGGTTTTACTAAGTTGTGTAGACCCTCATTAAGTTGCTCAGGCAGGCTTTGAATTTGCAATCCTCCTGACTTGGCCTCCTGAGTAGCTGGGATTATAGGTGTGCACCACTGCACCTGGCTAGTTCCTTTTTTGTCCACATATGTTTGTAGGTATACCTCCCATGGAACCTGAAACAATAGGACATTATTTACTTTGCACATATTGTTAGAGGGAAAAAAATGAATTAAGTCTAATGCAAATCTTCATCCAAGACTAACACTGTTGCTGTCTAAATAAGAACATTCTCATGGCATCAGGCAAATAAACTAAAACCACCTATTTTTAACACAAGAATATATTTTAGTAGTAGATAAAAAAATCTAAGACAAGACTCCTTTCCTCCTTTGTAATGATAAAGTTATTTTACACAAACTTTTAATTCCTTAAGTTACTGTTAACTACCTTTTGCAAAGTTAACAAATGCCTTCATTAAATAAGTAGACACTTAAAATCATAGTGGTGCTTACTGGCTTTTTCCCTTTTTGGCTGTGGCTGTCTATGATTGGTTTCTTTTCCAACAAGGAAAACAGATGTGCAGCCCCAGATTTGGCCTTGGAATATTCAGGTGCCAAAACAAGTGTCTCTCCCATGGCGATAGCTCCGTAGGCAATTGCAGTGAAAACTCTGCCAAAAGATAAAGCATTTGAATCTTAGGTCCATCTTAAGACAACAGAACTCCAAAAACAAAGGGAAAGCAGGCACAGGACTCCACTACTATGACTACATAGTACCATGAATGCCAAAGGACCAACAGGTATCTTTTTTTCTGCCATGTGCTCGGTATGCCAAAATAACCTTTGCAGCTTGGGTAATTTTAAAATGTCTCTTCTGGTTAGAGACACAGATCAAAGATCCCAACCCATGATTGGAAAACTTCTTAGCTACCCTAATGTAAGGCTTGCTTGCTTGGAGATTTGACAGAGAATTCAACTGACAAAAGGAAGAATAAGTCTCCAGTTGTGAGATCAGAATTGACACAGTAGATATGATGTAGGTTTTTTCTTTTTTTGCATATCATGTAGTGAGAACTGATCACTGAAGCTAAATGACTATCTGCCTGATGTGTTGCAGTATTTAAAGAACAAATCATGGGGGTTGTACTTTCTTAGGTCTCCCAATCAAAATCTGACTTATATTTTATCAAAGATTGGAGGTTTGCTATAGATGATGATCTCAATTTCAAAGTTTGCTCATTATAAAATGGTAAGCAGGAAAGTCATATTTGGAAGCATACAGAATATTCAGTTATGCCATATAATGTGACTACGGTTAAATATTTTCCTCTTATTTTCTATTTCATTTTAGATATGAAAATACACATCTGAAATGAAAAACAATGCATTCTAGTAACCACTAATGCCGCAGTCCGGCTGCAGCAAAATAACCAGGGGGTGACGAGCAACTTGTGTACATTGATACAGCAGGAGTGGGAGCCCTTTATTGTAGGACAGGAGGGGTATTTATACATTCCACACAGTTTATCTTAATTAACATAAAATAGATACAGCTGTCAATTACACTTAATGGCTCGATGGCGTTAATTCACAAACCACTCCCTCTGGCAAAATGCCAGGCGCCATCCAGACTTGTTTACAGACTAACTTTTGCCAGGCGCCATCCTGACTTGTTTACAGACTCTAACACACTAAAAGAATAATTCAGCTAAAGCTGGACAAGACTCACTGGCAATATTTCAACATTAGACAATAAAAGGACATTGCTGAACCCAGTTGCTTGTTTGCTGTGCTGGATTCCAGCAAGGTAAACATGCTGGGCTACTAGTGAATTTCTCCCTCAGTGTATATACCTTAGTGAATTTTTTCTCCCTTTTGAATTTCTCACTCAGTACCTACCAAAGGTTGGGTGTTGTAATCTCTTGGTAACCTGGACCTTAGATCCTGAATCTTGTTGGCTTTACAAAGATCAAACACAGCATAAAACATAAAAGCAACCAGTTTACTAGGATGTCTGAAGCTAAAATTATTATAGTCAATAATGCTATGATGGTAAGGCATTTTAGTGCTAATATTTATAGAAATTGTTTAGATCTCAAAATGTCATTCAAAATGCTTGATACCCAGTTGTAAACATCAAAGTTAAGTAACTCAAGAGTTTTTAAAAAATTTTTTAGTTGTAGATGGACACAGTATCTCCATATTTATTTATTCATTCATTCATTCATTCATTCATTCATTCATCTAAATACATAATTGCGAGGGTGGGGGCTTTAATCTAGCCCTTGTGCCTGTGGAAGGTAAATGACCCAAAGGAAAGGGAAGAGGTTTCAGTAGAGAAGGGACAGCACCTGCAAAAGCCCTGCCATTGCCTTTATCGTGTACATGCTAAGGGAGGTCTAGAGGGGTGGGTGCTGATGTTATGGGAGCCATGAGGAGCCTAGAGGGGGAGGGTGAACTGTGTGGTGATGGACTGACTACCTGGGGGTTGAGTCAGGGATACTAATCTTTACTCTTTTCCCCCAGATGGACTCCCTATAAAGGCAGGCCAAGAGCCATGCAGCTAGAAACCTGGTTTGCTACAGAACCTGTCCTAACCTAGACAGACCCAATTAGAGTGAGCTACACTGAAATTCTTTCCCACTCAACAAATGTTTATCATACAGCAACTGATGCCAAACTCCATAACAGAGTTTAACAAAGTCTTCCAATCTGGCTTAAACTCCTGGAGCATCTGAGTTGAGAGCCACCCCACCCCCAGAGAAATGCACAGGCCAGCTCTCCATGCCCCTGTGGGCCTGCAGGCATTCTGCCCATTGTGGATAAAAACAAGGAAAAATTCACTAGGATGACAAATATTTTAAAGTTACTAATAATACATATAATATTAATCTATAATTTCTTATGTGTCCCCTTCACACCTATGAATAAGTTTATAAGAAACATTCCACAGTTCAGAAATGATTTGCACACTGAACTAACTCTTGAAGTAAATAAGTCAAACAGGAATTAAACTTGAAATTTAACTTTTGAAACTTTCATAAGCTAATTTTATCATGGAAGAAGAAATATTACCTAGAATTTATACTTATCTGGTACTGAATCACAGCCTTTGGGTTGGCACAGGGTTGAGAGAAGGAAGAGGTCTGGATGAGAGCAGCCCAGCATCTTCAGATGCTCCACCTGTCTTCCCTGGTGATAAGGGTTCTCTAACTTGAGCATGGTCACTCATCCTCACTATGTTGATCCTTTCAAACCTGTCTGAGCAATGGGTGAAATCCTGTCACCTATCTTTACTGTTAAGATAAAACTGGAATTTTATAAAAATCCTTGGGATAGGAACAACATAAAAAAAAAGTATAGAAATGAAAAATCCTAATTTTAACATAATTGACCCAGGAATAAGCTGCATAGTTATGAGTTCCAATAGATTTGTATTCCCTGAACCCTACTCCCATATCCAGTTTGTAGGCCTTTGTGACTTATCCTAAGAGAAAGTTTAGTGGCTCTGAAGCCAGACCATTGAGATTACATCCAATCTCCACTGTTCATTTACTATCTGTGTGACCTAGGGAGTTTTACTCAACTTCTCCGCGCTTCTGTTTTCTTATTGGCAAACAGATGATATGAATATCTACATCTTATAAGGTTGTTATAGAGTTATTAAGACAATTAAATACATAAATAATGTACAGTGCTTAGTACAGAGCCTGGAACATGAGTGCTCAGCAAATGTAAGTTTCTTTATTATTCCTCTCATGGAATGAGAATCAATGAGACACCTTCTGTTACAAAATAAGCCCTCACACTTTAGTAGAAATATTAACATAGCCGATCAAATCACAGCTTTTGAAGTTGCCACTCAGTAAGTTTTTCTCTCATGGATTGGAAGGCAGACTATCTTTCCTCCCAGAAGTGGTCTTTAAATGATTCCCATGCTCATTCTCCTTTTCCCCCTCCATCCATACAAGCTCAGAGATCCTCTTCTGTGGAAAGTCCTTTCCAAAAGAGATAGGTGGAAAAAAATAAGCCCCTGAGGTTATCTGGTACTTTGGATCTTATGAGATATTTTTATATACATGATACCATTTGATCACCCAGGAGATAATTAGAGCAAAAACTCATATCACTGAACAAATAAGGAAACTCCAGCTCAGAAAAACTATGCAATTGGCCCAGGACCTCAGTCATGCCACTCTTAGGCTGGAACACGAGTCTCCTTGCTGTGTGTCTTCCTACGAAGTGCTCCTTCCAGTGAAAAGCTGACCCAATGACCTTTCCTGGCATGTTGTCCCCATCTTGGGATCTTCACAGGCCCTAGACAACTATTCTCCTTTGGTTTCTCTACTTGGATCCCTTTGGTGGTGGATCTGGCCTCCATTTTGTTCTCCCGTCTTTCTGAAAACCTCTGAGGAGCAGCCAGGCAGGAGCTGGGCTGCTATGGTAGTGAACAGGGAAAGAAGCCTTTACTATTTTTCTTTGCTTTAGCTAACTACGTCTGCTTTCCTAACAGTGATGATGACATGCACAGTTCTTCCATGCTACATAGCCTACAAAAGCAAAGATAGTGGTAGAGGTCCAGCGTGCTTCTTTCCATGACTTAGCATTTCAAGATGTCAAACACCTGTTAACATTTATTGGAAACTCACTTATGTTGCTCTTTTGGCTGATAACCACATTTAATAACAAAATTCCAATATTATTTCCTCTCAAGAACTGCATTTAGATTTTAGGAGGAGTGGCCAGAAACACAGGGGCTGTCTGTCTCTGCTTCTCAGGTAGTTTTCAAAGGCGTGGCTTTTATTATTGCTGTACCTACTGTCATGTTTTGATTTTCTCTTATGTGTTTGCTGTATTTAGCTTCTTAGTCACAGAAGTAGAGGAAGGCCACCAAATAGGGTTTGGAGAGTTACAGAAACCTACGCTGGGCACCAGTGCTTGCTGAACTATATTACAAAAGGCAAGTCAGAATCCTGCCTGATAGCAACCGATATAAAATGGAATAGGAGAAAATAAAGGTATTTTGTATTTTCAAAACACTATACATTTATAGCAAAGTAACAAATCCAATGTTGCCAGTTTAAGAAAAGGAGAGGTAATGTGTTTTGCTTCACACATGGATATGGGAACCTAGACAAGAGATTTTCTAATTGCCTAATCCCTGGCTTCAAGGCTGTAGATTAAAAATGTTATCACCTTATGTAAATGCTCATTTCAGAGAAACTTCTACAATAATGAAGGTAAACAAGAGACCACTTTTATCTTAAGACATACATGTTGACTTTTTTTTTTCATTTGAGGATCTTTCTCTAAACAGATGTTCTGATAATCTAATATGAGCACATTAAGAGATTCTGATGTTAAAACTTTGGTGTGTGTCATTTTTTTTTAAGTTAAGGAAGGACAAAATACTTTTATTTTATTTATTTATATGTGATGTTGAGGATTGAACCCACATGCAAGGCAAGTGCTCTACCACTGAGCCTCCACTCCAGCCCCTGTGTCACCCTTTTCTAAGGTATACTGTCATTTCTGAAAGAGAGATAGTATATCCCACGCCTGTAGGTATAAACCTTGAAAATACATTCACAGTGTATTGAGAAAAATCTTTACTTTTAAAAATAAACTAAAATATGACTTCCCCCTTTTATTTTTCTGTAGCAAACCACAATATAGGAGATTAAATCCAGGGCCTAATGCATGTTAGGCAAGTGTTCTAGCACTGATCTATATCCCCAGCCTCATTTCTTTTGTTCTGAGACAGGGTCTCTCTAGGTTGCTCAGGCTGGCTTAAAACTTGGGATCCTCTTGCCTTAGCTGCTAAGACTATAGGTGTGTGCTGTCACACATGGCTCATTCGTATTTCTTTAAATGTGAACCTCAGATCTTATGCCTTGGAATGATATAGGGTGTTTGCTTAAATGCCTTACATCAGAACAGTGAATCAGGCTTTGTGGTGTGAACTCCAAGCATCCACATTTTTTTTTTTTTTTTTTTTTTACCAGTTTCTTGATTCATGAGTTGGGAAAGCATTTATTTGGAGAATGGCACAAAGATATTTTTACTTACAAAGAATTATGTAAAATCCTACTAGAATTCTAGTAGGAATGATTTTTTTTTTGTAAACCTCTTCCATTCAATTAGTTGATTAGAAAGGAAGCTATATTTCATTCTGAATCTGGAAGTTACAGAATCTTCTAGGCCAGATATAACGCAGTATGTCTAAAGGATGCTTTTGTACATTCATGATAGAAAAGGTCATAAGGTATCTAAGAAGAATAAAGATTTGGTGTTGAAGAAAAATTTCATCTATTCCATTACACACAGTACCATACTCTTATTTCCAAGAGAAACTTATTGTGTCCATAATATAATAGTATGGGCATTGTTACTCTGAAGGCTTTTTGAATGAAACTAAAAAAACAAAACAAAACAAAACAAAACAAAACAAAAAAACAGAGATACTAGCTGCTGTAGCTCAGACAACTCCCTGTTTCTTCCTTCCCTTGGGATATAATTCATGAATAATTATTCTTATGTTAATTGTCCTACATATGTTCTGACAGCTAAAATGCTTATGTCTTTAGAAGAGACCTTTTCAATGAATTTAATTAAAAGAAGTATACTAGGCCAGCGTGTGTGTATGTATATGTGTGTGTGCGCGCGTGCTGATTGGGGGACATGTTGTATTGAGGCCTTTTTATTCTCCTATATTACTGGGCTACAGAATAATCTAAGCAAGCCATCTGTTTCATTTCTGTTAAGAATCAGCTCAGATCTGTATATTCAAATATTTGTAAAACTAAGAAAGGATTACTGAAAAAAAATTTTTATGTGTGTGTGGAAATATTCTTTGAATATTTGGCTAAACATTAGTAATAGTAATAGTAAATACATACTAAACAAAGACTGGCATGAACTTGAATTTGTGCTTTGCTACTTGCTGATTATGTGGCTTTGAGCAAGTTTAGTCTTGAGTCTTAATTTTTCTTTTTGGTACCAGGGATTGGCGGGTACTTGACTACTGAGCCACATCTCTAGCCCTATTTTGTATTTTATTTAGAAACAGGGTCTCATTGAGTTACTTAGTGCTTCACAGTTGCTGAGGTTGGCTTTGAACTTGCAATTCTCTTGTCTTAACCTCCCAAGCTGCTGGGATTACAAGTATGTGCCACCACGCCCGGGTTAAGTCTTAATTTTTTCCTACCTGCAAAGTAGGAATAATTTTATTTCATAGAGTAGTTTAAAAGATGAAGCAGGCAATGCATGAGAAATCCTTGGTATTGAGCAAAGGTGTAATTGGTAGTGATTATTGTGGGCAATGGAATGGTTGGAGTCTTGAGAGTCCCCTTTCAGGAAACATTCTCTTTGGCCTTGCTTGCTGGCATGAAACAGATTGGCTGTGGAGGAATATGGTGGCTAAGATCCTCTTGCCAGAGGATCTCTTCCACAGAAACATCACGTTGTATAGCTCATGTACCAAAATAACATGAGCTTCACAAGAGCTAAGAAAATCAGGTGAGAGACCACCTAATAAAATGAAAATATTATTAATGAAGACGGGAAGGATAGAGCTGACTGTATCACCTCTCCATCAACTCCACGAGGCCGAGCATGGCCCTACCCCTAGGCTAATGTGTGTGACTGAGCTGCTACAACTGATAGACCAAGTGCTGACTGTCACCAACTCTCCTCCAACCCTGGGTGGCTGGGCCACAGGATTCTACCCGCTGGGAGGCAGGGAATGAAAACTAGCATAGGATTTTGTCTTGGAGCCCAGTGCCAGGTCTGCTGTGGTGAGACCAAGTAGAAATTGAAGGCCCTGTAGGCAGGCCAACTCTAGACTAGCCTGATATGGGATCTAGACTGGCCATGGCATTAGGCAGATCTTTGCGCTGGTGGGAAAGATTTGAGTTTTGGTCTGCATTATTTCCAGCCTTGGAGTGGGCCCTGGGGTATACGTGCCCTCCTGCGAATGTATAGGTCCTGCAGCATAAGACTCAGTGCAACCCAGTTTAATGTCAACCTTGATGGTAAGGGACTCTCTCTATCACCTGTTCCCTAACCTCAGGCAGCACAACTAACACTAGGCTTGTCCTCATAGACAAAGCTCTAGAATTTCCCTGGTACCCAGTGGCCAGGCACCTGCCCTTCCGTGGGACAGGCTTGTGTTTTGACCTGCATCACTGCCAGCTGTGGTGTGGTCCTCTGTCCCCTTTAAAACTGTGCATGTCCTTAGGGCTGTGAGATTCAGGTATGACCCAGCTTAGTCTCAGCCTGGGTGGCCACGAGACTGCCTTTACCAAAACTACCCAAACTCAGGCAGCATAGAGTGGTGAAGATCCCACTTACTGGGGATAGAACAGGGTATGAGCACAAAACTTTGCCAAGAAACTTAGTGCTGGGCTGGTAAATATTAGCAGTGGGCAGATCCCAACAGCTCCCACTATCAGGCCTGCCTGTTAAGAGAATGTCTGGGACAGCTCCAGTGCCAGGGGAAGACATCTGCACTGGTTCATTGGACTTCTGCTCTGGCCACTATCACCTGTGACTGACTGCTGCAGGCTTGGGCCATTAGTCCACTTCAGCAATAGTCAGGTCTCACTCCAGTGTTATGCTGGTCTTGGTGGGCTATGAGGTCACATGTGACATAGCTTGGTGGCATTGCTGGCCCAGAGATGGCTGAGGCTGGTCCACTCATGGTGACTCTGACCAGAACCAGGTAGAATCACACCTGGTTACTAGAGGATGGGGGAGTAGGTGGGGAAGGGGGAGAGACAGGGAAATATTGATCAATGGGCACTGAGTTACAGTTAGAGAAAGAAGTTCTGTGCTGTTGCATACTAGGGTGACAGTAATGTACTGTAAATTTTAAAAAGCTAGAAGAAAGAATTTTGAAGTTTTTTTGCCATAAACGAATGGAAAATATTGGAGATGAGTATATTTAACCTAATTTAAACATTATGCAAAGCATACATGTACTATAACATTAATATGCATAAGTTTTGTGGGTCATTTACAAAATAAAAAAATTTTTAAAAAAGTGATTCGCATGATTTTGAGATTGTATCATTTTTGAATTAAGCATATTCTCTGCTTAGTTTTATTTATTTTTATTTTTATTTTTTTAAAATTTTAATATTTATTTATTTTTTTTTTAGTTCTTGGCAGACACAACATCTTTGTTCATATGTGGTGCTGAGGATCGGACCCGGGCCGCACGCATGCCAGGTGAGCGCGCTGCCGCTTGAGCCACGTCCCCGGCCCCTCTCTGCTTAGTTTTAATGCAGACAAATTTCAGTGCAAGAAGAAGGAGATTCCCAGTTATACACATCATAGTTTTATGTAAATAACTGTAGGATCAGTCTTCCTGCTCACACACCTGGTGTTAGATGTATGGATACAGAAAGGGAAAAAAAAAAAACAATTTAAATCTGTGAAACACAGGAGCAGTGTCAAGTTGATCCTGGAGGCATATTTCTACTTTCCTTATTGTATTTTTTGTTGCTGAGGATCGAACCCAGGGCTTCAAGCATGCCAGGCAAGTACTCTGTCACTGAGCTATACCCTCAGCCCTCTCCCTTTATTTCTGACTCCATTATTCATTTAATAAATATTTAATATGTGCTGTGTCTACTGCTTGTTGTGGGATTTAAGGAAATATCCTTAATAATAAGATAGTCTAAGACCACAAAAAATACAGAAACAAAAAAGACAATCTCAAATTGTGATGTGCTATTAAAAAACCATAATAATGGGAAAGATGAGGAGGGAATGGTACAGGGACCACTTTGGTTCTTCAGTGAAAGCCTCTCTGAGGAGCAGATGTGGGAGTGGAAGCTTGATAATAAAGAGGCCTGGCACAGACCTGGGGAGTGATCATTCAGGTAAACAGAAGAGCCTGCAAAGTGCAAAGACACTGAAGTGGAGAGTTCCAGGGACAGTTCCAGGGACAGTGTGGGGCTGCTATGTATTTCACAAAAGGGACAGTGATAGATGAGGTTGGAAGGAAGGCAGAAGCCTCATCATGTGGGGCTTTTAGGTCACGGTAAGGAATTTTGATTTATTCAAACTTTAATTGAAAGTCATGACACTATTTTAATGAATCAATACATTGGTTTTATGGTTTAAAAATTTTAATTCTGCTTGGGACACATTAAGATATTTTAGAAAGTAGTTGGATAAGAGTTTAATGTTCAGGGACAGGGTCAGAGATGGAACTACAAGAGAAGAAAGTTATTGGGACATTTGTGGTAAACTGTCAGACTGAGTGAGACCATCAATGAGAACGTATGGATGAAAGTTCTGAGATCTCTCCACCCTTCAATACAAAGAAGCCCAACAGAGAACAGGAGCCAGTAAGGCAAGGAGTGAAGCCTGGAAAGAAAAGTGTTTCAGGAAAGAATCGTGAAATGCCCCTGAGGGCTGAAGTGGGGTTGAAGCCAGTGATGACCTTGGCCATGAGTCTTTCTAGTAACGTGGTGGGAAATAAGTCTTGTCCAGAAGCAGTTTAGGAGAGACTAGAGATGAGAAGGTGTCCAGAGCAAGAAGAGGCAATCTTTTGGGATCTGGCTGCAAAGGACAGCAAAGACCTTGGAGATAGGTAGGAGGGGCCTTAAGGGGAGGATTTTTCTTTTCTTTCTTTTTTTCTTTCTGAAGATACGTGATTATAAAGCAAAGAGAGCGTAATGACAGAGAACTTGAAGAGAAGGCTTGAACATCTTCTGTGAGAGTTTATAAAATCATATAACATCCTATATTGCTGTGACTGTTTAACTGGCTTGCTTTCTAATCCCCAAGACCAGTTGTGCTGAAAGAATGGTTCCCTGGGGATGTGAGAAGGTATGAAAATTTAGAGCAACACAAGGACATTTTTCTGAGTTTCAAGCAATGGGTTTGTAATCAAACTTTTATAAGCTTGGGAGTGCCTGCACGACATTACAACCAAGGGAATTCTGTTGATTAAATGGGGGCCTATGAACTGAATAAATTAATTTATGTGATGCCAGATTTTGCTTCTTCTTAATCTGACTAATTAGCCTATGTAATCAGAATGAAGCCCGGGGCTACATGCCATAATTGTTTATAGGTTCACACGGGCAACACTGCCCATTGTTTCAGAGGCTAGGAGAACAAAGTAGAACAGGGACCCTGTGTTTTTCTGTTGAAATTTTAAATACAG
This sequence comes from Marmota monax, assembly GCF_021218885.2. Taxonomy (NCBI): domain Eukaryota; kingdom Metazoa; phylum Chordata; class Mammalia; order Rodentia; family Sciuridae; genus Marmota; species Marmota monax. Next base: position 6,773,748 of record NW_026693933.1, on the reverse strand, counting down.
ATATCCCATTGTATAAGAAAATCTCCCTTCAGGAAACTGCTAAGTACTGTTTTCTGCTAAACTGCTTAATCTTTTTTTTTTTAAATTTTTTTTATTTTTTATTGTTGGTTGTTCAAAACATTACATAGTTCTTGATATATCATCTTTCACACTTTGCTTCAAGTGGGTTATGAACTCCCGTTTTTAGCCCATATACAGATTGCAGAATCACATCAATTACACATCCATTGATTTACATATTGCCATACTAGTGACTGTTGTAGAGCAGATTATGCTAAGTGAAGCTAGCCAATCCCTAAAAAACAAATGCCAAATGTCTTCTTTGATATAAGGAGAGTAACTAAGAACAGAGTAGGGACGAAGAGCATGAGAAGAAGATTAACATTAAACAGAGATGAGAGGTGGGAGGGAAAGGGAGAGAAAAGGGAAATTGCATGGAAATGGAAGGAGACCCTCAGGGTTATACAAAAGAACATACAAGAGGAAATGAGGGGGAAGGGAAAAATAATACAAGGGGGAGAAATGAAGGACAGTAGAGGGGGTAGAGGAAACTGCTTAATCTTACCTCATCATTAGGTAAGATTCAGGAAAACTGGATTGGTGAACTGTGGATTGTTTTCTTATCAGTGCCTAGCAAAGAAACTTCCTGGGAATCTTAGTCTGCACTTAATAAATGAAAATATTTTCATGTGATTAGAAAGTAAAACTGATTCCAAGTTTTTCTGAAATTATTTGGCTTCAAACAAGCTCAGGCCATTTCCTCAAATGGAACATGACCACAAATGCAAACATGTGCCACCAATGAAGGTATTCAAAGGAACATCCTGAGACTTGAGGGGTAGCACCCAGAGAGGTGTTCCCAGGTGTTTCCTAAGTGGCAGCCTTCTGGGAACAGGTATAATCTCCCAAGTCATCATTCAGAGGAAGCTGCTTCTTGCTTGGATGCACATGTTTCAGTGAGCTTGTTGAAAAAGCATAATGCCACTTTTTGAGTCAAATATTGTATGGATTTTCTTTAGATCTAAAGGTTTAATGATGACATTTATGATAAAATTAGCCATTAAATTTGAGTTTGCATTCTGGGCTTCCTATTACTGACATTACAGACGTAGGAAACTCAGAATGAACACTACAAATTGGAATTTCTGATTTCAGTTAGTTGTATTTAGGTTATTTCTGTGAAGTAAAGAAATTCATAACTTGATGAACCGAATTCTAAAATATTACCTTCAACCAATGTGTTGTGAAAGAAAGCCTCACTGGCAATCATGATTAACTCCCAACTGTGACTTTTCTGAAGGGGAACACTCATTTATATACTTTGTTTTCTGAAGTGTTTACTTAGCAAAGAACTCAGCCTTATTGATTTGTAGTCATACTTAATATTATTAAGATATCTTAATTCTGGGAATTCCATAAAGTCTTGCAAATTCCCTGAGGAGTGGATATCATGAAGACATATGTTGTTCCTGCATTCCCACATTCTAGAAAAAAAAATCTGTGAGTGATTCATTTGGGGATTCAGTTCAGATTATTAGTATTATATAGGTATCAGTATTTTACCATTAATTAAAAAAAATTTCTTTTTCAGGTGTAGTTGGACATAATACCTTTATTTATTTATTTATTTTTATGTGATGCTGAGGATTGAACCCAGTGCCCTGCACATGCTAGACAAGCACTCTACTGCTGAGCCACAACCCCAGCTCCCCCCCTTACCATTAAATATCTAAATAAAGTTTAATATTTTTACAGCTATTAAGCAACAAAAATAGCTTGATTTAATCATTTCACATTATGAACATATATTAAAATATTACATTGTACTCCATAAACTTATAATATGCACAGTAATTTTCTACCAGTTAAAAATCAAACATATATTTACATATATATTTACATACACACATATATACACATACATATATGTATATATTTAAATTTTCTAAGCACACCTTGCCCACATGTGTGATTTAAATGACAATTCTCTGTATAAACTAGACACCTTTGGTTAATATGACCCACCCACTTACATGGTCTTTGTATATGCACAACTTACATGAACATGCCCTCTGGTGTCATTCGTCCAGTTTGAAATAAATAGGCTCCAAATCTAAATGCTGCTGCATAGGCAAAATACACAAAGGCATGGCTGAATGCATAACAGCTTCCTATGATCTGTCCTTTCTTCAAGGTATTTCTGAAATGCATAATTTACCAAACAATGGTGCATGAGTTATAGTTGGATCAACTTAATACATGTAACATAATGAATATAGCACCTTGAAAAGTTATCATTTAGTGGATATGTATTTTAAGTATTAAATAAATGAGATTTTCTTTTTACTACTGAGAATTGTTATAGAGAAGACAGGAGATAATGATTTTCTCTATAGTGATATACTCTATGGTTTAACAAAGATGTCTTTATTTACTTCCAAATGAATGGACAAAGTCTGTGAAAGGGTAGTAAAGAAATTTAGTTTAGAGAAATGAATAAATATTCTCTAATTATCTACAACAATCTTGCATTAATAGAATACATAGAGGCAATTAAAGGGTGATACCAACCACAGGCACGAGTGCAGAAGTGTATAAAGTAATCAGAGTATCGCTAAGCCAGTGTGATAAGGGGGGCTAGTTTAATAAACAGGTTTGCTGTAAATACATTTTTTTAAAAAATTTTTTTTAGTTGTTGATGGACCTTTATTTTATTTTTTTGTTTATATGTGGTGCTGAGAATCGAACCCAGCACCTCACACATGCTAGGCAAGTGCTCTACCACTTGAGTCACAACCCCTGCCCTATACATTTGTTTTAAAACATAAACTATCCTAGAGATTTAAAGTAAAGGGATGGACACTCTTTCTTTCTTGAATACTTTACTTCCTGAAGTCTTTTTTCTGGATAATAAGACAGATATGTACACTTCAGTGACATGGAAGACCTAAAATGTTTATTTTTAATTGTGTTTGCCCTTGAGTTTTCTTCATGTCTTCTTAGTAAAGTTGTGTGAGAAATTATGATAGGCCACTCTCGGGAAAGATTCTAGAGCAGGTGGATTGCCAGGCAAACTGCCAGAGTATTGGGAAGCACTGATGTTACAGGATAGCACAGTCAACAGCATCAGGATAGTCACCTGTGTTGGATCTGAAGAGTCTCCTCATATGTTTGCTCAAAGGCTTTCTCTCTTGTTAATGACACTATAATATGTATGTTCTCCACAGCTTCAATTGCTATCTTATAAAATAGGACAATACAATAAGGAAATAAAGTTAGTAATGCTTATACTTTTCTTGGTAGTGAATTCTAGTCACGTACACTGGGGACATTGTAAGCATATCGGGTCAATAAGATTTTCTGTCAAGTATTCTTACCTTCCTCCCTCCATCTCCAAAAATAAGATCCAAAAATTACATTTTGGGTAATAAGCTTAAGGCACAAATTTTTTTGAAAAGATTTAGTGTACCAAGTTTAGCCTCTTCAAGTCTTTACTGAATATCAGTTTAAATTGGTTCCATGGGCTGGGGAATATAACATTAGTGAGCTTTATGTTCATATACAAAGGGTTTTCTTATAAATTATGAAACAATTCAAGTAAAAGATAGCAGAGAGAATCAAAGAAATAATTGTTTTATTCTAGAACAGAAATGCAAATAGCAACTAAAAAGGACTCAGGAACATTTCATAATAATATCATGTGATGTGGCTATACAATTATTTATAAGATAAAGCCATTTCTCATTTTCATGTCTGTGAATTTAAAAAGATATTGAATACAAATATAATTAATGCTTTCCCATATTTATAGAGTTTTCAAAAAGAATGTATAATAGCATGGGATCTCAAACACAGGAGGCTTTTGGCTTATAAGAACTATTTGGACATGAAAACAGACTGGCTAGAAAGAGAAACTTCCCATTTTCTCTTAGACTGGCTCTGTAGGTTCTGTAGGTTGTGGGATAGGTAGACATCCAGCATTATTTATTTATTTTGTGATGCGGGGGACCAAACCCAGGACCTTGTGCATGCTAGGCAATGCTACATCCCCAGCCCCACCCAGCATTATTTGAAGGATAATTTGGGTTGCAGCAGAGAACCAGATTTCTGAATTGTGGTTAGGACACCTGGATTCTGCTTTCAATTTTGATGTTGAGTTGTTTAAAATTCTCATTAATTTCAAAATGAACTCAAAGAGTGCTTTTTAAAAACACATTGTGTAGTATGTAAGGAAGATAGATATGAATGCTGAAGTTTCCTTTGAGGGGGAAAATACATGAACAACAACGAAAAGCCTTTGTGATTAATTTTGACAAAGAGAGAAAGATCGATCCTTACAGACACCTAGAAAATACTGTACCCTTTAAAAATAAAGCCATTTTAAGTATGAAAAATAAAATGTTTGATGATCTATTCAAATCTATACACATAATTAAAGAAGAACCAATATGTTTTATTGGTCTATATTCTAAATTTGTCTTTGGTAAACTACTTACTGAAAGCTATAGGGAAAGAACTCAGATTGACTATTTGGTGTTATTGATGGTATAGTTTGAGGTTACTCTAATGATACAAAAGAAAAGTCAAGGAGATATGTAACTAAAGCTCTTGGTACAAAAAATAAGATGAGGACAATCTAATTAATGTTTGATGAATTTAGAACTTGTGCAACTTCTAAATCATACCATTTAGGCTAAATAACTGCTTACTGCTTCTGAGGCAATTATTTGGTAAGTAGTTGAGTCTGCATAACTCAGCTGACATTCCAGGGTCCTTATCTAGTACAAGAAAAGTGGAGAGGTTCAAGGGTCAGGCACAACAGATTAGCTGACTGGAGCTCGGCATTCCAGCTCATTCATGGTCTTTATACTGTTCCAGCCTTGTTCCAGTCTCTGTGATATAGACCATAAAGACGTCTAAATCATTTTTATATTCAGAAGATGTTCACCACTGTGGTAAATGATTACGGTTACCTGTGTATCCATACCATGAGAGGAATAGCCTAAGCCCTGGAATATGTGGCTTAGAGAAGACTCAGTATCTTCATGATGCAGCTTCTGAAAGGCTGTCATGAAACTCAGGTTTTGGACTTTTTCCAAGATGAAAGCCAAGAAGAGCAGGATAGAAGGCATCAAAAATAAAATTTAAAAGCCCCAAACTAACAAAACCTCACAAAACCCCTAACAACAACAACAACAACAAAATCCATTACTGCCTACTGCCAGGGTTATCTAAGGGTAGACTGGGAAAGTAATGCTTTGCTTACCACTGAGGGAAAGAGTGGGTACTTAATAATGTCCTTTGTCATTATGTGCTTCCTGTCTTCCAGCCACTATTCTAAGTGTTTTCCATATACTAATGCTATTTTGTGTGATACACAAATCTGTAAGTGGATACTATTATTATTCCCATTTACAAGGCAGAAAACAAAAGGTCACAAAGGTTCACATAACATGCTCATATCACACATGTTTTAGTGACATAAAGTGAATTCTAACTCAGCCAATTTGACTGCAGATCCTATGCTGTAATGGACCCTATCACCATGCCTTGTCTATATCCTGTTGTATACTGGTCTGGTCTCTGTGTGTGTGTGTATATCTATCTATATGTATGAGTGTGCATGTATACACACATAACCTATCACATACCACTTTACTTCCTAAAAGATGAGGTTGATATATCATAAAGATGGGAGATCTGATTATTATTTTTTAAATGTTATTCTGGTAATAAAGCCTTCATTTTACCTTTACTCCACGCTTAAGTTCTTGCTTATCCTTGTTTGCAAATCCAGTCACTACTGCGGTTTCAATCATTCCTGTTAGAGCAAGTACTGGAGCAATGCTCAGAATCAAGAGTGTCATCTCCCATTCATATACAAGGGAAATGATAATGGACAGTCCCATGTTGGTTGCATTTTGCATTAAGACACCAACCCTTGAACTTGTTGCCTAGAATTAGACATATTTTGGGGAAAAAAAGTCAGTCAGCTTTAAACTTATAAGATTTCCTCTTAGCATTTCCTGCAAAATAAGGAAGGCTGTATTATTTATTTTTTAGGATTTGTACTTAGATTTATACTTTGAATTTATACTCAGATATTAAATAAGACATATTTTTAAATGCCCTTAACTTAGGAATCATGTTTTATTTTCTGCCTCATTTCCAATATTGAGACCCCACATGAACTAGCTTTCAGTGTAGTGGACCACAGTATAGATAGAACAATGTCTAAAAGCATGAAAGAAGCAGGCTATCCAAAACTATGACCTGCTTAGAGGAAGATATTTCTGATGCTTCATTTGAGATATTTTTTTAAATAGTTCTGCAGAATTTTGTACTTCAATCTGAGTTAAGTGTAGTTATTGAAACTTGGAGTTACAGGACTTCTCAGTGAGATCTACACAGTGTGTACCCACATACACTCTCACCCTACCTCTAAATCCTAACTTAGAAACTCTTACAGAGAAGGTTGATGTTTGAAAGTAGCAGAATCACAATTACTGTTCAAAAAAAAAAAAAAAGAACAACAACAACAAAAAGAAACAATCTTTAGCTAAGCATTTTTCATTGTTCACTATGTATAAAGCTGTGGTCCCGTGTATTGGGAATGTTATTGGACAATAAATATCTTAATAATTAGTAACATGAAAGTAGCAATTTTACTACATGTAAAACAGATGTGTATTTAAATTTTAAGGGTTTGGAAAAGATGGTTTGAATTATGTATGAATTCTTCGAGTGTTTTACATATTCCATTTCATGAAGAATAAAAAGGAAGAGAATGTTATATTTTAGCTTATATATTTACTAGAATTGAATTCAATTCATCTTTAGTAATAGTCTAAGGTAAATAATTAATTTTTTTCTTAAAAATTTTTGCTTTATGGACTCTATAAAAATAAGATCTTGTATTTAAAAAAAATTTTTATTTGTTCTAATTAGTTATACATGACAATATAATGCATTTTGACACACCATACATAAATGAAGTACAGCTTCTCATTCTTCTGGTTGTACATGATGTAAAGTTATACAGGTTGTGTAATCATATTTGCACACAGGGTAATAATGTCTGATTCATTCTACTGTCATTCCTACTTCCATACCCCCTTCCCTCCCTTCACTCCCCTCTGTCTAGTCCAAAGTACTCTGTTCTCCCTGCTCTCTATTGTGAAAATTAGCATCTGCATATCAGAGAAAACATTCAGCCTTTGTTTTTTGGGGTGGGCTTATTTTACTTATTTCATGTCATATAATATTCTCCAATTCCATCCATCTACTGCCAAATGTCATAATTTCATTCTTCTTAAGATCTTGTATACTTTTGGTACATTTGTTTTTTCATTCATGAGTTCTCTCAGTGAAGATATGATAATCATGTAAGGAACTATAACTTAAGCCATCTGGGTTCACACTGAATATTCTTTGGAGTACAGTGCTTTATGTTGGAGAGGCAAGAATTGATATGGAAAGGCCAACATGGAGAGGAAAGGAGAGCATAAGGGAAAGCAGATAGAAAGAGGCCAATAAGTAGGAAGAAATGAGAATGTCAGCCACCATAATTTTCATGCTATTATTGTAGCTAATATGTAAAGGTGCTCAAAGAACAGCCAACACTTACTGAGCAGAAAATAAGCACTTCACCTTCACTGTCTTATAATAATCTCTTTTTAGTTTTTGTTGCAGTCCTGGGGATTGAATTTAGGGCCTCATGTATGTTAGGCAAATGCTGTACCACTGACAAATTACTCCCCATCCCTTATAACAATCTTATAACAATGCTAGGAGATAGATACTGTCATTATGCCTGCAATTAATTACTATGCCTGCAATGTAAATGAGAAACTGAGGTAGAAAGACAAAATAACTTGCCCTCAGTTGTTTGATTTCTGACGAAAGATAAAGAACTCTTTGTTCTTTGAAGTCATTTGAGATTAAGGGCTGACCTCAAATCCTACTGTCTTTTGCATACTCACGGATGATTTCTTGTGACCAAAAGCATTCTCTCTCTTAATCAAAATCAGAAAATTAATATTTAATACATGATTGCCATCAAACCCTAAGACTTCATTCAAGTCTTGTCAGTTATCTAAATCATGATATCCTTTTATAGCAAAAGGATATCCAATTCAGAATTGCAAACTCCATTTAGTTATTATGTCTCTTTAGCCATTTCAATTTGGCATAGTTCCTCATTCCTTACCTTGATGCTCATGACTTTCAATTTTTTGAAGATTATAGGCCAGTTATTTGGTTGACTGTCTCTCAATTTGTGCCTATCCTCTATTTCCTCATGATTAGATTCAGATGATGAATTTTTGGCATGCATAACACAGGAGTGATTCTGTATTCTTCTCATTGCATCTCATCAAGTGGCACGCAACTTTGATTGGTCCTATTCTGGTAGTGTTTACTTATATAATTAATTAAATTGTGTCTTCTATGTTTCTCCATTGTGAAGCTATTTTTTCTTTTGTTAATTCATAAGTGTTTTGAGGTGAGTTTCTTTTGAGCTATACTAATATTCAATTTCTCATTAAACTTTATTTATTTTGTAGTATAAACTAGGTTCTTAGTATGGTTTCTTATTTTTGTCAAGTGGTTTGTAAGTCTGTCTTTCTCTCTCTCTCTTTCTTCTTTTTTTTTTTAACTGGGGATTGAACCCACAGGCACTTAATCACTGAGTACATCCCTAGTCCTTTTTCTTTTTTTCTTTTAAGTTTTTAAATTATTAATTAATTAATTAATTTTAATTAGGTATATATGACAGCAGAATGCATTTTGATTCATTGTACACAACTGCAGCACAGCTTTTCATTTCTCTGGTTGTACACGATGTGCAGTCTTGCGGGTACTTAGGGTAGTGATATCCATCTCATTCCACCATCTTTTCTGCCCCCATGCACCCTTCCCATCCCTCTCTCCCCTTGCCCAATCAAAGTTCCTCCATTTTTCCCATGCAAAGGCCGAATGTTCTCTCTGATAAGTCCTTTTTATTTTGAGACAGGGTCTCATTAAGTTGCTGAGGGTCTTGCTAAGTTGCCCAGGCTGGCCTTGAACTTATGATCCTCCTGCCTCAGTCTTCCAGGACATGGGGTTACAGACAGGAGCCATCACCCCCAACTAATTCTTATTTTGATATAGAAATTGTCCCAGGATGTCCTCTCAAGTCAGTTTTGTTGTCTTTTGACATGTCTTTATCAATCTTTGTATATGTTCTTATTTTCTGACATAGACTGATTTTTCAGATTCATCTTGCACTATCTCTGCCCTACTGCTGGAATCAATAATTTCTCAATATACCTCTGACTCCTGTTAGTAGAGATGTTATTTAGCTGTCAAAATATGGAACTAATTATGCTCATTATTTTGGGGCAGGACTGTGAAGTTATGTAAATGTGTATGGATAGATGCATGCACACATTTATATTTATATTTTCTTCTCTATTTATGTTGAAATGTATAAATGTATAAAGGTTTTCATCAACAAACTGTTTTTCCTCCATGACAAAGTAACCTGTCTTACCTTAAAAAAATCAAATCTGAAAAACAAATACAATATTTAACTATCAATTATTCAATAACTGTGATTTCAGTCCAAGGCTACAGGTTAATTTCAGTTTTCTCCATTTCCATAATTTGTTACCTCCTTTTCACAAGTGAAAATCTGGTTTCCATTTTCTTTAATAGACTCATTTATGTGATTAATCTCTCTGTGTTCAACCAATCTGGCCCTGGCCACTCCCCTGCAAAATATAGTTCTGACTTTGCTCTGGCTCTGCTCATCCCTGTAATGGGCTGTGGTGACACATGGATGCCCAGCAAACCATGGCTGGGCTCCAAAACCCAGCTCTTCCCCTTCTTCCACTTTGATGGAGGGCTAGCACTCTTAGCTACTTCATCATAGTAATGTCCAATTGAAAAATTAAATATATTCATTAAAGTGTACATATTAGATATGACATTTCTTATTTCCTTTTTTAGTCTCTATAAATTGGTCTAAGTAAATGTGTAAAGGATAGAAAAGGATAGAAACATTATAGTATGAGGTAAGATAAAAGATGTTCTAGAAAAAAAACTTCAAATAAGCAGATTTGTTTTTATAAGAACTATGTTTTTTTTAATATTCAAAATTTTAAAATATTAATTACTATTTTGGTACTAAAGAGTATACCCAGCAGGGCCACCACTGAGCTACATCTCTAGCCCTTTTTTATTTTTAATTTTGAGACAGAGTTTCACTAAGTTGCTTAGGGCCTTGCTGAATTGCTGAGGCTGGTCTTGAACTTGGGATCCTCCAGCCTCAGTCTCCTGAGTAGCTGGGATTACAGGCATACACCATCATACCTGACTATGAATCTTATTTTATTGGGACACATGACACTTAGTGCTGGGATGGAAAAATGAGAACTCCTATTTATTTACCTAGAAACACAGTTATAATTGACTACATTTAAAAATACATGCTTTGGCCAGGCACAGTGGCATACGCCTGAAATCCCAGCTCAGGAGGCTGAAGCAGGAGGATGGCATGTTCAGAGCCAGCCTCAGCAATGGCAAGGCACTAATCAACTCAGTGAGATCCTTTCTCTAAATAAAATACAAAATAGGGCTGGGGATGTGGCTCAGTGGTTAGGTGCCCCTGAGTTCAATCCCTGTTGAACTGGTACTCTGTCCCCCTACCCCCGCAAAATAAATGTTTTGTTCTTACCATGAAAACATGATCATTAGAAAAAGCTTAAACAATGTTAAAATTTACATTTACATTCTTCATATACTGACATCAGAGTAGGATTATTGTTTGTATGCAGTTGTGTATTCTGTTTTTATTTCTTTACATTATACTACAAGTTTTTTCTTGATCAATAAATACTCTTAAACATTTGACTTTCTTCCATCTTTGTTTTTATTCCCATGCTGGGGGTAGAACCCAGAACCTCATGCATGCTAGGTAGGCAATAATTTATTATTATTATTTTGCTATTAAAGCTGCAATGAACATGTTATCAATGCATTCGTGAGATATGGTACAACTTTTATGCAGTTTAATATATGTATAATTGGAGTCCCTGAAGAGAGAGGTTAGAGAAAAAAATTGAATAATTAATGACCAATAAATTTTCCAGTGAAATCCACAAGTTAATAAATCCAAGATAATCATGAACTTCAAGCATAAGAAGAAGAAACTATATGAAAGTCCATCACAATTTCAAAGTCAGCAAAAAAGAAAAGCATTAAAAGCAACCAAAAAATATATAGAAGGAAAAAAGGCAGATAATTACAGATAGTTTATTGACAAAAGAATAGGGAGAAGAAGAATGTACAGCAATGTTTTTAATCTATGAATAAAAACATCTGTCAACATCAAATTTTGTAGTCAGTGGAAATGTATTTAAAAAATGAAGGTGAAATAAAGACTTTGCAGGCACACCAAAGCCAAAATAATTAATCACTATCAGACCTGCACTACAAAAAATGTGAAAAAAGACCTGGAGGCAGACGGCAAATGATACCAATGGAAATATGTATCTAGAACATGTAATGAAGAGACCAGAAAAGTTAACTATGTGAGTCAATATATAACTATTTATGTTTATTTGAAGTTCTTTAGGAGACAAGTGACAAATAAAAATAATCATGATGTAGAGTTGATCAATAAATACTCTTAAACATTTGACTTTCTTCCATTTTTGTTTAAGAGTATTTATTCTACATATGATGTTTAGTACATATGTAGAAATGAATTGTATGATAATAATAGCAAAATATTGAGATAAAAGGGAGGTACACTATTGTCAATTTTTTTTTCTTTTTCTTTCAGTTCTGGGGATTAAACCCAGAGCCTCAAGCATGCCAGGCAAGAACTCTATCAAAAGCTACATCCCCAGTGTTTTAAAAAAATTGTTATTACTTTATTTTGAAACAGGGTCTCTCTAAATTGTATAGGCTGAACTTCAACCTAGGATCCTCTTTTGTCAACCTTCATAGTAGCTGGGATTACAGATATGTGGTACCATACCCAGTGGAAGTTTCTTAAACTATAGATTGAGTATGTATGCCACATTTTTTTTTATCCTTTCATCTATTGAAGGGTATCTAGGTTGGTTCCACAGTTTGGCTATTGTGAATTGAAATGAATGCATTTCACTGTCATATAAAAAACCTCAAAAAACTATAGTTTGATATTTGGAGGTAGACTGTGATAAGTGAAAGATGTATACTATTAACACTCTGTAACCACTAAAACAATAAAGCAAAGATCCTCAACTAGTAATTTCACCTCCCTTTCCAGAGAGAGAGAGAGAAAGAGAAAGAGAGAGAGAGAGAGAGAGAGAGAGAGAGAGAGAGAGATATCAGAATAATAAAGAATTTTAATCCAGAAGAAGGCAGAAAAATAGGAAAACTGTAAAAAGAACAAATGTGGCAGAAAATAGCAAAATGAAACATTTAAGCCTAATATTAATAGTCACAGAAAAATGAAAATGGGCTGAATAACCCAATTAAAAGCAACTTATAGGTTGCCTATAAGAATCACACTCTAAATACAAAGACACAAAATAGAATAAATGTATAAGGATATTGTCCATTTGGATTTCTTTGTAAAATACCATTTGAAATCTTTTGTGGATTTTTTATTGTACAGGTCAAAACAACATGGGTTGCAGTCCACATTTGATTACATATTATTATATTGCTCACAAGGTAAGAAGGTTATTTATTTATTTATTTATTTATTTATTTTATTGGTTGTTCAAAACATTACAAAGCTCTTGACATATCATATTTCATACATTAGATTCAAGTTGGTTATGAACTCCCAATTTTACCCCAAATACAGATTTTTTTAAAAATATTTATTTCTTTTTTAGTTATTGGCGGACACAACATCTTTGTATGTGGTGCTGAGGATCGAACCCGGGCCGCACGCATGCCAGGCGAGCGCGCTACCGCTTGAGCCACATCCCCAGCCCAAGATTTTTTTATATATTTAAATGACTGGGAAAAAATTGAGAGAAAAATATACTGCATTATGTGATAGATGTATAAATGCAAATTCCTATGTCCAAAAATAAAGTTTTATTAGAATACTGTCTTGTTTTGTTTACTTTTTGTTTTTGGCAGTCTTAGGTTTCAATAACAGAGTTCAATAGATGCAAGATAAATCATATGTGCCCCCTCATCACATTGCACTGCTTTTTCAACATGCTACAAATCTCAGTGATGTGATTATAATTTGATAGCATGTTAAGCACCTCTTGTACTGCTATATTGTGACATTTTATCCTAGTTTTTAAAATTACCATTGTATATCCATCATCTCAAAATAAGAAAGAAAAAGTGCACTTCAAATGTAATGTTTTTAAGGCATGGTGCACTGCGAACAGCTTTGCATTTAAAAAAAAAAATTAATTGCATCAGAACAGGCCAGACCTGCAACCGAGAGACAGAACAGGCCCAGTGGCCTGAGGAAGGGTAGAGCCGCCCCCCCCCCCCCCGCGCCTGCAAGGTAGGCGGACCTGCGACCCACTGGCAGTACAGCCCCAGAGGCCTGCAGAGGGGCAGGGCCGCTGCCTGCGCCTGCAAAGTAGACAGAACTGTGACCACCGACAGAACAAGCCTAGCGGCCCGCAGAGGGACAGAGCCACCGCCCGCGCCTGCGAGGGAGACTTTGAAACTATACAAGACCAATATAAATATATAGGGGGAAAATTCAATAGCACAACAGTTTCACCAAGTAGAAAGGAACGCGAACAGTATGAAGAGACAAGGAAAGAAAGGACCACAAGCATTGCAGGTCAACTCAACGTTAGAAGAGGTAATAGCTGCAGCAGATGGAATGTCAGATAAAGAATTCAGGATATACATGCTTCAGATGATCTGGAGTCTCAAGGAAGACATCAGACAGCAAAATCAGACAATGAAAGATCACTTCAACAATGAATTACATAAACAAATCCAAGAAGCAAAAGATCAACTATACAGGGAGATAGAGGTTATAAAAAACAAACAGAAATCCTAGAAATGCAGGAAGCAATAAACCAAATTAAAAACTCAAATGAGAGTACTACCAGCAGAGTAGAACACTTAGAAGACAGAACATCAGACAATGAAGATAAAGTATTTCAACTTGAAAAGAACATAGACAGCTCAGCAAGACTGTTAAGAAACCATGAGCAGAACATCCAAGAAATATGGGATAACATCAAGAGACCAAATTTAAGAGTCATTGGGATACAGGAAGGGACAGAGTTTCAAACCAAAGGAATGAGCAATCTATTCAATGAAATAATACGAGAAAACTTCCCAGACTTGAAGAATGAGACAGAACCCCAAATCCTAGAAGCCTACAATGTGCAAAATCATAAGAGACCCACACCTAGACACATTATAATGAAGATGCCCAACATACAGAATAAGGAGAGAATTTTAAAAGCTACAAGAGAAAGGAAGCAGATCACATTTAGGGGTAAGCCAATCAGGATAACAGCTGATCTTTCAACACAGACTCTGAAAGCTAGAAGATCCTGGAATAACATATTTCAAACACTGAAAGAAAATGGGTTCCAACCAAGAATTGTGTTTCCAGCGAAATTAAGCTTCAGGATGGAAGATGAAATTAAAACCTTCCACGATAAACAAAAGTTAAAAGAATTTGCAACTAGAAAACCATCTCTTCAAAACATCCTTGGCAAAACATTGCAGGAAGAGGAAATGGAAAATAACAATGAAAACCAACAGTGGGAGGTAGGACACTAAAGGGGGGAAAATAATCAAAGAGGAAAACAAACCATGTTTAGTAACATAAATAAACAAATATGGCTGGAAGAACAACCCATATCTCAATAATAACCCTAAATGTTAATGGCTTAAACTCACCAATCAAGAGACACAGGCTAGTAGAATGGATCACAAAACAAGACCCAACAATATGCTGCCTACAGGAGACGCATTTGATAGGAAAAGACATACATAGGCTGAAGGTGAAAGGTTGGGAAAAATCATATCACTCATATGGACTTCGGAAACAAGCAGGAGTATCCATACTCATATCAAATAAAATAGATTTCAAGCCAAAGTTAATCAAAAGGGATAAAGAGGGACACTACATACTGCTCAAGGGAACCATACACCAACAAGACATAACAATCATAAATATATATGCCCCAAACAATGGTGCAGCTATGTTCATCAAACAAACTCTTCTCAAGTTCAAGAGTCTAATAGACCACCATACAATAATCATGGGAGACTTCAACATACCTCTATCACCACTGGACAGATCTTCCAAACAAAAGTTGAATAAGGAAACTATAGAACTCAATAACACAATTAATAACCTAGACTTAATTGACATATATAGAATATACCACCCAACATCAAGCAGTTACACTTTTTTTCTCAGCAGCACATGGATCCTTCTCAAAAATAGATCATATATTATGTCACAGGGAAACTCTTAGACAATATAAAGGAGTAGAGATAATACCATGCATCCTATCTGATCATAATGGAATGGAACTGAAAATCAACGATAAAAGAAGGAAGGGAAAAGAATACATCACTTGGAGAATGAACAACAGGTTACTGAATGATCAATGGGTTATAGAAGACATCAAGGAAGAAATTAAAAAATTCTTAGAGATTAATGAAAACACAGACACAACATATCGGAATCTATGGGACACATTGAAAGCAGTTCTAAGAGGAAAATTCATTGCTTGGAGTTCATTCCTTAAAAAAAGAAAAAACCAACAAATAAATGATCTCATACTTCATCTCAAAATCCTAGAAAAAGAAGAGCAAAACAACAGCAAAAGAAGTAGAAGGCAAGAAATAATTAAAATCAGAGCTGAAATTAATGAAATCGAAACAAAAGAAACAATTGAAAAAATTGACAAAACTAAAAGTTGGTTCTTTGAAAAAATAAACAAAATCGACAGACCCTTAGCCATGCTAGCGAAGAGAAGAAGAGAGAGAACTCAAATTACTAACATACGGGATGAAAGAGGCAATATCACAACAGACACTTCAGAAATACAGGAGATAATCAAAAATTATTTTGAATCCTTATACTCCAATAAATTAGAAGATAGTGAAGGCATAGATAAATTTCTTAAGTCATATGATCTGCCCAGATTGAGTCAGGAGGATATAGACAACCTAAACAGACCAATATCAATTGAGGAAATAGAAGAAACCATCAAAAGACTACCAACTAAGAAAAGCCCAGGACCGGATGGGTATACAGCAGAGTTTTACAAAACCTTTAAAGAGGAACTAATACCAATACTTTTCAAGCTACTTCGGGAAATAGAAAAAGAGGGAGAACTTCCAAATTCATTCTACGAGGCCAACATCACCCTGATACCTAAACCAGACAGACACTTCAAAGAAAGAAAACTACAGACCAATATCTCTAATGAACCTAGATGCAAAAATCCTCAATAAAATTATGGCCACTCGGATACAAAAACTTATCAAAAAAATTGTGCACCATGATCAAGTAGGATTCATCCCTGGGATGCAAGGCTGGTTCAATATACGGAAATCAATAAATGTTATTCACCACATCAATAGACTTAAAAATAAGAATCATATGATCATCTCGATAGATGCAGAAAAAGCATTCGACAAAGTACAGCATCCCTTTATGTTCAAAACTCTAGAAAAACTAGGGATAACAGGAACATACCTCAATATTGTAAAAGCAATCTATGCTAAGCCTCAGGCTAGCATCATTCTGAATGGAGAAAAATTGAAGGCATTCCCTCTAAAATCTGGAACAAGACAGGGATGCCCTCTCTCACCACTTCTGTTCAACAGTTCTCGAAACACTGGCCAGAGCAATTAGACAGACGAAAGAAATTAAAGGCATCAAAATAGGAAAAGAAGAACTTAAATTATCACTATTTGCAGATGACATGATTCTATACCTAGCAGACCCAAAAGGGTCTACAAAGAAACTACTAGAGCTAATAAATGAATTCAGCAAAGTGGCAGGATACAAAATCAACACGCATAAATCAAAGGCATTCCTGTATATAAGCGACAAAGCCTCTGAAATGGAAATGAGGACAACCACTCCATTCACAATATCTTCAAAAAAAATAAAATACTTGGGAATCAACCTAACAAAAGAGGTGAAAGACTTATACAATGAAAACTACAGAACCCTAAAGAGAGAAATAGAAGAAGATCTTAGAAGATGGAAAAATATACCCTGTTCATGGATAGGCAGAACTAACATCATCAAAATGGCGATATTACCAAAAGTTCTCTATAGGTTTAATGCAATGCCAATCAAAATCCCAACGGCATTTCTTGTAGAAATAGAGAAAGCAATCATGAAATTCATATGGAAAAACAAAAGACCCAGAATAGCAAAAACAATGCTAAGCAGGAAGTGTGAATCAGGCGGTATAGCGATACCAGACTTCAAACTATACTACAGAGCAATAGTAACAAAAACAGCATGGTACTGGTACCAAAACAGGCGGGTGGACCAATGGTACAGAATAGAGGACACAGAATCCAATCCACAAAACTACAACTACCTCATATTTGATAAAGGGGCTAAAAGCATGCAATGGAGGAAGGATAGCATCTTCAACAAATGGTGCTGGGAAAACTGGAAATCCATATGCAACAAAATGAAACTGAATCCCTTTCTCTCGCCATGCACAAAAGTTAATTCAAAATGGATCAAGGAGCTTGATATCAAATCAGAGACACGCCGTCTGATAGAAGAAAAAGTTGGCTACGATCTACATTCTGTGGGGTCGGGCTCCAAATTCCTCAATAGGACACCCATAGCACAAAAGTTAATAACTAGAATCAACAAATGGGACTTACTTAAACTAAAAAGTTTTTTCTCAGCAAAAGATACAATAAGAGAGGTAAATAGAGAGCCTACATCCTGGGAACAAATCTTTACTCCTCACACTTCAGATAGAGCCCTAATATCCAGAGTATACAAAGAACTCCAAAAATTAGACAATAAGAGAACAAACAACCCAATCAACAAATGGGCCAAGGACCTGAACAGACACTTCTCAGAGGAGGACATACAATCAATCAATAAGTACATGAAAAAATGCTCACCATCTCTAGCAGTCAGAGAAATGCAAATCAAAACCACCCTAAGATACCATCTCACTCCAGTTAGATTGGCAGCCATTATGAAGTCAAACAACAACAAGTGCTGGCGAGGATGTGGGGAAAAGGGTACACTTGTACATTGCTGGTGGGACTGCAAATTGGTGCAGCCAATTTGGAAAGCAGTATGGAGATTTCTTGGAAAGCTGGGAATGGAGCCACCATTTGACCCAGCTATTCCCCTTCTCGGTCTATTCCCTAAAGACCTAAAAAGAGCATGCTACAGGGACACTGCTACTTCGATGTTCATAGCAGCACAATTCACAATAGCTAGACTGTGGAACCAACCTAGATGCCCTTCAATGGATGAATGGATAAAAAAAATGTGGCATTTATACACAATGGAGTATTACTCTGCATTAAAAAATGACAAAATCATAGAATTTACAGGGAAATGGATGGCATTAGAGCAGATTATGCTAAGTGAAGCTAGCCAATCCCTAAAAAACAAATGCCAAATGTCTTCTTTGATATAAGGAGAGTAACTAAGAACAGAGTAGGGTCGAAGAGCATGAGAAGAAGATTAACATTAAACAGGGATGAGAGGTGGGAGGGAAAGGGAGAGAGAAGGGAAAATGCATGGAAATGGAAGGAGACCCTCAGAGTTATACAAAAGTACATACAAGAGGAAGTTAGGGGAAGGGGAAAAATAATATAAGGGGGACAAACGAATGTCAGTAGAGGGAGCAGAGAGAGAAGAGGGGAGGGGAGGGGAAGGGAGGGGAGGGGAGGGGGGATAGTAGAGGATAGGAAAGGCAGCACAATACAACAGACACTAGTATGGCAATATGTAAATCAATGGATGTGTAACTGATGTGATTCTGCAATCTGTATATGGGGTAAAAATGGGAGCTCATAACCCACTTGAATCAAATTGTGAAATATGATATATCAGGAACTATGTAATGTTTTGAACAGCCAACAATAAAAAATTAAAAAAAAAATTTAATTGTCCTTAGATCTTTTATTTATTTAATGATTTAGTTATATGTGGTACTGAGGATCAAACCCAGGGCCTCACACATGCCAGGGGAGCTCTACCACTGAGCTACAACTCCAGCCCCTAGTTTTGTATTCTAATTACAAACATTTTACTTTATATGTAGTGACACTATGTAGTGATGAAAACTAACAAAATATATAAACCTTACCAGACTGACCATTTATTATAATATTCCCAGTTCATAAGAAAACAAGATTCAGGAAAATTAGAAAATTTAAAATAGAATGTATTAGCAGAATTTCTTCACAAAATTAAAATGTGATAATGAGGCTGAAACCAAAGTAATTTTCTGTATGACTCATTTACCAGCCAAGTAAAGAACATCATTTTCAGGAAATGAGTTAATTAAATCATGTTTGATTATAATGGGAAGAAGTATGTTCAGAGTGCATGACTTGTATTTAAGACTACTAGCCATTTGGTGAAAATTTATTCTCAATGAAGACATGGAGAGCAACGTCAATAATTAAAAAGTAAGGTAGATTATCTTGAGTGGTTTTTCTGGCTCAGGATAAGTTGATAGATTGTAATGATATTGCTCAGTGTTGGTTTTTGGTTTTTTGAGGACCTCTGTGGAGTTTGAAGTGACTGAACAGTTAGGTGCCATGAATAGTCTCCATGTGATAACTACAGATGAGAACACTTTCGAAGAACTTAAGAAAAAATTAAGTCAATGCAACCCGAAGTGAAATCTGTTAAGATGCATTATAACTGATGGTGGTGAAAATATTTGTGAACAGAAAAAAGAATCAGTTGGACGAATTTACAAAATCTTGTCAAGATGTCAAGTATTTAAAGCTTACAGTTATTCATTGTTATTATTCATCAGCATGCATTTTATGGAAAACAATCAAATATATCAGGCATTTTCATGACTTTAGATATAGCTTTTGCTTAGACTTGATAATTTTTCTTAATTTACTCAATCTCAAACTGCATAGCAAAACTAATTATATATCAACTTTATACTGTGGTAAAGTCATTTCAATGAATAACTAACATTGTATGAATCAAAAGTAATATCAAGCTGTTTTGTACATTTCCCATGTCAAAAAGTTGAGTTAAGGAATGAGGTCATCATTGTCTAGGTAATAATATTCTAGTTCTAACTAATCAGCTTGTTGGGCTTTTGGAATTAATAAATGAAATAAATTTTTATTATTTCTTGGGGCAATATAATTATAGCTCTGATGAGAAGTTCTTGGCACTAGCACGGGGTCTGTCAGTTGTAAATAAAGTTTACACTGTGGTGTCAACAACACACTTTCTTGTGGACAAAAATGAGGTAAGACTTTTGGTTGATGGGAGGGTTACTAAAATATGCAGAAATAATAATACCTTGTAATTTTGTAAAATCTTGTCTCCAAAAGAATCTAAAATGGTTTTATACCTTTATTAAAACTACCTATTACACTGAAAACAGTGTGTTGACAGATGTACTGGCAATAAGTCACTACCTTGGGCTAAAACCATACCAGTCAGATTGGTTATATTCATTCAACTCTTCTAGGATTGTGTTCATTAACATGTTTTTATCATGACTCTCAAAGTATCAGAGCTTCTAAAAAATCCCAAGACATATATTTTTGGCCAATAAAGGTTTCAGACTGAGATGTATCAATTTTTAGAGCTAACTTGTGAATATTCACTCTCTTACATTTGATAAGACAAAATGTAATTGAAATTACATGGTAAAGAAACTAAGATGCAGGCCGTGGAGGCACATGCCTGTAATCCCACTGGCTTGGGAGGCTGAGTCAGGAGGATGGCAAGTTTAAAGCCAGACTCAGCAACTTAGTGAGGCACTGAGCAATTTAGCTAGACCCTGTCTCTAAATAAAATATAAAAAGGGGATATGGCTGCATGGTTAAGTCCCCCTGGGTTCAATCCCTGGTTACAAAAAAAAAAAAAAAAAAACTAAGATGAAGTATGGTTTAATTAAGTTGATATAATAGAAAGTATAACCCCCAAGTTATTTCCTGACTCATTTCTTGTCTAAAGCATCTTTGAGAAAAAGGAACTGGTAGACAAATAGGATTGGTAAATACTTCTTTGTTTTATTAAAAAAAAAACTCTTCAAGGTTTATATGAATTACATAACTTTACTAGTAGACACAGTCTCACCCTTAGAAACCTTTTTTGGTCATTTTATGTTTAAATTCAGCAAGTTAAAATTCTTTCATCAGAATTCCAATCATTATTTTTTAGCTATTACTTTTGAGTTAGTGACAATGATTTTACTTGTCCAGAAGTTATTAGGAGATCAGCATTTCCTAATTACAACAAGAACGTTTCAAAAGATCATTTGGTGTTAATAAGATACTTATAAAAAGTCAAGCAGCTAGGAATGGTGGCACATGTCTGTAACCCCAGTGACTTGGGAGGCTGCAATAGGAGAATCACAAGTTTGAGGCCAGTCTCAGCAAGTTATGAGACCCTGTTGCAAATAAATAAATAAATAAATAGGCTGTGGGTTTAATTCAGTGGTAGAGTACCCTAGGTTTGATCTTTAGTTTAAAAAAAAAAAAAAACAAAACAAACAAAAAGTCAGGCAAAGTAATATTCTCATTAATTTTTCTCAATCAGAGACAATACTATATTAGAAATAATTAATGAATGTAAGGGCAGTAATATTGGTCTTTCAGTATTCATTTGGCTTTTTAGTGAAGCAAATACTTGTTAAAAGAGGTGTTTCACTTATAATCTATAACTGCTGGTATGAATGCCTGTTTCAATCAAAAGATTCCCAAAAAGGTAGTAAAAGAAAAAGAGTACAGTAAAGAAAAAATAGCAAATTAGATGAAATTTGGATTGAAATGGAATAATAAGGATTGATATTTCAGTGCAGAGTTGTAAATCACGGAATTCTAAATGCCCAAGTATAAATCTATTGTGTTGTGTAAATAAATGCTATATTCATTATTTTGTTTTTTTGAAAGGAGAAGGATTTATTTAAGAATAGAAACAGAAACAGAACTCTCACAGGGCGAGAGAGGACCTGATAGCAGGTTGCCCTTATTATTTTACTACTAAGCAAAATTTCACTCTTCATTTTTTTTCCATTTATGCCAAGCTTCTCAGCTTCTGTTAAAAATTTAAATATTATCTGATGAAACTCTAGAGCCTTGCCTTCAAAATTAACAGAAAGAATCTCAGAAAGAGATGCAGCTGCCATCTTTTCTCTCTATCTCTCTCTCAACATGAAATTAGCTTTCTCAACCTAAAATGGATGGGTGAGGACATCTGCAATTGTAACTAACTTGTTCTAGCCTCTAACATATAAATCTATCCTTGGTGGTATATATTGAACAGAGAGGTCTTGCAAAAGTTAGAAAAATTCTAATAGTTGGCATCTTTTGTGAAAACCTAAAAAAACCCAAAAAACAAAAAACCATGCAATTCTGATGAGTTGTCTTAGGTAACAATCTGATGCTCTATTAATAATGCTGTAATTAAAGCTGGGCATGGTGGCACACGCCTGTAATCCCAGTGATTTAGTAGGCTGAGGCAGGAGGATCGTGGATTGTGAGTTCAAAACCAGACTCAGCAACTTAGTGAGACCATAAGCAACTCAGTGAGACCCTGTTTCTAAATAAAATATAAAAAGAGATGGGCATGTACCTGGTACAAAAAAAAAAGCTGTAATTGACATCTTAGTATTTCTAATAGTTTAAAACCTTGTTGTTGAGAGGTGGACCATTGATACTTTCCTTTTTTTTTTCCACATGCAGAAGGAAAAAGGAAAGCATATAACTCTGCAGACGTCCTTATTTTAACAAAGAGATTGAGTTCTTTATCTCAAAAGTTAGAGATGAGGTTTTGTGCTCTTTTTCTCAGAGTAAGAGTCTTACTTGTTATATAAAAATTAATTGTATTAAAGTAACTGGAAGAAACTTAATAAGTTCTTTATCCCTGGAAGATTAGCCTACTCCGCACACTTATTTAAGCACTAACTTTACATATATTATGCTGGCCATTGTGTTAATGATTTTGATTGTGATACATAAACATGTTGCTTACACAGAACTGGTCTGTATAACAGCTAGCACAGAATCATTGCCAGAGGCATGTGTGAATATAAATTGTTAGACATTGCTTTAAATAAGAATTATTGTCTGGGATAAGGAAACGAAACTTTTGTCCTTTTTCTTTTTCTTTTTTTTTTTTTTAAAGAATGTCTACTTTTTTTTTAAAGAGAAAGAGAGAGAGAGAGAGAGAATTTTTAATATCTATTTTTTTAGTTTTCGGCGGACACAACATCTTTGTATGTGGTGCTGAGGATCGAACCCGGGCCACACGCATGCCAGGGGAGCGCGATACCGCTTGAGCCACATCCCCAGCCCCATGTCCTTTTTCTTAAGTGAGAGTATTTTCTTTCATTTTATTATCTTTTCTTACTATTTAAATCTGAGTTCTTTTCTCAAATTAATTCTTGCTATCTTTTTTAGTCCTTCAGTTGTCCTATTTCATGTGCTAAAGCTTCTTCTTCTTTTTTTTTTTTTTTGGTTAAACATACACAAATCTAAAAGGCTTCCCCACATCTCATTAGGAATTCCCTGCTATTCAGAAGACTGACCAGTCCTCCTGATGACATGGGTCATCTCAGCTCAGCTCGAATACAGGCAAAGACATGTGCGCAGGTACCCATGTGCACACCACATAATACACCATTTAAAAATAAAAACAATATAGCTACCCCTTGGATTTGTGCGATATCTATGGCTAATGTTGTTGTCAAGGCTCCTGTGCTGTTTTCCTTGTCATCAAACCAGGCAATATCCTAGAGAAACAGGAAACGCGCTTATGTTTATCAAAAACATTCTTTGCTGATTTATGATTTTGCTGTTGTAACTTAGAAGGCATTGACCTGCCTCCTCACATACTGGTACTTAATTCTTATAAGTACTGGTGATCAACTGATGTGTGCTTCTTACTTTATAGAGATCTGTATTTAGATATAAACTGAAAAACTTAAGCCCACAGCTTGGACTCATTACCATGTTATAATATTGCATAAATAAATGATGTTAAAACTGGCCATTTAGAGACATCACGTAGTTTTACTCCACAAAATAATACTCTGTGGAGGGCAGATTCTATTTAACTAGTAAATCAATGTATAACACAATTTAGAAATATTTTCAGATCTTTTTACCTAAACTGGCTATTGATAGTAAGTCTATCTCTTTTCTTTAGGATCCAAATGGGCAAGATTTTACCTGACATATTATTCCCTAGATCTTACATGTGCTAGGTACTGTGAGATGGTCAAGAGGCAGAAGGCTGTGAAACTCCTGCAGCTAAGAAGCATGCAATCTAAAGGAGACAGGTCAAAAATGCAAGCAATAAAAACATAATGCAAGAAATAATGTCATTTTCAAAGGCAATACTTCTTAGTACTTCTCATCCTGAGGAATTTTTATTTCCTTTTATTAGCAATTGAATGTTTCCTCCCACAAGTCAATCCACTTCTATCTCTTGTGGACTAAAATCATATGGAGATTGTATCTGAAAAATAGTTTAATTTTAGTAAGTAAAGAGAGAGAGAGAGAGAGAGAGAGAGAGAGAGAGAGAGAGAGAGAGAGAAAACAAAACAAAAAAACCCCAAACTCTTGGCTTACTGCAACACAGCCAGGGCTCTGAGGCTCAGGTTGCACATTACTAACAATTAAGAAAACAAAAACCTCACAGATTGAAGGCTATGCATGGAATTGTGTTACAAGAAAACTCCTGTGGAGGAATATGGCATGAACCAGGTGGGTACAACCCCAGCATGGTAGGACCACTCTTGAGTCATTGTATTGGGAAGGTGTCCCAGGAATTTAGGATCTTAGATGCTCAAAGGATGTCCTCTGGAGATCACAATCCACACTGCACAGTAGCTTCTTTGAAAGCACAATCCCAGTCTAGATCCTGCCATACCATGAGCATAGCTTTGAAACACAATGAACAATAAATTATTTACAAGCATGGAAGTCAGTAACAATTAAATATTCTTTTCAACTGGGAAGGATCTTAAGTAATCACATAAAATACAGACTTTATACCTACAAAACAACCACACCTGATTCTATGAATACCTCTATCTCACATGAGATTTCAAAATGGTTATAAAAAGCACTGCAAGCCTTAGCATGTTTTACACACCTCACAGAGTCTTATCGTAGGACAAAACCAGATGACAAAAGCTAGGAAAAACATATATCACAATGGACAGAGCAAAACTGTGAAGATACTTACAGGGGAAAAGGCTAACTAAACTACACTTTTCCTCCAATTTACAAAGCAAATATACGAAGCAAAAAGAATGCTGAGGGATGATGATGGAAAATAAATAATGTACTGAAAGGGACAGAGTTGAATTTAATAATATGTGTTAGATAGCACAGGGTTTCTGTGTGTGTCGTTGTATCAAAAGAGATTATGCATTAAAAGAGTTTATGGCTTGTAGGTTAGAACATTCTTATGGGCAAAGCTTTCTTTATCCAACAAGACTTCTGCACTGATGTTCACATAGCTAATGCTAGACAAAGGATTCATGTCCAATATTAACCACCAAACTATTAGATTAACAACAGTTCTACTGGTTAAACTGGTTCACGGCCTTAAGATTCTTCCACTAAAAGCTTTCTGTGAAAAAAAAGGGAAGTTCAAGGTATGCTTTGGAAAAAAATTAAAATTTATAATCTTCTGCATAAAAGTAGCTAGACATTCAGGAAACATTTAAAAAAATTCCTAGAAAAATAAAGTAAATATACTCAAACAGGGAAAATACACTCAAACAGGGAAAACCATAAATTCACCAAGACAAAAACTAGCAGAATGGTGCTAGGGATGTGGCTCAGTGGTAGAGCACTTGCCCAGCAGGTGTGAGGCACTGGGTTAGATCCCTTATACTACATAAAAATAAACAAATAAAATAAAGGTTAAAAAAAGTGGAAACTCTCAAGTGCAAAATATTATTATCAGTTAAATTAAAAGACGAAGACATGAAGTAAGAACAAAAAGTTTTAATGAAAGGTATTATACATTTAGCATGAGATATGCATGCAGGCAATGAAGGACTTCGTAATCCCTCAAGTAGATTTTCTTTTTCTAGATCAAGGAGTTTCTCCAAATTTGGAGCAAAACATCTGACACAGGACCTTTTTGAGCCAAGGGGATTAGGTCATCCTTTGCTTCAGAGCATCACGTTGCTCTCAGAAGCCTCCAGATCACTTCACTGCAACATCCTGCAGTTCCCCAAGAGCACAAAGACTACAGAATTCTGTTATGTGGCAGGCCTTAGAGGAGTACTTCTAAAAGTCACAAGATGGAGAGAAAAAAAAAAAAAAGAAACTGTTTTTGACGACTCAGTTGGAGTGACAGTAACTCTATTTCTGAAAAGAAATTACCCTGGCAGGAAGCTATTTGCTCCTGCTCGGTGAGCTTTGGTGACAGAAAGTGAGGCAAAGGGCTCCAGATGATTACTGGCTTTCAGGGTAACCCAATACACCTCAGCCTCATGAAAGAATTTTAGAGGTGCCAATCTGAGACATTCCTGCCATTTGCCCCCAAGACTCACTTTTCAAGATTACAACTTGATCCACCTAGTTTTAGTTATTTTGCAGGTGCAATTGATCATCTGTATGAGGCAGGCAGACCTGCCATTCTCACTGATGGTATCTGAGTTCAGGACTCTTTCCAGGAGGGCAGGGAGACTGGCTGTTTTAACAAGTGTGGAGTAAAAACACTTAAACTGGCCAATGGATGAGAGCTGGACAAATTATCAAACTCCTTCCTTTCAAGCATGTTCCCAGTCTATTGTGGCTCTTGCTTTTCAGTTTTAATTTGGTCTTCCGTTCTGATCCTGGAGCACCACAATCATGTATAAAGAGAGACTTGTTAAGTTGAATGCAAGGAATGGGACTGGAAGCTCTTGTTTACTTGTTTCCGTAAGTCTTACTTTCAAACATCACAATTTTGGACTTGCTTTTATTAGGAAAATATACTATATGAATTCTTTTTTTTTTTCTCTTTGGTACCAGGGATTGAACAACTGAGGGGCACTTGCCCACTGAGCCGCATCCCCAGCCCTATTTTGTATTTTATTTAGAGACAGGGTGTCACTGAGTTGCTCAGAGCTTTGCTTTTGCAGAGGCTAGCTTTGAATTCTAGATCCTCCTGTCTCAGCCTCCTGGCTGCTGGGACTACAGCTGTGCCCCACCGCGCCCAGCACTGTATGAATTCTGATGTCAGATTTTTGCTCCTCAGAACAACAACAAAAAGCATCCATTCAAATGACCTAAAGACGATGTTCAGAAATTGCCTGAGAAGGAATTAAGAATTGAGATATTTTATAATAGACTTCAAATAAAATACAAATTCAATTAAATACACTGACCTGATATAACATGGCTTTGAATGCCAAATGTCTTAATCTCATGGTTAAAATTTCCCCTACTCTGCCATAAAACAATCCCTGGAAAACAAAAAGAAAATCTACATTTATTTTTAGTTCTCTTTTCTATGTCTCTGTAACATTTAGCTATTGTATTTGTAACTCAAATAACAACATCAAAAAATAAAACTGCTCAGGGTCATTTATTAAAAGTTTACCTGCATGAAGAAACTGAAAAAGGAAATAATGCCCAGAATGAAGAATATCATAGAATAGGTTTCTGCATTGTTCTTCAATGTGGTTTTATTATCACCTTCAAACATCTGAAAAGAAATAGAATCTGCATCAGGAATTTAGAAGAAAATATAAAAGAAACAGGAAAAAATAATCTATATATTGTCAGGATTATTCTAAATGAATTACAACATATAACAAAGACCTCCCGATTCTGGGAAGAGAAAGTGCCATATTCTACTACTGTCCTGCATTTAATACAAATGATAAAAAAATTTTACTTATAATTTTCTCTTGTTAACTATGGAAGTGTGACATCAGGTAAGTGAGTCTTCTATCTGCTATTATTATTACAGTGTATTTTCAATTAAATCATGAGTTTGTTTCAATGATTATTTCCAATCACTTTAAGAACTCAGGTTACTTAATATGCCTCTGTTTATAAAGTACCTGAATATGAGGCCCTTAGGTGTGTCCCTAGAAATGGTTCTTAAAGTTAGCAATTATACTTATATTGGCGTTTATGTTAGTGAAATATAGTGGTGCAACCAGGGTCAATGAGGACTTAACATGGATCTAGTAACATCTTTGAACCAACGAACTTAACAGGGATCTAGTAACATCATTGAACCAACTAATTTTTCTGAGTCTTTGGCACAATCCTTAACTCTTTTTAAAAAATTTTTAAAATATCTTTACAATGGACTGTTATTTTATTTATTTATGTACAGTGCCAAAAACTGAACCCAGAACCTCACACATGC
Organism: Marmota monax; assembly: GCF_021218885.2. Taxonomy (NCBI): domain Eukaryota; kingdom Metazoa; phylum Chordata; class Mammalia; order Rodentia; family Sciuridae; genus Marmota; species Marmota monax. The sequence goes on along the minus strand of NW_026693933.1, from coordinate 6,745,205 downwards.
TAGGTAAGAGCTCAATCACTGAGCTATGCTCTCCTGCTAGAACCTTCAAACAAGCATTCAAGGTCCCAACTCTTATTTCCTCTCCATGAGCTGGCTGATATTAAAAAATTGCCATTGTAAAACAAAACAAAAACAAACTATCAATGGCCCATTGTTTTGACTAGTTGAAAAGAGGGAGCTGCATTCGTCTGCTTTACTACTTCAGTGTTTTAGAATGCTCATACAACACTGGAGTCAAAATTAGTGCACTTTCCTTCCAGAACCCCCCACTCACTACTGACCCAGGGGTGACCCTGCCTGAGTCCTTCACTTTCCCCCTTACAGATCAAGGTCCAACGAGTTTGTTCTACGACACTACACTTCATTTAAATTGTTAAAAGATATTAGCAAATGAGTTTTACTTACAGTTATGATTTTAGCAAAGATGATGGAAAATATCGGATGAACAGTTCCATTTAGAACAGAAGCCAGTGTCCCCAGAATCACAAAAATCCATTCGGATTTGTTTAATTTAAAAATTTTCAATAGAGACACTTCAGGAAGACTCGTCTAGAAATAAAACACCTAGGTTAAAAAAATCAGTTTGAGAGTAAAATTAAACCTAGAAAAGTTAGCCAATCACAAACAGATCTATAATGTAACATATGAAATATACCAGACAGCAGGGTAGAAATAGAACTTCTCTTAGAAAAATTTCACTGCCTATATTACTAAGGATGATCACAAAACACAAAGGAGTCTCACCTAAAGGTGATTATTTATGCAATGTCACTTTTTGGTATGTCACTCATTGTTAAGAAAGTATCAATTAACTCACATGCTGTGGTAACTGAGAACCACAGGAAAAATAATAGGCCTATTTTTCTTTACCCTTGTTAAACTAGATTTAATATTCTACTCTAGGATGAGACGGAGTCTAGGTTGGAAATAAACAGAGGAAGTACAGAAGGTAAAAGTTTTACTAGGATTTAAGCTTGAAAGTCTTTCAGTTCCATAATTTATTTACAAAACACATTTTTTAATACCTCAGTTCAAAACTTGCTTCCTATTTACAAGCAGAATGCGGCAGTGTCCAAGCATACTGCTTAAACTTGCCAAGTTTCTGTGTCTTATCTTTCCAAAGGTGATGGTATCCGTTCTTATCTTATAGGATTGTTTTTAGAATTAAAATTAGCTCAGCATTAGCACCCAATCAAGGTTAGCAGACATTGCTGTTGCTGAGGTTGCTGGAGAGGAAGGATTACATGATATCACATCCTGGGTTTTCTGCAGAGGAAGCACAATGCCAACCACTCAGGTGTTTCCCAACCCTTCCTGGCATCCATGCAGGGAGTTGTCAGAGGATAAATGACACCACGATGATGATCTCTCCTTATGTTGTCTAGAATGTGTAGTTTAATAATTTTAATAATTTTTAATAATTTTAAAATGTGTAGTTTTAATAATTTAAATTATTTTCCCTAAGGAAGTAGGCAGTGAACTACTGTTTCATGAGTTAAAACTTCCTCATGACATTCGCTTATAAAGTGATATTTATGAACCTAATAACCAGAGAATTCCTTAGGAAAGAATATAATAAACAGTTTATCTGAGTCTGGCATCTATGCTGCAAACTGTTGTTTGGACAATAGAACTTTTAAAATTCTTGAAGCCTTTAAAGTCTGTTTTCAGAATGGTGAAGTCACAATTATATTAGGTTGCTTAATTTTATATATATATAAAATACCTAGGTTAAAAAAAATCAGTTTGAGAGTAAAATTAAACCTAGATAAGTTAGCCAATTACAAACAGATCTATAATGTAACATATGGAATATACTAGACAATAGAGTAGAATTTTTCTGAATCTTTGGTACAATCCTTAACACTTTTTTTTTAAATTTTAAAAAATATATATGTATGTATGTATGTATGTATAATTTTTCCTTCCAAAGTTTTCTGAGGCTCATCATAATGATGATTCAACTTATGTTAGGTGACTGTCCAAGAGACTATGTGAAATTTTAAAAGTTGCATACCAGCTTTTTATCAAGTACTAACCATAGAGCTAAATGTTTTACAAAATCACCGTATTTTGTGATGAAACTAAGAATTAGCATGTTCCAGGACATAATACCAGTGAATTATAGGACAGGATATACCGAAGGGTTGTCTTGCTTCTACAGAAAAATCTGCATTACATAGATCATGTAAAGACAAAGTCCTTTTGCCTCTGGCATAATATATAAGCACAGGTTAAAAAAATGGGTATCACTGAAAGAGTGAAATCAAGATAGAGAAGAATAAAATAAGACAAACCCCAAATGAACCATTTCTGTAAAATCATGAAAGATGCTGTGCTATCTAAATATATTACAGATTGTAGCATGTTTTAAGATAATCTTACATAAAAAATATAAAATAGGCATTTTCTAAAGAGAGAGACAAGAATTTTATAAAGTCAAAAAACAAAGTTTACAGTGGTTGGGGATGTAGCTCAGTGGTAGAGCACCTGCCTAAACATGTGTGAGACACTGGGTTGCATCCCCTGTACTCCCAAAGGAAAAAAATAAAAAGTACAGTGTATCAATTCCTCATTTGCCAAGAGCTATCAGGAATAGATGGTACATTTTGTCAATGGGTTTTCTGTATTTATTGAAATGATTTTTTTCTCTTTTAGTATATTAATTTCTGAATATTAAACCTCAAACTATTCATAAAAACCCTATTTGGTGATGTATTATTCCTTTTATACACTGTTGAATTAAACATTGAATTTTGTTATGAATTCTTACATGTTCATGGGGGGGATATAGCAATAATTTTCTTTTCTTTTTTTTCTTTTTTATTTTTTTTTTAAAAGAGAGAGTGTGAGAGAGAGTGAGAGTGAGAGAATTTTTCTAATATTTATTTATTTTTTTTAGTTTTTGGCAGGCACAACATGTTTGTTTGTGTGTGGTGCTGAGGATCAAACCCGGGCCGCACGCATGCCAGGCAAGTATGCTACCGCTTGAGCCACATCCCCTTTTAAGTTGTCTAATTTTAATAACAAAATGATAATGTCAGTCTTATAGACCAACATTCTCAACTTTCTGTTCATTAGGATTCATTAGTAAAGCCACCAGGGCCTTGAGTTTTTTCATGGAAAAGATTTTTAACCACAAATTTAATTTTGTTTTAATAGATACAAGATTATTCAACGTATCAATTTATTTATTATTATTTTTTTATTCTTTTGGTACTAGGGATTGAACTCAGGGGCACTCAAGCATTGAGCCACATCCCCAGCCCTATTTTGTATTTTATGTAGAGATAGGGACTCACTGAGTTGCTTGGTGCCTTGCTAAAATGCTGAGGCCAGCTTTGAACTCTGGATCCTCCTGCCTCAGCCACCCAAGCCACTGGGATTATAGGCGTGTCACTGCAACCAAACTATTCATAAAAGTTCTGAATTTATTTTTTATTTTTATTTAAAAAATTTTTTTAGTTATAAATGAACACGCTATGTCTATTTATTTATTTATTTGTTTGTTTGTTTAATGTGGTGCTGAGAATCGAACTCAGTGCTTTACATGTGCTAGGCAAGTGCTGTACCACTAAGCTACAACCCCAGCCCTGATTTACTCAGGTGTTTGTGTCCTTCAGGGAATTTGCCTATTTCAGTTGAGTTTCAAGATTTGTTTGCATAATTGTTTTCATAAGATTATTTTGTTTTGGTACTGAAGATTGAATCCAGGGGCACTTTACCACTGAGCCACATCTCCAGTCCTTTTAATTTTTTGAGACAGGGTTTCACTAAGTTGCTGAGGCTGGCCTCAAACTTGTGATCCTCCTGCCTCAGGCTCCAGAGTCACAGGGATTATAAGCATGTGCCACATGTCCAGTTTATTATTCTTTTAAATATATACAGAATCTGCAGTGATGTCTTCTTCTTCTTTTTTTTTTCCCTTCTCTTTTTTATGGTGCTGGGGATTAATCCCAGAGACCTGCACATGGTAGGCAAAGCTCTACCACTGAGCTGCTTTCCGGCTCTCATCCCCACCCCCCTCCATCTTCCTCCACCTTTTTTTTCTTTATAGCCTAGGGGATTGAATCAGGGGTACTCTACCACTGAGTTACATCCCCAGCCCTTTTAGTTTTATTGTATTTTGAGATAGGGTCTCACTATGTTGCTGAGGCTGACATTGAACTTGAGATCCTCTTGTCTCTGCCTCCTGAGTACCTGGGATTACAGATGTGGCTGGCCTCTGTGCCCAGTTTCTCATTTTTGATATTGGTAATCTGTATATTCTATCTGTTTTACTTGCTCAATCAGTCCTGAGTTTTTCGTCAAATTTGGAAATTTTTTTACTTTTACTTCTTAAAGTGTTTTTGGTACTCTTTCTCCTTTCCTTTGCAGAAATATGGTCAAATGAAATATAGTTATAATAACTGTTCAGTGTCTCCATTAATTCTACAAAATGTATCATTTTGGAATCTATTTCTATTTATTTTATATTTGTTTTAATATTTCTATTTATTGATTTTTCTTTTAATTTCTGATAGTATTTTCATGCTTTTTTGTTTGGTGATTTTTGATTGAATGCCAGATATTGTCAATTTTACTCTTTTGGGTAAGAAGCCTGCTATGGAAATTTCTGTGATATTTACTGGTGATATCATAGGTACTAGTAATATTATTGTACTTTGTTGTTTGTATTAATAATTAAGGTAAATATTAAACTTCTATTAAGGATTAGTGAGAAAAAAATTTTTTTAACACATTCAGATTAATGGCCTCTGAATTCTATCATGAGTTAAAAATTCTACCCTGGGTTAAAAGGGAATGAAGAAGGAAGACTGTGATAGTAAAAGCAAATGTGACTCCATTTTGTTTTGTGACTCCATTATGTAAAACAACCATGCCAAGTAGAAGGGTCATGACTGGGGAAATATGTTCTTTTCCTATAGAAAACCTACAGAAACCTTTAAGAACACAGAACTACCTAATGGGGCATTGTTTCTATAACTAGGGTAATGGGGCTCTGTTTCTATAACTGGGGTGATTAGGCTAACTGTGATTGGTTAGGCTTCCCTCTGCTTGACTGCACTCTTCCTCTTCTGTAACCTGGCTTGCTTGCATTGGCTAGACCCCAGAACATCCCTTTTGCGGTTTTCAGGCTTATAAGGAGTGCCCTTGCAATTCTTCAGGGCTGATCAGGGGAACAGCTTTATGTTCTGGTCAGTCGCCACTAGTGTGCTTCAATAAAGGGTTGATTCGATTATACATGAGTGGTCTGAAAGACAGTTTATGAATCCCTGGGGCGAAGCTTTAACTATAACAAGACTAGAATTAAAAATTGAGAAATATTGTTTTTTGTTTATTTAAATGAATTTTTTTAAAAAGCTAGTAGAAAATGGGGGGAAAAAGCATGCATAGGTATGCTATGAAGACCACACACCAAAAAGGAATGAGTTGTATCTAAAATAAAAAAGTAATAGATCAGCAGTGCCAGAGAAGGGAAGAAGAAGAAATTTGGGCAGATAATCCCAGGGAATTCAGGCAGATAATTGACAGAAAAGACTGAAAAGAGTGGGCAGGAAGATGGTGGAAACCCCTAAGGGGGTCCAATCTGAATTATCTGTCAGATTCAAGGAGAACAAGGGAGTTCCAGTGTGGGAGGCAACAGGGGGTCCAGAATAGGTGCTGGGAGGACCCGGAAGCTGGAGTTAAGGATTCTGAATCCAACACGAAGGGGCGAAGGGGCTGGGGTGAGGGCCTGCAGGGTGTGGGAGGTTACACCTGAAAAGCAACCCACAGAGGCTAATGGAGCTCCACTGGGGGTGGGGGAGGGCTGGGGCTTGGGGAATGAGTGGGTTGAGGTGAAATCCAGAAGGAATGATGTTTATGGCAAGATGCTATGGAGAACATTCGGAGTGGCAGCTGAGGCCCAAGATGAATGGTGGTCAAAGAGGAAGGAGGCTGAATCAAGGGAGAGAAATGAGACTTGAGGTTGCATAGAGACTAAAGAGAGGTCCTAGGGGTTATAAGCTGCAAGGAGGGTCAAAGCAGGATGGTCTATGGCTCTGATGAGCCTAGGGCTGGGAAGAGGGAACATAAGCTTGGGAACCAGCCTCCCTGTCCATGGGAGCAAGGCTCCTTGGGCTGTGCCTTGGGACTGGAGAGCTGGACAGTATATGCTGGGGCTTATCTGCATTGGGGAAGTGATGTGCATTCATGTCCTTAGGTGACTCACACATTAATCTTCAGCATTGCTGCTGGTGTGTGCACCACACTTCCCAAGGCACTGTTTTAACCCATGGTCTACCTCTTAGGAAAAAACGAACGTAGCAGAGACTTTTTGCCCCTTCAACAAGGACCTCTGACATCTACACGGTCTCATTAGCAATACTATAGGAAGTTTAGGAAGGACACATTTTGTGAACTTAAAGTGATGTTTTATTGTAAATAAGTTCTAAATTTCAGAAAAGGATAAAGTCGAAAGTGGAGAATGTGGAACAAACTTGTTGGTAGTTGAATCATTACCTCTTTATATTGGATGGATTCCTCAGACTTATCATCACAGTCTGACTTGATGCTGTTCATAGCGCTCAGAGAAGCAGGGCTGGTGTTTCTTTCAGTAGAGTATGTCATTGACTCCATCTCTTCATCGACTTTTTTAATGTCCTTAAATGAAGAATATTCAGATTATCATTAGAATGATGTCTTAAAAATTCAATGGAATTTTATTAAGCACCTCTTTAAAACTTACTGCTTTTCCTATTAAAACTGGAATATTCTTATGCAGTTCTTGCTCAGTCTTTTCCAGACTTGAGAGCTAATAAGTCTAACTCATACTCAAATGTTAGTGATTGACAATAGCTTATTGTGCCTTTTCCAAAGACATGTATAAATTCACTGGAGAAAACAATGTCTTAGTCCAAAATAATTATGCCACTGGTGGCAACAGATTTTAGTGAAAGTAGCTTCTTGAGACAGATGATATATACTTTCTCATCTCTTCTTCTAGGCCTTTTCTGGAGCTTATCAATTTATCTAATTAGCCCCTTGTTTGTGTGGCTGGTCCAGGGCCTGAGAGCTATCTTAGGAGATACAAGCTTTCCAGGCTCTGCTGTTTCCAATTCCAAGTTGACCACAGAGCAAAATTAAGGCGTTGGCTGCATAAGAATAAGACAATGCAAAGAAATCAAATTAACTTTCAAGGAACTGTTGAAATTGTAAATTAGAATGAAGTTCTAAGTCAATCACTCTAGGTCTTTTTTCTTTTTCTTGCAATTCGGAGAAATGAGACCAGTTTTAGTGAAATAACTGATCTACTTAGTCTCTTGTTCATCTAATTGTGATGTAAATAGATTTGCAACTTCCCCCTGAAGAGGTGGGAGGAGGACAGGACAGAAGTTAGGATACAGCAGCTCAGAACAGAGTGGGGAGATGGAAAGATGTGTGTGGATTTAGGGCACCAGAGAGTGTGCACATGGAAACTCTCCAGGGCCTCTAATTTGTTGACAAGCTTAGCAACTGTTAAGCAGTCACATAAATGTGCAGTGAAGCCTAAAACAATCTTGCTATCATTAACATCTTTTTTTAAAAAATTATTTCTTGGTTGTAGGTGGACCTTTATCTTATTTTTATGTGGTGCTGAGGATCGAACCCAGTGCCTCATGCAGGCTAGGCGAGTGCTCTACCTCTGAGCCACGACCTCAGACCTACCATTAACATCTTTAATCAAACATTCCCTTATCTCTCACTTTCTTTTCTATAAATTTCTCTACTATGAAAGAAATATTTATTTGGCTTTCCCTGTCCCCCAGGAGTTACCTGCTTGTAACTGTCATTTAAAGAGTAAAAATATTGACCCCTTCTCATAATAAATTTTTCTAAGAAGATGTTTAATAGGTCAAAGACAATTCATTTTTTTCTGAGAAGGCTGCTAGACAATGTAATAATGATGACAGTAAGTTTTGGTGTGTATATTTCTCTGTTTTATTTCATTTTCACATAGAATCTCACTAAAGAAATATGTCTGTTTATTATCAGGTACAGTCTTGATAAATAATTACAATATTAATCTCCAAGGTTTGAACTTTTCTGAAAAGTTTGGATAATGCTAATGTGAGTGATACAATGTAATATCATTTACTCTGCCAACAATGATTCTTAGCTTAATATAATAATTCAACAACAGTTTATAGTTTACTATTATTTTCCCCATGTGAAGAGATTAGAAAATTAAAGCACAGGTGTTTTTTTTTTTTGTGTGTGTGTGTGTGTGTGTGGCACTGGGGATTAAACCCAGGGCCATGGGCATCCAAGACAAGCACTCTACCTACTGAGTCCTAAAGCACAGGGAATTTAAACAACTTGTTTCTGGTCCTAAAACTGTAAGGTGACAGAGTCACCTGCTGTGACTCCAGAGCTCATGATCTTTACTTAGCTACACTGCTTCTCAGATTTCTCTTAGCAGCACTGACTTTGCAATTCTTGTGATTGTCATGAATTCTTATAGCTTCACTTATTTTGACACCACAAGGAAGCCTGACAAGTAAGCCTATCCAGAGTTTAAAACTGAGCTGCTTATGTAGGTATCATATACGTTATGTTTATTCTACAATGTGCAGAATGTTAATAGTTGTTTATTGAGCATTAAGATTTAAAATGATCATTTAAAATGGATATAATTTTAGGTAATTGGAGAATACCAATCCATTTTGAACAAGGTGTTAAAATCTTTTACATATTTATAATACAAACTTATCATCTGTTTTTTTTTTATATTGTGAAACTTTTAAACTCTAGTCCTCATAATGGATTTTTAGTTTAATTATGATGAAAAAAAAGATGTGGTTCTCCAATGAAAGATCTGAGTATAATAGTTTTTTCAAATCTCAAAATAGGATTACTGTGACCTCACTTATTTCCTTCTATTGCTACTTACATTGGTTTGAAAATATTGAATTTAACAACTTTATAAGTTAATTCATCTATGGAGTTAATATCATGCTAATTAAATTATCAAATAATACCTCACTTTCATTTTTAAAGGAAACACAAAATATGGAGTAATATGAAATAAAATCAGAGTCGGGTAGTTTTTAAATCAATGTAAGATTACATTTTTAATCTTTTGTCTTACTCTCATTCCTTCATAAACTGCATTCAAAAATACTTTAGCATAGTGGGAAAGGTAGGATTTCAATTTTGAAGTTATAAATTAGATGAAGACAGAGAGGCTCATAACTTCCTAAATTTTTTATTTTGTAAAATAATAATATTGACATCAAAGAGATGACCAGACAATTGAAGAAGTAAAATGAACAGAAAAAAATTGAAACTACTTATCTATAGGAGACCCTCTGGTAAAAGACTGCCTTCCAGGCTAAGAAGAAACAGCTGGGTTGGAGTGAAGGCAATGGTTAGGGCCTAATCACTCTCACTTGCATTCATGTGTCCTAATGAAGTGTGTAAGTAGGATGGATCTCATAGAATGCAGAAACTTGGACCCTAAAGAATGAGAATTTGCCCAGCAGCTCGAGAGAATGAGGCAGGAGGTTCAAGAGTTCCAAGCTCAGCCTTAGCAAATTCAAGGCACTAAGCAAATCAGTGAGATCATGTCTCTAAATAAAATACAAAATAGGGCTGGGAATGAGGCTCAGTGTTTGAATGTCTCTGAGTTCGATCCCCAATAACACCCACGCCAAAAAAAAAAAAAAATTGCCATTTGTCTCCAACATTAGAATACCTCGTTTTGATTGCCCAGTTGAGCTCTCTAGTCTACCTGTGAGGGTGTGGTATACACATAGTATGGATTTGTGAGTGATCTCTTCATTTTTTTTTTTTTTTTTAATATTTATTTTTTAGTTCTTGGCAGACACAACATCTTTGTTTGTATGTGGTGCTGAGGATCGAACCCGGGCCGCACGCATGCCAGGCGAGCGCGCTACCACTTGAGCCACATCCCCAGCCCTGATCTCTTCATTTAGTAGATATTTATTGAATGTCCACTATGTGCGAGGCATTATGTTAGATGCTTTCTACATATTAAATCTCAACCCTTCTGCCTGGCTCCAAAATCTTATACGATCTGACCCTCATTATCTAACTCTTTTCCCTTTTTCTCCCAATACTTGTCTTTATTCAGGGAAGGCTGATCTTCTTTCTGTTTTAGTTGTACATTAAGCTTCTTTTTGTCCCCATGCTGCTGTCCCAACCACTTGGATTTCTCCTCCTTTGTCTCCCACGTTCTGATCTTCAAGGACTCTTCCAGGAAAACCTTCTATGGACAATATAGTTCCTTTCTCTCTTCCCATCTATCTTGTTTCTAATTTCTACAACTTGAAACATCTGCAGGAACAATTTTGCATCTTGCCTCTGAAGCAATTTTAAGCCTGAAGATTATAATTTTGGACTAAGAAAACCTGCTGATATAACATCATGCCTTGCAAACATTACCTGTGACATTGCAAGTGAATAGTATAGACCTTGTTGTGCCATGAGCTCAGTATGGGTTCCTTTTTCCACCACCATCCCATCCTTTAGAGTCACAATCAGATCTGCACTTCGAACAGTTGAAAGTCGGTGTGCTACTACAATTGTAGTGCGACCTTTGCTCGCCTACACAACAGAAAGCATAAAATATAAATATAAAATTAGTAGATGTAACCTCTGCAACAGTGAAGAAAACTTCTTTTTGCAGTATTATTTTAATAGAAAAGAATCTTTATTTTTTGATAAGATCATTAACATATGGAAAAGTACACATATTATTATAGATCAATGGGTTTTCAAACTGAATGCAGATTAGAATAACCCAGGTCGAGAAATGGATCATTGCTTGTACCCAGATCATCCTCATGCCTCTCAAGTCACCATCACTACCTGCCCACCAAGGGTAACCACTATCCTTCTTCAAAGAGCATAGATCAGATTGATATTTTTTTACATAAATGGAATTACACAGCAAAATACTATTCTGGGTCTGAGTATATTTTGTTCAATACTATTCTTTTTAAAAAATATTTACTTTTTAGTTATAGGTGGGCACAATATCTTTATTTTATTACTTTATTTTTATGTGGTGCTGCCTCACGCACACTGGGCAAGTGCTCTACCACAGAGCCTCAGCCCCAGCCCAATAGCATTCTTCTGAGATTCCTGCATTTTGTTGCATGTAGTGGCAGATTGTTCATTCTTGTCACTCAGCAGTCCACTGTGTGAATACACCACAAATTGTCCATTCTACTGCTAGTCAGGATGGTAGGCTTCAGGGTTTTTCTGATACATATAGATTCTTGCACATGCTTACTTGATGAGCATACGTATACAGTCCTAGCAGCTCTGCACCTAGGAGAGGAAGTGCTGAGCCACCAGGTGTGCACATGCTATCTCATTAGCCTCTGCCAGCTTTTCAATGGTTGTCCCCTCTACAAAACCCCACGTGCAGGAGAGTCAGGTTGCACTATATTCTCACCAACAGTGGTACTTTCTCTGCCTGATAAATGAATATGGTCATATGGTGGCTTTTATTTCCATTTCCTTGATGACTAATGAAGAACAACTTTTCATGTCATTATTGAAACCTTGAATATTCTCTCTTATGAACTGTCCATGTTATTTATTTATTTATTTTTTCTCATCTTTCTATTGGAACTATTGTCAATTTTCAAGAACTGTTTATGTATTCTAGCTATGAGGACTTTGTCAAATACTATGTATTACAATCTGCTTAAGTGGTTGCCTTTTCACTCTCTTAATGGTGTCTCTCTCTCTCTCCTTTTTTTTTTTTTTTGATACCAAGGATTGAACCCAGGGGTGCTTAAACACTGAGCCACATCCTGAGCTCTTTTTAATTTTTTTAAAATTTTGAGACAGGGTCTTACTAAATTGCTTAGGACCTCACTAAATTGCTGAGGCTGAGGCTGTCTTTGAACTTACCATCCAACTGCCTCCGCTTGGGATTACAGGCATGCCCCATCACACCCAGCCTAATGGTGTCTTTTTGTGTGTATGTGCTGGGGATTGAACCCATGGCCTTGTGCGTTCGAGGCAAGCACTCTACCAACTGAGCTATATCACTCTACCAACTGAGCTATATCCCCTGCCCCTAATGGTGTCTTTTGATGAACAGAATTTTAAAGTTTTAAGGAAGTCCAATTTATCAACTTCTGTTTTACAATTTATGCCTTTGGAGTCTTGTTTTAAAAATCTTGAAAAAAAACCACACAGTTGTTTTTCTGTTTTACCTTACAATATTTAATACTTTGCCTCTTGTAGTTAGATCTACCTGGAGTTGAGTTTTTTGTGTGATATCAAATAGGAGTCAATATACATTTTCCCTTATGTAATTAAACAAGTATCCCAGCAGCAAATTTTGGGAAGACCATCCTTTCTCTACTGCTCATCAACCTGATGACCAGTATTTTACTTTTACATTTTGTATACAATTTTGCTCCTCTGTTTGTCTATCACTGCATGAGTGCAAAATAGATATTGAGATTATCAATTTACATATTCCAGCTTGATTCTTTCCTCCACATGATGACTTTGGCCACTTTTGAGAGAATGCACCTTGAGGAGGAGCCCAGCCTCCCACCTGCGCGGTGGGCGGACCGGGCGACCCGGAGAAGGGGCCCAGTGGCCCGCTGGCGTGGTAGACAGACCACCCCAATTGGAGGAGGGGCCCCGCTGCTGCCTGCACCTGCATGGTAGGCAGACCACGCGACCTGGAGAAGGGGCTCAGCGGCCCGCCTGCACGGTAGACAGACCTCCCAGGTTGGAGGAGCCCAGCCTCCCGCCGGTGAGGTAAACAGACCACTCCAACTGGAGGAGGGGCCCTGCTGCCCGTCCTTGTGGTCACCTGACTGAGCTCTTGACAAACATAAGGTTTCCCCAACACCCCCAACTCATCAAACACCTTATGAGAAAAACTGATGGAACTCATCTTGGAAAATCCCACCAACCCTTAAAACCCACCAACTGGTGGGCGTGGCTACCAGTGCGGTTCTGCAGTGGATCAGGCACCTGGTTTACATCTCAAAAAATAAGAGTAGAGAGGCCACAGGTAGAAGCTCAAGTCCTCTCACACTGACTACCACCACCATCCTGAACCCAGAGACTCAAGCTAGGAATAGACAACACCACCAACTGGAAGAAATGAAAACAGAGTTCTGAGAGACATTTATTTTCTTTCTTTTTCTCTCTTCTCTCTCTCTTTTCAGCCATTCACCCAGTCTCCTCTACCCTTCCCCCTCTGGTCCTCGCAACCTCAACATATGTGAAACCAAAAATTGTGCATGAAAAAGGTCTTTAACAAATGAATCACCAGAATAATATACTATAGAGGAATTGCATATGACCCACCTCCCTCCCCCCCTTTTTATTTCTTTTCTTTTTTCTCGTATTTTCTTTTTCCTGTTCTCTTTTTTCTCTTCCTTTCCTTGTTATTTGTTTTCCTCCCTCTTACTCCCTCTATCCCACTTGCAACCCCCTAAATTTTACTATTCATAAGTAGGGTAATCGTATAAATACAGATAGGAATTTGAATCTATACATTCTTCCATAAGTTACCCATCTATTGGTTAGAGCTTTCCAAAGTTACTAAGTTAGATTAACCCCATACCCTCACTCCTTTCCCCATAAACATAACATCCTACACTTGAAATACAGTTTTCTTCAAGCTACCAGAAATGGTATGCCTTTCATGAAACTAATGACTATATTTGTAAACGATAATCGAAACCAACATTTGTAGACATAGAGTCTAGATATAAATGTAGTAATAAGGAAAACGTGTGCTTAGATGATGTACTATTGATATTGAGAACTGTTAACATTGTCTTTCTCCACAAAAGGGAGACTTTGAAACTATACAAGAGCAATATAAATATGTAGGGGGAAAATTCAACAACACAACAGATTCACAAAGCAGAAAGAAACGTGAGCAGTATGAAAAGACAAGGAAAGAAAGGACCACAAGCAATGCAGGTCAACTCAACTTTAGAAGAGGTAATATCTGCAGCAGATGGAATGTCAGATAAAGAATTCAGGATATACATGCTTCAGATGATCTGGAGTCTCAAGGAAGACATTAGACAGCAAAATCAGACAATGAAAGATCACTTCGACAATGAATTACATAAACAAATCCAAGAAGCAAAAGATCAACTATACAGGGAGATAGAGGTTATAAAAAACAAACAGAAATCCTAGAAATGCAGGAAGCAATAAACCAAATTAAAAACTCAAATGAGAGTACTACCAGCAGAGTAGAACACTTAGAAGATAGAACATCAGACAATGAAGACAAAGTACTTCAACTTGAAAAGAACATAGACAGCTCAGCGAGACTCTTAAGAAACCATGAGCAGAACATCCAAGAAATATGGGATAATATAAAGAGACCAAACTTAAGAGTTATTGGCATACAGGAAGGTATAGAGGTCCAAACAAAGAAACGAGCAATCTGTTCAATGAAATAATACGAGAAAACTTCCCAGACTTAAAGAATAAAACAGAATCCCAAATCCTAGAAGCCTACAGGACGTCGAATGTGCAAAATCATAAGAGACCCACACCTAGACACATTATAATGAAGATGCCCAACATACAGAATAAGGAGAGAATTTTAAAAGCTACAAGAGAAAGGAAGCAGATCACATTTAGGGGTAAGCCAATCAGGATAACAGCTGATCTTTCAACACAGACTCTGAAAGCTAGAAGATCCTGGAATAACATATTTCAAACACTGAAAGAAAATGGGTTCCAACCAAGAATTGTGTATCCAGCGAAATTAAGCTTCAGATGGAAGATGAAATTAAAACCTTCCACAATAAACAAAAGTTTAAAGAATTCGCAGCTAGAAAACCAGCTCTTCAAAACATCCTCGGCAAAACATTACAGGAAGAGGAAATGGAAAATAACAATGAAAACCAACAGTGGGAGGTAGTACAGTAAAGGAAAAAAATAATCAAAGAGGAAAAACAAACCATGTTAAGTAACATAAATAAACAAATATGGCTGGAAGAACAATCCATATCTCAATAATAACCCTAAATGTTAATGGCTTAAACTCACCAATCAAGAGACACAGGCTAGTGGAATGGATCAAAAAAAAAAAAAAGATCCAACAATATGCTGCCTACAGGAGACGCATTTGATAGGAAAAGACATACATAGACTGAAGGTGAAAGGTTGGGAAAAATCATATCACTCATATGGACCTCGGAAACAAGCAGGAATGTCCATACTCATATCAAATAAAATAGATTTCAAGCCAAAGTTAATCAAAAGGGATAAAGAGGGACACTACATATTGCTCAAGGGAACCATACACCAACAAGACATAACAATCATAAATATATATGCCCCAAACAATGGTGCAGCTATGTTCATCAAACAAACTCTTCTCAAGTTCAAGAGTCTAAAAAACCACCATACAATAATCATGGGAGACTTCAACACACCTCTCTCACCACTGGACAGATCTTCCAAACAAAAGTTGAATAAAGAAACTATAGAACTCAATAATACAATTAATAACCTAGACTTAATTGACATATATAAAATATACCACCCAACATCAAGCAGTTACACTTTTTTTTCTCAGCAACACATGGATCCTTCTCAAAAATAGATCATATATTATGTCACAGGGCAACTCTTAGAAATTATGAAGGAGTAGAGATAATACCATGCATCCTATCTGATCATAATGGAATGAAACTGAAAATCAATGATAAAAGAAGGAAGGAAAAATCATGCATCACTTGGAGAATGAACAATAGGTTACTGAATGATCAATGGGTTATAGAAGACATCAAGGAGGAAATTAAAAAATTCTTAGAGATAAATGAAGACACAGACACAACATATCGGAATCTATGGGACACATTGAAAGCAGTTCTAAGAGGAAAATTCATTGCTTGGAGTTCATTCCTTTAAAAAAGAAAAAAAACAACAAATAAATGATCTCACACTTCATCTCAAAACCCCAGAAAAAGAAGAGCAAAACAACAGCAAAAGTAGTAGAAGGCAAGAAATAATTAAAATCAGAGATGAAATCAATGAAATTGAAACAAAAGAAACAATTGAAAAAATTGACAAAACTAAAAGTTGATTCTTTGAAAAAATAAATAAGATCGACAGGCCCTTAGCCATGCTAACGAAGAGAAGAAGAGAGAGAACTCAAATTACTAGCATACGGGATGAAAAAGGCAATATCACAACAGACACTTCAGAAATACAGAAGATAATTAGAAATTATTTTGAATCCTTATACTCCAATAAAATAGAAGATAGTGAAGGCATTGATAAATTTCTTAAGTCATATGATCTGCCCAGATTGAGTCAGGAGGATATACACAACCTAACCAGACCAATATCAATTGAGGAAATAGAAGAAGCCATCAAAAGACTACCAACTAAGAAAAGCCCAGGACCGGATGGGTATACAGCAGAGTTTTACAAAACCTTTAAAGAAGAACTAATACCAATACTTTTCAAGCTATTTCAGGAAATAGAAAAAGAGGGAGAACTTCCAAATTCATTCTACGAGGCCAACATCACCCTGATTCCTAAACCAGACAAAGACACTTCAAAGAAAGAAAACTACAGACCAATATCTCTAATGAACATAGATGCCAAAATCCTCAATAAAATTCTGGCAAATCGGATACAGAAACATATCAAAAAGATCGTGCATCATGATCAAGTAGGATTCATCCCTGGGATGCAAGGCTGGTTCAACATATGGAAATCAATAAATGTTATTCACCACATCAATAGACTTAAAGATAAGAACCATATGATCATCTCGATAGATGCAGAAAAAGCATTTGACAAAGTACAGCATCCCTTTATGTTCAAAACTCTAGAAAAACTAGGGATAACAGGAACATACCTCAATATTGTAAAAGCTATCTATGCTAAGCCTCAGACTAGCATCATTCTGAACGGAGAAAAATTGAAGGCATTCCCTCTAAAATCTGGAACAAGACAGGGATTCCCTCTCTCACCACTTGTGTTCAACATAGTTCTCGAAACACTGGCCAGAGCAATTAGACAAACGTAAGAAATTAAAGGCATATAAATAGGAAAAGAAGAACTTAAATTATCACTATTTGCAGATGACATGATTCTATACCTAGCAGACCCAAAAGGGTCTACAAAGAAACTACTAGAGCTAATAAATGAATTCAGCAAAGTGGCAGGATATAAAATCAACACGCATAAATCAAAGGCATTCCTGTATATCAGCGACAAATCTTCTGAAATGGAAATGAGGACAACCACTCCATTCACAATATCCTCAAAAAAAAAAAACTTGGGAATCAACCTAACAAAAGAGGTGAAAGACTTATACAATGAAAACTACAGAACCCTAAAGAGAGAAATAGAAGATCTTAGAAGATGGAAAAATATACCCTGTTCATGGATAGGCAGAACTAACATCATCAAAATGGCAATATTACCAAAAGTTTTCTATAGGTTTAATGCAATGCCAATCAAAATCCCAACGGCATTTCTTGTAGAAATAGAGAAAGCAATCATGAAATTCATATGGAAAAATAAAAGACCCAGAATAGCAAAAACAATTCTAAGCAGGAAGTGTAAATCAAGTGGTATAGTGATACCAGACTTCAAACTATACTACAGAGCAATAGTAACAAAAACAGCATGGTACTGGTACCAAAACAGGCGGGTGGACCAATGGTACAGAATAGGGGACACAGAGACCAATCCACAAAATTACAACTATCTTATATTTGATAAAGGGGCTAAAAGCATGCAATGGAGGAAGGATAGCATCTTCAACACAAATGATGCTGGGAAAACTGGAAATCCATATGCAACAAAATGAAACTGAATCTCTTTCTCTCGCCATGCACAAAAGTTAACTCAAAATGGATCAAAGAGCTTGATATCAAATCAGAGACTCTGCGTCTGATAGAAAAAAAAGTTGGCTCCAATCTACATATTGTGGGGTCGGGCTCCAAATTCCTTAATAGAACACCCACAGCACAAGAGTTAATAACTAGTATCCACAAATGGGACTTACTCAAACTAAAAAGTTTTTTCTCAGCAAGAGAAACAATAAGAGAGGTAAATAGGGAGCCTACATTCTGGGAACAAATCTTTACTCCTCACACTTCAGATAGAGCCCTAACATCCAGAGTATACAAAAAACTCAAAAAATTAAACAATAAGAAAACAAATAACCCAATCAACAAATGGGCCAAGGACCTGAACAGACACTTCACAGAGGAGGACATACAATCAATCAACAAGTACATGAAAAAATGCTCACCATCTCTAGCAGTCAGAGAAATGCAAATCAAAACCACCCTAAGATACCATCTCACTCCAGTAAAATTGGCAGCCATTATTGAAGTCAAACAACAACAAGTGCTGGCGAGGATGTGGGGAAAAGGGTACACTTGTACATTGCTGGTGGGACTGCAAATTGGTGCAGCCAATTTGGAAAGCAGTATGGAGATTTCTTGGAAAGCTGGGAATGGAACCACCATTTGACCCAGCTATTCCCCTTCTCGGTCTATTCCCCAAAGACCTTAAAAGATCGTACTATAGGGATACTGCTACATCGATGTTCATAGCAGCACAATTCACAATAGCTAGACTGTGGAATCCACCTAGATGCCCTTCAATGGATGAATGGATAAAAATAAAATGTGGCATTTATACACAATGGAGTATTACTCTGCACTAAAAAATGACAAAATCATGGAATTTGCAGGGAAATGGATGGCATTAGAGTAGATTATGCTAAGTGAAGCTAGCCAATCCCTAAAAAACAAATGCCAAATGTCTTCTTTGATATAAGGAGAGCAACTAAGAACAGAGTAGGGAGGAAGAGCATGAGAAGAAGATTAACATTAAACAGGGACAAGAGGTGGGAGGGAAAGGGAGAGAGAAGGCAAATTGCATGGAAATGGAAGGAGACCCTCATTGTTATACAAAATTACATACAAGAGGAAGTGAGGGGAAAGGGAAAAGAAAACAAGGGGGAGAAATGAATTACAATAGATGGGCAAGAGAGAGAAGAGGGAGGGGAGGTGAGGGGAGGGGGGATAGTAGAGGATAGGAAAGGCAGCAGAATACAACAGACACTAGTATGGCAATATGTAAATCAGTGGATGTGTAACCGATGTGATTGTGCAATCTGTATACAGGGTAAAAATGGGAGTTCATAACCCACTTGAATCAAATGTGTGAAATATGATATATCAAGATCTTTGTAATGTTTTGAACAACCAATAATAAAAATTAAAAAAAAGAATTTTACACAAAATCTGAAAAAAAATTATTTCTTTTAAATTTTTTTTTGATTTTTTTTGATATACACAATGGTACAGTATATTTTGACATATCGTACATACATGGAATACAATTTCTCATTTTTGTGGTTGAACATAACATGGAGTTTCACTGGTTGTGTATTCGTATGTAAACATAGGAAAGTTATGTCCAGTTCATTCTACTGTCTTTCCTATTCCCATCCCCTTATTCCCTTACCCCTCTTTGTCTAATCCAGTGAACTTCTATTCTTCACCCCTTACTCCCGAGATAATGTATTTTTTTCCTAAATGCTTTGCACATTTTACAAATTCTTTGAGCACTCTATATGCACACTACAAATTCGTAGGGACTCAACATGATAGTTACTATTACTATTCATACTATTTCTATCTTACTCTTCTCATTCTTATCTGTGAAAGACAAGGACAGCTATTCAGAAAATGAAAAAGTTTGTTCAAAGCCTCAGCCAGTCACTGGAAGGATTGGCACTAGAATGTTGAGAGTTGAGTTATTCTCTGTGAAGCTCTCTCTGTTGAAGCAGGTATACTTAATGAAGTAGTGAGTACTTTTAAAAATAAATCTTCTGTTCCAAATCTATAAGAGAGGAAAAATTTCTCAAAATATTAGTTATTAAAACTGAATGATAGCTGGGCACAGTGGTGCACATCTGTAATCCGAGCTACTAAGGAGGCTGAGTCAGAAAGATTGTGAGTTCAAAGCCAGCCCCAGCAACAGCGAGCTGCTTAGCAATTCAGTGAGACCCTGATACAAATAAAATACAAAATATGGCTGGGGATGTGGCTCAGTGGTTGAGATCTCCTGAGTTCAATCCTCAGTACCAAAACCCAAACAACAACAACAAAAACAATGAAAAAATTGAATGATAGTGGAAAATTTATGATATAATGCTATATGGGAAAATATGAGAAGAAAATTATGCATCTTGTTTTAATTATGTTTAAAACTGTATCCATATAAAGAATATACCTATATAGAAATATATCAAAATATTAATGGTGCCTATATGTAATTATTGTATCTATGGATTATCTTTTTCTTAATTTCCTCAATTATTTAATATGCATGTATTAAATAATTATTAAATAAATTATTAAATAATTTTTTGCTTAAAGGCAAGAAAGCTAAAAAAAGTTGAAAAAGCATGTTTATTTTAAATAGGTTTTCTTCCTATGGGTAACGTGTGCATGTGAGCAATAAATAGATGTTATTATGAAAAACTGAAAGTAGTTACATCATTATAATTAAGTATTTGTACTATTATTTTGTAGCATTTTATTATTTTAAGAAAGACATATTCTGATATGTTTGATTTATATTAATTGGATCATCTAAAAGTATCATTCAAACAAGACACTCTTGAGTGGGACAATCCAGGCAGACTTTAACTTTCTCAGGAAACCTGGGAGATGGAGTCCCATAATTACAATTAAAAAACATTTAAATTTGTGTTTCTGGATCAGAAAAATTAAAGAGCAATTATGTATGCCAACTGTAGTATATCCACACAATGGAGCACTATTCACCAATAAAAAAAGAAATTATTGATGGATTCTACAACACAAATGAGTCTCAAAAACATTAGGCTGAGTGAAAGAAACCAGGCAGAATAGAATACATACTGTATGACTATATTTCTATAAAATTCTAGAGAATCCAAACTAATCTTTTGTGAGGGTAAGCAAATCACTGGTTGCCAAATGTCAGAAGAGGGTGGGGGAGGGTCCAGATGGAGTGGTTACACAAACATCTAAAAAACATGGTTGACAATCTTGATCGTGCTGATGGTTTCACAGGTGTGCATATGTGTCTCTTTTCAATTGTATGTTTTAACATGCAGTTAAGTGTAGGTTAATTAAATAACAACAACAAAAAATGCTATTAAGAAAAAAAGTCAAGCAAAATAATATATTGTATACAGAACACCAATTGGTCATTTTTTTATGTCCAGCAGAAATCCTGAATGGTGCTGAGACATTTTAATGAATGCTCCACAGACATAATGATCAAGTGGATTAGGACAACTCTGATGTAGGGTTATCTGTAGGAGGATTTCTTTTTCTTAACTTCATGAAGGTTTGACAATAAACACATTAAAATATTATTAATTAGCACTTACTTATTAGCATATTCAAGTTTCCATAGCAATTTTATGCAACATACATCTTCAGCAGAGAATTATAGTGCCCACCAAAAATTTACTGTATCCTTTATTTTTTATATTGCCAAACATAGAGAAATTTTATTAAATGAATTAGTAGCTGAGGGTATTTGGGGAAACTGTTTTTATTATTTGCCTTTTGTTTTTGTCTGTCTCTCATTTAATTTTATGTGGTAATTCTAAGCTTGCTAATGTAGAAGCATCTTTATAAAATGATAGAACAAAATTTGGTAAAAATGCAACTAGTTTTTTAAAATAAAAGTTTTATTTTAGAATAGTTTTATATTTGCAGAAAAGTTGCAAAGATACTATAGATAGCTTCCATGTACCCTGCAAATATATCATCCCCTTGTGCTAATAAATAATGCATTTGCCACAAATAATGAAGCAGTACGGGTATATCATTACTATCTGAACCTCATGCTTATGTGAAGTCCTCTAGTATGTTTTATCCAATATCCTTCTTCGGTTCTAGGATCCCCAAAGAATGTCATGTTTCACTGAGTCATATTGTCTCCTAAGCCTCCTCTTGGCTGTGGCAGTTTCTCAGATCTCCCTACTTTTTGAGGAACATAATATTTTCAAGGAATACTAGTCAGATGTTTTGTACAATGTCTCAATTTAGTCTGTATGACGTACTTACTTTTTAAACATAAGACATATTACCTATACTAAGCTCATTTTTCTTCTTGAACTTCAAGTATGAATTCTATTCTGGGTCTTGGGGACTCTGGGACTATCCTGTAACCTTTTAAAGGGGAATGTAAGCATGATATTGTTGAGCAGGTATGCATTAGAAAGGTGACCACAATAGAGGTGAAAACAGGTGTTCTGGTTGCTGCCTAAGCCTCTCCCATTTTCTCAGTTACATTCCCTTGGGGTAACAAATATTCTTTTCTACAAGCAGATCTCAGACTTTATTGATGAAACTATATAAGGTTACACACACACACAAAAAATCTCATTGATTTTACAATACTATCAAATATTTCTAAAACCAAATGAATGTGTATGGAATTTAGTTTAAAAATATAAAAGGGAACATACAACACAACATACTCTAAGGATGCTGACAGACTGTTTTAAGATCAAATAGTTAACAGGCTGCACCTAGAAAAGGTCTGAGAATTGTATACACACATTGCTTCGCAGAATCAGAATCACAAGGTTTCAGGATGGAAATGTATAGTATAATAGAGCTTCCTTCCTTTCAGAGGGTCCATGTGACAGGTATTTTAATACACATCTCTTCTCATTTGTCTTTACCTTTTAGCATTCCATAGGAAGCAGGTTTACCTATTTTGCAAAAGTGAACGATTGTATGTGACACCTGAAAACAGAGGATGGGGGAAACCATTTAAGTTCTGATTTGATACCATTAGAGCTCCAGCAGGCTGCGATGATCATCTGCTTTTGCCCATGTGTATCATTTTGACTCTGCCAGGCTCCTGGTTTAAACTATAAATGGTGTTTTGTTTTAATTTAATTTATTATAACATCTGTATATATCAAACAAATCACAGAAATAGCTAACAACTTTAAAGGGACAAAAATGACACATCAAAGACTTATAAAGTGACCTACAAGTATTGTAGTATAAAATGCACCAGAAAAAACACATCTCTCCTCTATCATCAATGTTACCTAAAACTGAAATATTAGTCACAGTGAAGAATAAAAAGAATTCAACAATAATTTCAGACTTAAACATAGGAGAGATTATGGCATTCAAGGCCACCCGAAAAACTGATCAAGAAAATCTGAGCTCTTTGTATACTCTGGATATTAGGGCTCTATCTGAAGTGTGAGGAGTCTGCATTAAAAAATGACAAAATCATAGAATTTGCAGGGAAATGGATGGCATTAGAGCAGATTATGCTAAGTGAAGCTAGCCAATCCCTAAAAAACAAATGCCAAATGTCTTCTTTGATATAAGGAGAGTAACTAAGGTCAGAGTAGGGACGAAGAGCAGGAGAAGAAGATTAACATTTAACAGGGATGAGAGGTGGGAGGGAAAGGGAGAGAGAAGGGAAATTGCATGGAAATGGAAGGAGACCCTCAGGGTTATACAGTGGAGGGGGTAGAGAGAGAGGAGGGGAGGGGAGGGGAGAGGTGGGGAGGGGGGATGGTGGAGGATGGGAAAGGCAGCGGAGCACAACAGACACTAGTATGGCAATATGTAAATCAATGGATGTGTAACTGATATGATTCTGCAATCTGTGTATGGGGTGAAGGTGGGAGTTCATAACACACTTGAATCAAAGTGTGGAATATGATATGTCAAGAAATTTGTAATGTTTTGAACAACCAACAATAAAAAATTAAAAAAAAAAAAGAAAATCTGAGCTGATACTTTGTTTTTTAGCCAGAACTTCAGTAAAGACAGGTGAGGTAATGTGACTTATTCTTCTGTTTTTCTACATGCTTCAAAGAAGGTGTGATAGATTTTTCAATGTCTTTGTTGCTACTACAATTTTGAAAGGGTTTTCTAGTGTCTCCTCTTCTACTTCACTGATTACACAAAGCCAGAAGCCAAACAATTAGGTATTTGGCCAAACAAAGGTCAACAGGAGGGTAGGCTTCTACCTTACACTTTGCCAACTTTGTTCAGATGACTTCAAAATTCCACACCCAGCCATAAATCACCAGGTAATTGGCTTGGACTTTGGAATAGAAGGTGCTGGAAGAGATAAAGGATCTGAGGATAATAGTTGGTGAGAACCAGTGGTGGTCACCAACCTTGACTAAAGGTGGGTAACAGGAAAAGAAAGAATAATTCAGAACCTCCTGCCTTTCAGAAGGCCTGCTTTTACTCGACTCCTGGGTGAAATAGCAGCCCTACCATACTCTGATAAAGCCCATAAACAGAGATTTCTGGTGTCCTGGTGGCAAGTGTGGTGTGGGAAACCTGTGAGAACACAAGTTCCTCTCACTGGCTCCTGGGAGGTTGCCTCAGTTGCACTGGGGCCCATCTGTGACACTCCCTCCGTGATATGGTCCTGTAGTCTTAACATTTTTCTTTTTATGCTTCAAAAGCTTTTTGCCAAATGAAAGTTAATGTGGGAACTTGATTTTTTTTTTTTAAAGCAGCCACACAATTGGGTTATAGCTTTGTTTGAACTGCCAGTCGAGTTGGGAGAAGCCCTGCCTGCTTGTCTTCCTCATTTCCCTACCTTCTCTCCTCTTTGAGAGGCCTTGGAAACCACCCTAGTTTCCTGGTGCTCAGAGAATAAAGTCTAAAACATCTCACTACTCTTACATTTTCCTCTCCTTATAGACTATCAAATTTTAACTGACCATCTTTTATAAGAAGGTCATTAGGGTAGTTAAAAGGAAAACCCAGGCTTTTTGATTTCTTAACTACCTCCCTGGGATGTTGAAAGCCAACTGGGTTAGTATTCTGGGTCAACACTGGTTCCAGGGCTCAACAATGTGTGACTGCTGTCAAGCCATATCACCTGTCTGAGAATGCTTTCTCCTTTGTCAGAAGAAAGACAAAGAGCAAAGTATTGGCACTTAGAAGCCATATTTAATAAGTGACTCACCTCCTTCTTGACCCCTTCCTTTCTACTTGAAGGAATCTACCTTTGTGAATATCTGTGTGCTCAGCTTAAGGCCTCTTAGCTAAAAAATATTAAGAATCTTTGTTCCTATCTAATTACGAACATGGAATAATATCTGATAGTGAAATGCTTTCTTTTTATAGCCTAGAATCTCTTCATTCTTACTTCTAAATAAGTTAACAAACACGTTAACAACTGGAGATAATGTAAGACTACTTATTGACTTTTAGTACTTTATTAAAAATGCCTAATTTAAGTATTTGTTGAAAATTTAAAGCAACAACAACAACAAAAATTATGAAGTAAATTGCAGGCCAGAAGAGAAAATGCTATAATAATAAATTGTCTTTCTTGCAAAAGGAAAGGATGCTATACATGTAGCCCAGAAGGCTAAACAATAGAGATATCTCATTTGGTAACAATTAGTAAATCAATATATCATATAGGTATTTTCTTTATTTGTTGGGGAGGGTGGGGTTTAGGAATAAGTTAAATACACGGAAGTTACTAAGATACTTATCCATACAATGGAAAAACATTCTTTTTAAAATACTTAAAAAGACTTTTAAGACTTTGAAATGTTTTGCAAAGTAGGAGTGATTTAAATTCATTCATGAAAGAGAAATACACCAGTTACTTACAATAGGATCAAAATAAACAACTCTCAGGGACAAAATAAGGCTATTATAAACTCATAAAGGAGCTTCAGTTTGGATTATGGTTTGAAGCATGGGTTTCTCTTTCCTGGGTCTTTCTGAACTTGAGAGGTCAAATTCCTCTGTTTCACTATTCTTTTATTTTTTAGTTTTTTTTAATATTTATTTTTTTTAGTTTTAGGTGGACACAGTATCTTTATTTTTTATTTTTATGTGGTGCTGAGGATCGAACCCAGTGCCTCATGCATGCTAGGTGAGCGCTCTACCACTGAGCCACAACCCCAGCCCCTATTTTTTAGTTTTTAAAAATTATTCTTTTATACTCAGGTCTAGATTACTATTCTTTTGGGGGTAAAATATACATTTCATACAATTTATAACTTTGATTGTTTTAAAAGTTCAATTTCATGTACAAGTATGTTCAGTGTTGTGTAACCATCACTACTATCCCATAATTGAATCATCATTCCATAATTTAAACTGTTACTGTACCCTTTAAACAGTAACTCCCAATGTTTCTTTCTCTTCCACCCCTGGTAACCATTGGTCTACTTCAGTCTCTGTTAATCTAACTATTTTAGGTCTTCATATGAGTGACATCATGCAATGTTTGTCCTTTTGTCTCTGGTGTATTTTGCTTAATGTAATGTCTTCAGTGGGCACGATTGTTGTAGCATGTATCAGTTTTCATTCCTTTTCAAGACTGGTGCTATTCTAGTGTGTCTCTACCATGTTTTGTTTATCATCTGTTGACAGACATTAGGGTTGTTCTTATCTTTTAGCTGTTGTGAATGATGCTACTGTGAACACAATTTCTTTGAGATCCTGCTTTCAATTACTTGTGGCATATGCCCAGATGTGGAATTGTTGTATCATATGGTAATTCTGTTTTTATAGGAAGCCTAATATGGATTCCATCTTGACTCTGATGTCTAGCAAATGTGTAAACTTGAGGCAAGGTAGTATGGTGGTTACATGAATGAGGTAGAAGCCTAGGGTCTGGCTTTGGCTTCAGTACTGCCCAGCTGTGAATTAACCTCTTGCTTCCTCAGAGTGTGCTCTGTTAAATAGGAGAATAAATATCTCCAGAGTTCTTGTGCACTCTGTTATCTTTGTTATGTCTAGAATAATGACCCATGAATGGCTTCAGGGTTTCTCTAAATCTCTCATTATTACAAATAAATCTTGTACATGTGTATGTATACATTTTTGCTAAAGAATTACACTATTTTATTTTTTCCTTTTTAAATGCAACTCTTTATGGAACTTGGTTTATCAAAGCGGAGAACTACTACCCTAAAAGAAGCAAGTGGCTTAATGTTTAACACCAAGCCTTACAAATGTGAGCTTGATTAAGCAGGCTTCCAAAATGTCCCATGAGGTTTTTAGCGTGAGGTATTTTGTGTGTTACCTTTGCTCTTCTGGCTAAGTTCCAGTCAAGAAAACCCCCTTGCAGAAATCCCCTTTCTGTTTCCAATTATTGAAGTGTTGCTACTAATGACTAAAAATAAATTTTAAAAACTTCCAATTCCATATATAAATACAGAGGAAGATATTTAGCTGATGCAGACCAGACACACCTGTGTGTGTGTGTGTGTTTGTGATGTATGGGTAAAAATAACTCTGGCCTCACTTTGACTTTTGTTAACTACTTCTTGGAGCTTAATTTAATAAAATAGGCCACAGCCTAATGCAATTCCCCTATTTTTCAGCTCTCTAAGTAGTACCCATATAATGTAAGAGGGCTTGGAGGAAGACCAATAGGTTGTATCATAGAGGCACATGTACAGAGATGTGTACATGGTGCCCATGAGGATATGCAGAGATGTCCCTGAGGATGGCAACAAAGCAACTTTGTCTATTCAAATAATAAAACTGGTGAAATCCTTTCCCTCATAATTAGCAAACAGTCTTTTTTAGAGGTTCTGCACTGATTTGAAAGCTGAACATTCCTTAATAATAACATTCCTTAGATTTATATACTGCATTTAACATTTCAAAGGGTTTTCTTAGGCTTTTTTTTATCACAAGAGCAATGTGACTTCCCCAGGGAACTGCAAATGCTCACTGCTATGCTACCAACCTAGGAGTCAGGGTAAGGGATAGCCTGAGTGCTGGCATGTCAGGTCCAAACTAATCACAGAGCAGTAGCTCTTTCCCTATGGCATAAATCCTTATCTACCAATCCTAGATCTTTCCTTGAACAAGATTAACCATGTAAAACTAGTTTTTGTTAATCCTAAATCAAGAAGTCCAGAAAAGAGCACTTCAGGTCTCAAAATTATCCTGTATCACATTCATCCAAAATCCATTCAACTAGTTTTTCTTAGCTGTCTGTTAAGTGCCTGGTCTTGCTCCACTGCTGGTGATGGAGGTGCTGAAGTCAATCAGACAAAGCCTTTGCCACCAAAGAGTTTACATTCCAGAGGAGAGATAGTAACCAAATAACAGAGTGTGTCAGCCAATGAAAACATGGAGTGTTTAAGGAGCAGCCTAAGTGAGGGAGGGTGAAGGGAAGTAGAGTTCCAGAAGGACACAACTCCACAGAGCGTTGTAGTTTAATATAAGGA
Organism: Marmota monax; assembly: GCF_021218885.2. NCBI lineage: Eukaryota > Metazoa > Chordata > Mammalia > Rodentia > Sciuridae > Marmota > Marmota monax. Next base: position 6,716,947 of record NW_026693933.1, on the reverse strand, counting down.
ATTTGGCTTTTACTTAGAGTGAATTGAGGAGCCACTGGAGCATTCCAGTAAAAGTGTGACATCATCAAATTTACAAGGTAACAGCAATACAAGGCTGCTGTGCAGGGACCAGACTAAAGAGAGGCTAAAACCAGGAGTTAGCTACTGTAATAATCTTCAAGCTCATCTTAGTGTTAGGAAATTACTTATTTTCATAGCCATTGATGAGTTTCACTGGTTCTAGAACTTCAGGTAAATGGAAAGTACTGGGGTGATGAGGAGACTGGGATGGGAGGCTATGTGAGGCTGTGGAGGAAGGTGCATGTAGCCTTCACTTGGGAGAAGGGATGCATTTCACTGTATTTGCTTTCTTGTTTGGTGGCTTGAATGGCATTTTGAGCTGCAAAATTCTGCTACCTGTTGTGAGCTAAGCTGAATCAGTAGCAAGGCTCTTAGATAAGCAGAAATGAGATCTGCTGGATGCCTTGTCCTTTCTAGGCAGAGACATCTCCAAGGACGAGACTCCACAACCTCCACAGCAGCAGGTGGAGAGGATGCTGGTGGCGCTAGAGCTTTGATCTCTGTGCCTGCACTTGAGCTCTCCCCTCAGCCATGAGCCATTTTCCACTAAATTGGAGTATATAATCAATCCAATTCCAAATGTTGCCTTTTATCCCATTGCTTATCCTTGCTCTTTGCCTCACAAAAGGCCAGAAAGTCCCTACATAAAACAGTTCTACACCCTTCACTACAGCACTGATTTAATATCCCCCTTGAAGAACTGAAAAACAATACATAATTAAAAAATTATTTAAAATTTATATTTAAATATATGTAAATTAATATTTACATAATTATTTAAAAATAATTTTTTAAAAAGAATCAAATTCTTCCATAATTCTCCCACACCAACATGTTCCACATAAAAAAGTTTTGGTCAAAAACATGCTGAATATATGATGGTGGTCCCATAAGGTTATAATGGAGCTGAAAAATTCTCATCCCCAAGTGATGTTGCAGCCACTGTAATGTCACAGTGCAAAGTGTTACTCATGTGTTCTTTTGTGATGCTGGTGTTAACATGTCTACTAGACTGCCAGTTGTACCAAAGCAAAGCTCACACAGGTATGTACAACATACAATATGTGATAATGAGTGATTGATTGTTACTGGTTCATAAGTTAATCTAACTCTATTTTTTTAATCTTTATTTGAAAGGCTACTTTTCTACTTATAGAAAAAAAGTTAACTATTAAACGGTCAGGTAGTTTCTTCAAGAGAGATTCTGGAAGAAGCACTATTGTCACGGGAGATGGCAGTTCTATTTGTTGCTGCCCCTGAAGACCTCCAGGTGTGTGTGTGCAGGTGTAAGACAGTGACATTGGGAATATTGACCACACAGAGGCCTCGGTCAACATATGTGTTTGTGTCTTAGTTCTGAACAAAAAAGCTTAAAAAGTAAAAAAATTTTTAAAATGAAAAAGAGCTTATACAATAAGGATATAAAGAGAAAATATTTTTGTACAGCTGTGCCCTGTGTTTGTGTTTTTAAGCTGCCTGTTATTACCAGAGTAGAAAGTTTAAAAAACTCAAGTTTATAAAGTGGAAGCTACAGTAAGCTCGTGGTAATTTATTGTTTAAGAAAGGTTTTAAATATAAATATAGTGAAGCCTAGGTGCATAGTGTTCATAACGTCTCCAGCAGTGTACAGTAGTGTCCTGGGCCTTCTCATTCACTCCCTGCTCACTCTCGGACTCACCCACTGCAACCTTCATTCATGGTAAGTGCCCTATACAGGTGTACCATTTTAATTTTTTTATATCATAGCTTTTACTGTACTTTTTATGTTTAGATATACATTATATTACAATGGCCACAATTTTCAGCACAGTTATGTTGTACATGTTCATAGCCAAGAGGCAACATATTATACCATATAGCCCAGGTGGGTAGCAGGTTATACTAACTATACTCTCTATGATGCTCCCACAAGGATGAAATCACCTAATGTCACATTTCTTAGAACATATCTCCATTGTTAAGCAATTCTTGACTGTTTATATATACACGTTGCCTTCATGTTTGTTCACAGGTACATACATCTATTTTATGTAATTGGAATCACAGTTTACAAATGGTTTGCATCCTTCTTTCTCTTAGGACAGAGATTTTACTTCAGCCACTAAAAAAAGAATATTTATTAATTTATTATGTTGTCAAGCAACCATTTGTTTTAAAAGTCTGAACTTGTTTTCATTGCCTGAAATGATTAACAGATGAAAAGACAATGGGCACAACATTTAATCTCAAAACTGCTAGAGCATCTATTTCATTTTAAAATATCTTATGTAAATTAAGAGACAGGTATGTTAAGTGTAATTATTCTTTAGTACATTCAAGCCCTAATTATCCAAACATCACTGGTATTAAAAACAATTTATCAAATAGAGATCCCTGTCCTAGTTATTCAGTATAAATAAATGAATAAAACTTCAGCCTGGCCCTTATTGCTTTTCTACCAAGATGACCTCAACTGGCAAAGTGTCTGCGATAAACATGGATTTCCATATCATATAAGCAACATGTGTACTGTCATCATGGTAGGGAAAGGAGGGCAAAACCCTCTAAACTCATTGGTGAGTAAATAATAGTAACTAATAGATTTTTAAATAAGCAGTAGGCACTCTGACCTCCATTTCTAGTCCCATAAAGTCAGTATTGAAAGAGAAGCCTGCTATATTCTTAGAGAAAAACACTTAATACATTTCCAAGTAAGTGCAAAATAGAATGTGCCATTAGCCTTCTGAGGGATCTGAAGACCACGCAGAGATTTTTCAACTGCCCTCCAGCTGCAGTGTAATTTGGTGCAGGACCAAGGCTGCACTGAGGCTTTCAGTTGGTGTGTCTGTGGTGAGCCAGAGGTCAGTGTGCGGTGTGAGGGCTGGGACTGCTGGAGGAGAGTGGGTCAAGGTCAGTGCTTTTTACTCCTTGTGAAATTGTACTAATTGTGTTAATCCAGGGCTGTTCTAAAGAAGAAAAGTGGTCAAAGCAGAGAATCGCACTGGTGTGTATGGATTGTTGTGATTGATGGTGGTGTGGGGGTGACTATGGGGAATTGCAAAGTACATACTCATTGGAATGGAGGGATTAATGGGATGACGGCATATCAGCCTCTGTGTGTTTGTGTGTGTGTGTGTGTGTGTGTGTGTATGTATGTAAGTATACATCCGTGTGTGTATGTATACTTAGCAACACCTGTAGCATTTACTTCTCCCTCCAAATCATACCTTGCATCCAAATCTTAAGAAGAGCTCTGAATTTAGTAATCACCACAGATGTGCACTTTCTTGTACTTAAGATCAACAGTGATCCAGGAATATGAAATAAGCAATGCTTCTGTTCACTTACTTTCTCCAGTGCAGCTTGAACAATTGATTCACTTTCTGTATCCAGGGCAGATGTAGCCTCATCTAAGATCAGAATTTTAGGGTTTTGAACTAAAGCTCGAGCAATCGCGATTCTCTGTTTCTGTCCTCCACTCATCTGGGCTCCTTTTTCTCCTACCAATGTGTTAAATTTCTATGAAATAGACATACAAAAAAAAAAAAGCACAGAAGTAGAAGGCAAAATAATTTTAGAATAGGAAATGACAGACCCAGTTGTGTTTTAATATCAGGTTAAGCTGATTTCAACCTTTGATTTTTTTTTTCCTTGTAAAAACAAACAACAATAAAAAAGGTGGAGTCTGGTGAAAAGAGGATAAAAAATACTCAGGACTAAAACAGGACTAAAAACCATGACAAACATGGGTTTTAGAAAAATTAATAATTGGAACTAATTTTCAAATTTCTTTTAAACTTTCTTAGAATGCTTTAAAATCTTTAAAAGAATCATTGTAATGCACATATGTAATTATCATTTGAAATGCTTATGAGCAACTTGATGTTATTTTCAATTTCCTTTCTGGATACTATGAAAAACAGTATTAAAAAAAGATTACTGCAAAAGCCAACTTTTCCCTAAAACTTTTCTCAATCTTGGGAGACTTTTTCTGTCTTTTAAAATCTTTTATTCTTGGCAACTGCATCTTTTACAAAGATACTGTTACATATTTATGGTTGGACAAACCTGTAGAACCAATAAAGCAGTGTTGATAATCTTCTGTTGTTGACGTCCCTGATGCAAAGTTCATTTTTTCAAGGATACAAAGTTAAGGATTCTTTCTAAACCTTTAATTTCTAGAGGCTTCATGTGTGTGTGTTTTTTTTAATATCAACTTTATCATAGAAAAGTTTATACACAATAAAATGCACTTATTTTAAGGATATAGGTCTATGAATTTTGACAAATGAGTACACCCATATTACTACCACCTCAATAAAGAGATACAACACAGCTATTATCTGGAAAGTTTTCTCATGCTCCATTTCTCTCCAGTCTGAGCACTGCCTCAGGAGAACTGATTGATTTTTTTTTTTTTTTGTAGTGCTGGGGATTGAACCCAGGGCCTTATGCATATGAAGCAAGCACTCTACCAACTGAGCTTTATCCCCCAGCACTGACCTGATTGGATTTTTATCACTCTAAATCAATTTTACTGATTCTAGAACTTCATATTAGTGGACTCATACAGTATATACTTTGTGGGGGCTGGCTTCCTGTATCTAGAAAAATGTTTTGGAGAGTCATCTATGATCTGTCAAAAGTTTGCTTCCATTTACTGAGTAGTGTTCCACTCAATGTGAATCTACCTTGGATTGCTGGATTTAGTGAAACCAAATGAAAACATGCAAAATAATCTCACAGAGCTCAGTTAAATCTGAACTTCAGAAAAACAACTAATTTTATTTTTAACCTAAGTGTGTCCTATATATTGTATGGTACATACTTATACTAAAAAAAAAAAAGGTGTTTTTCTGAAGTTCAGACTTGACTTAGAAACTGTATTTCATTTGGAAACAATTTGTTTAGACATTCAGCTGCTTGTTACCAATTTTTGACTATTACAAATAAAGCTACTATGAATATTCATATAAAAGATATTTTTGCGGTTATGGTTTAATTTCTTTTGGAAAACTACATAGGAATAGAATGCTGAGTCATAATTATATGTTAACATTATAAAAAGTCAAATTGCTTTCTAAAATGATACTGATTTCACTTTTATCAAAATGAATAAGAGATCTCATTGCTCACATCATCACCAAAAGTTAATTTTGTTACTTTTTAAATTTTGACAATTTTAATGAGTGTGAAGTAGAATCTCATATGGCTTTGCTTTAGTTTTTCCTGGTGACTAATAATGTTGAATGTTTCTTGTATATTGTTAATTTGATTCTTCTTTTATAAAATGTTTATTCATTTTTTTTGTCCACTTTTAATTTAGTTTTACTTTTTTGTCTTATTATTGAATTGTAATAGTTTTTATACATTCTGGGTTAACATCATTTGAATGCTTTCTTGCACTTTGTATCTTTGCTTTTTTTTTAATTGTGTTTTTATGTTCAATTAGTTCAAATAAATTACAGCTCGGTTTCATGATCAGCTCATTTTTCTTGTTTGTTTTTGTGGTGCTGGGGATTGAACCCAGGGCCTTGTGCATGGGAAGCAAGCACTCTACCAATTGAGCTATATCCCCAGCCCCTTTGATTTTTTTTTTAAAGAAATTATATTTATTAGTGTATCTTTGCTTTTTAATTTTGTAAATGGTGTCCTTTAAATAGGAGGTTTTAATTTTGATTAATTCTAATTTAGCATATTTTAAAACAGTAAATGCTTTCTAAGAATTTTTTGCCTACCTCAAAGTCACAAGAAATTTCTTCTAAGTTTTTATATTTTTTAAAGTTTAAGCTTTCACACTTTGGTCTAAGATCTATGGCAAATCCATTTTTGTGTATGGTTTAATATAAAGGTGGCATTTCTTTTTCTTTCTTTTTTTTTTTCTGTGTGGTTCCAGCACCATTTTTAGAACCTTCTGAACACCCCAGCATGACTTTCAGTTGGTCTTAACTCTAAGCTGTGGTCCTCACTCCTGAGAGATGCCTTATGTGGCATCTGAGCTACAGGCTGGGGAGTTAAGCAGGTGTTAATGGCATCTCTTCATTCTGGCCAGGCTGCACTTTGACATCCCCACAGCCCTGACTGTGTGCTACTCTCAACCTTGCAGTTGTTGCTTTCTGGTAAACTTGGTAGGCTTATCCTTAGACACAGATTCCTGAGGGATGCTCTCTTGGACTTCTACCCACCCCCCCACCTCAACTCCACAGCTTTTTGAAATCACCCTTCCAGTTGCCCTAACTGCCCTAAAAATGGATCTCTGCATTAAGGCTCAGTGGGACTGCCAATGTTCTGTCTGGATCCCAGTTCACAGAAGCAAGTTCAGAAATCTGCTCCCAGGCAGAATGCTGCAAGTTCATGGAGCTTCTTCTTGAGAAACTCTCCTTTCCTTCAGGAATCTCCGTCTTTCATTACCTCGTGTCCAATACTTGAAAGTAATTGTCCTATACCCTTTAGGTTTTAGCCATTTTTTATGAGTGAAAAGTTGTCTAGTATCTAGCAAATTTTAATGTATTACTTTAAAAATATGTATATATTACAGAAAAATAATGCTATTTATTTTTTAAAAATATTTTTAGTTGTCAATGGACCTTTATTTTATTTATTTATATGTGGTGCTAAAAATCAAACCCAGTGCCTCACACATGCTAGGCAAATGCTATTCTTCTGAGCCACACCCCTAATCCCTGCTTTTCATTTTTGAGAAAATTTTCCCTAATTTCTCAACTACTTGAATTAACTGCATATTTTTATGCTTTCTCTTATTTCTCTGGTTAACTATGCTCATGAAATTCAGTTTTCCTCATAATAAGCCAGCTTCCTTAATTTATTCATTGGATTATAGCTTTAGGATCTACTATTAGCTTTATAGGCAGAGGCATCTTTATATAGTTATGGTCTTTTAGTAAAAGCAACTTGCAAGGCATGATTTAATAGACAAGAAAAGTTCCCTAATTCCAAGTAGGAAGCTAGAGACCCCTGGATACTTTGAGGAGAGGAAGTCTCTCAAAGGAACAAAATGTCACCTAAAGCCTTTGATGATTTAGTGGTTTAAATCACGTGCTAATCATGACCCTGAATAATGGGGTAAGAGGCAACTATCGGCATAATGCAAATTTTTATTTAAAAATCCAAAGAAAATGATTAAGACCCATTGAGTGTGGTTTGTAAAATAGGTCCACTAAAAGGAAATTTTTCCTATGTGATTTCCTGGCACGATGAAATTTTATACATATTTTAATTTCAAATATCATTCTTTTATATTTCACAGGGTGCGCCACACAGCAAAAGGTAAAACTGATAAACTAAAACTTTAGGTAATGTAAATAAAAGATTTATAACTCTGACAATTATAAATATCCACTAGGATCAGATATGTTCTATTAGCAAAAACTTTAAATTCATTATATATATTTATAAGCATGATTCCACATTTCTTATTCCACATTAGCTTCCTGCGCTTTTGAAGGTGACCAGTCTCCCCTTTGTACTGACAGAACCAACCTGAATGTGGTGTGTGTGACAGTCCCTGTCTCAGCCACAAGATGGCCTCACAAATCAACATTTTCACAGATACATATTTTTCTCAGTTTGAGCTGATGATTTTTGTTTCATTCTTCTTTGCTGTAATTTAACACATTTTTCATCTCTTTTTTCCTTCCATTTTCAGTGAGAACCAATAAGAACTAAATATGACTCTCCTAAAACTGGTCATCCTGTGATACATTTCTTCCTTGTGACATACCAGGCACTTTTCTCTATAGATGTTTCATTACCACACTCCACTATTTTTTGGAAGTTATGGTTTCATATCTTATTCAGGAGTCCTGCAGAGCTGTTACCCCACCCTGAGGACACAGGCAATGCATACTTACATTAGGAAACTCCATGATGAAGTCATAAGCATTTGCTTCCTTTGCTGCTTTCTCAATCTCTTTGTCAGTCACGCCGTCTCGTCCATACCTAATATTGTTCCCAATGGTGGTTCCAAACAGCACAGGCTCCTGGTTGACCACTCAGATTTGCTCTCGGTAATGCCGCACATTTAGGGCTCTGAGGTCATTCTCATCCACCGTGATCTGCAGTCCAAAGATTGAACCATGTTATGTCGCCTTGGGCAGTATTGGTTTTTAGTTTTTCCTCCTAGCGTGAAATACAAACTGAGAAGTAGTGTATTTTAGGAAACAAAGATTATAACTAAATTTTGATGAAATATTTGTGACATACATATTTTCAATAGACTTTTTTTTTTTCCCTGGTTGATGGGAACCAACAAAACTTAAAAAAAAAAAACTGGCTTAAAATCTTGCCAAGCTACTTGGATATTTTTATTCTAAAATCCACAAATTAGGTATTAATAAGATACATACTCTGGGTGCCACTGATGTTATTAAAAGTAGATTCTGGTAATGGACAACCCAGTTTTGTTGTTTTAAGACTGATGAGACTTTTAGGAAATAGCCTTCTTTACTTCTCTTTAATGTCTCACTTAACCATAAAATACAAACATGTCTTCTATTCACTGCTATAAACAACAGTAAATGAACCCTGTCTTCCCCATGCATGCTTGCATTACCCCACATATTCCAGCGACAGAAGCCTAGGTATGGGATCATATCTTTGTTTCTCAGCAACCTGATGCTCTGTCCACAAGTGGATATTCTCTGCATCTGCACTATACATGAATGCTCTCCTAGTAATCTGTTTAGTAAATAGTATCATAGACACATGGATTGAAGACACTACAAAGACTAAGAAGTAAAATTAAAGTAAAATCAGGCTTCAATATGATAGATTTTCTTTTAAAAATAACAATTGAAAGTTTGAATAGAAGCACGAAGAATTACTCATTTGGGATTATTATAGTCTCATTCTCTGAGCCATTTATAAGGATGAGAAAGTTAAGTGCAACATTACAGGTATAGAAAACAAAGAAAGTGAGGATGTCTATCGACATCATTCTTCTGTGATGAAATTCTTGATAAGTTCTGGGCACTACAAACTTCTCTATTAAACATCTCTAAAACATCTATTCACTTTTAACATATTATATAATTTACATATTTTATTATCTGTGTCCAGTCATTAGAATGCGAACTCTCTGAAAGCAGAGAATCTTATCTGTTTTGTTCCTGAAGGAATTCTTAGAGCCTAGAACAATGCCTGACACATAGCAGGCACTAAATAAATATTTGTGGAATGAATAAATACACAGAAGGAAAACAGCATGGCCTCTCTCTCAGTTCTCTGGTTGAAAACTGAAAGCTGACATTGCTGTCAGCTGTGTGTGCTGGTGGCACTTTCCTGTCCTGTCACATGAACTGTGGGTGGTTCTCCTAGAAACCTGAACTTACAAAGCCATCACCAGGATCATATAACCTCTGCAGAAGCCGGACTGCTGTGCTCTTCCCACTGCCGCTGGGGCCAACCAAGGCTATTGTCTCTCCAGACTTAATTTTGAGATTCAGACCTTTCAGAATCTATTGGAACATATGGGAGAAAATCATAAAGTTATAAAAAGCTAGAATATAATGTACTTGCTTTCAGAAATTTAATGTGTAATTATGAACAGAAAGCAAATTCTTCTATGGCACTTAAAAACAAATTTAGACCTTATGTTTGTTTCATGTGCATGCATAATAATAATCCACATAGTTTTGGAAAATAAAAGAATTTCTCATTATCCCTCTATATAAAGAAGAGATCTAAGTTAAGAGTACTTATAGGATATCAACTACCACATCAAACTGTTCCCATAGTGAGCTAAAATATCTTATATGAAGTTCATGACTACCCAGTTAGTAAAAATTTTAATTTGCAAAAAGTCAATGAAATCTTGCCAGATACCTTTTTAAATTTGCTAAGGAAGTTCTTCCTTAGAATATACTTAATATTATTGTAAAGCATATTCCATAGAACAACTGGCAAGGCTCCTCAGCAACTCCCACAAATGAGATTTCACCATTAGAAACTGTCCCTCTCTGGTGATGGATCACAGGTGGACATTTTAACATGGGGCAGCATTTAAATTTTTTTCTCAATGACTGGGGTTTACTTCCAGTATTGTTTTTTTTTTTTCTTTTTTCTTTTTAGTTGTAGATGGACACAATATCTTTATTTATTTACTTTTATGTGGTGCTGAGGATCGAACCCAGTACCTCATATTGTGAGGCGAGTGCTTTATCACTGAGTGCAGCCCCAGCCCCAAGCTTCCAGTGTTTAGTGTCCCAGAGACCACAACGTGAGAGCAGCCTCACAATTATAACCCTCTCCAAATGACAATGGCAATCATGTTGAGTAGCACTCACCTACCTATGCTTGCAAACTATAATATATTCAGCCCAAATAATGGGATTTTTTTTCTTAGACTCTATTGCTGATCTCATCATTTGTAAAGAAATGTGTGTGTGTGTGCGCACAAACACACACAAACACACATACTTGTGTGTACGTGTAAAGTGCAAGAAAGTTACTGGAGGCTCAGCTAATGCAGCAAAAGCCCTGGGAAAGGGAGAAAGAGAAGGTACAAGAGGTGCATAGTGTCCCAAGTTAGAAATTGTAAGGTTAAAGTGAGTTACTATGCTGGCGGTGGGAGGGGGGGGGGGAGGGTGGGGGGGAGGGGATGATGTCCAGGGACCACCAGTAGGTGGCACCATCAACCCAAGGCATTCTGGTGTGCTCCCAAATCCGGAGTGGAGGAAATCTAGGGAGCTGAAAATATATATATATATGTATATATATTATCAGTTATCTATAGAATAAAGAGCCTGAAAAATATAAATAGTAGTTCTGAGTTATTTGTCCATAACTTATCTGTCTGCCTACTCAAGTCTGTAAGCAAAGTAGCCAAAATTAGTCAAAATTATCCTAAATAACCTCAAAATAAGATATTATCATAAAATGGTAGAATACTACTTCATTTAACTTACCTTGACAGATGGTCTTGATGGATAATTGAAAGAAACATTTTTAAATTCCACAGTTCCTTCTATGCATTCAGGTTTATACCCAACTGTTGAAAAGTTATCTATACTGGGTTTCTTAGAAAAAGAAAGAGAATGTTATAAATCTTCAAAGGAATAAGACAATACCCTTTATATCCTAAAAACAGTTTAAAGATGGTTTTCTTTTACAATATTTTTCTTTCTGCTTTAGAAGTGGACACAGAGGTTTCAATAAAACACAATCCCCTCATAAAAAAGAGTTGAAAGCAGTCTTTATTTCTATTAGGCAGCTGGTCAGCATGGATTTTGCCATCCTTTGGCTTTAGTGAAATGAATGTGCCTGAGTTTTGGTCTCCTTCCTGTAGTAATGATAGCTAGCTTTCAAAGCAAGGAGTTCTTACCTTATCAATCACCTGGAAAACATTAAAGGCTGCTCCTCTGGCTATAGAGAAGGTTTCAAAGTGAGGGGCTGCTGCTCCAATGCAGTAGCTACTGTGGATTACACTAAAGAACACCTATAGGAACAACAACCACAAAAATCATAGTTACACATTGCAGTTATAAAGACAAAAGGATGAAGTATATAGTCGGTTTAGGTTCATAGAGAAATATTATAGGAATTAGCGGTTCAGAGTGGAAGATGTGATCAAATAAACAGGAAATGCAAGTTTAATCCAAGTATCTTTGGCCCTTTCCTAATACAGAACAGCTTTTGATTGTCCCATAGTTTTGTGGTGATTTCCTACTGGGAGAACTGTGCAGCACCATCTGCTAACAGAACCTTTCTGGTTGTTCATGGTCTTCTGGGTAAGAGGTAAAGTGAGTCTCCCGTCCCACTCCTCTCCTTGTAGCTCACCCCCTGTGCTTTAACAGGAGGAGTGGTAATAGATGTCACTAGATAAGAGACGGTATACTATTTCCATTCTCCCATTTTTTGAATTCTTTTATCATTGTCAGCTGCATCATTTTCAGGCAAACATAACTCTGAATAAAAAGCCAAATAAGGAAAAAACTCTTAAGTTAGGTGATATTTTCCCCATCATACAGATGAGAAAGCTAGAAGAAAAAAAGACTAGCCCCAAATTCATGCTCACATTTCACATTATATGAGATAAAGAGCTTAGAGTCTTAAGTGTGAAAATCTCAAATCCAAAAGATGATTGTAGTTGAGAAAGGAGAAATCTGTACACAATGGGAAGGCCAAACGAGAATTGAAGTATGTAGAGCAGAACAATTTGGTTCACTATGACAAATGTTTGTGGATCTCGAATTGTTCTTTGTTGAAACTTGAGAGGATAACAGAAAAAAATTAAAATTAATAACCCCTAGGAATTGAAAAGACTCAAAATTTCAATGTTGAACAGAGCTTTATAATAGTTTGTTTTTGACATTCCTGTATATTGAAATGAGAGGGGAAGAGCAGGTGACTCCCATGGACAGAGTATGCCCAGAGGAAGGATGTTTAGTGAATGTTGAGAGCCATCTTATGTCAATAAGCATAAAAGGACAGGTGCCCCTAGAGACTAACCAAGAAAACCACGTCCCTCTTAGTGGTTAATTCAGACAAAAGCATAATGCTTGGCACATGAGGACACCAAAGCATGTTGGATGAATAAATCCCATCAACTTAAAACTGTGAAAATATCTACAAATCTTGTGAGCAAGACCAATACTTGTTTATCAAAAACATCTTGGAATTTTCATCTTCAAACTGGAATTTTTATTTAATACTAGGTAAGAAAAGGTCATTTTCCTTTGTTCCCAAACAAGACTTACAGCAAGAATGGTCCCGATGGTATAACCAGGTTCTCCACTAAAAATCAAGGAGGTTCCATACCAAAAAGCGAGTCCGTAGGTCCCATTCATAAAGAAGTACACAGCTCCGAGAGAGAGTTTCGAAGCTATAGCCTTTTTGATGCCAATATCTTTGGCATCTTTTAGATTCTGTGTATACCTTACAAAGACAAAACACAATGTAACAGCCTTTGGGGAAAATAAAATCAAGCATATTTTGTCATAATTAAAGGTCAGACCTTTGGATTTCTTTCTCCTGGCCTCCAAAAGCTATGACTGTTCGGATGGATGACAAGACTTCTTCTGCTACAGCCCCAGCTTTGGAATAGGCATTCAATTCCTTACTGGTCAGTGAGATGACCATCTGTAATAAATTAACCACAAAGAGTGGATCTGAGGTAGTAATAGTATGCAAAACATTTAATTCAGGTGGAATCAGAATTCTAGGTAGCTTAACGTTACCAGGTATCTAGTTGCCAAGTATCTAGTATCTATCTAGTCTATTTTTCGTCTACTAGTGGAGCTTTACTGTTTTCTCTCTGTGGTTTAAAAAACTATTTTAGATGTTGGTATAATTCGAAAAGATTTGATTCATAGAAGGATATTAGGGACATTGCTCTTTTGGTGTACTCTGGAAACTGGTGAGCCTGATTTGACTCGGTATGATTAATTATTATTATGTACAAAGCAAGACTTCCAGGTCACAGGATTGTGGCAGAAAAAGGAACATGATCCTGCATATGTGTGGGGTATGTCCTTTGGAACTGTACTGCATAATGTAGGCTGCCCAGTAAATGCTTTGTATTTGTACTCCAAGAGATGATATTTGGAGCAAAAGGGGAGAATAGCAGTGTTGATATGAGTAGGCAGGTATACTTGATTTCTCAAAATTTGACAACAGATGTACCTTTTTCCTTATTAATCCTTTCTAGTTTAGTAACCAGCACAACAATTTCAGTGAAAGGGAACAGCAGGAACACTGTCTTCAGAACTGTGAATTTGCAATATTGCCTCCTCTCCTAACAAATCTACCCAGTTTCAAAGTGCATTCTATAAGACTGGAGCTGATTTTCTGTATGTCATGCTTGGGTGGCTGTTAAAGTCAGGGTAGAATGAGCTGAGCAGTACTCATTATTTTCTGAATTCACTGAATAAAGACAGTTATTTCTATAATACATCACTTAAGGGAAAACACATCCTCATGGAAAGCCTTGGACATAGTATTTAATAAATGCTTGCCAAATTAAACTGAACTGAAAAAAGATAGAAACCACCCACCCTGGTAGCTCTAGTCATTTGGGGAACATGGGTCCTCAGTTGCTTCCTCTTCAGTTCATACAGTTACAAAACTTAGATTGCCCTCTACTGTTTCTAACTCATCTTTCTTCCCTGGGCAGTGAAAACCCTGATCATAGTAACACATTGTAAGTAATCTTCCTACCAAGAGATCCTCATTTCAAATAAGATGGGGATAAAAAGCTTGTCAAGATTACAAGGTTAACACTAGAAGTCACACTAAATATAGATTTGTTGTCTAAACAGCCATGCCTATTCTTAAGGAATCAGTCACAGAATATTTTTATTGCCAAAATTTCTTTTTTGGTTAATTCCATATTAGCAAATAAACTCCAGAAGTCTTATGGAGTTGATTTCCCAAGAGAATAACTAGTATTTCAAAATTAAAAACACTATCCCTCCAATATGGTGGTTGGGTATATACACTGGTAGAATTACCAAAGGCTCAATTTGGAGAGAGATAGTAGGACTATACTTGTTTTTGAACTTCACAAAGAGCACTAGTTTCAAAACCAGGCTGTAGATAAGATTAACATCTAGTGGTGTACACCGCTGAAAAATGGAAACACATTTATATAATACAAAAAAAAAGGCAGTAGCAGACCTTTTAAATTTTATTCAAATTGTGTATTAAGAATATAAGATTGAAGAGGTGACACACAAAAAAAATGTTTTAGGAGTTTATCCTTTTTGGAACTTTTCCTCTGGTTCTACCCAGTGAAATAAAGCACCACACATTTATCTGGGAATTCAGAGCTCATGATCCTCTAGTAGCAGCAACTAAGCATCCTGTGTGTAATGTCTCACACCTCCTCATGCTATCCTGGGAAGCTGCACTAGGCTGCACAATAGCAAGGGATATTTTTTAATGTTAGTAAGATGTTATAACAAACTTCAATTTAGTCAGATAACTTTTGAAGGCAGGAAAGTGATCCACAATGAAGAAAATGAGAAGAATTTGTGGTTGACAGCACCCTTCATAGTTTGGGTTATGGAAAATGAATAGAAACATCATTTTTGACCAACTCAGTAAGGCTTTAAGTTCACACCTCGGCTTCCAGCCAGCCCTACTAGCCACGCTGCTTACCCGAGAGCACATTGCTGCCGAAGCCATGATAAGAGGAGATGTGGACAGAGTTACCAGGGTCAGTTTCCAGCCCTTCAAGAAGCCAATTGCCAGGCCAATGGAAAAAGTAGACATATTTTGAAACAACAGAGAAATCTTGTCTCCAATGCCATCGCTGATTTTGTTGATGTCACTGAAACAAACAAATATAGTTGAGTTGTGTCCATGTCACATGTGAAAACATAGTTGACGCACTGCACATCCATCTGTCCATCCTCTTACTCAGTCATGCGAGTGTTCAGTTCCCCAACGTCACAACCATCGAACCAACCGATGTCCTGCGCCAAAACTGAATGAAAAAACTGTTTTCGAATTCTCTTGGTCTGCCGTGCTGCAGCTATCACCCAAAAGGAAATCTGCATGTAGCCAAAGATCAAGGCAGTAGCTCCTATTCCAACATAATACATAGTCAACCTGAAGAAAGATTATTGGAAATGTTAGACTGAAGCACAACTTGTTTTCCTTGCTTCTGAAAGAAGGAAGGGAGGAGGGAGGAAGGGAAGGAAGGAAGGACGAACATCTGTCATAATATTTGAGAGAATTTATATTAGATCTGGAAAATAACTAAAATTAACTTAATAATAAAGTATATACATTGAATGTAATGAATAATCTGTGTTTCCTTGGTAAAACATCTGGAGTATGTTTATCTCTTTTTACATTAGAAATTAGCATCTTAAAACTTACTTACTATTTTTAATCTTCTTTTTTTAATAGTATTGTTAATACTTTCATGGAAAAAAGTTTCATTGGGGTGATTAAAATAGGTGTATATGGAATAGAAGGGTAAAGAAAATGTTAATAATCATAGCATTTGATAAAAAGCTTTAAACATATATGTATCACTAAATCCAAAATTCAACTTAAGGAATTTAACTAAGGTAATATGTGCAAAAATTAATCTATATGGAAGGTCACTGTGGTATTTGTAATAGTACAGAAAAGATGAAAACAGTCTAAATATATAGCAAGTGGAATATCAGATAAAAAATGTGGTCATTTAACAGATGCATTCTGGGTGCCCAGCATGCATGAGGTTCTAGAGATACAACCATGAGCAAGATAATGAATCCTCTCATTCTCATGGGAGGACACAGATAATATACAATGAGGAAGAGTTTCAAGTTGTTCCATGAAGGAAATAGGCCGGGTGATAGGTCATAGGATAATTTGTGGGTAAATGTGGGTTGGAAGATTAAATGCAGATAAATACAGTGGTTAAGAAAAGTTTCTTTGAGGAAGTGATATTATGCTGGCATTCAAAATGTGACATAGGGTCAGCCATAAAAAGCATGAAAAGCATTCAAGGGAGGGAGAAAAGGTCTCTCCCAGGAGACAGTGAGGCAGAAAAAAAGGTTCAACATGTTCCAGGAACTGAAGGAGTTTAAAGTGGTGTGAAATGTTGAGGCTGGATAAATGCAGGATGTCATGTGGCTTGCAGTTACAATGCACCGTTCACATGTTATTCCAAGAAACAAAAATTGTCAGCTATTGGACCCCTCAAACCAAATCAGCCAACCTTCTTTTTTTTTAATTATTATTATTAGTTGTTCAAAACATTACAAAGCTCTTGACATATCATATTTCATACATTTGATTCAAGTGGATTATGAACTCTCATTTTTACCCCGTATACAGATTGCAGAATCACATTGGTTACACATCCACTTTTTTACATACTGCCATACTAGTGTATGTTGTATTCTGCTGCCCTTCCTATCCTCTACTATCCCCCCTCCCCTCCTCAGCCAACCTTCTATGCCAAAAAAGATGACTGAGAAGACCGTTAGCGCAAAAATCTTTTTTCCTGCCTTTGGTGACACTCTAGTGATACAAGCATACCTTGGTTATAGAGGCACAATTTACAATAGCCAAGTGATGAAACCAGCCTAGGTGACCCTTAAGAGGTGAATGCATAAAGGAAATGCGGCATATATACACAACAGAGTTTTATTCAATCATAAAAAAGAATAAAATGGATGGAACTGGGGAACATCATGCTAAGCAAAATAAGCTGGACTGAGAAAGTCAAGAGTCATATGTTGTTTCTCATATGTGGAAGTTGGAGAGAGAAAGAGAGAGAGACAAAGAGAAAGAAATGGGAGGATCTCATGGAAACAGAAGGAAAGCCAAAAGGTAGAGGCTGTGGATCAAGGGGAGGGCAAATGGAGATGCTGGGGAATGAAACTGACCAAATTCTGTTATGTACAAATATGTCACAATGAATCCCATTGTTCTATATAATTATGTGCCAATAAAAGTTTTAAAAATTTTTTTCCCATTCTGTCCCCTTGATGTAAGTTTTTAAGCTGCTTGAAGAGCACCCCATTACCTGCTTCCCCTTGATTAGAGTATCTTCTGAGATCCTTGGTGGGGAGAGAGAACTTGAAAATCTGTTACAGCTGGCCCAAAGGGTCCTGTTCACCATGGGAGTCTAATCTTTAGGTATTTTATTGACCCTGAATGTTGAATTGCCATATTCATTTGCTATGACACAGATATTTAGGTCTCTTAGGCTCTGTAGATTATGATTGTAATAATAAAACACTTCTTTGTTCAACACACTCATCCTAAAAATAATTACTGATATAGAGGATATAAAGAATGAAGAAAGGGGCAAAATTGGGGATAACTCCTTAGGTTTTGGTTGAGCAGCAGGGTGAGTGGGGTGCCATTTACAGATGTAGGAGACTGAGGAAAGGGGAGAGAATTCAAGAATTCTGGCTGGCCTTGGGACATGAGATGTCCAAGTCTGAGATGGCTATTAAACCTCAAAATGGTAATTAAGTTGAAAATGGGAGTCAGAAGGACTAGAGAGGGGTCTAGACTGGAATTTGAAAAATAGTAGCTTATAGACAGGTATTAAAACAAAGAGCCACTGGGCATGGTGATGCATGCCTGTAATCCTAGTGGCTCCCTAGGCTGAGGCAGGAGGATCATGAGTTCAATGCCAGCCTCAGCAAAATCGAGACACTAAGCAACTCGGTGAGACCCTGTCTCTAAATAAAATACATAATAGGGCTGGGGATGTGGCTTAGCGGCCCATGCTCCTGAGTTCAATCCCACCCCCCCCCCAACAATAAAATAAAATAAAAAATAAAACAAAGAGCCAGGATGAGACGACCTACCCAAGGAGAGGGAGAATGAAATGTAAAGAAAGTTACATTTGAAAAAGGTAATGAAATGTAAAAAAGAGAAAAGGGCCAAAGATTGATCTCAAGGACCCTGCAAACATGCTGAATTTTGGGTGAAGAGAAAGAGCCTCCAAAGAAATGGCTGAGAAGTGGCCAATGAGTGATTGGAAATTAGGAGATGAAGTACCAAACAAGACACAAGAAGAAATAAAATTGATGCTTATTATTTGAGGATTATGTATTTAGTAGTAGGCATTAAAACTAATTGGTAAGTCCAAAGTTAAAAAAAAAAATTGATCTGCCCAATGCACATCTTCCCAGCTGAGGTCCACAGAGTAATATTCTGCCTTTTTGTTTCAGCTCTATTACTATAAAAAAGTATAATTTTCATGGTCTATTTCTAACAATAAGGATAATTTTCAGGCTTTTCTAATTTTTGTGCTTTTTGTTGGTGATTTTTCCGTTTGTAATGACTCCAAGAATCAGGATGAAGTGCTGTCTAGTGTTCCAAAGTGCAAGAAGTTCGTGAGGTGCCCTGTGGAGAAGGTGTGTTAGATAGGCTTCATCCAGGGATGGGTTGCAGTGCTGTTGACTGTGAGTTCAAGGTCACTGAATCACTAAAGTGTCTTTAAACAAAGACATACATAAAATTAGGTTACTAATTGATTAGTTGATGAAACATATGTGACCAAAGGCTCATAGAACCTAACCTATATTTCTTCAAAGAGTAATAATGTCTAGTATTTGCAAATTCAATGTTCCTAGTGAGTTTGTTAGGACACAACTACTGCAAATAATAAAAATCAACTATATGGGGCTGGGGATGTGGCTCAAGCGTGCGGCCTGGGTTCGATCCTCAGCACCACATACAAACAAAGATGTTGTGTCTGCCAAGAACTAAAAAAGAAATAAATATTAAAAAAATTCTCTCTCTCTCTCTCTCTCTCTCTCTTTAAAAAAAAAAGAATCAACTATAAGTACTTTCTAATAAGAATCACTGTTCAAGGACAGTATAGAGCAGTACAAGTTTAATAAAAAGTGAAGAAGAACATTGGTTTTAAAGTCAAATAAAAAGAAGAAATACAAAATTTGTGTACTGAAAACTGTAATGCATTACTGTGAAAATTTCAAAAGATCTAAATTAAAGAGGAGACACATCCATGTTCATGGATTGGAAAACTGAATATTGTCAAAATGACAATTCTCTGTAAATTGATCTATAAATTCAATGCAATTCTGCAAAGAAAAAAAAAAACCCTAGTAGTTTTTTGTTTGTTTTTTGGTAAACATTGACAAGGTGATTCTAAAAGTTCTGTAGAAATAAAGGTAAGATACCTTTATTCAGAATAGTGAGAATAATTTTCAAAAAGAACAAAGTTGGGAGACTTATACTTTCTGATTTTACTTATTTATTTAAACTGTAAAAGTATGGTAATCAAAATAGTATGGTACTGACATAATGATATACACATTAATAAAGGCAACAGAAATGAGATAATAGAAACTAGCCTTTACATTTATGGACCGTTGATTTTTAGCAAAGGTACCAAGGCAATATGGTAGAGAAGGAATATCTTTTTTAAGAAATGATGCTGAAACAACTGGATAGTCACATGTGAAAAAGATGAAGTTAGACCCTTACCTCACACCTTTCACAAAAATTAACTTGAAATGGATCACAGATGTAAGTATAACTTCTAGAAGAAAGTAATAGAAAATCTTTATGACTTTGGGTTAGGCAAAGCATTTTAAAATCTAAAACCAAATCCATAAAAAGAAAAAACTTGATGAATTAGAATTCATCAAAATTTAAGACTTTTGTGTCCCAAAAGAAACCTTTAAGAAGATGAAAAGCAGTCTTTCAAGATGGTGGACTAGAGGAGGTTGCTTTCCTGGCTACTCTGTGGCATGAAACCAAGAAAGCAGACAGGCAGCCTCTTAGCAAGGTGGGTGAACAACAACAACAACAAAAGCAAGGGAGGCTGGGGATATAGCTCAGTTGGTAGAGTGCTTGCCTCACATGCCCTGGGTTCAATCCCCAACACCACATACTCACACACAGAAAAAAAAATACAAGGAAAGGGACTTTGTTGGAATTTAATACTGGATATTCAAAGCATAATGGGACTCAGGAGGTTGGATATAATAAAATAAGGAAGAAATTCCCAGTAGTACAGCTGCTGCCATGGCCAAGCCAGAAGTATCAGCCAGAGTGATCCCTCTGTGAGCAAAATAGAAGGATAAGGGAACTAAAAGAACATGCATTTTTAGGAGGCCCGAGACATTTCTGGGTTTGGATCCTTTAGAGATCAAGGACATTGTGGAATAAAATGAAAGGCGCCCTGCACAATAGCCTTGTGTGGGAAAGAAGCCACCATCTCTTCAGGCGATACATGGAGGACAAAGGAAGGAACCATTTTGCAGTCATGGTGTGGGGGCCAGAAGCTGAGGGAGCCAATTCCTGGAAAACCTGAGCTTGGCCCAAGATACAGACCCAGTAAACACACTGCACAACATAGGGTATGCTTAAGTGACCAAGAGAAAATCAAACATGGAGAGAGGTTTACATAGGGGAAAACTAGTTGTGGAAAACCACCTGGCTCTACCCTTCCTCATCCACTCTGCCTGCTTGCAGGACTGGCTGGGACAGACTAGTCTGCTGGGAGTTTGGAAGTGTGAGGGCAGGAAAGATTAAATCTGGAGACTGAACCCAAGACTAGGAAGTGGGGGGATGGGTCTCAGGTGACATAGGGGGCTACGAATTGGCTTCTCTACCACAAGAGTGAAACCCAGGGGATCCAGTGTGGACCTCCCCCATGTACAGTCTTCTACTAAGGACTGGCAATCAGTGGGCCCTGGAGGTGTGCTGATTTAAAATCTCCAAACCAATTGGCATTTAGGGAAAAGCCTGGCACCCACCTAAGCCTAAATTCTGCCTCTATAAATTCCACCAGTTCCACCTATGTGATTACCTCTCCCACTCAAGCAATCCAGAGGATGGAGCATCACACTCCAGATACCCCCACCTAAATGTGCTGAGAAGAGAAGCTGAGAATCTTTGGAACTTCAATGGAAAGAATTCTTTAACTTTTCATCAAGATTTCTCTCTCTCTGTCTTTCTCTCTCTCTTTTTGTTTCCCTTCTTTGTTTAATTGTGACCTTAATGGTACATGGACATTTATACATACTCATAGGTTTTCTTCTATTTATAGCATTTTGAAGCCATTTATTTTTCATAGATCAGGTTTTTATAAACTAGGATGTTTGATTTGTATATTTTAATTTTGTTTTGTGTTCTTTCATTTTAATTTAAAAATTTTTTAAATTTTATTTTCTATATATTTTTTCTCTTATCTATTTACCTTGATTCTCTTTCTCTCTTTTCTTCCACTAACAGCCAATCTTTATTGTTCTCTCTTATTATACTCTTCCTTCAGTTTTTTCCCTCCTCTCTTTTCTCCTCCTCCCTTATATTCATCATATCCTATATCACTTCTGTTCTTTTCCTGCCCATGATTTAAAATTGTCAACCCTATTGCAAACTTGCTGTTTTTATTGCAGGTAATAAGTGATCATATCATTTCTGTTTATTGTAATATTTAATAATGTAGATAACATAGTAGAAACTATTTGGTTTAATATGGTATATTTTTTGCATTGGTTGTTATTTTTTTTTTTTATCTGCTCTGAAACAGTGAGGTATTGCAAACTTTAGGGACACTATAAGTCTACAGGGTAGAACTCTCCTGCCTCAGGTCCATATTGTTAGATGGATAGACACACAAACACTATGAAAAATCAAGGGAATAAATTGCCCCAAACAAATCAAATACTCCAATAACATAATTTATTGACACCACAGTGGAAGAAATGTCAGAAAAGGGGTCTAGAATGTACATAATTAAACTGATCCTCAAACTAAAGGATGGTACAAAGAGTAAAATCAAGGAGAGAAAATACAGGAGGTAAAAGATTGCATAAATAAAGAGATAGAGATTCTAAAAAAAGACAAAGCAGAAATCCTTGAAATGAAGGCATCAATACAACAAATTAAAAATTCAATTGAAAGTATCACCAACAGACTAGATGAATTAGAAGATAGTTTTAGGAAATGAAGACAAAATATATGATCTGGAAAACAAATTTGACCATGGAGGAAAGATGTTAAAAGACCATGAACAGAACTTCCAAGAAATATGGGATAACCTGAAAAGACCAAATTTAAGATTTATTGGAATAGATAAAGGCTCCAATATACAAATGAAAGGAATGCATAATCTTTCCAATGAAATAATTTCAACATTTTCCAAACCTAAAGAATGAAATGGAAAATCAAATACAGGACGCTTTCAGGATCTCTAACATACAAAATTACAAAAGACTCACGCCAAGGCACATTATTCTGAAAATGCCTAGCACACAGAATAAGAATAAAATTCTAAAGGCTTCCAGAGGAAAACAAGTAACATTTAGAGAGAGACCAATTTGGATCTCAACTGATTTTTCAACCTAGACACTTCAAGTTAAGAGGTTTTGAAATAATATACACCAAACTCTGCAAGAAAATAGATGCCAATCAAGAATACTATATCCAACAAAATTAAGCTTCAGAATTTATGATGAAATAAAACCTTCCATGATGAAACAATTTAAAAGCTAGAAAATGTTAGACAGCCTGCCCTTAAAATATACTCATAGGCATTTCATGAAGAAGAAATGAAAAATAAAAGTGAAAACCAGCCAAGGGAGGAACTACCCTAAAAGAACAAGAAATTGATGGAGAAACAAATTCAAATTAAAAACCAGAAATAATTAAAAATGACAAGGAGTAAAAGTCATTCCTCAATGAAACATTGAATGTAAATGGCCTAAAGTCATCAATCAAAAGAAAAGACTGGAAGATTGGATTAAAAACAAGACCCAACAATATGCTGTCTCCAAGAGACTCACCTCATAGGCAAAGACATTCACAGACTCAAGATAAAATGATGAATAAAAACATATCTTTCATGTGGATCTTATAAATAAATAGGGATTTAGATCCTCATATCTGTTAAAGTGGACTTCAAGCCAAAGTTAATCAGGAGAGAAAAATTAAGGCCATTTCATTCTGCTTAAGGGAACTCTATATCAAAAAGAAATACCAACCTTAAATATTTATACCCCAAATAATGGAGCATCTATGTACATCAAACAAACCCTTCTCAATTTCAGAAGAAACTGTACTATAGTATAATAATACCGAGTGACATTAACACTACTCTCTCACCACTGGATAGATCCTCCAAACAAAAACTAAATAAAGACACTAAAGAACTAAAAATACAATTAATAATTTAGATTTAAGAGACACATATAGAATATTTCATTCACCAGTGACTGAATACACTTTCTTCTCAGTAGCACATGGATCCTTCTCTAAGATAGACCATAATTTAGGCCACAAAGCAACTCTTAGGAAATAAAAAAAAAAATAGGGATAATACCTTGCATCCTATCATATCACAATGCAATAAAATTAAATACCAATGATAAAATAAAGTTACTCTAATACCTGGAGACTAAATAATACACTATTGAATGATGAATGGACAGTAGAGGGTGGAGGGTGGAGTCAATTTTCCATCAGTCTGCAGCTCACAAACCACGAACAGATGGCCTTGGGGCAAGACCTAGGACCAAAAGTTCAGTCTCCACTGAGCCAGACAGACCCAGCAGTTTAGAGGACCACCAAGGGGTGTGTTGAAAAGAGGAAACTATCCCTGATAGGATTTCTGTGATGCAGATTCAAAATGGAGAGTAACAAAATGGACAGGAAGATACAGACAAAAAAGAGTCACATTTTTCTTAATGGACTCAGTCAGAAGGTGAGGAAGACCTGGAGGAGGGTTTTGCTAAATTATGTCTAGCTGTCCTGGCACACACCATTAAAATTCAGCTGCTCTCCTCTGGGAGAATGGAGTTCAATAATTACTCTGAACTGGCGGTCGCCATGCTAACACCTCTACAATGTGGCCTTAGAAGAGCGCAGGAAGTGGGGGAAGACATTACATATTTTCAGCTTTTTCCAGTCTTTGAGCAGATTAACAAACAAAACCAGCATGTCCACATGCACGCTGAAGTTCCTTTTAAGACTCTAAAGGAGCTCAAAAGCTCTTGCTATACCTATGGTCCAAACTCACCCTTTGTGCAAAGCCTACTTGATTTGTTATGCCATAAGCCTTTACCCCCAAATAACTGGATTTCTATGGCAAAATCTTGCCTTTCCGGGGGTTATTATCTCCCTTGGTGATCTCACTAGACTGATTATTGTACTGAGCAGGTTGAGAGGAACAGAAGGCAAAGCTTTGATGCCCCTTTGGAAATGTTAACGGGAACTGGGGAATTTGCAGACCTATAGAGACAATTAAATTATGATCTAGCCATTTGTAATCAGATCACTGCATGTGCCAAAAGGGCGTGGCATGAGATATCTTCCTGGGATCAATCTAAATTGGATTTAGTCTTAATCTGACTAAATTAAACAGGGATCAGAAGAACAATTCTCTGATTTCGTGGTGTGCCTGTTACCAGGCAGCGAACAGATTCATCAGAAACTCAAAGTCCGCTGGGTTCATAGTCAAACAGCTAGCACTTGAAACCGCCAATAAAGTTTGTCAGGACATCCTCCTCCGACCCCATTGGAAGAAAGGGACAGTTCCTGAATTTATTTGCCTTTGTGTGGATGTTGGTCTAGCACAATTACAAGGTTTTACGCTCGCTGTGGCTTTAAAACAGGTACTCCAGCCCCAATCACAGAGACGTCATTCTCCAGGGCAGTGTTTCAATTGTGGTAGGACTGGGCATTTGGCACAGGACTGCGAATCTCGGCACAATAGGGCAGAGACCTCCTCTGATTTACGCCGCTGGCACTCCCGCACAAAAAGCAGCATGGTAAGGGGAGATGGGAACAGGTATGGTGTTGTTCCACCTCCTTTGGGCCGTGGCCAACCCCAGGCCCTAAAAACCCTGGGGGCTCTGCAGTTTGCAGGGGAAGAGGAGTCAGAGTCACAGGTTCTGATGTCATCACAGGTGGCCATAGCGGATTGTCATTATTACCAGTCACCTCCATCCAGAGGATAGTTTTATGACCAGCCATGGTAGTAAATTTAACACCTGAATGGGACCACAGCAAATTTCTACTGGAATCCATAGGCCATTACCCCCCAGGTACCATATGCCTAATTTTGGGACAAAATAATTTAAAAGAGGGAATTCAGGTAATACCAGGGTTATTGATTCAGATTTTAGAGATTAAAATCACTGTGTAATCAGAAAATGCCATTCAGCTCTCTACCAAAGACGTACTGGCACAGTTAGGACTGTTAGTTCTGTCTTGTTGTTACACAGACAGCCCGCTTTAGACTTCAACTTCTGGGTCCCTGGACTGAGTGTACAGGGCTAAATTAATCTGGCAGGAGTGCCCCTTACTGGAACTTAAAATCAATCTTAAAACATTTCAAGATACTGGGGCAGATAAATCTGTTTTATCTCATATATTTTGGGCAAAAAGCTGGCCTTTACATATTGCTCCTGCCAATTTAGAGGGCATAGAACAGATATTTCAACCTGCTCAGAGTGCCCGGTATGGGGTAGAGATATTTTAAGCAGTTTAGGATTATTATTAGTAACTACAAATTCTCTCATGTTATTTGAAGGACTTAATCAAGGACTTACTCCTAGGGAAATTTACAGAAGGGGTACCTACCTATTAACCAATCTTCCCAACAGAGATTAATTAATGCACTCAACCAAAATTTTTGGTAGGGGCCCTGACTTTTTCCCTGACCCAAAGAAGAGCAGAAAAAATTGATTGGCTCACAGAAGAGCCAATCTGGGTTATTTAGTGGCCTCTAACAGGGGAAAAACTTAAAATAACCCACATGTTAGTTGAGGAACAACTTCAGGCTGGTCATTCAGAGCCTATGCTCAGCCCTTGGAATACACCCGTCTTTGTAATTAAGAAAAAATCTGGTAGTTGGAGATTATTACAAGACCTTAGAGCTATTAATCGTGTTATAGAGCCCATAGAGGAGTGTTACAATCTGGGCATTCTTCTCCTACAGCTATTCCTTTAGATTATTATTTGATAGTAGTAGATTTAAAAGATTCTTTTTTTTCTATACCTTTTCACCCAGATGACTGTAAAAAGTTTGCCTTTAGTGTCCCAGCAATTAATTTTAAAGAATCAGTTAAAAGATATTGCTGGAAAGTGTTGCCTCAGGGAATTTGTAACAGTCCTACCCTATGTGAAAATTTTATGGCACAGGCTATCACGCCTATGAGAGAAAAATTCCCTGATGCATATATTATTCATTTTATGGATAACATACTTTTAGCTCATGCTAATTCAAATGTACTCTTAAAATTTTTTGCCCAATTAGAGACTTCACTCACAGCAATGGGTTTCTGCATTGCACTTGAGAAGGTGCAAGACATCTCCTTTTCAATATCTAGGTTATGTGATTGAAGAACATACAATCTGTCCTCAAAACTTACAAATAAGAATCAAGGAGCTGCACACCCTTAATGATTTTCAAAAATTATTAGGAGATATTAATTGGCTGAGGCCATCTTTAAAGCTAACTACTTCAGATTTAAGTCCTTTATTCCAGATATTACAGGGAGGTCCTTCTCCAACTTCTCATCAGCTCAAAGCAGAAGCAAGAACAGCTATGAGGAAAATTGAAATTGCTATTAAGAATGCTCAGTTTACTAGAATTAATCCAAAAGAGCCTATATATTTATTAATATTTTCAACTGCTTATGCCTCTACAGGGGTTATATGGCAGACATTGGGAGTTATTGAGTGAATTCATTTAGCCTACTCTCCTCAAAAGTCATTAACTTCTTTTCATGATTTTATTGCTCAATTAGCGATAAAAGGCAGAACAAGAATTTTACAGCTATTTGGATCAGTACCTAATATTATAATCATTCCATTTTCTGCTCAACAGAATTATTGGCTTTTTCAAACTTCTAATACTGGGCAAGTAGCTTTTGCTAATTTTCCTGGTCAGACAGTCATTATCATTGTGATAAAATTATTCAATTTGCATTGGTAACTTCATTCATATTTCCAGGATTGTACGTGCACAACCAATAGATGGTGCACTAACAGTATTCACTGATGGCTCATGCTTAGGTACAGCAGGTTTTTATAGTCATGCTCATACATAGATAATACAAACCTCATATGCTTCTGCCCAATTAGCAGAACTTCAAGCTCTCATTTGTGTTTAAGTGATTTTGCAAATGAGCCCATCAATATTTATTCTGACAGCATATATGCAGTTGGAGTTACAAAAAATATTGAAACTTCAATTATTGGGTATACATCATCACAAGAGTTATTCAATTTATTTCATATCCCACAAAGGACAGTACAAATGTGAAAGCACCCATGTTTTATAGGCCACATATGGGCCCATACTAATCTTCTAGGGCCTCTAACATTAGGTAATGATAAGATTGATAAATTGGTTGCTGTTTGTCAGAAAATGTCTTTGTATGACTGTGCACAAGCTTCATATTCTTTGCATCATCAAAATGCTTTTAGTTTACATAAAAAATTTAATATTACTAGAGAATAGGCTCGTCAAATTGTACGTCACTGCCCCCAATGGGTTATACACATTCCATCTTTACCATGGGGTATTCCCTGCAGATTAAAACCAAATCAATTATGGCAAATGGATGTAACTCAGATTCCTCAATTTGGTAAACAATGTTATGTACATGTAAATGTAGATACTTATTCTAGATTTATCTTTGTTATAGCCTGTGCAAAAGAAAATACTCAACATGTTATCTCTCATTGTTTAGCTGCCTTTGCAGTATTAGGATGTCCTTTACAGATTAAAACTGATAATGCACCATCTTATGTAAGCCTTTCTTTTCAAAATTTTGCCAAGAGTTTCATATTGACCATAAGGGTTTCCTTATAACCCTCAAGGTCAAGCCATTGTAGAATGAGCTCATTTATCTATTAAGCTACAATTACAAAAACTAAAAGGGGGAGATAGGACTAGGACTCCCCAAAATAACCTTAATCATGCTCTGTTCATTTTAAATTTTCTAAATTGTGAACTCAGAAGGTTGCACTGCAGCTGAATGACACATGTCTTCCATGGCAACAGGCCCTTTAGGCCGAGTTTGGTGGAAGGACTTGCAGACCTGTCAGTGGAAAGGACCAGATCCAGTGATTATGTGGGGAAGAGGTCATGCTTGTATTTTCCCAGAAGGTGCTTTTCGTCCTATTTTGGTACCTCCATCAGGCATGGAGGACATAGAACCAATATTCAAATGACTGAAGATTGACCCAGAGATGCCAGACCTGACTTCCCTCAAAAAGAGGAACTCTTGAAGGAAGAGAAGAAGAAAGAGGGCTCATAGAGATTGAATGAGGAAGCTACGCTCATGGAAGGATCTGAGGAAATTGATGCTGCAGGCTGCACGAATGATTCAACAGCAAGGAAAAGTTAAATCTCTAACAAGGATGCTTGCTGCAATATTAGCTCTATTGAGCTGTCAGGTAAATGGGAATCAGGGAGAAACTTATTGGACATAAGATCCACCTTTAGTACACTCAGCAGTGTGGACTAGAAAATCTATCCCAGTATTTACTAATGACTTATATCTGATGGGATTATTTACAACACCCACATTACTCCCAATCATGTGACTGGATTTAATTATTCTGGCTATAGTGCTCAATTGTCTTGTGTTAGTCCCACAATAAACAGGCTGGCTGTCTAAAAGTGTCATTTAAGGAAAAGACAGTAGTTGGGAGACCTAGATCAACTAATTGTACAGTTCCTGGTGACTCAAAACCTTATATCAGATCAATTATTAAAATGGGACTTTCTCATAACAAACCAGTCATCTCGGCAGAACCTCCATGAATACTTCATTGTCCTAACCATTCTGCGATAGAAATCGGCACCTTTCCTATGTAGATAGATTGTATAAATACTTTTGCAGTACAACATAAGGTGTCTAGAAATAGTGGGTATATTTTGGATTGGTCTCCTAAAATTGACAAAAGGCAATTGCTCAAGGGTACTGCCATGACTCCCAGAGGATTTGTTAGTAACATCTTGACCTTCAGCGAAGGTGGCATTCAGAAAGATGTTTGGTGCTTAATTGCTGCCTCAGAATTCTTATGTTTTACTGACAAACCTTTACCAGACTTTGTAGACAAAAACTGTAAGAAAGGTTCCTGTTATGGCTTATGGGCCTGTGTTCAATCTCCTTACGTTTTAATTACTGGAAATGTAAAAGTTAAAAGGAAAGATGATAGATACCTTGTAACATGTAATAAATGGAATTTAACTACCTGTATCACTAGATATAATAGAGGGAAAGGAACACTGATTCTTTATCAGCCCTCTTTTGTCTTATTGTCAGCTAATATTTCAGAGCCATGATATGCTGATGCTGGTTTTCAAGTCTTACAACAAATACATGCCCAACTAGTGATACCTAAACGTGCTCTTGGTCTCTTAATAGTGGGAGTTGTTGCCTTAGTTTCCTTTATTGCTTCAATAGTCACAGCTGTATCTCAAAATATTCAACACACAAATTTTCTTAATAATCTGGCTCAGAATACTTTCAAGGCTCTTCATCATCAAATAAATATTGATACGAGGATTGAGATGAAGCTAAATGCCTTAGAGGCTACTGTCATAAATATTGGTAATGAACTTTGGCTGTCTAAAAGTGTCTATAAAATTCAAGGAAAGACTTAAATGTCATGCTAGCTATAAGTATGTGTGTGTTTCTGCTGCCAAATACAATGCTTCCCAATGGGATTGGGAGAAGATTAAAAACCATTTATTGGGTATTTGGCAAAATAATAATAACATCTTGGATCTTTTGGAGCTCCATCATCATATTCAAGATATACAAAAAGTAAGATTGAGTTTTTGGGTCCTACTTCTTTAGCTGATCAAATACTTAAAAAATTGAATGGCTTTAACCCTGGAAACATTCTTAAACATTCTTCATGGTATATCCTTATATTGTTCTCTTTGCTACTAATTCTCTCTTGAATTGTAATTGCAGGATGGCGAGCCTTCAAAACAGTGATTTCGGAACTTGAAATAGTAACCCATCACCTTCTTTTTCAAAGAAAGAAGGGGAAATATGTAGGGAGCCACTCTGAATGACTTGCTCCTTCCATCCTGAAGCAAGAGGCTTTGACCATCGCTACATTTTGTAGTGATCTGGGTGTTGTCCTGGTTCAGGAAGTTGAAGGTGTGTCTTCAGATGTAGGCATGTTGCCCCTTGGGTTGAACTACCCTCACCTGTCCCTTGTAACCTTGCCACTTCTGGCCTTTTTTGGATGGAACTTTCTAAGAACAAGTGTCCCCCCAATAAAAGCCCACTTCTGAATTTGCTTCTTCTCTCTCATCAGGCTCTCATGACTTTGTCTTGCTCTCCCATCTGGGGAGCCTGAGGCCGAGAATGGAGAAGCCATCCTGAAACTTGTTTAGAGGTACAGGGTGTGTCTGTGTTTTATTTGGTGTCTCTGGAAATTCACATGAGCAACCTTAAATTCAGCTGCCCACACAGGTCCGGGGCAGCAAACATGCTCAGTAAAGAAGCATCTTCCTAACCAATGCAATATGGGACAGAGTGAATAAATGTGAATAAAAACAGAATGTCTTTATAAGTTATTTTTATTCAGATTTTACTATTTTTATTCTGGATATAATTTATTATAATAATCTAAATAATTAGTTTCTAAAATTGGTCTGAACAAAACCTTACTCCTTACTTTTTTAACTATTTATTTATAGCATATAGCTTTTCAATTTTTAAATTTATAGAAATCTTTTCAATTTATGTAAATAGCATTTCCTACAAGGCTTTGAAAGAAAATAGTTTTTTTTTTTTTAAAGAAAGTCCTTTATCTTTGAGGACATGATCCTTCAGTTCTAGAAGGCAAAGTTGCTATAAAAATGCAAATTGTCATAACTTTTCTACTGATGACAATTTTCTCAAAGACACATGTGATCTGTATACTTTTCAAATAGAGGAAGAATTATTCACTAATTATGTTATAAATACCAAACAAAAGAGAAGAACTTATTTACTTTAATTGCTATTATATAAAATTAATAATCAGACTAATTTTTTTTACTATGTTTTATTGTAGTGTGGAATAGAGTGGCGGGCAGAGAGGGCATGCAGTATGATATCAACACTCCATTTGGACTTACATAGTCACGTCTTCATTCAGCTTCTCTTGAAACTGAGTACAGTTCTGAGAATTTGCTGTAAAAAAAAGTTTTTTTTTAAATTATAAAAGAAAGTAATTTTCAATTAGCCACACTATTTCATAGGTATTCCTCCAAACTAAACATAGAACTTTCTAGAGAAAATGTACTTCATGCCTAACATAGGCCTAGGATCATCTTATTTTCTATTCTTCAAACTAGTAGTTGAAATAATTATCTCTGCTCTCAAGAAATATTCATGCAATGTGTAAAAATACAAGGAAACACTAACAATGTAGCTCATATTCAGGAAGAATTCTTTAGGACTCCTCTAATCAGGCAACAGTCAGGAAAGCAACAGTAACATAACTCCCTATTCCTACTTGAGATCATACATTTAGAATTCAGTGTGATACACCCCAAATGATTTAGAAAGTTCAAGAAAAGCCAGAACTCATGTGGAAGTTCTAGAACTAGTAGTCATGGAAAATCCTGAAAGGAAACTCACTGAAATATGTGGGGTTACAACTAGGATAGTCACATAATAAACCCATGTTTCAAATAATCCTTCGGTTACAAGTCTTTCATGTAAATTTTTAGTAAAACATAGTTCTAGTAAAATATTCTAGTAGAAAATACTTCATATATATTGTAAAAAATTCGTTGTACAATAATGTTATACCATGGTCCTGACTTTACCAACAACACAAATGTGGTCAATATTCACTGCCATAATTTTAGTGTTTAAAACTCTATAATCAACATTATAAAGGCATCATGACTTTTCATATCTTATATAGTCATAACACTATTCCCTAAAATAATGTCTATGAATTTATTTATATGGAAATTATTATTTCTCCCTTATTCTGTTTGTGGAATTGTGGGAAGAAAAATTTTTGAAGCAGGCTTTTCAAAAATAATAGAATTGACATGGTAGAAGTGAAGATTTTAAAACCTAGTAAAAAATGTTAATGAGATTTAACTGAGCTAATGAATAGAATAAACATTATTTCTAAGATGGTATCACAATGACATCAAAATAACAAAATCTAATTTTGGATACTGTATTAATAGAGATAATATGTAAAGAAATTCAGCTCTGGCACCAAAATGAACACCCAGTGAATGATGGTTATTATACACGTTTCATTTATAGGAGAAAATAATCATATTATTGTCCTAGGAAATCAATGTTAATAAATAATAAAGTTATTATTAAAGGGTTTAATAATCTGTTATAATATACCAATAATATCACAAATGTATATAAATCCTTATCAAAACTGCTTTTATGATTATCATATTTGCTAAAATTCACCGAAGCAATATCAGTCAGGATGCATTGCCAGTTGCTGTACAAGGCTTGTAAGGCAATCAATTATAGAATACCTCTAACAAAAGGAGCACCCTCAAGCGACTGCCCTCTGTTGCTAGGTTTACCACTCACTCATTCATATAGTTGGCAATCAATACATTTTTCTTAGTGAACTGTTGGGTCCTTCCAAATGACAATTAACTTAGCTTAAATTATTAAAATATAAAATTTTAATTTCACTTATATCCTCAGTTTTACTTATATTATTAAAATCTTTTAACAATTAGGCAGGCAACTATCACCTGGATGGATATAGAGATGGAAGCAGTGGATGTATTTCATTCAAATAAAAGTGGACACTTGAAAGATTATTAACGTTTAGGTGGGAAACAAAAAGGCTTAAATTAGTATTGAAAGTCAAATAGGGCACTGACAAAAGTACACAAAGCTAGACCAGTATCTACAAGACATTTAGGTTTTAATGAGTTACTTGCCCCAGTTTTTAAAAAATAGCTATAAGGATACTTCCTAGTGTGCAGTTTGGGGACAAATATGTAAGTAAATCAGGGAATTACTTATATTTATAATATATACTTGATAAAAGAAACTGTATATAGGAGAATCACTAGAATTTTCATTTTAAGGAATAATGTGACCTTGAAGGACATGGCTGTGAAATAGGACACTAGAAAGGATGCATGAAAGATGCCTGCAAGCACAGGAAATAGGAGCAAATGTCTACGGGTGATATGAAAATAGTTTTGCACACTCAATTGCTAAATTTCCCTCCATATCTTTTATCAAGATTTTGGTCTATAGTACTGTAAGTTTTTGCATGTTCCTTGCTGCTTCTTGTCTGAATTATGTCCTATAGTGCCACGCAAGTCCATGTCTATTGAAGAACTCCAAGTAGCCAGAAAGATTTAGCCATTCTTACTTTCTTGATTTCTTCTTTTTACTGATAAGTGAAATGGAATGGTCCAAACTTTTGATTAAAACCTGGTATAATCACCACTTCTGATAGAGCGATATTTGAATTTTCAGAGAAACAAGCCTAACCATAGTGGGTTTCAGAGGATTCTTGCACACCATCAGCAAGCCTTTGGACTTGACCTGTGGCACTAGTTCTCTCCTGGGGCTCAGACTGGCCAGCATCTGGCATATTTTAGACTTGCCTAACTCCATAATCATGTAAGTAAATTTCTTAAAATCACTCTCTCTTTACACACACACACACACACACACACACGCATACAGAAGGATTCCTACAAATATGAGTAATATTTAAAATGCCTATAAATGAGTAAAATGAGACCTTTTTTGTATACTCAATTGGTAGGTTTCCCCCTTATCTTTATTGAGGATATTTTTGTCTCTTGAACTATTATTTTCTGCATATTCTTTGATGTTTCCTTGTTGAAGTGTGCTCTACAGTGCCAAGCTTGTCTATGTCTATTAAAGTACTCCAAGTAGCTACATATGTATACATATACACACAGGCCTATCTCTCTCTCTTTGTATACATATACATACACACAGAGATGCATCTACACACATGCACACTTATTGATTGTGTTTCTCTGGAGAACTTAGCAAGAACTATTAGATTCTTTAGTATCTAGCGATATAGAAGAATAAATGATTTAAGTACATATTATACAGTTATTGTTTACAATGCAATAATCTGCACTATGAGCTTAATTCCTGTTTTATTTATTAAATGATTTTGGGTCCCCAGGAATCCAGAAAAATAAATCTTGTACTCACTTGTGTTGGTTTGGACTAGACATTCACTAGTAAGGTGATCACTCACTTCTCCTAAAACCAGAGACATTAAAGGAAGACAGGCTCCATTTACCAGTGATGCCAATATTCCCAGGACCATGAGCACGATGTCCAGTCCATCAGCAAAGCGGAACTGAGGAAAACAAGGCAAGGTACTGTGATTGCTGTAAAACAAACGTCACAACCCAGAGCTTTTGCCATCAAGTAAATGCAACTTTACAAATTGATTGAAATTAAAAAGTTATAAAATCAGGGATATGCATTTATATATAAACCAAACCAAACCAAACCAAACCAAAACCAAAGTCCAATATTAAGACTTTACAATAGATTTTGAGGAACTCTTTGAAAAAAAAATACAGCATTTAAATCTGTATAAACTGTAGATGATTGCATAAGTCCGATCAGATGTGGGCATGAATCAGAAGCTTTTTTCTACTTAGTTAATATTGGGATAGGTTAAGATATTTTCAAAGACTGCAGTGATAATATTTTAGTTTATGAAAAATTAACTGGGGAATTTCTAATTCCCTAGGCTCATCAGGATGACAGCATTGTCACCACTATATGCAGTAAACAGAAACCAATTAGTTAAAATGTAAGAAATTATATTTCTAACTTTTTTGAGTTCCTCGGATTCATTGTAACCAGAACAGTGTCTAACCTGTGAGTAAGGATCTATAATAATTTGCATGACTAGAATTAAAAAGAAATGCTTGAAAGCTTAGCTAAGTATTCAATGCATTATATTCTATTCTGTACTGGTTCTTACAACACCATTCCAAAACCAAACTGGGAACAAAATTTGGAAACATGGATTATTTATCTTAGTGAGAGATCAAAAAGAATATAAAAAAGCATAGTAGTGTAATTATACTAGAACAACAAGAAGAGGAACTTAGTTCTTATTTTGGGTGGAGTTGAGAAAATGTTATGTTTTTCTACTCATTCATGCAATAGTTAATCAGGATTTATGAGTAGCTTCTGCAGCATTTTATTCAGTATTACCTATGATAACAGGATATTGCTCCCTTGCTGTCCCCCAGAATAGCATTCTATCTCCTTGATAAAAGTTATCATATTCTGCTACTTCCCATATTTAAAAAAAATTAACTTTTCAAAAACAATTGTTTCCTATATATTTCTAATAACATTGACAGCGAGGCCTAGAGATGAGAGTTGGTAAAGGGAATGTCTGAGAATGTATGCATGAAAATGTTCCTTGCACATATTCCAAAGAAATGTGCAGACACATTTTCTTTTATGTAAGCTTTATGAAATACTAAGATAATTATTTTTTATTTAAAAAAGATTTATAACACTTTTTGAGATGATAACTGTAACTCACATTATCAAAGTGGGATTATTGGGAAATATTTAAATGTAAATAAATTAAAAGTCTCTCATAATCCTTCATCTTCATAAATGTGTAGATATTGTGCTATTTTTTCTTATCCTTTAATGTGGGACTTTATATTTGTTTATATTTTTCTTATTGGAATTAACACTCTGATAAATTCCTCTTTAAACTCTTCTTTCCCCTAACCAATGGATGTAAACCACCAGATATAATCCTTCTCTGCACCACTGACAGTTCCCTAAAATGTTCTGATATGTGCACTTTCTACTTGATATCACTTACTATCTCAATAGCTCCAACAGCTTGCTTTCTTGTTTTAGGAAGTTGTTCTTGTAGTGTTCTAGAAAATGGAAAAGTTACAGTATAAACATAATTTGCAAAATTTTCTAATTAGCATTTTGCTAAATGTCAAATATTGCCCTTGGTAGTAACTTTAGACACTTACAAACACCGAAGTTTCAAAACCAAATTTAACAATAGACAGTACAAAGATTTCTTGAAAAGGCACTGGGAAAGGAAGTCGTCACTGGCTGTTTCTAACTTTGTTAACTTTGTTAACTAAGTAGAAATAAAGACAAATAAAGACGTGCATCTGAAGTAAAATTGTTTAAAAACTGTGACAGAAACTATATAACAGAAGTTTTAGCTTTTTCACTGCTGTGACTAAAAGATTAGACCAGAACAACTGTAGAGGAGAAAACGTTTATTTGAGGGCTCACAGTTCAGAGGTCTTAGTCCACAGAAGGCTGGCTCCATTCTTCAGGGCTCGAGGTGAGGCAAGACATCATGGAGGAGCAGTGTAGCAGAGGAAAGCAGCTCACGTATGATCCAGAAGCAGAGAGAGAGATACTCCACTGGCCAGATACAAGTATCTACCTAAAGCCACGCCCCTGTTCCCATCTCCTCCAGCCACACCTATCACTCCAGTCACCAGTCAGTTAATCCCCATCAGGAAATTAGATCACTGATTGGGTTAAGACTCTTGCAACCCAATCTTTGTCCTCTGAACTTTCTTGCACTGTCTCACATATTAGGTTTTGGGGGACACCACACATCCAAACCATAACAACAGACTTTATCTACTTAATCACTTTAAAGTGTACAACCAGGGCACTGAATATGTTCACATTGTTGTATTATCATTTTCATCCACAACACTTTTTTCCTTTTGCAAAACTGAAACCCTATATCCATTAAGCTACTCTGTATTGTCCCCTTCCCCAGCCCTTGGCAGCCACCATTCTACTTTCTGTCTCCATGAACCTGACTATGATAGGTATCTCATATAAGTGGAATCATGCAATAGTTTTCCTTTTGCAACTGGCTTAATGTTTTCAAGGATCATTCTTGAATTATTCACTTAACAAATTGTCTGCAATTTTCATTCATATTGTAGCATGTTGAAATTTCCCTGTTCTCAAGGCTGAATACTATTCCATTGCATGTACAATGCCACATTTTGTTGATCCATTCATCAATTGATGGACACTAGGATTTCTTCCATATTTTGGCCACTGCTAATAATGCTGATATGAATATAGGCATGCAAATATTTCTTTGACTCCTTGCTTTCAATTCTTTCTTTTAAATATTTTTTTAGTTGCAAATGGACACAATACTTTTATTTTATTTGTTTATATTTATATGGTGCTGGGGATCAAACGCAGTGCCTCATGCATGTTAGGCAAGCACTGTACCACTGAGTCACAACCCCAGCCCTGCTTTCAAGTCTTTTGAGTATATACCCAGAAGCAGAATTGTGAAACCTTTTGGTATTTCTATTATTTTTTGAGGAACCACCATACTTTTCCACAGCATCTGCTTCATTTAACATTCCTACCAACAATGCTTAAGAATTCCAGTTTTTCAACATCCTCACCAACACTTGTTCTTTTCTTTCTTTTTGGATTGTAGTCATCCCCTCTTTAGTCTTTTTCTGTCATTCAAATGAAATCAGGCATGTACTTCCCCAATTCTTCGTGGTAACTAGCAAAATTATCCACTTTCCAGTCTAGTTTTCTTTGTGAACGCAGATGTTGCAGTTGTGTTCCCATTTATCTATTAGCTTTTTGGGGAGGTGGGGGTAGGAGTCCACCACTGTATCTAAATAAATATAATGAAGTTGCTAGTAGACCATTTTTAAAATGAGAAAACTGAGTCACAGAGTAAACCTCCCAAGTCTACAAAGTGTGATTAAACTTAGGTCTGAATCCACAGCTTGAACTTCCTTCATCTATCTATCTATCTATCTATCTATCTATCTATCTATCTTTTATTTGTTTATTTTTTGGTACTAGGGATTGAACCCAGGGGTGATAAACCACCCAACCACATCTCCAGTCCTTTTTAAATTTTTATT
Source organism: Marmota monax (assembly GCF_021218885.2). Classification (NCBI taxonomy): domain Eukaryota; kingdom Metazoa; phylum Chordata; class Mammalia; order Rodentia; family Sciuridae; genus Marmota; species Marmota monax. The sequence goes on along the minus strand of NW_026693933.1, from coordinate 6,678,534 downwards.
TTTTGAGACAGGTTCTTGCTAAGGTGCTGAGACTAGTCTTGAACTTACAATCTTACTACCTTAGCCTGGAGTTGCAGGGATACAGGCCTGTGCCAACCTGCCCAGCCCGAGTTTAAACTTTTAACTACAGAGTTATAATGCTGCTTGTGAAATACATACTGATGATGTAATTTCAGTCCAAAAATAATGTTCAAATGTACAAATGAATTCTAAAATAAATTTGTCTTCTCATCTCTCCCTCATCACTTTAGGGCATAGAATTTTGAGAATCTGCTTTGAAATTATGAGGAAATTGTGCTTAGGCTGTATGGCTAAAGTTATGAGAAAGTTTAGTTTACCTTGGGAAAATAATAACAGCAACATAACCAAAATTGAAGCAGTACAGGGTGTAAAACGTAGCTCTTTTATGTTCATATGTTCCCAATATTTGATTTTTTTAATATAGTCACAGGTGCAGCCACTGTGGGAAATAGTTTGGAGATTCCTTAAAAAACTAGAAATAGAATTATATGATCTAGCAATCCCTCTACTAGTTATATATGCAAAGGAATTGAAATCAATACTTTGATGAATTGTTTGCATTTTCATGTTTATTTCAGCATTACTCATAATAGCCAAGATAGGGGGACATCCTAAGTGCCCAATAATGGATGAATTGATGATGTGATATAAATATACAATGGGATACTATTCAGCCTTTTAAAAAAAGAAAACTATGCCAACTGGAAACAAAAAACAAATAAAAAAAAACAATGCACCAAAAGACAAATATTATATGATCTCACTTCTTTTCAAATCTTAGAAGTTAAACTCTCAGGAGTATAGAGTAGAAAAAAGGCCATTACCAGAGGCTGAGGGGGTGGGTGATTTGGGGAAAGAGAGATGCTGAACAAAAGGAGCATATTTTCAGTTAGGTAGGAGGAGTAAGTTTCAATGTCCTTTTGCACAGCATATTGACTGTAATTAATAATATTATATACTTCAAAATTGCTAAAACATAGGATTTTATACTTTGTCACCACAATGAAATGATAAGAATGTGAAGTGACAGATAAGTTAATTAGCCTGATTTACTAATTCCACAATGTACACATGTATCAAGCATCACACTGTACCTCATAAATATACACAATTATTAGCCAATTCAAAATAAAGTAATAAAACAAGAAATCCCTATGAAACAACAACAACAATTCCAAAGAGAAATTTTCTTTATTTTCAAGAGTTTTCTGAAGGCAAGATTGCGGATTAGTGGGAAGTGGCTTTTCTCACCACTGGGTGACTAGGGACGCAAACAGCAAGAAAACTACTTCTCTGGAAGGTGAGTGAAAAAAGAAAAAAACAAAACACTCCATTGATCCATTGATACTCAATACTGGACAGAGAGCCTTGGATACTGGGAAATTTGGGGTATATCAGACTAAGGTTATAGGAATAGAATTGGAGCTGAGCTCCAGGTGGGAGCAGAGAAAATACACAAAGTCAGAAAAGATCAAAAAGTGGTGGGAAGATCTTGGTATGGGGAATCTCAGGACTGAAGGGGCAGCCTGGCCTGGGCCAACCCAGAAGCTATTTGGTCCAATAAACTGGTGCATGAAAATCATGGTCTGCCAGCTGGGTACAGGGAGCCCAGGGTGGAAACATTTTAATACCTCCATGAGACTGGGAACTCAGACTGGGAACTGAGATCCTTGAGTTCAGGAATAAAACCAATACATGACCAGCAGACCCCAACTGTGAGATTTAAAGTAAACCAAGCACATCAGGAGAATCTCGGGCACAGAGAATTTCTGGCATGGGGAGACCATTTTGCCTGAGGGAAATACAGATCAGAGAGGCCTGAGAAAGCTGGCTCCTCCCCTCCCCTGCTCCACTGAACAAGGGCAGGGAGAAACTGAACAGAGTGGAGGGCCTGAGCTCAGAGCTGGGAAAGAGTCCTTCAGAAGCCAAACAAAGGCAGTATCCCTGAACAACAGAACCAGTGAAGGGCCCACTCCCACTTCCCACAAGTGGTGCCCTAAGGAGAGGAGTGAGGTACAATCCTAAAGTGCTTGATTCATCAGTGGCTAAAAACTCCCCACATAATAAAACACCTGAGGCAATACCAGACTGAACACTGGCCACTGGGAGCTTCACTTGCAGGAATTCATCTCACAGAACACAAAGGCAGCTACACCCAGAAAGTGAAGCCTAAAGCATCTTCCACAGCCCCTCACACAATCCCAGTGAGAAGAAAAGTTGAGAAACAGAAAGACAGTTTGGCACAGACAGTGGGCAAATATTCTCATTGACTATTCTGTTTTTGTTTTGGTTTTGAATGTCTAATGACTGATCCATGATGGACTTTTGTACGCAGACACATTTGTTTCTGCTTTATCGGTTTTAGCATTTCTTGAAGGTAGCTGTTTTTTGTGCTCTGTGTTTTGAGGATTAGAATTTTTGATTAGTATATTTTGGATTGATTTTCTGTTGTCTCTTTCACAACTCTGTTTTCCTTTGTTTCTATTTCTCTTTGTTTCTAACAGCTAAACCTATTGTGTGCTTGTCTCTCTCTCTTCCTCTCTTTGTCTCTCTCTCTTCTTCTAACTCCTTTACTTCCATTTTTTTTGTTCTCTCCCCTTATAAACATATCCTACATTGCCTCTGCATTTGTCCTATTCACTTATTGAATCTACAAACCCATTTTTACTACCTCATCTCTTCTTTTCTTTTAAAAGAATTCTATTTTAACTGGATACTTATTCATATATCATTATTTTTTTTCATTTTTACCATTTTATTTCAAGATGGTTTTTTTTTTTGGATCGATACTTTGAAGACTAAGGTGTTTGATTAGTATATATTGGTTACATTCTTGTATCTTTTATTTCTTTTTGTAGTTATTTTTAATATTTTTTCACTTTTTATTTTATATATGTTTCTCTCTCACTTCTCAGTTTCCCTCAGCTCTTTCTCTTTTCTGCTAACATCCACTCTCTATTGTTCTTATACTCTTCCTTTAATTTTTTATTTCTTTTTTTCTCTTCCTCCCTCACAATCATCACACCCTATGTCACTTCTGTTCAATCCCTGGTCACCAACTGAAATTGTAAAACCTTTTGTAAATTTATTGTTTTTACTGTGGACAATAGCTGGTCATATAATTTTTGGTTATTGTGACAATAAACATTGTAGATTTCATAGCAAGGGCTATTTGGTCTAATGATATAAGTTGTTTGCATCAGTTGTTGTTATTATCTGTCTCCCCCTAAACTTTGTAAGGTACGAGAAATCTTTAGGGACACTATAAGTCAACAGTGTAGAAACTCTACTGCCTCAAAACCAACTCTTAGATGTGTAGACACATAAACAACATGAAAAAGCAAGGGAACAATCCATCCCAAAGAAACCAAAGTACATCAAAAAGAGAATCCATAATACCACCGTGAAAGAAGTGTCAGAGAAGTTTAAAAAGTTCACAGTTAAACTAATCTGTTAGGTAAAGGATAATGTAAGGAGTGAAATCAAAGAGAAAACACAGGAAGTGAAATACCACCTCAATAAAGAGAGAGTCTGAAAAAAAATGAGCAAAAATCCTTGAAATGAAGAAATCCATAAATCAAATTTAAAAATTATTGGGAAGTATCACAAAGCAGACTAGACCAGTGGGATGGCAGAGTTTCAGACAATTAAGACAAAATACATAATCTTCAAAATAAAGTTGACTATGGAGAAAAGATGTTAAGAGACCATGAACAGAAACTTCTAAGAAATACAGGATAACATGAAAAGATCAAACTTAAGATTTATTGGGATAGATAAAGGTTCAGAATACCAAACAAAGGAATGCATATTTTTTTTTAATTTTTATTGTTGGTTGTTCAAAACATTACATAGTTCTTGATATATCATATTTCACACTTTGATTCAAGTGGGTTATGAACTCCCATTTTTACCCCGTATACAGATTGCAGAATCGCATCAGTTACACATCCATTGATTTACACATTGCCATACTAGTGTCTGTTGTATTCTGCTGCCTTTCCTATCCTCTACTATCCCCCCTTCCCTCCCCTCCCCTCCCCTCTTCTCTCTCTACCCCCTCTACTGTAATTCATTTCTCCCCCTTGTATTTTTTTCCCCTTTCCCCTCACTTCCTCTTGTATGTAATTTTGTATAACCCTGAGGGTCTCCTTCATATTTTTTTAATGAAATAATATCTAAAAATTTTCCGTATCTTAAGAATGAAATGGAAAATCAAATACAAGAAGCATATAGGACTCAAATATACAAAATATCAATAGACACACACCAAGGCACATGATGATGAAAATGCCTAACATACAGAATAAGTTTAGAATCTAAAGGCTGCCAAAAAAAAAAAAAAAAAAAAATCAAAAAGCCACATTTAGAGGGAAACCAACTTGGATCTCAGTTGATTTTTCAACCCAGACCCTTCAAGCTATGAGGTTTTGGCATAATACATACCAAACTGTGCAGGAAAATGAATGCCAACCAAGAATACTACACACAGCAAAATTAAGCTTCAGAATTGATGATGAAATAAAAACCTTCCATAATAAACAAAAGTTAAAAGAATTCACAACGAGAAGATCTGCACTACAAAAATTTATCAACAAAGTATTTCATGAAAAAGAAATAAAAAATAAAACTGAAAACCAGCAAATGGAGGAACTACACTAAGAGAATAGTCAATCAAAAGGGAAACTAATTTAAATTAAAAACCAGGAATAATTCAAAATGACAGGGAATTATAAACATTGTATGTAAATGGCTTAGACTCTTCAACTAAAAGACATAGACTGGCAGATTGAATTTAAAAACAAAAACCAAAATATGCTGTCTCCAGGAGACTCACCTCTTAGATAAATACATTCACAGACTGAAGGATGTGAAAAAAACTTACCATTCACATGGATCTCAAAAACAAACAGGGATTTATATCCTCATATCTGATAAAGTGGACTTCAAGTTCAAATTAATCAGAAGGTACAAAGAAGGTCATTTCATACTGCTTAAGGGAACTATATATCAGCAAGACATAACAATCTTAAATATTTATGCCCCAAACAATGAAGCTGAGTTCTACCAGGTACAGGCATGAAATAAACTCTTTACAATCTCAAGAATCAAGTAGATCACAACAATAATACTTGGTGACTTCAACACACCTCTCTTACCAATTGATAGATCTTCAAAACAATAACTAAATATAGAAGCTCTAGAACTAAAAATACAATTAATAATTTAGACTTAGCAGACATGTTTAGAATATTTCATCCAGTGACCAAATACACTTTTTTCTTAGCAACACATGGATCAATCTCTAAAATAGACCATATCTTAGGCCACAAAGCAACTGTTAGCAAATACAAAAAAAAATAGAGATAATATATTGATTTTATCATATCATAATTGAATGAAATTAGAAATTAATAATAAAATAAAAATAAAAAGTAGAAGCCACACTAACACATGAAGACTAAATAATACACCATTGCCATTGAATGACTGATGAAGAGCTGAAGAAATAGGGGTGAAATTAAAAAAAAAAACACAATCTTGGAGGTAAATGAGAGTAGCAATACAACATATCAAATCTCTCTAAGAAACTATGAAGGAGGTTCTAAGAGGAAAGTTCATTGCATTGAGATCACTCATTGAAAAAATAGAAAGTCACCAAGTAAACTTTTATATCTCAAAGCCCTGGAAAAAGAAGAACAAATCAACACCAAAAGCAATAGAATATAGAAAATAATTAAAATCAGAGCTGAAATCAATGAAATTAAAACAAAAGAAAAAAATTTTAAAAATCAACAAAAGAAAAATTGGTTTTCTGAAAAAAATCAATAAAACAGATAAACATTTAGCCAAGCTAACAAAGAGAGAGACAAAACTCAAATAACTAAAATGTGTAATGAAAATGGAAATACTACAATGGATAGTTGTAAAATTCAGACAAAATAAAAACCTGTTTTGAAAATTTATATTCTAAAAAAATAGAAAATCTTGAACACATTGACAAATTTCTAGAGACATGTGACCTGCCCAAATTGAATTAGGAAGACATAAAAAATTTATGCAGATCAATTTTAAACAATGAAATTGAAGATGCCATCAAAATCCTACCAAGAAAAAGAAGCCCAAGATGAGATAAATTCTCATCTGAGTTTTACCAGACCTTCAAAAAAAGAATTAACACCAATATGCCTCAAATTATTTCATGAAATAGTAAAAGAATAGAACCCTTCATTCTATGAAGCTAGTATCACCCTGATACCAAAACTAGACAAAGACACATCAAGGAAAGAAAATTTCAGACCAATATTCCTGATGAGCATTCTTAATTAAATACTGGCAAATCACATATGAAAACATTAAAAAGTGCAGCAAGATCAAGTAAGGTTCTTCCCAGGGATGCAAGATTTGTTCAACATAAGGAAATAAACATAAACATCAATAGACTTAAAGACAAGAATCACATGATTATGTCAATAGATGCAGAAAAAGCATTTAACAAAATACAGCATCCATTCATATTTAAAACACTAGAAAAACTAGGAGTAATAGGAACATACTTCAACATTATAAAAGCTATATATGATAACTCTAAGGCCAACATCACTCTAAATGTAGAAAAATTGAAAGCATTCCCTCTAAAAACATGAGTAAATCAGGGATGATCTCTTTTACCACTTCTATTCACCATAATCCTTGAAACTCTAGCAAAAGCAATTAGGAAAAAAATTACAGGAATATGAATAGGAAAAAAAAGAGCTCAAACTGTCCCTATTTGCCAATGACAAGATTCTACATTTAGAAGACCATAACAACTCTACCAGAAATATTCTAGGACTCATAAATGAATTCAGGAAAGTATCAGGGTATAAAATCAACAACCATAAATCAGTTGCATTCCTATACACCAATGACAAGTCATCTAAAAGAGAAATCAGGATAACTATCCCATTCACAATATCCTTAAAAAAAGCAAAACAATACTGGGGAATCAATCTAACAAAAGAGGCAAAAGAACTTTACAAGAAAAACTACAAACTACTAAAGAAAGCAATTAAAGAAGACCTCAGAAAATGAAATGATCTAGCACATTCTTGAATAGGCAGAATTAATATTGTCAAAAATGGCCATACTACCAAAAGCACTACATAGATTTAATGCAACTCCTGTTAAAATTCCAATGATATTCTTCATGGAAATAGAAAAAGCAGTCATGAAATTCATTTGGAAAAACAAGAGACCCAGAATAGCCAAAGCCATCCTTAGGGAGAAAATTGAAGCAGGAGGCATCACAACAGCAGATATTAAATTAAGTATAGAGCTATGGTAACTATAGTAACAAAAATGACATGGTATTGGCACAAACACAGATATGAAGACCAATGGAACAGTATAGAAGACACAGAGACACACCCACATAAATACAGTTATCCCATATGAGATAAAGACATCATAAACATATGTGGGAGAATAGGTAGCCTCTTCAACAAATGGTACTGGGAAAACTGGAAATCCATACATCATAGAATGAATTTGAACCCCTATCTCTCATCCTGCTCAAAACTCAACTCAAAGTGGATCAAGGACCTAGGCATTAGACCAGAGACCCTGCATTTACTGAAAGAAAAAAATATACCCAACCTTTCATCATGTCAGTTTAGAAAACAACTTCCTCAAAGAGACTCCTAAAGCACAAGAAGAAATATCAAGAATGAATAAATGGGATGGTAGCCAGTTAAAAAGCTCCTTCTCAGCAAAGGAAACAATCAAGAATGTGAACAGAGAGCCTATGGAATGGGAGAAAATCTTTACTACCTGCACCTCAGGTAAAGCATTAATGTCCAGGATATATAAAGAACTCAAAAATTTAACACCAAAAGAACAAACAAAACAATCAATAAATGGGCACAATAACTGAACAGACACTTCACAGAAGAAGAAATACAGTCAATCAACAAATATATGAAAAAATGTTCAACATCTCTAGCAATTAGAGAAATGCAAATCAAAACTACTCTAAGATTTTATCTCATTCCAGTCAGAATGACACTCTGCGTTTAATAGAAGAAAAAGTAGGCCCTAATCTCCATCACGTGGGGCTAGGCCCCAACTTCCTTAATAAAATACCTATAGCACAAAAATTAATACCAAGAATCAACAAATGGGATGGTTCCAAACTAAAAATTTTTTTTCAGCAAAAGAAATAATATGTGAGGTGAATAGGGAGCCTACATCCTGGGAACAAATTTTTACCCCTCACACATCAGATAGAGCTCTAATCTCTAGGGTATATAAAGAGCTCAACAAGATAAGCACCAAAAAAAAAAAAAACCCAAATAATCCAATCAATAAATGGGACAAAGACCTGAACAGACACTTCTCAGGAGAGGATGTACAATCAATCAATCAACAAATATACGAAAAAATGCTCTTCATCTCTAGCAATCAGAGAAATGCAAATTAAAACTATGCTAAGATACTATCTCACTCCAGTAAGAGTGGCAGCCATTATGAAGACAAACAACAAGCGCTGGCAAGGATGTGGGGAAAATGGTACACTCGTACATTGCAGCCAATTTGGAAAGCAGTATGGAGATTCCTTGGAAAGCTGGGAATGAAGCCACCATGACCCAGCTATTCCCCTTCTCGGACTATACCCAAAGGACCTAAAACTAGCATACTACAGGGACACAGCCATATCAATGTTTCTAGCAGCACAATTCACAATAGCTAAACTGTGGAGCCAACCTAGATGTCCTTCAGTGAATGAATGGATTAAAAAAATGTGGCATTTGTACACAATGGAATATTACTCAGCAATAAAAAAGAATAAGATAATGGCATTTGCAGGGAAATGGATGGCATTAGAGCAGATTATGCTAAGTTAGCCAATCCTCCCCCCCCCCAAAAAAAAACCCAAATGCCAAATGAGATAAGGGGGGGGCGACTCAAAATGGGGTTGGGAGGGAGAGCAGGAGAGAAAGATTACCTCTAGATAAGGAATAGGGGTGGGAGGGAAAGTGAGGGAGAAGGGGAATAGCATGGATGGTGGAAGGAGACTCTCATCATTATACAAAATACATGTATGAAGATGTGAATTTGGTGTCAACATACCTTATATACAATCAAAGATATGATACATTGTGGTATAAAGGTGTATTAAGAATTTTAATGCAAAAATATTATAATAATAAGAGAGCTCATGTATAATGGCATAATTTGGTGAGAACATACTTTATATACAGAGTTACGAAAAATGGTGTTGTGAATGGATAATTATGATTGTAATGCAGTCCACTATTGTCTTGTATGTAAGAAATGAAAATAAAAATATAAACAAATGAGGGAGCTCTAAAAAAATAATATAAGCAACAATAATGTTGGGAAGGATGTGGGGAAAAAGGCAAACTCATACATTGATGGTGGGATTGCAAATTGGTGCCACCACTATGGAAACCAGTATGGAGATTCCTTAGAAAACTTCGATTAGCACCATCATTTGATCCAGTTATCCCTCTCCTTGGCTTATACCCAAAGGACTTAAAAGCAGCATATAGTGTTGCAGCCACATCAATGTTCATAGTAGCTCAATTCACAATAGCCAAGGTGTAGAACCAACATAGGTATCTTTCAACTGATGAACAGATAAAGAAAATGTGACATATATACACAATGCAATATTACTCAGCCTTAAAGAAGAATAAAATTATGGCATGTGCTGGTGAATGAATGAAACTGGAGAATATTGTGCTAAGTGAAATAAGCCAGTCCCAATAAATTATATCTTTCTGATTTGTGAAATCTAACCCACAACAAAGGAAGGTGAGGAGGGGAAGAATAGAAGTCCACTGAATTACACAAAGGGGAGTGAAGGGAAGGGAGGGGGAGATGGGTATAGGAAAGACTATAGAATTAATTGGACATAACTTTTCTATTCTTGTATATGATACATGATCAGGTAACTCCACATGATGTATAACCACAAGAATAGGTTCCTAATTAGAACAAGTTACACACCATGTTGTACAACATGCCAAAATACACTATACTGTCATGAATATATAAAAAGAACAAATAATAATTTAAAAAAAGTTTTCTGATACAGTTGTTCTGACCCATAGGAAAATGGTATGCAGGGAGAACTTTTTTGGGGGCTATTTCCTACATTAATAAACCATGTGACATAGAGGGGTCCTCTCCAGTTTATAGATTGTATATCCAAGTGTAACACTGTTGTTATTGTGAAAGTTAAAATAGATTTTATTTTACATCTATAAATAAGTTATGGGTGCACAAATTGTATAAATACATATACACACAGACATCTATTCAGTAGAAAATTAATGCACCCCATGGAAGGAAAGGTGATAGAAATTGAAATGAAAATTTGCAGACATCTTTCCTGTACATTTACTTAATAAATCTGCTATTTCTGTTGCTGCTACCTGTCCTAATGTCACTGTTAAACCAGTTTTAATACTGACTGTATTGAAGTACTGCAAAATGCAAGCAGCATTACTATATTTGAAAAAATTATAAACACTCTTGATATGGATGTGAAAAGAATAAAGTATAGTTTTAGTTGCACACTAACACTTTTTTGTAGAATTTAAGGACAGCTTACCCATTTCTCTGGAAATTTTCTTGCATCTCTTCAGTTCTTTGATAATTTGCCATCTTATCTACAATTTAGTTGTTCTGAAATAAAATATTGTCAAATGTAGCATGACCATGGGAATTTTTTTCTCTTGGTTGATATACAACATTCTTAACATCCCTACCAGTTTCTGAAAAAGCAAGCTGCTCAGAATTAAGCCCTGCCTACACTTTCACTCTAACCCATGTTTCTGGTTAAGCAGTTTCCTCTAGTTAGGTATATCTCTAAAGGAGTTGAAATTATTCATTGAATTTTTAACTTCTTCACTTCATTCTTGGTTTAGATTCAAGTTAATAAAATTTTTGGAATGGGAATAAAAGGAGAAAAATGAAAGTGAAACTATGTGGTTTTCCAGGATGTTGTATTGTACTCCTCTTCTGCCACTGATTTGATTGTAATTGACAAAAAAAAAAAAACAAAACAAAACAAAACAAAAAAACCTTCCAGCTACCTCTGATTTAGTTTTCTCTATAAAATAATAAAATGATGTTGTAATTTCTGTTATCTAGCAGATTGAGGAAGTAGAGCTTTCTTGTTCATCAAGTATAAGCAAGTTAGAGATTCTCATGATACATGGGCAATTATAAAACAGAATAATTTGAAATCCATTATCATTAAAACTGTGTTATGCACAATACATTCATCCTTTGGATGGCACTTCAGGATATTGGTTTATGTTAGAATCACCGTTATGTTCAGACATTATTAGTTTGTTGTGTATGTACACAAATGTCTATGACTTGACTTCACTTGTTAGGCCATATATTACCCTATGCTGAGATGATTCTAAAGATGTGGATTTCAGTTTTCAAGAACTAAACTTCTTAATGAAGGATTTCAGTGGATCAGAAATGCTTTCAGCACCCAGAATGAAGGCATGATACAAATAGTTACCCATCAATTTATTCTTGCTTTTTTGGAAGGAAGTACTTATTATTACTATAATGATATTATACCATCTCAGTAATTTGACATATACGTAAGAAAAGTGAAAAAATAGAGAAGTCATAAAACAATTGGTAAATATCAATCATTTGCATCTTATAGGAATTAACAATGCTATAATACAGCTTATATTTATAAAAAGAAATCAAAACAAAACTTACCTTGGAAAGTGCATGATCTTTTTTTCATTTACATCAAGTCATGTATAGTTTTTCTCTCAACAAAGAACCAACTGTACTTCTGTAACAGTGGTTTACCAAACTTGTTTTCTGATCACACCGGTGTCATATCTGATTATAACCACTGATGAGTTACCTTGTGAAGCACACCGTGTTCTTCACATCATACTGAACTTGGGAAACAACACCAGCAAAGAAAATGCACTGAACCAAATAAACATTCTTTTATTGCAAAAAATTGGTAGTGTCTCTATAGCTAGTTTTCTATTGTTCAGTCCCGTAAAATCATTTTGGTTAGCTGACTTAGTAGTTAAGATGGGTAAAATAAATGCCTTTAATAGGTCAATGGGACATTTGCACAGCAAATATTTATTGAGAAATACTTTCTTCAAGGCACTGATTCTACTGCTTCATTACTGTTCTCTGAAAAAAAATCATCTTTCTCTGATTTACTTTTGTTGTTTTCCTACATCTATAACACATTCTTCTTTGTATTACAGATCCTACTTGCCTATATTTCTTCACTTCTTGAATTGAGAAAGTATTGAGTTATATGATATACCAATTATTAGTTTATAGCAATCAAAAGTTATGTTTCTTTTTCTTAAGGAACTTACATCTTATTTTTCTTCTCTATGCTACAGTCTTACTATTCAGTATGGTCTCAGGGTCACCTGCATAGTCATTATATCCGTCATTACTAGAAATGCAAGATTTTTTTAAAAAAGTATCTTAATTTTGTCAAAATGTGTATAATATAATATGAAACTTAAGAGTTTTAATCATTTTAAGTCCACAATGCAGTGGCATTAAGTTCAAGCACAGCAGCCATTACAACTATACATGTCCAGAATTTTACACCACTCCAAGGTGAAATTCTGTATCCACTAAACAGTAATTTCTCATTCCAGTTTTAGCCTTTGTGACCTCTATCATATTTTCTGTCTCTACAAATTTGACTATTTTAGGTACCTCATGTAACTGGAGTTATACAATATTCGTCCTTTTGTGTCTTTTTCTACTTCACATTTTCAAAGGTTCAGCCACTTATCACAATTTAATTATTTGCTCAGGCTGAATCCTATTCTGTGTGTGTGTGTGTATGACATTTTTGTATATCCATTAACCTGTGGTTAGATGTTTCTACTTTTGGGAAATTGTGAATAGTGCTGCAGTGAATATTGGTATATAAGTATCTGAGTAATATTTAATTCTTGTTATATATCTATAAGCAGAATCAGTGTATCATTTGGTTGTTCTGTTTTAAGTTTTTTTTTTTTTTGGTACCAGAGATTGAACTCAGGAGCACTTGACCACTGAGCCACTTTCCCAGCCCTATTTTGTATTTTATTTAGAGACAGGATCTCACTAAGTTATTTAGCACCTCGTTTTTGCTGAGGCTAGTTTTGAACTCAAGATTCTCCTGCCTCAGCCTCCCAAGCTTCTGGGATTACAGGCATGCACCACCATGCCCAACTTCACCATTCAGTTTTGTACTGAAGCTGCACCATTTTATATGCTCATGGCCAACAAGAAGGGTTTCAACATCTCCATAAATTAACACTTTTTATTTTCTGGTTGATTGAAAGCAGTAATCCTAGCAGGTGTGAAGTGCTATCTCATTGTGACTGTGATTCACATTTTCATAATAAGTAGTGATGTTGGGCATCTTTTACATGCTTATTGACCATTTAAATGCTTTATTTGGAGAAATGTCTATTCAAGTCCACTGCCTATTTTTAATTGTGTTTTATTTTGTAGTTGAACTTTTGAAGTTTTTTTTTTATGTATTCTGGATATTAATATCTTATCTCATAGATGAGATAAGGGATTAATACAATTGTTTTTCCCATTTTATGGGTTGTCTCTTCATTCTCTAGAAAGTGTCCATTGATGCACAGAAGTTTTCATTTTGAGGGAAAAATGTAACTTTTTTTGCAGTTTATATTTTGGGTGTCTTATTTCAGAAATCATTTCTTAATCCCCTAGTGTTATTTTAAGTGCTTGATAGTTTTCACATTTATGATTAGGGTTCTTTAGAATTTACATTTTAATTTATTTATTAGTGCATATTGATACAAATGAATGGGTCTCGTTGTGATATATACCTTGATTGTGTTCACCCTCCCTAACACTCTCTCATACCACCCCTCCTACGTCCCAACTCCTTCCCCCTCTCTAAATACTACCCTTCTATTTTCATGTAGTTTTTCTTTTTTCATTCCACATTGGAGAGTAAATATGTGAGACTTGTCTGTGTTTGGCTTAAAAACTAAAAATAGAATTACTATAGATCCAGGATCCAGCTTTTCCCTGCTTGATTCTATCCCAGGAGGAACAAAAGTCAGATACCTGCATACTGATGTTTACTGCAGCCCTCTTCACAATAGCTAAGTTATGGAACCAGCCTAGAATCCCATCAGTGGATGAGTGGATAAAGAAAATGTGATATATATACACAATGGAGTACCATTCATTCCTAAAGAGGAATGAAATTATGTCTTTTGCAGGAAAATAGATGGAACTGGAGAATATCTTGTAAGGTGAAATAAGCCAAACTCACAAAGACAAATCTGATTAGGCTTTTGATCCATTTTGATTTGATATTTGTATAGGGTACAAGGTAAGGGTACAACTTTATTCTTTTATGTGTAAATATCCAGATTTTACCATTATTATTGGTTGACTAGACTATCTTTTCTCCACTGTGTTGTCTCGGCTTCCATATTAAATGTCATTTACCACATGTGGAAGAATTTATTTCAGTACTCTCTAATCTGTTCCTTTGGCTGGTTTGCCCTAATGCCCATACCATATTGTTTTGATTACCACAGCTTTGTATGGAGTTGGAAATCATAAAGTTTGAGTTCTTCAATTTTGTTCTTTTACCAAATTTCTTTGGTTATTTTTATGGCTCCCCTGAGATTCCATATGAATTTTAGGATAGATTTTTACATTTAAGTCAAAAGAAAAAAAAGTCACTTGAGCCAGGTATGGTGGTACATACCTGTAATCTTGAGTTTGGCATTCAAGGCCAGCCTGGATAACTTAATGAGATCCTGACTCAAAATAGAAAATAAAAAGGGTTGGAGGCATAGCTTAGTGATAAAACACCTCAGGGTTCAATTCAAGTATCCCCTGCCCCCGCCACACACACACACACACACACATACACAATGTCATTGGGATTTTGACAGAAATTCAATTGGATCGTAGACCACTTTGGGTAATATTGCTATCTTAACAATATTAAGTCTTCAGTCCATGAACATAGGAAGGCTTTCCATTTATTTCTTGTCTTTAATTTCTTTCATCAGTGTTTTCAGTGTGCAAGTGTTTGCCTTCTTTGTAAATTTTATTCCTTTTGATGTTATTATAAATGGACTTTACCCCTTAGTTTATTTTCCTAATCTTTCATTATTATTGTTTAGAGAGGCAACTGATTTTTACTTGTTGATTTTCTATCCTGCAACTCTGACGACGTTTGTTCATTAGTGCTAACAGTTGTGTGTCTACATTTTTCTGTAGGATTTTCTTAACATAATGTTGTCTATGAAGAGAGATAGTTTTACCTATTCTTTTCCAATTTGCATACTTTTAATTTCTTTTTCTTGTCTAAGTACTCTCATTTTCAATCTCAAACACTATGCTGAGTAGCAGAGGTGAGATGGCATCTTTTTTTGGTTATTGATCTTAAGGCTAAATCTTTTCATTTTTAGTGAGATATTTGCTATCAGTTTTTCATATTCTTTCATATTTTTCATGTTGATGAAGTTTCCTTTTGTACATAGTTGAGTTTTTTTTTTTAATCAAGAAATTTTGTTGAATGTTGTCGAAAGTCCTTTCCCATCAATTGGTATGATCACTTTTTCTATCAGTGTGGTTTATCACATTGATTTTCATTTGTTGAACTATATATGTAATCTTGTAATTAAATTCCACCTGGTAGTGGTATTTAATCATGTTAATATGCTGGTATGGTTTGCTACTATTCCATTGAGAATTTTTGCATAAATATATTGTCAAAATGACTTGAGATAAACAATATTTATATATTGGCCCACGATTTTAGAGGTTTAAGTTCATGGTCACTAAACTCTGTTGTCTTAGGGTCTATGGTAAGGCAAGGTGTGGTGGGGCATACCTGTAATACCAGCAGCTTGGGAGACTGAGGAAGGAGGATCACGAGGTCAAAGCCAGCCTCATCAAAAGCGAGGCGCTAAGCAACTCAGTGAGACTCTATCTCTAAATAAAATACAAAAAAAGTCTGAGGTCTCCCAGAGAGGGAGAGATACTGCTTCCAGACCACTTTCAAGTTCAAGATATTAAGACTAGTATTTCCAGACTTCTAGCCTTCAAAGTGGAGTTTCAACTTGCCAGCCACCACAATTGAGCCAGTTCTTTAAAAATACCACCTCTTTCACATTCTATTGATTATGTTTCTCTAAAGAAACTTAACTAATATACCTTGCAAGAAAGGAAATAATGAGATGAATAGTACAAAGAGTGATTATTCTAGCTTCTGAGAACACTTAGCAAGAACATTAAGACCTAAAATGGTTTTGCCTACAGATGAGGATGGCCCTCACATTAATCCTTGAAGGATGGTTAAGGTTTCAAGAAGTGGAAATTCATGGAAGAGGAACAGAGGCATAGTTTCAGGAATGCAAGGTGAATTATCTCACAGCAGAAGAATGAGCTTCATCTGTTTAGAGTGAACAGTTCATGCAGAAACAGATAAAGTAAGATTGTAGAAAGCATCAAACCAGTTTTTAGAACAACTATTAAAATTTCTGAGAATGAGAGGGAGAGAACCATTGGTATTTGATATAATTAACCTGATGTTAGTGGCAGACTGAAGAACAAGGGAAAAGATAGGATTCAAGTAGACTCATTATGGTCTAGTTTAATAGCAGTCAGATGGACATATCTGAGAGAGATTTTAAGGGAAGGCTGAGAGGATAGATTTAGAGGACAAGAAAGAATAAAAGGTAAAAAGTTCAATGATCAAACTTTAGAAACTTGGAATAACAGAATAGCAAAGATAAAAGTGGGGAGTAAGGAGAGACAATTCATTTTGTGGAAAAGGTGACATTGGTTGAAATATTCTAGTTTGGGTTGATATTAACGTCAAGGTGAAAATATCTACTACGTAGATGGAAATGTGGCATTGATAATCAGGAAAATTGCCAACTTAGAGATATGCTTGCAGTGATCATCTGTGCAGAAGGAATATCTGAACTTGTTTACCAATCTAATGCCGTTATGTAAAGCACAGGGGAGTAATGTAACACGTGGTTGAGGGTGTTACTTCTAGAGCCGCAGGAGAACTTTCTGCATTAGGGGAGATATTCTCTGAACTGGCCTATATTGTAGCCACTGGGCATATGAGCCTATTAACCACTTGCAATGTGCCTACCAAGAATTGAATATCTAGTTTTGTTTTTAAACTGACACAATAATTATGCATATTTATAGGATACAGTGTGATCCTTCAATATATGTATATAGCATATAATGATCAAATCAGGATAATTGTGTGTGTGTGTCTTGAGAATACTTAAGATCCACTCTCTTAGCAAATTGAAAGTACGGTAGGACTTATTCATCTTATAACTGAAAGTTTGTACAGATCGACCAACATCATTCCCTTTCCTCCACTTTCCAGTCCTTGACAGCCACCATTCTGCTCTGCTTTTCTGAGTTTGATGTTTTTAGGTTCTACATATAAGTGAAATCATTTAACTTAAGACAGTGCCCTTAGGGTTTATCTACATCAACACATACCACAATTTCTCTGCCCATTCATCTGTTGACACACACTGGGGTTGTTTCCATATCTTGGCTATTATGAACAATGCTGCCATGAACATGGGAGTACAGAATCTTCTTTGAGGTACTGTGTTAGTTTCCTTTGGATGTATTCCCAGAAGTGGGATTTCTGGATCACACAGTTGTCCTATTTTTAATTTTTTTCTTAATTTGAATTATTTTATTTAGAAATTTTTAACTAATATATGAAAATTGTACATATTTTGGGAGTGCCAATGTGATATATATATATATATATATATATATATATATATATATATACACACACACACACACACACACACACACATTGTGTAATGTTCAAATCAGGGTAAACATACCTATTTCCTCAAACACTATCATCTCTTTATGGTGAAAATATTCATAATCCTATGTTCTAGCTTTAAAAAATATCTAGTATAAAATTGTTACCTATAGTTACCCTTCTGTGTAACAGAATACCAGAATTTCTTGCTCTTGTCTAAATACAACATTGTATTCACTGACCATCCTCCTATCCCCTGCCCTTGCCAGTCTTTGGTTACCACCATTCTACTACTATGAGTTTGACTTTTTCAGATTTCATATGTGAAGACATGAGGTTTTTGGCTTTCTGCATTTGGTTTGTTTTATTGAGCATAATGTTCTCCAAATTCATCCATGTTGTTGCAAATGATAGAATTTCCTTCTTTAAAAGCTGAATAGCATTTCACTATTCATTTATACATTTTTAATTCATTCATCTATTGATGAACACTTAGGTCTATTCCTTATTTTGGCTATTGTGAATAATGCTGCAATGATTGTGGGGGGTTGCAGATATCTTCTTGACATACTAATTTAAAGTCCTTACAATATATACCCAGTGGTGAGATTGCTGAATCATATGGTAGGTAGTTCTGTTTTTATTGTTTTGAAGAACCTCCATACTGGAACTTTGATGGGGCAAAGGAGAAGGTGGAGTGGGAAGGGGCATGGGGGCAGGAAAGATGATGGAATGAGATGGATTACATTATTCTAGGTACATGTATGATGGCACATATGGTGCAAAGCTACATCATGTACAACCAGAGAAACGAAGAGTTGTGCTGTAATTGTGTACAATGAATCAAAATGCATTCTGCTCTCATATATATCTAATTAAAATAAATAAATTAATTAATTAAAAAAAGGAAATTCCATACTGATTTCCATAATGGTCGTACTAATTTAGACTCTGACCAACCTTTATCCAGTTTCCTATTATTAACAGCTAACATGAGGGCAATTGATTTGGAGTATAAACTTATTCTTGCATTTCTAAAATAAATTGTTCTTGGTCAAAATTTTTATTCTTTTTATATATGGCTATGTTTGATTTTCTATTATTTTGTTTAGGTTATAATGGTTTCACAAAAGAATTGGTAATTGTTCACTGTTTCATTGAAAAAGTTTATAGAAACTTCCTGAAATAGATTATAGAAAAGCAGAGCAATCTTTCTTAAATATTTGGAAGAATGTATTAATAAAGCCCTGTTGGTCTGGACTTATTTTGTGGAAGTTTCAATTATGGAATATAGCTCTTCAATAACATTGGCTATTTCAATTTTTTTCTTCTTGTATCAATTTTGGTGAGTTGCATTTCAAAAGAAATTTGTGCATTTCTTCGAAATTTTCAATTTTATTACCTAAAATTATTGGTAATAACCATTTTTATCTTTTTAATGTATGAAGGGCACATTCTAGCTCTGACATTGATGACTTATTCTTTGTCTCTTTGTCTGTCTCAATTAGGAGTGCTTTTTTAGAAAAGTCTATTTGATTTTTAATGAGTCCACTTTCGTCTTTACCATCTTTTCCCTGTTTCATTATTTTTTTTCTTTTCCTTTTCTCTCTTCTACTTTCATTAGATTGTATTCTATTTTTTCTAGAGGAAAAATTAAATATTTTTTGTATCAGTTCCTTTGCAGTATCATGTACATTGTATATTACAAAATACATCAATTTTAATTCTATTATTTACTGAGTTTTGGGAAAAGCATGCATATCCATATTGCCATCACATTTAAGATATGGAGCACTTTCATCAATCCTAGGACTCCTCGTGTGATTTTTTTCCAGTCAGTCCCTTTCACCCTTAGCCCTAGACAACTGCTGCCCTGCTTTTTATAATAATATACTGGGTGGTATTTTAATAATTTCATAAAGGAGGGAGACCAAGATGTTGGAATAGAGGAGGTCACTTTCTTGGCTTCTCTGTGGCATGAAACCAAGAAAGCAAATAGGTACCTCTGAGTAAGGTAAAAAAGGAGGAGACTGTTCTGGGAATTAATACTGGACATTAAAAACAGATCAGGCACTGAAGAGATTGAAAAAAATAACTGCCGCAGTCCGGCTGTAGCAAACTAACCAGGGGTGACGAGCAACTTGTGTACGTTGATACAGCAGGAGTGGGAGCCGTTTATTGTAGGACAGGAGGGGTATATATACATTACACACAGCTTATCTTAATTAACATAAACTAGATACAGCAGTCAACCAATAAGGAATCTCCACACTTAATGGCATAGCAGTCAACCAATAAGGAATCTCCACACTTAATGGCTCGCTGGTGTTACTTCACAAACCACTCCCCCTGGCAAAATGCCAGGCGCCATCTTGACTTGTTTATAGACCTTAACAATAATGAGTAAATCCCCTGCCACACTGCCACTACCATCAGCGCCAGACAGAGCAGTAGCCACAGGAGCAAAGCAGAGGGATAAGGGAATCAAAGGAACCAACCTTTTTAGGAGACCTGGGGTGTGTCTGGGTTTGGAGAGATCAGAGATCAACTTTTTCTGAGGCTGGCATTGAACTCGTAGTCCTCCTGCCTGAGCTTCCCTGACCACTGGGATTACAGGCGTGTGCCCCCGCTCCCTGCTAGTGTGTATTCTCTTTTTATCTTGCAGTTTTGCTCACTATGTTGATGCATGTATTAGAGGTCCATTCCTTTCTAGTGATGAATAATATCCCTTTATGTAAAATATTACTGAACTTTATTTAATCATCTATTATTGAACATTTATTTCTATTTTTTTTCCTATTATAAAGAAAAGCTACTCTGAATGTTTTTGTATAATTTTTTGGCGGGGCACTTCTGGATATTGAAACCAGGGCGCTTTACCACTGAGCTTTATCTCTAGTCCCTTTTACCTTTTTATTTTGAAACAGGGCCTTGCTAAGTTACTGAGGCTTTCCTCACATTTGCGATTCTCTGTCCTCAGGCTCCTGGGTCTCTGTGATTGCAGTCATGTGCAGTTCCTGTACACTTTTTTTTTTTTTTAGTACATTGTGTTCTTTTTTCCTTTCCTTTTCTTTTTTGATCAACACATACTTATAGACATTTATGAGGAACCATGGGATGTTTTGATTCATGTTTATATATTGTATAATGACCTACCCACTGTAATTAGCGTATTTATCCCCTTAAATTTTGTCATTTCTTTACAGTAAGTACATTTGAATTCCTCTTTCTTGACATATATAGTGAATTATTTCACCTTTTTGTGCCATAGAACATATATAGTGAATTATTTCACCTTTTTGTGCCATAGAACTCTTGAATTCATTCTCCCTGCCTAGTAAAGTTATACCCACTGATTATTCTCTCACTGTCTTCCCCACTTCACTGTCCTCTATCTCTGGGAACCACTATTCTACTTCTAATTTCTTTGATATCAAATTTTTAGATTCTACCTAAGAGTGAGGTCTTATAGTGTTTCTCTATCTGTACCTGATTTATTTCACTCAGTGTTCTGTAGGTTTATCCAAATTGTTATAAATGGCAGGATTTCAAGTTTTTCATGGCTGAATAGTATTCCATTGTATACATGCAGCAGATTTTCTTTATCCATTTGTCCACTGATGAACAATTAGATTGATTCCATATCTTGGCTTTTGTGAGTAGTACCACAATGAACATGGCAGTACAGGTTGAGTGCACATTTTCATTTCTCATGGGTAAATAGAGAAGAAACTATGAGAAGAAACTACCAAAATGTTTTCAAAGAAGTTGTACCATTTTAATGTCAGTTAAAATCTGTTATCGGAACAGAGAAGGCTGAAGTAGTGATGATTATAAAGGTCAGTGATTCTCAACATAAAGCAATTTTTAAATGATTCAAAAGGGCTCAAATGAATTAGAGTATAAATAGAAAATAGAGTATAAATAGAGAACAGGTTACTTTAGCTATATTGATTTACAAAAATTATTAAAAATAATTGTTACATGACTAGAAAGATAAAATATAATAATAACAGATATTATATTTTGTATAGAATCATTGGTTAAATAATAATAAACTATCTCACCATAATAAAAAATACTTTATTTTTAACTTTTAAACTGTATTTGAACCATGAGTGTTCATTTAAGAAAAAGTTCTATTTGGAATTTTTCACAATTATGAGAAATATTTAAGAGCAGAATATAAGTTTGCTACTTCAAATATTCCAGAGGATGAAAACATCCCAAATTATATACATTTTCAGACACAATAACAAATATAAAAACTATGAAGAAGAGGAGAAAATATCAGAGTAACTATTTTTCTCTTCCACTTATCTCAGATAAATGTCTATTTAAGACAGAGATGTACTGCAGGGATGTAGGAGCTATTATCAGCTGACAGTGTGTGGAAAATTGAGACTCTTCATTCTACTTTAGAATTTTAACTTTTTACTACCATTTCAATAAGAGTATGTAGATATGCTTTCATATAGAAAGTTATCTTTATGATCTGATATTCAGTACAATATCAATTTTATTCTGTGTGTGTGTGTGCTGTGTTCAAAACACCACTAAAATCATGGGAGCATAGAGGAATAAAAGGTTTTAAAAGAGTCTGTGCCAGACTTGGTGGCCCATACCTGTAATCTCAGTAAGTTGGGAGGCTGAGGCAGTAGCATAGCAAGCTGGAGGCCAGCGTGGACAACTTAAAGAGACTTTATCTCAACATGAAAAATAACCAGGGGTTGGGGGGTTGTTGGTTGTTGTGGTAGAGCGCTTACCTAGCATGTGTGAGGCACTGGATTTGATCCTCAGCAACACATAAAATAAATAATAAAATGAAACAACGGTAGTGTGTCCATCTACAACTAAGGAAAAAAAAATAAGAAAAGAATATAAGATTATATATAAGAATATAAGGAAAAGAACCAGGACTGGGGATGTAGCTCAGTAACAAAGTGCCCGGGGTTCAACCACCAGTTCCAAAAAGGGAAAAAAAGTGTTTGTGAGAAAGTTTCTTTTAGTGACACTGTAATCTTGCCACCAGTTCATGGGCCACACTGTCAACCAAATTCTCAGCAGGCTTTACTTACCACATTTCCCCAGAATTCTAACCCTGGTCTCTCTCAAAATCCATGGGAATAGAATGGTCAGTTTACTTTGGTTTGAGCCTAAATGAACTCTTTAAAGAATCTCTTTAAAGCAGTCCATTAAAATCCTCCCACCCTGGAAGTTTTCTGCCAAGACTAACTCAAAACCACAGAAGATGAGGGTTGGTTCCAAACTGGAACCTGTGTGGGCCTTGAACTCAGCAAAAAGCCATCTTTAACCGAAACTCAGAATATTAAACATAAGAACACAAAGTAATTTTCCATACCCATGAGAATTTGGGACAAAACCATGAAAGTACAAGGGAATTCCCCAAATGAAAATTAAAAAAAAATTTTTTTTTTCAAGTGAAATGAAAGAATCTCAGTGATCTCTAGAGAAGGGTTGGGTCTTGGACAGGGCAGAAATCTGACCCTGCCATGGAGTCATTTTGTGATCTGGGCTTAGCTACATAGTCTCTTCGTGTTTACTCTGTTTCCTAATAAAGTAAGCAATTATGTTGGTGACTAATCCTTTATCCATTAGCTATATGTTTATATTAGGAAAAAGTTCACTGCTTTACTCTTAGAGTTAGCACTGGTAATAACAGCTCCCACTATGAGCACTTAAACTGTGCACTGTGAAAAAAAAATTATGAAATTTTCAATAAATATTTAATATTATTATCATGCAAGTGATGAATCACTGATTCATTAGGCCCATTTTCTTACAGGCAATTGAGACTTAGAGGATACAAGTGACTTTGCCTAGTTAACACAGCCATTAAAACAGCAGAGCCAAAGTCGTTTATTCTAAAATCTGAGCTCTTTGTCATTGTGATCCACTGCCTTTCTACAAACTTGAAACTCACCACACGCTCCTAAATTTAAGGGAGCATTCTAGGGGCACACATTCCTTGATTTCAAAGGCAGAGGAAACACTCGCCCTTCCAGCTACTTTGAGGTTTTGTTATTCCCACTGAGTTTGTGGCCAAAGGCTCATGGTCACAGGCTGAGGCTGAACCTCATTGTAAATTAGAACAATGTCCTGTATCATCTACCTCAAAGGAATATTGTGAGACTGTAATGAAATGATGTGTGTGAAAGAGCTCTGGAACTGTATAGTAATTTCTTCACAAATGTAATACATCAAGGGGTTTCCCCACCTCCACCCCCTCCCTTACTAATAGTACAGGACCCTTACTGATTCCTTGGACTGGGCTAAGTACATCACATAGACCTGTTCATTCAATTGTCTTCATGATTTCATGAAGTGGCAAGTAGCCCCATCTTAAAGATGAGGAATTGGATTCCAGTTTTTAATTTACCCTAACTTGGGTAGTCAGTATGTAACCAAGCTGAACTTTTATCCATGTATACATGAATGGAAAGAGGGGTCATTAATCACAGATGGATAAACAGCTATAGAAATATAGATATTTAAGTGTGTGTCTATATGTAAATGTAAGTATATACATATACTATATACATATATATTTGAAATTCATTTCATCAGCCCAAGGTTTAGAGAAAGCTGTTACTAAAGTAGGAGCTACTTTAGGGCTAGAATCTGTGAGTCTTTAGGGATAGGTCAAATTAGCCAGTTGTTTATTTATCTGTGTTATTAAATTGTGGCTTTATCAAGATACATGAAAAAAATATTTAATTTCTTGAGTCCATGTCAGACTATTGAAACAAAATCTCTGGAGAGTTTGTCCACAGATACGTTATTTCAAAAAACAAGTTCTGGGGCTGGGGTTGTGGTTCAGTGGTAGAGTGCTTGCCTGGCATGTGTGAGGTTCTGCGTTCGATCCTCAGCACCACAATAAAATAAATAAAAATCAATCAATAAATAAAAGTATTTGAAAAAGTCTTTGGGAAAAAAGAATCCCATGAAACCCATATCAAGGATTCTATTTTTAAAGAATAAATAAACAAAAACAAGTTCTGCAAGTGATTTTATTGAAATGAGAACTTGAAATCCATTGCTAAAGGTAGTAGGCACTCTGCTTCTAAACATGGATTTTTCTATTGTCATTAAAGTTCCTCTTATACTCAGAGGAAAAATATAATTCTTCAGGGACTGTGATGTTTTTATTTCATAAAATGAATTGTGAAGAATTACATTAACATAGCTATAGTGTGTAAAATCTCGAAGCCAGCCAGGCATTCATAGACATATTTTGTACACTCGGAGGTCACCAACTTTATTCTCAATTAAACAATGAAAAGTTATAATTGGTCACAAAATTAATTTCATCCAGGTAAAGAAACATTAGCTAGTTACATGCAGGGGTCCCTTGCTTGTGAATAGAGTGTTCTGTAAATAAATTTTAAGGTTGAACCATTGAATCTACCTGAGCAATTAAGCAAGTTTTTAGAAGCAAAACACTTCCTATTTGAGTTTCTGAAATAATTTCTAATATCCAAGAGGGAAAATTACTGTTACTTAGCTGATTGACATATTTTGTTTGTATTTAAAACTTTATAGAGATGTCTGCACACCATGGATTAAACTTTGATTATTACTAAGTCTTTCCACAAGAATATGAAAGTGGTTAATTTAAAAAAAAAGTCTCAATGGAGTTGTTTTCCTCCTCTCCTGAAGAGCTACTTAAAGAAAGATGTATTTTGTCTCGAGAATACCTTTCAATATTGTCAAAAATATTAGAGTAATAATATACTTACTAATATAAACTATTGTTTTACTAAGTAAATAATAGGATTAGGGGATATCTTAAAATGAACCATGTATTTATTATAAGTAGGTATGGTAAGGGACACAGACACAAAATGACTGTCATGAATACAGAAGTTTATACTCAAAGATTTTTAGAAATAGAGTCATGCTGGGTAGCTGCGTGGTTAGTTAAAGGCAGAGGAAATGTGGAAAACTTAGACAAGAACCTTTATTGTGGTTTCCTTAAGAAAGGACTTAAAAACAGCATACTACAGGGACACAGCCACATCAATATTTATAGCAGCACAATTCAAAAAAGCTAAACTGTGGAACCAACCTAGATGCCCTTCAATAGATGGATAAAAAATAATGTGGCATATATACACAATGGAATATTACTCAGCAATAAAAGAGAATAAAATCATGGCACTTACAGGTAAATGGATGGAGTCAGAGAAGATAGTGCTAAGTGAAGTTAGCCAATCCCAAAAAACCAAATGACAAATGTCTTCTCTGATACAAGGAGGCTGATTCATAGTGGGATAGGGAGAGAGAGCCTGGGGGGAATAGACGAACTCTAGATAGGGCAGAGGGGTGGGAGGGGAAGGGAGGAGGCAGGGGGTTATAAATGATGGTGGAATGTGATGAACATCATTATCCAAGTACATGTATGAAGACATGGATTGGTGTGGATATGCTTTGTATACAACCAGATATATGAAAAATTGTGCTCTATATGTGCAATAAGAATTGTAATGCATTCTTCTGTCATATATAAATAAAAAAGAACAGAAAAGGAAAGCAAGGCAAGACAGGCGGGGTAAGCAGGTGTAGGAATGGCTAATCTGAACAATTTCAGTGGGCTCTGAGGTATAGGATTGTTTCTAGAGGTCTGGCACCTGGCCCTGGGTGGTTAGGGAAGGGGAATAGGGTGAGCACTGGTTAAGAAGGTGGTTAAGCACATGGGCTTTGGATTGCCTGGCTTGAATACAAAGCTGTGTTTCCTGAGGAGTGAGTTGTTTCCAATCTCTGGGAATTAGCCTACCCTGGTAAAGGCAGTCCCTTCAGTGTCAGCAAGTTCCCAAGATGTCAAAGCCGCAGTTTAGGGCAAGCCCAAGTTGCTTTTAGTTAGGTTCCCTCACCAAGATTTCTAGCCAGCTATGTTTTTAGTACATAGTGAAAGTCATAAATACCCTGATTCAGCAAATGTATTCAAAGTCATAAACATTTGTTTGTGAGCAGGTGCCCAATTATGAAACCTGTTGACAATGTGCCTGCTTTGTTTGTCCTGCGTATAAAAAGGCCTAAGGAAAGACTCAGGGGGCTGCTGCTGCCTCTGAATAAAGTGTGTCTACTATCCCAACTGTGACTCTCATCTTCTCTCACCTTTTGGTATCCTGAACCTGTTTCCCAGGAACTGAGCCCCTACAGGACACTCAGAAAATACAAAAACTAAAAATATAGTTAATACAGGGGAAGTTTTTTTTTTTTTTATTACTATCACTAAAAAACAAGGCACAAGCTTGCATAAGTTGTACTTTTTGCATGTGTGGATGTGGTTTCTTACATACCAGCTCTATTCTGATGTAACATGTTAATGTTCTATCACTTCTCTAAGAGTTCAAGAGCATTCTAAAATAGCAGCTTTAAATACTTAATAGATTCAATATTATCATGACATTTTTAATGTTGAGGGAGAAAGCATTGAACTCTGTAGCAACATTTGGCATCCAAGTCCATGTGGTCTGAAATTCTGTGTGAGTGGCCAAAGAGAAGTGTAACTGCTTTTCCTCCCTGGAACACCAACCACTGGAATGGCTTGAGTCAGGGATGGAGGAACTCTAAGTGTCAATTGGAACAGGAGCTGCATCTCAACGTTTGCCAATGTAGTCCTGGGGATGAGGGTTTAGCTGAGGTTTTGTTGCTTTCTTGATGAAAGAGATACATTTGCACACAGATCTAAAGCTGTCTGAAGAACTCCTGAGAAAAGATGGCTGGGGAGGGTAAGGAGTGATCACAGGGTAAGGAATGATCCTTTCTCCAGACACTGGAGGGGCAGTCACAGAATGCCTAGAAGGAAGGTTCTTTGAGCACAGAATTACCTCATTTTCCAAATGGCTTCATCTGGTCAGATCAGTGGTTTTCCATTTAGCTTCCTGAAATACGTAGGGAGATTTTATGGTTTTTTGGAAGTCTGGCTTCTAGAACCGCAGAAGCTTTTGTGAGTGACTGGAAGGCTTCAAGACAAAGGGTAGCGCTGGTATGGCAAGGAATGTTTTAGCATTGGTAGTCTATACAAGGTTACCAGCCTAGCTTACCCTTCAACTTTTTAATATTTTAAACAACAACAAGAAAATTGAGTATTCCCGAGGAGAGTGTATTAGCTAGGACTTTTGAAGCTCGTAAGTGACAGAATTTCAACGCAGGCTTGCTTAAGTAAAACACAAAATCTTAGAAGCCTGCTGGCTTTGGACACAGCCAGACGTGGAGGCTGGAGTTACACCTGTCCACGTCTCCCACTACCTGCTGGAGGATGCCAAGCTCTGGGGGGTGAAGGCACTTGCTGGAAGTCCTAAGGTACTCTTGGCATTGGGATGGCCTCCCCTACAGGTTCTTCTGGGCACACAACAGGGTAGGACTCTGACAGTTGTCCAGAGGAGTTAAACACTTCTTGGTGGACCTTGGGATCCTGGAACTCAACCAGGATCCCCAACTTCCACCTGCTTTTCAGTTAATAACTATTAATGAGTCATCTAGTTTGTGGGATTCACTGAGGATACGGTGCTGTGCAAAGGAGGGAAAGTGCCCTCAAGTTGCTCCAAGGCTCATAAAGACCACATTAGATATTAAAATGAAGAGAACGCATCTTGACCTTGGCAAAGAGCCAAAAGTGATTCCAAGGGCACAGAGTGACTAGATGACCTTTCACGGCAGGCACTCCCTGAGTGTGGCAATGACGGTGGGAACAGGATAACGTCCCTCGGCGCAACTCTGCTCTCCAGGTGGAACTTTCCCCCTTTGTGAATGACCCTGACTTCTCTACTGTTAAAATACATTGGTGTTCACGAGCCCAGTAGAGATCCCTGGGTTTTGTAAAGACATTCTCTAACTAGTTTTTTGCTGTTTTATTTTGTTGTTATGAAATGGTCTACTTAACAGTGGATTAAAAAAATAACTCAGTTTATGAAAGGTCATTCATAGAAATTGATATTCTAATTTAATAACTCAGTCCGTACTTCTACAGACTTTTCAAAGAGTTTGGTGAAAATGATTCATAATTCAGAAACTGGCATTTTTCAGAAGCATTATCTTGAGAGATGTGATGGATAATAGGTGTGACCACAAGACAAGATGTGCCCATACCTAACATGATGAATATCAACGGCATGACTTTTTCAAAAAAAATCTTAGGAATGCTTATAATTAGTTTTAAGGAATTTTGAGCCATGCAATTGTTATAGTCACTTCACATAGTCACCTCTCTAGGCTTTGGTTTGCTCATCGGCAAAATAAAGTCATTGCCTAGATGCCCCTGATTCTAGGATGACTTCAGGGGTGCAGTCTAGTTTATAGTCAGAAAATCACACTTTCTACTTGTTTATACATCACTTTAGGTCAGTAGTTCTCAACCAAGGATTATTTTGTCCTTCAGAGGACACTTGACAATGTCTGGAGAGGTTTTTGGTTGTTACGATTGGCAGGGGGAGGGTGTGGGAAGGTGGATCTAGTGGGCAGAATCCCCAGATGCTCTTTCATGTATCACAGGGCAGAACCCTACAAGAAAGAATTATCCAGCCCAATAATATCTAGGTTGGGGAGCCCTAATTTAGACAAATCACCTGAATTTTTATGTTGCTTGGCCTCTCTACTAGTTAAATGAGAGTTTTGTTTGTTTTAGCTAGTAGATGAGCTGTGAATGCACAAGAAGTGACAAAGTGTGGTGACATTTGTGGTCATTGATCCAGATTTTGCCTTTGCAGGGAGGACAGCAGAGAGGAAAGTCTGCAAGGGGGCAGAGCTGGCTGAGTCACAGCAATGGGGGTGAGGAGACAGTGACATATCGCCAACTGGGAGTTGTTGCAAAGAGTGAAATGCTGCTGGCATTGTCATTATTATCATCCTTTTCTTTTCTCTTTTTCCTGTGACCTTGATGATGGACCTTCATGGAAAGCACAGGGGGCACTAATGTCTGGGCTGAGACCTTGAGCTTTAAAGGTAGACAGATGGAAGTTTGAATCTTGCTTTACCTCTTGGCTGTCTGTGACTTCACTTTTCTGGAACCCAGCTCCTTCATCATTAATCTGGGTACAATATTCTACTTCATAAAGCTGTCCTGAGGACTCAAAATGGTATTTCACATTAAACACATGATCACAGAATAAACAGAAGGTTTGCTCATTACCATGTCATTGTTACCTGCGGTCTGTATGGTATAGTCACCTTAAGCATCTTTGCTTTACTTTTCTATCACCTAACTCTTTCTCTAGCAGGGCAAACTTTCATTATTACTCAAACAAGTTGAGCAAGTCAGTACCTGTTTTTTATTTTATTTTTCCGTTCTATTTCAGCCAGTGAAATTTTCACTAGCTTCGGATATAGATAAGAAAGTTTCAAACAAAATTTCACAAGCAATGGAACTAAAATCCCTCCTTCTCTACAAAAAAGGGAAATTGTTGACTTTTGGCTGTAGAATGACACTGCCCAAAAGGACTGTAGGGTTCAGGGATCCCCTACTTAGTTGTAAATCAGAATCTCTTGGGGAACTTTTTAAAATACAGAATCTGGAATGTCATCCCAGCTCTGCTGAATCAGAAATCTTTGGGATGAGGCCCAGAAGGAGGCATTTTCTAAGAGATTTTTAGGCTGGTGAGAGATGCGGCCAGGTTTGAAGACCATCCACCAGAACTTTATCAGAGAGCCTCTTCAACCTGGAGCATTTAAAAAATACAGGCACAGGGCACCTCACAAGACTAAGGACAGGATCTCCTGGAGAGGTGGCCTAAGTCATCATAGTTGACTCTACTACAGACCTGAGCTTAGACTGGAGAGGTTGATTATCTCTGAGTCTTAAACTAAGAGATCCTAAATGATCTGCTTAAGTTCACAAAATATGGCATTATTCATTATTTGTTCAAAATATTTGCTTCTCCTCCTGCCCTTATCTAGAGCCCCTCTCCATGACTGGAGGGTATGTATTGTGCCATTGTCATCTGTGTGGCCCTGTAACTTGCGTTGGCTGCTCAGTATGTGTGCATCAGGTCTGTGTCACTGCCAAGCAAGAGGCATGAAGAGTTTCTCATCTGTCCATTAGTTTTCTCTCATCATTGGTCTAGCATGTCCCTAGTAGCAATTGCTTCTTCAGCCTGGATCCCAGAATGAAGAGGACTTGGACTTCAGCTGCAACCAACCTGCCATGATCACTCATGTGAGCATAAGGTAGGCTCGTGTTGACTTAATCTCCTGAAATCTGCGTCTGGATAAAACCTTGGGTAATAAATGGAAAAATGAGAGTCAGAATCCAGGTCTTCCCTCTCATGCCCCGCTTTTTCTATAATATCACTCAGCAAAAGAGCAAGACCACTGAATTTGTCTTAGGTGGGGAGATGATCATTCTCTCATTGTTGGAGCTGATACTTGGGGAAGGTGATTTCACTATACTCAGCTGAAATCTAGAATAAAGATTTCAAAACTTTTGTAGCCCCAAATTATATTATTCTTTGACATTCTCGTAGAATAATATAATTATTCTGTTAAAATGGTTCGTTACCTCTATTGTAGTGCTCTTTGTGGAGTGATAGAGTTGAGACCCATCAATAACATTAATCTGTATCTAATATTCCTTCTATGAAAAGGAAGTTTGCTAAGTTTCATTTAAAAAAAAAGGAAAAAAGGCAAACTTTGGAAACAAGCTCTTGCTTTTGGATAAAACTTAAAAGATTCAGATGTTTTGTAATATATACATTTTGAAAGGATGATTGTGATTCACATTTAACCCACAGGGGGGCAACACAAATCAACACAGCACTTCACGGGTTTTCTTGTGTAAACTTGTTTACTATCTATTTTTTCTTAGCCTTGTTTTCTTCTTCCTCAAATCTAGGTTTCTTGCATTTAACAACTGCTCTATAAAGATATTTGTAGTCTATTCCAGTTCTTCTAAATCCTTCCTTATTATTCACATTTTGAGGTCTACAGCAGGTTAGAATTCCTATTTCATTTTCAGAGATTTTTAGGTGGTTTCCTCAAACTCATTATTTTGCAGCAAAAATATCTGAAACAAGGAGAGATAAGGTAATTTAAATTAGGAGCAAAAATAGTGACAATTCGAAGTTTAAAAACAAGGGATTTCGCCTTTTAAAACATCAGATTGGAAAGATGTGGATAATTATCTCTAATAAAATGTAAAATAACAATAATAGCAATCTATATTGACGGTCTGCTCCAGGCCAGACTTTTATTGTACTGGGTTCTATTCAATTCTTACCACAGCAGCCTGGGAAGCTGTACATCATCCTCACTGAAATGAAGGATGAGAAAACCGAGCCCCAGGGATATTAGTCTATCATAAATTCCACGTGATGACTTTAGTGGTAAGAGCTGCCATCTAATCCTAAGTCCCTCAAATGCCAAAGTGCACGAGTCTCCCTCTGCACCCCTGCTTTTCTCACATTTTGCTTTGAAAGGAGCTTCTACTCTGGCTATCATATTTACCATCTCAAGTTTCTTCCTCAATTACATATTTTATTTCCAAGATAAATATTTATTCCCATAAACTTCTATCTTCACAGGAAGCACAAAGTTAAAAGTCACATAATTGCCACAAAAGCTTCTGGTGATCTTCCTACAGGAAAGGGAAGTTGTGGTTTGCAAGAAGCACAAGCAGGAGTTTGTGGACTGTTGGACCACAGGAGGGTGGGTAAGCCACTGGAGTGGCAGAGAACATAAATCCACATTTGAAATCCCTTCATAAGAGAGCATAATTAATGGGAATAATCTGGGTTCATTAAATTGTCCGCAACTCTATAAATGGCCTTATTTATTCAACTGTTAGAATCCCTGCAAACATCAAACCACTAGATGGCACCGTTGCTTAGGAAATAGAACTGGTCAGTCTCCTGCTAACTCCGGTGTTTCTGATGAATGATTCTGTCCTGGTCTTTGAAGTTTACCTTTGACAGCTGTAAGTGATATAAGTGATATAAAGGAAGTAAAATTCATGGCTCCTGCCCACAAGAAACTTGTGTTTTCCCCAAGCAAGATAAATCTGTATGAGCAGTAATAGCACATCACTAGCGTGCCTTAATTTATGACAAGTTGCAAATCTTTCTAAGGTCTAAGAGAGAAAAACACATTTAAACTACAGTGACCACAGAATCTTCAACAGATTGAGACTTGTTTGATGTTTTAATAAAGAAGTAAGAGTAGGGTAGGAAAAGATCAAATTCATCTAAGAAGGAGGCATGACCTTAGAATAGAGGTGGATGTAAATGTAGTTTGGATGAAGTGGAAGACATATCTGAGAAAGAGTGGGAGGCACTGTAGAGGACCACAAAAGTCAGGGGAACCTTCAAACTAACCTTCTATGCTGGATTTGTTTATAAAAGTGTTTGAGAACATCGATGTGACTGAAATTGCACTTCAGGATGATTAACTGTTAGTGGCAGATGGAAGGATCTTGGAGAAGGAATCATGATAGGGAGAACCTGTCTGGCTAAAGAGAGAGCAGCTTTAGTGTCCAAGTGACACTGTCTCAGCAGAGGTATCACTCTGGCTCAAAGTTCTCTAGCTGACAGTCTCATGCTCCTGGAGGAAGGAACTTTGGAACCTAGAGGCTTAAAACTAATTGATGGTATTAATTAGGCTTTATGTGTTTCAGTTAGCAAGTTAAGAGCTTTTCACTTAATGTTCTCTTAATCATCATTTTAACTCTCAATAAAAGTTGACGTACTTAAAAAAAAAAACCTCATTGATGGCTCTTTATTGTTCTCAGGACAAGGACCTCCAAATTGCCAGGTGCCACACTTCCAAGCACCTTGTGTGTTGTGCCCTCTCTCCTGTTTTCAGTTCTTTGAGTTCACGGTGCCACCTCCTGCTTCCCGATCCTTGCTCATGTTATCCTCTGTCTAGAAATCTCCTCACTCTCTCCTCTCTCCCTGTGACCCCAGACGAACTCACACTCTGTCACTTCCGCAGGGAAGCCCTTCCTAGGTATATGCTAGCTTCTTTATAATGTGCTCTATTAATCAGTTTTTGCCACTATAATGAAATATTTGGAGCAGGATACTCTTTTAGTCAGCTTTTGCATTGCTATGAGCAAAATAATCCTCAAGAACTTTGAGGAGGAAAAGTATATTTGGGGTATCCAGTTTCAGGGGTAGTTTCAGTCTGTAGATGGCTGACCCTTGGTGAGTTAGCACATCATGGGGGAAGCCCAGCAGAGGAAAGCTGCTCAGCTTATGATGGGGTCAGGAAGCAGAGAGGAGGGTAAAGAGCTGCAGAGAAGATGTGCCTTTTTGGGGAGCACTCCTCCAGTGACCTGCCTCCTCTAGCCATGCCCCATCTGCTTACAGTTACTTATACCCAGTGACTTAAACTAAATTGGACTGATTAGGTAATGGCTCTCTTCATCTATCATTTTACCTCTGAATATTCCTGCATTAACAGGAGATCTTGTGGGACACCTCATATTCAAACCACGACAGCTACTTATGGAGAAAAAAAAAGTAGCTTTTAGCTACCAGTTTTGGAGTTCAAGGACATGGAGCTGGCATTGGCTCAGCTCTGGTGAGGGCCCTCTCACCTGGGTCACATCATGGCAAGATGGCAGTGGTGGGAACACATGCATGAGGGAGTGATCACAGCTCAAGCAGAGGAAGTCAGAGAGAGGCTGAGTAGAGCCAGGTCAGGCGTTCATAACAACCTTCTCTCAAGAACTACCCAGGGTTGTTGGGGAGAGGGCAGGACCTCCCACTAGGTTCCACCTGGTAAAGTTCCACATCAACTGCTACTCTACTGACCAAAGATGCAGCTCCTGAAACCTGAAGGGGCACCAAATGTAAGTCACAGCATTCTCATAGAATCAGGTGCTTTTCTTTCATAGGACTTAACCCTTTTCAATGTTATCTATATTTATGTGATCAATTAACCTCTATCACTCCTACTACATCTTCTGTGGTAACAGGGTTCACATTTGTATTTGCTCTCCATTGCTTCTTTCTCATCACTATGAGAGACAGAAGAGAATCATTGCTTTTCTACTCCGTGTCTCTGATGATCCCTTGAAGAGGAGAGGAGATGGTGAAGTAGCTGAAAATTCAAAGTAAAATAACTCTAGCTGAGAGGGTTCCTGTCATGTTAATGTTGCTCCAAGTTGCCCAAGAGAAGCACCTATGTGTTCATTAGCAGGATGTGCAACGCTGAGCTATTCCCATTCTGGTCCTTTTAGGAGGTAAAACAGTAGCGTCTTTCAGTCAGTTACAATTAAATGTCATGGAGTTATGATTGTCATACCTGGATAATTGAAGCTGAAGGAATTCAAGCTAGTCTGAGGATATTTCCACAAAAAATAAGAACCTTTCTTGAAATGGCTCTGTAAAATCATCAGAGGTTCTTGGTCAAAGCTCATTGACATATAGAAAAAGAGATCCCTATGGCAGCCTGAAATACTCTTTCAATTGTAGAGATCGAAATCATGTCTTTGGGTGAAATTTCTAGTTAAGTCTTTGCTATAGACTATGAATGTGTTGTTTGCTATGTGGCCAAGATAGCACAAAAGAATTTTGTGCAGTGATAACAGCATCTCCCTGTACCCTGCCTACTGTTTGGGTTGAACTCATGTTGAAGTCTTGTGAACAATATTCTTTTCTTGGCTTTGTGCTGGTAACCACCTTCTAGTGAGCAACGAGTCAACTGAAGATCTCATGCAGCTAATAGTGTGACTAGATCAGCACAGACAATGAAGTTATGAGAAATGGCTCTTTTTGCATTTTATATATTTTTTTCATGTTTAGAGTTATGTTATATGTTTCAAAAATAATCAAAAAACTATCTTTCCAGTTCTACCACAGGCTCTTTTAAAACACTGTCATATTTCCTCAGGGCATGAGGTCTTTCCTCCTCCCCTTGAAATTGCGTGGCATTTTGTAGCCATCTAAACAAACAGAAAGTGGTGAAAGTGTCATTTCATGACATACAAAGCTAAGTCAAAAATGTATTATGGCTCTTACCTGATTTACTCTTTCTCAGGATGCTCACCCTTGGGACCCAGCCACCATGATGTGAGGAAGCCCAAGCTACATGGACAGGCCAGAAGAAGGTTTATCAGCCTACAGATCAGCTAAGATCTCAGGGTGTTGCCAATATCAGCTCACACATACAGGGTTTTCAGTGGATTCTTACCCCCAGCCTTAAAGCTATCCCAGATGATGCCAGCCAAAGTATAGATGATCTAGTTTACCAAGTCCTGTCCAAATTTCAGGTTCATGAGCAAAATCACTATTATTATGAGGCATTAAGCTTTTGAGTCACTTGTAGATAGTCGGAAAAACAGAGAAAAACCTTTCCATTTTGGCTTGCCTTTGTGCTTTTATTGATGCTCTCTACCTTGGGACTGAAATACCTTTCTTGTTTCTTTTCATTCTTTCCCTTGTCTAACTTTCTTGCTTATCCTTTATAAATCAACTCAGGTGTGGATCTGTGAAAGAAGTCTTTCATAATTATGAGTTCAATGCCCCTCCTTTGTGTATAAGCCTCAGTCACAGTCTTCAGCCAAGTCAGCTGCCAGGACCCACCTAGATGCTTGATCTGCTCCAGTCAGTGCAATCATCTTGTATCATTCATCTTTGTAAACCAGAGGCTAATGTAGTGCCTGGTTCTACCACCTACTTACCTTTGGGAACTGTACTAGTAAGTCTCTAAGACTCCCTTTCCTTATCTATGAAAGGAGATAAGAGTGCCAACTCATGGTGTTGTAAGATGATAAAGGCATCTAAAGTGCTGGTACATAGTAAATGCTGCATAAATTTAGCTATTACAGTTACTAGAGCAACCTCAAAATAGAAGAAAACACTCAGCATTCCCAAAAGCAAATTTAGCAAATACTATTTTGAGATACATGCCAGAGTTCTTGCCTTGCTTTCCTGCTCCTCTGCTGGGCAGCTCTGAACTTTATCTTTTCCTCACCATGTAATTTTCTTCATACATTGCTCTGAGAGGGAGGGTAGGCACAGCTTGGAAAGGAGACATCAATTGGCTTGATGAATGATTAACTGATTTAATTTATACCAAAAGCAGAAACCCTAAAAGCCAAATACTTGAGACAGATTATATGTTTTAAAGTTCAAAAGCTTGGCTATGGTATCAGAATATAAAACCTTGAAGGTAACGAGGTATAGAGATTTTGCCAAAATCAACAGAACCTATGGTAGTATAAGAGTTAAATCCTGCCTAGCTGTTTCTACCCTCAGAGCCTCCCAAACAGAAAAGAATAGATTTGTTGTCATCTTTGGGCTCCATGGTATAGGCAGGGGAAAATAGAAACCTGTCAGAATGCCTTTGATTATCTTGGGGCTAAAACAGCAGACCAGCCATGGAATGATAAAGAACATGAAATAAGATCCCTGAGCACCTCTTCACAAAGCCTGGTGCATCCCAGTAGTGAAAGAACCCAAAGGGGATGGAGTGGGAGGGAAAGAGGGAGGGGAGGGAGAGAGGAAGAGGGAGGGGGAGAGGAAGAGGGAGGGGGAAAGGCAGGGGGAGAGGGAGAGGCAGGGGGAGAGGGAGAGGCAGGGGCAGGGTGGGCGAGAAAGAGTTACAGGGCACAAGGGTGCAAGCAAATCGACTTGAAGTCATGGAAGACACACAAGGAAGACATGAAGTATGTGTGTGTGTGCGTGTGTGTGTGTGTGTGCGTGCGTGTTTGAGGTGATGACTAGAGGTCTGCAGCTCAATATTGGGCATTATAAACACCACACTTTCTTTGGCATGGCAAGTGTGGATTTCCAGGTGCAGGTGAATAATTTCAGCACAGCCTCGTTGGGCAGAGACTGCCTTTTTCTTCAGTTGCTCCTGAGTTAGAATGGAAGGGGTCTTTTAGCCTTCAAGTGAGTTGTCGCCTGCTTCTCCAGACAGAGCTCAGAGGAGCTCCTTTGTAAACTGAGTGGATTTTAGGGCAAACTGTTGACCATTTCCTGTTGAGGGGCTTCCAGCTGCATGAATCCCTTGGATTTGGTTTCCCAGTAGTCAGAACGGCCCCTCCCCATGAAGCTGTAGCAGCTCTCCTGGAGGCCAGAAGAAAGGCCCCTCTCCAGGAGGCATGCTGCCTGGCAGGACTGCAGCTCTCAGCAACATCAGACTTCTTATCACCGTCATCTGGAAGAGCACAGGCTGTTCTCGATGATCTTGGCAACAAGCTTTATGAGAAAATTTTGAGCAAGTTGTCTTTTCAGTTACAGCTGAACCACCAGGGTCAGATTCTATTTTGTGCTCAAGATCCGCTGAGGAATACTGTCCCAAAGCCTACAATATCCAGAGAGAAAGCTCTCAAAAGTCCGAATCTTGTGCAATTCAGAAGGGAAGCAAATAGGGGAGCAGTTCTATGTGGGGCTGTTGGTCAGAATGCTTAGGTTCTCATCCCAGCTCCAACATTTACTAGATCTAAGAGCACCCAACATGTTGTTTTCTCTTTCTTCAATTATCTTTTCTGTAAAAGAAGCAACAGAGTGCTTACCTTGTAGGATTTGGCAATTAAATGAGAAAATGCACCAGAAGCACAGCAGCTGACATTTTTGGAGTTTCCCAGTGAATGTTGGTTTTATTATCATTTTATTATTATTATTATTATTATTATTATTATTATTATTATTATTAATATTGCCAGCATTCATGGGGGCAAAAAATGTTGGCTGGCCACTACCAGATAGTTCCTGCTGCTCTAATCTTGTAATTAGAGCACTGGTTTTTGTATATTTTTCTAGGAGCTGCATGCTGATAAATTTTGATTGAATTAACTGCTTATTCATGAGTGGTTGCCCTTTCTTTCTGAACATACAAAGGAATGGCACATGCCAGTCTGCCTAGGAATAGATGTGGTGTGTGACTCCATGCATCTATGAAAGATGAGGAAGGAAGGCTTCACTATGACACACCAGATGATGAAGGCTGCAGGAAAGGTCAGTGGGTACCCAACATGTAAAAAGCAAACTCCATGAAACTATCTTCTATAGCATCCTTTTGACACTTAATTTTTTTACTTTTATTTTATTTTTCAGAAATGATTTTAACTATGATTGGTTACTTTCATGAAAATCCATGGAAACTGTTTATTAATTACTACTACTACTACTACTACTACTACTAGGGATTGAACTCAGGGCCTGGTTCATGCTAAGCACAATCTTTACCATTGAATGATACCCCCGGCTCCCCTGGAGATTATTAAAATCTCTTTGAAGAGTGCTTGGAACTATAAAAGCTATACAAGTATTTTTAAGTGAGTAAAATGTACCAGTTTAACTACTATTGATTTTATTTTTTATTGGTTATTCAAACAAAATATAACTGTCATGTGCTCTGTTCCTGTGGCTGTTAACTCTATAATAATATATAGGTTTTAGTCAGTTTTTTTATCTACAAAAAATCTTACACTAAGTAGAAGATGTATGTTGATTGTTTCTATTAATATTATTAGTTACACATTATTTAAAGCATTATATTTAAATTTTATTAAAACCATGAGAAATCTGTGAATAATCCTTTTCGAATATTTTAGGATTATTCTATATCCAGAATTGATTTATGGTATTGCAGTCCAATTTTCTGTACTTTGAGTCATTTTTTATGTGGGTGCTATTGAAGCAAAAGGCAAACAGCAGGGCCAAAATGTCAGGTTAAATAGCACTGGGGTCAATATGGTGGGTAGTAAAAACTCAAGTCCAAATCACCCACTTCCTCTTTCCCATATGCATTCATCTTCTACCCAGTGATGTCTGCTACTCATTTGTCTTTATTCCGTTGTCCAGCAGATGGTAAATGAGTGCCTGCTACTCTGTAGGCACTGGAGAAACAGCAGGGAACAAGGGACAAAGCCCTTGCCACATGGAGCTTACATCTTACATGGCAGGAGATGGAAAAAAAGCCAACAACAAATGCACATATTATATTTAGGCAGCCATAGGCACTCTGGAGAAAAAGAAGACAAGAGTGGAGAAGCCTGGCAGTGCCTGTATGGGAATTAGAGAAAGCCTCACTGTATGTGCTCAGGAATCTGAAGGAAGAAAGACAAGATGAATGAAGCAAGACAAATGTGTCTACAGATGGTGAGTGTTGTGCAAAGACCCTGAGATGGGAGACTGCTTGCTAGCAGTGGGAACCCTGGCCTTCACACTGGGTGAGATGGGAAGACAATGGGAGTTCCCAGGCAGGGAAATGACGTAATCTGAGTGAGTGGCCCTGGGGACTATGACTTCCTGAGACAGATCCCTGACCCATTAGCTATGTGACTTCGGGCAATTTTTTTTCTCTTCTTTATACCTCTATTTTCTTTCCTGTAAAATGGGATGAACATGGCACCTTCTCCGTGAGTTAGAATAAGCATCAAAAGAATTAATATTTACCAAGTGTTTGAGTGGTTCCTGATATGTACTGAATGCTTGGGAGATGTTTGGTACATACACAAGGAAAAGTATTTTGACAATGTCACTTTGACTGTGGTATACATTATTTATTATGTGTGTTTGGAGTGGTAGGAGAGTGTTCAAGAAGGAAGCATGAAGTCTGTTGTGAAACAAATCTAATGTGACAAAGATGCTGACTTAGACCCAGCTGGGAATAGCAAAGGTAGTGAGTGGTGATTAGATTTGGGCTCCATTTAAAGGAAAATTGATGGACTAGAGGTGGGTTGTGAGAGAAAGAGAAGAGTCCAAATTGACTCCAGAGGTTGCAGACTGAGCTACTGGAAGAAGAAACCTGCTGTTCCCAGAGTAAAAATGGCAGGAAGAACAGTGGAGAGAGACTAACCCAAGAAAGATCACGTCTGCCAGAAGATCAAGAAAGGACTGCATGCATAGATCCAGAGGGAAGACCCATCTGAGGGTCTAATGGATCTAAAAGGAAAAACCGATTAATGTATTTTTAAGATCATTCAGAGGGAAAGTTGTTTCTGTATTTGTGGACATTAGTCAGATCAAGGGGATTGCAGATACTATAATGATGACACTCAGAAACTGAATGATGGACTGTGAAACACTAAACCAGTGGACTCCTGGGTGTATCTTGAATAATATTTCAGAAATCCTCTGGAATGTGCTGCTCACAGAAAGTGAAAGATTTGCAAACCCCTGATCTGTTGATATAGTCAAATAAGATAGAGGAAAAAAGACAACATGCACCCACACCACCAAGAACTATATCACAACACAAAAGGCACTTTTATACTCTCAGTTGCTAAACTTAGAGGAAAATACATCATTTCTAAGGATAAAGCAGAAGTCACACTGAAACAGTTTATATTCACTAAGTATAGAATTTTTAGTAAATTAAAATTGTTTAGTTCTGAAGCCTTTAAATCATATATTCAGACATGTTAAAGAATAGAAAATTTGCTCATTTGAGAAAACACATAAGGATAATAATTGAGCTTGAATTCCTTTGCCAGGTCTAGTATTATTTTCGGTTTTCAAAACATTTAATATAGCCAGAGATAGCCTACCTCATATTAAAGGAAAATTGGTATGAAAGCAATATGTATTTATTTGTAATTTACATAGCTATGTACCTACATAAAAAGACTCGAGGAAAGAAGGATCCTTTGTGATTTTCACATTTGGAACTTGTATAGGTTTGTTCTCTATTTGAGAACAAATTTAAAAACTCCTCCTTCAGCTGCAGTTGCCTTCTTGTCCGTGTTTTGATGACTTCTACTTCAACTCTCTAATATCACGAAGAGCAAAACCATCCAGAGGAGAATGAGAGAAACTCTCAACATACCTTTGTTTGCTGGGAGCCTGTTATGGTTTAGATGTGGTGTCTGCCAAAAGCTCACATGTGAGACAATACAAGAATGTTCAGAGGAGAAATGATTGGGTTGTAAGAGTCTTAAACCAATCAGTGAATTAATCCCCTGATGGGGATTAACTGAGGGGTGTGGCAGTGGTAGAGTGTGGCTGGAGGAGGTGGGAATGGGGGCACGGCTTGCGGGTGCATTTTTGTATCTGGCAAGTAGAGACTCTCTTTCTGCTTCTTGATCACCATGTGAGCTCTTTCCCTCTGCCACACTCTTTTGCCATGTTTTACCTCACGAACAAGCCCCGGAGGAATGGAGCTTGCTGTCAATGGATTGAGACTCTGAAACCATAGCCTCCAAATAAACTTTTCCTCCTCTACAATTGTTTTGGTTGGGTCCTTTAGTCACAACAGTGAAATGGCTGGCTAAAACAAAGCCGTAACACCAGGTTGGAAGAACTAAAGGCCATCTTCCAATTTCTTACCAGAACAGGGATCAAGCTTGTCTTTCAGCTCAGGAAACTTGCAAGCCACCTAAGCTGCATGAAAAACAAGTACGTGGTTACAGCCAGCCCAAATTTGGCCTGGATGGTGTAGGATGATCACCAAAGCAGTGAAGACAGCAGCTTCTATTGATGACTCATTTTTGCTGTCACCAGGAATCCTGCCACAGCATCTTTTTTTTTTTTTTTTTCCTTTTGTGGTACTGAACCCAGGAAATCTCTACCCCTAAGCTCCATCCCCAGCCCTTTTTAATTTTATATCGAGACAGGGCCTCATTTAATCATTGAGGCTGGCCTTGAACTTGTGATCCTTCTGCTCTAGTCTCCTGAGTTGCTGGGATTATGATTGTGTACCACACAATGGACCAATGAATATCTTTGACAGACTTATTGTTGCTATTTTTATTATTATTCTTTTGGAAGATCTGGGTACAGAACTCAGGGCATTCTAGGTAAATTTACTAACACCAAGCTATGCCCAACCCTAACAGACACATTCTGGACATAGGGGTCCACATTATTCCTAGGAAAAGTTTCACTTGGAGCACCATGGTACCTTTCAATAGACTTTAGTTGTGCTCTTGACTGGAGCAAAGGTGACCACCATGCTGTGTTTGAAAATACCATTCTCTACTCAGCCCTACAGTACCAACACCACCTATTTCATAGGCACCTGGAAGGGGCAGATGCAAATGGGCGATGGTGGAATGCAATCCAGAACTTACAACACCTTGGTTCCCCACCATCACAGGGTTATGGGTGACTTTGTATTCTTTGAACTAAGACCTGCAAGCACTTGGCTTAAGGACCAAGTGTTATCATTTGTTATTATTCCAACCAAAATTTAGTTCAAATGCCACCATGTCAGGTTTATATCCATTTTCTTAATGTAGGTGCTGACTTCCATGATGATTTCTTCCTATCTGCCTATAGGGTAGATCAGTAGAAATCATTTTGTTTCACACCCAGTGTATAAGCCAGAAGGTCACATGCATGGACTTGCCCATTCTTAGAGATATCAGCTTCAAGTTCAGGGACACCAGTAGCAACAACAGGACAGCACAGCAAGCCTGGGAAGTGCCTGTAATCAAGTTTCTGATAAAGTTTCTGTGTCCTGAGGAATTGATAATAGTCACATAATGCTTACTGATCTCAAAGTCCTGTAGGGTTTTATCAATGGTGACACCACACTCATACTCAGCTTTCAATTTATCCAAGACCCTGGTATATTTGAAGGTGCCCTTTTCCAGCAGTGTCCTTTTCATATTTTCTGTTCTTTTTTCTTTTTCTTTTTTTTTTGTTCTTTTTTTGATCTCACCATATTTATAAATCACACGGCCAGTACTGGTGAACTTACCCCAATCTACATGTTCAATGATAACCATATTGATACGAGTTTTTCCCTTTTCTATTTTGGCTTTGATTTCATGACACCTATGTTTTGGTGACAAAAATGCTCTTTATTTCTTTTTTTTCTGTCCCTTTTCTCTCCCATTCTCTGTTCTCCCCTCTTTTCTTTTAAAAAATATTTTAAAGCAAATCCATGGTATCATGCCATTTTAATTTCTATACATTTCATTATTCCCACTAAAAAATATGAACCTTGTGTAATAATTTTTTCAGACCCAAAGAAATTGCATATATTTATTTGAAAAATTTGATGTTTTTCCCTCTTGATATCTAGCACTAAGTGGCTGGAAAACAAGATCAAATCAATTACAGAAAAGAATGGAAGTTATATTTTCTTTGAATATGTCCTTTTAAGATAAAAACTCAGACATCTCCATATGTAGCAACTTCATAATATAAAGCATATCAGTTTAAGTAAGTGATTTATAAGAATTTATTTCTCTTTAATGAAATAGTGATTATACAAGCTAACTTTTTAGTTTGTTTTGAAAGGTAGCTACTTGGAAACCTGTAAGAACATATTTAACCACTCTACATAATATAGACATGTACTATATTTAAAGAGTTTATAATGGTAAGTTCAGAAACATCAGCAATATTTAGAGCATGTAAATTGGTGGTAGAAGATGATAAATTTGAGTCTGCATGCACACACACACCTATGTGTGTGTGTGTGTGTGTGTGTGTGTGTG
This sequence comes from Marmota monax, assembly GCF_021218885.2. Lineage (NCBI taxonomy): Eukaryota > Metazoa > Chordata > Mammalia > Rodentia > Sciuridae > Marmota > Marmota monax. The sequence continues at coordinate 6,634,303 of NW_026693933.1, read as the reverse complement.
TGTCTATCTATTTATATCCATTTTGGACTCATTCAACTTCTTGATATTTGGATCAATGGTAAGAATTCTGTCTCCAAAATTGAACACACCCAAAAAACTTTGCATATATTTTATTGATCCCCAAAATGGGCCTGACTGAGCCACGTATCCACTGGATAGCCTTCTAATAGCTATACACAAAGAATTTTAATCTCACTTTTTGCTTTGCATATGTTTTGAGTCTATGTTAGCTGACTCATATTAGTATCTGTTTTGTCCAGAGTTAAAGTTCAAGGGATATATTTTATCAGTTATGCTAGGGAATGTTTACTTTCCAGGAAGGTCACTGGGGCCTCCTCCCACTTGGTTCTTACTACTCTGTATTCCACTTTCCAATTCAAATGCCTCTCTCCTCTTCTAAACTATAAATCCTTCAAGGGCAGCGACAAAGCCTCATTTAGATGGGTGTCTCCAGTGTCCAAGTTCATGTCTGGACTAAGTAGGCCCTAAATAATTACTTCTTGAATGATGCACATGAGCAAAGTATTGTTCATATTAAATATTCAAGAAAGCTGAAGTCATGTGAATGAGGTTCAGTGAATTGCCCAAACAGCTCATAAGTGGTATAGTGGATGTGACACTCAAGAATGCTTATTCCCAGTCCAATATCTTTCTAGTGTTTGACCTGTCAGCAGCAAACAATGGGCTGCAGATCAAGTCACTGTCAATATGTAAACCTTTGCCAGAGAAAAGATCTCTACAGCTTGGGCCTGACTGAGCAGAGAGAGCATAACTCCGCAGAGCCTTGTGATAGGAGTCTCAAAGGGGAAGGGAAGCTTGAGTTAGGGACAGGCTTACAAAGAGTAAGATAACACTTATCTCAGGGAAACTCTGAGGCACATTTAGCATAGAATATTGAATAGAATATTGAAAAAAATAGTTTGTGCTCTTTAAAAATTAAAGAGTTTATGGACATGGGATTCTTTGGGCTTCAATATTTTCTTTTTTCATTACTTTAAGAAAGATCTCCTTTGGTTTACTTAGGACACCATTGCAAGCCCAGCTAATTAGTTAACTTGTTGACCCTAGTTAAATATTCTTGTTGGCTCATGACTTCCCATCCACTTCCTCTTCTGCCACTAATTTCTACAAAAGGTCTCTTTAGTACCTTTTATTCATGACATGTCTATGCTTTTTCCTATAATTTTTATGTAGAGTAATAATCACATTCCCTCCTGTTTTATAAATTAGAATTCTAGGTGTTTGTAAGAATAAAAGATGGACTTTACAGATCCCTTAGTCTTTATCAATGTCTTACTCTACTTAATCGACAAGATGGTCACTTCATGAAGAGAAGACCTTAGGCATTTAACTAGGTTAGTAGGTGAAATGACCTTTTCAGTCACTGATTCGTTTTTCTCATCCTATTGCCATTTAAATTTTTATAGTGTAGTCTTTCTGAAATTTGCCACATCTCTCAAAATAGAAAGCAAGCCAATAGAAAATGTTTCTCAAAGCTGGGCACGGTGGCACGTGCCTGTAACCCCAGCAGTTTGGGAGGCTGAGGCAGGAGGATTGCAGGTTCAAGGCTAGCTTCAACAACTTAATGAGGCCCTAAGTAATTTAGCAAGAGACCCTGTCTCAAAATTAAAAAAATAAAAAATAAAAAACCAGGCTGGGAATGCAGCTCTTAATCACCCCAGGGTTCAAGCCCTGGTACAGAAAACAAACAAAACAAACAAAACAAAACAAAAAGAAAGTGTTTCTCAGAAAAGCCAGTGACTTGAATATGAAGTGTTCTCCCAAAGCTCCTGTGTTAGTGCAAGGATAGTCCAAGGTAAAACGATTAGATAATGAGAGCTGTAATCCAGTCCTAGTTTGAATGAACTAATTGGATGGTAACTATAGGCAGGTGGGGTGTTCTGGAGGAGATGAGCCATTGCAGGAGTGTCCTGGAAAGGTTCATGTTCCCAGAGGCCCCTTCCCCTCCCTCTCTTCTAGGTCCTGAACTAAGCCACTTTTCTCAGGCCCTTTGCCATGGTGTTTTGCCTCACCTTGGGTCCAAGGCAATAGAGTCAGCCAACCATGGGCTGAACAACTTAAACTGTGATCCAAAATAAACTTTTTCTCCTCTTAAGTTTTTCTGGGCAGGTATTTTTGTCACAGAAATGAAAAGTTGAATAACACAGCCAATCCCTGAAGTGAGCAAAATCAATGTAAGCATATTTATTCTTAACAAATGAACTCACGTTCAGCATGGACAATCTCTAAGGAAAAGGTTGAAGAGATATGTTCAGGGAACAATCTTAGAGGAATTTTAGTAATTTCCTGTTTGGGGGATACATGAAGAAAAGCTGTATTTTTGTTGATTTTGGTTGAAAAATCTACTTGATTATAAGGGGGTCTTCCACATTTCTTGGATGATTCATTTTAAAGTATGACTTAAGAGAGCAGTAGGAAAAAAAGAAAGAAAGCATTAGGAAAATATTGATGAAAGAGAGATTCACCCTATGCACCCCATCTAACCCTTATACTTATTACCTTTTTAGGTTAATTTCTTAATCTTAGGAAATCGTCTATTGACAATAAAATTCCTCCCCAAGACAGCAAGCAGTATTTGTGAAATATCTCTTTATGTATAAATATGTTCCTGGCATGGTATTATGAATAAATTTGATTTGCGTTTAGACTAAGTCACAGATGGTGCAAGTTTCTAGGGCAGGGGACTTTATTGAAGCTGGGTGGCAAGATTTCATGACATCTCATCTCATGCCACCCTCTTCTCATTTCTGAGATTTCCACTGTTGACTTCCTGAGGAACATACCGTTCTTCATTTTTTTAAAAATCAGATATTGACAAATTATAATAGAATGATAATTTAATTATAATTATGACAAATTATAATTATGTAATTGTAATTTTAATATAATAGGGCACCAAAATGATACTATGATATATGTATATAAGGTGGAATGATGAAATCAAATTGGTAAATATAAATGTCACCTTGGATACTTATTTGTTTTTTCTGTCTAACAGAAACATTGTACCCTTTTACCAGCAGCTTCCTATCTCCTCTACTCCTCAGCCTCTGGTAACCACCATTCTGTTCTCTGATTCTATGTATTTAATTTTTTAGATTCCATAGAAGTGAAAACATATGGCAGAACATATCACTTCTTGCTAACAAGTATGGGGGGCTGTGATGTCCTATAGACGCACACAACACACACACCCCCACAAAATTAAAGGCAAATTTTAAAAACTAAGGAACACTTATAAAGCATAAGCTGTTAAGACATTTTTTTTTCCAGTGGGAAAAAAAATCAAGTATAATCAAAGACTCAAAGCAATTCCAAGGATGTGTCAAGATTCTAAGGTTGGCTGAAAATTAATATTTATTTGTTACTTGGAAGAGTGAAAAATTAAACCATTAAATCAACAGCACAATCTGCAATGTCAGATTAGCTGACCAACACCATGTCAGACAAGGGCATTGAGGAAAAGAACACAGGATATGTGTTCATTTATTTATTTTGGTGAGCCTGAGGCAAGAAGGGTGAGAAGGGGTTTCCATGACAGTCTAGAATTTGCAGTTCTATATGGAGAGTAACTTCTTGGAGGAGAGACCTGGTGACTCCAAGAAGTAAGTGGGATCACCAATGTGGTCTTTTATGGGGACTGGGCTCGGCTTTTTCCTGCAGAGAAGGTAGAGTACAACAAAGTGGGACTGGAGTGTGTTAGCAGAAATCCTTAGAACCACGTGGGGTTCTAGCAACATCACTGCTGTTTTCTAATTGCCAGGCAAATGGAAAAGGAATCTATCATGAAAGAACAATTTGAACACTATTGCAAATGAAGTGCTGGTGATGGACTGAGGAAGAGGGTTTCCCATGCAGGCTACTGTGAGAATATACTTGAGGAAAGGAGATCTTTGTAGTAATCACAGGGCATTGACAATGTGCTAAGTATTTCTGATTTCTAATGAAATCTTTAAGAGGACCCTGTGAGATGGATCCTATTATTATGTTCATGTGAGAAGGAAATCATGAGGCAAAGAGGCACTAACTTTCCTAGGGACTCATAACTGGCAAGTTGAAGGGCCAGGAGTCAATCTAAGGAAGGGCAAAGCAGTTTTAATTAAATATTCTAAAGGGAGAAAATAATATGAGAGGGGAACTTTTTTATTATTTGTAGTTCTAGAGGGTAGAAGTGGGAACTAATGGGAAGTCAGATGAAAAGGCAGTTTTCAAGACACCATAAGGAAGTATATTTCCTGAACTTTGAAATTAACCCAAAGGGGAAAGAACTTAGCTTGTGAAGAGCGACCTTCCTATTACTAATCCCATTCAGGAGAAGTTGAGATGGCCAAGTGTTAGAGACACTAGAGGGGATTCAGAGTGGGGATGTTAGGCCAGGGGGCCTTTAAATCTCTATGATTTCAGTTTCCATCTTATGAGTTTTACAGTGTCTGGGTTACTGTGTATTTGGGGACCTGAAATGTAAAAATTAATTCTCAGGTAACTGATCTTTCTCAGAGCCAAAACGAAAAGGGAAAATGTATTCTTAATTTGATAAAAATGGAGAAAATTAGTTTATCAAGGGCAATTGAATATAAAGGTCTGTATTTATTTGTTAGACTCAGTCAATGCAGAAGTATGAGATAGCAGGAATTTTCAAGTGATTTTAAAGTATAAATATTGTTAATTCATTTGCATTTATGTCTTTGTGCCACCACTAGTTAGTATACAGGGTCTAGTTTTGACACATATCTAGGGTTGCATGGGCCTGAAAAATATACATAGACAATCTTAGAAAGCTCTGTTATTTATCAGACATTTATAACTTAATCCAAATGGAATCAAATATGGCAATGATTAGCATTAGCACTAATCATTACCATAGTTTAACAGCAAGGTGATAAAATGAACTAACAGTTCCCAAGTTGGATGAGATATTGATCTCTTTAAAATCCACAATGGTATTGTAGTTTAAGCAGATAGAAGATAAAAGATGCTTCCAATCCTATAATTATTTATGACCTCGATCTGTCCTTTTTTGAATAAGATACTACCTCTGCCTTCCCTGCAAAATCTGTCTTATTTATTTACACTGAAGGTGTTGTGGAATGAAGACCTATAAAATGAAGAATGGACTAACTTTACAAGATAAAGAAAAAATCCTGTTTGATTTTGTTTGGCTGAGAACAATGAAATAGTAAACACATGTTATAGAAATTATGAATAGAATAGCAGTGGAGGGTCACCCAGCTATTGCAAAAGTAAAGCAAATAGAATGAAATGCAGGTACAAAGATTGGAAACATAGTTATTGATTATATTTTTGGCAATTAAATATGAAATAAAACATTTTTGATAAGATTCCTAAGGAATAGGAATTCTTGAAATGAATCACAAAAATCCAATGTATTCATGGAGTAAGACTTACTGTTTTAGTGAACTTTTAAAAATCTGCATAAAATCTTGGGCTTGGACTTGAAAACCTAAATTGAGACATAGTTGCCATCTGAAAGAGTTTACCAGCTGGTACTGAATCAATCAAATAAGCCAGTAACTGTAATAAAAGGCAACACACACACACACACACATACAAACACACACAGAGTAACTGAGGTATAAGCAAAGTTGAGTTCAGAGAAGAGAATGCTCACTTTCTGTTTGGGTAGGAGATAGATAAGGCTTTGTGGAAGAAATGACATTTGGAAGAAAAGGTAGGATGTACAGGTTACAAGAAAAGGGAGGGCGTACCAGGCAGATAAATGATAAAGGCAAGCTGAGAGGCAAGTGTGAGTCAATTCTGAGAACGTGTGCCAGGTGGAGTGGAGAACAGGCATGCGGGGCGGTGGTGGTGGTGGGGGGTAAGGACTAGTAGATAACAGCAGAGACACAGGCCAAAGCCAAGCACAGTGTCTCCCGCAGGCCAACACAGGTGCACTCACTTTCACAAGTGACAAGGGGCCATTAAAATGTCTGGAATTGAGGGACAGCAAAATCACAGGGCTGCCTGGTGGTGTGTGCAGATTGTGTATTTTAAAATCTTAGAGAGTGCCATTCATGTGATGACTCTGTGGATTTCTGTGTTTATTATGACCATGCTACCATCATCTAAGTATTTTGCATAATAACAAAGTTTCCTGAGAGATGGAAGATAAGTGTCTTGAAGGTGGACTGCCTTTTTTTTTTTTTTTAATGTAGGCCCAACACTCCAACATGTCAGCTCAGGAACTGACTTCTTTTCTTTTAAAATTTTTAGTTGGACATAATAATTTTATTTATTTATCTTTTTCTGTGGTGCTGAGGATTGAACCCAGGGCCTCACACATGCTACGGAAGTGCCCTACCTCTGAGCCACAACCCCAGCCTAACTGCTCTTTTGATTTGTACAAATGCACCCTCTGGGACAATGGTTGCCTGTGATGACTTTGCTGCAGGTAGTCACATCTTCAAGCAGAAGATAGGACTGACAGTTACACAAAAACAAAAGTGTAACTTGGAATAGAGAGGCCGATGGGGAATCAACGTGGGAATCAATGGAAGAAGTGTCCATAGTGACTACTAAGATGGGCGACCAATAATGGTGGCAAACAGGAAATTGAAAAACGAGAAGAGATCTACGGAGTCTGGGAAAGGAAGGCACAGAGAGGGCAGAGATGAAAGGTGCCATTTTGAACACATGTTGGAGCCAGAGGTGTGGCTGAGCACAAGGGTGGAAATGTCAAGCACAAAGTTGCAGAGCTGGTCTGGAAGGTGGGGCAGGAGATGGGCCAGAGTTAACCACATAAATGTGATTGCTGAGTCTCAGGGAGTTCATGAGATAATGGGAGAGTGTCGAGAGAGGCGAGCAGAACATTAACAGTGTCAGAAGCAATCTTTATTCTTATCACATTTTGCTCTCTAACCTCAAAAGAATTAGGAACAAATCTTGCAAAAGAAGCCTGGCTTCTTGGTAATGTGGTTGTTGGATAGCTTGTTTCCTTTCCAGTTCCTGCCAACCATCAAATGCAGTCAGAAAGCCAGCTTTTATACATAAACATGTCATTTTTTTTTCATAAGATTAGATTGGAGCCTCAGCAGGAGAGGCTTTCTGACCAAAGGCAGAATCATTGATGACCTGGTAATGTTTTAATGGTGAAATGGAATCACAGAAATCAATTATAAGTGCAATCAGCCTCTCACTCAAGCAAGCAAGCAATGGTAAAAACCATCTAAAAGCATTTTTTATTTGACCCTCTCATGCGTTGTATGTGACTCCATATTTTCATTTCAATGTTCTTCTTAACCTGATACTAAAATTAATTTACATTTCATAAGTCCATGAAATTAATAAGAAAAGATAGTCACAAAGTAGGTTGGGAGGAAAAGAAGCAATTCTGAAGTGAAAGTGTTGGCCTTGTGCCAGCCTTAAGTAGAGGGTGAGGGTTTATTCCAATGGCTGTCCTGAGCTCCTCACATGTTTTAGAACTTCTGACAGAGGCATTTCCTGGGATTAGTGCTCCCATATGTATCTTGCTCTGATGACCCCAGCAGCCAACAAGAAATCAGAGTTCCACATGTTACATGGAAGGTGGTAATTAGGTACAACCTCTCTCCAATTTATGTACCCCTCCCCCATGGTATGCTGTTTCAACAGGCACAAAGGTCCAGTCTAAGCTGGGAGCCATAAAATAGTATTTCTTCAGCAAAATAACAACATAAAGGAACATTTGTTGCCATCATCAGTATTTCATTGATGTATATTTTTAAATTCTTGACTATGATGTATGCAATTTCTGGACTTTTCAGGAAGTAGAAAAGTATTATGTGCTAGCATTGCCAGGTTGGTAGGGGAAAACTTGATAATACTTCATTCTATTTGAAATTTACCACTCTAATCACATCATCTAAATATAGTAAGAGTATTGATATTCCAGTGAATGTCCATTGATGTTCCCATTGAATTAAAATCATATTATTTTTATTTTCTCTTCCTTCCTTCTTTCCTTCTTTCTTTCTATCTCTTTTCCTTCCTTTCTTCCCTCCTTCCCTCCCATCCCCTTTCTTTCTTTCTTGGACTCAGAGGTCCTGTAACACTGAGAGCTATACCCCCAGCCTTTTAAAAATTTTCTTTTGAGATAGGATCTTGCTAAGTGGCAAAGACTAGACTCAAACTTTTGATATTCCTGCCTCAGCCTCCCAAGTTACTGGGATTATAGCCATGCACCACTATGTTTGACTAGAATGACTTTTTAAAAAATGTAGTAAACTGTATTTGAGGATATTATTGATGTATTATTGGAAGGTGTTTAAATTAAATATTTAATTAGCACTTTGATTTACACATGGAAGTATGGAACTTATTAAAGAACATTCTATGTAGATCAAAAGTTGTGAGAATCAAGGGAGAAAAACTTTGTTTTCATAAATAATATCTGGTGTATTACATTCATGAAATTTGTATGTTTGAAAATATAATGGATGGAAACATTAAATCTATCTGAATAAAGATGTTCTTACTATGATAGACTGTTTCCTCAAATATTATTTAAATTTGAAAAATCTCATTTTCTCATTCATTTAGAAATGGTTCTAAGTGATCCCATATTTTAATTTTACAGATTAAAAGATGTGCCTAATTATATTATTGAAAAGGGAATGCCTAATTATATTATTGAAAATGTATTAACCCATAGTTGTTCATACATTATACAAAGATATGAGTTGAGGTTTTACCCTCAAAACTATGAATTTTCCTTTAGAGAAACTAACCCAACAAGCCCAGATACCAGTTTGCAATTAGATATACTAGTCCCTTGAATTAAAGATAAATCCTTAGCTGTATTTTGTCAGGAATAGGAGTGCCTGTGCATATTCAATTCATACTCCTCTGGTCTCTTAGAAATATTTGCTGAAGTTAGGCAACTACTAAGAAAGCTGGTCAGCATTAGGAAGGTAAGTGTGGTGAAATTCTGAAGGGAAAAGCAATGGCAGTTGAAGGTCTTATTGGAATGACTTGAAAATGAACTTAGAAAAAAGGAAAACATATATAGTTCCCAGGGAATAAAATTTTATCTAATGTTCATCTAGAATATTACAAAAGACCCTTCTGAAATATTTGTAGATTTTTTAAACTTCATTTGAAAATACTTAGGGACTTCCCAATCTAGAGTAAGTCTGGAGACCAGAATACTAAAATCTTTTGAGAAAAAGTTTTGCTTTCAGCCTGCCCCAGGGTGTTGTGAGATCTCTTGGGAACAAACTTACAGATTGTAGAGATATTCTTCTAAACTTTCACTTGGCCCTGATAGCATCCTCTTTGATGTTTTTTCTTGATACTGATTAAAATGTAAAACAGCCAACCAAACAGGCAAAAAAGACTGGATCTGTATAAATATATAATTTGTGTAATTGTGAATTCCTAAAGTCATTTCCTCCAAAAATTTGGTTTGAAGCATAAGATGATCAAAAATCTCTTACATTGCCTTCATATGATGTGAACTTTTTTTTTGGGGGGGGGTGGTCCATATCTCTAATTTTTCTTTAGTACAATCCACATGTGCAACTAAGAAATTAATCTTGATGAGTAATTGTTGTGGACTGAATTGTGCTCCCTCACTCCCAATTCACATGTTAAAACCGCAACCCCTAGTACACCTCCAAATGTGACTGTTTTGGAGACAGGGCCTTTAAGGGAAGTAAAGATGTCAAGAATAAATAAAGCTAAATTCTGTTGTTATGGTGGGAAACCTAGTCCAATCTGACTTAATCTCCTGAGTCACTGGGGTTACAGGTGTGCAGCACTATGATAGCTGTTGAGATCCTGTAGTAACTTTATTTTGTTTTCTTTTGAGGAGTGGCTGTATTGTTTTTCAGAGACCCCATTCCATTTGGTTTTCCCATCAACAGTACTTGAGAGTTCCAATTTCTCTATATCCTAGCAACACTTGTTATTCTATATGCTTTTTTTTTAAAAAAAAATAATAATAGCCATTCTAAGGGGTTCGAGGTGAAAGCTCCTTGTAGTTTCAATTTGCATTTCTGTAATGATAAATTGCATATCTTTTCATGTACTTGCTGGCTATTTGTATGTTGTCTTTTGAGAAATATCTGTGTAAGTTCTTTGCCCAGTTTTGTTTCTCAGATTATTTGTTTTTGTTGTTGTTGGGTTGTTTTGTTGTTTTCATATATTCTGGGTGTTAATCTTCCATCAGATATATGATTGGCAAATATTTTCTCCCATTCTTCAGTTTGTTTTTTTCACTCTGTGATTACGTTCTTTGACTCACAGAAGTTCTCAAGTTTGATGCAGTTACAAAGGTCTAATTTTACTTTTGTTGCCTGGGTTTTTGATGTCCTAGCCAAGAAATCCTGGCTAAAACCAATTGCATGAAGCTTTTCCCTTACATTTTTCCAGGAGTTTATAGTTTCAGGTCTTCCACTTAGGACTTGAATCCATTATGGGTTAATTTTTATAGATGGTGAAATGTAAGGGTGTAACTTCATTCTTTTGCATATGGATTTCCTCTTTTCCTGGCACCATCTGTTAAATAGACTGTCTTTTCCCTTTTGCATGGTCTTGGTATTCTTGTTGAAGATTATCTTACCACTTACCCAAAGGTTTATTTCTAGGCTATCTATTTCTACTATATTGTTCAATATGTCTGTCTGTGTGCCAGTACCACTCTATTTGGAATTGTTGTGGTTTTGAAACATGTTTGATATTAGGAAGTGTGAGACTTTCAAGTGCACTCTTTCTCAAGATCAATTAGTATATTTGAGGTCTTTTGTGGTCCTTATGAACTTTAGAATTACTTTTTCTATTTCTGTAAAAAAATGCGATTGAGATTTTGATAGGTATTCCATTAAATCTGAGGATTACTTTGAATAGTATGAACATCTTAACAATGTTAAATCATCTAACCCATGAACATGAGATGCCTGGTCCTTTGTTTGTCTTTTAAAATTTTTTTCATCAATGTTTTGCAGTTTTCAGAGTACAAGTCTTTTACCTCCTTAGTTAATTCCCAAGCATTTTATTATTTTGGCGCTATTATAAATTGTACTGTTTCCTAAATTTCCATTTAAAATTGCTTATCATTATCATATAGTTTGTTGATTTTGTATCTTGCAACTTTGCTGAATTCTTTTATTAGTTCCAAGAGCTTATTTGTAGAATATTTAGGGGTTTCTATATACAAGATTATCTCATCTAAGATCAGTGATATTTTCATTTCTTCCGTTTTAATTTGGATGCCTTTTATTTCTTTTTCTTGCCTAACTGGGCTGGCTAAATAAAAGTAAGCAGAGCAGGCATCCTGTCTCTTTCCTGTTCTCAAAGGAAAAACTTCCAGTTTTTGTCCAATGAGTGTGGTATTAGCTGAGGTCTTTTCATATGGTCTTCATTAGTTGAGGTAGTTTCCTTTGTTCCTAGTTTGCTGGATACTTTCTTTCTTTTTAGGAATAGGTGTTAAATTTTGTCAATTTTTTTTCCTGCATCAACTGAGATTGTATTGTATTTTTTTGTTCTTTGGTTAATATGGCATATTTCATCAACTGATTTTTGTGTGTTGAAAGATCCTTGCGATCTGAGGATACATTATACTTTGTCATGACTCGTAATCCTTTCAATGTGCTATTCAATTTGGTTGCTAGTATTTTGCTGAAGATTTTTATTTTATGTTCATCACAGAGATACTGGTTTATAGTTTTCTTGCAGTGTATTTGGCTTTTGTATCAGGGTAATGCTGACCACATAAAATGAGTTTGGAAGTTTCCTTTGTCTGTATTGTATTGCTGTAACAGAATACCTGACACAACATTGAGTGTTATAAAGAAAGTTCTGTTTGGGTTCTTTGGCTTATGGTTTTGGAGACTGAGAGCCCAAGATTGTGTAGCCTCATCTACTGATGGTCTCATGGCTGCATTATGACATGGTAGAAGGCATTACATGGCAGGAGAGGAATCAAGAGGCTTCAAGGTGAGAAAGGAAGAGAGCAGAGAGCAGGCGGGGGCCAGCCTCACTCATCATAACAACCTTTTCTCACCAGAACCAACCCATTTCTCTGAGACCCAACCTGATCTGTGAGACCAATGTTAATCCCTTTCAAGGCAGTCAAGATCCCATTACCTCCCACTGGGGCCACCTCTTAGAGGTTTCACCCCTCTCAACACCACCTCACCGGGGACCAAGCTTCTAGCACCTGAACCTCTGGGGACATACATATCCAATCTATACCAACAGTGTTCCCTTTTCTTCAAGCTTTGGAGGAGTTGGAGGAGAGTTGGTTTTAATTGTTCTTTAACTGTTTGGCAGAATTCTCTAATGAAGCCATTTGGTCCTTGGCTTTTCTTTGTTACAAAGTTTTTGATAACCAATACCATCTCCCTGCTGGTTACCTCTGTTGAGGTTTCTATTTCTTCATGCTTCAGTCCTGGTAAGTTGTATGTTTCTAGAAATTTATACGTTTCTTCTAGGTTATCTGATTTGTTGGTGTACAGTTGTTCACAGTCTCCTTTGAGTTCTTTTTTAGTTCTGTGACACCAGTTATAATGTTCCTTCTTTCATTTCTGATGTTAGTCGAGTCTTTTTCATTTATTTTTTTCTTAATTTGACTAAATATTTGTCTACTGTATTGATTTTTTTAATCCAATTTTTAATAGTTGAGAGAACATGAGATTTGAACGCTGGAGTTTTTGTCTCATTTGTAAAGTGGGCATGTCACGTACTGTGCTAGGTCTCTGTGCCCTATTTACATTATTTCATTCCATCTTTACTGTTTCATAGTTGGCACTTAATACTCAATATTGGTATTTTTTAATTGCGTAAGTAACAGAACATCGTCTTCTTCTGTAGTTCACAAATCCCTTTCTTATTCCTTTTCAAAAGAATCACAAACTCCAAGAATCAGCACTCAGGAAATGAAATATCACTGCTGTTTTGTCTATTATCGCTCTCATACAAGTTTTCTCCGGGTTTTACTTCTTTTCTTTGCACTTTTTTAATTCAGAAAGGCTAGCTCACTTTCATAAGTCTTGCATTATTCATTTTCTGGTACCACCCCATGGATTGATAACTAACTAGCGGACTTTTGCTCCAAGGTGAGTGTTTTTCTGGCTGTTCTTTCCATGAAGTGGAATAATTCCATAGTCATTCCACTTTCTATGAGAAACTGCTTGTGTAAAACTGTCTTATAAGTTTAAAGCACTTGAGTAAAGTGAAAGTTATTCATAAACTATGTATCTGTTGTTAGTAGATGTGCTTTCAATTTTTAGGATGGAGGGAATACAGCTATTTTCCCCTAGACTTCTTTTCATGTTTGCTGGTTGGGAAGGCTCTCATTTGATTTACAGCTTGATTAAACATAGCTGAATTTTAATTTGACCTGATTAAGGTCTCTGAAGACAATTATAGGCATGGATATACATATTAAAATTTTCCTATTAAATCCTTTCCCCCAAAGCAGTATTTGGCCTTATGAACAAAGGAAAAAAAAATTATTTCCCTGATGGAAAATTATATGCAGTGTTTTATTGGCATTATGTTAACCTCTGATTGTTCTGTGAATTATGGAGGATAAAGCATTTCTTAGAGGAGGAAGAATGGGATGTACGTGTAGAGAGAGGAGAGCACTCTTGTATTTTTTGAAAGTTAGGCAAATTTACTGAAAAAAATACTAGAAAACTTGGCATATTCTATTCTGGACCTTATTGTCTAGTTTAAAACCATTCAAGGGTAATATTGTAGACACTTGATTTAACATCGTAGCAATCAACTTTTGCTGTGATGATTAACAACCTCTAAATTTCAAAGACTTATAACAATAAACATAAATTTCTCACTGATATTACCCGAGGCCTGTGGGTTGGCTGGAGTTTCATTGGTCTCAGCAGGGCTTCATGGGTCTTCTACTTCCTGCCCTTGGCCTATGAGCACCCACCATCTGAGCAATGCTTTTCTCATGGTGAAGAGAGCTCAAGGGAGACATAATCACAAAAGCACTTGAGACACTTATGTCCCCTCAGTCAAAGCAAGTCACAAGGTTAAACCCAAACCAGTGGGGTGGAGATATAAAGTCTACCTTCAGGAAAGCATAGTAAGGGATCGGCAGGTATGAATAATCAGGGACAATAATTCAATGTACCACAAGAAACTATCTTAGAAGGACTGAAGTCCCTTTCTTTGAAATCACATAGTGTGTGTAAAATGTCAGTTCAACTAGAAATAATTTCTAAGTCAAAGGATTCTAGATAAACCATTTTTGAGTCCTAGATTCCTTTATTCAAAATGTTATTTATTAGAGACCAGAAAGTAAAAAGTTGAAAGTAAGCCTCTAACCCAGTATCCTACCTGCTGATCCTTTCCTCTCCACCTCTCTGCTCCTTCCCCACTTCTTACTCTGTTTACCTGGAAATCTCTAGGAGGATCTGCAGAACATAGCTGGAAAATTACCAGTACAGCAAGCATTTCTTAATACATGTTCCACAGATGTTAAGAGGTATTAGATTACAAAAAATGTAAAATATTCTGGGTGGGTTGAACAAAGTTAAGCACTCCTGCAGCTCTTCTCAGAAGCTTTGCAGTGTTAATGTTCCTTAGAGAAAGGTATGTAGGTCTCAGAATTGAACAAACTTTTTATAAAAAATTTAGTATTTTGGATCATAGTTGAAGAAAAGCTATGTTAGACAACTGTTCACTTATTTAAAATATATATAGGACAGACACTTAAGATAGGACAATTGACTGAGTTTTTCTCATCTAGTTAGTTGTACAGACCAGATTAAAATTTAGGTCTCCAAATTTCCTCTCCAGGAAACGTTGATCATATTGCTGAGTTTGTTCCTATGACTTAGACATATTTTGGCAGTGAGGTAGTGGTTCTTGGGGGCATTTTAACCTTTGAGAACAATAGTCCTGGTCAATGCCTTTGTTAGGATCCAATAGGAAAGAAGTTGAGTGACCATGAGTAACTGGTTTCACAAACCAAGTGAATGAATGAGAACTGTATGATCTGATCTGAAGCAACTGCTGGAATAAACCACAACATTAGCAAATACTCAGGGATTTTTTTTTTCCTTCCAATGAATTTAAGGCTCCATTCATGAAGAAAATAATGGATGTTGAAAACTGTAATTTTCCATAATGCACGAACTGCTCTTTTCTTTCCCTATCTCTTGTTTACGAGTAAATAACTATTGTGAATCTGTATAATTTATGTTCTAGGTTCATGAAGTTCTCTAAAAGTATAATAGATCATTAAGAGAAAACTTGAGTCTGATTCTTTTCAAAAGCTTCAAAACTATTATACATTCAGAGGGAAAGTAGCTAGTTATTAAAATATTGTTTCATTAAAATTGAATAAGCACAACTTTGGATTTTCCTCCTCTGTTGAGAAAGTAAGCATGAATTACTTTTATTTTTATTTATAGTTGGAAGAGGCTAGGGCAGTGTTTATGATTTCAAAGGACTTGCCTTATCTATCAGGGATTGAAATGGCAAAAGAGAGACCAAAGGCAAATATGAGACCTTCCAGGTGTGTGACAATCATGAGCAAATCTGGGATAAAGCTAGACTAGACTACAAATGACAGAATGGCACTGATTTCTTTTTCTTCCCCTCCAAGGACACTTTTTTCCTTGCATTTGTGAAGGAAACTTTAGCAGGAGACAGTAACTGCTCTAGGGCTACCAGATACATGTGGGCAGTGATTTTGAAAGTCTACAATTCTGGTAAAATTTAGTTTTAGGTAAACATAATGATCTCTGATATTATTAGCTTTTGTGTCCCTCTTGTGTATTCTTCAATTATTTAAAATAGCTGTATGCTTGGAGATGTCTTAATTTCTAGAGTTGTAAAAGATGCTCTATACTTTTCTTTTAAGAATTTGATCTAGTTTCCCTCATAAAAAGTCTCAATAAATCCCTGAACTTGATTTTTCTCCCTTACACTAAAACAAAAAACAAAATGTACAAAACCCCAAATCAGCCACTTTTAATTGATGCATGAAACACAAAAAGAAAAGTTTGTACAAATCATGCGTGACCAAATTTTCAGAAATTGAACATGCCATAGAGCTTAGTCTCTTCTTCCCCTAAGAAGTTACAGTTTCAAATTATCCTTTTGCATCTACCTTTTGGACATCAGGGCAGTAATGGGTGATGTTCCTGGATATGACATATTGCTCATGTATAGTAATGTTCTTCACCTCTGTACCCCATTCATGAGCTATCATAATAGGAAATCACTCCAGATTCATTTACACTAAGGTAGAGTTAATTGATTTCAGTTTAAATGATCATTATTTCCAGTGGTACCTACTTTTTGACATGGGTGAAAGCTTTATATCATCAAAATGGAACTCTAGTGGTGGAAATATAGGCCTCCATGTGTCAATGGGGAGTTGTTTTTCTGAGTTTGTGGCCTTCCTGTTATTGTTGAAATGCAGTCTGAGGTGCATGTCTGCATAGCACTGGCTAAGGTGTTTTGGGGTCATGGCATTTGACCTATTTTTTTTTTCAATGTTACAAAGCCACTGAAAAGTGCCTGTTATTCTATATCCCTCTAAGAGAGGAGTTGCATTTGCTTAGCATTACCTATTTACATATAAAAGCATATCCTGTGGAAGATGGGGATAAAGATTAAGTAAACCTGTGTAAGCTAGCAGAAGGAACATGTAAGAGAGTCAGGTTTTGTAGACTCAGGCAACATATTTTGCTATAATCAACTCTTTACAGGATAGTTCTTGAAAGGAACCATTATATAAAAGTTATTTATTCATGAAATTATTATAAATTTAAAAAAAAACTTTAAAATGGCTTTCACTAAAGCAATTGCATGTTCATTTTTATCTTTCTTACAGTGATCCTGAGAAATGCTCCAGTTGTTTGGGATGCCTGCGCCAGGTTTCTCAAAAGGCAGACTAAGAAACTTTGGTGAAACAACATGTTACCTCTTGCTGCTGAGACCAGAGTCAGAGGTTTATGGGAGTGGATAAAGTAAGTAACTCCAGGAGAAAAATAAGTGCACACTATGTAGAGTGAAATCAAAATACTTTGTTGTGGGGGAATGTAAGGACAGTACTAACATATTCCCGAAAGTTCTTCCAAGCAAATATGATAGATGTTCTTGGTTATTTTTTTCCAACAGCCATTCCCACGACCATCTATCTCCTTGGGGCACATTCAGCATAGAAGATGCAAAAGCTGAACACTAACTTCTCTACCTTCTCTTGAAGCTGAGCATGTGATATTCCAGTTAATGAAAACTAGGAAGAGAAGGGCTAGAGAAATCTAATGTGATGATGGGAAGTAAAGATGCCATCTTGTGAACATGAGTTCACAAACTGGAGAAAAAGTCCTGGAGAGTGAGAGTAAGGCAACTCCGTTAGCACTGAGTCACCTTGCCTGTCTGTGCAGCACCTTTCCTTCAGGACCCTTGTTCTGGATGTCATCACTCAGGAATTCTGACACTTATAATTAAAGAATGGTTGCGTACCATTATGGCCACAAAAGTTGCACAATTATTTTCAAGATCATTCTTTTAACATTATGAGCTAAGTATAACATATGAATAAAATAAAAGAGGCTGGACCCACTTTTATGTATAATTATAATGCACTAATTAAAAAAAAAATAGAAGGGAGACTAGTAAAGTAGAGGAAGGGAATCTGGGGAAGGGAGGAGGAAAGGGGAAGTACCAGAGAATGAAATTGATCAAATTAAGCTGGGTGCATGTCCAAATATGTCACTGTGAATCCCACTATTAATGTAAAACTACAATGCACACACACACACACACACAAAACACTAAAAAAGAGGCTGGGAAAGATTAAGGCATTTCTCTTTGGGGCTCTTTCTCATGTTAGAGTTGGAATTAAAGTCAAATGGTCAGATTTCAGTACATATGTTGATGAATAGTTTGATGGAATTCTACGAACATGTGCCTACTTTGGAGTTTAAACACTGTGGAATATCCATCATTGTGTTTTTACTCCCCAAAAGTTCCCACAGAAAGGTTGCCCAGAGATTTTTGATATTTATAACCTTCAAAGAATATAAAGATTTCTTAATTTGCAGAAAAATGTTTAGTAGAGGAATGATTATTCCTAGATTAGGAATTTATTTTATGAGCCAGAAAACAAATAATTCACATGAGTATACTCAGAATGGCAGGTACTTTTGGAGAAAAGAACTGGTCAGAATAGTTTAGGAAGTTTGGTAAGCAGAGAACTCTAATTGCTCCTAAGTCACTCTAATTTGTTGTGATGACAACTCCTCACTCTGATGTTTTGTTAAAAAAATTAATTATTATTTATTTATATAAACAATGCAGTACAGTGTGATAATCTGATACACATGTACAGTGTGTAGTATTCAAATCAATGAACTTAATATTTCCATCTCCTCAAATCTTTTCTAAAGGCAATTTTTAATTAACATATAACAATTATACATATATAGGGTCCATGCGATATTTCAATTCATGTTTACAATATGTATGTATGAATTAATCCAGGTAATTATCATTTCTATTCTACTTATCATTACTCTGTATTTGGAGACTTCTAGATCCTTTCATGTAGTCATTCATAAAATATACAATAGGTTATTGTGCACTCTAGTCACCCCGTATGCCATGGAACACTAGACATTTTAGTTATGTCTAACTGTGTTTTGGTACCCTTACCCAACTTCACTCTATTTATCCTCCCTGGAACACTTACCAACCTCTAATAATCACTATCATGCATGCCAATCTGATGCTTTTTATTGATACAAATTTGAAGTATAATGAAAACATGAGTGTTTGACATTTGAAGAGGAGAAAGTCAAGAATATAATGCTTATGGTTTATGCAGCTTGGTAGATATCTTCAATTTCTGCCCATGCAAATGACCATCAAATAAATGTTAAAGGCTGCTGTTCTTTCCATGGGCAATGCAGTAAAGATTTGAAACATCACAGAGAATCCAAAGTTTCTCTGATTCTTCTTAGAATCTATAATGATTTTGTATGTGAATAAAACCCCCAAATCCTCATCCTTGTCTAGAAGCTGTATCATGTTTTCATATACCCTACTGCAGAAGCTCTGATTTTTTTTTTCTAGTTGACCATTCTTTTTAAAATTTTAACTTGGGAACTAAATATTACAATTCAAAGATGTGGGTTGATTGGACGTGTTAAGATGTCTATCAGTATATTTTATTTTTATACTAATAAATTGTATTGGTAATTTCATCTGTATTTTTAAACAGATTAAAACTTGACATAATTATCCTTAAAAATGAAGCTAAGAATGAAGTAAGTATTAAAATGTACATACTGTGTTAAATTTCTTTGCTTTCTCATGTTCATCATGGAAATATGATGCACAAAGAAGGCGCACCATTTGGTTTGATTTAGATGTTTTGCTGTTTTGCTTTTTCAAATTTTCTTATCTGCAGGATGAATATTATAATTAAATTATCTGCCATGCCCCCTTAAATTGTTATCTTTATCTGTAACTTAATTAAATGTACTTTCCCTAAAAACAAAATGTTTTTAATTAAATATACTTAATGTGATTACACAAAATCAACAGAAGACTTCTTTACATATCCATGCAGAGGGTATAGCAAATGATCATAGACATCATTTGCATAATTTACAATTAGTAGTTTCTGAGACGTCTTACATAAAAAATAAGACCTAATTGTTTTAATTGATCCAGAAATAGTCAAGAGTTTTCTTTTAAAAAACTGCCTAAAATATACACAAATTGTTTTTAAGAAAATTAGTAAAAAAAAGTTTAAAAATATATATCTAATTTGAAAGTGCAGTATTAGTTGCAGTGAAAATTCTGTAGGCAAATATAAATACCTACTAAGCATATATTTTGTAATTATTTTTTCTTGGAAACATTTGAGAGCTCATTGTTCATAGAGCATATAAAGTTCTGCAACTTACAAATTATATAATATTTTTGTGATGCAGTCAATAGAAGGTCAATATATTTCAAAATTTAAGAGACTCCTTTGCAGATATAAATTTGACATTTTAGTAACTGAAATTCTGGAAGATTAACTAGCAATAAAAATTGTATCCAGGAAAAGAAATAAGAGAACTGAAATTTCATTTGTATTTGGCCCATACAAGAATGTGCCTACCTCAGTACTGTTGTACTTAGGTTAAACTTTATTCTGGCATTATTTTTATTTCACCAGAATGTTCTCCTCATGAAAGCATTCATTAAGTATGTTTTACATGCATTTTCAAAGCTAAATGTTGGCCATTTCTCTTGAAAGCTACTGGAGCTCCTTGTTCCACAAGGCTTTGTTAGGGGAAATGGCCAAGATATCTGTGTTTTATTCAGTTGTTTGGGATCAGCTTTAACATTAGGACCTTGACCTCTTGGGACATCTTCCAAGGGTTCCTGAACAATCTGAACCGCCATACAAAGAATGTTGTGATTTTTTTCAAATAGATTGCTCACAGCAGATCCTTTACTGACTGAATTATTAATTCCCTCTTTCCTCCCACTCTTAATTTCATTGTGAACTGTCCTGCTATGATGGCCAGCTTTTAGGTTGAGCATCAAGCGAGATTCAGGACAAGAAGGTCTTTTTGTTACTCCACATATTGTACTAAATTTTGGGGAAAAAAAGAGAAAAAAAAACTTTCTTTTTTGGTTCTTTAGCCTTTGCTATGCTACTGGCATATTTTCCCACAGTTAAACTTTGATAAATGAAAACAAATGAGTTAAATTTATGAGTGTGTGAGATCAGAATCCTATACTCCAAATACATTTGAATTTGTTCAGAGTCTCCAAGACAAAGGATCTTTCTACTTTTCCTTAATGGTATCTTACAGTAAAAGAATCCTTTATGTATTAATTCTGTCATTTGTATATTCTCTTAGTTACCCTATTTCTAGTAGGTAGCTAAACTATACTATCTTAGTTTAAGAATTTTTTTCTTTTCCTATTTGAACAACAGAAAGCATTCTATTATGTTTGTTCATTGAATTAGGTTCCTAATCTATTCCTAGTACATTCTGGAAAATGAAATGACTATTTTTAAGTTCTGGTTGTCCATTATCCCTTAAAGGAAATTGAATCTCTAGTTGATATGCTTAGTCTGCTTACTTAGAATTTGAAGTGGCTAAAAAAAGGTAACATATGAATGTGAATAGAAGAGCATCAGTGTCAAGTTTCTCAAAATTGTTCATTTTGCTGGAGCTATGGAAGAAGAGAATGCTCCTTTTTCAAGAGGTGCTCCCTGAAGTCTTAAAGGGATAAAAAGGGACAATATCTATAACTTATTTTCAAATGGTTCAAAGAATTTTTTTATGTATGTGTATATAAGTAGACAGCAAGAGAGATTTGAGGAAAATGTGCCAAAGTTAACAACTGGTAAATTTGGGTGAAGAGTATAAGAATGCTTTGCATAATTCTTTTAGCATGTCTCTTTTATTTCAGAATAGAAAATATATAATGTGCCTTCAAACCACGACTTTAGTAAAAACAAGTTTGTGCTTCTGGCCACCAAAAAGACATGTTTCCTTTCTTCTAATCTGTGAAGACTTTACAAAATCTTGTACAACAATCTTTGACTTTTGTATTTTAAAATAAAGAGGAAGCATGTGACTGATTTCTAAGGACATCTGTAAGTATTCTAAAAACTGTTACAGGTGTGAAGACTAACCTTAGTAGCAACAGGAAATAGATTTCCCTAGTACTTCCTTCCTGCCAAGACTGAAAACAAGCAGTCCTAAGGGCTGCACCTTTATGCCCTGGAAGAAAGTAAACGTATTATTAATTTCTAGTTTCTTCATTCTAGTATGATATCTATTATGTGAATGTACTTAATAATTAAATTCCTTCATACTCACATAACTTTAATTATCAGGAAAAAATAAGTGGAATGCCTTAAACATATGTTCTTCCCATTACTCAAAATCTTCACTTTTTCTCAATAAAAAGCTGCATTTAGTTTAAAGTTGAACACCTAGTGATTTTAAAAAAACGTTTAGTCAGTTATGCATTATCTGACTTCAGAAACATAATTAACTATTATTAACTATCTCAGTTTTTATAAGTAGTGAATTCATGTAATTTATAGTTTTTGGTAATTTCTTATAAGTGTTGATAGATATATTTGCAAGACTTTTCAAAAAAATCAGGAAAAAAAAAATCCCTGTCAGTCTGCTGGTTTGAAATTCGGGCTATTCAAACTGAGCTACATTCCCAGCCCAGTCCCTTTTATTTTGAGACAGGGTCTCACTAATTTGCTGAGGCAGGCCCCAAACTTGAGATCATCCTGCTTCAGTCTGCTGAATAGTTGAGATTATAGGTCTGTACCACTGTGACTGGCTGGCTAAAAATTAAATTTTGTCAATGGACACTGGCAGCTGTGGCAAGAGTGAAATACAAAGGTATTTTATTAAGCAATGGAAACCAATGAGGGAAGTAAAGCAGGTAGGAGAATAGTGGATACTGCACCCTAAGTAGAGCTGACAGATTCATGAGGACATTAGAAACACCTCCTGGGAGGGGAAGGGAGGGGGTATGCGGTTAGAAATGATGGTGGAACATGATGATCATTATTATCCAAAGTACATTTATAAAGACATGAATTGGTGTAAATATACTTTGTACACAACCAGAGATATGAAAAATTGTGCTGAATTTGTGTAGTAAGAATTGTAATGCATTCTGCTGTCATATATAAATAAAAAGAAAATTTAAAAAATTGGGGTTATTCAATCTCAAAAAACCAAATGCCGAATGTTATCTCTGATATGAGGATGCTGATTCATAGTGGGGTAGGGAGGCCGAGCATGGGAGGAGTAGACTAACTCTAGATAGGGCGAGGGGTGGGAGGGGAAGGGAGGAGGCATGAGGTTAGAAATGATAGTGAAATGTGATGGACATGGTTATCCAAAGTACATGTATGAAGACATGAGTTTATGAAAAATTTGTGCTCTATATATGTAATATGAATTGTAATGCATTTCGCTGTCATATGTAAATTTAAAAAAATTAATAAAAAATTAAGTTAACTAAGTAAAAAAAAAAGAAAGAAATTGGGGCTATTGTGTCATTAACTCCTATGAATTAGGACAGGCAAGATGAGGACTGGGAATGAGAAAAAGACAAATAGGAAAACTGAGGTGCAAAGGACTGAAATACCTCTTCTTTTATTTGTTTATTATTTTTTTCTTTTTCTTTTTAGTATCAGGGATTGAACCCAGGGCCCTTAACCATTGAGCCACATCCCCAGCCCTTTTTTATATTTTATTTAGAGACAGGGTCTCACTGAGTTGCTAAGTGCCTCACTAATCTGCTGAGGCTGGCTTTGAACTCTGGATCCTCTGGCCTCAGCCTCCCAAGTTGCTGGGATTATAGGCGTGTGCCACCATGCCCAGTTGAAATAACTGCTTCAAAGTGGAAAAAAAAAATCTCTATTTTTAACTTAACACTGTAATCTATGACTTTAGGCAGTAGAATTCTTTAGAAGGGTTATGAGTTGTCTTTTTTTGGCGGGGAGAAGAACTTTTAATAAATCTTGCTGGAACAATGACATGTTCTTATGTAAAACCAAATATGTTTGTTTTACATCATATACAAAAATAAAGTTAAAATGGATCATAGGCTTAAATGTACAAGCTAACATGGTACAACTTCTAGAAGAGCTTCTAGAAGAGAACCAAAGAGAAAATCTTCATGACTTTGTTTTAGGTAAACATTTCTTAGATATGAACCAAGAGTACAACTCATAAAAGAAAAAGATGATAAATTGGTCTTTATAAAAATAAAATATTTGCCTGGGGCTGTAGCTCAGTGGCAAATCAATTGCCTTCCATGGGGGTGGGAGCACTGAGTTCCATCTTTAGCACCACATAAAAAATACACAAATAAAAATAAAATATTTGTCTCTTCAAAAGACATCTTTAGGAAAATGAAGATAGAAAAAAATTGTGAGAAAATATTTTTAAAGCATATCCCTGATAAAAATACATAAAGAACTTCAATAACCCCAAATTATGACAGACAACCCAAACAAAAAATAATAGACTATTTGAATCTGTTCCCCAAATAATATATACAAAAGTTAATAAGTATATGAAAAGATGCTCAAAATCATTACTAATTAAGAAAATGTAACTTAATTATAGTAAATTTATAATTAGGCATATGTAGCCATCCTCGGTCATTCTTTCCATTTTGTTTATACTAATTTGCCATTTTAAGATCTCTCTCTCTCTCTCTCTCTCTCTCTCTCTCTCTCTCTCTCTCTCTCTCTCTCTCCTTCTCTTTCCAAAATCCAAGCTGATTCATAATTACCAATGGCCAAAGTTTGAATTCAAATTACTGGGGCTTTAAAAATGTGATATTTTGATAATTTAGAATATCTTAAAGCTTATACTTTTAGCAATATAGTTCTAAGTGTTTTCCCAATTAAAATGCTTTAAAAACCATCAGTTTGAATATTGGCTAATATCTAAAATTAAAATAAAATTAAAATATAATTTTTTGCCTATGTTCTTTGTTGCAGAAGACCCTGAAAGAGTTGCTTCGTCCACTAAGCAAAGAGCCAGGATTTCTCATATCTCTGAGTGTGAGTCTTCAGGCTTCAAAGCTGACTAGATCTGTGACTGTTTCCTTATCTCTTACCACCTGGAATCTTGTTCTGGGTTTTAAAATCTGTGTCTTCTCCTGTGCTGTAAGTAACCAGTTTTCTATTGTGTGGATTCCTTTTTCTCATCACTCTTCTTATTCATCTTTCTTTTTAAATTGAATTACCATCTTTATCACCATAAGCAAAGCCCATTTCCTCATAATGGCAGTTCATGGAGAATTGGGAATTCCATAAACAGATTATATAAAGAAAAAAAGATGAAGAAAGAGAATGTTCCATGGTGCCTTGGGCCAATCTCAGTGAAGCTGTGAATATTTTCCACTTTAACTGCCTGTTCAATGTCTTCCTGGCTAGCAATCTGTTTATCATTCTTATATTTTATATTTCAGGCAGTGCTGTAGTTAAAGTGAACGCCCAACTAGAACCCTATGCAGTGCACATTTAACCTCTTAATGACAATTTCAAATATTATAGCACATCTGAAACAGCTTGAGAGGGAGAAGGATGCACAGAGAGGAAAGTGAAACTCAGTGAGGTGGTGGAGGCCCAATCAAAAATAACCTCACATTCCATGCAATGTTCCATAGAGGTGAAGAAAAAGCACAAATGATAAAAGCAGTCTCATAATTTTGAATGGAGTTATAGAGAAAGTCAATATTGTTGCATAGATCAAATGACATAATAATTGAACTAAATATATGTATTTGAGGCTCAAAACCAGTTCTTTTCAAACATTTAAATGCATACTAATAACTGGGAATGTTATTCAATGGAGATTCTTATTTAAGGAGTCTAGGATGAAGTCTGAAAATCTTCATTTCTAGCTCTAAGGTGCTGCTGGACCATGGTCCACACTTAGAGTAGTAAGGTTTTTTTTTTCCTTTTTAAAATAGTTATTCTAATTTATGTTATATATGACAGCAGAATGCATTTCGATTCATAGTACACATATAGAGCACAATTTTTAATGTCTCTGATTGTACACAAAGTAGAGTCACATCATTTGTGTCTTCATACATGTACTTGGGATAATGTAGAGTAGTAAGTTTTTAGAAGACTTTAATTTTTTGACAGGGAAGTTCATGTTTTGCTTGAAGGTAAACATTTTTCTTATATGAAAAATATTTAAAATAACTTTCAATATGCTCTGAATTCTAGTGTAGATTTTAAAGCAGAGGGTGTGGGGAAGAAAGATAATGGGCACTGAATTAGAATAAGATATATTCCATAATTACGTCAAAATGGATTCTACTCTACTGTCATGTATAACTAAAAAGAACCAATAAAAATGCATGCAATCAGGAATCAACTGGTTAAATGTGAAATTTCTAGGATTCAATTAAAAGGACAAGAATCCAAAATGAAGCTAATAGATCTGAAGTTTTAGAGAACACGCCTTTGCAACTGTATCAAGGGAAACAGTCACAGCACACATTCTCTTAATAAATAATTTCGACTTCTGGAGAAGAGCATTTGAATAATTTGACTTTCCATGTTGTTATGCCAAAGTTCACAAAAGCTCTCAGTAAGTCTATGTGCTCCAGTCACAATCACAACCTTCTATGTATTCAAGGGTTTGTCCTCTAGAAAATTTTAAAATGGGCTTTGTAGAACTTGCTGTTGTTTCTAGCTTTACAATATTGATATTCCTGAGTCTTATGTTTCCTTCAAAATTTGAGTAGTTATTACTCAATAGTAATGTGTAAATTGTATGTATTTACACATATATTTAATCATCTACATTTGTTTAATGCTTTGAAGTGATTTTTATATAATCTCATTCATCTTCAAAATGATCCTGTGTGCTTACCTATTTTCTTCATTTTACCAACAAGGAAATTAAGGCTTGGAGATGTCAGAAAACTCACCCAGAATCAGATAGGTAATATGTGGTAAAATCAGCACTTAAACCTAGGTCTTTGGTTGAAAGAAAAAAAAAAACTCAGTTTTTTTTCACCAGGCCTTATTTATTTTTATCACTTAGAACACATGGAGGTGATGTTATTGTCAAGCCAAGAGGATACTTTTCTAACATGGCTTAAACAAAGACTGCAGAAAGAGAATAGAGATATCTCCTCACAAACTTGACCAAGTCAAATCCGGAGTCCAGTTGCATGGCTAAAAGGGACATGTTAGCTCTGATTAAATAACAAGTTTTGACATGCAGCAGATGACAGACAAGAGGAAACAACCCAGAGCATGTAAGTGGACAGATAGGAAATAAATGATTGTGTCAGTGGAACACAAGTAATCCAGGATTTCCTTTAAAGTTCGCCCTTTCCTAAGAATGGAAAAAAAAAAGCAGATTTTGTTAAACAATTATTTAAAATAAGTAATGTTGCTTGAGAAAGGTAGTACTTGTGATTTGTGGTGGGCTTTTGTATTTTGTTTAAAATTGTGTGTGTGTGTGTGTGTGTGTGTGTGTGTGTGTGTGTGTGGTTTTGTATTTTAATACATACTTATGAAGAAACTTAGAAATACCATATATGTCTCTAATCAGGTTCTCTTTCATTTTCTGCTTGCTGAACTACTTAAGGAGACCTGGGCATTGCTCACCTTTACTTCCTTGTAAACACCCCTGCCACCTAGTGGACTACACGAAATAGTATAGTAGGTGTATAGGTAAGCACTAGTAGAACAAGTGTTCAAATGTCACAGAAAGTGGGATTGGAGATGGCTATACATCCTGGATTTATATGTTGACCTGTGCTAAGGTAAATTGAGCGGCCAGCTTGTGCTTATGTGAAATATGTTTTATTCCCTGAGATCTTCACACATGGGGGGAAGAACTTCTGTATTCTTAGTAGCTTTTTGGTTAGCTCTCTGGAGCTGAGCTGCAAAGGGGGTTCCATATGAAATGTAAGGGAAGATCCTTAGGACCAAGAACAATGTGCTTCAAGATCTCTGGTCCTTGTGGATCGTTGGTAGTTGCTGATGGGACTTTCCAGGAAACCAGCTGGAAGCATTCTGCTTGAAGAACCAGCCCTTGGGTCATATTTTTATTACAGATGTAATGAATTAAACTTCTCCCTTATTAAGACCAACTTAATAAATTACAAGTATTATTATTAGTTAAAATATAATCTGATTGACATTTTATTTCATCTTTATAACTGTAGCACAGGTGGCTTTAAAGATTTTGCTTTCATAATTTGAGATTAATTATTATGAAATTGCTAACAGTGAAATCCTCCCACCTTAGTATCTAGTGTCTTGGTATGTTGTATTTATCAGTGGAGCTACAAGTCTGGATGTCCTGTTTTAGGAAAATTGAGGAAATGCAAAGGTGAGTTTAAAAAACCCACTTAGCCTATGAAGAATATTTGAGTTGAGATTGTTTTAGTCGGAAGACAAAGATTTACTATGAATTACATAATTATTCTCCCATCATAGTTTAGTAATACCCAAGAAGTCTTTAGTTTCATGAGACACAAGTACAACATTCCCCAGCTTGTCCTCCTCACCATCTCCTCATCTTGTGTGCAACAAAACCATTCTCGAGACAGGGTCCAGAATTTTGTCTTAAAATTTAAAACATAAATATAGGCTCTTGACTTCCTCTAGATTTTGTTTTTGTTTTTTTTCGGTGCTGGGGATTGAACACAGTGCCCTTTAAAATTTGGGATGTTTATTTTAAAGTTTCTTTCCTAAATATAACTTCATGCAAATTAGGGTTCACCTAGAACTCTTTCCTGAATCTCACGTATAGTCACTAAGTAGTTTTGAAACTTTTACAGAGAAAAATGGGATTTAAAACTTAATACAGATTCATTATAAATACCAATATAATATAAAAAACAAATGTGTAAGTAATAATGTATATTTCATTTGTGTGGGTAGCTCATCTTAAATAATCTGATATTGGATCTATTAAGAATCAAATTATACTATTCTTCAACTGTCCTTGAGAATATGGATTCTTAAGGTAAGAGTTACTTGATTTAAATGTTTTTTGCTTTAAGGACACAACATCTCTCACAAATTTGTTTGGGAAGTGGAAGAGGGTTGGGGGAAGGGAGAGAGAGAGATCCTTAAAGTGAAACATGTCACAGGGCAATAAACAGCTGTCTTCTGTCTTGTCTTCCATAGTCTTCTTTTGAGTTCCAACTCTGGACCTTTTAATCACTGGGATAATCTGCAAAATATTCTAGGTCACTAGATCTGACTTTGCTCTGATTCTCTAGTTCTAATTCACTTCTGACCCTTGTTGAGGTTTCCATCTTGGTTCAAGATGTGGTTAATCTGGTGACTTGCCCATTTGGACATCCCCAAACACTCTGATCTGTTTGAATGTAAAAATATCAAAGTAGAAATATTCCACTTACTTATAAGGACACAGTAGCTACTATTTATACCTAGTTTTTCATTTTTATTATTGCAGTAAATTCTTTTTTTATCACAATGATAATAAGTATACCATTGCTAGGAATTTTAGAAAATACATTTAACCTCAACTCTAACAATTTGCTATAAATCTATATCACATAAAAACATTGCTGGTGAATAGAACTAAAAATTTATTTTGGTGTATAAGCAACACTTTTTTAAACAAAAATGAGACAACAGTATATATGTTTTCTCTTAATATATAATGCCCACTACCTTGTTATATTTTCCAATATCATTTTTAATGATTGCAAAATAATCCATTATAAGAATATTTTATTAATTGTCTCCTTACTTTAAGTAAATTTAGGTGTTTAAACATTTTTTTCTATTGTATTGGTATTACACTAACATTTTTATATATGTAGACTTGGTTGATCTATGATATTTTCTTAAGACATATTCTTAAAATTTAATTGTTTTTGAGGCATACATTCACAGGTGGATGCATATCTTTATATTTTCAAAGTGTTTAACTATTTTCACCATTAAGAGTAAACTTGGTATGTGTGTATACACACACACACACACACACACACACACACTGGAATATTACTCAGCATTTGCAGGTTAATGGATAAAGTTGGAGAATATAATGCTAAGTGAAACAAGCTAATCCCAAAAACCCAAAGGCCGAATGTTTTATTTGATATGAGGATGCAGATGCATAATGGCAATTGATGGGGAGCATGGGAGGAATGAGGAACTTTAGATAGGGCAAAGGGGAGGGAGGGGAAAGGAGGGGGCAAGGGGGTAGAAATGATGGTGGAATGAGTTAGATATCATTACCCTAAGTACATGTATAAGACAAAAATGGTGTGAAAATAATTTGTGTACAATCAGTGTCTTGAAAAATTGTGCTCTATTTGTGTAATATGAAATGAATTGCATTCTGCCATCATGTATAATAAATCAGAATAAACTAAAAAATTGGTTAATACTAAAGCTGATTTAAGAATGAATTTTGTTTTAAAGCTGCCCTTGTAGTCTCCATGTCTTCCCTTTGTGGCTCAAGATATTGTAAGTTGTTTCAATTGCTCTGTTCATTCATATACTTAATAAAAACATTTTTGAATGGCCAAAAAATTGTTTAATTAGTGCTATTAATGACTTCTAATTGCATTATTAACTAATTCTATCATTGTTTATCAATATAATTAAATATTAGTCTATTAGCCTCCATAGTGCTATTTTTTTTATAATTTAAATTATTTATTTAAATGTATGTTTATATGAATGATTGCTGGTATCCACTTTTGAGAATGATTTAATAAATATTTGAATACAAAAAGAGAGTAAACAGAGACTTTGAATCTTTCATGAGGAAAACCACTCTGTTTAGAAAAATTTTGATTATAATTAGAATGAGCAGAAACCTTATTACATGGTTTCTTTTAAGATTTAACACACAAGAACTGTTTTATGCCTTTTTTCTTGGTTTTGTCTTTGTTTATTTTTCTTTGTGCACCAAAAATAGAAATTCTTGAAGCAGAACTTTTTCTTTGCCAAAATCTTATGCAAAATTGATGAGATATTAAAAAAAATAGCCTAATATGAGATACAAAAAATAGTAAAATATGATTCTTCTATATGGGAAATGTTGTTTGTTTCATTTGATCATTTTCCTGTAAAAAGTTTATTTAGGGCTGGGGTTGTGGCTCAGTGGTAGAGTGCTCACCTAACACATGTGAGGCCCTGGGTTGGATCCTCAGCACCACATAAAAAAAAAAAAATAAAGATATTGTGTCCAACTAAAAAATAAATATTAAAAAAAGTTTATTTAAAGCTTCTCAAGCATATCTGAAATTGAAACAACAGCATCAGCACATAGAGTCAATGTATAGACTTGTACAACCCTCCCACAAAGGCACCAGATAAAATCCAGCTTGTAAAACAAGGTAACAGTTAACATTATTCCACAGCAAATGTACTGAACCTGTTCTCTGTGCCAACTCATAAATATTTCCATCTACATACAGTTTCCAAAAGAATAGTTTTCCAGTTGCAATTAAACTCCAAGCTGTTGCATATTTTGTGGCTTCAGTAATTTTGCCTATACACAATTAACATTTTGAAGATGATATCCTTAGTTTATTATAATTGCAATATATTTTTCTTATGGAAGTGTGCTTTTCAACAGTAAGTTTTATAGACAAGGCTGTGATCCACATCTAAGACTTCCATGTTAATGGAGTTAAAAGAATTCTGCATTTTTCTGTAGATAAACCCATAAAGGAGCATTTTAGACAAAATGGTTACAGTAAGAAAACTCAACACATTTATTAAAGCCAAAGATTAGCATGATTCTCTAACCTCCACACAGTGAAAGCTCCAAAAACGTTTTTTAAAAGAAGCACCTTAAAACAAAATTTGTTTCTAAAGAAGTGCAAACACTTTCACTTCCTTAGTTTCTTGTGGCAATCAACTCTTAATGATTTTTTGCTTTCAACAATTAGACACTGTGAAGATGTCCTGTCTTCCTTGGCAATTCTACTCGGTTTTTATTGTTATTTATCATAAAACATTCATAATGTGATCAGAGTTCTTATTTGTTGAAGGCCTACTATCTTCTAGCATTGGTATTAGATGCTTACTTAATTTAAGCCTCACAATAGCTCTATGAGGCAATCAATGTTATTCTTATGGTACATTTAAGAAAATGGAGAGTCAGAGACGTTGACCAATATCACCAATGTCATTCAGATTGGAAGCAGCAAAGACAGGGTTCAGAGTTTGGTGTGGACAAAGTAAGCAGTATGAATTAGATTCCCAAAGTAGGCTTATTGCCTGAAAGGAAGAAACTACAAAATGAAATACTAGTAAACATCATTTTATCTAATTTTAGTTTCCATTGTTTTGTCTACAAGATAAATATAAGTGAAAGAAGGCAAAACAAACCACAAATATATATCAAAACTGCACCAAGGCTGCTGTCCTATATTTTCTGTTGGTGCTGATGAAATCTAAATTTGGAAGAATCAGAACTATAATATTACTTAAAGG
This sequence comes from Marmota monax, assembly GCF_021218885.2. Taxonomy (NCBI): domain Eukaryota; kingdom Metazoa; phylum Chordata; class Mammalia; order Rodentia; family Sciuridae; genus Marmota; species Marmota monax. Next base: position 6,602,325 of record NW_026693933.1, on the reverse strand, counting down.
CTAAAAAAACTTTTTCTGGTGAAGCAAGTAGTCATTTCAAATAAGTATTTCTCATTGCTTCAATAATGTTTTAATGACTATACCATTCTACCTTTCTGTAAAGTTCACTACCATTTGCTTTCCATTAGAAAATCATTTTAAATGAAGGGCCCCTTTAAGATGAAAAGTATAGGCTGTGAGAAGATCATAAATCATAGAATATTCTTTTGCATTTCACCAAGGATCTATATCCATAAAGATTCAAATGTCAATTACTCAGCTTTTTCATTTCTTTCCTGTCCTCATCCCGAGTACGGGGTAGAGAATGGGCTTTTTTTTCCACATCCAAGATACTTATGTCTCCTGAAGCATGTTCTGTAATGCAAGATACTTCACTTATATTTGAAGTCAAAGCAAAAGCCAGTGCAGGCAGGATGAATCAACTACCTGCCAGGCATATTCAAAGGCACAGGAGAGACAATAAATCTCCATGACAAAGCTCAGGTGAATGCCTGCTGCCTGGAACATGGAGTCTGATAAACTTGTTTGGTTAAGTGTTGAATTTCCAACTTCATTCTCGTTCTCCAAAATAATGGCATTATAGCTTAAAGAAGGCTTGAAATGCCAAAGCAAACTGGTGCCAGTGGAAAATTCAACTAGTGACGAGTGTGAGATTAATCATTGAGGAAATGAGAAGCCTTAGTTTGATGCATGGGAATTTAAGAAGACTGGCAAAATTTCTGAAATGCAGAATGTAGTTTTTTGTTAGCAGATCTGAGCTTTAAAAGGGGAATATAAAAAGGAATGAGTCTTTTTTGAGTGGTATAAATGACAGACAAGGGTTAAGGTCTTACACAGAGTTAAGGTCTTTCACATTTGCTCTCATTAAATCCTTATAATACTGGGACTCAGAGGTTAAGAAATTTGTCCTAAGACAGGGGTAGAAAGTGGCAGTAGTAGAACAAACTGTATGTTCCTCTGAACCTAGTGCACAATTATAATAATATTTAGTTTATCATGTAGAAGACTAAAACCTAATTGTTTTTCTCAAAGTACTATCTGTGTGTCACCTGCATTCAGCATCATTTGGAAATCTTCAGTTCTGTCCCAGCCCTTACAGAAAAAAAATTGGGGGGACAGGCCTGGGAGATAGAATAGAACAAGTCTTGCAGTCTGTATTATTACACACATTAAAATTTGAGAGATCCTGCTCTGTGGAATACAATGGAAAAGCAAAAATTAAAAGTAATACTTGTATTGTTCACTTTTTAAAAGTGAAAACATATAGGTATGTTCTGAGAATAGGAAGTTCTTTCAAAATAAACCAATCCCAGCTCCATAAAGGAAACCCTAGGAAATACATAAATCTCCACTGGCAAACATGGAGGCCAACAGTAAGACAAAGAACCTCTTGTTCAAGATTAACACAATTCCTGTGTTTTATCCAACATGTGGAAAACCATCAGGGACATATTATATTTTTTATGCTCTAGAATATATACATTCCTATTTGGATTTTGTTAGCTAATCAATATGGGGAAACAAATGGAATATAGGAAAAATTTTAGTTTACTGAGAATTACAGACCTGAAATTGAATGCTTACTGGGTATGTTATGTTTGGTTCATTTAACTTCTGTGGCCTTAGATTTTATATCATTAAAGTATAATAATAATGATAGTGATAATAATAATATTAACTACTTTGTTGTGTTGCCTCAAGAATTAGCCATAGGACCTGTAAAGAACATGACCCAGATCATGATACAAAGGAAGTAGTTACTCAATGGTGACCTACCTCATCTTAATTATAAAAGGTACAAATTATAGAGAAAATAGAAGGGGAATGCACTTCTTATAAGTGTGATATTTAAGATAAACATATATATGATTACAAACCATTGAATAGAAAAATACACCTCTCCTTAAGAGTTGTGTAACCCATCTATATCTTGAAACATTACCAAAGATTTAAAATAACAATTTGTTGAAATTTTTCTTAAATTTCATAGAACAAAATGTCTACCATTCTCTATCTCTACAGTTTATGCAACCAGCTTTTAAGTTTTGTTCTAAATGTCCAAAGACAGTTTAGACTTCAGAAATTTAATTTGGTAGATAAAGAAATTTTTATGTATTAGATACATCATTAACATAGTTTAACCAATCACTGTTCTAAAAATAATACTATTTCAAAGTTGTGCCTATATAACCTAAAAAATTTTGAGTATTTTAATTTGGTGGTATTCCTAACTCCTGTACTTTAGTATTATTCTACACAACTTATACATAATATGTCATTTTTACCAGGAAAAATCTATTTTAAGCAGATCTATAAATCATCCCCAGTACTTATACAATTATCATATTACCCAATATCCCAAGAAATAAAAATATGGATATGTTTTTGCTTACTGATTTTATGGTGTTGTTTCTAGGAAGCCTATTAAAATAGGTATAATTAAACTTTGACTAATTTGGGCAGGGAAAGGAAAATCTTAGGGAAAATCACACAAAACCTTGTTTTTTCAGGTTCTTCATATCTGAATATCCTCTTGGTTGGAATAATTGTTGTTAAAAGAACAATAATAAAAATCAGGAACTCTCTAATATGTTTCCCATATAAATGGTAGATACTGGAATTTATGTATTTACAGGAGAAGAATTAAGAAAGTCTGGCTTAGTGTGTTAGCTTGTAAATCCATATGCCTATTCATACAGAAGTCTCCTAGCAATATCCAGATATTTGTGAATAGCTGAGTAATTTTTCCTGTCAGCTTGAAATTTCTTATCCAGTGCTTTGGCGTAAAGACTTATAAGAGTATTCAGAAACTCTAATAAGACTTCCATGTGTTTACTTGTAGAAATTTTTATAATACTATAGAAAGCATTTATACATTGATCATATTTCAGATTTCTTTGAAAATATTTGTAAATTTTTATTTTGATTTCCTCTTTCACCTATGCATTAATTTCTAAATATATGGGATTAAAGATTCTAATTGCTATTAATTTAATTTCTAACAATTGCATTGTTATAATTGGGTTTTGTGTGACTTAGTGTTTGAAACTTTGGGGACCTGCTATTCTAATTTTGGGATCAATTTATTCAGTGTTGTTTATGTGGCTGAAATTTTCTAGCTAGCTGAGTTTTTATCTGCTTCATCTACCAATCATTGGAAGAGATATGTTTCAATCTTTTGTTATGATGACAAAATTTTCTAATTCTTCTTTCATTCTATTAACATTTTTTGTGGTATTTTCAATTTAGAAAAATAGGTTTATTGAAATATAATTCACTCACTGTGCAATTTACTCATTTGAAGTGTACCAGTCACTGGTTTTAGTATACTCAAAGATATGTGCAATCATTACCACAATTAATTGTAACATTTCATCATCTCACAAAGAAACTGCATATCCTTTAACTATCTCCACACATCTTCCTATACACTGCCTCCAGCCCCAAGTAACCACTAACCTGCTTTTTGTTTCTTCAGGCTTCTCTATTCTGAATTTTATATAAACAGAATTATATATTTGGATTTTGTGTCTGTTTTTTTTTTCATTTACCGTACTATTTTCAAGGTTGCCTAAGTTATAGTATGTATCAAAACTTCATTCCTTTTTATGAATAAATAATATCCATATTGTTTGGATATAACACATTTTGTTTATTCATTTGTTCATTGATGAATGCTGATGTTATTAATACTTTTTAACTCTTATGAATAATACTGCTACAGACATTCAAGTACATGTTTTTTGTGTGGATATGTATTTTCATAACTCTTCCATATACACTTAAGAATAGAAATGGTGAGTCATCTGGTGACTCTATTTAATAATTTGATGAACTTTCAGATTAATTTCCGAAATCCTTGCACCATTTTCCATTTCCACCATGTCTGGCAATTCTGATCTGTATGTAATTTGCCAATACTTGTATTATATGATCTTTGATTCTATAACCAGGGACCAGGAACCTAGGGTCCTGACTGAGTAAATTCAGTCACTCACATCAGAAATGAGAGAAAATTATATGAAAAGGAAAAATGAATTTAATCACAGTTTGGCCAAAACTGGAATGGTAACCTAATCAGTTTTTACCCATCTTACAGAAGTGCTACAATTTGTAGGGGGAAAGCTAGGAAATATACATATGTATATTCAGACAGACTGAGTGAGCCAGAAATAGGTTATGATTCTGGTGATTCTGGTTCTCAGACATTTGTTACATCCTCCTGGTGCGAGGTTAGGACTTTGGGGGCACTTTCATCTCCCATTCTAGCATGAGGAGTTGGCCTGTAGGAAGCTGGGATGAAGAAAATAGTTTACCTAACAGGTTAGCAGGAAATGACTGGAGACTGAGGAAAAAGATACAATTGAGGACTTCTTTGAAAATTTCTAATTTTAAGTGGGCCTTGCTACAATTCAAGCCAACTAGAGGGAATAAAGTGGTTTTGATTTTCCTCTTCCTGGTGGCTAATGATTTCCTCTTCCTGGTGGCTTTTCATGAGCTTATTGGTCATTTGCATATGACTTGGAGACATGTATGTTCATATCCTTTGCCCATTTAGAATATAGATTCAGTTGCTTATCACTGAGTTGTAAGACTTTTAAAGTATATACTAGGTAGAAGTCCCTTATCAGATATATGATTTGGAAATAAGTATGTGTACATATGTTGTATAACAGAAATGTATATGTTATATAATGTATATTTTAGTATTCTGTGGATTTTTTTCTTTTTAGTGTTATTTTAAGCAAAAATTTTCTTAATTTTGATCAAATCTAACTTATCTATTTTGAATTCATACTTTTGATGTGAAGGGTAAGAATTGATATCCAATTTCAGATTATTCTACAGAGCTATAGTAGCAAAAACAACATTGTATTGGCATAAAAACTGGGATGAAAACAAATGGAATAGAACAGAAGATTCAGAGACAACTTCAAATACTTCCAGCCATCTGAAACTTGACAGAGGTGCCAAAAATAGATGCTAGAGAAAAGATAGCCTTTTTAACAAGTGTTTCTGGGAAAACTGAATATCCATATGTAGAAGAATGAAATTAGATCCCTACCTCTCACTCTGCATAAAAGTCAAACCAAAAATTGATCAAAGACTTTGGAATTAGACAGAAACCTTGCAATTGCTAGAAGAAAGCATAGGGCCAACACTCCATCAGATAATTATAAGCACTGACTTCCTCAACATAACCCCTAAAGCTTAAGAAATAAAAGCAATAATCAGTAAGTGGGATGCCATCAAATTAAAAAGCTCCTGCGTAGCAAAGGAAATGATTGAGAGATTGAACAAAGAGCCTACAAATTATCAAAATCAAAATGAAAAAGGAAATAGCACCACAAACACTATTGAAATTATCAGCAGAATCATCAGCAACTATTTGCAGACTATACTCCAATAAGCTAGAAAATTTTGAAGATATTGACAAATTCCTAGAAATATATGACCTACCAAAATTGGACCATGAGTATATAGAAAACTTAAACAGATCAATTTCAAGTAATGAAATTGAAGCAGCCATCAAAAAAATCTTCCAAACAAAGAAAACCCAGGACCAGATAAATTCTCAGCCAAGTTCTCTAAGACTTTTAAAGAGGAGCTAATACCAATACTCCACAAATTATTCCATGAAATAGTAAAAGAGGGAACCCTTCCAAACTCATTTTATGAAGCCAGTATTGCCCTGATACAAAAACCAGACAAAGACACATTAAGGAAAGAAAATTTCAGACCAATATACTTGATAAACATAGATGTAAAAATTCTTAATATTGACAAATCTTATAAAAACCATTTAAAAGATAATGCACCATGATCAAGTGGTTTGAATCCCAGGGATGAAAGATTGGTTCAACATATGGAAATCAATAAATTCACCCACCACATAAACATTCTTAAGATGAAGACTTAAGACTCTTATGATTATCTCAATAGATGCAGAAAAAATACTTGACAAATACAGCACCCATTCATGTTAAAACACTATAAAGACTACGGATAAAAGGAATTTACCTCAATATTATAAAGGCTAAATATGACAAACATAAGTCAGCATTATTCTGCATGGAGAAAAACTAAAAGAACTTTCCTCTAAAAATAGGAACAAGATAAGGATGCCCACTTTCAACACTTCTCTTCAAAACAGTCTCTAACCAGAGCAATCAGGCTGGAGAAGAAAATTAAAGGGCTACAGATAGCAAAAAGGAGCTCAAATTATTTCTGATTGATGATGATAGACTCAAGTTAGAAGACTCAAAAAAAAAAAAAAGCAAAACAACAACAAAAACTTGGGAATCTAACAAAAGAGGTGAAGGACCTATACAATGCAAAATTATACAATGCAAAATAATGTTTATGTGGTGAAATTGAAGAAGACTTTAGAAGATGGAAAAACCACCCACATTCTTGAATAAGCAGAATTAATATGATGTGGGTCTTATCTCCTCATCTCACCTGTAGACCTCATAGTTCCTGCCCTCTAAATTACTCTCTAAAGTATATCTCCCTCACCCTCTCCCTTTCTACTTCCTAATCAGGAACCTTTCTCTTCGGAGGCGGGGGGGGGGTCTTGTGTGTTGTACTCTGGTGGCTGCGTATCTGTCATGGAGGGCTGTTTTGTATTGGGCAGTCACTCTGCTGAGTTAGCGGCTGCTGGGGATTGGGGGAAATTAGAAAACTGTGAGTACCTGGATATCCAGTGTTCCAAACTGGTAGTTGCCCCAACTAAAGATACTAATGGAGGTGACCCAAGATGGAGGCAGCTGCTTTCAGCCATGGGGTGTCAGGTTGGGTGGGGGAATTCAGTCGATGGCATTGTGTGATGCATTCAGAGATGAGCTCTGTGGCATGCAGTGTTGTGGCTGTTGGCTTTCTTCAGAGCCTGTGATGTCCCCAGGTACAGGCAGGCTATCACGAGTAGGGGACTATGGCAGTAGCTGCTGAGTCTCAAGGTGGAGGCAACTGGGGGAGTCCCACATTGATAGATGGGGGTCCACTTGGGACTAGCGGTTGGAGTTCCTGTGCACAAGTAACTGCCCAGTGTCCTTCCTGGGAGCAGTGTCTGGGAATTCTGTCCTGGTGCTGATGCTAGCGGTCCCACTAAGGCACCCTGGAGACCTGCCTGGGCGAGTAGTCAGGAGTCAGAAGTCCTTTTCTAATGCTGAGGTCAGGTTCCCCGCACAGGATCAGCTATGGAGGGGTCCTCTAACACTGTCAGCAAAGCAGTATTACCACTAGTTGAGACCTGGGTCACAGAGTGACACAGAATGCTGCCTCCCTCTGGCCCACCATCTTGGATCCCTCTAGATTCTTCAATTAAAAAAAATACTTATTTTTATAGAGTATTCTTCTTGAATCAGTTTTGGTAGTTTGTGGTTTTCTAGGAACTTGCCCCTTTTACCTAAGTTATCTAATTTATTAGAATACAAAGACTGATAATATTTTTTAAAAATTTTTGCCATCCTGGGGACCAAACCCAGGATCTTGTGTATGCTATGTAAGGCTTTCTACCAAAAAACTACATCCCTAGGTCCCCTAGTATTCCTTTATAATCCTTTGTTTTTGTTTGTTTTGTAAGTTCAACAGTAATGTATTCTCTTTAGTTAATAATCCCAGTATTCCAATATTTTGGGAATATTTCACTTCTCTGTTTTGTTCACCTTTCAAACCATTTGTCAATTCTTTTGATCTATTGGAATAACCTGTTTTTGGTTCATTTATTTTCAGTATTTTAAAATATATTCTGTATTTTATTTCTTTCAAATCTAATCTTTATTATTCCCTTTCTTCTTGCTTGCTTTAGATTTGTTTTGCTCCTCTTTTCTAGTATTTTAAGGAAGAAGGCTAGCTATTGATTTTTAGTCTTTAATATTCCTTAACATAGGCATTTACTGACATAAATTTCCTTCTAAGCAGTTTCTTAGCTGCTTCCTATAAGTTTGGTGTGCCTTAATATCAGTGTATATTTTTATTTTCCTTTTAATTTATTTTTGACTCATTGGTTATTTAGTAGCATATTACTTAACTTCCACATATTTGTGATTTTTTTCCAAATATTTTTCTACTACTAAGGTCTGATTTCATTTTATTATAATCATAGAAAATGTTTAGTGTTACTTTCACCATTTAAAGTTTATTAAGGTTTGTTTTATGACCCAGAACATAGTCGATCTAAGATAATATTCCATGTACACTTGAGAAGAGTGTATCTGTTGTCATTGTGTTAAATGTTCTGTGAATGGAGATACAGATGGCTTATAGTATTGCTCAAATCTTCTATATTCTTGCTCACTTTTTCCCTCTCTGTTTTATCATTATTATCAGTTTTTATTTGTATACTTTGAAGCTGCTATTGGGAGACAGAGAGGAATATGGACTAAGTATAGCCAGCATATAACATTAATTCAATTCTGCTCAAAGCATTTCTAAAAAGGAAAAGTATTAATGGTCCTCTACTTCTTTGATTTAAAAATGTCACAATTATAACACAGGTGAAAAAGGAACATATAATATTAAACTTTTATATTGATTTTATAAGAGGCACAATTTCTAAAAAAGACTAAAATAATAGTAATGTTGTCGTTTAGTCAACAGAATTAATTAGATCTTTAACCAGATTACTCATTTCTCAGCATTGATAGATGTTGGAGAATTTCCTTGGATTGAGCTGTGTTTGCTGTGTATTCCATGTGTGCTGGACATAATAATCAAGAAATAGGATAGTTTTGGCTTGTCTCTGAACCCTCCTAAAACCTCAAGTAAACAATAGTGGTAGGTGGATTATTAGTGGACCTTCAGAGTTAATTGAGGATGATGAAGCAACTTGGTCTCTGCTGGTCAGAAATTGTTAGCATCCACCTATCCCATTTGTGATAAAACACCCCAAACCTATTTCTAATCTTTGATAATAACTTTTTTCCCAGACAAATATGAAAAAAACCTCTGAAGATCAGTTTTTAAAATGTAATTAAATATTTTTAAGTTAAGTAAGGTGAACCTAATATTAGTTTCATAGTTCAATCATATCTTATCTGCTTTGATACAGTTTAGAGTCAACGCTGCTAGGAAAATACTTCATATAAAACTGTAAAACAAATGAACTATCAATCTCTTTGAAAAGGTTAACTTCTCAATTGACTTCATACCAACTTGGATAATATTTATTTTTTTCCATCTGAAATGTGTATGATTTGGGCTGTTTTAGTCAGCATTTTCGGTGCTGTGACTAAATGACCTGACCATCATAATTGTAGAGGAGGAAGAGATTATTTGGATGCTCACAGTTTCAGAGGTCTCAATCCAAAGGAAGCAGGTTCCATTCCTCAGGGCTCAAGGTGAGGCAGAACATCATGGTGAAAGAGTGTGGCAAAGGGAACCAGCTCACATGATGATCAGAAAGCAGAGAGAGAGGTCTCCACTTGATAGATACAAATATAAACCCCAAAGTCACACCCCCAATTCCCATCTCCTCCAGCCACACCATACCATTTCAGTTACCACTCAGTTAATCCCTATAAGAGGATTAATTCACTGATTGGGTTAAAGCTTTCATAACCCAATCATTTCTTCTCTGAACCTTCTTGCAGTCACACGTGAACCTTTGGGGGACACTTCATATCCAAACCATAATAGGCCAATGAGTTGCCAATGAGTAAGGGCCAAATCTCTCTGAACCAGTCATCTTTCTGCCAGAAATTATACAGAACTACTCAGCTTATTTAAGAATAATTGGAGTCAAAGCATGCTTACAGAAGATTTGCTCTTTCATCTTCTTGATGCTGCTTAGCCTAGTTCAGAAGGTCCTCTATTCCACTATGAAGAAGTGCCAAAGACTCTTTGGAAATAAACAATATGACTGAATTATCAGTTTATTCATGTGCTTTAGCATTTAGTGTGGCACATTCTGTCAAAGAAATGTATAATCAAATAAATATTTTAGGAAGGAAGAGATGGTCTATTTAAGTGACCAAAATGTATGGCTTTGCTCAAAACAACAGTTATTATTATACACAGAAGAGAACTTCAACTCCTTTACTCTAGCATACATGTCTAGTTGTCTGTTTTATCACTGTCTGGAAGGATTTCTTCATGACTTCCTGTTCCAAGCTATAGTCCCAAACTGTATATTGAAAGATGTTTATTAATAATCCTAATAAGCATTTAATGGTCAGATAAGTTAGAGAAATTCTGTTTTTGACAGAACTAAAAAGCCATTTTAAAATTTTTAACTGCAGGGTTTTTCAGGGCCTTCTGTATATTTTTGTAAATTGTGAGTAAGATGTAATAGAGACTGCAGTATTTTCCAAATCTATTTGATCATGGAACCCTTCTAATGAGAAGCATCTACTGAAGCTAGTGTTCCAAAAGAGCCATTTTGGGAAAATTCACTCTGATCTACAAATACACATTAAAATGTCTCACTTGTAAGACTTACTCTTTCTTTGTTTTCCTTTTTAAAAATTTATTTTTTCTACTGTTGCATTATAATTATACATAATTTGAGACTTTTGTCACTAAATGTTTAAAAACAATATCATCTCAATGCTATTTAAACTGTTTCTGATCATAGTAAAGAAAGGAAAATTTTCAAATTCTTTAAAAAATATTTTTAGTTATGGATGCACATAATACCTTTATCTATCTATCTACTTACCTACCTACCTATGTATCTATTTGTGGTGCTGAGGATTGAACCTAATATCTCATAGGTGCTAGGCAAGCACTCTACCAGTGAGCCACAACCCCAGCCCAAATTGACTCCAGTAGAGTTTTCTTTAAAGAATATATGGTGTATATACACAATGGAGTTTTACTTACCCATTAAAAAGAATGAAATTTTTGCATTTGTTGGTAAATGGTTGGAAGAGAACATGATGCTAAGTAAAATAAGTCAGACTCAGAAAATAAAAGTTCCAATGGCTTCTCTCATATGCAAAAGTTACACCAAAATAAGAAAATAAAAAGGATGAGGAGAATCCCATGAAAATAGCTGAGAAATCAGTGGAATAGAGGAAGGGGACTGAAGAGTAGTAAGGTGGGACCAGAAATGGAAGGAACATCTAGAAGGAGACTGACTCAACTATCCTATATACTATATGAATATACCACAGTGAACTCACCTTTATGTATATCTAAAAAGCACTTGGTTAAAAGTGACTTATTAAATTATGCTTTGGAGACTTTTGCCCTAAATATAGGTCTCTGTGAGAAGCAGCCTCTGAACTTAGAAGAGCTCTGCAAATTGTCTCTGAGGCATGAGACTGCACCAAGTACTTCTCTGAAATTAAGTCCCTCAGTTTAATACTATAGGATGGTACTAGCACAAAGGATTTCTAAGTAGGAATTTTGTCATGTATTCAGAGCCTACCCTAGAGGCTGATGCTGCATTGATACCTGGAAGATTGCCATCTTCATTGGAGGATGTCCACCAATTAATTGTCCTGACTCATCTTTGAACTTTTAAAGAGGAAAAAAAAGAAGTTCCTCAGATAGAGTGGCTGACTTTGATTCACAGTATATTTTCTCAATCCATTCTAGAGACGACCAAAGCTATCGCAGGAGTTGGAGAGCACATGTGTGAGAGCATCGAGGTGTAGTTTTTTAAAAACAAAGATGATTTTGTTTGCTAAGTCTTCTACAACACACAGATTGGATGGCTTCAACAACAGAAATTCATTTTCTCACAGCTATGGAGGCTAGAAGTCTGAAATCAAAGTGTCTGCCGAGTTGATTTCTTTTGATACCTTTCCTCTTAGTTTGTAGATGACTTATCCTGTGTCCTAATATCTCTCTCTCTCTCTCTCTCTCTCTCTCTCTCTCTCTCTCTCTCTCTCTCTCTCTCTCTCTCTCTCTCTCTCTCATTTTTTAGGTACTGGGGATTGAACCCAGAGACACTCTGAAACTGAACTACGTCACCAGCCCTTTTCATTTTTTCTTTTGAGACAGATCTCGTTTTGATGTTGAGGTTGGCCAAGATTTTCAATTCTCCTGCCAGGGACTTCTGAGTCACTGGGATTACCAGTCTTTGCCACCATACCCAGCCTAATCACTTCTTGAAAGAACTGCTAGTTGTATCAGACTAGGACCCACCCTAATGACTTCATTTAACCTTAACTACCCCCTTGAAAGACCCTATGTTCAAATATAGTTACAAATTAAGGTCCTGGAGGTTAAGACTTGATATAAATTTGAGGGAGAAATGATTCAGTTCATAACATTAGGTAACCTTTGTTCAGAAGTCTTCCTGTGTTCCATGAGGTCAAATATTTTAGGAACATTTCAGAGACAAGCAAATATTATAAAATTTCATGGCTAATGAGAATGAGTAATGGTGTTTAAAGCTCCTTTTGCTTTTCTATGAATTTCTCTAGATTTTTGCATTCCTGACGATCTATAAAGAAACTTTTCAGCTGTGCTATAAGATATTTTAAAAACCACTCAGGCATAGGGGTTGTTTATATATACATCTAGTGTTTCTTAACTATTTCCAGATCAGAAAATGTATACAAAAGAGTAGTATTAATCTTCCACCCTATGATCAATGCACCAGGTATGTGTGATTCCCCTTGACTAGGTTGAGACCTGAAGGAATCATTATACCAGCACACCCATAACTTTTCCTCAACAAAAACGTGGGTCATGGCACATGAATTTAACTGCAAATGACTGACCTGAAACTGAGGAACTTGAATAAAATCAGACCCAGTGACACCCCGTGACAGAGTAATAGAATTATGACCTGAAAGGGACCTTAGGTATAATATTTTAGTCATCCACAAACCTTGTTACAATTGTTTTCTTGGCCATACCTGTGAAAACCAGCATTGTATTGTTAATTATCTAATGGCTGTCTTTTTATTCACTTACTTTATAAAAACTTTTAGATGTAGCTATGTTTTAACACAAAATTATTTTGAATTAGAATTTAGAGTATGTTGGAAACATACTCCTAAAAGTTTTATATGTTGTTTTAGAGTTGTTCTCTTCCATCATTCAGAAATAGAATGCAGACGAGCCAGTGAAGCACTTTGAGGCTCTGGGATGGTAGAAATGGAAGAAACTTGGATCTCTGTATGACTGCAGAGGAAGGTGACATGAGCAAGAAATAAATCTCGTGTTGTCTCTTCAGATATTGGTATTGTTAAAAACAGCTTATTGCTGGGTGTGGTAGTGCGTGCCTATAATCTCAGCAAATCCAGAATTGCTGAAGAAAGAGGACCACAAATTTGAGGTCAGACTCAGCATTTCAAGGAGATTCTTAGCAACTTAGCAAGACTCTGTCCCCAAAAATAAAAAGAGCTGAGGATGTAGGTCAGTGGCAAAGCGCCCCTGGGTTCAATTGCCAATACCCAAACAAAAACTAAACAGCAAACAAACAAAAAAACCCAGGCAGCCTACTATGACCAGTATAGTCAGTTTTGTAAGACTTCAGATATTTAAATCTCCAATGATCTTTTCATGCATTTAATTTCATTATTTATCCCCAGTTTTTCCTTATGTTAGTGCTTTCCATAAAGCCACCTGAATTGTTTTTCAGCTGTGAACTCCATGTAAAGTTAGTATTAAAATATATTACTTCAATATTACTCAAGTATATTATTCATCTCAGCATTTCTTTACATATATATTAACCATCCCATCTAAATATTTAACCTTATTTGTTTTCAGAATATTATTACCTAGATAGCAAGAAGGTAAGGGTATATATAGAGGATGCAAGCTGCAATTACCCTTGTTCTTTCTTTGGTTGGAAGTCCTGGGATCCTACTTTGGGGTGCATTTGAGTCATCTCCAGGAACTCTGAGTATATCCTTATACCTGGAATTTAAGAATAGATAAGAATCTTTGATCACCAAGGATTTAGGCCATTTTGAAATCACCATCAGAAAGAAAGGTGGGTTGGGGATATAGTTCAATTATAAGATATATGCCTAGCATGTGTGAGGCTCTGAGTTCAATTCCTAAAACCAAAAAAAAAGAAAAAAAGAAAAGAAAAAACAAACAAAAAAAGGAAAATAAAATTTAAATGTAAACATATATATCTATGTAATACAGAGGATTGATTAACATGAAAACCAGAACCCCTTTCATTTTCCATTAGCAGTATTTTAAAATGGTTTTTAAATGTCATTTGTTTTATTTGGCTTGGAGTTTGACAGGATTATTTTAGGAAAGGGAGGGGCATGACAAGGTGGTTGTATTAGTTTCCAGGCACATTTGAGATGAATGCCAAATATCACATAGGTATGGCAATACTAAATATGAACCAAGGCAAACAATCTAAGTTTTAAAACAAATACAGTGATGGAATACTAAAGTTGAAGTGGAATCAATTCATTCAATAATATTATTGAATGTCAGTGGGGTAGCAGCCAACTCAGGAGGTTCATGGTGACTCAAGGGTGTGGACCAAAAAGCACCACAGCCCCTCCTTCATGGGCTCACAGACTTGTAGAAATACACACAACACAGAGACCATAGACATCGCACTCAACACATGATTGCATTGGACAGTCCTGTGCTTCACAGGGAAGTGGGCTCCCTCAAGACTGCCCTAGCACACCTCTCAACACCTAGGAGGTTTCTTTCCTGCCAACCACTTCAAGATGGCCTTACCCTGGGAATTTGCTCCCAGAACTCTATTTCCCTCCTCCATTGGGCTACAGGGTCCCAGCAACTTGCTTTAGAACCGAAAGTCATTTTACCAGCTTGTTATGACAATTAGCTAATCCTGAAAACCACAAGATTTGCATTAAATAAACCCCATATGTCAGTTAAAAAGACAAAACATTTTGAAATGCATTTTGGTGGAAGAATCCAAGTAATGATGACTTAAAAAGTTAAATCAAAAAAGTAAAAGTTTAATAAAATTAAATAACAAAACCATGTTTTTTTATATAAAAGAAAATATAAGATTCAAATATCACAAGAATACCTTCATAAGGGTCACAAAATAATGACCAGAAGTTCAAACCAGGGTATGAAGGAGTTATAAAGGCAGAGACAAGGATTATAAGAATGGATTTATGTACATTATATTAATTGCTTAATAATAATAAGTTTCTCTGGAAAGAGAAAGTTAGATCTAACAGAAATTTCTAATAGATATAACCATTGGATTGTAAGTCATTCTAATGTTACAACCTTCTAGGCAATTTTACTCCATAACTCTTTGGTTAATTCTATCAGATGATTGTTATCTTAGTACTTTCAATTGTTAATGGAAATAATTATTATTCATATTTTAAAGTATTCTTCCTAGATTGCTCTGAAAAAAATTTATCAAATCTAATATCTAATACCATGAAATTAATACAAATATAACCTAATGTTTTCATTGCTGTGACCAGAATACACAACAAAAACAATTTAGAGGGGAAAAAGTTTAAGTTTCATGGTTTCAGAGGTCTCAGTTCATAGACACTGCTTCTATTGCTCTGGACCCAGGATAAGGTAGCATATCATGGTGGAAAGGCCTAGCAGAGGGAAACAGGAAGTGGGAAGGGATCACAGGAAGCTGCACCCTTTCCAGCACAGGCCTTCTGGTGACCCAACTCCTCCAGCCACCCACCCACCGCACACCCACAGGTACCACTCAGTCGATTGAAAGTAGGATGAACTGATTTGGTCAAAGCTCTCATAATACAATTATTTTCTCTCTTAATATTCCTGTATTTTAAAAGGAGCTTTTGGGGGATACCACATATTCAAAGCATAACATTTAAGAAAAAGCAAGATTAAGGTAGTATTTATCATTAGACATCAAAATGTGTGTGTGTGTGTGCGCACGCGCGCGTGAGTGTGTGTGTATAAATTTATAACACGTTATTTTGGCCCTGAAATGGATAAAATCATTTTCTTTTTAATAATACTATTGACTTTTATATATGCATTTAAATTGTTTTTTTTAAGCAATATCAATAATTTTCAGAATCTAAAAGGAACAGGACTTGGTTCTATTTGAAGAATAAAAATGAATATCCTATTAGATATATCCTGATTTTATTCAGTTGGAATGTTTCAATTGATAAAAAATACTTCAGTTGTATCAAGTATTTAGTATTATTCAATGTAATGCATGGAAGAGAAAACACAATTAGTCCTTTGTATTTAGTATCATTATACATCTTCATATCTCAAGAGTCCTAATTTTCATATTTCAGAGATTTCAAAGTCAAAGTCTATGACTATTTCTTCACAGTGCTGGGGACCAGACCAGGGCCTCAAACCTGTTAGGCAAGCCCCTCACCACTTAGCTACAACCCCAGCCTCATATGAATAGTTTTATGATTCCTGGTAAATATTGCCAGGTTTAATTTACAAGAGAATTGGACCAAATTAAATTCCTAGGTGAATATATAAGAGAAATTATTTTCTTAAATTATCACTAGTAATGGAGATTACCTGATTTTGTTATTGTTGCTAACGTGAGGGATGGAGGGTATGAAACCAATATTTTCTGTGGTCTGACATGTAAACAAGATAGATTTTTTGTTGTATTATGTGACATTCAGGATCTCTCTCTCTCTAAAGCAGTAAAGAATGTCTGCAAAGTTTTATTCTACCAATCTTATTTCTTCAATCTTTGTATTTAGTGTCATCAGTCTGTCCTTGTGGGAAGGAGTTGTAGCTGCCTAAGTTTTACAAAAGCAAAATCCAATTTATCACGATAACTACATCCTGCCATCCAGTGGGTTCGTTGCCAACTCTCTGCCACTGCGCTGAGGCTGAATTAGACTAATAGTTTTGTGTACTGAACAGTGAGACTTTCAGCTCCTTATAATGATTCATGTGTTACAGCTGCAGTCCACGATCATTAATAACATCTGACTCCTCGCTGAACCACAGAGCTTCCTTTCCTCTCAGTTTATCTTTTGATAAGATTTCAACTTTTCAGTTTTCTGGGTGAGCCTTTGAAAGTTAATAAAATTCATAGACTTCAAGAAATCATTATTCAAAAAAAAAGAAATCATTATTCATATTAGGTTATGTTGTGAGAAACTTAACCATTTTTAATTTTTTCATTAAGATTCACATTTAGAAACATACACTTAACACAGGAAAAACTTTTTCAAGTTTTTAGATAAATTATTTATTCCAATTGTTTTTGTTCTGGAATTAAAACTTGGCAAACATGGTAGGGCACAGTTGTGCATGCCTGTAATCCCAACAGCTGGGGAGGCTGAGGCAGGAGGATCATGAGTTCAAAGGCAGCCTCAGCAATTTAGTGAGGTCCTAAGCAACTCAGTGAGACCCTGTCTTCAAATAAAATAGAAAAAGGGCTGGAGATGTGGCTCAGTGGTTAAGTGCCTCTGGGTTTAATCCCCATACTAAAACAAAACAACAACAAAAGAACCCAACTTTTTTCCACCAACTTCCTGACTCAGCAGCTTTCTCCAGTGACAGGTGCAACACTGTCCAAACATGCAGCAGTAGGACAACCCTTGGTCTGGGGTCTTCAGGGATATTTTGCCTAATGAGATCATCCCACAATTGATCTGGTGACCATCCAACAATTTTTAAACCACAAAATAGCTCCTGACGAATCCTGTTCTATAGTTTTCTGTGGTGTGTGATGAAACTCTTATCAATCAAGAGCCTATCTCCATTAGAATCTATTTAAGAGCATTTTTTGATTACCCATTCCTGATAATAGAAACTTAGAAGTCCCATAAATGTTTTATTTGTCTCATGATTTAAGTGAACATTACTGGCAAATAAAACAGACTTCTGGATAGATTTTTGAAGACAAAAATATGGAGGGAAACTGTTTTTTCTTCTTTTTTTTAAAGTTGTTTTTTTTTTTTTTTTTTTTTATTCTACAGAGAGAGAATCAATAAAGGTGGTACCTAGGAACCTGGATTTCAACTGGTCCTCTAGAAATTTTTTATTTTAAATTTCATCCCTCTAGGATATTCTGATGCATGTTCAATTTGAGAATCATAAGTGTTTGACACCTCAGAGAAGTAAAATAGTAAACAGCAATGTGAAGCAAAGCATTGCTACCTGCTGGCCATGCATTTAGTCAAACCTCAGGGGTAGCAATATGATTAAGAACTGCAGGTTCTCATTTGAGTCAACCACATTAGAATTCCACTATTACAGCTGCATTCGTTATATCTAAATCTGGGATTCCAGTGTTAAAAGACAACCTTGATAAAAAGAGGAGAAACGTAATTGGCTATTAAAATTACAGCCCAGGTGAGTTTATGTCTTTGTTGCTTTAGAACTCAAAAAAGCAAAACCTAAAGTAGTTTAACATCAGAGAGCAACTGTATTTATTTTTTAATCAAAATCTTGTTTTTAATAAAGATCAACCTCTGTGATTGTAAGTCTCCCTGAGGAAGAAGAAAGATCTATAATGGGGGCGTCTAGGATTGAGGAAAGGTACAGGGTCATCATGGTAGCCTGAGCGGGAGGTAGGAAGGTAAAACATCAAGGGGATACAGAGATGAAAGTGGAAGGGGAGAGACACCAGGAAGAAATGCTGCTCTCTCCTCAACTGGCTCTGAGTCAGCCATCATGCCTGTTATCATGACAACAGGTGAATTACAAAGTCGCTCGTGAACAACTGAAAAGATGAAAGAAGAAAAAAGATAAAAGAGGTAAAAGATGGAGGGTGAGTGACAGAATGCGAAGAAGAGTATTTGGAGCTCTTAGCAGCAGCTAAGAAATGAGAAGTCAGAAGGAAATTACCCTTGCACAGACAGGACCTACTCTAGCACCCTCTGCCACTGACCTAAAAGTAATGAGGAGGAAGGAAGACGAGATATCCACTACCAAAAAATTCTCATATTCTTTCATTTAGGACTCAGTCACTTGTCCCTTCATTCTAGCTGCAAGGGAAGCCAGGGAATGTCCTCTGGCAGCTGTGTGTCCACAAGATTAAAAAAGTGATTTAATTAATATGCAGCTGTCTTTACCACCCAGATTTAAATAGCAAATGGTTAAAAAATGATGTATCCCAAGTCTATCCATCTGACAGCAAAGATGAACAAGTATAGTAAAGTTAAAAGGTACTAGAAAACAAGAGAAACATAACACAGCTCTGTTATGTATATATCAAGCATGGCATCAAAAGTATGAGAAGTATGAGGAGATGCCCAATTTAAGTGCCACCTCGAACAGTTACCAGATGTTTAACTTTGAGCTGGCTCCTAATATTCTGGCATAACAGTGAAATATGCAAAGGATTGAGAACTCGGATTAACTAATCCCTGAAATCCTCTCTACTTCTAGAGGCTTGAAAGGCACATCAAACATGAAGTGTCTTGAGCTCCTCCATAGTAGAAACCTCTTCTTTTTTCGAACTAAACTAAACCAAGAACACGCAGGCACATATCAGGTACATGTATAGCTTTCTCTGTGGGAAAGGAAATAGAATTGTTGGAAGCATAGTGAAGTAATGAATATTCATATGTGAAAAGCTGTTAGCATAGTACCTCTTCAAGCTTAATAAGTTAGCTAATTTTAATCATTAGAAAGTCACTTCAGAACTCTCTTCAGCCCTCACAATTCAAAATGTTTCTTCTTATTATTATGCTACTACCTAAAAATTCTACCAGATTGCTATCCTTTGAATATGTACCTGAAGTTCATATGTTCAAATTTCAATTCCCAAGGCAACTGTAATGAGACGTGGTGATTTAAAGGGTTATTAGGTTGTTAAGAGGAATTAATGCTTTTCTAATGGGACTGGGTTAATTCTGATAGTTCTCTTTCTTTCTTTTACACACACACACATACACATACACACGGGGGAGGGGGGAAAAGGATGGGATTAGTTACCATTACAGTGGGTTGGAAATGTTGCTATGAAATGAGGCATGGAAGTCTCTGTATCATCATTTTTTCCTCCAGTCTCAGATCTCTAGTCAGTGCCTCCTACTGATCAAACCAAATCAGAAATCAGAGGGTGAGGATCCTGGGTCATTCCATCTGCAGGGATCAGCCTGAAGATAAACAGCACCAAGTGGGCAACATGAAGGATCAATACATTTTAAAGAGCAAATCCTTGGTCTAACCTGATCTGACCTTGATCTGCAGGATCTGACACTTTCTTTCCTTATGCAGGTTATCTTTGGTAACTCTCTTCTGATTTCAGTGAGCTTCAGCTACATTTGGAGCAATGTATCCTGCTTGCTCCCATCTCAATGCATTTGCACATACTGTTCTTTCTATCTGATAAGTCTCTGCCCAGTTCTTTACTCTGTTAAATTTTAAGTACTCCTTATAGATCAGCTCAAAGGACACTTCCTAAAGACAGTCTTACCTGACCCTCCAGACTAGATCAGATCCCTGTGGAATAGGTTTAATCACATCCTTCTTTTCTTTATGGGGATGCCTGTTACAGCAATCAATTATTTTTTCAATATCTTTTTATATATTTTTCAATATCTATTATTTTTCTTAATTAAAAGAATCTTTGTATTCTTTTCTTGAAAAAAGATTTTGTCTATCTTGTTGACCATTGATTTCCTATATGTTGTGCATATAAACATTGAAACTCAATTAATGGATTGAATGAATGAACAAATAAATGAATAAATATTTTTCTTAATTTATTAAAAACTGCAAAACTACTCATATGACTATTTAACATATCTAAATTACATATGAAATACCATGGGGGGAGAGTAATCTTGAACTGGTTTTCTCCTGTTTTATTTATTTATGTTAGAGACAAAAAATATATAGAGAAACTTATGTGTAATATTTTACTTCTTAGTTGCCTTTTACTAGGATAGATTGAATGATTACATCTTGTAAAGCCTATGTGCCCAGAGAGATTGTGAGGTTAGAATTTGCAAGGGCAGAACTGTGATTGAATGTGTTCTAGCTGTCCTTACACTGCTTTTCCCAATTTTGCATTATTGTGTTATGAGCCTTCCCTTCTCCGTGAGTGACAGGGGACTTCTAGGGGATAAAAAGCCATTTGAATTAATTCCTTACCTCCGAATATCTCTGTGCCTCATCTGCCCAAGATTTGTACCCAGAAATCTGATGAACAAATGGAGGGTTTCGGGGTAGAGGTAACTCTGAAAATGTGTGGTTTTCAACACGATACATATCCTGCAAAGATTTTATTATCATATGTGGTTTGCAAATATTAGACATGGTTAGTCTTAGATCTATTGTAGATAAATATTTTTCTGTTTGATAGACATTTAAATTATGACAATGAGTTAATTCTCTCACTGGCATTACAAAATAAATATATTAATATATTACACACAAAACAGCCAAAGAATGAAATGAATGTCTGCCATATCCCTTGACTATTGGGGCTCTTCAGACTTCTCTTGACCTCTTCTGTTCTTGCTTGATATAGTTACTGGTCATATTCTAAGTCTCTCTCATGGCTTCCACATTCCTTACACACACACACACACATACACACACACACACACACCAATAGCTTGTAAGACTCTATTGCAACCCAAGTCCTCTCTCTTTGGCTCCAGATTTGCATTTTAAATGGCCTTTTTCTACCCTCTCCCAACATATGTTCAGTTTCTTACATTTTCAATCTCAGTTTACTAGATCACCACCAACCTAGTTTTCTAAACTAAAATTCTTAGGCTAATCCTTGAATTCTCTCTCTCCATATATAACTAGCTACCATGTTTTTTTTTTTTTATTCTGATTTCAAAGTATTTAATTAACTTGCCTTCAATATTTTCTCTCCATTGCTATTTCATTGGTTCTGTTTCTTAATACCTTCATGAAATAATTTTCTGTGGTATTCCTGCCTTTTTTTTAAAAAAAAGTTTCTCTTCATCATAATTCGGATCTCAAATTTACCTCAAAGATCTATATATAAAAGGTGTGGTCACCAGCCTGAAGTGCTATTGGTAAGTGGTAGGACCTTTAGGAAGTGCGGCTATCGGAAGGAAGTTAGGTCATGTGGGGGAGGCGTGTCCTTGCAGGGGATACTGGGTACTTGCTGCATCACTCTCACTCTCTTTACTTCTTACCAGCATGAGGTAAACTACTTTGCTCTACCCTGGCTCCATATCATGATGCTCTGCCTTATCACAGGCCCCAAAACAGCAGGGTCAACTGACTCCTGACTGAACCATCTGAAACTATGAGCCAAAATAAACTGAGTTTCTTTCTTCAACAAAAAGCTGGCTCATACATGTAAATTCTGGGCAGAGATGGCCACCTACAAACCAATATCTACTATAGCACTTTATTACCATGCTTTAAGCTTCTCTTTGTATTATGATTTGACATAATAAGTTCTTTAAAGTCTGAACCATATTAATGTCCTCTACCATTCTATCTGTCCAAACTTACTACCTGCTATCTCATATCTTATCCAAGATCCTATATTTTGGTTTTTGATGGTATCTGTTATCCTATGCTTTCTGTGACTTTGGAAGAACGCAGAAGTTCTTTGAAAACTTGCATTTTTGGTGCTTATCTGCAAGGCCCTTTAATGGTTCATTCTTGGTATGTTCTAGACTCCATATTATTCTAGCCACTATTTGGTTTCTCAGGAAATAAATAGTAGGATTTTAGCTGAAAATACTTGTATGCTCTTTCATTTACTAGATTCATTTAATCATTTATTTAATTATTTAGTAAGCCATTAGTGAATGCCTACTATGTGCCAGGCACTGAACTAGAGTCCTTTACAAAAATTCTATCAGAAAAGCTATATATGTGTATAAATGTAGGCATTGATGCTATACTATCTTAAGTCTAAGATATATTTGTATTTGCCAATGTCTGGCAAAAGAGTAGTGCTGGCTCCTTGTAAAAATAATAAAAATAATTTAGAATGCTTATATAATTTTCCAGTCACTTTTATTATTGTCAATTAAAAGAAAGATTATTTTAGGAGTTTATTTTTGGTCAAAGTCCTTATGTTACAAAATGTTTCTTTGCAAATTTTGTCTATGATCATAGATAGTCATGAAGATCTCAAAACCCTTCAGAAATCACAAGTGAGATGTAATGGATATAAATTTTGTAGCTTTTATTTTTTTCCCTAGGTGTTCTCTGGCATAGAGGCTATTGAACAATTAAAATGTTGACTGAAATAAAAAAATAAGAAACAACAAATTTCTCCTCTGAACTGAAAATGGAGAAATCTTTCCTTTAGCACCAAGACTTATAAATTACATGCATAATTAACAACATACTCAAGTGTGTGTATAAGATGTCCTAGTATGTTTATAGAAATAACTAGTTGACTTATGTTGTATAAGAACTTAATTATCTCTCTTGGAGATTGTGTCTAAAAATACTTACATATTCTTTATACACCACGAGTAAGTTTTGTACTATTGTTATAACTTGGACAGGCAGTTTGAGGCTAAATGTGCCCCTACATATTTTTTTTTCTTACTCATCTTTTTATAAATGATGTTTTTGAGATACTTGTATTAGCAGGAGCCATAAGTTAGTATAGTCCAATCAAAAAGTCTGAATGTGACTTCTTGTCAATGTTGCTTATATTTTTTCAATGTTTAGTTTCAAATCTAGTCTCTAAGGGCAAGTTATAAATTAAAGAACTAGAAGTGACTTTATGGGGTCATCTGCTTCCCTATTGCCTAAGACACGCACAAGGCTAACTTATCAAAACTGACATTCTCATTTGAATCTCTCTGAAGAAAGGGCCACAGCTTGCTAAGAAGAGCTTAATTGCCCTTTCAGTGGGTAAGCTGATGTTTCTTAGGGGTTTCCAACCTACTTTGGCCCATTTATTGTAAATTAGGCTCAATTCCTTTTCAGTTTTGACTGGTGTCCCCTGGTCACTATCCTTCATCAACTTGAAGGCATTGATTCAGCTGTCATCTTCTCTTTGCAAGAGGAAACAAAACCAAGAACTTTCTTTTCTTTTCTTCTTTTTTTTTTTTAAAGAATCTATTTTATTAATTCTTAGTATCCTTTTAAAATGCAAAAGGTTAAGAACAAGTTCAAGAAGAGCAGATATTTTATTCTCCCTATTCCCCTCTCTCTTTCTCTTTTTTAGTTCATTTGGCAAAACTCAATCAAACTTGCATCCCATTCCAAGCTATTATGTTAGATGTTAAACAGAAAGGAGAAAACAGGAGAGGAATCCTGCCTGCAGAAGCTCACCAACCTGCAGGGTGGTGAAGGAAGGCGGCAATACAAAGAGTGATAAGTGCATTTTGCATGTTCGTACATACACACAATATAACAATATAATTGGGCCATCATTATTCCATATTTCCCATTTCCTTCCCACGCCCCCTTCCCAGGTTCCTTTTCTCTGTTATACTCATCTCCCTTTGATTTTCATGAGATTTCCTCCATCTTTCTTTTCCTTTTTTCTCTTTGGCTTCTACTATGAGATAAATGCATTTTAAAATTTTACAGTATGAAACAGTTTTCTTTCTTTCTTTCTTTCTCTCTCTCTCTCTCTTTTCAGTGCTGAGATTGTGCATGGCCTCGTGCATTCTAGGCACCTGTTCTACCACTGGGCTAAATCTCCAGCCCTATATAATATTTTTCTTTCTATCATTTTTGTAGTTGAGTTCTGACATCGATTCATTTTGTTGAATAAAATGGCTTGTATGATGTCAATCTTTTAACATTTTTTAGAAAGATGTATTTGTGTCTGTTTTCTGTTGATGATCACACAACCACAGACTAGGTGTGTTATAAAGTAAAGAGGTTTAATTTGTTTTATGGTTCTGGTCCAAGGGCAAGGGACCACCAATAGTGGTGGTGGTCCCTGGCTGGCAGCGTTCTTAGGTTGTATGAGACATCATATGGCTAGAGTCAGGGAGCATGGGCATGGGTAGGTCTGCCTGTTTTCTCTTATAAGGCCAGCAGGATTCAGTGATGGGTCCATACCCTAACGACTTTACGTAAGTCTAGTCATTTCCCAAAGGTGCCTACCTTTAAACATCATAGCTGAATTAAATTTCTGCTCCCTTAATTTCTTATAATTGTGATTAAATTTCAACACATGAGGGCTGGGGCTGTAGCTCAGTGGTAGAGTGCTTGCCTCACATGTGTAAGGCCCTGGGTTCGATCCCCAGCACCACATAAAAACAAATAAAAATAAAGATATTGTGTCCATCTACAACTAAAAAAATTTTTTTTTTAAATTCAATGCAAAAAATTTTGTGGGGAATTTAAACAATATCCAAGCCACAGCAGTAGCATCAGAAACATTTTATATAAACTCAACATGTGTGGGGAAAAAGATAAGTATTCTCCATTTGTTGAATGTAAGGTTTGGTGTGATCCATTAGATCAACTCTGTTAATTTTGCCTCCAAGTCTCTATAATGTTTTTGTCTCCTTGATCTACTGTTTACTGAAAGAAGTATGTTTTAAAAGTCACTCAAAATTGCTGAAATATCATTTGTGAGTTTCTCCTTGTACTTCCGCCAGATTTTCTTTCTTTAAGGTTTTTTTTTTTTTTTAACTAGGGATATACAAGTTAAGAATTGCTGTATTTTATTTTTAAATCAAGTGCTTAATTTTATAGTGATGGTTTTGACCTTTAATACTTTTTCCTTTATGCTTATTTTGTCTGGTTTTAATACACTTTGTTGTTTTCTTTGCTTAGCACTGGTCTGGTACATTTTTTCCATTCTATTGACTTTAAATATTTTGTTCTTTATGATCTATGTGCCTTTTACAAGCAAAATTCAACAAGGCTTTTCAAAATATTAACTTACTGTGATGTACTTTGTTTTTATTGAAGAATTAATTTTTTTAAAATTCTTATAATAATGATCAGTGTGTGTGTGTGTGTGTGTGTGTGTGTGTGTTACTGGGGATTAAACCCAGGGCTTTACACATACTAGACAAGTGCTCTACCACCAACCTACATTTCCCGCCCTTTGGGATCTATCATTTTACTATGTATCCAACTTTTCCTTTTCTACTTGCATCACCTTTTCTTTTCTTTTTCCCCTTAACTCTTTTCTTTCTATATTATTGGGGTTTTTATCCCAATTTATTTTTTTTCTTGCCATGCATAAATCTGAAGTTTTATTAGTTACACTTAACAACTTTTGGAATTGTAAAATGGATTTTGAATTCGTAGTGGCCATTTCTCATTTTCATGAATTAGTGTGTTTCAGAATTTTGGAAAATATTTATTTTTACCTTTTCTAATTTTGCTTCATTCAATTTTTTTCTATTATTTCTCTTGAAGTTCTGTTTAGACATGTGTCACCTTAATCTTTTACTTATATTTTTCATAGTTTTCTTTTTCTTGGCTTTATTCTGGACAATTTCTTTGGATTTATCCATCAGTTTATGAATTGTATCTTTAGATATTCACTTCTTTTGCTAGTCATGTTGGAATTTAAACTCTTTAAATTTTATTCTGTACTAGAGAGTTTTTAGATGGCAGACTAAAATATCCACATGAAGTTGTAAAAATCTATATGAGGTTAAAATTGCATGTGATTTTATAATTACTTCAAAATTAAAAGTTGAAAACAAGTTATTATAAAAACTATATGAGGATTATTTTTTAAACTGTAAATTCATAAAAAGTTGATGTTGTGCTTTTGAATTCTCAGGAAAGAGTCTCCCTTAATCCAACCCATACCCATACCCATGCCCATGTATGGCCAGGGCTGAGACAAGCAATGCTCTTGCTTTATTCTTCTGGGCATCAAACTTTATTTCCTATTTGCTTTTATACTGCTGGAAGAAAATTCTACCAGTTCTCCATTTTTGAGCGAGTGCTAAGTATTATTATCTACCTGCCCTTGCATATTATGCAGTCATTAGAAGAAATGCAGGTGTCCAGGCTTAATTAGAGACTGTCAGAAGGAAGAAGAGCCTTATAGCTCATTTACCATGCATCCATGTGAAGGTTCCATAGATACTTGTTTTCTCTTCTCTTCTCTTCTCTTCTCTTCTCTTCTCTTCTCTTCTCTTCTCTTCTCTTCTCTTCTTTCTTGCTTCTTCTATTTTAAACTCAGGCATGTATTTACAACTTAAACTATACACACATATTCCTTTAACATCTTAGTTAATTTTCTCTACAGAGTAGTTCAGTTATCTGGTGCTACATGAAGAAAAGTTTGAACCTACTCTCTTGTGTCTATAACTTTGTTTCCTCTGCAAAGTCATCATTAGTTACTAATTTTTGTGTTCTTTGTGGGTGGCTCTGTTACAAGGTGACATCATCACATCCTCCTGCAATGAGTCAGCTAGTTGGAGGTTAAAAGGAAAATTATTGTCCCATCTGCTTGCCACCTAACTTGTAAAGTAGGTAACTTCATCTCCTGACTTAAAAAAAAAAATCCTCTATCTGTATTTTTCAAGCAGAATGTTAGTGGTGGTAGGGTTCTATTTCTATCTTTTTCCCCTGTTAAAGTTTTGATTTGTGTTCATGTTTATATCATTGTATTAAAGCATTTTATGTTTCATTTCTATTTCTATTTATAGTTTATATTTTTAAAGCATTGTCAACCTTTGGCTAGGAAGGTTATCAGACCTCCCTCAGTATCAGATCTGGCTTGCTGATTCCCATTGTTCCGGCTTGTCACTGTTCAGTGCTTTGGGAGCACCTGTCTGCACAAAAAATTTAGAAAGATTACGATGATGAGTCTATAATGCTTCTCCAAATTCTGAGTTTTGCCTCCAAAAGATTTTATAGTTCTTATTTAGATTAATACCACCCTCCTTTCTGGTGCTGAAGTTGTCAACTATGGAATTGATATAATTCATCTGAGGCAAAAATTAGCAATGTAGTTTCCTTGGAGTGCTGACCACACCTAAAAAGGTTTTGAGTAGTCGATGACTAAATGAAGTGATTACTGTGTCAGTGTTCCTAAGTCGTCACTGGAGATCAAGAGAGCACTTGAGACCTCAGAGTTCTGTAATCCCATCCCTGAGCCCAAGCCAATGGGTCCCTGAGACTCTTGTATAATGTGTGCCCTCTGCTGAGCCACGAATCTTGAGGAGGCCCAGGGTGGAGAGCAAGGGAAGTGATAACAGGGCTTTAGTATATACTTCTTTCTGCAAATCTGCCTTTTGCAACAGTTTCTTTGCCTAACTAAATTATGATTTTTGTCTTGATATCCTGTAGTACATTAGTGGATGATTTTCTTATTTAAAATAAAATGTCCTACTGTTAGTTAATGATATAATTACTGGTGACATTGAAATGTGTACTATTTAAATTAAGAGATTAGTTGGTAAGGTTATGTAGGCCTAAATGAAAGCATAAGAAAATACAGAGGAGAAGATGCTCACCAGCCAGCCGGTGTGTCTGTGCAGGACTCCAGGTTGCTGTTTGATGGACCTGCAGATCACCCTGCCTCAGAGGATGGATATCAGACAATATGGGCTGATCTTGAGTTCCTTTCAAGTGTACATCACATACAAGAAAATGCTCTTCTCCATCTGAGGTCAAAAAGAGGGACTCTGCAGCTCCAGAAAGGTCAGATCTACTTGCAAAAAGATAGCTTTGCATTTGGTACAAGCCCATCTGAGTTTTTTTTTTTTTTTTTTTTTTTCATTGCAGTAGACTCCTTGGAAGTGAGGTGCCAGGCTGGGGATGGCAGCCTTTCTCCACCTGTATTAGAGGTTTCCAGTACCTACCGTCAAGAACTTGACATTTGTTAGACAGCCAGACTAACTGTTTTGATGCTTTGTTTTTATAGTTATGTACTTCCTGTGTGTTTCCCTGGCTATCAGAAACTCTCCAAGTCAGATTCTGGAGAACATTGTGGGCATCTGGAATATCAGGGTCCCACTTTGCTGCTTCATTATGGGAAGAGTACAAAAACTCTAATCACGTCTTTTGGATTTTATAAGAGATGGCAGTAGTTCTTTTCTAGTAAGAAATAATTGAAAAATGAAACAAAGAGTGCATTAGGTTCTCTCTCATTGGGTGTATCTTTCCTAGGCATTTAGTTCTTTCTCTTGGTCTACCAGCATTATCCTTAGACCAAGAAAAAAATTATTTTATGGACACATTCATATATAAAATGATGCCACATTTTTGTTTTATAAAATGAAAGGCCTAGTTAATAACTCATATGTGACTCATTGTTCTCTGGGAATTAAGTATGAATTTTATTATAGCCAATGTAGTCATGGTGTGTGACTTTTATCCGTAAGTCATATTATTAATTTATTCTGTGTAGGCACCCTCTTCAATTGTTGCATATTCTTTTCTTGAAATCTTGCTGTGCTTTGTAGCAAATATGCTAAAAAATAAAACAAAACAAAAAATCCTTTATTCTGAAAAGAGCCACCCATTGAGTAGGAGTGTGAATTCAAATGTTAAGGTCACCATGGGATCCCACAGTTATGCAGCTCAGTAAGCTCTGTGTGACATCACACTTTTGTTAAGCATCTCAGGGGGGAAAAGAGGCCAACACTTGCTGCTTGTAAGTGTTGAATGAGCCTTTGTTTACTTTTGCCTAACTTCTCCCTCACTCCTCACCTCTGACCAAGACAAAGAAGCATTTCCCAGCATATGAAAATTAGGTTATAGAAAACTGAGCCTGATTAATCCATCTCTGGAATACAAATCACTGACCTTTTCACCACAGAGTGGGTTTCTTTCTTAGAGATTTTCCTCCCTATAATATGCTTTTTCTACAACATATTCAGTCTATAACCTTCTACCAAGCCTCCCACAATTCTTGTCCTTCTTGTATGAAAAAATACATGCATTCCATCTCAGGCACCAAAGTC
The DNA here is from genome assembly GCF_021218885.2 of Marmota monax. NCBI lineage: Eukaryota > Metazoa > Chordata > Mammalia > Rodentia > Sciuridae > Marmota > Marmota monax. Next base: position 6,572,656 of record NW_026693933.1, on the reverse strand, counting down.
TTGACTCATGTCAGCCTGAACTCTAAAGTGTATAGTCCAAAGTCTCATCTAAATGTCTTCTAAGTCAGATATGGGTGAGATCCAAGAAACAATCCATCTAGTGGCAAAAATTCCTTTTCAGTTTTGAAACTGTGACCTTCCAAACTACAATGTGAAACTGTGCTTTCAAAATCTCATGTTGGGGCCAGCATAGGATAGATTTCCTATTCTAAATGAAAGATAGGAAAGTAGGAAGAGGTCCCAAGCAAATCCTAACCTTAGCAAGGAAATTTCTATTAAGTCTTAAGGCCCTAGAATAATCCTCTTTGTTTAGATGCCTGCCTTCCTCATCTCCTGGGGTGGGATGCTGGGCAGGGAGAGGCTATGGGTGTCACCTCAGGACTCTGATGAATGGTTCCATTCTCAAAGCCTTGGGCAGAGACAATTGAACCTGTTGAAACCAAGGTGGTAGCCCTAAAACTGGCAATATTTCTGTAGGCATAATCTTACCTCTATTCCTGGCTTCTGTTGAGATGGCAAAATCCCTTGGTCTCATCCTTGATTTCAGCTACATACTTAGTGTTTTCTTCAGACAAAGTTTTTTCACTTGTTGCAATAATGGAGAGACTGAGAATTTTTCAAATATCCAAATTCTGGTCCTCATTCCTTCAGTTCTCACATTTAAGTATAAATAGGAGAAAAAAGGTGGTTTTGTAATTGTCTCAGCTAATGTAAAGTTTCATTACTTACAAAATCTACCGTCCACAAAGCACTAGAACCCAGATCAACCCAGTTCTTTGCCACTTTATAATAAAGATGAGTTTTCCTCCAGTTTTTAATAATGTGTTCCTCATTTCCTTCAGCGCCTTTGCCAGAAGTATCCTTTAATATTCATGGTTCTAACATGTACATCAAAACTCTCCTAATCTCTAGCCATTACCCAGTTGTAAAGTCACTCACACATATTTGTTATAATAACATCCCACTCCTGGTACCAAAATCTGCACTAGTCAGGGTTCTTCAAAGAAACAGAAACAATAGGATGTATATCTCTATCTGAGCCATCTATCTCAGCTATATAGATATTTGTTCAAGGAATTATTTTATGTGATTTTGGAGGCTGAGAAGTCCCAGGATCTGCAGTTAGCAAATAGGAAGTTTAGGAATGCCAATGTGTAGCTTCAGTCTGTCTGGAAGACCTGATGACCACAAGAGCTGATATCATAAATTTCAGTCCAAAAGCCAACAGCATCAAGCCCCAGGAAGAACTCATGTTTCCATCACAGTCTGAAGGTAAGAGAACACCAGCATCCTACCTGAACACTGGGAGATGTTTTTCCTTACTCAGTCTTTTTGTTCTATTCAGGTCTTCAACTGATTGGTGAGGCTCACACACACTAAGAAGATCAGTCTGCATCACTCAATTATGTATTTAAGTGTTAATTCCATCCAGAAACACCCTCACAGATATACCAAGAATAATCTTCAATATGAACATCTTAACAACATGCCCACCCTTGTCAAAAATTGACATTTATGTGGGAATTATTTCTGGCTTCTTTAGTCTATCTCATTGATTTATATGCCTGATATCTTATATTTTTACTATCATTACTATAATTTTCAGTGACTACCTATCCTAAAATTTGAGAATATCAGAATAATATATTTTCTGGTAGCTTGCTTACTTTCAAAGTGTATTTCCTGGTAACAGTAAGATTTTTGGACTTCTTGGGAATGCCTACCACCTCACAGTAGGTTCTCCTTTATTTTATCAAATATATTCTTACATTAATTCATTCAAACTTCATAACTACATGATTATGGTCCAACACAGTAAATTTTTAGTGATTTTTGTGCTAACTTATTAGTAAGTATTAGGGACAACAAATGATAGGTTTTATAAACTAGATCTATCTAAATTTTAAGAATTTCTATAGAAGTTATTTTAATATTTTTCAGCCTTTAAATTCTGGCTTACCTATAGCTTTCAAACAATCATTGTTTTACCTAACCACGTAGAACAAAGTTGTATGTACCCCAAATAGATGCAGGCCTCCTTGCACAGTAGCTGAGTGTGAAATGTGGTAGGCCCTTTTTCTTCTAGGTACCTGACATCTGTGAATCACAGCAATATCAAAATAGAAAAGGCAGAACAATTGTGGGAGTGAAGAAAAGAGAATAAAAGGACCTGCTCTCAAAGAAACTTCTGAATCTTATTAAGAGACAGGGTGTACATTTATGGTGTGTAGAATCAGGTTTTCTTTTCAATTCCATATAAAGAGAAAATCTTGCCTATAATCCCAGAGGTTTAGGAGGCTGAGGTAGGAGGATCGAGAGTTCAAAGCCAGCCTCAGCAAAAGCCAGGTGCAAAGCAACTTAGTGAGACCCTGTCTCTAATAAAATACAGAATAGGGCTGGGGATGTGGCTCAGTGGTTGGGTGGTTGAGTGCCCCTGAGTTCAATTCCTGGTACCAAAAAAAAAAAAAAAAAAAAAGAAAGAAAGGAAGAAAGAAAGAAAGAAAATAAAGCACAACAACAATAACAGTAACAACAAAAACAAACAACAACAACTAAAAAGAAACGAGAGAGAGAAATACCTTTCCATGCGAGAAATTGATATTAATAAGTGGAACAGGGAGATGCTGGTTTTATTATAAAAACAAAAACATCTCTTCAAAAGTGTATCTCTTGTAATTGGACCTTTATTTCAAGTTAGCAAATGAATGCACAAAGAAACTTAAGAGATAAAGCAGACTTCAGCCATAGCCTATTGACTTTTTATTCATGTGTGTCTTCATTTACATTCTCTTGAGAGATTTTAAGACAGAATTACCCCTGTCAGCTAAACACAGCAGAAAACAGCACAGGTTTAGGGTATCTTAGACAAATTATCTAATCTCTCAAAGCTTCTGTTTTCTTACCCACTTGCAACCTTGTAACAAAAAATGATTTTATAAAAGCATGTATAAAACGATAAGAATGAGAAATGAAAACCTATATTGTTTATGCAAAACCTAAGCCTATATTTATGCAAAAGAATAGAAGTATAGCACAGGAGAGGGGCCAGGGTTAACCTTGAATCTTCATTTTTACAGTACTCAGGTTCTTTAAAAATTAATTTTCTTGATATTTAAGCTCATACAAAATTTGATTTCTTTAAAAGCTGTACTAATTTTGTAGAAGCGAACATTATTTGCCTACAGCTCTAATTTGTTGCTTAGCATCCCTCCTTTAATATGAAGTGAGTAAACCTTAATTATTTCCTATTCTCTGCAGTTCTTGTCCAGATGGGGAAATTTAAAGATCATTAGGGTGTGGATATATTGTAGAACTGTGTAATTTGGAGCCAACCATGAGGGTCACTGTTCACTGTGGCAGTGCGATATGGTAATAGTCTGTGGTCCAAAAAGATTTTGAGTTCAAGAGGGCCTTAGGGCTTTTACCTAGTGACTTGTTTTAGTGGCTGAATTCATCAGGTTCACATTACTGCAATGAAATACTGGAGATAACTAAGTCTGAAGTAAAAAGGGGTTTATTTGGCTCAGAGTTTTAGAGGTTCAAGGGTGTGGTTCTGGCATTGGCTCATTTCCCAGCCATGTCCATCATGGTGGTTAGCAGGATTATATATCACAGCAAGCAAGTGATGACATGTTGAACCAGGAGCAGAGAGAAGAGGATTGATGAGGTCACACTAGCCCTTTCTAGGGCAGCTCCTCAAGTGACCTAAAGACCTCCCACAAGGCCCAGCCTCCCAAAGATTCCTACTGCCTCCCAATAGTGCTGCCTGAGGATCAACTTCTTAACATGTGGATCTTTAGGGGACACTACCCATATTCAAACTATATCAGTGACTTTTTTTTTTGGAGAGGGAGATAGAAAAAGATAATAATATTGCCCTCCCCAAAATCTGTATCAAATATTATATCTATATCTTGGGAGGTTTCTAAATGTTGGGTGTTGGATATAAGCTAGAAGCATAAAATATAAAATAATAATGTCCAATAAAACTGTAGCTTGCACAAATTTCTATCAGTTATTTTTCTGCTGATGGTAGAACCAAGTTAGGAGAATTTCATTAGGGCATGTTTTACAAGTTGCACTTCTATTTTTTATTTAATACAGTTTTGTGAATAAACATAAGAGGACAGAAAAGATAAATTTAAATAGTAGATTTTCAGTGAAGGAGAAGAGAATCACTCCTTTTTAATTTTCTTTTTCTTTTTTTTTTATCAACTAAAGTTCCAAGTAATTATCAGTGATTTCAAATTATAGTAACTTGAGAATCTTGAAGGTTGACTATTGAACACACATAAGACTTATCTATGTTTATTATATGGCACATCATTTGCATAATGAAGTTGGATTCTTGACACTTTTTTGATAGAAAATCAAGTACACATCTGAAAGTATAACCAAGTCCCCAGTGTCCCCTCAGAGCACAGGATTTCTGTATCTTTGAAGAAAATTACAAGAAGCATGAAGAGCAAAGTAACTTCTACTCTCCCTTCAGTGTTGCTATAGATGCCAATAGTTTCATTTTATTCTAGCTTAAGTGATTTAAAAAAGGAAAATCAAAGTAAAGTCTTGTTTTCCATCATTGGTTCTTTGGAAGGACAATTGTCGTTTCTTATGCATTTTTGCACTTCACTTGGAAAACAAGATCTGATAAGAAATCATTTACTGATTTAGAGAAGGGCATGTACCAGGGCTGTTTTTCTGGTTATGCCCATAGATTTCTGCTGATCCATGCACACCCTCTTGCCCTGTTCCCATTATAAAACAATGACTCTTATTTGTAATATGACCAACCAGGGATGGGGTACATTCTGCAACTACAGAACAAAATGAAATCACTGGCTTAAACATGGACTGAACCTTTGATGCCAACCCCATTATTACTTTGACTGATGTGGGAAACTCCTAGAAGCTTGTGCTTAGTATTTTCCTGAATCACATGATGTGGCCAACAGTTCTATTTAATCATCAGTATGATTAAAATGCCTCTGTTTGTAAAATAAAATACAGGAAAGCAACCTATTATTGATTTTATATAGGTACCTAATGCTTTTTGGAACTAGTAAACTATTTAAATGACTACTCCAGAAATAATAATTGAACAACAATAGTATCAGTAACCATGATAGCTAACATTTCTTGTTTTCTTTTTATTTATTTATTGTATTTTTAAAAATTTGGACCCAAGATTTCACTAAGTTGCCCACACTGGTCTCAAACTTGTAATCTTCCTGACTCAGCCTCCCAAATTGCTGGGATTATATACATGTGCCAGTGCTCCTGGCTATTGAGTGTATTCTGTAGGCCAGTTGTATGGGACAGATTATCTCCTTCCCCAATCCATATGTTTCCGTCTAAAGCCTCAGTACTTCAGAACATGACTGTATTTGGAAATAGGGTCTCTCCCTCTCTCTCTCTCTCTCTCTCTCTCTCTCTCTCTCTCTCTCTCTCTCTCTCTCTCTCGTTCCCGGGATTGAACCCAGGGGCGATTAACAACTGAGGCACATCCCCAGCCCTTTTTAAAAATTTTTATTTAGAGACAGGGTCTTTCTGAGTTGCTTAGGGTCTTGCTAACTTTCTGAGGCCGGCTTTGAACTTGCTATCCTCCTGTCTTAGCCTCACCAGCCACTGGAATTACAGGCATATGCCACCAAGCCCAGTGGAAATAGGGTCTTTAAAGAGGTAAAGTGAAAGGAGTCATTAGGGTAGGTTTTAACTCAACATGAGTCCTCTTTCTAAGAAGAGGAGATAGGGATACAGGCATGCACTTACAGAGAGAGGACCACATCCAGACACAGGCAGCAAACAGTTGTCCATCTACTAGCCAAGGAAAGAGACTTCAGGAAGAACCAATGCTGCTGACCCTTTGACTTTTTAACTTCTACTCTCCAGAATTGTGAGAAAATAAATTTTTGTTGTTTAAGCTACCCAGTCTGTTATATTTTATTATGGCCGTTCTAGTAAATTAATATAGCCAGGTGTTGTGCTAAGGGTTTTACATTTATTATTTCTACTTTTATGCTCCGCTGTAGGATGCATACTGTTATTATCCCTACTTTGCCAATGAGGGGTCTTAGCTGTGGACCTTCTTCAGAGAGCCCCTGCTGTCAGGTTTCAGCTGTACTGATAGCTCACTCTTTCCTACCTTTTCTCACATGAATGACTCAGGGTAAGTACCCTCGGGGAGGCACTGTGACTGTTCTCATTGTACAGATAAGGAATTCAAGACCTAGGAGAGTCTTATCTAAAGTCACTCTGCTGTCAAGTGGCTGAGCCAGAATCCCAAGTACAAGTCAGGTGTGTCTGACCCCACCTGTTGTGAATTAGAATCATCAAACAATCCTGCCTTTGTCTCTTTTGATGTGGAGGAAAGAACCATCCCTTAGCTTTGTTTTTGGATCTTTAGGTTCTGGAATAGTGCTCGAATAAAACTGAAACTTCTTTCTGCTTGCTCGAATGAATCATTTTAAATTTTAAATTTATTCATTATTGGTTAGAACTGAGAGGAAGAAAAAGACGTGAAAGGGTATCACAAACAGCATAGTCACTTCCTTCTGATAGAATAACAGTTTATGGGAGTTATTTTATATTTTAGTGATGTAAAAGGATTAGACTGCTAAATGGTAGAACTACTAAATGACTTTCCATGAGCCATTAGGTTAATTTATCTACTGCTTGATTAGGCTTTTATTTTTTATGTCAACAAAAAGGCAATAACATTTTCTCTTAATTTTATAGAGATTTCATAAAAGTTACTGAATAAAATAGGAATAGGAATGCAATCAGAAACAATTTTAATTTAACTGAAGAAGCACTAAATGAGGAAAAATTCAAATAACCTAAAAGCTTTTCTGTTAGATCATTAGGAAGCTCTTTTAAACCCAGAACATTTACATAGTATATTCTTAGAACTATCATTTTTGAAGCCCCTCAGTCATATTTTTAAACCTACCATCATAAACAACAATAGCACAAATTCATGAAAATTCCAAGGAGGTATGGAAAGATGTAAATTTGGATGGATATATTTCAGTTGTTTCAAATTTGCTTTTTCTGGTAAAATTCATTCTTTAGAACATGTGTGAAAACCGTGAAGTTTGCCAAATGTAGGCCATATACTTTATGAAAAGACTCGACAACACCCACCTGTTGAAATTCCTGCACTCATAGATGGATATACCAGGTCATTGGCCAGGGCATGTTTCCACCCAGCATACCTAACACAATTGCTTATTTGCTCTTTCTAGCTTACCACTTGTTAGAAGCACTAAATTTATAAGGAAGGTTTGGGCTATAACAATGCTTCAACATAGGAAGAGATAGAAAGAAGTCAGTTTTAATTTGATAATGTTAAATACAAGGGAGGCGGCAGTAGAGAAAGAGTATGATATCCACAGACAGTCCTGTGTATAAAATTTCCATCTACCACCTGATCATTAACTCATAACCCCAGGCAAAGTATCTAAAATCTCCAAGCATCCATTTTATCTTTCATGAGATGAAAAAAATATACTATACCTCTAATAATGGTTGAAAAGATTAAATGAAACAACCTGTAAAATGCCTGGTTGACATGGCCCACAATTCCCCATGTATACTTCAATAGTTTTCATGACTTGGTGGGCCCTGAAGTAGTTCTTGCTCATAATACTGATTCTTGATCATCATGAAAAAACTTGAAGCTACATGCAAAGCATTTCTATTTATGCCTATATATACCTCAGGTTAAAAAACAAATCAAAATAATTTTCATTTTGGTCATCTCTGGAATGAACTACCTGATCCATTCTTTTGGGGTATTTCTGCCACCCTCTGGATGCCTGTGATACATACAGTCCTTTTTCCAGGGCCCATGAGAAATCAGCCATGCTTTTTAAATGTTGCCAAGTCACCATCATAAGGGAAATGAAAACTCTGGGAAGTCTCCTACTGGCCATTAAATGCTCTAGCCCAGGAATGATACATCACTTCCACCCATGAATACGTCCTTGTCACATGGCCTCATCCAATCATGAGGGGCCAGGATGTCTAATCTTACATAAGCCCAGCAGGTGAATGACTGGAAATATTTGGGGAATAGCCCCAGTGACTAAATTTAAGAGGAATTGATGAATAAATCCAATTGCTGATATATTTATTTATAAAAAGAAAACCCAGGCTAAGTCAGATTTGATACTAACATTCATTTCTGAAAAAGTATTTCTCTTTGCCATCTTATCATTTAAATGGGGAATGTTGATTACTAGGGCTCGTTGGTGTTGGATTTCCAGGAACTAAACTCAGTACCAGAGCTGAGAAGTTATAATTAGAAAGTTGTTTGGTGGATCCAGACTCAAGCCATAAGAATTGGATAATTTAGGGGAATAGTTCATCCTTATTTTGGTAAAGATTAAGGAACTATCCTTGTACCAGAAAAGAGAGTACTTGGAGTGTTATCCTAGATTCACTGTCTCTCTTATAACATGGTGAATAATCTTTGGTGAATTTTATATTTAGGCTTTTGTTTTATCCTCCTTCAAACTGATTCATCCTTCTCAGCCAGATTTCCTTCAAGTATATATTAATATACTTAATAAGACTTAAATTTAAGTCCTGATATTCTTGTTTTTGTTGGTCATTTTGTGTTGACTAATGCATACTTTATTTAAAAGGTGGCTCCTGCCTGTCTCTGATCTCATGGCTTAACCATGTTTATTCCAAAATTGGGAAATGACTTTAATTGAGATAAATAGAAATAGTAAATGATTTTTTTCAATCTGTTCACTAGTTCATGGGAACCAGAAGCAGTTTTTCTGGATAGGATTGTTGGATCTGATTTAGGTTCTTATCTGGTTCAGTGGGGCAGGAGGATAAGAAATAGTAATGAAACCATTGGTTCAGGAGGTGATGTTGACTGTTCATGAGCCTCTGTGTTAGTTGCTTTCCATCATTGTGACAAAATACTCGAGAAAATAAACTTAAAGGAGGAAAGATTTATTTTGGCTCCTGGTTTCAGAAGTTTCAGTCTGTGATTGACTCCATAGCTGTGGGCTTGTGATGAGACAAAGCATCACGGCAAGGACTGCATGGTGGCATAACACTGCCCACCTCCGGGCCACTGAAAAGGAGAGAGAGAGAGAGAGAGAGAGAGAGAGAGAGAGAGAGAGAGAGAGAGAGAGAAGGAGTGCCCCAAAATATCCTTCAAGGACATGCCCCCAGTAACCTACTTCTTCCAACTAGGTCCCACATCCTGAAGTTTCCACCACCACCTAATAATGATGCCATCAGCTGGGAAACCAAACTTTTGACACATGAGCTTTTGGGGAACATTCTAGATCCAAACCGTAACAGTCTCATAATTTTTATATTAGGACCAAAACAATCACAGGGATATATTAACCATGGCATAGATAACATCTTCAGACAATGATGTTATTCAGGCAAGAATGTCTCTGTTTTAATGAAAGTATTAATACTAATCACCAAAATTGTTATTTTGGGAGGAGGCAAAGTAATATAATTTTAAAGCAGAAAGAGCCTTATTAGAATCATTCAGTTTAGTCTAAATTTTTATGTTCATGACTATGATTGATAAAGGCCAAAAGATGCTGATGAAATTCATTTTCCTTAGAAAAATAAACAATATTTGACTTGCCACATTTAGCCATATGTTTGTTGAAAAATACGGATTTTTTTTTTTTAATCATTACAGAGACGAAATCAGAGCCAAGAAGGAACTCAGTACTTACAAGGTCAATACTGGTTGGTATATTTCCAAAAAACCGTGCGAGAAAAAAGTTTCAACATTTCATTGAGCAAAAATATATACAAACTGCCCCCTTGGGATCTGATTGTCCTTGACTAAGGAAAATAATTGTGTGGTAGAAGGATCTGTACTCAGCTTTCTTGCCAATACAGGGTCTTGAGTCTTGGGATATGAGAGAATTGTCAGTAGTTGCTGGGCTTGAGGCCTACCAGCTGGGGCACCTCATGGAGCAAAGCCCATGAATCTCTGCTAGAAATGTCAAGGAGTAGGTAGTCAGGATATTTGACTCACTTTCTACTAAGAATATCATGATAGAGAGATTACAAGAAAAGGTATTATGTTGTGGGAACTAAAACAGTGTTAATATTAGCTCATGTTTCAAAAGTTCTCAGTATCAGTGTACAAGAAGAACACTTCAATATTTCATTGAGCAAAACTATGCATACTTATTAAGAAATTTGTTGACCTTGGTAGGAAAAAGGATGTTTTGGGGAGGAATTGTTTATTTACTCTGGGAGTTTCTGGTTTCCATCAGTTCTAGAGTGGACTTAAGGTGAAGCTGAGCACATACAGAATCAAATTAATCATTTGTCCAAAGCCCCACCTTCAAGCATTTCAAGTTCATTAGCTTCACATTCTATTGTCCTATGAAATGAGTAGGAAAAACAACCTCTAGGATCATTCCACAATTGTTTATCTGAATGGATACTTACCTAAGGTTACACTCTCAGAGTTAGCATTTGTGAACTGGCCTGCTTCTGTTTCTAAGGGTGGTCTGAAGAGAAGCCTAAATTTTTAATATAAATGACAAAAGCCTCAGGTTGTGTTATTTTTCTAGCTCTCTTTGTTCTTAATGCCAGCATTCTTCTTTAGTATTATCTTGAGTTGTATTGAGCTTCACTGAATCATTTATTATGGATATCTCCCAAGTCTTTCTCTGGGAATATTTATTCAACATTTATTCAGCATCAATTTTGTGCCAGGCCTTGCCTGGTATAATGGTTAATCTGAATTGTCAACTCTATGGGATTAAGATATGCTAAGATTAAGAGGCTTTGGGATGTTTACAGAAATGATTGGCATGCGGGGGCAGCAAACAAAGAGGGGAGAGTCATCATATACATGGTGACATAGTGCGGTAGGCTTGGGGTCTGGATAATACAAAAGGGTGAAAGAAGGAGAAGCAAATGCAGATGCAAGTTCCGTTCTTCTTGAGCAGATGCTTGGATTGCTGCTACAAATCCCTGAGGACATTGGACTCCAGCGCCTTCACTCTTCCAAAGTGACAACCAGGGATTCTCCAGAGTTTCTAGGTCTTCAGTCTTGGAGTGGGGCTGCATTATTTGTCTTTCTTCTTCCAAAGCTCCAACTTCTTGGACTGGGAAGCTACTGATTCCTCCAGCTCTCTAGCCTGCAGATGGCCATCATAGGACTCTCCAGCTTCTGATCCTGGAAGATCATCTAATAAATCCCTTTTTTTTAATAATTATTATATCCTATTGATTCTATTCCTCTAGAGAACCCTGACTAATATGTAATATAAAAATCAAATTAAAAAAAAAACACAGGAAGATAATAGTTTGTTGTGGCTAGGAGTAGAAGCAATAGCCATATAAGAGAACAATTATAATAAAACTATTAGCCAGTTTCAGTTTCTGAGGAAATTCACAGGAAAGGAAATGTTGGACAAGCTTTCACTGAAGAAGTAATAGAATTGCTGGATTTTGAAGATAAGCAGGCATTTGCCAGCCAGAAAAAGGAAAAAAAAAAAAAAGAATATTACAGCATGTGCAAAAGTACAAATTATATCAAAGAGTCTGGAACACCCAGCAAGGAAGAGCCTTCCTGGGAGGTCCCTGCATTTTGGAAGCGAGCCTTATTGGTTGTAAATGAGAGTGCTTGATGAAGAACAGGGGCAGGCAAGAGAGATTTGGGTCACGCGGGCAACAATTTCCATCGTGAGAGTTTTGGGGATTTATTCTATTGGCAGTGAGGGAGTCATTGATGTTCTGGAGAAGCAAAAGTGCCATGGTCAGTCCTCTTTTTCAGAAACGATCCTCAGGGTGGAGGGTAGCCTGGAGATGAAGAGGACCCTAAGCAAGGAGCATGTCTTGGACGTCGTTACAGGATCCCTGTGAGAATTGGTGGATATCTGGTAACCGTCGACTTAGAACATTAAATTGGAAGGACCTGGTGATTAAGGAAAAGGAAGACCCAGCCTTACTTTCACTCAATAGTTATTCGTAAAGCTCCTATTCTGTGCCAGATCACATTTTAGATTCTGGGACATCAAAGTGAAAAGATGAAGTCCCTGCTTCCATAGAGCTAGTGTTCTAGTGAGGGAGAATAAAGAAAGAAGTCCACTAATTTACATGGTGACATCATGTTATGTGATGTTAAGTGCCACAAAGCAAAAATAAAGCATGTGACTTCTGACCTTGAAGCTTCTGCTGTTGGCCTGTGGAACATTGCCTGAGATGACCATGGAAGGAAGCCAGTCTGGCAAGGCAGAGAGGTTCAGAGGAGGAGGGGATCGGCCCCTAGCCAATCGCCAGCATCATCTGCCAGAGTGGGGAGCATCCTAGCTGAATGTTTCCCTGGAAGGATCTACATGAGTGAGTCCAGAAGAAGTCAGCAGAGAAAGTGCCCAACCAAGAGGTAAGAGAAACCATAGATCTTTGTTGTTTTCAGCCACTATGATTTGAGGAGTTTTATTAAGAATAAATAATATAAACAATGAAGCATAAGAAATGATTGACTTTCAGGAATGATTTTTGGATCACAAGCATAAGTAACAAGCTGGCCAAGTGGTGCCATTAACAAAGAAAGCAGAACTTGAGTAAGAGGGGATTCAGAAGTTCCCCCGGTTGGAGAACCTCGGATCACTCCAGATTGAGGCAAAGTGTAATTAGTATGCTTTGCAATTAACCTTGAAAGGTTCATACTTAAGACACACACACACACACACACACACACACACACACATATATATATATATATATATATATATATATATATTTTTTTTTTTTTTTTTTTTTTTAATTTGAGAAAGTATAGGCCTTGGTTCATTGTTCATTAGTTTGAATTCATATTAGACAAAGAATTGATCATTAGCTAAGCTATCTTTCTAATGTTTTGCTTTGGGTTGTTAATTGTTGTTTATGTAGAGGAGAGGCAGGGGAAATGAGGAGGGCAAGAAGGCCCTAGAAGTGGACAGAAATGGGTACAAACTGATGTCAAGGAGAAGGGATGAAACAGGCTGAGGATGTGGCTTAGTGGTAGGATGCTTGCCTGTCATGTGTGAAGCCTTGGGTTTGATCCCCAGCACTGAAAAAAAACAAACAAAAAAAAAGTGCTAAATGAGAATGGATGGAAACAGTAGGCAGAGATGCCTAGGACAAGGACAAACTTTGGCTTTGTTAATCAAAGGAAGCTGTCTGTGCAAGAATGCTCTGTCATCCAGTCTGCTTTGCGTATCTGATGAAGTATTTTTTTTAAAACAGAATGAATTATCATAAAGTAGCTTTTATTCTTAGTACCTACATTAATCCTTCAGTTACTGTTGTTCACTTTTTTAAAACTTTTACTTGCGTTTTTTAGCAGAATTTGTTCCTGTGCCATAATATTTTGTTTCTTCCGTTTCTTCTGGAATAGTTTTTGCTTCTGTGGAAACTCCTCTTCTGGCTTGGGAGCGATTTGTTTCTTTTCAGTGAGGATCATCTCATGTGACAGGGGAAGCTCACATATGGGTTAATCCAGCCACAGGCACTGTATGTCCAGTGGCACATCTTGAGGTCTTTGTACACCTGGGTATGCTCAGTGACCAGAGAATCTGTATCTAAGCCCTTCGGTTCAGCATTTCTCTTTGCATTTGTAAGCATGTGTAGCAAAATGTCAGTACATTTTTTAAGTAAGCCATCAACACTGTGTCCAGCCTCACTGTTTGACTTGGATATACTCACCAATTCACCAATCCACCACTGTAATGGCAGAATGACACATGTTGCTTCTTTAAGGTGAAATCTTTCAGGTTCTTGGTGGCTTTTCAGATATGTATGTCCTTGATGACCTGAAAAGTGTCATATTTTCTTAAAATGAATACAAAGATATGAACTGTTGATTTGCATGATTTTGTGGGGTTGTCTGGATTGAGTCTGCATAGCAAACCATTCTTAGAGATCACCTCAGGCTATTAATAAGAAAAAGAACAGCCTGTCATTTTTTTTTAAAGTGAGAAGAACCCATATGATTTTTTTTGGGGGGGTTACAATATTAGCACATTGAATCATAAATGAATTTTAAAAAGTCTTTGCTAAATAATATTTATAAGTGTTTTTTTTCAGAAAATTTTATCTAGCATACTAATATCAGTTGCAATGTTGTTATAGCCACTCGTTTTATGTAACTATAAGAAAATTTCACTTTTGCAGCAACAAAGTCACAGAAATGAATTATTAGAGATTAATATGTCACCAATTTCCAATAGGCTGGAAATGCATGCCCAATGCCCTGGTTTTTTTCCCCCAATCACCATGAGATTTAGTACAGAAAAGAGAAGATCCCTTATGAATGATGCATTTCTATTAGAATAGAAAATTCCAGTGTCAAGAAGAGATAAAATGAACTTGTGCATTATCTCCCTTGCACAAAAGATACCTATCTTGGCTTGGATATTGACTTTGGTGTTCAAAGTGTACAGTTTATACATTAGTTTGACCACATAACCTAAGAGAAAAAACTCATGATATATCCAAAGCTAAATTTATCTGGAACCGTTTCCAAAGATAAGATAATGTTAATAAAAGAGGGAAGATAAATTAAGAAAATTAATAATATATTTATTTGATTTTTAAACAGGAGGGGAATATAACATCACTTTAGTTTTCTTTTGATTTCCTTTAACATGCACACACAAACTATGGAATACTCAGTTATGAAATTATTACATTTGTCAGAAAAGTGACTTTATCATGTGTTGAAGAAATACTCAAAGGAACATAAACTTCTGTTTTCTTCCCTAAAGAAAAATAAAGTAATGTGATGTAAAAAAGAGTGTTCCCATTCAAGCCTTATAAGAATTGACCTTAGCCCATATTTGTCCCTGTGAATTTTCCTTACAAAATCATAAGCTTAATCATAAGCAGAGCATACCCTTCCCTTGACTTTACATGTCTGATACTACCTAGTACAGAGCCACCAACACCTGACAAGATCAGTGAATGTTGGCTGAAGTCACCATTTTGTTCCTCAAGTCTTAGCTCAGGGCTTATAGGCTTGCAATTATTGCAGTAAATGTGAGGATTACCGTTTAGGCACAATCCTCCCCTTTAAAGGACTGAAAGCTCTCTTAGGGCACAGAAAGTGTTCATGCAAGTCACTGCTTTACTCCCAGGGACAAGTGCTGGAGTATGGCAGCTGCGTAGTATTTCCAGCACAATTAGCATGTATGGACAGATAAAGAAAGACCTGCAGTGCCCCACCTCTCTTGGGGGAAGGAAGGACACAGACACAAGAGGTGCTTCTCTCTTTGCAAATGGTAACTCACATCCTACCACCATCTTTCACATTGACAAAATTAGTGACCACATTATTCTGTTTGCAATTCTGAGTCCCAGAAAAGTGTGTGGGTTTCACTATCCTTGGATCTTTCAATGTTGTAGAGTGTGGTTGCCTAGTAAAATACAAGATACTCTGTTAAATTTGAACTTCAGGTACGCAATAAGCATACTAAGAAGTGTAGTAAATCAGAAATTCAAATTTCATTGGGCTTCCAGTGGTTTGATTTGCTAAATATGGCAACCAACCATATTTAAAGCTATTTTCTGAACCGAACTGGGAAGACTCTATCTGGCCCTGAAAATTATCTGCAGGTTCAGGGGGCTTTCTCCTCTGAGTTCTCCTCTCCATGAAGGTCAATGCCCAGTGTGGAATCATGGAGTGGAAAAAGTTCACTCTTAGAGTCCCAAAGTCCTCTTTTCAGAGAAGCATTCAGAAAACTCCCTTGCATCTTATTTCCTTTCTGACCACATTCAATCTCATAAAAATACAAACAAACAAACAAACAAACAAAAAACACTATATCACACATTCATTCCTACATGGCCAACAAAGTTAATGTTTTACCCCTATCAGAGGCATTTATACTGCAATTGGGTACCATAATAATAATTGGCAAGTAATTATGATTGTGGAATTTGAGAATTTCTCTAAATTGTTACTGGAGGTAGTTTTAAGGATAAAATTATTTCTCTTCTCTTAAAAGTAAACATTTAACGTTAAACTGTTTGTCAGCTTTTCATTGACGTGACCAAAATACCTGATGTAAACAACTTCTAAGAGAGAAAATTTATTTTGACTTATAGTTTCAGAAGTTTCTGTCCATGGTTGGCCAGCTTCATTGCTATGGGGCTGAGATGAGGCAGAGTATCATGATGGAAGGCTGTATTGGGAGAAAACTGCCCAGCTCATGACAACCAGTAAGCAGAGAGAGGAGGAAGGGGTCAGGAACAAGATATAGTTCCCAAAGGCATACCACCAGTGGCCTACTTCTTCCCACAATACCTATAATTTCGGCCATCTCTCAATAATCCCTTCAGATAACAATGAATTAATCTACTGATGAGATCAGAGTCCTCATGATCCAATTACATCCTAAAAGCCCCACCTCTGCACATTGCTGCGCTGGGGACCAAGTCTCAACACATAAGCTGTAGAGGGACATTTCATACCCCAACCATAACAGTGTTTGATTACTATATCCCTCCTGTCTGAGTACAGGTAAATGTGGTGTTCAGATTCCAGGATCCTGGTGGATACTAAGGGGAAAAGGACTACTCAGTTGTTCAAGACTCTTTACTGCACAACAAGAGAAGAAAACCAGAGCCCTAACTTAAAAATAAATAAACACATTCATGGAGTACATTTCCTTTGTTAGTGTTCCTGTTGCTAAGTGTTCTCACATGTCGTTCTCGGAAAACTCCTGTGAGGTGGATCATATTATGTACAGATTTTAGATGATGTAATCAAAGTTCAGAGACATTAAGTGACTTGCCCCAAGCTAGAGAGATTGTAAATGGCAGGGCTGTGATTCAAACTCAGGTTTTTTGACTTTAAGGCCAGTGATCTTTTTGTCATACCATAGTGGCCAGCTATTCTGTATCCCCCTGCTTGGGAAGCCCCAGGTTCCCCTCGTAGCTATGGAGTGTGGGTTTGGGGTGTGGTTGTTTAGTAGTAAATGCCCCGTGGTTAAAGGACTTGATTGCAAAGTTTTGAGAAAAAAGCAATAATGCCAGATTCTTTCAGTGTCACAGATGGGAAAATGATTCAGAATCATATGCTCTTGGGCAACCAAATTTGGTTGCAAATTTTTCTTTCAAGAAGTTGATTGCTCTTTATCCATGAGTAAAGCCACAGCAGATGAGAGATCATGACACTACCATTGAGATCCATTTGCAAGGCTGTGTTATTGGGCAGTTAAAGGGGAAGTGAAGCAGATTCATGATGTAAGGGAACTTCGTCTTTGGTGCCCTTTCTTTGACCCTTAATTTAAGACAATTTCTTTCTCCTTTGTTGTCCTAGTAGTATAGGGGCCTGGTTGGCAATTTATAAGGAATCTGAAAGATTGTTCTACTATCTTGTTAAATCAAGAGGGCTCAAAATGGAACCTCTTCTTGGGATATAAGAATTTTTATAGGGAGTATATGCAAAAGGATTGAAGAATTGAATTTCTAAATGGTGGTATCCTAATATACATAAATGAATAGGTATTTGGGGATTTAAAAAAAAAAAGCCGTATGACCAGACAAGAGTGATTGTATAGTAGAATTAGATATTTTATCTTAAGGTTAATATTATTAAATTAATAAGTCAAAGTTAGGTCCCTATGATTTAAAGGTTTTAGAAATATGGTTAAAACAAATAAGCAAAATTTAAAATATGGACTTAAATGCAAAAAGTCAATGAATGTTGGGATGAATTTTTATCTGTTGGAAATTTTCCCATTTGTAAAATAGGAATTCAGGGATCATGGTTTAATATGCTTCATCTTTATGAAATAAATAAGAAAGACCAAACTATTGGATTTGATGCAGAAATTAATGGGGGGGGGCATTTTAATGCTGGATTTCTTGAAAGAAAATTATCTGGAGACACTGGAATTTTGTACTGTGGGATATCACTTAACTGGGATGTGCTAAAGAGCCAAGCTGGGGAGTCACACAGACTTTTGTTCTGAGGTTGTATCAGTTATTTAACTTCTTTATACTGAAGTTTTCTACTCTGTAAAATAGGAAGAGAATTATATAACTGTGTTATTTGAAGAAAATTCTAATAATCAAATTGAGATGTTATTTTAGAAATACCCAGTAAATGGACACTTAAGAATTCAGTGAAATTCTAAACCGCTCCCTTTGCTTCCTCATTTTAATAAACAATTTGTAACTAATCCTGCCTAAATATAATAAAGTGTTTCTATAGTTTCCAGATCAAAGCCAGGCCTTCTAACAGTGAAATGAAAGTAGGGTTCAGCCAAAAACCAAGCCTATGAAAAATTGTGTGTGGTTGAATAGTCTTAACCCTAATGTATCTGTACTATGATTTCATATTGAGTTGTGAAATTGGCATATTTATCTGGGATACAGAGGAGGAATCAATTCCATGGAACATAAGTCAAAAACATCCAGTAGGCAAAGCTGTTTATATTCCAAGTGTGGACTCACAACGTAAATTTTAATTCTTCAATCATCATGTATATTATTATATATGCTATAATATAATATACATGATATAGATTATAACATATACACTGATATGCATTTATATATTAATATATTGTATATATGAATATATTATACAATTATATAACGTTATGTAATTATATATAACTGATATATACATAAAACAGATATATAAATTCAAGAAACCTCACTAAGCATGCTTTTATTGGCAGCAGCTTGTATTGACGTATTAATAGCAATAATGATAGCCTATTTCCTGAATGGAAGAAACCCTTTTGGTACTTTGCCAAGGTCCTGATGCTTAAAACGGTAGAGCAGGGGGGTGAGGATGCATTTGACAGAATGAACTGGTGATCCATGGCAAATCACTGTACTTGGTGAAATATGTACCAAAAAATAAGAACCACTGGACATGTACTATCTTTATGGATAGTTTCTATCTCTTGAAATAGATCAAAGCAAAACCAAGATGCTGAAAAAGAAAATGAAATCATAGGATTTGAAGGCCTGGTGATGTAGCACCTTGAAGCTGTTTTGAGGACTTTGCCTTTTACTTGGAGTGAGATGAAGAATCATCGAAGGGTTTTCAACAGAAAAGTGTCATGATCTGACATGTTTTAGAATAGACTATAATGAACAAGAACTGATACAGGCAATTTTGTTAGGAGTCTCTTAAATTAGGTAGGTGAGAAATTGTGTTCTTGGACCAGAGTGATGGCAGTGGAGGTAAGATCATGAAATTATTTTGAAGATAGAGCCAGTAGGGTTTTTTATTGGGTTAAGTATGAGAGTAAAAGAGAAATGAAGGATAATCATAAAATTTCTTCCCTAATTCAACAAAGGATGTTGACTCTAACTGAGATGGGGAAATCTGTGAAGAAGTAAAATTTGGGGAAGAGTATAGGGAATAAAAAATGTGATTTTAGTCTTATTAAATTTGAGATGCTTATTGAAATTTTAACTGGCAAGTCAAGGAGTGATGGATAAATAAATTGGGGTGATGAGACATAAATTTATAATTGTCTATGAAATAAGACATCAAACAAAATAAGATACTCAAAGAATAAGAGAAGATCTTAAGACTTAGCCTTCAGACTCTCTTACATCTAATAAGCTGATTTGGAGGGGCTTCTGAAGAAGATTGGGAAGAAGTGGTCAGTGGGGAAGAAGAATCAAGTGAGAGTTTCATCCTAGAAACCAAGTGAAGAAAGTGTTTTAAGAAGCAGAAATAGATCAACTCTAGCAAATGTTGCTAGTCAGAGAACTACAATTATTAGGCAATGTGCAAATCACTGGTGGGTTTGACAAGTTGTTAAAACTGGAAGAGTGGAAACAAAAAGCCTCGTCCTTAACCTTTGCAAGTTCTAGAACAAAAGTACAATTTGAGGTCAACAAATTGTTTATCTAAATTTTTTAAATGGAAAATCAAGATAGTAAATAGCAGACATCTTGTGACCACAGGCAATTAACATGACAGAAAAGCCAAGAAAATAGCAGAAACAATGGCCTTGAAGTAATTTAACTACTAAACCAAGGCCAGCAGCCCCAGTCTTTCCACCAACCTTAGCAAGAAAGAAGGACCAGTTCTCACCTCCATTGCTACCTTGGCAAACTCCTGAAGGCACAGTGTGGGTCTGTACTGATCTCATCCTAAGTGTACACACACAGACAGCAGCCTTGCCAGTGGGTTAAAATACAAGCTGCTTGGCTTTGGGGGGCCTTGAGTGTTTGTGGGAGTTGTTTGGGAACAGTTGCCTTGGGACCCATAACATGGAAGAAGACATGAAACCTGTAGCAGGTGAGCTGGGGTGCATCCCCACCCCCAGAGAGAAAGGGGAGCCTCAGATACTTCTGTGGTCTAGAGTGAGCTCCCAGTCCTTTCTGGGCAATCCTAATCTCACACTGTAAGGTTTCTATTATTTGTGGTGGAATAAATTCTGATTCATAGGCATTTGATAAGTATTCATTACAAGTCTGCCTATAGAAAATGGCATGACAGAATGACAGGACAGAATATGACATGACAGAATATGCATTTACATTATGTATAATATGGTATATAAAAGCTATAAAAGTAATGTCCTTAGTAGGATTTCATGTCTATAGGTATGTATGGAATATATGTATGCATGTGTGTATTGAGCATGTGTCAAGAATATATAGGCATATGTACTGAGAAAAATGTTTACAACATTTTGTAAACTGTTACAAGAACAGTTTACAAAATGAAAATGGTGATGATCTCTGGGCTATATGATTTTTCAGATAGCTTTTGTTGTCTTATTCATTTTTCTTGATTTGATTTTTTTAAATGATTACATTAATTTTAGGACTAGCAGTGATTAGAAGTTTTAGGAAGGAGAACAAATGGAATATAGATGATTATGATTAATAGATAAGGTCATACTATATGACTTATCCACATATGAAAATAAAACATACTTACCAGACTTTTCCCTACGTTTTTTTTTTTTGGTGTGGAAAAAAAAAAACGTTGTAAGTACATGGTTATAGTTTTATGTTTCTTAACCAAACTGAACTATTTTAGCACATATCAATGTTTTTCAATTTATTTTTTGTTAATTTTCTCATATACATTTAGTCTTAATCTCTACTCCAACCTCAAAATTTTAATACTAGACATATACTTGGTTTATGTGCTTTTGCCCTTTGAAGGTCCATAGACTATTGTAATACAACGGGTTTTTTCATTGTTGTTTTGCCTCTTTGGGGGTAATGTCAACCCTGTTGAGAAGGCTGATATCAGCCATGAACATTTCAACTGTCTTGCCATTAAGAAAATGCTCAAAAGAGGGGGAATGTACTTCCTTTTTATCCTTCATACAGTTGTCTTCATACCTTTTCTTCCAGTATAACACTTTGCTTCTAGCAAACACTTGAAGCTTTATTGAATGTCTAAGCACTAAAATATTAGTTCAGCTTTAATCTAAGAAGCTATATCACCACCAGCTCATTCCAAATTTCAACTTCTTAAGCCTGCAGAAGACACCCTTCTCTTTAAGCCCCAAATCTTATTTCAAGACTTCTTTCCAAATTCCTGCTCAAATCTCATATTTTGCATTCTCCCTACCAGTGTTTACTGAGTATCACAGGAAGTTATTACTTATTCCACAAATCCACAGAGATTTGTGCTTGCCAGGGCCATTTCTGATGATGGCTCTTCATTCCTTTGCTCTCTGCATCTTGCTGCCCCCTAACAGTGCCTCTGTCTGCTTCCCCTCCCTTCCCCCAGTACTTAATTCCAATCATAAAATGACACTGGGTTGTGGTTTTAGCATAGCCTTCTTAATGCCAAGGACATCCCAGGAATTATAATGCAGACCAGAACTTGATACTGTTGCAGCGACAGTGGTCACTACTCAAGGCCAGGTTTCCAGAGACAGTGTGCTCTACTGGGTGACTCTTCTGAGGCCCAACACATTGCTGGGGCCAGTGTCAGACAATCCTCTTCAGGTATCTTCTTCCTTCCCTTCCTCTTTGGGTATTGCCAGAGCCCAAAACTTTTCTGCTTTCAGCCTAACCTAAAGGAAGGAAAACATCAGCATAAATAACCAAACAGAAAAACCAGACAAATGTATGATTGTCCTTGGGCCATTTTAGGCCTCAGATGAAGACTGCTTTTTATATCATGGTGCAAATGGGCTAAAGGCTCAGTCTGAACATGTCTGCATTCAAATCCTTCATTGAAACAGAACTTTTGTGAACACAAAGTCTAACTCTACATTTCTTCCATCTTGTGTTCACTGAACAAATATTTATTAAGTGTTGACTCTGTGCCAGGTACTCTGCCAAGTATTCAGGGTACCTGGTAAATAATACAGATATGTCCACTGTCCTCATAGAACTTATAGTCTTATTTGTCCCTTCCTTATAAATTAGAGAGCCTGTCGTAAGAACCAAGCCCAATTTTTACTCAAAAATGAAGAAACCACTTACTCAACTCCACTGTTCAGGATAAGACACCATCTCTCACATTAGAAAGTGCTTCCTTGTGGTGTTAGTAGTGAGAACTCCTTAAGGGATTAATCTCTAATTATATCAGTAATAAATAGCTTAGTCTAAGCAAAGTGTTTTTTGAATACAAGGTTATAGGAGAGACTACAGAGGAAATATCTGAGAGCTTAAACACATAAACATACACACACCCACATACTCCTGAGTCATATGGTCAAAGATTCAGAGAGGGTATTAGGCATGGGGTGGAGGGAGCAAGGAATCTGCCATTTATAAAAAGTTCTGGGAAATTCTAATCATCTAATCATCAAGATTTGGATAGCAATCCAGTGGTAAGATCAAGTGACTGTGTTTTTCATGATGGTCTAAGGATTTAGGGAACCAGTGCCCCTTGAGATTCCATCTGTCCATAATTGTCCTCCTGCCTCATTCTGATATATGGCTGAGATGCAATTACTATTGCTTTCTCAAGTACAGAAACTTGATTGTCTTCCCCAGATCATGCACACAGTGAACCATGGTGGAGGTCAGTGTCCATCTTTTATAGAAGGCCTAGAAGAATCTTGCATACAACACAGCATGGGAATTCCAGAATTTTTGATTATCTATAAGTTGCTTATTCCTATATTTAGTAAATAGTAAACTCCTATAGACCCTTTCTTCAATTCCTTGGTGGCAGTTTTTTTCACCATCATTGGAGAAGGTCAACTGTGGACACTGGAGGAAAAAGTCCCACCCCTGGTACTTTCTCTTAGTCACACAAATTTCAGGGATTTGGAATTTGTCTGGATTCTAATTAGACTTGCCTCTGCCCAGGCTCCAGTCCCAAAAGCAAAAGAAATGGTTGGATTCAGACTCTGTTCAATCTCTAGCAAGAGCCTGAAAAGTAAGTACACATTGCCAAAACTAGGGCTGTATTTTTTACCCAAGAGACAACATATTAAGAAAGTTCAGTCCTCTTGTATACATGTCTTGGATAGAATTCCTGGCCTAAAAATAACCCTGGCATGATTGGGCTGTAGAGCATCTGATTTCTTTCTGGGCCTGGCTTCTTTCAGAAATCACTTCATTAGTTTCACATGGCTTTATCTTAGCCATCCTGATGATGGCACCCGCTACACTTAAATTACTTTTATACTTTTCCAATTAAAAGTGTTTTAATCATAAAATATTTCAATATACATTGGGCATTTTAACATTGAAGTAACATGAATCGAAATTAAATTTAATTTAATCTTCACGAATTATGATGGGTGTGCTTTTTATAATATAAGGTTAAATTAAAAATAAAAACTAATTCTTATTAGAAGAAGTAAGAAGGAAGTGATCTTGATTTTTTCCCCCATCATGTAGTGTCCTGCATTATCCAGTAAATGAAACTGAACTATGTTAATGCTGCTTGTTTTAAAAAATAAATGAAGACCACATAGAACAAGATCTATTTATGGATTTTTAAAAATGTTGAATGTGAGGGGGAAAATACATTCTCAAGAAACAGTTGTCAAAAAGAAGTCTGGGCTGGGATGTGGCTCAGAGGTAGAGCACTAGCCTACCATGCATGAGGCACTGGGTTCGATACTCAGCACCACATAAAAATAAAATAAAGATACTGTGTCCACCTATAACTAAAAAATAAATATTAGAAAAATAAGTCTACTTGTTCCTTGCTATCAAAGGACCAGTGACATGATTAAGGTAATGACAACTGCAAATACGGGGGAAGCTGTCTCATAAGTTAGCAAATATGGATTTGAGTTTGGGAAATCCAAAATGCACATTTAGAAAAACCCATCATTATGAAGCAGTTTGCAGTTGCTTCATGATGTTACTAGGTTGCAAAACATGTAGCACAAAGCAGAATAAAAACACCTAAAGTTTTCACTTGGCCACTGCAAAAATTTTGTTCCTCTTGGACACATGAGCATTTTGGTGATATAAAGTATGCAAAATGAAGCTGCAGTAATCTAAAGGATCTACACGGGGAAGAAGAAGAACATGACCAGTGGTTTAAGTTGATTCTGTTTCCTCTTTATTGTTTCTTCTGATTGCAAAATTTGTGCATTTCTTATATAAAGTGAGGAAGACAAAGCAAGTGATGACGAGGAAATACAGTTCTCACAATTCTTTCCTTTTGAAATACCCACTTTAAAAAAAAAATGACCCCTGTTAATGTTTTTTCAGTGATATCTTATGGACATTCTCCTACACAATTCTTTAAAAACCTCATTTTCTGTCACTGTTTTTAAATTATTACACATATCATTATTATAAACAATTCAAACAATGGGCATACATACCCATTAAAAAGTCTTTCATGATAAGGCCTGGGGCTGTAGCTCAGTGGTAGAATGCTTGCCAAGGATCTTGTTTAACTCTGCCAAAAAAAGAAAAAAAAAGCCTCACTTTAAAAAAAATTTGGCATTATAATTATACATAATGGTGGGACTCATTATGCTATATTCATTTATGCACATAACATAATTTGATCAATCTCATTCTCCAATACCTTTCCTTTCTTTCCCCTCTTGCTTCCCCACTCACTTGCTCTACTCTCCTGATTTTCCTTCTGTTATTGTTTTTATAAATTAATTAAGTTTTTATTTATTTTTTAGTAGGGAGGATTGAACCCAGGGGCACTTAACCACTGAGCCACATTCCCATCTCTTTTTGTATTGTTTCTTTAGAGACAGGGTCTCGCCGAGTTGCTTGGGGCCTTGCTAAGTTGCTGAGGCTGGCTTTGAACTCTAAATCCTCCTGCCTCAGTCTTCCTAGTGCATTATAATTATATGTAAGGATAAGTGCTAGGTATGATGGTGCATGCCAGTGGCTTGAGAGGCCGAAGCAGGAGGATTAAGAATTCAAAGCCAGCCTCAGCAATGTAGTGAGTGAGCTCTGTCTCTAAAGAAAAAATACAAAAAGAGCTAGGGGGTGTGGTAATTGCCCCTGGGTTCAATCCCCAGTACAAAAAAAAAAAAAAAAAAAAGTTCTATGTAAGCCTCACATTCCTGATTAACAATTCCAATACAAATTTATTTCACTTTTCAAACTGCTTAGAATGTATTCTTCCAGACATTGTATATGTAATCACTTTTAAAATAATCATCTTACTATGCTCTTGTTTTTTACTTGTTCACCTAATAAAATTAATTTGATGTTAAATTGATGACTCCCAGTGAATCATGCCTACTTTCCTTTCTGGGCCTGGCTTCTTTCAAAAATCACTTCATTAGTTTCACATGAATTTATACCTTGTGCTGTCACCTTCTGCACCATCTGGCCACATGTCTTGCTTTGGTCATTGGACAATACCCAGTTTGATGCAAGCAGAAGTTTAATAAAAATTTGCACCTTGGGGCTCATCTTTTTGCTTCACTTCCTCTTGACACCCAGCTACCATGCTATAAGTTAGATGGTCTAGACTTCTGGATGAAAAGAAACTGCCTGGATGGGAATTGGGGTTATACCAACTGAGATGTGAGTGATGTTCCCGTCCCAAGATCAACTGTCCGCTAAATGAAGTATTATGAGTGACACTGGCTACCATTAAAAAGAACAGAGTGACACCTCTAGCCACTCCACGGAATCCTGAAGTATAACAAATTCAGAGTTAAATTTCAGTAGTTATGCAGAGATCATTAACTGAAACAATAATATTTCCAGTGCATTTGTATCTATCTCATTCTTTTTAATTTCTGCTTAGTATTCAGTTATGGGAGTATGCAAGCACTTTTTAAATTAGCTTCTATCTAAAGATTATTTTGCTTATTTGCACCAATAACATTACAATGGACATCATATTTAACACCAATACTACTAAATATCTTAATATACAAATGTTCACATATACCTCTGAATATTTTCTTGGAGTGAATGTTCGATACCTTTGAATCAGAGACTAGGCAGTTTTTAAAGTTACTGGTGGGTACTGCCAAATTTTCCCCAAGAAGAGGTACAATATATTTATTTTTCAGAATGGGCATACCAAAGATAAGAAGGGCCGCATGCAATCACTACTAATCAGGTTGGACTCTAGCCTGTTTACTTTAGCTAATTACTTAGTTTCAGGAGGTGAAAGACAATTATGAAGAAAAGGGAAAACAAACTTTCAAAGTGTCTGCTGGAATGGTGATCCATCCTGAATCAGGCATTATTGAAGTTGATATTTTTAGCAGCTCTTAACACATTTGGAAAGAGATTGTGAAATTGCACAACCTCTTTGGAAGTCAATTTTTTAAATATCTCATTAAGTTCAAGGTGCATACACCCTTTGACCCAAGACTCTAAGTGTAGTCTAGAGAAACTCATATGTGGGTATAGGTAGAAAGACATTTGCAACAGTGTCATTTGTAATAGTAATCCTGTATGTAAATGGAAAAGTAAGATGTTGATAGAAGTGGACAGTGGGAATGTTGCTACAGATCCTTCTGTCAACATGGGAAAATCTCACAAACATAATGATAGAAAAGAAAAAAGGAGAAAAAAGAAACCATGAGAACAGCAGATTGCAGAAGACTTCCTACCATGTGAACCCATTTAACCTTGTTTTGGAAAAATGAAAAGACTGTGATGTATATTGTTTAGGAATGCACACCAGATGGAGTAAAATTATCAACAATGCACAGAAATAACCTTGAAATTTGTAAGTGGTGATGCTGAGGGAAGTAAGGGGAATAGGATCAGGCTTCTGCTTTCAGAGGTTTCCAAAGTTTTCAGATTGTGTTATTTCTGAAGTTGGGTGGTGGATACTTGACTTACTGTGCCTTTTTGTACACACATTTTATGTCAATATTTACATACTTTTTTTTGTGTGTGTGTGGTGCTGGGGATGGAACTCAGGGCCTTGTGCATGTGAGGCAAACACTCTACCAACTGAGCTATATCTCCAGCCCTACATAAATTTCTAAAGGACAGTGTGGTGGGACAGGTAACAGAAGGTGCTGGTGTCCTGTGTGGTGTACTATTCCTGGTGCAGAGTCAGGGGAAATGAAGGTAGCAGCCTGGGGAATCCCTGCCACACATGCAGTTGGCTCCTGGGTGTTTGGTCCTTGCTGACTGGTTGTGGAATCCCCAGTATTTTGGAAATATTTAGAACATCAAGAAAGTTTTCCAGTAGATAGGGCAATTTCTCACTTCCTTTAATGTACTTCCTAATGTCTTTGTGTCATTATAATGCATTCACGGCTCATTTGGAAAAATAATGCATGGTTTGTGTCTCTACCAGCTGAAGGGTCAATCTTTCACCTTTCTGTATGAGGAAATGGTAGAAGGCAATATGGTGTAATGGGCAGAACATAAATTATAAAGCCAGATCATCTTAGAATTAGATCTTGGCTTCTCCTCCTATAAGTTGCACCAACTTGGACAAGGGTTAAGTTAACTCAAGTTTTCTGATGTCATGAAAATCAAATGAGATACCTTATATAAAGTGATTATCACATGGGGGCTTAGTCGTATCCTATTTTTTCTATATTTTCTATATCCTTTTAATGGCATCAGTTATCATAGAATTGAGTGCTTGTATTTAAAAGCCAGATTGTAAGTTATACATTGAAACCAAACCATATATTGGCAGATTATTTGTTTTTCACCTAGCTAAACAATTAAAATGCTATGCTAAAAAAGCCCATTAGGCCCCTCTTGGATTGTGCTATTGAGTAAGCTGTTACTTAATAAGGCTGAAAACTTTCCTTCATATGCACAGGGCAGGGTTATTCATTTATATCGGAACAGAAATGAGTGTATGATTTGGTGTTTGTGCCTTCTATCTGCAAATTATTTTGTATAATGACCTTCTTTCGAACAGCAAACTGAGAGTGTTTGAAACTATCAAAATTCTGGAGTTTGCCAGGCACAGTGGTATACGCCTATAATTCCAGCAGCTTGGGAGGCTGGAGCAGAAGGATCATGAGTTCAAAGCCAGCCTCAGCAAAAGTGAAGGGCTAAACAGTGAGACCCTGTCTCTAAATAAAATTCAGAATAGGGCTAGGGATGTGGCTCAGTGGTTGAGTGCCCCTGAGTTCAATCCCCTGCACCCCTCGTCCGCAAAAGAAAGAGACTTAACTGACTTTGCCAACACCCTCCTTTTCTTGCCTTCCTTCTCCTACCTGTGCATCATCCAGAGACTTCATTCTCTAACCATCTCACTCTCCATTAGTCTTCCTCAACTTGCAATGGTCTTCTGCATTTAGTAAAGAAAATTCAGAATTTTAGATTTTCCTCACCTCATCTAAATCTCTTCAGCTTCTACATCACAGTTCAGTCTCTGTATGTCACCTTCACTGCTGCTATTCTGCCTTTATCCCCATTACAAAGTGGTTTGATCTTAATTAATTGCCTCTAATGGAAGTGTCAGGTAAATAGAAGGTTAGAAGAACCTAAAGAAGGTTAAAATTCTTTTGTCTTGACAAATCTGAATAGTAATAGAGCTGAGTTAATTGACTTTTTACATATGGGATACTTACTCCAACAGAACTATTTGGGCACAAAAGCACTAAAGCAAGCCGAGAGAGCGCAGGGAGCAGAACAGAGAGCACCTATGAGCAAGATGGAACAGGACACCAATCAGATAAACACCATTCCATTGATTTGATTTTGTTTCCAAAAATCCTGGAAGGCTAACCCAATCCTATTTGGCTTATAAACAAAGGAAATGTAATGCTAACATCTCATAGCACACACTTTTTTTTTTTTTCCATTTCTGTATCCTCTGGTTAGAGTATCATTTTGATCTAGTTGTTCCATTCTTCCTTGTTACTTTTTATAGTTTACTTGGTGAACTGAAACTATATCTTTCATTATGGTAAAAATTCCAAAGAAAACTAATCATCAGATGATCTGAAAGCAAAATGGAAATAAAGAATGGCAGATGGTTCATTCAGCAAAACAATGACTGAAATCTCCACTTATTTAACATAAAATAAATTGTTTCTAAGTAAATTCATTTTTTAAAAAAGATAACTGCATTACGCACATTAGTGGAAATATTTTTTAAATATATATTAAGGAAATGCAGTATCTTCAAAGAGTAAACTTCGGCAAAGTGTTTCTTGATAACCTTAAAAAAAACATTTGTGAACCTAAGTTTCTCTTCAGATATTCTAGAAATTAGAGACACCCATATACTAAATGGGTTAAGATGATTAAGGTTTTAGAGCTCAGGTCTATTTTTCACTGATCATCTTTTTCTTCTTCATTTTCTACATTTAAGCCTGGCTTATATCAGAGAAGACATTCGGCATTTGGTTTTGGGGGATTGGCTAACTTAACTTAGCATTATATTCTCCAACTTCATCCATTTATCTGCAAATGTCATGATTTTATTCTCTTTTATTATTGAGTAATATTCCATTGTGTTTATATGCCAATTTTCTTTATCTATTCATTTACTGATGGGCATCTAGATTGGTTCCACAGTTTGGCTATTGTGAATTGTGCTGCTATAAACATTGATGTGGCTGTGTCCCTGTAGTATGCTGTTTTTAAGTCCTTTGGGTATAGACTGAGGAGTAGGATAGCTGAGTCAAATGGTGGTTCCATTCGAAGTTATCCAAGGAATGTCCATACTGCTTTCCATATTGGCTGTACCAATTTACAGTCCCACAAGCAATGTATGAGTGTGCCTGTTTCCCACATCCTCACCAAAACTTATTGTTGTTTGTATTCTTAATAGCTGCTATTCTGATTGGAGTGAGATGAAATCTTGAAGTAGTTTTGATTTGCAATTCTCTAATAGCTATAGATATTGAACCTTTTTTCATATATTTGTTGGTGCACCTGGTACATTGAAGATATTCAGTAACTGTTAATTGTGGAGAAAATTGTTTATAATGAGCTCTATAGTAAAAATTAGCAAGTTGATCTGGAAAGCTCTGTGTGGGTAAAATATATGCTTTGTAACCCTGGAAATTTTATACCTGTTTTGCTTCATTTTTTAATTGTTTTCCTTTTACAATTAATAATTAGGTGAAGGATAGGAGGCATATTTCCATAGGGAATCATAACAAAATTTTCAGAGTGGGTTCCTTAAACTATATAAGCTGTGTCACTGCCAGTTTAGTATGCTGCTTCACCTGGCTCAAGGACAAAGGACAACTTCTTTGCCAGTTAATGAGAGACTTATAGTTCAGAGTCTAAGAATTAGACTTATGTAATATTTTGTTTCCGGTTATTTTTAATTGGAAATCTATTTAACCTTCCATTCAGGAGTTAGAGGTTAAGCATCTGGCAGAAAATGAGAAATAGCCAAAATATCCAGTAGTAAGGGAATAAATAAATAATGTATGACATGCATATAATGGAATATTATGTATCCACTAAAATCAGCAATAGAGGGAGGGTTTCAAGATAGTGGTTTAGCATGAGGCAGCATTTCTCTTAGCTTGGCTACCCAAAACTCAAGGTCTAGGGTGAAAATTCCTGGTTCTGGAGGGTCAGTCTATCAGCTGAACCAGAGACTGTTTGACTCATGAATCTGATATATTTAAAAATGGGAAAACCCCTCTCCATTGGTCCATGATCCAGGAGCAATTTTGGGATTGCAGCATGGCCAAGCCTAAGCAAACTGGAAACCCAGATACATGAATTTGTCTTTCCCCAGGGGAATACAGGTTAGAGGTGGGAGAGAGCCAGACTCTCTCCAGCTCTGTGCCCAGCTCATGGGGTCTGTCAGGACTGGTTACAGAAGTTGGAGCAGGAAAGTTGGAAGAGGATGTGAAGGCATTGTGCCCACAGCTCAGCCAGCCAGCCTATCCAGTACCTACAGGGCTCCTGGGGCCTGCCCCCACCCCTCAGGGTCCTGAGTCCCACCAGGTTCAGCATCAGTCCAGCACCAAATAGGGCCATCTGCCTCCCTAGTCCCCAGTCCCTCCTGCGCTCCTGACTCGGCCCATTGCTCACAGCTTCTTGGCTGGCCCACAGAATGCAATGCATAGCCTTGATCTGCTGGCATCGAACAGCTGAATCCCCAACGTGACCAGGCCCAAAATTTCCCCATACCCTGAATAGCTGTCAGAACTTCTCAGCCCAGAGCGCTTCTCACCTGCAACTGTAGGTCCCAGCACTTGCCAGCAAGTTCCCCAGTGCCTGACCTTATCCATCCATGCAGAACAGCTGGGCCCCATGAGGCCAGGCTCCAACTTGCACCACACACTGCTTAGCTACTGGACCCGCCCACTTCAGTGCACAGCTTTACAACTGCCCACAGGTTCCAGCACATTCCCACAGGTTCTGGCCACACTTGATCCTCCCTGTGCTGATCAGCTGGATCCCTGACTTAGCTGGCCCCAACTTGCATCACAAGCCACTTGGCTGGGGAACTCACCAGGTATAGCGCTCAGCTTCATAGCTGCCCTCGAATCCTTGTGCCAGCCTGCAGGTTCCTGCACCTGGCCTTGATTCACCCACGCAGAAGAGATAACAACCCTACCTAATGCTGAGAAGGGAAGCTAACAAACTTTTGAACTTCAATGGAAACAATTATTCAATATTTCATCAAGATTTTTAAAAAATTATCTTTTCTTTTTTCGTCTCACATTTCTACCATTTTTGAAAGCAACCATTTTTCATGCATCAGTTTATTGAGGACTGGGCTGTCTGAATAGTATATTTCAGTTTTGCTTTGAATTCTTTCTTTTATACCTTTCTCTTTCTACTTTTAATTTTTAAAAAATATTTATTATATATGTTTTTTTCCCTCTCATCTGTTTCCCTTGATGCCCTTTCTTTCTTTTCTCCTATCAGCTTTGATTTTTCCCCTTTTCACTTTTCTTATATTTTTTTACTTCTATCTTCTCTCCTCCTTCCTAATAAACATCACATTCTACACCACTCCTGTTCTCTCTTTGTCCACCATCTGAAATTGTAAACCCTTTTGCAAACTTACTATTTTTATTGTAGGCAATAACTGAACACATCATTTCTGTTTATTGCAACAATATCGTAGACATTGTATAGGGGCTACTTGGTTTAAGGCTATATATTGTTTGCATTGGTCTCTGTTATTATTGTCTCCCCCTTAAAGGCAAGTTACTGGAAACCTTCAGCAATACTCAAAGTCCACAGGGTAGAAACTTTACTGCTTCAGATCAACACTGCTGGATGGTTAGACACAAGCAGCATGAAAAAACAAGAGAACAAATTGCCCCAAACAAACCAAGAGTCACCAACAATAGAATCCAATGACCCCACAGTTAAAGAAATCTCAGAGAAGGATTCATAGTTGTACATAGTTAAACTGATCTGTTAGGTAAAGAAAAATGTAAGGAATGAAATGAGAGAGAAAATTCAAGAGGTAAAAGATCACTTAAGTTAAGAGATAGAGATTTTGAAAAGAAATCAGGCAGAAATACTCAAAATGAAGGAAAAAAATAAACAAAATTAAAAAGTCAATGGAAAACATCACCAACAGATTAGACCACTTGGAAAGCAGAACCTCAGGCATTGAAGACAAAATATATAATCTTGAAAATAAAGGTGACCACACAGAGAAGATATTAAGAAACCATAAAAAGAACTTCTGAAAAATATGGGACAACATGAAAAGACCAAAATTAAGATTTAATGGAATGGATGAAGGTGCAGAGATACAGACCCAAGGAATGCACAATCTTTTCAATGAAAAAAAAATCAGAAAATTTCCCAAACCTAAAAAATGAAATGGAAAATCAAATACAAGATGCTTACAGGACTATAAATGTACAAAATTACAACAGACACACACCAAGTCATATGGACATATGGTTTGCTCCTACTTCTTGGCTGTGGTGAGTAGTGGTACTATAACATGAGTGCCTAGGAGGACTTCTTTAATCCCTCCACCTTCCTCTTTTTTCTATAAGGAATTTATTTTTGCCACTCTTAAAGGAATGTGGGTTCTTCCCCACCTTGTTCTCACTTTGCCCAGGCTGCTGCTCTACCCTTCACGGTACACACTGATAACTTTCAAGGTGAGGCATGTACAAATCTGAACACTATTTGTATTGCAATAGACATATGCATTAATATCCACTCTTATACATAGCTAACTTGTAAAATTCTAGGGAAGAGTATTGTCTAAACTGCATAAAGGTCAGCCTCCATTTTTCCAGTTTATTAAAATTTTAGACACTAATTTTTATCACAAAAATAGAAAGGAGCAATTTAAAATTATGAGGTGAGTCATTAAGTCAGATGGTCTTCTAAGGAAGACAAATGTTTAGGATCATCTGCTGCAATTACTTTTCCATGTTGTGTGTTAAAATAGAACATCTGATATATGAACTGTGTGTGTATGTGTATTTAAAGTGCTTGATTAACAAATTTCAGTTATTCATCAGGTTAATTAGCATGACTGATTTTTTAAACAAAATTCATGGTTAACCCATATAATTTTTAGCTAACCAATTGATTCCTAGAAGTATACTGACAGAGCACTATAAAATCCATGCAAGAAAAATAACCAACTGTAGGAGAGCTAATGATTCTTTGTTTGTATGTGTTTTTCATTCAAATGAGTCTATCTGTAAGTTTTGCAGCCAGTTTAAACTGTGAAAGTTCTTAAGATGTCTCCAAACTTTCTTGCTTTCAGGAGCTGATTTTAGTTCTGATATTGTTTCATGTATTAAGTCTTATAAAAAGGAGATAAGCAAAAATAACATTTCCTCAATTAAAAGATACATATTTTTGGTTTATAAAAGTTGAATAAATGCAAGTATATAATCCATCATCATCATGTTTAAATTTTTTCATCATTCATGTTTATTTTTAAATTTGTACCAAAGTGATCTCATTAAAAAGAAATGGGTTAGAGATAATGTAGCAAACTAATTATTTACTTCAACAGCAAGAGAGTAAACTCATGCATCAGGTAACCACAGAAGACATTCGACATTGCAAAAGTCGTCTAGTTGCCTTTTTACCACCAGGTTACTACTAGCCATAGTAACTTTTGTTTGATCTTACCCTCAAAACACATGTGGGAGATTTGTGGATTTCCCATAAAAATCAGCTTCCACATAAAAGTTGGATTCATTCTATTAAGTACAAAATGTTTCCTTTAAGATTAAAAGCTGAAGTCTGGTCTAACATGGAGCTTCTTAATCTGAATATCAAAAGGTATCACCTCTCTTTTAGAACCTTCAGATATGGTGTGATATTCAGAATTAAAAAGCAAGTGCATGACAAATTTCCATATCTCTGGAAAAGATAAAAGAATTCCGCTGTGGCATACTAAGGACATTTTCTAAATTATGTAATTTCTGGTTTCACTGTAAAGGTGTAAGCTTATATCAAAACTGAAATTAAAATTCAGATAGCCTGTGTCAGCAATCTTGGGTCCTATCGTCATAGAATAATGGGAGATAGCTTTAATTACATTTTGATCCAAAAAGAGTGTCTATCTAGCAACCTTTCAATGTCTGCTTGAGAAAAACAATATTTGCAGACAAAATCATCCCTGGCAAAAGCAGGTTTCTTGAAGTTAAGGTCCAGGAAAGAAGGGGCTTTTATGAATTGCTCAATGCTCTATCCCCATAAACTAGAACACTATCTGCTCACAGGAAATATTTTTAAAAAGAATAAATTTGGGTACATAGAGCTCACTCCCAGGACAATCATAACCCAGTCTCAGTTTTAGTTCCCATGCAACTCAAATCTGTCCATAGCTTTGCATATGTACAACTACCAATAAAAACAGCCTCCTCTCTACCTGGTGTCCTTGCTTCCACTCTGGTCCTTTCTATGGTGGACAGATATAAAAGATGTCTATGTTCTCATCTCCAGAATTTGTGTATAAGTTACTCTTATGATAAAGAGGTATTAAGGTTGCTGGTGGAATTAATGGTGCTCATCAGCTGGTCGTGAAATGGGGGAGATTATTTTGTATTAAATGGACAAGCCCAATGCAACCTCAAGTGTCCTTGTGGAAAATTGATGCAGAAGAATTAGTTTCCAAGTATGTGAGAAAGACTTGTCCAACCAGGTCTGGCTTTGAAGATGTGAGGGGGCCTTGAGCCAAGGAATGTGAGTAGCCCCTCGAATCTGGAAAATACAAGAAAATTGTTTCCTATCCTAAAGACTCCAGAAAGGAAAGCACCAACCTGCTACTTATTTTGGCCAGTGAGACCTGTTATGAAGTTTTGAAGAACAGAATATTAAAATAATAAATTTATATGGCTTACGCCAATATGTTTGTGGTAATTTGTTACAGCAGCCATAGAACACTAATATAGCCTCTAAATGGATCTTGTCAGCAATAGCTTCCCATCCAGAACTCTTTGTAAAACACTTGAATGATTTTGCTAACCCTCTTGATATAAAGACCACATTCTGTAATGAGCCCTGCCTCACTGCCCTTCCCTGACTTTCTGGTCTTCTTCCAAGCTTACACCAGCCTTTTTGATGCCATATGGTACCTTCTAACACAGGATCTCTTCAATTTGCTGGTTCCTGCTTTCCCTTCAAACCTCAGCTGAAAAGTCATTTTCTCAAGGTGTCTCTGACCTCCAAAACCAGGTCAGCTTTTAATTAGCTGCTGTGATAACTCTGGACAATGAGCCTCTCAGATGTGTAATTAGCAAAGGTGAGATTTCACCTTTGTTTATGTGATTCCTTGATAAAGTCTGTAATCTTGGTGGAACCCTTCTTCTTCTCTCATCATATTTCCCATGCTTATCATGATAACTGACACACAGTGGGCACTCAATACAGTTTTTTTTTTTTGAGTGAATGGGTGAAGCTGGATTTCTAATAGTCTGTGTCTCTGGGTTGTTTGGGGTTAGCCCCTTAGAGAATTCTCCCTCACTGAAAAGCATTTCAATGTTACTCTCTTATCAAAGGATACTATAGAAAATAGTCCCATGAAATCTGTTAGCTGTATTTCCTGTAGGGCTTTTGGTGAGATTTTTTTTTCCCTCATTATATTACTCATTTTTCTTTATACCATGTAATGAAAAATAATTTATTTTTCATCCTGTTTTGGAATAACTTTGCTTTCCCAGAGTAATCTGTTTTTGTTTTGTAGTGGACACGAGGGGAGCTGCCCAAATCCATGACCTTCAGGACTAAAGCACACATAACCCAGCTCCTGGGAGAATTGATAGCTGATGACTTGCAGCTAAAGCCCGTTTCTACCCCGCCCTCCCTTCCCCTCTGTTGAGGGAATCCACCTGGTCCAACACAACCCCTAGCAGAACAGCCTGCAATCACAGAGGGCTCAAGCCTCTGTCATGGGTGAGGAGTAGAAAGGCTGTGTTACCCAAAGGAACAACTCTGCATAGTTATTTCAATTACAGCTCTAACTACAGGGAGCCTTCGTTTTCTCTCCTCATAGCTCAATTTACCTCTGTCAGGCTGTTCTTGCTGCCCAATAGGTGCTAATCCTGAGAGAAGGAAACTTCCCCAATCAAATCTCTGCCTCTGCATTTTCTTCCTGGAGTGCATGATTTAGGACCCCTTCCTTCTCCAAAATGAGAACTGTGTGATCATATCTCCCTGATCACATCCCACCTAGAGGCTAAGAAACCCAGTTAAAGAAGTTTAAATTGCTTACATGATCTACATATTCATAGGTTTGGGCTAACTTAGCTATTTGCATACCTGACTGTCCAAATGATTTCTCTCTTTTTTTTCACATTATAACATCATTTTACCATATTCTGACTTTAATGTGCCTCTGATTCTTTGC
Source organism: Marmota monax (assembly GCF_021218885.2). Taxonomy (NCBI): domain Eukaryota; kingdom Metazoa; phylum Chordata; class Mammalia; order Rodentia; family Sciuridae; genus Marmota; species Marmota monax. The sequence goes on along the minus strand of NW_026693933.1, from coordinate 6,535,545 downwards.
AGAAGAAGACGATTTCAATGAGCAAATAAACCAAATAAATAGGAATATAGAGTCTGTTTGGAAGGTAAAAATAAACCTCAAAATACAGAGATTTAGGTGTACTTAAGATGTATTGAAATTTTTTGCACTAAGAACAGATAGATGTGTTCCACTATTAAGCATTTCAGTTGATTTTCCTGCCCCTGGGGTACAACCATGACTACTGAAGTAAAAACCAGACAGAAAGAAAAGATGTGCATGCACTCATATTTTCCTTTGAATTTACTTCCTAAGAAGCAAGCTAGGCGAATAGAAGAGCTAACTGTGAAATGGGAAATTCAGGAGGCAGATGGTCCATGGATTAGTCAATCCTCCACATCTTCCCTCTTAGGCGATTGTCAGAAAATTGCTTTCATTAGGATGGCCTGATTCCCTGCCACTTCAAGCCATTCATCTCCAGAGAAATGAAGCAGTGTGCAGTCTAAATTGCTCCTATAAAGCGGACATAACTCTTCTTCTCAGTTCCTCATTTTTCAAACTCTTGTAACCAAAGTTACCAGACACAAAAATAGCCTGAGGATTAGATAACAGAACGTTTCAGTTATTCAATTCATTTACATGACTCTCATACGTTTATCACTTTTGGCAAGCAGAAAACAAAGCTTTGGACACTGTGTTTTGCTGGGATAAGTGAATTATAGGGCCTGCTAACATTCCTGATAAACTGCTTCTTGATCCCATATCAAAGATATTTATGTTTTCTGATTCTATTTCCTCTTTGAAATTTCATTTCAAAAAATGAAATCAGAAATATGAACTTCCTTGATAATGACAAGGGAAGTGCCAGGATCTCTTCTCTTTTTGCAGTTAAGGTCTTTGAGAACACTAAATCCCTAGATAAGAGAAGTCTTTATGTAACCAGAGGCCTATTTATTTAATATGATGCATTTCCCACCAGCAGAAAACTTCTTGCAGCCAGGAGTCCTTATATTTAATGTAGTCTTCAGAGACCATAATAACCCACATTTACCTGAGTAATATGTAATGTTCTTGCAGAGATAGAGAGATTCTAGAGGTTCATTCAACACTTTACTTACCTGTTTAGTACTCTGTATTATGAATACAAACTAAGATCCTTTTATAAAAACAATAGGAGATATGGTTAAAATCTGTTTTAAGTTGATTCCCAAGTATTTTATTTTTTTGAGGTTATTGTAAATGGGGTAGTTTTCCTCATTTCCTTCTCAGAGGATTTGTCACTGTTATACAGAAATGCCTTTGATTTATGGGTGTTGATTTTATATCCTGCTATTTGCTGAATTCATTTACTAGTTCTAGAAGTTTTCTAGTGGAGCTTTTTGGGTCTTCTGGGTATAGAATCATATAGTCAACAAATAGTGATAACTTAAGTTCTTCTTTTCCTATACATATCCCTTTAATTTCTTTCATCTGTCTAATTACTCTGGCCAGTGTTTCAAGAACTATGTTGAATAGAAGTGGTGAAAGACAGCTTGTTCCTGTCTTGTTCCAGTTTTTAGAGGGAATGCCTTTAATTTTTCCCCATTTAGAATGATGTTGGCCTGAGGCTTAGCATAGATAGCCTTTATGATGTTGAGATATGTTCCTGTTATCCCTAGTTTTTCTAGTGTTTTGAACATGTAAAGGTGCTGTATTTTGTCAAATGTTTTTTCTGCCTCTATTGAGATGATCATATGATTCTTATTTTTGAGTCTATTGATGTGGTGAATTACTTTTTTTGATTTCCAGGTGTTGAAAAAACTTGCATCCCTCGGATGAATCCAACTTGATCATGGTGCACTATCTTTTTGATATGTTTTCTTATTCCATTTGCCAGAATTTTATTGAGAATTTTTGCATACAATGAAAACTACAGAACCCCAAAGAAAAAAAATCAAAGAAGGCCTTAGAAGATGGAAAGATCTATCTTGCTCTTGGACAGGCAGAATTAATATTATTAAAATGACCATACTACCAAAAGCACTATACAGATTTAATGCAATTTTGATCAAAATCCCAATGGCATTCCTCATAGAAATAGAAAAAGTGATCATGAAATTCACCTGGAAAAATAAGAGACCCAGAATAGCTAAAGCAATTCTTAGCAGGAAGAATGAAGCAGGTGGCATCAGTATACCAGACCTTAAACTGTACTACAGAGCAATACTAACAAAAACAGCATGGTATTGGCACCAAAACAGACTGGTACACCAATGGTACAGAATAGAGGACACAGAAACTAACCCACAAAACTACAATTATCTTCTATTAGACAAAAGTGCCAAAAATATGCATTGGAGAAAAGATAGCATCTTCAACAAATGATGCAGGGAAAATTGGAAATCCATATGCAACAAAATGAAATTAAACCCCTATCCCTCATCATGCACAAAATTCAACTCAAAGTGGATCAAGGACCTAGAAATTAAACCAGAAATTCTGTGTCTAATAGAAGAAAAAGTAGATCCTAATCTTCATCATGTGGGACTAGGCCCCAACTTCCTTAATAAGACTTCTATCGTGCAAGAATTAAATCCAAGAATCAATAAGTGGGATGGATTCAAATTAAAAAAATTTCTTCTCAGCCAAAGAAACAATCTGTGAGGTGAACAGAGAGCCTACATCTTGGGAGCAATTTTTTTACTATTCACAAAAAGCTAAGCACCAAAAAACCAAATATCCCAATCAATAAATGGGCCAGGGACCTGAACAGACACTTCTTGGAAGAGGACATACAATAAATCAACAAATATATGAAAAAATGTTCATCATGTCTAGCGATTAGAGAAATGCAAATCAAAACTACTCTAAATATCATCTCACTTCAGTCAGAATGGCAGCTATTATGAAGACAGACAACAATAAGTGTTGGCAAGGATGTGGGGTAAGAAGGCACACTCGTACATTGCTGGTGTGAGTGCAAATTGGTGCAGCATTATGGAAAGTAGTATAGACATTCCTTGGAAATCTGGGAATGGAACCACCATTTGACTCTGCTATCTCTCTCCTCGGTCTATACTCAAAGGACTTAAAAACAGCATACTACATGGACACAGCCACATCAATGTTTATAGCAGCACAATTCACAATAGCTAAACTATGGAGCCAATCTAGATGCCCTTCAGTAGATGAATGGATAAAAAAATATGGCATATAAACACAATGGAATTTTACTCAGCAATAAAAGAGAATAAAATCATGGCATTTGCAGGTAAATGGATGGCTTTGGAGAAGATAATGCTAAATGAAGTTAGCCAATTCCTAAAAAACCAAATGCCGAATGTTTTCTCTGATATAAGGAGGCTGATTCATAGTGGAGTAGGGAGGGGGCACATGGGAGGAATAGACAAACTAACTCTAGATAGGGCAGAGGGGTGGGAGGGGAAGGGAGGGCGCAGGGGGTTAGCAAGGATGGTGGAATGTGATAGACATCATTATTCAATGTACATGTATGAAGACACAAATTTGAGTCAACATACTTTATATACAATCAGAGATATAAAAAACTGTGCTGTAAAGGTATAATAAGAATTGTAATGCATTCCACTGTCATTTATTTTTTAAAAAATCAATAAAATAAAAAAATCTATTTTAACAGCAACTTATGTATTAAAATATTTCTTCTTAAAATAGAACTGATATAATAATATGATATATTATAATTAGCAGTAAAGCGCTAAGTTATTTTTAAAATTATCTTTTTAAATCAGTTTATTCTAATAATCATTTTAAGGAATATGACCTTTTTAAAAAAAAAAAATAAAAGGTTTCTTTTTAAATAAATTTGGGAGATTAAGATAGTTGCTTAGGGAAGATAATCTGGCATTTAGGGACAGGGGCTGCAGCAATGAATCCTGGTACCAGACCATCACTCTATTCCCTAGGATGTGGTTGGAAAAATGATAGTGTAAAAGCTTTGACCTCCTTAACCTAAGGGTTTCTTTAAACAACACTATCTCAATCTCCAATTTCCCTATAAAATCACTGGTAGACATAATAATAGAGAATAGGAAGCAGAAAAGAAAGGGCACAGATGAACTTGAAAGGGTCCTTAGAACATGATGTGATTTCCATTTACAACACTGAAATGGATTCTGACACTAACTAGGTCAAACTTCACAGATTATGGGCACAGTCTCCACAAATCTACTTTCATTTCAAACATGAGCTGCAATTTCAGGGAACCTCAGAATGCCCTTACTTTTAGCTATAGATTCAGAGTTTTTCACTACCCAGAGTTTTTCACTACTCACTACTAGAATGACCCAAAGAACTCAGGGAAACACTATCCTTAAGATTATAGTTTTATTATAGCAAAAGGATATAAACCAAAGACACCCAAAGGGAAAGATGCAGAGGGCAAGTCTGGGCAGGGTCTCCAATCCAAAGCTTCTGGCACATCAAGATGTTCCATTAAAATGTGTTAAAATGCATATTAAATTAATTAAAATGTGTTAAAATACATATTGTTAAGCAGAGAAGGGCACCCAAACTTTGGTGTTCTTAGTGTACTGAAGTCTCATTATATAGGCTGATTGAATGATTGGCCATATTTGTTTAACTCAATCTCTACCCCTCCTTCTCCTCCAAAATTGGTCTGATTATCACTTAGTTCAAAGCTACAACCCTCTAACCATATGTTTGGTGTTCCTTTCTATCTGCTACAGCCCCATCCTGAAGCATCTCATTAACATAAACTATCCAGGAACCTTTCTTGAGTCTACCTCATCAGCCTAAACCCAGGTCTGGTCCCAGGGACCCCAAGGCAATAACAAAGAAATTCTTATTACTGCAGAAATTTCAAGAGTTTAGAGATAGCTTCTAGTAACCAGAAACCAAGGCCAGTATAATTCTTCATTATGTAAAAGGAAACCAAACTATGACAGAGTTGCCACAAGAATAAAAGACCATCAAAGTTTGACATATCATTAAATTTTAGATTATTTTTGTAATTATAATTTCATAAATTATTTTGGAGTATAATGCTGTTGGTGTTTAATGAGTAAGACTTCAAGTTGAAGGTACAGCTAAGCATTCATTGCAGTTTCTAGTAATAAAAATGTATTTTAAAAAGCTTTCATATTTTTGAGAGTTTCAAGTGTCCAATATTCATCTCATTATATGGAGTAGCCTGAATTACCAGGACAGCACAAATTATGGAAGGTGTTAGATGATTTTATGGGTTAGAGCATGTGACAATTTTTTTTAAATAAATATAAAAAAACTTTTATTTTGATTCAGAATCTGCCTTATTGTATACATTAATCAGATTTTTAAAAAGTAAATCAAGATTAAAATTCTGACCTATTCTGTGTTAATTGAATTCTTGCACAAGAACCATGCTCCACTGAAAGACAGACATTAATATTTTCCAATCTATGATTAAGGCAGTCATATTATTCACTGAGTTTTGTATTTAAATGACTATAATTAAATGCTACCTAATTTCTTTATTTTAGTAGTATGCTCTACAATACATGGAACTTTTAAGAGTTGACCGAGCAGAATAAGAAAACCCCAGATGGTGTTCACTTGGTTCCAATTAAGAGATATGTTTCTAGTTTTATATTTTACGATTTTCATTTCTCTGCCTAAAGATTTCCAAAACATTAGAACATGTTAATTTTGTTTCATTTACCAAAAAAAAAAAAAGGATAATCACAAAAGCTATTCCTGAATGATTTTGAAAAGTCTTAACTCCCTGGGGCTGAATGCAAGTTTTGAGCTTTAGTCTAAATTCTTTCTAAAGGTAATTTACTTGGCAGCCTTTTCTGAGTTTAGAGAGGAACTTCCATCTGGAGAACCCCTGAAAAGGTTTCCTTCAAAGATCTTAAGGAAGATGGCTTGCAGAAGAGTGTATTGATTAAAGAAAGTAAAAAGTAAAATAACAGAAGTGAAAATTAGATATGATTGGAAAAATCACTTAAATTAATGGTTGTGTAAGAGTTTCTTCTACTTTTTCATTTTCTTTGCTTATTCTCCCTCTCCTTCCTTTTTTCCCTTATTTTCAACCACATAATACTTGAGAGAAATTTTGAGTTTGCCGATTGTAGACATTCTGTCTACATGGAAGAGTTCTTTAAAATGCTCCTAATCCTCTATCTGAAATCATTTCCTTATTCTGCTAAATTAAAGCACTTTTGAATAACATTTAATGTCTGGAGCAGTTAGAATAAAAAGTAATGAAGCTCTTTCTTGTGTATATGCTAATTTTGAGAAACTTAAAATAATGCTTTATAATCCAGTTGTACAGTAATCAGATCCAGAATATTCTACTATTCATGTTCTAAGCATGCAGACGCAGTCGGTTCAAGAAATGTGTGGGTATTGGTCCAAGCTCCTTGTAAAAGCATTTCTCACTCAGTTCTTTCTTGTCATCAAGTGGAGTGGAGACAGTAGCCAGATCCAGGCCTGGGAAGAGGCCAGCTCCATGAGTGAAAGTTCACTTGAGATCAGGTCTTCCCTAATCAGCACTGCAAAAGAAGGACACTCTTGGGCATTTCCCCAGAAAACCTTAGCAGTTTTCACATTCTACCTTCACACACCTAGAAGCAACTCTTCACTTTCTCTTTCTCACAATAATTCTCTCCTCTCTTTGCTAAGTCATCCTAGTTAAATACCCTCCTGGAAAGACTCTGATGAGTGAATTTGCACTATTAAGTGAAGGGTGAGTGATAAAAGCCGAAAACATCTCCACCCTAGCAAAGGTGGAGATGGTGCCTCAGGGATGATATTTTGGTTCAAAGAAGTATATGATAATGATAGAATTTTATAAAGGCAGGAGAGGCAATGGTCATTTTTGCAGGTGATTCGATTATAACCCATTCAGCACAAGAAAATAAGAAAAAAGTAAGAATGTAAAAAAAAATAGATTGGATATAAGAGAAATTTATAAAAATTAATGACATTCTTAAAATTCAATTTGTATCTAGCTAGAAGATATATTAATGAAATGAGTTGGGGATATTCTTCATGAAATAGCAAAAAGGAAAAGCTTATAGTATACCCAACCATAATCTTCCAAAATATATGCATCGCCTATGAATAAAGCCACAACAATGCATTCAGAGTTGAAGATTGAATATACAGAATTATGAGCACAGATTTATATTAAAATACTGCTTTTGCTTTTACACAGATCAATGCTTGCTAAATTATTTTTGTAATCTTAAAATAATTACCAATAGAATGCATATTTTTTTGAGGTAGATACTAGACTGGATGAAAAATTCTGAAATGAATTTCATCTGTAAGAATGAGACAAGGTAAAAACATTCTTAAGAAATGTAAAAAACAGGGATTTGTCTTAAAATGTCTAACTACCATGATTAAAATGTGGCAGTTGTGCAAGAGCAGACTGACAAGTACTAGATCAGAAAAGTCACCCTAGAGGAAATAGAATAGGTAGAGCAGAATAGATAGATCACTGTAGTAGGTATTCACATTTCACACACACAGCAGGCAGTAGGGACTTTTCCTGAAGACTTCTATTTTAGTCAGCTTTTTTGCTTTTGTGACCAAAAGACCTGACAACAATTTGAGAGGAGGAAAAGTTGATTTGGAGCTCACAGTTTCAGAGGCATCAGTCCATAGGTAACTGACTCCATTGTTCTGGGCCTGAGGTGAGGCAGCATATCATTACTGACTGGTGTGGAGAAGAAAAGCAGCTCAGGATATGGCAATTGGGAAGAAGAGAGAGTGCTGCTCAATCTTAAAAGCACCTCCCCAGTGATAGGCCTCTTCTAGCCACTCCCTACCTGCCTACAGTTAATTACCTCCCAGATAATCTCTATCAGGGGATCAATGCACTGATCAGGTGAAAACTCTCACAACCCAATCATTTCACCTACATTGTCTTACACATGAGCTTTTGGGGGATATCTTATGTCTCAAGAGCTTCCCATAATTCAACAGTTTATTCAAGATATTCTTCTATTTTTCAAATGGAACAGAAGCTGTCATTCCTATCCCAATTCTAGGGTCTCAATGTTACAGCATGCACCTCTGGGCTGCCTCCCTCTGATGGGAGTTGCTACATAAAATCTCCAGTTCCTTTACATCACTAGTTGACAGTGCTCAGTAGCCAGGTCCACACTGACGCCTAGAGAGCTCCCAGCAGGCAGTCCAGCTATCAAGCAGTGGAGGGTAGGTAATGCACTCTTTAATGGTTGTTTTCTGTTTTCTCTTTTAATTCCCCATATCCCTACCAGAGATTCCTGAGATCACCTCTCAAACTACTTCCAACCCAATCTTTGGTGAGGAAAACTTTTTAGAGCACAAACTAACATACTAGCCAAAGTTAGAGTTGCTGGTTGCAGGGCCAGGGCTGTGGAGACCAAGAACCTCATTCACCAGGATATATAATGTTGTGCTACAGGTACCACTATGGCATTGTTCAACAAAGTGATGGGGTTGTCCCTTTTTGGAATGGCAATATTCTTGAGAGATTTTTTTTTTTCTGTTGGAGTGTAGATACTTTTGTTTCTCACAGAGTGATGCTTTACCAACATTATCATAGTAGAATATGTTTCCAAATTCCCATAATTCCAATTTATAGACAAGAATGCAACTTTAGTCTGTGTGATTTAAAGTAAATTCCATATTAGTGAAAGAAAGGTATGCAATAATGGATGCTAGGATGATTAATTACTTAATTACTTGGGGCAAAATCAAGTTACTTCCAATTTTATATTCAGAAAGGAAAATACCAAATTTATCAATGAATTAAATAGGAAAAAATACTCTATATATTAATTCTTTTTAAAATTTTTTTATTAGTTGCTCAAAACATTACAATGATCTTGACATATCATACATTTGATTCAAATGATGAATTTCTAGAAATAAAACATTTACTAAGAAAAAAACCCAACCCCCCAAAAAAACATTAACTAAATATTAACTAAAATATTAACTAAATATTAAACTATTAAATTTAGTTTATTTTGGAAGTGGAAAATGACTATCAGGATAAAGGCAATAAAACTACAAGGCATTGTTGATTTCAGTATCCTAATTAATAGAACAAAACCAAAAGTTTAAATGAAGAGTAGACAGTGTTTTAAGAAGTTTTGAGAAAGGGCACACAAACATAATTTTAACATTATGGACTTTGGAGATACAAATAGATAAATATATTGACTTAATATCTGACTACTTCTTCTGGCTGTGTGATTTTTGGGAAAATTATATTCATGTTAAGTCTTTATTTCTTATCTGTGAATTGGGGATAATAATAACTTACTCATAAGATTTTTTGGAGTATTAAGTGCTATTATCTAGGTAAATTACTTTGCAGAATACCTAAAATATTAAGAATATTTTATAAATTAGCCCATATTATAGTAGTATAATATTTATTTATTTATTAAGGAGTTTCAGTGAGTATCAAAAATATATACTTTGAAAATTCCTTTGTATATAACAAAGTACCCAAACTTTTCTACTATGATTATGATTACTTCATTGTTAATAATAAAACATTAAATGTGTTATGGTGAAATTGATTAAATACTTACTCTCAAGCTAACAAGACTTGGGAGTGGTATAAAAATTAAACTTGTTTGAGTGAATGAGTCATCATATTTTATCTAATTTCTCCTGACACTCAAGAAACTAAAAACATTTAACATTTGTGGAGAAGGGACTGGATGACTGTGGAAACAAGAGGGAGAAACACTTTGAAGAACTTTGAAATATCTTTCCAATAATGGCCTAATATAGCTGAATTTATTTTTTATTTTTTATTAATTTTTAAATTTGTTTTAATTAGTTATACATGACAGTAAAATACATTTATGCACTTTGATATATTATACAGAGATGGGATATAGTTTCTCATTTTTCTGAGTATACATGTTGTAGAGTCACATTCGTCATGCAGATATATCTATATATATATAGATATAATAATAATGTCTATTTCATTATACTACTCTTTCTATCCCCGTATCTCTTTCCCTTCCCTCCTTTCCCTTCCCTCTACCTACTCTTTGGTAACTATCCTTATTTGGTGCCCCCTTCCCATTGTTGCTGAATTTTTAAATGATAAGAATAGTAAAATGGGAGTGAATAAACAAGCTTATTTTTTATTTACAACCAGCTTCTTATTTATGTATAAAAAGGAATAAAATCCATTTGTGAAGTCCAGTTTACTGTTTAGAGCAAGAGAATGTTCCATTTATTCCACTCCTAATGTTTATGACTCAAAAGATCCATAACATACAAAATTGTAAAACCAGTTTATAGGTGATATGCCACTCTTTTCTCTAACAGAGGAAAATATTTCTAAACTGAAATATATTTAGAAATATTATGTAGCAAGAATCACTTGCCTTTCTCTTCCTTTGTTGGTTACAAAAATTTGCTTCTAATGAACTAATTGTACTCAGCAAGTGACACTGATAAAAATGTGGAGCAAAAAAAAAAATGCTCTCTTAAAAATCGAAAAGTAAAAATAAAACGTGTTCACTCTTTGTCATATTCTTTTATTACAGAGCTAACACTTTAATATTCCATTAATAATTTGGGTTTCATAATGGTAAAACAAGCCAAAAATAAGTAAGCAGAGAAGCAGACAAAAACAGTAATAAAATGGAAAACTGGCAATGTGAAGATTATAAAAGCAAGGACGATTATGTAAGGAACATTAGCCAACTCCTATAAAAAAGGTTCATGTATGGGGAGAAACTTCATAGTTTAGGCTTCATGGTGTGGTTATCAGTGTGGGGAGCTCAATAGTATCATCTGGAGTTTTCTGGAATCCTTAAATACCTTTCATTGCCCCAATCAGGGCAGCAAGGCCAAGCCGACACTGGGTATGAAAGATAGTGTGCCCAGTGGAAGCAACCAAGATGCAATGGTAGCCTCCAGGACACAACCAGGCAAGCTATCCCAGAGGTCACAGGACACAAAGACTCAGACTAAACAAAAATTGTCCAAGCTCATGGTTTGCTGAGTCAATGTAAAATAGAAGCAGTTAATAGAGAGGTGGAGGGTCAGGATCATGCTCACATAACACTTCTGTCTCATTGTTCTCTCTACCTTTTGACCATTTTCATTGTATGGTTACTAGAATCAGGGTTGAGGGTGGTCTAGGGACTCAGCAGATGGTAGGTGTCAAGAGTCAATAAATACTAGTGCTGTAGAAAGAGAAACGGGGCCAGGTGGACTGGTTTCAATTGTAGCTCTCCCATTATATTATGGAGCAACTCTGGATTCTGTTTCTGAGTCTCAGGTAGAGGACATCAGAGCCAGAATGAATGTCACCCATGGGTGGGAATCATTTAAGGTCTCATGAGTATTCAGTTTTCATTAATATTATATTTGGTATCAGTTTTGCCTCATTAACATTTAGTAGACCATGAATTTTTGGTGCCTTCCGGTCTTTCCATTTCTGTGTTTCGTTTATCACACTCATGCTCTTCTTCACCTGTATCTGACGTGTCTCACAGGTCAATAACTTTGTGTCTAAACATCACACAAGTTTCTCCTGTGACTCTCAAGCTACTTTTATACTTACTATTTATATTTAATGTTTCTTATAAGTTTTTTTCAATCCTATTTGCTGTTCTTATATTCTGTAGGAGAATTAGATCTACTCAAATAATATAGCAAGATACCTTACAAAGAGGACGATGTGAAGAGAGATGGAAAGGGCTTGGGGAGTAAGAGAGGGTCGTTTTCTGTGGGTATGTGGAGATTGGATCCAGGTGTGGAATGGCTCAGCGGGGGCTGGCATAGGTACGCCTGGTCCTCATCTTCCCTCCACTCTGCCTACATTCCCTCCTGGCTCTGATACACTGAACTGTCCCCACTGTTTTCATGAGTGGTTTGTAGGCACATGGCTATGTGCCATTTGTAAACCATATAATGATGTTTATTATTCTACCATTATATATTCTCTAGAGCTAATACATTATTTACTTAAAATTAACCACTCTAAACCAGAAAAAAACTTAACAAAAATAAGAGATTTCAGAGGATCAAAGGAAGGGGAATACATAGCTTTTCTCAGGCTATGTCTTATCTATTGTTCAAGATAGAATTAGGTTGTATGTAATGCAGCACTGGGGTCCTTCAGGAGTGAAATTCTGTAATTTCTACTGTAGAAGACTAATACTTTCTGTTTAAGCTCTACATTTCACTCTAGCCATGAAGTGCTTTATACTCCAGTTGGACTTTAGTTAGCTGAATTCTAACATAAGGGAGAAAAATCCCCACTATCACTGACAGTGTAAGACTTTCTTCTTTGTTATTCATCTTGGATCATGGAAATCACCAAAGTTTCACAGTTGTATCTTAGGATTCGGATCTGAGGGTAGAAGTAATGCTAATCCAATGTTTGGCAATTTCTCTTTTCCCAGGCAGTTACTCTGTGGTATGTCTGCCACATGAACAAATAAATTTTAAAAAGAAATATTTAGCAATTTGAAATTCCTTACCCAGGTAATTTAATAATCATTTGCAGACTGTTACTAAGGTCAACGCTGAAGATGTCTAAAAGCATAGATGGCTAAACCCTTCCACAAGTGCTGCCAGTTTTGTCACAGAAGTCCTAATGCTCCCCAAAGCTGCCCTGTCAAAAGCTCCCACAGTGTGTTAATTCTCAACATTGGTTTTAAGCAAAATGCTTTTTATCTTTAATTTTTAACGAAAACCAGTTTGCTATAATGAAAGTTGATTTTCTATTCAAAGATTATGAGAAAATACTCCATAATTTAACAAAAGGTTGCATTTCATGATTGTTTGATAATGAAACTGGTGGTGTCAAACTACGTTAATGTGTTTATGTGACCAAATACTTTAGTACTTGTAAATTGAATCACACTTTTTCATGTGGAGAAACAACCTGAGTGCATTTTTGGAATTGGGAACTAGAAAGGAGTAAGAATTTCAACACAAAGAATAAGTATACACAGTTCATTGTGTATAACAAATTCAGAGATGTCAAAAGAATTTCATTTTTACATCTTGTATAAAGCTTAGCAAAGTGTCTCATATAAGATGCTGCTGAGCATTTGTTGAATAAGTAACATTTTACCTTATTCTTGAATTGGTAGTTTTACAAAATATTTTGGAAGAAACAGCAGGTTCTGTTTATCTCTCATGTTCTACAAAAAGAAAAGGATTACAGATTTCCAGATTACAGCTCCAAGAGCAGTAAGGGTGGGAGGAAGATGATTTGTGGTCATAAATAGCATGACTGGAATCTCCCCGGAACTAAAACAAGCAATTGCCTGTGTTGAATTAGGAGAAAAATACCCACCGTGGAACTTAAATATCTGCCCTGCCTCCCCGGTGCTCTTCCCACTGCCTCTTGCCTTCACTCCCACCTTCCTGCAATCCCTTGCCCTGGCAATATCTCCTTCTTCCTCATGTGACTTTTTGCAAATAAAAAATAAATTGGAAGAAAAATCATGTCCGAATGATCGGCCCATGGAGGTGAGAGTTAAGAGACTGGAGAAGCCAATGGAGGAGATGGAAGTAAAATTCCACCTTGAAGGAAGATAGGGATCCCAAAAGTTGAAGGGGGAGAAGTACTGAAGTTTAACAGATAAGCATCAGCCAGGCTGAAGAGTGAGGAACCACAGCTCAGGGCTTGTGACTGTGCCTCCTATGAAACCTGGTGGAATGTGTAAAGTTATAATATGGAGGGCTGTACAAGCAGATGGACTGATTCAAACTTCCCAAAAAATCAATAAATATAAATCACCATATTAACATGCTAGAAAAAAAAAAACAATACAAGTATGATCATGTTGTTAGAGGTAGTAAAAAGCATCTCACCGAATTCAACATCTGTTGTGAAAGACCTCTCAGTAAATTAGGAACAGAAGGGAATTTCCTCAACTTGACATAGGGAGCATAAAACAAAAGCCCACAGCTAATATTTTCATTAATAATGACAGACACAATGCTTTAACCCAAAGCTGACGACAATGCAAAACATCTTCTCTTATCATTCCCACTCAACATTGTCCTGGAGGTCCTGCCCCAGATGATGTAATCATCTGCACTTAAAATACTAAAAAAATCTCCAAAACAGCTACTAAAACTAACAAGTCAATTTAGCAATGCCATAGGAGAAAAGGTCAATACCCCCAAATCAGTTTTATTTATTTACACTGACAATGAAAAATTAAAATTGAAATTTATAAAACAGTACTATTAAAAGATCATTAAGGTATAAATACTGAGAGATAATTCTAACAAAATATGTGTAAAATCTCTATGTTTATGTAACGAATGAGAAAAATAAAAGAACAGCTAGGTAAATGGAGAAATATAGTATGTACATGCATCAGAGGAATCAATATTAAGATGCTATTCTCCCTTTATTGATCGATGTATTCAACAGTCTCAATCTCAACCTCAGCAATCTTTTAAAACGGAAACTGAAAAATATATTTCTAAATACATATGGAGAAGAAAAATAGCTGAAACAGCCAAAGATGTTTTGAGAAGGAAAAATGCAGTTGGATGATTCAGATATTGAGATTTACTATAAAGCTGGAGTAATCTAGGCAACAAATGTCATTGAAGGATAGACATATGAATCAATGGAACTGAACAGAATCTAGAAAGCCATACACATATAGTCAGTTAATTTTTTGACAAAGGTGCCCACGTTATTTAATGGAAAAATAATAGGCTTCTGAGTATAATGCTGGGAGGATTAGATAACTAAAAATTGAACTCACACTATGTAAAGAAAAAACCTTAAAATAGATCACATATCTAAATTTAAAAACCTAAATTTATAAAACTTTTGCAAGAAAATGTAGGAAAAAAAACTGTGACTTTTCATTTGGCAAAGATGTCTCAGATATGACACCAAAAAGCATGACCACATAAAAGAGAAAAACAAATTGGTTTTCTTCAAATTACCCACCTTCTTTTCTAGAAAGATGCTGTCAAGAAAATTAAAATACAAAAAAACAAAAGAGAAGAAAGCAGAAAACTGGTAAACATATTTATAGAACACAGATCTTAGAGAAGACTTATATCCAAAGCATAAAGAACTCTCTTAATTCAAATAATAAGAGAGTGAATAACCAAATTTTAAAGTTAGACTGAAGGCTTTGACAGACATTTTTCCAAAGAAGATATGAATGGGGTGTTAGTTTTACTATAGCACAGCAATTTAACTGCAAAGCTTGATGGCATAATATAAAAATAAGCACTTAATATCGCACAGGAAAATAAGGAATAATAATAAGAAGCACTTAATATCTCTCAGGGAAGAGATGCAGTTCGAGTTCAAAGGATGCTGGACAATTCCCTCTGCCTTGGTGACATCAGCCTTTTGTTCTAGTCAGGTGGTCAACTCACATGATGAGACTGTTGGTATTACAGAGGGCAATCTGTTTTACCTGGAGTACACAAATTCAAAGGTAAATCTGACCCGAAAAACACCTTCACAGAAATATCCTGAATAATATTGAATCAAATCTGGTCCCATGACCCAGTCAAGTTCACCCATAAAATTAACCATCACAGCAGGAAAGTAATTGACAGGAAAGGGGCATAAAGAGCACTCTAAAGAGATAGCAATGTTCTTTATCTTAATTGAATGACACTTTCCTGGCTGTAAATCATTTATCAAAATGCATGCAATACTAAGCTTAGGATCCATGTAGTATATTAGGTATAAATCATATATAAAAAGGCCCTAGGAAGCTGTGCCATGACTGATGTGATAGCTCATATGCATGTGTGTGTATGTTTATAAGTGGCATATGTGTGTATATAAGCATGGATGTATGTCTATGAGTGTATCTGTGTATATAAGCATATATGTGTGTGTGTGTGTAAATGGGTCAGGTCTGGTAGATAAATGATGTAGCTTTTTCCCCCTGTGACATTTCTCTACATTCGTCTTCCTTATTCTTGAGCCACCCACACCCATCTTGAAAATTCTCTACCACCTTCACTCACCACCATTTTAAAGACAGCAGTTATTTTCTCCCAAACTCTTTGGAAGTGTGTGGGTTTCTTCTATTCTGCTCTTGTTTTCAAGTGATTACTGACTAATTAGGCCATTATATCCCCTCACCAGAATAGAGAGATAAGACTTATGCTTATTCTTACCAAATGACTAAGGAGGTGTAGGAGGCTTAAAATGTGTGTGTGTCTTATTAATAGGGGAAATTAAAAAGATAGCATATATAGTTACCATTCTACTCAGAGTTTTACATAATTGTCTTCCCATTACAGTTCCTGTCATCAAAGGAAAAGGTAATGAAGCATTATGCTTAATCATTGGTCTTTTTAAGGTTTATCCAAGGACAAAAGGAGAGCATGGCAGTCATTTTAAATACTCAGAAACATTTTGAATTTCTTTCTTTTTTTAAAAAAGGGCTTAGTCTTAAAAAAAAAGAATCTATGAAATTGCCAAAGGAGAAATAATCAATATTTGAAAAACCAATCTATGTTAAGGCAAATCTTTTATGCAAAGTAATCTCATAAATGGAATTGCTATCAAATATAAATGGTAATGGATTTTAGAAAATAATAATTTTATTGGAAAAAATTTCAACCAATATTTTTTGTTTGTTTCAGATTATTTAGTCATGGGTAGGGGATTGTAAATTATATAGAACATCATTCCTGAAAAGAGTGTGGTGTTATCGTTTTAATATTTGAAAGGAAAAAGATGGCACTTCTTTATTCTGTTTCAAATGATAAACTTATCTATAGAAGGGGAAGAGACATTTAAATAGAATCAGGAAAAACACACAAAAGTAGTAGCAGTCATTTGTGCCTTTGATTTTCCTGGAGGAGTGAGGAGACAGCCGTGTATGTTGTCAGCACTTGTCTATGAGTAAGACTTTCTCTAGCATGAATCAGGCAGCAGACTTCTCTAAATCTTAACTATAGGAATTCATTTCAAATTTTCTAGCAATTCCTCTGAAGCCCCACCAGGCTGGTGGTTGGAAGGAATATATCTCACTCCATCCTCAAAGAGAGGTAGAGGAGAGACTCATAGCAGTGATGTATGTATATTATATATAAACATAAAATTTTTATACAAAGTAATTAAATATACAATATATATAATATATATATATACTCTATATAATATATGTACATATATTATATATATTTAATCTATCTCCTTCCTCCCATCTCTTTTCCTTTTCTCTCTTTATATTCTCCATGGCCTAAAGGGCATCAATTCCCAGAGCATTCTCTCAATACCATTCCTTTTGAAAATCTTATTTTTTTTCCAGTACTGGGGATTGAACCCAGGGCTTCATGCATGCAAGTGATTTACTGAGCCACATCCTGGCCCATGAAAATCTGAAAATGCTGGATGGGGTTCTCACTCACTTTGACACCCAAATAACCCTTAGTAGGTGCCCAGTCCAAACCTATACATGTAGATTCCATTGCTTACATCCTGTGCCTTCATTTGTCTATCTCATTACTGATGGAGACTCAAAGTAAATTTTTATAGCAACTGCCTACCCTTCTAAGTTTTTTTTCTGACCAATTAAATAGGACATCAAAATTATACAAGAAATTATATTTCCTAAAAAATAAGATCTTTGTGAGAAACTTCAAACAAAATTCTTGTTCTTTATAACAAATATTCTAGGCAGAGACCAAACAAATTAATAAATGAGCAGTGTATTATTAAGATAAAGAAGGGAGAAAATTTGATTTGTCATTCGTAATTACTCTATTATCCTTGATAAAACCAATAATCTTCAGAAAGAATAGAAAGCATCTTTCCCTTTAACATCAGTGGGTTATTAGTTGACAGTATTTAAAATGGCACTCCTGGTCTTTGATTCTTTTCACTCTTGAAGGTGAGGTCCTGAGCTAACTTTGTAGCCCCCTCTAACCAACAAGCTAACTTAAATTCTTGTCCAAAATGAAAGCTACTCTCTCCAGCTAAATAATAAACACTTGTAGGATGGAGTCTTTCATTAGGGACACTTTTATGTGCTGGGTCCTGCATCCATTTAGTATATTGCTAGAAAAATGGAATATACAAAAGCCTAACACAGCAGTTCAGCAGTTTCCTAGACACTAATCTTCAAGTTGGAGTGTCAGTAAAATAAAGTGGACAAACGTACAGGTTTTATTTTTTTTCACATCTTCATACATATATTTTGTACAAAGATGAGGGTCTCTGTATAATTCACAACAACCAAGTCCTCTTTCTTCCTTTCTTTCCCCACACATTGATAGATGATCTCCCAATTATTATTCTGTCTTCATTTTTCCAAAGATGAGAAACACACCATTTTTTTTCATTATAGTTCATTTATTCATTGGTTCTGACTGACCCTTACACGTGTACATACGCAATTTTTTTTCTTTCTCTTTTGCTATTCATTGGTACCCTTAGAAAATTTTTCCCTTTTCCCAGGCTCACAGTAAAGTAGATATGCTAACAATTTAAGAGCAAACTTTAGTGGGATAGAGAAAAGTTTGAATGCTTGCTTGTAGATAATTTTATTTTGTCTCCAACTCGGGTAAAACTCTCTCTATACCTTAAGGATTCCTGATGCCAGTGTTTCTTCTTTATGAAAGTCGTTCTCAAACTTTGATGGGCATTAGAAACCGCTTTGAAAGCTTGTTAAAACCCATTTCTGGGCTTCATTCCCAGAGTTTCTGATTCAGAAATTGAGCTGGCGAACAAAAATCTGTATTTCCAATAGGTTTTCGGGTGATGCTGATGTTGCTGGCCTGGAAGCTACCCTTGAACAGTCGTAAACTCATAGATTATCCTTTTTTTTTTCCATAGGGGAAAAAGTTTTAAAAATCATTAAAATTTTCTCAAGTAGATAATTATTCCTCATGACTTTAAATGATGATAAAAGTGATTTTTAAAAATTATAACAAAGAAAAAATATAGAGCATGCCAAAGCCCAGTAAAGAAAGACTTTTTCTCTAACCAGTCCAGTCTGAAGATATTTTCAGATCTTAAGACAATTCTCTGTAAGAATTCTGAAGAACACTGTATTCTTCATTCCAAATAACACACCAGCTGAAATAAGTGCCAAAAGATCATAGCTTTGAAACCCAAGGTGTCATTTATTTTTCTCAAAATGCTGAAAATGCTGCTTCCCATTATGACTACAATATTCATACATAAACAATTACATTAAATGAGATATTTCTTATCTTTCAGTTAGGTTTATTTTAATAATATTTGAAAGTATGATCATTGATATGGTTTAACAATTCCCAGTTTTAGTTTTGTCTGGCCAAATATTTTGATAAAGTGAGAATTTAGTCTAAAAGTGGATTGGCAAGAAGCATGATTGGTAAGACCAGTTTGGGAGTTTTATCCAGTTTGGATAGAAGCCCATCATGACTTTTGAAGCTGGCATTAGAATTCTCTTTGACTAACTCCTTCCTTCATCACCTATAATCTAGCCAACTGCTAAAAGGAAGACTTGAGAGAACTTGGGAGCTCACAGACCTTTACATCTTCATGAGAAGGCTTCATGCTCATTCCATTGACTCCTCTTTGTTGCAATTTGAAATGCCTCCTGTTATACTCTAGATTTATCCAAACCCTCCAACACAAGTATTTCTCTCTATTCTTGCTCCTTCTTTTCTGCATTATAAATGTCCAAGTCTCTCATATTCAAAAACAATTTATTGATGCAATCCTCTCATGTTGAATACTGAGTTTGTTAACCAGCGTTTGCTATTTGGTATCATATCCTGCTCATTCTTTTCTTAATGAATCTAAGAAGTATGATTGTGGCGCATTTTTGCATATGGGATACTATTCCCCTATCAAAACAGTTATGAATCATGACATGGAAAAATATTTTATAATATGTTTGAATTTTAAAAAAATCTCTTTTTTTTTAAACTAGGTAAAATCCAATTCTTCAGACAGAACATAAGGCACCTCTTATTTATAGTGTATTTCTTAGTCATAAATAGGTGTGTGTGTGTGTGTGTGTTTGTGTTGTATGTGTGTGTGTGTTCTTGGAAAATACATGGCAATGGTCAACTGGATGGTTAGATCTGATTAATATTGATTTTTAACTTTAATATCTTGGTCTTTCTGTGCTTTATTAAAAATATGTACTATTTATGTAACAATAATTATAAAGTGCTTAGAAAAATGAGAAAATATACTACATATGTGTACCACTAGCAGTTTGGATTTTGAATTTATCTCTGCTTTTGAATACTTTTATTTTTTTTCATACCAGTAGTAAATGGTATTTAAAGTTAGCATTTAAATGAATTTAATGATATTAAATACTTAATAGTGTTTAAAGTATTTACATCTAGTATTAGAGAGTATAAAATTAAAGCTTAAAATTATATTATGTAGGTATATACCAACCATATTTAATTTCAATAATATCACTTTCTATGCAAAAACTTCAGAGTTTTCTCCTTCCTAGTAACCAAAGCTTGACATTCTTAGCCTCAAATCAAAGTCTCTATAACCTAGGATCTGTAGTTACTGGTTCCCATGCTGTCTCATCAGGATTTCAATGTTCTTGGATGGAGTCCCTATTCTGAGTGTACTTAACATTTCATTTGTTATTTTGAAGGCCTGATTGCTTTTTCCTGTGTAGAATTTTTGCATATAATCTGCTGAACTTTATTTATCACATCTGACTTGTGAGACATAGGGATAAAAGTGATGAACTAGTAAACTATCCTCAAAATGAAATATGGTCAGTCATTTATGGAAAGAAAAATGGATCTGGGTAGAATCCTACCTTGGTCATTTATTGGCTGCTTGCATTTATGTAAGATCCTCTGTCTTATTTTCCTTATTTAGAAAGTTAAGGAAAATGGTATTTGTGTTGCTGAGGATTCCATGAGATAATTGCATAAAGAATACATCATTAGAGTACAAATGATCTACTATAACATCAACTGCAGTGGTTTGGCTAAGACAGTCCACCTACCAGGTATTAGCTTTGAAGTAAGCATCTATAGATAAGGAGTAACTGACCACCCTAGCACAGACTTCCTTTGCTAAGGCAGTGGCTCCATTTGTTCCATCCAACAAAAAGGGGGAGAGGAAGTAAGACCCAAAGTTGCACCTATCACCTCCTCTTCTATCTCACTGTACCCACACATAGCTGCAAAGGAGTCTAGGCATTTGAGTCTATGGTGTGCTTGGCTGAAACTCAGGAGGTAAATTCCTTTACTAAAGGAGGAAGGGAAGAACAGGAGAAAACACTAGTCATAACAAAATTAGACATTTTTGGAGTGAGTACTGGGAATTGAATCCAGAGGTACTTTCCCACTGAGCCACACTCCCAGCTCTTTTTATCTTTTATTTTGAGACAGAGTCTTGCTAAATTGCTCAGGGCTTTTCTAAATTGCTGAGTCTGGCTTTGAACTTGGGAGCCTCCTGCCTCAGCCTCCTGAGCCACTGGGATTATAGGCATGCATGCATCACTATGCCTAGCTACAAAATCAGGATTCTGAGCCTGAAAGTCTGTAGTCCAGACAGAACTGGGATGAGTTCTCAAAAATAAACATCTGTGAGACCTTCTGATAGCTTCTGTCTGACCTCTCCAGCATAACCCTTCTATCTAAATGTGTGTTACACTGTTAAAAGCTCCTTAAGGACTGGGACTCTGTGTATATGTTTTATTTAATGTTTAATGTGTCTCCTATACTTTTCCTTTATTCTCTTCCCTAGGTTGAAGAGAGGAAAAACACAATACAAGAGAACTCAATAAATAAATTTCAGTTGTTGAAGTATGATTCTCTAAAAGGCACAATTGAAGTCCATGTTATATATGTATTATGATTTGTAACATATATTTAATGGCACAAATCCCTTGCAGGTAGAAAAATCTTGTTTTAACATCTAGCTAATTTCTTGTTCTTTGCCATAAGGAAGTCCCTCCTGTTTCCACCACTGGGCAGCTATCCAAAGGAAAAAGGGCAGTTAGGACGGCCCCACTTCTTCACCATTGGACCCACAATAGTCTAAAAGTACTAGTTTCTATACATGAGGAAGTGGCCTCTGCCAGTGATGGTGTGTGGTCATTACTACACGTTCTTAAGTGACAATGTGCTGCTGTATAGCAACTTTGAGGGTCATAGGACATGTGGTAAATAAAGAAGCATTCTGTGTATTCTTAGCCTTTACATTTTATTTTAAAACAGAAAATTTCATGTCATTTATCACCTACTTTTAAACAGAATGGTGCATTAATTGAATGCCTTGTCATAACTCCTATAAGATCTGTTAGAAAAATAAACATCTCACAACAATCTACAGTGTCAGCTCTTTAATAAATACATAAAACAGAAGTTAGTAGTCAGAGTTACATGAACAGGTTATAGCATATTACGTGAAATTAAAACCTCAATCTTTTTTATCATTTAAGGCAATTTAACTTTATGTATAATCCAAAGCCAGAAATAATATGAAACATGTTCAGTAAGAATTTGTTTCTTTCTTAGAGCTATTTAATACACAAAAATTTTAATTTAAAAATACATTCTATATTAAATTTCTTTTTTACAAAGGCAGTACATGTTAAGTGAAACAAAATAAGGTTATGTTACTGATAATTTAAAAAACATTTCTAATTTTCTTGCAGAGGTTTAAAAAACCTTAATAAAGTAGCTGATAAATGTAAAATAGTTTAAATGTATGTTAAATATACACAAAATGAATTTCTATATTAATATGTGCAAATTTGTATTTTCTTATAATTTAGAATTAAAATATTTTATACTAAATATTTTTAATAAAATCTATGTACCATACTTGTCATTGTGTGGAATTCATCAGAATCACATTTGTCTGTGGCATAGTGTAAAGTTGGTCAAAGATCTTTACACGTGTCACATATTTTCCATCCTTGATTGCAGTGGTTATTTTATTGTGTTAGACAATTTTAACTGAAGTTGATCATAAAGACTAGAAATCTCATTAATAGAGTTAGCTTCCAAAGATAAATTTTAAGCAGAAAAATATTTCAGGTAGATACAAGAGTAGTGTCATTACTCTCAGGTATTTCAAAAAAAGCTGCCCAGAGAGCTGAACAATTGTTTCACATAATCAAAATAATTTAAATAAGCAGTTTTAAAACAGTCATTACATGGGCTTGAAGGCAAATGTATCAGAACCAAGGAAAACATCAAAAGAACAAAAAGGATAAAGAAAGATTAAACAAAAGTAGGAGGACCCAAGAGCAAAGTTGTTTTCCACGAGACTGGTTGTTTCATATTTTCTTCCATTGATAAAAGACAAACAAGATGCTACAAAATCTAATTACGATGGTTTCATGGAATATTTTTCCAGTTAGTTTTGTTTACAAGTGAGATGATCATATACAGAGGATCCCTTAAGAAAGGAATAAAAAAAAATGTTAAGTGAAATAAACTTACCCATTCTAGTCAGTTAGTGAGGATTGTTGAATTAATCATCACTTAGCATAGAACATAAAAGGGAGCCTGAAGGAGCTTTTGCAACTTAAAGATCTGCAGAAGATGAGTTGATTATCAGACAGGCTCCCTATTGAGTTGTGATTCAATTGTATTGAAAACTGGCTTCAGATGTTACCAGACATTAATTCACAAAAATTTAAAAGAAAAGGATTATCCCATACCTATGAATGTTTATTTAAAGGTGAATTAGTGCAATATTTAAGCACACTTTTCAACACTGCACCTAAGATGCCAACAATTTCAGAAGACATGACAATTTTGGAGAGGTTAAATTGAAAAACTGTCTTAGAATCAATGAGACACACATATAGATGTGGGTGATCAGTTAGACATAATAAATTGCTATGGAGGAATTTTAAAAGAAGATGCAAATGATCCGAAAGAACGTTCTGCATTCACTTGAAAAGGTTTGCGTTGGATGAAATGGAGTTCTTAAGGTCAACATAGATAAGAATAGCCATAAATTGGATATTAAGAGTATACAAAAGAGAGTACAATATGCACATGAATGGGTCTGTCTTTGTGCAGGAGCATAAATTCAAATGAGTGTTAAAATCAAGAGGTGTTTGGAAATGAAGAATTTAATTATGCCACTAAATTCCATTATTTTAAACAATTAGGCTAGTTGAGCCTAAAGCTTTAAGGAAATCTTGGGAAAAGCGAATGGGAAAAAAAATAGGATTTAGGATAACAGGAACAATTTATAATTTGATGGAGAGAAGCAATCTAATTTTATAGCTCATCCTGAAATATTTCAGTATCTCATGGATGCCTTTTGTTACACATCATAATATCTTCTGGGGGAGGTTAAGTGAATGCTAAAAAAAAGAAGGAATTTATTCTTTAGTGAAGTGTTGAATATGATGCACCCACTAATGTTAGTATTTTGAGTTTTTTTAAAAAATTGCCTCCAGAGATATCTAGTATTGTTCTTGGTGTGGTGGTGGTTGTTATTTTTATAAATCAAAACTAAAATGAACATTTAGAACATAATCTGATTTCTAGTGAATTTTTATGTCTTCCAGAGAATGTTATGGCTTAATAAATACTAGCAAATTTCAAAGAATATATTGAACACTTATGAGCACATGTGCACTGCAGTGTAAAGATGCCCTAGAGAAATAAGTTGCATCCAGTTGTGTCGTAGTGTGCATGGGGCACATTTTCATAATCATTACATACTTGAGGGCACAAAATTGTTGCCGTACCAAGACATGTTGTTCAAGTTCTAAGTTTTGTTAATAATTTAAAATTGTGTTTAATATCAATGAATACAAAAGGCTCCTGTGGTCATAGTAGTTGAAAATAGGCTCTATTTACATAAATTATTTAATCTAAGAATACCCTGTTTCCCCTTATCTTTTAATTAATTCTAACTAGTCAAATATTAATTCACTTCTCAGAAACCATTACACAGAAAAATATCAATTATTCAAGTAAAGTATAAGCCCTAAAACCTTTAAGAATTAGCTCTTTAAGTAGGAAAAAGAAAAAAAAAAGGAAAACAGGAAAAAAAGCATATGACATTCAGAGACAGCTACAGTCATCACTTAGCTTTAAATTGCCTACAAGGAAGTTTGTCTCTTCCTATGTTAACAGCTTGGTCCATTTTAAAGTTAGTGCAAACTAGTGAGATTAAAAAAAAAATCCTTGATTTTTAAGGACTTCATTTTCTTAAGCTCTTTTGCTCATTTCCATATGGAAATTAGTTTGTAGCTCATAAACACTGAACTATTAATTTTTAAATTGCCAGCATTTTAATTAAAGGATATCTCCCACTTTTTTTCATTTTGGGAGGTTGTCAGACATACATTTATATATTTATGAAAGGATATTATATTTGATAGGCTTAAAATTACAAATTTTACATTATCTTTAGTTACCAAAGTTTTCTTACATGAGTCCAGTATTGAATTATGTCAATGTTCCCAAGTTTCTCACTTGGAATGCATTCATTTTAGTATTATAATTGCTTGGCTGCAGAGAACAGCTCATGGAGCTGCTGTCCGCTGGCTCCAGAAAAACTAAACATGTTTTTCAGTTCTCTTTAGGGTTGAATATAGGATGGAGGTGAGTCTTCATCTAGAACTTTCACTGAAGTTCTGGAAGACAGAAAATCTGGGAATTACAAGAAGATGGTTTAAATATATTGTTTGGTTGTCATAGGTAAAATTCTGGACTGCTCAGAGGATAGTGGGACAGCTAGTCCATGATTCAGACTGAGTAAGTCTGTAGGGATATGGTAATTGTGAAGAAGTTTCCATTGGGGAAGGTAGAGATGTATTCAGGTCTTGAGTTGAGCAGGGTATAACCCCAGAGGGTGCTGTTCGTACAGATTTATAATGTGAAGGATTTCCCCATATTTCCACCACATTGCTGTCTCTTCTCAGAAGCTGATTAGCAGGAAAGACTAGAACCCATTATGGACAACTCAATTGGAATTACTCTTCTCTACTTCTGAAAATTTCTCACAAGCATATATTTAAGACTTCAGTAAAATCACATTTTAAAATATTTGCCAATTGAATATTTTAAAGTTCGAGAGGTAGCATAACATCATGCAATGAACACTGGCCTGCAATTAGAAGTCAGAACTCCTTCTCTAATGCTGCCACTTTTATCTCCTGGGTGGTTTTTAAGTAACTACTTAAACTTTGTAAGCCTTAATTCCCTGACTAACTAAAATGGAGAATTATCTTATTTTTAAGATATTACCTTCCCTCTTCCAATTTTATATTCTTATGAATCCTAGTGAATAGGTTTGGGGCAATTCAGGGAAAGAATGTCCTTAGGCTGCACTGAAGGGCAAAAATAATATAGCTTTTCATCTGAAAAATGTTGATATCTACTTGGACTCAAAAAATCTAAGAAAACTCATTCAAAAGTGTAGTACATTGCTGAGGCAGAGTTTCTAAATACCTTGTGAATTCCAACCTACAGATCAGGCAAATGAAATAGTGAAACAATCCATCCAGTTTACCAGGTAAGAAGATACCACATCTTCAAACAATGAAGCTATTCAGGTTTACATGCTACTTTACAGTGTCCCTTATTAACATTCAGCTTTTAAAACCAGTATTCTAATAAAGTGACATTGTATTACATGTTTTTTTATGGCAGTAGTAACTTAGCACTTATTTAATCCAGTCATCTGCAATATATATAAACTTATCCTGGAAGAAGGAAAACAAAATATAAATGCAAAGAAGAAAGAACATTGGCATTAGTATCCATTTTGTGAAAAGAAGGAAACATAAACACACATGCATCAAACTACACAGTCTCAAAATAGTATCCCTTATGATTAAGGTTCTATGCTGTTCACCTCCTGAATGAATGAAACACCAACAATTTATTCATCTAATTGTTTTTGTCTAGTCACTGCCAATTGCTGAAGCATTTGGCCACTTCGGTATGTAACTACCAGGTTTTGTTTTTCATCCACATGTTCTGGCAGGAATGACTTTCACCCTTGTAGGGACACAAGGCTCACCTGTCTCACAGCATCGTGTCTTTCTGGGATGTGTAGGAATGGCAGGTACCTGTAAAGTGTAATCAGTGCTCTTCAGAGGATCTACATTCTATGCTGATCTAAATAAGTTATATATTACAGTAAAGTGCTACAATGACACTAGTCTCAAACAGTAGTAAGACACATTTTTCTCTGAAAAGTTCAGCAGCTGTGTGAGTCACATGACAATGAGGATGCTTGTCAGTCTTCATACAACCAGGAACTGGCATGACCTTGAACAATTTTTCTCCTCCTGTGACTTTTACAATTTTACTTTTTTAGGAGCAATTATTTTAAAAAATCCAGTTTTCCATAAAGTTTTCTTGTATCTTTTTTAGAAGTTACACCTGAAATTCTCATGAGCATTTAGTTTGCTGATATCCAATTTTATTTCTTCAGGTTTCTCACGGCGGTAGGTTACTGTTCTTGTGCAAACACTTTGCAGAAGCAACTTATCCTTGATGGAGAAGAAATATTGTTATCAATTAAAGACCTAACTATTGCAACTAGACAATAAAATACTGATAATTATATTTTAAAAATTCACTGACCTTTTTTGAGGCAGACACTCTGTAATCTGATGAGGACTTAATTTTATTACTATTCCATTGTAGTATCGCCTGCCTAATGATAAGGACTTTAAGCAGCCCAATCAAGAATGTAACTATGAATATGATGAAAAATATTCTTAAGTAGCTTGGGCTAGATAAACATTCTGTAATAAAGCAAACAAGTTAACATTAAACAAAGCCGGTCAATCAAAGAATTCTAGCAAGTAAACAGTGTTCACATCTTATAATTAATAGAACCAGAGACTTGTACAAATTTGCATTTTCAAAACAAGGGACTGACATTACTGTTGACTCAGAAAAGTAAAGTAATTTTTATTGCACATTTATTATTAAAATATTTTCAAAAGAGAACTTCCCTTTGGGAACAGACACAATGAAAATATTTAATAACATCATTTCTTTCCAGCCTGATTCTATAATTGTCTTAGCTGGAATATGTCCAAGTCCCTTACCCAGATATAATTATATCCATGACAGAGAGAGGGGCAGCTTTTGTGGTGTGTACTTTTGAACACCAAGTGGAAAATCAGATTTTAAGAACTGCTCAACACCTCTGGGCATCAGCATGTGTTCCTCTTGTTATGCTTTCTCTTCATTTGTTGCACACCAGTAATGGAAAATAAAGTAAACATTTGCAGAAGCTGAAATCAGTACTACTCTAATAGATGAATAAATATTGCCTCTGAAATTGCAGTGTAAGGTTTCATTATTATTATGCATGGCTTCAGCAGGAAATAGGAGTGTCCAATTTGGGATAATACACAAATCTTTTGCTTCAATTTTACTTCATTTACTTTTTACTTCTCTGTAAACTAAATCCGTTTGCCTTTAAAAATTCATTATGTGCTTTTCCAAAGACAAATCATTAATTATTCTCTGGGGAAAGAAATGCCCTGTTAAGATGAGGGCCATGCTGGATCTCTCTTTTAGCACCAGGCCTTTGGCAAACTCTCATTGGAAAACCTGCAGCCTCTGTTGTTGCCAGAGGCATCCCCCTTATCATAGAGGAATATGGTTGCATAACAGCAAGTATTCCACAGAACTCAACAGCTGCCCCAGATTCATAAAATTACTTCCGGGCTAGAAAAGACATTGTGTTCCTCTGCCCATTTTACAGACTTTGGGGACCTTATGTTAATTTTAGAGTCTCCCTGGAGAAGGCCACTAAGAAGAAGACCTGTCAATGCATTATGCAATCGTGGGTGATTTGGACTCAATTTTTAGCAGTGACCAAGTATGCTCGCAAATAAGACCAGAACTCTGTATGACAAGGGCCTCTCTGAATGAGAAAACTTAATGAAGCCCCAATTCTTTTGGTCAGTAATAAGGGGTCTTGAACAAAAGGTCAGAGGCAGACCCCAGGGCTACTCATCAAGTGGAAATACCAGATTCCAAAGCAAGTCTTCCATTGTCACAGACCTCAGGGAGACAGAATCCAAAATGCTGTGTTGGAAGGTGTCACCTTTGAGTCTTCCACAGGAGAATGATCCCCAAATCTTTCTCCCCCAACAGATTGCCATTTCCCTTAGATGATCTGGCTACTCAAACCAGCTAAGGCAGGTCCTCAGAGGGAACACGTGGCTTGATTCCACTTACTGGCTTCTTGCCTGGTGGGCACTTAGCCAGAGAGACTGAAAGAAGACCCTTGAAGTGTGATTGAGAGGATAGATAATAGAGGTGCCTAACCAATGCCCTTTCCCTGTCCTTGCACAATAGAGGTTAAGGGGAGGGGAAACCCTGTAGCTCCTCATCAAGTTCAGAAGTATTCCTAATAAGTTAGCAGTTGTAGGGCAATTGTAAGGCTCAACTCTGCCTGTATTTTGAAAGGTTGCTAGGGATGGTCAAACATCTACCCCCAGCCTATGCTTTTCTTAATTGAGATTGGGTCAGAGCTTTTCCTAGGAGCTTTAAGGGGATACTATTTGTAACCACCCTTCAGTCACAGTAGTGTTTACTTAACATAATAAATGACATGTTGATAGGAAGGGCCCTATTTATTAGAAAGGCACTTAGCTTTTGGGAGTGATTGCTGTAGCCCCAGCTGGCAGCACATGGGACTCTGTTTGGAGCCAAATTCATCATGAGCTAAGATCAGTGCAGATGTGAAACCAAAAGGAAACAAAGCTCCGGAGAATGTTTATTCTTCTCGGCAGTCTCTCTAAGGGCTGGGATTTTTTCTTACAGGTTGGAGGAGAAACTTGAAATAATAGAAGCAATGGAAATGTTTCCTATAAAGTAACCTAATTTTTAGCTCTTATGGCGTTAGGAATTCATTTCTAACTCCTTTGAACACCTGTGAAAAAATGGGGTTCCAGCTTTTTGAGTTCTAATGAACTTTCATTTAAAAACAGACTTTGCTCATAACTCTCACATGGTTTTTCCATTTACAAATCATCTTTTGCTTTAGATACTTGTTGCACGTTCATTGGCTCATTAAGGTCACAACAACCCTTTGAGGTGGATACTATTTATATCTCTATTTAACAGATGAGGAAACTGAGGCTCAGGAAATTTTTCAGGAGGACTGCTATTTCTTAACAAGTAATGCTTAGGGCTTAAGCCAAGGACTTCAGACTAAAAGTTCCATATTGTTTTCATTGTGTTACATTTATCATCATTCCCCCCACTAAACTGCATGCTATCAGAATGAGAAGTACAAGGAATGACCCTTTGGATGTTACATAGATTACAAAAGCAGTTCATTGCTCCTTGAGATTTTGTAGCTTCACCTGAAACACGAGAGTGTGAATTAAAGGAAATAGGAGTGTCCAATTTGGGATAAAACACAAATCTCTTGCTTTAATTTTACTTCATTTACTTTTTACTTCTCTGTTAACCAAATCTCTTTGCCTTTAAAAATTCATTATGTGCTTTTCCAAAGACAAATAATTAATTATTCTCTGGGGAAAGAAATGCCCTGTTAAGATGAGGGCCATGCTGGATCTCTCTTTTAGCAGTTCTGAACTGGAAGCAACTTTGGGTTATGAAGGAAAATTATGGCTCCACAATCTTTATCTCTCAGTGAAGGGATCCCCTGTTGGGAACCTGTATTTTTTGGCTCATGGAGATCTTTCTAGTCAATTTATTTGGATGTCCTTCCATGGAGGTACACGGCATGGAAATAGAGCGGTGAAGCAGAGGTGTAAAACATTAACTACTCAGGAACATCATCTCTGGGAGATTTCAAAAAGCAAATCACAAACTCATTACATTTTGTCCATAAATGTGTGCAGACTTATTTACTGTATTTCCATGTTGACTCAATAAAATTGTATTAAAAATAAAGAAGTGTTTCATATTGAAACCAAAATTGAAGTTCTTAGTCTTTTCCTTAGCATGGTAAATTATGAGAACTTTGGGGGAATGTGGTCCTCCACAGATACACTATAATGCTTTGATTATGAATCTTCCATTTACCTGATGTTTGATGCCCATAATGCTGGTCCATGAGAGCACATGAGGTTTTGCACTGATCAAGTATAGCTTGAGACAGATTGTGAGGGTGAAGGCATTGCATACAATTCCTGTGAGAGGAACTTAAAACATTAGTTCTTTTAAAAGCAGATAAACTATAATATTTTCTAGGAAAAATAAAATAACAACTTAACAACAAATAGATACTGCAAATTTAGATTAGTTCCATTTGAAATAACTCTATCATTATGTTGAAGTATTGCATTTCCAAATAATTTAAATAAGTGATTATGCATAATAGAATTACAGATTTGAGAGAGAAATAATTTTAAAAATCTGAATTATGCAAACTGGAAAGTACACTGATGTTTAGATTGGTGGTCTGTGAGCAGGTCTCAGACTGTCATTGGAAAATCAATTACTAACACAAAACAATTATGTTGCTTTCATTTAGCATGTTACCTTTTGTTTATTTATCACTTATTTCTAGAGTAAGTCATAGCCACCATCATTCTTTATCATGAAAATATTAAAAGTAAAGCACAATGATAACTTAGTCAACATTTTTTTCTACAATCATCATGCACCAAATACAAAGGTGTGCTTTTATTCTGCTTTTCACATTTAATTTAATTCTTTCACAGAACTTTAACATTATTATGTTTATCCATCAGCATCCTTACTTTCAAACTCAGGAAACTGAGACATAGAAGATTTTTAACAACTTGTCTTACACAATTAATTAGTCATCATCTTTGTAGCAAATAGCCTCTATTTTCCAAAACTTATTAAAAAAAAAAAAAAACTAAGGTAGTGAGTGTCTGGATTTATTGTGATGCTCTACAGCTAGTTATTGGGCTGAGATTGGAATTCAAGTCCCCTAATTTTTAAAATGTCTCCATTCACTTCTTTTTTTAGCATGAAGGTAACAATTTGTCTGGCAACTCTGAGATCAAGAAAGGCAGAACCAACAAAAACAGCAGCTGCAGGGCTGCTTTACGACTGCGGAAGTCAGAGAGCTCATACCAGTTTTCACTGCAGGCTGTGTGACAAGTGGGACAGTGCTCACAGAAGCGGCCGATGCTCCGGGGATCTGTGCACTCACACCTGCCACACACACACGTGCCTCTGCCGCTGCACACCTGGCCTTTTGAATTGACACAGTGCTGGGATGATGCTGAGGGGCACTGGCATCGATCCCCTTCCCATCCGCTGAAGCACTGGCATCTGCCTGCTTCACACTCTCCATGCCCTGCAACCAAGACACACCATGACCCACATTAGGGACGCCACTGACTTGTGAAGAGTTTCCACGTGTGGATTCACTTCCCACCTCCACAGAAATGAACAGGTAGTCAAGTGAATGGAAACAGCATCATTTTCTATTCATCTGACCTAAAGAGTGCCAGAATTTAGGAAAGATGTCCTATTGTAGATAATCTCTCGTACTAATATACTGTGCTAACAAATGTGAAGGAAGTTCCTCCTGTGGTGGCTGCCCGACTCTCTAAGTGTCATACGTTCAGTTTTAAATTAAGACACAGAAATATAAAGAAGTTACAAAAGCCAAAGTAATGTCATGTGACATGAGATCAGAAGATAAGAGTATTTGATTAATGACTTCCATAATCTATTCTCATAGTTGCACTATTGCTAAGGGCTGGGAATGACTTGGAAGGACTAGGAGGCAAACCCTCATAGTGCTTCAGTGTGGTGAAGGCTATGTTTAAAGATAAAATTTTCTGAGGAGTTGAAATAATTCTCTCATATCCTCAGAATAGCATTTAGTAGATTATCAGTGCTGTTCTCATCTCTGCTGCGAGCTATGATTAGGTGGCAAATGGCAAGAAGAAAGGAAGACGGTGTGTGTGAGGGGTGGGGAGTGTGCACGTGCCTTTATGCACACAAGCTGAGGAAACATTGGTTATACATAATTAAATGAATTTTTGATTGCTGAAAGTGTCCAAAATTTAATCTGACAATGCAAATTAGAAATCTTCAAGAAGGGGGTACATTTTACAGGATTGTGCAGTATTTCTCAAGCTTTTTTAGCTACAAGTCAATTAATCTTCCCTTCCTCCTTCCTTCCCTCCCTTCTGTTCCTTGCCTTCTTTTCCTCATTTCCTTTCTCTCTTTTATTGCTGAGCACCTTACAAGTTAACTGTCCCACAAGGTCCACTGCTGGATCAGCTCAGCTTGTTAAGTGTAAAACTAATGAGGTCCAGGCCAAACAGATGTCCTCCAGACCCTGCTTCCCCGTACAGCCTGCATATGGAGTCCTGGCCAGCTGACCTGGGAACATGTGCTTTTATTCCTCGGGGAGACTAGATGATGCATGTCAGCCCTACAGTTTTCACTTACATACAAACCATTCAAAGCAGATTCTCAAGTGCTTGTGGGTCAGTAGTATCATAGTCACATGGAAGGGTCAGTACATGATTCTTGGATATTTTGCAGCAGATAATGGGATTCTCAATGTATTTGAAATGTCTTTGAGGAACTGACAGCTGTAGAGAAAGTCTTTCTGTTTCCTGTAAAATAACATTTCCTTTCCCTATAAAATATAGTAGACAATGGCTGATTCATTCTAAAGTTATCTATAATCCATCTTCTCTGATTCCAGCTACAGTTGAATAAATGTTTGAAATACAAAACATTCCGTGTATATAATAGAATAAAAAGATAATTTGCCATCACGCATTTAGGTAACATATTTTGAATTTTTAGCTTTTGTAACAATATAAAATTTATTTTTATAGGCTGTTACTTTCCATATTCTTACAGTAATGAAATATTTTCATTCATCAACAACTTAACAAATATTTATCTACTACAATGCAAATGCTAAAAAGGCATTTTCACAGTAAGTGAAATTATTATATGAACTCAGATGGCAGAGAGTTTAATATATTTTAAAATAATATTTTAATATTCAAGTGTTGCACAGTTATTGGACTCTAACCTGTAGGTGGCAGTAAGCTGAATTAGACACAAAATAACATTGATACTTTTATTTTAATTCATTTCATTTTAAAATGTGGTCTGTGTGTGGCCACAAAGACTAATCTTCTAGATTACTTAATAATCCAGTATTTTCTTGAAGAATGCTGTCCTCTGGCAATTCTGTTGCTGGTGGTGGTCCAAAAATAAACTGCTGAGGTTTAAATTACCACAAACTTACAATACCATCTATAATGATGCTTTAAGAATTTTCCAATGAATGAAAAGTATATTTTTATAGCTCACTCCCCCCTCATCCTGACAGAAATAAAATCCTCTGAGCAATCTGGAGTGAGTAACCTTTTGCTAGAATGAATCAGACCCTTGTGGAAGAATACCCTCATTCTTTTGGAAAACGTGTCAGCCATCATCAGTAATTTCCCCTTCTGGGATGTTCTTTCCAAGATCAAAGAATATTTGAGAATTACAATTAATTTTAGGTTTTTATTTAGAAGTATATCCTGTATACTTTAAACATAAATATTCAAACCCCTGCTGTGACTGTTGTGGTGACCTAATTTTGCAGACTATGAAACTGTGAGTATTAAATTCAGATTCAGTGATGGCAATTTGTAACATATTTTTAAAGATACATGAGACTATATACTACCAGGATAGTGGTTAGTAAAAATTACCTGTATGTATTTATACTCACCAGCACACAGATTTCCATGGTGATATGGACAAGAAAAATCATCCTTTTCACAGTATTTTCCATACACTTTTCCAAGCTTAATTTTGTGACATACACATTTCCCACAAATACAGACTCCTCGACCACTGCAAACAGGTTGGTCCTTGTGTAACCTGCAACTCTCGGATGGAAATGAATCTTCATCAAAATGGCATTTACTCTCGTCACATTGCAAACACTTGGAGTCCAGGAAAGTTTCATCCTCACACTTTCCTTTAGGTCCTCTGTGGTCCTCACACTGACAACTGCAGCGCCTGTGTATGTGAATTTTAGTGGTTTCATTGAAACCAATAGGTTTGATTTTTGCATAGTTTTTTCCTCCTGTGACATCACATTTTTTCATTGTAACTGTTACATTGAAAAGAACCTAAATTTAGGAAGAAAAAGGAAATATAATTACATCCTTTGATATTTTTATTGCCAATATTATATGTGTCAGTATATTTCAATCAATAATATAATAGCATCTTAGAGTAATTGTTTATAAAATACCCAGGCAAGTTTTTTCACATGTAGATGCAAAATCCCTTTTAATGTCTTTTATTTTCTGATTAATAAACTAAAGAATTAGAGAAACCAATGATTGCTAATTGCCTATAATACACCATTAAACAGACTTGATCCTGTTTATATGAAGTGCCTACTCCACCTTCCTATTTTCATGTTGGACTAAAATCATTACAATTTAAAAATAATCTGTGTTTTTGGTTGGAAATTATGTTATATGTCATGATACAAAAAGAACTAAATTTAGGCTTCAACATGTATTAGGAGTTTGACTCAGCCTTATTATAAGTTGGTGTTGGTGCTGTACTCGAAATGTTTTTGTCTTAAGAATGTTAAGGATTAACAGATGTGTAGGATAATGTGGTCATTGCCATTATTAATCGTAGAGCAAAACTTGGGGTTTATATAATTAAGAGGTCAGATGACTATTCCTTAGAGTCACGTTGTTTATACAACTTGGTTGAAAGTCAAGGGGAAAAAGAAATGTAGGAAAAAAGAAAGAAAGAAAGAAAGAAAAAACCCTAAGAAGAAAACCATTGCTACAAACTTGAGATTTTTGAAAGAATTACTTCATTCTTCAGTAAGTAACTTAATGTTATCTTATGATAGAAAAAAATTTCTTTATATTTAATGAAAATCAAGTGTGTATTTTGTAAACTGCTGTATGATGGCTTTTGAACAAAATCCAAGGACTGATTATAGAGGAAACTACAGAATTAGAAACTTGCAGTAATTAATTTAAAATGTACAGCTTGTAGGAACAATTATACTACCCACAGATTCTAAAATTCTCAAGAGGGAAAATATATTCTAACTACAGAAAAGTCTCCTTTTATTGAGAATGTTCTACCTCTTTCCATCACTTTTTCTCTCTAGGACCTGACATGTAAGCAATTAATAAAATTATAGAGGAGGCTAGGGATGTGGCTCACGGGTAAAGCACTTGCCTGGCCTAAGTGAGGCCCTGAGTTCAATCCCCAGCACCACAAAAAATCACTACTACTACCACTACTAATAATAATAATTAAAAAAAAAACAAATACAATTATAGAACCTTGGAGTTAGCAGGGAGATGAAAAGTCTTCTAGTCCAAGCCATCTGTTTAAAAATGAGATAAGTCATGCCCCAAGAGGAAAACGACTCACTGGAGATATCTTTACCCCACAAGGATCTCCGTGTGTGCTTCTCTGCTGTGCCTCTCTACTGTGCCAATTCTTGGAGAATCCCTACTCCTCTGGTCCTGTTTCCTGATGCTACTATGATTTAGGCCTCTTTGTTTTCATCTCATTTCAACTCCTCCTTTTTTATTGTTCTCAATTTCCTACCTGATTATGAATGGACTGAGGCAAACACAAAGTGAAAGATTTTGAAATTGTTAGACTTTATCAATTGTGTCATTCTTCCCTATAGCTTATTACTTTCAATATCACATTTACCCTTGAGAATAAGCAGATTTGAATCCAAAAGGAGATGTGATTTCCTCTTCTATACCAATTGGGTCACCTACGTTGGAAGTTACTGTTATTAAACAAGTGTTCAACATAATACATATTTATTTATTTTAACTTGAGGGTTCAAGAGAATAGTTAATTGAGTTAAAACAAGAAGGTAACTTTGAGAAGAGACAATGAAAGTTACTTTGAAGTATAAATAAAATGCCTGGAGTCAGCAGTTAAGTACAATTATTCAGAATGGTTTGGTTTTTCTGTGAGGAAAGCATGCCAAACAAGTTTAGCTTATTTTAAATAAGAAAAACGCACACCCACATACTTCATCATTGCTTGTCACATTTCCACATCCATCGGTGCCTGGCTTTCTGGCCCCATCTGGACAAATGGCTGTGATGTTGAAATAGACACCTTGTACCTGGTTTTCCACCTGCACTTTCACTTCTGAAATGAGTTTCTGTGGAGACATCATCTTTTAATTAAATGCTGTAATGGTTTCAAATATAAGCAATGAAGCAGAGTCAAGCTTATCCAATTACTCTAGGTTTAATTTTTTACTAAGTCAAAGAGTCTGTCTTTGTAAAAGGATGAATAAATACAGTGTTTCCACATAATGACCCAATTACGTTTGAAATATGTAAGAAATACTGAAAGATTAGATTATCTGCGTTTAAATGGTTCTATTTTCCCCATTGTGCATTTCGATTACTTCAAAACTATTTCTCACTCAACCTGTTATGAAAATTATCTTTCAAAATTCAGTGCTACTTACATATTATGATACAGTTTAAGTAAAACATTGAGACCATATATCACAAAGGGTGAATTTCCATAGCTAAAAACATGAAACATGCTTCTGACAGATAAAAGCTGTTAAAAAAAACCATTTTAATTTCAAACACTTTATACTATCATGAAAGCTAAAATGCCTTATTGATACAGAGTTGAAAGGTACAGTTTGGGAAGGAATGACCTGACAGACATGTTCCTCTAAGAATGGCTTATAAATTGTGTTAAGACCTGAGGGCTTGCTTTTGTTAGTCAAATTTGTACCAAGCCTTCATTCCAAACTAGGGCTTCTAAACTAGGCAGAAAAAAATTCATTGATTTACACTCATTTATATGCTCATTCAGTATATGATTTAGTGGCTATCACGTATTAGATATATAGTAATTTCTTCTATCTCAATCTCTTAAGTTCCAAAGGATCTAGCTACTTTAATTATGTCTTTCAGATCTGTGTGCATTTTATCCCATAAAATTAAGAGTCAACTAAATGCAAAAACCCATAGCTTATACTTGTAAACAGAGGAAGAAAAGTGGCAGTGTAGGAAGAAAAAAAAATACTTTCAGAGGATTCTAATCCTTTACGTGAATAATTTTTCTTTTCCAATGGTATAATCAATAAAGGTACATGGGCTTACTGATTAATAATTGAGCATGGAATTCTGATAGCATATCTTTAGAACAAAATACTTTCCTCAAATTCATGAGTATTATTTGGATTAAAAAAGACCATCTCAGCACCCCTCCTCCCCATTTTGAGGCAGGGTCTTACTATGTTGCACAGACTGGCCTGCAACTTGCAATCCTCCTGAGCAGCTAGAATTACAGGCCTGTACCACCATGTTAGAGAAGTCACACACTGCAACTGTTAATTGAATAATTTTGGCAAACCAAAAGGAACTTTCAAGGATATGCAAACGATGGATATGCAATAATATGTCAGATCAGAAGAAAATACTTAATTCAAGGAGTGTGCTCAGATTACCCTTCAGAAATTCTGTTTTAAGACTTTAAGCCAGTTAGGCCCATGTTTTTCAAGCAATATGTAAAGATAGATATCTAAAATATTTCCCAGTTTTAGGATGTAGGAATTAATCTCCTGACACAATCTGAAGCTTCCCCTTTAATATCTAATCAGTAATGAGACAG
Organism: Marmota monax; assembly: GCF_021218885.2. Classification (NCBI taxonomy): domain Eukaryota; kingdom Metazoa; phylum Chordata; class Mammalia; order Rodentia; family Sciuridae; genus Marmota; species Marmota monax. The sequence goes on along the minus strand of NW_026693933.1, from coordinate 6,497,049 downwards.
ATTATTTTTTCTGTTTTAAGATTCCTCAATGAATTGGGAGTTGTTTCTGCTGGATGGTGAAGACAAGATAAAATTTCAGATGAATTTTGAAAATATAGACACATAAAAAATGACAGAATCTCAACCTAAGGTAGTTAGCCAGAGTTGAGTTTGTTTTGCTTTTTAATTGATGTCACTGTAAGATCAGTCAGAACCACAGTGGGATCAGACATCCCATATCTGTTCTAGACAAATAAAGAAATTAAAGCAGATACTTTGGTCTCCTTTCCTTGGATACTGTATGACACATAGGTGAAAAGTTGTCAGTTTATGCTCCTTGCTTGGGGTAATAAATGGTCTCATACTATAGCAGTTCAGTCCTAACAGTATAAATTCCTTTCTTATTTGGATTCTTCTCAGAAACACACTTTTGATGAGAAAAAAATTATATGCACATTTGATTTTTCTTGATAAAAATCCCTAGTCATAACACTCTTTTGTGAGAGATGTCATTTAAGATGTTCTTCCTTATTTCATTCTACACAGTTTCAGACACAAAATAAAAGTTCCCGGCAAAAATAATCTAGCAAGGTTTATTTTCCTTTTAAAGAATAACTTTCAATAATTCTTCATTGTTTATCCCATGTCTACTTTCTGCCTTTCCCTATTGTACTCAAGTTGAAGGCAGGTGCTCCTTGAAGATGATTAGAGAAATCTGAGTTTTTTTCCTCCACGTTTTGGCTGTTCTTTACACTATTCAACTCTTACATGTTTGGGAAGGGAATCAGAGAATTTGGGAAAATGAGACTTTATAACTGGCCCATAAATTCAAGGTCTAATCCAGCAAGCTTGATACTACATAAAAACGACAAAAGAAAAATAGGTGATATTACAAAGCAGGAAACACCTGGAGCATGACGTTGAACACCTGGATTCTGATCCTGATTCCTCTGATTAGCTGTGTGACCTTTGGTTAATTTGCTTCACTTCTCTGTTTCCACAAATATACAATGAGAGTAGTAACACCTGCCTAGGTGAGGATTAAACGAAGTCATGTGTGAAAAGTGTCTGGTTCTTAGTGGTATTACAACATTACAGCACATATGACATGAAGCCATGACCCAGTTTGAGAGAACAGATGTTTCTGTAAATTCTTTGCATTCAGTTGCCCACTCTTCACAGGATTGATAAGAGCATACAACCATAAATAACAGACCATACTTGTCAAGGTGATTCTTTTACTCAAACTGTTTTGATGAATGTGCTCAAATAATTGACTGAACAATCAAATGATTGCTCATAGAGAACAAAATCATCTTAGTAATCTCTATGTCCCAGATAATTCATTTCCCCTGGCAGGTTGTTTCTTTAAATAACAGTGTGGATTTCATAATTCATGAAAAAGGGAAATTATGCAATTTCTTGGTAACAAAATGCTTTCTGTAGCCATGAGTAGGTAACTCATTGAGCACTGAATTTGGAAGGAAACTGAGAAAGTCTCAGGCCCAGTGTTGGATGGCTGTCAACGAGACCACATAGTCTCCCAAGGGACCATGGTAGTTTGTGCTAATACAGGGCCTAAATGCCAGATTCCCTGTTCCTAATTTTATGTTCTTTCTACCACTCCTCTCAAGATGATACAGCACTAGTTGGTATGTTGTCACAGAAATGTTTATTTGGAAAGTTAAAGTTTATTTGGCAAAAATCGTATATGATATATGCATACCTTGTAGGCGTCTACTACCAAATTGTTGAGGTTAGCAGCCTTTGATTCTATCTCACCAGCAATGGTGCCAGGCAAAAGGGGTAGAAGGTCCTAGAAAACACATCAGTTGAATTTACATAATGGCAAACTCTGCAGTGGTTCAGTGATCAACAAATATTTAATATTTTTCCATTACTAATGGAAGATGAGATATTATATGAAGGAAAAATATAAAACATGAAAAATATAAGCAACCTGGTAGGACTGCAAGCCCTTATACCCATGAAAAGGTAGTGTGTGTGTGTGTGTGTGTGTGTGGGCACACATGCAAATAAATATGCATGAGCATGGGTGTGTACATCCTGAATTACATGATGACCTAAAAATATCATCAGAATTATATCAGAATTTCCAAAGCATCTTCCATGGAACACAGCCCTAAGAGACTTAGATGAAAAATGTTCTAAGGGCAAAAAAGATTGGGAAGTTCTGCATATCTTTATTCTATCCAGAGATCCAAATTGCACATTTTCAAACTAAAACGTTGAGCAGTCCTGTAATTTGTAAATAATTTGACTCAGTTTAATGCAGCATTCCCCAATGCTTCTTTAAATGCCAAACCTCTTTTCTTAATATATATATATATATATATATATATATATATATATATATATATATATATATTTTATAGAACTGCTGAACCATGGGACATGTTGTATCAGACAGTAGGAAAATCAGAGTTACAGGTGGAGCTTCAAAGAAGAGGAGTTTGTGATGGGTAATGCTTACTAATTTTGGAGGAGATGCTATTACCAGGGAGAATGTGAGAATGAGCAAAGGCTTACAGGGCTACAAGAGGAAGAAAAGCAGTTGGACTAGAATAAAGGTGCATATTTATAAAAGTTCAGATTATGAAAGTCTTAAAATCCACTTATTCACTCATTTTTTCAGTTCAAAAGCATCATTAACTTTCTTCTATATACTATCCATATTTAAACACCAACAATTTGTTATCTCAAGTCATAGGGAAAAATGTATCACAGATTTTAAAAATTCATTTATTAACAGATGCTTTTATTGAGCATCTATTATATACTACTTCGGAAATGCTAACTTACTAGACCACATAGTTTCTGTCCTTAAGGATCTCACAGGTCTGTAAATGATAATTCCACAAAATATAAGCCACATGAAGCATTTGTGCACAGAAGCTATTAAGCAGGATGCCTGGCAAGGACTGCAGAGACGGGGAAAGTTATCGGGGGCTGTTTCCTTAAGGAGATGACTTATAAGCTCTTCGTAGAGGATGGCGACGGGGAGTGAACCCAGTCATGAGAGAGAATGACTTCCACATATGGGGGTGCAGTGGGGGCAGCAAGAACAAAAGCACAAAGAAAGAAGCAGGTTGGTGAGTGTGTGTGAGGGGGAAGATCAGGCACACTGCTGGAGGGCAAGGTAGGGAAAAGAGGCCCCAGTGAGAGGTAGATAGAACCAGGTGCCAAATTAGAAACTCGGTCCTCTAAATCATAGGGAGCCCCTAGGATATCTTGCTCTAGAAAGTACTGTGGACATACTTGTGATTTCAATGCATCATCTAGTAGCACCACGTGGAGAATGAATTTGGGTGATGAGTTTCAATGCTGTTAGGGTGATAGAAAAATGAAAAAAAATGAAAGATGGGTGATAGAAAAAGATCCATGAGCAGCTAACGTAGGTGCCTACAAGGGCGTGTGTGGGACTCAGCAGGGCTCATATGCGGCTTTTGGAGCCTGATGATGTTTACTTTGCTCACAATTCAGTTAATAATAAACCTGGTTTATAGTTTATCAGTCAGTGGCAAATTTATAAAGAACGAGGGAGAATGTGGGAGGACCAATAACTCTCTGAACAATAGAGAAAGAGGAAGCAAAAGCTATCCAAAGCTACATGGTATTCCAAAGTCAACTATTCAGCTTACAGGTTAAGATCACAAGATTTGAGTTGTTAGAAAACTCTGGGCAAGTATTTATCCTCTCAAAATGTTTCCCCATCTTAAAATGAGCAGACTAATAAAACTGCCCTCAATCAGTGAGATGGTAAGATCTCAGATGCATTAGTGTTTCTGAACTCAGTACCTGGCAATAGTTAAGTACTCAGTAAGCAGATGCTGTTCCTCTTGTTATTAAAATGGTTAAAGCCATTTTATTTGGGGCAGAGCCCTACTTCTGTGGATGTTAATTTGTTATCACCTTAAAACGCGGCTTCATGGTATATGGAAATCAGGGAGGGATTAAAGTTTGACTAAATATTTCTAAAGGAATAAATGATATGGTTAAAGTGGCACTTTCAGATGACAAATGTGGCTGTTAGGTGTTAGGTAAATCAGAGAATGTAACACTAGTTTGTGGACAATGAAAATGATTTTAAGTATCCGTTGAAACCAAAAGATAATGTAGTTTCTCTAAAGTTTTAAAAAGTAAGTAAGGGTGCTTGTAGCTAGCCAGTGAGAGGAGTTTGCAGTTGGAAAGTAGAAGGAAGAAATAAAGATAGTAAAGAGACGAAGATCTGGTGGATAGTGATGCATGTTGGAAACAAGGACACCTCAGCGTTATAGAAATGAAGAAAAGAGATTCTAGAAGACAGACCCTAAAAAAACCAAAAGACAATTATAGTAAGGCACAGAAGAGGAATTCTATGTTGAGCAATTGCCCCGAAGGATTCAGGACACCACTGAAACCACACCTGCATAGGGGATTTGGCTGGCTCAGTCACTTCTCAGGCTCTTCCTGGTCCTTTAGTAGAAAATATACACCAAAGCTAGATGTGCTGGTGCTATGGAAAATCAAGCAGATAATTCTTTAACTTTAGCCTATGGTAAGAATATGTCCATGGCTAGATTATAAGCAGGAATCTGGACATGAAAGGTATAGATATGAAGTGTGAAGTTCTTTCACCTGATAAGAATCTTTCCTGTTATTGTCACATCCATCATGTCCTTCAGTGTTAGGCTATGCCTATGTATATTGGGTATAATTCTCAAACAGCATTTCATGCATGACTTGTTTCTATGTGTTACAAACCTAGGTCGAATTTGTACTTAAAAGCTAATTTAAGATACAATAAAATGTACTTTAGTTAATACATTATTAAATTCAGGTTATACAATTCCAAATTCTTATCTCTGGTTCCAAGAAGTGCCCTAATTTCAACTACTAATGTAAACATTCTAATTCGTATGTTTAGGAATTGACATACCTTGTACCAATGAAATTGTTTTCCTTGAACTGCAAAAATGACATTAATGTTGTTGTCTATTAGTTTTTCCGAAAGTTGGCCCAGAGAGGGATGTTCCTGAAATGGATAATGAAATAAAGAAAGGAATGAAAATTTGTAGCTCAGCCCCACACACATCCAAACAGCTACTATGAAGAAAGCCTTGTGACTTACGCAACAGCATACTTACTAGGGAAGGGTTATGGTTTTACTAGAGATATTTAAATTTTTTTCATATATAGTATCAATTTGTGCTCTATATGTGTCATATGAATTGTGATGCATTCTGTTGTCATATATAACAAATTAAAATAAAAAAAGAATAAGCTAACATGCTAAAAAAATTAATGCGTTAGGGACAATTTATAGGAAAAAGCTCCCTAAAAACCTCATTCAGCATAGTACAAAAAATGACCAGGACCTCTTCAGATTAACACTGGACTCAAAGTGATATAATTGAAACATAATTTAATGTTCAGAAATAGAGACACATTAGTGACAACCATATTCTGAGGCAAAATTCAGCAGCATGTGTTGAAATGCAAAATGCTGTGTACATGTATATGCCTGTAAACACATGTGTGCAGGTGTACACACACACACATATTTGATTTGTAACATGATTCAGATAAATTCTCTTTAGAAGCCTAAAATTCTGTGCTCAAATCACAGGTTTGTCACTTTATGACAAAAGGTCTCACTTCCGTCCTCTGTATCATGTGACTGTTATCTGCCTTCTATGACTACTGGCAAGATTAAAAAGATAACAATAATATGTGAACTATTTAGTGTAGCTTCTTGTATCTAGTAAGTACTCAAAACTAATAGCCATTGTGACTTTTCATTTCTAACTTGACAAAGTGTAGATCAAAGATCTTTCAATTTGTTATCATACTTAATTTTTCTTGTCAGATGATATATATCATAAACCTGTTTTACTTTTGGTGAATAAAATATATGCAGAGCTGTTTGTGGCGATGAGAAAGCTAGGGTTGAGGAGGAGGAGGGGAATAAAATTTATTTTAGAAAATATGAGAAATTGACAACCATAGAAATTGCCATGCAATGTTATACAGTTAGACTTAGTAGCTTTTTTTTTCTTTTTATAAATTCTCTTCTAGGAATTAAAGTGATAATCTCAACTAACAAGTTCGTACTAGACATCTCTCCGAGAGATGGTGTCAAACTCCACTTGCAGTAGCCTTGCCTATTTGTTGGTGCTGATTGCATGAACCAAGGGTTTTGTGACTAAACCTAACCAGTATTACATAATTCAAGTTCAAATCACTCCACAGTTTTTCTCCAGGTTGCACTATCCAATATTAACTGTTTGCTTTAAAAGAAAATTTCACTAAATCAACTTGATGAATATCTCTGTGTTTTTGTAATGACACAAACTTTGTACAAAAGCTAAATTAACTACTTTTGCTTATAACCCAAGTTCTGTGACCCACATATTAATTTTATGTATATAGACCTAAGAAGTAGTGTTCAAAAAATCCTATCAGGGCTTGGGGTAGCTCAATGGTACATCATGTACATAGCATGCATGAGCCCTGGGTTCAAATCCAGGATAAATAATAACAAATATACTTTCATTTCTATATTGTCTACTGTGGTAGAGGCAACCCAAATTTTCATGAGTTGGATTTAAATGTGATACGAAACCAATTTATAAGGAGCTTAGAAAGCATACCACATGGTTTGCATAACAAAAATTCTACCCAAAGCAATTCTTAAAAATGTAATTTTAAAGCAAAAGAAAAAAAATTACTCACATATAAATTCTGCCAGCTAAATTCTCATTCCTTTTCTAACAAAATGTATAATCTTAAAATAGATTTATGATACTTTGCATAACGCTTAGTAAATTAAATAGAACAAGAAAATGCAAGGTAAGTGTTGATGTATTGGGATTTTTGTCTTGATGGTAAAAACTACTTTTCAAATATTTTTGCTTTCAGAAAAATAATTGCAACTTGTCAAGTACTTACTCCTCTTAATTTATAAAACTATTCATATTTTGAGAAAAATTTAACCCATATAATTTTAATCAGTTTATATTTAACTCACATAAAATCAACATTTAAAGAACAGTCATGAGTGTATGCAGCTTTTGGAGCCTTCTTAATCTCCTTCCTTCCATAAACAGGAAGTCACATTGACCAAAAGTACACAAAATTTAAATCGAGAATGTTCTAGTTTGGTCAGAAACTCATTAAAAAGTCGGATTTTTAAAGTTTGAAAGAACATGTTTTTTGAACCCTGAAGCTAAATCAGTTTGAAAAGAAAATTCCAAGTACCTTGAGGCAGATTTTTTTTTTATTACAAATGTATAACAGATGCTTAAATAAACCACTGCTGACAAGAGACCTCTGAATGAATAGACCTTTCCAAAGTCCCTTCCCCTTTCTTCAATGAAGCATATCCTTTAAGTATCTTATCTCCTATGTCTTTTACTTTGCTGGCAGGAGAACACACTCCCTCCTAGCCAGCTGTGCTGTTCGATGATGTCACTGCTTCTCAAGTCTCACTCTCCCTCTGTCTAACCTGATTCACATTGTTTCTCCAAACTCTGAGAATAATTAATAGCGATAACAAGCATTTCAGGGGCAAAAGGGAGAAGGCAAAGCAATATGCCAAAACAGCTACTAGATAGTGAAGGCAGTGGGAAGTCACTCATAAATGTCAGAAGGCAAGAGGGGCATGAAAGGTTCATTAGGAGCAAGGTCAGTTAAAGAGCTAACTGTGGAGATGTGGTAGAATTTTAAAAAATGTGTATACCTGGGGGATGAAAGGGAAATGTTTAAGAAACCCTTCACCTTCAACAAAATTAATAATTAAAAGTTTATAAAATAATTTCAAATTTGTACTATTGGATATAGTAATATTTTAACAACTTAGTTAAATAAAATATTTAATTATCTGGTTTATTTTTTAGAGTTCACTTTTTAGAGGAGAGAGACAAATAATATGCAAGCAATCTGATAGCAGAGATTTATTTGGAGATAAAAAGTTTGAAGCATACATTTTCAGCGCACATCCATTGCCTTAGTCTGTGTCCTCTCTGAGTGGCAGCATAGTGCTAACTGCGCAGACCAGGGTTTCTCAATAGCAGTGCTATTGACATTTGGGGCTGGATATTTTCGAGTTTGGGGGATTGTCCTCTACAGTATAGGATGTCTAGCAGCAACCCTAGAATCTACCCAGTAGAAAGTAGCACCTCCATTACCTGATTGCAACCACCAAAATGTGTCTGGATATGGAAAAGGTCCTCTGAAGGGTAAAACCTGCAACAAGTGGGGCCTTTTGAAAGATCATTGAGGTGTGTTCACAAGAGGATTGTGGGATCCTGGCCCCTTCCACTTTCTCTCTTTTGATCCCTGACCACAAGGTGAGAGGTTATGTTCCACCACTTGCTGACACCATTATGTGCCACCACCAGTCCAAAGCAATGTGAGCAACTTATCATGGACTAGAACCCCCAAAACTAGGAGCTAAAATAATCCTTTGTCTTTATAATTTGATTTTTTTCAGTATTTGTTATAGTGACAGAAAGGTGACTAATATACTATGTGACTGGGCATCTACACTTTTCTGGGATCCAGTTTCCATGTGCATAAACTGATAGAAATAGCAGTAGCTGCCTCTCACACTGATAGTGGGGATAAGTGGGTGAATGCATAAAGGCTTTCACCTGTCTTTCCATAATTACCAAGCCCAAACTAAAGTTGAGTGGGGGGTTCTATCCTTTTTTCACTCTGCTTGGCATCCACAGCTATGAAGGGGAGTGACTACAGGTGAGGGACTGATTCCTTAGTACCTCCATTTCCTCATTTATAAGACACAAGTAAAGCAGTAGCTCCAACTCACTGGGGTGCTGAGTGCTGTTACATGAAAGTTAAGGGACAGACATCACACACTGATCAATAAAAGACATGTTTTAACAAAAGACGCTAAATAAGAGACATTACTACATATGCTAGATGTGGTCCTTGGATTTGCCTTAATGGACACATCTCACTTATTAACTCCTCATAACGGATCCCTCAGGTGTTTGAATTTGTGGTACTTGCCCAAAATGGTACCAAGTGTAGCCATATACTCTACTTAATGAAGTAAGTAGACATCACAGTAGGAAGTATTTGGTTTAATGCTGTCTATTGTTTGCATTAGTTGTTATTATTATTTGTCTCCCCCTAAACAGTGAGGTAATGGAAATTTTCAGGGACACTATAAGTCCCCAATGTAGAAACTCTACTTTATCAGATCCATACTGTTAGATGGCTGAACCCACAAATAACATGAAAAAGCAAGGGAATAAATTTTCCCAAACAAATCAAGATACTCCAATAACAGAATCCACTGGACAACACAGTGGAAGAAATGTCACAGAGGGAGTTTAGAATGTACATAGTTAAATTAATCTGAGAAGTAAAGGATGGTATAAAAAATAAAATCAGAGAAAAAATCCAGGAAGTGAAAGATTACTTCAATAAAGAGGCAGAGTTTCTTGGGGGGGGGGGGGAAGCAGAAATCCTTGAAATGAAATAAACAATAAATCAAATTAAAAATTCAACGGAAAGCATCATCAACAGACTAGACCACTTGGAAAACAGAATCTCAAGCAATGAGGACAAAATACATAATCTTAAAAACAGAGTTAATCACATAGAGAAGATGTTAAGAAACCATGAACAGAAGTTGCAAGAACTATGGGATAACATGAAAAGACCAAATTTAAGATTTATAGGGGTAAATGAAGGCACAGAGATATTAACCAAAGGAATGCACAATCTTTTCAATGAAATAATATCAGAAAATTTCCCAAACCTAAAGAATAAAATGTAAAATCAAATACAACAGACTTACAGGACCCCATATGTACAAAATTACAATAGATCCATACCAAGGCACATTATAATGAAAATGCCTAACATATAGAATAAGGATATATTTTAAAGGCTTCTAGAGAAAAAATATAGACTATGTTTAGCGGGAAAACAATTTGTGTCTCAGCTAATTTCTCAACCCAGACTCTCAAAGCTAGGAGGTCCTGGAATAACCTATACCAAGCTCTGAAAGAAAATAGATGCCAACCAAGAATCCCATATTGAACAAAATTAAGTTTCAGATTTTAAGATGAAATAAAAACCTTCCATGATAAACAAAAGTTAAAAAAAAATCGCAACTAAAAAGCTTGCACTACAGAACACTCTCAACAAAAAAAAAAATATTCAATGAAGAAGAAATGAAAAAAAAAAAAGTGAAAACTAGCAAAGGGAGGAATTACACTAAAGGAATAGTTAATAAAGGAGAAACTAATTCAAATCAAAAACTAGAAATAAGCCCAAATGACCAGGAATACAAATCATATCTCAATAATAACCTTGAACATTAATGGCCTAAATTAATCAATCAAAACACACAGACTGGCAGTCTGGATTAAAAACAAGACCCACCAATATGCTCTCTCTAAGAGAGTCACCTCATAGGCAAAGGTGTCCGCAAATTGAATGTGAAAGGATGGGAAAAAACATATCACTCACATTGACAGTGTAAACAGGGGTTTCTACCCTCATATCAGATAAAGTGGACTTCAAAGCCAAGGTTAATTAGAAGGGACAAAGAAGGACATTTCATACATGCTTAAGGGAATTGTATGTCAACAAAGCATAACAATTGTAAATATTTATGCCCCCCAAAATGCAGTATCTGTGTACATCAGACAAACCCTTATTAATTTCAAGAATCAAATAGACCACAATACAATAATGCTGAGTAACTTTAACATGCCTCTGTCACCACCAGATAAATCCTCCAAACAAAAACTAAACAAAGAAACTATAGAAGTCAAAAATATAATCGATAATTTAGACTTAACAGACATATATAGAATATTTCATCCATTAATGACTGAATACACTTCCTTCTCAGCAGCACACAGATCCTTCTCTAATATAGACCATGTTATATAAGCTATCACATATGTTGCCATACATTTGTAATATTACCTTAAACTATTTTTAGCATCTGTTGGGTTATTTTGATAGCTTCCTTTCCATTAATATTAATTTTTGTGTTCTTTCTATTTTCTTGATTAGATTTTTTTATTTTTATCAAATTTTACCTGTATTATTTCTTCTCTATTTCATATATTTCTGATCCTACTCTTATTTTTTCCTTCCCATCACATAATTTGATTGAAAATAATTTGATTGTTATTCTAGCTTCATTCTGATACAAGTACTTTAAGTTATAAATGTTCATCTGAGTACTGTTTCATCCCACAGATCCTATACTTTAAGCTCGTATTATCACTTACTTCAAAGCATTTTTAATTTTCTTTTCTTGTGCTTTCTTCCTTGACCTCTGAGAGACTTATAAGTGTGTCATTTAATTTTGAAATAGTCGACTTGTGGGGATGGGGTTTTATATATCTTATGGTGATTGATTTCTTTTTTTTTTTTTTTTGTGCTAGGAATTAACTCAAGGGCACTCAACCACTGAAACGCATCCAGATCCCTATTTTGTATTTTATTTAGAGGAAGGGTCTTACTGAGTTGCTTAGCGCTTCACTATTGCTGAGGCTGGCTTAGAATTTGAGGTCCTCCTGCCTCAGCCTCCCAAACTGCTGCGATTACAGGCACATACCACCATGCCCGGCTAAGGTGATTGATTTCTAATGTAATAAGTCATGCAGGAAACACAACCTGCATGATTTCAAATTAAAAATAAAAAGTAATGGAATGCTTTTTATATTGATTGTATTGCTTACATTACATGTCGAACGGATTAAATTGCATACTTCAAATATGTGTATTTTATTGCACTTCAATTTTCCCTCAATAAAGCTATGACAAAAAATTAAAAAATAAGTAAGTAGAGTATCTTAGGAGAGAGACAAATAACATGCAAGCAATCTGATAGTAGAGATTTAGTTAGAGCTGAAAAGTTTAAAGCAAACAATTTTTTGGGTAAATATGATTTAATCAGAACATCTGAATTAATTAGAATATTTCTTTCCATAAATTTTCAAGTCAAATTTGAATTTTATTGGGCTACCTTTCCGAACTTTCATTTTATCCTATTTCAGAGGTGCACTAAAAATCGTCAGGCTCCTCTGAGCCTGTGATAAGAAATTTCTGCCTATAACCTTTGCATTCCATGAAAAAGAAATCCAGATGAATATTGTTTGCAGAGATCATTTCCTGGCTACTTTTCTGAGGACATGAAAAGCATTCAAATCAGGTTTCAAAAAATAATGGTAGAAATATTCTCATGGCATTTATGATTTCAAATAGCGAATTCAGCAAGCTGAAGTCAGACATTTCGCTAGTCTTGCTGTTGCTATTACTATTGTTACTGGGGATTAAATATGGGGGATTCTACCATCAAGCTATAGCCTCAACCCTTTTTAAAATTTTTAAGAAATTTTGAGACAGAGTCTCACTAAGTAGCTGAGGATGGCCTTGAACTTGTGATCCTCCTGCCTTATCCTCTCCAATAGCTGGGATTACAAGAAAAAATATATATATATATTTTTTATATATTATATATTAAGTGCCTGGCTCAAAACAAATGATCAGTGAATTAGCATTTTTATAGTATGTGTTCAAGACACAAAAGCCCAGAAACAGGAAAAGAGCAGAGATTTAGTTAGAGCTGAAAAGTTTAAAGCAACTTTTATTTTTATAAAATAAAAACACTTTCTGAAATTAAAGAAGCTATTCTTGGTCATGGAGCTACAAAACATTAACACATTTCTTTACTAAAAGATTACAATTATTCCCTTAAGTGGAACTCGATCTGATATCAATATTAGTTATATATATCATTGACAATGTTAAAAATGCCTCTATCAGATGAAAAAAATCCCCTGAAATAAATATAATAACTTTATAAACGTTTGTTAACTCACATAGCAAAGTTATGGATAAAATTAGTTCAATATGTTCCCAAACTCTCTTTATCAGCAATTCTAGAAAAAAATGTGTGTAATTCATGGTAAAAGTAAAGTTCCCTAAACAAGTATACTAAAAGTCCAGCACATCTTTAAAAAAATGCTGGAGAAGAGGCACAGTGTTGACTATTTGCATTGCAAGGAAACGTAAGTGTACAACAATGCCTAACATGCCTCTGCCGACCTGCCTCATCATCTAAGATGCTGATCCACTTGGCAACTAGTCTATCCCAACACACTGTAAGGAGAGGCATGAGCTCTGGAGCCAGCAGTAGGGAATTATAAGGAGGTATGTGGGAGAAAAATGAAGACTCATTGACCATAGAGTGATGGGGCACAGGAGAAGCCCTGTGGAAAATGAAACATTAGGCCTAATCTAGGGAGTACTGGTGAATACATTGTATGCACTTGTACATACCATAAGGATAAGGTAGGCTCTTGTCTATTTGAATCCCTCTATTCAGTACCAAGAGTCATATCAACATCTGAAAATCCCATTGATGAGGTTCGCTGGATGACCTCCACATTCTTGCTCCCTGGTCTCTTTTCAGTGTGACTGAAGGTCATTGTGCTATTCTTGGTTTCTACCAAGGGTGGGGTGAATGGTTTCTGGGAGGGCTCTGACAAAGGATGGGAATAACCCTGGAGGAGCTGGGTGGGGAGACAGGATGAAATTCTAGGCCCTTAGCTTCTACACTATTAACAATTTTAAATTAACATCTACCATCTCAGAAGCAATGCCGTACTTGAAACTGTCATTTTAACCAGACAAATTATAGAACTACATTATTACTCAAGCTTTATATTCTGGCATTTAATCTTGCAGAAAAAGCAGTGAAAAATATAATTTATTCAATAGTGTAATACCATTTGCCAATAACCATGTACAAATATGAAAAAGGTGTAAAGAGAAGTTACTTTAAATTATATCTTGTTATATAATTTACATCAGCCAAATCATCTGATTTATAGTTCCATGAGTCAAGAGTTTAAGAGTGGACACTAGCATTTAGAAGTGACTCCAAAGACATGGTTTCCCTATATCTTCTTCTTTTTGGTTGAGACATTGACAAAGTGGTTAAGAGTAAAGATTTTAAAATAAAATTTGAGATGGACCCCGCCCCAGATTTGCAATTACTAAGTTTTAAGCTGTCCGTCCTCAGGCAACTTTTACTTAACTTTTCTGACCCTCAATAATTCTCTTTGTAAAAGGACGATAATATGACCACCCTATAGAGTTGTTCAGATAAATTTAACACTATATGAAAAAAGTTTGCTATGGTGCTTTCAATTAATACATACTCAAAAACAGTAATTTCTGTTACTCCGGGTTGACATTGATCTTCATGAAATAGCTACGTGTACAAGACTAGAATTTTAGCCTCAATAATTTAGACATACAAAAGATGTTTTATTAATTATTTCTCCTCATAAATAAAAGAACCAGAGTGTTGGACCAAGAAGCTTGGATCCTGCTCAACACTACTGGTATTGGCTTGGAGATAAAGCCAAGAATCAAAGCAATTGATTACTTGTTTAACTAATAAAAAGTTTGAAATTTCTTCAGAATAGACAAACAGGAGAGAAAGAGGATCATTTCAAAACAAGCAGGTAACTATGCCTAGAGTCAGGATCAAGGTAGCTTTAGATATAGGGGCTGTAGAGAAGTTGCACATATTATATGTATAAATAAATACACGGCCAAGGGAAACATCAAAATGTTTTAGCTTCTTTTGGTTTAGGGATGCATCCCTAGAAAAGAAAGGAATGAGAATTCTTAGGAAGAGGATCCTTTAAAACACAGACCTGAGATAACTGAAATAAGAAGATTCCATGTTATTAACAAGCACATTCCTTTTTGGATTCCTCAATCTCACCCGTGAGTGACAAGTGGAAAGGTCATTTCTTAAACAGGTGAAAAGATGATGAAGAAGGTAAAAGAAGTTCAAAATAGTTGGTCCAATTTCCTGACATGGCAAACCCCAAACACTGTCTAAAATTCCACCAGAATTGCAATTTACTTCTTTAAGGTTATCTATGACATGAGATAAATCGAAAGTTACAACATCATTTTTTCTTTTCTCTTTCCCTCACTGCCTATCTTCTTCTTTTTCTTTTTTTTTCTTTCTTTCTTTCTTTTTTTTGCTTAAGCAATCCTCCCTGGAGAGGCATCACCATCCTTTCAAATACACTTATGAAGAGATGACTTCAGTAACTTGGCAAAACTTCAAAAGAGTATTGCAATTTGAGAATAATGCCATTGTTACTTCTCCTTTTCTTAAAAAAAAAAAAAAAGCTTCTCTTTGTCTCAATAAAATGGCTCCTCCTGTCTCCTTCTCTACTCCCAATAAGTAAATAAGAATTCTACCTCAGATGAAAAGAGGTTAAACAGAAGAAAAGATAGATAAGAAGTGACTACAAAGAAGCAGGCAGGTCTGTCAAAGTGAAAGGAGCCTGGGTAGAAGAGAATTCGCAAAGGGAAAGGCTGTGTTGGGATAACACCAAATTCCAAATCTTAGATATCCAAGGGTCGGACTTGTTTTGTCTGGTCATACATTCGTACCCCTTGACTTTCAACCTGTCTGGTAGAATGTTCTAGATTAACTAATGACCTATTTAAAGTTTATATATGGGAACCCCACAAATTTAAACATAGTTCATTCGCTTCTACTACTACATTTCCCAAACTATGGGCAAGGTGCCTTCAAGCACCACAGCATACACCACAGAAGTGGGCAAAATGTTTCAAAATTCCAAGGGCATCAATATAGTGGTGGCATCTGTCAAGTAGACATAAACTACTAGCTGGAGGTAGGTCACAGTTTTTCAGGCCTTACATCAGACCTTGGCCAAGGTGGTCAACACAAATATCAACATGGAACTGGAAATTAGTTTGGCAATATCCATTCTGATGACAAAGTTTAGGAAATTCCTGTTCATGGGTAACTTGTTAAAAATGACATAAATATAGATCTATATATTCTATTCAATCGAGTGTAATGTTTTTAACTGATTGCTAAGTTGTCAGGCACAAGTAGGTAAGGTATTTATATCTAGGTTCTTAACTAAGCTTCTTTCGGCCTAAGGGTGCTGTAGGAAAAACCTCCCACACACCAGTACCCATGAACTGGGACAGTTTTACAGTTTCTGTTATAACATTTTCAAGAATGTATAAATAGGTGTCAACATCAGAAATAAATGATGCTTTGTTGTCCATTTTTTATATCTACAATAGACTAATGCTGGGGAAGTTGTGGCACTAAAAGACTGCACTTAAACATAGGATTCAAAGCTTATACTACCCCTCAGGAAGCAACTTAGGCACCTGCTGATCTAAGAAGTGGCCCTACACAAAGATGAGTGTCAGAGGGAAGAAGTGACATACAGACTGGACTAATCTCCTTGTTTAGCTGTTTCATTTTCCTGGTCTCTGTTTAGCTTCTACCTACTGTACTATGAAGATTCCTTCAGCCAACCGCATTTCATGAGCACTCCTTAGTATGTTTGTAGATAGCAAACATGTATCACCAGTAAAAAGTAAAGACATGTTTTTTTTTTCTTTAAATAAACTACATAAAAAGGAAGCTCTTGTATCCCTTTTATTCTTTAAGTATTATACAGTTGCTTGCAGCTCATCAACGAGTCACTACTAGATGCTGTCAAAATAGTTAAGCCATATATTTAATTGGGCAACATTTATAGACTATATGGTTTCATACGTCCTCTTTCCTGGCTTATCTTGGTTCTGTGTCTTGCTTCTTTATTTGCTGGCACAAGAACAGCTGAGTTGCCAATTTAAATTTGTACTTTAATTCAAAGAGTCATAGCTGTGGAGGAGCTCTTGCTACATTACCATGGTTGTCGATTTGACGTAGACATTGTTTTTCAGATGGCAGTTTCCGTCATTCGGCACCACGATGCCTGCCAATTTGCTATCAAGAGCAAGATGAGATGTCTGATCTGTCATCACCAGCAGCAATCTTTTAGCTTCTTTTCGCCATCCAATGTGACTCTTAAAATAAACATGTAATTAGATCTTGTACAATAACATGGATCTGGACTGTGGTCTTTGCCTCAAGTAAAGGATATGTTTGAGTTGACAAACATGAAGTCAGGCTAGAATGATGTGCCCATGTACAATGCTGCTTCATAAATAGCATTCACGTTTATTTCTCTAGCCTCTGTGTCACCACAGTCATTGGACCACACTTAGTTCCTGGCTAGAGATTGCTAGTTTCCACTGGAGAAAGAAAAAGCCAAGTTACAAGGCAAGGCCATAGCGTGGTGTGAATGGGACCATAGGCCATCTATGATTTCTTGGAGTGTGAAGCAGGGAAAAGCAGCTTCATGTACACAAGTTATTCTTTCCTTTGTATATGCATGTCCCTCTCCCAATTTAGCCCCTCTGTAACATTGAGTAACAATGAGTAACACTGGGGACCATAAGAGGAGAAAGTATTCTTCTGTACTATGTTTTCACTCCATAAATCAAAGACAAAATAAAAACGTTGATTCTTGGAACATGTGGCATCTGAGCACTAAAACACACAACGATGCAACTTCTCACCTCACAGACAGCTGCCTGAAGCATGGCGTCGAACCCTCCTTCGGGAGTGTCTATGTTTCCAGAGATCTTTTGTCTGTGAACTGCTTTTTCAAACTCAGTGATGTTTTCTGTCAAAGACAGCACATGGATGTACCCATGGGGAGGCATACAGTCCAAATTGTAGTCACTACATGGGAAAAGAAGAAGTGCAAAGTCTGTTTTGCTTTGCTTCATAAAGTTTCAGAATACTAATAACAGTAAAATTTGTGGAGATGGTAGGAGATGGAAGTAGAATCTTTTTGCCAGAGAAATTTTAAAACTCAAAAATCTATCAAATTAGATACAAGTTTAACATTGGTGAACATTTCCTTGTGAGCAGGAAACAGAGTTATAAGGTTTGATGTTCAAAAAAACAAAAAGGTTTAATTTTTTTTAATGTAGGACAACTAAGGGCTTTTGATATGCTGTGAATTCCTAAGAGGAGCATAAGAATTTTCAGTAATTTCCTATCAGAGTTTGCCACTGATAACTTCACAAACATCAGTGACAAGGAAGAGAGAGGAGGGGAATACATTCTTCTATAATATGTTCTCACTTGAGAAATCAAAGAAAATGTAAAAATCCTAAATTCTTTGAGAGTGCTGAGAAATATGTTTGGGGAAATATTTTTGGAAATTTAGTTGAAATATCATATTATTTTTTGTAGGGGATAGGAAAAGTAGCAGAATACAACAGTCACTAATATGGCATTATGTAAAAATGTGAGTGTGTAACCGATGTAATTCTGCAATTTGTATTTGGGGTAAAAATGGGAGTTCATAACCCACTTGAATCAAATGTATGAAATATGATATGTCATGAGCTTTGTAATGTTTTGAACAACCAATAAAAAAAAATAAACAGAAGAAAAAAACAACAACATTGCACTAATTTTTAAAGTGGTGCTTGTTGTTGATTATTGATGAGCTATCAAAATTCATTAAAACTGTTTTGACAATCCCGTGATATCTCAGAAAGTAAGAACCACTCCTCAGGGTTATTCACCTTCAAGGAGAGACTCAGGAAGCTTCATTAGGAGATAAATCAGCCCTCCTCTGGTCAAATAGATAACAGAGTTATTTTTGTACATTGGAATGTGCACTGTATGATGAGTTGAGCAATTATAAAAATAGGACATGTATCAAAATAAAATGACTTCTGAAACAAGAACTATACAGATTTATTTCTCTGAATACTCAGCAGGCCAAAGGTATTATGTATGAGAACTTGTAACTTAGGTAAGTTCTCTTTTCACGCTAAGCATGTACTCTGTGGAATCCAAATCGCAAAATGATAAGAAAAAAGTCTCAGACATCAATTCCATCCTTTGACGCCTTTCTGTGGGGTAACTGAACTTTCTTTGAGGTCATGTAAGAAGGAACATAATTAAACCCAATCACCACAGCGATAGTCAGATAGATGAACTACTGGTAAGAAAAAGACTGTAAAATGTGTCAAACCTTAATTTCACCAATGTGGAACAGTCAGAAAGGAGAAATACAGAATATCCAGACAGGTAATCTATATTCGAAAGCATGATTATTGGAAATTAATGCAAAGTGACTAATAAAAAGTAAAGGTTTTTTTTGTGGTGATAAACACTGGATGAATAATATTTGAAGAAATAACAAATTTAAAACCCAAGGGACAAATAAAAGTTTCAAATAGGAACAAACTTCTTCCTGAAAATTTTTTTATTCTTACTTAATAAGAAAAAATTATAAATTTTGCCAAGTTCTTCATATGGAAATAAACAAATGAGATTTTACAAGGAAAAATACATTTAATATTAACAACATCAAGCATTAGATACCTGCATTGATTATGAATCCTTTCAGGGTGGACACTAATGTATGGTGAAACAGTTTTGTCCACATATGAGCCAAATCCAAGGCGGAAGTCACGGGAGAAAAATGCCATTTTTCTAGATAAATCATTTCCAACGGAGTTTAATTTTTCTATGTTATTGTGCATCGATGCTGATACATCAACCAGATAGTAAAGATCCACAGGATATTTCTTCAGAGGATGAATTTTCAGCATAAAATTAGCTTCAGCTCCTAATTCAAAGAAAGAAAATGATGATATAGTCTTCATTTTACATATCTCAGGATATGCTGTCAATAATTTAGTTGCATTTTAGCTCCATGAACAATTATCACAAATTTGCATATTATGAAGTTTAGAATATGCTTGAATAGTTATAAGGCACTTCAAAACTCAATCTATTAGACTCCAAATTCTACAATGCATTTCTCACAATTGTATAGGCTTGACAAAGATGATAACAAATAGACCAGCTCAATATAATGTAACAGGATACGACCACACAAACCTATGTGGCCTATTGCCCTCAGTAGCTAAATAAGCTCAGTGTCTCAAGAGGGTGTAGATGGCTATGCTTATGGAATGATTTGAGGCAAACCAGAAAGATAACTTAAGATGATTGGATGATGCAGGTGTAAATTCATTCTTTTGAGTTAAGGCATATTTATACATGAGATGAGAAACTTTTGTATGAACAGTATGTTAAACTTTTCAAAATAATAAGTATTTCATCATGAATTAATTATTTAATAAAGTTCTTCTCATCAGTTAGTGAATGAGACAGTGTCCTAAAGAATCATACCCAGTGGTACCAAGTTGAAGACCTGGAAGATGTCCACCTAACACATAATAGGGGTTAAATAAATACATACTGGAGAGGGATCACTGAGGTGAGGCTTTGGCCTTGATAGAAATATAAGTGGATGTGAGAAGAGAGTCACCCCAAGGAGAAATGAGGAGTGATTCCCAAGGACAACTCTCTGTAATGTTTAATTTAGTTCTCTGTTACATCGTCATTTGATTCAAGGACCTGGCCATTCCCCTAGTGTTGGCAGGTCTGCTTTTAATTTAAAATATATTGGGAAAAGCAATTGTTTATAGTTTGTGAATCTCACTGTTTTAAACAATAAAGGAAATACTTTTAATTAATTAATTGTTCCTGGAGATTATTTTGAGTGGAAAGCATTTTTTAAACATAAATTTGAATTTGTATACATAATTGGTAGACAGGTATTCTTATTAAAGGAATCCCCAGATTGACCAAATCTTAATGAATTTAAAGTAGCAGTATTTTCTTTTAAATCATTTCACGAATCAAATGTTTTCAAAGGAATTCCAAATAGTAAGGTTTATGGGCATATAATAATAATTATGGGAAAAGGGGACAATTGATTCATTTTCTGTATGTACAGGAAACCCCTTTAGTGTAATGCTCCTAGTGTTGTAGCTCAAGAGTTTGGAAGGAGAAATCAGGTTTGTGTAGTCCAGCCCAGCCCATCCCCTCACCAATTCCCTTTAGATTCTGAGCTGTCTCCAGAGAACATTTATTCTACTCAGTTTTGGGACTTCTTATGAACAAGCCTGTTCCTGTGAAGTGTTCTGCAATTTGGGTGGAGAAATTAAATTTAGGAGAATATTAGAAACTGGTATTCAGGGCCAGATTAATGAGAAATAGCACAACTGTGAAGCTTAGTTTGTGGGACTTGAACTTGAATATGTAACAAAGGGCCTTGCACTTTAATGTGTAGTCAGGATTTATTTTTTATTGTTTTTAAATTTACTTATTTTTATATTGAGGATTATATTGCTTAACCACCAAGCCATGTCCCCAGCCTTTTCTGTTTTTATTTTTTAATTTTAAGACAGGGCCCCCCTAAGTTGCTGAGTCTGGCTTTGAACTTTTGATTCTTCTGCCTCAGCCTCCTTATCAGCTAGGATTACAGGTTATGCACCATCATGCATGGTGTGTGGTCAGGATTTTTCAAAAAGGTAGAAACCGTTTAGTTGATTTTTTTTAACTGTTGGTTTAGGTGTCTTGCTGAAGGCCTGAGGCACTGGCCACGTGGTAATTTTATCTTGGTGAATCACTGCAGTTTATGGTGACTGCCTAAACATGAATGGCTGTTTGTTTTCAAAGAGGTGTTACTACATGCAACAGATATTCAATATATTGCACAGAGGTCTCAGAGGTGTGGGTTGGTGACTTTAGCAGAAAGGAGGAGTCTGTACAGTCTCAGCAAAGGGACAGTCCTTGGAGTCCTGTGCTATTCAGAGCATTCCAACCAACTGCTAGCCACATGGGGACCTCAGCAAATGCCATCTGTTAATGGTCTAGGAAGCAAAACCTGTCTTTTTGGCCTCAGAAAGAAGAAGCTATAAGGAAGTCTTATCAAAAGCTCAGGATTTAAGGGTGTTGGTTTCTGTGGCTTGATTTTAGATTACATAGATACTAGACTTCACATAGGTGCCCTGGTCAGCCAAACTCTTCAGTGTGGACTGAAAGCTCAATAAGATGAGCTTTCAAGATAAGAATGAGAAAAGAGAATCTTTCCATACACAGGCCTTTTAGTCATTGCTAGAGAGGGCAGTAATTGCTACTTTTACATGGCAAGGCTCCTGAATTTCCTGTAACATTCTGGCTGTAAGTAGTCAGCTTAAGGTAGTTAGCTCTAGATAGGTTGACCCCAAATCCCACTTTGTTTGTTAAGAAGGAAATTGAAGAGGTCAAACTTGGATTACCACATCTTGCCTGGGAGCTTAAAACATTCCCCACAATGTGCTCTCAAGCTGGCCTTAGATTGGATAATTATATATGAGGGAGAAAAGTCTTGATGACATGTTTTGTAGGCATTAGTATTCCACTGTAAGAGGCAGCAGAAGTACCTATTCATGGCAGGGTGAGTACTGTGGCCCTATGTAAAACACCAACATAGTTCACACTGGGGTACTACCAACACAGGGATCAAAGACCAGGTGACATTAGAGAAGGATTGAACATATTGGCACAGAAAGAAACATACCTAAAACTATGGCAATGTCTGTCTGCCACCATCATGAGGCTATTAAAGAAGACAGCAGTGCCTTAGATGCTACTCTGAGAGAGGAGCTATACAGAGCTGGACTGTGCTTGTGTATTTCACAAAACTGGCATAGATTAGCTGATAAAAGCAAGAAAAAAAATTCACTATCCAGCTTCTAAACTACTGAGTTTCTGCCACAGTCTTTGGGAACTGCCTTTGAATTGGAATATGCACTCAATTCTGAGAACATAATTTAGTTTATGGAAACTACTACATGGCTTGGAATTGACTTGTTTTTGAAATGGGGTTGGTAAGGGCCGGTGATACGATAACCTGGTGCATCCAATTCACTATAAAATCTTCACAAAGTGAGACCTAATTCTCTGCAGTGAAACTGAAATTGCATTAAACTGTTTAAATCTTGATAGAATTATTTCATTCCAATAAAAGGCAAAAGTAAAAGTTTAACTGAAATAATAACCCAAGTCCCACCACAGCATCAAGAATTCATCTGATATAAGGCAGATGAAAAAGTAGGGGATAACAAATTTGGGACTTAAATTTAAAAAAATTAACTCACATAGTCAGATATTTGATATCAGTCTTTGAATTTTCACTAAAGAATGTGAATGCTGGATAACTTTGAATTTTAACCTAAACAAATAAATTTAGTTGTCAAATTTCTAATTTCTTAGGAAGTTTGTAATGATGATTTTTTTTTTGTAATTTGTGGCATTTTAGAGTTTTGTTATTTGACTATATTAAACTTTTCATGTAGTCTCATTATGGAACCATTTATAAACTATATTGGACAAGGTCCATAGGCATAATTTGAAATGAGAAATAGAGTGTGAAATCTGGAAATTATTTAATTGAAGAAGTGCTATAATTCATTTCAGGATGTTTAGGCAAATCTTTACTTCCCACCATGGGTCTCCAGTATTGTGATCAAAGAATCTATAGTTGGCATGGTATTGTGGCCACATGAAAAGGACAGCAGAACTGTCCTGATAGACCACTGCACTCTGCCATGAAAGAGCAATGACCTCAGGTCCATCGAATGCTTAAGGCTATATCCAATGGTTTAAAACAAAGAGACTGGGGATGTTGGGGAAGGAGGGGAAATGAGTGCTCCCATTCTTGATCTTTCTTCTGCAAGAATAACCCTTCTTCTAAACACTCATGTCTCCTTATGGGTAATATTTGATTTACAAGGTGACTTTATCCAAAGAATGATATTAATTTTCCATATTCCATATTCAATATCTTTCCATTATTTAAAACTATCAAGAGTATTCCATATCAGACATTACTGAATAGTTATATTCATCTGGAATTCTTATGTAAATAAGGATAAACTTGATCTGAAATGTCTCTCTAAATATTTTCAGTCGTAAGGTATGATGGGTTAATATTTAGATTGAATTTTAATAGCAGATATAAGTCAATATGTCCTTTTAATTATAGTTGCTCTTGTTATTTTAGGGGTTTGGGAAGCTGAAAAAGAAGAGTAATAATTATTTATGTTTCTGGGATCTTCTTTTTACCAATCTCACAAAGTACCAAGTAACTTCTACAATAAAGATTGAGATTCTGGCAATGACTAAGTTGTGTACTTGTCCATGCTCATTGCTACCATGGTACAAATACATCCTAATTTTCAACTGTTTTCTATTTTTGTAAAGTAGATAAATGTTAAAAATCTATTTAGGTGTGTGTTTATGCGTATGTCTTTAAATTATCAACAGATTCTCCTGGATGTAGCACTATCTATTTTCCTTTTTTCCCCCATGGGATTTAAATCACAGTTTCTCACCAATTTTAGGACTTTTTTTTTCAATCATTAAACAGCCCATTCTTACCACTAAACATAGCTGAAGACTAGCTAAAGCCAACTATGAAAAAAGTAGTTATACCTGACTATAATTTGGGGCTAACCATGACATTTCCTCCTTGGTTTTTTGTGTCTTTTTTTTTTTCTTCTATGGATCTAGACTTCTAAATACAAGGTGGAATCAGGTTATTTATAATCTTTTAGCACAAACATATAGTGCTGACACATTTAGAGGCATTAGAGTAGAAATCTTGTAGCTTATTCTTGAGTCAATTTCCTTATTATTTATTGAGTTAAATATTTCAAATGAATTCCTACCGTATATCACAACATGAGAAGAGATTCCTATCCATTCCAGCCTTTCTTGGATTTTGCCTGGATTATTTCCCATAGTCTCTTCATTTGTCTTCCTCTAGAGTGTCTCATTCATGCAGTCACAACACCAATGAGTCCATCTTTTTAAAACTGAAAATTGCTCTGTCATTCCCTGCTTAAAATTTTTCAGTAGCTCTCCATCAGATGGTTAATGTCCAAATGGCTAAACATGGTGTATTAAAGTGCCTCTGTAATCTTGATTCTATCTACATCTTTAGCAAAACAGAACTGCTTATAAGTGCCCACATACACACCACAAATATATATTCCTATTCCCTGTTTATGTTACTTCTTTTGCCTGTGGTGTCCTACCCTCCCTCTTTTTATGTAATTACTGCTTGGAGACACTGCTCAGTAATCTGCTCCTCCCTGGATTGGGGTTATCCCTCCCTGTGTTTCCATAACAACCAGATCATACAACCATTATAATGTTTACTATATAATTATGAGATTCCATACAGAACATCTTTATCTTCTTTAGTAGCTAAGAGCTACTGAACAAGATAGCTTGCATAGAATATTTAACAGTATTTGGTACATGGTAAATACACATGTGTTAGTAGTTATTACCATTACTACTACTAGACTCTAAACAAGAACATTGGGGTAAAAACTGTTTTCGTCTCAGAAGTCTTTGTGTTTGGCACATGCATAGTCTATAACCGTACAATGTAAAAGTCTTTTCCATGTTCTATAACTACCTTGTGTTTGAAGTACTTTGGGGACACTATATCAAAAGGCCCAGAAAGAAGCTAGTATCTAGAACTTCTTTCCTATAATGTAGGGAGAGTTTGGAGTTTTTTTAAGAGGAAAAATATCACCTGGCCCCAAAATGTTCACACTGCCACCTTTATTATTGCCAGGGAAGCTCCCTCCTCATCTCTTTTGAGATTTTAAAGGATCAGATCCTTATTTTCTTCAATGAACTTCAAAGGGGAGAAGTGAGTCTGTGACATAGAATGAGAAAAAGGACTTGGAGGAAAGTTGACGACCTACTTAGACATATTGCCAGTGACTAGTTTGAATAGCCCCAAGAAACAAAAGAGGTTAGAATATGTTCTAAACTACTCAATAATAATGTGAGCATCTCTGATGTTCTGGCTACAATAAACATTGTTGGACACTAAGAAAAGACAACTGAAGGGGGCTGGGGATGTGGCTCAAGCGGTAGTGCGCTCGCCTGGCATGCGTGTGGCCCGGGTTCGATCCTCAGCACCACATACAAAGATGTTGTGCCTGCCGAAAACTAAAAAATAAATATCAAAAAATTATCTCTCACTCCTTCTCTCTCTCTCTCTCTCTCAAAAAAAAAAAAAAAAAAGAAAGAAAAGACAACTGAAAAAAATGTTCTGCATAAGATGAAATTGAAAAACCACAAGAAAATGTGGAAAACTGTAGGAGGAAGAAGAAGCCAAAGTTTACTCGTTACATTTGAGCAGAGGAAGGAGAAGGCCTCTTGACACAGGATTGGGTTTAAAACAGAAAGACACAGTCTGGAGCACATTTCTGAATTTGGGGGAGAGAGAATTAAATGGGGATTTGTGCCAGGTTCAGGGAAATGTATGAGTTTCTGTTTTTGTGGAGAGGGAGGTTAACTTTGAAATTAAGAAAGAATAAAACATTCCAGATTTTTTTAAAAAATTAAATTTCCCTAAATTACAGAAATTTTCACCTTATAATATTAAAATAAATCAAGGTTGAAAATTTTCTTAAATCAGTAGAAGTCTAATCTTTATCACGTATACAAGTATTATTTCTGAATTAAAATTAGAGAATTCCCTTCTCTCATTTTTCTTCCTAAAGTTTTAATCTCATTGTCCTTAGAGAACAACAACTAGAATCAATAGTTTATTTTTGTTATTATTTTTACATAAGATTGATATGTAAAAATGAGGTAAAGTTGAAGGAATTAAAAGTAAAAGAAAATGTCATTTTTTCAACCTCATTTAAAATACTCAATTTTAAATATAGTCCTATAAACTATAGATTCTTTGAGGACTCTAGTCAGTGTGTTATAATAAAAAATACATAAAATTTTATAATAATGACTATGCTTCAGGTTTTGAATTTTTGTTGGATAAGAAGAAAGTGATAATCTATAAACAAATCAAAGTTAATACTGTGATAAACATTTTACATTTAGGTGTATGTTATTATCAAGTCTTCAACTCTTATATGTCTCATCGTGGAAAAGACTTTTACATTGTACAGTTACATTTCTATCTGTAGGTAGTAAACTACAACTATCTATGCTATACTCCAAATCTGGTATGTCTCTGATGATAAGACTCATTATTTATACAAACATATTTCAACTTAATAAATACCTGTTATATATGAAGATTTTAATGTATAGTTCTGCTTTAAGGAGCTCAGAGCTTTGTTGGATAAATGATTTATACATATTAGACAATTAGGCTAATTTGTACACAGAAATTCAAATAGTAGTGGGACATGGAATAAAATCAAGCTTCATAGTGATTAGAATGGAATGGATGCCTATCTCCCCTTTCGTTCCCTTACTCCCCTGATCTCATCCATATTTCCTCCACTTGCCATCTCCCATGGATGTCTCTGACACTTTTCTATCTCTAACCCATTTATCTTCCCTGAGCTTCAGCCTCACATGGTCCCATCTGAACAAAGCACCAGGCCCTCCATACGGGGCTACATATCCTACCTTACCTAGTTGCTTGAGCCAGATCCCTGGAGTCCCTCACAGCTTAAGAATCACCAAACCTGTGGATTCCACTCTCCATCCTCCCTCAGTCCATCCAGCTTTCTCCTATCTCATTCTTATTATCATTATTTCTGTACAGCACTGAAGCCATTTCCCAACTTTTCAATTGGTAACCTATAGTCTGAGAAAAATTCAGACAAGTTTATATCTTCAAAAGGGAAAAAGCCAAATTCATTACAATGTATAAATTTAATGTAACACACAAGTAGAAAAATGCAATTTAGTTTTCAAATCTCATATTTTCCAAAGAGCAAGCCATTTTAAGGATTTCGTTACATTCATTAGAGGCAAGTAATAAATAAACTTCATATATGATAGCTTGCTAAAAATTAGTATTTAATTAGAAAAATAATAATAATAATAAAAATTCGTATAGAGAGGTAGATCACACCAAAAACAGAGAGAGAGAGAGAGAGAGAGAGAGAGAGAGAGAGAGAGTTAATAAGCTTAGGAAAGGTTTTTGGAATTTTTAGTATTAGGAGAAAGGCAACAACAACAACAACAACAACAAAAAAAAAAAAACAGATAACGAGACTAGTAATATCTACTAAACTGAAGACATTAAAAAAATTGAAGAGGAAATGCTCACTCATGAACATCCAAACTAGAGCTCAAATATTCTTGTGAATCATATGATAATATACATTAAAAACCTAAATAAATTTACATACATTTGACTTAGTGTTATGGTTTGGATCTTAAATGTCCCCTAAAAGCCCACATGCAAAAGGCAGCCTGTGGTGCTATTGGGAGGTGGGGAAGCCTTGGCCTAGATAGAGGAAGTTAGGTCAGGGGCTATGCCCTTGAAGGAGACTGGGATTCCCTGCTCTTTCTTCTTTTTCTCTTTACTCTGTGGCCATCTTGATGTGACCAGGTTTTGTGCAACATGTTCTTCTGTCATAATTTCCTGCTTTGACCAAAAGCAACGGAGTGACCATGAACTGATATTTCCGACACCATGAACCAAAATAAATTTTTCCTCACTTTAACTCATATTGTCCTTAGTCTCAGAGGTGAAACATGTATAAAAATGTAAATATAGTATATAAAATATAATTAAATAATAATGAGAACATAGTTATAATGTAACCATTATAATTATATTAATATTAGTAGATATAATATATAAACCCTTGGTTATTATTTTCAACATATTTTAATGCATGTGTGTCAATTTCATTGAAGTAGTCACAAAACTGAAAATTTGGGGCCTACTGGGTTAAGTCAATTATCTCAGGTACTTCTTGACAGCGATGGAAAACTAATTGATACACCCACCAAATGTATTTCTATAAATGTATTCAGAAGAAATATGTTGTTATGTATCAAAACACACTAATAATAAGTTTCAATAAATATTTGTTTAAAATACATTTGAATTTGATTGAAATTGTCTGATATTTATGGATTTCCTTGATTTTTTTTTTTTTTTGTACCTGGGATTGAATTCAGGGGCTTGACCACTGAACCACATTCCCATCCCTATTTTGTATTTTATTTAGAGACAGGGTCTCACTGAGTTGCTTAGTGCCTCACTTTTGCTGAGGCTGGCTGTGAACCCTTGATCCTCCTGCCTTAGCCTCCCAGCCATTGAGATTATAGGCTTGCGCCACCATGCCTGGCATTGAATTTTGTTATATTTATAGAATATGTTTTTGAAGATCTGCCTTGGTTATATTATTTTCCTATTCAAGAATATAAAATTCTTTTCTATTTATTCATATCTTGCTTTACATAGTACAATGGATTCTGCCATATTTTTTTTGAAGTTTGTTCCTAGATAATTTACATTTAAGGGTTTTTCCTTTGAGTTCATCTTTTATCATCATAATTAATACTACATAGCAAACTGAGTTTGAATATTGTAAAAAACAACATGCCACAACAAAAAAAAGTTAATAGTTTTAGTTGATTTGTTTGGATTTTTCAGGTAGATAGATACATAGTGATAAGTTTGCTTGATTTTTACAAAATGCTTAAAACTCCTATTTGGTTTTCATATCTAATTATGTTTATGTAAAACTTCTAGAATAAATATAAATATATAATATAAAATATATATTCCTTAATGTATATTAAGGAAGTATTCTTTAATTTTAGTGCCAGGAATGGGAACTGAATTTTATTAAATGATTTTTCAGTAAATAAAGAGATAACAACACGTTTTATCTATTTTTACCAGACTGAGATTGCAAAAATACATCAATTCCAAAAATCAATTATCTTTGGTTTGTTACCTTAAGCTTATTTGTTTGATGATATTATTTTTAGCATATGTAGTCTAATTTATTTGCTAAAATTCCATTATGAACTTGATAGTGGGATAATACCAACCTTATAACAATTGAGAAGCTTCCAGGATGTACCTAAATTTACCTGTTTATAAAACATAGGATAATATGTTTCTTGAAAGTTTGAATGTACATGAAACATTTATTACCATAAAAACATTCAGGCCTAATTTATATATAAATACATAAGGCATATATATTATATAAAATATGTTATAATAAATATAAGTAAATAATTATGTATTTATTGAAAAAGGTTAACACTTTTAAAAAATTAAAAAATTTTTACCATATATTTTATGCTTAATATTTTATTGTTCTCTTTTAAAATATTTGTTTCTGTGACTATAGTTTACATAAATAGATTATTTTTTGTTGTCTTAATTAGATTTGCCAATAATTTACTTATTTTATTATTGGGTTTTAGCTGCTGGATTACACGACCATTTTGTATTTTTCTTTTTCTTTTACATTTCATTACTTTTTTAAAAATGTATGACCTCCTTACTCTTGTTTTTTTTTATGGCTATTTTGTTTCTTGCTGTTTTTCTCTTTGTTTGGATACAAGTTCATCTTTACTTATTCTTTTTAAAAATTAGAGTATTTAATGTTTTGAATTTTCCTGACAACAACTTTAGTCACATTCATATATTTTAATGTTTTTTGTTACTGTTATTATTAGTCTATAACTAGAGTTTTGATTTATTCTGTAGTTGGGATTATTTAGAAGAAGTTTTTCTTAATTTTTATGTTATTTAATATTGATTTATCTTTTTGTATTGATTTCAAATTTTACTGCAGTGTGCTCAAAGATGTTGGCCTATAAAAATAGTTTTTGTTTATTGGAACTGAGTTTTCTTGTTTAAAATATGATTAATGTCTAAAAATATTCCATGAACTTTATAAAATAGTATTCTATATGTCAAGTGTTATAGACTCAATTGTATTTGCACCAAATACATATGGTAAAGCTCTAATCCCCAATGTGATGATATTTGGAGATGGGCCTTTGGAAGATAATTAGGTTTAGTTAGGTGAGGTCATGACAGTGACCTTCTAAGAAGAGATACTAGACATTCTCTCTCCCTCTTTCTGACATGTGCCATGTGACACATCAAAAAGGTGGCCCACTGTAAGCCCTTTCCAGGAACCAAATCTGCTAGAACCTTGATGTTGGACTTCTAAGCCTTTTAGATTTGTAGCCAATCTAGAACTCTGAGACAATAAATTTCTGTTGTTTGTGCCACCCAGTGTATGGTATTGTTATGACAGCAAAATAGACTAAAGTGTCAAGTTTATTGATTATGTTTAATTGTTGAGCTGTATTATATAGTTCCTATGTACTTTATCTGCAAATATTACCAGTTGTATTTTAAAATTCTCTTAAAATGAGCACCTATTGAAAGAAAACGAAGAGTGGAAAGGCTAGAGGCTAGAATACTGGGAGAAAGATTTGTAGTAGAGATAAATATCAACAACTTGCCCTCAAATTCAAGTATGCTCTGGGGAACGTGCCCAGACACACATCAGAAAGTCAAAATATAACTGAATGATGTGGATGTTACTGTTTGATGTTGATATAGCCTGAAAAAGGCAATTCCCTGGATTAAGACCCTGAAGTCTTTTATGGATGAACAGTAGAAAAGCCACCAGATGAGAGTATTACTGGGGATATGGAAATGTTTAAGAAATTGGGGATTTTGGAAGGAGTTTAGGGGAAACCCTAGGTCAGTTTATATAGATTAGAAAACTGGGCTGATGAACCTTAGAATAACAGGAAGAAAAAAAAAATCACTAAAGACCATTGAGCAACCATAGCATTAAAAGGCTGAATGTCAACAGAGCTCCATGTGAATATCTAAGGGAAGATTTTAATGAATATATTGAGTTAAAAACAGCACTTCATTTTTGTTTCTCTCCCTCTCTCTTTCTAAGAACTCAACCACACTTTTTTTTTTTCAATTAAAGGTGGCAAGAGCTGCAATCTCTCTAACCTAATTACTTTCCTTTTTGTGTACATCCTTCTACCTTTCCAACTTTTGCTCATGTATGTCCATCCTGGGCTGTGTCATTGTTTTATCTGATGAAGAGCACAGTTTTAATTGGAAGCTGGGAACATGCCTAGGGCCAAGAGAGAAGTGGACTTTGTTTTTCTGGTAACCAAAGAGTCAGGAAGAAATATTGAGCATTTGGAATAGGATATGGAGTGTGTCAAGAATGATTATTCAAAAAATTAATGACAAGATATGACCATGCACACCAAAATAACGAAGTCTTGAAAGTAATTTCATACTGAGCTAAACCAATTTATCTAATTGAGTGGTGCATACTCATGTACCTTGACTTATCTGCTATATGTAGTTTGTATAGTGGAATTATCTGGAGGAAATGAATACTTTCCAGAAGCCTACAACACATGCAAACTGTGGTAAACTCTGTAATGGAAGGGGAAGTCCTGCAGAAGTATAGGAGCAAAGATATACATTAATGTCAAGGGTATTACAAAGCTGGTCAAGGTAATAATGATAATCATGGCTTCATGTTTTGTGTTGAAAAATTCATCCCAAAGGTTTTAGGTACTTAGTTTAACATCTGCTACTTAATCAATCAATCAATCCAGTAAACATTTATAGATTTTTTTACTATATACCAGCTCTCAGCTAAGAATGGAAGAATGAGTACAAATATATTTCCTTCTTGCAGGGGAGAAGGAACACAATTACATCACAATGTGATTGAATTATAGGATCAGAACACATAGTTATTATATGTGTGGGTCAGGTTTGCATGGTGTCTAAGGTCACAGAGCTAGCTAGAAGCATGATAAAACCCAGAATTCTAATTTCTTGATTCTGAGCTCACTGTGGTCTCTACAATAATACTGCCTGCCACATAATGTTAAATACAAGCAAATTATTATGAATTGTAATTTCAATCATCATAGGTTTATTTGAAAAAAATCACCAAACCTGGACGCAGCTGAATTGACACTTCTCCTGGTGTCACTTGAGTGTTAATTTCATTTTCACTTGGTATGATTACACGTACAGATGGGTATTCTATCGAATCAACCGAACAGCCTTTGCTTATTAAATTGGAAACAATATCACAACGTTTGCTTCTTGATCCACCTGAAATAAAATCCTGTTTAAAAAAAAGAAAATCACTGATGTTTTCAGTTTATAT
Organism: Marmota monax; assembly: GCF_021218885.2. NCBI lineage: Eukaryota > Metazoa > Chordata > Mammalia > Rodentia > Sciuridae > Marmota > Marmota monax. The sequence continues at coordinate 6,464,292 of NW_026693933.1, read as the reverse complement.
CATCTCAGTTATAACCAAAAAAAGTCTATACATAGCAAATATTTCAAATAAGCCATTTTCAGGGCAGAACAAATTATGCAACTGTTTAAATTAGTGCATGTTTCCAATAAGAACAGTGGCATATTTGTCATAAATAAAACCTTAATTTCTAAATCTCATTTTAAAAGAATAAAATGAATTATTAAAGAGGAGATTGAACTCAAGCACTTTAAATGTTGTTAACTGATCACTGAAAAGTTATACTGGCTTAATTCTTTCTAAATATTTTACTTTGGAAAGACAGATCCAGAAGAAAATTCAGCCAAAATAGACCACTCATTGGTTCCAAATGTGAGTCTCAGTTCTCAAAGGACTCAACTGGTATGTTTATTATATACTGTTATGTTTGGAATATGAAAGCAAGTCCTTAGAAATACATGCCTAATTAAATGCCAAAAATTCATGAAAGAATAAATTGGAAATCTAATTCTTAGACCATAAAGTTGTCCAGCCTCTTATACACACAACAGCCTAAAAGCAATTCAGTAAACTAATGGAGATGTTCATGATGACGTGGAGAGATATAATATTGCAGATCAAATTCTCCTGACTTTGCAACTGAATCTAAAATTTTCACTACTTAGCCTTGAGTAGTTGAGAGTTATCTAAGAGACATGCAATAAACTTGGAATTAATGCAATAACCTTATTAATTTATCCTGAGGGGAAAATTTTTATATTTTTATTTTTCATGTAAACATTTGGGATTTTTTCCTAAGAATGGAAAGTATATTGAAAGTATGGAAATATATTTTATTATGCATAACATTGGCCTGAGTTATTTGGGGTATTTGCTTACAAATGAGCTGGGTATTTGCTCAGCAATCTTCCTAGCAATGGCTATATAGATTCAGCATTCAATCATTTCTCCTTTAATTAAGATGATATAAAGAATTGGATTTTTAATCCATTCATCACTAAATTAAAGAATGTTGATGAATATGTATTGAAGGACAATAATTTGGTAGGAGTTGGGGTAATGAAATGGAATAGAGCATGGCAGATAGAGCTCTTATCATCAAAATCAACAGACTATGGGTGAATTCACACATTAAGCAAATAAATATAACTGTTATGGGAATTGAATTTAGGGGGAACACAGAATATCACAGGGCATGGAAGAAGGGGGTTATCAAGGTGACATGGACATTGAGTGTTGAATATGAGGTCACTAATTATAACCAGGGACAGCCATGGCACTGGTGAGTAACAAGATACAACAATGATAGGTATATAACAACATTCATACAAAAATCTTCATTCCTTTCTCAAATAGAGTAGGACATGGCAAACTAGGGTCAGTGAAATGATCCAGGCTTTGGCCTATTTTTCTATGGTTTAAGTGCCAAAAAATTCTTTATACATTTTAAAAGCCTGTAACATAAAAATAAAAGAAGAATGTGTGATAGGGATGGTGTGTGACCCACAGAGTCTAAATTTATTATGTAGTCCTTTATAGTGCTCATCCTGAATTAGAGCCTGCCTCATCCTGTAATATATGCATTAACTAAAAGGCAAAAGGGAACATGTCTTTCTTTCCAATCAAAATATCCAGGTGTCATTTGATAAGTTCATTATGGAAACAGAAACATTCAGTTTGCTTTGTTGATTAATCATATGCCAGAAATTGAAAATAGCCAAAGCCTTAGTTTCTTTTATCTGAATTCATTCTATGTACTGTTAAAACGTGGAGGTGTTGTGTATGCGATAGAATTTATAAACAACATGGAGTTCCCTGGAGAGAGGTAGCAAATAACTGCTATAGTATGTGTCACATTCTTCCCGAGATCCCCAGGCTAAGTGGGGGACCTCATTTCTCCCAAGTAGGGGATACTGATAGTACACAAGGCTTGGTACATGTGTGCTTGATCATGTGTCAGATGACATGTTACAGATGAAGATCACATGCATTGTACAGATGTAAAAACCTAAGACTTCAAGTCATGGAAAGGAAATAAAGTACAAATAGCTTTATTTTCTTCCTTTCAGCCGGTCAGAGACTGTTATTTGTGCATACAGAATGGAGAAGAAAGGAGGGGTGTCATTTACTGTAACTATACATCAGTTTATGCCATGTGACCTTTAAATGTCAAATAGTTTTGCTGAAATCGGCAAAATGTTCTCTATTATTTTGCAATATCTGAATCAGCACAGCTGTTTTTATCCCACTGTAAAAACTAAGTCAGAAAAACATTGCCAATTGGCCAATTAGGTTTGAAAAGGGAAGAAAAGACTGTGGCATCATACTCAAGAATGGAATGTTGTTCCTGCCCATTGTGGCCTACTTTTCACTTTGTACAAAAGAAAAGCAATTTGAAACCACACCCTTTTAATTTTTGATATTTTGTGTCATTTTAACTTATTCTAATCTTTATGCTTTACTTTTTTCCTACAAGAAAAACAAAAGCAAATTCATAGTCTAAGTTTCTACAACTAAAATGTCTCTGAGAATGAAAAGGTCAGGTTGAAGTTACCCTGGCAAGTTTTTTATCAGTTGTTACTTTCATCTGTTTTCATATAGTATTCTGGTGATATAAATAGCTCAAGTTTTCCCCCTACTAATGTCTGAGTCTTTTTGACTGTCAAACATGGCAACCTGAACAGAAATGGAAAAATTCTATCATCTTCCTTTTGACAGCGAATGTCCTTCATATCATATTTTAGAATAACTATGCTCCTCTAAGCTTCTGGCTGTGCTGTGACACTCTATATCATGGTGGCAGCCAGGGGAGGAGGATAATTCTTCAAAACTTAACATGTCTTTCATAGACATTGATTAACAAGACACATAAGGTATTAAACCTAATACTGATGAGGTCCTTTGTATCCCAATTGTTTTCTGATTACCTCCATGTATCACGGAAGAAAAGAGAAAGTAAAAGACATGGAATGGCAGATAAAAATGCTACATAAGAAAACAATCCAAGTGAGTATCCACTGTCTAATTATTTTGTTATTTTTAATTTCTACCAGCCTTGAAAATGATATAAGCCAGGCTTATTTTATTATTGTTTATGTTCTCATCATGAATAGGGGAAAAACAAAACCTCGTCCTTCCCTTTCCCTTCAGCTTACTGGCTGAGAAATCAGAGACACCAGTTGCATCTGTGCTTAAATGATGGGTGATCTTCCAAAATTCAATAATGCTTTCTGTCTCCCGATGATGTCAGGTAAGCCTGAAGGGAGTGGACAGCTCCTCTCAAAAATGTTGCCAACACTGGCCAGAGCCCTAAGACTGGGTGCTTGCTCTGAGGTAGTTATCAACACAGTCAATCATCTTCGTTTTCTAAGCATCACCAAAGCTCTATAGAATTATGACTCCTATTCTTAATTATGAATTATATTTCTTAAGCAGTCCCTGTATGCCACATGTTGCTTTATTATGTCTTCAAAGACTGTGAGGCAGGTGCAGATAGTAATCCCAGTTTAGAGGTAGGGAAAACTGAGATTCAAAGCGATCAACATATCCAAGTTCACAGAGTTAGAAACTGGTGGAACTGGGATTTGAATCCAATTCAGTCTCTCTTTAGGGCCTGTTTTTCAATATATAAATCAGACTATACCACGTTGTACAGAAGAAAATTTAGTGACATGAACAGTCAAGTTATTCTTAACATTTTTCCCTGAGTAGTCCATCTGAGGGTTTGCCCACTGTGGACAAAGGACCTGCCCCCCACCATCCCTCACTGTGTGGGTAGCCACCTTTCTCTCCCTTAGCTCTCCCTCCACCTGACTACTGATCCCTCTAAATACCCCCGATCCTTCCTTCTGTGTCAGGACTGATTGTTTTCACAGAGTTGTGGCTTTTCTGATGCTCTGTGTCAGTCAGAACTGTGAGATGGAATGGGGCTTCCTCTGGAATCTGCTGTTCCAGTTGGCTGACAACTGGGCTTCAGAACCATCTTTGAAAGTTTCTCCAAATACCCTCCCCAAAGCACTGGAGGTCAGGTGGGCAAGTTTCAGGGCTCTAAGGATCTTTCTTAGTGAGGAAGTAAGAATCTAAAATAGCATGATGTTGCTTAGGTCAGAAACATTCTTAACAGAGAGAATAAGTAAACTCCAAGTTCAAGGTTATACAGATGAAGACAGACTCAGAGAATGGAATGAAGTCTGCTGGTCTTTGGCTCATAAGAAGTCATGAGATTGCACCCTAAGACTCAAATTCTCTTGTCTGTCACATTGCTTGGCTCCATGGGTTGTGTAAAGCCCTTCTGAACTCAGGAAAGGATCTCATCTTTTTGCTGGTGGAGCCCAGATTGCAGGTGGGGAGCTTCAGGCTGTCAGGCAGAAATCTGTTGATTTACAGACGTGGCTCTGTCTTGTGAACCCCACCCCTGCCTCTCCCCTGACTTGTTTCATGGAGTTATGCCTACTATCCTTGATTACTTTTTCCTGCTGGGGGCTGCCTCAGAACAAGCAGTAACAAGAGAAGGTGGAAAGATGATGGTAATTGTAGTTGCTGAGTTAAGTCAGAGGAGATCAAAGCCACAGTTTTATCTCCATATCAAGCAAAAGGCCCTTAAAACCCTATCTGTTCCAATTCCCAGGAGCTTCATAAGTAAATATAAAATTGCCTAGACAATCTCACAACAAAAGAAACCCCAATGTAGCAGACAATTTCTTTAGTGCAACTTATTATATATGGATAGTTTTGATTGAATATAATTGACAAAAGAAAAAAGAACTTTCAAAACAACTTTAGAGCCAAGAAAGAAGAAATACATTATAATTATTACACTAAGAATTTTGTCATTAGGATTTTTTCTCTTATTGAATGCAAAGACACTAATTTTTTCTGGATTATTCTCTGTTCCATAGAACATAGTATATAATATTTCATGAACAAGTCACATGTTAAAAGCATCATGTTTTCCATATGTAACCAATAAATTGATGTACAATGTCAGAAAATGAAGTAAATCATTTATCTTCAAGTAGTTCAAATAAAAACAAATAAAATGGACCAATAAATTAGCTTGCTTTTCTTTAATTTGCAAGTATAAGCTAACACTCCAACTTGAGTATACAACCTTGTGCCTCAAGCTGCAGCAAGAATTTCACATGGAATCCTACAGAACTATCAAAAGTTATTATCTGTGTTTGCCATTTCTTTCTATAGAACAGATGGAAAACATGAAATGGTTTTCACTTCATTTCAAAATTACCACAATTTTCCCAATAAAAAGTTATATTTGATTTTATATTCAGCCAAATATGCCATTTCCAAGCATAAAACCAAATAAAAAATTCCTGTCAGCATTATCTTTTTTTTTTTTCCTGATACACCTTCAAGGCACAAAATAGTCAGGCAATGAAATAATCCTAGAGAGAAAGTCAACTGTGATGAAAAAAAAAAAACAAGGAAGAAAAAGAAGAAAAATGGCACACCTCTTGAACACACCATCCACATTCTGGACCCAGCTCAAGGCACCTGGCGCAGGACACTGCGTCTGAAGATGTGCATCTATTGTCTTCTGTAATGAAGGATAAAATGAGCTGTTATGGTTGATCTCATATTAGGAAGTGTAAGCAATTCTAACCAGAATGTTTTTTTTAAAATATTTTTAAAATTGTCAATGGACCTTCATTTTATTTATTTATATATGGTGCGAATCAAACACAGTGCCTCACATAGGCTAGGCAAGTACTCTACCACTGAGCCACAGCCCCAACCCTAACCAGAATGGTTTTGAAAACTTAAAAATAAGATGACCTTTTGTTTAAAATACATGACATCAAATAATGTATATTTTCTTTAGGAACAGTCAACCTAATTGTAACTATCAGATACCCAGATAGGTATTACTTAGTTTTATATGGGAGAAAGGAGATGATGGAAATTGATTTTAGATTTTGTAGTTTGGCTTGAAGTCACTGCAGTAAGAGGGGATCCTCCAAATTATTTAGTATGTTCAAGTCTCATTGTATCTCCTATTCTCTGAACCAAGTAGGTTTGGGTGGAGAGATTCTAGAGTTATTCTTATAAAAATTAGCATATGCAGACATCATTCTCCACGTGAAAAGCATGTTGAGTCATAGTGAATGAAGTGTCAGAGAAATAATCTTGATGGACATTTAACATAGTTAAAATGGAAATTCCGATTGTGTCAGTATTGATTATTTTGGTGTGAGAAATATCAGAGCCAGACACAATGGCATGACTCAGTATTTTATAAGTGGTCAAAAAATTTTTAAAAAGTAAGGTGGTCAAAAGTAATGTGGTCTAATTGAATGAATGAGTTGTTTTATTTAACTCAATTCAATTTCTCAGATTGGATCACGTACGATTCACTTTTCCACATGTGGGCAGGGCTGGGGAGTAGGACACCCTTAAGAATGACTTCTGGAGGCATTGACATCTGGTACCACTTTGCCATCTCATTTTGTTTCTTCTAAACTGTGTTTCTCTTTAACAACTCTAATAGGAATTAAAGAAAACTCACATGCACCCAGATGTGTGGTTCTGTGTACATAACCACACATTGACATGTAGTTTTAAAAGGGATAGGGACAATTCCAATTGGTTTCTATTTACTTTCTCTTTCTCAACTTCCCCAATATTCTGGAATCCAGGGTAAAACAGTTTTGCCTTGGATGTGGCTCAGCATGGGTGTTGGCAGTGTCAGCAGAGGTGATAACTGGGCAGCAGTACCCTACCCTGTATGTCCCAGGCCTGGTTTAGGTTAAGTGAAGCATCTTTCTCTAGAACCCCTGCTAATTTGTTATTTACTCTCCGAGTCTCCTTATACTATTTGTACTTGGCTTTATAACATCATTTTAAACACATTATCTGAAAGTCCTTCACTGGTCTTTCCAGATGTGGCCTAGAATTCCAAGAACTAAAATTTACTAATGTTTTAGTTAATTCACTAAAGTGTGAAGGCTCCTTAGACTAAAAATCTTCCATCTGATTTAACTGCAAAATGTGAAATCTGTTTACCCCTAAACATATTCAGAAGAGTGAGAAACCTTTCCAGTTTTGTTCTCTGAAAGAAAATTGATATCAAGCACACTGACAGAGTCTTATGATCTCAGTGTGTACCCAAAATTTGTAAGTTAAGACTCAGTCTCCAGTTCAGTAGTATGAAGAGGTGGGACCTGTAGGAAGTGATTAGACCTGAGCCTCCTCCTTGGTAAATAGGACTGGGCCCCTGAGACAAGAGGCCTCACACCTGTTCAGCCTTTTCCACCCACTGCTTTTTTTTTTTTTTTGCCATGTGAGGTAGAAAGCCTTCATCAGACTCTGAATGAGAGTCTTTATCTTGGTCTTCCCAGCCTCTAGAACTGTAAGAAATTAATTCCTGTGAAGTTTGGCAATGTAGCTCAGTGGTAAAGCACTTGCCTACCATGCACGAGGCCCTGGGTTCAGTCCTCAATACCACACACACACACACACACACACACACACACACACACACACACACAGTAAAGTAAAAATAAATTTCTGTGGTTTATAAATTACCCAGTGTTTAGTATTATGCTAGAGCAACATGAAAGGATGAGACTTAGATATAACTTGATTTTTACAAGCTGTTGGCCTTGAAGTAAGTAGATCATGGAGTAAGAGCCATTTCAGTTCACCCTTGACCAAGCTTCTTACTCAACAGGTAGAGCTTTCTTGTCAGTAGTGAAAACTGCAGTCTCATGGAAGGGAAGCTGCTAACCCTAAGACTCTAGTCTCAATCCTAATGGTTGTAGAATTTTGTCCCAAGTTAATCCAAATTCAAACTCAGGCTGGGCTCCTACTCCTGTAGCACACATGATACATAACAAATTTACAAGGAAAAAAATCTCTTTTCTTTAAAAAGTTCCAGTGCCAACTTCTGTTTTAAACTTCAGACAACTAAGGATGTTGACTGAGAGGGATAGACACTTCGGTCCTGTCAATACTTCCCAGGTTCCGGGGCTGACATTTCTCAGACTCTACGTAACTACAGGGGGAAAAAAATCCCATAAATGGATCTGGAGGAGGCAGATCGTATGGTTCTGCAGAACTGGAGGCAAGCCATAAATTGAACTCCATGGGAACTGTGTCAAACATTATTTCTGGAGAGTGTCATGGTTATACTTCACAGAAGACAAGCTAAATACACTTTGACAGGCAGAATTTTAAAGGTTTTCTTTTTAATTTTAAAATGTTCAAGTGAGTAAAATACCTAACCTGCAAATATCACATCAATTATAGCAATTCTTGTCACTGAATGGGCAAAGTATTATAAATGCTACCAGTTAGCATATACTAGGAATCTCTCTCTCCCTCCCTCCCTCCCTTTCTCTCTCCCACTCACACACACGCGAACACTCACACACCTTTCTGTGAGAATAGAATCTAAGCACACACATCAACTTCAAGGCACAATTGCCGTTTACAGACACTGGCAATTTGTCATCAGCCTTTGGGTTTGCCCAGCTCATTTGCCCTCTCATCTCTGACGCAAGAACACAGCAGAAAGGCTGCTTTCCTGTGGTGGTTTCTAGCAGCCCTGGGCACTTCCCTGACACCTCATCAGAGCATGTGCCTGACTGGTTCTGCTTCCCACTCTGTGATTGGGGTTGCTACGTGCTCAGCCATTAGTCCGGGAATGGCACACTAAGCACCCTATTTTCCATATTCTAGCATTGTATTTTTATGAAGGAACTTTTTATTGATCCTTATGAAAACTCATAGGGCCTGGAAGCAGAATGACATTGTTTAAAACTACATATCATCAAATTCTTCTTTTTGTGTTCATTTGTTTCAGCCCTTGGTGCCTCGGGAACTCCATGTTATTAAAAAATGTGCTGCCTTGGCACAATGGTAAAGGATTTGACAGTCTATTGACAACAAGTGCATACATTCTAAATAATTCTATTGCTTGGTCTACGAGTGTGGGAGCATGGACAGGAGGCTTGTTTTTTCTCATTATGTTACTACTGCAGGTAACAGACTGATGAGGCAGCATGGCTAAAGGACTAACTGGGAAGGAACCTCCAAACCTCCATAGCACTGCTGCTTATCAGCCATGTGCCCTTAGGTTAGCTACTTCAAGTCTCTAAGCCATCATTTCCTACACTGCAACACAGGGCTAACTACATCCACACCAAGCTGCTGATATGAAGATGAAGTGAGACAAAACATGAGAAGCATAGTGCTCAGGGCACAGAGGGCATTCAGTAAAGAAGCTGTTATAATCTCATTGTAATAAATCACATGTACATATACATACACCTATGTATGTATTACCTATTTGTGTGTCTATGTGTGCATGTGTTAGGTTCTAGGTTCAGAAAAAAGGAAGATGTTATATGTCTTTACATTTGTAGTCAATATAATTTGCTGTCCTTAATGTGAAAATCCCTTGGATCAAAAAGACCAAGTTTGAAATACATAGCTAGTATATAAAAATTACTATTAAATAAAAAGTTATTGTGTTTAGTTTAATTGTTTAAAATGACTCTTAAAATCAAGAAAGTTAAATATAGACAAATCAGGCTGATTTATTACAAATACACTTTTTGTCATGACCCTGAAATGCTCTTAGAATGTCTTAATTTTATTTCTATTTTGCAAGGTAAACATTGATTGAAACCAAGCAATTTTTAAATTATTTCCCAGAATTAAATGTGTATGACACATGTGAAATGACCTGTCTAACTGCCAGTCAAAAATATTATAAATACCCATCATCAAAAGGATAGAGTACCCAAATATCAGCAACTACATATTTATGATCCATGCTTAGTTACTTTTTGTTTTGGATGATGCTATTTTTTTTCATATTACTTTGCAAATATTTAATCTACAGAAGTGAGAAAGAGAAACAAATACACAAAAACAAAAATCTCCAAAACAAAACAAAACAAAAAAAGACAATGGAAACTTCAATGTTTGCATTGGGATCTTTCCATCAATCAATGATGAGATAAGCGAAAATAACAAAGAAACATTCCTTGTTTTGTGTTGTTGTTAATCTTTATAACAAACTTTCAGTATAACTTAAAGAATATCTACAGTTATCTGGAAGAAGGAACATATAAAGACTGATAAAGATTGTAGTCCATGATATTTATAACCAATTAGAGTCTCCTATCATGCCTAGACAGAATCATTTATGAGAAATGTTTTTTTTTTTTCCAGGCAGTATCCCTTTCTTAGTTGATCTTACTAAACAAATTAAATTAATCTTGATAATTGCATAAAGCTACTTCATTAAAAAAAGCAAATATTTACAAGGAATACATATTCTACTTTGATAACAGTTGAAACTAGACAAACTGGCCACATTCAAGCATAAGGTTCAAACTATAACTCTGAATTTTTTGTTTTATACGTTATATACATATCTATATAATTATGATGTTACAGAATATGTTTATATATTGACTATGTTATACATATGTGTGTATATATTATATATAAATAAAATCATGGTCCTCTAAATGTTACCAGTACCTTCAAAAATACAGTACCTGATCATTGAAGTTCTCTTTTATGCAGAAATTTAATGCCTGCTATTATTTGATATAAAAATTAAGACAAAGAAATACATTCAAATTCTAATTATTTTCCATTACCAAAAAACTCCAAGTTTTGGATTGAAGTTTCCTAAAGTTTCTTACAAAAAAAAAAAAGGAGGGAGTAGGTAGTTAATCCACTTCTTTGAAAATCAGACACTGGAAACAAAACACAAGTTAAATTTTAATGGGGACTCAGTAAAGGGGTTAGGAAAAAAGGGAGAGGCATGGGAAGCTTGTTGGAAAAGCCAGGTGTGAGCAGGAAAGCTCTGAGGAGCTAAAGAAGACAGAAGGCCAGCAAATGAGCACATGGCATGGTATCTCCAAACAAGGGAACAAGAAATCTACACAACTTCTTCTAGTTTTCCTTTTTTCTCTGGGTTTTCTTGTATTTTATAAATACATAACACAAACCATGTTATTTCATAGATTTTCATTTGCCATTTTATTTAGTATTTAGAATATATGAGACGAAATTTTACTGGCAAAGAAGAAGAGTTTAAAAATTGCATAATGTCTGTGGTGAAACTTTAGCTACTTAAATGATTTCTATGCAATAAATGTGTATTTCAACTGTGCCCATAGAGAAGTGGTTGGAAAATTCATCTTGATATTTGTAGTTATGGTCCTAAGTTATGGGTTTGGAAACCACTACCCTCTATAGTATCATCCAACAAATTACTACTGTTTGATTAGTTTCAAATTTGTAGAAAGTGGCCATTCAGCCCATAATAATGAAAATGAGTATCTTACTGGGGAAAATTATTTTTTTGAAATAATTTCCACTCTTCTTTGATTTGAAAAAAAAACATATAACAGTATGTATGTGGAGTGAAAGCACAATTTGGGGTTCTGGTGATTAGGTTTGGCCGTTTGAAGGTTCATTTAAGGGAAAGGAGATGGCATAATGATGCTGCAGTTTAAGAGAAATGTGAAGGAATGATAAAACTGTAAGAAAAAATAATTATCAGAGGAAAACCTAGATAGAGATCCTTGGAAAGTAATTTACTGAGAAAGGAAGTGAAGTAAGTGGTCAGGAGAGGACAAGGCACTAAGCAAAGTACAACTGAAGTCTGCTACCAGACTGATCCTACCCAGGGCTCTAAGGACAAAAGATGCCACAGTGTTTTCCTGCCCTGAGGCAAAGGAGCCTGGCTTTAAACCCTGAGCTGAGTGTTACTAGGCAGCCTGGTGAAGGGTAGAGTAGGGTTGACCTCCCAGACACTTCTAAGCAATGTGGCTTCTTTTGGTGGAGGGCAATTCTTCTGAGAAGGCGGCAGCTGTTAGCCATCAACAGCCATAACTTAGAGCAGCTGGAGATGGGTGTGCCTGCCCTATAAAATAAGTCCCAGTGGGCTCCAACAACATCTACTACAATGCTCTACCCCATAAAGTGATAAACAACCAAAGTATTGAGGTAGAAAATGCTATTTGCCCGCCTGTGCTATTTCTTCACTGACAGTGTCCTAGATTTATTGAAGATGGCACTAAGAAGAACTGAAATGCCACAATCCCCAGCTTCTCTTGCAACAATGCTGGTTGTATGACTAGCTCTACTGATTGGGATGAAGCCGGAAGCTGCTTAATGGGGCTTCTGTAAAAGCTCCTCAGAAAAGAGTGTTGCCCTTTGCCTGTCTTCTTTCTTTCTGCCTGGAACATAGATGTGGTGTTTTGACCTGCAGCACCATATTTAGAGAGAAGTTGTCTTAGGGAAGCCACTGCTAAAGATGCAGAAACGAGGGGGTTCCAGCCTCTCTCGGTACACTAAGTCTGCCACTCAGAACTCTCTGATGGGAAGAAGAAATTTTACCCCAATCCTATTTAATGTACTGCTTTTAAGAGCTCTCTCTTTTTTTAAAAAAAAAAAATCATTAAATTGATTAATTTATTTTAATTAGCTATATATGACAGAATGCATTTTGATTCATCATATACAATTGCAGCACAACTTTTCATTTCTCTGGTTGTACATGATGTAGCATCACACCATATGTGTAGTTATACATGTACCTACAGTAATGATGTCAATCTCATTCCACCATTTTTCCTGCTCCCATGAACCCTCTCACTTTCTTGATATTGTCCTTTTTTATGTTTTTATTTGTTTTAATTAGTTATACATGACAGTAGAATGCATTTATGCACTTTTATATATCATACATAGATGGGAAATAATTTCTCATTTTTCTGAGTGTACATGTTGCAGGATCATATTGGTCACACAGTCACATATATACATAGAGTAATAATGTCCGTTTCATTCTATTATCTTTCCTATCTCCACATCCCCTCTCCTTCCCTCCCTTCACTTCCCTCTACCTAATCAAAGGTAAGTCTATTCTAAGAACTCTCTTAAATCTAACAGATTAAAACAATGTCTAATCAATGAATTTTCATCTGAGTTTTGAAAGATAAGAAGAGAGTAACAAACAGAATTCAGCTTAATAGTTTTTTAAAAACTTGTTAAGCCTAACTTTACTCTATGTGAAGCAGACCACTCATATTGAAGAGATGTAATTTTTCATGTTTCGTTAGTCTGTTTTCCCTTGGAAAACTGAAATTACTAGGCTATCAGTTTCTGGCCTCACAAAGGCTTAAACTCATTTTCTTTATATTTCCAGTACATGAGTCTCACACCTGGATCACACTCAGAAAAAAATGTAATGAATAAATGAAATTCTATGTTGAGGTTAATTTAGCAATTTAATTACTGAGATTTTTCTAACTTTTGACTACTCATGTTTTTAAATAACCTTCATTTCCAAAAGCAATTTATTTCAAAAGGCAACGTTACTATGTTTACTTAATGATATACATCTGGATGAATTTATCTTGATTCTTCCAAAACTTGAAAACAAACTTACCTATAGTGACACTTTTTGTTTGTTTGTTTTTTTATATTTGGTATTCTGTTATTGTTTGTTCTGCTGATTTATTTTAAGAAAATCAAATTTCTTTCCAAAGAACTTTGGATATTTAATAAAATGATATCAAATTGAAATAACCACTACATTCCTTTACATTTTGTTGTTGCTTAGATCTAAACCATATTTTGATTCAGCAAATGTCCCTTTTCCCTCTAGATTTAAATAATTTGTTACTGAGCAGAACTTCCTTATAATGCCAGTACTAGGAAATACCACTAATATCTTTGCTTCTCTAAATTTGAGTTTTTCAGGCTTTGATTATATGCAACCTGTATGTTTCAGAGACAAATTTCAACCTTTCCTGCTACACAGCAAATAATTCATGTGATTATAATAATGTTTATGCTGGCATAAAATCGTTGGAGAGCAAAAAAGAAAAAAAAAAGTCCCTTTTGATCCTGGGCAGATTAGGGAAGGATGGAGCAATGCTACACATTCCACTAGTCTGCCCTGCCTTCTTTGGGGCAATCCCAATGTGAGTCAGAGCTTAAAAGGGCTGGGACAGCATCAATCATAACTCTAATTCATGATGGAATTTACAAGAAGAACCACTGTATAGCCACTAATGACACTCATTGGTATTGAAATCCATTATCATAAGAAGCTTGGTCAGATGGGACCATAATAGAATTTTGTGTTGTAATCCACTTATACACATTGTAATCAATTTTGCTCTGAAAATGCTCCAATTGTTGCACATAGTGGGTGGCTGTACATTTTATCATTTTATGCTCTACCCTGAATATCTTTTTTTTTCCTTGAAAGGAAAAAAAGTTCTACCGGAACAACAAATGTAAATTGTTGCTTCTGAGGCAAGTGGAAGATTAAGGTCACCCTAAATTCATGGTAGTTTTAGTGTTGTGGAATGAAAAACAAAAATAACCAAGACACTTTATTCAAAGATTAGAAGGAACATGAAAAGAGAAAAAGAACCCCAAGTGTTAGCCATGAAGGACTGTCACTACAAACATGTTGGCCTGGAGCTGGTTTTGAAGATAAGTAAAATGCAGAAATCTGGTTGAAAGTTGATTATGTTTAGATCACATCCTATGTACATCTTGACATATATTATTTGATGTGCGAAGCAGATGAAGGAACATAAAGAATGTTTGTCATTTGCATTTGAAAATGACTTGGCAGTTCTTATTTTTTCCTAGGCCATGACATTTCTTTGGTGGGCCAAATGGTCACTCAGCATAGAAGAGTAGCTCCTGAAGAGCATCCCATTTAGTTTTGCAGTTTGCTGTTTATCTAAGCACAGCAGTTTGTCCTCTGACACCTGGTGGGAATCTGTGAGAAAGTAAAGTGAGAGAAACTCAAGTGGAAAGATGGGGGTCTGGGCTCTCCACATGTCCTTCCTAATTCAGACCTGGAACTTCAAAAAGCCTCAGCATCTCAAGACTCAAGGAGGGTTCCAGAGGCCCCTGAGGTAAATTCTGGTTAAAGCTGTATTTGTCTAACTTGGAAAAGCAATATTAGTCATGTGCTTTGTTTCTTGTTTTAACTGGAACTTTTCCATACATTCCAACTGTCCTGTTTATGAGGCACACTCCCTTTCTATAAAAGCCAAAGTATTCACCGTTTCCCACTCTGTTCCTCTAAATAATGTTTTCAATTTAACATACTAAATTGAAAGAGTTCCAGGGGCTCTTCCTATTTTCCTTTCCTCTCCAACTCTTGGCAGGTATGAATTTCCTTTCTTCCACTTTAAAAACAAAACAAACAAAACAACAACAACAACAACAGTTTTTCATGTCGAATTTAAATGCCTTGGTTAAAAAAGATTAAAAATAACAGCTCTTGGATAGTAGGAATGCATTTACTAGGTAGTATCTTTAAAATCTGACGTCCCATTGCAGGTGTGCATTTGATTAGAGCAGAAACGTACCACCCTAAACTGTAAGGAATTTTGTTTCAAGTAAAATAAACATATAAAACTCAAAGGGAATTTTAGTTCACTTATAATTTGGTTTTCTTTGTGTTACATTGCAAAATTCAAACAAGTTAAAAAAATTGGACACTGCCACCTTGAAAAATGAAATCCATATATACAATAGGAGAAAATCAGAGAATATTAAAAAATGGGTCATATATCAAGCATTTTGTAAATTTATAAAAATCCAATGAGGAAAGCACTAATGCCCATTTTGCAGAAGGGAAACTAAACTTCAGAGAGGCTAAACTGCATCCCAAAGTCACACAGCTAACAAGTACAGGGACTGAGTTTAACTATAGAGCCTTTCCTTCTGAACACTGTCCAAAAAGGGAATAACATAAAGACAGCTATTCCAAATTAAGACTGGAAACCCTTTGGTATTACTATTATTAGTCCTTAAGTGATGACTCAATAATAATTCCTGTGTACTTCAAAATAATTCTTTAATACAAATAGAATGTTGTTATTTTTCCAATCATCCATACCAAGGCAATCTCATTTTCCCACTCTAAAAACAGGGATGTTAGGTTCTCCTCAGCAGGATTATGTTACCCCCACAGTGCCAAAGACCTCCCCAAATACTTCAATGCCCTTTTCAAAAATTCATTTTTTTTTACTATGCACAGGGAAACTCTGAGTTTTTAGCATAAAAGTCCCAGCCTGAAGGTCTCCCTGAGCGCATGAATCAGATTGGCTGGTGCTTGTTCAGCATGGGAGAGCAGCTCCTTTTACAACTGTGTTTCCCCATCTCCTGCCAGGGGATGTCTCTGAGCTGCATGCAAATTAGGCAGAAGCACATGAAATGGTGTTCACAGTTAGCTGTTTCCATTTGTGAATTTCCAGTTCTGACCTGGAAGCCAAATCTGGAACAGGGAAGAAGGCAACTTGTTCTGGTCCTAACCCTGTAGTCTCCTGACCTTGGCTTGACAATTAACTCTGCTGAGACTGTGCCTGCCAGCTGATGAAGTGGGGAAACTGATCCCCTCATCATTTTGTGCTTCATTCATATACTGTGCCATGAAAACACTGAAAAAGTAGAGTATGAGTTAAAATGATTGGTGGGGAACTCTGACTTTACAGCACGTACAATTCTGTTAGTTTATGGATTATTTTAAGGATACTTGTACAAATAGAAAAGATTTATTTTAAAGGTCACCAAAATCCTTATACTTCAGATTTAACAGTTGCCCACAATGCAAAATGATGATTAACTGTTTCGTGTTCAACACTGTCAGCAAAGTGATATGAGCAAAATTTTGGGGGGTTCTGCATATTGACTGCAGCAAGAGTTTCACAGGCCTATGTGTCTGTCAAACCCTATATATCAATATTTAAACTGATGAAGTTTATTGGTTAAATTATATTAGTACAAGCTATTTAAAATAACATCATAAATAAACTTAGATGGAATCCTATTTGTACAATCTGTGCATAGTGAAGAAACATGCTTTTGCTGAGGCTACAGAGAAAAACATTAAATTACATTATATAGCTTTTAAAAAGTAAACCAATGACACATTTTATAAGTCTTTTGGCTTAAAGATTGCTTAATGGTTAATTAAAGTTATTCATCCCTATACAGTATTTGATTGATTTTCAAATTTTCTTCTCTGACGATTAAGAGGTAATTATTTAAATTTTTTTCATATGGATTAAGCTCAGTTGAGATGATAAAAATATTTTCAAATTCAAAAATTTATTTCTTATATTCTACTTGAATTTTTTGTAAACTCTCAGCAGCATGAGAAATTAACAGAACATGTAGTGATACCAGTGTAAGATCATCATAGTAATTACTGCTATTATTAATAGAAATGTAGTAATACCAATGTAAGATCACCATAGTAATTAATGCTATTACTATCACTATAATACTCATGTGATTTGAACTACACAACAATAAAATAGTTTATATCATATTCTCTAAAGTAAAATTTCTTCTATCCACAATTCAAGAATGATTCTAAATATTTATATCTATTCTACATTTTATTTTATTTAGGTATTCAGGCAAAAGAAAATTCTGAATTACAATCAAAAGATTTTAACCTAATTGTACCTTATAGGATAGATACTGAATCTATTATAACAATTAAATTACCTTCAACTCTTCCAATTAATATTTGTCCTATTTAATTTTGCTGGAATTTGAATGCATACACATGGTAGAGCTAGTATACATAGGAAATTTTATATTAATGTCATATTGTCCATACTGTCCTTTAAAATTCTTGTTTCATAGTCCCCATAATCCTAAAATAATCCAGGTATGGCTTCCCCTTCATCATAACTCATCTTTGCCTGAAGTCCATCATTACTTAGAGAAATTTTCAAACAGTTTTAATGCTCTCCTTGCTCTGACTGCTACTGTTGGGATGCTGCCCCAACCCTTACCTCTGAACACTTATCCACTTTTTTTCTTTCTAAATTCACAGTTTTGATTTAATAGGCCCTATTTTGCTATCATCACCAGACACATTTAATGTGTTCTAACTTTTACAATGGATTTATCACTTTGCTCCAGGATTTTCAGCCTCACCCAATTCACTCCCACACCTCACTGCCTCCACCATGGACAGAGCTAAGAATCCCCGAGGCCAGTGGCTTCCACAGGAATTCTCACAGGCCATTAAGAGGACCACTGGCTCATAAAACCGCACAGGAGAATTTAGGCTCAAGTAACCAAAGAGAAGCTAAATAGTGACAAATTCAAGAAGAATCAGAGAATGAAACAGAAAGCATGCTACTGCGCCAAGAACTCTAAAACATAAAGTTGAAAGTACACAGAAGTAGGTCAGACACAAATGGGATAACACATCCTAAGCAACAGCTCAAATCTGTTTGAAGTTGCCTTGAGGTGCCTTGGGGAGCATAGCCATTAGCCAGATAAGGACTGAAGAGACTCTTTTAAAATTTCTTTCTCACCTCATTAGGCTCCTAAACCCTACTTTTATTCATTATGTTTTTTTCACATTCACTATTCTAATTCTTTCTTCTGAATCATTCAAGAAATTTTAGCACATCTTCCCACCTAGATATGACCTTAGATTTACTTTATATTACAGAGAATACCTAAGTGATCTCAATTCTTTCAACTCAAAATTATCTTTGTTCTCTGTTTGGAAAAGGAGATTTCTCTGCCTTGCCAAGATCATTTCCTCTTTGCCTTTGAATGAATTGCTCATTCAAAGGCAAACAATAATTTCCTAATTATATTTAGCAACTAGGTTTTAGCAATGTTTAAATGTCCTCTGCCTTTTAACAGTGAGTGGACACTCTATTACTTCAGCCATTCTCACACTATTCCCCTATTCATCTCTTTGGCTATTTTTACATCCTCTTCCTCACCTTCACACCTCAAGGTTTCATGAGCTAACAAAACTTTAAGACTCAGCTCCTCACACATGACTACCAAATTAGTATCTTTAGTTCCAAACTAGCACCCAAGTCTGTCCAGAATTTTCAGCAATCTGTTGGACATCCCCCTTAGATTCCTGATGCATCTTCAAAATCCACAGGTTTCAAATAAAAGTCATGTTTCTCTTCCTAATTTGAATGACCTATTTCTGTTAACTAACATTATTTTCCCATTTACACTCATTTCAATCTTTGTGGTCAAACAGATTTCTCCCTCTCAGGGTCCCCAAAACCTGTAAGTTGCTAGGACTCTACCTCTACTTCTGTGCCTTCAGCATTCATGTCTCCCCTTTCTATTTCCACAGACTGCATTCTAGTATAGACCCTCATTTGTCATTTGCTTTATTGCAACAACCTTCTTAGAATCTCTCACAATCAGCATTACCACTAAAAATCATTATATGCGTGGTTGCCAGTTCTACTCGCTGATTCAGTGTGATCACATTATTACACTATTGATAAAGCAAAAGAAAAACAAAACAAAACAAAAAAAACCTTTGGTGATTTTCCACCACTGGAGAAATAGAAAAGTATATGAAATTGTCCTGTGAGCAAAATATCTTAGACTGAGTGATTTATTAGGAACAGAATTTATTGCTCACTGTTCTGGAGACTGGAAAGTCCAAGATCTAGGTGCCAACAGATTTGGTGTCTTATGAGCCCCCTTCCTAATATATGATGGCTTCTTGCTGTTTCCTCACATGGCACAAAGACAAAAGGTACAAACAAACTTCTTCAGGCCTCCTTTATAAGGACAGTAATCCCATTAATATGGACTCTGCCATCATGTCCTAGGCAGCTCCAAAGTCCCCTCCTTTTAATACTGCCATATGGAGAATTAGATTTTAATATATGAATTTTGGAGGAACACAAACATTCAGACCACAGCAAAAAGTTCTTTTAAAAAATCTACTATTTTGAATTCTACAGTCTCTTCTTCCATGGTTCTCTTGATGCCCTAGTCAATGTTCCTCCCTGCTAGCAGAGGCACCCTGTGCACTTCCCTGTTACAGTCCTGCTAGTAGATACTTATGCCACTTACACAATATTTCTGCCACCAAATCCTCCTTCCTCTCTTCTGGTATAGTTGATCTCTTCACTATCAAATCCTTACATGATTTGCATTTTGACAATTCTGCAAAGTTGTTTGTATGTGTTACTTATTTGTATATTGAGCATGCATCTGTAATTTACATAATATATAATATATTTAACAAGAATCAAATATATTTAACAAGAATAAAAATCCTCAAAAGAGGAGATAATAATAGGTGATTTGGAAAATCTTCCCTGTACCACTTCACTGTAGAAGCTTTGTTGGTCTGTATCACCTTCAGGTATTACAGGTCCTGTGCCCCTTTGCAGGGGATCAGCTTCATCACCTGAAGTCAAGAGTAGCTAAAGGCTTCTGTAGAAAGCCCATATCCTCATTAGGAAGAGTCAGAGTGAGCCTTTCATGCTGAAAGCCAATAAGGTTTCCTAAGACTTCTTTCCTTTCTTGCACAGGAATTGACAGAGAGCCCCAGAGCCTCCCCTCTCCCTCACCACTAATGACATCCCACCACTATCTACCTTGAGTTCTTAATCTCACTAATGTTGTGTAATCAGTCTCTACAAGACTCCCCAAACTCCCAGGCTTGCCTTCACCTCCCCCTCCATGTCCTAATCCTTCTAAGCTTCTGCAAAACCCTCTTTGCACATCTCCTTTACAACTCCAAAATCCCACTCTCTTGCCCCTGAAACTCATGGTGCATTTCCAAAAGAACAGCCTGTCTCTCAGTCTCTTCTCTGAATGTTCCCTTTCCCTTTTTGTTTTAACAGAATGCTGCTGCTGGACCCAGGACTCAACTTCCACTGCTGACATGAAGAGAAGATTGATCCCTCTCCCTTAATCCTCATGGCCTGGGGCTGGGGTGGATCAGTGTCTTCTCCAGGCCAACTGGAGAGCATCCTTTCTCCTTTTTCCCCAACTGCCCCACCTTGGCTTTGATACTTGTAAGTAAAGTTATGTCATCAGCTACCCTGAATTGTTGCAGGTGTTTAGTGATATTTACTGACCCCAGACTGATCATGTCTTGAATCTAGAAAATTGTGGCTGCTTGCCGACTCTCCCTCTCCACCACTACTTCTGATCATCTTTGCAACCCCTACATACCTCAGTTCCTCGTTTTTGTCTCCTCCAATTACTTTGTTCACTACCCAGATTTTGCCACTATTTTCCCTGGTCACAGCTTTAGAATTTGTTGTCACCAGTGTCTGCAATCCTTCTCCCATCCCAATTTCACTTATCACACTCTCCAATCACCACCTCCTTTCTTTCCAACTAACTCACTCTTCCTAGGATCCAGACACCAACCATCACAACCTGCCTCACTTTGACCCCTCCTGTTAAAGGCCTCTCACCACTTCTGCATCCCTTTTCTCTAGCCTCCAGTATTCACGGGCTTATCACCCAGTGCCTTCAGGTCCTCGTTCAAGCTTCGCCATTGCTAACAAAAATGGGAACCCCTGAATTTGCCTCTGATATCCCCACTCTCCGACAAATAAACCCCCAACCCTCCTCTACTTTTTCCCATTGCACTTATGACCTTTGAACACACTAGATAATTGCTTACAACCATGTATCCGTTATTTATTTTGTCTCCCCTCTCCCAGAATTTAAGACTCATGAGCACAAGGGCTTTTGTCCTTTTGTTCCCTAATCTTTAAGTGCACCTTGACCAGTGCTTACCACACAATAATTATCAAATTATCAACTCATGTATTAGATTTTAATGGAAATTGGAGTATCTACTAAATGGTATGTATGTTTGAGTGCCAGATTCCTCCTTTAAAGTGATGTATTGAGATGGAGACCATTCTGTTCATATGTGCCCCTGAGGCCCAGGGACTTGGCTCAGATATCAGCTTCTCAGTGACAGCCTCACTGTCACCTCCCTTGCCAGTACTGCTTGCTGCCCATCAAGGGGAGCTCTGTATAGATGGTGGAAGGCACAGAGCACTGGCTAGCATGCTGTACACTTTATGTCTTTGTCTATTGTCTCTCTTCTGTCATTAAAACGTAAGCTCCAAGAGTGCAGATATTTTGACCATTTTGTTTACTGCCATCCCCCAGGGCTTAAAGAAATATCAGGCACATTGTAAAGACTCAGTGTGACTTTATTGAATATGATGAATGATGTCTCCTATGCATTGATCAAAATGCTCTATGTGCACATTCTGTCTCTGATATGATGTGTTTATTTCCATGTTATTCACTTAACTTCCTCCCCACCATGTTCCCCTTCTCTCAGTCAGCTTAGGAACTCAGGACATGTGCCTTGGAGAAGCTCTGCTTGGACCCTGCTCCTCTGCACACATGGTAGTATTTCTTTTTTCCCTAAATTTGCCTCTGATATCCCCACTCTCTGAAAAATGAATACTCACACTTTTGTTCTTCCTGTCTTTACATTTCACAGTGTATACAAATAGCTAAAAACAATGCAAGTTATCACAAGTACCATTATGGTGCAGAATGCATATCCTGGGATCCACTTTATATTGATAGGTTTTATGGTGTCTCTAAGAACATGCTGTACTTACAAAGGCAGACCATATGTACTGTAAAATCAAAGTTGCTGGAACCTTTCATTAACCAGGGCTCTGCCCTCTAATTCTTAGGTGAAGGAGAAAAAAAAAGCTTAGAAATTAAGTATTAATATTTATAAGAGACTTTGAGGTTCTGTCTTGCATCAGAACACATCTGTCCTATATCCTGTCTGATTGAGAAATCTACAGCACTGGTAGCCAAAAACTCCTCCCAGACTACGTCACTCGCTTGTAGTGTGTGCCCACACAGTTCCTCAGAAGAAATTACACTGTCCACAAGAAATCCTCTTTGTCTCCACAGCAGCTGGTCAATGCCAAGTACTCTGAGTAGGTGCTCATGCAATACTTTCTGATTTATTGATTAAGTGGTAACTATGAGGTTTTGCAAATCTGATCAAATGATAACTGTGAGAATATTCTCAAATATCAAAGAAATTTAAATGATGTGCTTGCCAAGACATGAGAATGAGCATATTCATCTTAAAAAGATTTGAAAAGAGTCAGAATATGAATGATCATAGAATTTAATTAATTATAACTCTACCTTTCACACATACTGTAGGCAACCAGAATTTTACTTTGTTCTTCACCTTCTTATGGGAAGCTCTGTTTGTATTATTAAAAACTGCTGGATTAGGGGCTGGGGTGCGGCTCAGTGGTAGGACACTTGCCTAGCATGTGTGAGGCACTGGGTTCGATTCTCAGCACCACATAAAAATAAATAAATTAAATAAAGGTCCATCAACAACTAAAAAAAATTATAAAAAAAGAGAGACACATTAAAAAAAACTGCTGGGTTAGAATGAAGAGAAGGATAAAGAATTACTCAAAAGAGAAATAATGATTATTTGGGAGCACAAAGCAGAAAAATCTACTTCTTATGAGATTTTTGAGTTATGATGATTTCAATGGTATTTCTCTATTCATGATTTTTATTTTATTTTTTTTATTTATATATGATGGCAGAATGCATTACAATTCTTATTACACATATAAAGCACAATTTTACATATCTCTGGTTGTATGCACAATATATTCATGCCAATTCGTGTCTTTATACCTGTACTTTGAATAATAATGATTATCACATTCCACCATCATTAATAACCCCATGTCCCTTTCCTTCCCCTTCAATCCCTCTGCCCTATCTAGATTAAAAAGATTATTTAATACCTGCTATTAATTCATGGCATTGTGGAGGATCTTAAGGATATGGTAAGTGCCTGTGTGAAGCATATGAAGTAACAGCAAAACCTGACATAAGGCAGAACCTTAACAAGTGTGTCACTATAAGGAACAGACAGCGTATATGGGTCAGATCACAGGAGGATGTTGCCTCCAGGAGAAACAGGGAGGTTCAGAGAAAATGTCCCTGTGGAATTCCCTGAGTCCTTTTATAATAGGATTGCATGTCTATTCAGTTTGGTTCTCCAGTAGATTCTGTCTCTTAGAAAGCATATTGTCAGGCTGCTGTTGAGAGCTGGCCCATTCAGCTGGATTAGTAATAAGTAGCAAAACAGCAGCAACCTGTTTGGAGACATGAAATCATTCCCCCACATCCAACACCCTGGGTATAATCTTTTATTCCTGAACTCTTCTAGTTCCTACTCCACTTCCCCTTAGACCTCAGATCTCTTATGTTTTCCAACACTTGATCCCTTTCAGGTTCAACCCAACACTTCTGCTAAATCCCTAAGTTGCCTTTGAAATTACAGTCAACCATAAAGAGGCATTACAGGAGAAACTGCCTCACCTTGACAGACCTAGCATGCCTATCTTCTCAGACTCATGTTTCAAATCCATTGACCCATGCAGAAGTGCCTGGATTTATCTATCCCTTCTGATCTGGAAGGCTCTGCACTATTCTCACATGCCAACTAAATTCCAAACTCAAGTGTTTTCAGGTTTCTGTGCTCTCAACTCGGCCTAAGCTTGTGTTGATTTTGCCGCCAGTACAAATCTGAAGCACCCAGAACCCCGCTATACCTCATCTTTGCATGGTAACAATTTAGAAAATAAATGGATGAAAGATCTTTTACCAAAAGTGCCACAGGTATGCACATGACTGGACCTGCCATCTTGCATTTTGAGATTCCCTGCCAGTCTCACAGCATTCATGCTGCTCCTCCTGTGATCCTTTGGATAGAGGAGGTCACTGTGTATCTGGGTGACATCCAATAACCTAGATTTCTATGACTAATGCATTTGGACTATCCTGTGCCACTTATTGTCCATCCCCATGAAAGCTCTAGAAAGCTGAACTTGCACGGTTGAGGGTAAAGTTTTTGGGAACGCAAATTCCTCCGAGGAAAGTCAGGTTTAAGAGTGACACCATGCTGCAGAGGAGTGTTAGTCCAATTTTTACTGTGTGGCCAAAATACCTGACAAGAACAACTTAGAGAAGGAAAGGTTTATTTTGAGCCCATGATTTCAGATATATAGTCCATGATCCGCTGACTCCATTGCTCTGGGCTTAAGCTAGGACAGAGTATCAAAGCAAAAAAAGACCATGGAGAAGAAACTTGCTCCACTTGTGGCAACTAAAAGGCAGAGAAAAAATGGGGAATGGGCCCACAGGGAAGATGTATTCTTCCAGGGCATGTATGTATCCAATGACTCACCTCCTCTAGCTATGCCTCACCCCTCCAGGTACCACCCAGTTAGTCTGTTCAAATTATTAATCCATTAACTGGATTAATCCACTAATTATGTTATAGCTCTCATGATTAAATCATTCAACTCTGAACATACCTAGATTAACAGAAACTTTTGGGGGACATATCACATCCAAACCAGAACAGATGGGCTTCTGAAAGTCAAGGTCATTCAGTATTTATTGGAAGTTTTCAGGGTATGTTACTTCTCTGCTTATCAGTAAGTACCCTTAATGAAGATTTTCAAGTAGATTGACCATTTAGTAGGTCCCCTGAAATTATGGCAGTTTTAGAGAACTCAAAGGCCCAACTCTGGTGTATTTTGTGGCCGAATGTTCCTTAATACAATCCTAGAAAAATCTAGTTGTTGAAAATGCCAAGAATACCTGCATTCCACACCTGGGATTTTTTTTTTGTTGTTGTTGTTGTTGAAAAAAAAATTAAACACAAAGATTTAGAATTATCTGGTGTAGGAGAAAAAAATAAATTCATGCCATCAATATTTAAGAAGTTCATCTGTAAGAAAGAAGAGGGTAACATCCAGTGATAGTTCTGAGTGACCAAACATTCCTACACTGCCAGGAAGTTCAGTCAGAGGCAACACTTGTCTTTTTTTGTTGTTGTTTCAAAGTCAAACACATCCCTGGGAGGCTAAATTTCTCCCACAAGCCCTGATGTCTGATTTTTTGCAATATCCATAAGTCAACCTCTGCCCCGAAAAGTCTGACACCAGATAATCCAACCTCAGAGTACTGTGAGAT
Source organism: Marmota monax (assembly GCF_021218885.2). Lineage (NCBI taxonomy): Eukaryota > Metazoa > Chordata > Mammalia > Rodentia > Sciuridae > Marmota > Marmota monax. The sequence goes on along the minus strand of NW_026693933.1, from coordinate 6,438,477 downwards.
CTGGCACACAAATGATGCTAAGCTGACCTCCAAGCAGCCCAGGGTCAGCCCTGGATATGTAGATTCACGTCAATGTGCACCCTAATAAGGAGGGCTGGGCCTCATTCTCCAGCTGCACAGATAGTGCTCAGGAGCCCCTGTCCCTTCTCTCAACCCTTCACAGACCCATCAGATGCCATGGAGCATCAGGACATTGAAGGTCTTGGATTTGCATGTGCTTAGATTCTTCATGAGGTATCAAATATGGTACATCCTTGGAATTAAGGACTGTTACTAAACATTTAGTCCTCACATTTCTATTACCAACCTCAAAGGTCAGGCACTACGATTCTAGACACTGGCTCTCACCTGATGGTTCTCATTCTATCTATATAATTGAAATTCTCATTTAAACGGAAGTTTTCAATCAAAACAGGATAGCTGAGACTGTGATTTCCATGTTGAGTGTTGTGTTTGTTTTTACTTTCATTGTTACCACCTTCATATGAATTTTCTTGGAACCTGAGCTCTATCTGTCATTTGTAGAGGGTTCTCTTTTGCAAGTTATGACACATTTGTGTTCAATTCCCCATAAAAATCCAAACCAAATGCATAAAGACAATGGAGCAATACCTTGGGAGGTATGCCTAGTGCTAAGAAAGGGACCAGCTTGGACATGGTAAGTCTTTTTTTGCCAACAATACAGTTTGCTACAATGACTTCTTTGTTTCCAACTAGAACATCCAGTTCTACAGCAATTGCTGGCCATCCCACAACTTTCTTGTATTCTTTGTTCAGCTGCAGTCAATGAATAACTTACATGACTAGGCATAGCCAGACTAGCCTTTTAGCTCCTCTCCAGCAGGCAATTAGAAAAGACATCACCTAGTCTGGCACTCCGAAAGGTACATTCTGTCAACCCAGTCCTTGTAAAATAATTTTGAAAAAAAATTTAATTACTTTGTTTGACCTCCAAATATTCTAAAATTCCTTTATAGCAGAGTGATCACCCCTCATTCATAAGAATGACGCATTCCACCAAAAGCCTGTCTCTACCTAGTATCTGCAACAGTTCAATTCCAAGGAAAGGACCTTAAAACCACACTACGTTCAACTGGACTTAATTTACCACTGGCATATCTTGAAATATCAATGGAAGTTATGTCCAAAGTAGTACAAAATATCAAACCATACCTGAACAAAATCCCCTGTACACCTCATATACCTGGAAGACATATTCTTCACAATTTTTCAGAGCTAAAATGCTTCTAGTCTCCCCTTCTCCTGCCTTCATTGCCAGCCCTTCTCCTCACTTCCAAACTGAATCTCTCCCCAGGGATTTGGCCAGGACTACTCTTGTTTCACCTTGTAGACTATCCAGGGACTGTGACAATTTATTTACTTAGGCAATACTCTAGAATAATCAAATGGCACCAATGCATATCTGAAATTGCAAAGAATCTGTCTTTGACAAATAGAGCAGTATTTGACAGTGAAAACACACACACATACACAAAATCTTGAAAAGAGAGGTAATGTATGTCTGAAACCAGTAGTCAGTATAGTCATGATAGTTGGCTCACTGATAAGGTCAGAATGAAAGGTCACTTTTTAAGACCTTATCTAATGTTTCAGAACATGATGAACTTTTAATACATCAAATAGCAGCACTCAAAAGCATCTTTTAAAATCATCTTAAGATGATCTTCCAGAAGACCACTATAATTCAACATTGTAATTTTAATTTAATGATATTAATTTTATTTGCTAAGTTAATTTCAGTTAGAGACATTTTAATTTTATTTTTATTTATCGGAAAATATTTTGTGTGTGCTGATGGAGATCAAACCCAGGGCCTGGCACATGCTGGTGATCTACCACTGAGCTGTACCCCTAACCCAGGGAAATAACCTGAATATATCTGTTTAATATTATAATTGTCTAGCAAGTACTGGTCCCTGCACTTGTGTTGAAAGGTGGAATTGTTTTAATTAAATTATAAACTTGCAGTGGAAATAATTCAGACTTTCATTACAGTTTTTTTGGGTGTGTAAATTATACCAATTTTCTGACTGTGAAAGTACAAAGAAGGTCATCTTAAGATTGATTTTATATTGAAAAATTGTCCTTTCACTCCATAAAGGCAGTGTGTGGTGTTTCTCAACACATTAACTCATTTATACATATTAAATATGTCAGCTGAATAATTTGACCAAATTTAGTTCATTCATGTCAGTAAAATGTTCTTGCCTGTGACAAGTTTTAAATTAATAGCAAAAATAAAATGTAAAACTAAATTAAGAATATGCACACACTAGCTCCCATTATATTACTCTTTGCAAGAGGGTGGAACTCCCTCATCTGTACACATCCCAACAGGGATTTATTTATGGAAATTTAAAAGCCCATTGACACAGGTAGCTCTTACACAATTGACCTGGTACTTCCATTGCTTGTCTGCCCCACCCCAGAAATATTTCAACTGCCCTAACTTTTTCAGGGTTAAGAGCAAGAGAGATCAAACAGCAGTGGGAATAGCAAGACCAAATATTTAACTCTTATAAACTAGGCCAAGAAATCATTAAATACAATAAGTTGATCTTTCTTCCTTGGAAGATATGCACTTATGATTTAGGAGGCTAGATCTCTGGCTGGGAATTTGGCAGTGAGCACTGCCTCTCCAGTCTAGGATCCATCCCCCTCCTATTCCACATTTGAACTGATTCTGCACCACAGGTAGCCTGGGCACTCCAGCCCACATGTCTGAGCTCCATCTACTTCTCTTGCATCAGCCAACTTTGGTCATCCTTGCACAGGATTTGGAAACATGGGTGATGTGATTTACCAAAAGAAAGAAGGCCCTGACAGTAGCTTGGGGCTGTTGAGCAGAGAATTGTGGAGATGATCTAGTAGTTGGTGACAGATCCTAGATGGGTGTACTCTGTGGACTCCTTGTTCCTGGTTGGGACCATAGTAAGAGGACAGATGCAGGACCTCCAAGGCGGGGATAGGAAATAGACTCACCCTTGGAAGCTTTCTATAATGGAGATTCAGAATGATGAGTCAAATCCAGAGCTTAGGTCAGAATTCTGATTCCATTACTTATCAGCTAAGAGATCTTGAAGATGTTATTCAATTTCTCTGTAATTAGTTTGCCTACTTATAGTAGTAACAGTCCATAACTTGGAGGATTGTGGCATTCAGGACTATATTATATTTTCATATCATGTGTTCAGGAGGGTGCCTGGCCTAAAGAAATCCTTCCCAAATTTTAACAAGTCTTATTCTTTTAACCACAGAGCTCAGTATAATGCCTATCATAAAACTGAAGGTGCTTTAAGAAAACCTGAATAATTCCTAAGTCCTTGATCCACTTTTAGTTGAGTTTTGTGCATGGTGAGAGATAGGGGTTTAATTTCATTTTGTTGCATATGGATTTCCAGTTTTCCCAGCACCATTGTTGAAGATGCTATCTTTTCTCCAATGCAGGTTTTTTGGCAACTTTGTCTAATATAAGATAATTATAATTTTGTGGATTAGTCTCTGTGTCCTCTATTCTGTATCATTGGTCTACCAGTCTGTTTTGGTGCAAATAACATGCTGTTTTTGTTACTATTGCTCTGTAGTACAGTTTAAGATCTGGTATAGTGATGCTACCTGCTTCACTCTTCCTACTAAGGATTGTTTTAGCTATTCTGGGTCTCTTATTTTTCCAGATGAATTTCATGATTGCTCTTTCTGTTTCTATGAGGAATGCCATTGAGATTTTTATTGAAATTGGAGGGGCAGGGGATTAGCAAGTATGGTGGAATGTGATAGACATCATTATCCAAAGTACATGTATGAAGACACGAATTGGTGTCATCATACTTTATATATAACCAGAGATATGAAAAATTGTGCTGTATATGTGTAATAAGAATTGTAATGCATCCTGCTGTCATTTATTTTTTTTAAAAAGTCAATTTTAAAAGCCTGAATAAATAATGATTAAATGGGTTGCAACAGTTTGTCTTTTTATTACTATTTTTTTAGTCTTTGGTTAAGAATGACTACAAATTCTATAAATTTATAGAATTTTAAAATCTATAAAATTCTACAAATTTATAACGTAAATAGAAATCCATTTTAAAAATCAACACCAAGGGTATAATATCAAAAGTATTGTCATACTTATTTATCTATAATAGGACTAACTACTACAGAAATTTTGAAAGAAAAACAAAGTTAAAAAAATAAGATTCAAAAATTTGAAGTCTGAGCTTTTGATCTTTGCTAAAGATTTGCCTGGAAGGTCAAGAGATTACTTTCTGGGGTGGACTTGGAAAGCAGAAACAAGTGTCTTTTATGTTATGACCCACTTTCAAAAGAAAACTTAATTTCTCTTAAGATCAAATTCTAGTAAAGATTAGAGCTGATTAGGGTTTATTTGCTTAGCTGTGCAATTTTAAACTCCTCACTGCTGTCCTCACCTCATTTGTGAAGTCATTTCATTCCAAATAAGTTATGAGAACTCGCTCTGTGCCAGGGATTGGACACACGAAAACAACAGGCTCAGTGTTTCCCTTCAAGGAGGTCACAGGTGGGTGTAGGGATGGGACATAAGAAAGGCACAGAGAGTTGAGCAGGTGGTGCTCTGGGAAGGGGCTGGATACCATGCTGAGAAGCCTGAAGACAGTTGAGAAGCATGGCAGATTCTGAGTAGAGGGAGTAGGCTTGCAAGGGTATTAGATGTTGGAGCCTGCCTAGCAAGCTCATATACTAAAGGGAAATTCTACTTTAGTGGAAACCATTGTGAAAAAAAAGTCATGTTAAGATATGTGAAGAATCTCCATTTTCCTTGAATCATTTTATCTAGTGTCACCCTCTTGCTGAATTATAACATTTTTTCTACCTAGCCCTCTGTGAGAATTTCATTATCTTTAATAGCAAGAAGAGGAAAAATATTCCTCTTCATCTATAAAACTTGAAAATATATGCTTTTATCATCCATTTTCTTCTTCTAGGAAAAGTTAAAGTCTAGGAGACATTGTGAAATGCCTTATATGGACTATAGAAACAAAATTAAAGAAGTTTAATGTCACCTTATTGGTCTATTCTGCCAATTTTAAATATAATAGCAGTCTGCTCTTCTCAAGTCTATCCAATTACCTTGCTTTGTTTTTCTTTTTTTACTTCTCTCTCTCACACATAAACACACACATCCCTCACACATTCCTCACATATATGCGCGCGCGCACACACATGTACATGTATTAGTCCTTCTCAAGTAGAATACATGCCTCATCAGAGCAGGACTTTGCTGTGCTCTCTGCTATATTCCCAGGGCTCACAACAAAGCTGTTGATGTTTTAGCATCCACTGCTGCCTGAAGTGGAGTAGCACATGCATGGGGTCCAGGACATCCTGGAAATGCCAGGATCTAGGTACCTCTCCTGCTAGAGGTGACTAGACTGCAAAAGCTGGGCAGCCAAAAGAAAGCCTAATTTATTAAAGATGTGTGGGGTAAATGATTAGAACATATTAAAAACATAGAACTTCAACATATAATACAATGGTTCCAGGCAGCTCTGTGTTGATCTGATCATATCATGAATGTGTCCCAAAAGGGTTTTAATTGAACTGGCAACCAGTTACTTAGTTGGTCAGTTCTTTTCTTCTTTCCTTTCTCTCCAATAACCACAAGTCATGCACATTTATGACACATTGGAAATACAAGTGTTACAGGGAAAGCCAAATTTTACTCCAGGTCTCTCCCCACAAAAACCACGTTTTTTTTCTCCCTTTCTCACTCACATATGAAAACTCCCATACCGAGTATCTTAAGGTGAGTTGAGAGTTTCTGGGGGCTTCCACAGGAGGTATGTTTTCACCAGGCCCATGATTCACAAATCCCAATCCCCTCTGAGGTGACTCTGTGGGTTGCAAGGTTCCCATAATTTCCCATGCTATGGGGTGGGTCCAAGGAATCACCAGGTAAAGCATGTGTAGTGAGGTCCTCTACCATCTGACAGTCATGCCAAATGTATAATATCCAGGAATTTTTTGAAGAAATTGTGAGTCCATACAAGTGAGAACAAATCTCATCTGCTGTGTTCACTAGCTAGATGACACTGAACAAGTCACTTATCTCTTCTTTACTTCAATGTCCACATTTCTAAAACAGGGATTATAATTTGGCTTTCATAGTGTTATTATAAAGATTAAACTTATATATTAAATCATTTACATCAATGTGTGGTATAGGATGAGAGCTACCTAAATGTTTGTTAAATTATATGGGCATTTCACTTTCTTTTCAGTGTATGTAGAAGTCATACCTACATGATATTTTTTAGGATACAATTGGAAAAGTTACATTTTTAAAGATTAGCAATTAGGTCATCTACGTAAGAAATTTAGTATTTAATTGTTCGGTTTAATACAATCCAATATGAATTAGTATAATTTTTTCTATGGATTATTTTCAATATGTTATAATCAATATGTGGTTTATAGCCAGTATTTCATGTGTAATTGGATGATACCAAGGGCCTCACAGTCCTTTGCTAACAGAACCCTTTAAATGAGTCAACCCGGGCTGCAACAGGGACTAGAGCTTTGAACACAATAAGGATTGAGAAAGTACACACAAAATCGATTATAAAGTTGTTAGTTTATTGGATAAACAACAACAACAAAAGACTATTTTATTGTGTCAGTTTGGTAAGGCCAGATTTGAGCATGTCATAACTGACACAGTTTTAGTATAAGTTAATTACTTATGGGTCAAACCAGCAAAAAGGACATCATTGCAATGTGTGTAGATGCTGTATAGCAGGCACTTTCAAGAAGGAGACTACTTAATAAGTACAAACAAGAGAAAGACTGCATCAAAGGCAAACAGTATGCTGGATCACCTCTTTAAAGTTTAAAGAAACTTAGATCAAAACAGTAGCCTCTAGTGTTCCAGAAAAAAACGGCCTTGGGGGAGGTTCAAGAGCAAAGTGAGGAATTTAACACCAAACTATTTATACCTGGATATTTCAAATTTAACCCAGTGGAAGCAGAAAAGACTCTAAAATGTTAAAGAATAAAGATCAGATGATCTCAAATGCTATATTTTCTACCAGAAAGTTTCATTTAAAAAGACGTACAGGAAACTTGGAAAGGCATATAGTGTATGGTATCACAATATTTCTCAGATCTCATAAAAAACCTATTTGGAATGAAAAATAATTATCATATTTGTCTTTTTAATTGCCTATATATATTAGATCTTATTAAGGAAAAAAATTCCCTTTCTTTTCTGAGATATCCCTCCACTTCTCTTGATATATTATAATACTTACCTTGTTTTCAGTCTATAATCAAGGTATGATTAGCTTGGCAGGAAAATATATTCATGAGTAAATATTGTAATATCTTTAAAACTTTAACATGCATTTTTAAGAATTATCAGATGATAGAATTATTCTGAGAATTTTTTTCCCAGTTAGTGTTTTTAGGGTTCTATTAACAATTCTACCACCTGAAAATATCATATACTTTTTATAATTCTCAAAAAAAACAGAGGTTATAGGAATAATTCCACAAAAAAAAAAAATCACAGCAAAATTGACGTTAAGGTCCTCTTTTCCCCTTATGGTTTTGCTAAATGTAGAAATACCTTAATTAATTTTTGAAGAAGATTCTGCTATTTTTCTATTAAAATATAACATAACCTGATTCTTAAGTTTACCTGTTTATTACAAAAAGAAGAGACTGAGAGAAAGTCAATGAAACCCTGTCTTGGAATGAATAGGGAATCAATACGAGATTCAACTGAGACAAAACACATCCTTCAACAAATGTGCATTGGGTACATTTACATGATTGGCATTTATCAAAGGAAGAGAACAAAACACCTTTCCTCATAAACTGTATTCTAGTTTCAGGATTAGGAGGAGCAGAGAAGGACAGTAAGCAAAGCAATACATAGTACCCAGCGGTGCAAAGGGCCAGGAAAGGAAAGGAAAGAGGCAGAGTAGGATTGACAGGGTGGAATGGATAGCCCTTTTTGATACAGTGATATATGAATGGACTGGGACGAAATGAGGGAGAAGGATCAGCGATGTTTTTCAGAGAAGAGCATTGGGATAGGGACAAGGACATTCAAGATTGGAGGCAGATCATGCTTGGTGCATTTAGGGTACAGAAAGGACAGTGCTGCTGGAACAAAGAGAGAACAGGGAAAGGAAATGAGGCCGGACAGTCATCAGGGATTAGTTCATGTGAGATTCTGAATGTCGTGGAAAGGCTTGGCCTTCAATCTGAGAGATGAAAAGCCACAGAGAATTCTAAGTGGGGGGATGACAGGACCTGATGGTGCATCTTTTAAAAGTAGGTCTGGGTGCACTGTGGAGCAGGAAAGATGGCTTTCAAGAGTTTAAGCAAAAGATGGCCCACTCTGGTATGGGCCAGAGTGCTGGCAAAAGCGGTCATAAAAGGACTGTGAGAGATAGAGAAGAATTGGGATACCACCAGAATATTAGCTTGAACTACTAGGAGACAGACTTACCATTAACTGAGTTGATACGAAGTGTGAAAAGAGCAAGCTTGCCGAATAAAATTGAGCATTTGATTTTGAGTACATTAGCGTGCATTTTGTTTTTAGAACCACAATGGAGATGCTGAATAGCAGTTGACTGAACTCTCTGAGATCAATGAATAGTCAGGACTGGAGAGAAGTTCTGGGAGGTGTCAACACAGAAATGATATTTAAACCCAAGGCTCAGTACAGAAAGAGAAGAGCAATTTCAAAGACTGACTTCTCGACACACTTACCTTTGGAGTTTGGAAGATGAAGAAGAAACAACATCAGAGATGAAAAGGAACCAAAACCAAGAGATTACAGGTCCAGGAAGCAAAGAGTAGAAGTGTTTCCAAGAAAGGCAAGGTCCATTGTACCAAGTCCCTGACAGACAAGAGGTCAAACAAGATGAAGACTATGAATTGGCCATCAGATTTGGTGGGGAAGTGACGTGATCTGAACAGAGTGGGACTGCAGAGGTAATCAAGAAAGCCTGGCTGCTGCAGACTCAGAGAGAGGTGAAGAGAAGGGCTGGAGAAAGTAAGTATGAACTTACAGCAACAGGAGAGTGAGAAATAGAAGACAATGCCAATGAGAGGGGAGGAGCATCCTTAAAACTGAAACTTCAGCAAGGTGTACCTGCACTGAGTCCACTGGGGTAGAGCAATTAACATTTGTCTTGGAAATTAGATTTATTCATGTTATGTTTTCTTCTTCATATGCTTGTATACCAAAAAGATGTTACCTATGCATACTATTTAAAGACAAATATTTTTAAATAGATTCCAAACAGAACTTTAACAGAAAAGTAAACCGTTGAAAGTGTGTTTCTATCTTTTCTTGTTCCACTCTCTTCCATGGCTCTTCCCTTTAAGCTTGTGAACATTCTTATGGTCCTAAATTTCATTTAAAAAAAATTCAAGCTTTGAGATAATGACAATGTGTTTCTCCTCCAGTAGTGCTTAAATTTGCTGGAATATTTTTGGATAAAACGTCATGAGAAGTTTGTTTCAAAATAATTTAGTTAGGGTAAGGGGATGAACTGGGAGGAGATGTGAGTTACTTTTAAGTTGATAGTGAAGCTGGCTGATGGGTGGTTCCTTATACCATTCTCTTTGCATCAGTCTGTGTTTGAAAATGTCCATAACACAGTGTTAAAAACTAAGAGAAACAGAGGGTCAATACTATGTTAACACAAAAGAATGTATGAAGTGGTAAAATTTGAGATGATCTGGTAGTAGGTTAAGAAGATATTTTGGTTACATAAATTTTTTTGGCATTTTCAAATAATATGAGATGTCTATTTTAATACACAGGGCAAGAGTAAATGACTTTTAATAGATCCCAATTTTTTTCAGTTGCCACAAAATATAATTAATTTGTATAATTTATATGCAAGTAACTTACAAGACTAGATTTCACCTTTTAAATAAAGCCTTGGTTCTCTTAAATATCAGATCACTGTATAAAAGCATGAAGAATTCTGAGAAGACTTCATGCTATGAGATGTGTTTTGAGGGAGATTAATGCTAACCCAGTTGATAGTGATTTAAAAGGCTAAACACTTGATAGTTGACAATATAGGAGATGAAATTTCATTGTAATAATAAGTATCACATTTTTAAAAAAATGTGATTTTTGAAATCTGTCACTGTTATTGCTACATAAGCTTTCCTAATATTTTAAAATAAGCAAATGTGGAAGTAACAGCATTATTACAATAACTCTTCAAATATTAATCAATAGGTATTTTTTATGTTTTCCAGTTACTCATTAACCACTTCATGGTATCTTTGTTATTAATACTATCTTGCTGATAATTTCCACCAGGGAAAGATTTTTTTAATGTAATAATTTTCTGCATCAGAAACCTTTAAGTTTTACTTATAAACCCTCCACTCACTATACATTCAGCATTAAAAATCAACTATGTATTTGAGACCTAGGAATTCTACTTCAAAAATCACATACAAAGTTACGTTGTTCTTGTGCAGTTTATAGTCTCTTTAGTATGATTTTATTGCCCTCAACATTTTCTTGGTGTAAACTACTGAGCATGGGATTAAGATTTCCTTTGTAACTGATACCTAAATTTCTATCCTGCTTTAAGCGTCTAATTTGCACTGTAAAGACATATAATTTGAGACTTGTAGCTATATCACGAAAGTACAACAGTTTACGCTGATCTCTAATTTTCTGTGTTGTATTGGCTGTAATTTAAATTTTTTGCATGTTTTCAACTGCTATTCAAATCAGTATACATCAGAAACCTTTGTATATTGACAGAGATGGGGGAAAGGATGCCTTATTCTGATTTCAGGTAAGCATTCCCTTTTCAAGTCAGCAGGTGCAAGGGGGACCCATTCATAACATTGGCTTTAAATCAGTTTTGATCACTGGATGGAAATGCAATGCTATTATAAAAGAACTTGACTAATCTTTACAAGCACATCAAATTTTTAAAGGTACTATTATTAGAAAATTCTAGAGGTGAGTAGGATTTTTTCCTTTGACTATTTATTAGGAACAAAATATACTCTGTTGGTTATAGTGTAGATATGTGTATGTTTACTAAAAGTAGGAAAAAACTCTGTTACTTATTGAAACAGGTTGGAATTATACACAGTGGAAAATCTGCTGCAACAAATACCTGTTCCAGAGATAACTGATAATAAATGTTACCTTTTCCTTTGGGTTAAGTTTCATTTAATTTGAAATCAATATGTAAGCCAAAAAAGTAACCACAAGATAAAAATTTACTCTAATTGACCCCATTTCAGATAACTGGGTAAATCTTCCTGGAAGAAATGTTAGACAACTACACATGTAACAATTAAATGAAGTTATCTGAATATTTCCACTATAAACTCTTATTTATAAGGTTATGATGATTATTTTAATTAGCTTCAGGCAGAAACTTTGCATGTCATTTCAAGGCACAGAAATAAATTTTAGTCTACAAAACAATTACAATTATTAATTAAATACTCCTTGAACTAAAGAAGTTAGAGTAAGGTTCTTATAGAACTTAAGGACTTGGTGACAAAACAGGGAAAAGTGAAAAGAAAACTTTAAAGTATGGAAATAGTCACTACATTTGTGAAAACAAATATTTGATCACTATGAGAATCCAATAAGAATTCTTCCTAAGTGGATTATTATTATTACTTATCTTGTTTTATGGTTTATTAACAATACAATGCTTCAATCTTACATTGGATTTTTATTACATAAATTAAAAGCCCCCCAAACCCTTCTCATATGATATTTGACTTGAATTTTCCTTTATGAAGGGCAGGTATTCTTATCCCTATTTTACACATGACTACAAAGAAAAAAAAAGGTTTATGAAGGACTACCCTTTCCAATTTAAGGTAACTCTTGATTTTAACATCCTAAAACATACAGCAAGGTGTTTCTACTTCCAGCCTAACCAGGATTGGAGCTCACCGTGCTGCCTGAAGGGTGGCTTGCCTGGACTAAAAGTCAATCCTTGGTCCAGGGTTCTCACTGCTTCTCAGTCTGAGAGATTGAGCTCAGTGAAGGATCAATTAGCTTCAAAAGTATTTTTGTTGTTGTTGAAGAAAAAGCTGAAAGGATGGTGGCTTAAAGCACGAATATTCCTCAAGAGTATTCAATTTACTCAGAATGAACCCTATGATACAAGAAACTTGTGTGTTGCTGCTCTCTCCTTTCACGGTTAAAAAAAAAAAAAGGAAGACTATCTCCTATAACAACCAGTTTATCCACAGCTTTGCGTCAAATGGAAGTGAAAGGTTGGTGGAACCAAATACTAGAAAGATGTGGAGCACATTATATACCGATCATGTCCTCAAGGATGTACTCCAATTCCTAAATGCAACCCTCTCCACACCCTCCCTTCGGAACTTCCATTCAGGCGCTGCTTTCTCAGCACCCTGGAGCAATACACAGTATAGTTAGCTATTGCTGTCACTCCGGGCGGAAATGCTTGACACCTGGTTTCTCTGAGGCCGCCTGCGGTAGAGGACGCTGACACACACACACACACACACACACACCTTTCTTGTGTTCCCAGGGCAGACATAGACTGACATCCCCTACTTACCTGGCCAGGATGCTCAGGCCAGGAAACTCTTGGTGCCAGCCCAAGACTCGGTGCAAAGAGAAGAAAACAGAACAAAACAACTTACCACTTTGTCCCAGTCCAAGAACAAGTGAAAATACCCAGGCCGCCCGAAGAAATGAGGCAGAACCTCTCCGGCAGTTTTGCAGGCAGACAAATGCAGCGGTAAAAAAAGCCAGGGCCGAGCCGCACATAATGCAAAGCAGCCCTACCCGCGCCTGCCGCCAGGCTCCTTCCCTGTAGAGCGCTCTTGCCTCCCGGGCGCACCTCGGGACCAAAAGACTGGGAATCTCTACGATGTTTCCCTCAGGCCGAGCAGACGGATCTCGCGGCTCCGAGCAAGCTGTGCAGGTACGTGGGCCCGAGCACTGCTCTGCATCTCAGGGCTCCCGCGGCCCTTCCAGATCCACTCGGCCAGCCCTGGAGTCTCCGCGAAAAGCACCTCCTCCGACGGCCGATGGCCAGCGGCGGCGACGCGATCGGGGGCTCCAAAGCCCGCTCCCGGACAAAGAAAAGAGCTTTTGTTTCTCTCCAGCCGATGGGGCTCTGCTGCATAAATCAGCTTAGCCAAGAGCCAAACACAATCAAACCAAAACAAAGCCCGAGGCTGGGGGGAATCACCCTAATGTATATTCACTGGGTGATGCCGCATTTGTGGGAGGGGACGCCAGAAGGCCGAAGGGGAAAAATGTCGATGGCGCATCAATGCGCGAGCTTCTTCCACAGGTGGGCAGGGAGGCCAACTCCACTGTGTTGCAGCTTTGCAGCCTCGCCAGCGGAGCAGCGGGCAAGGTCCAGGCAAAAGCGTTCTGACTGGTGAAGGTTGAGGCTCTGGGTGCTAGAGGCTGGGGAGGCGGCCCCGGGAGCGCTCTAGACGTGCCTGTAGACGCCCCCAAACACAGAGCAAGGCATTTCTGCTTCCAGCCTAGCCAGGACTGGAGCTCACGGCGCTAGCGCAGGAGGGGAGGTTCCGCGGGGGTGCGAGAGCCCAGCCTCGCGGGGCGGGGGCTTCTTGCCCTTGTCCTTTTGGCTCCAGAGTTTGGCTCAGGCGTCTCGCTGCCCAGACCCCTGGCAGCTGGCGTGCTCTGGGGTGCACGCAGCGAGGATACAGTGGAGGAGGCTGGGGATGAAGAGGATTGGGGTGGTCCTTTCCTGGTCCCCCACCCCACCCCCGAGGGGGTCCCAACCTGCTGTTAGCTGGGCGCGCTCCGGCCGGGAGTTGCTAGGAAACCGCCCCACGCTATAGTGCGCCTTGCCGGGTTGCCCGTAGGGGCGGCGGCGCCCGGGCAGCGGCAGCAGCAACAGCTCGGAGTAGCGTGGGCGGGACATTGGTGAGGCATGAAGTCACCGCGGCCCACACTCGCTCTTTGTTTTGCTCACTCCAGCTCTTTTTCTCCCCCTTGGATCGGATAGTTGCCATTCCCACCGTTCACAAGAATTCCTGGTGCGTAGCCGCGCAACAGGAATAGCACACCGCTTTCCCTTTCCCTCTTCCCTGGAATCCTGCTCCCCCAAAGCTCGCCCAGGGGGTGTGGTGGGAGACTTGCTCAGCACGAGTGGCAGCTGTGAGCAAACCGCGAACTCTCACCCCTGCACTGCGCGCTCTTTGTTCAGAGATACTCACTGCCCAGCAGCTGCTGCATACAAAGTGGAGTCTAGGGGCCTCTCCCCGCCTCCAGTGCTCTGCTCTGCGAGTGTCCGCTGCCCACTTTGCTTGCAAAGTTAGGAGCTCGCCCTCTGTCCCATCCCGAGGCAGTCCCGGGTCTCCCCAGCCTTTCGAGAGTTGGACGATCCCGCAGGGGCTGTTCCTGGAGCTACTTGCCGAGATTTCTCGCTACTCTTTTTTACGCAGAGCCTCGCCCTTGAGTTGGACAGCCTTGCTTTTTCCCCAGGGTCTGTTTGTGGCTCCGGGCTTTTGCTGGTTACAGTGGGTCTTTTGACCTTAATCGCCACCTTCCCAGTAAACGGAACAAAGAAGTTACACAAGGCAGCAAAGGAGCAAGAGAGAAGCCAAGGAGACAAGGTGGGAGGGGATTGACTGCTTGCAGCTCAGAAATTTAGGTGCTGGAGCAAAACGGTGTTGGGCTGGAGCAATAGGGGAAGCAGAGTTATCTCCAGTCCTGTCACTACCCATTTAAGTCCAGGGAGAGAAAGGGAACCCAGCCCCCGGAATTGGAAAGGAGACACTGTTCCCAGTTTGAGACTGGGTAATGAAGGTTCCCTTTTCCTTTCGGAGCTGAAGTTGTTTCCCCATCTTGAAGTCTGACCTCTCACTTTTCCACTAGTAACTTATCCGTTTTCTTTAATAGAACACCCGCCTCTTCCAGGCATCAGACCAGTCCAGCCAGGTCAAGGTGAAATATGCGGGAGTTTCCCTCCTTATTTAATAGTTTCCATCTCCTTGTTTAGAGTAAGGAAACAAGTAGGAGGCTCTCTTTTCTTTCTGTTTTCTGATTATTAATTGAGTGAATGGAAAGTACCTGTTTAATACACTGCAACATCGAAAACTCCCCTTTTCTCAGGTGTAGATTGCACATTGGGGTTCACAAAACAAGCTCATCATACCAGAAACCCAGCTGGAAAAAGTGCTCTAGAACTACAAAGCAGACCCTTTTGAGAGACTTAAACCTCAAAAACTGATTCAATTCTACTACCAGCAATGCACACTGAATAAAAATTAAATCCAACTCTACATCATTAACAAATTTCTTTTGATTTCAAATTTGAATAGCTATGATTTTGTTTCTGGAAGCTTCAAAGGAAGGGCCTGAAAAATAGTTGGGATGGGAGTGAAGACTTGAAAAATTGAACATACATCCCCTAGATCTGATTAGTGACTCTTCAGTTGGGCAGCATGCATGTTTTCCAGAGATGATGTCACAGCCTAAGGAATGCAGTCACCCTTGAAACAATACAAATGTTGCAATTAAGAAAAAAAGGTTAAATTCCCAATTTGCACAGATATGTAAGTCCACTCTATGAAGTGACAGTCACACCAAAGTTACATGATGGTAGTTTTAAATTTTATCTGTTTATGCTACATTGTAAATGGCAGTTACAATATTCAATCAAATATAAACATGCGAATAAGAATCGCTGTAACTTTGTGAAACTTATAATGTATGTACTATTTTATTTGTTGTTTATTTTTAGGTGTTAATATATTCTATATAGAAGACAAAACCAACTGTGTAGCAAGAGGAATAAAATGAAGCTCACAGTTTTGTTTCTGGAAAGTTTGAAGCCATTTAGAAAGAAGGGTGTGCACATTTTGTGATGTGAAGCCCATGCAAATAAATGTCAGGATGCCAGTTTTATACAGTTGTTGAAGAGTAAGCACCGCACCATTTATCACCACTTCCCAGTTGGAAAGAGTTTGTAACTCTGGTTATTTAAATAAAACAAAACACAATATTCTAGGTGTTAGGTTGTAATCCTGCAACTTATTTATAAACAAGTTATTTGTACATTTTGAGCTATAAAGATAAAAGTAAATTCCTGCGAAATCCTGAAAATCAGCTGTAGGGTTTTCTTACAGTAAATATAGCTAGCAACCTAGGAACACAATGTTTGTTTATGTCCAATAAATATCACTGATCTCCATAACACATGTTTTTTCCTTCAAATAATGTATAGAATATTGTGAAGAATTGCATCATTATTCTCATCATATTACTTGAAGAAAAAAAAAACTGTTCAAGACATGATGACACCACTAATTCCTAAATTTCTATCATGTTTTGCAGTCTAATTTTGAAATTTCTGATAGCTAATTTTTCATCACTTGTGGTAAAGAGAGCAAATGAAATTCACAGATAGTCTAAAAATAACATTTAGCTATTCATTCCAGACTACCTATCATCAGATTCTTTGAGTTGTTAATAAGTCATGAAACTAGATGACATAAGTTTCTTTGCTACTTCTTTAACCTTGATTTTTCACTAACTTTGTTAATAGTGAATAAAGAAGCTATACGTAGGTAGCAGGAGTAAGGGGGACATTTGAAAACCCACTTCTTTTATTGAGTATCTAGACTTTAACCAAAGTTTGCTCACATTATTGATCCTATGGTTGCATCTATATTCACATTTAATGTTATGTCTTTCTGAATTTGTGATCATAGCTACTCAGTAGCTTTACAGTGGTTACTCACAAGTTGTCTATGAACTTGCCTCATCTATTGCTCATAAGAGATGGTGAATGGTCTCACTTGTGGATAAATTATTGAGATCATGACTTCTAGCTTCATCTAATGATAAAGGACATAAGCCAATGAAAGATACTTTCCACTAAAATGTTCAATGACACAGTGTTTCTCATTGTATTACAGAGTGAAGATGAAGGCCTACAACATAATCACCTACAGAGTAATTCTGAGTTTTAATTCTTTGTGTCTATTTCAGGAGATTCTGAATTAGTAGGTCTTGTATATAGTGCTTAGTAACCTATACTATAGTAACATATACTATAAAAAAGCCCCTTAAATTGTCCTTAAATGCAGAGAAGTTTAAGCGTCCTTACTATAAAAGGTTAGTACAGAGACTCTATGTGTGTTTACTGCCAAAGTCCAGGGTCAGGTGCATGCAAAAAAAACCAAACCAAAACAAAACAAAACAAAAAAACAAAAACAAATGAACTGCTGGAATCAATGTCTCTTGCCAAGATAGCCTATTAAATGTTAATGTTTTCTGAAACAAGACTTCCATGATTAATCTTGGAAAATACTGGGTTAAAGTTAAATTAAATCCTTTCCTGGATAAATTTCCAGAAACGCAAATAGGCCAACATGTTTTAGGTTCTCTCGACAAAGAAACTTTTTTTTTTTCAGGAATAACTTGCAGACTAATTTCCCAAGAATCAAACTTGTGAGCTGTTCCCACTTTATAAATGTAGAAACTGAGACCCAGAATGACAAATAGACAAAACTCAATTTTTTAAGAGAATTTCTGATGAGGCATGAATCTGAGATCAGATTATTTTCAACCACTCTTTTATCAGTGATGACTTTTGGTTTCAAATAGTAGAGTCATATTGTGGCTGTTATAACTGAAAACCAAAATTATTAGAAAGAAATTGGGAGCCCACATAATCAGCAGGAAACTGGGAAACCAATATTGAATAAGACCAGAAAATAAAGGAGGCCTAAACCCCAATAGTAAGTGTCTAACTCACAAGAATGAGTTTTAACCATCTCTTCATCTTTGGGTAAGTTATTTAATTTCCCTGGGTCAGTGAAAAATATGGATACTTTAAATGGTGCATTTTATCTGTGCATAGCCTAATCCCAGTTTTCCTATATCCTTTTATAGCACACAGAAAATGAATGCTTCTTTTGCCTATAATTCATTTTCATAGTAATTGTAGAGACGTGATGATATTCGAATGGATTTCTTAGCTTTATTGACTCACTTCTAGCAGGTGACCTTCTCATGTCTGAGTCAGCTCACTGCTCCACTGCACATCCGCTTAAAGTGCTGGGGAGTGAAATTTCCTGAATATTGTCTCAACTGTATACCTATCAGACAAGAAGTGAAGTATGAATACCTCAGTTCCCTTGCTCTTTGTATGGAATCATTTGGGGCATGAAGTTCTGTACTATTTGGGAGCTAGGTTTTTTTTTCCCCCCAATCATAGACAGATACTTTAAAAAATAAAAATAAAATAAAATTAATTATTAGAAAAAGGGAAGACACAAAAATGTTAAGTTGCTATGAAAGTTTTTAAACAACTTTAATCTTTGGATGTATAAATTTATAAATCCTGAACCAGTCTCAAACAGTATAAGGAGTCACACTGTCACACATCACATTGTTAGTAATATTGAGCAGTAGTATTGAGAAGTAAATCGTAGTTGCGCACAGTGATAACTAGATTCAAACATTTCCTTCTTTGGCTGCCTTTCTCTCCTCATTTCCCACTTCTCTGTGGCATTTCCTGGTCTCGGGGTCTTCTGGAGGGACTTAAACTGATACAGATAAGAAAAGTTACTAGAAATTAACACCTGGTGTCCTGCATATGAAAATATGAATATCTATTCTTATCTGGCTAGGTAACCATAGAATAAAAATCACAAGGACTTTGGAATATGAAAAAGCTACTCAGTATTCTTGGAATCATGGGAAAATAATTTTCCTATATTTCTGTTTATTCATTTATGTGGTAACAATAGTGAAGTAACTAAATTGCAAATTAAAATAAGATAACACTTCCTTCTTATTAGAATGACTAAATTCCAAAACACTCACAACACCATATTCTGACAAGGATGTGGAGCAATAGAAACCATAAATCCCTGTTTGCAGCAATGCAAAGCAGCAGAGCCGCTCTGGAAAGACAGTGTAGCATTTTCTTACAAAATTAAACCATCCAACAATTGTACTCTTTGGTATTTACTCAAAAAAGTTTAAAACTATGATCACATAAAATCTTGCACATAAATGTTTACATCAGCTTTAACTGTAATTGCCCAAACTTACAACCAATCAACATGTCCTTCAGACAATAGAATAGTATTTAGCACTAAAAAGTGAAGTATTTAGCACTGAAAAGATATGGAGGGATCTCAAATGTGCATTACTAAGTCAACCAGGAAGGGCTACAGACTGTGTGATTCCAAATATGTGACATTTTGGAAAAAGCAAAATTGTGGAGACTAGAAAAAGGTCAGAGGCTGGGCAGGCTGGAGGGATGAACAAGCAGAACAGAGAGGATTCTTGGGGCAGTAAAATTATTCTGTATGATACTGCAAGGGTGGATACCTGTCATAATACATTTGACGAAAACAACAAATAGATGTACAATAGCTAGAATGAACCTGGATGTAAACTATGGGCTTTGGGTGATGACGTAATAGTGTAGGTTCATCAGTTACAGCAGTGTACCATTGTAGTATGGGATGTTGATAGCAGGAAATGCTATCTAGATACAGGGCAAGGATGTATAGAAACTCTTTGTACTTTCTCTTAAATTTTGGTGTGAATCTGAAGCCTAATCTAAAAAAATAGTCTACAAGAACATGAGCACACCACACACAAAAAATTTACCCAATAAAATGATTGTGAAAATCAAAAGATAGATCATGAGAGAAAAAAGTTAGAATTCACCATGCACTATCCCGAGGATTTTGATAATGGTAGTTAGGATTCTTTTTAGCTTCACAATATATGTAACATTGAAAATACATAAATATTTATTTTCATACTTGTACATTGTCAGAAAAATAACAAATATCTTTGGTTTTGCTGAATATATACCTTTCTTTTCCCAGTAACTCTACAATTCTTTACTCACATTGATAGAGCTAGTATGTCTTCATATGGAAGCCTATACCTCCAGCGTACTTTATTGCAATCTAGTTTTATGTTTACTTAATCCAACAAAATTCTTCTGTCATTTTTTCAGTCTGAAATCATTCTTCTGCAGTTTGATATACAACTATATGACAGCTTCGCTTATGTGTACATGACAGGGGCATACATACTTAAATAGTGCCTTTTAATTAAAATTTAGCATGTTTAAACTTATGTGTAGTTAGGAGTGTAAATGAACATGTAGTATTAAATGTCATAGCTTTCAACATATAGTGGTTTTAAGACCCGACATCTAGTTCTCTCAAATAGAGGTATCAGCAGGCATTATAAAGACAATCTTTCACCATTGACAGAATTCCTCTGCTGAGCCACTGTGGTATGTGGACCGATTTGCACATCATTGCACAGCTAAAGGGCTTTCTAAACCTCAATAACTCAGAACGAGCCCAAGACTACAATTCTCCCTCTGAGCATTTTCTCATGATCACATGGCCTCTGGAGAGTGAAGTCACCACGAAATTTAAATTATTCTAATCAAATTCACATGGAATTTTTATACTTGGAACACTGCCATTCTCAGCCCCCTTCTCTAATTTCAAAATTACTTCATGTTTCACCTTGAAGAATGTGACCTTTTAACATAGCGAGGAAATTCTTTGTAAATGAGGCACAGGATGTTTGATTTAAGCACTCGTTTAAAAAAACATATAAATATTTATTGAACATTTGCTATGTGTAAAGTGATAGGCTCTATAGAAAATAAAAGCATCAATGAAACCTAATACTTTTTCTCAAAGATGTTGTAATCTGATTTGGAAAAAGAAATGACTCAGTTGGTAAATTGGTAAATAGGGTAGCTCAAGAATAGAACTTAAAATAAGTAATAATTTCACATAACAAAAAACACGGTTCAGAGGTCAGTGGAGAGGAGATTAACTATTCAATAAATGATGTTGGGACAATTGTTAGCTCTCTGGATAAGAGAGTTAATCCAGAAACTTACTTTATGATGGAATAAAAGGTTTAGTGTAAAACTATAAGACTGTATGTGACACTTCTTTTTCTAATGCTGGAATAAAATTTCTTTATAAATGTAAAAATAATTTATTCAATTTCAAAAGAACAAACTGACAAGTTGGATGATTTTTTAAATTATATGCTTCTAAATATTGCAGAGGAGCATTAAAAATGCAAACCATACAGTATGCCTATGCACAAGAATTAGAAACATTTAGTCTACAATAGTCAAAAAGAATATGGAATGTGTAAAAAGGATGGGGAATACAAACGCTTAAAGACACGTGGGAAAAGTTCAGCTTCATTAGTCATCCAAAAATACTAATTTAAGAAATGAGCCAGGCGTGCTAATGCACCCCTATAATCCCAGTGACTGCCTATAATCTCAATGACTGGAGACGGAGGCAGGAGGATCACAAATTCAAAGCAGACTCTGCAATTTAACAAGGCCCTAAGCAATTTAGCAAGACCCTGTCACAAAAAAGGGGTGGGGGCAGAGGATGCAGCTCAGTGCTAAAGTAACCCTGGGTCCAATCCAGGTACCCCTGCAACCCCAACCCTCCTAAGAAAAGAAATAAGATGCCACTTTCACACATCAGATGCTCAAAGACTTTTTTCAGAATGACAACACTTAATGTTAGCAATAGAGGGTTGAAATAAGAATGCATTTATGGTGGAATTGTAAATTGTGTCCAACCTTCTAGCAATCTGTTGGTCATATATAATAAAATCTTTTAAAATATTTCAAACACTAATCCCAGGTCTCATAAATTAATCTTTTAATGATTCAGAAATACAAGGAATTTATAAAGATGTGCATTTCAATATGATATGCAAGTGCAGTGAAAGATGGAACTTTTTTTTTTTTTTACATTGGAATCCTCACAAGCTAAAGCAACAGAAAAGAATCAATGTTTTGGAGCATACCCTAGGTATTATTCTTCCCTTTTATGGGTATATGCTAGATAACATTGGTCTGTGACTTTGTCAGCTGCAATCCTTCTGTAATGAAGATCTTTCCACCATCAACTCTTAGTTAACCTCAAACTGGTCCTTATAGAGAAGGTCATCTTTTCAAAATTAAAATATGGTTATCTCTTCCCTGAAATTAAAATACTTAAATCATAATCTATTAATTACATTTAAAAATCCATGCTTATTTCACAATCAGACTCATCCAGTCCATCTCCTTGAAACTTCAATGATAATCACCTTCAAAGTATGACACTGTCACCTCTCCTCTTACACAGAATCATCTGCTGCTCCATGAATTCACCATGGGTTTTCCGACCTTTCCTCCTTTACCCATACACTTTTATGGAAAGTGGTTTCCTCCACATTCTATGTAAGACTTCCTATTTCCAATATGAGCTTCACCAACTCTAGGCAGCATGACTGCTACTCCAAGGTATATTTGCTGTCCCTAATTTGCCCCTCCCTAGGATGTGTTCTGCTTATATTTCAGCTATTTTTCCACTTTAAGGTCAATAGTTAAGCTATTTCTCATTTTCCAAGTCGGAGTTGCTAAAATATCAGAAACTTATTTAATTCTATGTTGAGTCCCTAGGACTTAGCACAACTACAGCTTGGCATTAGTTGCTTAATAAACATCATGCTAGTTATTCCTGTTTAGTTGAGTATTACAGGACATTCATTTCTGACTTTCTTTTTGGAAAAAAAAAGGAAACAAAGAATAGATGAGTAAGTGTAGTATACAATGGATGGCTGGATAGCTATATAAATTTTTAATCCATCTAAATAGAATATGAAACAAGTATTTGGTGGAAAGGCTAACAATGTATTATTGTGAAAATCATTAAAAGCATGTCCCTTTAAGTCACTTCCCCATTCCCCAGTGATTAGTAATTCATAATGACCTGGGGAATATTGTTAAAGGGATGTGACCATGACTTCAGCAGAAAGCAGGGGCAATAGCCTGACCCTGCCCAGAGGTGTCAGTACCAGGACATGATCACAGAGATCTATATCCATCTCTTCTCAGTGGGTGAGCACATCTGACCTAGGAATCTGGATGAACCCTGTTAGATTTTCTGTCTCCTCCTTGAAGAACATTATAGGATATTGAACATAAGTCATGGCTCTTTTCTTAATGTCTTCTGATTGTTCATTCCTTTGGGTGCTTTTGAATATTATAGTTTATGAATTATGTAAATTCCATTTTAGTGAGGTATCCATATATTTTCTCTCTACTGTCTGTCTGTCTGTCTCTCTCTGGGGGGGGGGGACCAGGGATTGAGCCCAGGGGCACTTAACCACTTAGCCACATCCCCAGTCCTGTTTTCTATTTTATTTAGAGACAGGGTCTTGCTGAGTTGCTTAGGATTTTGCTGAGTTGCTGAGGCTAGCTTTAAACTTGCAATCCTCCTGCCTCAGCCTCCCGAGCCACTGGGATTACAGGCCATACACCACCAGGCCTGGTCTCTCTACTCTTTTCAGCAAATCTCCTTAGTATAGGCTTTGTCATCCTTCTCTGAAACTCTCAGCCACCCCTTCTCCAGTGTGCTTGAAGAGCATTTCTTCTCAAATCCAAGTCTATAATAGTTATCCTATCCTTAAACCCACCTATGATTCATTTTATGCCACTTCTTGCCTTTCTCCCAGGCCATAAAGTGGACATTTATCACCAACAATGAAACCGTGGACATTCTGACCCCAAATCACATTCCCAGTGCCCTTTTCTATAAAATTCCCCTGCCCCTTCCCAACTCCAACTCCAGAGCAGAGTCCTGGCCTTCTTCTGGACTTTCACTTGCCTTTTCATAGGCTTCATTCTCTGCCAGACATGTTTTTCCCCTTTTTCTTACTTGTCCTGTGTGATTGTCAAGAATCATTGCTCATTTCACTTCTGCGGTCTTTCCAGATTCCTCTGGGCATGCTCTTACAATGCCTTCACTTTTAAGTCATTACTTCTCTTTGCATTAAAAAGGTTATATGTTTATACTCTACAAAATTTAGAAGATTAATGGTATTTTCATGATGAACTTCGTTCGCTTCACTTTTATGTAGCTATGTTCATACTGGATTTATAAATGTTGTTGTATTCCTCATAAATATCTTCTATGTTAGGAATTAGTCTGTTGTGGATAATACTTGTTGCCCCATGTACTTAAATATGCTATTGATTCCACCAGATTCTTGGTGGTGAAACATATTTAAATTGAATGATTTAGGGAGGATTTTCTAACTAAGGAACTATTTACAAACCTGAGATACGGAGTCAGTGATAGTACCGTATCCCTGAAATAAAAACAGGGGGAGGGGGACTCACCATTCTTAGGCTTTAAAGGGCAGGATAAGAGCTCATTACTGGAACTTGGGGAGATTGAATTGAGGATAGGGTCACTGTACAAGCACTTCCACTTTTTTTCAAGGGTCACAGTAAGCCTGAGGTCTTCTGCAGGATAGGGACAAAGTTAACTATTTCTACTTTACTCTTCTTATCTTGTTTAATTTCCTACAAAGACACATCATTGGTGAGCTCATCCCAAAGTCAGAGGGTAGTTAAACCCTAGCCTGAGTATTAGGAAGGCTGGTCTCTCAGGGCAGAGAGTAGTTGGAGAGACAAGCTGATAGGCTAAACAGAAGGCACTTGGTATATCCTATAATTGGATGTGCCTCATTTATAGTTCGCAACCATATTTGTTATAGTTTAGGTATAAATAGTCCCCCAAAGATTCAGTGTTGAAGGCTTGGTCCCCAATGCAGCCATGTGCAGAGGTGGGGCTTTTAGGAAATGATTGTTTATCAAGAGGGCTCTAGTTTCATCAGTGGATTAATCCACTTGATGGATTGATAATCTGAATGGACTATTAGGAGGTGATGGAACTGTAGGAGGTGGGACCTACTCGTAGGAAATAGGTAACAGGAGATATGTCATGGAAGGATATTCCTTGAACCTGGCCCCTCCCCTCTTCCCTCTTTCCTCTCTCTCTCTCTCTCTCTCTCTCTCTCTCTCTCTCTCTCTCTCTCACACACACACACACACACACACACACACACACACAGCTGAGCATATATCCTTCCAATATGATATGTTGGAAAGTACCTTACCTTATGCTCAAAGCATTGGAGCCAGATAACCATGGACTGAAACCTCTGAAATCATGAGCCAAAATTATGTCTTTCTTCCTTTAAGTTGTTTATGTCAGTTATTTTGGTAATAGTGATGAAAAGCTAATGCAATATTTATACAAATTCTTGAATATTTAATATTCTTCCCTTAGGAAAGTCTCCAAGGTGACTTTACTGGGTCAAAGGTAGACTCTCAAGGCTCTCAACACTTACTGCCAAATAACTTTGCCTTCCCAAATGATTGTACAAACTCATCCTCCAACCAGAAGAATATGAAAGCATCTCTTCCATTATGTCCTAAACTTTAGGGTTTAGAAAAAGCTTTCTGACAACTAGTAAAAAGGAAAGAGTGGGTGTGGCTGGTTTGGTTGGGAGGAGACTTTCTAGTCTAAATACAGAGGAAGACAAGGCCAGCCAAAAATCCCAGAGAAAGAAGAATTAAAGGGCTTGATGAGAAACTTTGCCCAGTTAAGATCCCAGCCCTGGGGAATGATTGTGTCCTTTGAAATGGCTTTTTAATTTAGGCTCCCAGAAGGAAACAAAGCAGAACCAAGCTGGTGTTTTGAGGTCTGTAGGACCAGTTTTAAGGGGAAAAATAAAACAAAAGATAGTATAGTCACCTGAGGCTTATAAAATTATGCAGACTTTAGCACCCCTGGCTTGAAGGGACAAAAAAGTCAATATTTCTTTCTTTCTTTCTTTCTTTTTTTTTTGGTGTGGTTTTGGGGATTGAGCCCAGGGCCTCATGCATGCTGAGCAAGCACTCTACCACTAAGCCACATTCCCAGCCCAAAAGTCAATATTTCAAAGGACACACACACACACACACACACACATGTGGGGGTCTATATAAAGAGGACCTCCAGATAGTAAGAAGGGAGCCATTGACCAGCTGTGGAAAAGCAGGCCAATGAATGCCCAGACTTCTGATTTCTTCCTACCCTCCTAAGTCCTACCAGTGTCCTCAGAGGGGCCAAACACACTGGAAGCCAGAGGAAAAATAGTCCCTTGATGCAATCTATACTATCCTAGGTTCCTGGGACACAGAGAGAGTAGAAAGGGGTATGGAAAATAGAAAACATATAGTACATTTAAGTTTAAAGGAGACCAAATGACCAAGGGAAAGGATATTGGTTTTAAGTTAGCCACAATCTATCCTGACAAGTTTAGCACAATTAATATAAAAATTGCTCTTTAATTAAAATTTCACATATTGGACTAATTATTAAGTGTTAAGATTGCTCTTCACTAATATCCCTTTCCTCCCAAATACACACTCCTGACTTTTTACTTGGACTTTCTGGATCTTCTTGATTGACTGGGAAACACAAGTCTCAGAATCAAATAAATAAAAGAAGGAAGAGAACAAAAAAAAAAGAAAGGCCATGAATAGTTCTAGAACCCCATCATGAAGACTAGTACGTTAGCAGCTCATTGACCAAATTTTGCCAGTAGACTTGTTTTTTGACTCTTAAAGTTATCAACCCATAGAGTGATTTTTAAAATTAATGTTTTTTGCTAAGTTTTTAAAATCAGATTTTATAAAATCCTAATTTCAATTGCTCTTAAGTAATCAGAATATTGGAGACAACTGCCATAGAGCAATAAGCAGGAGCTGTATGTTTTCTGTCCACTTAAGACATAGTCCTGATTCTCCAGTTTGCCATAGTCCTCACCCTTCTCTGTTGTCTAGTAAGAGTCAGTTACCATTTTTCATGATGATGTTTTTGTTTTCCATATACCCAAGCTGGGTTCACTCATGTATGCTACATGCCGAAGCCCTGTCTGCATTTACATTTGTGATCCCTGTACTAGTGGTTCAAAGGGCAAAGGGAGCATTGTCCAGTCTCCAATTCTTAATTTCCTTAAGATTGAGTGGACAATGAAAATCAGTGCAATAGGAACTTCACTATGGCCAATGGCATGTGGCATAAGTATATCACTAGTGATCTCTCCATCCTGATTCCTTTTACCTGCCCTGGGTCTCAGCCCTTAGCACTCTCCTATGTGCTGCTTCTCTCTGTACTTTGTTGTGTAGGAAGAAATTTCAAATTATAACAGTTTCTCTCCAATTAAATTGGATTTACTTTTCTGCAATTGAAAGTTTACTGTTTTTGGAGGACTTGGTTTTTCTTGATGTTCCGTTGATTTTGGATCCTCCAAAATATGTCGTGCTCATTGCAGTTGCATAAAAGTGATGCTTCTTTGTTTTCAGAAAGTATTGTTTATTGAATTTCTGTTCCTTCTGAGATAAAAATGGGCATCTCAGTGAATAACTACATTTTCTTAAATCCTATTAAATGATTATTTAATTTCTAACCTACAAACTTGGGCCTAGCCTAGCTCTATCTACCTGAGGCTATTATCCACCCCCAACCCTTACCTCACCCTCCCAGTCTCTATAAGAAAAGGCCTCAGTCATAGACCTTGCCCAGTTGTCCAAGTCCTGAAGCTAAGTAATAATGTGACTCTCCATCATGAACACTGAGAATAGTATAAGAGAGCTGCTCAAGATAAGGTGTACATACAACAGAGCAGCCTCAAGGTTTGTTACTTATGTAAAATGTTCAGGAACACATTAGGCACCTTTCTAAGAAACCATTACAAAGAATCTTCAGAACATTAGAAAGTTTAAAAGGTAACAAGGGTTTGAAGAACTTAAAGGGTACATGAAGAACTTAAAGGGTCATTTAAAATATTTTAAACACTCTGAAGCAAAAATTATGCCCCTAGAAAAGGGAAAAAATAACAATTTAAAGTATAATTTTCATAGGACTTTCATTTAGATGGATTCCATAGCTTGAGAAATCATTTGAAACACCTCACTGTATCTTGGTAAAATGACATTAGTTATTAGAGTTGTAGGGTATATGAAAGGAAAACTAATATTTATGGGGGGGGGAGATAATTTGAAATGGCCTGAGGAATTTCAGATAGAGATACACAGAAGGCAGTTGGAAATACAGGCCTGAAGCTTAAAGGAAAAGTATAGTTTGTCATTATGGATTTGGGAATGAAAATATACTTATTCACTTAGTATATCTTATGTGCCAGGGAATATGCTAAACATTTTCTAGCCATTTTATCTTTTAGTCTTCAAAGGAATTATGAGCTCAGTACTATTATTTTCACCATTTATAGAGGGGAAAACTAAATCACAAGAGTTAAATAACTCTCCAAGACCATGTTATAAATGGTGGAATTAGGATTTAAAACTGAGCAATCTGAATCAAAAACCAATGTGCTTAATCATTGCTGACTTCTAGGTAATATATGCAAATGCACTGTAGCACTCAAAATTATTCTAGATAGTCAGTGAGCATAAATGTGACATGAAAGATTCTTATTTTGGCTTAAATGGTAAAGACTTAAAAACAGAAAAGTTACAACTTGTTAATTATTGATAAATTTATTAAATTGGTATTTTCCTTTGATGAATATGTTTTGGAAAGGAAAACATAGTTTTGATTGTGTTTCTTTTTACTACAACTATAACGTAATAATAACATGTTCAGAAAGCTCATTGTCATGATGAAATAACACATTTTTGCTGAGGTAATTATTATAATAATAGGCTATTTCACATTTTTCCCTTCTCCACCCATCATTTTTTTTTTAATGAGCAGACTTTCATCTGCTTAGAATTTGAGACAGATGGCAATGCATTTGCATCGCAAGGGGGCAAGCTATGTCCTATTTAGAAAGAAATGAATGGGACTTCTGCAGAATCACGTTCTATGAGCAACTTTTATCATCATCCTTAGCTATGTAAATTACATAAATTATCTGATTTAGCTTGACACTCCAGTAGTGAAGTTCTCAGAATGCAGACTAATGTTTTTACATACTTCTTAGGTAACTAATGGACAGTCTAGCAAACAAAGTGATTTTACTGGTGAGAGGTACACAGTATACTGAACCCATTGTGCATCATTTGGCTGTTGACAATTTACTAAATGTTGCTTCCCACTGGCTTAACAAGAATTTTGCTTCCATCCAAATACATGCACAAGAATGAAGGACGAGTTTGACTCAGGTCTTTTTCTTGCCAGAATATGGTAGGCTAAATGTAGAGGGACATGTAGGACAAAGGCTCTCAGTAAGGGAATGGGAAAGGAGTCAAAATCACCCATTGGGATTTTCCAGTTTTACCTTCTAGACTTTCCTAATGCTCCTCTTCAAGTTAAGAGTCATAATCTCCAGGTGCAGAGGCCAAAGCCTCTAATTCTCATGCAGAATTGCATATTAGGATGATAGTAAGAGGTTTTTGTTGTCACTGTTGTTGTTTTGTCTTGTTTTATTTTTAATTACTGGCATCCGGTGCTATTTAACTTGTAATCTCTGGAATTGAGGATTGAGCCCTAGTATTTGGGGAAAAAGAGGTTCTCTTAATTCGTAGCCATGGTTGAGTACCCTAGCCTCACTTGTCTTAGGCTGTTCCTACTGCTATAACAAAAATTCTTAGACTGACTAATGTAGAAACAACAAAAATATAATGCTCCCAGTTCTGGAGATTATGTAAGACCAAGGAACCAGCAGACTCCAAGTCTGGTGAAAGCCCCTTCCTCATGGATGGCAGCTTACAGCCGTGGCTGTATATGGCAGAACAAAAAGAAAGTGTTCCCTCAAGCCTCTTTTAGATGGCACAAATCCCATTCATGGGGGCCTTCGTGACCATATGACTTCTCAAAGACCCTGTCTCACAATATTGTCACATTGTGGATTAAGTCCCAACACATGGATTTTGGAGGAACACAAACATTCACCCCTGATAATCCTTCTAGTCTAATCCTCCCCTCCATCTCCAATACATGCCAAGTTTTTAAATTCCTGGTTTGAGAACAATAGATATATGGGATGGTGAAGAAGATTGTGAGTGTGTGCAGAGTAGCTCACAGCTGTTGCCAGATCTAGGTCAGAGTCCTTAACCTTGCCACTCTGTAGGCTTCTTAGTTCTTTGTTCCTGGGAGAGAGGCTGTGCTAGGGAACCTAGGGTTCAGCAGATTCCTAGCTTCTACCCACTAGGGGTTAGTTGAATATCCCTCTCCAGATGTGACAGTCTTTAAATGTCCTCATGCAATGCCAAATGTTTTGTGAGGAGCAAAATCTTTCCTGGCTTAGAAGGGTAGATCTAGGGAATTTCATAAGGGAGGATCCAATAAACTGATTGGGGCTGGCTGTAGATCTGACTGGTAGAATAGAAAATCTTTAAATGCAAGCTGGAATGCATGAGGGTTTCTCTGGGACTTTACATTGCATCTGAAGAAGTTGCAGAAGTACTTGGATTTTTTTTTCTGGCTTTTCTGCATAATAAACCATTTTAACTTCTAACAATGACAACATTAATCATATTCACAAACCTAAAATTTTCCCAGAGCTAGGTGAGGAGTTTTTCTTTGTTCTGGTAGGGTGACCTAAACCTAGAGGCTAGAATCAGCTAAAGGCTCACTCACTCACATTTTGGTGGTTTTTGACTGCCTACTGATGAGAGATTCAGATGGAGCTATGGCACAAAGACCTTCACATGACTCTCTTCCATGTGGCATCTTGGCTTTTTCACAGTCTGGTGGCTGGTCCAAGGGCATGCATCCCAAGAGAACCAATGGAAGCTATATTGCATAGTTGGTCTTAGCAGTCACATGGTATCACTTTCACAAAGTCCAAGGTCTATCCAGAATTAAGGAGAGGTAGCTTAAATTTCATCATTTGGTGGATGTTGATATCATCTTACAGTAAGAACATATAGGGCAGTATAATTATTCATTGGAACAGTCATCTTGGAAAATTAAATGCCACAAATTTGAAAAAGTTATCATTAAGGACTGCTTACACTGGGTCAACCACACTGCCATCTAAAGACTCTTAAGAAACACCTGTATCAATCAGCTGTGAAATATTTGTTTCTAATGCCAATTTTTGGACCTCTCGCTCAAGGATATCATTTGGCAGGTTTGCCAAGGACAGCTGGGATCTGGTTCAATAGGCACTCAAAGTAATTTTTATGCATGTTAAGAATGTTCTTTGTCTATACTAATTCTTTGATCATGTACATATTTTCATTACACATTCACACATTTTCTTTTATGAAACCAAGCAATGATACAGAGATAGTTTTAAGGAATGTACCTATTTTGAAGAACAACTTTGAAATGTTGCCTTTAGATATATAATATGTACATGTTGCTTGTCAAAAGACAATTTGAAAAGGGTGTTGTTGATTAAGGTCTTGTGGCCATTTGATTTATTTGAGTTTCCATGCCATGTCAACGTGAAAAAAAAAAGATAACATTATAGTCTGTGTCAAGGCATTGGAATTATTTTTTCAAGTCTATTTTTATGATCAAATATTATATGCTTTCTTATTACACTTGAAAACTACACTGTAGGCATAAGATTAGAAACCAACATTTAAAATGATGTAGTTGAAGCTGTATCATAAGGGAGGAGCCTTTGTAGAAACTTAAAATGATAATGTATATGGTAATGTGAATTCCATTTTCAAGGAGACTTATGAAAATATGGGAAATAAAATGCTAGTATAGGGACATTTCTCTGACAAAAATGTTGCTGATCAAGCAACTTCAATATCCTAAAATATACTTGAGAAATCAGCATATGAAAAAAGACTTATGCACAATCAAAATAGAAAACAAAACTTTATATCCTTTACTTGGAGCCTAATGACAGTTGGCTTACATGAAAATGTGACAGCAAGTTGCTAGCTTCCAATATAGGGGAACAGCACATAAGAATGGCTCAGATGTCGGCGACTACAGTGAGGAACAATGATCCCCAAAGCAGCCGAGGCAACAAAATGAAAATTTAATTTTTTAAATTCAGAATAGCATTCAGTTTTTCAAAGTAGGGGAACTCACTATTTTTATGGGGCCCATTATGTTACTGGGATTAATTTGAGCTTATAAAAAGCTAAATTTATTTTAAATAAATTCTATTTAAGAGATTAGGGAAATGTTGAAAAAGTTAGAATTCCTTGAACATACTTTAAATAATCTTTGCTGATTTTAATAGACAGACTTCCATTATCTATAAAATATTTTTTTTTTGTGTGTGTGTGTGTGTGTACTACAGCATCTGCAGAAGATACTAGATAATAACGGTTTCCTTCTTGATTACAAAGTGGTCTTTTTATTAAAATATTTCCTCAGGGGCTGGGATTGTGGCTCAGCGGTAGAGCGCTCACTTAGTACGGGCAGGATCCGGGTTTGATCCTCAGTACCACAAAAAATAGGGGCATTGTGTTGTGTCCATCTACGAAAAAAGACTCTCTCTTAAAAAAATTATTAATAAGATATTTATTCAAAACTTAGCTAACTTAAAAGTTTATAACATAAAATTTAACAAGGAAACCTAAATCTAATATAGAAAACTATATCAGCATCTCAAAGCTATGGTGATAGCAGCAAATGCAAGAAACCCAGGGGTCACATGATCTGCCACTAAGTCCTATTGATTCCAGCTCCCAAACTCATTTTCAATGTGTTAATTTCTCTTTGCCTCCCACCACTACCATCTTTGTTTCCCATCACCATCATCACCTTCTCTCTCTTCTGTATTTCTGTAATTCAGCTCCATTTTCCTGTGCCCTGGGCAGCTTCCAATCCCTTCTGCATGCAGCCAGCAGATCGAATTACTCCCCTCTTCAACCCACTGCTGTGGCTTTCCATTCTCTTTGACATGAAACCCCAAGTTCTTACTGTGGCTTTCAAACCCATGCCTGGTTTGGTTCCTTCTTACTTCTCTCATCCCATCCCATGACACTCCTTTGTGTCACTCTTCTCTGTTTCCCTTTGGTTCTCTCTTAGCATTTTAGATTTTGCACGCACAATCTCTCTGGCTCTTTCTGTTCGTGGCAGAGCTGGCTCCTATTCCTCAGGTCTCTGTTTAAATGTCGCCTTCTCAGAGTGCTCTTTCTTGACTTTCCTATCTAATGTGGTACTGTCTCACTCCAACATTATTCTCTATCTCTGGTTTCTTTGAGTCATATCAGAACATTTTTACTTATCTATTTATTTTCTGTTTCCTTCGCAAGCTGTCTTTAGACCAAAGCCTGGTGCACTTTACTGAACATGTCAATGGAGATGCTTGACTCACAGTAGGATCCTAATAAATATTTTCTGATTAAATGAATGGTGTTCTATAAATGAAACAAAGGCTAACTGCTTGGAATCTAAAATGGCAAGTTCATGTGCTCATATAACACATCTACATATTTAACAAGAACTTAGGTGATACATAGATGTTCTAGCCATATGGATTTTGGAATGAGAAGTTTGTAGAGATCATACCTAACTTTTCATTATAGTATCATAGATAGCCCTGATTCCATTCTCCAAACTTGACTTTGTAAAATTCCAAGTAAGAAGTTGGAGATATCTGGCTTTATCAATCAAACGTTTCTTAAGAGGAAATAAATAGAATGAAAATAGGATTTGGGCAGGGAATCATTAACTATAATATCTCATCTATTCTCAAACATAGCCAACAGATTATACCTATTATTAATGTTCTCTATGGAAGTTGAGATATTTAACATTTACATTATACATGGCAAAAAATAACATTTATTTAGTTGAACTGACCTTAGAAAGTTGGAAATGAGAAATATTTCTCTGTTTAAGCTTCTTTTAGATTTGCTCACTGGTATACCATTAAAGGTAATTTATATACAGATTATGACAAAGGAGGAGGCTGTGATTAATTATGCTTCTTACATAAATAACTATTGCCTGCTTCTTGCAGTCAGAGACCATAACTTAAATACATCTCTATTTCAAAAGTGGACCTAAGAGTGAGGGTGGTACATAATGAAGACAAACTAACTATTTCTTGAACAAATGGAAAATTCTTAACCACTTAGAGGACCTAGTTTAAATTGCTTTTTAGTACCAGATAAAGTGAAAAGTAGACACAATTACATATGCTTTTCCTTTAAATTCATAAAAGTAAAAAAAAAATGCTAAAATAAGTCTCTTTACCCTATACTTATATAGAAACCACAACAATTGTATTATAAAAAGAATGTACAGTAGGTCTCATGTAAAATAAAACAAGAAATAAACCTTTAGGTGGCGACCAAGAGCTATGATTATGAATTCCTTAGTCTGCTTTTATGAGAATTTATTATCTTATTTGAAAGTGGGCATGTAAAACAGCCTATTTAAACTATATTAATTCAGTGCAAAGCAAATACAAAAAACAGAATTGGGCCTCAGAAAAAAAAGCATGTGAATGTTAATATCATTAAAGAACTAGATTTTAATTTAGATTCAATTTGACAATTGGTGATTTAAATGGGAAAGAACCAGACCTGGCAAGATAACTGTTTTGGTTCTGTGATTAATTACTTTTGCCACTTAAGTAAAGATAGTTCTAATCTTTAAATAAGTCATCTTTAAACAAGATGATAGCTTTTAAAGACATCAGAGAGCATAATAAAGATGTCAAAACTGTCCAATGTTTCTGTGCAATTAGAAACTCCACTCAAAGTTGACACAGACCTCAGAATAAAGGCCACTTATGCCTTATTCTTGCAACATCTAGCAGAAGCTATGTCTTCCTGGAGTGCTAGTATGCTCTTCCTCTCTTTCATTGTGTTCTCAAATGAGAATTTAAATCATAGCCAACATATTCCTCTTTCAGCTCTAAAAACACAGGAAAGGATAAAACATTTCAAAGTAGGCATCATGATCTTTGATAGCACTCACTAGTTTTAAGTTCCAACTTGTTCTTTGCATCAGTAGGCATTCATCTGCTTGAAGAAATCATCTTAATTATCACTATTAGGTATTGTTTTATGGTAATTTTTATTTAAAAGTTTTCTACTTAAAGACCAATTCCATTCTGTTAGCATTTAGAGTGAGTCCCCACTTGCTCTTCTCTACCCCTTCATTCTCCCTTAATTTGCTAGTCAACTTTACACAAATCAAAGTTGAGGTCAGTTTATATTAGACTCTTTTTCTCTGTAATAATAACATACAGCTTATCAAAATCTGTCCTTACCACTTTAACTAGTTTCCAGCTTCGTCTCTGACAGCATTATTCTTGCTTCTAATCACTATATTGTAGTTAGTCATTCAATTGCCACTCTCACCGCTCTTTGTTAGACTCCAGCTGCCCAGGTCCGTAAAAAGGACTCCCATATTAGAAATGGAAAACATTTTTTTTTTGTACTCATAGGCTAATAAAGTAAAATAATAAACAACAGTTTATTAAATAAATATCCATCTACCAAAAATGGGACATTTCCTTAGGAGCAATCTTTTAAGTTCAAATCACTGTATGCAATGAGAAGGGGAACTGTGTTAATTAACCAACTCTGAATAGGCCTTGAGGAAAGAACCTTATACATGACTGAATTTTTGTCTCAGCCTCCAAAGGATGAGACATTACACATTACCTTAAATTTTATAGTGGTAAAAGTAATTTAAATATCTATATGAGCTTGCTTTCCTTTTTTAACATTATAATCATTATCAACACATATTTATTATAAAATGTAATGGATTCACTGTGGTGTTTCCACACATATATATATCATGTATTGATCATGCTTCATCTACCTTCTCTCTCCCATCCAATTAGCTGCAAATGTCAGGATTCCATTTCCTTCATGGCTATATCATATTTTCTTTATCCACTCATCTATTGATGGACACCTGAACTGATTCTATTTCTTAGATACTGTGAATAGTACCTCAATAAATATAGGTATGTAGATATATTTTTTGTATGCTGACTTAATTTCCTATGAATATATATACACAAGAGTAGGATGACTGATCATATGAGAATTCTGTTTTTTTGTTTTTTGAGGACACCATTCTATTCTCCATAATGGCTGTACTATTTTACCTTCTCAACAACAGTGTAAAAGATTTCCATTTTCTCCATATTCTCACTATCAATTGTTTTGTTGCTGTTGTTTTTGATAATCAATATTCTAACTGGATTGAAAAAGCATCTCATTGTAATTTTTATTTGCATTTCCCTGATAGCTAATGATATTGGACATATTAAAATGTATAATTTTTCCACTTTTATTTGAGAAGTGTCCATTCAGATCTTTTGCCCATCTTAAATATTTATTACTTGAGGTGTTTTTTGTTGTTGTTTTTCTTCTTTGAGTTCTTTATATATTTTGGATATTAACCCTTTGTTCAATGAATAGGTGGCAAAGATCTTTCTCCCATTCTGTAGACTGTCTCTTCACTCTGTTGATTGTCTCCTATGCTGTGCTGAATAAATTTTGTTTAACATGATCCCATTTGTCAGCTTGGGCTTTGCTTTCAGTGCATTTGGAATCCTGTCCAGTAAATTCTGTCCTGTCTGTACTTATACTTCAAGTGCTTCCCTTATATTTTCCTCTAGTAGTTTCAGAATTTCAGATCTTACACTAAGGTCTTTGATGCACTGTGAGTCAGTTTTTGTATGGGGTGAGATACAGGGTTAAGTTTCCATCTTTTACATTTGGGTATCCAGTTTTCTCATCACGATATGTAAGGGGCTGTTCTTTCTCCAGTGTAGGTTTTTAATGAATTTTTTTTAATATTTATTTTTTAGTTTTTTAAGTGGACACAATATCTTTACTTCATTTTTATGTGGTGCTGAGAATCACGCATGCTAGGTGAGCGCACTACCACTTGAGCCACATCCCCAGCCCTCAGTGTACGTTTTTAGTCTCTTTATAGAGAATCATTTGGCTAGGATGCATGGATTTATTTCTGGGCCCTCTATTCTGTTCTATTGGTTTATGTGTCTGCTTCTATGTCAATACCATGCTGTTTTGATTACCATGGCTTTGTAGTAGGTCTTGAAGTGAGGTATTGTGATGCTCCAGTTTTTCTCTTTTTGCTCAAGATTACCTTGACTATTTGAAGTCTTTTGTGCTTATATATGAATTTTAGGATTTTTCTTTACAGAAATATGATGTCATTTCCATGGAAAATGCACCTGGTAGTATAGACACTTTAACAATATTAATTTTTTCAATTCGTGAACATGGAAAGATTTTACACCTTTTACCATCTTCTACAATTTCTTCAATGTTCTTTAATTTTCACTGTAAAGGTCTTTTATGTCTTGGTTAATGTGATCTATGAGTATCTCTTTCTCTCTCTCTCTCTCTCTCTCTCTCTCTCTGGCTTTTGTGAATTCACTACTTTCATTATTTCTTTCTCAGTAAACTTACTAAGGGTACAGAGAAAAACTATTGATTTTTGTATGTTGTTTTGTATCCTTCTACCTTACTGAATTTGTTTGTCAGTTTTAATACTTCTTTGAAGGAGTCTTTTGAATTTTTCTGCCTTTATTTCAATGAATAGGTTTTCCTGTGACCTTAATCTTAATTTCTTCCCACTTGGATATGCCAATGATGTGGCTATTGGGTCTTTTTTTTTTTAAGTTGTGATGGACACAATGCCCTTATTTTAATGTGGTGCTGAGGATTGAACCCAGTGCCTCACATGTGCTAGGTAAGCACTCCACCAATGATCCATAACCCTAAATCCTGGATATTTGGTCTTTTAATGATATCCCAAAGATCTTGAATGGTTATTGTTGTTGTTGTTGTTATATGGAAGTGATATTTTGATAGACCTGTCTTCAAGCTTTAACTTCCTTTCTTTCACTTGACCTAGTCTGTTGTTGAAGCTTTCAACAGTATTTTTTATCTGGCTTATTGAGCTCTTCATTTTCAAGATTTCTGCTTGGTTCCTTTACAAAATCTCCATCTCTGCTGAGTTTCTCATTCACATCCAGCATTGTCTTCCTAATTTTATTAAACTATTTTTCTGTATTCTCTTGGATCTTGTCAAGCTGCTTAAAAATCATTCTTTTGAAGTCTTTATCAGGTATTCATCTATTTTGGTATATTTAGAATCGGTTACTAGTGACTTATAATCTTTAAGAGATGTTACCTTACCTTGTGTTTTTCATATTTTTTGTGCTCTTATGTTGAGATTTATACATTAGGAAGAATAGATATCTGTACCACTCTTATGGGATGGCCTTCTTTATAAGTGTCTTCCAGCTAAGAATGTGTCTTGGGGTGTCCATTTACCATGCAATGTTAAGTTTATTTCCAGCCAGGTACAATGGCTGAAATACCCTGTGGCTTTTTTTGGCTATGCTTAGTTAGTTTGGATATGGTATAACCAGACTCAGAGAAACCCACAGTCTTTGTGGGTCCTTCAAGACTAAGAACTATCAGTTCAGACAGGTGTGGTATTTTTTGACAGTATTGACAGGTGTGGTATTGACAGGTGTGGTATTGACAGTAGTTTGTGTGATGTGCAGTCCACGTGGTTATTCCTACAATGGAAGCAGTTGCCCTAAACAGAAATGGGGATTTCTTCAGGCACTGTTGATATTGGCTCTGTTACTTGAACAGATGATACCTGGTCCTGGCTGTCCCAGTAATGGTGTGTGGCATGAAGCACTTGTCCTCTAATTAGATATTTGTGTGGCTCAAAGGGCTTCGTGGGGAGAAGTGGATTTAGAAATCATAACACCTTGTTGGTGACACTTATTCAGTATTGTCAGCAGGGCAGGAGCAGAAAAGGTGTAGTCACAATCGATGCAGGACACCCGTGTAGGTACAGTGGCAGCAAAAGTTGTTACTCCTTTCTGTTTCTAATGGGGGCATGTCCATCCTGGAGCAGGACCTCAGACTCATCCTAGCTGTACAACCAGAGGCTTTTCTCCTCTGATGTTTTCAGGATCTTCCTAACCGTCACACACACCCGTACTGGGAATTTAACACAAGAATGCTCTACCACTGAGCTATACCTCCATCCCTTTTTAATTTTTTTTAATTTGAGACAAGGTCTCCCTAGTTGCCCAGGCTGGCCCTTAACTTGTGATTCTCCTGCCTCAGCCTCACAAGTAGCTGAGAATACAGGCATGCACCTCTGCACCTGTCTGATATTTTGAGTTGTGGTGTTCATCAGGGATAGAGCAGGAATAGATTGCAGCTGGAGTCACACAAAATTCCTCTCTGTTGAGATGCCTGTAGGAGTGAGCAAGAGCAGAACACAACTGACATGAGGCAACCTTTCTCTCTGGGCTTTCTTAAACTTTGTGCCCTGGGAACTGCCAAACCTGCACAAAACCACACGCTTTGGCTATGTGCCTGGCCTCAGAGGGCAATCTCCCCAATCTCTGAGTTTCTGAGTGGGTAAGGGGGGGTCCCTTATTCTTCTCCACTTTGCAACATCTGTTCCTCACAGCATGGCACTCTAAGGGTTTGTATCAGAGTCTCTCCACTGAGACCAGTCTGGTTCCTGAGGCTCTACCTGATCAACCAATACAGTGGAATATCCATGGGGTCCCAGAGATGGGAATATGCAGGGGCTTCAGATTCCTAAATCAATCAAAATTCAGATAATACTTCCCTTCTGAAGATGGTTCCTGACTATAGCACCCTGCGGGGGTGGGAGGGGTGCTGGGAAATAAAGTACATTCTCTTTTCAAAATCAGAATATGGTGCAGATTTCAGGCCTCTTATCTGTTCAGGCTGTATACATGCAAAGGCTGTGAAACTTTGTAACAGCTAGGATTACCACAGCTAAGATTACAGGTTATCAATGCTGATAGTTTGCTGGGACTTTCTCTTTCACATTTATCCTTGCTGAGGGGAGATTCCCCCCTCCCTCAGCTGTTGAACTTGGGTACTGGGACATTTTGTTTCTCTTGTTATGTTGCTGTCCTGGTCTCTGGATTTTACAAGGTTTCCATTTCTCTATGTTGAATTCCGCATGTTCCTGTGGTCATTGGCTTCAAAATGCAACCTTTCACCTTTTGCTTTAGTTCTTCTTTGTGAAGAAGCAGGTGAGTGCTGGTTTTCTTTATTCTGCCATTTTTTTCCAGCCCCTACTTTTTCCTTCTTGATATGTTTTTATAGCATTATTGTTTTTTATTTGTTTGTTTGTTTGACACCAGGGATTGAACTGAGGGGCACTTTACAACTGAGCCACATTCCCAAGCCTATTTTGTACTTTTTTATTTAGAGACAGGGTCTCACTGAGTTGCTTAGCACCTCGACATTCCTGAGGCTGGCTTTGAACTCTCAATCCTCCTGTCTCAGCCTCCCGATAGCATTGTTTTTAGTTCCAATTTTTACATTATGCCTCATACCTTTCCCTTTTTGATTTCTGCTTCCTTTTAAATAACAACTGTCAATTAATATTTACACCATTTGTTTTAAATCAGTAAAGGTATTTCTGCCCTGATAGCACAGGGAATGTACATACAAGTTATAGGAGATATTGGGTTTTTACTTTAAAATTTGTTGTGCTTTATTTGCTTCCAACTTAAAAGGTAAGAATGCTACTTTTTCGTGGAGGCCTATTTTATTCCATAAAATTAAATTAGCCATAACCCAAATGTGCAATGAGACACACACAGCACAAACACATTGATTTTGAAAGCTGAAGAGTTGCCAGTCCGTTGAGCTCAGACTTCATGAACCACAGTTCAATTCAAATTGTTTCCCTGCAGTAGCTTTGAGCATCTGCCAAACAGACACTGCTAAACTCTGAAAACCACTGGTATGGAGATGGCACCTAGGCACAAGTTTAATTTGTTAATTTTTACTGATGTTTATTTTATTGCTTTTATTAGAGAGGTCAATGTCACATCAGATATTTTCTCACTTTAAGATAACAAGTAATAATCGCTGGGATGGCATACTATTGAGACTGAAAGCTGTGTAGCGCCTGGGTGGGAGTCCTTTTGCCAATTAATTACAAATGAGCCATGTACAGTGAAGTGAAAACTAAAGAGTAAAGATGGAGTTCTTATAGTGAGTCACTACTAGTAAATTAGATTTTCTTTTTGTTTTCAATTGCTGCCTCTGACAGCACCACACAGTCACTTAAAACTTTCTTGTTTCAGTCTCTACTCCATCCAGGTTGAGTCAATCCTAATGCAACCAGACAAAATTAAGAGCTGTATCCACAGTAAGTACATCAAACTTGGAGTTGACCATTCCTTCTGGGGACCAGTGTTCTGTCCAGCAAGCTTCAGCTACTCTCCCATCCCATGATTCTTCTGTTGCCTAAACCTCACTGTAGGATGCTTGTTCTTGTAGGTATCTTCCAATCTTGGCGGTGCCACTGGTGCCCTATGCTACATCTCCACCTATTTATTAGAACCCCTATTCTCTAACTAGTGTTTGTTTGGAATTTCATACCGTTTCCTGGACATTGATTGGAGTGTGCTCTCAACTGAATGGGCCTTTGACATCCCTTACTTGGAGCTAAAACCCTAGCTGGGCCTGGAATTTCTATTGTCATCTCTTCCCTACCAGATTATAACTCCATAAAAATTATTCTTGGCTTATAAACCTAGTTGTACCACCCTCAGATACTGTGACTTGGAAGCCTGGCAATTCACTCCGACTACTTGACTGTTCTTCTCCCTGCATTACCACCTTTTCTTGCTTACTTTTATTTCCATTACTGATGGCCTAGCACATCTCAAGCTAATGTGTAGGTTCATAAGATAACATCAGTGTGCAGGGAGCACTCATTATGTAAAGGAAATCCTGAATCAATCTTTTTAGTGAATGCTAATAATCACCACAGTTAATTTGGTGGTTTTAAATTTTTAATGGTAAATAAAACTCTATTTTCTCTAAGGAGAAAATAGTATTTGACAAGGCATAAGAGCAGTTTATTGTTGCGGAGATGCTATAATATGCTGGTATAGGAGAGCCAGCAAGCATTGTGGAATTAATGTTTTTGGGGCTTAAGTAATTGTATAAGACTTCCTGTATTGTCTGTATTTTGTACTATCATGTTTCCATGGCAATGTGTTTGTTCCCATGGAGAAAAAAAAATTAACCATATCTGAATTTGAAGATGCAAATTTCAGTCAATGGTCAGTTTGCTCAGGGTCCATTAAGGAGGAAAAGGCAGAAAAACAGAAAATTTATCTAGGTTTTAAGTCCCAGTTCAAAGATAAGAAACCATCTCTGATTTTTTTTTCTTTTTTTCCTTTCTTCTTTTTTTTTTAACCTGCTAAGTAACAAATCAATGCTGGTGCCATTGGTAACAACTTTAAGCAGATTTTTTTTTTCCCAAAAAGCAATATTTAAAACTTACTCTTTAAACAAAGTGCTCCTTTTAGTAATTTGTTTTAACAACCTGGTTCTTATAGCAGCAATTTTTATTTCCATATTTCAAGAATTTGGGGATTTTCATGAAATTGTCTAAATTTATATAAGCTTCATTTAAAAATGAGTTTACAAACTAAAACAATAGCTGTGAGCAGATAAGCATAAAAATTTTTAAATATAAAAACATTCCTTTTCTTGATGTCTAGAATTTTCCTTGCCTATCTCTAGTTTAGAGCCCTTGAAAACAGCTTTTAAGCTGCAGCAGGATGTAAATTATGCTGCTTTGGTTTGATGGAAGGAAAAGGTAGCTTTAGTTAAGTGTGACACTCCTATGCCAAATTCCTAAGAACGTTACAGCAGGACTTCTAACACCAGTAAAATAATTCACATGCATTTGCAAGCTCCATTCAAGTGACATAAAATCCCTGGGCTTCTGTGACACTTTGTTCTGTTACAATCCTCCCTCCTGGCTTCTTAAAGGCACCTCCCTGCCCTTTTATAATCTGGACACTTGTTCCCTTTCTACTTTATATTTTTATGTTTGTTTGTTTGTTTGCTGTAGCCTTTTTGTGCTTTTCCTTAAAGCCTCTTTTTCCCACTCTGTCCTGTTATTGCTGCCCTACATTGGATCATTTTTTTCCCTGGCCTAACTCTTTTTTTTTCTTACTTACCCTCTTCCATTTTCAATCTTTAGCTTTCATCCTATCCTCCTTAAATTCAGCCTCTGCCTCTGTTGCAGAATGGAGTTTATTTTCATTCTTATCCTCTTTTATTTCTTTGTACTTTCTCCTCTGGAAGTCTGAATATTTTGCTCTGTCTTTTAAAATTATTATGCATTGTCCCTGGATGAATTCCTTTTCTTTCTCTTTCCATTTTAAGTATTGTTTTATTCTGATTGTTTGAGCCCAATAACTCTGACCCTTTTCAAGGGATTATGATTGAAACAATTTGAAGAATTTCTTTAATATAAAAATGTTTAGAAGTTAGCCTTACAAAACAGTATTCTAAGTAGCAGACTGCTTTTTTTTTTTTTAAAACAAGTCTCTTTGTTCCCCGCTTGGTTCATGGGAAATAAAACCAATGTGATATGCCATCTCCAGTACTTGTTTACGCCAGACATTATTCACCCTAATCAAGTTGTAAAGAGCAGGACTCAACCAGTAAATCCATCCTGCCACCACAAGTAGTTGCAACTACAGCAGAGAAAATAACTTTGCACATTATATGACTGACAAGGAAATGGGGGAATAAAAATTTAGACCAGGATTAATTGCAGTTTTTGAAGCAAAAGCTCCATGGACTCAAGACACAAGGAGTTTTTTCCTATTTATTTCTGTATGCTGATGGAAATGAGAAGTAATCTTGCCATTTTTATATCAGTCATTCAATATGAGAAACAGAATGATAAAAGTTTCTATAACTGAGTTTTTTATTTGATCCCCTGCCATCAAGTGGACATACACTGATTTTTTTCAACTTTTGAGAATTAGATGGCCTTTCTTTTATAGATTTTCATTTAATTTCCAATAGTATGCACTAGCAGATTGCACATAAAAGTAAATGGTCTGTTCAGGTTCAAATGCATTGTTTTGAATTTAAGATATATATATATATATATATATATATATATATATATATATATATATATATATATATATATCTTAATATCTGTATTATTCATGATTATTTATCTACTAAATTCTTTAGCA
Organism: Marmota monax; assembly: GCF_021218885.2. NCBI lineage: Eukaryota > Metazoa > Chordata > Mammalia > Rodentia > Sciuridae > Marmota > Marmota monax. The sequence continues at coordinate 6,394,577 of NW_026693933.1, read as the reverse complement.
TAGTGGCAGGTTCATTATATTTGGTACACAATTGAAATTAAATTTTTATTTACATTGCATTTATTAAGCACTTAAAAGTCTCATATTCATTCATTATTTTGGAATTGCTGATAAGTTTTCAGTCTTTTAAAGCTATGAGAAAAATATCAACGCACCATAATGGCTACTGGTTTTATAACACTCAGTCTTGGTCTATCAATTATACCCACCATAGTTAAGATAATCCGTCCTTTCTGTTTATCTCAGTTAACTGCTTTTACATTTGACAGATTTTTTTAATATTGCTAAAACCCCCAAGTTCTGGGAGAGAAAAGTTGGAAACTAATTCACTACTGCATAACATTTTTAGAACAGAGAAACTGTGTCTTCTTGTCTTCTTCTTTTCTGATATAATTATAGAATTATAGCACACATCATGTAGATTAAGGACAGTAGAATGCCAGGGGTCATTTTTGAGCCTTGTATACAGTTTAATTCATTTTGCAATTCTCATGGAAACTCTGCTGGTAGTTGACTCATCAGATGGCCCAAATTTTCTATTCAGATAATATTCAATTAAGTCTAGATTTACTCTCTAAAAATAATATATTTTGGAGTTGAGGTGAAACTTGGAGATCATCTCGTTCTCCTCTTCCATTTTAGAGAAGAGGATGCTTCCCCTCCCCCCAAAAAAGGATGCATCCTGACCACAATTTTATTACCATATATGCCTGAAGAGTCAGGACTAGCACCAACTCTCTTTGTCCCTGGCTTTGGGAATATCATTTGGAAGACATTCATAGCAACATAAAAATATTTTAGTTCTACCTTATAAATAGCATGGATGAAACTTTCTTGGACTTCAGCCCAATTTTATTCCTATATAGATTTGTCTTATAAATAGCTAGAGAACTAATGTGATTTCTGGGTAATTCTCCATGCACAGCCTTCTGTATAATCCAGCAACATTCTATATAGTTGTTTGAGAGGGGATTTCCTCATCTCCATTGACTAACATAGTAGAAAACATACAGAAAAGGAACTGTTCAATGCTATTGTGGCATCTACATTGGTATAGTATAATTTTGGAAGTCTGACATTAAGTAATGAAAATAGTGTTTCTTTGAAACCTAAATGCTTACTTTCTTTTCTATTAAATGTACTGGAAAAATCATTAATTTACTCTTCTCTATGGAGTCTTTACTAATATCAACCCATACTTTTACTTCTTCACTTTTTTAGTATTCAACATCCATATGTAGTCTAGTATTTTCATATGTTTCCACTCCCATGCTGCATTTAGAAAGCTGTCAACTCATTGAGCATCAGGTTTATCCTTTCCTTGTTTTCTCTCTCCCATGATGCTGAGTGTACATACAGCTGGTATTAAATGAGTGCTACTTGAGTGACAAGAACTGAAATAGAGACACTTGTCACAGAAGCCCTTACTGACTGGACTAAAATAAGGATTTAAAAAAAAAAAAGTGTGTGGGGGGGGAAATTCCATGACTTTAGAAGAGAGATCAGTAGAGCAGAGGAAGGGTATTGAGGGGGAGGGGGAGGGAAGGGAAATGGGAAAACTGGTGAAATGAGATTGAAGAAATTTTCCTATGTACATATGTGAATATACCGTGCTGAATCTCGCCTTTATGTGTATCCACAATGCACTAACTTAAAAAAATATATTAAAAAACAGAAGAAAGGTCAGTAGAGCAGAGGGAAGAGAACAGGGAAGGAGGAAGGTAGAAAAAAGGAAGTACCAGGGACTGAATTAGAGCACATTATATTCCATGTTTGTAGAATTATGTCAATAATTCTAATATTATGCATAACTAAAATGAACTAATTAGAATAAACACAAAACATTCCTGATTGATTGGAAGCAAACATCCAAATTCAGTCTGTTATTTAAAAAAAAAGTCTAATTAAAAAAGTATATATCATTAATCTACAGAAAGTTAAAAATTACAAAAAGTGAGAAGTAAAGCTTGTTCCTTGAAAAACTCATCTGGCACTTATTTAAGTGGTTCCTACTCTTTTCAGACACTGTGAGATAAGGACCTTGTTTTCAGGTGCTGAATAAAACAAAGAGAACATTGTTTTGATAGGGGCAGGCACTTCAAGTGGAGGCTAGCTTAGAACTACCTCTCATTCATCCCCCATAAGGATGCAATTGTGAGCTATTGGAAGCTGTTAGTGTTTGTTTAATCTGTGAACTCCAAAGTAGAGATCTGAGGAGAGAACTCAGAAGAACCTGACTATAGAGTGTGGTCAAGAAAAGGACCTTGCTCTGCTGAGAACAGTGCCTGAGCGTGGTCCCTGAAGACTTCCCAGGGAAACCTCTTGAGGGAAATGAAGAGTTTTCTTGGTAGACCTCATGGGGAAGTACCTGGGGCTAAATATAATTAAGGCCTTTGCCTAGAATATAGATAGGCTTATGGGATGAAAGGAAATGACTTTAAAAGGTAGTTGGGAATAAGTTTATATCAGACTAGGATATCTTGGATTTTATCCCTTGGTTTAATATTCCTTAAAGTGCATATGATATTTTGGTTGTACAAGGATAGAGCGTTAAATCATACTGTCACATGATAAAAAATTATTTTAAATTATCTTTTAATTCCTCTGATTACTTTAAGAAGAAAGTCAGGCTGATGTTAATCTGTCTTAAGAAGTATTTGCTCATCAGCTTTTTTTTTTTTAAAAAAAAATAGGGGGCTAGGGTTGTGGCTCATTGGTAGTGTGCGCCTTGAACGTGTGGGGCACTGGGTTTGATTGTCAGCACTACATAAAAATAAATAAAGGTATTGTGTCCATCTACAACTAAAAATATATATATATTAAAAAGTTGGGAAAAAAAATTCTGCTAAGATTTAACAACATTGTTTTATTTTCATCCATTTTTTAAAAAGTCAATTTTTATTATAGAAATTGATTGTCATTTTCCATTTTAATAAGTAATATGAAGTGTTCGCTTCAAATACATTTAAGTAAAACATGCAGTGTCTTTTAAAAGACTTTTAAAAGCATTAAGTGTGGTGGCAGAGGGAAAAAGAGATGATTCGCTTGTTTCTGAGATGCTCCAACTGGGGGAAGGAGTGGAACCATGAATTGAGACAAAAATTATAGGAAAAGAGCCAGAGATAAAGGAAAGAAAAATAAAAACCAAGACTAAGAAATGCTTTGCCTGTTATTATTGGATGTCCACAAAGTTTACGTAAACCAAGATCCCTTAACTTCAAGGTCATATCCAACATGACCTTACATTCTCTAGTACACAGCCAATGAAAGCAGAGCATGAAAACAACCTTGTCCTGTGCAAAACCCACCTCACAGCCTTACTTCACCCACAACACGCTCAGGTTACTTTTGGTTCTGTCAGACATTAACCCTAGGTTATGTTCTTGGTTCCTAGTTTCATCTTAGTCAAGTTTGGTTTTGACTTTAAACTTCAGGGCTTTCACAGGTCTTTATTTCACAGCTTTCACTTTGGGGCACTTCTAGAATATTTTATTTAGTCAACTTTTTATCTCCTGGTACCTGTATTACTGTGGTAAACAGCTAGCTTGTCTTTATTGTCTTTCTCAAAAAATGATCTTCCTCTTGCCTGAGGGCTTATCACTGATTTTGTTATGGCTATAGCTTGAATGTCCCCCCCCCCAAATTTTCATATTTAAGGGTTGGAACCCATTGCTAGCAGTGATGGAAGCTTTAACAGGTGGGACCCAGAAGGAGGTCTTTGGGTCACTTGTGGTGTGCCCTTGAGGGGGATGGTTGGACCTCAGTCTCTTTCTTGCTATCTTTTGCTCCCTTGCTCATAATGTAAGCTGTTGTGTTCTACCTCTTGCTCCTGCTGTGTTGTGCTGATGCACTATGGAATGAAAAGCAATGGTTCTGCCTGATCAATGACTGGAACCTCTAAAACCAGGAGCCCAAATAATCTTTTACTTCTTAAAAGTTAATCATGTATATTGTTATAGTGGTGGAAAACTGACTAACACAGAAACGTATAGTTTTGGTTTTTTTTTTTTAATTCATCATGCATCAAGATATCCAAAGTGAGGAATGCCAAAGGATTTCTTCTTTTCTTTGAAAATCTGTCAATCCAGTCAGTTGTTTTTGTTGTTGTTGTTGTTTGTGTTTTGGTTTTGTTTTATTTTATAATAGTAGTTCCAAGCAAGTATCTGTTAGAGTGAGAACTCCAACTTTTATTTTTCCCTCTGAAATAGATTTTTTCCCCTTTTGAGCTAATTTTTGAGGCATATACCCGAAGCTATTCTCTGTCTCCTGAAATGCTGTGCTTTATCATGTCAAAAAATACAGTGTACTAGACACCAGTTCCACGAGAATGACTTTTTCCTACTGAACGTCTATAATGAGATTAGTCTGCCACTTTATAGTTTCAATTGACTACCTCAAACTGAGTCTCAGAATAACTAAATTTTTGAGTACAAATCAATGCATCATATTTTTAATTAACCATACTGTATTTGTGGTCAATTAAAACATTTCATGGTTTCTCATTTTTAACAATTTTGAAATTTTTGCTGTATGTAGAGGTATCATGTTATAATACATGCATATGTTTGAAAAATTACAAATTTAAGATTTTTGTATAAAATTTGGAGGTATAATTAAACCCAAGAATAGGTATCTTTTTGCTGGTAATTTTGACAGAAATACTCAAGAATTAAAGGGCTAAAAATTAATTAGATTTATAAAAATAAAGGTCCATACTTTATTATATAGATATTTTGATGGTATTTTTATATTATGTATTTAATACTTCTTTTTTTAAAAAAAAAATAATGAGTCATTTCCTCTGTCTGGGCATGACTGTGAGTGGCAAAAGTCTGGGTACACATGTTGAGGTCACAGACATTTGTGAGAATACAGGATCCACATTTGGTTTCGAATTTCATTTTGACTTTAAAGACATGGTGTTATTAAGGCATGTTAATGAAAGAGTGATTGATGTCATAGGTAGACATCTAACTGTGTCCCCTATTACTAACTCTAGTAGAAGTAGATGATATCCCAAGTGTTGGATTTTGAAACTCATCTTGGGTCTGTAATTAGCCTAAATTCTTACCAAGGCATATCCTTCTGCTAACATTTTGGTTTATTATGCAAAGAAGAAGAAGAAAGTTGTGTTCTGTGCCACAAAAAAATGTTAAAAAAATAAAAAACTTATGCATCCATTTCATTTTTTAACTCAGCATTTTAGTAGAATAAATAGGAGCACCTCCTACCCTACTTGAATCTCAGGGTTTTTAAATCTCAGGATTCTCATCTGCAAAACAAGGTTTAGCACTTACTTATTTGCTAAATTAAACACATTAAGCATAATACTTGTAAAATGTCAAGTATGTCACCTAGTATATATTTGTATTTTTTCCCAAGTCTGTCAATTCATATTCTCTTCTTTTCTTCTTACAAGACAGATGACATATTTACTATAGTTTGAATCTTGAATGTCCCCAAAGTCCCATGTGTTAAAGAGTTGGTCCTCAAGATGATATTATTGGGAGGTGATATAAACTTTGAGAGGTAGGGTCTTGAAGATCATTCTTAGGTCATTGGGAACATACTTCTGAAGGGGCTATGGGTCTTTCTTCTTTCCTCCCTGGTGAGTTACATGGGTAGTTTTCCTTCACCATACCCTCCTGCTATGATGTGCTGCCTTACCACAGGCCCAAAACAATAGGTCTAGTCACTCATGCTCTAGAACTTCCAAAATTGTGGAGCCAAAATAAACTTTTTCTCTTTATGAGTTAATTATCTCAGGTATTTCTTTCTAATGATGGAAAGCTACCTTAATATTTTTCTCTTCAAGTTCATCCATTTCTTGATGGAAGATAATATGTTAAAATCTGTGAAGATGAGTGAAAATGATAAATAGTGATGAATAATGATAAATACAAGACAGATTATGATCTGGGTAAAATATCAGACCCAATTAACCACATATTGTTTTTTTTTTTATTTCTATGAATTGCACATAAGATGAGATGGAACAATTTTGTTTATGTAGGAAATGGAGAAGAGGATTTGTTTAGAAAACTCCTTATGAATTTCTTAGAAGAGGTAAAGGCTTGCAGGGATGTGTTTGGCCTCACTAGAACAGGAATCATTAGGTATGTTCCATAGAGATGAGGCTGTTGGTATACAAGAGAGCAGAGGAGAGCGTAAAGGGGTCTTATCAGAGGAATGAGATTAGAAACAAAGCAGAAGCAACAGGAGAAGGAAGGCAGCTGCTCTACGGATAATGTTAATTTCTTATAACCAATAAACTTACTAGCTCACAGAATGTTTTTTGGGAGTTGATTTTTTTTTAATACCAGAAAAGTGACAGTATCATGTCCAAATCCATACCAGGCTAACAGACTGCACATATATAGGAAAGGAAGCAGGGCAGGGGGGGGACTTAATGAAATAAATCTTAAGAAATTTACAGATATCAGACAGAGAAATTGCAGCATCAAAATCAAACTTATGGTGTGTGTGGGACTTATGCAGATCTCTGAACTGGGTGAAGAAGAATGGAGAATGGATATGAAGGGATGATGGGAGAAGTCCTGCTGGAACCATTAACTCATTTATCACAGACTCGACCATTATTTTGGAAGTAAAATTTTTCTATTGTTAGAATTCTAGTTTCATTAGGTTGAGCAATCTTATGACAAACTATTTTTAAAAATTATACTAATGACCTGATAATTTCTAAATGATTTTCTAATGGCCTTTACTGAGATGGCTTCTCTTTAGACTAGAATAACATAAAAAGAATTGTGTTACTAGCACAAATGTGATTTTTACTAACTAATAAGAACAGTACTAAAATTTATTTGAAGTTTAAAAGAAGATACTACTCTATTCCATTTTATATTAGATGATATCAATATTTATTTTCAGATACTTAAAAAGTTTTTTTATCTTTGTTAAGTATCCTAAATATTTATAAGGAAAAAGTGTGTGGGTATAAAGGATAAAGTTATAAAGAGACAGTATTTAATATACAATCTGGATGATATTATAATAATGCAAGAGAGAAATGACTACTCTTTGAGTAAGCAGCTATAGAAATAGAAAAGAGGGCTTTGACTTCTGTGAGATTTATTTTAGGGTCCTAGTCTGTTTCTTATTTGGGTGGCATAATATCCTACATAGACACATGGAGAAAGAACACATGTACATTAATGTTTCTGTAGTACCTTGAAGTAGAGATATTTGGGGGGCAAAGGAAACCTCATCTGGAACTTGGGAGAGCATCACAAGTCTGATGTAAACAGTCTGAACTGTCATTATTCACACTGATATGCGATCGACTGGCACTGGTAAGCTGTTATAGAGGAAGAGGATGCATAAATGAGAGTAAACAGGTAGAGCTCTGGGAGAGACCAGTGGTAAAGGGAAGTTTAAAGAAATAAGTAAGGAATTGTCAGAGAAATGAGAGGAAAGAGGAAGAAAGGGGAGTCAAGAAATGCCAACAAAGAAAGGATTCCAAAGGTGAGTTAAAGTCAAGTGTTTAGAAGACAATGAGAACAGTTTCAGTAGTTGGGGCAGAAGCTGTACTGCAGCAGCCTGAAGAAAGAGGAGAGGAAGATGGTGAGGGCAAATAATTCTTTTTAAGGAATGTGGCTGTAAAAGAAAAGAAAAGAAAAGGAAATGGTAATAGAGGGATGAAGGGAATTTTCTTTGTCATTTTTGTTTCTTCTTTCCTTTCAATGGGACAAAGGCGTTAAAATAGGAGTTTGTGGGGGAGTTCAAAAATCTGGGTGAGTTAATTCCAGAAGTTGACTATATTCATGGTATACCTTGGTAAACACAACGTGGAAATTGAACAGAGGTAAAGGTCTTTGGGATAGAAGAGGACAGTTGAGTAGCTTTGGATAAGGAGAAGCCAACATGAGAAGAATTGACCTCCCATCAAAATTTTCTATTTTACTAAAGGATATACAGAATTTGTCCTGGGAGAGTTCAAGGACTTAAGGATATTTTAGGTTGCTTTTCTGTTTTTCAGAATGGGTGATTGTAAAGACTTGAAGAAGAGTCTGGAATTAGAGCAGAAGTAGAAATGTGTGGAGGGAAAGCTCAAGGTAAATTGATCTATAATGACTAAGATAGAGAGGTAGGGATTTGTGAATCAGATATATAGAGGTTGCATAAAGTATATGTAAATTCAATTTCAAATACTTTTACCAGTGTCCTGAGTAAGTTTCAGGTGTCTGACTTCATAGGTATCCTTCTCCTATTGGTACTGAAGTGACCCAGCATGTCAGGAAGCTATGGTGCCTATTAAGGCCTCTTGTTGCTTCTTAATTTCTAACTTGTGCCAGTTTGGTCCATGCTTTGGGGAAATGAATAGTTGTTAGTTAGTGGTTGTTAGTATAGTAAGTATGACTAAAGGTGGTGATTCTATTTTGACCACTTATTCTTCGGTGGGTCTTAGAACTCAAAAGACACCTGTGGTTGATCAGTGGGATTGTAGAGGAATGATTGTTTCCATCCTTTTCCCCATAGGAGTTAGCTGAAATTTCCCAGCAGTCTCAAAACAGAGTCAACCCCTTTCAGTTCTAAGAGAAAAGAAGCAGGGATTTTCCAAGGGAAAGGAGAATCCCCTATCTCTGCCCCACAGTAGTTCATAAAGAAAGGGACCAAAATCCTCAGGGCAGGACATGTATTTCATATCTCACACCAAAACACATACCTTGTCACCACAAAAGCTACATCTGGGTATTTATTTTTTGAAGTTCTGTGTATTAATTTCATTCTTACCTAACAGATTAAAAAGGTTATGCGGCCATATCATTTCTTTTTCAGATGTGACTAAGACAGTATTTGCTTCTTGCTTTTGATCTCTTACTTTTCCCCAAATCTAAGTTGGGACTGTGAGAGCAAATACCTAAGATAATATAGGTGATACTGCCAGACAAGAAAAATAAACCCTGTCAAGAGGAATTCATGGAAGCAACAAAAGAAGCACAAATGGAGAAATGGAGAGTCATAGAGTAGAACAATCTACAAGAATGGAGAAAATGATTTTTTTTTTACAATTTTAAGTATCAATTCAACACATTATTTGGATTTATCTTAGAATCACTAAAAAAACCCTTAAAATTGTATAATATATTGAGAAAACGGTAGCACAATGGTTCTGAATATTTCAAGTCCAATTTAGAAAGTATTATTAGAAAATTATTCTCTCATCCTACTGAGTCTTTCCATGCATTGCAAGTACAGGAAGCTATTGCTTGCCCTTAAATAGGCTTATTTGGACAGAAGTGGATTCTGGGAAGCACCAGGAATCTATCTCTTTTTGCAGATAATATTACACTGGCAGAGTCTAATCTAACTATTTTGAAAATTTGGGGTCTATTGAAATCTCGTAATTACCCAAGAAAGGTTTAGATGGAAAATTGTGGATCATTTCAATCAAAGTCAGCTCTTAGCTTGGTAACTACTCATTCACCACCTCCACATCCCTGTGGCAGGCACCTGTTCTTGTATTTCTGAAGCAGCTTACACATAGCTCTTGTATTTCTGAAGCAGCTTACACATAGCTTACTTTAGCTGGGGAGGAATCTTTCTTCCAAATAATGGTTATCTGTGTTCTGATCACTTCTTGCTTGTTGTAGTCATTGAGGTACAAACACAGAGGTGAGTGGCCATTTTTGTTATACCTCTCTCCATTGTTAGAAGCCTTTTGCACTCCAGATGAGGTGACTTGTAGGAGAATTAAAGGGCTATCCTCTTCTCACCCCTCATTTTTCTTCTTTTTTGTCACTGGGAGCCAAGGGTAAAACAATTGAATATTCAAAAGCAACTACACTTAAGAGGGTAATTAAATAAATAGTCACCATTAAGCTCATGGACAGGTGGAAGGTTAGAAAAAAACTGAAAAGGCCCCCAAATTGTTCATCATACTGAGCTTCAGAGCTTGCAGAAATTAACTCAAAACAAAACTAAAAATACCAGTAAACCCTGATAAAGAAAAAGAATCCAATTTAAGGAGTTATTACACCATTAGTTTCAAATATTTCTAGTTTTCAACAAAAATATCATAAGGAACAGAAAAGTATATTCCATTCAAGGGGGGAAATAATATAAAAGAAAACCTCATGGCAGATCTGTTTGACAAAGATTTTTAAAATAGTTGTCTAAAACAGTGCTCAGAAAACTAAATAAATACATGAGGAAAGTCACAAAAATCAATGAATGAGCAAACTTGAAATATCTACAGAGTGATCCTCATTGTTATACAAAATACATGTATGAAGATATGAGGATAAAAAAAGAATAGCGTTACCTTAGATTAGGTAGAGAGAAGTGATGGGAGGGCAGGGGAGGGGGATGGGGAGATAGGAAGGATAGTAGAATGAAACAGACATTATTATTACTGTGTGTACATATGTGAATGCAAGACCAATGTGATTCTGCAACCTGTATACTCAGAAAAAGGAGAAATTATATCCCATCTTGTGGGAAGCCATTCTCGCACGTGATTGGGCACCTCCCTGATTGGGTGTGAGGCTTTCTGGCTAAACTGTGTTGGAACTAATCCCCACCCTTTCCAGGTGCCAGAGCCTGTCCCTGTGGGGGTGTGACTGACCATTGACCCTGAGACCAATCACTGACCCTGACCTTGGAATGCTGTCCCCCTCAACCTTCATTGGATGGAATTTTCCCCTGAATTTCTTGTTCCCCAATAAAAGGCCACTCCCTGGCGTTCTCTCTCTCTCTCTCTCTCTCTCTCTCTCTCTCTCTCTCTCTCTCTCTCCTGCTAGTCTTCAGTAAGCCTTGCTGCCCCACCAGTGATTCGAGGCAGGAGCCAGAGGGAGGGCTGTCTCAGACCTGGTCAAAGAAAAAGGTAATTGAGTTTTGTGTGTTTATTTTGATCTCACTAGTTAACTTCTATGCTACGAACCTCTTGTATGAAGCCAGCGTGCTGGTCGCGCGGTAGACCATCTGATTCAAATGTAAGAAATGTCAAGGTCTTTGTACTGTCATGTGTAACTAATTAAAACAAAAAAAGAAAAAAGTAAACTTCTAAATATAAGTGAACTTCAATAAAAGAACAATTAAAATAAAGAAAACCTAATAAGAAACAAAAAAGAAATTCTGGAGCTGAAAAACACAATAGCTGAAATGAAAATTTATAGAGAGATTCCAAAGAAGTTTGAGCATCAGAAGAAATAATGAAAAAGCTTGAAGATAGGACACCTGAAATTACTGAGTTTTAGGAATAAAGATGGAAAGAACCAATGGAAAAGCACCAATAAAACATATGTGGTGGATCTGAGAGATGGAGGAGAGAGAACAAGTGATAGGGAGAATGTTCTAAGAATAATGGTTGAAATTGTCCTGAATTTGAATATAGACATCTAAGTTCAATGAACTCCAAGTTCAATAAACCCAGAGACCTGCATTTAGATACATTATAATCAAATTATCAAAAACCAAAAGTGAAGAGAAAACCGAGGTATAAAAGAACAACGTCTTTGCACGTTATTGAAAGTGATATAGTATAAATTCAAATTAGAGTGTTATAGCTTTAGGATTTTGAAGTAATTCTCATGCTATTCCAAGAGAGAATAGCTATAGAACACAAACAAAAGAAAATGAAAGAGTCACAGCCTTTGGGACAGGAGTCCCCTATGCTTCTCCTTTGCTAGCAAAGCAATATAACTTCTTTTTCTGGGCTGGGGCTGTAGCTCAGTGGTAGAGGGCTTGCCTTGAATGTGTAAGGCACTGGGTTCAATCCTCAGCACCATATAAAAATAAATAAAGATATTTAAAACAAAACAAAAAAACTTTTTTTTCCTTTTTTGCTTAAAAAAAACAAAAAGAAAATGAGACAGTAATTAAGACTTTTTACTACAGAAAATCAATTAGACAGAAGACAGTAATGCAGAAAATGAGGGACAAAAAGTTATAAAGCATAAAGAAAACAATAGTAAAATGACAGAAGTTTTTCTTTAGCAGCAATTAAGTTTTAGATTAAACTATTCAAATGTAAAAGAGAGACTGACAGAATGGGCTGAAACAACAAAACAAAAACCATGATTCAACTATGTGATGATTATTATGAGAATCTCTTTAAATATGAAGACACAAAAAAGTTGCAAATGAATGAATTTAAGAACAACTTTCTCACTCTTTAGTAAGCACAAGAGAGCAAGAGGGCTATACTAAATTAGACAAATAAACTTTAAATAAAAATATTATAGGAGACAAAGAAAGTCATTATATGTTAGTAAAATGTCCAATATAGCAGAAGATATGCAACATATGTATTTTATTACAGACCATGCCAATATTTGAATCAAAATTGACAAAACTAAAGAAAGAAATGGTTTAATAATAATCTTTGGAGACATGAATACTCTATTCTTAATAATGATTAAAGCAGCCAAACAGAAGATAAGAACATAGAGGACTTCACAAACACAATAAACCAGCTAGGTCTAAGAGACATACAAAGATCCTTGTATTCAACAACAGAATAAACACTTTTCTCAAGTGCACATGACATTTTCTAGGGTAGATTATATGTTGGGCTAAAAATTAAGTCTTCATACATTTAAAGAATATAGGCATCATAAAAATATCTTCTCTGATGAAGTTACAAGTTAATAACAGAAATACAAATAGATGACTCACAAATTTGTGGAAATTAAACAACACATTTCTTTCTTTTTTTATTGCTGGAGATCAAACCCTGCATGTTAGACAAAGCCTCTATCACTGAGCCACACACCCAGTCCCACAAAAAATTCTTAAATAGCCAAAGGATCAGAGAAGAAATCACAAGGGAAGTTAGAAAATATTTAATGATATATGAAAATAAAAGCACAACATAACAAACCTTCTGGGATAAGATGTAAGCAATGCTAAGAGGGAAATTTATAACTACAAACAAACTTACAACGAATAAAGATTTCAAATCAACAACCTATCTTCACAACTTGAGGCATTAATAAAAAAATTAAACCTAAATTAGAAGAATACAAGAAATAATGAAGATTACAGTTGAGATAAATTAAGTAGAAAATAGAAGAAAGTGAAGTCAACAAAACTTAAAACTGGTTCTTCAAAAAGATCCACAAAATTGACAAACTTGTAGCTAGACTAATTAAGAAAAAAAGGCTTGGGGGAGAAGACTCAAGTTACTAAAGCCAGAAGTTAAAGCAAAGGCATTATTATTGTTTTATGTGGAAAAATGATTATGAAAGATTATAAATACTACAAAATATTTTTAAAAATAATACCAATATTTCCCCCCAAAACTGAAGAGCAAGCACTTCCTAACTCATCCTATAAAGCAATGACTCCAATGCTAAAAAGAAACACCACAGGAAAACTACCAACCAATATTCATTTTGAGCACTGATGCAAAAATTCTCAAAAAAATACCAGCAAATTGAATTTAGCAGCATATTAAGAGAATTACCCACCATGAAAAAATATTTCGAAATGAAAGGATTTTTTTCCTTTTTTTTTAATTGACAAAGAAAAGCTGTATATATTCATGGTGTAAACATGGTATTTTGATAACAGATGCATTGTGGGATGGCTGATCAAGTTAATTTACATATGTATTACCTCACATACCTGTCTGTCACTTGGTGAGAAATTTTAAAATCCAGTCTCCAAGCAGTTTTCAACTATACAATACATTGTTATTAATCATCTTACAATAGACCTCTTGAAATCATTCTACTTGTCTATAAATGAGATGTTATATCCTTTGATAAATATATCCCTATCTCCACTTAATCTGCTGTCACCTGCCATTAGCGATAAACACTCTACACTTCTTATGAGCTCAGCCTCTTTAGATTTCACATATAAGTGGGACCATGTGCTGTTTTGTCTTTCTGTACCTTGAAAGGATGTTTCAACATATAGAAAATCAATCAAGGCCCTGCATCACCTAACTAGAATGAAGGATAAAATTCTAACAATCATCTCAATTGATTCAGAAAAACATTTGATAGAAGGCAACAATCTTTCATGATAGAAAACCATCTCAGCAGTATAAAAGTCATATATGAAAAATCCACAGTAAACATGATACTTGATAGTGAAAGAGTGAAACGTTTTCATCAGAGAGGAGGAGCAAGGCAAGAATTCCCACTACTGCCACTTCTATTTACCACAGTACTAGAGGATCTAGCCAGAGTAATTAGACAAGGCAAATAAATAAAAGTCATCACAAGTGAAAAAGAAGAAATAAAACTGTTTCCACATTATGTAATCTTATATGCAGAATGTTCAAAAGATTCCACAAAAAAATGTTGCTAACACTAATAAATGAGTTCAGCAATGTAGCAGGATACAAAATCAACACAAAACTTGTTTGCGTTTCTACATACTAACCATGAACAATTCAGAAAAGTAGTTAAGAAAGCAATTCCATCAATGATAGCATTAAAAATTCAATTTATTCAAATAGGTGGATGACTTATACAATGAAAACAATAAAATATTACTGAAACAAATTATAGTAGAAATAAATAAATGGAAACACATCCCAATATCACCAACTGGAAGATTTGATTGTTAAGACACTAACACTACATAAAATGATTTATAGATTTAATATATTCCCTATCAAAGTCTCAGTGACATTTTTGAAAGGAATTGAAAATTCCATTCAAAAATTCATATGGAATTTCAAATGACATTGAGTAGCTAACACAATCTCAGAAAAGAAGTAAAATTGTAGGACTCTCATTTCTTTAACTCAAACTTTACTACAAACCTGCAGTAACAAAACAGTGTGATACTGGCATAAAACTGATGTCAGAATAGTGGAATAGAATAAATAACTCAGAAATAAACCCTTGGATATATGATCAAATGGTTTTTGATGAGGAACCAAGACCAGTCAATGGGGAAAAAACAATTTTTGCAACAAACAGTGCTGGGAAAACTGAATATCTATATGCAAAAAAATTCAAGGTTTTGATGCTTACAAAAATTAACAAAAAATAGGTCAAAGACCTAAATATAAGAGCTAGAACTTTAAAACTCTTAAAACAAAACAGGACAGAAAAAATTTATGACATTGGTTTTGACAATAATTTCAACAAAAGGAGAAATAAACAAATTGGACTTTATGATAATTTGTAGATGTGTATTAAAATTTGTATCAATAGAATTAAAAAGCAAACTGAAATTAGTAAAAAATTTGAAAATCCTATGTATAATAAGGAAGTAATATCCACAATATATTCAGAGAACTCCTGAAACTCGACAATAAAACAAAAGCAAAAGCTTGATGATCTAAGAACTTGTACATTCTTGGGAAGACATACAAATAGCCAAAGAGCATATAAAAGGATGCTCAGCCTGATTAATCATTAAGGAAATACAAATCAAGAGTACAATGAAATACCACCTCACATCCATTAGTATAGTTACGATTTAAAAATGTAATTAAAAAATGTTGGTGAGAATGTGGAGAAATTGAAATCTTCACACACTGTTGGTAGAATGTGAAATGATGCAATTACTGTAAAAAAACAAAACAAAACAAAACAAAAACAGTGTGGTGCTTCCTTACAAAAAATAAAACAGAATCGCAATCTAGCAATTCCACTTGTTGGTGTGTAACCAAAAGAATTGAAAGCAAGGTCCCAAATGGTATTTGTATACTCCTGTCATTCACAAAGACTGAAGTGTGGAGGCAAATCGAAGTGTCCTTCAACAAATGAATGATAAACAAAATGTGTCACACATATTCTGTGAAAAAATATTCAGTCATAAAAAGAGAAGGAAACAGCCATTCATGACAGCATGGATAAACTTGAAAAATATTGTGCTAAGTGAAATAATACAAATAAAGACAAATACTGTATGATTTCAATCATAGGACATCCTTATAGTAGTAAAAGAAAAAATCACAGAAACAGAAAGTAGAAAGGTTTTTTTTTGTTGTTGTAAAATTCTCACCTTACTTTGTTTTTGTAAAGAAAACTATGAATAGTCCTATTTTGCATTACAGAAATTCAACAAAAATCCTCATGTCTGTTGTTTAGAATATTTCTCTAGCTCTATTAATATCTGAATTTACATTTACATTTAAAATACAGGGAACAATATTTCAAAAGTCTAGGCAATATGTTTTTTAAAGGAATGACACTCCCAATTAAAAAAAGAAAACAAAGAGACTTTAAAGAAATGAATATTTTAAACATAATCATAAGATGGAATCTGCAAATTCATTTTAGGTATGATTATGAGATCATTGTCAGCTGAAAGAGATAATTTTTGGAGAGATGGAGCAAGGCATGAATGGACATAAAAAAGTGGTAACTAAATTATCTGACACTCTCAAGAAACTTAAATACAAGAAACTTGGTAAATATAAGGAAGGAAATAGGATATAGATTTTTGTAGGATGGAGAATTTCTTGTTGGTGCATTATTATTATGCACAATAGTAAAATTCATTGTTATACATTCATACATGCATAAAATATAACAATATAATTGGTTAATTTCATTCCCCAGTGTCTCTCTTTTTCTTTCCCTCCTATCTTTCCCTGGTCTCTTTCCTGCTAGAGGAAAGAGTCTCCCTTCTATTTTCATAAGTCCCCCACTTTTGGTCCTTTTGACCTCTCTAGTTTCCACATAAGAATGTTTGTATGATGAGGAAAAGCAGACTCTGGAAAGATGGATATTGAAAATAGAGATGATTAGGGTAAACCAGGAATAAAATCATTCCTGCCTCTAAAATAGGTAGAAGACCATGAGATTGGGTGCTGTCCTAAAGTTTACAAATGTGAAAGGGAAAAGCTGAAGGCATCCATGCTGGATGGACTGTGGCCCATCTAAAGATCACAGTGAGACTAATGATCTAAAGGACATGGTAGAGATTTGGGACAGTCCCGTCAAGAATGCCAAAGGGAGTTTATGAGGAACAAAACAAGTGAAAATGAAAGGATTGATGCTGAAAACTAATTTTTATCTAAGTCACAATATGTTTTCAAGAACTGATCTGAAAACACAGGCTCTTTGTCCATACTACTAAATACAATGGATCTTGTTTTTTTTTTTAATTTTTAAATTTGTCCTAATTAGTTATACATTACAGTATAATGCATTTTGACACACTATACACAGATGGAGCACAACTTCTTCTTCCTCTGGCTGTACATGGTGCAGAGTCACATCAGTAGTGTAATCATACATCTATATAGGGTAATAAAATCCATCTCATTTCACTGTTCTTCCCATCCCCATTCCTGCTTCCCTCCCCTCTGCAAAATCTATAGTTCCTTCTTTCTTCCCTACATCCCCCACCCCCAATTAAGGATCAGCATCCACTTATCAGAGAAAACTTTTAGCCTTTGGTTTTCTGGGTTTGGCTTATTTGACTCAGCATGATATTTTCCAGCTCCATCCATTTACCTGCAAATGCCATAATTTCTTTATTCTTTAAGGCTGGTAATATCATGTTGTGTATATGCACCACATTTTCTTTAGCCATTTATCTGTTGAAGGGTGCCTAGGTTGGTTCCATAGTTAAGTTATTTTGAATTGAACTACTATAAATATTGATGTGGCTGCGTCACTGTAGTATATTGATTTTAAGCCC
Source organism: Marmota monax (assembly GCF_021218885.2). Taxonomy (NCBI): domain Eukaryota; kingdom Metazoa; phylum Chordata; class Mammalia; order Rodentia; family Sciuridae; genus Marmota; species Marmota monax. The sequence continues at coordinate 6,376,991 of NW_026693933.1, read as the reverse complement.
TTTGGGTATAAACCAAGGAGTGGGATAATTGGGTCAAATACTGTATCCATTCCATGTTCTCTGAGGAGTCTCCTTACTGCTTTCCATAGTGGTTACACCAAGTTTCAGTCCCACCAGCAATGTATGAGTGTGCCTTTTTCCCCATAATCTGTCAACACTTTTTGTTTGTATTCTTGATAACTGCCTTTCTTGATGGAGTGAGATGAAATCTTAGAGTAGTTCTGTAAATCCAATAGATGTTGAATGTGAAAATGTCTTTTATTTTCTATTTTTGTAACAAATACAGTAATGTTACTTAAGTCACATCAATGTTTTCACCCACATATGGGGGAAGTGCCTATTTGCTTTCCATGTGGAACATTACAGGTAAGAGTGGATGTTGTATTGAAAAATTCCTATTTATATGAAAAATGAAGGTATCAAACTATTTAGGAGCATGCCCCGAAGTGGACAAACTGGGTTTATATCTGGGCTTTACTACTTGGTAGGCAAACTATTGCACCTTTCTCATTCTCACTTACTGGTGCCATTTAGATCAGAGTGAGATTCATTCATTCATTTAGATTAGAACAAGACCACCCTCACTGGGTTTCTGCAAGAGCTACGCAATAACACATGTTGTTAATTTTAAAACAATACTTGACATAGAAACACTGAATGGATTTTTAAAATTTTGATTATTATCATCATCAATCCTAATACCCCTCATAAGGAAAAGTAAAGGCAGGAATCATTGTCCTCTCATGGTAGGTTCATGTGGAGAACATTTCTGCCATTGCATGCTCCTAAGTAAGAAATTCTGTTAGCAGATGGAAAGACTCCTCCAACTCAGCATTGCCAAGGGTGACCAACAAGGAAAAATAGAATCTCCTTTTTGGCTAAATGTGGGACCATTTGTAACAAGTAAGAAGGAAGAAAAGACATCTTGGTTCATGTTCTTGGAGACAAATTACAGCTCTTGTATTTCCAAAGGCAACGGGACTCAAAGCGAATCCATAGTTTTACTAGAAATCAGTGCATCTATAAGTGACGCTTTGACTTTCTAAAAGAGTAGAAGAACTGAGAGTAAAAGCTATCTAACTTCCCTAGTGCTGAATGAAGGCAGCAAGCAAATAATGAATCAGAGGAAATAAATGAGGTTTTTAATACTAGGAAGAAGTGCACACAAAATGACATGATCTGAACCACAGGGGGAAAATTTAAAAATTATTTTCTTTCTTTGATCTGATATGCCAGAAGTGAGGTTTGACTGCTTCTGGTTCTTCAGATTTCTTCAAACTTGTTCTAAATCATGACCATTGTCATTTATTTATCAACTCTATAAAGACAGTGAGATACTCATGTTAACAGGGCTCTGTAGCTGGCATCTACTGAGACGTCAAGAGAGAACATCTACTACAAGACTCATTTTGGATTACTATACAACTCACTCCCTGTCATGGAACAAAGCAACTGATATAATTCCATTGTTAACATTCTTCTAATTAAGAAATCAGTACGACAGACCAGCAGATGCATTAATACAGAATCAGAAGATTTGGCTAATACATGAATACTCAAAAGCCACCAGCCTCCTATGTTTTCTCACAATTAAAACGACAAAACAATACCTATGCCTAGTGTTGTGTGATATAGACAGGTTTATTAACAAGTTGAAGATGGTGTTTACTCAGGATATTCTCAAAATTTTGAGATCACAGCTTTCTAAAACTAATGACAGTACCTTGGAAGTAAAAAAAAAAAAAAGGAGCTTCTATGGCATGCAAAGAGTAAGATAATAGAGACCATTAAGGACTCAGAGTTAGGGGAGAAATGGTCTAGCACAGAGTTTTTCACTTTTTCAGTATTGAATTTTTGTCTGAACATCTTTTGTTGTGTAGAATTCTTTTGTGCATTATCGGATGTTTAGCAATACTTTTGTTCTGAAGGGACAAGATGCTAGTAGTCTTCCACCCCTAATTATGACAAATAAACATATCTCTAGACATAGCCTGGTGGAAAAGTTCACCCCCAGCCCATCTCATTTGAGAACCACCATCATAGCAGAGTAGGATGGTAAGGTTCTGTCCAAAGGAAAACCTCCCTTGTTCTTAGGGGTGCTTTTGGAGGTCCCTGGTTATCTAATTAATTCTGTCCATGTTCCCTGAAGAAAAGCCCACTAAACAAAACTTTCTGAGAAATATTTTTCCATTATTTCCCTTATTATTTATTCTACCACATTTTTTCTATTTTTTTTTGTTTCTGTCTGAAAGTCCAATGGAGTGTTGTGGGACATATATTCATTATCCACATTACTTAACTTTTTCTCTCATATTTTCTATCCCTTTATCTTTTTACTTTACTATTTACAAAAATGTATTCCATTCTATCTTTTGAGTTATTTCTTTAGTCTCTATTTGGGTACATTATATTACCCAACCTGGATATTAAATGTTCTATTTCAGTAATCATGTTTTTAATATAAAAGTATTATGATTTTTTTCCTTTTCTGGAGCAACTTGTTCTTGATAGATATATATAAAATATTCCTTTGAATCTGTGTGTGGAAACTGGTTTAAAAATTCGGAAGTCCTTCCTCTTACATGTATTATTTCTTTTTTCCACATTTATATAATTACATGCTTGATTTATTTATCCTGATCTTTCTCTTGCATATCTTATTTTTTGTCATACATTTTGTGGTTCTTAGTGATCTCTTTGTAGTTTTCACTGAGTGGCTAGGATGATTGGAAGTAAAATAGTAGGAATTTCCACTACAGTTATGTAAGCATATTTCCCTTAGAGGCTGAGGGACAGGCTATTATGGGCATGATGTCAGTGAGAGAAGGGTACTCCCAGGAGTGGTAGGCAATCTAAGGGCTTTCACAAAAGGACTTTACTGTGAGGGCAGAGAGCATCAGTATATGTTACTTTCAGGTAAAGTTGTCTTTCCTTTAAAAAATAACTTCCTCACTGGACATGACAGCACACACCTGTAATCACAGCAACCCAGGAGGCTGAGGCAGGAGGAATGCAAGTTGGATACTAGCCTCAGCAACTTAGTGGGGCTCTAAGCAACTTAGTGAAACCCTGTCTCAAAATAAAAAAATAATAATAATTAAGAGGCTGGGAGTGCAGCTCAGAGGTTAAGCACCCCTGGATTCAAATCCCAATATCAAAACCACTACAAAAACAAACCATACTCCTTATCCATTGTGGATATTGTTAATTCTGATTGCCCTTTGTCATTGATATTCAATCTATGTATGAATGCCTTCAGAAAATACCCTGAATTTTATCTTTAGAACAGATTACAGACTTATCCTAGAGGCAACATCTGCAGGTAGTAGCCCAGTATAGTGAGGATAGCAGAGGTGTTCCTGCCCCAGCACCTTCATCAAGACATAGTTAATTAAATTATCTTTAGTCATTAAATTTATTAGTCAAAATATAAATGTTTAATGTAATTAGTTATGGATTAGTGTGATTGATTGGATAGTAACCCATGAATCATTATCATCCCTGGGCTTATTCAACTCAAACTTCAAAATTTTGGGGACCTCCTTTAGGAAGAGAGTTTTCTCTACAGGAATCTTTTTCTGTTCACTGTGGATTTCTCTGTTCTTATTTCTCCATGTTCCTATCTACTTTCTATTTACAGAAAGCCCTGCACATTTTTTGGTTTACTGCTGACACCTTATTTCTGTGGATTTTATTTGTAACTTGTTTCTTCCTGTCATTTAAATAGGATTTTTGGAGAAAGGGAAGGTAATGGTTGTGATTTGTCCCATGTGAAGCAGCCCCAAGAAGATCTTGCATGGCTCTTAAACCAACTCTCCCATTTCCATCTATGCACCATGCTTGAGCAATTAACCCTGGCTGAAACACAATATTACTGTGTCTAGTATTTTCCATTCTTTAAGGTCCATTTTAAATTTAATTTTCTTTTTTAAAAAATTCAGCTCCATAGTCACTTTCCCCAATTATTAATTTCTCACCTGAAAACATTTGTTTCTTACGTTTATCATTCATCATTGCCTCTTAAACTTAGTTACTTCTGAGGTCTGTATAAGAATCTTCCCCACTAAATCTCTGCCCTTTTGGAGGCAAGTACCTCTTTAGAATTTCTAAATTTTTATTGTTACAAATCCAATGCTTTATTTAAAATAGACACTGAATAAATATTCTAAATATCAACTTTCTTTTGAAAATCATCTAAATATTTTGTGTCATTTATCCTAAGAGTTTTACAGTTACTAAGAATTTAATTTGTGGCCAATGTAGTTAACATCACCAAAGAGAAAAGAAAGACTAGATATCCAGTTTGGCTGGTTGAGAATAGTAAGAAACTTGTTTTTTTAAAAGCCCAGAAATAGACTGTGTTCTGATTGGCTAAGACCAATATTTCCCATAGACAAGTACAATTGAAATTTAAGAAGGATGGTAATATATAAGTAGAAGACGCTAAAAAGATAAATAAATTACTATAGTTCATGAATAATGGATCTCTCCCAATGACAAAGGCATAATTATGTTTCTTGTAGGGCTCACAGCATTCCTAGGAATATGCAAGTTTTTTAAATCTACAGTAAAATTACCATTTATCCCCAAATGAATAATAATAAGAAATGAATGTAACTTCAGGCATCTACTCCATAACTCTGTAACTTATTTTTAAATAGAACTTTTTTTTTTTTTTTTTGCAAACTATTGGGTGAATCCCATTGCTTCCAGGCCTGAATTCTTTACAAATTCCCCTTTTCTTTTATTTGAGTTATGTTCAAATCCTTGCTACTACTAAAAATATACAATACATGTCTCTAGAACTGACAGCAGCTAAGGAAAAATCAAATGCAAATAAGTAAGCAAAGAAAAGTCACCCAAATTCCAAGCCAAATAAATACACCTGTGGTCAGGTGTATTTATTTAGGATCACTTAAACAAGATTTAAAAGTCAACATATATCTCCTGAACCTTGTATATTAAAGTGAGAGATTCATCTGTCTACTCTTTCTAGAAAAGATATTATAATTTGACTGACCAGGGAAGAAAAAACAATGCTTAAATACTATCAGATTTTTAATTTCCTTTAAGTTATATGAAAGTTGAAAATGAACTAAATGAAGTCTCCTATGTTAATAATCTATTATTCTTATCTGTAGTTGACCTCCTTATCAACAGTTTGATAATAGATATAAATGTTGTTACTATTGGTTTTATTTCAGTGCTTTATGGTTTCACCCTGCTTTTCTTTTTATTAACTCATTTGCTCCCATGGATAGAACTGAAGTGTAGCAAAGCAAATATAAAGTAATTACTATTGGTTTTACACAGAAGAAATAGATTATTATATGTTACTAGTCTAAGGTGTACTTTCAGGAAATTACATGGGACATGTCAATCATTAGGAATGTGCCTACACACAGCTCTGGTTATCGCATGACTCTGCCTCACTATAGTCACAGTTAACTAAATCTGTAGGTGGATGAGCTATCCCTGACAGTTGTGGCCAACTCTGAGGTTAACATTCAAGAGAGGAACAATCACATTTCTTCTTCAGAATTTGGAATCCAGGCTTTAAGGAATGTAGATCATTCAGAGTTCAGCCTTAGAATTAATTGGTGGTCACATAGAGTGAACTGGTTGACCTGTTGGGCAGTGGTGAGGATGTATCTATAAGCAGAGGACAGTTATAAAAAATTACAGATTGAGCATAATAATAGAGTAAAATGGAAAAAAGATGAAATAGGAAAGGCAATTCTTTAGAGTTAGTTGTCTTCATACTTACAGTCCTAAGTCACCAGCAGTCCAAAAATATTTCATTTTGCATTCTAGGATTTGAGATATTTTAATATTCTTCAATAATTTTTTTTTTAAGTTTAATTGGTGTTTTGCTTCTTGCAAACAAAGGAGGCTTGTCAAGAACGATGATTTAGATTATCCACTGCAATTACATCACCACTATTACTATCACTTGTTAAATTCACAAAGAAAACCATATGTTTTGGTTTGGATATGAGGAATGCCCTCAAAAGCTCATGGGTTGTCTAATGCATCAATGTTCAAAGGTAGAATGATTATATTATGAGACCTGCAACTTAATCCATTTGGTTGATTATTAATTTGAAGGAACTACTAACTGGGTGGTAACTGCAGGCAGGTGGGGCATGGCTGGAGAAAGTTAGGTTACTAGGGACACACCTTTGGGATTTATTTTTGATCCCTGCTTCCTTGTGTTCTCTCTCTCTCTCTTTCTCTCTCCCCCCTCCCTTTCTTTCTGCTTCCCACCTTATGAAATAAGCAGATTCTGCCATAACATTCTGCCTCACCTTGGGCCCAGAGCAATGGATTTGGCCCACATAGAGTGGGACCTCTGAAACCATGAGCCACCAATTAAATTTTTTCTACTCTAAGTTTTTCTTGAATATTTGGGTCACCATGACAAAAAGCTGACCAACATACCATATTACAAAACAAAAGGAAGCAATGTAGTACACCAAATATCTTGATACATACTGAAGTCAATATTTTTAAAAGTTGATGTTGGAGAATTAGACACTGTTTTAAGAAAAAAAAATGAAATATTTAACTGAAGCCAACAATACATAAAGCCTAGCTATTGAATAGTTTACAAGTGATGTCATGATCTCTTTTGCTCTTTTATTGTCCTCCTGATTTACCCATAACAAAGAATTAGATCAATTATGGGGCTGAGGTAATTATTTATATTTTAATTTTATAACCTGTATAATTATGCTTTAGAAAATTGAACATACTGAGACGTGTAAAATACAATGGGGATTTTTTTAGAGTCTGGAAAATCAACATTTTCCCCTCAAATCAAATTTAATAAGACCAGGTAGAAAATTTCAGCACTAATATTCAGTAAACATCTATATCATCAATGAGCAAACTATGGATAAAACCAGCAGCACTTTAAATACACAAATAATGAGTTTATTTAGTGATTTGATTTCCTGTCCCTTTCCTGGAATAAATTTGGTTCAGTCTCTGGATTTTCCCTAAGATTCCTTCACCATGTGTTTAAACATCTTTTGATAAAAAATTGTCAGCTATTTTTAAAAGAATATGTTTATTTATAAGAGTAAGATTCAGCATATGCATATTAATAAGTACAGGACAGAAAAATTTGTTTCTGTGCCAATGTTGAAGAAGAAAAACCATATCTGGGTTTTAGCCTTGAATTTACCACCTTGAGATGTTTCCAGGACTTTAAATCTTTAACAATGAGCTTAGTTTTGGTTTTGAAAATCTAGGCAAGTACCTCCCTCTGCTCCCTGATAAGAGAAGGCTTTGAGGACATGTGTTACTTTTCAGAGATCTGGTTTCCTGATCTGTAAGATAATTTCATTGTCCATCAAGCTTCTGTTCTCTTTTTGGATATTAACATGATATTGGTTAAAGTTTATTTTTCTTACTTTCTGAAAAAAAAAAATTAAGTGGCTTACATTCAAAGCAAAGAAGTAGACCCAAATTATCCAAAAATACTTTAATCTAAAGTGAATGAATGAAATAAGTAATACTTATATTTTTAAATGTTATTACTGATGAAATTATAAACTGCTTCTACATAGTCAAGGAAAAGACTAAACTAAAATGAGTTACATGTAATTCTCATTAATATTAGGAAATAAACTAACTCACATACTATACCAGCCCACATAATCAATCAATGCTCATAATCTGCACCCAGCCCTGCCAAAATCTCTCAAAAATTGTCAAGAGGATCTTCATTGGGGAAACACAGTTGGGATATATATGTGATGGCATTTTAGCAATTTAACAATTTGGACTATGATAAAAGTTTAGGACTTAAAGTCAAACTCTCATTCTATAAAGAAAACTGTATATGACACTTGTTTATTATAAATTAAAAATATTTAAAAATCTCAGAAGCAATATAATTTTGAAATAAGTTCTATGGAGAAGTATTGCAAGTTGGAGTGAGATCATGAGAGTCACAGTAATCTCTTCTACCCCATGTGCCTTTTCCTTTTCATCCATCAGGAGTGGGAATCTAATTCCTGTTTTCCTGAATTTGGCCTGTGATTTGATCAACAGACTGTGACTTCCAAGCCTTAGTACTTAAGAGCTTTGCAGATTTTGTTTTCACTCTTTTGCAAGCCAACCATGTTGTAAAGAAGTTGAGGTTACTCTATTGGAAAAAAGCCTGTGGAAAGAGGCCCTTGAGAACAAGAGGGCATAGGAAGGAGACAGAAGGCCTCTCAGCAAACAGCTGCCAAGAACTACTAGAAATGTGAAAAAAGCCATATTGGTGTTGCAATCCTTGCTGAATTCTTAGCTTAAATTTGACCACATAAGTGACCCCAGTCAAAACTAACTGGAGTGAAAAATCAACCCATAGAATCACAAAAAATTAAAGATCACTACTGTTCCATTAAACCTGGGATAGTTTATTATGCAGCAATAGATAACATATAGACTTATTACACCTGTATTTAAGTTTAGTCATGGGAAAGGGGAAAAGTTTCGTAAGCATACAATTGCAAATTGCTCTATAGGAGGAAGAAGCTCATATTTGAAAGGCTAGCACATATTAGGCTCATAAGTTGAAGTAAATGAATGGTTTGCCAGCATTTTGATATTTTTTTGATGGCATATGTGTAGACTTACGCAAGTAATTATAAGATATATTTATTTACCAGTATTTGAAAGAGGCTATTTTTTTAAAATTTAAAAAATCATGACAAAATAGTTAAGAGATAACCTTTGAGTGATGATGATATGGGTGGAATGAATTCCTTACTGAGTGTGTGAAATCAATACAGTACCAATTTGGGAAGAAATCTCTAAAAAAACAGAAGACAGGAAGATATAACCATTACTTATGCAATGTTCAGTAAAAATCTCATGGTGATATTACCGGGGTCTCTTCAACACAAAAAGGATTAAGTCCAGTCATATATAGGAGTTAGGGATTAGAAGTCATACAAGGAAGTGTCTCAGGGATTCCTCAATCTTTAATTTCCCCCATATCTCATTAAGTAATGGGGAGCTATCTAGATTTCCCCAACATGGCAGTGTTCCTAATTCTGTTCCCATCCCCAAAGGAAGCAATTAAGAAACCCATGGGGCTCCCCAAGCAGGGAATGTGGGCTGGGATCCCCAACAGAAATGGGGACATCCAGTGGGAATTCACCAGCTTCCATGGGGACTGTCCCTTTCCACCTGGGGAATACCTAGGGTGTTGTACTCCTAATTTTAAGTTAGTGGGGTGTTTGTGGATATATATGGAGTTTTCTTGAATTTGTGATGGTGACTAACTGCTCAGGATGACTTAGGTCTGCTTATGATTTCAGATGATAAAATAACCATATTGGGTTGTGAAACTGACTATAGTACTTAATTTCTGGTTCCACTACATGGTTGCAAAATCAAGTATTCTCCTCTAATTTATATCCCAGTCTTCACTTCTTCAAAGACCAAAGGCTCAAAAAGAAAAGGAGAAGAGAACAGAGAGGGAGAGAGAGAGGGAGAGGGAGAGGGAGAGGGATTACCAATTTGGGAAGAAATCTCTAAAAAAAAAAAAAAAACAAAAAACAGAAGACAGGAAGAGATAACCATTACTTATGCAATGTTCAGTAAAAATCTCATGGTGATATTACTGGGGTCTCTTTAACACAAAAAGGATTAAGTTCAGTCATTTATAGGAGTTAGGGATTAGAAGTCATACAAGGAAGTGTCTCAGGGATTCCTCAATCTTTAAGGAGAGGGAGAGGGAGAGGGAAAGGGAGAGGGAGAGAGAGAGGGAGAGGTGGTGGTGAATGAGAGAGAAAGTAAAGAGATCTGTGAATCTGGAAATGAATAAGCACTTTGAATTTAGATATAGTTTAAGGTTTTGTCTGCTAGGCCTCTTCTGATTTGTCAAATGGTTATATATTCCTTTCCAAACACCTTCAATATGTTTCTTTAATGTGTACTATTGCTGAGTTGTTTTGTGGCTTCATTATGAAAGTCTGGTTTCAAAAACAATATGAAAGCAAGGGTTCTCAGCAGAACTGTGAGGTTTCATCTAAAACCAGAAGTGGAAACAAGGAGGAATAACCCACCACAGAAAAAAAATGAAACAAATACATGCAATATGACCTAGCAAGAAAAGTGGAAATGTATTTCATAATTTGTCAGACATTTAAGGGACATGTAACCAGTGTATTTTTGACTCCCAATTAGTTGAATTTCTTCTTGTTTTAGGTTTCAAAATGAAACACTTTCTCACAATTCTACTATAGAGTCCTTGAAACTGGTAAGTACTGTGTTTTGCATTTATTTGGCAGATAAAAGACACATTCCAAAAGTTTTATGTAAACAAAATTATTCCAACTCTAAAAATTCCCAATGTTTGACTACAGTGTCATTTAAATATATATATATATATATATATATATATATATATTTTTTTTTTTTTTCATTTGGGCTGCAAAGTTGGAAAGAAAATGCATTGATATAAATATCACTATAAATATCTCATTGTTGTATATTTATAAGTTTAAAATTTTTGGCAAAAAAATTATGATTTCCCATTTTATGTACATTGATATAAGGACCAAATAATAAGTACAGCATAAAAGTCCTGAGTATAACAGAGTATGACTTCTTTCTGGCAGTATTTTGGATCTTTCTATATGATTTTATACTTTCACAAAATATTGTAATTGAAACGTAATTTCAAGATTACAGTTTTTATAGAAGATTGACCAGTTGTTTGTTTATATTTTGCTGCTTTTTTAGCATTGAAGCTATTGAAAAGTATGGATCAGTTATTTTGTAGAACGTCCTCTCAATTGAGTTTGTTTGGTGTTATTCTGGATGACATTCAGGTTACACTTTTTTTTTTTTACCCGAATGTCAAAGAAAAGGTGTTCTGTCCTTCTCTATGAATATCAAGAGATCCTTGATATCTATCTTTTTAATAGTTCTGTATTATATGTTGACAGCATAAGAAAGAGTGTCCCTCTCCCAACAACCTGATGAGTTTCAACCCATGGACTCTTATTTTATTCAATAATTGTAATCACTACTATTATTTTATCTGGTAACAGCTTCTTCAAGCTGGCCCAATTATCTTTTCAGTATGTCGTTCTTTGAGACTTTCTTGCTGTCTGCACAAAACATATCCCAGGATTCTCTTTTATTTCTTCTATCACAGTTGCCAAGTCAGCCATTTCTCTATGAAGGTGTGTTTGGTGAAGAATATTATTTAGAAACCCACTTCTCAGTAAGCGAAGATGAGAAATGAAATGTATGTGTGTGTGCGGGGGGGGGGGGGGTGCACACATCACACGGACATCTGTGTTTTGCTCTCACTCTCTTTATCCTCTCCTTCAGAATTCATTCTGATATTCCAAATTCCAGTCTGACACTGCAGGCTACCTTTCAGTCTTTCTCATTCCATATATGGAACTCCTATCTCCAACTGTAAGAAAATTCACTTCCATTATATTTCATACATTTATTTGCTTAAATGCAGAATATATACATAAGGTAGTTTCAAAGTTGCTAATTCATCCCATTTAGAAAAACACTCATTAGAGTTTAATATTTCTTTGCAATTTTAAAAGTAGAATTTGTGTTTAGTGAAATACCTAAAATTCTAGGTGTGTAATTCAAGTAATTTTGACAAATGCATGCCCTTAGAGTCAACTCTTGTCAAGATGTAGACTTATTTTTATCCTTTTAGAAAGTTACCTTAGTAATATTTTAAAAATTCTTCTGTGTCTAATTAGTACATAGAGTATCAGTGAAGAAAACATTTACCTTTGACTCTAGTATTGAATCTCTGTTGAACAGTGTGTGTGTGAGAGAGAGAAAGAAGTGTGTGTGTATGTGTGTCTCTGTGTGTGTGTGTGTGTGTGTGTGTGAGAGAGAGAGAGAGAGAGAGAGAGAGAGAGAGAGAGAGAGAGAGAATAGAGAAAAACTGAACTAAATAAATCTATACCTGTTTGATGAATGAGTCTATACTTATATAGGCTATTTGTTCTGAGAGACCATTTAATTATTTCTTCTATTTATTTACTACAAATGAAATAATTTCAGAACAATATTTGATTCTGGGAAAGTTTAATAACTAGCACTCTTGTCTGTTTGGGGGTTGTTTTTAGACTCCTAAGTTATAAATCACTGAATTGCATTAAGCTGTTCCTTGTGGTTGAGAAGCAGCCATCATCTATAGTCTTATTTTGAAAGAGTGAGGGAATAGCACATCAATCAATCAATCAATCAATCAATAATTGATTTTCTGATGTTGCAATTGGCTTGTTTACTGTTTTGAAGAAATTATGGTATAGTTGAAGTTGGTTGTCTTGCTGTTGAGTCAAACACCAGTGCCAGGGGTAATGAAGAACTATGCATTGAAAGAAGAGGGAGAAGACAACATTAGAGAGAAGGACATTCTTTTGAAATAGTGGAGGTTGCACAGTCATTCCTTGTCTATGAACACTCCATTGAAATGAATATAGCATGTGTTGAAGATGACAACATTTACACCTAGCTATTGATGTAGAACATTTTGAATCACACAATGTTTGCTGTCAAAGGTAAAGATAATGAAGAAGTATTTAGTGGAAAGGATGTAAAACAGCTCCATTTGAATCTTTTTTTCCCCCAGATAATCACATCTGAAGAGGAATATTTTTAAAAATCCTAAGGAAAGCAATTCAAGGTGAGAATAACTAAAGAGGCCAGGGCTGGTTTTCCTGGGGAAGGGTAGGCTGATTGAGGACTGTAAGAGTTGACCTCTAGTGTACATAGGATTGCTCTATGAAAAAAATTCAACTTATTTTGCATTTTCAGAGATGAGTTAATAAACATGTGTATGTCTGAGGCAGGCTTTGGTTCAATATAACAGAGTTTTCCAGCATTCTAGTGCCCATAATTAGGACAGGTTGCCTTGTTGATAAATAAATAATAAATAATCCTGGATGCCAAGGAGGAATTAATTTTTATTAAAGATCTGGGAGACAAGAATTAGATGTCTTCTCATGATAAAAAATAATATGATTTAAATTTACAAAAGAGCTTCTTGACTTTTGATGTGAGAGTTTAAATTGCACAAGGAAGGGAACTCAAACTAGAGTCTATATTATAAATTTACATGAAAGAGGCAAATGCAATGAAAATAAGTAATTATCAGTGATGTCAATACTTTCCAAAACACCTTCAGATCATGGCACATGCTGTGTGTAGTGAGCATAAACCTCTATATCTTTCATACCAACAAAGATAAAAGATATTTAGAACCATTACCTTGAAGAACTATAAGTTCCTAAAATTAAAAAAAAATCAATGCTTAGCAGAGAGCTAAGAAAAGAGTGATTTATAAATTGTTGTTGAAAGAAAATGATTGAATTAGCCCAATAAGCTTTCGTGTTAAATGCACTTTGTTATATTTTTAAATGTTTTAAAATTGATAATCCATGTTTGGTTTTATTTGCTAACACTCTATTAATTATAACATTTGATTACCTTATTCTTCAAACATGCCAGACAAAGTTTACTTAACTCCTCTTTTTTTTTTTAATCTGCCAAAAAAATTATCAAACAGACTCACATCTGCTTTGTATTATGGTATGAGTCATGCTCTCTTTGTGCCCTTCCCCCAGATATATACTTTCCAGCACTCACACTCATGCATGCCATTGGTATGCTTTACTATGCTGCATTTATGCATATGCATGTGCACATGTCCATCTACACATGCAACCTCCATGTGGTTGCATACACTTATGTATGCATCTTTCCCTATGTGCAATATGAAGAGAGATGTGGGCCCTGAGATAGGGGAAAAAAAACTATTAGCAGGACCTTCTATAATAATGAGACCTGACAGTCACTGAGTACTTAGAGTTAAGCAATATGCCATGTGCTTTATCTCCATAAATGGTTATAACAACTCTCTGAAATCCCATTGTTACTTGTACTTTGAACAATCTCACAACTAGTATTATGCTGACTAAATTTACAATTGGTCAGTATGAATGGGGCTTTTCTTGACGGCCTACCGCATGGTTCATTATGACACAAACACTAAACTCTGCTTTATCACATGGTCAATAATGACACATAAAAACATCTCCCTTTTCATACCTCGCTGTAAGCTCATGCCTCCACATCACACTGTACTTATTTCTGTGTATATTAGAAGCAGTAATTTTAAAATGGGGGTGATTTTGCTGCCATGAGATCCTTGGAAATTTCTGGGGACATTTTTAGTTATAACTAGGCCATTGTTACTAGCAGAGTTCGGTCAACATCCTACAATGCCCAGAACAATGAATTATCTGGCCTGATGTGTTAATAATGATATGGTTGAGAAACTCAGATCAAACAGAAATATAAATATTTATGTGTTCAGACTCAAGAAGCTTTTCTCTTCAGGGTCTTCTTTTAGGTTGTTAGAAGACAATCACTCTTGGACAGGCTGAGGATTCTCCTAGTAGCTTATTCTACTCATAAAATATGTAATCTTATTTCCAGTCCAGATAATAGTAGTGCTGTATTGTTCTTGACACCCAAATGTGCTGTGTCCTAGGTGTCTTGTCATCACATGGTGCTCAAAAACCCTGTGTGTGTGTGTGTGTGTGTGTGTGTGTGTATGATACAGGTTTGGGCAAAAAAAAAAAAAAAAAAAAAAAAAAAAAAAACACCTGTTATGAAGTAATCTTTGTTTCAGTCCAGCTGGTCTGACTTGATCTATATTATGTTGGGAATGAGGAAAATGACCAGCAGTAAATGAACAAGCCCTTTCTACACATAACTTACTGCTTTGAAACTGCTAAAGGCCACCATCTTCCCCTTGAACGCCTTTCAGCTGGCCCCAGTTCACAAATTCAAAAGTATCCCCAAGTCATCATTAAACTATAATGCCCACTGGCCTACACATTTTGTAGCAATGAGAATCTTGTGATGTGGACTTTAATTCTGAGCTATGCAACTTGAGTAGTCAACAACTACAAGAAATTTCAGGGTGAGGTGTTGTTAGGAATGAAAAAAAAATATCTGAGAGATATGGAAAAGTTGGTATGAGCATGGGCTGATGCCTACAATGTTGTTATAATCTGACATTTTTACCTATAGTAATGGCAGTTACCTATGGTTGTACTAGTATTTGGTTTTGATCTTTGCACATATAACAAAAGGGAGAAAGGGCAATGGCTGTGCAATTAACCTGTGCTAATTGTTCAAATTCTGACTCTGCATCTTCTATGTTGTGAACCTGGGATGTATCAGTTACCCAAAGTCTTCAGTTCACATATTTACTGAATATGTATATTTTGTTTGTCTTCAGTAGAAGGAGGAACTTGCTGTTTTTTCATTGCTCTATTACCATTCCTTAGTGCCAGAGAACAGCTATGGTCGATGTATTATAATAAACATTTATTGAATGAAAAACAGTATGATTCAACAATATTTAACTATGGAATTGTTGTTATAATCACCTGGAAGATTTCAGCTTTTGAGGCCTACATGAGATAATGTGTATTAAAATCCTTGAGTATATAGTGAGTGTGAAATATTGGCTGTTGTTATTAAATTAGAAAAAGCAGGAGATTCCAGAGAAGTTTTAGGGTTTCTTTTTCTGTTGTCACATACGTTTATCTTCACTTTGAAAGTGCATTTCAATATCCCACATTATTACTAATAATTTATATCTCTTTATTTATCCTTTCCTTTTACCTTTCTCCTCTAGAGGAAGAGTTATTAAATTTTCTTCGAAAACTCCTATAACTGAAGCAAGTTTTCACTGCAAGGAGACATGGTTTCAAAAAACCATCTAGTGTATAAAGTGATTTTAGCTACCATCTCCCCTTCCAAGAGTCATGTGTTTCCTTGGCCACATGACAAAATCATCATCATCTCCTCCTCCTTCTCCTCCTCCTCCTCTTCCTCCTTTTTTGGTACTGGGAATTAAACCCATCAGCACTGAACCACTTAGCCATATCCTCAGGCCTTTTATATTTTGAGACAGGGTCTTGTTAAGTTTCTTTGGTACTCACTAAGTCACTTAGTCTGGCTTTGAACTTGAGATCCCCTGCCTCAGCCTCCTGAGCCACTGGGATTATAGGCATGCACCATGACACCCCACCCATCTCTTCTTGATGTCCTTATTTATCATGGGTACAGCACATGTCTGTGTGCACGGCAGGATGTGACCTTGATAGTGCTGCATGATTCATCAATGCACAATTTGCTTAACCATTGACATTCTGTGTGGACTAAGAAATATTTTTCTAATCGTCAACAATACCAAGCAGTTTTAATGAATCAACCATCTCAAAATTGCATATGAATCCTTTTATGCCCATTTCTTTTTAAAAAATTTTAAAATTTACTTTAATTAGTTATACATGATAGTAGAATACATTTATGCACTTTGATATATCATATGTAGATGGGATGTAATTTCTCATTTTTCTGAGTGTGCATGTTGCAGAATCATATTGGTCATGCAGTCATATATATATATATATATATATATATATATATATATATATATACAGTAATAATGTCTTTTTCATTTTACTATCTTTCCTGTCCTCACATTCCCTCCCCACCCCTCTCATCACTTCCCTCTACGTAATCTAAGGTCATGCTCTTCTTCCCTAGTGCCCCTACCTTGTTGTGAATTGACATCCACATATTACAGAAAACGTTTGGCATTTGATTTTGTGGGATTGACTTATTTCACTTAGCATGATATTCTCCAACTCCAACCATTTACTGGCAAATTCCGTAATTGTACTCATCTTTAAAGCTGAGTATTATTGCATTGAGTATATATACCACATTTTCTTTATCCATTCTAGGTTGTGAACCTGGGATGTATCAGTTACCCAAAGTCTTCAGTTCACATATTTACTGAATATGTGTATTTTGTTTGTCTTCAGTAGAAGGAGGGACATCTAGGGACATCTAGGTTGATTCCATAGTCTAGCCATTGTGAATTGAACCGCTATAAACATTGATATGGGGCTGGGGATGTGGCTCAAGTGGTAGCGTCCTCGCCTGGTATGCGTGCGGCCTGGGTTCGATCCTCAGCACCACATACAAACAAAGATGTTGTGTCCACCGAAAACTAAAAAATAAATATTAAAAATTCTCACTCTCTCTAAAAAAAAATAAAAAATAAACATTGATGTGGCTGTGTCACTATAATATGCTGATTTTAAGTCCTTTGGGCATAAACCAAGGAGTGGGATAGCTAATGCCACAGAAAAAGCCCATTTATTTTTATTGAGGTTATTTTTAATGAAAAATTCCATGCCCTGTAGCCACCACTGAGACAGATTCTAAGCATTAAAAAAGTTATTATTATTCAGAGAAGTCTAATTTAACAATCATTTGTAGAATTTCTATAAATTACACTTATGTGGGTTCTACCCAGTGAAAATTCTGATTCAATAGATACAGGGGGCTGGTTTGTAGCTCAGTGACAGAATGCTTGTCTCACACACATGATGCCCTGGGTTTGATCCTCAGCACCACATAAAAATAAATAAATATATTAAAATAAAGATATTGTGTTCATCTACAACTAAAAAATATTTAAAAAATAGATATAGGGAATGGTCAAGGCATTTATATATTCTAATGCCATCCTTATCAAAATTTTTGTATGGGGACTGAGCTTCTAAAACTTAGGCTGAATATGAATAACCTATGGAGCTTATTAATCATGTGGAAAGATATATATATATATATATATATATATATATATATAAAACACCTTATTCTCAATGAGCCTGATGCAGTAGCTCTAGCAGGTAGCACCAAATCTGCATCTTTAATAAATATTCCTAATGAAGCTGTGTGTCAGAGTCTCTTACCATACTTTGAGACATGTGGCCCTAATTCATTGGGCATGTAGCACCCTGTAAATTGTTTATTGAAGGAATAAGTAAATGAATAGATACACTTTACAGAATTGTTGTAAGGCCTAAATGAGATAATAAATATAATATGCTGAGTACAGTGCAAATAATGTTAGCTTTAATTATAATTAATTTGAAAAGAGCCAAATACTTTTTCTTTAATACATTTGTTATTCTTGTCATAGTCAGTTTCCACCCTTAGAGTTGAGTGAAAGGGTCAAAATCAAATAATGGTTATATAAGTTATTTAACTACAATTGTCATGAATTCAAAATATCATGATTATTAATTATATTAGTGCAACAAATAAAACATTAAGATGCTATGGTAGTGAATAACAGGTGGTCTGAGCCTCATTTAAACTTGAGGGAATCTCCTGAGAAGGGAAGTGCTCTAATTAAACTAGAAATTGAAGCATAAGTAGCAATAAATCAGGTAAAGAGTTAAGGGAAAGAGCCCCAGATAGCAGAAGTGGCATAGATATAGGGAAGGGTCAAATCCTTGTGTTAATAGAATTAGGAAAATCCATATGTTTGTAGAATTGATTGGATATAGACAAGAGGGGATGAGGAGAGACTGAGAGGAGACTGGCATGCTGATCCACTCAAGGGATCATGGAGAAAGGGGGTGCTAGTGTCAGGGGAAAGTGTGGAGAGATTCATGAACTATACTTGAAGTAAAAGCAACCGTTTTCAATGATATATTGGATGACAGCAGTGGATGGGTAAATAGAAGTGTTGGCACGACTTCTAGGTTTCCCGCATAAACTGATGAGCAGTAGTTCTCCAATCTAGCAACATATTGTAGTCACCTGGAAGATTTTAAAAAGAACCTATGCTTGAGTCTCATTCCTAGTGAGTCTTGGTTTGGATGAGGCTCAGGCCTTGCTAGTTTTTATATATCTCTCAGATAATTCTAGCATGTAGCAGTCGAGGTTGAGAATTACTGGTTTCTATGGATGTGCCACTTATTGATGTATGGAAAAGGACCAGGATTTTAGGTAAATACGATAAATTCTACTTGGCCTTATTGAGTCAGGCTGTATGTGAGATATATAACTTTTGATATGACGTAGGGAGGTGAATATATGATCTGAGTCCAGAAGTGTGGTCTTAGGTGAGGGTGTGCCTTTAGGATGGTATTTGATATTCATGGGAATTTTCTCATCTTTAGTTAGAAAGAGAGTCTTCATAATAATAAAAACCACTGGCTCTTCTTCCCCTTTCAATAATGCAGCAGTGCCATCATCCCATAAATTTCATCAAAACATTTGTGGCATTTTCTAGGAGTGGCATATGATTCATCAAATGATGTATCCTTTGACTCTGTCGTTGAGTTGTGTTTCCCTGCAGACACTCCAAGATGGCACTCCACTGGTACCCCAGGTGAGGACTACCATATCAAGCAGTTGGTTGTCTCAGTGCTGGCAAGGGGACAGAGCTACACTCCATTAGTCAGAGTTCTCACCACACCAGAGTCATGCGGAGGTCCTCAGGACCTCTTGTACTCTAGGTCATAATTTAAATAAGCAGCCCCACCCTCATTGTGTCACCAAGTCCCACACTAACACCTGCAGCCTTTGCCACTCTCCCCTTTTCTCGGTGATTTTTCAGACAGGCACCCAAAGTGCCAGACTTAGAAAGGAGGAGCCACAAATAGGGATACGTATCTTACTGCTATCTCCATTCACATCCCCCAGTCTTCCATCAGGATCTAAGCACTCAGCCTGCCTCTGAGCCAAAACCCACCATGAAGTGTCCCTGTTATCAGATGCGCTCAAGTCTTGAATGAATCTCAGAAGCACCATGTGTGGGGTTAGTTATAGTCTTTCTCCTAATATGAAAAGGAAGGGGAAGGATACCTGAAGTTTGATTAAATATAAACAGAGGTGACATATATACAAATGTGTATCTGCACTAGAAGAAGTTCACCAGGGAAGCTTTCTGATGTGCCATAGAAATAATGCCAAACAATGATATAAATTGTATATCAATGAAGTGTATATAAGTGGCAAAATGTTTTGAAAAGCTGAGTTGGTTTGAATTTTTTTCTTTCTTTAAAATTTATATATGATAGCAGTATGCATTACAATTCTTATTAAACATATAGAGGATAATTTTTCATATCTCTAGTTGTATACAAAGTATATTCACACCAATTTGTGTCTTCATATATGTACTTTGGATAACAATGACCATCACATTCCACTATCATTTCTAAACCCATGACCGCTTCCTTCCTCTCCCACCCCTCTGCCCTATCTAGAGTTCGTGTATTCCTCCCATGCTCCCTCTCCCTACCCCACTATAGATCAGCCTCCTTATATCAGAGAAAACATTTGGCATTTTTTTGGCGGGGGGATAACTTCACTTAGCATTATCTTCTCTAACTCCATCCATTTACCTGCAAATGCCATGACTTTTTTCTCTTTTATTGCTGAGTAATATTCCACTGTGTATATATGTCAATTTTTTTAATCTATTCATCTATTGAAGGGCATCTAGGTTGGTTCCATAGTTTAGCCATTGTGAATTGTGCTACTATAAACATTGATGTGGCTGTGTCCCTGTAGTATGCTGTTTTTAAGTCCATTGGGTATAGACCGAGGAAAGGGATAGCTGGGTCAATAGGTGGTTCCATTCCCAGCTTTCCAAAGAATCTCCATACTGTTTTCCATAGTGGCTACACCAATTCATAGTCCCACCAGCAATGTATGAGTGTACGTTTTTCCCCACATCCTTGCCAACACTTATTGTTGTTTGTCTTCATAATAGCTGCCATTCTGACTGGAGTGTGATGAAATCTTAGAGTAGTTTGGAGTTGCATTTCTCTAATTGCTAGTGATGATAAACATTTTTTTCCTATATTTGTTGATTGATTGTATATCATCTTCTGAGAAGTGTCTGTTCAAGTCCTTGGCCCATTTGTTGATTGGGCATTGAAGAAAAGAAAGCCTCTTCAACAAATGGTACTGGGAAAACTGGAAATTCATATGCAACAAATGAAATTAAACTCCTATCTTTTACTATGCACAAAACTCAACTCAAAATGGATCAAGGACTTAGGAATACAACCAGAGACCCTGTGTCTAATAGAAGAAAAATAGGCCCTAATCTCCATCATGTGGGATTAGGCCCCAAATTTCTTAATAAGATGCTTTTAGTGCAAGAATTAAAATCAAGAATTGATAAATGGGATGGACTCAAAATAAAAAGTTTTTTTTTTCAGTAAAAGAAACAATCTGTGAGGTGAAGAGACCCTATATCTTGGGAGCAAATCTTTACCCTGCACATATCAGATAGAGCACTTATCTCTAGGGTATATAAAGAACCCAAAAAGTTAAACACCAAAAAACAAAATAACCCAATCAATAAATGGTACTTTTTTTCTTTTTTTAGTTGTGAGGGAAGTACCAGGGATTGAACCCAGAGGCACCCCATCCCCACTGCCCCATCCCCAGCCCTTTTTGAAATATTTTATTTAGAGCAGGATGTTACTGAGTTACCAATCCTCCTGCCTCAGCCTCCCAAGCCACTGGAATTACAGGGATGCACCACTGTGCCCAGCTTAAATTGTTTTTGCTATGGTATATCAGGTGTTACTAAAACAGAAATGGTAGACACAAATTATTGCAGTCTAACTTATAAAATAAATTAGAAATCAGCCTTGTTAACTGGTCATTTGGTCTGTATCAAAAAAGAGAAAAGCATGAGGCAAAGACCACCCCAATGGAATTCAATATAAAATCTTTTCTGACAGCTTGAGTCTTTCATTTGAGATGGAGGGAAAGTTCATTAACTTTTACTCTGGACTACAATTTCTGAAGTGGTCATGCAAGCACATAACAGCTTGACACTCCTAATGCCAGTGTGAATCATTGCAAATGGCATCAGGGAGCTGCCAAGAGTCTCACAGAGGTCTTTGTAAAACTCACATTTTCTTACAGAGGAAATGAAGAAGGATAAATTAAAATGTGCTCATTTGGTAGAGTTTTTAATCTGTGTTTACTCACTTTCAACCAAGAGGATTAGATTATATTTATTTTTGTTTTTCATGAAACAATATGTGGGTATTCTCTTTGGCAAGAAAGTACTTTAAATATACTTTATTGAGTTATGATTAACATATAAAAAGTTAGATATACTTATTTTATACAACTTTATGAATTGGGCAATAAGTATACAACTGTGAAACTATCATACCATGAAGGCCTTAATCATCTTTATTACCTACCGAAGTTCTCTCCTGCCTTCTTTATTATTATTATGTAAAAGACATGTTACATAAGATCTACCCTCTCAACCAATTTTAAGTGTACTATATGCAGTATTGTTAGCTATAGGCATTGTGCTACATAGTAGATCTCCAGAATTATTTATCTTGCATAACTGAAACCTTATACCCTTTGAACATCATCTTCCTATTTTCCCTTTCCTCCGGCCCTTGACAACAAGAATCTATTGTTGGCTTCTGTGAATTTGACTATTGTAGATTCCACTTGTAAGTGAGATCATGCCTTGTCTTTCTGTGTCAATCTTATTTCACTTAGGGCAAGAAAAATTTTGGACATCATCCCTTAGTAGATTGAAGTGCTTCTTTCTTTTTCAAATAAAAATAAAAAAGGATCACTAAAGAAATTGTGCTGAGATTTATCTTTTTGCAGAGGTACTATTAGGGGTTTTTTCCAATAGCTGAGAAACAACTATAAACATTTCAATCAGAAAATCTATAGGTATGCAAAGTCAATGCTGAATAGGAGATTGTGAATAATGTCAATAAGAATCACAATAGTCAACTAAGCACTGATGTTTCTCCTTAAGACTTTATTGGGAAAATGCTAGCTCTTTCTTGATATACCACAGTTTTCCCTTACTCTCACATGTTATTCTCAGAGAATGAAGGAGCATTAGGGAGAGATCCTATATTGTTTATGGCCAGGAAGGTACTAATCATATTTCTACAAGGGGGCTACAGAATCCATTCTTTTCCCATCATCTGAAAAATCAACTGCTTTAATATTTGTATAAAAAGTCTTATTTGATGTTTTATCTTAATAACATGGAGACATCTACATATATAAGATATTTGATGAAAAATTATAATGTCTGCTCTGGAAGTCTGTATTGTCTTATTATCACTAATGAAAAGATATCTGGGACAATGATTGCTTTGATTGCTTTGGGTAATTTGGAGAGGAGTCCTCAATCCTACCAGATGCTAGGCACATCCTTATTAGTAACCTGAAAAAAGTTTATAATAACATAGTCTACTTTCATGTATAATGCAGACATTAATGTATTGCTAGAAACTAATGTATTGATTTAATAGTTAAAAAGGAATAATTATTTTTAATTAAATTATGTATATTCATTCTGAAGCAAATGTGAGGATGAAAATATATTGAAAAACACAAAATGTGTTTCCAAATAGAAAAACACTATGGACACGATTAAAACAAATACTAGTATATTATATTTGTGACTAAAATGTCATGATATAAATTATGTTCTTTTCTTGAATGTTTTCTTTTATTCTTAATAAAGTACTGATAAAAAGAAAATATTTCTTCAACTTATATGGTATTTATATTTCTGGAAATCTCGATATATAAAAAAATTTAAAACTGCCTAATATTTATATGCAAAGTGGGTTAGATTCTAAGTTTAAAAAATAACAAAGAAATTTTGAATTAACCTAAATGTCCAGTGGAAGAATAAACATTGATACAGAAGATAGTGATTATTCATTGTGTATGACTGTCCCATGAATTCCAGGAAGGCTTCCCTCCTAGCTCCCACTCACTAAATGCTACTAGGTCTCCCAGTCTTGGATACATACAAGCATCATAACAGCAATAATCTTGTCCACCCCCACCAACCTTCTGTTGAGAATCAAAGTTCAGAAGGTTCAGTACAATTACTTGAAAGTTTCCCAGTATGATTCTTTTGAAATAGGAAAAACTTTCAGATGATGCTATGATGGGTAGATGACAAAAGACCTTCCTGCATGGTTAAATTATGACACATGTCCTATATTGGACATTTCCAAAACTGTTGCTCAGTCTCAATGTGTTAAACTTGGGAAGGATCTTAAAGCTTAACTAATACCAACTGCTTAATAAAAGATGAAGAAACTGACACCTGTTACAGTGTAGGAAACAGTTATGAGCACCTACAATGTAGCTTTAGATCATTTGTTTTTCACAAAAACTGGATGATTAAGATATTATTTCCCTATTTTTGTAATTAAGAAAACTGAGGCTTAGTTTGTAGGCAGAAGCTCCCAGGTTGGTCGAACTCTATGCTTTCTCTGTTACATCTTCCTTTGTGCAAAATTTCAGAAGCCTATATATCTTTAGTTATCAACAGCTACGATGCTGTATATTACTCTTCCCTACAATGTCATCTTCAGCTAAGTCTCTGGATGTTTTTCTATTTCAGATATTGAGACATGGCCTGTCATATGCCAAATTCTGAGAGTTACTTTTTTTTATAAATAAAATTTTAATGAAACATACTGCTGATGGCTACATTCATCTTACAGGGAAGAGTTGAATAGTTACTATAGATGTCATATGGCTCCAAAGCCTAAAATATTTACTATTTGTTCATTTACAGAAAATGTTGGCTGACCCCATTTCTATGTTTAAAAAACAAATTTCATCCCTTCTGTCGTCAGTGTACACTCCGGTCTTGCTCTTTGCCTCTGGAAGCACATTAATAACTTTATTTTGTTCTTTTTAGAATTGCATCTGTATTTTTTAAAAGACTTTAAGAATAGCTAATTAATCCAAGAAAGGATTCTATAGATGGAAATCTATTAGAAAAGGAGTAGAAGAAACAGTGAGACTGGGGAAGACGGACCTGGGTTTGTTCACGACATGACCCTGTGCACGGCTACCATCTCTGGGTACCATGAGCCTCCCAAGCACCTCATTCTCAAAGTTAGAATTTAAAAGGTATCTAAGATTTTTCAGGATCATTTCCAGTTCATTTTAAATAAATAACATATGCAGCAATGTTGGATACTAACAAGAAGTATATTTTTTCTGGTGGTGGAGATACATGTCCAGATTGAAAACCAAGGCATTTTGACAAATATACATGGGAAAGTACAAAAGTTGTCATCTGAATGCTGATTCAGATAATATATTTTTAACCTAGTTCTCAGGAAAATATTTCCCTTGTGTGTGTGTGTGTGTGTGTATGTGTGTGTGTGTGTGTGTGTAGTGGTACATATGTTGGAAAAATACTTTTCAAAGAATAAAAGCCTAATTCAATTGGTAGGTAGATGTGTTAGTTATTTATTGACTCTCAACTCCACACCATCCTCTTCTCCTGCTCTGTGATAACAAAGATAGGCCTTGCTAAACACCATCAGTGGAGGGACTCTGGTGGATAGGGTTTTTCCTTCCTGGCTTGGATGTGCTCTTACAGTTGAGCTAGTACAGAATGCATGGCATCTACAGCAAGTGGCACTTCCCCAGTACAATTCGCATGTTGGGCAGTTTCCAGCAACAAGTCCAATGATTTTCCTGAGGACAGCTAACAAGTGTCAAGGTGTACCATCTTGTTTCTTGGTAAATCAACAATAACCCCCTTGCTACCTCTGACTCATCCAGGTGGCTTCCCCATGGGTTCAGCTGCTGCCCCAGCTGGCTTTCCACAAAGTCAGCAGCAACCGAAGCAGGTGCTTTCAGTGAATTTCAGCAGTATCCCAGCAGACAGCTCTCAGGTGGCCTGAAAACTAGGTACTCTCTTGGCCCTGAACAACCCATGAAACTTTCCAGCATCCAGTGGACTTCAGCTTTCTTCAGTGAGATCTGAATTCCATCTCTGGGGAGGATTCTCTCCTTCAGAGTTATCCCTTCCTTGAGAATTCCCCTCCACAGTCCTTCGGTATCATTTGGAGTTTACTCCTTCCATCCACTTTTACTTAATTTCCTATGACTTCAATTCCCAGTTGCTATTTCTTTATATTAAACTTTCCTTGTTTAAATTGTAGTGTGGTTTCTGTCTTCTGATTCAAACATAACGAAAACAGCTGAGAGGTAAGCAAAGACCAGGGCTGTTATTAAAACATTTCATCTGGTAGGCAAATTAAATTTTTGCATGTCTAAAGAGCTCAGGGATTGCATAGACTTTTGAATAAGACTTAAAATGAAATTACTGAATTATTTTCTACTTTTAATATGTTCCCTTTGGTGTGTGAGACGACCCCTGGGAATTAATGTCAGCAATAACAATGGGGCAGAGAAAACCCTGAATTCATAGTTCTCTCAATCTCCTATAAAAACATGAGCAGGAAAGGAAAACTTCCTAGTTTGGGTCTTCTATTTTGAACATCTTGAATTCTGTTTATATCTTAGTTCTTGTACATATTAGCTAGATTTATCCATATCATTTCATGAGAATATTGTGACTTCCTCCCTCCTCTTCTGCTCCAACTCCATGTAGAAAAGCAGATAGTCCCGCAGCTGGGAGAGAAGAATGCTTCCCACAGCCCCATCTCCAATCCAACCCCACAGACACAATGTCAGGCCAAAGGAAAGTTTTTAGGACTGAGATTTCCTTGACTTCCCATCTCTTCTTTTTAAAGCTGCATTCTTCCAGGTTCCTCATTTCATCACTGTGGATGGTCTTTGAAAAACTCTTCAGAAACTTTATCTCTGTAGCACCTCTTCTTGGTTAGCAGATAACTGATCCTCCTTGAAGCCTCAGTTTAAGGTTTCCTTGAATGTGGTCAGCATACAAGGCATCAAAATGTAGATTCCTGAATTCCATTCTAGACTTGCTGAATCACAATCCTGAGAGAGCTGGGATCCAGAACCTAGCATTTCTGACAAATATTCTTCCACCAGGCAAATTTATAGTGTTATTCCCTGATACGTATTTGCATTTTAATATGGGAACTTAAGTCCTAAAAGCTATTTTCCATTGATCCTAGCACACACTAGATCAGAGTCTGATCATGGACACTCATGCCTTGATGTAAGGGATTTTGGAGGATTTGAGGGGAAGTTCATTACCTTAAGCTGGAGGCTTAAGTCAATAGGTTCAGAGAGTGGTGAAGCTGAGCTGCACAGTGGGGTGTAAGAAGCAAGGTTTGTGTTGTTCATTTCCATTTCCTGCAACAGACAGTTATACCTATCAGTGAGACAATCATGGAAGTGGTGTTCAGGGGACCCGGAAGCTATGAAGCTAATGTGCTGATGGGTTCTCTATGAGAGCGGAAGACTTCCAGGGCAAGGAAATGAGTAGGAGGATGCAAGACAGGACTCCTCGTATTCATTTATACCTGCTAGAGAAGTAGGAGTAGAACAGGTGATAAAGATTAGTGAGCCTGTAACTCCTATTAACTCCAGAAATGTCATGATAATGGAGGAATTTTTTTTATCAAAAATAAAACATTTGAAAACTTCTCTTTTATGAGTTTTATATTGTGAAATCGAGGTATTGCTGGACAAGTCGTATATTGTTTCTCTGTGTGTGTGTGTGTGTGTGTGTGTGTGTGTGTGTGTGTGTGTGTTTGCAATGCTGGGGCTCAAACCCAGAGTCTCACACATGCTGGGCAAGCACTCAACCATTGAGCTATATATACTCTTAGCCCTAGACGGACATCAGAATCATCCAAAGTCCTAGTTAAAAAGCATGGATTTTTGGATCCCACTTCAAATTTACCAAATGAGGTCTTGAGGGATAAAGTTCTAGAACAAATTATCTATCTTTAAAAATTTTATTTTGAAATAATTATAAATTTATAATTCAGCCAATTCTCATAGTGATAACATTTTACATAACTGTAGTACAGTATCAAAATGTGAAGTATTTATTTTCAAAAGTTCTCCAGATGACAGTTATTTCATTAGCTGGAAATTGAGTGATTAAGTGAGTAATTATTCAAGGAAATGGTTTAACTTGCCTACTTGTAATACTGAAATATTTAGCAACCTAAGATCATCTTTTATAGATTACATAGTTCACACATGGCTATGGTAGAGAAAGCGTTCATGATTCATTGAAATTATTTAATTAGTCAACTCTTTCCCCTATTTTTGAGGATAACTCACTGAGGCAGCTCATAATGAGATTTTCAATTTTCTCTTAAAACTCACTTCTTACCTTTGCTTTTCATACACAACGAAACAGGACATAAAGGGAAAGTGGAACTGTTTTGACCTGAGTTTGCCCATTTTCTGTTGCTATGATAAAATACTTGAGAAAATAAACTTAAAGGAAGAGAGGTTTACCTTGGCTCATGGTTTCAGAGGTTTCAGTTGATGGTCAGTTGGTTTCATGGTTTCTTGGCCTGAGGTGAGGTCATGAAGAAGGGTGTGGCAAAGCAAAGCTACTCACCTCATGATAGCTGGGAAGCAGAGAGAGAGGAACAGGCCTACAGATAAGATACAATCTTCAAGGACATGCCCCCAGTGACCTTCTTTCTCCAACTAGGCTCCACTTACTAACATTCCTACCACTTTCCATTAGTGCCACCAGCTGGGAACCAAGCTTTCAACATGTGAGCCTTTGGGGGACATTCCAGATCCAAACCATAGCACCAGTCCTACACAAATAGTTGCTTAAATCTGTCTTTTCATTGAAGTTCTGTCATTCCACCTAAATTTTAATTTCCTCTCTGTTACAATTTAGTTCTTAATAACGTCACTAAATTAGAATGGCTTTTTCCTCTGTGGCAAGTCATTCAGTTATTGACTTATTCGGTTCTTATCAGCTCAGTATGGTTTTGAATATTAGTAGACATAGATGCTATTCTCTGTTCTTCTACTTTACTGGTTTAATGATCTTGACTTTACTTTGTTAAATGAAACCTTTTCGATTTAACATTATTATCATGAGAATAAAATGGATGCTAACTTCCCCATTAATAACAGATTTCTTTTGCTGTACAAATAAAATAAATTAAGCATTAGAGATGATGATTATGAGAATAATAGTAATAGTTAGGAGTTCCCTGGGAAATCTATTTTGCTTCTTTTTTATGGAAATAGTTGTGGTGTTTGGTGGGGTTATATGTTTGTTGGCTTGTACTATTATTTTTTTCCATTTTTCTCCTTTCTTATGTATCACTTTCCTTTCTTTCTTTTTTTTAAATTACCACCAGAAGATCTTTTAAGTTTTATGCTATACAATTTTAAGATAGAGTTTAACATTCTACTCAAATTATATAAGTACTGGCTTGCTTTCTTATGTCATATTAAAAAGAATGCGTTTAGTCAGCCTTTTCCCACTTGGTGGTAGTATTCCACATACTCACTCTCTTTCCTGGAACTGAAAGTATCCCAGATAAGATAGTAGGTGGAACACCCTTGTGACACAAAACTTTTGTAGTGTAGGGAATCATGTGAGAAAGGTTTCAATCAAGAGAGCAATCCATGGTAACCAGTTGGTTCCTCCTGTTCCTTTAAATAGATGCTTTGCTTCCTCTCTAGCACCTGGGAGTCCCAGGCACACTGAGCACCTAACTGATTTCCTTGTCAATGTTCTCAGCCTCATCATTCTATAGAAGCTGTTGTTTCTAAGGAAAAAGGGCATAAGTGGTGTGAAATGTGGTTAAACAGCTATCTTCACTGTTGACTGCATATTCTGTGCCTTTCAGTTCTGTGTGTATGAGTCAGGGTTCTCTAGAAAGACAAAAGCAGCAGGATAGGTATACGGATGTAGGAGAGGGACTTTAACAGGGACCCCAACAGCTGAGAGGTCCCATGACATGTCTTCTGTCAACTGGAAACACTGGGATGAAGGAATCAGGGCCAAGGACAAGTCTCAATACCGGGGAACCAGGGGCACTAATGGTGTAAACTCCACTCGAGTCTGAAAGCCTGAGTACCCAGGAAGGGGCTGTTGGAGTCCCAAGAGCAGCAAGCATAGAGTTCTGAAGTCCAAGGCAGAAGATGAGCATGAACCTGCTCAAATGAGTTCTCTAAATTTTTATGGGCCAAAGTTTCTCTTCTAATACCACTGAGACACCAGAGCGAGCTGAGTCACAGCTCCTTCAGCAAGGCTCCCTTCCTCTGGGTTGTGTTGGAGGCGCTTCCTCTGGGCTTGTGTTCTTTGCTTACATTGTGGCGTTGTATTTCGTTTTGCTTTTCCTTTCCTGCCTCCTCTTTAATAGAGAGGTTTACTGGGACAGGAAATTTGCTGTAATTTTTGTCTTCCTGTTTTTGACACAGTGCCTGGTTTAATAGTTGCTCTTTCTGTTTGCAGAGGAATATAATCCAATTAATGAGAGCAAGGGGCTATGGAGTAGACCAAATAATAAGCAAAGGATTGGGATGGGAGAAGGTTAGAGTTGAAAATAATCACTGACAGAAATGACAACGTCAACCAAAGAGCAGCCAGCCCACTCACACTTCATTCCCTTCTCCGCCGTTTGGTGATAATCTGTACGTATACTGATCTAGTTGCTTAATTTTATATTGTAATATAAGGTAAAGGAGAGCTGGCATGGTTTAATGGGACATTTTTTCCAAAATGTGTTTTGCTAATATAAGCAGATACTCAACTAGACAAACGAAAAGTACTACATGAAATGATGCTGAATTCAAGTGTTTGTTGATGTCACTGGTTACAGGATTTCACAGAACTTTTAATGGTGACACTTCAAGCACATTTAGTATGAATGGTTACACAAATATACTTAACTAGGACACTCTTTTCCCAAAGAAATTATTTCTTAGACCCCCTGGGTAATTCTTTGAGAAATGCTAGTTTATTGTATTTTAGTTTATTGTATTTTACCCTGGACAGAGACCTAAGTTATATATATATATATATCTTGTATGTTCTATTTGCTTCTAGTATGACACTTAACACCTACCTAAGCTTTCCTCTACTTCCAGCCTGTAAATGAAAATATTAAAACCTGACCTCTTCCAACCTCTGAGGGGGATATTATTAGGTTCAATAAAATAAAGAGCAAAACATGAGAAGCAGTATTATCTTGGCTCCCTGTTGGATCTTCAAGAATAACAGGCCACAGAACAGCCTTTTCTCAGTGCCATCTTTTAAATCACTTAAAAACACAAAAATCAAATAGAACTTGAAAAATCTATTCAAACGACCAAAGCATATTTAAAATGAACTTTAGCAAAGCAGGAGACACAGGAGCAGAGCTCCTTGTGAAAGGGAAAGAAAGGACAAAGGGAGATAAAACACCACTGCAGGTCCCTATTTGGGCTAGTTCTTTCTGCTTCTCCTTTTGCTTTCAACTTCAGTTCCTTTCAGAGTTGCCTGAGGACTGAGGAGAGGGGTCACCTTAGTCACTGCTCTCTGAAAGGGGAGCGCTCTGCTCCCTGGTGCCTTTATACACCGTGAGGCTCCTTCTCTTAGAGGCAAATTTTCTATTGTAAGTCTGTCTACTCACCAGTCAGTAGACTGAAGTACCAGTTGACTTGAGTAGGAGACACACACTACTGAATTTCCAGTAATGGGGACTAAATGCTGAGTTTAAAGAATGCCTTTAGAGGGCCTCAGTGGTGGAGCACTTACCTACCATGTGTGAGGCCTGAGGTTCAATCCGTGGAACCACACCAAAAGCAAGCAAGCAAGCAAGCGTACCTGTAGACGTGAGAGTACAGTTCTTGGCACAGTGTTATGAGGCTGGGGACAGGTTTCTAATTCCTCACTCCCATCAGGAAATTTATGAAGCAATTCCATGAGCTAACTTCAATCACTTGGAGGGCATTTTCAAGGCAGCAATAAGGCCCATCATAGCTCTGCTGGTGATTGGAGGCCTTGCCTTTTAAAAATGAAGCTAATAATGCACACCTTTCAGGATTATTATGAGCACTAAATGGAATAATGAAAATTAAACCCATACCTCTGAAGAGAATTTAGCGCATTCAGTTAACAATGAGGTTCCTTTTAGATTCCAAAAAGTTTATCAGAAAGCACAGTTTAGCCCTAACTGTTGTGGCAATGATGGAAGTGAATTGTTCTTTGACAACAGAAAAGTAGAATCGCAATCCTTTCAGAGTTCTCCCAGTAACTTATATTAATTCTTTCTGGAACAGTGTATTTCCTTTTTCTATAAATAATTAAGACTTTAATCTCATATACTTATATTCAAATATGAGTTCATTTTCATTTTAGTCCATGTGTAGCAGAACAACCCTTCAATATGTGTGTTTTTTTATTAATATGTATTTATTATGTGTTAATTTTTATTGTGAAATAACTCAGTTAAGAAATTGCCTTATTACTAAGCTGTGCTCTTGTAATAGACAAGGCCACATGCATTTGATGGGACAAATTCTGTAACCTCAGCCTCCATAATTCTGCCAATCTGTGGAAGAGTCTCGGGGGGATAGGGTTTAATCTTTGTCCTTGTCCTGACAGCTGAGTATGTCCAGAGATCGTAATTTCATGGTAGGATATATATATATAATCATATATATATATATGATTACAGAGAAGTGTCTCTACTAATGTGTGGGCAGGGATTATAGAGATACTAATTCTGAAACAATAAATTAATGTGTCTTAGTTCCTTCCATCCTCAGTTCCTAGTTCTCCAAACCATTGCATCAATAGCATGCCTTGCTTCATAAATAAGTAGAGTCCTTCTATAAACTGGGAATCAATCATTGGCTTTGAATTTAAAAGTAGACTTTTTTTTTCCTGTATTCTGAAAGCAAACACTTTTGAACATTGAAAATGCCTGCCTTAGTTGAGAAGGGGATCATTTTCCCAAAGCGAACATTCTACTTGAAGAGAATAAAGCAATTAAAATTGTGGCACCATGGAAATAAGGGGAAAAAACATGCAAGGCAAGGAAATTTCTTGGAGGAAGAAATCCCAAATGGGTGTAGAGAGATGGAGCCAGAAAAAGACAAAGAAAAATGCCTAGCATTTTGATGTCCTCTATTTTTCCTCCAAAAAGGAATAAATTTCTATCTAGGCAGGTTTGTTGATACCAAGACCACAGAGGCTGATGCTTTGCTTTCCTGGGCTTAGCCTATGAAATGGAAAGTTTCACAAAGAAGTCCCACGTCTCTGACATGCTAGGCAGATGTAGGATGCTTGTGACTGGAGGCTAGGACAAAGTCCATGTACATCAACAATGGTAGCAAGAAGCATTCCAAAGACCAAAAGGCATAATCTCAACCCACTCTCAAGGATCCTCACTGGCCACATGGCTGTATCATTACAGAAGCAACCATGACAGAGGCCATTGCTAAAGAGACCAAGCATGATGTGGTGGATCATCTAGAGGCTTGTATATTTCACCTCCACATCTGAGGACATGATAACTTCATTGTGCACCTAGATGCTATATCCATGAGGAGAACAGGAAGGTTTAAACAATGAAAGAATTAGAACATCTTAAATGCACAATTTAAAAAAATGTCTATTCCATCTTTCATGGAAAAGGTGGTTCTAGAATAGATAGAATGAGGTATTGTGAAATGGAATTGTATTCTGATATATGAATGCATGCATATTAAAATTCATACCTATCACACAGACAAGAGACCTATAAAGTTGGGCTACCTCTTTTAGGACAAGATAAAGGAATTTTATCCTGAAATATGGAACAGCATGCTTTTACCGTTTGAATTTTCTAGAACTTATTTTCTTTGTTTCTTCCTTGGAATTTTAAATGTGCTCTGTGTGACAGGTTAGCTGAGACCTAGATTTTAAAAGGTGGGTGTAGCATCGTCTTAGAGGCTGCAAGAGAGTTTGGAGTGGGGATAAAAATGAGATAATTCTGATACTTTACAGAAGCACCCTAGGAAGCCCTCCACCCATGGACTCTCCCATGCTCTTTTCTACTCAGTCTTGAAGAGACTTGCATGCTGCTTATTAATGGAGGTCTTTCCTTAATAATCTCTGTGGCTATGGTGGAAGGTGTTCTTTGGTGTCTTTTCTAGCCAAACCACCATGGCCTTCCAAGTGAGTGGAGAGAGGAAGCCAAGAGAGCTTGTTAGTGTTATCAGGGTTGGCCACAAGATAAACAGGAGGAGCCACTACTTAAGCCTAGTTAGACATAGATACAACAAGCCAGTGTGGGCAGACAGAGTGAAGCCCAGCAGTCCATGCTAAGATGAAGAGAAACAGCCAAGTATTAGGGAAGTCTAGCCTTCTTCAGTAGATTCGAATCTAGATGAGAGGTCTAGATAGCGAGCATAGACTGAAACTCAATACAAAGTAAAAGGTGGCAGGGGGCAGTGAACTCCAATTTGCATCTTGTTCAGCTTTAGAGAGAGACTGAGTATGGACCTGAGAAAGAGAGACTGGAAATGAAGCATAAAAAGTGGAAGATTCTGTGAACATGGCAAATGGCTTCTCCTTATCTTATCCCGATGATGCCCGTCTGACAGCATGCCGGCTGCATTCCACCTATCTCACTTCACACTCCTCATAGTTGTATTCATTTGCTTTTCACTTGTAGACAAACCTCCACATCACTCTTCAGAACCAATGTGATCCATCCACTGCCCAGATAAATGCATGCAACTCTGACACTCATACACTCTGCTGTTGACTGGCTCCTGGCCTGAGGCCCAGTCCCAAGCTGATTGATAGCCCCCTACTTGTTTGCTCTCCTGAGGTCTCTTACCAGTAGAAGCTTACCCCGGCTATCTTGTAGAACCAGGATTCTATTTTGTTCTTGTTAAAAGTCTCTCTGGAAACTGCAGTCTGATGCTGTTCTGGATTTGGTGCTAGTGGTGACATGCTCTGTTACCTAATGTTTTCAAACTCACTGACTATGACATTCAAATCAGGTTTTCTATGAAAGGAAGAGAATAGTAAAGCCTCATATAAATTTGTTAATTCCTATATCATGTTAACAGAGTAAAAGTAACATTTTTGCTTTTGTTTTTAATTCTGTGAAAATAAACTTGTAAAAAACCTGAGAACTCAAGTGGTAAAAATTTAGGGTCACCAAATAAATTAGACTGAATGATGATCTGTTTAAACTCTTTCAACATTTCAGAGTTTTAAGCCATCTCTGCTTTTCGGAAAGACACTTTTCCTAAAATAAATGTCAATGACCACTCTTAACCCTCTTTACTAATTGTCAAAGAAAATCCCACAGGAAGTCACAGAACTCAGTGTTTCTTTCTGTGCCAGCTCTCTGGGACCACACAGACACAAAAGTTGGATGATTTGGCAGAATTGTCAGATGGGAGGAGATATTCAGCCCTGGGACAAGGGTAAGGAAAGCCAACTGAGGTGTCACCAGGACAGGGCAGAAGAATTATACAGGGAGCAGTTGAGTACAGAATTTGACCCAGTGAAAAAGAGAACATATTG
Organism: Marmota monax; assembly: GCF_021218885.2. Lineage (NCBI taxonomy): Eukaryota > Metazoa > Chordata > Mammalia > Rodentia > Sciuridae > Marmota > Marmota monax. The sequence continues at coordinate 6,341,824 of NW_026693933.1, read as the reverse complement.
GTCTACTTGATATTGGGATAAGACAGAACTTGAAAATTTAGAAATTATTTAGAGCACAAAGATTGCTCTTGGACAGAGAATGAATAGTGCAGGTAGAATGCTCATAACCTATTATAGGCTATTTGGATACTCACTACTGCTACTTTCTAGGGCCAAGACTATGCAATAAATGCCTTCTGTATGCATTATCTGAACCCAACCCCAATTTGAAAATAAAACAAACTTTAATAAAAAGTGTACAAGGATACTTCTAGAGTAATGCTTCTCTAATATTTATGACCTGCTTTCTTTAAATAGATGTATCAATTTTTAAGAATTATTTTGAATACTTTCCTGTGTTGGGTGAGATAATTTCTTTAAGTGCATAACATTATTATTATGGCCATTAGTAATAAAATTAATATTTTAAAAATCTATAATCCTCTATACTCCATGCATCAGAAATGATAATTTTAGTTAACTTTTATACTTTATATGATGTAGGCATCATGCTTGTTATTTTATGGTTATTTTCTCTTCAAAGTTCAAAACAAAAATTGAGGGAGGAAGGTATTATTTTTATTAGGACTTAACCAAGATGAAAATGAAGGCATGGAGAAACTAAAATTACTTGTTCATGGTCACACAAACAGGTATCAGATCTGGAGTTTAGAGTCAATTGTGACTACTGTCAACCCTTGTAATTAGGATTCTCAGTTGCTGTTCTAGTCCTTTTCAGAAATAAACTGCTTACCTAATGCATGTTAAAATCACAATGAGAAACCACTATAAGACTAAAATGAATAGAATTTAAGAAGAATGACAGTACCAAACATGATTAGGATATGAAACAACTGAAACTCTCAGATACTACCTGTGTAGTAGGAAAGGGCACGAACTATTCAGAAAACAGTTTGACAGTTTATGTAAAATTAGTACATACTTATCCAAACCTAAAATTCCATTCCTAGACATTTAAGAAAATAATTGAAAATGTACTTGCATACGAATGTTCATATCAACTTTATTTTTAACATTTAAAAAACTAGAAATGATCCAAATTTTTATCAACTGGTGAATGAATAAACTATTCATGGTAGATCTGCAATGAAATATCACTCAAAAATTACAAGGAATAAACTAGTGATGCTTTCAACAATGTGGGTAAGTCTTGGAAGGATTATGGTAACTAAACGAAGCCAGGTCAAAAAGTGCACAAGCCATATGATTTTTATATAAACTTCAAGAATAGTTAAACTAATCTAATGGCATAATGTAGATTAGTGGTTGTAAGGGAAATTTTGGACCACAAAAGTGTTCCATATTTTTGTTGTGGTGGTACTTACAGGTTTATATGCATTGACCAGCACAGTTAAAATGGGGGCATTATACTTTATAAAATTACATATTAATGAAGTTAATTTAAAAATATACTGTTTGTTGTGTTTAAGTCCTTACTACATAGAGAGTACAGGCCTTTATTGACTAGTTGATATATACATTGTATATATGTGTGTATGCATATATATATATATATATATGAATTATACATTTACAGTGATACGTCAATTTATTTAAGAGATTGTATTCTTACCTATTTATAGCTTAGCTTACTTCATAAAAATCAAATATATACATTTTCTTGTTTAGTGTTTTCTTAAGTTTGTCTGTCTTGTCTTCTTTTTTTGGACTGAAATCATTTGTATAACCATTTTTAATCTTATTGTGAAAAACTGTTCAAATTTGGAAAAATACATTACATAATGCCAAATATTCTTATGTGAGTAAAATGAAAACTGAAATGAACCATTTATATTTGTTGGCTATCTATTAACCCCCAAATTCTTAAACCAGGCCCTCCCATATATGAAACAACAGAAAAGATGTCCTTGGGGATGGGGTTGTGACTCAGTGGTAGAGGGCTTGCCTAGCATTCATGAGGCACTGGGTTTGTTCCCCTGCGCCACATAAAAATATAAACAAACAAAATAAAGGTATTGTGTCCATCTACAACTAATATATATATATATATATATATATATATATATATATATATATATATATATATATATATGGAAAAAAGAAGATGTCCTTAATGGTGAGTTGAAGTGTTAGCTATAGCATTATAATCTAATCTCATATAGATTGAATTGCAGTTTTTGCAAGTTTTGGTTACAATTGGAAGTCTATGTGCTAACAGGAAGAGATTAAATGTTGGGTGTAGGTGGAGGGCTTGAATTTAATTCCCAATTTCACCTTGTATCTACTGGGTGATGTTGAGCTCTTGCTTCAGCTTTTTGATCACCAGTTTACTTATCTGAAAAATAGAGGTATTGCATTGCCTTGAGACACATATGGAAAATGCATGGCATATAATGGATGCTCAATGTCTAGTATGCATGCTTTTTATTATTTATTATATTAAATGTAGTAGAGTGAGAATAATGTTGTTCTTAAACTACAATCTTGCGTTTGAGTCTCTCTACTCCACTCACTGGCTGGGGTCCTGGGGCAGGTGTCTATGCTTCTTTAATTTTCCATTAATCCCCTTCTAAAATGATTATAATAATAACCTTCATAAATGTTGATTTTAAATCCCTTTTTTTGAAACTCTCACAACTGGAATATTAACACAAGAGTTCCATTTACCAATTACACCTAAAGATTGGTGTTTGCATGAGCTTTAATTTTAAAAAAAATGGGAAACAGTAAGGTTATATACTGAATTTTTCTCATTTCATCCAATATTTTGACATCTTAAAAATAGCTAAATAACTGACCAGAAAGATGACCTAGCATTTATTTTATGATTTTATACCCCAAATGCTTGCTTGTATCTTTTGTTGGTTGGATTTCTATGAAAGTCTAGAAGGTAAGAAACAGAAGGCAGTGTGACTAAGAATAGTACCACACTGATTAATTCTTCTGACAGCACAACTGTTTTATTGTAATTTGGTTATTAAGCAGTTGAATTAAGCAGATGTCAAAATAAACTTGAAGCTCCAGGAATTCCAACTCTAAAAATATTCAAAATGCAAATTAAAATGCATGATGGAAATAACTAACTACTTATTCCTTCACTGAGAATGATTTGTTCTCCATTGGATATTTATTAGCACAGATAGTAAAGATGTATCTATTATCACAGATAATAGTTAAATAGAAAAATAAAGGAACACATAATAAACATCTAATAAATCTTGTTTGAAAAGAAAATAAAGCATAATAAAAAAGCCATATGTTCCCCCAAAAGTGAACATGGATGTTTTAACACGTTTTCCTGTGGAAATGCAAGTAGCAGCACATCTTCCAACCCTTTGAAGAGGAAAATAATATGTTATGTGGCGTCTTTATTTGTGGCTAACATGAAATGCTACAAAGTCAAGAAGCCTCATACGAAGGTTTGCATTTCTGCAAGGACTGTTTCTGCAGGTATAATTATTTCAATTTGGGCATCAATATATGGTTGGATGCCAAGGTGTGTTGACACTGTTACAAGTAACCATGTTGCATATAAGATATTTTAATTTGCAGGACCTTATTTTTAACATTTAATTTGGGAAAGATTTTGTATAATTTCCCCCCTTATCTGGAAAATTGACTTTTGTTTCATACAAAATGTTGGAAGTATAACCATAGATATTTAAAATAATATAGGTTAAGTCAATCAAATGTACTTAAAATGACAAGTGAAACCTCACTCAGTTCATTCTTTCTTTCTTTCTTTTTTCTTTTCTTTTTTTTTTTTTTGGTACCAGGGATGAACCCAGTGTTGCTTAACCACTAAACCACATCCTCAGCCCTTTTGTTATGTTTTAGTTAGGTTCTACAGCTTTGTTAAGTTGTAGAGGCTGGTTTCAAACTTACAATCCTCCTGCCTCAGCTAAAATGACAGACTTGCACTACCACATTCATCTTATTTTCTATATGTTAGTAACATAACAGTTTTATTTCTTAATTTTTAGAATTGCCATCTCATTCTCTTTGTATTATCCAAAAACTCAATCCACAGGACAATATGTTAAATATTTCAGGGTAGTCTGTGCTTTAGTTTGGTCATGAATAGGTTACATAATGAAACATTTGTTAAAAAAAAGTTAATAAGTAACAAAGAGAAGTAAACTAATCAGAACAAAATAAATAATAATAAAAGAACATTAGGTAGCTAAGAATTTTCATGTGAAGAACAGAATTATAAATACATATAAAGAAAAACCTTTGTTTTGTTAAGTCTATGTTTATAATGTCTTTCCACAAGACATTCTTTTTTGACTATTAGGTAATTTTTAAAAAATTACTACTTGCCTGCGGTTACATGGCTTTAATATATAAGGCTTCTTACTAAAACCAAAAACATACTATGACTTTGTATATACTGTTCTTTTTACTATGTCAAATAAAGTGAAAGTGACACAGACTCATAATTGCTTATGTACCCAAGGGATTATTCACTTTTAAAAAGAGAAAATTTGGCTGGGGATGTGGTTCATTGGTATAGCACTTGTATTCTGGCATGAATGAAGGCCCTGGGTTCCACAGCATCACAAAAGAGAAAAAAAAAGGAACATTTATGTTCCTTAAGTAATTGTTTTTTGTTCAAATTTATTATCTAGCTGGTAATTTACTGCTTGTACTCATGAACATTCAGAGTCACCACATATCCCTGTTGTTTTGATTGTGTCTAAAATGAGATTGTCTGATCTTTGCCACTGTTAATATTTAAATAATGGACCTATGTGAGTAAGTTAATTTAGCATAGTCAAATATCACACAAGGGAGGGAAAGGCTTAACTGCCTGTATTTTTGTTCATTTCAATCAAAAGTTTTATGAACCAACTCAACATTTGTGTGTGTGTGTGTATGTGTGTGTGTATGTGTTTGGGGGGATTTTTTAACTACTCAGGTTTGAGGATAAAAAGGATTCTTAGTAGTATTCAAACAAAAAGATGATGAATTTCCTATAAATAATCCAAATGTACTTCAGTGGCTCTGACATCTGACTCCTTCCACAGGCATGCAGACTGTGAACCTAGAAGACTGCCATTTTGTTCTCTTATCCACTGTACTTTTTTTTTTTAAGTTTTTTTTTCTGGTTACCAATTTTATTTTTTTATTGATTAAAAAAATAAATGACAGCGGAATGCATTACAATTCATATTACACATATAGAGCACAATTTTTCATATCTCTGGTTATAGATAAAGTATGTTCACACAAATTCATGTCTCCATACATGAACTTTAGAAGAATCAGTGAATGAGATGGATTCAAACTAAAAAGTTTCTTCTTCGCAAAAGAAACAATCTGTGAGGTGAATAGAGAGCCTACAACTTGGAATCAAATCTTTACCCCTCACACATCAGATAGAGCATTAATCTCTGGGGTATATAAAGAACTCAAAAATCTAAACACCAAAAAAAAAAAAAAAAAAAGAAAAGAAAAGAAAAGAAAACCTCAAAAATCAAAAAACAAAACAACCCAAAAAACAAATAATACAATAAATGGGCCAAGAACCTGAACAGACACTTCTTAGAAGATGATACACAATCAATCAACAAATATATGAAAAAATGTTTATCATCTCTAGCAATCAGAGAAATGTAAATCAAAATTCCTCTAAGATTTCATCTCACTACAGTCAGAATGGCAGTTATTATGAAGAAAGAAAACAGTAAGTGTTGTGAGGATGTGGGGGAAAAGGTATACTGATACATTGCTGGTGGGACTGCAAATTGGTGCAGCCAATATGGAAAGCAGTATGGACATTCCTTGGATAACTTGAAATGGAATCACCATTTGACCCAGCTGGGTCAGTCTATACCCAAAGGACTTATATACCCACTCCTCAGTCTATACCCAAAGGACTTAAAAACAGCATACTAGAGGGTCACAGACACATCAGTGTTTATATCAGCACAATTCACAATAGCTAAATTGTGGATCCAACTTAGATACCCATCCTACCTTTAGTCCAAGCTCTAGTGGTGGCCACTCCATGCTTGACCAATCAAACTCCTTTAGGTGCTGTTAGGAAAGCAGAGCTCCTCTCCTCCTGGGCTTGGTAAGATGGAAGAAATTAAGCCTGAAGCTATGGACCACCTTGCTGCTGCAGGAGAGCCTGTTAGTGTGTAAGTCACCAAAAGGAAATAAAAGCTAAAAATGTATTTTCCTAATGGTATTTGTAGCCAGCTTTATTTTCAGAATTTAGTAAAGCAACCCTATACAGCCCCATTTTTATTTTATTTATCTGATTTTTATTGTACAAGCCTTTCTGATGTGGGTTTATGATACCTGTCACTGAAAAATTATTTATTAATATAACATATAGATTTGATGACCAACATTTTACTGATTCATTATCTCTGTATTCAAAGTTAACAATCCCAAAAATTTCACGAAGTTATATTGAACATCAAGGACACACAAAGGCTTTAAATATGTTGCTGAGTATATACCAGTTGACTCTTTATATTCAACTATGGCCAACTTTAACCAGATCTATCAATACTTACGCTGATGTCCCAGTTTAGTATCACACAAAGAAGAGCAAGATAATATTTATGTAAGTAGGTCAAGGTCTCCACTTAGTACCAAATAATACAAAAGAAATAAATTCTTCCAAACAGATAAAAATTTGTTTTACAAAATTTTGTTGGTTTTCTTCTTTAAGGCAGCTAGTGTTAGACATTTGCTCCCCAAAAGTGACAGCCTTATGTTCAATTCAATGTCTAAGACTTCACTCTTTTCTTCCTTTCCACTCTTCCTCCATAAATACTCCTGATCATGCATTCCATGAAAGACATCAGACTAAGTTCAAGAGATTCAGGAGTGTCTAAGTCTGATGTGACTCTCTTTCTTATAGATACTTCTAAATTTCATCATAAAGCTATTATATAAAGGGTAGATAGGTATTCCAGTATCTTACAAAATTCTGGATACTTCCTTTCTCTCAGAAAGACACATTATAATTATTTCTTTTTGACAATGAGGTAGAAAATGCAAAATATTGTGTGCATTATTGTCAGGCTGAGGAATGGATCCTTAGGGAACCTCTCTTTAGATTAGATGGAGTTTTCGTTTGTGTTTTATTCCCTATCAAATTCAGGATCAAGAGATATCTCTAACACCTGGCACAAATTACCCTTCGCTTGATAAATTTCTCTCCAAGTGGCTGAAAAGTCCTGAACCTGACAGATGGCATGGCTCACTTGGCAGTCCTTTGATGATAGGCTTGCCCATGGTGCCCTGAAAACAGAGACCGGAAATCTTACCAAGTAAGGAGAGGCCTCCTGACTTTTTTTTTTTTTTTAGTTGCACATGAACTCAATATCTTTATTTATTTATTTTTATGTGGTGCTGAGGCTTGAACCCAGTGCCTCACACGTGCAAGGCAGACACTGTACCTCTGAGCTACATCCCCAGCCCTCCTGACCTCTTTTATAACTCTTCTCTGGGAAGAAATTTGGACTTGATGGCAACAAATCACTAGCTACTTTTCATGAATTTCATCATAAAGCTATTATATAAAGAGTAGATAGGTATTCCACTATCTTACAAAATTCTGGATGCTTCCTTTCTCTCAGATATACAAGTTGCTCCCTACTAATTTAAGGTAACTTAAAAGGCAAAAAATTTAGTATAACTTCCAAGCAAAAAGAATCTTACTTGTATAAGAGATTTGTAGTTGTACTGTGCTTTCTTCCTTATTAGGGGTGTATGCTATTTCTAGAAAGGGTGATGGCTCCTGACATACAGTGTGTAAAAATCATAGACAGCAAATTGTGGTTGTAATCTCTTTAGTTTCTTTGATGGATAAATTAGCCTTTATATGATAGTGTACAGGGGTTGAATTCTCTGTCAATCATGTTATCAAAGATTTCCCTTGAAAATAATAACCTTATGGGTACCAATCCCAAGCTTTCTGAACACAGATTCTGCCTCTTGACTAAATCCATGCAAGTTAACTCTCATCTAATCCTGAGAAAAACAGTGTTTGCTGATTATTCTGCTTCCTTCAGGACTTCTTAGAATATTAAACATGCTAATACAAATAACCAATATGCAATAGGGACAGGATATTGCTTTATTAAAATTATTTGATCACTTGTTTTTTTTTTTTCCTTCCCATGAAGTATATCTTAATACTATATTTCTTAACACTCGTTTTCTGCAGGGCAGATACTGTGAAGTTATTTACATTCTAAAATGAGCATTTTCTTCGTTAAAGTCAATTGTGGTCTATACTTCAAACCATAGTGTCAGTAGTATTGCTATATTTAATGTGAAATTTAGTGGAATCTGTATGAAAGTAATAACTACAGTTTCTTAAACACAGTAGATTGACATAATTATTTAATAAGATGAAGAATAGGAGTAGTAAGGCGATATCTGCACCTTTGACTCTTTTTCCAACCTGTCTTTGAGTTGAGCATTTTGAGGATCCTCCAGCTGATAGTTCACTCTAAACACTGACACAGCCACAGCCACAGCCACAGCTACATAAAACTAGAGTTGGACTTCAGAAGTTCAAAGTTCTCTCCCAATTTCTGTTTTTTTTTTTTTTTTAAACAAACAAACAAACATAATTTCTGCTCCATCAGGTTTTGGTAATTTGTCCAAGATTACTCAGCTAATGAGTGGCAGATCTGGATTCAAGTGGAGGTCGTCTGCCTCCCAGGCATTTGTCTTTCACTGTGCTGAGAAACAACTCCCCCTCCACCACACACTCACCTAAATGTGCAGTTATTAAAATCTAGTCTTGAAAGTGTTGCATGGTACAGACTGACAGTCTTCATTAGGGAAAGATTCATATGAAAAGTAAATTATTCTAAATCCTTCTACTGAAGTGTGACAAAAGTTGGCACCACATGTGGTATTTCTACTGCAAGGCGGCTTTGGCCCAGGATTTCTCATGTGATGGAACAATAGTAATACCTACGATCCAGCCATGTGGAATGAATATGTCACGGGTGAACTGCACAAATATGTCCTCCCCAGTCTAACAAAGCTACTCCATTTAACACAGCTAAACAGTAACTTGCCCAATTATGGTTTGTTTCCAATAATGAAAGGAATTACATTTTATATCTTTTCACTTGTGTATTTTAACTGAACTTCCATTGCATGTTATAGTTTGTAACATGTTTATGCCACAGGACAAAGGATCTTTCAGATTGAATTGCAATGATGAATTATGGGAGTTTCTGAGTGTTTTTTCTTCTTAATTATTTTGATGTTTGACTTTCAGATTATGGTAGAATTAGACTATTTCAGCTGAGAGGAGGAAAAGAGAATCCGATGATAGTTCTTACAGCTGTAAAGAATGTTTTTATATCCTTGTCAATAGTTTTTACAGCTGTTCAGAATGTATTTTATATGCTCATCAGTGAGAAAGTTTATTTGTGATTCAGATATCTCAGGCTGAACACATAATCCATTCTTTATAAATGTTCACCCCTTTTAATGGATTTACTGTGTGAAGATTTTGATTGCTAGTTTTTCTACCAAAAGCAGAGGTCTCAATCAGATGGTGTTTAAAAAGTAAGGGGGTTGACATTTTTAAACTGGGAGATTTAGCATCAAACTTCATATTTCTGACTTCTCTTGAAAAATCAGGTGATCTGAACCAGTTACTCATGGAGCATAATCCTGAAATGGAGTAGCTATATCTCACAAGTATCTCTAGTCACCACACCATGATTTTGCCCCCAAACTAAAGTATCTTTTAGCTTTTTGTCATTGTGCCCCAAATACCAGACAAGAACAACTTAGAGGAGGGAAAATTTATTTGGTTTCATGGTTCAGTTTGCTTTCAGAAGTCTAGTCTGTGGTGGACCTACTCCATTGCTCTGGGCAATGGTGAGGGAGAATAGCATGGCAGAAGAGTGTGCCAGAGGGAAGCCACTCGGGGCATGGCAGCCTGGGAGCAGAGAGCATGGAGTGAGGGAGGCCACAGGGGAGAGAAACCATTGCAGGGCTTGCTACCAATAACCCACCTCCTCCAGCCACACCCCACCTGCTTATTTACCAGTTACCAGTTACCACTCAGTCCCTCCTACCTTAAATTATAGCTCTCTCAATCAAATCATTTCACCTCCAAACATCCCTGCATTAACACAAGAATTGGGGGGGGGGAAACACCTCATATCCAAACTATAACATCATTCCTATTTGTATAAGTAATGATAACTTTGTCAATTAATCAAGTATGTCCCAATAAAATGTATTTTCAAGATCAGCTAGCTATTGACTTTTTGAAAGTCATTAAGTGCTGAAAAGCATTTTTTTTAACTAGGGTGATCTCAAAAATGAGTGAACTTTTAGCAAATATTATTTTGTATGTGATTTGATTTAGTGCATTAAGAGTTTATGTAACGTCTATGAAGTCCCGTGGATGCAGCCATCTGCTCTCAAGGAACTTAGAGACTTTCTCTGACTAATAACAATCAACTCTCAACAATCCAGTAAGAGAACTATGGGATTGGGGTAGAGGAGTCTACAACCAGTTAAATAAAACAGAGTTAGAAGAATACAACTTTTTTTTTTACCTGTTTAGTTCATAAAGAAAGATCTCAGATCTCTTTTCATCATGATTAAAGGATGCAAAAACCTTTAATTATATCCTTATTTTTTTAATGTGTTCTCTGAATAAGCTCTTTACTTCTTAGGAAAGAAACATCTTTGAAGAGCAAAGTTCACTTGTTCTCTCTCTGAGAGCATAGTTACAGAAAGTAGGTCATTGCTTTTCTCAACAAATTAACTAAATATGTTAGCCCTTGAACTTTAAAAAAAAATCACATTTTAATGCTAGAATGGCCATGGTGTTCTTCTACTCCCTAGTTAGGAAACAGCTGTTTACATGTTCTTTGCCCTGCTTTATGGCTTTAGCATGCTACAGTGTTTCATCTCTTCTTTCAAGACAGCACGCAGGGATGGGCTCATTCCTGGCACCAATGCTGCTGCTATGGTCAACAGCATTTTGAATCTGGATTTTCTCATTAATGTGATCTAAGTTTCTATAGTTGTGGCAACACATGGAATAGATACAGAATACATAAACAAAGTTATAAACAAGTTATGAGACCTGAAGTCTATTGATTCTTTTTTCTTACTCAAAAAAAAAAAAAAGTTTCTTAATTTGTTTTTTTTTTTTTAAAAAAAAATCTCCTTACTACTAATACCTCCATCCTATAGGTGTTACTGGTCTTATAGGTGGTAGAAAGTTTATACATACTGCTATTTCCCTGACTTTGTTAGAGTTTCTAACCAACTCTACACTCACACATCAGTATTTTTGTTCCTGTGGTTACTTCTGAATGGAATCCTAGTACCTTTTCTCCATTCAATGAATTCCTTACTTTACAACTCATCATCCTACCAATGCACCTGCCTTAGCTGAGGTCTCTGAAGAGCTGCATCTGGTCAAATTCAGCTGGTCCTCCTCAGTCTGTGTTATTTGATCTTTCTGCAGTGTCTGACCTTCTCCTTGAAATACTTACTATGTCGAGTGACACTACTATCTCCTAGGTTTTTTAAAATTTATTATGCCTACTATTTTTACTCAGTTTCTTTAATTGCATTCTCTTACTCCACCTTTCCCTTAAAATAAAATATTTCTCCTGTGCTCGCTGCATTCCCTGAGTGATCTACAAGAGGCTTACTTCTGAAGACACACTCTGAAAGCTGTATCTTCTTTTGAAAAAAAAAAAAGCAAGAACTTTTTTCTTGCCCTACATGCTTATGCTTAACCCTCAAATTCATGCTTTTATTTAGATTGGCTATAAGTATTTTAAATTAAACTCAAAATTTGCATCCAAGACTGATCTTACTCTTTTATAGCTTATCAGGTGAAGAATACCTTGATACGTGTAAAAATAGCAACTAAAGCCTGGGACTATAATTCTGATCTTCCTCTTAATCTGAGTCTAGTGATTTATTCTTGAAAAGTAGGGAAGAGTTTTAAAAACCATTAAATCTGTGTTTCAGTAGCCAGCTCTTCATTTTACCTGCAGCCCTCCAGGGAATTCACCCCTTTCCATACCTGGGCAATCTAATTAATCTTAGGATCTGGTCTTGGGCTCCTCCCATCTCTGGTAAAAATCTAAACAATGAATCCCTAAAATATTAATGCATTCTTTTTATTTTCAATTTAAAAGCTTTCTCAGGCTCAGTGCCTCTAACAGAGGGGTAATACAATTTTTGGTTATCATGAAGGAAACATGGAAGCCTAAAGAGATAAAAAACTAAGTGGCTTTTATTTCTCAGCAGGCTCTGAGATGGTTTTACTCTGTGTAATTTGAAAAACTGTCCTGCAAATCCGTCTACATAGCCAATAAGGCCCTCCTTGTTTTATCTAATCCTACCCCATTCTCATTTCACCTGTTCTTCATCACATTGGTCTCCTCGACTTCCTCTAAAATGGCCCCTTTTGTTCTGGGTCTCACCACAGTCCCACCTCTTCTAGTGGTCACCTTCTTTCTCACCTTGTATGACTGATCACATCTGGCTCATCTTTAAGACTCAGCTACATCCTCCCCTCAGAGGAATATCTCAATGATCCCTTTCTGCTTACACCCTTTCCCCACAGCTGCATTGATTACTCCTACTTTTAAGCACCAAGTATTTTGTACATATTTGCATGTTTTGCATCTGCCTCTACTTTATATATACACTGTACATTGACTCAGGCTATATTGGGCTTATTATCTTCCATTAGACTGTGAACTCTTTGAAGGCAAGCACTGTATTTATCTGTGTATTCCCAGTCTCTAGAAAAAAATGCTTGGGTAAAATTCAACATTTGATACCTTTTACATGATTTTAGTGAATGTTCCTTTTTCTATATTTATTACTTAGAACATCTAATGTGTCTGCCATATTGAAATCAGGATCGTCTCATGAGAGAGGCTTACATGATAGGAAAAGATAGAATATGATTTCTTACATGATAGAATGTAAGAAATGATAGAATATGTTTTCTATCCAGAAGTTATATGATGTCTTCTTTTTATTAAGGCAATGGTGAAGGACTTTGCATTTATTACTTATGTGTATGAATGAAGGGCTTTTATCCATTTTGATGGGGTAGTTTATGTAGTTTCTGGTCATTATACTGGGAAATAGAAAGTGATTGTTATTTTCATAGAAGTCCTGAGATGATAATTTCAAAATAAAAAAGAACTCCCTCTGACTAAAGATTGCTCATTTTGTCAAACAAAAGTAATTTGTTGCTTGAAACATTCAAAATTTTATGCAATGGGCATGGAAAACACCTGGCTTTTCCTGGACTGTTTTCTATTTTAGAAAAGGAAATGGGGAAACTAATATTTATTGAACATTAATTATGTACCTGGTGGTGCTATTTGCCACGTGCTTTCTTCTAATATACACCAAAAAAGAGGTAGATACCTCTATTTTACCAATAGAAAAAAAATGAATCTTAAGGGAAGTGAAATCATTTGTCCCAGATTCCCGAACAGAAATTGCTAGTATGATTTAAGATTCAAAGCCCATCTTCTGGATGGTACTACTCTAAGCCAAACCTCATTCTTATTTGTCCCTGTGGCATGCTGTATCTCTTCACAACTATGATTCCCCTTCCACTATGCATACTTCATTTCTAGCTCTCCTATGGTTGGAAAGCTTGTTAGAGACAAGTTTTCATGAGGTGATTTACAGAATATACAGGACTACTACCAGCAATCACATTTGAAAAATTATTTCAGCTGTCAGTGTATCAAACATGTGCTTTTCTTATTGTACAAAATAACATACAGAGGGATCACTCCCTTTTCTGTCCTGTTTGTTTTTTCCAATATGAAATTATCTTTTACTTTCTATTCTTTTAAATCATTGTGGTTGTTTTTTATTATTACTAAGGCTTTTATAAATCTCATTGTTTTCTGCTGACAAAGTAGAGCATTGTGTAGTTTATGTAATCATATGGGAAGAGATTAGGAGAACGCTGCAAGAAAGAGTAGATATATACATGCCAGCAACTGTGAAGTTTGATACTTCTTTACTGAATCAGGAATTATTATAATTTTACCTCAAAGAACTTGCAATTGATATTTCAGCAGTAGAATCCTATATATCAACTTTTTAAAGATGCATCTGCTATTGGATTCCCAATATTTTTCTGTAGCTCAGAATAAATGATGTTGGATTTCCAAATACTTAGGCAACAACTAAATTCATTAGCACTTAGTCACAAACTTGCCATAATGACACAATCTATTATGGGAACAAGATGGTTAAAATCTTTTCTTAGGCAAGCAAAATATATGAAAATTGTAGCTTGTGCATTTCATTGAGCTTTTGAGTAAAGGAAACCCATTATTAAAACAAATTGAATCTGAGTCAATAAAATGATGAATGGGAATCATTAGGTCTATATTTGCATATGCTTAATGCTATGTTTCAGAGTCTTTTATGAAGTCTAAATTCATGACATTTATAATTAGAAATTGATAATAGCTTTTAAATATTTATACTGTAAACAACTTTATTATTTTCTACAATTTTGGTTACATTCTGCTTTGAGTTACTACCAGTTTTATTTTGTAAAACAGAGAAGCAAAATAATAAATTTATTTTTGGATAAGAGATAACAGAATAAGAATTATCTTGTGCTCATTTTGTCCTCCTCTTTGCTTATCACCTATAGCTCCTTGGGTGTAAAAATTCATTTAACGACATCTACCGTCTTTCCCACTTCTCATCTCCTTCTCATTCCCCATATCCCTCCTTACAAAACTAATCCATGTGTGATAACAGGCAATAAACAGGGTACTAATTTTATTGAACTGAATCAAGAATGGCATAGGAAAGTCATTTCACATTTGGAGGCTTAGTTCTTTCACATTTGAAGGCATAGTTCTTCAAGCTAACGTTTGTGTACAATACTTTGTTACTTAGGCTGAATTTAGCTAGTTATCTCCTCCAGAATCTGTTCTAGGCACATAAATATATGTTGCCTTAGCATTTCCGCAGAGTTTAAGGAATATCTATTCTTTTTAAATACTTATTAAGAACCTACTCTGAAAAAAAACTTACTCTGTGCTGGGGATATTGTTATAAATAAAATGTACAAATTATTTGCCTTCATGGGGCTTAAATTCTTGTAAGAATTTAAGACAAGACAACAATTAAGTTGTTAAATGTGTAATATGGTAATAGATACTCAAAGGAGATAGAATATTTTATCTAGTAACTTCATTAATTCATTGTTTGCCTGGATTAGTTTCTTAAGTGAAGGTGAGATTGAGACATTTTGTGGTGGTATTAACACTCCCTGTCATACTGTTCTCTCAGGAAAAAGTAGTGATGATCCACATATAACTAACTGAGATCATGTGATATTTTCTTTCCATGATCTGTCTTATTTCACTTAACATAATGTCTTCTAGGTGCTTCCATGTTTTGACAAATGAGAGGATATCATTCTTTTTAAAGGCCAAATACTATGCCATTGTAATTGTATGTATATGTTTATGTATACACTGTATACCACTATATATACACACAAATAACATATATGATATATTTTCTTTATACAGTCATAAAATTTATTTTTTATAAGAGAAGAGCTAAAATACTCAGAGAGTAAAACAGTGATTACCACGAGTTCCATGCATAGAGATGTTGACTAGAAAGGAAATGAGGAGTTATAGATCAAAGAATATAAAAGAGCAGATTTATAAGATGAACACATCTGGAAATGTGATGTACAAGATAAGAGATAGAATTAATAAAATTGTATTGTCTTAGGGATTTTTGTTAAATAGGTATATTTTAGTAACTCAAATGATAGATATGCTAGTCTATTTTGCTATAGAAATCATTGCACCATCTATATGTATACCATGATGTCACATTATAAACCTCAAATGTAAAAAATTATTTTTTTAAATAAAGAGTGATCATGGTATCCATGGCTCCTGAATAGCTTGTGAGGCATAAGCTTTTTCCTGGTCATTATCTCCCAGACCTTCTGGTTTCAAATATGTCAGGTTTCCTTCTAAGTTGAAAAGCACATATGAAATTGATAATGATAATAGCTATAATACCCAGCTAATATCAATCTCTACTATGTCAGAGGTACTTGGCTAAGTACTGTATATAAAATTAGTTTAATGATATCAACCCCGGTGTTAACAATTATTATGTTCAGATTATATGGAGGAATTCCTGAAGAGGTTAATGTCTTGATCATGGTTTTACAAATGCATCAGGAGCATCAGGTATAGGTCCTAGCAATTGAATCCAGGGCCTCAACTCTTAAACACATAAACACAAGACATCTATGTGAGATAAATAAAGTGTGTATCAGATTCTAAGTGAAAAGTGGAAAAGAATATACTGCTTGGCTTGAGACATGGACTTTCCTGGTGTGGTCACGGGTCATGATCAGTATGAAAGAAGAAAGAAGTCCAATGTGGTGAAAAGACCATGGTTTTTCTAAGTATCTGTCTGCTCTTCCTGATGGTGATCCCCAGGACAGCAACAGAAAAAATGCTGAACTTAATAGTACGGATTGATACAAGTAAAAACCCTAGAGAAAATTCTATAATTTTTTTCTCTTAAATGATTCTAGAGGCTAAGGTCAGGTTGCTGCATCTGGTGACAGCCTCCCTGCCAGAGTCCTGAGGGAGTGCAGGGCATCACAGGGCAAGAGATAGGGAGCGTCCATGGGTGTGTTCTGTGGCCTCCCTTCTCTTCTTGTAAAGACACCATTGTTCCATTATGGGGGTTCCACCCTGAGGATTTTATCCAATCCTAATCACCTTCCCAAAGCCCATCCTGATCAGGATTGAACTTCAGTTTCAAAGGGGACAAACCAATATTCAAACCATAGCTGTTGGGAAATAGAGACATTAAAGAGTTAATATCTGTCTTAAAAGAGCTTTCTTTTTTCATATAATCATTTAACACATATTATGATCGTATATTCTATGTCATATGCTGCTGATCTTTGGCTTCCAAGCAAAAACAAGGGAAACTGTCTACCAGAGCTTATGCTCTAGGCACTATAAGGAGACAGTTGATATGAAACTATGAGAGCAGACCTAATGGAGGAAGTGAGGCGGAGAAACTGGAAGGTTTACCATGCAAAGTGCGAGGAATAAGAGCTGAATTTTGCTATCTAATACAGACTTTTTTTAAAAAAAGATATTACTTGTGGAGTCAAGAATGAGCCAGGGTTTTAGAGAATTGTTCCAATGATTTCCGTTACATTTTCCTGTTTCCAAGATGGTGAGATGGGCATTGAGAGGACTGATGAACCATAAAGAAGTAAGGAAAATATTGAACTCAAATGTTAGCAGGTCCTGAAGATTCTAAGGGGTAAATTGCATTTTCAGAGAATTAATAACTTGTTATAGAGTAAATAATATAACAAGATTGAATCTGAGGATGCACAACCTATACTTCTAGAAAAATGTTACTTTCCAACAGTAAATTGAGACATGGGAAATGCTGATTTGTTTCTGAAGTATTTGAAATCTTAAATTAAAATGCTTTATTGAAAATGTTTGTCATGACAACACTCCACTTAATGTTTCAGAAAAATCACTGTTAAGGTCAATAGCTATGGAAAAAAATGACATAATTTTTTTTTTGTTTCAGGTCAAAATTACAGAAATAAATTTTCACTAATGAAATTTCACTTCCTTATTTTGACAAGGTACTTTTTTACCAATGTCATTCTAAGATGCTGATACGGCATTACTTGGCAAATTTGCATGGCTTTTAGATCTCTGAGTTATAGAAAGAAGAGATGCCTAATCCACTTAGTTTCACTATTTATATGACTGATTAAATATTAAATCACGAGGGAACCACTGACAATGTGACTGAAACTCGGCGGTTGGTTGCAAGGTTGTCAAAAGAACCCAACACACACACACACACATACACAAACACACACGTGCACACACACACACACACAAGTCATGTTCTCATTAAAACTGCTGTAGCAAAGCAACTTCCAGCCACTCATCCAGGTTCGATGTCGCATACCCTGAGTATGACCACAGCTGTCACTCCAACACTTCAGCAGCTCTATGGATATGGGAAGGAAGAAGGTAAGCTTAGCATTCCTGTATCATGTTCACACTAGATGAGCCTTTGGCCAGGTTAGTCTTCTAGCATTCTTCAAAGAATGTTGGGATGTCCTCACATGACTCCACAATGCATCTCTGTGCTGGGGAAACGGCTTATTACAGAAAGCCAGAGAGCAGCACTGTCCATGCCTTGATATTTTCATCCTACCATTTTTTTGCCATAGCTTCAGTTTCATTCTTCCTCTGATGCCTAATTCTCTATATTCTTGCTTGTCAAAGTGAGGTCATGAGCCAGCAGAGTTACTGGAGAGCTTGCTTATAAATGCAGATTTATAAGGCCCATCCCTAGAACTGCTGCCCATCCCCTAGACACTCTGCATTTTAACCAGAAGCACTCTTTGCATTTTAAAGTTTAACTGTCTCTTCCACATTCAGACATTCGTGAAGTTTCCTCTTATCATCAGACCATATTCAGGTTTCTTGGATGTAATTGTATGTTTCTTTTCTTTTCTTCCTTTTTTTTTTGAGGTCTGACTTACATGTGCTGCTTTATATATTCCAGTTCATTTTTGTCTCTGCCCCGCCCCCCATAACACCCAACATGCTGGCTTCATTTCTAGTCACAGTACCAATGTTAATAGTCATTACCCGTCAGCCTCCTTTCCCCTTACTCTGCCTAAAATCCACTTTTCGTACCTTCTTAGAACATGGGTTTACACCATTCTGTGCAAGACCCCTCGAGATGCAGGATGAGCAGGAGGTGAAGAAAGAAGTCACCAGCCTTCACTTATGTTGGTGGCTCAGGAAACACATGCTTTATCTCTGCTCTGAAATGTCACTGATGTCTTCTGGATTGTCACAACTTTCCCTCTCTTTTCATTTTCTTTTTTGTTCTTTTCTTCATTTAGTGCTACTGACTTCCTTATGATTTAGAACAAGTCATAAACCAGAGAGTGAACCTAGTCTATTCCTTCCCCTTTGGGTCTCTTCCTCACATTTAGGCATTTCTGATGAAGAACTGTTTTCATTAGTCACATCTTCTCCTGCCTTGGTGTTGATGTTCTGGTTCAGTCAGGACAGTGCATTTCAAAATAGTCTCATTCTTTACAAATACAATCTGTACATAATCATGCAAATGATTTCCTAACATGAAACTAACTATATTCTTTTCTAATAAATCCTTTCCTTTCCACCTATAGAAAACAGATCATTCTTATCTGGGCACAGTGGCTCATGTCAGTAATCCCAGTGGCTCTGGAGGCTTAGGTGGGAGGATTGGGAGTTCAAAGCCAGTCTCAGCAACTCAGCAAGGCCCTAAGCAACTTAGCAAGACTGTGTCTCTAAATAACACATAAAAAATGGCTGGGGATGTTGCTCAGTGGTTGAGCATCCCTGGGTTCAATTCCTGGTGCCAAACAAAGCAAAACAAAGAAAACAGACCATTCTTATCAGAGTTTGAAAATCCCTTCATGCCTTGTCCCTTTTTACCAGTCCAGACTTTGTTACTCATTCACCAAATATTGATTGAGTGCCTGCTTTATGGCAAGAAAATTATAGGTAGTGAGGATGCTCTATCAAAAAAAGAGAGGGTACTGTTCCCGAAGAACTATTGGGAAGACACAGTAAACAAATAAAGAGATAAGCCAGTAAAAGAAATAAAAAAAAAAAAACAAATACTAGTAAGTGTAATTTATTCGCAGCATGAAAATAGGGTTACTGGCCAGAGAAGGCACGAGAAGCTAAATAAAGTTGTGTGATCTGAGAAGGTTTCCTGCACAAGTGACATTTGAGTGACTAGAAGCAGACTTATGAAGCACTGCAGAGTGAAACTTCTGGACAGGATCACTAATGTTACCAAGGTCCCAAAGGAGGAACCGCCTCCCACTCTTTGATCCACATTGTATGCTTTATTTCCACTCCAAATTTGCAGTTCCCCAAGCATGCCAGCTGTTTTAAGCCCTTGTGGCTTTGTGCATCCTTGGAATGCTGTCTCGTTCCATCTGCCCAGCCAGTCTCTACTCATCTTTC
Source organism: Marmota monax (assembly GCF_021218885.2). Classification (NCBI taxonomy): domain Eukaryota; kingdom Metazoa; phylum Chordata; class Mammalia; order Rodentia; family Sciuridae; genus Marmota; species Marmota monax. The sequence goes on along the minus strand of NW_026693933.1, from coordinate 6,321,755 downwards.
CAGTTCACTGCCCCATCCCCACCCCTTTGTCTGCTTTGTTATGGCTGGCTTGACAGCCACTCCCTGCCCAAGCAGACTGACATGCTTCTTCCCCTCAGCCTCTCTTCCCTTGCACATATTCTCACTGTATATACCTGGTGTGGTATTGAGATTCTCTTAAAGAGCGATTTTTATCACCTTGCTTGACCAGAGCTTTGCACATGAGGGGGATTAGTTTAAGGTTCTTATATGGATACCAAAATTCAAGTATGCTCAATTCTCTAACACAGTATTTGCATATAATCTATGAATATCTTCTATATATTTCAAATCACCTCAAGGTTATTTTGATACCTAATACAATGCAAATGCTATGTGAATAGCTGTTCTACTGTATTGTTTAGGGAATATCAAAGAAAGAAAGGAAAAAAAAGGTCTGTATGTGTTCAGTGAAGATGTGATGTTTTTCTGAATATTTTCCAATCTCTGTTAAATCCACAGATGCAGAACTCTCAGATAAAGAGAACCAATTATATTACACACTCGATAAATCCTTGCTCTTATGGATGAAGGAAACTCGTATGAGAATCTCTCATTCGTTAGAATCCTTCATGTCATTCTGTTCTAATGATTTTTTAAATGATTCTCAAGAATTTCTTGATTTTATTTTTCTTCTCAACAGGCTCTTCTTCTCTTTGTTGTCCTTGTTTAGTCTTTAGGACTTTCTGGGGCCTAAGATTTTCATCTTTCTGCTTCAGAGATCTCTTGAATTTTCAGAACTTCAACAAGTATTTCTACATGAATGACTTCAAAATTTTTATTTTCAGTTAGAAAACAATGTTTTCTTTAAAATCTTTATTCATGCTCAGTTGATTTTCAGTTCCTTGTTTTATTCCTTGTGTGAAGCTCTTAAACATTGTTGAGAGAGGAAAAAACAGAGATCAAAGTCAAGTATGTTATTGTCAAGGAATCCCTGATACCTGCTTATGTGGTGATTTTCGAATAGTTATGAGTCAAACACCCTAAGAACTTTATAAGTATTAGTCATTCAAACTTCAGAAGAGTCTTACAAAAATAGGTATTTCCATTATTTCCACTTTACAGATGAGTTAAATGAGGCTTAGAGAGATTGGAAATTTGCTCTTGATTATCACTCAGTCCCAGAATGTAGTGTATTATTTATTAAAAATAAAAACAAACAACAGCAAAAAAAAAAAAAAGCCTTTCTCTGAACACTTTTGTATTTCTTATATAATGGGCAAAAGTTTTGTGATGTAATTTCAGGCAGGCCAGAAGTCTCTGTTGGGGCTCTAAGCAGCCATCCTCTGAGGAGAAAAGGGGATAAGAAATACCTGGTCACTATAGTCATTCAGTTCCAAGCAGAAACCCATAAGCTGAGTGTAATCCACACTCCTCAGAAAAATGGGAAGCCAGTTGTGACTTCAAAGGCAAGTTACTCCATAGACACTCCAAAAATTTAAATCTGAAGAGACAGTTTTGATCTATTGTCTTCTTTCAATCTGTGAATGAAAATGCAGCTGTACCCTGCAGTAGTGAGTTCTTAGGACTGGAATGTCATGGGGTGTTTGCACTGCAGTGGGTTTGAGAGTGGTTGTGCAGGTCTGTGTTGACACAGGCCTTGCAGAGGAGATTGCTAAAGTGATTGTGAATTTGTCAAATAAACAAAGAAGCAAACAATGCTCATCATCAACTATAGATCTGGCTTTCTTCTTCAGAACAGTTGTACATGGTTTAGTGACTATTTTGGGAAGCTCTGGAATTAGGCTTTCCAGAGTAAAATATTGATTTCTTGACTCCATGTGAAAAAAAAAAAAATTTTTATTATGGCATCCAGGGAGCTTCATAACCTAAACTTTATTATTAAACTTCAGGTGGAAAGGAGCTTTCAAAGTTTTGCTAGGGAGGTGAAATGGCCAGTGTGTAAGGTACTGGAGACAAGTAGCCCACTTTAGGTGGCTACTTGCAACAATCCACATGTGAAAAGACAAGAGCCTCATCTATGAAAAAGGAAAATTTTAAAGTACTAGAGATATTTTGGAGATAGAATAAAAAATCATGGAAAATTTCATATGTGGATTAAAAGAGAGGAGTAAGTTATGATGTTGAAATGTTCACTGCCCAGAAGAATGAATTGTTTATCAAGACAGAGGACAGAAGGGAAGACACAATATTGAGAAAGTAGCTGATATTCTAACAATACAATTAAGTTTTTCAGTAAAAATCTAGGTACAAAGTTCTATAAAAAAATTGAAAATAAAAATTCAGACCTAAAGAATGTTACTTATAAAGTTGACGGCTCACATTCACCAGTAGTAGATTTCAAAGATTTTTTTTTGGAAAACTCACATTTGTAAATAACAATTTATTGTGTAAGTGAAGCCTCCATCCTCCCATAAAGCATTATAACACAGTGGAAAGCTTAATGAGCTTAAGTAAGCATAACTACTTAGATAATGAACAACAGAGAACAAACACCTAGGTTGAGATATAAACCCACTGGTTCATGTTGACCTGAACATCTGGTTACTTTAAAGAACACAGGAGCAGGTACAGAGCTCAGAAAAGTGACAAATTGTTATGTGTTTGAGACCCTTAGGGTCCTTTGTGAATATGTGGAATAGGGGCTATCAAGAGTTATTTATAAGGGTAGAAGACAGTCATACTTGGAGGATGAAGGAAGAAGTCAAATAGTGAAAAAATGGATTAAGAAGAATTTAGAGAGTATGAAAAAATATTATGGAGGCAAGAAAAGTTCACATTTATATTTCAGTCATATGGACCAACTTTTTAAATAAATAATAATAAGTAATATTTATTAAGAAATTATCATCACATGCCAGACACAGCTGTAGAAACTTTGCATGTGTCAGTGTTCTCAAACCTTGAGAAATCCAAACAATGTAGGTGTCATTCTTACCAGCTCATTAAAGACGAGGGAACTGAGGCATAAGGTCACAGGATTCATGATGCAGGGAATGAGAGAGGCAGTGCTGGGTAGGGCCCTGTCTTTAATCATTGTATCATTTACCTTCTTTGCTCTCTAAAGACAGCAGCTCTATTCCTTCATTTACATAGCAATCTATATTTTCTGATGCATTTATCTCATATAAATTCATGTCTTTTAATTGTTCTACCCTGCCTCACACCCTGAGATATGATGGGGCAGAGATTACACCCATTTCCAGGTAAGGAAAGTGTAGCTCAGTTAAAGTATTTTGAATTAAGGTCTTACAACTTAATAACTGGATGATCTGGAATATGAATCCAGGTTTTTGGATTCCTACTTTGTTTTTAAACTATGCAACATTACAAAATTCCACAAGCTCTTAAAGAATGGTTGGAAATATTATCTAAACCTTTAAACCACTCAAAATTTACTGTTATCATTCATGTTATTCTATGACTTAGATTTACTTTTAAAAAATCCATTTCAACTCTGAGAGAAGAATGCAGCTTCCCAAGGAAACAATGAGCAAAACAGTGGTTAGCATCTTAGAATAACCTATACAATATTCTTAACATTTAGGTCATAGAAATACAATGTTCATGGAAGTCATTAGATTTTAATGATTGCTTAGTTCTCTGGATTTACCTAAGGTGATTTTCCTTTCTAGGGCAATCTGAAAGAAAGCAATGGAGCAATGTCCATTTGGGAGAGGAAGATTGGAGGTTAATACAGAGACCATCCTATTACTCACTGGGTCATCTATTAGTCAGAGAAGATCTGCATTTTTATTCTCTCTGAACTGTTCCATGCCAGTATTAGCATAGATGCTTCTGATTTTGTGTGAGATAATAACCATACTCTACAGTTTTAAATTATTGAAGAATGGCATGAATGATAGCATATTCAGGCAGTAATCTGTCAATTCTACATCTCCAACCCCCCAAAGAGAGAGAGAGAGAGAGAGAGATTTTGTAGAGTGATTCTTTGGAAATCCCTTTTAAATCTTGTATTTCTCTGAAACACCTACAGCCTCCATGATGTTGGAAAAATCTACCAGGAAAGAGACCAACAAGCTAATCAATATCAGCAGCATAAATATGAAAGGAAATTGTGTGGTAACACCACAAACTATCTTTCTAAGGCTCTTCAATTGGCCAGAAATCTTTTCTTTTTGTGGTTTACCTTTGGGCAATACAAACAAATGTATCCAAAATGAGTCCCAGGGCTCTTTCATATTTCATAACTTTTACTTTCACCTACTCACTAGTGAAAATGAAAGGGACTTTTCTCAGTTTTAATTTCTTCTTTGGAATCCTAAAGTATTTCCCTAAAGTGTGTTTTTAAATTCTTAAATGCTTTTTTTTAAAAAAAAAATTTTTTTTAGTTGTATTTGGACAAAATACTTTTTATTTTATTTATTTATTTTTACATGGTGCTGAGGAACCAATCCAGGGCTTTGCACATGCTAGGCAAGCGCTGTACTGTGGAGCCACAACCCAAGTCCTTAAATGCTTTCTTAAATCACTTTTTTTCTTTTTATTAAAATGGTTCCTTTTAACTTCTTATACAACCATTTATTTAAAAGTATGCAGGATCACTCTTTCCAGAGTGTTGAGACATTGATGATTCAAGAAAAGATTATACTAAATGTCACCATGGTAAAGTGGAAAGAACTTTAGATAGGCACCAAGAACCTCAGATGTAGCCCACTAAAATCATTCTTTTAAGTCCTATGAATGTCACTTGTTGCAGTATCATTGTGTGTTGTATGTCTCCAGGCTCAGTACAAAATACCCCAAAAGAAGGCACCTTGACATGCTGAGAACTTTGACCTAAAGCTGATTCGGAGGGCCTCAGAAGCAAAGTCTCTCTAACCTTTGCCCATCGTCATTTCTCCTCTTCTAGTTCTCCTTCTAATAGACCATAGAAACTAGATTTTCACTCCCCCAAAGTGGGTCACAGAAACTGGAATTCCTCTTCTCACAGCAAACTATTAGTCCCAGAAAGGTCATGTTCTGACCTTCCCCTCTCTTTATGTGTGAAGCATCCTCATAAGAGAATTCTTTGACTTACCTTGGCTGAGAGTAGGTCATAAGGCCCTCACTCCAGAGCCGTCCTACCACATACCTGGCCTGGAAAGGAATATTACACATTTCTACATGACTGTATGTTCTTCATTGAATCTAAACATAAAAATAGATAGTATACTTTAAGTCTTCTAAGATGAGAGGAAAAAGAACAAATCTTTTTTATAGATTTAGATACTCTCTCTTTTATAGGTACAAGTGACTTTCTTATTAGAGCACCAGATTTCACTAATTAGGTGTCTTCAAGAAGTTAATGCTTTAAAATGTTATGGAAAGTTCACAATAATTTAATCACCCACAGAAACTGATGTGAAGAGTACGCTTCCCTTTTAGTATTAAACATGCTTGATATATTTTTTCTTTTATTATATATTTATATATTATTTTGGTCACATTCATTATAAAAACCTTGATTATACATGGGCTTTGAATACCAATTTTTAACCTTGAAAATTTTAAATTTTTGTTCCTATTCTTTTATTGGGAAATTGATAGCTCAATTCTAGAATGCAAATTATACCCTTTCAGAAAAATATGAATATATGAAGAAATGAAAATTATCATGAGATTAAAACTTTACAGGAATGTCTTGAGGAAGCCTTATTTATGAATGAGCAAAATAGTGTTCAAATTCCATCAGAGGAAGCTTAGTAACTTAAAAGACTTAATATATGTCCAAATTGAGATAAACTATTTCCCTCTTACCAGCAACATCAGTCCATACTATGACTGCATAAAAATACTAGTTTGGAATTCAGGGTGACACATTACTTCAATATCTTGTGTGTAGGACTAGTTAATTTCATTTCCCAAAAAGTCAGTGAAATTTTTCAGTATCTATTTATTTGATGTGGCTCTATGACTTTGCACTCTGACTTTGGTGATTCATAATTTTTTTTTCTGAGCTAGAAAGGGAGAAATCCCTGTAATAATACAGTAATTAATTGCTCATTTTTAGCAATGGCTACACACATCTGGAGGTTTCTGGTCACTGCCTTAAATGTCATGTAAGAAGAAAGTCTGTAAAACATCAGTGGGAAAGATGAGAAATTGTGCCGTTTCCATTTTATTGAGGTTATCACTAACCCTCTCATTAGCAAGCACATTTTAGCAAACACCTCATCTATTCCTAAAAATGTCTTTATAAATTCCTCTAATGACAAGAAACACACACACACACACACACATACAGTCTTTATTTTTGGGAGCAATTTTAAACAAATATATACATTTTATTTCTATTAAAATCTACTATTCAAAAGGAATATAGTACTTACCATTCAGTTATACATTCAAAGTATGTTCAGCAAATATGTGTCTTAGACATCATGTTAGCCACTGGGAAAATAAAGATAAAGAAACACAAATATAGGTCATGGCTTCACAGAGGTAATCTGAAGAACAAAAATTATCATGAGATTAAAACTTTATAGGAATGTCTTGAGGAAGCCCTATTTATGAATGAGCAAAATCCCAAAAGGGAATATGTATAGTCTCTGGTGGAAGAAAACTTGGAAAATTACAGAACTAAATACATCTCCTCTGGAGCAGAGCAAATTGTTAAAAGTGATAGATTATGAGAGTGGTGTGGTAGGAATTGACTCAAGAGACTCTGGAGGTCCTATAAACCCAATGTGGATTTCAGCTTTACTGGAGAGCAAAGGAAAATTGTGTAAGAATTTCAAAGCAAAAGCACTTTGAAAAAAAAATTCCATTTTCAAGGTCAAGGACCAATTGAAGAGCATCAACAATAGGTTAAGAGCCAGTTAATCCTTTATAGTGTTCCAGGAAAAGGATGTGGGACATTTGTAGGAGGCCAGGGTCAGTACACATGAAAATAGGAATCCAGGGTAAAATCTATTTACAAGGTGAACCTGCCAGTAGTTGGTGATGGATTAGACAGAATGGGTGAGAGGAACAGATACGAGGTTGTATCTTGAAATTTTGGTTTTCAAAATGGAATGGCTTTTGGTGCCACTTCCTGAGACAGGAAGCATGGCAAAGAAACCATTTGCAGGCAAATTTATGAGTCCAGTTTTAGGTTGAGGCACTCAGGTCAAAATAAAGAAAACTGGGTATCTGGTTTTGGCTCAGAGGAGGGCTCTTGCATGAATCAAAAATTACTAATGTCGGGAGGTAATACAAGCGGCAAGGATGAGATGAGTTTGCCCAGGGAAAGAGATGAGGTGCTAGTACAAACAGAGTACAAGAAAGAGACTGAGCCTGCAAAGACAGAGAAAGAGCAGCCTGAGGGAGAGGAATGGCATCAAGAGAGTGTGGGCTCAGATGCTGGGGGAGAGTCCTTTCCATAGAGAAGATCAGTGAATCTCACTGCAGGAATTACAGCCAAGTTTTGCCAGCTCTCTGCTTATAGATATACGGCAATGTCTGCGTCCTAGCCCATTGTGGGAGGGTGTGAGCATGTATTTGATTTTGCATGAAGAATTGTGAGCAAAAATGACGTGTGTTGATTCTGGAAAGAGTTTACAATTGCCTGCGTAACATTCACCAGGGCTCTCCCTCTACAGGGCAACAATGTTCAAAACGGGTCCACTCCCAATATCTAAACCTTTAGTGATAAGATGAGTCAAGTCCTCCAGCTAACCCTCAGTGGATGGGTAGAGTGAGTGAGAAAGAAACCTTTGTTGCTGAGAGCCTGAGGTTTTGGAGTTGTTGCTTTTTTTTTTTTTTAACTGTAGCATAATTTAAAACATTCTGACTGATACAAATGTTAGAATCTGCTGACTGATTGAGAAAGATAAAGACTGAAAGAATAGAATGTCAATCCATTAGATTTAAAAACACAGCTTTAATGAGAGCTTGAGAAAGGGATGGGCCAGATCAGAAAGGACTGAAGACTGGAAAGATGAGGAGACCAACAGTAACTATGGAGAGAGATTCTGTCAAGAAGCCCATCAGTGACGGGGAGCACAGGTGAGGAGCTTGCTTGAGGGGGTGTGAAAGTTTGTTTTTTACAAGGTGGGGAGGCCTGAGAGATGTGTGGAGAGGAAGGATTCTGATGAGAAAGAGGGTTATACTAAGGTAAGCAAGAGATGATGGATGTTGCCCATTTCTTGAAAAGACCAGAGGTTATGCCTGAGTGCCCTTAACCATGCTAAGTAAAATTTCACCAAGTATTCCTTGCCCTCCTTCCAAAAAAAACCCCAAAACCATTTATTAAAATAAATAAATAAATAAGCAAATTCTTATACAAATTAATCACAAAATTATGAAAACTTGTATTTAAACTACTTAATTGGTTGGGTTTTTTTGTTGTTGTTTTTTGATACAGGGAGTTGAACCCAGAGGTACTTAACCACTGAGCCACATCCCAGCATTTTTTTTTTTTTTTACAGACAGGGTCTCACTGAGTTATTTAGGGTCCCACTAAGTTGCTGTGGCTACCCTTGAACTCTCTATCCTCCTGCCTCAACTTAAAGAGCCACAGGATTCTTCTCTGTTGGTCCCAATGGCATCTCCAGGAAAAGAAAAGTTCCTGCTTCTTTTCCATCAGAATGGTACTTGGTTTATTTAGAACTGGTGCTAGGCACAACTCTATGTAATCAGCTTTTATTTTGAGCCTTATCATTTAGGCTTTTTCATGTTGCAAGAAATAAAGGATGAGTATATGTTGAAAAGATAGTAGATAAAGTGAGGAAGCATAGGAGGTCATCTACAACATTTATACAATCAGGGAGAATTTACCTTTACTTTAGGATATAACTCAGCACACACCCCTAGAATGTAAGCTCCATGAAGCTGTGGGTTTGTGTATATTTTCTTCACTGAAGTGTGCTCAGCTCTTTGGACAGTCCCTGATATACAACAAGCAGTCAATAAGTATTTGCTGAATGTAAGAATGACAGTTCATCTTGCCTTGCCATTATACATGGGGGTCTAATATGCCTAACTCTGTGATTCTTCTATTCCTGGGCTTAGCCTGTCTCCCATTCTGCCTCATTCTTTTTCTGCTGCTTCTATTACCACCAGGCACCTCCTCTACCCTTCTGCTCTTTACTCCCATGGTCTCTAAAAATTACTCAAACTTTTGACTAGCTTGTGGTTTCTGCTTTCCGTCTTGTCAAGGTGTTGTGGTTTTGCTGCACTCCTGTCTGTATCTCCATTTGAAGTATTTCATGTGTTTGCCAAAGACAGATGATTTGATTGGTTAGTGAGTTAGTGAGTTACCTCCCAGTGTAAAAATACACTAATAGTGCATAGCTTTCATGTTTGACTACCCAATAAGACTACTATATAGCTGTGTAGATTTCAAATTTTCCCACAGAAAGGAAATCATTGTATAAGTGATCCAGTGCTCACATGCGTGCGCGTGGGCACACACACACACACACACACACAAATACTATACACACAGGCACATATATTTAAATACACATTGAAATGAATGGCTCATCTAGTTACACTGAACTTTTTCTAGTGCAATGAACTCTAATATATTCTATTCTATTCATTCCATTACATCCATTCAGTTCCATTCTGTTTCTATTTATTTTATTTTAAATGTTGATAAATTGATTTATCTATACACTGGCCAAATCTGTAATTAAAATGAAAAAAAAAAAAAAAAACCCTGATCTGGCTTGCAGTTAGTCAACTTTGTTTGGGATATCAGTTTGCAACCATTATCATGGTCAGTCAGGACAGAAGAGTCATATGTTAGAGGACATGAAAATTTTTGTCTTGGGTAGGTTCTTTCATGATAAGGAAACTGTGGGTACAAGAGGCAAACCATGTGGTCCCTGTGATAAAACTACTCTTCCCCCATCTAGTGTTCCTCGTATTCTCCCCAATCAGTGTTTTCCATAAACTTACCCCTGTTAAAATATCAACTGACGAATCTTTGCGGTGGGAATCTCTTTAAGATGTGTTTTCCATTTTAATATGAATTTGTTTAACTAGTTCAATTCAATCATTCTTGAGAGAATCACTTTGGGAACTGAGTCATGAACATCATAATGAAATTGTTTGTACAGTCCAGAGGCAGGTAATGTCTTGGAGACCTAAGGCCTTTCTTTCTTTCTTTTTTTAAAAAAATACTTTTTAGTTATAAATGGACACAATATGTTTACTTTGTTTATTTATTTTTATGTGGTGCTGAAGATTGAACCCAATATCTCACATATGCAAGGCAAGCCTCTGCCTCTGAGCCACAACCCCAGCCCCAAAGGGCCTTTCTTTATACTTCTTCAATCATACATTTTCAAAGCCTGGTCTTGTATTTAAAAAACAAAAAACAAAAACAAAAACAAAAAAAACCTCTCTCAATCTAAATGAAAAGTCTATATAGGATCCAACTCCAACCCTATAATGCTGTGTAGAATATTTTCTGAGAAGGAAACCTGGTGTGGTAGCCAGAATGATAGCCCCTTTGAGATGTCTTTGCTTTAATTCCTGGCATGTGTGAATATATTAGCTGACATGGTAAAAGGAACTTGGTAAATGTGATTAAAAGTCTGTACTTTGAGATGGGAGATGATCTGGATTATCCAGATGGTCTCAATCTAATCATGAGACCTTAAAAGCAGAGAGCTTTCTTGCTGTACACAAGTGAGAGGGACATGATGACAGAAGGATCTGAGAGATCTGAGAGGACACAACCTGCTGTTGCTGGCTTTGAAGATGGAACATGGAACATGCATGGCCCTGTAGTAATTTGCTATATGAACATTTGAACATGAACATACCAGGAATGAATGTGTTAGCCCTAGGAGAATGGATTAGAGCCTCTGCAGTCTTTATTATTCCAGATAGGAAACCTTGCAGGGTACTGGATGGGTGACTATGGCCCTCCTCTTCTCTGTCGCAGAATACTGGGATTTTGTCTCTTGGGTAAAACTGTGTGTGTCTCCATAGAATGTATTTTTCTGCTTCAAGTTAGAGGGTAGAGCTTACTCTAGTATAATACTTATTGAGAACATATAAAATAAGAGTCAGTGTTCTCAGGATTGGAAATATGCTATCCTTTCTTCCTTTAAATATTTTTTTGTGTGTGTCTTCTTGTGCAAAATTTTAAATGTGCAAGAAATATTTTTATCTCTGTATATAAATAAATATCAATGTCTATACCATAGCTTGGTATGCAGTCCTCAGTTATGTAACATATACTGGAAATAATCATTTTATAATGAGAAAATGTTTATTGGGGCTCCCAGGTTTGAAGGTTTCAGTCCATGAACTGTTGGCCTTGTTGCTTTTGGACCTGTGATGAGGCAGCACATCATGGCAGGAACTCCTGGAAGAGCAAAACACTTGACTTGTGGCTGGAAGCTGAAAAAGAGGCAGACGAAGGGGCGGGGGTCCCACTATTCCCTTCAAGAGCCCATCCCCAATGACCTGAAGATCTCCCACGAGGCCCATGTCTTAAAGGTTCCCACCACCTCCAATACCACCATGCTGGAGACTGAGCCTTTGCCACATGGGCTTTTGGGGGACACTTAAAATAAAAAACATAGCTCATATTTCTAAACTGCATTGACAGATAAATTAGTATACCAATTACCCCTTGTCTTGGCTTTTAGACTGTGAACTGTATAAAATATTCTTTAAAGTTGATATTCTATTCTAAGCTTACCATGTGGTCTACCAAAGATTTAGAGTAAACATTTTGCCCCCAAAGTGAGGTAGTTGATATATTGTGCATGCACAATATATCACACACACGCACAAAAATCATTGCCTAGAGGCACAAAACATTCCACCTTCCTAGGGATTATTGACAAAAATATGCCTCAGAAATTTTCATTTAAGCTCCAGGGAAGTTGATATAAAGACATGTAAAGACTTTTTCCAAAAAGTGATCTTGGCATGAAAGTGGCAATTATACCAATAAAAATATAGAGGGGTCAACAAATAGAAAAAGCATGAAGCAAGCAATCCACAGGTATTCTGGGTAAAAATGCACAGAGCATTCTCTGGTGCTGATTAGTGACAAAGGGAAGAATAGATATGTCTTGGAATCCCATGGAGAGTTGACCCCTGTTTTCTTGAAGGTTATCATGAAAGCAATAAATGAAAAAAAAAAAATAACAATGACTTTCTAAAATGGTTCTTGGTTGGGGTTAATTTATGCATGATTCATCTTATGGCTAAGGATCCAGAAAGATATAACAATTGGAAATATGAAATTATGAGAACAACTTGACTTACTTTCTTAATCTGGGGAAATAAGAGCAATCTGAACTAAAACTCTAGTCCTAACATTTTATAATATATTTTGAGTAATTCACTTAAATTAACTGGTAAATGGCTCTGTTATTGACCATTTTGGGAAAGGTAAAGTGTGATCATGACTCAGGGACAAAGTGACCCAGAAATTAAAGTCACAGCAGACCAGTGTCTGAAAGTCCATGCATACTGAAACAGAAGAGGAGGGGAAAAAAACTCCAAGGGGAACTTTCTTCTGAACTTGCAATGCCTTTCTCTTTCCAAGACAGCCTAGTGGGGAAAATCTGAGAACGTGGGGAAAGTGTTGTTTCCTATCACGTTGGTGTATTTGAACTTCAGGTACCAAACTTTAGTGACATTTAACATAGGTCAATGAAAGTCCAAAAACAAAACAAAAAAAAAAAACAAACCTTTGATTATTAAGTAACAGTAAGCAACACCTTACACATGTTCAAACCATTTTTCATGTGTTTAATTTCCCCCCTTAAGTATAGAAATCACTAGTTCTGCTCCCTCCTAGACACAGAGAAGGGGGAAAGTATAATTCTAAACCACTTGCAACATTAGAAGAAAAAAAGTTACCTCTGCATTAATAAGGAACTTGATAGCTTCCATGTGGTCGGAGAATTTTTACATGAGAAGGAAGTTTAATTAAGACTTCCTCATTTTACTAATCCATTCATTTTAAGTCAACAAATATGTACTATGGCCAAGTACTGTGAGTTTTTAATCTATTTATAAATGAATAAGATCCATTCTCTGATCTCCTGCAGTTTAAATAGGCTGGGATGGGCAAAGGTAATATCTGTGAAAATGAGTGAGAACTCTGTTAGATGTTTGTACCATAACTCTTAGCTTCAACCAACAGAAAATGCCTGTGGCTGACCTAAATTAAAAAGTAACACCAAATTCCAGTTCCAGAATTGCTGGGAAGGCTGGGCAATCAGGCGCACAGATTAAAGAACCACATTAGCAGCCAAAACGATGTCACTGAATAGGTTCATTGTTTCTGCCAAGCTTTAGAAACCACAGTTTGCATGACCAGCCAGGGTTGGGAGTCCTGGACCCTGTGCTCCATGAACGCCACAATCCACCCCAGAGGAGGGCGGTGTTTGCACAGCTGTCTCCCTTCACCACAAGAGTGGACTCTCTCTTGTCCCTGCTTCTTTTCCAGCCACTTCCTAATTCCTGGTCCCAGATAGCTGTGTTTGATTAGCTATTCTAAGTGCTTTGCCTCTCCCTTATCTACAATGGCCAAATTTAAGTGAGTCACTGGAATTTTAGCTTCTATGTCAATGATGTTATGGTTGGAGTGTATGGATGGAGGGCAGGAATAGATTTTTAACTTTCTATTATGTGTATCTGTCTCTTTTGGCTTAAACGTTCTGATGACTTTTTAAAAATTATTCTCAGTTTGAGTTTCTCCTCCTCGAATGAACATAAGATTGGGATATGAGGAGAGGATGGAGTTCTGAAGCTCATGTAATGAATCCAAATGCATTACTTGCTGTGAGAAGACAGGTTTAATGCTTGGGCTAGAGGTCTTATTGGTGCACTGCATAGCATCACATTTATTGATGGGTGAGTCTGACCATTTTTCCTGAGTCCTGAAGGTATAGCATAACCTCTTTGTCTGTACCCCTAGCCTGTGCAGGTCTACTGGCCTTCTTGGCACCTTCATGGTCCCCCACTGAGAGTTGTGGAAATAGCTAGTTCCCCATTAGCCTTCTCATCTGGGTTAAGCACACAATGGTTCAGATTGTGTATTTGATTACAGACACCCTGCTCCTGACACATCTACTCTTTAGTACCTCCTAGCATGTGTCTATGGAAACCCCCTTAAAGTTCCCTTCAACCTCTTGCTTTCTTCTTCTCACACACTGAGGTGAAAAGGTCTGACTTTCTATATTCTTCTACTATCTGTCAGGAAATAACATATGTCCATATCTTACTCTTTTTCTTGAGTACAACAAATCTCATGGCTCTAGTGATCGTGATTTTTGTGTATGGAAGAGAGGTGAAGGAAGGAAGTGGCCCTGAACCAGGCATCAAGGATGAACATGGATGCAACTTTAGGCCACAGGCAGATTGTGCTCACAGGCAGGCTAAGGGGTTAGGGATTATATGACTTGATTAGAGGAACATTGGGAAGGTGAGGTTTGTTTTCACCAGTCAGACAACTCTTATCTTCACCCGCCAGCTTTTATGTCTGAGCGTCCAAAGAAAGCTCACTGCACAAATCAGTCTGGTCTCACTCATGCCCTCCAAAATGATTGACAGCTGGAAGACACAACATGTGTGAGGGCCAGGAACAGGCCTGTGAGGTGAACAGCTGGTGAAAATTCCCTTCCCTGGGTGAGCGAGATCAGAGACTACAAACTATTTAAAGAACTTCGAGAACAGAGCTTAGTCTTCAGATCAGGAAGATGAGATTATAGAGAAACATAGCCTGCTGCTGGAACTGAAAATTAAAATCATAGATAGAGGCAGGGCAGGTCTAAAGATGGTAATTATGGGACATAGGATTCCAAAGAGACTAGCCCATAGGAAGCTGTTAGAAACCAAGTACACAGCATGAGGGGGAGCTTTCGAGACCATCAGTGCTGATCCAATAGAGGCTGCATTTCAGGTACTGTCTGGGCTTTAGCTGCTGCATTTTTCTTTTTTTTTTTTTTTTTTTTTTTTTTTTGGAAAATAAAGGTTTTAGAAAAATGGGCTATGGAGGATTCTTATATCAGGATTTTATCCTGAAATTTAGAGAGTTCTTTTCATTTAAAACTCTGGGCTAGATACAGATGGTATTAAGTGTTACAATCTAATTTAGAGTTAATATTGCAGGTGTTTGGTGCATCCATTATCAAAACATCTACATGATTAGGTGGGAGTAAAATGAAACCTTGCCTTAAAACAGGCATGTGTATGCCTGTACCCACATAAAACAACGAAACAAGGTGCAAAATGTTATAAAAGAACTAGGCACAATATTATGGAATTGATTAGGATTCAGATGAAGCAGACTCAGGAAGGCTTCCTGGAGAAAAGAGTCTTTTCATCATACTTTGAAAGGATTATTAAAAGATGAGGATTTCAGGGAGAAGAAACAGCATGGAGAACAAACCAGTAGGCTGGGGGAGACGAGAGCCTTTTTGTGGAAGGAATATAAATGGCATAAGAAAAGTTAGGTTCTAGTCAGGAGTTGAGGGACCTGTGACAAAGGGGATTGAGTGGCTAATTTGGATTGTGGGATGACTCAGGAGAAACTCCAGGGGGACTCTGGGTGGGTTAGGTGACTGGGCCAGCACCCTCAGACAGGACGCATTAGGGAGGCACAGGCATGGAGAAAGGAGGTGGAGAGAGGGCAGGAAGGGAAAGAAATGCTCCTCTGTCACCACTCTGCCATCTGCCTACTCTAGATGAGTACTCCTATTGTGTTTTTGAGTCCAGACCAAGCCAAGGCTAGCCTCTTTCCATTTTCTGGACTGTGTCAAATAGGAAATAAAAGGCTCAGAGGAAGATGCTCTACAAGCAAATAAGGAAAACACGCTTCTTGATTTTAGCTTTGTTTTCATTTTCTGTGGCTAATACTGCAAAGAACTGAAATGATGATTGCATCCTTCATTTTGCTAAGCTTTAAAAAATTCCTCCCTCAATTTTCTCTTTCTTGAATTTTGAACAATTGGAAATAATGCTGGAATATGCAAGAAGGAGCCATGACCCCAGAAATGGAAAGGAAAGCGGAAGAAAATGTTTTAAAAAATACTTATCCTTGTTCATATTTTTAAAAGCACATTTTTAAATATCAGGATGTATTTGAGAAGATGAAAGGTCAAAGGTCCCCTTACAGGTGTGGCATATCATAGTTGTAAGAGGAACTGAGATTGCCAGGCCTCACCTCAGCAGTCTTCCTCCACCTGCTTCTCCGAGCAGCAGGAGCCCTGGCCTCTGAATCACCGAAAGAGAATCTGGCAGGGCAGGTTTCACAGCTGCAGGAGAGAGAGTTCATTTGCATAATTTTTCAGTTCTTGCCAACAGTGAAAAACCCTTCTTACTCCTCTGCAAATATCAAACCACTTTAATTGCCTTTTATGCAAATAGGACCATGTAAACTGCTCATTTTTAAATATAACACCAGAGTCCCCTGTCCCCCATTGTTCTTCCCACTGTTTTTCCTTTATTCCTAGAGTGAAACTCCAGACATTGCCCTGTTCTCCCAGTTTCAGGTGAGGAGCCTGAATTGTGGGTATTGTAGTTCTTATGCCTTTCAGGGTTTCTGGTTGGGCAACACTGGTGTTACACTGGTAGGACTTCGAGTCCCAGGTGGCTCTGTAGGCAGGAATGCAGGTCTCACCCACACACTGAGCAGGGCGCCTTTGAAGAGAGCACCTGGCTTGGATAGAGTGACTTCCATTCACTAAAACAATGTGCCTGAACTGAAGAAGCTGAGGCTCACTTCCACAGATGTAAGTCGATTTTTAAAAAACAATATTCCTTTCACTGATGGTTTTATATGCTACACACTGGCAAGTCGTATAATTTCCAGAAAAATTGAATAGACTAGCTGCTGCTTCCTTCCCAAGCCTTACTTGGAAACATGGAAGGAAACTGGTATCCTTGGGACCTTGAGATATGGTTTAGAATAAAGTAGTTCATGTAATAAAGGAGCAATACATGTAACATTAAAAGTCAAATGTAAGAAAAGAACCACTCTGACTTGCTTCAAAGATATATACATTTGAAATCCTCTGAAAAATTTAAATATTTCAAAAGACCTTCTGGCATGTTGAAGGCTGTGAGCTATAAGGCTAGATAAAGGCTAGAATTGGTCCCACTCTATTGGATGTGTGACCGGTAACCAGATGTTTCACCTTGTAAAGGCTCAGTTAAGTGAGTATAGACTGCCTCACTGGTTTAATAGAATGAAACTAGCAGAATGCACAGTACTGAATAGACAGATAACAACCAATGAAAGGTAAATTGGCTTCATCCCAATTAAGTTTCAGTTATGCTTCACAAACAGATAAAAGAGACAAATACTATATGATTCCACTTGTATGAGATATTTACATTAGTCAAATTTTTACAAAAATAGAAAATAGAATGGTGGTTTTCAGGTCTAGGAGGAGGGGGAAATGGCAGCTGTTCTGTGGGCATAGAATTTCAGTTTTAAAAGGTGAAACCATGCTGAAGATTGTTTGCACAACAATATAAATAAACTTACCACTGTTGAATTGTAGACTTATACGGAGAGAAGATGGTAATGTTATGTTCTTTTCACCACGATTTTAAATGTCAGATCAAAGAGCATGTAGTGAAAATTCTGGTGCCTTCCACTTAAGAAGTTTTCCCAGATTGCTTAAAAAGATCTAAATCTGTATTCAGTGGACTTAACCTCAGATTGATATGAAGTCACCTATGTTAGAGTTGGGTTTTCAAATAATAATAGTTTCTAAGTGATGATGAGTCCCTTTAAGGTACATTCTTAAAGTTGCCTCAACTTTAGTGGTGATCCTTTAAGCTCTGCTTAACACAATTACATGATTATTTTAAACTCATAATGGTGATTTATAATGACTTCTTAAGTAGCATACAGAATATAGAATTTATGAAGTCATAACTATTAAGTTATCTGAAAAGTTGGTTATAAGTCATTTTTAAAACTAAAGGTATCACTGTCACGTATAGCTAAGAGGCTCTAATAAAATTAAAGAAAAAATAAAGGCAAACGGATTTATTCCAGTTTTCACACCTTCTTTGTAGCTAATTTATAAACAGGATATTTTTTATCTGTGTCTTAGAGATAGCAAATACTATCAAGATGGAGTTCATTAAAGGCCACCTTATGTTAAAATGCATTCAAAAGACAATTTGAAATTATATTGATTTTGAACTTTAAGCCATATCACTGTTAAATTTTTAGAGAATCCTTTCTTGAAAAAAACATGCATCTGACCAGCTGTCTTATAAGACCAGGCATTTTCTATGGTATCTGGTGATAACCCAAAGTGATAACAACCAGTATTTGTATGCACTTTTGTATGTGATATGTCCTATACATGTAAACTTTCAGGAGCTCTGTCAGTAAGAGCAGGATGACACTGGAATGAAAACAAAGGTGGAGGGCAGCTACAGAAACTCTGAGGACATATAGCACGTTAACTAAGAGCAGCTTTGTTCTTGTTGTCACATGCCATCTATGGCCTAGATGGTCGAGATTCTCTAGGAAGTGCCATTTATTAGTTTGATGAGAATTTCTAGTAATTCTAAGTGGTCCTCTTGGGTTGAATCTACTGAGAAGGATGATCAAGCCTAGCCCCTGAAAGGATCTTACCTGTAGAGGATAGTGTGTTCATACACAGAGGGAGGAAGCATTAATTAATCAGTCACTTAGGAGGTTCATGGAGTCACCTTCATTAATCACACTTCATAGGAAGTGTGATGCTCAATATTGGGATTATAAAGAAGCCTCCATTAGTCTAATAATGTAGCTCAGTGGTAGAGTGCTTGCCTAACATGCATGAGGCCCTGTTTTCAATCCTCAGGACCAAAAACAAACAAACAAATAAAAAGAAGCCTCCATAAATCTTTGAACTATGATCACTGGAGACCAGAAAAAGTAAACTTGAAAACTTGTATATGCATCATGCAAAAGCAGGATGGAGTGACCTCCCCAAACCAAACATGGAAGAGAAGCTTAGCTATGATGCCCAGAGGAAGGACAGTCATAGTGTGCTGAATTTTAAAAGGATACTGTAGGAAGTGGTGGAACTCTAGCCAGGGCTGGAAGGATGTGCACAGCTGAGATCAGCAGAAAAAGTGATGAGAATATGTCACATACAGCAGCGTTTTCCAAACTTTGCAGACATGAAACTATTTTAGGCAACATATGGACTAGAGAGTCAATAATACTGAAATAACAGACCAGGAAAGTTACTATTTGTTCAATATTTTAAGCATACGTTTAATTCTTCAAGTATGAATTTTGTTCTTGATAAGATTTAAAAGTTCTTCAATCACTTATTTAAGACACTATTATAACAACAGTGTTAGCAACAGATTTTAGCAGGAGAATAATATTTTGTTTAATAACTGAAAATGTTATTTGTGTTTATAGGCATTACCTGTATATTGTAATAGATACTGTGTTTTTTTTACTTATGACAATGATAGAAAATAATTTTTAAAATGTTTATCTAAACTAAAGTGAGAGTGAATTTACAGGAAAAAAAAAAGTAAGTAAAAAATAGTTCAGATGGTGTCTGTTAATGAAAAATTCATACAAGGTCCCTGAATGCCTGAATTTGGGAAACACTGAAGTAGGAAGAATGTCAAGCATGAAATTAGGAAGTGAAATTGAATAGGCTGTTTTTATGTATAGCTGGAAAGAAGGGATACTGGGTTTTCTATGGAGGGTATTCTAGGGGATTTTGGATGATGACACTGGAAGATGGTTTGTTGTGGAAGCCTCACAGGGATTTGGACTTTGCTTCAAGATAGCAGAGGTTTAAAAAAATGTCCTGTCCCAGGACTGATATGCTGAAAGCATTGCATGCTTCAGCAGATTCATCCAGGCACTAGCATTCAGGTGGGTTGGAGAATTGGGAATATGAAGGCAGGAAGAGTACCTCGGAAACAGGTTTTGAAACTCTGAGCATGAATAAATGAGCAGTGCTAGGAATTAAAATGAGAAAAGAGAGAGCAGTCACACAGTAAGAAAGAACAATGTAATCTCAGCCATGATGCTCTTGAGCTTTTGGTAGCCTGAGAGAATGAGGCGAAAGTTGGGAGGTTAGTTCTTGTGGGGTGAAAGATGCTTTGCACCTCAGGCCATTTGAAATTGTGATAAGAATGATCTTGAAGCAAAAAGGAAAACTAACTTGTTCATCATGTGAACACCTGAAGTGCCACCAGGGACAGACAGAGACACCAAGGAGAGAGCAAGCACACCCCTATTAATAAAGAAGCCCAGTCCTGTGCTTCCAGCCTGCCTCACTCAAGGTGTTAGGGGAGACAGCTGGAGAAAGAGAGCCTTCAGGTACTCAGTACGGGATGGCAAAGGAATGGCATATTGATCTTCCTTCTCAAAGCTTGCTTTTCTCTGAAGGTTTCTCTCTTGATTACTATGGCTTGTTTTCACCTTTCCCAGAGATATGAGGCTTCCGTATAGGGAATTTCCTTGGAATGAAAAAAAAAAAAATCTTTATCTCTAACAAAGATAACAGACACCTGGTTTTATTTCCAGAAATAATAGAGGAGTTTTGTACACATTTTCTCTTTTTAATGGGAAAACATTTAATTTAGACATTTCTTTAATACATACAAAACAGAGCTGATGAATATTAAAGATAAAAAATATTCTCCTTTGCCCTATTTCTCTTTTGCCAACCTCAGAGATCACCATTATCCTCTGTGTAGATATCACTGCAGGGTACGTTTTATTCTTTTTGTTTTAAAAATGTTTTTATTCTCACCAAGTTGTGTGTGTGTGTGTGTGTGTATCTCCATGAGTAGCATATAACATTGTTTTGTGTGTTTAAAAATTTTATATAAACAATAAAGTATACATTATTCATCTGCAACTTGCTATTGTCTCTCCACATTAACTTTTGAGATCAGTCCATGTTGATTCTTATAGAACAACCTATAAATTTTCATAACTGTATGGTATTTTACTCTCATACGTAGCACTATAAAATATTCTATTACATTTTTTGTATAAAAATGTAAGACTTATTCTAGTGAACATATCTAGGAATAACATTGCTGAGCCATATGCATTTTTATGAGATATTGAGAAATTGCTTTCCAAATATTTATACCACATTATAACCCCAACCAAAATGAGAGTTCCTGTTTCTCTCTGTTACCAGCACACTTTTTAAATCTTAAATATTGTAATCAAATGATCTTCCCAGATGCCACAGAAAGCCAGGCACTTGAAGCATTGGGGAGATTCAGACATGTTTGGACCACTGCAATCTCTAAAACTATAGTGACTTTTAAACTTTTTTAAAATCAAGTTCTCTTGTATCTCAATTTATGGTGTTAGAGACTGACTCATCTTTCGACTTAACGGGCATGTGTTTTAGTATTAATGAAATTAATAACGGCACCAATGACAATGTTGATAACAATGGTTAACATTGAGTACTTATTATATTCTAAGCACTTTTAATTATGTGATCTGATTTAATTAATTTGAGGGGCAAATAATAATATAATAACTCTCATAGAGATCAAGAATGTGATTCTCAGAAATTATTGTGTAAGTATTAAGTAGATACTGTGGATTTTGTATATAGTCAGTGTCTTCCAGCAAAGACAGGTAGGAAAGAATAGATGGAAAAAATTGGGGAGATATTAAAGTATGGTAGTCCTTAAATTCCCCAAACTTAGAATCTTGTTAACATTTAAATAACATCAAAAGAGCATAATTAATGAGAAGAGTAAAGTAAGTGCAATATTGTACTGAAGAGAATTTAATTTTGCTTAGGAAGATAGGAAAACAATTCTTAAAGATCACCAAACATTACTAAGCCTTGGAGATTTGAGAGCGGAAGTTAAAGAGGGAAAACTTGGAGGGAGTGGCCTTTAGAAAATATGGAGAAGTGTCAAGTACAGGATATATTTGAAAAAGTTAATTAATTTACCCAATCATTGATTCAACAAATAATTTCTGAACATTTACTCTTTGAGAACTTGGCTGTTTTGGAATACAGCAGAGAGTAAGAAAGGTACCATGCCTTCCCTAGTTGGGTATGCTTGCAGATGCAGTATTTGGGGAGACAGGAGCAAAAATACAAAGGAAAAAGACTGAGAAGATAGGTGGCCTGTGAAGGATTTTTAAGTATCTGTCTAAGGGCTATACACATTCTTCTCTGAGGGCAGTAGGAAAGTAAATGTTTACTACATGCAGTATGCTTATAGAACAGGGGGTATAGAAATGAAGGAAAATACTCAAGCATTGGAGGTGACAAATACATATAAAAATTTTTAATAGGATATCAGAGCTAAGGCAGAGGTTTGCAGGATAGAAATATAAGGATATATAACTCAGGCTGGGAAAGTGGGGTAAGGAAAGGAGAACCAGGTGATAATTATGATAATCACATAATTTCCAAGATGCTTTTTGGGATAAAGGATACTACTTAAAGAAGTTGGGTTTAGTCTTTTATAAAATAATGCTTATTTCTTTTTTTCCCCTGACTTTGCATATTCACTGTAGAAAATTTAGGAGTTACTCTCATACTTACTGAGGATGCACACCTTAAAGTTTTGTGTGCATTATCCTGTTAGCCTTTTTATGCCTAAAATAGATGGTCAGAATGCACATTTTATCAAAAATGTTATGTGATCATTTTAGTTTGCTTAACCATGTATCACACATTTCACGCTATTATATATTCTACTATGACATCTTAGATTGCTCATTTGTATGTAGTAGTATAACTTGATCAATCCTCTCTGATGAAAATATGTCTTTTCCGGCATTTGCTATTGTTATTAGTGCAGAAATTTTGTGTTCACTAGTGCTGTGGTGTGCATCATTGTACAAAAATCTTAAGATATAGCTAATTACTTTTAAAAACAAATTTCTAAATCTTGAACTCTAGATCATGATACCCACAACACCCCCGATCATATTACAGAACAGAAGCAAAATTTTAATAGAGTATTTAACAATAGTTAAACCTTTTTATCAGAAGAAGCAGAGTTAAACCTTTTATCAGAAGCAGCAGCAGCCACGGTGGAGACTGAAAGGAAAGTCCAGAGAAATAGAAAGAAATACAATCAATCCAGAGCAAGTAAAGAAAAGGAGGACAACATTTCAAGAAGAAAGAGGTTAACAGTGTCTCATGTCACAGAGAGGCCAAATAACAAGACAGGTATCCTTTGACTTTCATGGAGAGTCTTGTCCAAAGGGTGTTTGGTAGAGTGGCAGTAATAGGTGCTGGAATGCCCTGTTTACACCTGTATTCCAGGAAGAGGGCTGGACAGTTGGTAGAAAGGCTTAGAGAAGGAAGAGACAGGAAAGTGGGAGGCCTGTGCAGTGGAAAGGGCATCAGAAAGGAAATAATAAGAACTAAATCAGTGCAGGTGCCACAGCATCAGTCAGAAAGGATTGTGGCAGGATTTGCTGTATGCGGAGGAAGACAGAGCTCAAGAGGGAAATGAAGATAGTGAGACCATCAATAGTGAGACCAAGCAGAACTCTGTTGGAGGAGGTAAGGAAGGGAAGAGACAGTGGGGTATAGAAGGAGATGCATGCAGATGTGGGCAGTTTTGGCACACAGACATCCTGCAGGTGAATGTTACATTAGTTCTGCAGCTCAGGGGAGGGACCCAGGTCAAACACAAAGATCACTGGGATTTTCCCACAAAAACAGGATGTGAAATCAGAAGTAAGGCTGAAACAACAAAATTTGGGAAAATGTTTAAATAAATAGGTAAAATTAGAGAAGCAACTTATGGTAACAAGGAAGGGATGATCAAAGCAACAGCAGGAACACTGGGATTTAATTTAGGAAAGCAAAGGATGGGTAGTTTTAGGAAGCTAAGATCTTGGCTAGATCAGACAAAATCCACAGGTGAAGCAGGAAAGGAACAACAAGCCCCTTTAGGATCTGGCTTCTTCCAATTCTCACTTTGTTCCAGAAAATACATTTAGAGGCTATCTACTATAATTTTGTGATTTAAGTTGTCTCCAAATTATTTTTTCCCATTTTCTATATTTTTGGTATTGGGTTAAAAGCTTAAAGATTGATTAAAACCTTGAAAATCCAAACAAACAACAAACAAACAAACCCAAACAAACAAAAAAGCAAAAAAACTTTAATTCTGTAAGAGAGCTTTCAATTTCTTTTTCTTCTGACTGCAACCACAAGAAATATTTAATGATCAAACTGAAATGCTCAAAACTAACCTGTATGATGGCATCTCAAAAATTTGACAGGTAAAAATTTCTGTGTGTATGTATGTATGTGTATATATCTATATCTATATGCATATATATATATATGCATATAGATATATATATGCCATTCTGAAGATATTAATGTCAAATAAATGTCAAAGAAAGTATTGATTCATATATCAAAATATTTTTCTTATTTAATGAAAAGTGCTCTTTGATAAATATAACATAAATTTACCTCTAGATGTTCAAACTGGGTGCTAGAAGGAATCTCTCCTTTGCTAAATGAAAATCAGGATGCTTTCATCAAAGAAAAAAGTTCTTTGCTAAGTGGATTGTCCTCTATTTAGATGATTATAATGACCTAGAAAAGAAGTAAAATATCGTTTGTTTATTAATATCAAGCATAAAAGATCATTATTAAATGTAAAGGCTATTTTCTCCTTGTTTTCACATAGCTCACAAAGTTACATTATGAATGCAATTTTATGTCATGTCTATATTTCAACTTATTTTTTCTGTCAGTTCTTTAGCTCTTCACTTACTGCCACTTGCAACAAAAAAGCCAAACCAAACCATAAAAAAATTAAAACAAACAAAAAAACCAAACCAAACCATAAAAAAAGAAACACCAAAGTGAGAGAATGAACATAGGGTTTTGTGAGAAAGACTTTTGAAAGGCAATCCCAGTGCAAAGGAGTAGGGATGAGCCATGCTACTTTCTCATGTCCTGTACAGAGGAAGTGACTTCATTGCATATTCCAGGAAAGGTGGGTGTGTTTCCCTGTTAGGAAACCAGAGCTCAAGGAGGCATAGTGGACTGAAGAACTGGTTGCATTACTTACCTTCCAGGCATTGCATCGAAAAGTATCTGAGGATCCCCCAAAGTACACACAGCGATACACACACACACAGACCACATTAGCAGCAATAGAAGCAATAAACATTAGCCAGGTCCAGAAATGACAGTCAAAGCCAGCTTTCAATCATATAAGTAGAGTAAAAATGTTCTGTTCTATTTCTACTCTTCCCTCCTTATCCTCTCAAACTTTGGAAACATCAGTTACAGCAACTATAGCAAGCTGGGTGATGGAAGAGGTGAGGTGGAAAAAGAGAAGATGCATACCATCCCCCTTTCCTCAAGACTGCAGACTCAGATGGTATGGGGGAGGAGGGTCAGCCTCAGGCTAGGAGATTGGAGTGCTGATGGAAACTGCATTTTGCAACTTAAAACCACAGGATTTTTTTTTTTTTTTTTAAATCTGAGAGTGGTCAGAAGAGACATGGGACCAACTAGGGACTTTTCATCAATGCTATTGGAAAAAACTTCCTCCATTGAATACTTTTTTAAAAATTTGGTGGACTAAAGCAAAGTTGCATTCTATTTTATCTCATTGATCATATTTTTAAGATGGTTACAGACCTATGTCCACATGAAAGCAAAAGGGGAAACATTCTTTTTCAAACAAAGGCAATATACTTAGGTATGGATTTCCAGAACAACTGAAATAGGACTCAATAATCATACTTTCTATAAGGTAATTGCTAGTCACATGTGTAAAGTTTTTAATTAGCTAAAATTATCTAAAATGAATAGTCACTTCCTCTGTTGAGCTGGCCATATTTCAAGTTTTCAGTAAGTATGTGTGGTTATTGGCTACTTGATTAGATAGAATATGTAATAAGGCATTTCCAATTTCAGAGTTTTTGGTCAGTGGAAAAGGTAAAATTCTTATTAAACTTAATAGATGTAAATGCTGAAGATTTAAGCAGTTTAGAATCTTGATTATATGGCTTGATTCCAGATTTCATGTTGTTCTCTCTAAACCACACACATTTCTTGACACTCGAGTAGTATAAAATCTATTTCACTCTGCTTTCAAAATACCAGGGGAATATTCTGCCATCTAAAAACTCTTGGGGGAAAGAGCGTGGGCTTATCTCTGTCATTAAATATTGGTGGGAAACACAATCTTGTATCCTGTTTTGGATACTTCCCATTTTACAATCCACAAAATGTATTATTTATGGAGGTTGATTCACCAAAAAAGCATTTTGGTGAATGGGAAAGGTTTTAGGTAGTAATAGTGAAGTACAAAATAACATCACTTATCTGTGTTATCTCCCACTTAGGTATGGTCTTCTAGGAAACTACTCACTGACTTTGATGTGGGTAGATTATTTGGAGACCAGATGTGCTTTCTGTTTTCCTTTGAAAAATGAAGATAAACAAAATTCATCATAAAAATATTGCTTCCCATAAATGTCTAGTCATGTTTGGAGATACTGTTTTATTGGGGAAAGGAAGTACAAAAATCAACTGAGGTGGGTAGGGGGAGGAGGAGGAGGAGGAGAAGAAGGAGGAGGAGGAGGAGGGGAACAAGAAAAGAATAATTACCACTAAGTGAAACTCACCTCTTTATAAGAGACTGGAGTGAATCCAACTGGTGCTCAGGCAAAGGGGGTTTGCCACAAGTTTTTGGATTCTTAGAAGCCAAAGCTCAAAAGTGGAACTTACAGTGTTCTTGAGTGCAAAATCTCAAAAGAGTAATTTATAAACCTTTTAGAACTTGGGAGTGACAGGTAAGGGACAAGGTAGGCTCTGTCCACTTCATTCTCAAGAAGAATGTGTGCCATTTCTTATTTCCAATTGTGTTCCACCCTTTGCTTTTCACCTTTCAAAGAGTATATCATAAACGGGATGGTGCCATTCCCTTAATTTAAACTCCTCTGCATCTTCTTTCTTTTAGGCTAAAGTTCAAATTGCTCAGTAGGTGTTATAAGTATGTGAAGGCCAGCCCTCCCCCACCATCCTCTTGCCTTGGCCCTGCCCCACTGCTGTGTCCCAGTCTTACTGAACTACTTGCTGCTTCCTGAATGAACCATGATCACTCTTGTTTCTACACCTTAGTTTATCATATTTCTCTTACCAGAAACATTATTTATTCACCCTTCTTCACTCTGTGAATTGCCATATGAACCTGGCACTTGAACCCAGATGGCTCAACCTCCAGAACCCATTTTATAAACACTACACAGGAACACAGAGTCCTCCCTGTGTTCCTGTGTAGTGTTTATAAAATGGGTTCTGGAGGTTGAGCCATCTGGGTTGTAGTGCCCTCTCATATTGCACCACCCTGACTACTTCTTTCTTTCCTCTCTTATTATAACTAGACTGTGCCATCTGTCCTTGGGGTCCATCTAGACTTAAGATCTTCTGTAGATTTGATTTGCATCAAGGTCTTTATATTATATCAGCAGCTTAGATGATATGATACCACTTCTCTCCCATTATCGTTTAAAGAAAGAAATATAATTATAGAAATCTATCCTACCAAATAATAATCAGTTATCCTTAAAGAATTTTAAAAAGGGAGATGATCAACTGTCTGGATAGGCTTAGTTGACTTTTTCTTGGAGACAAAATGATATAAAAATATTCAGTAATGGTATGACAGGGATATGATCCATCAGAATGGATACTGGCTGGGATATGGTACTTGGGTGCTCATACTGAAAATCCACTCTGCCAGGAAGCAGAAGATAGGTAGGCAAATATTGCCTAGTCTTTCTCAACTTCCAGTACTGGATAACATACATGGTGGGTTAGCAAGGCAATTCTTAGCAGACAACTGTGCATCAGTAGAAATGTATGGGGTTTTTGTTTGTTTGTTTTTGTTTTTTTAACTCCAACTAAAAGGCAATTAGGTACTGATGGTTGAGTACATGGCTTGAGCCATGTGATTGCATCACTTAATTTCTCAAGTCTTGGTCTATGTTTTGCCATTTCCTAAACTAGAAATTCCCTGTGATTAACCTATGCACCCTTGCCTATTGCAATTTGACAACAATTTCCTTTCTCTTCCAGGATTTGTCCTTGTGAGCAGTAAGTCAGTTGAGAAGATTAACATGAAAGGTCTCTCAGTAACCTCTTGTTTCCTTGGATGTCATTGTGTGTTTTCTTCAGTATTTAATTATTTTTAAATATAACCTAATAATATCTGTTAATGGGAGAAACATCTATCTGTAACCTGTCCTGTCAATTTATTATAATATTTTAAGAGTACAGTGTACATGCACGTGTGTGATATAGACACTTGTTTTTTTTTTTTGTTCTCTGTTTATTAATTGCACAGACTAACACTTGATCATAAAACAGTTTGCAAAAGTCTTTTTCATTTATGAAAGTAGGAACAACTTACTACTTTTTATTGATTTGTTTTTAAATAAAAATAGTAAGTTTTTTTTTTAAATAGTTTTTTTTAAACATTGGAGGGAATGGGATTGACAGTGAAATCTATATTGGTTTTTGTGGGGGGATTTATTGGGGACTGAACTGAGGGGCACTTGACCGCTGAGCAACATCCCCATCCCTATGTCCTATTTTGTTTAGAGAGGGTCTCACTGAGTTTCTTAGTGCCTTGCTTTTTGCTGAGGCTGGCTTTGAACTTGCAATCCTCTTGTCTCAGCCTCCCCAATCTGCTGGGATTACAGGTGTGCACCATTGCACCTAGCTACATTGTTAATTTTTAATGACAATTTATGTATTCCTTGTTAAACCTCTGAGTTTCCCTTCATTCATTTTGGTGTTTCTCTTGTTAATAAGCGGCTTCTTGTCTTTGCGTGCTTCCTGTTTAATTTGGGTGATTTTACCTATTCTGTGATTCTAATCTTCATTTTGGAGTATGGCTCTTAAGTGACTACTTCCTGATGATTAGTGATGGTGTCTTTGGTGTATAAAAATAGTAGGTTTTTTAAAAATAGTTACATCCAGGGCTGTAAATTGGGAAGGTAGTGCTTGGAACAGAGGGTTGGCTTTAGGCCAAAAGGATGCTCCCACTGGATTGAACAAAGCAAGCAGGCCCTTCCTTGGTGTCTCCTGAGTTGAGCCACTGCCTCCCACACTCCCCACACTCCCCTGAATCCCTCCTCTGTGTAGTCCTTTTTCTGTTTCAGGTAGTTTTGGCTGGGTTTGTGCCTCCTTTCTCCATGAGTCTGAACAGGAGAAGATCAAATCTTGCCCACTACTTATCTGTGGAACACATTTTCACTTTAGTAACAATTTATTTTCCTCTTACCCCCAGCTTTCTTGCACAAACCACATATGAATTTCATAATCTTTCTGCATCTCAATTTTTTATCTGCAAATGGAGCTAATAAAATTGACTATTTTACTCCTGGAGATTAATACACTGGCATTCCAAAGCACAAGTATCTAGAATGAGAGGCCCTCCATAAATTCAAATTACTATTTTGACATCCTTCCTTTATACTACCGTCAGAATAGTAACATTCACTGAGGAGCTAGTATTTACAGAGGGCTTTGCATTTTAAAAGGTATTTTATAATGTTTGTTAATTTAAATAACCCTTGTTTTGCATAGTCTCACCACCATATATCCATGGATAAAGGATTTGTTAAACATTCTCATTAGATATCTCTTTTTCATTTACTTGTCATTGTTTTGCCCATTCAAATTATTATTATTTTTATTGTATCTCTGATTGGAAGGACTAATACTGTATCAAGTCTATTTGGAGTGAATGGGAGGATTAATACTATATCAAGTCTATTTGGAGTGTATGGGATCTATTCTTTTGATTGAATTAATTGGATAATATGTATATAATTCAACTTATAAAATGATAACCATTATAAAATTTTGCATCC
This sequence comes from Marmota monax, assembly GCF_021218885.2. Classification (NCBI taxonomy): domain Eukaryota; kingdom Metazoa; phylum Chordata; class Mammalia; order Rodentia; family Sciuridae; genus Marmota; species Marmota monax. The sequence goes on along the minus strand of NW_026693933.1, from coordinate 6,291,955 downwards.
TTGGAAGGAGAGTGGAGAGATTTATAGGTGAGGCTGAGGTCTGGAGGGAGAATTTCACAATGGAGGCTAGAACCAGAGACAGACTTCAGAAGCTTATCAAGACACAATTGAATAATCAAAAGGTGGAGCCTGGACAAAATGTTTACTTATCTGGATAAGCCTGAAATGTTTACACTGGCCAATTGATCCCCTTTCATCCCTTACCCACTAGGAGACCAAGATCCATTAAATTCTGTTCCTTGGCAGTACTGTTCTCTTTTACTGTTTACATACTGAGCTAGCTTGATATGCTTGGCTCTTTATCCCTTTAAGATCTCCCATGCTGCCTTTGGAGCTGATGCCTAATTCTGGTTCAGAAAAGCCCCTGGGACTTTACTCAGGCACTATTTTAATTAGTGCCAGGTTTTCCAAACTCCTGTGAATAAGGATCAGACATTGCTTTGATCAGTATCTCTTAGGCAATGTTTGACTTCTCTTCCTACCACTCATTTCCATACCTCAGAGATCAGATGCCTCAGGGACTTCCAGATGTACTGGTCTTCTTGAGAAGGCTGATAATACCCAAATATCAAGCCTTTCTGTTATTCCCTTCCTTCTCCACCTGGATTAGTCAGTGGAGTAATTGGGAAGCAGTCTGTCCCCATGAATTTTCTGTTTAAGGGTTTCATTGCTAGAGGGAGGTGTTTTCTTCTTGTAATCTCTGAGACTGCTCATGCTGAAATAGTTATATTAAATAGATATTTACATAATAAAATAGCCAAGTTTCTAGAGGTTAAAATAAGCTTTAATGCTGTAAGAAATAAAAATGAAAACAGTCATTCAGTAGCCTTGCATGCATTCTCCTAAAAGCTATGATGTTAAGTCTACTGTTATGTGGGGACCAGTGCATGGAGTACTGCATGCATGCCATATGTTAAGGGGGTTAAGGACGTCTGAGTGGCAAACCACTCCCCTCATGCTAGGCGCCTGAGCAGCAAACTGCTTCCTCTGTAGGCACAGCCCTGGGTGTGAAGCCATGTGTTGCAGTCCTTGTGCTTGCTCCACGATCTGCTCCTCAATTGGTCGCTGTAAGCACACTTGGCCAGAAATTGTACTGGTGGCTCCCTAGCTACTGCCTGAGTATATATGCATGGTAACTACACAATAAAATCAGACCTGCTTCCTGCTTAGTCTGGGAGGCCTTGATTAACGACTGCAGCCACACTCTCCTCTGCCCTGTTCTGTGGACCTCCTTGCTGGACGAGAGAGAGCCCACGCACTACGAAATGACAAAAATTTGGTTAAAACTTTTGTATTAGATCTGGGATTGAGTGTGTAGGATCACAATTTTGAAATGTGAAGCTTCCATATGGCTTCTTAAACTTTCTATGATCTATCCAAAGCTTATCTGAAAGCTTTGTGCATGGTACAAATATATATTTATGTATGTCGGGAAATATTTATAAAATAACCCATGCTCCCACATGAGCTCAAACCAGTTTATTGACAGTAGGTACGCAAGAATGTGTTCAAATTTTACTCAATACAGAAAGCAAGTCGTCGCTAAGATTTCATGGTATTTTTATCTTGGCTTAACTTATTTAACATACAAAAAATGCAGGGTCATGTGACTTTATTTAGATTCATTAGGGATCCCTAGGGAATAAGTAAGAAACAGAACCATAGGAAACAGGGCTAAAAAGAGGGGAGCCTTCTGCTGCGCATAGACCAGGAGGAGGAAAGAAGTGTTGCTGGGTGTGGTGGTCCTCAGATGTACATCATGGAATAGTCCTAGGCCGAAGGGGGACTCCAGAGCCACCCGTGACAGTGATAGGGGTGGAAGAAAAGAAAATATTAAGAATAGAAAGAAGATACTTTTTCCTACCCCCAATTTCTGAAAATAAATTGCTATACATGATTTTACATGAGAAGAAATGTATAACATAATCTAATTAAGATCCTTGATTACAGTTTCACAAAAAATACAGACAATTGCCATATATGGTCACATCTCATCTTTACAATGAGTGGAAAAACCAAGGAAGTAGTGATAAGCTATCATTTTAAAAAGGCAGTTTGGATATGAGGCTGAACTACTATGCTTTACTTTTAAAACTGAGTTTTGATTGCAAGTGATTCAGCGATAAAATGAGGCAAATGGTGTGCTCTGCGTGGGGACTGTATCTCTCTTGGTAGTGGCATGGCTTTCAATGGAAATTACATGATAGGCAATTTTGAATTCACATTGTGAGGATGTATATGAAAGGGAGACTTTCCTTACTGTTGCTTGAAGATAGGAAAAAGGTGTTTTGTGTGAAAATGACATGGTTTTTGCTTAATAGCTTCCTACTGAGCCTCAGCCAGGTGGAGCCAGAGGTCAAGTTTAACTTCAGCCAGCACCAGAGTGAATCAGGTGGGAACTTTTATGGGTACAATGGAAGGATTGAGGTGTACTTCAGCAAGGCTTGTCATACCCCTGCCATGGAGGCAGTCAGAATGCCTCTCCTTGAGTTTCCCTCTGGTACAAACTAAGAAGAAAGAACGTGGAGGGAACCAACATTTCATTGTATGGTTTTCTACATTTGGGGAAGAGGAGAGAAGCTGGTCCTGTGCCTCCTCACACCACTTCTTCTCTATTGTTTAAATTTTACTTCTTTCTCTTATTTAAAACTTTGTCTTCTGATTCTATGATCTAAAATTGTAGTGGAAACAGAGGTAAAAACCACTTGAGGTCATATGACTTCACACATTCCCTGCCATTTAAATGGGGCCCATTTTATTTGTGAACAAAAGGTGTTGGGGTTCCATTCTCATTTTACAGATGAAGACATGGAGGGTCTCTGCAAGCAAGGAGTCACTTCCTGTCATAGGACCACTGGCTACTGACCTAAAACTAGACTCCAGATCTGACTATTTATCCTCTGTCACTCCATAATATCCACTCCCAAAATTGCCATTATATAGCAAATGCTTTCTTTACACATCTATTGGAAGAAGTGTGTGTGTGTGTGTGTGTGCACACTCATACCTGTTTGTTTGACAATGGTGGGTAAGAGGATGGAGATTAGTGTTGGCTCTTTGATTTCGGGCCCCTGTTGGTTTTACTTTGCCACTTGTGAGACAAAAAGGGAATAGAAAGACGCCAAACTTCCCCAAGTGTCTGCATTTACCTTCCTAATGACAAGTTTATTTTTCCACATTACATGTTGCAAAGTGGGAAGTAGCTCCCCACAACCAGGCCTGCTTTCTCTAGCTTGGGCATTACAGTAATTTTAATTAGCTGCATCTTTTACAGAATACTCTTATAAAATCTCTGAAGTAGATTTTTTAGAGTCTTTGAATAATTTTTATTGACTTTAATGAGATGCAAATTAGAAGAGACATGGAAATTTAAAAAAAATTTAAGAGTAGAGTTACATCTTATGACCATCATCTGAACATAATTGTTTTCACTTCTCCAAATTTTCTTCCAGTTATTATCTGTAATATATACATTTATACTTATAATTAGTTCATGTAAACTTTCAAGATGAATTTTCCACTTAGACATTTTACAGGCAATTTCTCATGTTGTTAGAGACTTTGTAACTAATTTTCCAAAAGATGACATCATGCCCTAAATTGATAGCTTATAATTTATTTCAGTATTCAGCTATTTTAGAACAATTAGGTAATTTTCAGTTATATATAATGGTCTGACAAAGAGTTTTATAAACATAGCTCTTTCTTTTCTTTTTGAGTTATTTTTTTGGAGAAAAGGCTGATTACTAAGAATGACCGAAAGAGTTTTATGATTATTAAAGTATATCTTCCAAGGACAGATTCTATGTTGTGGGACCTGGACTTTATACAACTTGGATAAGGGTGGGCTCCTTGGGAAAAAGATATAAAATTATAACCATGAACTTTTAGGGAACTTCCTGCCTTGAAGGGACTCTTCACAGTGAAGGGCTATAAGCTCAACTTATATCAGATTCACATTCTTAAAGAGTTTCTCTCAAGTATTACATTAACTTTCAACTTATCAATAAAAAATAAGAATACTTCATCCTTGAAACTTCTTGAGTAATATTTCATGATTTAATATTTTTAGCTAATTCAGTCAGCATAACCTGGTAAACATAGATAATTTAAGTGCACATTTTTTAGTTATTATTAGAATTGCCATAATCAATTATCTATTACTAAATAACAAAGTGCTTCAAAACTTGTGGCTCAACATAAGAGCTTTATTTTGCAATTCAATAGCCAAAATATTTAAGTAGGAATTGGTTAACTGGTTCATCTGCTCTTTTTTTTAAAAAAAAATATTTTTCTTTAGTCAATGGACCTTTATTTTACTTATCTATCTATCTATCTATCTATCTATGTATTTATTTAGATGGGATATTGAGGATCGAACCCTGGCCTCACACATGCCAGGCAAGTGCTCTACCACTGAGCCACAACCCCAACCCCTCATCTGCTCTTTATAGAGACCATGGTTCCCAGTTTGCAGGTAGACTGGTCTGAAGGGGTGCAAGATGGATTCACATTTATCTTGGCACTTTGGAGGGAATAAGGAGAAATCAGATTCTGCTGGGACTGTTGATAAGAGCCCTTTATGCGATATCTCCAGCATGGTGGTCTTGGGACAGTTGGACTTCTTACAAGGCAGCTGGTTTTCAGGCATTTGAGGTAGAAGTTACAGGGTTTTTATAATCTACATTTGGAAATCCCCAAACTTGATTTTCCTGCATTTTATTATTCACTATGGCAATCTAGATTCAAGAGAAATTTCAACAAGAATAGCAAAGAATTTAGAGGCCATCTGCAATCTACCATAAAGGCTAAAGATTTTTCCCTGATGGTTTATTTCTTACATAAATTATCTGCTCAATAACATCAAATGTGGAAATTTGAACAGAATAACAAAGATTTAAGTAGAACATTACCATGGCTTCAAAAAAGTAAGGAAAGATAGAAATCATATTCTGCTTTTTTGCTCTTTCAGTCTTCTAAACACCTGAAAAAAAATCATTTTGTAATTTTCATAAACCTATTAAATATTCCTTTATTAAAGTAAAAATATTTTTTCACTAGCAGGCTTAAAGTCACTAGTTTATTATGTTTTACATTGTTTTAGCCCCCTCTTGTATTCTATCATCTATTATCCTGTTTTTAGTAAAATAAGAAAAATAAGATACCAAATTTTCATTAGCAACTCTAAGTATAGTCATGACAAACGAATACTATAGAAAAGTTGACACTGAAAATAGTTGATGTAACAGCCATTTGCCTGTTTATATTTGGCATCCACTTCTTTCCTTCTGTGCCCTTCTGTGTATTGTGGGTTTCTGATACCCCACAGATTATGATGCAAGGTTTTATTGCCTTTTGGATTTCAGTTAGATTTTGCTAATGAGTGGTCCTGGAAAGAGACTGAGATATGAAGAAAGGAGGAAGTGACTCATTTCCTGTTTCCAGCTTCTGGGCCTTCCTCCTGCAGCTTCATGAAGCTATGGACTTCACCATCCTCTGGCAGCCCCAATGCCCTTAGCACAGAATTGTTCCTTGGTTCCAGCACCAATGTCACCTCAGATATTACCAACTTCTGCCCAGAGGCACTTCTTCTGTCTCTTTCAGCACCTCTGAGTAGAGCCCCTTTGGCAGATCCAGCTCTGTTGAGCAGCAGTTCCTCGGTGACCCAGAAACAGATACAGAGGGTCCAGACTGTTTCCAGACTGGTGTCAAGCACACCTCATTCTGCTCATCCTAGTACCTACTACCTGCCACCTCTTTCATGCTCCCAATATCATCAGGGCTGCACTTCTTCAGATTTCCAGGATCTCTTTAGTTATCCTAGAAGGGTTGGTTAGTGGGCTCCAGGCTTCTACCACTTCCTCATCCCTTTAGTTTCCCTACCCTGGAAATAGTAGCTGCTTTCTGCAGTCGTTAATAGCTGGATTAAATCATATTCTGCTTTTTTGCTCTTTCAGTCTTCTAAACACCTGAAAAAAAAAAAAAACAACTAATCCCCTCTGTTTGAAATATTTCATTTCTATTTTCCTCATTGGACTCTGGTGATATAGTAGATACTATGTTCCTGCTGGTCTTTTGCAGATAGGAATAAAATGTCCAGTAAGGAAGAATGTTCATGTTACTGTGGCTGGTGCAATGGAAAGGTGGTTATCTGAGCAAGCCTTTTATCAAATATCATTGAATTATTTTGTGTGTTTTTAATATTTTCTCTTGGATAGGGACTTTGTACATTGTACCACGTGTACCGCAAGGTATGGCTATATTTTCACAAAACAGAAAGTAAATATTATTGGCAGTAATTCTGATTTTTCTTGTTAGTGTCAAATTGAATTTTGTAACACAAGATGTCACAGAGATATCTCATAATCGTTCTGTTATTGACAGTTCACAAACAGACATTCAAAACCAAAAAATAAAAAGAAGGTTGAAATGAAAATATTTCCATTTTTCTTGGTTTGACAGAAACCAACAGATTTCGACTTTGTTGCCATTTTGAAGCCGTGAACTGCTCCAGAATTTTCATGCCTTTGAATTATCTGTGCAGACTGGGGAATGGAAAAAGGCACTGCCAATTCCTTTTGAGCAAAATAATCAACAAGGAGGAATTTTTATTGTGTCTTGGCTCTTATATTAATTTTCCAGCTCTGCAAAATTTGTGTCTAGAAAAAATTTAATTTAATATCAAGATCAGCTAATAATTGTTTAATTAATTTTTAGCTTTTAAATATTATGCATGTGCTAATTAATAATTAAAATATTAGAACCAAAATGTTTTGAATACAGAACGAGGAAAGCTGTTCAAAATTAACATTTACTTTGGCATGATTATGATTATCTTTGATATTCAGCAGGTAAAAATAATATGACATAACATATTTAAATAAACATACAAAATAGTCCAGATTTAGTTTTTGCAACTTTAATGAGTGGTCCTGTGGCTCTAATGGGCATATTCTTATTTCAGATTTGATAACTATCTTTTTATCTTTAGACAGTCATTTATTTATAGTAATCTCATGCCCTAGGTATTCTTCTTTATTATTAAGTAAATTTGAAATTCAAGAGTCTGGCCATTATTATTATTTAATAATTCTCTTAAAGACAATGTAAATTTGAAACTCAAGAATTTGGCCTCAGTCAAGCTTAAGATTTATCCATTAAAGCCAGTTGGGATAGATATATAATGTGGCTTCATGTGACTGTCTGCCTCTGTGAGCTTGGAGGTCAAATGATTAAAACTGATATCCAAGCTAGGTTATGAGTGGGTTATTCAAATCTTTTAAGAATGAGTTTTCAGGAAGGACATAAGGACAACAAGGAATCTAGAATGGCATTAGCTATCAGAGAGATGAAATTCAAGATAATCTGGGAAACAGAAAACATTTGTGATTGTCTGGTCTTCCCACAATGAGGCACTTCAATCCTTTAAGACAGCACTGTTCAAACTGCAGTTAAAGAGTCTAGTTTGAGGAGCTATCCATTTTCTATGAGAATTCACAAAGTTTTTGTTGTTATTTTGGTACAATAGCATTCTGCTCATGCTTGATAACCATCTTTTTGAGAATGTGCAGATACGTATGACTGAGTGGGTACTAATAAGTGCTGTTCTAATTATATAAGAGCAACAAAATAAGGTCATGAAATACAAAAATAATTTATGTAAATGATAGATTGTGTCACAATTCATTGTGAAAGGGACAGATTGGCAGAGGCTTTTTTATAATATGTGGGAAAACTGAATCATATGGCATTTGCTAAGTAATAACACACCAGACTCAAAAGGACTCTGAGTTGTATTGATCCCCTATTTATGTTCTAGTGGCAACTTCATTTCAGCAAAGCTATATCACTCATGAAGTTGTTACTGTTGTTATTTTGGAAATCAATTAGTAGTTTGAAAAAATTAATAATGTTGCGATTACATATTGCCATGATCATAAACATGAAATTTTTGACAATTTTAATGTAACAGTACATTAAATATTTTAAAAAATTAAGGCCATTATCATATTTTTCTTTTAATAAATGTATATGTATCACTCAGGATTGAGAAGTGCTATTTTATTAAATTGACTACAATTTGCAGAACCAAAGTCTGTGAAATAAGAGTTATTTCCTTGTTTTATCCTATAGTAAGAAGTCCCCAAAATATCAGTGACTTAAAATATCAAAAGTTCATTGTTTGCTCATGCTCCATTTCCCTTGGTAGTTTTTATGTGAAGGTTGAAGTGATGGACTTACCGTTGTTATCTCTAAGAAACCTGTGTTTAAAAATGACTTGTTGGAGGGGCATGGCTGGGGTTATGGCTCAGTGGTAAAGTGCTCACCTCCTACGTGCAAGGCCCTGGGTTCAATCCTCAGCACCACATATAAATAAAGTAAGTAAGTAAAGGTAATGTGTCCAACTACAACTACAAATATATATATATAATTTTAAAAAATGACTTGTTCTGTGAAAAATGTTCAAAAACACTGGAAGGGTCTCTCAGAGATGTTTACAGGTTCTTTCAGGAACATCACGACTCATTTCTACTCACGGCTCATTAGGTAGAGCTACCTCAGGCCTCCCTGACTACAAGAGTGGCCAGAAAGAATAATCCCACAGGTTTCCAGAAAAGCTGAGGTGTGCAAGGCAGTAATGATTATCACAAAGGTAACAGGAATGCATCTCTTGACCACAGAGATTGGAGTGTAGAAGGATACAAATAAGAGAGTCTCATGTACTTTCCAGGATACCTTTTTGTTTTGTTTTGTTTTGTTTTTGGTACTGGAGATATAACCCAAGGGCACTTAACACTGAGTCCATCAGTCCTTTTTATATTTTTATTTACAGACGGGTCTTGCTGAGTTTCTGAGGCTGGCTTTGAATCTGCGATCTTCCCACCTCAGCCTTCCGAGTCCCCGGGGATGAGTGCACCACTGCCCCAGGCTCCTGGATAGCTTTCTGTTATGAACTAATGCTATGTATCCCCAAAGTTTATATATGGACACCTTAATCCCAATGTGATGGGATTAGGAGTTGAGGTCTTCGGGATTAGGTCATGAATGAGGGTGGAGCCCTCATGGGTTGGATTAGTGCCTTTATAAGAGGAGGTCAGAAGTAGCTGGCTCTCTTTCTACAACATGAGGACATAAGAAGACAACTATTTGTAAGGCAGAAAAGGACCCTCACAAAGAAACTGATCTGGCTGGCATCTTGATCTTAGCCTTCATACCTGCAGAACTGTGAGAAAAAAATGTTTGTTGTTTAAGCTACCCATTGAATTTATTTATAGTATTCACCATATAATTTATAGTATATACCAGTATATGTTTATAGTATCCTGAAATTATTAGGGCTGATTAAGTCTGTGTTTGTGTGTGTGTGTGGGTATGTGTGTGTGTGTGTGTGTGTGTGTGTGTGTACTCCAGCAGTCTTTCCTACTTTGGTCTAGAACTAATAGATGATGGAATTTAAATATTAATCAGTTATGATTTTGAGAACTTTCAAACTGTGTTTGACAATTTTTTTAAGAAGGCCATTTATGTTAACTATGTATATGCCATAATGGCAATAGATTTGGAAACTACTTAGAAAACCTTCACAAACTTCCATTGATTTGCTGCAAATGACTTTTGATCTGTTAATGTAGTTTATTCTTTTTTAGTTTTCAAGAGGAAAATTAAAGAATATTTTATAATTTACTCATATTGTTTACATTGTAGGATACTTATACCAATTTACTTTAGATATTAAAATTATGTGGAGATGACTCTTTTTGTGTATATTTTTAAAAATTTTAATTATTTTAATATATAATAAAAGAATCATTGTAAGTTCATTCTTCCTTTTTTCAAACACAAAAATCCAAGTGTCTCATACTATCCCTTTGACATATAAAGCTTCCACATAGTATTTTAATAACACTCCCAGTGGATTTAAATATAGGCTGAGCTTCCATTTTCAGTATGTTTGACTCTTACTTACCTATTTTATTGTTTTACCCACTCCTTTCAATATGATGCTACACTTTTTATGATGTTCCATCTGACCCCAGTGTAAATTCACACAACCTGACTATTATTTTGTTATTAAGACAATAATTTCTTTCTAACTACTTAGTAAAATTTAGTAAACTCTTCATATTTTCGGGCCAGTTTTCCCATGAAAATCTCCTGAACCATTTAGAATGCAGTTGGTGGCAAATGCCTCTTCTTACCTATATTGAAAAACTCAAAAAATATCTCAAGTTAATAGGTCTCTTTCACTTTATAAGGATCAAAGACATTTTCAGGTTATGAGAGGTTATGGAAAGACCACGTGAAGAAGTAAGGAAGCAACACAACCTGAGAGGCCGACATGCTAAGTCTTCCCTGAACTGGAACAATTCCATTATGGGTTGTACAGTGGCTCTGCTGCTTGGTGTTAATTCAGTAGTAGGCTCCTCAGAGGAGCTTCACAAAGCTTTGTACATGAGAGTCCAAGGGCATTCTCCATGTGTGATTCTGTTTAGTCATTGAAAGCATGGCCTTAGGAGCAAGATTCTTGGGATCTGGCTGGTACTTGCTTTCCTTCCTAGAAATATGATGTTGGGTAAGTTCATTAATCTTTGTGAATGTGTTTCCCCAACTACAGAACATAGGCAATAATATCACCTGTCCCAAGTATTGCTGTGAGCGTTAGAGGCAATGACAGATGCAAAGTACCAAGGATACTGCTTGGCACAGAGTATGTCCAGAAATTGCTAGTTATTATTAGTTACTGCAGACTTAATCTAACCTACTTGGTGTCTTCTCTATCTCTTGTTTTTATTATCTTTGATTTCTATTATTCATTTTATTAATAATTTTTAAGTGTTAAAGTTATTTTTAAAATTTTGTTCTCCATTTTCCTTTTATAATAAAGCAGAACAAATTATTTTTATAGATTGAAATATGTGCAAAGGAATGTTTCTTTTTCCTTTTGTAGACTTTTTAAGTTTCATCACATTTTTAGCTAGACCATCTAACCCCATCTTAAGAAAGTTCTTTATTTTTTATTCCTTTTTTTTTGTGATTACATGCTGTGTTCATTCATTTCATTCGGCTTATGTCACTCTAATTGAGTTTACTTGGATACTGTTTCAAAACCAGAAGATGTATTTTTGAAAAATAAATTTTGTAATATGCCTATAAAATTCTTAAAGTTTATAATGGATAATTAGATGGAATATTAATTGAATTTAAATGAGTGATTTCTTTAAGTTCTTATAGCATATAAGAACATATGTTATAAGTGTAGTCCTCTGTACAAATAGCCATTTCTTGTTAATTCCAATTCAGTTTTCCTGCCTCTTATGAAGGTTGACACTATCCTTTACAATCTTGGCAGGAGGTTGAAGAGTAATGTGTGTTCTACACGTCAGACAACTGGAAGAAAGTCTTTATGAGTTACCATGGAAGGGCCTCTCACCTGCTAGTTTCAAAGTTCAAGATGAAGATTTTTCTGGTCCTAAGCCTTGGTGCAGTAATGTTTAAATTGCACTTCCTTATTATAAAACTGATTATAATTTTTCTTTGAAGAAGAAGAAATAATATTAAATATTGGTCATTAAAGATAATTTCTCCAATTTTCTTTGGAAACCATTAACTTGAAATATTGTCTTTCATAAACAAAGTCATTTAAAAATTGCTCCAGGGGAAAAATGATGTTATTATTTTCAAATATTTAATCAATCCTGCTGGAAAATATACTCCTTATAGAGAAAAAAACCTACTTAATTAAGACAGTGTTGCTTCAACAGTGAAAATATTTTACCATAAATCACAGACATCTTGTATGTCTCCAACATCTCTAATGTACAAGGAGCTGAATCATATTTTTCCTTTTCTACAGCTCATTCTTATGAGCAAAAACTCAAGAAAGAGCATGAGCATAATTATACAGACATAGATGCAAGAAGTTTGGCAGACTGGGTTAGAAGCTAACAAAAGTTCTTTTCTGTTTGCTTCTATTTTTTCTTTTTTAGCAAAGTAGGTAGCAAGGGCTTTATCCAAGGGGGAGAGAGAATAGAACTTGTAAGTTACATGGTAGTGGAAGAGACAAGAAAATTGTCTCAGAGAGTGAAGGGTGGTTAGGTGGAAGGACATAGGATTTGATATATTCTTCACAGAGTGTAGCTGAGTGTTATGCCAAGCTGGTGTCAGCATTAGACAGCAAGTTGAATACTATCAAATTTGGAGTTTTTCAAATTTGAAAAACTCATACCAGTATGATAGAGCAAAAGCAGGCTTAGGAGTTGAGAACCAATTATTACAATGTTGAACAGTAAACTCTGAGCAGATAAGGAGCTAAGTGATGACATGAGATGGTGGCAAATAGTGCTAAAAGTATTGAAAGCCCTTGACTTGAATAATTGGTGGCATAGGGATATGACAGAGAGGCAGGAAGCAGAGTGGGGTAGGAATGGAGGATAAAATATAAATTGGGGACACTTTTACTCCAGATGAATTTTAAAATGATTTAGTTGTATTTGATTCTTCTTTCTACAAAATGAATCATCACAAACTTAGCAACAATCTCTTAGTTCACTGTTGTGCGGGAAGCAAGGCACAATAAGACTGGGTCCTCTGTTAAATGGAACATAGGGCCAAAATTAAGGTGTCAATCTGGCCAAATTCATCTTTGAGAGTTCTGGTGGAAAACATTCTTCCAAGTTCATTCTTGTTACTGGTAAAAATTAGTTCTTACAATTGTAAGATGGAAGTCCTTGTTCCCTTCCCAGTGACAGCCAGGGGCCACCTTGGGCTCCTGGAGGTTGCTTGCATCCTTCACTACAAGCCCCCCCCCCCCCCCCAATTCTGAGGCCATGTGCAGGAAATTCCACTATTTAAGGGTCCACTTGACAGAGCTGAGTACATCCATAGGAATTCCACTTTTTTCACATGATATATAACATAATCATGGGTGAGACATCTTATAATTCAACCCACAAAGGAAGGGGTTAGACGTTATTGAAAGTCACCAGGCATTATCTTAGAACTCAGCCTGCCACATTAGCCAAATCCAATTGAGTTTCTTTCTCTTATGCTTGATTTGGAAGAATTTACATCTTCACCAAGTCCATGCTTCATACAGTTTAATTGAGTTTGTTTTGTATAAGATTTGCATCATTAGTTTTCATAGCTATTCTATTGTATTGGTATTTTTATTCCGTTAATGAGATTATTCCCCTTTACATTACCTAATTGATTGATCACTGGTCTTTATGTATTTACCTTATATTTGGCTACCTAGACTTCTCTGTACTTTCAGTAGTCTGTTAGTTATTCTTCTGGATTTGTTAGCACTATCATCATAATTCCCTGAGATATTTTTTCTCTTTTGAAATGTTTATATTTTCATTTTTTTTCCTTTTCATTGCCTTAGTTATTAACTCTTTGTAGTGTTGGAGAATAACAGTAATATGGAAACTCAACATACTGTGCATTTTAGACTCAGTATATCTAAAATTTTAGCATTAATTGTGATATATGAGGAAGATTTCTGGTAAATACTTTTTATTAGGTAAAATATTTTCATCTATTCCTAGATTGTTGGCATATTTTAGCAAAATATTTTTCATAATGCTATGATGATCATGATTTTCATTTATTAAATGAGGGTCATGATTGAATTAACATATTATCAAATATTTAAATAGGCATTTATTCCTAAGAGCCCAATTTGTTAACATATATTATTCATCTAATATATTTGTATATTTCATTTGTTAATGTTCTGTGTATAATGCTATACCTCATATTCATTGGGACTTTATTATAATTTTTGCTGTCATTATTATTTTTTTCTGTGCTTAAGAAAATTCCATTATTAAGCCAGGCACAGTGGCACATGCCTATAATCCCAGTGGCTGGGGAGGCTGAGACAGGAGGATTGCAAGTTCAAAGCCACTCCTTAGCAAAAGTGAGGTGCTAAGCAACTTAGTGAGACCCTGTCTCTAAATAAAATACAAAATAGGGCTGGGGTTTGGCTCAGGGGTCAAGTGGCCCCAAGTTCAATCCCCACTACCCCCATCAAAAAAAGAGAATATTCCATTATTATTTATGATTTGAAATAGTTATAAGGATTTTATTGTTATAAATTTTTGTAGAATCTGATATAAAACTTCATTAGCTAGATACATTTTTAAAACATAATCTTAGCATTTCCATTTATTTCATGTTTATTTGTTCATTGAAATTTTATTTCTTGAGCTCATGTTGAACATGCACACATACTTAGAAAATTATTTTAGCCTAGCCTTCCAAATTTATTAAAATATAACTTGTAATTTTTCAAAATGATTTCTTAGTCTTTGAACCTCTAGTTATATTTTTTCCCCTTGATTTTTAATTTTTTTATTCTAGAAATATTTCTAAATCTGTGCTAATTATTTTGGCTTTTAAATAAATCGTCTTTTGGCATTTCTGACATATATATATATATATATATATATATATATATATATATACACACACTCATACATACATACACACACATATACATATTTGTCTTCTTTCTAAAAGTTATTTATACTTTCATTGGATTGGGGTGTTTTTTAAGCTTATTCAATATAAAGGTCAATTGCTTTATTTTTAATATTTTTTGTCTTCATATGCATATTGAAGCTCATAAATTTTTGATGTATACTTTCTATCTCTATCTGGACTGGATTGATATTTTTATTCTTTCCTAAATAAGATTGAAGTTTTACTTTTTAATTAAAAAATTTAACAGACTCCTGATCAAGATGATTGATTTCAGGCTTTGGCACTTTCCTTTCTTCTCCAAAACTACTAATACACAGTTTATATTAAAATGGAAAACTAAAACATCTCTGGACCCCAAAGCAAAGTTGACAGTAGATGGACAAGATTTGGAGGAGAAGTACAGAGTGATAAGTTAGTTGAAGCCACAGACCTACTGTACTTTGTATATGAAAGCAGAAGACTGGCAGCAGAATCTAGGTGTTAGTATGTTAAGTCTAACATGATCTGTGAGACAGAAGACCAAAATCATTTGCTGATTAAACCATTGGCTGATGTGAGTCACTGACTCCAAAATTATGGAAGCATTTTGAAAAGAAAAAACTTGTTGAATCCCCCCTGAGGCTTTGAATGTTAACAGTATGCAGCCTAGGAAATTGAAAATTTTCTGAAAGAACCTCCAACTAGGAACTGAAAGAACTGTTCAGCAGACCCTTTACATGGCTGACCAGAAGCAGCAGCATTGGTAGTGGAAGATAGAACTTGAGGAGAGAGACCAAATGGACAAAACATAACATTAACATAACCCATTAACATAACCCTGGAAGCCAAAATCCTAAAACATAGGAAGAAACAGAATTCTAAGTAAGACGGTTAACATAGCCATAATGATTAAATAAATTTAATCAAACAAATTGATTTTATGAAATAATCCAAAAAATCATGTCAAATTTTAAGTGATGGAATATTTTATTTCTGTAAGACAACAAGACACTATGAAAAGGATAAATGGATATAAAACAAAAAGCATCAATCAGAAAATTTTGAAAAATATAGTTAGACTAATGAAAACCTAAAATATGGGAAAAGAAAGACTCAATGAACTAGAAATTAACACTGATGAATCCATTCATTAAGGACAGAGCACAAAGAAAAAAAGGACATAAAAAATTAAGTAAATTAGGACAAGGAGGATTAGAATATTAATTCCACCAGAGTTTCAGAGAAAATATTTGAAGTCATAATGGAGTATTTTTCATTATAAAAGAAGAATATGGGGCTGGGGATGTGGCTCAAGTGGTAGTGCACTCGCCTGGCATGCGTGTAGCCCAGGTTCAATCCTCAGCACCACATACAAACAAAGATGTTGTGTCCACCAAAAACTAAATAAATATTTTAAAAAATTCTCTCTCTCTCTCTCTCTCTCTAAAAAATAAATAAATAAATAAAATAAAATAAAATAAATAAATAAATAAAAAGAATATGGTTCTCAGATACAGTGAGCATTCTAAGTACTAACCTGGAGGAAAAGGTAAATCTACACAGGTATACTCCATGGTGAAACTAAAAATAGCAAGGATATAGACAAGTTCTTGAAACTTTTGTGGGAAAACTAAAATGACTTACAAAAGAATGTCAGTTAGATTTTGAATGATTTCTCAGTAGCATTAATAGATTCCAGAATTTATTTCAAATGTTGAAGCTTTACAACTATGAATCTAATGAATTTAAGCCAAAAACATAGAACACAATAACATTGGTGAGTGTAGAATTTTAAAAATGTGACCATAATTTTAATCAGTTATAACTTTGTGTGTGTGTGTTTGTGTGTGTGTGTGTGTGTGTGTGTGTGTGTGTGTGTGAGAGAGAGAGAGAGAGAGAGAGAGAGAGAGAGAAATAAAACTAACATTTTGGGCAACAATAATAAATTTTTCGATGAGAAGAGATTGTTATGCTCATTTTTGGTTTTAGAGTAGTAAGAAATATCAAATAAATTTAGATTGTCATGAATATTTGTTACTAGGCAGGTAAATTGAGGACTTTAAGTTTATGACAGCTGGGTGCAGTGGCGCAGCCTGTAATCCCAGCTGCTCCGGAGGCTGAGAAAGAAGGATAGTGAGTTCAAAGGCAGCCTCAGCAATTTATCAAGATGTGGTTCAGTGGTTGAATGCCCCTGAGTTCAATCCCTTGTATCCCCACCCAAAAATAAATAAGCAAACAAATAAATAAAAATATCATCACAAAAAAGAATAAAAATATGATGTTTAGAAACCTAAGAAAAGGAACAGAAGGTAATATTGAAAATTTCCTAATTCAAGAAAAGGAAGAAATGAATTAAAGCAATAAACACAAACTGAAGTGCTAGAAATAAATAAAATTCATTTGTTTTAAAAATAATTTTGAAAAGATAGAACTAAGTTATTTAAGAACGGAGACTTTTAATCAGTGTGAATTTTTGTGTATAGATTTGGAAATTGAGAGTTTCCAATTTTACAATCAAGATACAAAACTATTTCATCGTTATACAACTATCCCTAGTGCATGCACGCCATCTCCTTATTCCTTGACAACCTCTAGTCTGTTTCCCTCTCTATGATTTTATTATTTAGAGTATGTCATATAAAAGAAGTGATATGGTATGCGACTAAATGGATTGGCATGGCTCACAGAGCATAATGACTGAGCTATATACAAGTTACTGAAGGGACCAATAGTTTATCCCTTTGTATTGCTGAGTAATATTCCATGGTATGGCTATGCCATGGTTTATTTCATCATTTATTCATTGAGAGACATTTTAACTCTTCAAATTTTAGGCTATTAAAAACAAATCAGCTATGAACAATTGTGTAAAGACTTTTATATGAATGCATGTTTTAATTTTTCTGGAATAATTGACCAGGAGTATCATCGATAGGCCATACCATATATTATGTTCATTTCTTAAAGGAAATTGAATAATGCTAATCTTTTGAGCTGAGTATTATTTTAGCCCCATTTTGAAAGTAAGAAATGAGAAGTATGGTGATTAAGCAGCCTTGTATTTGAAGACATTTATATTTAAAATGGAACCTGGCACTGAAATCATCAAATATGAGATTTGGGAAATTCATTAAGCCTGCTATGTGTGAATTTATGTCTTTTGTGGATTTTTCTAACTTTTCTTTTTTTATAATTTTAACATTTTCATCTCTGTTGAAGTAAAATTGTAGGATTTTTTTAATATTTAAGGCCTACAACATGATGTTTTTTAACGTGTAAACATTGTAAAAAGAAATTAAATCATAATTTAAAATAAAATGGTAGTACTCTCCAGATATTTATAAACTAAAAAATATACTCTGTTAATATATTTTAAAGTAAACATTTAGTGTACTTCATAATTTTCTCTCCAGTTTACAAATCACCAGATATTTAATATCTAATTTGATTTCCACACCTGCCCTGAGTGAAGACCACAGAGCATAGAGGTCCAAGAGGTAATTACCCAAGGACATCAGGCAAGTCAGTAGGAGAGCCTGATTCCAACACTGACCTCTTGCTTTCATGTTATCTCTTTGCTGCAGTTTACAATGGAAATTTCTATCAGCATTTCAGCTGAATCTTTGTAATATTCCAAACAGTTCTAAGGGAATTGATATAAGATATCTTCAACTTCACTATTAACAAACTTATTAGCATTAGATTTTCTCACTGGGGCCACGAATTATGTGAAAATGCTATTTCTTTGTCCAAAACAAGGGCAAGAAGGAGAAATAAAGGAAAAACCTAATTTCAAGATTTAAAGTAATGACAGAGTACTGAGATGAGAAACTGCAATGCTATCTAAAATTTTTCTCAAGTGTTTACTAATAGAACTATTAAAAATCTAATATATGAATATAAATATACATGTATCATTTTTGAAAACATATACTATATATGAAGTTATATGAAAATGGTGATGTTATAATACATTTAAAAATGTAGCAGCTTATTTTATTTGTTAGATGCAGCTATCTTTGAAAATACTTCAATATAGATGTATTTTGTATCACATTGCATGAAATTTCTTTTGAAATCTGTTTTTGCCTGCTATATTTTAAAATTGATGGCTCACTGAAAAAAATACAAAGACCAAACTTGATTGAAACATAACAATTTTGTATACATTCACAGAAACTTATTTTGTACCAGTGATGACAGATTTCTTTTTAGTGACCATTGGAATAATGGGTAATTTGAAAAATAACACCCTAGATGCTACATCATATATCAAAATAAAATCTAACTGAATTAAAAGTTTAAAAAAAGAAATGTTAAAGCCATAAGGAACTAGAACTTCATAAAAGTTAGTGCTTGTTTGATTGCAGATCTTTCTAACCAAAAACACATAAAAGGAGGGCAAGTTAGAAAAATTTCAACGTAAAAAAATCAGAATACTGTGATTGGGAAAAGGGGAGGAAGAGAAGGAGAGGGGGCATGGGGGCAGGAAAGATGGTGGAATGAGATGGACATCATTACCCTAGGTACATATATGACTGCACATATTGTGTGACACTACATGGTGTACAACCAGAGAAATGAAGAGTTGTACTGCAATTGTGTACAATGAATCAAAATGCATTCTGCTGTCATATATACCTTATTAGAATAAATGAGTAATTTTTTTATAAATCAGAATATATGCTATAAAATACAATAAATTAAAAGAACTGACAAAATATTAGAAGATTGTTTTGGTGATATGTGATATATAAGACACAAAATATTATCTTTAGTGTTAGAATTTTTCTTAATTTCTTTAAGAGAAAATTATGAAAATGGAGATAAGACATTTTGCAAAAGAAATTATATATTTTATATATATATGTGTGTGTGTGTGTATATATATATATATATATATATATATATATATATATATATATACACACACAATGCCTTTATTCATTTATTTATATGGTGTTGAGAATCAAACCCAGTGCCTCACCTGTTCTTAAATGATCTACTCATATTCCTTCTCTGAAATAAGTTAAGTTGTGCAAGGTGCTGATAGGGCAAGACTCCTCAACATGATTGTTACAAATAAGCTGCAATCTTGCTTACCATCAAGTCCTGTCTGATTCTTTGTCTTTCTACACAGATTGCATGTGTGCAAAATCATTTAGTTTTAATAATCCACCAATTCTATTCAGAACTTAACTTTATGAGTCATGCCAAGTGTTGGGTTCCACAGATGACTCAGGCAATCCGTGCTCTTCAGGAAGTCACACTCCAGTGCTGAATGTTGTGTTCATTCATCCATCTGATTGTCAACTTACCGATTTCTTTGAAATCATAAATAAGCCAGTTTTTAAAAATCTGCATTTCAGAATCTGCATATGTAAAGGCACATAGTCATGGTCTAGAAATATTTATGTAATGTAATTGGTCCTCGATAGAGAATAGAGTTCCTCAGCCCCACTTTCAGAGCTACTTTTCCTATCGTAGAGAACAATATTCATCTCAACTACTCACTTGGTTCTAAAACAGTTTTATAGCAGCATTTCTGGAATGGGTATACTACCTTTAGAGACTACTGGCTGATTGGATCAAGATTATGTGTGGCTAGAACACAGGATCACATTGTCTATTAGTGCCAAGGTTTGGTGAAGACCATTTGAAGTAAATAATGCCGGGCACATGCACATTTTTATGAGTAGCTGAACTCAGTCTCCATCCCCAATGCACTTTTGAGGTGAGCTAGAAAATTCCACCTGAAGCACATAAAATATTTTGCCTAAACTATAGGTAGAATAGGGTTTGTGCTAAAGGCATGCTTTACTTGCTTTAATATCTAGAAGCATCTAGATCTAGACATGGACCTCAACAAAGCATAATGAGGGAGAGAGTATTTGTTCTTCAGGCTTAGAGCACAAATGGTCTTATCTCTGATTCATAGGCTGTGCCAGGAAGGGCCATGCCACAGGGAAGAGAAAATTAGTGTTTTCCTTTATCATACCAAAATCCGATGTGTAGCACAATGTCCCAATAAGTGCTGGCCAGTGGAAGATTTGCCTAGCACAGATGGGCAAAATGAGGTATATTTTATCATGTTTAGTAATATGGTTCAGACAAAACAAAATGAGACACATTCTCGTCTCCTGGAAATGATGATTTACGAACTTTCAATATTTGTGTGTGTGTGTGTGTGTGTGTGTGTATTGAAATCTCCTGTGAGATTTTTGTAAAAATAATGTTTGGAATGTTTGGATTCTACTACAGATTCTTGGGATGGTTTCTGGGCATCTGTTATTTTAAGCACCAAAGTCGATTTGAATGCACAGGAACAGTTGGTAACAACCATAATATTCTAAACTGGTTAGGGTAAGTGGTCAGAGGATAGCAAGAACAGGACAAAGCTCCAGGACATAGCCCAGGAAGACCCTGACCTGGCACCAGGTGGTGCTATGGGCTCAACTCTGAGCTACCTTCCAGTTTCCCCAGCTGATCCCAAGGAGCCCACCAGCTGCCACAGAGCTGCCAAGGGGCTCAGCCCAGCAAAAAGCAACTCCTGACATTGAGTATTCCACCTGCTTTAGATGAAGGGGAGATGGATAGGAAGAGCTTCTTCTTGGAAAGATTTGCAGTCACTTTGGGCTTTTAAGTGAGGGGGTTCAGTTTTAAGTTGATTTTATGAAATGAAAAGATGCTGAGGGACAGTTCTGTTGATATATATATATATATATATATATATATATATATATATATATATATATATATATATATATATATCTTTATTTTATTTTTTAATGTGGTGCTGAGGATCGAACCCAGTGCCTCACACATGGTAGGCAAGCACTCTGCCTCTGAGCCAGAATCCCAGCCCTCTGCTGATTCTTTTCAGGAATATATTTCATTTGCTGTTTCTATTGGAATTTAACAGTTAAAAGGAGGATAACAAAATGTGATTAACTTAATTATTTTATTGGATTATAATTACATTGAGCCTTAAAATCAGTCATTCCTGTACAGAGTGTGTGTGGATGTGTGTGTGTGTGTGTGTTTGTGTGTACAGGAACACAGTGGATATATACAAAATGTTTGTCAGAGAGTATTTTTCTTTGGGTCAAGTAGATTGAGATTCCTTAATTAATTTCTTACACTAACAGTGGGGAAAGTGTTGTCTGAAAATGTTAAAATTTTACTGCAAAAGGACTGATAAAATCTAATTAGAAAACACTATAGCAATTTTTCAATTATCCTCTCCAGAGAGATGGAAGGGTTCTTGTCAGATTGAATAATCAATTAAGATTAAATGGCAATTCATCTTGTATAGAGTTTATTCTGTCTTTTCCAATATTTTTTAAAGGATCTTTGTCAGTGATGTCTCATCACTCTGGCTGAAAGTCATCAGAATTGGCACAGATAGGAAAAAAATAAAGAAAATAGACAATAATTACATTTTAAGCAGCACGTGGTAGTCATTGGGGACTTACAGTATTTAATCTTTTAGAAACTTTATTGAGATTTAGTTTATATACTATTATGACAACTTTTTGTTGTCATAATATTATTATGACATAATATTATTATTATAATATTAGTAAATGTTATTATCCTCCTTTTATTAATTAGAAAAGTGATGCTCAGATCAATAAATTCATTTCTAAGTGTTGCTTAGAAACAACTTACATCTGTTTAATTTCAAAGACTACATTCCTTCTACTTCACAACCATGACTCTATTTTCAGGAATCTAGGCTTTCTTTTTCTTTTTTTTAAAGAGAGAGAGAGAGGGAATTTTTTTAATATTTATTTTTCAGTTTTCGGTGGACACAACATTTTTATTTTATTTTATTTTTTATGTGGTGCTGAGAATCGAAACCAGCGCCCCGCGCATGCCAGGGGAGCGCGTTACCGCTTGAGCCACATCCCCAGCCCCAGGCTCTCTTTTTGACAGGAGTCATGGCAATGGATAGTAAACTTTTCTGTAAGGAGTGAAGAATAGGACATAGGTTCCCAGGGCAGGTCTGACTGGAAGTTATTTTTAATCCTTAGGGAGTTAGGTTGGGGTCTCAAACCAGCTGATCATGAGAAGCCTCTGGAGTGGGCCTAGTAGGCAAGGTTGTTTCTAAACATTACATCTGAATAATTCAGAGGGAAGGACAAAAGGAAGGGAAAGGGAATCACCTTGTCAGGCAGCTTTTATATAGTATTTTCTTTGATCCTTAAGTGCAGCATGAATGTGGATTATATGTTAATAATAATACTTTATTTTATGATTTTTACAGATGATAAACAGAATCCCATAAAAGTTTAGGAAATTTTCCAAGTTTGTATCCCAAGATCTGAAACAGGAGAATTCTCATTTCAAAGCCTTTGTTCATTACCAAAATGTATTTATGTATAAGAAAAGAAAAAAGGCGGTAGGCATTGTGGCTCACACTTGTAATCCAAGTGGTTTCGGAGGCTGAGACAAGAGGATCACAAGTTCAAAGCCAGCATTAGCAATTTAGCAAGGCCCTATGCCACTTAGCGAGACCCTGTTTCAAAATAGAATATAAAAAGGGCTGACCCTGTTTCAAAATAGAATATAAAAAGGGCTGGGGTGTAGTTCAGTGGTTAGGTGCCCCTGGGTTCAGTCTCTGGTACAAAAAAAAAAAAGAGGAAAAAAAAACATAGAGTCAAGAACAACCAGTAAGAGCTCATGATTTCCTGTTCAGAGTTCTTTGAAATAGTAGAATGAAGCATATAAGAAAACAGATACAGAATTAGGCTCAGTTCCTTGGAAATTGAGGGCCCTACAGTTTCAGCTCCATTAGTCACACTGTAAATCTGCCTTGGATCTGCTCCTTCCCAGAACCAGTTGTTGACCTTTGTACCTTTTGTAAACTAGAACCAGAAAACTTATCTTGCATTGACGGGTGCAGAGGAAAAGTAGTTAAAATCAACAACTATTATTACACAACAAATGTCACATCTGACAACTCATGTAAGAATTAAACTTGTTCAATTATCAGGAACAGTTTTTGCAGCTAATTTATCTCCAAGAATTTGCTAGGAACACATATTGCTTAAAATTGACTTTGAGAGACATATCACTGGGAATATTTTATGGCAACAGAGAGGGTTTGATAACAAACTCATTAAATGTTCTCTATAAACAAAGTACTAAAACCCTCGCTCTATGGTCAACAAAAATTGCTGCCCGTATCACAGCATAATAGACTGAGTTAGAATGGTCCTCTGCTTGGGCCTGCATTTTGACTACTTGTTCTAAATGTTCACAAGAGAATGTGACTCCCATCTTTAATTTTAGTTGATTGTTTGGGTCTTCAAGAGAAAGAGCTGTTTTGGATTTTTAGAGTTAGAATGTCCAAGTCAGTGAAAACAAATTCAGTTGAGAGGAAGTTAGTGTTTCACTAAGTTGAGGTGGTCTTTCCTGTGCTTTAGGAACTCATCTGAAATGTTTTCCTATATTAGGATAGAGAGGTGAATGGCTGCTTAGCTGGACACCACTGCTCCCCATCTGTCCTGACAGAATTGCTTCTGGGGTGAGATAACATCAACACACATCAAGACAGAATTCCATGAATGGGATTTCCCACTGAACATACTGTAAAAAGACACAGGGACACGGCTGCGATGTTATTCCCAGTAGTCCTAGGCTTCTCTCCACTCCTCTTTCCTGGTAATGCTGTGCTTCTGCTAAGTGGTTTAACATGTGGTAACTGAAAAGCTTGCAACTAATCATGTTTTCCTAACTATGGTCACTGTTAGAAGGTAGAGAGCCAAATTTGTGGTTCATCACTAGTAAGTGTACTGGAACTTACAGCATGTTTGTGCAATTATTTTTATTTTGATCTTCCTACCAACTTCCTGAAAATGTCACTTCAATTTTTTTTTCACTTACTTGTTTTGTTTTGAGCTTTTTACTGAAGAATAAAATGCACTTGTTTCAACTCATGTATTTTGAGTATTTGCAGGTATTCTCAGATCCTTTTTAAATCAAGGAAAAGTGTGTGAATGTATATGTATGTGCACACGCATGTAATATGAACATACTGAAGAGAACTCAAATAATAAAAACAAATATCTATTGTTTTAATCATTTATATGCTTAGGTTAATATTAAAATACTGCTGATTTACAGTGGATATTTATCAGAAATCTATGTTATGATTTGGATGGGAGGTTTGGAGCTCATGTGTGAGACAATGCAAGAAGGTTTGGAGGAGAAACTATTGGATTATAGCCTTAACCTAATCAGTGAATTAATCCCTGATGGGATTAACTGAGTGGTAACTGGAAGTAGGTGGGTGTGGCTGGAAGAAGCCATTCATTGGGGGCGTGGCTATGGGTATATATTTTTATCTGGCGATAGGAAACCTCTCTCTCTGCTTTCTGATGGTCATGTGAGCTGCTTCCCTCCCCCACACTCTTCTGCCATGGTGATCAGCCTCACCTCCAGCCCGAAGGAATGGAGCCAGCTTTCTGTGGACTAAGACCTCTGAAACCGTGAGCCCTCAAATAAACTTTTCTTCCCCTACATTTGTTCTGGTTGGGTCCTTTAGTCACAGCAGTGAAAAAGCTGACTAAAAACCTCTATAATGCTCTTTAAAAGTTTTAAAATATATTTTGGAACTAAGGATATAACCTAGGGGTGCTTTACCACTGAGCCACATCCCCAGACCTTTTTAGTTTTTATTTTGAGATAGAGTCTCACTAAGTTGCTGAAGCTGGCCTCAAGCTTGCAATCCTCCTGTCTCAGCCTCCCAAGTTGCTGGAGTTATAGGCTTATGCCACCAGGCCCATCATTACAATGCTCTTTTAAATATTTCTGTGTTCATGGACTGCCTTCTGAACTTTTGAAAGATGCCTTATCCATTTTCCAATGTTGATTATGGAGCTCTGCCCTGTGACTTGGAAGGCAAGATGCTAAACACATGCAGTAAGGTCAAAGCAAGTAGGACTGACATTGCCAGTGGACTTCACATCCCAAGAACCCTTGCTTGGTATGAGGTGTGATTGCTGGGAAGCACAGAGCTGGAGACCACTATAGTTTACTTTCACTGGATGCTAGGATTAAACCTTTTATCATTTTTGCTTTCAAGTCTTAAAATCTAAGTTGTTATTATTTTTGCCATAACATAGCAAAAGTGTTAAAGAATCTCATTTTATACTTTATAGAGTTCATGTAAATGGGGGAAGCCATTCTCATATGCTTCTTCTTTCTTATGAATTGTAGAATCAGGCAATGGCAGTTGATTTCCTAAACCTGATAGTGATGAACTTAAACCTTAGGCAAATCAATTAGCCTCTCGGCAACTTGGTTTTATCATCTGTAAAACATTCTTTCACTTAAAATAATGCCTTTCTCCCTTCTTCATGGCCACCTGTAATTTCAGCCATTCTCTGGGTGTGAAGTGTTAGGGTTGTCAACCCTGTGAACCAGGATAGCTACATAATTTTCAGGGCTTGGTGCTCACTGAAAATATGAGACCCCTTGTCACTTCCTCTGGAAGAGAGAGTCTATCCCTTCTGCAGGGAACATGGTAGAGTTCTTTAGGATTCAGTGTCCTTAAGTTGAAACATTGACTTTCTTTTAGAATAGCTTTATATTCTTGGGCATACAAAATCCCTAATTTATATTTCTTTAAAAAGGGAATAATGATATAATTGTTGCAAGTAATAAATGTGATTATCTATACATGGTATTAAGAGTAGGGAAGCTCTCAAAAATTAATAGCTCTTATGATGATGATGATGATGATGATGATGATGATGATTACTTGGTACTGGGGATTGAAGCCAGAATCACTTTAAAACTGAGCTATATCCCCAGTTCTTCTTTTCTTTTTATTTTCAGATGACAGGATCTCACTAAGTTGCTGATACTATCTTTGAACTTGAGATCCTCCTGCCTTAGTCTCCCAAGTTGCTGAGATTTCAGGCATGTGCCACTGTACCTGGCTGTTTTTTTTTTTTTTTTTTTTTTTAATAATTATTAGTTTTTAAATTTTTAGATTTTTTTTTTTTTTTGTGTGTGTGTGTGTGTGTGTGTCTGTTCAGAGTCTTGTACACTTTTTCTTCCAGGATGAAGTTTCTGGGGATGTTACATCAGTAAGCTAGATATACAGCAATTCCTGACTTATCATTTCTCTGTTCTTGATTTGTGCTCATTAATGTCACACTACACTGCACAATGATTGTAATTTTCCTGAACTTTAGTTCTGCTAATGATGGAAGGTTAATAAAATATAAAGAAGTGATAGGCATCTTGACATGGTAACATTAACAAGATGGTGTATTGATAAAGTGTTTTGAGCTCTGGGTTAGAGCCATCATAGAAATTATTGTGAATTATTAATACTGCCTAACGCATCATCCCTGCTGCCCTACCTGGATAATTGTCTAAAGTCATTTTATTATTTCTTGGGGAAAAGTGAGTGCTGAAATTTGCCCTGCCAGACTGTCTGGTCTTTGAAATATTTGGTCAGAATGATTAGAGTAACAAATATTCAAACTACTTAATAACTGGTGTTAGAGTATATGTATCATCAATCATATGGTGTCACTAGCTCATTATAAGGTGCCCTGGGGTAATCCAGTAAGGACACACACCATGGTAATGTCCAACAGATTATACCAGGTGAATATTATTGCTGATTTTGATTCCTTTTTGGACCATTCAGTCTTTCTTTAGTCAGTTGCTTTTACATGTTAATGTAGCATTTGGGTAGGTTTGGTTTTGAGGGGTGAAGGAGAAGTCTATTGATCCAACAATGGCTCTTCTGACATTTTAGACTCTGCTGTCACCTACAAAAGTTGTAGCCAATATGGTCATGACTTCATAACACATAGATCAAGAGTTAAATGCAGCTCAGATCCTATGAAGAGTTAAAAAAAAAAAAAAGTATGGTCCATGGCAATCAGAGAGGTCTGAGGTACTCAAAGACAAATTGAAAAGTACCATGAACTTGCCTATGGCTAGCAATAACAATTTTCACTGTATAAAGACTACTACAAACACATTAAAGAAGACATTTTAAAGAAATTATTCTTTTAAAAGATAGTTTCCCTTTATTCTTTCCAAATACCATATCCTTTCCCACCCACTTCCCCCTTCAAAAATACCTTCTCAGAACATTTATTAAGTTGTATATTTGGTGAATTTCCTCAGTTGCTTAAGGCATAGTTCTAATACTAAAATAAATGATGGGCAAAACTTTGTTCATTAGCTTTTTGAGGAAAAAAATAATGCATCATACAATACCAGAATAAGTCAAAGGCACATCTAAAAGAAAGTGTCCTGGATTAAATGGACAGCAGGCTTCTCTTTTCCCATTTACTCATTCCAAAAAAGACTGACTCATGCTTCTATAGACAATACTCCCTGTATTCACATGAAAAAAATATCCAGATTTAGCATCTAGTACTATGGGTTGTGTGTGTGTGTGTGTGTGTGTGTGTTCCAGCGCACGTGCGCGTGCGCCTGTGTAAAGAAAGATCAGGAGCTGGAGGATTTGTTGGGGGACAGTGGAAATAGGGAAAATAGTTAGCCAGTGGGGAAAAAAAAATCCCCAAATGTTTTCAGAACATGGTTCTCAACATGTGCCCCTGAGATCCATAGCATTAGCATCAGTTGACAACCTTATTAGAAATGCAGATTTTTAGATACGTCCTCAAACTTTCTGGATAGGAAACCCTGGGTGGTTCCAGCTGCTGTGTTTGATTAAATCCATCAGGTGCTTCTGGTACAAGTTTAGAAGAACAGCTCTGGAGGACAGTTAAGATCTGCTTGGGTGACTGAAGGAAAAGGCAGCTCCACAAGGAATTACAGCCAATGACTACTTTGGGCCTTTGCTTCTGAAATGTAATCATGACTCAGGATCACATCTGTACATCTGTGTCAGGCACCCGTCCTGGCTTTCCTGTGGTTGAGGACTTCTAACTTTTCTTCCTGGGTTATGACTATTTTTTTTTTTTTTTACATCAACAATTATCTGCTTCAAAGGAATACTGGGTCTAAATTGTTCATTTTTGCTCTTCACAAGAAATGAAAGAGTTGGTTTTCTATTTAAAATGTACTTTATCTATTTAAAAATACTTTTCTATTTAAACTTTTTTTCCCTTTCATCTTAATTTGAGTTGCTAAATTTTGCTGAAGGATTTGAGCTCAGTTTTCCTGCTTAAAGTCTTGACTACCTATGGTAGTGCTAAATACTCAAAATTTTGAACATTGTATCTGGTGAAAACTAGCCACAGAATTTTTAAAGAGCTGCCAGGAAACTTGAAGTCTCATTGCAATTTGCATATTGTATAATTCAATTTTTCACTCAAGCTTTTGATGTAGTTTTCCCTAGCAGGAAAAAAAAATATTACTGTACCATTTGTTTGCTTGTTTGTTTTTAAGCATGCCTAACCTTACGAGATAATTTTTTTTGTTGTTTATTCATCATGTTTGCAAAACATGTTCTTCCCCTTCCTTACCCTTTCTTTTTCTCCTCTTCTTCTCCTTTCTTTCATTTTGAAAAATATATTATTTTCTCATATACCAAAAAATATTTTACATTTAAAAAAAATCAAATAGACTTGTTTAATATGAAAGTCAAGAATTTGAAAGAAGAATGACCAAAAAAAGGGGCGGGTGAGTTTAAGGAAGAACTTAGCACAGAAGGGAGGAAAGGAGTGTTCCTCATCCTTGGAAATGTGAAATGGCAGGTGGGGTGCTCTTGGAATGTATCATTGGGAACCTGGGTCTGGGTTAGGCCTATGGCCTGGGTGTGGTAGCTATAATGTAAATAAGTCAAGTAATTTTTTTCTGGGTCATTCACTTGTCATTTGACCTGGTGGCTTAGTTATGCTGAGCAGCTGAGACTTGTTTTTCCACCTGAAAATCAGATGCTAAATATGTAGTTCTGCATGTTGTCACAGGACTAAGGGAAACCATACATGTGATGAAGGTGGAGTCTCAGCAAATGAGCATCCTGTATCTAGCATGTATTTGTACATTGAGTTGTGATTCATCTGTTGAATAGTACTCCGTTGTATTAAAATACCATGATTTAAGCTGGATGTGATGGTAAACACCTATAATCCCAGTGACTATGAAGGCTGAAGCAGGAGGATTGCAGGTTTGAGGCCAACCTCAACAACTTACTCAGGACCTAAGCAACTTAGCAAGACTGTATCTCAAAATAAAAAAGTGAAATGGCTGGGGGCTGGGGTTGTGGCTCAGTGGGATGTGGTTCAGTGGTTAAGCATCCTCAATCAATCCCTGGTATAAAAAAAAAGAAGAAGAAAAAGAAGAAGAAAAAACAGTTTCCTGGTAACATAATATAATGAACATTCAACTGTAATATCTCTTTTTATGCACATATACAAAATTTGACTAGAGTAAATAACTGGAATTAGAATTACTGGGTACTAGTTTGCAAACATCTTTTCTAGGTAATATCAGATTATAGTCCAAGTACCTGTTAGTACTTCTTCTAGGAGAGCATAGGATTTCTCTTTGCTTTGCAGTTTTGTTGATAATTGTTGTTGCCAGACTTCAAACGTTTTGTAAATTTGATAGGTGTTAATTTTGTTTCATGTGGTTTTATTTTGCTTTATCTAATAACCAATTAGATAGGACATATTTCATTTTTTTTTCTTTTTTGAGAAATGCTTGTTTAGATCTTTTTAAAGGAATTTCTTTAGTGTTGTTTTAATTTTAATTTTTGTGAGTCTTTGTTATTTTAGAATACAAATAAGTGATTCTTTATCAGTCATGTGCTTTGGAAGTCAGTTCTCCTAGTTTTGGGCTTGTGTTTTTACTTTTTGTAAATAATATCTTTTTTTATTAGTTGTTTAAAACATTACAAAGTTCTTGACATATCATATTTCATACATTTGATTCAAGCGGATTATGAATTCCCATTTTTACCCTATGTACATATTGTAGATTCACATCGGTTACACATCCACTTTTTTACCTACTGCCATACTAGTGTATGTTGTATTCTGCTGCCTTTCCCATCCTCTACTATCCCCCCTCCCCTCCCCTTCCCTCTCCTCCCCTCTCCGTAAACAATATCTTTTGACTGAACAAGATTTCTTATTTTTTCATTTTGTGATTGCCTTTGCGTGTGTGCGTGTTATGTGTTTGTGCTTAATAAATACTTTTCAGGAGGCATTCTCTACTTTGCCAATTCTAAAGTGTTTTTTTTTTTCTTCACATTTTGAAATCTAAAACTCTTGGAAATGATTTGTGTGTGTGAGTAAGTGTGTGTGTGTGTGAAATGAGGTTGTGATTGATGCAATTTCTTTTCAGCATGTACAACCAACTATATCATCACCATTTAATTAGAAATCCATCACTTCCACACCGATTTGCATGGCCTCTGCCAGATAACAAGCTTTCTTATGAGTGCAGGTCTGCTTTTGGAATCTTTATTCTGTGCCCTGAGTCGACTTCTGTTCTCTCTCCACCTTGTCTTACAGAATAGTTAAAATTAATTCTGATATCTGATAGATAACACACATTATTTCCAAAGCTTAAGAGTTTATAGATGCAGCAATGTTTCAGAACAAGATGCTTTAAAATAACATGCTGTATACAACAAATATACACGATCTTGATTTGTTAATTTAAAAATAAAATTTAAAAAATAAAAAAAAGATCTTACACATGTGTACACAAATAATGTGATTTTTCTGGTAATTGGATTGAATATAGAGAAGAATTTGGGAGAGGATTTTCAGGTTTGTATATTTAGTCTTCCAACCATTATATTAAGATGGTCTATTTATTGAAATTTCAACTTACAATTCTTTTTTTGTTGTTCTTAGGGTTTCCATTAGTCATTTTTTTATGGGCTCGGTAATGTATTTCCAGGTTTCCTTGTTGGTATAGTACATAATCTGAGCATTTTTCAACAGCATGATAATACATATCTAGTCCATTATCCTACCAGAAGTAAGTCTTCTACTTTAAAGTATTTTTTAGATGCAGTTGTCTACTTAAATATCTATCACCATTTTAAATTTGTTTCTTCTGCCAATATGTACATGGATGCTTACAAAAAACACATATCTATTTACTTTTAGGTGGGAAAATGGTAATCTGTGAAATAGCCCATTTTTGGTCAGGAGGAACTGCACAAAGTAGAGCTGAAGGAAATTTGATTGACATGGAAGGAGAAAACCTCTCAAAAAATTGCAATATTACAGGTACAGAAATGTATGACTATTGTAATTTTTCCATGTAAGTAAATCAGATCCATCATCAATAGCTACTGAATGTGTACTTCTAAAATTCACCAATAAGTCCTGAAGTTCTACCTCCTGCTACAGGAGATTAAAAGAATTATAAAATCCTCTTGTTATCACAGAATTGTTCTAGTATTATTGAAGACATGCAAAAAATGTACATCTTATAATCAGATAATAATAAATTTTATAAAAATGCAAAAACATTAAAAAATGAGTAGTATATGTAACAAATAGAATGAATCTGGGATAAAAGAGATCTTTGGAAGATGGAGGGATTTAAGAAAACTTCCTGGGACAGAAAACAATGGAATTGAACCTAGAGAAAAAAAATGAATTTTAAGAATTAGGAGTCATTGGATTGAAAATCAGTGTAGAAATAGAAGAAAAACTACTTTTATTTTCTAATTTTTAATATGTAACACTTTAATGTATAACCATTCTACAAATAGTAAACCAAAAAGTTAAGAAGTTTACTTGAATTCTTTTCTTTCTTTCTTTTTTCCTATAGAAACTTGGATGATTTGATTGCCCATTTTGGCTTTCATTTTCTCCAAAGTATCACCAGTTTCACAAAGTCCCCAGATTCTTTACTAATATTTTCTTAGAAATGGCTAAGTATGATTCACTCTAAACCTTAAAAAAATGTCTCCAACATTGTGGGATATATAGAAATTCTTTATGAAAATGAATATTTTCGTGTGTTATAATTCTCAAAACACTCAGTTTCTAAAGCAATAATATGTCATTGTAAGTTCACAAAAGTTCAACAAATTCCTTCAAGCACTATCCAACAATGGTCTATTTTTTCAATGTTCCTTCTTTCTTCCTCTCTCTCACACAGAAATTCAATGTTATTAAAATTTATCAATACAACATTCTCAGAAAATAATCTAAGAATTTTTTGCTGCCTGTCTAATACAGTGGCTTGTTTTATAAAATTAGACCTACTGTGTAGGGTCTAATAATATCTAATCTAGATAATTGAATTCAGTTTGTTCATTTTGGGAAGATGAAACATAAAATAGTAAGGCAGAAGTGAATACCAGTGTAAGTCATTTTCAAGGAAATGTGTTAAATGTATTACTGTCTGAAGTGTTTGATATTTGTTTAGTTTATGTACAATGATGTCTTTAGATAAAATAACTCTACCTTTACTCAAAATAATTTGGCAGAAATTTTCCCTATTCTTATTACATGAGAATTTGACCAAATTTTACATTAAGTTTGTAGCAGCTACTAGGCTAGAGAGCAAAAAGCAAAGTGAAAAGTAAATCTTGAATTTTTAAGCTATTGGGAATAATGAGTCTTGGTTGTATCTCAGATTGCCACCTTATTTTTGTTTTGTTTTATTTTTATTTAAATAACAAGAATGGCAAGACCCAGGCTTGCTTTGCAATTGTCCAGATGCTGTCCCTCTTCACGATGACAAGGCTTTGAAAGTTACAAATCCATTCTGGAAGGAACTATCTGCTTCTAACCCATTTCTGGATGATATAACTCAGATAAGAAATAACCAGAAGAAAGAGAATATCTCCATTTTGAAAGAAGATCCTTTTCTTTTTTTAAGAGAAATTGAAACTGGAAATTCTTTTGATTCCTCTGATGATGAACTTGATGTGCATCAGTTGCTCAGCAAGTCTCCCTTAAGAAAATCAGGAAGATCCAAAAGTGTTTCAGAACTTCTGGGCATTTTAGATGACACCACGAGTACTCATCAGAGTATGCAAGACTGTGACCAAATCCTAGCACAAGACTTAGAATGGCTTCAAAATGATCGAGAGGCTTATAAAATGGCTTGGTTAAGTCAACGCCAATTGGCTCGCTCCTGCTTGGATTTGAATACAATGAATCAGAGTCCTGGATGGGCCCAAACACAAGTTGCAGAGACAATCACAGTTTGTAAACTCAACCACCAAGGAGGGTCCGTACAGTTACCTGAGTCAGACATCACTGTCCATGTGCCCCAAGGTCATGTAGCTGTGGGAGAATTCCAAGAGGTATCTCTAAGGGCATTTCTTGATCCTCCACAAATGCTTAATAATGATCTTTCATGCACTGTAAGCCCTCTGTTGGAAATCATGTTAAGCAACCTTAATACAATGGAAGCTGTTTTGTTAGAAATGAAAATTGGGGCTGAAGTAAGAAAGGATCCTTTCAGTCAAGTGATGACAGAAATGGTGTGCTTACACAGCCTGGTCAAAGAGGGTCCTTTCAAAGTATTAAACAACTGCTATGTTTATAAAGACACCATCCAAGTCAAGCTGGTGGACTTGAGTAAGGTGATGTATCTAGTGATTGCTGCACAACCTAAAGCTATTCAGTCATCACCTGCCACCATTTGGGATTACATTCACAAAACCATCTCAATTGCAATTTATGGCCCCAAATACATCCATCCCAATTTCACTGCTATTTTCACAGTTTGTGGACATAGCTATATTCCAGGAAAGCTTACAATCCCTGATATTAAAAAGGATGGAAAAAGCACATCTCCTGTTGTATTTCAGCTCTGGGGAAGGCATTCGTTTTTGCTTGACAAGCCGCAGGATTTAAATATTTCTGTGTTTTCATGTGATCCTGATTTTGAAGTAAAAGTGCAAGAAGATGGGAAACAAATTAAACAAAAGCAGTTGGAATCAGGTGAGGTGGTTCATCAACCAGTTTTCTTTTCTTTAGTGGACTGCAGAGAGATGCACTTGTTTGTTTTCCGTGTTCAGGTGGAGCCTCCTAATGGTAGACCAGTTGCACAGTTCTTTATCACTTCACCTGATCCGGCTCCCAACCTAAAAAGGCTCTCAAATCTGCACAAGGAGAAAGAGGAAAAGTCCACGCCTTTATTCTCATCAGTGCTTGTTAAATATCCCACATTCCAAGATAAAAAATTGAACTTTACCAACTATGGGGTAACCCTGAAGACAGTGCTCAGACAAAACAAGATTGACTACTTTCTGGAATATTTCAAAGGGGACACGATAGCTCTTCTTGGGGAAGGTAAGGTAAAGGCCATGGGGCAGTCTAAAGTGAAGGAATGGTATGTGGGAGTCCTCAGAGGGAAGATTGGACTTGTGCACTGCAAAAATGTCAAGGTGATTTCAAAAGAACAAGTCATGTCTGTGTCTGATAGTATCTTTACAACCAGGAATCTTCTTGAGCAAATTGCCCTGCCCTTTAAAAAACTGACTTATATATATTCAGTTGTATTGACCTTGGTGTTAGAAAAAGTTTATGACTGGAAAGTTTTAGCCTGTGTCCTGGGGTACTCTCATCTGGCACTGGAAAACTTTGATCAAATGCAAGCAGACAAAGAATCAGAAAAGGTTTCTTATGTTGTCAAGAAGCTAAAGGAAGATTGCCATGGAGACAGAAATACAAGGAAGTTTCTTTATGAACTTATTGTGGTGAGTATTGCTTGATCATAGTAATTTATTTACCACAGAAAATTTTATTAACTTTTAACCAAACATGTGAGAGGGGAAATATATATATTTTAAAAAAGACAGCTTCACATAAGTCGAAGTCACTTCATAACAAATATAGAACCTATCCTAAAGGATCATACAATTGGGTTTTTTAGATTTGAGATTCAGTTGTGATTTTTTCTCAGAAAATAAGGCCCCAAAGATTATCTTTTAAAGGGAGATTAAAGGTTCTGTTTGTGCTGGGCCTAAAACTTATAAGACATTTTCTTCTCTTCCTCTCTCAAATATTTAGATAGCCCTAAAATATCAGAATGGCTCCATAATGTGAAAGCAAACTTAAACAAAACTAACCTGGCCATTGCTAGAGGTCTACTTTTCAGTGTTTTTCTTTTTTCAAACATTTAATCAATGTCCTTTACTTTAGCATTTTTTTCTTCTTCGTGCAATACATTATAACCCAAGCAATGATATTGGTGATTCTAAATCCTATTTGAATAGGAGTCTCAGGATCAACATTTTTCTGCATGGTATTCATCCCAGTGGAAGGCTCAGGGGAGAGTTATAAAGAATTGTTTTGTCTTTGAAGTAGAAATTCAATATTTTGTTAAAATATCAAGACCATATTTCTAAAAATTATTGAACTATTTATTTTTTAAACAATAATGATGATAGCTAATACCCTCTTGAAACAAAGCTATATGTGTGTTTGTGTGTAGAAAAAAAAGGTTTGTATAGGTACATGTGTTGGAGTGTGTACTAAACAAATAACAACAACAATGACATTACACATAACAATGAAAAATGGTGCCCTATAGGAGATGAGTGAAATTATCCAAGTGGGTTCATAACAGAGGAGTAAAGTTTTAAAGTATAAAAGGAAGAAAAAAGGGGGACTGGGGTTGTGGCTCAGCGGTAGAGTGCTCATCTAGCATATGCTATACCCTGGGTCCAAGCCTCAGCACCACATAAAAATAAATAAAATAAATGTATTATGTCCAACTACAATTAAAAATAATTTTTAAAAATGAGTAAAAATAATTAGAGAAGAAATTTAGTGTGTGACATTAACAATAATTTATATATTAAAGGAATAAATATTAAAAAAAAACTTTTCCTTCCCTTCAATATTTTTGACGGTTCTAAAATGATACCAAGAGTAGTTAAAGTTTAAAAGGCCCACTATTCATTTGTAAGTGAATAGTTTTATTATGATATGCTGCAATCTCACATAATCTGGGCCTTTGGAGACTGAATGTTAGAGGCCATGCTGCCTGGTGGAAGCTCATGTGCATTTTGCAATAGCATGTTACCTCTCAGAGCTCACATTCAGTATGTATTGACAAGTTTGAATTGAAATTGCTCTCTTTTTCTTCAGTGGAACTCTTAGTCATATTGGCCCAATGACCTAAAAATTTAAGCCTACTCATACCTGGGCATTTTGGGAGTATGATAATTAATACAGTACTTTGAATGGCTACATAGAAAATTATGGTGGAGAACCCATTCATAAAAGTAGGTCCCAAGGGAGCCCTTAAACTCCTATAGTGCCTATGCAGGATTCAAGACTCCTGAATGGAAGGCATAAGCTAGGCCATCTCACAGGAAAGTGATTGAGTGTGAAGTGGGGGTACATTCTTGTCTCTTCAATCTTTCTTTGTACAATGGACACACTTTTATTTTTCCCCCTTGGACTGTATATAAATTTGAAGAACTGGCCAAACTAGGAAATTAAAGGGTGGCTGTCCTTATATACTTGACACTCTGTGAAGTCCTTCAGCATCTGATTTAATCTTCATATTTATTAATCATTGGACAGTGGTATTAGCACTATATCGATTTTTAAATCATTATTTTCTATGGCTACATAGAAAATTTTCTATGGCTATATAGAAAATTCTATTGAATAATTCATTTGAAGTCTTATAGTTTGTGGAGACAGATTTTAAACTCAGGTTTTATGACTTCAAGCAAAAAGATTCTTTTTGCTAGAAAAACAAATAACAACAACTGGACTGTGGAGCGATAAAGCCATTCCACATTACTAAAAGTCCTTCAGGGTCCTGCTGACTTGGATTGCTTCTCACTGAGGCTGTAATTTCTCAGTAGAAATGCATGGCTTAGTCTAGTCTCTGTATAAAACCACAGGCAGCCCTTCTATGTGTATATTTACATGAGAATAAACACACTTTGCAACTTCAGTAGTTACCTAATTTGGTCATTCATTTGTACTTATTGTACTGTGTTTGTAGATAAAGGTTCCAAGTGCCACTAAGTAATGAGAAGCTGCTAAATACGTTTTTGTTGTTGTTGCTTTTCTTTTTTGCTTATTTGACCAGATAAGAGAATACATAGATATAATCACATTTTTAAAAGTGTATTCAAAGCAGAACAGCAACTTACAGAATTGTTTGAAACATACATGGTGAGTGAAAAAATTCAGATGCCTAAAAAGGAAGAAAGAGTGGTGGTTTTCCATTTTGCATGTAGAAGACTGTGTTTTATCTTTAATACCTTATGGTTTATATTTAACACAATTACATTACTGGAGGGAGGTATTTGGTTATTTTAAAAATTTATAAATGTCATTAGCTTCGTTCCAAGCCGGAGTACCTGATTCATATGCAATAGGCATGATTCTGGGAAATTTTAGACTCTTGTGGGAGGAAGAGTGCTGGAGATTGAACTCAGAACCTCACACATGCTAAGTATGTGTGTTGAATTTGCGTAACAGTAAATCAAATATTTAGATTTCAGAAAACTTAGTTATATGTGTGGTGAAAAGAACGACTCCAATTTCTAGAATAAGTAATAAAAATTTTAATTGAAAGGAAAAAATCAAAATGAGTTGTTTTTAATTATGATATATAATTGCTGCTGCAGGCTCTGCTAAAGATCGACTGTCAAGGGTTGGTAGTGCATCTTCTCCAAGAAGCTGTTATTCTGACTTCAGCTGTCAAACTTGGAAAAGGCTGGAGGGAACTTGCTGAAAAGTTAGTAAGACTCACCAAGCAACAAATGGAGGCATACGAAATTCCTCACCGTGGAAAAACTGGAGATGTTGCTACCGAGGTGAGATTTTTTTTTTATATGTCTAATTTAATAGTGAAAAGTTGCAGAACATGTAAAGAAAATGCAATCAAGACCAGACCACATCCATGGATTAACTGGGTACAAATATTTCAGTGATGAGCATATATAAAATATTCTATATCTTTCAAATGAGAAGCATTTCAAGATACTGAAGTTTAAGAAAATATTCTCTATTATATTAAATTTGACCTGGTAGAAGCAAAATGTATGTTCTCCACCTCCTTTGGGGGCATAGAGTTCATTATTAAGGTTTTGAGGTAATTTTTTTTTTTCTGTGAAACAACTATTCTAGCTGCGTGATCAGGACAAAGAAACCTTTCCACAAAGAGTAAAAACACCAGAACTCCTTATCAGAATCCCAACAGCTGCAGAAAGTATCTTCAGTCCAGCTTCCAAATTCCTGGAGCCTGGGTCTCCATCAGGGACTCCAAATCACTTTAGCCAGGAGGAGCTAAGAACTGAGGACTTATTTTCCCCTCGTAAACTACATTTATCTCTGTAAACTGTACAGGTATTTCTGATACTATAGTATCAAGTGCCTTGCATGAAATGGACATAAGTGTTTAGTAGATGAGACAAAAGACCAAAAGTCATTACAAAGGGGAAAAAAACAATATTATGAGAAATGTGCTCTTCAGATTTGAATATTTCATTTCACTGACTAAAAAGTTGTCTTATTGAAAGCACAACCTCCCCCCCCCCCTTTTTCTTAATACTCTATTTTTAAAGAGTTTTCTTGAGAATAATTGGAAAGTTATTTATTCTATCAGCCTCCTTAAGCATCTGGCTTCTTTCTAATTGTTTATAGTTTGTCTCCCCCCAGTCTTGATGGGAACCAACCAACAGCACACTTTTCCATTATTTACTTTTGCATAGCCCAAATCATAAATGTCTAAGTCTGTGCCTAGGGCTGATGCATACTCAGAAGCAAAGAGGAAAGCCCCTAGCTGTTCTCCTAGGGGCTATAGTTCAGTTTCTTGTGATTAATACTAACAATCTTCACTCTGAACATGTTATTAAATAGTTAGAAAAATCCATGGTGTATAAACTAAAGCCATTCCAAATAACCTATAGGGATTTATACCGGTTAGGCCACTCAGACTAACGAGGAAATGTATGCTAATTTCTTTCCCCCTAACCAAATATAGCTGTAAAAGGTTTTTTATTTGAAAGGAGTTGATTCTTAAATATGATCCATTCATAATTCAAGTAGTTGATTTCAGAACACACAGTTATTAGTTCCAAGTAGGGGATGCAGAAGGAAGGAACCAGCATTAGGACAGGGAGGAATCCAGGTTAGTGATTCTGGTGCTACTTTTGTTTCCTTTATTTCACTTCCTAGGGGTATATGCTCCAAAATTGCCCTCCAAGTGTGTCAGTGCCCTTACTTGGGATTTTTCACTGATTTTGTCTTCTTTTCAACTTCTCTCTCTTGCCTTTGTTCTATCTTTATTGTGTTTAATGGACATATATATACCAGGCAGAGGTTCTGGAAGTATTTTGAAAATTAAGTTTTTTAATAACAACATAAGCTTTTAGCAACAAGAAGAAAAATCTTGTTTTTGGAGACATATGAGGCTGCCATTTTTTAAATTAAGCATCTCCCAAACTTAAAATTAAGAAATATTACTCAATTTCTCTAACGGCATTATAATTCCTACATAAAAACAAAACTATAAAGCTTAGAATCTGATTATAAGCAAAATACATTTTTCAGAATATTTATTTTGAAAACTGTACAGGTATTTCAGCCTGTTAATACTATAAAAAGATGTAACTCTTGCCAAGGTTTTTCCGAAAAAGTTAGTGCAAATTCACTGAAGTTTTTCTGAGGATATTTAGAGATTTAAATGTAGAGAAGTAAATAAAGTATTAGAAAAATAGGCTATTTTTTTTTTTTAAAGTTGGATTTTACGAGGGAAAGTGGTAGGGATTTGGGGAATTTCTGTGCTAATCTTTTTTTTTTTTCTTTTTTGGTACTAGGGATTCAACCCAGGGGGACTGAACCACTGAGCCACATCCCCAGCCCATTTTTAATCTTTTATTTTGAGACAGGGATTTGCTAATTGCTGAGGCTGGCCTCCTCCTGCCTTAGGCTCCTGAGCCGCTGGGATCACATGTGCGCACCACCATGCCCAGCTTGTGCTAAAATATTAATAGGCCTGGGGAATGTTATCATATATAGCAATAATTTCTTTATAACACTTTTCCATTGGCTACCTGCTTAACAATAAAGAAAATGCTCCTTCCATAAGGTTCAGTACAAATTTGAAGTCCCCTTAGCCCATGGAGCCCCACCTCAAGCAAAGGCACCTATATGCTTCTGGAGGATGCTTCATCTGACGTACCACATTAAGCCATCTTTCCTGTGGAAGTCCAGGGAAGCCAACATTCCTAATCATGATATTTTATCCATCTTAGAAACCACTCAGCACACAAAGGTATATTTAATTAGTCAATGCAGGTCTGACTCTCTTTTGTATCATTTAAGAGCATTCTTTATTCCTTTTCATTTTCTGACTGGCAACTGGATTGTTCATGGCACTTTTTTTCTAGGTCTACCTTAAAGACTTGAAAGTAGATGATCTTCAAATAGTTAATTTTATTTATTTATTAAGTGAATGAAAGTTTCTACATGGAATTCTTCCCACTTGTTTAGCGTTGTTCCCTTGTATCTATGCCCTCAGTGTTTTAATCAGTGTTACACTTAGCATGTTTTCTGGGTCTCTCAGTTCTCACCATTGGTTTAGGAACTACAGAAATCACCAACAGAATGAAAAATGAATTTTTTTTTCTATTGAAAGCTGAATTGAACATTGGTTTGGGAATTGGGATAAACTGTCAATATTTGACTAACAAGTTTTTAAAGAAATATATTAGTAGATGAGGATGATAATAGTTACAATTTATTGACTATTACTGGATGTCTGTTCATCATTATGAGCTTTTTAATTATAATGTCTCATTTCTATCAACAAACTTTGTAAGGAATACATTATTAAAATCCCATTTATGCCTATACAAAATAAGTTTGAGCACATTTGTATAATTTTACCCAGAGTTACGTGGTTGTTAAGTTACATAGATAAAATTCAAATCCACTTTGTCTTATACAAAGTCCTAACTAGCGTGCTAGGTTGGTGATGATAATGATGAATTATTGAATTTAGAAAAGATTAAAGTGGCCAGGAACAATCAGGGGACATGTCCTAGTTCTAAAGGATGAGGAACATTCAAATAATTGGAGAGGATTGGGAATTCAGAATTTCTGGAAACTAGTCAGTTCTAGAGACCAATGAAGAGAAGATGTGAGGGTTCGCCTTAATAATCATTGGGAGATGTGGTTGGCACATATGATGGGGTCAATGCAGGAGAGTATTGAATGACTTCCAAATCATAGAGATTAAGCTTCCTGGCCTGAATTCCCAATCCAAAGTGTTAGCCTAGAACATTGAGCAAGTGACTTTTGTAGGACTTTTTTTTTTTTTTTTTAGTAAAATGAGGTGGATAATATTATCTTATTTATCAGATGTCAAATTTTTGTTGAGGATCAAATGAGTTAATATATAAAAATATTTGTGACAATCACTTTGCATGGTTGGGGATTGCAAATCAAGTTAAGATGGCGCCTGGCAGTTTGCCAGGAGGAGTGGTTTGTGAGGCAACTCCACTGAGCCATTAAGATGGTAGAGATTCCTTATTGGCTGATTGCTGTATCTGGATGATGCTAGTTGAGTCAAGCTGTGTGTAATCAGTTAGGATACCTCTGCTGCTCCACAATAAAGCGGCTCCTGCTACCTAGGGTGCCCTCTACCTTGTGTTCCTGCTCAGTTCCCGCTGAGTTTCCCCGCAATAAAGCAGTTCCCGCTTCAACCTTCAAGTTGCTTGTCACCTCCCGGTTATTTGCCCAGCCTGACTGCAGCATTGCATATTGTAATCACTAAATATGTAATACCTGTTATTTTAATGAAGAGGAAGAGGTGAATTTGACCATTTTATGATAGTGAGTTATTTTGGAAAAGAGAATAAAATAT
This sequence comes from Marmota monax, assembly GCF_021218885.2. NCBI lineage: Eukaryota > Metazoa > Chordata > Mammalia > Rodentia > Sciuridae > Marmota > Marmota monax. The sequence goes on along the minus strand of NW_026693933.1, from coordinate 6,249,706 downwards.
AGTAATTTTTTAGTAATATGATTGAGAAAGAATGCAGGTGAGGAAAAAGTCAGCAATAATTTCAAGCAGTCTGAGAAACTGGCAGAACGTTAATGCATGGTAAAAATGAGAAAATGTCTTGGCTGATTAGCTTTTTCTTATGGGCTGAACATTTAATTTTCCTTGGAAAATCTCTGTTGCAAAAGGCAATAAGAATGTCCTTAGAATAATATGTTTTTCTGGCTTATGTGTAATTCCTGGGTCTGCTTACAGGGATATTGAATTGTCTGGTTCTGTATCTGGACTGGCTTAGTTCTAGCCTTGGTATTTATATCCCTTTTTTGCTGCTTGTTTTTTTTTCCAATGAAAAACATAGTTTCACTTAACTGTGGTAAAATGTATAGAATAATCTCTCAAATCTTCATTGTTAAGCTGGAAATTAGACCCAATGATATTAGATAATTGTCATCTACTTTGTACAATTCTTTACTTGTTGCTGCTATCTTCAGTTTCAAAATTATACTTGGCTTTTTGGAATGATGGAAGAAAGAAAAAAGGAATGAAATTCTTTGTTAATGCATATTATTCCAGTGGCCTTTTATTTAATTCTATATCATGTGTCATTACCACACTGAAAAATGAATACAAATAATAACCATAGTAGGCTCAATATTTTAAGGATATTTTTAAATGGACTTAGATGTAATAATGTTTGATTTTGATTTTAGGTTTTCTTTACCAAGGTCTATTACTAGAGAATTTAAACACAAGGAATTCCAACATCTAGCTAAGCATCAGACCAATATTTCAGCTTCTTCTCTCTTTTGAAGACAACAGCAACCTTCTCTTCAATAACATTTATATAATTACTAATTGCAGGTGATATAAAGCCTACGTGGATATTGTAAATGATGTCCTTAAGACAGAACACATGTAATAATAATTAAGAAGGCACACTTGCCTTAATACTTCTTCAGCTAATGGTACTTAAAATGAAATGTTGCTCCTATAATTTTATGAGGAAAGTAGGTGGATTATTAATCCATGAATGTGGCAAAATGTAATTATCCAAAGGTAGTTAAAATCAATTACATTCTTTATGCTATTCATATTTTATGAGCTAAAAAAAAGACATAGAATGCTATGCTCACATCCAAATTGCTTTTATTCATGCCACATTCATCCTCTAGTGCATTTATCTAATAAGTCTTATTGGCTTCTGGGAATAAGCACTCTAAATATGGTAAACTTTATTTTTGTCTCTAATCCTGTTTTATTTCTTTTGGCATCCCACGTATTACTTTTCCATTGCTCCCTTATCTTTCACTTTGTCCCCAAATACTGAGAGGATAAATCAAAGGGAAGATATATTCCTTGCACACAAAAGCTGAGACTTTGTAAAACTGCTCAACTTGATAGACTAAATTATTACTGATACTGCCCTTTATAGAAGGAAATCACTGCACAGAGATGAGAAATGAACAATTCTCCTTTTATCAGCCTCATGCTTTCTATTCAAGGGTGAATCCATAACACCATAAGATTAACATTAAAAATTCTTAGAGACTTAAGAAGACAGCCTATATATCCAATATTTATATATTTCTGATTGAGATGAGAATCCTGAGATAATTTGTTTTGTGGTTAAGAAAAACTCAACAAAAACTCACAAAAGCATGCTTTCCTTTTGAATTGTTGAGAGATGAATACAGAATTTCTGCATCTTTCCTTAATCATATTAAGCAAGAGCAGAAAAACTACTTTTAAAATACAGAATGTAACATAAACCTGGAAGAGATCTTAGCAGTTCACAACTCATTTCCAGCTTTTATAGGACTTAGGTTAATCTGGAAAGAAAATTATTTATTCTACCCATTTTATTCCTTCCAACATTTCTAGAGATGGATAACTTTATTTTCTCTTTAATGTATCATAAAATGTAGTGATATGTATTCTTGAACAAAATTTCACAGAGTTTATGGTTGGTTAATATATCAAAGTTATCTCGTGTGTTTTTGTGTTTGATAGTATGTGTTTATTTTAGCAAGAAAACTAGAACAAAATAAGAAAGACTTAAGAAATAAAAGTTTAAGTATTTAAGGACTTGAATCCAAATGTGATTTATCCATTCCAGAAAAGACAAAAAACAAAACAAAAAAATCCCCAAACCGATTAGACTATTGCATTCATGAAAGCTGGGTTTTTATTAGGTTTTGTTAAGGCAAAGTTCAATTTTGAAAAAGTTGTATTTTCCACACCAGGAAGGTATTTTCTTATTAAGGGAAAACATAAATAATGAAATTTAGTATTTTTATCAGCAATAAATATTGACATATTTGTTCCTTCTCAATTTCTCTTAATACTTGTCCTTCTAAGTATTCACCCCGACTTCATAATAATCTTAATTTCTATGTTTGTGTTCATGCCTAAAGGAAGTTAACCATTTTTCCTGTGTGTTTTGTATATGTTCCACTTTTATCCACAATAACCCTAAGTTTTCCATCCAGCAGAGTTAGAATTCAAACCAAAATCTCCTTTCTATATAAAATTTACTTTTTATAGATTTTTTCCTATTAAAAATTCCCCTATTTTCCATTGATCCTCCTCCTCTTCCTCTCTTTCATTCTTCCTTCAATAGTCAAATTTCAAATGTGACTTCCTTTTATTTTTATTTATTTTTTGGTACTGAGAATGGAAGCCTGGGGCACACAACCATTGAGCCACATCCCCAGCCCTTTTTTTTGGTATTTTATTTAGAGACAGTCTCACTGAGTTGCTTAGGGCCTCTCTGAGTTGCTTAGGACGTCGCTAAGTGGCTGAAGCTGGCTTTGAATTCACAGTCCTCCTGTCTCAGCCTCCTGTCAAATGTGACATCTTTATTCTGTGACTTTAATTTATTTGCTGCTTGATCATATCTCTAGTATGCTCTGCGATCATCCTCTTCAAACTGCTTTCGCCAACGTTACCAAAGGTTAGGCAACTGAACAACCTTGAGTTTTCTAAGTTTTTCTTTATATTTTCACATCACTTTACATTATCAGTAGTGAGGGAGATTACAGAAAAAGGGATATTCTCTGTAGTTTGGTGGTAAAATGTTGCATACTCAGTTCTCCAAGAGGGAAATGCTCTCATTTATAGCTTTTGCTGATTTCCATGGCTTGACTACTCCCAACATGGGTGATTTGGGCCTAACAATGTGATGTCACATGGAGTTGGGGGATATGTGAGTGATCAGTCATGGGGAGCTTGTGTGAACAGGTTCTTGTAAATCATTGGATATTCTCCTTGGGATGCTGTTAGTTGCTGCCTTTTGCAACATGAAAGACCTGGCATCATTTTCCATCACTCCAACTCGAGCCTCTCACCATTGTTCTCTTGCTTTCTGTGTCTTATTGTATTCACTAACTATAGACTTGGTTAGGCTTAGAAGTTTCATCCCTTTTATTTTCTTGTTTGGTGTGTCCCTCTGCTTGCACACTTTTCTCCATTCCTGTAGCATGATGGATGATAACCTCCACAGAGCAGTCAAAGGTTTATTTCCCCATTCTAATTTCTTATCATATAACTTCCCTCCATTATCTCACATTCAATAAGGGTAATACTAGGCTTCAACAGATAAGAAGCCCCCACTAAATCATATTCACTTTCTTCCACATCCTATTAGAAAGCATTAAATTCAAACCACATGTTTTAGTCAGTTGGTTTTTTTTTTTTTTTTTTTTTTTTCTGCTATGACTAAAAGACCTGACCAGGACAATTATAGAGGAGTGAAAGTTTACTTGGCGGCTCAGAGTTTCAGAGTCCACAGCTCCATTTCTCAGGGCTTGAGGTAAGGCTGAACATCATGGCAGAAGAGAGTAGTAGAGGGAAACGTCTCACATGATTATCAGAAAGTAGAGAAAAAGACTGCATTTTTCAGATACCAAATATATACCCCAAGGCACACCTCCAATGACCCTCTTCCTCTACCCATACCCTACCCACCTTCAGTTATCACTCAGTTAATCCCATCAGGGGATTCATTCACTGACTCAGTTAAGGCCCTCATAACTCAACCATTTCTCCTTTGAACATTCTTGCATTCTCTCACACATGAGATTTTGGGGGATACCTCACATTCAAACCATAACACCATATATCAGAAACTTTATGAATTGCCTTCATGTGAACATAAGACATGGGAATTATTATTCATATTTTATAGATTTAATAAATTCAAAGCTCAATTAATTTGATTAATTGATTCAAGTTAACCCGTCCCATAAGCAGTGGAACTCAGATACAGTTACAAGATCCACACCAAAACCTATCTTTATTTCATTGCAACATCTTGTCTCTCAGCCAATGGGATGGTCTTCTTTTCTCCCCCATTAATATTAAAATTATAGTAATTCTTTAGTTTTTTCTAACTGTTGTTGACTACCAAGTCTTGCCTGTCCTCCCACTGAGTCAGTGTTTGTGCAAGTATCTGCCTCTCTCCTATGATATAAACTTCTAAAAGCAAGAGCCATGCTTTAGTCATCATTTTATTCCTTGCTGTAACAAGATTCTTTGTACTGCTAGGAACTCAATCTTGATTTAATAAGTAAACTAACTAATGAACAGTGACTTTGAACAGTATTTTGAGTATTTTTTTGCTGTATTTGTACTATGAGAGCATTTCTTTTTTTTTAATTTCTTTTTTTATTCATTTTTTTAAAAAAATAATTGACAGTGGAATGCATTACAATTCTTATTACACATATACAGCACAATTTTTCATATCTCTGGTTGTGTATAAAGTATGTTGACACCAATTCGTGTCTTCATACATGTACTTTGGATAATGAATCCATCACATTCCACCATCCTTGCTAACCTCTCTCCCTTCCCTTTCCCTCCCATCCTTCTCCCCTATCTAGAATTCATCTATTCCTCCCATGATCCCCCTCCCTACCTGGCTATGAATCAGCCTCCTTATATCAGAAAAAACATTTGTTTTTTGGGGATTGGCTGACTTCACTTAGCATTATCTTCTCCAACGCCATCCATTTACCTGCAAAAAAAAATATGGAACCTTCACGAATTTGTGTATTATCCTTGCTCAGGGGCTATGAGAGCATTTCTGTGTTATCTGTGTTGGCAACTATCAGTGATTTTTATATATGGCAGATCAGATTTTACACTGAAGAAATACCCAGGTTTAGTTTGCTGCAGTGAGCAACAAAAGTCATATGCAAAATATACTCATATTTTAGTACCAATCATGAAGTTTACCAACGCCTGGCTGTTTTTGTCCCAAAGCTATTGTTCCCATTTCTAAACAGATTATGGTTTAGACTCCAGGGGGTTTCACATGATTTTAGGGAAATGCCCCTCCTTGCATTTCTAACTAATCCAGGAGGCTCCAGGAAATCTCTTTATAGTTTCAGAAGTATTAATTAGGGTTCAGCAATCTATCCAAATGTCTCTGAATTGCAAGAGCTGAGTGCATGTTCTGCGATTAGTACAAATTGGCAAATGTGAGGGGTTTACATAGCACTCTGCCTAAGTGCCTAAGTAGATGTATCATTGGATCTCTCCTGAATCTGTACCTTCTAATTTATGCATCACCTGTGTGTATTTCCTGCTCCCAGCATCACTGAGAAGATGCTTCATGATTGAGTGTGCCTCAGGGCTTTTCTATACATAGCAATTCATAGTGCTGCAGCAAGATAAATGATACAGAGGTTTTCTACCTAGGAAAGTCAGAGAGGCCATTTTGACCACTTCTAACTACAAAGATACTCGAATTCTCACAGCAGTGACCAACCCCCAAATTACCCACTTGCAATTTTTAAAATACATCTACTTTCTGCGATATTTTATGCTAATCTCCTTTGCCAGCATCTTGTTACCAAAAAGTTCCCAGTTACGATTTATCATGAATATTTCCAAATGCATCGCTGATCAGGTTCAATAACAAAGGGACTTAGAACAGTCTTAGAAAGCATTAGTTGTAAATACATTATTTTCAACAATACAAATTGAAAAATGATGTACCAAGTAGAGCATCAGAGGCTTTTAAGTGAATGCAATGTAGAATATAGGTTCCAGAGATTTTTATCAGCAGGATAAACCCACTACAGAATAATCTATTTATCTAGCATTTCCTTTCATCTGAGCAATCACAGTGAAGACTGAATCTAACAAAAAGGTTCTATTAATATGTTTCAGTTTGTCTTCCATTGATGATCTGCAAGTGATGGCCTATACTTTGAGAAGTTTGATTTCAATGTAAGTCTTCAGATAAATAAGTGACAGGGTAGCCCACTCATAGTCTGTCAGTGGTGAAAGGTACAATTCTTTATTAATAGGTTTGGTGAGAGTAAAACTCAATGAGGGTAAATCTGAGATGATTTTTTTTTTGGCTGTATCATAGACCTTGCTATGATATAACCTTGACAATTATTTTTTCTTCTCTTATTTTGCAGAATTGAGCTTTGTCAAGAGAGGTGGGCATATGGGTGTTCATGATACTCTCAACAAATAGTATCAAATTATACTTTGAGACTTTATATGGATTGAACCAAAATAGAATGGAACTTCTTATTTAGGCCTTTAATTGTTTTCACTTCAGTTGTAGATTATATGGTGATATTGAAGGAAAGAGAAAAATGACATCTCAAAGTCCCACTTCATGTGATATTACTGTTAATGGATACTATTTTTAGAGGGCAATTCTACATAATATTTAGTTCAGTCTGTGTTCCTACGTTTTCAAGTGATAGAATCATAACTGAATTAGTTTAGTGAGCCCAAATAAGTAGTGAGTAAAGAAGTTTATATTCCAAATATTCCAATTGTAAGTGCACGGTTCATTGTGTCATTTTTCTGTTTTGTCATTACACTGTGTGTGTGTTTGTCTGTGTGTGTATGCATTCTTCCATTTGTCTTATTTGATCTGCCTTTGTCTCTATTCTCTCTGAGCCTGGTTGCCTTGGTTACCATTACATATGCACTTGTATGTGAAGTATTCCTTTGACGTACATTTATTTCTATGGAAACAATGACATCATTGATGTGGACAGGTGCTTAGAGAAAGCAAAGTGAAGAAGCATTGACTATTGGTCTTTCTTTGGTCATAAAATGTAACATTGAAGCAATTTTTGAACTAAAGAGCTATTTTTTGCTTTAATTTTGACTTGATCATGAAGCTACAATTTTTCTTGCTTACAGACTTGCTTGAATAAAATGAATTAGAACTGTAAAATACGTTATATAAGTCATTATATGTAGTGTCATAAAATTCATCACATATAATAATAATAGTAATTTATTTAGCCTTAAGAGTTTATGGTAGTAACATTTGTTATTGTCAAAAAAAATTGTGCAAGGAGTTTTAACTTAACATCAAAACAAAGAGCAATAAGATGGTGCATCAAGAAAAAAGAAAAAAAAACATACTTATAGTCACTATTTTAAAAATCTTTAGCTTTAGAAACAGGAATATAACAAAAAACTGATGGTTATTAAACCCTCTTTCTTATGACATCAAATAAGTCCGTGTATAATTGGCATTCCATGTTAAGTCTTAAGAGGTCTTAAACCTTTTTAAAAGGCTTCTATTTTCCTGTTCTATTTCCATGCTATTCAAGTCTATTTTTTTCCCTTTGTAGATGATGTGGAAACCTGCCTATGATTTTCTCTATAATTGGAGTGCTCACTATGGAAATAGCTACAGAGATGTTTTACAAGACCTTCAATCAGCTTTGGACAGAATGAAAAACCCTGTAACCAAACAGTGGAGAGACTTAACTGGAGCTTTACTACTAGTAAATTCTTTGGAGATTTTGAGAGTAACTGCATTCTCTACTTCTGAGGATGTGTAGGAATAGGGTGTGCTTTTTGGGAAAGGGAGAATGGTAGGGAGAGAGGTGTGTGTATGTGTGTGTGTGTGTGTGTGTGTGTTTAAGAGAGGAAAAATATCTCAGAAAAATTACTTATTTTCTTCATGTTTGAAAAACTGCTTTTTACCTGGTCAAAGTAAGCCTACTGTTTTATCCAAGATTGGGTTTTTTAATCAAACATGTTTTTCTATTTCAGAAGCAAACATTAGGCTGCTTTGTTGTTAAGAAAAAAAAGAAAAGCGCTCTCTCTCTCTCTCTCTCTCTCTCTCTCTCTCTCTCTCTCTCTCTCCTTCAAAGTTATTTCAATTTTCTGAAGTTAAATGACTGCTAGAATAATAAAATTGCACAGATATCAGAATAAACTAGAAGCTCAACATGAGCAATTGGATTTTTGCTGGAGGTGAGGACAGAGAAGGAGCAAAATGACACTCAGTGGCCAGGAACAGGGCTCCCCTCCTTCTATGACACATGGCTGATTTCTTATGTTCCTGAGTGAAGTTTGCCAGCATTACTCCAGCATTTCTAACGTGGAGAAACCAAGGACTGAAGAGGATACCCAAAGCCAGTATAAAGTTTTCTGCTTGAAAACCTGGTTCTGTTTTTAAGATGTTCATACCACATAACTGAATAAGAAAGAAAGGAAGGAAGGAAGGAAGGAAGGAAGGAAGGAAGGAAGGAAGGAAGGAAGGAAGGAAGGAAGGAAGGAAGGGACTGCATACAAAGCTTACAGGGAAATGATAGCCATCTCATTGTAATTGAAACTTGTTATTTTTTTTTCCCATCTCTTTGCAAGACTGCCAGAAGGAAAACATGACTTATCATCACAAATCTGTGTCTGCAGATGCAGACATGGACCTGGTGTTTTCATCAGCCTCCTTCAGCATGTTGGGCGCTAGCTAATCCTGCCTAAGTCAGACTTTTTTCTGCAGGATCCTAATGTAAAGTAGTTCTATACCTTTCAGGGATTTTTAATAACAAGAGTTATTAAAAAGAGCCACCATCAAAACCCAAATTACTCACTGTTGCATACAGCAGTTTTAACCACCCATAATATTAATATCATTGTATGCTTGCTCACAAAAATACATGTGTGTGCATGTGCATGTGCATGTGAGAGTACACCAGCATGTTTTTCAATGCTGTGAAAATGCTAATAGCCATCAGAGTTCACAAAAAGGTGGTTTGTGCTTACTCATATGTTCCGTCCTCTGGTGCCCTGCGAGTGTTTGTGTTGGGACAGTCATTCACATATTGTGATTCAATGTGTACCTGTCTGTGGCAGGCACCTAGATGCTTGAGGTTAGTAATGTGCAGAAAACATGATCCCTGACTTCTGTGATAAGCGACAGTAACAGATAATAAAATTTGATACCATTAAATGTTAAGTGGTATCTATAGTGAAAGCTGCATTGGAGAGGCTGTGATGCTAAGAGATACAGAGGTCCAAGGCCATCATATAAATGGAGTGGATATTTGATAAGTTTTCCCTGGGAAAGAAATGCTGCTCCTGAAGGAGGACCAGGCATTGCACCTGATGTTGGAAAGGTGCTGGAACTCACTTAAGCCCCCAGACAGGAGAGAGCTCAGGAGCTCAGGGAGCCAGCTGAGGGAGTAGAGTTTGGAGGCCACATTAAGGCCATTAAGACTGCTAGCATTTAGGGAGGAGAAAACACACCCTTAAAGGTAATGTGGATGAGCTAAATAAGGGTTTTGTTTTAGGATCCTGAATAAAACATTGTCCATTTGGCTAAAAAAAAGTGAAAGTAGAATCTGTGTAGAGCTTTTAATCCACCCACCCTAAGGTACTTGAATTATAAAGGTAATTAGAATTTAAGAACAGTCCTTAAGACTTTCAGTATTTATATTTGATGGAGAATGCATCCTAACCAAGGAGTCATGTATACACATTCAAGGACAGAATTCATTTAATTGAAAATAAATTAAGGGAGAAAGAAAAACAACTAATTTGTAAATTCGGGACCCAATCATTCTTAGTGATGATCTTGCTTTCTTCAGAACATTCTTGGAATCTTATTAACATGTCAGCAAACCAGTGAGTTTTGGGAAGGGATATTAAGGGATTAATAACTGGGTTTTTCCAGGCTGCAAGATTCGAGAACACAGAGATCTTGTTAGCTGATTAGGGTAGTACAATTAAATAAACAATTTCAGATTTATACATCATCATGTTTTAAGATTGTGGTTGGGAATTTTAAAGAGAGTTTTAAAAACTAGAAAAATATCACCTCTGTAATTAGAGGTTGAAACAATGACTTAAATAATAATAAATACAAAGATATTTTATAATCTTTCATTAAATTCTTCCAGGGGAATTTTAAGTCCATGTTCAAGCATTGTTATAAATTCTAATATTTTTAACACATTATTTTACTTTTCTGATTTATATTTTTCTTGCAGTTATGGATTTTCATAATCAGAAATGATTAAATTAGTGATCAGAAATTATCTTTTATATTTGGCATACAGTCCATGAAATTTATAAGGAACTTACATGCTATTCTTGACATCATTAAAAGCATCAAAAGCTATTAATCCAATACTACTTAGAGCATTTCAAAAGGGGAAAAAGATTAAATGATTTGTTCAGTTCCTCAGGCTTTCGGTCTAATGATGCATGAAGTAGGATGAGTTTTATTTCAGTCCCTAGCTTGCAATATGAGTTTTTTTAAATTTAAGCCATAGAACCTCTGCTTTTTTCTGTGAAAATCTTCATATAAAACAGTAAGATTCATTCAACAGTGTGTCATTAACAGTTCATACTAATAATGGATATAGCACACTTTCATGTCCTATATTATAGAGGCTACTATGTAAGTTTTTGAACATGGGATGGCTAGATTTCGGGAAGGAGCAGAATACTAAATCAATGGATAGCATTGGGCTGAAAAATGCTAATGCTAGTAAACAGCAATGAATATGTGATGTGAACCTACAACAGAAAAACATGAGATTGGACAATGCCATATGTGGAAGTTTCAAAACTTCAATTTTCATACTTCGCTACCATGAATGATACTCTTAGCAATTTTTAATGTTTAGGGAATATTTTAGGCAATATAAAAGTATAATTATAAAATATGTGACTGGGTGTTTTTCTAATTTATATATATATACACACACACACATACATGCATGATTCTCTCCTTATTTTATATGTGTTTTCTCCCATATGCTGCTGTCTGGCATAGTGGAGTAAAGCAGAATCATATAACCCAAAGATTAAGTACCACAATCATGGTAGGTGACAGAATCCAAAGACATTTTGAAAATTAAACAGAATGTTAGAGATGATTTCTTGCATGCCTACTTACCAATCCGCAGCACAAAATAAAAAGTGAGTATAAACAGGAAACTTAAACTTGAACATACCATCTGATATATAGCTGGTATTCAGCATCAAGATTTCATCAAATGTTTTGAAATATAGTATATTTTACATTAACTTTCTGTTTATGTATATGCAGAAAGTTTTAAGCCTAATAAACAGTTTCACAATTTGGAAAATAGTGTCAGCTTATATAGTAGGGAATAGGGATGGAGAGATTTGAACTGGATAAAAATTTGTAATACCAAAGAAAATAATTCCAGGGCCAAGCACCCTTGGACAGCACAAATTGCTTCCCCTGCAATACATTAGTCCAGAAAATGAGGGCTGTGGTTTCTAATCTTTGCCCATTAGTCCCAGTAAGGGTTTAGAACTGTCACTTAGCCTCCTGGGCTTCACTTCTCTGATCAGTAAAAAGAGGAGTTTGAATGGGGAAACTCCTCAAGTTCCCTGTAAATGTCTATGAATGTAGATACTTATAAGCAGAATATATTGTGGTTTTGTTTGTTCATTTCAATAAGAGGGAAGAAAATGTGAAGTAAGAATAATAATTTGAATAAAAGTTATCCACTTTAAAAGTGTCCTCTATTTGCAAGGCATAGCATAGTACATATACATAAACTGAGCACTTTACAAATATTATCTCATTTTTTCTTCATATAATCTTATGAAATTGGTTATGAAATGTGTACTATTTTCAATATTTAGAATCACTATTTTTAAGAATAATTTAATACTACTCAAACTACAGTACTAAGTTGGAAGGTCAGCAATAGTTCTACCAGTAGGTACTCTGCCAAATATGTTTCTGTCTCATTGCAAAGGCCTTAGACCAATCCTTAAAGGCAAGAGTTTTTCAACTTGAGCAGAATCACCTGAAGGGCTTGTTGGGACCCGACTTCTTGGCTCCAACACCAACTTTTAGCAGGTTTGAGATGAGACCTTTGCTTACCCAGTAGTTTCCCTTGTGATGCAGATTCTGCTAGTTCAGGGAACCTACTCTGAGAACCACTATTTCAAAGTTTCTTTCATCTATATAGAGACTAAATAATGTTTGTTAGATTAAAAAGATTTAGATAAGCAAAATTTTCATGTCATTCTGTTAAATAAGTTGTTAAAATTGTAGAAGAGAACTAAAAATCAATTTAAATAATACATTTATTTACCTAAAATAAACTTTTGTCATCAGTTGATAATAGAAGCATAAAAATAATTTTAATTATAAAACTAAATAATTAAGATCTGTGTCTCATTTAAAATATTAATATATTTGAATAAAAATATTTGATCATTTGGGACATTTATTCAGTATATTAAGATAATTTTGATAAATGTATGTAATTTGTTCTATAAAATCTCCTTAGAGAAATCTTGTCCTTACTGACTGATCATTTGTTAATCTTGTTGTTAACTTTATTTTACCTTATTGAAAAAATATTTTCAACTAATGGGATGAATACAACCATTTCTATACCCTACTTTTGTTGTAGAACTACAAAATTATTTAATAAGCATTTGTTTATAAGGTAGCTAGATACTCTCTTCCCATCAAGCATTCCACATTTAAAGAGATAGTGACTAAGAAGGGGGTAACAAATTGAATGTTGACATAAAAAATATATCAAATTTCATCCTCTGCCATCATTTCTTATTCTTTGGTGGCTGATGGGGAGAATCTCTAGCTTCATATTTTTCTGTTTTTAAAAAAGACAGTGACTTTTGTTTTGTGCCTGAAAGCAGATTTTTAAAATGTTCCTAATACTTAAGTCCACCCTTAAACCCTTCGAATGTGTTGTTACATTTAATGTATTTATATACCTATGATTAGAGTTGAAAATAAAAGTTGTGACAAAATAGTTTGTTTTACTTAAAACGAATTCTACCAAACACTGTCTTTAAAGAAGATTTTGGAATTGTCAAGTTTGGTATAATATTGCCTAGACACATATTAGGTTAAATGGTATAACAGAATTAGCTACCACACCCCTACTTACTATAATATAGGACTCCATTATGTGGGAGGAAAATACCTTCTTATGTTCCTAGGAAACACACACTAATGCTTAGGACCTTCTATCATGGTGGAAAGTAAGGATGGTGTGGAGGGGAGACGGGGGTGTGGGGGTTGATCCAGTTCTTATGATAGGAGATATTTAACGCAGTGGAAACTGTCTTCCTGCCTTCTGTTACTCTTTTTAAAACTGGAAAATATCTTTCATTCTTCCTTTTTATCTGATCAATAGTAAGATAGAAATGAACTGTTGTTTGGTTTTCTCTAGAGTGGATTTAATATTATTTAAGACTGTTTTTTAGAACTACTAAGAAACTTCAGCTAAAGACAGCAGCCCTACATTAAGATCATCATTTAGCAGTCTTTCAGGAGATGTTGTCAGAAAACCTATTTTAAACTGGCTTTAAGCACAAAGAATTTATAGTTTCTCACGACTGAAAATTCCAGAGGCAGTTTCAGGCATTCCAGGATCAGAGCTTAAAGAGTGTGACCAAACTTGTGTTTGCTCTTTTATGTTTTTCCTTTCTCTGCTTTTTATGATTTCATCCTTGAGTTGCATGAAGTGGGCCCAGCAGGTCTGGGTTCTCCCTTCACAGGGACAAGAGCACTAACCTCGCATTTACTCCTGTTCAAGTTTCAGACTTCTCTGGCCTTACAATGTGTCAAGTTGGTTTAACTAAAAAATGCTTCCCAGAATTCCCTTCACTGGTTAGGATTGGTCACAAAAGAAATCTGTACCAAATTCAGAAGGTAACAGTGGAACAGTAGCCATTTCTATTCATGGAAAATAGACATAGGCCAGGCCTTATTGTAGCCCCTGACTCAACTTGTTGGTCAAGGGCAGCTGACTAAGCACCAGCTACAATCTCCCTGGGTTCCCCTTCTTCCAAACCCTGTCCAGATGTGAGTACCATTCTTCAGTGAGACCACCACTCGTCCTTCAGACTATTCATAGCAGTGAGGGTAGAATCAGAGAGAGACCAACATGGCGGGCAGGCAGCTGACAAAAGTACTTTGTAGTTGTTCCCCATATCCTGAAAGTTCTTGTCTCCATTTTTTTCCTTCAGCCTGACCTGACTTCAGACTCTTTACCAAAGAGTAGCATGCATAAATGCATAAATGCTATTATCTGATCTAATCTGTATAATAAATCCTCATTGAAGTGGTTCTTGCTTCTAAGGTAACCTTGTCTAGGAGAGTAAGACAATACTTTCTGATAACCCTACAAATGGAGTCATTTTGATTGGACAATTTAGGCTTCAAGTTTATCCCTCAGCCAGTCATTGAAAGCTGTAATAAGCAATCCTTCTATTGGATGGGCCTGGATCATAAGCTAATTTATTGACACCCTACCAGGGTCTGAGAGCTCAAAGTCATTAAACACTGGATGAAATCTGAATATGTTTCTGGAAATAGGAAGAGGTGGATACTGGGGAAGCCAACAGCAGTTTCCCCCTAAAAATGGGACATGAGATTTACCTCAGAACTATTTCCTATACTAAGAAACCTTTTTATCTTAAGTATAATTCAAGGAGTTAAGTCTTATTCCTTTGTTTCAGACTGGGCAATGGGCCTATGTCTAGGTACTTCTGCACTAAATCAAACACTAAGTAAATGAAACTTCACAGGCAATGTCTGCTCTCCACATGCTAACTTATAAATTGCTGATGTTATGATAGAACCATCAAAAACATCCTCGAGACTATGGGTGCACCTGACCTAGGCTTACTATCTAGCAGGGCCAGTAAGCCAGTGAATGCACTCTACCAGCTTTCAGAAAGAACTAATGGGGAGAGTCTGAGAGAAGGTTCTAGAATGCCTTGATTCAGAACATTGTAAAGTTAGAATCAGTGCCATGACTTGGTGAGAAACACTATGGCAAATTTCTTTGAAAATTTCCTGAATGAAATTATGAAACTACGGCAAGGGCAGTTGTATTTCCATCTTTTTCAGCTGTCTGACTTTTTACTAGAGACCCTGATTTCCTTTCCTGAATAAGTAATAACCCTAAACGCCACCCAGAGGGAAAGTGGAACTGTGGTAAGGATGGAAGTAAATTAGATGATTTTAAAACATCATAGAAAAATAAGGCAAATGAAAGGGATAGAACACATAAAGGTGCTGTTTGTTCTTTTTGTAAATGCATTTCAGCTTTGTTAACATAATTCACATTTCATATGGTTAACCATTTCTGCTCAGTTTTAAGAACCCATAATATTTTTTTTCTTAATATGTAGTACCCATTTAATACTTTTTAAATCATCTTCATAATTTACCATGCTTGGAGAAATGCTCTTCAGGAGGGAGTATCACATTGCCATGTTTTTCAAGGTGGAATAGAATGCTGTGAGTTTTGGGGAAACAACAGATTAGTGATAATGGTTGTTGGTGAGAGGACTTGACATTATATTTCTGAAGCTATTTTCATGAGTTTTCACTGATAGTTTGGAAGTAAAAAAAAAAAAAAACAAAACAAAAAACATCAACAACCCTCTTCTTGCATTCTTAGAGAACCTTTGTATTCCTTTCCATTTTGCTAACTGAGAAGTTATTCTTTGCTTAAGAATAAGAGTTCAAGTTCGACTGTGAGAGTTACAGATTCAGGACAGTTAATTAATCCATTTGCCCTGGGTTCCTGCCTAGAGCAAGGCTTTTAATCCAACTTTCAGGAAACTTCTGTTTTGACCAGTTAGTAAATTCTGTGATTATTTACCAGAAAATTGCATTAGTTTGCCAGGGCTGCTGTAACAAAGTACCACAGATTTGTTAACTCAAAAAAACCCCGGTTTTCTCACAACTTGACAGGCTAGAAGTAAGAACAAGGTTTTCACAGACTTGTTCCTTTTGAGGGCCACAAGGGAAGGATTTGGTCCTGTCCTTTCTCCTTAGCCTACGAATAGTCATCTTCTCCCTGTGTCTTTACAAGGCCACCCCTGCAGGCCTCTGTCATGTCTTTTTAATGAACACAATTCATCTTGGATTAGGACTCACCCTAGTGATCTCATTTTGACTTAATTACCTCTTAAAAGATCCTACCTCTAAATGTATTCACATTCTTAGGTACTGAGGGTTAGCACTTCAACAACTGAAAGGATGACATAATTGAGTTCACAACAAAAATGATTTGGTCAATCTTTATAGTTTTTTAACTCACTGAAATCAATTACTTTGGTCAAATGCATTTTAGACAATCATTAAATAAACCTTTACATTTTTTTCTCCTTTTCTATCACCAAGAAGTTGTAGATATTTGCAAAATGTGAGGAGGGGGATGGACTCCAGAGCCCCAGGATGATCATAAATTCAGAGAGACAGACAGCCAATCTTGATAACTGAAACTCTGTCCAGACATTGTTCTTTAACATCAGGCATGACTTACAAACTCTGCTTCTTAGAACTCTTAGACAACAACATTGCTGTGGATAACATATACTTTTAGATAATTTTCCATGGGTGTTCTTTGATGTCATGATAGGATCTGGATGCTGCAGAAAAATAGTGCTCATTTGACAGGTGAGGAATTATGAAGATAGTTTAACAGACTGGGTGTTGGGGATGGGGACTGCAATAGGAATCTAGATCCTTTTGAGATATCTATCTATACTAGAAATAGAGATTTAGATAAAGCTTTCTAAAATATTGGTGAGCACTGAGATGCCCAAGAAGCAAAACATGGAGCAAAACAAAACAATGGAAGTTTTAGGTCACCCAGAAAGCCCTCTCAGCAAAGCTCCTGGGAGAATGGTCTTAAGGCAAATGGAGGGTAAGAAAGAAAGGACACACTGGACTCCTGAGGAGCCCAAGGAGATCATCCTGAAATCTCCAACTGAGAACTGCAATTTGAGAGAAAAGGTTAAAAAATCTCCCCCAATTGCTATTTTTAACAGACTCCTTTCAGTGTAATTAGGGTAAACAACATTTCCCGGTTTGCCCAAGACTGAGGGGTTTCCTGTGACATGGGATTTTCAATGCTAAAACCAGAAAAGTCCCAGACTAACCAAGACAGTTGGCCACTCTAAGTATAAAACACTGAAAGTCACTGTAAAAAATAAAAAGGACAACTGGGGGAATAGCACCTTAAATCATAATCAGGTACTTTGTAACCTCACTCAATACCCACCATAGTAACCCTACAGGAGGGAAGGATATAGGTTATTTTTATATGTGAAGGGAATCAAAAAGAGTACCCTGAATGGGCATTACTTAAAGTAAACACAGGGAACAAAATTTGATAGGGAGGAATACTGAGAGTAAGCCTTGATTAGAAAATTCTGACTGAGGATCAGACCCAATACAGCTTTTGCCTAATGTAGATAATCCTTGCAAAGACATCTGTGTGTTTTTTACCCAATTACCATCTTATCTGACTACAGAACACTGAATTAACTTAATTTATATATATATATATATATATATATATATATATATATATAAATATATGTGTGTGTGTGTGTGTGTGTGTGTGTGTATACACAATCTGTCACTTTACATAAACATTCCAGTCAGGTTATAGAGAGGGTATTTGTCAAAGTGTTATTTTGGCTTATGAAAACCAGTACTAGTAATGTTCATCTGCACGATAAATTTTTTAAAATAAAGAAAGTATAAAAAATTTGTGGTTAATCTTTCCATCTTTGCAAAAGCTCTTTGGAAATCTTCCTCAGAATTATCTAGAACCTGATAGTGACTTAAAATGGACACAGATTTTGCAGTTATCAACCAACCCATCAATTAGCACTATGGAACATGATTTCAGGCCCCACATATGTGAGCAATGGTATCCAAATAAATTTAGAGAAGAGTTGACTTTTAATTATGACAACCCAGTCAACATCGGCCTCCTTTCTCTGTTTTTCTTTTCTCTCTTCCTTTTTCCCCTCATTTCTTCTTCAACTCTTTTTCTTTTTTGTTTTCTTCCCCCAGCCCCCCACAACAAAAAGAGTAGGAGTAGGCCTATTGTTTTTAGAACAATATACGAAGTTAATATTCATGAGAAAATAATTTCATTGTAGATCTATTATGTTTTAAACAAAGCATGACAAGAGACATGTCTGGAAAACAATTCCATTTTTAGGACATTTTCACTCTAGTGGAGGAGCTAAGCATGCAAACAAATAATTATAAATGTGACAAGAAATAATGATCAACAGTGGTCGAATTTACATGCAGAGAGGCCTTGAATCAATGCTCTTTATCTTAAGGGATTACAAACATGTGAAGAGCAGTGAGATCTGTTATTATTATTAGAGTTAATTCATTGTTGCCCTTGTGGTTTTGTGGCATAACAATAGACATAACTATAAATTGTTCTTTTACATATTTACATTTAGCTAGGTTAAAAGCTCATTTGGCAATTAACTTCAACTGTTACACTTAGTAGAAAGAGCAGACTCGAACTCTTCTTCTCTCTGAACTACCTGCTTCTTAAATTCCATTTCCCTATGTCCTGGGAATGCAGAGTAAGCACCATCGATCAGTTTTCCTGCCTTCTCAGCCCTATTTGGATACTGATAGCTTCTGTATTATTTAGAAGCAGAACACACCTTCAAATGGAAAGTTTCTAAAATCCTATGCAAGGTTCCTTATTAAATATTACAATGACAACCACATTAATGCACTCCTTGATTCCTTGGGGCCAAAGGGCAGGTGAAACACAACATTTAAAGCTCTGGGTAAATTCAGGAATCTATCAGTATGTCCTGACTCAACAGAATAAGACCAAGTTTACGGGCAGGACTCTTGCATTAATAAAAGAGATTGTATTTCCAAAACATTCCATAGTTTAAAAGAGAGAATAACTGCAACTCTGACTAAACAGTGAACAACAGAAATAATTCTATCATTGAGCATTTCACACAGGAAAAGACCTCGAGAGAGGCCCAATTATGACTAACTGTGAAGATAAGACACAGAGTTGCTTCTCTCTTTAGAAAGAAACAAATATTTCAGCGGTTGGGAATATAAAAAGTGTATACATGCAGAATATTGGAAAAAGTAATTGGAAAAAAAATTCTTGGAGGTTGATACATTTTCCTAAAATACTCTAATCAATATATCTGTAGAGTATTAAAGTGTATCCATGAAAAAAGTATATAAAAATATATATTACTTAGGACTGATTATAAAGGATAGACCATTCTAATCAGTTCATGAACTAAAGTGATTTTTAAATAAAAGTCAGTAATGTAAGATTTTCTTGTTTTTGTTTATTTTGATAAAAAATTATTTTTCTATAAAATATAGGCTTTTCACTTTTTGAAGTACTTTATTGAAAGAGCTTAATGCAATGCCTATTTTGAGTCTTGTTATTATCATTGTGTCCCCTTTGGTAGAAATGATGGATTGAATTAATCATCTATGCTGCTTTTCTGGTGGCCCTTAGATCAATACCATGATTTCCAAGATGATTGGATAATCTCACTGGTGGAGCAATTTATGTGAACACCAGACACATTCACATTGGGTATTATTTTCAGAACCAATCAACCCACAAAATATTTAGTAATTCATTAGATGTCCAGTACATAATCAGAAAATCTACAATGAAATAAACCTACCTGATGGTCACCTAGATTTATTTCCACAGCCTAAGTCCTTTAACAGTCACCACCCATAAAGACAGCTTGCTCCATACTGAACATTTTTTTTTCTTTTGTTCAGGTCTGCCTGTACTTAAGTCCAAATATACCTCATTCATTCATTCCTCATTTAATAAGTAATCAAGTGTCTAATATGTGTCATAATTGCCAGGAAAGGATAAGAAGACACTTTCCAGTCCTCATGGATTTTGTTATCAGTGGGAGGAAACTAGTGCACCAACACCCCTCTACAAGCACTTTCTTCAGACATTTGGAGACAACTATGTTACTCTCAGATTTTTAGAACAGTTCCTCATTAGGTTATACAACCAAGTGTCTTCCTTAAAAAAAAAAAGAAAAGAAGAGAAAGAGTTTCCAGTTCCATCTCTACCTATGCTATTTTCACTGTGATTTGCCCATGCTCCTCTAGATATTTGCCCAGTACCAAACCCAATGTCTTAGTGAGGTCTATCCAGAGAACAGTCATCTATTCAGCCATTTATTTAGAAACCTTATTTGTTCTCTTATGTGCTAGTCAAATGTGAATATAACTGTAATTTCTGTCTTTACAAAGTTTATATTTTAAAAGAGTTCCAAAATGGATGAACAGGACAACTGCTTCTCTAATTGTGGAGAACATAGTTCCATTTTTAGTCTGTGTTCTGTAGATAAGAAAATGGATTTTCATAAGGTTGTTACTTAACTTCATCATTTATGTTATTTTAAAGAGTTGTGGCCCCAGACACAGGCCCAAATTCACTGAGCTAAGCAAATAATCTTGAACCTAAGGCCTCTGAGAAACAATACAAATGGCAAAATAATGAGGTTTTTTGTTTGTTTGTTTGTTTTTGTTTTTAAGAGAAAGTGGGTTGTGGTAAGTTATAGCAGGTTGACAGATTTCTGATCAGTATTAGTTTGAAAATAGAAGAGAATATGGACCTTTACATGTTGCCACCATCATTATTCTCTATATTTGAAATGCTTTATAAGTATAAATAAGTTAAACATTTAAATAGGTAAGTAAAGGCTAAACTCTATGCTTCTGCTAGGAGCTTCCTCACCAAATAGGGTCTCAACTCACTTTCCACTCTTACTGAATGTCTCCCTTTAGTAGTTGAAAATATTATTTCATCTAACACAAATGGTAAAGATACTACCTTTAAGTAATTATGTATTATTTAATACATAATGGTTATGTATTAGTGTTTGACAAAGGATAACTCATATGCCATAAAGGTGATAGGCAATAGACTAAAGACTGAAATTGCTATACTTTTCCTCTAAAATATTAAAATTGCATAACTTTCGTATGTCCACATATGTATCCATATCATGTACAACTACAAGAATGAGCAGTTATATTCCATGTATGTATAATATGTCAAAATACATTCTACTGTCATGTATAACTAAGAAGAACAAATAAAAAACTGCACAAAATTACATATAGGAATTTTCTCTCATACAGGCTAAAGAACTCTGCAACTACAATCACGAAGCTGGATAACAGCTGAGTTCTGTTAATTAAATAATAGACAAGCCAGTTAACCTCTCCAAGTCTTTACTTCTTTACTTATAAAATGAAGACTTGATATCCTTCCTAGCTCTGGGTCCTCTCAGCAAGGAGCAAAATAGCAGAGTTAAGAAAGTTGGTTCTGATATCAGACTGGGCATGTGAAAGCAGTAATAGTCCCTTTCTTACAAGGTGTTCATGTAGACTGGATGAAATAAAAGCACAGCCCTTAGAACAGTGCCCAGCAAATATAAAAGGGCTCATTTTGTCATTACTATCACAAAATACTGTGATCCCATGTGCTCATACCCATGCTAGCCTTGTGAAACTTATAATACCAAGTGCTTTATTTTGAATTATTACTTATCAAATATTTCCATAATATTCCATTGTATCCCAGGATTGAAACACACACACACACACACACACACACGCACACACACACCCGGGTCTGAGTCCTGGGGAATTAGTAATGTATATGAGAAGAGAAGTACATAATTACTAAACCACATAGTTTCAGAGAAGAGCTAAGTGGTTAAGTTCATTCCCAGTTGAGAGGAGGAATTCACAGATGAGACAAGTCAGTGTTGGGACTAGAGCTGGGTCAAAATGGATTTAATGAATAATGTGGGAACCAGTAAAGTCTCAGTAGCCATTGTTGTCTTAGTCTCTTCTCAGCCATTGTCAGTGCTAATTAAAAGAATGGAATGACACAGTCCTGAGCGATTTCATCACTAACAAAGAGGGCTCTGGGTTATGGGAAGAATCCGACTTGATTATTTACAACCTGAGGCAAGAAGTTTATGTGCCAAAATTTGCATTCCTCTACTTAAAAGTATGAATTCCTTTCATTTCTAACACTCAATTTCTCTTTCCAAACAAGTCATTTACTTTTTATTCCTCTCTGCCAGGAATCCCTTTGAATACTCCTTACTTAACTCCTGCTCACTGAGGCAAGGCACTCGGTCTTGTGCTTCTTAGTTTGAACTTGGAGGATATTTTGGTCCTCACCAAAGGAGGAAGTCAGCACTAAGCAGAGTCTTCATGGCCACTGTCTAGAATGATCCTTGGAGAGGCAGCCATTAGATCCTTACAGGGATTTGATGTGGACGAGTTTATCCATTCTCTGTGCTAACTGCAATAAATAAAGCTTCAAATATGTAACTAGGTATGGCAACTGTGTGCCCAGCTTTGTTTTGTACTCTTTCAATTTTCTCCTATTATTTGATGTAAAAAGAATTTGAGTAAAAAGATTTTTTACTGAGCTGAACCAGGTGGTTTCAGAAATCTGTTAGACTCCAAACTGAGTTCCTGGGTCCCTTTCGGTTCCATGCCAGTCATTTTTCTTCCCCTACCTCGGCTGGATCTCTAGTTACAATACCAATCAAATCACAGAAACTCTTTTTTGCTGCCTTTCAAAAAGAAACTGAAACAAAGAGTACTATTTTTGACTGAAAGGAACTGATAACTGGTTTCTCTGCTCTTACATCATGTCTGCATTATCAGTGTGGCTTTCATTTCAGAAGATGGCTAGAGAGCAGCTCTTCTGAGAATGGCCCTGAGCCCCTGATAACTTTCCTATTAGTGATGGTATTTCTGGAACTCAGTGTTTTCCTTACTTGGTTTAAAAAAATGCAAAATATCCAGACCTCTTTTTAAAGTGACCTCAATGAAACCATATACAGCTGAGAAGGGTAAGGATATAATTATGTGCTCTCTCATATACTGTTATCAGCTAAACACAACAACAATGTGTTTTAGTCATCTGTTTTGCTGCTGTGACTAAAGGACCTGACCAACACAATTGTAGAGAAGAAAATGTTTATTTAAGAGCTCATAGTTTCAGAGGTCTTAGTCCATAGAAGGCCGGCTCCATTCTTTGGGACTCAAGGTGAGGCCGGACATCATGATGGAAGAGTGTGGTGGAGGAAAGCAGCTCACATGGTGATCAGGAAGCAGAGAGACAGACTCCACTGGCCAGATACAAATATATACCCCCAAGCCACGTGCCAATTTCCACCTTCTCCAGCCACACCCTACCACTTCAGTTACCACTCAGTTAATGCCTATCAGGGGATGATTAATTCACTGATTGGTTTAAGACTCTAGCAACCCAATCATTTCTCTTCTGAACATTTTTGCATTGTCTTACACGTGAGATTTGGGGTGACACCATATCTAAACCATAAATAAATAAATAAATAAATAAACCCACAGAATGAATTCCACAAGGGATTTCCGATTGTTATCCATGCTTCTTATGCTTTCTTTTCGGATAACCTAGTTTCCTCAATCACAGAGATAACTCAAGTTTGTTGAACATGAACTGTATGCCAGACATTTCTCTTTGTGTGTGTGTGTGTGTGTGTGTATGTGGTTCTGGGGCTTGAAACCAGGGCCTTATGTACGCAAAGCAAGCATTCTATCAACTGAGCTATATCCCCAGCCCTATACTAGGCATTTGTACCAAGAACTTCAACAGAAAGGAACAATTCATGGTGGCTCACCTTGGAAGATTAAGTGGTATTCCTGAATTCAAACTTGAGTCTTTGAACTATAATTCCAGCAGAATTACACTTGAGGAATGTATTTACAAGAAGCTGTATTTTGTCCAAAACTTCTATTGCTTTCAGATACCATTTGGAAGGTATGAATGAGATAGTTTGGAAAGGGATCGATTTTGAACAGCCTTACCTCAGCTCCAAGTACTTTAGTCCTTATGAGAACAAGGCTCCCACCTTTCTTTCTATATCAGACAATTGCAAGAATTATTAGGAAAGACCAGACTATTCACCGAGGATCTATTATGGTAGGATTATTTTGTGAATTTATTTTAAATCCCCTGATAAGGGAAATGTACCAGATATGTTTGTTATTTTAATGCCCCATTAAAATTGCAATCTTTTAGGAAGAGAAATTACAACTTTCTACAGAACATGTATACTTATTCTTTTTTTTCAATGTGTATAGTTCATCATGTACGTGATTATAGACAAAATGTTTTGTTTTGGTGCTAAAAGAGAATTACAAGAAAAATCTTAAGTCAGAAATGTTGTGTGTAAGCAGCTCACAATGGAGAAATGAAAAGAGGAGAGTAGAAATCAGAAATACTCACAGGAAACTCATGTTTCACCTCCAGTTGGTAATAGGCAGTGAAACCAAAGGGTTTTTTTGCAGTTATAGCTTAAAGGAAATGAGTAGTGATATTATTTATTCTATAAGGAAACAGTTAAGGAAGGAAGGAAAACGGTTTTATTATTAAGACTATTCTTTCCATTTCTTGTGGCAGTGTAAGACACTCTATGGATAGATTTATTTATTTTTTTGTTTGTTTGTTTATTTATTTATCTATCTTACCAACATGTGCTTTAATGAAAACAAATGTCCCATTCCCTTAATCTTTCATAGGAACTACTGTGAGGCATGGACTGTTCTGGACTACCATTTCTTTCAATCAAATTAACTGTCAATCATCCTTACAATGACATGCACTACCAAATCTGGAAAGTCCCTATATCCTGATTTTCTTGATTTAATAAACTATGAATATTTTTACATCATAAAAATCTATAATAAGTTTTTGACAATACTTTAAACAATCTGCTCTCATGTATTGATATTTACCCCTAGCACTGTCTTTGAATACAAAGATCATAAATTAGTATAGCTGAGGATAAGACATGAGTATTTACTTTTTAAAAAAGGTATCATCAGAATTTAATATTCTGAAGAAATAAATGTAAGATCATTGGTTGTTTGGAATCTCCCACTAATACAGAACTACTCTGTTTTTGTATGTCAAGACTTCCAAGTAAACAGTACAATGTTAGTCTAGAATTGTGCAGTTATTCCTCATTAATCTGTTTGGATTTTAAGTCTTGTTTTTTATAAACTATCCTTTTAATTGCTTTTAAACATTTTATCTTGATCTTTCTAGAATGATTTCTAAGACTTCCTACCCATGTCTACTAAATGTACTCTGTACATTACTCTGAATATAACTATTTCTGAAAACGTAAATTGCCTTATGTTGCAAACTTTTATTAATTTTTTTCTTTATTTCACTTTACTGTTTTCTTATTTACTTTTATTTACCTTTCAACTCTTACTTATAACTATGGCTTCTCTGTCAAAACACCCGTTTTCTGTTATTACTTCTCTCACCTATTATAAACATAGAAAATAGATAATAGTTCTTAAGCCAAAGTTAATGAGTTCTAAGTTAGATTTCTCTTAAATTGGTTTTAATTTATTTACCTATTCAAATTTTATACCAGATTCTAGTTAACATTCTGGATGATTGATATCTTTATATATGACTTCTGTTAATTAGGGATGAAAAGAGGTGGAGGTGGGGTCTCTATACAGTCCAAGCAACACTACTAATAGGGTGAGAATAGACATTGGAAGTGTGGTATGGTCTGAAAGCAGCAAGTCATTCGACAGGGCTGTAGGTTCAACAACAAGACAAATTGGAGGAGTATGGGACATGGCATTAATAGAAAAGGAATGGCAAATAAACAGGGACAAAATAGCAAAGTCTCTTACATTTTATGCTAAGGAGTTTTCCTTTCAACATGGAGGTTTGGCATGTCACTAAAGCATTTTTGGCATGTATCATGAGCAGACTTGCTCCATTATTTTCACAAGGACCTTCAAGAAACATTCCTTACACAACACATCACTTTCATATCACTGTGAAAACAAAGTTACCTGTGACTGAGGAAATCTTGTTATGCCATGTATAGCATTAGCTAGTGGCATTTGATTCAAAATTTGAATAGCGAAAGTGGATTGTATTTAAACTTTCTTTAAAATACGACTTCATATTTGATCTCTAAAAGGAAGAAAAACAATCTAAAACTCAAATATGACAATGAAGGCTACCTCTTACATAGGACACAGAGAAAAGATCAGTAATATTCTGAGCACCTCTTGAGCGAGGTTCAGAGTCCTCTGACGTAGGTATATTTGGCATCTGGCAGCAAATTGTAGATACAGATCCAGAGTGCTTGCCATTATTATAAAGCATATTAATTTTTTATTGGTTGTTCAAAACATTACAAAGCTCTTGACATATCATCTTTCAAAGCATATTAATTGAGAAAGAATGCAAAAGATAATGAATGTGGAAAGTTGAGTGAAATGTGTCACAAAAATGTCAATCACTGACTTCTAAAATTATTCATCATTATTATCATTAGTATACTAACAGTTATCTTAACTTTTTTATAAAGAGAGAGAAGAGAGAGAATTTTTTAATATTTATTTTTTAGTTTTCGGTGGACACAAATCTTTATTTTATTTTATGTGGTGTTGAGGATCAAACCCTGCGCCCCGCACATGCCAGGCGAGCGCATTACCGCTTGAGCCACATCCCCAGCCTGGTTATCTTAATTTTTAAGTGATAAACAGCAAAGATAAACAGACAGATTTTCACATGAAGTTTTATGTAAGGATTTAATTATAAGAGTTGATTTGTTCCCTTAGTACTGCTCAAAGACTGTAACCCCAACGGTGCTAAGTGCCCTGATCTAATAAACAGAACGTGGAACTCTAAAAAATATTCTGTCATATTGCGATGAATATAACAATAAGAAAAAACAGCAAAAGTAATGAGAAGGATGACAACCAAGATGACGATGACAGTGATGGTGACGTTTCCCTCAATGGTAGTTGTGCATCTTTATTTTCTGGTATTGGCAAATCCTAAGAAATAAAGAATAGGAAAAGCTAAATAGATGTAGTTTACTCCAATTTACTTAGATGGATACAGTCTCAAAGCATCCTATGTTGTACACTTCAGAACCCAGTAAAGTTTTCTCATATATTGATGTCCCTTAAAAACAAAAAGAAAAATCTGACCCTGTTTGGCACAGTCCCTAAATCATAGGGATAGTGAAGGAAAATAAGACTGAAGTGGTTCAACATCACTGACATTCATTCCTAGGTCAGTTGTACAGAGAATGTAGGTTTCAACTAATAAACTTTTTCTCCTTGGCCTCTGGAGGAATGAGAAAAGACAATTTGAACAGCCAGGACCTAGCCCTTAGCCCTTGCCACAATATATTCTTTCTTTTGTGTTTCATTAGGTGACTTCAGAATGTGGCTAGGTATCATTAAGTCCAATTGAATGTCATAGAAGTTTTATCACTCTGCGGTAACAGTGTCCTGTGGTGATGTCCAAGACAGATTTTTGTGAGACTGGTGTCTGTCAGTAATCAGAAACAAATATATCAATTTTTGTCCTTAGATAAAAATTTATTAGTGTGCTAATTTTCAGCCCAGAATTGTGCTTAATTTTTGGTTTATTATTAAATTATTCTTGTGCAATAGAAGTAGATTTCTTTATTTTAATAAGTTCAGAATGGTTTCTTTATCTGACTAGGAAAAAAATCCCCTGAAAATACTAAGATAATTAAATAATATGACTTGTTATCTGAAAACTGTATGAATAGTTAGGATGTGTCTAAGATTCTGCAGAAAATGACTAAAATTAAAAATGTGTAGCCATCCATGTTATTCTTCTGGGAGCAATTATGATAGAAAATATCCTCTTATCCAAGAAAATAGTGTGTTCAATATTATAAATTATAAAACATAAAAAATTGCACATTCTGAATATGATAGCTTAAAAGATTTTCACAACAGTTTTATGAAATGCATGAATGGTGTGTACAGAATGATCCTGTCTAGTTGAGACCAGGAGAGCTGAATCAGCTTCATTCAAAACCATCAACATTTGTGACCTTGGAACAAATCAATAAAATCTATTCAGCTTGTCTCTGGTAAATGGAGTTAATTCAACTTCTAATTCGACTCAATTAATATGTATTGATTCCTCACCATGTACCTGGGCTACAACAAGTGGCTAGCTTTCTTGTCCTTCAGTAGACCACTTTCTAGATGGGAGACCAATTTGTGCACATCAAACCATAATGCAAAGGTGGGCTAAGACTATTAACAGACATGTTCAAGAGAAACAGAGGATGGTTGAAGGTTGACAGAAGATGAAGAGGAGCTGAAATTTAAGCTAGGAAACTAAAGAAGAGTTCCCTTTTCCTTTCTTCTTAGGCAATACTCAAGAACCTATAGAACCATATACCTTTTCCTCCTTACTGATCAATTATTTCTGATTTCCTAAAGTGTAAACTACTTCTATAGGTAGAGAATTAATCAACTTCTAAAAATGTAACCATCATGTCTTGTATTTATTTTTGAAGACTAGAGTTGAAACTGGGTGTTCTCATTCCTCAAATGAGGAATTTGAGTAAAAAAGATAATTGAGTGAAAAAGCACTTATTCACCTTTCTGTCTTGAATTAAAAAAAGACTCTGTTTTGCCTGGATAATCAAATCTAATTAGGAAAAAAAATCTAGCATTCAAAGATTCCTTCAAGTCATGCATCACTTAATGACAGGGATATGGTCTAAGAAATGTGTCAGGAAATTTTATTTTTGTGTGAATATCATGGAGCATACTCACAAAAACCAAAATGAATATGACATCACTGCATAAAAGAGTCTTGTGGGAACACCTTCATGTCTGTGGTCCATCACTGACAGCAACGTCATTGTGCAGCACAAGACTGCATTTGTATATGGAAGGGCATTTGAGTGGCTAAAAATTTCAAATGAAGGGATGGGAAACAATGAGCTACCAGTTTTCATAAAAGGAAAGGTTGCCATCCTTCCAAATAAAGTTGGGCTCAGGAACTGTTTTGGGCAAACATAAATGTTTCCTCAAGAAGCAATTTTGGATAGACTCAAATATTCAAGGCAAGGAGAGAAGCAAGAGAGTTCTGCATCATTGAGTAGGAGTGAGATGACTTTGGCTCAAACATTAAAAATAAAATGAGCAGCTGAGAGGGGAAAAAAGAGCAAAAATACCAATTCTTCATTTTGAACCATTTGGGAATGTTATATATCCTCAAGATATATAAAAAGACAAGTTGAAAAGAAAACAGACACATCTTTTTTTTCCTGCCCATTATGAATTATGAGCCATCTGTACAGCCAAAATGTATGAACGAAGTATTCTAATATGCAATAGATAAAACGAGATGACTAAGGAGTTAGTTATGTATGTACATTTCTTTGTCAAATAATCATAAATTACATTTAGTATGCATTTTAAAACGTAAGAAATAAGTTAGCCTCTGCAGTGTGCTGATTATAATTTTGCTTGGACTCTTAAAACTAACTTATTCCATTTAGAGACGTGTGGAGAAGCTGAACTTAAATTCCAGATGGACAGTTCTGAGCATCACTTTTCAAGCAATGAAAATGCAATGCTGAGTTGGATTTTTCTATTAATAGAGATTGATTTGATATTAGCTGAAGTTGGATGACTTTTAAGTTTCATTCTATCTACCAAAAGGGAATGAGGACAATCCTATCTAATGTTCTTTCACAGTCCAGGGGAAAAGGGTAACATTTGGAGCATTATCTCTTGGTCTTTGGGCTGATCCTGGGGAATCAGACTTCCTGAATTTCAACACAGGGCTCTAACTGTGTTTACTCAGCTGTCACTCCTTACCCCTGAGCTTTAGCAATAATAGTGTTGGTGGCAGAAGTAGAGTGGGTTTTATGAGTTTAGATATATATCAGTTGTAAATATTTGGTTTCAAGGGATACCTGAAGATCCCTAGTATCTTTTCCAGAATGACTCTATTTACCTCTCACATTCCCAACTTACGACCTTACATATTTACTTGGTAAGGGCTAGCAACACAATTGCCTCAAGAGTTCCAATCTATCCACTTACAGTCTTTTTAAATATAAAAATATGTGTTCATCTTTAAATAATTCCAGACAGCAATCATTTTTAGATTTTTATCTTCATTACTAAGAATCCCAATTAATTTAAAAATGTGTTTGTTTTTTATTTCTTGCATTGAGTGATGCCCTACCCATAGTTATAAAAAATGAGTATGCTGATAGTCAAGAGGCACAAGGTAAATTTAGAAGAAATTTTGTAAGAATGTTGTTTCATAAAACTTATCTCCTTTTACATGGGCCACTACCCAGGTCAGTTAGAGTATGCCATAAACACAATATATATGGTTTCAACAAATCCTTAAATAAAAACAAAGAAACCCAACTTCAGTGATAGTATTATTAGGTACATTTACAGCTCATTTAATAATTAGATTCTCAGTCTCTTGATCAATGACTCAAAGAATAGTGACTTTCTATGGAACATGCTGAAATGTCATTCTGAAACTTTTATTTTTGAATAACATAAGTCAGGACAGCTATTTTAGCCAGCTTTTTAATCAGTGTGACCAAAATACCTTACCAGAAAAAACTTAGAAGAGGAAAAGTTTATTCGGGGCTCATGGATTCAGGGATCTCTCTCCATAAACAGCCAACTTCATTGCTCTGTGTCCAAGGTAAAGCAGAACATCATGGCAAAGAGCAGGGTAGGGGAAAGCTGCTCCCCTTTTGGCTGGCTGGAAAGCAAAAAGAGGAATAAGGGACCACAGGGAAGATACAGTCTTCCAGGGTACACACCCAGTGACCCACCTCCTCCAGCTGTGCCCCACCTGCCTTCAATTAGTCTATTCAAACTAGGATGGACTGAGTAGGTTACAGCTCTCCATCCAAACATTTCACCTCTGAACACACCTGCTTGAACATGGGAGCTTCTGGGGAATACCTCATATTGAAACCATTAATAATGGCTTTCTAGAGACTTGTTCAAATCAACATTAAAAAGCACACAGTAATGTACTACTAAAATATAAAATTTAGATAATACCTTTTATGTCTTCATTTCTTCATGTGAAATTAAAGGAATCATTCAAAAAGATAGCTTTTCTTTAAGTTAGTTTGTAGTTTCTCTCTTCTTGGTCATGTGTCGGTCTAGCTTATCTCCCAGTCATTACTGGGAAACTTTGGATTCCACATTATTAATTTGTGAAAATGAAATAGCTAAATGGCAGCCAGGCTCAACTCATTGGAGAGGCTACTGAAAGAGAAGTCCAGTCAAAAGGAATTAAGATATGCTTTTCTTTCCGTGTGTTTCTTCCTTTTTCATGTCTCATTTTTATCAGACCATATCATACCACACCATACTATTACTGTACTATACTACAGAAAAGCCAATCTATGTTAACATTCCTCACAATGGAGATTGAATTTCAACACTTAACCCTTGGAGTACCCTCAGATTATATCCAAACAATAGTAAGTCTTAAATGCTATGATGAAGAAACTAGACTTTATTTCTTATATTGGAGTTAATTTGGGGATTCCACTTTTGGGCACTTAATCTTGAATTTCACTAGAATAAACTGATGAATACAGGAATGGGTTGGGAATCCTCTGGGAAGCTTACTGTGATTCCTATGGAAATGTATCCTTTCATAGGTAGTGCTTCCTGTGCATGGTCAGAATCACTGACTTCCATCCTACCCTAGCCAAGACTGGGTCCAAGAATATCATCCAAGAGATCCCATGATCTTTGGTTTGAAAATGAGCTATGTCTGAAGAATCAGAGGCTTAGAGGCAAAAATGAGAGGTAATGCAGGGAGGCCTCCAGGGCAAGTTGCTTGGTACAGGGAAAAGGTAATCCAGAGGTCTGCAGCAGTAATTATCTTTCCAATAGGATGGCTTCCTCACATGCTCTTTTGAGAGACTAGGGCCAGATTTTCTAGGGCAAGACAAGCACTTATTAAGGGTTCAATAAAAGTTTTCTAATGAATGATGAGTGAACAATCCCCTTCAATATGATAAAAATTTTTGCAAAAGAATTTCTTTGTTGTTTTGCTTTTTACTGGCAAGATTGTTAAAAAATTGTGATCACTCTAAGTTGGTATATTGTATTTCCTTATTAAACTATGCCTTCAATAACATATAAAGTTAACAATAGTTTTTTTTTTTGGTGTATGTATGTGTGTGTGTATTGCTCTAAATGTACAGATAGTTATAAGCTGCTTCCCAATTTCTAAAATACTAAACATTGAAAAACAGTGCACCTTAGAAATGAAAGGGTGAATATGTACATATTTCTCTTTTCCTATCCTTTCTTGAAGACTTGGAGTGCATATGGGTGACATGATCATCTTTCTTTCACATTTCCAAGAGCTCCCAGGATCCATGGTTGATATCTTCATTCCTGCAGACTCCAAGAGAATGACTATTAGTTTATAATCTGAAGAGAAACAAAGGTCACCACACACTTGCTCCGCGAAATTTACAGGAAAGAGAATGCCGTCCCAGATCTTACACCTTTAAAAAAAAAGAACTACAATTGAGAAAGAAAGAAAAATTTGGAAGTCCCCTCCTCGGAGATTTCATTCTTGGCAAGATTATTCTGTGATTGTTGTGATTTGCTTGAATGTTGTATTTTCCTGCACATGCACTTCCAGTAAAACCTCTCAAAACATAAACAGTGCTGACTTCACCTTACTTGTCCTTACACAGAATTTCCACTGTGAAATTGCCTTTTTCTGGTTGTGCTGTAGTCTTGCCACCCTTCATTCCCCCAGCTTCTTTAGGGCCTTGGCTGTTTATTTTGAGAATTAATATTGACATTTACTAGTAACAATAACATGTTATGTGATATAAAATTACAACACATAAACTAAACTGCTTTAAAACTTTCGAGGTATATTAGTACATTATTTTATTTTATGTGGGCAGGGCAGCTATTATTAATTCTGTTTTGAAGATGAATAAATGGGATGCACACAGTGATTAAACACCTGCCCAAGGTCACACAGCTATTAAATACCAGCTGAGGAATCCGAAGCGAAGTATAACAAAGCTTTGACAAGACTCAGACAGATCCTCCTACTCTTCCTTATGCTCTTAGCTATTCCTTTCTGTGACTGATTATTACAGGAACCATCTAATTATACAGGACACATGTATCTGTCTGCCCCTTTTAATGCTAAATGTCTCATAACACACATTTTAGCAGACAATTCTGTCCTTTCCTTTTCCCTGTGACTCTGCTTCCCCTCCCCTTTTAGCAGCTGGCTCCTATTTTGTTATTTTATGTAGCTCCTAACTGCTTGAAGAGATATGCTAGGAAAATGTGGCATTGATGTTTCAATTACCATTTTTGTTGTGTAATTTCTCTTACTCATGTTTGAGATGTTAGATGCTGATCTCAAAACTCTCCTTCAATTCCTTTTCACACACTCTTTGTTTAAACTGCAATTTCATGATCCGTCTCTCAGAGGAGCCTTTTGGAGAAACCCAGCCTATAACTGAATAATACTTGCTTGGGTACAAAGACCAGTGATTCACTTCTATGGTTCCCAGTGTTCTCCTACTGATCTGCTTCTCCTGTTTCCTGTAGTGGAGAATAGTATCATCCAGTTTCCAGACTCACAGAGATTTCATTCATAGCTCTCTGTACTCACTCCTCATATCCAAGTCATTATGGATGCTAGGCACTTCCTCCTAATAATCTCATGATACAGAACACCTCCTTTCATCTATATAACACCATCTATCTGCTGAGATGTATACAGTTATCTAACCTATTTCCTAATTTTTAATCTGTCCTGCCTTCAATGATTATGTTATTCTTTGAACATCTCCATTAAAACTATATTCAGTATTCCTCTTTGGTTCTGAGATAAAAACTCCTAATTTTCTTGCCTGTCTGTGGTTTGGCCCCAGCAGATGTCTTTGGAATTGCCCACCCCACTTCTACTTTGTTCTTCACAGTCCAGTCTCACTGATTTCTTTCAGTTCCTGAAACAGGCCTGCTCCTTCCCAAGCACATGCTATTTTCTCTGCCTGGAGCAACCTTTATTCTTTCTACAGTGCTCTGTTGAATCACTACTTTTTTTTATATAGACTTCTGACTTCTCTGAAATCTCAGCTCCCCTCTTCATAGCAGAAAGCACTTTTCCCTTGCGGCACTTGCCCCTGTGGTAGGTTTGCAATTATTTGGCTAATTACTGGATCATTTATTGTATAGGAGAATGTTGACAGTAGGTCTATAACTCATGTTTTCCTCTTTGGGAACACCTCTGGCTGATTTTCTTTTAACCCCAACCATACCTCCTTGCAAAGACTGACTACTGAAATTTGCCTACCTTTCAATCACTGATCTAGGAAAGCTTTTAGCAGAATGTACTTTATTTGTCTGGCCTGTTGTAAGCATATCTGTAATTCAAAGATTTATGAGGTGTGCTTGTGCTATTTATTGAATACAAGTTAATCATATTCCTAGAACTGAACTGTGAAATGATGTATAAACCAAAAGACCATAGCACTCAGAGGCCTGCCTATGCTAACTCTAGCCATGCAATGTGAGGACTATTCAATCCAGAACCAAAACACTTTATAGTATCACAAACAGGGTTATAATTGATGGATTTAAGTTTGCCAGACAGTGTTGTGGCATGTGCTGTTGAAGTTCCTTTCTTAAGAGTGTTGCTTATCATTTGTAATGTGTGATGCTGATAATGTTTATATTTTGTATGAATCTTACTGAAAACTCAGCGTTTCTTTATTATAAAGTGGACTATCTCAATTTCCTTTTCATTGCCTCATGAGCTCCATAAAAGCAGGACTGTTCTGATCTCACAGTTATTTTCTTATTTTTCTGGCCCAGCCTTTAGCACATAGTAGATGTTTAATATCTCTGTGTTCGAGATAACTATCTCACTCAGTTCTTCCTTCTTTCTTGCACACATGGGGAAACTATCCAGTATTCCCTGCAATTAAATTGGAGCCCTGATGTTGGATGTGAGGTGTCCCCCAAAAGCTCATGTGTGACACAATGCAAGAAGGTTTAGAGGAGAAATGATTGTGTTATGAAAGCCTTAGCCCAATCAGTGAATTAATCAATTACCACTAAATTAATCCCAGTGATGGGATTAATTGAGTGGTAATTGAAAGTAGGTGGGGTGTGTCTGGAGTAAGTGGTGCTTTGGGGGTGCTGCTTGGAGTAAATATTTGTATTTGGCAAGTGGAGATTTCTCTCTCTGCTTCCTGATTATCATGTGAGCTGCTTCCTTCTGCTACATTCTTTCCCCATGGTGTCCTGCCTCACCTTGAGCCCTGAGGAAAGGAGCCTGCTGTCTATGGACTGAGACCTCTGAAACTGTGAGCCCCCAAATAAACTTTTCCTCCTCTATAGTTGTTCTGGTCAGGTCTTTTAGTCGCAGACACCAAAAACCTGACTAAATTTGTGCTTAATTTTGACTAGTCAATTTTGAGAGGAAATTAACATTCTTAACTTCAGGGTACAGGCATTTAAGATTAAATGTAAAATTTCAACATTATTTTTCCACACCCACTTCTTAGCAAATACTGAAACTTGGATTGAGATAGCTACATAGAATGATGGCAGACCTTCTGTCATTTCTGGATTCCTGCTTGATATGTAGAGCACAATCTTTCTCCTATCCACGTTGAGAAGATAGTCCAAAGTAGAAACACTAATGGATTTGTGAGCCTCTTGCTATTTTTGAGATTCAATTGTTACGTAGTCTAACAGCCTGTGCTATCTAATACATGAATGGGTATTGGGCAGCAAAACTATGTATAGAAACCTTTCAGAGAACACACACCTTCTTCTTTTCTTTCCCTGATTCTTCCACTCTTTTTGTTTCTTCTCAAAATACAAATTAGTAAATGAGTAGAAGAGAGGCAGACATGGTATAAGGAAAATGGAGTCAGTTAGCCCCCCTCACCTGGATGGAGGGGAGGGAATGTCTAAAATATTTTCTGTAGATCAAGAAAAACAGCACATGCACAATCTTAAGTAAACTGTGATATCATGCTTGGCATGCTGCCAGCTTTGTTTTAATTTACTATATAAATTGACCCAGAATTTTTTCTGCACAGATTGCCCACCCCTCAAATAAAAGCATGTCAGATGTCCTTATGGGCCTGCATATCTTCTTCTGGCTGCCCGAATCTCAGGTCAACCTGTCTGGAATAAAGCAGTTGCACTACATGTGGTATATTAACTGGCAGTACAGAAACAGCTGACTCAACATTAGCTAAATTGACTCAATGAGGTAAACTCATATCATAATTTATTGAGCAGAGCATCTTATGTTCCAGGCCCTCTGATGGGTATTTGAGTTTCAGTCAGGAAGAATGGCTGGTTCTTGCTCACATATCCAACTGAGAGTAGTAGAAAAAGGACTATTAACAAAGAAATATGGCAGAAAGAAGCATCACTTCTGACTCATAAAAGAGGCTTAAAAAATAACTTCACAGATGGGATGTCATTCAAACTAGATTTTTGAATGTATGAAGAACTCCATCAAACACAAGAGAGAAAAGGGACCATTTTGGACAATTTCCAATGGCAGGAATGTTCATGGTGCCTTTGGATAGAGAGTTTAATAGATTTGGATTGGTGACTGGGTTGAGGATTGGGAAGAGAGCGTAGGAGGTCAAATTTCCTTTTCCCATTTCCCAACTCCAATTCTTGTCATCACTTTTATACATTTTCATTCAGCATGAAAGAAAACTACAAGGTTTTCAAATGGTTTCTGATAACATCACGATAGCTGTGCATGGAAATTGTTGACAGGATAAAAACATTTATCGAAGAATAAAAGGAAGGAAAAAAGAACCAACCAACTCTACCACCTATCTTATATTCAGAGTGTTCTCTTTTTTTTCTAACTTTTTAGTCCAGTGATTCACACGGGGACTCTGCACCGCTCTTTTCTCAACCGTATACCTGTTTAGCTAGCCTCTCCCATGTTTCCATTCCAAGCTCTCTCTTCTATCCACATCTTTGTTCTTTTGGTGTTGATGTTCTTCTTTGTGTTCAACCACATCTTATTTTGTAATTCTTAAAAATTTGGTGTGCATCATCATCATCTCAACAATTTAGTAAAAATGATCATTCTAAGGCCTCTACCCAAGAATTCAGTTTCTTTAGATTTGTGTGAGGCCTAGATATTAGCATTTTAAATAGCACTTCATATGTTCTGGTTTATGTAATTCTTAGACCACACTTTGATAACCACTGATGTATATAGTGGCTGTAAAAGATTTAAAAATATGGGCCTTTGTTCATCTATATCAATGGTTCTCCATCTCTGGGTATATATCTGAACTATGTGGGAAATTTTGAAAAGCATTATACATAGCCCATACCATAGAACACTTGTGTCTGATTAGCTGGATAGAGAAGAATATATATAAATTTGTATTCTACATGTTATGGCACACTCCTTACATTAATGCTTAGAAGGCCTCCTACTTACTGTGGCCTTTGCAAGACATTGATAAGCAGGCTCTATTTAGCCCATAATTCCTCAACTGAGAACCTTGATGTAGAGAATTCTAGAGTAAGTACAAATTTCTTAAAATTTAAAACATGATGGGCAGA
This sequence comes from Marmota monax, assembly GCF_021218885.2. Classification (NCBI taxonomy): domain Eukaryota; kingdom Metazoa; phylum Chordata; class Mammalia; order Rodentia; family Sciuridae; genus Marmota; species Marmota monax. The sequence goes on along the minus strand of NW_026693933.1, from coordinate 6,212,082 downwards.
GCTTCTTGGTAAGATATTTATGGAATGCATTTGGCTTCCTCTGCTTTTCATTTCAACCCTTTCCCTTCTCATGCCAAGCTGCCATTGCAATAATCAGGCAGGTAAGAACTGAAGACTGAGCCTTTGACTCTCAGAACTCTGACAGGTGGAACTGCTGCAAGATTAACTGCACTCCGAGGATTGGAAAAAAGGCAGCAACCAGAGGAAGAGAATCCGTGATGAATAGCCAAATGCTGTGGATCTTTCAAGTGATTCTGCTTTGGCAGGGTAGTGGTGGTGGTGATAGGAGGAGGACTTAATGAGAGTAAAAGTAAAAAGGTCAAGAAGCCCACCTGAGTGTGCTTTTTTATTTTTATGTTTTTAACTTATTCCTGAGTGAAGAAATAACTGGAAAGTAGGTTGAGTTTTCTATCCCAGAGGATCAGAGGTATTTGGGCACGAGGGAACAGAAAGACTTTCTGCCACTAGGGAGGACAAAGTGGCAGCTGCTACACTGTCAGGCCACATCATCAGAGGCCACCCTTCATGGAACTGCTGCCCTTTAGTGTTCCTCAATAGTGAATTTTAGCTGAAATGAGAGGAAGCCAGAAAACTGCAGCTCAAATAAAGGAGTCAACAAAAAGGGAGAGAAAGAACTTATAGGACCATGAAACAAGGCTCTTGACATGGCACATATGCTAAACATTTGAATACATAAATGATAAATAGTATTTAATAATGTTCAAGCATAGCTTGAAATGACTTTATGGAATAACATAACATCACTGATATGATTTGGATATGAGGTATCCTCCAAAAATTTCTGTGATAATGCATGAATGATGAAATCATTAGATTATGAAGGCTCTCACCCAACCAGTCCATCCTAGTTTGAATGGACTGAATGGTAACTGTAGGCAGGTGGGGTATGACTAGAGGAGGTGGGTCACTGGAAACATGCAGGATTCGCCTTCTCTGCAGCCCCTTCCCCTTCCTTTCTCTGCTTCCTAGCCATCATGAATGCAGTAGAGCTCCTTTCCCATGCTCTTCCACCATGATGTCCTACCCCACCTTGGACCCAGAGCAATGGACTTCACTGACCATGGACTGAACCTCTGAAACTGTGAACCAAAACACACTTTTCTTTCTTTAAGTTGTTCTTTATCACAAAAATGCAAAGCTGACTAACAACCATCTTCCAAGTTTGTTGTTTACTGAATTAGTAACATAGGAAAAAAAAATACGGAGGAAAATCACAAATAAAAATGTGCAAGAATGGAAAATTAGAGAAAATAATTAAATAACATTAAAGAGAGATTCGAGACTTCCAGAAAGGTGGGTGGGGTGGGGAAGATTAGGTTAAGATATTAATTAAATAAATAAAAGAGAAAAACTTCCCTGAATTTAAGAAAGCCCAATAAACTGATATTTAAAGTTCTAATCAGGGTTTATAAGGAACACACACGTAAGAAGGTAAAAATCCCAAATTTCAGACATAAGTATAAAATATTTAAAGTTTTGTGTAGAAACTTTAATTATTTTAAAGTTTTTTTTTGTTTTTTTTTTCCTTTTTGTATAGCCTCTTCCTTGCTCTCTGCCTTCCATCAGCATGAGGTGAACAGATCTCCTCTACCAGATGCTCTCACCATGATGTGCTGCCTCATCAGACACCTAAAGCAATAGAGCCAGCCGACCATGGACTGAAAACTCTGGCAACATGAGCCAAAATCAGTTTGTTGTTCTTATAAGTTGATTTCTCAGGTATTTTCTGACAGAAACCTCACTAACACTTGGGGAGCTTTAGAATTATTGATGCGAGGCTTCACTGTAGATGAATTAAATTAGAGTCTTCTGGGTGTCGGAACAATAATTGGGGTTTTTAAACTACCTAATCATTTCTAATTTCTAACATTGTACTTTCACCTATAGACTCCTGGGAGGAAAAGGAAGGTAACTCTCAAATCCTGTGTTATTTATTTACACATTTTAAGAAAATATGTCACTATTTAATCTGAGGAAATGGAAAAGTTATTTCTCTGGAGATCAGATAAATTAGAATTATCAAGATGGTGAAAAACTAAAAAACTAAAAAAGATAGAGGAAACAGGTAAGCAAGGAGCCATACAGCATCCGGTTACGTATGACTGGATGATAACAGAAATTGGAAATGAAATCCAGACCTAAATAAAGGTTCTGAAAATAGAGGAGATGAATTGTGTGAGGAAATTCAAATATTAATTTGGAATTGAAAAGGTGAAATTTTTTCATTAAAATTTAAAAGTTGAATTTGGTTTGTAGGGAGAAAGAAGAAGAGTATTCCTTAGAATTCTCCTAGGGATAAAGAAAAGAAGTAGAAGAAAGGGGGGAGCAGAGACACTTACAGTATTCTAAAGTTTCATATCCTAGGAGGGACGTCACTAGGGAAAAGAGAATTTTGATGGAGAACACTGTCATCTTATTTTCATATAGAGGTAGGTGTTTTTGTTGTTGTTGTTGTTGTTTTCTTTTTAAATAAGCATCAAGGAAGGTGTCTTAGTCAGTTTTTTTGTTGCTGGGAGCAAAGACCTGACAAGAATGATTGTAGAGAAGGACAAGTTGACTTGGGGGGTCATGGTTTCAAAGGTCTCAATCCATAGATAGCCAACCCCTTTCCTCAGAGCCTGGGATGAGCAGAATATCATTGCAGAAGAGTGTGGTGAAGGAAAGCAGCAGGGAACACGGCATTAGAATGGAGAGAGGGAGAGGAAAGAGATTGAGACGGAAAGAGATAGAGGGCACTATCCCCTCACCAGACAAAATATATACCCCTAAGTCACTCCCAATTATCTACCTCCTCCAGGCACACCCTACCTGCCTTCGGTTACCACCCAGTTAATTCCTACCAGGGGATTAATTCACCAATTGGATTAATGCTCCCCTAACACAACTATTTCACTTCTAAATCTTGCATTATCTTGCACACACGTGAGCTTTTGGGGGACATCTCACATCTAAATCATGACAAAAGAAAAGGTGATCATGATAGGCATGGGAAATAAGATGTAACTGCTAATATAGGAAATAAAATGCAATTTGTCCCAAAGAGCAAAATAAATCAAAGGACATTTGCAGTCCTTTAATTTGCTTTCTAGCTTCTTAGAACACATAATACATCTAAAAGGTTATCTTTCTACCTGAGCATGAGGTAGTCTATTGATAATGTATTTCTAGATATTTTTCTTCTTACACACTAGCCGCCTCATTGCTCAGTGTCAGAGAACATATCATTCTCCCTGTGTGGTGACATCTCAGTCCTCATAGAGTAAAAATTCCCTTGCCTTTTCTGATTTGTGTTTACATCAGAATGGTAGGGCAAGTTCTTGTACACATCTCATATGCTGTGGCAGAAAAGCCCCAGGGGCAAAGGTGAGCAACTTAATAATAGTGCAGCTGAGGAGAAATTTATAAAGTTACACTTCCTGGAATTCAGTCATCTAGAAACCACTGGAATAAAACATTGAGTTGAGGGATTTTGATGTGACAAACAAGAGATATCTGATAACAGTCCACATGATTTACACCTTTATTACCTGTTCATGACTTCCATTAAGTGCAGACTGAGTCTTCAAGTTGGTGCTGCTGTAATCTCTATAAAAGAATTAACTTGAAAGAGTTAGTTAAATAGCTACAGATCTTTCTACTGCACCTAGTCCCAATGTTACAATTATATCCATTATATCCCTGTATTGTACTTTCAAGTACTTTAACAGGTCCAGGTTCTTTGCCTGGAGCGTGGCCAGACTGATACTGCTAAAAGTTGAAGCCTTCAGCTGCTTTATTCTTCTTGAGTGATAGATGTCATAACCAGCCATTTATAGTTATCATTACTCATGGAAACATAAAGTAACTTAAAGGAAGCTTTCTAGATTTGTAGATGTCCTAAATTGTATCCCTATTGTATATCTGGAAACTCCTTAGTATTTCAGAGTGGTAACTTTTATTTTCAGCCTGGCTATTCACCAGTGTAGGTTTAGGTTCAATGCAGTACTTAGTCTCTTCCCTGGTAGAAGCATCTTCCATGGGTACAAGGATTTCTACCCCATAAGCCCAATATTTCAGAGATGGGAAGCAAAATGTCTGCAAGTGCTGCACTGGCAATGATGCTGAGAAGGGTCAGTCCTTCTTGCACCCCTTGTTTCCTGGGCCCATGTACCTCACTGTTAGACACACAGTGTCAGGCACTGGTATCAAGCCAGTGCATACATCCCGTGCTAGAAGACATCTTCCCTCTGGGTCTCAACTTTGCTGCTGATGGCTTATTGGATATTTAGTAAGCTTTTCATCCCTTAAATAGGCATATGCCACTGGATGATGCCACAAGTAGGAGGACCTTTGGTCATGTGACCAGTGTTTCGACTTTATCATGACATGTGTCTCTTGGAGTGAGGCAATGTAATGTGGTATCTCAAACTAATAAATTAAGCATTTTGTAAGCCCCACGTGTTGGTGCTGTTAGAGCCACTAGAAGTGGGAAGGAAAAGCTATCTCCAGAACAGGTGCCTCTTCATTAAGGATGAATTACTGTCCCCTCTAGGAATGCCATAGTTCAATAATACTTCATACTTGGTGTCAAAATAAACTTTTGTGACAGACCTCTAAATTCCCATAAATAAGTTTAGTACATAGTAACTAAATCATCATCAAAGTTTCTGAACATCATCAACGACATGGCCATAAGAGACTGATTACTGGGGCATTTCCATGCAGTTCAGTGTTGAATACATTCATCATAGAGCAATTTGACAGTTGCAAAAATAGCAGAATCAAGTTCTGCAAATCCAGTTGATGTTTGTATGTTCCTTTTTGCTACTCGAGCGCCACAATCTCATCAGAGACATTAAATGAGGGAAGCAATAATTGCTTCATTAACTGCAGCTGCTGATGTTGAGTCACCTACAATTATATAATTATATACATACACACATATCCACTTTTACTGGATAAATGTTTACTTAATATTTATTTGATCAAACTTTATTAAGAGTTCACTGTGTGGAAACAGACACAGGCTCATGTGCAGGCATGGCAATGTATCAGAGAGATAGAATCCTAGTCTCTAGAAGAGAAGATCTAATCATGAAAGAAAGAGCTTAATGCATGGATTGGATGGTGGCTTGTCTTGTAGATCATTTTGTCCTATAGGTGGGTGCAGTGCTTAAAAATAACTCAGTCTGCAAGTAGAAGAATAACCTTGACCTTGATGAAAAACTCATTGCTCTGCAAACTCTGTTGCTACCCAAAGCAACATATATCTTTCAAAGATTTCTCAAATGAGAATATATATTCATCCATATTGACAATAAAATAGGCACAAAAATATGGAAGAGGATAAGAGAAGGCTGTTGGATGTTGGACCACCTAGACTAGTCTTCTAATTTTCTTATTTTCCATTTAATTTTCTTCTTGTAGTTTCCAAGAACATTTCCTGAATTTTATGTGCCTACCATTCACCTTCTGTTGACTTTTCATTTCTATTGGCATATATTTTTAGTTCCCAAGAATTCTTATTTGTCTATTTCATTTATATTAAAACAATTTAAGCAATATCTTCTCTTATCTCTGCATATATTAATGATATCAATGTTTCTTTATCCCGAATAATCTCTATTTCTTCTAGTTGGAGTTTTCTACCTTTTTGATTGTATATATCACTATAATCCATATTAAAGTTATGTCTCTCAAACATCAGTTAAAATTTGGCATTCTTCTTACAAATAAAAGTAGGAGACAGCTGTGTGTGGTGGCACATGGCTGTAATCCTAGCAACTCAGGAGGATCACAAGTTCAAAACCAGCCTCAGGAATTTAGCAAGGCCCTAAGCAACTTAAAGAGACCATCTCTCTAAATTAAAAATAAAAAAGGGCTGTGATTGTGTCTTTGTGGTTAAGTACCCTGGTTCACTCCCCAGTATTAAAAAAAAGTAGTAAACAAAAAATTGATTACAATCTCTGTGAAATTTGGTTTCTCTCAAGGTTTTTTTGAGTGAGTCATTCTTGAGGAACCCCTAAGGTTAACATCTTCAGACAGTGGGATTGCTTGGAATTGTGAGTTCCAGAATTGTGGATTCCCTGAAGGAGAGGGGATGGTTGTGCATTCAGTATTTGGAATGTCAGTGGTCACCTAATCTTCTAATTTCAGTAATCTCCAAAATTATCCCAAATCCCCAATACAGGGACATTTTTCACCTGTGCCAGAGACCAAACCTCCAGACTTTGGGGGCTGAAGGACAATTACCCAGATGCATGTTGTAAGAAAGGGATCCAGCTTCTTTGTGTTCACTATCCCAAGAGCCTTTACTTACTTTCACCCTTGTTGGTACCCCTATATTTTTTAAAATACAAATTGTGCTGCATTGTTGCTTTCCCTATTGCCAACTTTAATTTTGGCCTTCTTGGGTTTTCAAAACCAGTTAAATTTGTGTGAATTAGGATGACACAAGTCCCACTTGGAGAATGCAGAATAAAGAGCTGGGTTTTATCTCCCAGTGGACTTCATCCCAGTTTCTGTCATATGCATTGACCATGGGCACCACAGCCTCATCTGCTCTTTATCACATTCTTGTGATTTTTTGCATTTTTTATGACATCTCTTTGTGATAACTTACATGTGTCCCTCCACCCCTGATGGAAGCTATATTATACATATTTATTTGATCTGCCATCATAAGTCAGAAATGATATTTAGAAAAGTTTAAAAGCCAGATAAATGCAATATTCTAAAATCATTTTCACAACAGATCTGCTTAGAAATTTGTACTCTATTTCTGGGACTAAATGGAATTATCTGGTCATAATTCTTAAGACATATCATGTAGCAACTGAGATCAAAATATTGCTGCATAAGTAACCCTGAAGAGCATGCCATTTGCAGACAGCAAATTCGAAACCACATACTTGGTTTGAATTGGATAATATTCAAGCTTAGATGTCAGTGAGGATAAGTTTGATATTTAAAACTAATTAAGGAGTTGTGCAAATTTCACATAAATATATTACTCAGCACATCCTGCAAAGTTCAGTAATTGTAGAACATTATTCATCTCACTTAGTGACCTCTCATTCCGGGGTGAAAACAGAGATTTCTTTATTTTCAATGATGGAAGCCAGGAACTATTTCATCTTAAGCTAAGTGTTTTTACACTCTAGATTTTCTAATGGGTTGGAAATTAGTAAATCACATGGCACTCTACATTTTCTTTTTGCTAGGGAGGTATAGGTAGGAATACATAATATAACTTGATTCTGTAGTAATCAGAGGGTCGAAATATTTGCTAGACAGAAGAGCTTTATAAAACACATTTCTTTCCTCTCTTTTTTCCTGAGGATTAGAAGTGCTTTGGGGACCAATCCCCCTACCCACAGCTTCTATGTGACATTACCTATTCCTGACTCTACAGTGGTCAGATCCCTCACACACACACACACAGAAAGTTGACTTCCTGCTAGAGTAGCCGATCTACTCTACAAAAAAAATTTGTTTTTGTTTTTGTTACTAGGGATTGATTGGGCATCTGCATTGTTTCTTTATAATGAATATGAAATCTTTTGACACCACAATTCAGGGAAAACTTGCTCATCTGTGTTCCATGATCTCTATAGGTCTTACCTAAGTGCAATATCCCTAGCCAAATAAAATTTATCAAAGTATGACTTAGATTTGCATCACTTTCTTCTTAAAGCCTTCTGCAGTTTCTTGTCACCTATCCATTAAGCTCTTTTTCCATTAACTTAGCTTCTGTAGCTCTCAGGATTTGCCTTTAGTATACCTTTACCATTTATAATCTATATTTCCACCAAGTCATATAGCTTACTATTCTCTAAACATGTTGTAAAATTCCATTGATTTGTATTTACTAAGCTTGTCATGTGGAGATTCCTTCTCTCCCCTTCCCATTTATAGCCAATAAGTATTATTCAGCAATTAAGTCCTCAATAAAAGGCCACTAACTTGAACCTGTTCTTTTTCGTTACAAATTTCACATTACATTTGACCTCTGTGATATATACTGTTTAAATTTCCCATATTCATTTGTTGCCTTAGGCAAATACTTTCTTTTAAAACTATCTTTGGTCCTGAGTCAGGAGCCTGGCAAATAGTAGATATAAGATTAAAGTAGATGTAAGTATAAAGTAAAGAATAATTCTTTCTGAAATGAGTGACATACTGAGTGAGCCTTTCTTTTTTGGCAGGAAAATTTGTTTTTGTTTTTGTTACTAGGGATTGAGTCCAGGGATGTTTTACTACTGAGCTATATCTCCAGCCCTTTTATTTTTTGTTTTGAGACAGGGTCTCACTAAGTTACTTAGGGCCTTGCTAATGGCTGGTCTCAATCTTGGGATCCTCCTGTCTTAGCCTGTAATGGATTCTTATGGACAGAGTAAATATTTGTTTGATGAAGAAAACTTGGTTTCTTTTACAGTGTAAAGGTTTAGGTGGGCATCTGCATTGTTTCTTTATAATGAATATGAGATCTTTTGTTGTTTATTGGTTGGCCTTTCTTGGTACCCCAATTGTCCTGTCCATTGCAAATGAAAGGCCAATTTTTGTGAGTATTCCATGTGCAATAAAATAATATAGAATCTCTCTTCGTTGGAAACAAGTCTACTGAGCAAATATTTTAGAAAGAATTCTTTTTTATTTTTTGGTTCTGGGGATCAAACCTGCCGCGTCCGGCCAAGGGAGCCGAGTCCGGCGAGGGACGGCGAGGTTAAAAGACACACAGGACACCAAGGTTCTTCATCCAGGAGTCAATAATCTTTATTGCTAACACACCTTTTTTTATACCCCAAGCAGCAGAAGTGGAAAACTACCCAAAAGCAGGAGGGAGGGGGGAGAAATTTAGTTTCAACATCTATTATTGTCAGGTACCGAAACCTCCCTTAACAATAAGTCCATCAGACCAGAAAAGGTCAAGGCATTCCCGTGGGATACATATGTCTCAGACGGATAAGCAGGAACAGAAAAACCGCAAGTTCGCCATGGCCTTGTGAGCTGGCCACACTGGCATGCAGAACAAACTAGTGGAGGTAGGGCTGCAGGGGCCAAGGTGGACCTGTTGCCAACAAAACCCAAGGCCTTGTGCATGCACTGTACCACTGAGCTACATCCCTAGCCCTTCCAAAAATATTTTATTGAAGAGGTACTATGTGCATGGCAGTATTTGGGGTAAGAAGTGTGGTGTCATTTATACCTTCTTGGAATCTACTTTCTAGCTGGGAGTTAGGCAAACCAATAAGCAAACAAACAGATAATGTTACATCAGGTTACATGCTAAAAAGAATTGTAAAGAAGAATTACAGAAGGTGTTCAGTGAAGGCTTTTCTGAAGAGATAGTAAAGAATAAGTCTGAATTCAATGAGAGCAAATTATGTGATAATGTGGGCCGATATTATCACGTAATATCCATGCAGTGTGAACAACCAGAACAATGACAAACGGGTATGAGTAAGCTTGGAATATAAGGCTGGAAGTGATTAATCAAGATGGAGATAAGAGTAGTCAGAGACAGAAATGTGAGATCAGGGAGCGCTTGGAAACAAATTTGGATTTTACTTTGAATGAGATGGAAGCCAATATGTATGTGGTGTGGTGTAATTACAGGAACAGCGTGGTAGAAAATAAGCTGGAAGGTTATTTCCGTCCTCTAGATGAAATATAATGAGGTCTTGGGTTAGAGAGAAGACATTGAAGGTGATCAGAAGTTTCCAAATTCAAGAGGCATCTACAAGGTAGGGATAAGCAGACTCACTCTGCCTGGTTATGTGTATGAAGGACCTAGAAAACTGAAATATGACTCAGAGATTTTGGACTGGAACAGCTTAGGAAATGGAGTTACCAATTAATAAACTAGAGAAAACTGGGGAAAGAGACAGTTGCTGATGAAAAATCTGGTTATCAAAACTTTTTTTTTCAATAACTGATATAAAGATTTTTCACTTTGTCTTTGATATGGCAAGTTTAATAATGATGGATATGGATGTAGATCTGTTTTCATTTACCCTGCTCAGATTGTCCTGTCCATTGCAAATGAATACTTATTTTTCTTCAATTCTGAAAGTTTTTGTCATTATGTCTTATTTCTTAAAGATAGTCCTCCATTCTATTTTCTCTTTTAAAATTCCAGTTGAATATTTCAGGCTTCCTATTCTATTCTCATGGCTCCTAAACATTTTACATCCTTGACCTGCTTTCTGTGATTTCAACTACTTCATTTTTTGCTCTACAATTTTTTTCCAGTTAGACCTAATTAGCTGTTTTTTAGAAGTTCAATTATTTTTAAAAATCGCCTTGTTTTTCCTCCCACTTTGTATCTTTTTCATTATGCGTTTCAACTTTCCCCCTTATACTCTAATTTATTTAACTTAGTAATTAAAATTTTTTTAATATTCTTATATGATCTTCAGTTCTTTTAGTGCTAATCTTCCCATATTCCCACTTGACTCTGATTATAACAACTATTTTCTTCTACCCACTCCTTCTCATCCTCTTCCTTTCCCTTTTAATTTCTCCTTCCTCTCCTTTCTGTGCTCCATTCTTTCTCTTCCTCTTTGTGATTGTGAACTATCTTCAGTAGGAAAATTTTCCCTATGTTCTTGTCTTAAGCCATGGAATTATGACCACACAGCATTTTTTGCCAGGGCAAAAAAGAGGAGTGAAATTTCTGAATCCTAGAACTGATGTTTATGCTTTTCTTTCAACTTAAGCTTTATCATTCATATAAGCAATTCTACCAATGTATGTGGTACAGGCTTAGAGTCTTGATTTATCTAGTATGATTTTACCAATTCAACTATTGCATTGAGCAGAAGGAAAGATTTTCATTCCCTTTTGGACCCAAAGTCAAAGTTTTTCACAGAAGATACAATAAGGAGGAAATGCACTCACATAAGGGGAAAGGTACCCTCATACATTGCTGGTGACACTGAAAATTGATGAAACCACTCTGGAAAGCAGTACGGAGATTCCTTAGAAAACTTGGAATGGAACTACCATCTGACCCAGTTATCCCATGCCTTGGTATATACCCAAAGGACTAAAAATCAACATATACTGACAGAGCCATATCAATGTTTATAGCAGCTCAATTCACAATAGCTAAGCTGTGGAACCAAATCAGGTGCCCTTAGACATATGAATGGATAAAGAACATGTGGTAGGTATAGACAAACAATGGAATATCATTCAAATATAAAGAAAAACTAAATTATGTTTTTTTGCCAATAAATGAATGGAACTGGAGACTAAGTGAAATAAGCTAAGTGAAATAAGCTAATATCACAAAAAAACAAATGCCCAATATTCTTTCTGATATGTGGGTGCTGATGCACAATAGAGAAGTGAGGGAATAGAACATTGGATTAGACAAAGAGGAATGAAGGGAAGGGAGGTGGGATGGGAATAGGAAAGACAGAATCAATCAGACGTAACTTTCCTATGTTCATAGATGAATACACAACCAGTGAAACTCCACATCATGTACAAACCACAAAAATGGGAAGTTATACTCCATTTATGTATGATATGTCAAAATACATTCTATTGTCATGTGTATTTAAAATGAAAACTTTGTAAAAAGGATACAATGAGGTTTCTAGTACCACATCTCAGCTGAGTTTTTCATCTCACATTGATAGCATGACAACCCTAACCACAGCCTCTATAACCTTTGCCCCTTTATAACCTCTATAACCTTTGAAGGGATACAGCAGTACCAGGTTCTACCATCTCTTTCACTGCAGTTTCCAATATACCCGAGAACACAAGTGAATCTTTTACTCTCTTTTTTTCCCAGTTTAGATATTCATGTAATTTTTGTTGTTGTTGGGAATTTCTAGTTGCATTTCTATTATATCTTTAGTATAGAAGCAAACAAGGATTCATTCCCTGCCAGCTAAGTGCACTATTCTGCCAGAAATCAGGAATAGTTTTTTGAAGTACACACAGCAGACAGTACACTCAGAACACCTCCTCTTTTTTTTCTTTCTGAAACTTCTAGAGATCTCCTTTTTTTTGTACCTGATATATTTGAAAGTATAAGTTACTTCTAGAGTTCTTAAATCAGTCCTTCGACTGTCTTTGTTGGTTGTCCCATCCTAAGAGTGATAATGCTCCCTTAAGGAGGAAAGAAAACCCAAAATTAAGCTTGGCTTTACACCAAAGGTCTGTAGAAGAAATGAGGCCAGAGAAAAACTCTATTTTGCTGTTATTAGCCCCATTCAACACAGAATCAGAAAAGAAAGAAAGAAAAAGATTTTTCTAAAGCCAAGAGTGTTTCTCAAAAATAGAAATCTTTATTTATAATTCAGATAACAGTAGGTTGTTGGTTTATAAACTTCACCTTCTTGTCTTTTGTATAATTGCTGAAATTTTAAAGGGAACTAGGTTCAATTTCCTTAGTTTCAGAAATTCTGGAAATTAAATAACTTTAAGTAGTTGTACAAATTGGGATTTGATTCCCAGATTTGATTCCAAACCCTACTCAAGAAATACTATTTAAATCATTAAATAATTTTATCTTTATTATTTATTCTATACAACCACATGGAATCATTTTAATAGATAAGATTTTCAGTGTTTTTTTAAGGTATGAGAGTTAGGCTTTCTAATCCCATGAGTTCATAAATATTCTTTCCTTGGTTGGACAGAAGAGATGGAGGCTCACTTTCCCAGCCCCTCACTGTAGGTTAGGCACTGTATAAAGAATATTTTGTTTACTCTTAATTACCACTAAAAATTAGAAGTTACTATTACTCAATTTTGGCAAAAGTTAGAAAATGAGATGTAGAGAGATAAAGTACCCTTTCCATTGTCTAAAAATTAGTTAGCAGGTGAGCAGAGTTAGTACTTAGGCCTCATGTTAATTCAATGGTCTCATGAAGTATCTAAAACAAGAGAAATCCAAAATTCATTTATGAATTCTGACTACAGATTCCAAGAGAATGCTGGGAGACATACTTAGAGGTGAAATTTAAATATCTTAACCTAAGTGTCATGGTTCATTTCCCTTAATTTTTAACTTCCAATGAATCATAGTACCTTTTGAAAATCCTTTTCATTTCCACAAACTCCTTCAGAAAGATAAAATTAATGAAGCCTCTTTTTTAGTATTCTAATTCTAAAATTAAAGTAAAAATGAGTCTTTTTAAAATACACATTTATTTTGTCTCTATTTCAAAGAAAGAGTTTTAAAGGGCTAAATATATGTGACATTATAGCTATATGAATATTTGAATTGGTGTAATGTTTGTCTCAATATCTTGAGATACAATAGTAACAATAATAAGAATCTTCCATAAAATAACTACTATTTACCTTGCAATATCACGACAAGGCATTTTCCAGACACTGCATGTAGATTGTCTCAACAGATCCGTGATACATTTGACAATCTTCACTTTTCATATAAAGATCTGAAGGGAGAAAATTCTCCAAATTAGTCAGCTGCCCAGTGGAGACTGCAGTGATTTGAGTACAAAGCTTACATTATTACAATTGCACTACATGTTTTTAAAGACCTTAATTGAAAACACTCCTCTTTTATATGGTTCAGCCTCTGAACTGAAAAGTAGTTATTCTTTTACTAAAGGTTTTGTGAACCTGAATAAAATATAGATGAAATATCAATTAATAATTAATACAAATGCACAGGGAAGAGAGGTGGTTACTTCCTGTACCTGTGTGCTGCCAGTGTAATATAATACTACTTGGCCCTTTGTATCTTGCGCCTTTATGGAGGAGAAAACATTCCTTTATTACTGGAAGCCATTACTGGAGAGTGTGTGATGTAATGTGTAAATAATAGCAAAACCATCCCTTGAAGGGACAGGACTTGACAGTGCTCATTCAGTGTTCATTCCTTTGCCTGATGCCTTTATTTCATTGATTCAATGTTTGCCACACACACTTTGAAAATCGTATATTCAAACAACTTGGTAAAGCAAAGGACTTTCGTTTTAAGCTGTTCCAACTTGTTCTATCTAAATTTTATTTTGTACCCTTTTCTTTTATCACTGTAAATGTAATAGATTAAAACAATAAGCTTATAATTTAGTGTGCATGCCTTATCTCAAATTGTGTATTTTGCAATATCCAAAGATAAAATGTACTTACAGTTTTGTGTAAGACCCATTATCCACTATGGTTCTCTTTTCTTCTTGGCTTTTTATTCAGAGAGGTAATCTGATCAAGCTCAATTTAGAGGTTTTTCCCCCCGAAATCCAATGGAAGTCACATACTCAAATGCCTAACAAAATTACTTAAAGGAGAATAAGGATACCTATTTTCCTGTGTTAAAAATGATATAACTTAAATAATTAAGCCAGTACAAATACAACAAAATTTTTGTTTTCTGCTCAACATTAAAGTTTTGAAATTTAAGAGCACAATGTATTTCTCATCTCTCTAGACTACTGAGATTTTCTTACCAAAGGACATTATATTTTCCCCTCCTCTCCTTTTGATACCTTTTATCTTTTACATCCTGTACTCTAACATTTTTCTTCTTTCTTAATCTTGCTGTTTTGCACGTGATTTTATGGAATTTTGTTGTTTTTCTATGTGCATAGGTATTTGCAAAAGATCCTAGGTCAGCTACTGATAATAGCCCACAGACTTCAAATATTAAAATACTATTGGTCTCTTTGGAAAAAAAGCAGTTGAAATATGATAAGATGTCCTAGGACCTTCTGTGTTTTTGTTATGTCCTTTGTGAGAGAGATGTTGTCTTTGTGTATCTGAATATCTTTTACCTAAAGTTATTTTATTAAAAAAATACTTGATTGTATCCTGTAGTCAGTAAATACTCAGCTTAGTAGCTAAAGTCTCAGAAATTCTTCTCTTGGTTTTGAGGAAAGTGAAATCACGTGCTTTGATTTCAATTATTGTGTGAAGGTAATAATAGAATATAGCATCCCACCAGGAAACTAGATATATTAAAATTCAGACCGTACTGTAATTAACTTCTGTGTCCATTGAGAAGGTACAAGGGTACATCTCTTTTTATACAAATAAATTTATCTACTTTCATATTGATCCCAAGGCACAAGGCAGAATTCCTGTTTATTGTTACATATTATATAACTTGTTTTAACTAATTTGTAATAATTTGTATAGTAACGCTCTGTTCTAACTTTTTTTTAATATAGTGATTTCCTAGACTTATTTATTTCATAAAAATAAGGTTCATTTGATTAAGAGTTTTCTTTTAAAAATCCATTGTATTGAGAATTTTCCTGAACTAGGGGTATTTTGAAGAATAAGAAATTTGGCTGCCTTAAAGTTAAGGATGTCCAAAAACATTTTTGATATTTAAAACCAAAAACATGATTATTTACAGGTTCTCAGTTTGTTATCATGTATATTTCTCTTTGGGTATATATAATATTTTACAGGTGTATATATAATATATACATAATTATATATATACACACATATATATATAATATACATATTATATATTATCACATATTCTATATATATTATATATATGTATATATATACATATATATAAAGGTATGTATACTAAAAGTAAATGTATCAGGGTCAGGAATTGTACTTTATTATTTTTATTCCTTAACATTTATTATTTTAACAATGAACTCATGCAATTGTTTAAAAAAGAGATTCAATTTCATTCTGTCATTGATATTAGGGTCACTGAGGTTTTACAGGGTAGCATACATTTTCTTATTGCTATTAGTTTTTAAATATATTGTAAGGATTTTTGGATAGACTCCCCTTTGAGAGCTAAATGAGTAAAATCAACACTTGCTTGATGAGGTAAATTAACAATGAACATTAATCATTAGGCCATCAATGCAGTAAAACAAAGAGACTTTTGATCATTTTTAGTCTCCCAGAAGATCTGCCTCCAGAGACAGTGTGCTTCAGAGATAAGACTTCAATGTTGTAGTAATTGATAATAGAAATATCTTCTATTATCAATTAATAATGTGTTATCATTTTAGTAAAGAAGTTCTCTAGTTCTCTTGTCAATATAGTTAGGGTAAGTCAATCCCTGAGAGACTGATAAACTCAAGGCATAAAGACCAACTTATACATCATTTACTGCAAAGTCAGGAATTAGAAATTGAGTCTTCCACCAAGGATGTAGAGAAAACCTGTGTAGGTGAAAAGCCTGTTGCTGTAGATGATGCCTTTCCTTACTTCTCCAACTAGGCAAATATTGGATACCAAGACTTCCTAATTACTTCATTCCAAATGACTCGTCCAGACCCCATCTGAGGAAAAACCAATGGAAAATGGGAGAATAGCTCACACCTTAATTATCCTGAACTCTATTTTTTAAAGAATAATTCGTACAGTAATTATCCAGAATTCTATTTTTATTCCTTTTGTGTAGTTCTAAACTGTTTTCTCTTGTCTTATTAAGAATTAGTAAAGTTCATGAGTGTAAACATTTTGGCTTCCTTATAGTAGCTAATATGTTACACTATACAAAGAACATGGATCTTTAAGAAGAGATCAAGGCTGGAAAACACATCCAAAATTCGTGTGTTGGTAGAGATGATAGGGGTGATAAGTTATAACTAATCTTAAGTTCAGATAAGAAATTAAACTTGATAATAAGATTCAAGTAGGGCACTAATTAATAAATTTGCTTACACAATATCAGTCCTTAAGCTAAAGTGCACATTAATGTCATTTGAAGAACTTGTCAAAATAGATATTCCTGGGCCTCACCCCCAGAACTTCAAAAGGTTGGGACTGAGTTCAATATTTTGCATTTCTAACAATATTGTGAAACCACACTTGGAGAACCACTGTGAACAGATAACCCAAACAGATTGATATTAGTGTATCTTCTCCTAAAAGTACTTACTGTATGATTGGCATTTCCATAATTAAGCATTTTAAATGGAATCCCAAGTAGAAATTCCTTGAATAAGTTTCTCCAATGGGTGAACAGTATTGGATTTCTTAAATCTCAACTTAAGCTTATTCTTCAGTTATCACATGCATTGCATATTATCAATAACATGAAGAACTTGTTGGAAGGTAAAATTTTTGGCAAAATCAACAGTTGAAACGAATCAAGATTCATTAATATGGGAGGAATGTGAAAATAGACGAACTATAGTAACTTCCTTTGTCTGCTTTACAAGTCTAACCTGAAGGAAAAAGCAACAGTGAGCTATAGGAGTGGTTAGAAATGCATGGAAGCAGAGCAAGAGTTCTGAAAAGAGAAAATAGGAATGAGGGAGATTAAAGAGCAGTGAGAGAAGCAGTTATAGCAAGAAGAAAGCTGGTTAGGAAAGAAGACAGGAAAACGCCACACTTGGCTGAAGAATTGGTTTAAATAGTTCCATACATCTTACTAACCCTTGAGAGAAACAGTGAGTGAACATCAAAAACACATAGAAAATGAAATACTGCTGTGTCTTGGGTCCTTTAGCTCACACCTTAATTATCTAATGTTCTAAAATATTTTACTATTATAACACACTAATTGTTGAGTTTGAAATATAAAGAAAAGTAGGTAGTATAGTTTGATCTTAAATGTCCCCCCAAAACTCATATGCTAAAGGATTGGTCCCCAGCATGGTGCTATTGGGAGCGGGTGTAAGCTTTAGGAGGTGAGTCTTAGAAGGACATCCCTAGGTCATTGGGTGTGTGCCTGTAAAGGGGATTAGAAGATACGGTCCCTTCCTCTTCCTCCATTTTTTGTTATGATTTTTTTTATTAAGACATAGTAATTATACATATTAATGAGATTTAGTGTGATATTTTCATGTGTGACTATAGCACGTATTGATCATATCCAACCACTTTTCTTCCTACCCCAATCTTGGCCCCTGACCACTGCCCCCAGTCCCCAACCAAGCATTGTTAACTATTCTGTTTTCAGGTTGACTTCTTTCTTTTTTGAGTTGCAACACTTGTTTTGCTATGTCAGGCTTATTTTTCCTGACATCATGTTCTCCATTTTCTTCCATTTTACTGAAAATGAGAGTTCTGTATATGTGTACCATATTTTCTTTATCCATTTATCTATTTATGAGCATCTAGGCTTTTTCCATATCTTAGCTATTATGCAGAGTGCTTTAGTAAACATGGACATGCAATATCGCTTTTGAATGCCAACTTTATTTCCTGTGGACATATCCCAGGAGTAGAATAACTGGATCATATGGTAGTTCTATTTTCAGTTTTTGAGGAACTTTCAGACTGTTCTCCAGAATGGCTATAGTAATTTACATTCCCACCAGTGTGTACAAGAGTTCCTTTTATGCACATCCTCCCTAGCGTGCGTTTGTTTGTTTATTTATTTATTTAGTTTGGTTTTGGTAATAGCCATACTACCTGGGTAAGATGGTATCTCATTGTAGTTTTGATTTACATTTTCCTAATTGAGAATTCTTTTGAGCATTTTTTCATGTATTTTTGGCTACTTGTATTTCTTCTTTTGATAATTTCCTATGAAGATTATTTGCTCATTTTAAAATTTGAATACTTGTTTGTTTTTTTTATTAAAATATTTGAGTTCTTCATAGAGTCTGGAATTTAACCTTCTGTCAGATATACAGTTGGCAAATACACCTCCCATCCTCTCAGTTGTCATTTCACTCTGTTGATGAGGTGATTCCTTTGCTGTGCAGAAACTTATTAGTTTGACCCAATCCTACTTGTTAATTTTGGCTTTTGTTTTCCGGGCTTTTAATATGTTATCCATAAAACAATTGCAGTACTATTTGTCTGTGTTTCTTCTTTTTTTGTTTATGTGTTTCCCCTAGATCATTGCCTGTATCAATGTCTTGAAGTATTTCCCCTATGTTTCTCTCTAGTCTTTTCACAGTTTGGGGCTTACATTAAGTTCCTTCATTCATTTTTTTCTGAGAACTTTTTTATTTGTTCTAATTAGTTACACATGACTGTAGAATGCATTTTGACACATTTTCTATATATGCTATATATATTATAATATATTATAAATAGAGTATAACTTCTCATTCTTTTTTTTTAATCTTTATTTATTTTTATGTGGTGTTGAGGATCAAACCCAGTGCCTCACATGTACGAGGTGGGCACTCTACCACTGAGCTACAGCCCCAGCCCTAACTTCTCATTCTTCTGGTTGTACATGATGTAGAATTGCACAGGTTGTGTAATCATATATGTATATAAGGCAAAAAAATGTCCGATTCATTCTATTATCTTTCTTGCCCCCAGATCCTCTTCCTTTCCTTCACTCCCCTCTGTGGGAAGCCATCTGTGAAATATGTGAGATCTTCTCTCAGCATGTAGCCAGAGAGAGATAGGCCTGGCATCAGGAACTTTCCGTGGCTCTCCCACAGTAATAGATTGCCCAGAGCATGTGGCCTTTCCCCTTACTCTGCTAGAAAGGTTCCTCACAATAGCTCTGGAGATGGGCATAACCCGTTAGGAACTGAACAGCCCACATTTAACCTTGTTTAGAGAACATTCAATAGAATCTCTTTGATGTTTCCCCATATAAATAAAGCAGGTGCAGACCCCATTTTGTCTAGAAGCTCGATCCTCCTGATCAACTTGACTGTCCTGCCCCCTCTTTTGAAATACTTTCTGTGTTCTATGTTTTTTTTCACCATTTTATTTCTCTTAGCTTTTATTTTTCAGCCAGCTGATTCCACCGAGGGGAACCCCATTCCACCACCCACATGGGACGTGGGCAGGACCCCTCTGTCTTTGATTCATTTTTTTAATTGATAGTTGTACAGATTGAGATATATCAGTCAGTTTTTAATCTTCTGCCCTAAAAGTAGCTGTCCAGTAGCTATGCATTCATCTGTTGATAGGGAGATGAATGGATAAAGAAATGAGTTTATTTCTGTTTTCTTAATTCTATTATATTGGTCTTTGTGTATATTTTTATACCAATGCCATGCTGTTTTGATTACTATGGCTCTGGAATATATCTTGAAATTAGGTATATGATATCTCCAGCTTTGCCCTTTTTGCTCAAGATTGCTTCATCTATCTCTCTGTTTCCATATTAATTTTAAGCTTGTTGTTTCTTAGTTCTTTGAAGCACGCCATTGATATTTTGATGGGGATTGCATTGAATCCATAGATTGCTTTGAGTAGTATGAAAAATTACTATTCAAATTTATATTAATATTTTTATGATATTAATTCTTCAAATCCATGAACATTAGAGGACTTTTTTAGTGTCTTCTGCAATATCTTTCATTAGTATTTTGTAATTTTCATCAGAAAGGTCTTTGATTTCCTTAGTTAAGTTTATTCCTAGGCAACTGTGTGGTAGGGTATGTGTGTGCCTATTGTAAATAGGATAGCTTTTATGATTTCTTTCTTAGTGAGTTCATTATTAGTGTATCGAAAGACTGCCAATTTTTATAGGTTGATATTCCATTTTGCTACAATACTGAATTACTTTGTCACTTCAAATAGTCTTTTGGTGGACTCTTTAGCTTTTTCTATGTATAGAATCATGTAATCTGCCAACAGGAACAATTTGAATCCCTTCTTTCCTCTTTGTATGTCTTTTATTTCTTACTCTTGCTGAATCACTCTGTGTAAAACTTCTAGTACTGTATTGAATAAGGAAGAGAGTGGGAACAAATCTGTCTCACTCCTATTATTAATTTCTAGTTTCATTTCATTGTCATCCAAAAAGATAGAGGATATGATTGTGGTTGTTAAAAAATCTGTTGAGGCTTGTTTGTAGCCTAATATATAGTCTGTTGTAGGGGAAGTCTTACATATTGAAATAGTGTGTATTCCACAGTTATAGGATGGAATATTCTCTAAATGTCTCCTATAGTACAATTTAATTCTAAAGTTTCCTTTTGATGCTTTGGGGAGAGATGTGGATGGTTTCTTCATTAATAGTTATCGAAATCCTCCACTAATATTGTATCGGCGCTTATCTCTTACTTTATATCAAATAGTGTTTGTATTATAAACAACTAAATTGGTTGCTCCAATGTTAGGTGCATATAGATAAAAATTGTTATATTGTTTGTCGCAGTCTGGCTGGGCACAAATCACGAGCCACTGAAGCAGGAACAAACTTTATTTTTGAACTGCAGGAAAACACTTCACACAGCTCCCGGGGAATCCTCCCGAAAGCCACGCGGCTCGTCCAGGAACCCCCAGCCGGAAATATCTCTCCCGGAAATCCCTCCTCCTGCACTTCCCCAACCAATGGGAACTCTCGGGGAATCCCCGGAAATCCCCACGAGAACTCCAAAATAGTGCGAGAACTCAAAAGTTGCAGCAGAGGCAGATAGTAATGCCTCGCCTGTCAATCAATACTGTTGGCAAAATGCCAGGGGCCATACAGACTGGGCTGTGGCTCTCAGCATCTCCCCCTTTTTGTTTAATTAAACAACAAGCAATGTGGCTTAGGGACCATGCCTGTTAGGTAGTCCAATTCAACATATGGTCCTTACCTGTCATCGGATGAACTGACCTCTAGGCATCAGCCTCCTGTCTTAGGTTGGTATCACTGCAATTGGATCATACCCGTCACTGACTACCGGTCCAGCATACAGCCATACTTGTGGATAGGCTTTTGCACCAGTTGGGGGGTGAGGTTCTTTGCCTCACCTCTGTTGGCCCCCAAATTTTAGACCATCACTAGTAGAAGGGAGGAGGATGCAAAATGCCATGACACTAAGCCAATGGAGGGCTCCTTTGAAAAATTGTACCACCGGTGACACCATCAGCAAAAATACTCCAGCACTACCACAATTCGCTGCACCAACAGATAGTTCGCAATGCATACAAATGATACATAGTCCAGGCAAGTTCTGCAAGCAGTTCAAAGCAGAGGAATCTGTCAATATGTCCATTTCCTCCCAAAGTAAATCGACTCCTTGATTGAGCATTACTTGTTGAGTTATTATTTATTGATGCATCAGTTTATACAATTTGTTGTGATAACTATCGAAGAAGCTGTAGTTTGGTTTTATCTTTGTCTTCACTGGCACTGGGATGAAGATAGGAATTCTGGCAATGATGCTAAGAAAAAAATTATGTAACATTCCAACAGACACCAAGAAAACAATTTTTTGAACAATTTACATTATCCTGAACAGAATTATGAAATATAATGAGAAGGAAAGGTGAAAGTAAACAAACAGATCTGTTAACCTCCTTATTTGTTCACATATTAAAACAATTTTCAACAGCTGTTTACCCAATCTAAATTAAACCATTAAAATCACGTGAATAAAAAAATTCGGATCCATTTATTCATGAGCACTCCTCATATATGATATATGGACATACGCACATACAGACATACAACACAAAACAGAAGTGTGCACACATAACATACAACACATAAGACAATGGTAAAGGCCTTGTAGCTTTACCTAGGTGAAATCTCCATTGCAATGCTTAAAAACTCCACAGTCAAAAAATAAAACTGATCAGAAAAACATTAACCTAGGTCTGTATGAGCTCAAAAATAAAATAGAACTTTATGATGTGGGAAAAGGCAAATAATAAAATAAATATTGAAAAAAGCATCCTGGTTAATCACTGTCGCAGATGTAAGAATAGCCAAACTGGAGTTCTGGATATCAGCTGTTACGGATTTGAGTCAAATCATCTTCCTTTTGGTCTGTAGAAATTGTTTTAGTTAATCTCTCTGGAATCCAAACTGGCTGCTGTTCTCCCTGTGGAAAAACACAAACAGAACCCCGACTCCAGACAATCACTGGGTCAGGACCTTTCCATTGTCCTGGTAGAATATCCTTCCAAAGTACCTTAGGCTTATGTACATTTTTTGGACACATATGCCTTTCTGCAGCACTAAGCCCTGATGAATCCAAATTTAAAAAGTTTAGAGTAAAAAGGTTTATTTTAAGTTTATCTTTGGGTGATATATACCCCTTTCCAATTCCCTCTTTTTACTTTAATAAGTACATTTTAATAGTTTGATGAGCGCTTTCAACTATGCCTTGTCCCTGAGGATTGTATGGGATTCCTGTTATATGAGTAATGCCAAATGATGAGCAAAATTGTTTAAAAGAGGTAGAAGTATAACCAGGACCATTATCTGTTTTTAACTGTTTTGGAACGCCCACAGTGGAAAAATTTTGTAAGCAATGAGTTATAACATCTTTAGTTTTTTCTCCGGAATGAAGGGAGCCCATCAAAAATCCAGAAGAAGTATCAACTTTAACATGCAAATATTTTAATTTTCCAAATTCTGGCAAGTGTATGATGTCCATCTGCCAAATATGGTTAGGTATCAGTCCTCTAGGATTGACTCCAAGATTAACTTGTGGTAAAAAGGTCACACAATTTTGACATTGTTTTATTATTTGTCTAGCTTGTTCCTTAGTTATTTTAAAATGCTTTTGTAAAGTATTAGCATTGACATGGAACCTTTTATGAAAATGTGTAGCTTCTTCTAGGGTAGAGAAAATATGTATGTCATGTGTAGTTTTATCTGCTAAATCGGTGCCCAAACTAAGGGCTCCAGGCAATCCTGTATGTGCTCTGATATGTCCTATAAAGAATGGATCTTTTCTGCCCCAGATTAGACTTTGTATAGCAGAAAACAAAGAGAAAACAGTAGAGGAAGGGGAAATCCTGCCAGCATCTTCAAGGGATACTATAGCATTAACTATATACTGACTATCAGAAAATAAATTAAATACAGAATCTTTAAACATCACAAAAGCTTGTAAAACTGCATTAAGCTCTACCTTTTGAGCTGATTGTTTGGGTACTAAAAATGTAAAAGTTTGATCAGGGGTAACTACTGCTGCTGTACCATTATTTGACCCATCAGTGAATACATTTGGAGCATTCATGATAGGGGTTTTTCTGGTCATTTTTGGAAAAACTACAGGATGCGAAGACCAAAAAGACAACAAAGGACAAGATGGTAAGTGATTATCAAATGAAACATTAGATTTACACATGATTATTGCCCAAGTATTTAACTCATTAGCTAACTCATCAATTTGATCCATAGTATATGGAGTAATAATTTTATTGGGAGAAATTCCAAACACTCCCTTTGCTGCTTTGATTCCTTTGAGTATTAATTGTCCTACAGCCTCAGGATACCTAGTAAGAATAGTGTTAGGAGAATAAGATAAATGTATCCACAATAATGGACCTTCTTGCCAAAATACTCCTGTAGGAATATTTTTTTGTTGGTATTACAATAAATAATAAAGGCAAAGTTATATCAATTCTATCCAAATGCATATTTTCCATATATGTTTCAATAATTTTTAATGCCTTTCTTGCTTCAGGCGTTAACATGAGAGGTGAATTTGGATCTGATGGACCTTTTAGGATATCAAATAAAGGTCCCAACTCTCCTGTTGGTATGCCTAGATAAGGCCTTATCCAATTTATGTCTCCTAATAACTTTTGAAAGTCGTTAAGTGATTTGAGTTGATCTACTCGTATTTGAATTTTTGGTGGATGGACCATGGTTGAGGATAATAGAACTCCTAAATAATTAATTGGAAAATTTAATTGTACTTTATCTATTGCTATCTCTAGATTATAATTTTTTAATAAGTTTGTAAGTGTGGCAGAACATTCTAGCAATGTGTTTTTATCTTTGTGTGCTAACAATACATCATCCATATAGTGAAATATTTGTAGTTTAGGAATTTGATTTCTAAGTGGCTGGATTGCTTTGTTAACATAAATTTGACACATAGTTGGGCTGTTAGCCATCCCTTGAGTGAGTACTTTCCATTCATATCTCTGATCAGGACCTTCATGATTCAGTGCAGGGATAGTAAATGCAAAATGTGGACTATCCTCAGGATGAATTGGAATTGAAAAAAAAAACAATCTTTAATATCTATAGCTAAAACGTACCAGGTTTTTGGCAAAGCAGACAATTGAGGAATCCCCGACTGAGCAGGTCCCATAATAACCATCTCATTATTAATGGCTCTTAAATCTTGCAGTAATCTCCATTTACCAGATTTCTTTTTAATGACAAAAATGGGAGTATTGTAAGGAGATATGGAAGGTTGTATATGTCCCTCCGCTAATTGTTGTTTGACCAGGTCATGGGCTGCTTGTATCTTTTCTTTAGTCAGGGGCCACTGAGGAACCCATACTGGTCTATCTGATTTCCAAGTAATTTTTATTGCCTCAGTGACCCCTTCTGAAAACCCAGTCCATGTCTATTTATTCCTTGATCTATTTGAATTGGTGCTGCTATACCTTGTTCTCCTAATCTTTTTTCTTTCCTGAAACCTTGTCTAGCCCTAATAGTGGGCGCATTTGGATTGATGTTATTTGTTAATGTCAAACCTAATTGATCTAGGACATCTCGTCCCCATAAATTTATAGGAAGATGATCCAATACATATGGCTGTATAGTTCCTTCACATCCTTCAGGATCCTTCCAATATAATACCATTGCACTTCTATGGGGATTAGTTGCCACTCCTAGGCCTCGAAGCGTTTGAGTGGCTTGTTGTAACGGCCAATGTTTTGGCCATTCTTGACGAGATATGATGCTAAGGTCTGCACCTGTATCCAGTAGCCCATTAAATTCATGTCCTTGAATATTTAGTTTTAGCATGGGGCGAGAATCTAAATTTAAAGACAGCATAGCCCAATCAACACCTGTGGAGCCTAATCCCCTGGAACCTCTTTCTATAGTACTACTGGAAAATTTATCATGTAGGCTGGGTATTATTAATAACTGTGCTATTCTATCTCCTGGTGAAATTACTGATATACCCTTTAGAGAATTAGCTATAATTTTTATTTCACCTTCATAATCGGGATCAATTACCCTGGGACTTATCATAAGTCCTTTTAGCGTAGAAGAACTGCATCCTAACAATAAGCCTACTGTTCCTTGGGGAAGAGGTCCTTTTACTCCTGTGGGAATGATTTGAACTCCCATCTCTGGAGTTAGTACTGCTCTGGCAGAGGCGCAGATGTCCAACCCTGCGCTCCCTCTGGTTCGTCTGATGAGAGATCTGATGGATAATGTGTCCTGGGTTCCTCCATGGTGTTTCTGGGTTCCTCCAGTGCCCTGTACATTTGTGGTCGTGGGCCCCGGAGCACTGGGCCCCCCTGTCCATTTTTTGGCAATGGAGCCCAATGCCTTTCTCCACGATATTGTGGGTAAACACTTGGTCCTTGTCTGTTTTTTGATAATGGAATACCCTCTATGGTGGTTTGAGAATGGCATTCATTAGCCCAATGTTTCCCTCTATGGCATTGTGGGCAAATACCCGGTATTCTATTCCTTTGATACCTAGCTTTGTTAAACCCTCCTCCTATGGGGCAACTCCTTTTAAAATGTCCTGTTTGATCACAATTATAGCATGTTTTTGGCCTGGCATCTAAAGCCTGTTGTACTGCTGCTAAGACTTGCCCTTGTTTATTAATGTTTCTACATAATTTAATATATGTGTTTAAATCTTCATGTCTCCACGGTCTAATGACCTCTCTGCAGCAACGATTTGCTTGGTCATAAGCCAGTTGTTTTATAAATGGCATTGCCTGTTCTGTATCCCCAAAAATTCTGGAAGCTGCTTGAATAAGCCTATCTATAAATTCAGCGTAAGGTTCATTAGTTCCTTGTATTACCTTAGATAATTGACCTTGTAAATCTCCATGCCCCTGTAAAGTTTTCCATGCCCTAACCGCATCTACAGCAATTTGTGCGTATACGCCAGGATCATATTCAATTTGTTGCCGTTGACCCTCATAAGGTCCTTTTCCTAACAACATATCTAGATTTCTTTGAGGGTAACCGGCTGCTGCATTTCGCCTAGCTGTCTCCCTGCAAAATTCCTCATTGGCAACCTTCCATAACAAATATTGTCCTCCATTTAGCACAGATTTACACATACTAGCCCAATCTGCTGGCGTCATATCCAAGTTGGTAATGGATTCAACCATGCTTACAGTGAATGGTGCTTGAAGACCATAGGTTGTTACAGCCTCCTTTAACTGCTTCACTGTTTTGAAATCTAAAGCACGGTGAATTCGCTGCCCTCCTGCCTGCTCAAGTACAGGGCATGCTAATCTTTGAGGTCCTGTCTCAGGATCCCATCTATCAACTACGGGGTTTGAGGGCCACTCAGCTATCTCCATAGGGGGAGCTGTTGGTTGAATTACGCCCTCTGGTGATAGAACAGTGTTAGTAGCAGCCTCCTGTTGTAGCTTTTTCCCTAATAGCTGTTTCTCCTGTAAGCTTTCTTCCTTTAAATTTTCTTCCTCTGTCTGACTAGCTTGAGAGACCTTCTCTTTTGCTCGATCTAAAATGTCTTTCTCCATGGTCTGAACCTCTAACAATTTACTTAACACTCTTTCAGTTTGTTTTTTACTAATTTCTAATCTGTTATAAAGATAACGCAACCCAATAAGGTAACACAAAACAAAACCGAAACAGAATGAAACAAAAACGGAACAAAAAATCATTGTATCAATTTTCCTATTTTCTTGATATGTGCATTTGTGGTCTATTTCTATCTCTTCCTCAGGGGCGAACAACTTCAAACCTTGAGCCAACCATTTTTCCCAATCTGCCTGAGAAAATTCTAGGGATAGGCAGCTTGAAACAAACACAAACAAATCAAAACAAGAACACATTGTTTTTTAAAATGGTCACCCATTCTCTCGCCTTCCCTTAGGGGCAAGCAATTTCACTTACCCCGAAGCTTCAGACATTCCCCGTACAGGCCACCAATTGCCGCAGTCTGGCTGGGCACAAATCAGGAGCCACTGAAGCAGGAACAAACTTTATTTTTGAACTGCAGGAAAACACTTCACACAGCTCCCGGGGAATCCTCCCGAACACCACACGGCTCATCCAGGAACCCCCAGCCGGAAATATCTCTCTCGGAAATCCCTCCTCCTGCACTTCCCCAACCAATGGGAACTCTCGGGGAATCCCCGGAAATCCCCACGAGAACTCCAAAATAGTGTGAGAACTCAAAAGTTGCGGCAGAGGCGGATAGTAATGCCTCGCCTGTCAATCAATACTGTTGGCAAAATGCCAGGGGCCATACAGACTCGGCCATGGCTCTCAGCAATTGTTCATGAATTAAATTCATGATAGTTATATGGTGACCTTTCTGTCTCTTACAGTTTTTGTCTTGAAGTCGGTTTTGCCAGGTGTAAAAATGCCTACTCCTGCTCAGTTTTGGATTCCATTTGCTTGGATTATATTTTCTATCCTTTCACTATCAGTTTGTGCGTGTCTTTCCAGGTGAAGTTAGTTTCTTTTATGCAGTACATTGTTGGGTCCTATTTTTTTTTAATCCTTTACCCAAACTGTGTCTTTTAATTGAAGAATTTAGTCCTTTTACATTCAAGGCTATTATTGAAAAATATGGATTTATGCCTCTCATTTTGTTGATTTTCTTCAAGTTTTTTAAAAATATGATTTTCTTCCTTTTCTCTCTTATTCAACTTTGTAGTTTGATCGTTTACTCTATTGATAATGTTTGATTATTTTCTACTTATTTTTTGTGTACCTATACTCTTCTAGTGGGATTATACTACCACCTACTAACATAAAGGTAGTTATTATTTTAGTCAGCTATTCATTGTTGTGACTAAATCCCTGGGAAGAATGACTTAGAGGAGGGAAAGTTTATTTGGAGTTTCTGGCTTCTGAGGTTTCAGTCCATAGATGGCTAACTTCAAGGACCCAGTAGAGGAAAGCTGCTTAATTCACGGTGGAGTCAGGAAGCTGAGAGAGGGAGGGGGAAGGCTATAAGAAAGATGAAACCTTTTAGGGCACACCCCCTGAGGCCCACCTATTTCAACAATGTTCCATCTGCCTCCAGTTAGTCCATTCAAACTGGCATGGACCCATTTGATTATAACTCTTATAATCCAATCATTTCACCTCTGAATTGTCCTGCATTAACAGGAGTTTTGGGGGAACACCTCATATTCAAACTCCTACTCACATCCCACGGGACGGTGGAAATGGGGTTCCCTTCGGTGGAGTGGGCTGGCTGCAAAATAAAAACTAAGAAAAATAGAACGGCAAAAAAAAAAAAAAATACACAGAAAAATATTTTCAGAAAGCGGGGGTGGGACAGGCTAACCGATCATACAGATCGAGCTTCTATACTAAAAAGACAAAATAGAGCCCATGCTTGCTTTATTTATATTGGGAAATATCAAAGGCCTTTTATAGAATGCTATTCACCAAAAAAGGTAGAAGGTGGGCTCTCCAGTTCCCAACAGGTTATGCCCATCTCCAGAGCTACTGTGGGGGATCTTCCTAGTAGAGCAGAGATAAAGATCCTGTGCCTTGGGCAATCTATTGCGCGGGAGAGCAATGGATATTTCCCAAGGTAAAACCTAAAATCTCCCTGGATGCCATACCTAGAGAAGACCCTCAAGTAACAGGTGGCTTCCTGCACCAAATCATAACAACTATCTTTCTTTGACTTCTCAATGTTGGATTCCCTTAGCATCTGTTGAAGACTAGTCTTGTGGTCATGAATTCCCCAGTTTTTGCTTGTCTCAGAAGGTCTTTGTTTTACCTTCATTTCTGAACAATAGTCTTGCTTGGTATAATAATCTTTGTTAGAAATTTTTCTTTTACTTTCAGTATTTGGAATATGTCATTCCATTCCCACCTGCTAAGAAATTTGTTTGTCTAGGGGGCTACCCTTGAATGTGACCTGACACTTTTCTCTTGCATTCCCACCTTGAGATTTTTACATCTGGTTATGATTATCTCTGCCACTTTTATGGGATGACCTTTTTAGTAAGTGGCTTGGGAATTCACTTTAAAAAAAATATTTTGTTTTAGTTGTAGTTGGACACAATACCTTTATTTCATTATTTTGATGTGGTATTGAGGATCGAACCCAGGGCCGTGCCCATGTTACGTGAGCGATCTACCGCTGAGCCACAACCCCAGCCCCGGGAATTCACTTTTGAAGATGTGACTTGGGAATTCATTTTTGTAATGTTGCCTCTGTTTCAGTTGGCCCTATAGTTTAGTCTCTTGGTAAATTCTTTGGGTATTGTGAGTGATTTGGGGCATAGTGCATGCCATATCAGCATCAGAGAGACCTATTGTTTCAGCAGGTCCTGCAGGAATGGAGGCATCAAGCAGGTGCGGTATTGATTGCACAACGTGTGGGATGCACAATGGGTGGCTACTCCTATAATGAGGCTGGGGCTCTTCTTCCCCTGACTCTTTCAGCTGTAGTGTCTTCTAGTGACTGAGTGGTAGAGGATTGGGGCTGTATCTGGGAAAAATTCTTCTCAGAAATTTTGAACACACTAGGGGTGGGGTGATTACTGAGACTTCTCTCCCTAAACACTTTCAACTGAGGTGACCATGAAGAGAGTGAGAATAGAACCATAGCTGGCACCAGGCAAAATTTCTCTCCAGACCTTCTTAAGCCATATGCCCTAGAAGCAGGGTGACAGCTGGAGAACAGTGTTGCTCAAGACCACCCCAGAACACCACTGTGGGAAAAGCAATAGAGAGAGCAAGGAGTTGTTTCCCTGCCCTGTGAGTGACAGATGCCTAAGCATAGTGTTGAGGGAAGGGGGTGACAGAAACCACAGGGGCCAATGCCTTCAGTCTTAGCACCAGCATGAACCTGCATGCATCTAGCCACTTATTCCTAAGGAAGGCTTTCTGATCTCCTGGACGATGCCTTCCATGTCACAACACCCCTCCCCTATGATGCAGGACACTCAGCAGTTTTGAAAAATCACTCTATTGAGCAAAGTTTGGCTTATGAGGTAGATGCCTGCTGAGCCAGTGTAGAATGTCTTTGGAGTCTCAGAGTTGGGAATATGCCAGGGATTCTGATCTCTAGATCAGTCAAACTTCAGAGAACAGACCCCTTCTCAGGATGACTCCTGGGGCTACATGTGATAAAATATCCCTTTTCAAAGTCAGGCTCCTGTGCAGATTTCAGATTACTTACCAGTTAGATTGAAAATCTGTAAGGGTTGTAAAACTTTACAGTAGTTAGAATTTACAATATCTGCACGGATTGGTTTCTAGGACCTTTTGTTTCACCCTTATGTCTACAGAGGGGGATGTTCCCCATCCTAAGCTGTGGAGCCAGAATGGCAGGTTCTAGAACATTGGGTTATTCTTACTGTGCTGCTGTCTCAGGTCTCTGAATTGTAAAAAGTCTTTTTTTTTTTTCCTCCCTGCTAATTTTCCAGTTCTCTAGGATCACTCACATCAAAATGCACTGTTACTTTGGTTCTTGTTTGTGAAGAAGCAGACTAGTACTAGGTGATTTTATTTAGTTATCTTGAACTCTCCCTATTTCCTCCTTTTGCTTCAACTGGACATGAGATGAGTGATTTGCTACAACATGCACTCCTGCCATGATGTGCTTATTTTTTACCAAAGCAACAGAGTCAATCAATCATGGACTGGAACCTCCAAAACTGGAAAGAAAAATAAAAATTTTCCTTTTAAATAGATCATTATAAGTATTTTGCTATGATGACCAAAAGCGGACTAAAGCAATTTGTATACACTTTTAACAAGACCAGGAAACATAGCATACTTTAGATAGTTCTTCCATATTATTTCCATAAAATAATTCTAAAACTCCAGCATGTTGGGTGTGAAACTGCAGATGTATAATTAGTGAAATTTTCACATATGTACTAGAAAAATATCTTCCAGCCCACAAACACAGAATAAGATTTTGTAATTTGCCTAATATATGGAGCTAGGACTAAAAACTGTAGTAATTATAAAATAGAAGTTGCCCACTTATTTGAATGTGAGTTGGTAATGACTTTACATAAATTAATCATAATATGTTTTCTCAATTAATCATAATAACTGACTTACGAGGTAAATAATATTCTTATTTCCAATTTATCAATGAGAAATTTGAGGTGCAAAGAGGTTAAATTGTCTTTTTGCCAGTAAGTGTCAGAATTATCATAAAACTCAACCAATTTGATGCTCTCAACAATTACTTTTTATCACCTCTTAATAGCTCAGCTGAGAATTTAGACTAATCATGGATCATTCTTATAAAGGATATTAATTTATTAATAAATTAATATCCTTTATAAGAATACTGAGAACACAAGTTTCACAGACAAGAACTGGTAAATGAATGTCAATTTGTGTGCCACAGAATTGCAACCAAAGCTTTCTGGAATGCTGTGTTGAAAAAGATAATGAGATACAAACTTAGAATAATAAATAGCACTAGGGTCAGTTAGTGGAATCTACCAGAGATTTGTTGAGAAAAAGGGTCACAGGAGTATCGAAATGGGATTTTTGGAAATCTACACCATGGTGATAAATAGATTTGCTGTTGTACTTTTGTTGTTTTTTCCCATAGGTTCAACAGATTTTCTGAATGAAAAGTTTTAATGTGTTCCATAGGCATAGGGAGCAGTGGAGGTAAGGATGATTCATTTTCTTGTGCCATATACAATCTTTATTGAATAGAGAAGTAACCCATGAAAATTTATTATGGACAGTCAGTGAAATACTATTACTATCCAGGCACTTTTGAGAAGAGGCCACACAGAGGTACTTTCTAATCTTCAAACCTGAAGTGAGATTCCAGGTCATATTGTTAAGTTGTTCAGAACATTCGCAAACTCTGCATGATGGATTGGTGCTTGCTAATCACTAAACCAGAACAGTTTTCAATTTCAAATGAGATAAATGAAGTTAACAGAGGTAAATTAATTTACCTGTGCTTATTACTCAAAATCCCTTATGATGCAATTATTATGGATCATATCTAGATATCTGATATATATTTTTACAGAAAGACACGTGAAGATAGCTATCAGTCTCTCACTCTTCCAAAGTAATTCCGATACATAGCTAAGGCAATGTTATGAGGGCCTTCATTAGGGCGCACTTCTCCTACTTGGTAGTGATTCATTGAAGCTCTTAACTAGGCTGTTAGGACTATAAGCTCTGAGTCACTATTTCTTCTCCACAAAAATGATTTATATTTTATGATCTATCTGTCTTCCTCAACCTGTTACCATATTAGGCTGGGATTCCCACTTTGTGTGTTAATTTTTAATTATTTTCTCTTTTCAGTCCATGCAGACCATTTCTCTATTAATGGTACTCTTTTAAAAACTTTGTCATAGGAAACCACTGAAATTAACTTCATGATACCAAAAGCATAACCAACTTTTTGAGATAGGATTCTCTCTGTCGTAGGCTAGAAGTCAGGAATATTGTGTTAGAGCATTTATAAGATTCTTATCAGCTGTCTTGAGAATTGAGAGTCTCTCAGGCACATTAAGTATTTCTGAGACTGCATCCATATATATTTTCCCCATATTGTTTGTATTGGTGCATAATAGTAGTACATAATACTGGGATTTGTTGTTACATTTTCAATATAACACAATATAATAATATTATTTGGCCGATATTCCTGGTAATTCCACTTTTCCTCCTCTCTTCCTTCCCCTGGTACTTTCCTCTACTCTATGGATCTACCTTGATTTTCGTGAGTTTCAACAAAACACCTTAATTTTCCTTTTTCCTCTCCAGTTTCCACATAAGTTTGGTTTATTTTGCTTAACATGATGTTCTCAGGTTCCATCCATTTTCCTGCAAACAGCATAATTTCATTCTTTATGGCTGGATAAAACATAATTGCATATTCATACCACAGTTTTGTTGTCCATTTATCCATTGATGGACACTAGGCTGGTTCCATATTTTGGCTATTGTGAATTGTGCTTCTAAAAACATGGGTATGTGTGTACCAATATAGTATGGTGACTTTAATTCTTTAGGATAAATATTGAGGGTTGGTATAGCTGGGTATGGGGTAGTTCCGTTCTTTGTCTTTTGAGGAAACTGTACTGATTTTAACAAGAACTGCACTAATTTACAATTCCATCAACAGTGTAAAAGTGTTCCTTTTTATCCACTTCTTCGCCAGAATTTAAATTGTTTATATTTTAACTGGAGTGACATGAAATATCAGTGTAGTTTTGATTTGTATTTTCCTAATTGCAAATGATGTTGAAGATTTTTTCATATATTTGTTAGCCATTTTTATTTCTTTTTTTCAGAAGTGTTTATTTTTTACATATTAGTTAATTTATTGCTTGTATAAATTTTTGAGTTCTTTATATATTCTAGACACTAATTCTCTGTTAGAAGAGTAACTAGCAAAGATTTTCTTCCCTTCTATAGATTATTTCTTCACATTCTTAATCATTTCCTTGACAGCGCAAAAGCTTTTATACTGTCCATTTTTTATCTTGGCCTTATTTTCTGAGCTTTAGGTGACCTATTAAGAAAGTCATTACATGTGCCTATATTTTGGAGTATTGATACTACATTTTCTTCTAATTGTTGCATAGTTGCTGCTGTAAAGGAATTAGAGTTTTTGATCCATTTTTAGTTGACTTTTGTCTGTGTAAGGCAAGAGATAAGTCTAGTTTCACTCTTCTACATATGGATAACTAGTTTTCCAAACACCATTTCTTAAAGACTGTCTTTTGTCAGTGTTTTTGGTGCATTTATCAAGGACCAGATGCTTGTATCTCTGTGGCTTTGTTTCTCTGTCTTCTATTTTGTGCCATTGGTTTATATATCTGTTTTTATGCTAGGAACATTCAATTTTTGTTGCTCTAACTCTGTAGTATAATTTGAAGTCAGATGTTGTAATGCCTCCAGCATTTCTTTATTGAGTTAGAATCGTTTTGGCTATTCTGGGTCATTTATCCTTCCAAATGTATTTTAGGACTGTTGTTTTTAGTTCTTTGAAGAACATCATTGGTATTTTGATGAGGATTTCATTGAATCTGTATATTGCTTTTACTAATATGATCATTTATATAATATTAATTCTGCTTATTCATGAACATGGGAAATGTTTCCATCTTGTGTCTTCTTCAATTACTTTCTTCAGTGTTCTATTTTCATTGCAGAGGTTATTTTCACTACCTTGGTTAGATTTATTCCTAGATATTTTATTTTATTTGAGGCTATAGTGAATGGAATTGTTTTCCTGATTTCTTTCTCAGCGGATTCATTATTGATATTTAGGAAAGTTATTGATTTTTTAACCTGCTTTTTTTTTAATTTATTAGCTGGACCAGTCTTCTGGTGGAGGTTTTGGATCTTCATATTTAGGTCTATCTGCAACTGTGATAATTTGACTTCTTTCTTTCCTATTTTTATCCATTTTATTTGCTACCCTTGCCAAATTTCTCTAACTAGAATTATTAGTACTATATTGAATAGGGGTGATGAGAGTGGACACCCCTTGTCTTGTTTTGGATTTTAAGAGAAATGCTTTCAGAGATTTCCCATTCATTTTGAGGTTGACTTTGAATTTATTGTACATAGTCATTATGATGTTGAGGAGGTAACTTATTTCTATCTGTACTTTTCTCTGTGTTTTTTACCATGAATGGGTGCTAAATTTTATCAAAGGCTTTCTGTGTATCTACTGTAATTTTTGTCCTTAAGTCATTCTACACAGTGAATTACATTTATTAATTTGTGCATGTTAAATCGTACTTGCATCTCTGTGATAAAGCTGACATGATCATGGTGTACAATCTTCTTACTACGTTGTTGAATATGATTTGCTAATAATTTACTAAGTATATTTACATATAAGTTGTTTTAATTAGCTTTTTCACTGCTATGACAGAAAACAATTTTAGAGGAGGAAAAGTTTATTTGGTGCTTCCAGTTTCAGAGGCCTCAGTCCATAGATGATTGGCTCCATTGCTCTGGGCCCAGGGTGTGGCAGAATATCATGAAGGAAAAATATGGTAGAGGAAAGCAACTAAGGACATGGTCTCCATGAAGCAGAGCATGAAATTGCTGCTAACCAAGAAAAACATATATTCCCAAAAGCACACCACCCCCAATGACCCACCTTCTCTGGCCACAACCTATTTGCCTATAGTTACCACCCTGTTAATTACTGTCAGGAAATTAATGCACTGATTATGTTAACGTTCCCATAAGCCAATTATTTCACTTCTAAACTTTCTTGCATTTTCTCACACATGAGCTTTTGGGGTACATCTACTATCCAAACCATAACAAGTTCATCAGAAATCTTGGTCTATATTTTTCTTTCCTTGATCTATATTTATCTGGTTTTGGTATGAGGTTGATACAGGCTTCATAGAATGATTTTGGAAGTATTCTATCCCTTTTTATTTCATAGAATAATTCTAGGAGTAGTGACTGTAGTCCTTCTTTAAATGTCCAGTAGAATTCAGCTGACAATCCATCTGATCCAGGTCTTTTATTTGTTGGAAGGTTTTCTATTACTGCCAGTTATTGGTCCATTTAGGTTTTCTTTGTCCTCTTGATTGAACTTTGGCAAGTTATATGTGTCTAGAAATGAATCAATTTTTTTTCTAGGTTTTCTAGTTTATTGCCGTATAAATTTTCAAAATAGTCCCTAAGGATTTTTTGTACTCATTGTTAAGTCTGGGGTGATTTCTCCTTTTTCTTCTCTAAATTTATTAATTTGGGTTTCGCTCTTTTTCCTTTAGATAGTTTGGCTACAATCTTGTTTATCTTTTCAAAAAACCAACTATTCATTTCATCGATATTTTGTATTTTTTTGATGATAAATTTCATTGATTTCAGTTCTAATCTTAAATATTTCCTTCCTTATTATGGTTTTGGAATCGTTTTTTTCATGTTTCTCAAAGGCCTGAATATTCATCATTAGGTTATTTGTTGGGGATCTTTCTTATTTTCTTATGTAGACATACATAGCTATAATGTTTCCTCTTCAAATTACCTTCACTATGTCTCAGAGGTTCTGGCATTTTGAATCACTATTCTTGTTTCATTATAAGAACTTTAAATTTCTTTCCTTATTTCATCAATCACCCACTCATTAATCAAAAGTGCATTATTTAATCTCCATATTTATATAGTAGGCTTTTTGGTATTAGTTGCTAATTTTATCCCATTATAATCAGATAAGATTCAAGGATTTTACCTTTTTCTTATTGTAATTGTTAAAGTTGCTTTGTAGCCTAAATTTTGGTCTATTTCAGAAAGGTTCCATGAGCAGCTGAGAAAAAAGTGTCTTTGTTTTTTGTTGGATGAAGTATTCTATATATGTCTGTTAAGTCTAGTTGATTTAAAATAATTTTTATGTCCAAAGTGTCTTTCTGAGTTTATGTCTGGATGACTGTAATGGCTAATCTGAATTATCAACTTGATTGGATTAAGAGATGCTGATGATTAAGAGGCTTCTGGGTTTGTCAGTGAGGGTGTGTCTAGGAATGATTGGCATGTGGAGTAGCCAACTAAAATGAAGATCCTCCCTAAGCATGGGCAGCACTACCAAAAGAATGATGACTTGCTGGAATAAAAGCTAGAAGAACAAGGAAGCAGAAGCAGATGCAAGCTCTATTCTTCTTGAATGTTCTTGATTGCTGTTGCAATCCTCTGAGGATATCGGACTCTCACTTCTTCACTCTTCCAAAGTGGACTCAGCCAGTGATTGCCTAGGGAGTTTCCAGAAACCTACAATCTCCAACTTGGGTAGAACCATTGATTCCTTTTGTTTTGAGGCTTCTGCCTCTTGGACTATGCAGCTACTGGTTCTTCCAGCTCTCCAGCCTGCAGATAGCCATTGTGGACTAACCAACATCTGGTTGTGTAAGCCAACTTAACAAATTCCCTTTTTATAATTATATTTCCTGATTATTCTGTTCCTCTCAAGAACCCTGACTAATAAAATGATCTATCTATTGTTGAATGAGGTGTGTTGAAATCACCCAGTGTTGTTATGCTGTGGCCTATCTGAGCCTTTAAATGGGGATACTGTCTGATTTTGTGTAATTAAATACATGAACATTTTGAAGTATCAATATTTACTATCATTTTATCTTCTTGTTGGATTTTTTCCCTTTATGTGTATGAGATTACCTTCTCTGTCTCTTCTGATTAGTTTTGAATTAAAGTCTTCTGTGTATGATGTGAAAGTAGCTATTCCTGACTGTTTTCAGGCTCCCTATGTATAATATATCAATTTCCATCATATCACTTTGAGCCTATGGCTGTCTTTGCCTGTAAGGTGTCTCTTGCAAACAACATAAAATTGAGTCTTGTTTTTTAATTCATTCTATCAGCCTATATATTTTAATTGGACAGTTAAGACCATTTATATGTTATTTCAGAGAAATGTTGCTTCAGAGAAATGTTTATTAATTCCTGCCAATTAAATTTGTTTCTAAAGCTTGATTTAATGTCGTTTCTTGTTTGCTTAGCTACTCTTCAAATGAGACTTATCCATTTGTAAGCTCTGGGGTTATTTTTTATTATTTTTTCTGTGTGAAGTATTTCTTTAAATATTTCATATAGTGCCAACTTGGTAGCCATGAATTCTTTCTTGAAAGGATTTAATTCCCATCAATTCTGGAGGATAGCTTTGTTGGTTATAGCAATCTTGGCTAAAAATTACAGGGCATAGAACACATTATTTCAAACTCATCTGGAGTTTTAGAGTTTGTGCTTAGAAGTCAGATGTAATTCTGTTTAGTTCACCTCTAATATGTTTCCAGAATGATCTACTCTATTATACTTTCAACTGAATGTTTCATTTGATTTATTTTCTTTCATTTCTACAATTCTTGTTTTGCTCTTTTTCAGTATCTCTATCTCTTTATCCCATACTGACTTCATTTAGTTATTTTTCTGTATTATCTTGGAATTCATTGATAATTTTTATAATAATTCTTTTGAATTCTTTATCTGATATTTCATCTACTTCAATGCTATTGGAGTCAGGTTTTGGTGAATTACAGATTTTAGGTGTCATGATACCTTGTTTTTTCATATTTCTTATATTCTTATATTGGGCTTTATGTATATTTTGGAATGGTTTTCTCTTTCACCTTTGTGTGTGAATATTTTTAAGGCACAGCCTTCTCTTGTCAAAGTATCCTGGAGTGTGCTACATTGAGACTCCTTCATAGATGTGGTATCCTTAGATGTTGTGTTAATTCTCTGTGTTGTTTTTTTTTGTTGTTGTTGTTGTTGAAGGAGTAGATGTCCTTGAGTGGGACCTGGGGACCCCCCCCCATCCCATTTATAGCTGGGTCCTTGTCATTAGTTTGGGGTTTTTGTCTTTCTATTCCTGTATAAGAAGTATCAGTAAAGTTTGATTGTGGTCATTTTGTATATAGAGCAAGGTATGTCTCTTTGCTCAGTTTAGTTCTATAGCAGAGTCTCTATCCTGTGAACTTGTAGTGTCTCCCTAGATTCCTAACACCTTATATCAAGGGGGAAAACGAAAAGCAATAAAACCCAAAGCAAACAATATACAGCATTAAAATAAATACCTGCTGTCTACTATGACATCTACAATATTTATTGCCACAAAAACAGGAATAGTGGGATCAGCAATTGCCAACAGCAAAAACAATATATAACTATAAATAGATCTTGCATTAATGTAAAAAGCAGGTGTCAACTATGCCATCCACAATACTAATAACTGCAACAACACAAACAGTCTAGGAGTCGTATAAATCAAATAGTTCTAAAAGTGGTAAAACTAGAGTTCAGTAAAAGAAAAGAAAATGTTATAAGGAAGTAAAAGAAAGTTTAGAATGTCCACCATGTGAACCAAGTAAATTCAGAAGAGATGTAGTGAGTAATGGCTATAAATATGGAGGAGGAGAAAAAATAGAAAAACAAAGTCAAGGGAGTCTGAATCTCAAGAGTCTCTCAAGAATTCAACTCATGGAGCTAGGGAGCTAATCCTACTCCCATTCATGAACACATGAACATAGCCTTCCAAGGCTTAATCTCTGAGTGTATTCACACTGCCTTGCTCAGATTCCAGATCCTCTTCATCTGGTCACTTCTGCCTCCAGACTCAAAAGGAAAGTGAGATGTACTTCCCTCCATATTTCTGACTCGAATTCCCCCTGGGCACAATCTTCTCTTTGCCATTTTCAGTCATATTCTGCTAAGTACACCCTAGGCCATATGATAGGCACTTTCTGGAACAGTATGGCAATGTTTTCTATGATCTCCTGGGCTCTGCAGCAGCAAGATGCAGCATAACCTCCTTAAAATAGCTCCTGCCTCAGCTCTCTGCTATCCGGTAGAGAAACAGAGGACTTTTCAAACGCCAGTTCACTGTGCAGCCTCTAGATGAGCTAAGTTCAGTCTGCTATTAATAACAGTGAAGAGAATCAGGGCCTAGTCTTGTTTCCCTGATGTTGAAGATTGAACACTCAAGAAAAGCCTAGGCAAGGGTAAGAAAGCAAGTTTTTGTTTTTAAAGATAGAACAGAAACAGACTTCTCTGAAGAGAAGGGACCCCAGAGTTGGGGGTCAAAGGAAGTGGGGGTGTCCTGCCCCATTTATAATTTTAGATTTCCTTTGTTCTCATGCTCTCTCCTCCCTCCATTCTGCCTAATAATCAAAAGGTGGAGTGATCCAACAGAGGGAAGGAAGGAAGCTACCCAGGGATACAGACAGGAAGGGAGCAGCCCAGGGAGCATTCATCATTAACAGCTCCTTGTAGGGAGGAACAATTCCTTGGAGGCAGGTCACCTTGGAAACTGGTGGAGGAGGGAGAAGGGCTTTGGAATTATTAGCATTTTATTTATTTTTTCCTTTTCAACCAACCCCCATCTTCCTGCTCCAACCCAATCAGTCATTGCCTACACTGAATGTCCCTTTGCCCCCAGCCTCAGTATTCTGCTCTACAGGTTTTTCCATGCCAGTTTTCTCCATTGCATTTCTCTCTCTCTCTCTCTCTCTCTCTCTCTCTCTCTCTATATATATATATATATATATATATATATATATGTATATATTATCCCTCACCTCTGCAGTGAAATAGCACTGCTGCTGCAACCAGTTTGGCTCCAATGTACAATTTATTGTTGTTTGTTTAATGCACCCAAATTTCTGAGTCTCTAAGAGACTCTGACTCTTCACTATTGGCTTTCAGTGAATTCTCTTTCATCCACCTCACTTAGAAGCAGTACTCCGGCTTCTTGAATCCGGTGACACAATGCAACTAAAAATGCAGCCTTCCTCTAATCTGCCATCTTGACTCTCTCTATAGTCACATATTTGAGATGAATTTGGTTCAATGGAAGTGCTCTAGCTTTGAATCTTTGCCCTGAAGTCATTTCTTATTTTAGCAGTATTTTGCTGTCCGAAGCGTTTTATTCATGAGTAAACAAAATTCTGCTCCTTTGTGTTTTCTCTAAACTCTGCTCCAAAGTTAAATAGCTCTTTCTTATTTTTGTTTATTTTTCTTTATTCCACTTACCTTGCTCCTCCTCTATCTCATCATAGGCATCCTTTTCAA
This sequence comes from Marmota monax, assembly GCF_021218885.2. Lineage (NCBI taxonomy): Eukaryota > Metazoa > Chordata > Mammalia > Rodentia > Sciuridae > Marmota > Marmota monax. The sequence continues at coordinate 6,170,792 of NW_026693933.1, read as the reverse complement.
CACATCTGGCTGAAAAAGGTCTTAGCCAAAATCATGAGTTCATTCAGTACCCTTTCTATATCTCATACTATTACAGCAAGATTTTTGCTAATTGTCTTCCTAGGATGACTTGGTTCTTCTTTTTCTAGTTGGTCCTACTACTTTTTTTGGGCACTTCAAGTTTTCAGTAGGAGTCTGTGCTTATGTCTAGTTCCCAAATCAATGGTATGTGTTTTAACATTGGGTTGTGTAGCATTCCACTTCTAGTCCCAACATAAATTTAAAAAAAAAAAAGGATGGAAGCATACCCAAAACTATTATGGAAAAGATATATAGAATTCACTACGTAAAAAATTTAAAGCCTCATTATATCAACCTGTCTTACTATAAGTAATGCCAAAGACAAATAATTGATGAATTATTTGAGCTAAGGTAGAAAGAGAATCAACCTCAAGTAAAAAATGTAAAGTGATCTTAAAAAATTAACATTATATATCATAGACAAAAATGACTGGATCTTTGACATAATAACTTCATTCTGAATATATATACTAAGGCAAAACAGAACTATACTTAAATGTATTACATTATGCATATTACAAAAAAGGTTAGAAAAAGTAAAAACATATCTATGAATTCAAAACAAGATATTGGTTAAATAAATCATAATATTTCAGTATTAAAAATAAGTCATTAATTCATGTTTTCTGACAATGCTTGCATACAGAGAGAAAAGCCCAGAAAATATCAAACGAAAAAAAATCAAGCTCAAAAAATTGGACATATTAATATGAATGTACCAAAAAAGGAGGGATATATATCCAAATGTTGAATAGTGATATTTTTCTAATTTTTACACAGCAAATATATAATTTTAATAATTTAAAATCTCAATAAATACTACCTAATATTTCCAGCCTTTGCTGGAAACTCATTTAATGTGTTCAAAATTTTGATTTTAAAGAATCAAAATTTTGTCTCTTAACTCCCTAAAATGGGATTTAGGCTGAGCGCTTCAGCGTCTTATGCCTATTGATATTTATCTGATATCTATAAGAGGTTAAAGCTGGTTAGGTGCTGGCATCACTGGGTTATAAGAAATTAGAAAAATAAAGAAAGCAGATACCTGCTTTAAAAATCAGTTATAAATAAATGTTTTAAAATGAGAATTTTTGTTTAGCCTAGCTTTTGGAACATGGGATTTGCAAAAGAAACTTTTCACTTATTCAACAATCTAGGCCTTAGAAATATGAAGTTGAAAAGATAACATTAAAATCACAAGGAAAAGATATTTTTACTTACTTGCTTTGAACATTGGGATAAATGTAATTAATGACCAAAAGTACTTTAAAAATGAAGTTGCATTATATAATATCAGCCCTGGTGCTAAACTTTAGTAGAGTTTATAACAAATCAATTAATTCTTGATCATCCTGGCAGCACTGCCAAGTGTCATTAGTGCTGGAAGCCATAGGCAGCCACTGAGGACGTGCCCATGTTTACTTCCTAGAAGGCTGAGTTTTTTTAGAATGTGGAATGAAGCTGGCCCCAACTGCACATTATAGCACAAGTAATTATTCATCAAAACTTGTCTTGCTGCAAGCAATTCATTCCTCTCTCCACAGATGTCCCCAACTCTGACCCAGAGCAGCATGAATGTGGGCTAAAAATAGCAGCTACACAGTGTGGGCAAGCAGCCCTGGTGAGACTCTGCATCTAAGTGGTTTGCATACCCTTGGTTGCAGAACTCTCTGCTCACCACATTAACCCTTGCAGAAGGGCTGGAAGGTGCACACTATGTCTTTATTCTTTGAGATATAAAGCATGATTCTTGTTGCAAATAAATTGTTCTTTGTCTTATATAAACCTTTTTTTTCTGTTTAATGCATTTAACATTCTTTGTTTGTTTCTTTTTTTTTAAATCTTTCCTTCCACAGCTAGAGTGGGAGAGTGAGACTGTCAGTTCTTCCACTATCACTATATTTTCTGATAATACTACATGCTCAAAATAACTTATTTATTAATATCCATTACGTGCAAGTGGAGGATAAACACGTGACATTGTGTCTTTACCATATTAGCCTGAGGAAACACAAGACTTAGGTAATAACCAGAGCAGCTTTTGACTCCAGACTTCAGTGATGCTTCTATTCTAGGGTCCCTGGTTTCTTATTCCTAGGCTTGTTTCTGCTCTCCTCTTCCATAGAGGTTTGGTGAGAAGAATTCCAGGTTAAGAACTCAAAATACATCACCCAAGTAAAATCTTTCTAAAAGCAGCCTTCAACCATCTTTTTGCTGATACATCTTTGTCTTGTTGACACAGGACACTGACCATCTTGGCTGGGGATCCACTTCACAGTTAGTCCAAAGGGCCTGGATTCCCTCATACTAATAGAATCACTGGACATGCCAAAGTTCCTAAGATGCTAAGGCTGATTAAGCTCAACTCTAACTCAAAAAAGAGGATGGTGGACAGATTTTGTTTCTGCTCTCAAGGAATTTATGATTTAACAATGGCTGCTGTTATAAATACAGCATTCCATGTAATTCTATTGCTGGATCTTTGCAGGATTGGTGAGCAGGAGACAGACTTTAATGTCTGGTCTATCCAGATGATAATGGAACATGACCCCTTCCTTATGATTCTTGCCTAGGCAACTTTTCTTAATATTAAGAGTTAATTATTTAACACTCTCTATGTAGCAGGCATTGTTCTAAGTATTTTATCTGTGTTTATTCATTTTGTCCCCATAACAACCAAATTTTTAATATCCTTTTAAGAGAGAAACTCAGCACTCAGAGTCACACCAGAAAAAAAATAAAGGAACAGAACCAGAATTCAAATCCAGATGTTCTAATTTAAAAGCACATATTTTAACTGTAATAATAATTGAGCATAGTTGGCATTGCATTTCTAGAACCACAATGTATATTCTTTGGATTATTATTTCACTAAATGCAATTCAAAATAGGAGGTTCTTGGGATATATAAGCTTGGAAAACATCACATATGCCTTGTGTGTGAATAATTACACATTTCAATATTTTAAAGTCTCATATATAAATACTGCTCAGAGAAAGATACTTTAATTTTAACACAAATTTTCCAAACATCCTTGCCTATGAAACACTTTTTCACCATATAATTCCTTAACATGTTGCTGAAGACTTTAGAAAAATCCGCTTTTAGAAATAATGTCTTGGTAGAAAGGAATATAAGAAAGAATGATGTTGAAAAAGACTCCTAGTGATAAAATAAGATAAAGGTCCCTACAATATTGAGAACGTGGGCAAAGTTTTTGTGTTACATTTCAGTAAAAGATGACTTAAATATTAGCTGCCTGTACTTTTTCTTTGTCTCTACCTCTGTTTCCATCTGTTATTGACATTTCCAAAAATCTACTTGGTATGCTTCATGTTAGTCATATCTAACATATCACAGAAAAGGCAAAACTTAATTTATATATATTTTAATATCAAATGTTTTAAAGAAGAAGAACATACATTTAGACAAGTATATCCCATGTGCTGGCTGAATTACTTTCAGAAAGTGAACACATGTGAAATCAGTATCCAAATCCAGAAAGAGCATTACTGCAAACCCAGAAGGTGCTCCCTCTCACCTGACTACCCAAGCACCGGCCAGGGTAACCTCCATCCTTATGTCCATAGGTTTGTTTTTAATCCCATGTTTTACAGCTGTACTGAAGTATAATAGGCACATATTAAACTTTATATATGTTTAGAATGTACTTTTTATGATTTTTGATATATATAACACAAAATTAAGATAAAGAACATCCCCACTATTCCTACACTTTTCTGACTTTTGTGATTTCCACATCCTCTAGCAAAAACTAACCTGTTATTTATTACTACTGATTTTGTATTTTCTCAAATTTTAGATAAATAGAATCATAATATGCATCTTGTAATTTTTTTAATGGAGCCTGGATTATTCACTTAGCATAATTATTTTAAGATTCTTTCATGATAATTGTGCATTTCACTTTTTTCTTTTTATTGCTGAGTACTGTTCCATTTTGTGGATATATCATAATTCGTTTATCTCTTTACCAGTTGATGAGCATTTGATATGTTTACATTTTTGGCCATTACAAATGTTCTAGAAACATTTCTGCACATGAATCCATGCTTTCATTTTTCTCTTGTAAATACCTAGGAGTGGTGTGATTGTGTCACGTGCTTAACATATGTTTAACATTTTATGGAATCGCCCAACTTTTCTAATGTGGATAGATTTGTATTTACATCCCCACCCAGTATTCCAGTTGCTCCATATCCTCATATCCTCACCAGCAATTGGTATGGCCAGGTTTTTTTTTTTTTTTTTTTTTTCATTTTAGCCATTCTGGTGTGTGTGTATAGAGATATAGTTTTGAGACTTAATTTGTGATTCTTTTCTTTTTTGCTATACACCTGTTCATTGGTAAAATATTGTTTCAAATATGCAGCTCTCTTTTTAAAAAAATTGAGACTTGAAATTTCTTTCTCTGTTTTAGATACAGACTCTTAGTTTTATGTCATTTTTGTGAATATTTTCTTGCTATTTGTAGCTTGCCATTCCTTTCTGAGAGTGTAATTTGAAGAGCGAATGTTCATTTGATGATGTTTCATTTATGGTATGTCCCTCTGTCTGTCTATCTCTCTGTCTCTCTCTTTCTCTCTCTCTCTAATAAAACATACCTTTTATGTTGTATTTAAGAAACTATTGGCTCGGATTGTGGCTCAGCTGTAGAGCTATTGCCTCGCACGTGCGAGGCCCTGGGTTTGATTCTCAGCACCACATAAAAATAAATAAATAAAATGAAGATATTGTGTCCAACTACAATTAAAAAATAAATATTCAAAGAAAAAAAGGAAACTGTTGGCAAACTCAGGGACACTGAGATTTTCTCCTTTGTCTTCTTCAAGCTTTATAGTTCTAGCTCTTAGATTTAGGACTCTGATAATTTCAAGAAATAGACACATGCTTTGACTTTGAACCTAATTTTGCTATTAGTTCAAACCATGCTATTAATACCATGAGTAATAGAGTAAAATTAATCCACTGATTGATGGAAAACTTTACCAATTGGTGCTGTAAGACCTTAGTAAAACTGAAACATTTTTACACATTCTGTAGTAGGACAGTCCTCCTACAAGTATTTAACAATACTGGGCCAGTGAACACTTCCTCAAATATCCTTTCCTACATGTCCCCCAACACACATGCATACACACGTACACATACATGTACTGAGAAAAGTCCATGTGAGTGCACAGCAAGAAAGATGCACTCTGTAAACAAGGAAGAGACTTGGACCTTGGAGGCACTGTAATCTCAGACTTCTAGCCTCCACAACTATACAGAAATAAATTTGTGTTCTTCAAGCTACTCACAGTCTGTGGTATTTTGTTATGGCAACCCCAGCAGACTAATGAACAAGCCCATCTAATCACACTTTCTTATAGCTTTCTTTGTTATAATAGTTGCTAATTCACTGCATGCAGTGGATTTGCTGATTAATGTAGAAGATTTAGGAATCATTTACAAGTGATCCGTTCTGAGTATTCTAGTATTGTCTCATCAGTTTACTTCTGGGCTATTGTTATTACAACCACAGAATCATTGAGTTGCAACCTATTAAAGTGTATTAAATAGCATCTCTTTCCAGAATGTGAACAAATATAATTTCTTTTTTTTCATAGAAAATATACAACATCTTAAGATGAAACTTCATTTTTCTAAGAAATTATCTAGGCTAGCTAATGTTGCCTTTTGATTTGAGGATAATTGAATAAAAGAAGAATGATTTATCAATAAGTGATTTTTAAACTTATTTTGTTGAGTAGGTATCTGAACTAATAGTAGGCCTTTTAGGTGTTATATATTTTTTTAAGTTTCCTAATACATTTATTTTTATGAGGAAGATAAAAAGACTAGTCTCATGAAAATTCTTTGTTTTCTTAAACATTTAGTTTCTTAATATTTCCAATATAAAATTACGGGTGTTTTATCTATGTACTATTTTGAGTCTGAGGTACCTCCACTAATTAGTGAGGAAAACTCCATTACCCTATTTACCTAGTATAAAATATCAGTGGTGCAGTCTTCATATTAGTAGGCCCTACTTGTTCATATTTTCAGGAACTTGCAAGCTCTTCATAGGAACCACATTGATCAGGAACTTAAGATGGAATATGGCTTTGACAAGATGACATTTTTTTTGAATAATAAATCTACAAATACTTATAGTCAGCTGAAAAACTAAACTGTATTCGTTTTTCTAAATACTATTAATCCAGTATAGAAGATTGATTAAAAGAAAATCATCCCAAATCCTAAAGAGTCTAATAAAAATTCTGACATTTAGTTAATTTTTTCCCAGTATTTTTGTATACATATTCTGCATACACCATTGTAACTGGATTAATAATAAATTAATGCAAGTTTAGGAATAAACGATCCAACTATAACTCTTCTCTGCACTGTTTATCCCTATTAAAAACAAACAAAACAGGGGGCTGGGGTTGTGGCTCAGTGGGAGAGCACTCCTCTAGCATGTGGGAGGAGGGGCTGGGTTCTATCCTCAGCACCACATAAAAATAAATAAATAAAATAAAGGTGTTGTGTCCAACTACAACTAAAAATATATTTAAAAAACAAACAAACAAACAAGGAAAACTAAAAGCTTCATGACTTGGAATTGTCCTGTATGAGTTACAAACTTACAATATGTCTTTGATCAGACCAAAACTCTTTAGAAAAAATTTAAACAACAGTATCTTAACATAGTTCTCTGGGGAAAACAAACAACTTTGGCTAGAATCCAACACTCCCCCTACCCTGCCCCTTAATGACAATGTCCCAAATTAGAACATAGATACAGGAAAGTAAACATCCAGACAAGAAATCAAATATTTAGGTAATTGTGAAGTTCTCCTCAAACCTCCAGATGTTTGATATTCTGTAAAGAAAATATCACATGACTGTATTTTCCACTTTGCATCTGGATGCTTTGCTAGTAGACATATTCTCTTGGCTGTTTATATGAAACATTCATTTCTTGTCATAATTCTTTAGAATGCAGAAGATTATAAACAGCAGTGATGAAATAAATTATATATCTCTCACTTATTAGTCAAGCTAAAACTCTAGAGATGTTTGAAAATCAGTAGATTTATTATAAACATAAAATGAGTATTCTTTTGTCTTTTTACAGTTATGCAAGACTTGAATAACATTAACTTATGCTTATATTTACAATTGAAAATCATGCAATTATTAAAGTTTCTTTTTTTTCCCCCATTGCTAGCCCCTTATGGAATTTTTTTGTAACAGCTTTGACATTAAACAGGATGCAACACCACAAAATCTTGCTCAGATGTCACAAAATCAAATACACTGAGGACCAAAATGGGAAATATTAATTAAATAAGTGGGAAGATAACAGGAACTCCTTGGGACAGTCAAGGAGTGGACTGAATTGCCTACCAAAGGGATGCAAACCTTAAAGTGGGGAGTGGGAAGGGGGATGTTGATTTCAAGATATCTATTTTGCAACATAGGGACTATAGGTAATGATATATCATATTCTTGAAAAATGCTAAGAAATTGGATGTAAAGTGTTTTCACCAAAAAATACATTACTACATGAGTTAATTTGTGTCTTAATTAGTTAGATTTCTTTACTTCACAATGTGCACCTACTAAGTATGGTATACTTAATAAATATATACCTGTTAATTAAAAAATAATAAGAAAAGTGGCTGGGCATGGTGGCACATGCGTATAATCCCAGTGGCAGGAGGATCATGAGTTCTAAGCCAGCCTCAGCAATTTAGTGAGGCGCTAAGCAACTCAGTGAGAACTTGTCTCCAATAAAATACAAAACAGGGCTAGGGATGTGGCTCAGTGGACGAGTTAAATCTCTGACACCCCCCCTCCAAAACAATAAGAATAGTACGGTAAGAGTCTAAAAAAAAAAAATGCCTGTTAACTGAATTTTGCTTAAGAACTATCCAGTTTTAAACTTTTGATTTTAGTCTAATTTCTTTTATGGAAAAAAAAATGCAATGCAGTTTATAAAACTAGAATGCAGCCTACATAAAACTACAATCCAGTATTCTGATCCTTAATCTAATATTCTGTGCAGTCCCATTCCTTTTCTTCATGCTGTTTATAGTACATTAATATATTTTCCAGAATATTCTTTTATAGAATGATTAGGTTACCAGAACTTTTAAGTAACATAGACATGAATTCAAAAAGGCTAGCTTTAAAGAAAAATTACCATGTTACTTTTGTGTATTGCAGTTATTGCATACATTGGCTTTGGAGTTTCAATCAGCTCAAGGGCCAATTCCATTATTTAAAAGCTGTGTGACAATGCAACAATGAGTCATTTCACCTCAATGACCTTCAGAGAGCTCATTCTTAATATAGGAAGCCAAGAGGATGCATTCAGAGGGTTGTTGTGAGAAATAAATGAGATGCTGTCCATGAAGCACTTAGCTCAATGCAACAAAATACTAAATGTGCAATAAATATTGTTTATTTTGGTTGTGTTATGCAAGTTGTCATTTATGAATAGTAATTTGGGGAATTAGCTATTATCTGTCTATTTTTTGCTTACTACATCTAATCTTCTGTGTTTATTTAAGATTTGAAAAATAGATTTAGTCATCCATGCATTCATTTAACAAATGTTTATTCAACATTTAAACTGTGTGAGGCATTTTTCTAGGCACAGGGTTTAAAATGAAAGAAAAAACACAAAGTTCATGCCATCATGAGGTGTGCAGCCCAGTAGAAGAAATACAATAACTACTTGGAGGGAGAGAGAGAGAACATAAGAGAGAGAGAGAGAGAGAGAGAGAGAGAGAGAGAGAGAGAGAGAGAGAGAGAACATAAGAGAGAGGAAGGACTCATGTGGTGATGCCTGTTTTGATGAAAAGAAATGATTTGAAAATTTCATTCCAGGTCAAGGGTGACAGAATCATACGGTTTCTTAGATGGGAACATTTTAGAATATTCAAAGATTTTTAGAAAGCCCAATGATACCACAGCCAAGGAAGAGAGGGGTTGAACTTTTAGAGTTGTGGCAAAAGAGGGAATCAGGAGCCAGATTATGTAGAGCTGTGGGAATTGATGACCATTTCTACAGTTTTCAAAGCATGATAAGTTGTTAGAGGATTTTGAATAGAAAATTGTCTTGAAATGTGTTAGGCACCTATGGGGAGTCAGCGAGTGGGCAGAGGTCTGGGGAGAGAGGAGGCTGCAGACTTCTTTGAGAGGCATTGGCTGGTAGGACTGGATGAGGTCATGTAGGGAGTGTTGGAGAGAAAGTAAAGCAGAGCAGAAAACTGAGCCCTGACAAATTTCAAAATTGTGAGGCTCAGAAGTAAAGAAAGATAAGGAATGGATTCTGTTTTGTTTTTGTTTTTTCTCACTCAAGCAAAATGGGACATTATTGCTTATTTTTTTGACCCTCCTTATTTTACCAGTGATTTTATACCAATTAGAACTTACAATTGTGTATTTGATTTTTTTGTTTGTCATTAGTTTCTCCTAGTCTTGTAAATTGTGAAGTAGAAATTTGGTGAAATCTGTTTCAAGTCACATATTCTACAGTGAGTGTGGAATCTACAGGTAAAAGAAAGTAGGAAGACCAATATTCCTTCTCTGACCACTCTATTCTATTTGCAGATATTGCTGAGTAGAAATGAAGGTAATCACTGAACAATTATTATGGGTGGAAATACAAAATCAAATCTAATTAGTGGGAAATTTAAATCATGGACTTAAGATGACATCTTACAGTGAAATGACGACTTCCCATGAGAAGGCAAATGTCTCAGTATCAGAGTGACAATAAATATTAATATTAATAGCTGGCAACAGTGGGAACATTCTCTCTACAGGAAAATACCCAGATACATTACCTTGAGTGGAATATGAGACCATGAGAAGTGGATTAGAGGAAGTCCAGGAAACAGAAGGAGAGCAAAGCCCCTCTTCATTGGAAATTCAGAAACAGGAAGGAGAAAATTATAAGAAAAAGCGAGGCTAAATCTGATGATTACTGTTAACTTGTTATTGCTGCAGCAATTTAAACTGTTTAAACTCTGAGACTTCACAGTATGCTGCTCACACAAGGCCTTTCATAAGTGCTTTTGCATGTCTGTGTCTGAATGTATTTATAGATTTTTTAAAAAAATAAAAATGAAAACCAAAACAAAGTGTTGAGATTAACACCAGAACAGGCAATAACGAATTCAAAACTTTGCTTGAGATAATAAATTCAATAACAAATTCAAAACTTGGGGTTAGAAATGGGGGTGAGAATGAGCAGAAGACAAACCTGACCTCCTCCACCCCCTTGTAATTGGTTGCTGCATGCACATTGGTAAGGATTTAACTAGCTAGGAATTGTGAACTGGAAATTTGAACCAATCTTCAGTTAAACCTTAAAGAGCAAACTATAACATGTATACATATGTTGCACTCTCGGCCTAGGTTTGAGGCTTGGCCTGAGGTTAGGCAGCCCCCCATCTTCAGCAGCTTATCATGTATGCCCATACCTGTAAGCACTTCTCTTCTGAGCTCTCAATTTCAGGCCAATATACACCTTCCATATTCAGCCCAAGACTTGGTACCAAACAACTAGAGATAGCCCCTACGTCCTAGGTCAGCTGGATTAGAATCTCCAGGGGATGTGAAATAGGAAAGTGTTTTAAGTTTTTAGGTGATTCCAGTGTACACACTGATATAGGAAATAAAAAAGTATTAATATGAGAGATATACAAAAGCTACTGTCTCATCCTCATGGACTTTAATTCTATATTGAAATCCTGAATCTACTGGGTACTACTGTGTTACATACAGTTACTTACCTTCTTTGAGATTTCAGTGTCCTTGTTTGTAAAATGAGAATAATAGCTTGCTGACTTTGTGCAATGATTCAATAAGAACTTTTCTAAAGCAATCCAGAAAATTGCCCATGCTTGAAAAATAGTAGCTATTATTATCACTCTTTGAATGTAAAGAGTGGAAACCATATATTAGAAAAATATGTTTAACAAGGGTCAGAGGAAGCAGATATTTAGAAAATTAAAAAATAGAAGAGTTAAATCCTTCAATACTGAAAGGATTGTATGGCTCAAATTTATCAAACTGATATTGTCCTATAAAAATATTAGATATTATGGTATTTAATCCAAAACTTTTGTTCTATGGTGTAAGTATTCATTCATTTAGTTTGTAGGTGTTCATCCAGGATCCATTTTTTAATTTTAGTTGATTGTTTTGTGGGCAGTCTGGATGGTTCTCTGCTTGATGACATACTTTTAGTCACTGTGTAGGAGTTGTTGGTTTTACCAAGAAGATTTTGATACATGCACAACAAATGTATTAAAAAAAAAAAAGGCACATCACTCCCAGCGATGGGAGAGGCTGAGGCAGGAGGATCCCAAGTATTTCTGTCAGCTTTTTTGCAATCAAAAGATTTTACAAGAACAATTGGAGGAAGAAAGTTTATTTGAGGTTCATGGTTTCAGAGGTCTTAGTCCATACATGGCAAGCTCCATTCCTCGGGGTGCAAGGTGAGGCAAAACATCATGGCAGAAGGGTGTGGAGGAGAAAAGCAACTTAGGACATCACAACAAGAAGGAGAAAGAGAGAGAGAAACTCCACTTGCCAGTTACAAAATGTATACCCCAAAGGAGTGTCCCTAATGACCTACCTTCAGTCACCACTTGGTAAATCCCTACCAAGAGATTAATGCACCAGTTAGGTTAAGGATCTCATAACCTAATCATTTTACCTCTAGACCTTCTTGCAATATTTACACATGTACTTTTGGGGAACAACTAATATTTAACTATAATACTAAGTTTGAGGCAACTTTATCAATTTAGCAAGTACCTGTGTGAAAACAAAAGTAAAGGAGCTGGGAGTGTAGCCCAGTGGTACAGAGTCCCTGGGTTCAATCAATCCCACCCACACACGAAGCACATAGCATAATATAGGAATGCCAAGTTTCCATGAAGAAGCAATTACTAAACAAGTTTTAGATAAAATGTCTCCAATTGGAAGCCATTAGAGCAATTGGTAATGAAAATGTCTCTAAATATGGGATGATCTAGTATCCAGCACCATGCTGTTTTCTGTACTCTCTGTTTTACTACAAATGGCCCAAAGCAGGATAATGTTTTCAACTAGATTTAATTCTGATTCTCAACTTGTTTCAATACCAAATGCAATTTCCTCTTAGAATTAACAACATACTGAACTGTTAAAGTCCACTTGAAGTCACCCGCATTGCTCTAAAATCACAATTAATGACACTATTCCTATTGCAAAAAATAAAAGGAAAGATGTGATTATGAAGTGTTGATTTAGACAACTATCCTTACTCTCTTTACTACTCTATGGTTGGATGATATTGAATAAGTAGCCTCCATGAGCCCATTTATTCATTTACAGAATTAGAAATGATAATATCTGCAACATACATATATGTCTTTATGATTATGTACATGAAATAAATTGATACATGTAGAAAATTTAAATTTTCAAGCATATTCAATACATATTCATTACTATTTTATTTTAAATACATGCTGTTAGTGTAATGCTCAGAATGTTTGACTAGGCTACCCTTCCTTATGTTTTCACTACTTCCATTCAGAATCAAACTAATCTGTGTGTTCTCTAACTTATTTGTTGTCTATAGATTCACTCCACCAGGGACCTTATAGGTCACTGCCATTCATTCACTCCACAGGGACAGAAATTACCAAAGGGAAATTGGCATTTGTGCTCTTCAATTCAGCTCTCTTTGGGAAGTGAAATGAAGACCTGGGCTCTCAGCTGCTAGAGGTACTGTGAAGTTGGCAAGAGCTGTGTTTTTTCTGATTGCACTTGGGTTTCTCCCAGACCCGGTGAGCGTGGTTCAACCTTGAATCAGGAGATCTACATTCTAATTTTAGCCCACCACAGACAAAGCAATTTTATTCTTGTTATTTAAATTCTCTCTGTTCTCAGTTTCAGCAGATTTCAAATAAATATGCTCATTGTACTCCGGGCCTGCTGCACGAAGGCTCTGTGAAGAAATTTTCTGTGGATTAGACTGCTGAGAATTATTACAGACAGGTTTATCTTCCTCTTGAGCAGTTTAAGGCTCAGGACTGTGAACCTCAGAACAGAATGTCAGTGTATAGAAAGCAATTATCTGTTTCCTTCACAATGACAATTTCCCATGATCCTTTCATTTTGTCAGTAAAAATAGAAATGAAGTATCTAGCAATTGTAAAGGTATCATTTTTTTCCCTTTTTTTTCCTGCAAGGGAAAGGTTCTATTTTTGAAGTCTCAGCTTCTCAAGAAGCTTATCAGTTCACAAAAACTCTTTCTGAGGACAGGCGTCTGTACTCAAACTTAAGTGACAAGCTGATACAACTGCATTTCTTTTCAGACAAGTCATTTCATGCCTTTGCTTTTATTGCCAAGAAAAGAAAACTTGGAGGAAGAAAATAAAAGAGCACCATTACATCACTTTCAGTTAAAATAGCACATGCATCTCTACTCAAAGAGCATACCGTAAATAGAAACTCACTATCCATTCAAATATGGAGCCCATTTGTGGAAACCTTGGGGGCTATAGATCAGAAAAATTAAAACATGTCTCATGTCCTCTATAAGACAACAAAGCAAAACATGTTCAGTCAATTATTATTTCCCTAGAATCTGATGTCCTTGAAAAGGAAGTAGCTTTTAATATACTAATTAAGCTCCTGTCTTTAATGATATTATGAACACCAGGGGTAGAAGAGACAGACAGAAAATAGTTCATTCTTGTGAATCTCAAACATACCATCTTTGTCTATAAAGACTATAACAAATTAAGGAGACCTCAGTTTACAAAGAAGGCCCATAAATGAAATTCCTTTTTTTATGATATTGGTGATTGAACCCAGGGGTGCTTAACTGCTTAACCACTGAGTCATATCCCCAAGCTCTTTTTATTTGGGGGGACAGAGTCACACTAAGTTGCTTAGGGCCTCTCTAAATTGCTGAGGTTGGCTTTGAACTTACAATCTTCCTTCCTTAACCTTCTGAGACTCTGGGATAACAGACGTGAACCATAGCACCCAACTCCATAAATGAAATTTTCGTTAACAATTTTGTTAGGGTGGTACAGGTTCTTGCTTTTTAGGCATTAATTCCTTTTCAGTGTATAATTAATAACATGTAGTCCTAGTGGATATATGTAATTCTGAAAAAATTTTCCTTTAAAAGCAATGCTGCAGTAAGGTCAACAGATAACAGGATTAAATATACCAAAAGGAAAGTGCATTTCTCAAGATGATAAGGCTTTTTTTTTTCCCCTAGAAAAAAGTACCATTTTTTAATGCTTTTGTTGTAAAAGATTTCTGAAGTGGACATGATTGCAACAAGGCATTTAATTGAACAGATAGCACAGATAGCAGCAAATGGGTGCTTTGGTTTGAGCATGCATTTGACTCCAATCACTAAATTTGGATTCATCTCTATTCTTCTGAAATGATAGTACAGAAATACAGTGTTATAAACTTGCAAGGACAAAGAGGAAAGGAGATAGATGATGAGAACATCTGGTGAAAAAGAAACTCAAGAAGCAGAAAGCTGAAGCTTGCAGATGGAAAAGCCCAGTGGAAGCAAGAAGGTTCATTCTGTGTAAAGATAGAAGCTCTTGAATCAGAGGCATCAACTGTTACAGAAGTTGGGGCTGAAACAGGATTTCAAAGTACAAATATAGGTTGAAAGAATACGTGATTTGTAGAGGATAATAGGATACTTTTGAGAGTAGAAGGGTCCATGTTTAGCTGTGAAAAACTGAGCGGCATAAATCAGACTGTCCTGGTTATAAACATTTTGCTTTCTATTGAAAATACCTATTCAAGTCCTTGATTTTTTAATGGGATTGTATACCTTTTTGTAAAGTGCTTTGCAGGTGTTCTTTAATATTTGTTTTTGTTTTGTTTGTTTATTTTGGGCACTGGTCACGGACACTTAACCACTGTGCTACATCCCCATCCCTTTTTATTTTTTTATTTTTAAGTTGGTTAGGACTTGCTAAGTTGCTGAGGCTGTCTTTGAACTTGCAATCCTCCTGCCTCAGCCTCCAAAGCTACTGGGATTACAGGCATGCACAACCTTGCAGGCATTCTTTATACACATTGTTTTTGATATTAATACTTATCGAAAATGTATTACACATCTTCTACTTTGTGACTTCTCTTTTAACTGTTTTTTTAAAATATAGTTCTTAATTTCTGTATCACCAAATATACTCATTTTTTCCTTTCATATTAGTACTTGTTATGCCCTATCTTGGATATAAAGATATTTGTGTGTATTTTTTTCTAACTATGAGAAGTTTAGGTTTCATACTTATATTTTAGTACTCTTGGAATTTATTTTGTACATAGTATGAAATAAGTAGCAAGATATATATATATATATATATATATATATATATATATATATAAAACTTATTTTTTTATGTATACATAAGATTTTTAAATACCCATATCCCAACAAATTTTGCTTTTATAAGTCAATTGCACACATGTAAGTCATGGCTCTGTTTCTGACCTTTGAAAATTAAATTTTATTTTACTGTACTTAATTTTTCTACATGGAACAGTAACATGCTAGATTTATTTAAAGAGTTTTAAAGAATTATCTACTAAAGGATGTTTTCTCACCTGATTCTTCTTTAAGAGATGTTTTCTCACCTGATTCTTCTTTAAGAGTATCATGAATACAGTTGGTTCTTTGCATTTTTAATATTTTTTTTATAATTAGTTTTTCAAATTCCACAAATATCACTCTTGGAATTTTAATAGGAATTAAATCTATAGGTCAATCTAAAGAGCACTACTACTTTATAATAATGAATTTTTCAATCCATGCATTTGTGAATTTCCCATTTATTCAGATTTTATTTAATATTTATGAATTGAAGTTTTATATTTTTTCATGGTCTTTTAATTCACTGCTTCCTCTGCCTAGCAAGTCTGCACAACACTGAGCAGTAGATAGTGGACCTTCTTTTCCTGAGCCCTCTTTTTTTGGAAGCCCTCCAGTGCTTCTATAAGTGTGAAGTTTGCTCTACAATAAATTGTAAATATCCTTATTAAGTAAGGAGAATTCCTGTTTGTCCCTGTAGTTTTATAAGAGCTGTTAACACAAATAATGATTAATTTTGTCAAAAGTTTTCTCTATATCTACCCAGACCATCTCATGATTTTTTTTCTCCTTTAACTATTTTTGTGACAAAATATATTGAATTGTGTCCTGGGCTAAACCAAACATTTTCATGACATATAATCATTTCTATTTATTGCATAATCCATGGTTTCTGAGTTTTGCAACTGTATTAAAAAATAAAGTTGACCTCTAATTCCGCTCCCCCCTTTTTACTATCTTTTTAAAATAACTCCATAAAATGAATTGGAATGTGTTATTTATTTATTTTTCTTTGGAATTATTTGTGTAAGATCGGAATTATTTCTTCTGTGAGTGTTTATTGGAACTTGTCAGTGAAGCCATATGTTCCTGGAGTTTTCTTTGTGGGAAGATATTTAACTTATTTTGTTTAAAAAATGGTAATAGGAATGTTCATATTTAGTATTTCTTCTTATTTTTACCTAGTAATTTGAAGAGTTTTTTTTAATCTAATAACTTTTTTGATCTATCTATTGTTCACTCATTCCTTATATGGGTTATTGTGACTTTTTTCTTGATTTATTCACCCTATAGATTTGCCAATTTTTATGCTGTTTTATAACCAACTTTTGGCTTTGTTGCTCATCTATTATATCAGTATTATTGTTCACTTATTTTATTAATTTCTATTCTTACTGATTTTATTTCTTCCTTGTAATTTCTTTGGGCTTTTTCCATCCTCATTTTAGTAGCATCTTACAATGGATGCTTTGTCTTTCAATTTTGATCTCATTTTTCAAGACATGCACCTACAGCTATGATTGTTCCTCTTAGTTTTGCTTAATCTCTTTTGACAATTTTCTTTTACTGCATGCTATTTGAATCATTATTCAATTTGTAATACTTTAGTTTCCATTTTCCATTATAATTTTTCTTTGCTCAATTAGTTATTTAAACACATGGCTTAAAATTTTTAATTTAATTTTAATTTTTAAACACATAATTAGTTTAGATAAATAAAAGAATGTGTTCATGTTATTATAATACATATAAAAATTCAAGATGCTACTATACATTATTTTTGTTTCATACAATCAATGTTTGTTTTTGTACACATTTTAAGCCACTTTTTCTATTCTTAATTGCTTCTTGCAGCCAAAAACATTAATCTGGAAGCACTTCCTTTTTATATATAATATAAATAGAAGTTTTGTTAGTAAGTGCTGCTGGTGACTACTCAATGTTTTTCATCTGAAAATGTAATAATATTAGCACATTTTTAAAGATAGGTAATTCTAGGTTGAGAGTTAGTATACTTCAACATTTTAAAATCAAAACTGAGTTGACTTTTGACTTTTATTGTGCTTTTATAAGTGATATCAGGTGGTTTTGCAAACACTGCAGCTGTGTTTCTGGTTGTTTTTAATAATTTCTTTTCCTTGGTATTTTTCAGTTTCATTGCAATACTTCCACTGTGGTCATCTTCTTGCTTTATCCACTCTTCTCTTAATTCTTTTGATTCTTGCTGTATCTTTCTTTTTTTGTATCTACAGTTCATAAATCTCTTTTCTTTTGTGTTCAGAGTGTTGCCAAGTATCTTCATTACTGTCTTTATTTTGGCTATTCTATTGCATATTCATTTCTAGAATATCTGCTCCTAGTTCTTCAAGTCTACATTTTCACTTATAATTTTTCCCTGCAGATATTTTCATGTCAACTCTATCCATCACATTTAATGATAAAAATGCCACCCTTTATATCATTAAATATGGTGAACATAGTTTTAAAATATGATTGTAATTCTAATATGAAGTCACATGGATCTGATTTTTCACTCACTAGTTTTTGTTGGTGCACATATGTCAGAGAACAAGTAATGGAATTTATAAGGTTTACACCTATGTTATACCTAACTAGGTAAACAAGGAGAATGAAATAATGTTGTAGCAAATGTCCTTGAAACCTCAATTAACACAATAATTTTTTTTTTTTATGCAGTCTTCTGTCGATTTAAGTGACTCTTGGGGCAGTTACCTTCTAGCTAATCTGGGAACCTAAGATATGATACTTTATGTATCTTGAGATGGGAAGAATATTCTGGATTATTTGGTGGCCCAAAGTAATCACACAGCTTCTCTGTAGATCAAAGAGGATGGTGAGGAAATCAGTCTGAAGACTAGGGGATGCTGCACTGTGACTTTAAACAGGATGGGGAACTGTCAGTTAGGGAATCTAGGCATTCTCTAATAGCTGCAAAAGTCAAGGAAGTGGATTTTCCTCTGGAGTATCTACATGCACTACAGTTGACATCTTTGAGTGTAGCTTAGAAACACCATTTTTGGATTTCTTAACTTAAAACTGAAATAATAAAATTTTCATTGTTTATGCCATTGTGTTTATGGGAATTTGTTACAGAAACAACAGGAAACAAACTCAGTATTATTGTGAGTCACCACTTGAACACTTCCCAGCCTGTGTCAATTTGTTGATTTTAGCCCAGAAGATCCCTTTCAGACTTCTGGCTTCAGATCTGTAAGATGATAGATTAGTTTTAAGCTATTAGAATTGTGTTATATATGTTAAAGCATTGGGAAACTAAGCAAGATGTCAAATTATCTAATTTCAGTTATTTAGGAGTTTGATCTTTGGGCTCTGCCATCTTACCACGAGGTTTCTTTCATAATCAATGCAAAAGAGAAATAAAGGTATGAAATGAGGTTGTCACTGTCTGAGGCCTCTGTCTCTTCCATTACGATGACTTTGTTCATGTGCCTGCACAGCGTTTTAATTTGGGAATGGCCAGTGACACAAGCTAGTCAATAGAAATTGGACAATTCATTTTTCACTTGACTCTTGAATGTAGTGTCAAAAGACAAAATCACAACAAATTAAGCTATAGATTAACTGTTTTTTATTCATGAGTTATGAATTGGAACAGCCTCTATTCTTCAAAACAGGATGAGAGTTCCTTCCCACTGGGCAATGCCAGAGTTTTTATAAGGTATGAAAATGGAGGAACAATGGACTAAAAAGTTCATAAATTAACATCAATTACTTCCAGTTTAATTTTTATTTCCTTTTTAATAAGAATAAATGCACTCTTAGGTAGGGTAGAGGGGTGGGAGGGAAAGGGAAGGGTCAGGGGTTTAGCAAGGATGTTGGAATGTGATGGAGATCATTATCCAAAATACATGTATGAAAACACGAATTAATGTCAACATACTTTATATACAACCAGAGATATGAAAAACTATGCTGTATATGTGTAATAAGAATTTAATGCATTCTGCTGTCACTTAGTTTTAAAAAATCAATTTAAAAAATTTAAAAAAAAAGAATTGAAGACAACAGGGATCCCATATTACTTTGACTCAGGTACACTGCAAGTTCCTGTTCATAAGAAAAAGCTGGTTTGTTTGGGGCTGGATCTGCTTCCTTTTAAAATTTCAGCTTAGTTATATGGCATTTAGCATGAGTTGTTTCATTTTGCTTTGTTCTGATTTGTGGGGGCTAACGTAGGAGCTAAAAACAATGGCTTCTCATTTTTGTTTAGCAGTGTACTGTCTTCTGGAAGGTGTTAGTGCATGATGAAGCATGCCAGCTCCCATCTGATTACCCCTAAACTCTACTCCAGATCTCTGTCTCTAACCTTTCTGACATTTTCTTTGTAGGATCCTGATCAGCTTGCCATGTCATTCTCTGTTGCCTGTGAGTCTACAAATGGTCCCATCTCAGTCCATTTTCTCCTACAAAGTACATGATCATCTATGCCATTTGTCACTATCTTGCTAGATCATCCTTGAGTGTGGCTGCAATACAGCTGCTGTTATTTTGACTTGCCACCAAACTTGGAGCAGACCCATTTTTAATCAATTTTTGGCATGTGTCACCACATACTAACACCCAACAGAACATACTCATGAAACAACTCGTGCTAAATGCTGTGTAACCAAGCTGAAACTTTAATGAAGCAGATAAAGACCTTCTATGAACAGGAGGATATAATCTCTGTCTCAGTACTTTACACACGATCTGAGAGAGGGCCACTGGTGAAATTGTAGTGGACAACTTAGAGATCAACTTAATTTTTTAATACACTTGCAAAACTCATAAACCAAGGATTTAGTAATACACAGAAATGGCTATATGTCATGAAAATGTTTGGTTTAACCCAGAATACAATTTGGTTTACTTTAAAAAATTAGTTTTATATTAAAATGTAATTTTATATTTTTTGTCACAAAAACAGATTAGAGGAGAAAAAAATTACAGGATCTTATTGGTATATGTAGAAAAAACTTTTGACAAAATTAACCATTGCTCATGTTAACAATTCTTAGAGGGGAGAACAAAGGAAATTGCCTGTATTTGCTGAGGGATATTTACAATAAAACATAGAGTTAAAACTTCCACAATCTACACTGTGCTTAATTCAGGAAACCACATGTTGGTCAATGAGGGATTAGAAAAAACAAACAGACACACAAAGAGAGAAAAAGCTGGGGACCAGGGGGCCTTACACTCTGATGGAATATAACCACAAGCCAGCTCAGCACATTTATTATATAGGTTTTATCGTTAAAAAGATTTATTGTGAGAAAGTTTCTTCAAAGCATTCAGAATAAAGGATGATCTTCTGTGCAGCCCAATTATAATTATCAGCCTGGGACCAAACTTCTCTACCCCCAGGGCAGGTGGCATCTGAACTTAAAGTCAAGAACTGATAATTCCATGGCAAGCATGGAAACTCTCTTTGAACAGGGTGTCACCATAGCAACTGGGCAATCAATCTGCACCCTCATGCCAAAAGTTCCAAGAAGGGGCATGGCTTCTGTCACCAGAGAGCTCTAGTACCATAATTTAGTCACCACTCCATACATCAATCCTCATAACTTTTGAAGCACTGGTAGCCTGTTGTTTAAGACAGGGGTCAATGTTGGAGGAGCTAAGCAGAGGAAGCAGTAACTTAGAAGACCAATGAAAAACAAGAACATATGGAAAAATTATAAAACCTCAATTTGTAACAATTGAATAAAATGATAATTTTTGAACAAGAACAAATTGTGAATTTGTATTTTCATTTTGCCCTGGTCATCATAAATTGTGTATATGCTTGTGACAAGTGTCAGATCATTTGGATCCTCCATGAAACAGACGCTGAGATAAATGTACAAGGGATTTAAAAGGTAAAGACCAAAGGAGGAAGAAATAGAATTGGGCTGGAAGAAGTAGAATTGGGCTCCAATTTGAGATGCCAAAATATTACACATGTGATAAGACAGAAAATAAAAAGAAAGCAAGATTGGGGAAAGAGACTTCAAATTATAACGCAGATCTGAGAATTGTCAGATATACCAAAATGGGATTTCAGAACAATGATTGGCCATGAGAGGGTTTCTATGGGCAGAATACAGGCCATAATATGCCAATTGTCAGTCATTAACTGGGGCCTACCTAAAAATAGCCAGGCTGAAAACAATTGGTTAACTTCCTGCATCACAACAAAATTGCAAGTTTTTTCTTGAAGGATCTGAAAGAAGCACCTCTGTGGCTGCCATATATATTTTATAATTATTCTGTGTGCTGTGGAATAGAATATACACCTCTGTAATTTTTTGTGTAAAGTTTATATATTTCAATTGGGTAAAATAAATTAATTCTGTTGTTTAAATTTTATATTGTCCTACTGATTTTTTTTTTGTGGTGTGTGTACTATACCAGTTGCTGAGTTGTGATTGTCAACTAAAATTGTGAATTTGTGTTTTTCTACCTCAAATTTTTCATCTACTTTTTGCCTCATATTGTTTAATGCAACTTAATTTGTACATATATTTAAAAAATTTTAAAGCTTCCTTTTTCTCTTTCATAAATTTTCTTACCTTGAAATTATTCTAATAAGTATAAAGCCACAGTATCTTTTTAGTTAGTATTTTTTAGTGATTTATTTATTTATTTATTTGCTGGAAATAGAATCTAAGACCCTGTGTATGCTAGACAAGCACTCTACCACTGAGCTATATCTCCAGTCCCTCTTTTTAGTTACTATTTATATTAAACATTTTTCATTGTTTATTTTAATTTCTTGGTCCTTACTATTAAAGTGTGTCTCTTGTAAAAATTGTATTTCAATTGTATTGCTTTGTCTGTAATAGTGTCTAAATATTTTTGTTTATAAATTGGATTATTAAGTCAATTTATATTTAATATTATTATAGTTGTATTTAAATAAACCCCTATGCTCTTTGCTTTCTAATAAAAAAGTTCTTTGTCCCTTAATTTCTCCTTGCTTATGTTCTTTTAGTTAATCAAGCATGATTTGTCATTTAATTTTATCTCCTTCATTAGCTTTTTAATTACATACATTGTATTAATCTGTTAGTGGCCACACTGGGTATTAAGACTTATGACTTCCTACATGCAACCTTAAACTAGTGGTTTTGCTAATTCTTGCACATTCAAGAACCCTAACATGTTAAACTCCAAGTATCCCCACTTTCCTTTGCAATTTTAATCTACATATTTTTTCAACAAATTTTATAAACCCAACTAGGTTCTATTATTAATACTGGCATTTTAAACAATTATATTTAGTTATATTTGCCTATATTTTACCTTTTATGGCCCTAGTCATTCCTTCCTACATTTCCCTCCTACTCTGTGAGATTATTTTTCTTCAGTCTAAAGACTTCTACTTTTTTCCATAGTGCATATGTGCTGGCAAATAGTTCTCTAGCTTTTTCAGTCTGAAAATTCCTCTATTTTCCCTCTAGGAGGCAAAACAAAAACAATAAGTAACTTTTTAAACTTCAAAACAGCAAAAATGGTTTTTAAAGAATTCAGTAGAATTTTTATAATACTTGGCTCACTTGTAAATATTATCTATAAAGTTACAGTAAACTGTATATTATTATATGTATATTATAAACTGAATATTAAGTTTTTTGGTTTTTTTTTTAACAAAGGTATAGATTTGGTGAATACTGCCAGGGAAAGTGAATAAGTGAATCAGGTAAATGTTTTCTGAAGTATACAGGAGAATAATATTGCTAAATCCTCTTGCTTCATTCTAGGCAGCCAATAAAAAACACTTAAAACTGGAAAATTAAAACACAGTATTTAGATATGAATTCAAAAGTCATTAAGTACTAGAAAAAACAGCAAACACAGTGAATATTAATGTCTTTGCAAAGGGAATTTGGGTAGAATTTGGAAGAAGAAATGCTGTTTTTCAGTATAAACCCACTAGACTTAGGAGAGGGTACATGGAAAAACCCTCTGTACTACCTTCTCAAGATTTCTATAAACCTAACTCTTCCAAAAAATAAGATCTGTTTTAGGAAACACATATATGATATGTTAGGGTCTGTAAACAAGTCAGGATGGCGCCTGGCATTTTGCCAGAGGGAGTGGTTTGTGAAGTAAGGCCAGGGAGCCATTAAGTGTGGAGATTCCTTATTGGTTGACTGATGTATCTAGTTTATGTTAATTAAGATAAGCTGTGTGGAATGTATATATACCCCTTCTGTCCCCACAATAAACGGCTCCCACTCCTGCTGTATCAATGTACACAAGTTGTTTGTCACCCCCCGGTTAGTTTGCTGCAGCCGGGCTGCGGCAATGATATTCAAAGAAATTTTGATCAAAAGAATGATTAAACTATAACATATTAAAATACTCAATGGAGTGCCTGGCTCATAGAACAAACTCAGTAATGGCATTTTGTTTATTTTTCATCCTAAAGGTCTCAGCAATTGATCTGCTATGTGGATATTAATCCCAGTGCTTACTCAGCCTTCCTTCTTAGTCTTATCTATGTTCTACCATTTGATTCCCGTTAGTTCATCTCAGCACACATCTTTCTTTGGGTCCCTCACTTCGGACAATCTTTAAACAACTGTTTCTACAGCAGGGCAGCTGTATTGTGCTTCAGGCTTCACTTTCTCATGTTTTTAATGAAGCACCCTGAAAACCTCATTCTCATTAAAATCCCTGAAATTTGCCATCATGTTTTGATGATATATAAAAAAACAATAAATAATTTAAAACGTTTGGAATAACTGTCACAGTTCAGACCCTTGCGGATTTACTGAATGCTTGCTATAAGGCTAAAATTTAACAAGCAAATCATCTATTCAAAACAGAAAACATTTTTCAGTGTTAAAAATGATGATGATAATTCAGAGTTCCTCAGAATAATTTCCATAACATTAAAGCTAGCTCAGTTATGCAGGAACTACTCTTGTTCCAGAACTTGACAAGAGGGCCCTCATTTGGAAAATGGTGCTTCCTTCAGTTTGGGGCTCATTATTATTAGTCTTAGTATCTTTTGCTTATTTGATGCCTCATTGTAGCTCACCAACTTCCAGCTTCAGTAACTTCCTCAGAGTTTAGACAAATTCTCCACAATACCCTCTCCATCCAGCCGGTGTACAATAAAATCCCTCCTTATATAGAATTACCAAACTGCCTTTTTAAAAAGCCATTGCATTTGACTCCTACATATATAATTCTGCTTGAAGCCTCATAATCTGCCCCCTCCCCCGAATGAGCATGCTGAGGAGTTGGGGGTTGCTTGCCAAATTCTGCTCTGAGGGAAATGACTGGAACCTCCCACCAACTGTGCCTGTTTCTGGTTCCTAAGCAAATCTAAGCTCTTCAGGATTTTTCTTTGTTAATACAAAAAAGTGGGGGGCAGTGGGGTTCTTCTTTACTTGCATATAATGAGAGATAAATTCAACAACTGAGAGCGATATTTGCTTCTTCACAATTTGGGGCCCTAAAAAGGAATGTGTTGTGCACATTCTCATTTTCTACCCAACTACAGTTATCTCTCATGATTATTTTCTTTCCCCCAAGCTTTCTTATGAATTTAACTGCCTAAGCTTATTTTAAAGTACAAATGTTATTTAAGTCTTAGATGAATGGATGTCTATATTTTTGAGTTATAAAGAATAAAATACATGTAACTTTTTCACCTTAGGAGTAAAGAGAAAAATGTTTTAAAAACTTGAAACTCAGCATACATCTAATGACCATCAGAAAAAAACAAATGTAATACAAGTCAATGAAAGCGGCTGCTTATTTAAAAAAATATTTGGTTTTAAAGTAATATGTTTGATCATAGCTCTTAGCTTGTCTTGAGCATAGGGGAAAGACTATAAAAGGAAAGTCCATGAAAGATGCCATATGTTGTTTCCATGACTTTCCTAATTCTTTCCCAATGCAGTACTCAAGACTCTCCCTTGGAATTTTAAACTGGTATATAACGTGGATCAATGTGTTCACTTAAAATTTTCAATGGCTCTTATATTTGTGCAAATAAGTTAAATCATATTAAATGACTTTTTATATTGTAAGACACTTTAAAAGTATATTGAATTCTAAATACTGTATAAATGTTTAGATAATATATGTGTAATGTAAATGTTTATATGATTGATATATATGAGGTATATCACTTTAAACAATATATGAGTTAACATATAAACACATGTAAATTAATATCATAATTCTTTAAGTGTTCAGTTTATGAATCATGATATAATTTACCCTAATTAATGGCCTTAATAGTTCCAAGATATGAAAACTACAATTAAGGATATCAAGTGAAATTCCAGTGGAGTCCTAAGAAAAAATGGAGAGTCAGTTTAAACACAGCACTTCAGAGGTCAGTAATACTTGAGAGTGTTGTAGTACCCTTTCCACAGTTCACCCTCACTTTTCCTTCATCATCAAGAACTGGGAAATGCCAGAATTTTAAATGCCTTGAAAGAGGTACGTATCTTTACTTTTTATTCTAGGAGAGAGAGAGAGAGAGAGAGAGAGAGAGAGAGAGAGAGAAGATTATACCTTGATTTTTGCCATTTTGAACTAACTAGAAATAAAACAGGACAGTGTGAGATATGTAGTAAATGCACAATTCAAAGAAGACAAAAGAAGAAAAGGAAAACAATGGGTTTTGTAGAGTTTGGGTGAATCAGTGACCACTAGTTTTCTACAATTTTGCTTCAAAATCTGAACCCATGTGTTGAGTTATCCCTAACAGCTTTTTACCATCTGTTTCAGAATGCACATTATACAATATTCCCTTAGGAGTTAGTCTAAAGCAATCTAGGCTTTTTCTTTCCTTCTGTGTTTGAAACCATGTTTTTTTAATTTCAAATATTGAGATTATAGCATATATATTTAGAAATCTCTCTGCAAAGGAAGCTCTCAACTGGGAACCTCAACCTTATTCTTCCTTGTGCAATTTTTTTTCAGTTTTTACAATAAATTTTATGTATATTGACATTTTAATTTGCTACTGTAATTAATGTTCACTGTTTAAATTTCAGAATAGCAGATTCAGAAAGAATTAGAACACCTAGGATAACAGATTCTTAAATTTCTGAAGCACATCAATATAAATTATGGAGAGATATGTTGATCCTAGATCAGGGCCATCTTCACACCTCATGTAATCAAAAACCTACTCAGTTTTCTCCTTTGCACAGCACCTAACACTTGCATGTCCTGTGCTTACTACAGCTATTGTCTACTTTTCTTCACTCTCTGCTTCTCTGTTATATGCTGATTTTATTTGCATTTTGAAGTAAACTTTCCCAAGAGAGACAATTAGACTAGCTCAGCCAGGCATCATCATTCAGTAGAGGATGTTCAGTTGGGTAAGCATTTATCCCATGTTGGGGTGGCTCAACATTCTAAGGTTGTAAAAGGGTGTCACTAACTAAATTTTTTCTGAAGCTAGACACATAGTATATATATGAAATGTATATATAATAATGTTACATTTCTCCAAAATGGGTGGTGACCCTTAGTGGCACGCCCCACACCCAGTAGTTCAAGGAACAAGATAAGCTTCCTTGTCTTCATAACTGCTTAACAGTTTACTAGTGGTTTTATCCAATGCAGTTGGATAAGAAGAAATGAAATACAAAATTTTAAAAAAAGAGGAAAGTTAATCAATTTTCATTATGGTGGTAATAATTAATCAAAAAATTAGTGGTTTGGAAAAACAGCTTTATTAACTCGTAGTTTTCAAGATCAGAAATCTGGCACAGGTCACATTAGGCTAGCATTTCTGAGTTGGTTTGGCATGCTCTTTCCAGAGGCTCTAGAGGATAAGACATTTCCTTGCCTTTTCCAGCTTCTAGAGGCTACCTGCATTCCTTGGCTTGTGACCCTTCCTTTCATCTTCAGAGTGGATCACCTCAACCTCTGTTTCTGTTGTCACTCTTCCTCTCTGACTCTGGTTCTCTTATCTTCCTTTTATGAGAACTCTCGTAATTACATTGAACCTACTGATGCAGTAGAGTATAATCTCATTTCAAGAACCCTAATTTAATCACACCTGCAAAATTGTTTTTGCCATGAAAGGTAACACATTTATTTATTTTGGGGATTTGAAATTCTTGGGACCATGATTCTTTCTACTACAGAAATAAAATCAAACAAATCCACATGAAACTTCACACAAATAGTACAAGAAAAGAATCTATTAAGGTAGCACAATATTAAATCAGCATACAAAAATAGAAGACTTTACATATAGAGAAAATAATGTCTTAGACATTATGATGTATGAAAAATCCATTTATAATAACATTAAAAATAAATTAGGGAGAAACTTAAGGAATTTGGAAAATGTGATAAAACCTTGAAACATGCCTGAAAGACACAGGAGTAGATTTTCACTAATGGAAACACATTATTCCTTGTTGTTGACTGGAAAGCCTCAATACCACAACCATGTCCATCAAAACCTCAATCGCTTTTTTTCCAGATTTTAAAGTACATTTGAAAAAGTAAACATGGAAAAAATAGTTAGGAAAATCATGGAGATATCTAGCAGTAAAACCAATGTGAAAGGACATCAATGAGGGCCTATAAAACCTAGCCTTGAGAGATATTGAAAATATTCTAAGGCTTCTATCATTAAAATATTGGTTGACCAATATCACTTCTAACAGAAAAATAGAAAAGTAAATTGTGAAATAGATTCAACCATATACTGAAATTGTATATGATAACATTCTCATCTGAAAACTCTGAGGAAAATACAGCCTTTAATATTAAGGGATATTAGGACAATAAGAGAAAAAGATAATTGAATCTACATCTCATAATATACCACAATAGAGTCCAAGTCGATTAGAATGCTGAATATAAAAGACAAAGAAAAAAATGCAAGCAATACAAATAAAAATGATGAATTATTTTACAACATGGTTATGAAGAAATACTTTTTATCTTTGGAATTAAACTCAAATGTGATAGAGAAATAGACTGATATCTGTGCTGCATTAAAAATAAACCAAAAAAAAATGGGGCTGGGATGTAATTTGGTGATACAGGGTTTGCTAGCATATAAGGGACCCCAGGTTTGATCCCCAGCACTGCAAAAATAAAATTAAAATTTGGAAGGAAAAAAATCTATACACATAGTCAAAAAATTTATGACAAATTGAGTGTCCATACCCTGTCATTCTCAGACCTGACTTGGTTCTGGTCTTGTCCATGTGACTAATTTTGGCAAATTAGATAAGAAAGAGTTTATATAATGAAAGAAGATGATTGAAAAGTGATTGTGCACTGAGGCTTGGGGACGTTTTCTTTAGGGGACCACTGATTCACTATATGAACAATTTTACTGGCTTTCTGAAAATGACAAGACCATGTGGAGAGAAACCCCAGCCACCCTACATGTCCCAAGTGAGGTCTGTATCATGTGAATGCAGTTCTCAGTTAAACCTTATCTGACAGAATTCCATTGACTCACATAATTGTAGGGGAAATAATTTGTTGTTTCAAATCACTAATTTTTCAGGTAAGTTGTTAAACATCATAGGCATCTTCTGTAAGTTTATGATCTAGAGGTATGAACTATGATTGATTTTCTAACATGGATACATTTTTTTTTTCATTATCATGGATATAATTCATAGGAAGAATTTTGTTTTAGAAAATAGCTACTATGTTCCTCTCTGTGATACACACACATATAACATTAGTATGCATGTACACACACTCACACACACACAAAAAAACAAACATGTCACATATATATCATTTAGAATGTTACAAAATCATATGGAAAATTCTTTCCAGTTGTTTACTGAATAATGATGATGATAATTCTTTTAAGCATTTCTCAATCTTTCATATACATTGTCTTATAATTGTAATTATCCTCCATGATATTTAGAAAGGTAATGCATCCTGCTCATGGTGGCCCAGATACATGGGAGGATAGTTTGTGTGCTTATGAGTTTCCCTTCCCACTCCCCAAATTTTGTTTTTCAATATAGAAGGCCCAAGTTAATAATGTTGCCATTATAACTCAGTGTTTGTTCCTTAAAAAGTGTCTCATAAGATCTCAACAAGACCCTGAGTTTACTATTACTTTAGGGGGGAAAAAAGCCCTGAATAAACTTCTTATTATGAGAATCCAATGAGAAAACAACTTTCTTTGAAATGACTTGTAAATTCTAAAAGACTGCACACAGTAAACCAGACCTTCCCAGCTTATAGTGTTGTATATTATAATGGCCTCTTAAGAAATAAAAGTTTATTGAAATCAATAAAATAGCAAATTATTTCTCATGATCCTCCTATTTCTTCAAACATTTGGAGAGAACTGTATGGAAATGTCACCATAAGAATAATAGCCTAGGCATCATGCTATTTTAATCTACCAGACTGGCACAATAGTAAAACCAAGAAAAAACCACTAGAGACAAACTAAGCAGTACCATTAAAAACAGTCAATGACTTCAGTTATCTCCTGCCCACTAAGGAGCTCTTTTGAATATGAATCATAATCTCTCCACAATGGAGGAAAAGAAGCCTAGTGTTTTTGAGTGCTCTATATATGTCAGATGTCCTGAAAATGCATTGCACATATTGCCTCTTTATGTCTTTCATTACCCTTGAAATGACATATCATTTCCTTTTAACACAAAGACATTGAAATCCAAAGATGTTAAATAGAATTCCTGAAGTTATAATACACAAAGTCAATGAGTAAGGAATTTAACTCTGATTTGTGTCCTAATGACTCCAAATGCAAAACAACTCCACCACCCCCCACCAAAAAAAAACACACTAGGTTATCTGTTTTTCTTTAATGTATTGTGGTTTGATTGCAAAATAGTTTCATTGTTAGTAGCTATATCTATGTTGCCCTTTGTCAAACAAACACCCTTGCTACATTTTAAGGGCAAGGATTAGCTTCTGAGCCATATGAGGTATGGAAAATTAATACAGTTGATGAGACAGCATCATGCTGATTTGAAGTATCAGCTTTATTATTGGAAACAATTCAATGAAACAATGCACACTTTGGCACAGCAGGAGAGAAAAAGTCATTTCAGCCTAAGATTTCTCTCTGTACAGTGGAATAGTTAGAACTCTTACTTCTATGTTCTCTTGGCAAAAGGGGGTCACGACTGATATTGTCTTGATTTTAAAATGCTTATAGACTGCTTAAGCCGAAAAAGGTATTTGGGCAAACATTTTCCTCTGGAAAAGCAAAATCTCTCCTGGAGGGAAATATCCAGTAGAAGTGACATTTGAGACATCTGCAGCTCAGTAGGTTGATCTCTGTTGACTGCATTTTCTGTATGAGAAAGTTTGATGTAATGTGGGCGATGGATTTGTTTAGCTGTTTTCTCCAAAAGTGCTTGTCTTTTGAGTTTGGTTTCTGAAGAAATAATTGAATAGGCAAGTGAATGCACCAGACTTCAGAGGCGTCAGATTGATTTGTAGAGGAAATAAACTGACGTCTTGAACTATAGAGACAGCATAGCTCAAGAAGATGATAACAGGAGCACATTCTTTATCTCTTCCTCTCTTCCTCCCTTCTTGCCTTCAATCCCTCCATCCTCCATTTCCGTTCCTTCTTCAACATGCGTTCAAGAGCTGATTGGAAACAGCAAATGATATAATGTTACCCCACTGGTGGGTTACTGCTAAAAGTAGCAATGAATAATATTGGGTTTTCAGGAAATAAATATTCATTCAGTGGGAGGAAGAATTGTTTTTGTTTTGTTTTGCTCATTGAGTGGGTAGTGTTTTTTCTAATATCTGCAAAGGCACTTCCATTCTCAAATTAGTCCAGAAAAATAAGAATAAAAGACCTACCAACATTCTGCATCAACACTGACAGTCTTTGTTAAAATGAGATTTCTACTCAAGAATCTATTTTTAAATTTTCAAATGATTCAAAGGAAGATTCATCTCTGGGGATTGGGGATGTGATACAGACGATCCTACTCTTGGTGCCACTCTCATGATATAGTGCCACCAAATGGGAATTGAAAAGTAACTTTCTAAAGGATCATTATAAGGACATTTATGTCTGACCAGATGGATCAAGATGTCAGATTCTCATGCCCTTTGCATTAATGCAAACAAATGTAGAGCCTTTTCTGGCTCTACTTTTTTGAAACTTTTAGCTTCTTTTCTTCTAAGACATTGACTAGTGGATTGGAGAATGATTCAAGTTATGTCTTATTTAAATTGCCAACAAATGAAGAAAGCAAAATGGAAAGTCTTATTTTGAAGTGTGTTGTGGTTTATTAATTAAAAACCTCATATTATAATAATAAACTAGTCAAGGATGCAATTACGCAAACATAGTCAAATACATAACCAAATAGAAGAACTTAAGTAATGAATATCAACACAGAAGATGATTTGAGTTGGTGATTTCAACTGGATAAGAAAGCAGAGAAAGGGCCACTATAAAATGGCTAGGTGGCTATCCTAGACAGTGTTGATTTGTGCTAATCTGATTAAATTGGAATAATATGCAGAACTCTCTGGACTTTGAAGATTATTTTTGTTTTATGAGCAAATGATTTGGTGAATGTGGAATAAGAAGGGGTGTTCTCAAAGTTTATATATACAAAAACATTATCTGAGCAAAAACTGGCAAGTAAGTCTGGGCAAGGACTGAAAATACTGTTTTTAACAATGTACTAAATATATTTGTCTATTTCCCTCCAATAATCTATGTTAGTTATAGCAGATAAAAGTCAACTGTGCTCCCAGAGACTCTGGAGGCTGAGGCAGAAGGTTCATGAGTTCAAAGCCAGGCTCAGCAACTGAGCGAGGCCCTAAGCAACTCAGTGAGACCTTATCTCTAATAAATAATAAAAAATGCTGGGGATGTGACTCAGTGGTTAAGCACACCTAGGTTCAACCCGTGGGACCAAAGAACAAACAAAAGTCAATGATGCACATCCAATTCTTGTATGTACCTGTGTTCATGGAAGATGATGATAATAAGTTATCATATACTTTCCTTACAATCTTTCTCAACATTGTGTCCTAAACAGCCAATAGCTATCTATCAGAATGGGTAATTGATATTAAAAGCTTCTGTTATCCCTTTTCTATATGCTTAATTAATAGTAAGAAATTGTGCTGTGCTGTGACTTTCTTCAGAACAGAATAGTAATAATCACTAATATTTATTAAGCATCTATTCTGTAATGTGAAATTTGTGTTATCTCCAATATTTCATTTGCTTGTCAATCCTAAGTGATGAAGAAAATATTACTATCATCTTCTTAGAAGAGATTACTAAACTTGCCTAATATGAATGTAACAGAGAATGATAGAACTGATATTTAAATCCAGATTTGTATGATTTGAGAACTTAACCCTCCCTCTCCCACCAACCCTAAAAATACCTTTGCCTTTCCCCACTTAGGAAGAATGGAGTACAGAATGGTTCTGTGTTTACTCTTCCTTTCTAGAACTCTGTCCAAATTAAATTCCCAGAGATTTCCCCCTCCTACCATCATATTCCAGAGAAATGAGTAAGTATCTAATGTTAAGTTCTGTTTACACAGTTGAGGGTTTAAGAGATGATACTTCCTGTTTCCATCAAAATTCCTGTGAATAAATCATATCAGTTTGTTAAACTGCTGCATTTTTTATACTGCACATGTGAACACCCACTGTGTGACACATTTGATAGACTACTGAAAGAAAGAAAAATAAGACATGTGAGTTTGTATCATGTGTTCACATTGTTCAGGCAGTTCAGGAATTTCAGGCTCTACACTTGCTTTAAACTGAATCTACCTGGAGTTGATCCAAGACAATTAGCAAAAGCAATTTTAAGTCATTTTTGGAAGTAAACACATTTAACCTACATGTTTTATATACCTAAAATGTTTTATATAAAAACAATCTTATATAAAAGCAAAAAGTACAAAAATAATGTGAAATAGATGCACACCTATTAAAAACATTTTCTCCATAAAGGATAAAGAGCAAATAGTCAAAAAATAACACATGAAGATATACATCACTATCAATAAGAAGAGACCCAAAAAGATTCTAATTAATTGCAAGATTCAGATTTAGATACAAGATAGTAATTACAGGAAAACATGCATGCATGATTAAGTAACAGACAATGTTGAAAATATCTGCAAATAACGTAATCTAAAAAAATACTATATCAAATTTGTAAATCCATAGATTTTTTTTTACTAGATAGAATTTTAAAAATGAAATTACAGTAACTAAAATAAACAATTCAAGGAATGATTTAAATAGCAAAATGGTCATATCTGAGGAGATTATTAGAAAAATCATAAACAGGTCAACAAAAGTAAATGAATGTATAGCACTAAGAGGCAAAATATTGGAAATTACACAGGAAAATATGAGAAATACGATGTAAACTGAGAAAGTACACACTATAGTTAATAGTTTCAGATAAGAGAATCTTTCATTTTGAGTGGGGCTTTGAAAAGATGTCTAAAAATCCTTGAGTGCTAATAGTTAATGACACCAATTCATATAATCAAGAATCCCAATAAGTGACAAGCAAACAAATATAACCTACAATTAGAGACATCATATTAAATTTTACATACCAAATAAGACAGAAAAAAATTTTAAAGTAGCCAAAGTAAAAAAGAATAGCTATTAAATTTATAGCTAGCTTCTCTGCAGCAAAAACAAAAACAAACAAAAAAACAGAAGCAAAATTCAATGAAATATCTGATATGCCTTGAAAGATCGTAACTTAGAATTATTTATCCAGCCAAAATGGATTGTCAGAATAAGGGGTAAAAAACATTTTTATATAAAAGGAAAAAATAGAAAAATAAAAATAATTCAGAGAATTCATCATAAACAGAGTCTCCTTAAAGGGAATTTTAAGAATATACTTTAAGCAGAATTAAAATGATTCCAGTAGAAAAATATGAGAGAAAGAATGAATAAAGAGCAAACACTGCAATGTTTATTGATGAATTGTAAATAAATATCAATTATAATAGTATTATTAATGTCTTCTGGTCTTTATAATTAAGCAATGTAGAAACTTCTGAATTAAAAGGAATAAAATAATATAATTTCTACATATTATCTGGATGAAGAATAAATTCATTGAACTTAAACCTTGACAAGTAAGTAATTATCTTTTAATTTCTATGGTACCCATTAATAGAAAAGAGAATACCTCCAGATCAGTAAGGTAGAAAATACTGAAAATTTTAAAAATACTCAATCAGTCCAGTAGGAGACAAACAAGAAAATGTTTTAATCAACTTTTGCATTACTGTTACCAAGAAACCCAACAAGAACAATTAAAGGCGGAAAAGTTTTTTTTGGCTCATGGTTTCAGAGGATTAGTCCATGGGCCAGCCACTCCATAGCTCTGGACCCAGGTGAGGCAGGACATCATGGTAGAAGGGCATGGTTAAGGAAAACAGCTTAGGAAAAGTCAACCAGGAAGCAGAGGGCTCTGCCCACTAGGGACAAATGTAAACGACAAAGGCACACTCTAAGTGACCCATCTCCTCTCACCACACTTGCCCACAGTTACCAAACAGCTAATCCATATTTACTTATTAAGCTACACCTCTTATAATATAATTCATTACATTTGAAAATTCTTGCATTGTCTCACACATGAGCTTTTGGGATATACCTCATATCCATACCATAACAGGAGATAAAAAATAATCAAACAGAAATGACATGGGATAAATAGGTAAAACCACAAATCATGTATCAGTAAAAATATACAATATGGATAGATTATTTGCTCCAACTTAAACACCGTCAGAATAGATCTTAAAATCCAACTATATACTGCTTACAAGAAAAACGTATATAACCTATATAATATACGTAATGTATATAAACATATGTAAAGTTGAAAGTAAAAGCGGGAAAAATGTGTACAATGCAAAAACTCAACTGAAAATATCTGACACAGATGATGAAAGCTACCTCACAATGAAGAGTTTCACGTCAACAGGAACATTTAAAGTTTTAACATGTTCAGAAACCTAATAACACATCTTTAACATTTATAAAGTTAATAAATATGCATGCACACCAACATACAGGGTCTTAAAATTCTTATTCAAAGAGAAATAGATAAATCCACAATCACACTGGGAGATTAAAAAGACTGCCTTGGGAATAATGAAACAAGTTATCATGAATATAATTTAGTGTGAATAAAAAAAACTTTAATTCAAGCATGAAGTTAGCATGCATAAAAAAAAAACTTTTAGATAAACAATAAACAAATTTAACCTCGTGGCATATGTAGACACCAGTCCCAAACAAATGCAGAACAAACAATCTTTTCTAACAGAGAACATTTGAGCCACAATACAAATCTTGATAGACTTCAGAAATCTTACAAAATATAGTTTCTGGTCACAATTTTATGTATGTATAAAATGATGGTCATTGATTGGAAAGAGAGTGTGAATAACTTAAGCTATAAATGAAGTGAACAAAAAAGTATCTTACTAAATTCGTTTCTGAAAAAAATAAATAAATCGAATAGTTTTATAAGTATTAAAAACGAGGGAGAGAGAAGATGGGCCGATTAGAGGAAGGAGTCACTTCTTAGCATTTTCTCAGCACTAGACTTACAAAGCAGGAAGACTCCTCCGTGGGGTAGGTGAGAAGGGAATTCACTGAAACTTAATACTGGACTGTGAAAGAAACCATACAGACACAGAAAGTCAGAAACTGGAGCATAACATAAGAAAAAAATATATTAGAGATGTGCCAGCTTGTCCACCAGAATGAGAGCAGAGTAGTAGCAGCAGCTGAGGGGAGGGGGAGTGCAGGTAGATAGCATGGCCAGAAGATAAAGAAATCAAAATATAAAGAAAAATTGGCTGGGAGAAACCTATGGATTAGATAAGGCTGATTTTAATGGATACGAAGTTGGTAGGGGAATCAGTTCAGTAAAGGCAAACCCCAAAATACCTTGCCCCAGAGGTGAGAAGCTTCCCTGGGCATGGAATCTGGTCACTACATGGTGCTGGAAACAGCTTTTAAGTGCAGAGCAATTGGACAAGAGAAGAAAATTAAAGGAATATAAATAGGAAAACAGGAGTTCAAATTATCTCTGTTTGCTTATAACAAGATCCTATATCTAGAAGATCCAAAAAACTCTACCAGAAGACTTCCAGATTTGATAAATGAATTCAGCAAAGTAGTAGGATATAAGATGAACACTCATAAATCAATAGATTTCCAACAGCAATTCAACTGAAAAGGAAATCAGGAAAACCATCCTTTTCTTTTCTTTTTTTTTAAAATATCTGCTCTCTCCCAGGTTATTTTTTTTTTAATTTTTATTGTTGGTTGTTCAAAACATTACATAGTTCTTGATATATCATATTTCACACTTTGTTTCAAGTGGGTTATGAACTCCCATTTTTACCCCGTATACAGATTGCAGAATCACATCAGTTACACATCCATTGATTTACATATTGCCATACTAGTGTCTGTTGTATTCTGCTGCCTTTCCTATCCTCTACTATCCCCCTCCCCTCCCCTCCCCTCTTCTCTCTCTACCCCCTCTACTGTCATTCATTTCTCCCCCTTGTATTATTTTTCCCTTTCCCCTCACTTCCTCTTGTACGTAATTTTGTATAATCCTGAGGGTCTCCTTCCATTTCCATGCAATTTCCCTTCACTCTCCCTTTCCCTCCCACCTCTCATCCCTGTTTAATGTTAATCTTCTTCTCATGCTCTTCGTCCCTACTCTGTTCTTAGTTACTCTCCTTATATCAAAGAAGACATTTGGCATTTGTTTTTTAGGGATTGGCTAGCTTCACTTAGCATAATCTGCTCTAATGCCATCCATTTCCCTGCAAATTCTATGATTTTGTCATTTTTTAATGCAGAGTAATACTCCATTGTGTATAAATGCCACATTTTTTTATCCATTTGTCTATTGAAGGGCATCTAGGTTGGTTCCACAGTCTTGCTATTGTGAACTGTGCTGCTATGAACATCGATGTAGCAGTGTCCCTGTAGCATGCTCTTTTTAGGTCTTTAGGGAATAGACCGAGAAGGGGAATAGCTGGGTCAAATGGTGGCTCCATTCCCAGCTTTCCAAGAAATCTCCATACTGCTTTCCAAATTGGCTGCACCAATCTGCAGTCCCACCAGCAATGTACAAGTGTACCCTTTTCCCCACATCCTCGCCAGCACTTGTTGTTGTTTGACTTCATAATGGCTGCCAATTTTACTGGAGTGAGATGGTATCTTAGGGTGGTTTTGATTTGCATTTCTCTGACTGCTAGAGATGGTGAGCATTTTTTCATGTACTTGTTGATTGATTGTATGTCCTCCTCTGAGAAGTGTCTGTTCAGGTCCTTGGCCCATTTGTTGATTGGGTTATTTGTTATCTTATTGTCTAATTTTTTGAGTTCTTTGTATACTCTGGATATTAGGGCTCTATCTGAAGTGTGAGGAGTAAAGATTTGTTCCCAGGATGTAGGCTCCCTATTTACCTCTCTTATTGTTTCTTTTGCTGAGAAAAAACTTTTTAGTTTGAGTAAGTCCCATTTGTTGATTCTAGTTATTAACTTTTGTGCTATGGGTGTCCTATTGAGGAATTTGGAGCCCGACCCCACAGTATGTAGATCGTAGATCGTAGCCAACTTTTTCTTCTATCAGACGCTGTGTCTCTGATTTGATATCAAGCTCCTTGATCCATTTTGAGTTAACTTTTGTGCATGGCGAGAGAAAGGAATTCAGTTTCATTTTGTTGCATATGGATTTCCAGTTTTCCCAGCACCATTTGTTGAAGATGCTATCCTTCCTCCATTGCATGCTTTTAGCCCCTTTATCAAATATAAGATAGTTGTAGTTTTGTGGTTTGGTTTCTCTGTCCTCTATTCTGTACCATTGGTCCACCTGCCTGTTTTGGTACCAATACCATGCTGTTTTTGTTACTATTGCTCTGTAGTATAGTTTGAAGTCTGGTATCGCTATACCGCCTGATTCACACTTCCTGCTTAGCATTGTTTTTGCTATTCTGGGTCTTTTATTTTTCCATATGAATTTCATAATTGCTTTCTCTATTTCTACAAGAAATGCCATTGGGATTTTGATTGGCATTGCATTAAACCTATAGAGAACTTTTGGTAATATTGCCATTTTGATGATGTTAGTTCTGCCTATCCATGAACAGGGTATATTTTTCCGTCTTCTAAGATCTTCTTCTATTTCTCTCTTTAGGGTTCTGTAGTTTTCATTGTATAAGTCTTTCACCTCTTTTGTTAGGTTGATTCCCAAGTATTTTATTTTTTTTGAGGATATTGTGAATGGAGTGGTTGTCCTCATTTCCATTTCAGAGGATTTGTCGCTGATATACAGACATGCCTTTGATTTATGCGTGTTGATTTTATATCCTGCCACTTTGCTGAATTCATTTATTAGCTCTAATAGTTTCTTTGTAGACCCTTTTGGGTCTGCTAGGTATAGAATCATGTCAACTGCAAATAGTGATAATTTAAGTTCTTCTTTTCCTATTTTTGTGCCTTTAATTTCTTTCGTCTGTCTAATTGCTCTGGCCAGTGTTTCGAGAACTTTGTTGAACAGAAGTGGTGAGAGAGGGCATCCTTATCTTGTTCCAGATTTTAGAGGGAATGCCTTCAATTTTTCTCTATTCAGAATGATGCTAGCCTGAGGCTTAGCATAGATTGCTTTTACAATATTGAGGTATGTTCCTGTTATCCCTAGTTTTTCTAGAATTTTGAACATAAAGGGATGCTGTACTTTGTCGAATGCTTTTTCCGCATCTATCGAGATGATCATATGGTTCTTATTTTTAAGTCTATTGATGTGGTGAATAACATTTATTGATTTCCATATATTGAACCAGCCTTGCATCCCAGAGATGAATCCTACTTGATCATGGTGCACAATATTTTTGATGTTTTTGTATCCAATTCGCCAGAATTTTATTGAGGATTTTTGCATCTAGGTTCATTAGAGATATTGGTCTGTAGTTTCCTTTCTTTGAAGTGTCTTTGTCTGGTTTAGGAATCACAAAACAAGACCCAACAATATGCTGCCTACAGGAGACGCATTTGATAGGAAAAGACATACATAGACTGAAGGTGAAAGGTTGGGAAAAATCATATCACTCATATGGACTTCGGAAACAAGCAGGAGTGTCCATACTCATATCAAATAAAATAGATTTCAAGCCAAAGTTAATCAAAAGGGATAAAGAGGGATACTACATACTGCTTAAGGGAACCATACACCAACAAGACATAACAATCATAAATATATATGCCCCAAACAATGGTGCAGCTATATTCATCAATCAAACTCTTCTCAAGTTCAAGAGTCTAATAGACCACCATACAATAATCATGGGAGACTTCAACACACCTCTCTCGCCACTGGACAGATCTTCCAAAGAAAAGTTGAATAAGGAAACTATAGAACTCAATAACACAATTAATAACCTAGACTTAATTGACATATATAGAATATACCACCCAACATCAAGCAGTTACACTTTTTTCTCAGCAGCACATGGATCCTTCTCAAAAATAGATCATATATTATGTCACAGGGCAACTCTTAGACAATATAAAGGAGTAGAGATAATACCATGCATCTTATCTGATCATAATGGAATGAAACTGAAAATCAACGATAAAAGAAGGAAGGAAAAATCATGCATCACTTGGAGAATGAACAATAGGTTACTGAATGATCAATGGGTTATAGAAGACATCAAGGAGGAAATTAAAAAATTCCTAGAGATAAATGAAAACACAGACACAACATATCGGAATCTATGGGACACATTGAAAGCAGTTCTAAGAGGAAAATTCATTGCTTGGAGTTCATTCCTTAAAAAAAGAAAAAACCAACAAATAAATGATCTCATACTTCATCTTAAAATCCTAGAAAAAGAAGAGCAAAACAACAGCAAAAGAAGTGGAAGGCAAGAAATAATTAAAATCAGAGCTGAAATTAATGAAATCGAAACAAAAGAAACAATTGAAAAAATTGACAAAACTAAAAGTTGGTTCTTTGAAAAAATAAATAAAATCGACAGACTCTTAGCCATGCTAACGAAGAGAAGAATAGAGAGAACTCAAATTACTAGCATACGGGATGAAAAAGGCAATATCACAACAGACACTTCAGAAATACAGAAGATAATCAGAAATTATTTTGAATCCTTATACTCCAATAAAATAGAAGATAGTGAAGGCATCAATAAATTTCTTAAGTCATATGATCTGCCCAGATTGAGTCAGGAGGATATAGCCAACCTAAACAGACCAATATCAATTGAGGAAATAGAAGAAACCATCAAAAGACTACCAACTAAAAAAAGCCCAGGACCGGATGGGTATACAGCAGAGTTTTACAAAACCTTTAAAGAGGAACTAACACCAATACTTTTCAAGCTATTTCAGGAAATAGAAACAGAGGGAGAACTTCCAAATTCATTCTACGAGGCCAACATCACCCTGATTCCTAAAACCATCCTTTACAAAATTACCTCAAATAAATAAATAAATAAAACACTTGGCAATTAATTTAACCATGGAGGTGCAAGATCTCTTCAATAAAAATTACATACCACTGAAGGAAGAAATTGAAGCAGACCTTAGAACATGAAAAGACCTCCCATAATCTTGGATAGGCAGAACTAAAATTGTCAAAATGGCCATACTACCAAAAAGAAAATATAGATTCAAAACAATCCCCATCCCAAAATATCAATGACATACTTTACAGAACTAGAAAAAAAAAACAGTCCACAAATTCTTTGGAAGAATAGGAGACCCAGAATAGCTGAAGTAATCCTGAGTAAAAAAAAAAAAGTGATGCAGGAGACATCAAATACCCAATCTCAAATTATACTACAGAACTATAATAAGAAAAGCAGCATGATAGTGGCATCAAAATAGACACAAAGACTAGTGTAATGGAATATAAGACACAGAAAACCCCACACTTACAGACATCTGATACTTGACAAAGGTGACTAAAACATATGTTAGAAAAAACGATAACTTTTTCAACAAATGATGCTGGGAAATCTGGACATCTATATGTAGAAGAATGAAACTAGATTGCTATCTCTCATCCTGCAGAAAAGTCAAATCAGGATGTAGTGGACTTAGGAATTAGACCAGAAACTTTGCAACAGCTAGAAGAGTACATAGGGTCAATACTCCATCCTATAGTTGCAGGCACCGACTTCCTCAATAAGACCCCTAAGTCTAAAGAAATAAAACCAAGAATCAATAAGGGGTATACCATAGAATTGAAAAGCTTCTGCATAGAAAAGGAAAAGATTAAGAGAATGAAGAGAGAGCCTATACAGTGGGAGAAAATCATTGTCATCTGCTCCTCTGACGGGGGTTAATATCCAGAATACATAAAAAAACTCCTCAGAATTTATCAAAAAACTTAATACAAAAATAAACTAATAACCCAGTCAATAAATTGGCAAAAGAACTAAACAGACTTTTCTCAAAAGAAGAAACATATGGCCAACAAATATATGAAAAAAAAAAGTTCAACATCTCTAACAATCCAGGAAATACAAATAAAAACTACACTAAGATTTCATCTCACTCATCAGAATAGCAATTATCAAGAACACAAATCATAAATGTTGACAACGATGTGAGGGAAATAGTACACTGATACATTGTTGGTGGGGCTGCAAATTAGTACAACCACTCTGAAAAGCAGTATGGAGATTCCTCAAAATCTAGTAATGGAATCAACACATAACCAATCTATCCCACTCCTCAGAATGTATCCAAAAGAATTTAAATCAGCATATGATAGTGATACAGCCACTTCAATGTTTATAGCAGTATAATTCATAATAGCCAAATTATGGAATCAGCCCTGATGCGCATTAGTAGATCAAGAAAATGTGGCATATATCAATGGAGATTTACTCAGCCATGAAGAAGAATGAAATTATGACATTTGTCAGTAAATGAATAGCAAAGGAGAATATCATCCTAAGTGAAATGATCCAGTCTTGGAAAATCAAGGATCAAATGTTCTCTCTCATATGTGAAAGCTAGAAAAAAGTAAGGAAAAGAGGCAGGGATTAATATGATAAATACATAGGGAAGATCAAATGGAGTAGAAGTAGGGGAATAAGAGGAAGAGAGGAAGGATGGGAAATGGAAGCAAATATGGAATGAATTTAACAAAATCATGTTATATGGATATAAAAATGTATCACAGGGCATTTCATCTCTACATATATGTGGAAAGTATCAATTTAAAATAAATAAAGGAGCAAAGGAAGATCAAAAAATTAGAGGGAGGTGAAAGGGGTAGAGAGGACAGAAGAGAACATGGGTTTATGGAACAGGAATTGAAATCAAAATCCATGCAAATATGATTTTGTCTATAATACTCTAATAAAAAAATGAAGTTGGCAGGTCAAAATGTTCCTTAAGGAAAATTCCAAAGCCAAATGAGTTTCCTGTGAGCTATTAAAAATATTTGATAAATAAATAATGCCAATAAGTAAAAGAAACAAAATATTTATTTCCAAAATCTACTTAACATTCATTATATAACATATCCATCATTCCATACAATTGTAAAGGTATACATTTGATCAACAAATGTATGAAAAAAATGTTCAGCATCTCTAGCAATTAGAGAAATTCAAATCAAAACGACGCTAAGATTTCATCTCACACCAGTCAGAATGGCAATTATCAAGAATACAAGGAACAATAGGTGTTGGTCAGGATATGGGAAAAAGGTACACTCTTGTATTGCTGGTGAAACAGCCAACTGGTGCAGCTACTGAAAGCGCTATGGAGATTCCTTAGAAAACCTGAAATGGAACCATTTTAATTTTGTGTGTGTGTGTGTGTGTGTGTATTTGTGAAGAACACTTAAGCTCTACTTCATCAGAAAATTTTGTATATACAATATTGTTATTTATGGTTATCATGCTATACAGTAGGGTCCAGAATAAATCCATCTGAGTTGAAACTTCATACCCTTTGACTGTTTCCTCATTGCTCTCCTGACTTCCTGTTTCTGGCACCTGCTATTCTATTTTCTGTGTCTATGAGTTTGATTTATTTTTAAAGTT
This sequence comes from Marmota monax, assembly GCF_021218885.2. NCBI lineage: Eukaryota > Metazoa > Chordata > Mammalia > Rodentia > Sciuridae > Marmota > Marmota monax. Next base: position 6,127,175 of record NW_026693933.1, on the reverse strand, counting down.
GTCAAGGTAGAAGGATATTCTAAATATGAGAGGCTTGGGTAACTCACTTAAATTCTAGTTCTCTTAATTAGACTGTATAATTTCTTAATATGTATTTCTCTAGTGACATTTTGCTAACATGATTTGTAAAAAGAGAAAAAAGCTAAAATTCCTGGTTATGTTGTAGCAATTTAATGTTAATTGTGACACTTTCCCAAATTAATTGCTTTGTAAAAATTCATTTTTGGAAATGTAAGTCCAAATGACAATTTATGTAACTCTTTACACAGTTAAGGTTTGCAGTATTTTCTACCTCCAGTGGAGTTTTTAAATTCACAAATTGTATGGTAGGCAACCATTACTATTTTAAATATATAATTCTACTTATAAATCTTAAGTTTAAAAATAGGATGCTAGAGTTAGAAATTTCCAATGAGCCATTTAACTTATGTTTTATTTAATAGTCCTATTTTATTCTTTAAAATTACTACAAAAGATCTCTGCAATGTTTTCAGCCACCAGATTTATGGTCACCATTTTAATGTATACTGAAAAATAAGAAATTGTATAGTATTCTTTTAAACATTAAAATATTCTTTATATATCAAACATTCTTTTACCATTTACTGTATGTAGCTTTGTAGGCTTCTTTAAACAACAACAACAAAACAGATAAATAGTAACAAAAATCAAAAGCAATTTGGTAGAGTAAATATTTAAGAAATCTTAGAGGCAAGTGGACCAGTATTCTAATTTCAGCTCAACATCTTGTCTTCTCACATGACATGTAGCAACTGATCTGCTCTCTGGAAGACACAGGATAGCAGTTCCCACTTCAATGTGTGGTTGTAAGGTCTGGATGATTGGCATAATGCCTGGCATGAAGTAATGTTGAGGGCTACAGCCGAGTCGGGATGACGCATGGCATTTTTGCCAGAAGTAGTGGTTGAGAGGTGACGCCAGTGAGTTCTCGCGGAGTTCCCGTTGGGTTCCAGTTGAGCTCTCATGGGGATTCCTGGAGAGTTCCCATTGGTTGGGGGAAGTGCCAGAGGAGGGATATTTCTGGCTGCTGGTTCCTGGACCAGCCGTGTGGCCTGCGGGAGAATTCCCGGGGAGCGTGTGTGGAGTGTGCTGGTGGAGTTCAGAAATAAAGTTTGTTCCTTCTTCAGTGGCTCGTGATTTGTGCCCAGCCAGACTGCGACAAAGTAAGGCCACCATGAATGTTGCTCGATGGAACCATCCAAATACATTTAAATTGCCTGGGCTCTGCCTTTTGTTATTGCTTCCAACACCATGAAGCAAATGATTATCTTTTTAAGAGCATTAAGAACATTTAAGAACATTCAGACCCAGAATGTTCACCTGCCCTAGGCTAGGCCTTTGAAATACCATTCAACCTGCCCAACTCATCATCCTTTTTGTTAGGTAACAACTTGACAAAATTTGTTTTTTTCTTGACTTCCAGGAGAACCATTAGCACCCTCCTTTTATCTTATGGCAATTTTGGTTCACTGCTTGCCACCATTTGTGACAGCATCCCCTTGTATGAAATTGACACTGTTTGCTGCGCATCATGCCATCTTCCTTTATTTTGTACTTTACCATTTAGAATTTTCTCTATTTTTCTTAATGTTTCTACCTTAACATTTCCATTCACTGTCATTTTTGTCCTATGGTTACAATAACTATGTGATAATCAACTATTTCATATTTGCTTGACAAAACAAAACAAATCTCTTGGCACTTTTGGTTTGTTTACTCCTGAACATTATTAGAAAAGTTTTATAACTCATATTTTCAGCAGTCAGTTTCTCTTGTTCTTAGACATACAGGTAAATAATATTTTCCTTGCAGTTATGTGTGCTGAATGGTTGAGTTTTATCAAATGTAGCATGAATGGAAGTGCCATGTGCCATGTATAGACCTGGACTATAAAAATCTCTTGCATATTATTTTGTATGCCTTTACCCATCTTCCTACTTAATATTAATGGAAAAATTAATATTAGAAGTCAAAAGGGTAGAACTATAAAGTGAAAGGTACCTGATATTTTGAACCACTACTGAGGAAAAAGCTTATATTTACCAAGGATATGCATTTTTGCGAGTGAGCCAAAAATGTCTATTATGCTTGAACTGTTGTATATTTGGGCAGTTATTGAATTCTGTAGGTGGCATTACCCTAACTAATGCATATAACAATCATTTACCTGATGAATATATATTGTTCAAAATTAATAAAGATGCATTATTATTTGGGAGCATTTTATTTGCTTTTAATTGATTTCTGCTTTATTAGCTTTTGGAGCTTAGTTTGGGAATGACAATGAATTGTTCATGAGGACAAGTTATACAGAGAAATTTAGGAGAAAAGAACTATACCCCATGAAAGGAAAATTAAATCTATGTGTGTTTAGTAATATACAAATTGTGTAATGGGGGAATTGACATGAGAGAAGGCTAGTGTGTGGTTGTAAACAATCTTTCATGCTGGGAAAATAATAATAATGTAGCAACCAAAATCAAGGAATATGGCTTGATTATGTCCCATATACTTTCTGACTGGCTCTGTAAATACATTAATCGCCCTGTATTATAATTTTATGTCTACTTAATGGTACTTTCTGAGACTTAGCTTTCATTAGTCAGTAGTTCTAAACTGGCCATGGCCAAATTGTCTTCCTTTGAATTGCACTTGCCTCAAACTGGGCTTCTCCACCAACTTGGCACTATGGGCTAGACAATTATTATTGTAGGGGATTATCATGTTCATTGCAGGATACTGAGCAGCCTCCCTGACTTCTACCCAACAGATGACAGTAGCCTTCTCCCCTATTCCTCCATTTATGATGACAAAACTGCAGACATTGTCATATGTCCCCTGGGAGATACCATCACCCTCAATTGAGGAAAAACTCTTCTGGGAGTTCTTATCACCACATTTCTGGAAATTCTTATCATTTCTTTCATCTAAAGAATCTTTATATGGATCTTTTGCTGCTGAGTCCCCTGCTTCACTCTTCTGTGGTTAACCTCTTTATTGCAGTTTCCTGAGATAGAATGCATAGGTGGTAAAATTACTGAAAATTTGCATGTATTAATTTGAACTATTCTACTTGATTTAACAGTTTGGCCGGATATGCAATTCTTAGCTGGAAATCAGATTTCCTGACATTTTTGAAGGTGCTGTTTAAATGTTTTCTACCTTCCATTGCTTCTATTGGGATGTCTGTCATTCTGATTCCTGAAAATACACACTCTTTTTCACTGCTTTTGGGAAGTTTCTAAATCACTTTGTAACCAGTGTCCTGGAATTTCACAAGGCTATACACTTGTGTGGGTCTTATGATTTTTCTCAAAGGGAAAATTTATATTCTTCAACTTGGAAAAAATTTAAACATTTTCCTGATAATTTTTTCTTTGCTTATCTTTCTGGAATTCTAAATGTTCAGTTGCAAGTTTCTGGAATAATATAATAAAATGTATGATCTTCTCCCACTTTATGAGTATAATAACTCATATTCTGAAGTTCTAAAAAAATCTTTTAAAAAGGAAAGTCTAATACAAATAAATTTAGAGACTTTCTTATATGTCTGATTATATATAAGAATTTCCATGAAGATTTAAGAAAGAAATAATGAAGATCTGATTTCAAGGTATTTGTGACTATGTGGGCCTTATTTACTGGTAGAATTTACTATGGTGCTTAATTTGATTTTATGGGAAGATCTGTGATCTCAATGTCTGCTGTTCTCCTATTATCCCAGTAATTTCCACAAAAAACACTCATCAGTTCTGCTGCATGAGATGAAATCAGCCTATCGAAGTCTTTTTAGTGCCAAGTTGGAAAAGTGACGGGTTTCAATGTTTTGTTAATAAATTGCATTACTTTCCACTTGGTGTACTTGCCCTTAGCAATGCACACAGTCCTTGAGTCTATTACATAAGGGGAGGGCAGTGGACCTTCTTTAGAATCTAGTCAATTCTGAATTCCACCCCACCCACTACTGCCTATTATAGAGGTACCTGGTTCCTATCTTCCATTCCTGAGCTTTGCTAAAATTTTTTGACAAAATATCCTGATCAAAGCTAGACAGCCAGCTTTGAAGATGCTTTGAAGATGGTAGCTCTGAACACAAAGGGCCACCTAGAACCTAGGAAAGGGAAGGAGAGGGTTCATGCCACAGAATGTGCCCAACCACTGTGGACCTGCCAGCACCTTTGTTTAATACAGTTAAAGCATTTTGCGTTCTGACATCAAGAACTGGAAAAATATCAATAGGTATTGTTTTAAGTCCCCCAGTGAGTGATATTGTGTTAAGCAGCCTTAGTAAGGAAAATATCAACTGTCCACTTGCTTCTGTTCTAATCACTGCCTTCTCATATTATCTTTATCCTTGTACACTATCTCCTTTGTGACTTACATCATCTTCCTTGTCTTTTTTTGTGGGTCTTAGGGCAAGAACAATACCAAATAATGCTTTGCACATACAATTCCTTGAAAATAATTATTAATTAAAAATGTAAGTTTTGTTTGCATTTTGTGAATTTTAAAATTTTTTTATTAATTTATTTTAATTAGATATACATGACTACAGAATGCATTTTGATTCATTGTACACAATTTCAGCATGACTGTTCATTTCTCTGGTGGATATTTGAGTTTGTGATGAATTTTTACTATTTATCCAACAATGTGTTACCAATCAGCATTTTCAATTTGAAATTAGGGAGTCATAAACATGATTAAATAGAAAACCTATCTGAAAGAAGACAGAAGTACTACTGTTTTCAATAACATTCAAAATTGTTTAGAAGCAACTAGTAAATTTATTTAGGGAGGAAACATGAATAACCTATATAAATATGGGGAAAAAATTAAATTATCTCTACTTGTTAATGATATAAACACATATCTAGAATACTCAAGACTCCACTCTTACAATAGCACTTTAAAAAAATACTACAATTAAAATCGCAAATATCTCCATGAAGTCTGAAGCACAGAGACTGCAAAACATATACAGAACATAAAATAAGTACGCCTAATGTGTTTAGTAGAATAAAAGTAATAGGAAAAATTTTAAAAAATTAAAATTAATGAGTTGATCTAAAACAATCAAGTTATTATCCAAAGTACAGGTATGAAGACATGAATTGGTGTTAATATACTGTGTATACAACCAGAGATATGAAAAATTGTGCTCTATATGTGTAAAAAATTATAATGCATTGTGTTGTCATATATAAATTTAAAAAAACAAAGAAAAGTAAAGAAAAAAAAGAAATGTGACAGCATGGGAGGCTTGGGAGTTGGCACTGCCCACTCGATCCTAAGAACTGGTTGTGTTGAGATTTTCATTCCTTTTAATACTGTGTCATCTTCAGTCATTGGATCCTTGACAAGGTGCCAAAAACATACATTGGAGAAAAGACGCCTTTTGAATAAATGGTGTTGGAAAACTGATTATCCATATGTAGAAAAATGAAAGTAGACCCTTATCTCTCATCCTGCATAAAAGCCAACTTGAGATGGCTCAAAGACCTCAGAATTAGACTCCTAGAAGAAAATGTAGGTCCAACACTCCAGATTTTGGCACAGCCAATGACTTTCTCAATAGGACCCCTAAAAGCTCAGGAAATTATACCAAGGGTTAATAAATGGAGCCAGGCACAGGAGTGCATGACTGTAATCCCAGGCACTCAAGAGGCTGAGACAGAAGGATTGCAAGTCCAAATGCACTAAGCAAATTAGTGAGACCCTGTCTCTAAATAAAATACAAAAGAGGGCTGAGGATGTGGCTCAGGTCGAGTGCCTGAGTTCAATCCCTGGTACCCACACCCCCAAAAAATAATTAATAAATGGGATGGAATCAAATTAAATGGCTTTTGCACAGCAAAGGAAAAAAAATAGCAATGTCAAGAGAAAGTCTTTGCTAGATACTCTTTTGAGTATTAATGTCTAGGATACTGAAAGAACTCAACAAACTTTACACTAAAAAGCCAATATCCCAATTAATAAATGGGCAAAAGAACAGACAGTTTTCAAAAGAAGAAATGCAAGTGACCAGCAAATATATGAAGAAAAATGTTCAACTTCATTCGCAATTAGGAAAATGCAAATCAAAGTCACACTGAGATTTTATCTCACACAGTCAGAATGGAAGCTATCAAGGATACAAACAATAATAAATGATGGAGAGGATGTGGAGAAAAGGAACACTAGTACACTGTTGATGAAATGGTAAATTAGTACAACCACTATGGAAATCAGTATGGAGGCCCCTCAAAAGACTAGGTATATAATACCATATGACCCAGTTTTACTATTCCTTGGTACTTATCCTAAAAAATCAAAGTTACCATATTATAGTGATACATGAATACCCATGTTTTCAGCAGTTCATAACAGCCAAACTATGGAACCAGCCTAGGTGTTCATCAATGGAAGAATAGATAAAGATAAAGATAAAGAAGATAAAGAAGGAGGGAGAAGGGGAGTTGCATGGAAGATGGAAGGAGAACCTCATTGTTATACAGAATACATATATGATGTTGTAATGAGAAAAAGAAAAAAAAAGTGTGTCACATTAGATTGGATAGAGAGAAAGGATGGGAGAGGAGGGGAGGAGTAGGGAGGATAGGAAGGGCAGCAGAATAGAATAGACAATATGATTGATGTATGTACATTCCATGTATGTATTATATATCAAAATGCATTCTTCTGTCATGTATGATTAAAAAAATAAATAAAAATTAAATGATATTATGCCTCAAAAAAATAAAATGCAAAATGAAATTTAAGATCATATCACAAAAGAGTATATCCAATATTACTTATTATCATTAAAATTGTGTTTAAAAGTAGTTTTAAAAATATACTTCTGTCACTAATTTTGATTCTTACATAATAGGGCAGCTAACATAGGCATTCATTTAATAAGATGAAGACAGCCTTGAAATATTGGCCAAGAAAATACAAAATCTTGAATTACTATGTGTGTTAATTATCATCCTATGATTGTTTGAAATGTAAAGAAAAGTGTGTGGCACTCCTGTGACATGTTTCATGGAATGTTGTTTGTGAAAAAATACTTTGGAGGTGTACTTGGAACTGGTTATATGTGTGTTCAAGTGGCATCTCATAACAATGATAGGTACTGTGTGAGAATGTATAGGGTAGGTTCTTGGTAAGTGGAATTTGAAATAGATTTTAGAGTAAAGCTAGTTTTAGTCAGGGACATGAAAGTGTCTGACACATTTGGTGTTTGGGTGTTTCTTTGCTTTGATGTGGGTCTGTCTCAATTTGAAGAGAACCTCCTCATGAGAAAATTGAGTTAAATGAAGGCCTAAGGAATTTGAGATCTATCAATACTTATTTCACATGATGTTATTTGAAAGGCACTCCATCAGACTGATTTTTTTTTGTCTGCATGTAAAACTAAAAAGGCTTTGATCATTTCTAGATTAAATAGATAGATCCTCCAAGAAGGTTCCAATGGGGGAGAAATGAAAGAATTGAGCTGATGCTTACAATTGAGAGAAATTTGCCCACAAAATTTAGGATAGTTTGCTTAAAAATGAGTATATGCTAGATGAGTTGTTAAAAAAAAAGAAAATGTGGTGTATATATACACAATGGAGTTTTATTCAGCTATAAAGAAAAATGGAATTGCTGTTTGCAGGAAAATTGATAGAACTAGAGACCATCCTATTAAGCTAACTAAGTCAAACACGTAAAGTCAAAGATCATGTCTTCTCCCATAGGCAGAAGCAAGAGAGGAAAAAGATAAAGTTGAAAGGATCTCATGAAAATCAAAGAGATCAGGAAAGGAAAGGGATCAGAAGATGAGAGGCACTGTGGAAGGTGGGGAAGGAGAGGGGAAATGCTAAGGGGAAATGCTAAGAGTGGTATTGGTCAATTATATTGCTATATTGTGAACATATGTGAATATGTAACAACAAATCCCATTGTTATGTACATATACAATGTACCAATAAAAATGTGGGAAAAATAAAACAAATCAAGTAAATGTATTAGAAAAGTCTAGAGGGTGAAACAGTAGAAAGCATTTTCTTGCTTAGGTACAACTGAAGAAACAATTAGTATATTAAGATCAGAAGAGACCACTTAGAAACATCACAGACAACAAAAGGCAAATATATAAGACAGGTTAAGGGGTTGGGGATTTAACTCCATGGCAGAATACTTTCCTAGCACGCTCAGGCTCTCAGTTTGGTTCTATCCTGAAAATAAACAAATGAACAAATAAACAACTGAGGAACAGAGAGTTTAAGTGACTTAGAAGACTGAATGAATACCATCCCAAGCAAAAAAATAATAGGGAGAATAAAATAAAAGCAGCATTAGAAGAGATGCGAGAGAGGTAGAAATTCCTTACATTTTATAAAAGACAAAAAGTGGTCCTCTCTAGAAAATACAGTGAAATCTGCACCCCCACCCTCACCACACTAAATGAATAGATAGTTCAGATTGAATCATGGGAAATATAAATCTAAATTAAAGTGAAATCATAAATCATGTCACATCCATTAAATTGTTTAAAAACTTTAAGAAGCTTGAACATAACAAGTGTTGATAAAATGGGAACAATGAGAACATGAATAAACTGCTTTAGATGACAAGTTGATATGACTATTCTGGAAAGCAATTGGATAGTATCAAAACAATTAGAGGTATGGGTACACTTTGGCCTGGAAATCCTACTTTTGGAATTTAGCCTATGTAAGTAAAAGTACCATATAAGGCATTCATGTTTAGATGTGTTTGCTGCAAAATTGCTTATAGAAGCAAAAATCAAAAGAAGAGGATAAAGGACTAAAAGGTATTCCTGTTTAAAATTTCTTATATAATTTATGAAAATTTATCTTAATTATGAAAATGTATGCATATGAGTGTTTAAGGAGATTCACAAAAAGACCATCACAAAATATTAAGAGTGTTCATCTGAAAGGATGAGATTTTCATTAATGTTTTACTTCATTTTTTTGTGTAATGTTGGAATATTGTCAATAAATATGTATTGTAAAAGTATATGAAAAAAATAATAAAGCTATGTTTTTCCTGTAGAAAAATGAAAGCAAAACCAAAAAAGGCTGAGTATTTCATCAGGGTTAATATGTTATTTGCTATGTTAGCGTGGGGCATCACATATGGGGATTTATTAAACTCCTTCTGTTATTAAAAGTAAAATATTAAAAATTCCCTCTCTCTCTCTCTCTCTCTCTCTCTCTCTCTCTCCTCTCTCTTTAAAAAGAAAGTGGATCTTATAAAATTTAAGTGCAACCTTCAACATGGTTAGTAAGCATACAACAATGAATTACCTTTTAACATCACAAAGAACAGAGAATTTTCAAAAATTGAACACACTCAGAGATGGCTTTACTTATCTGACAAAGAGAAAGTCACTTCAGAGTAAAGGTTAGAACCATATTCTTTGGCATTCACAAAGCAATTAATGTCTGTATTAATCAACTCAAATTTAAACACTATTATAATATAAGTGCCATAGGGCAAGGACACATTTACTTGTTCCCAGTCAAGTACCCTGTATTTTGCACAGAGGCTGTTACATAAAGAAATTCAATATTCATGAAGAACTGAATGAATTCATACATTCATCCAAGACATAGTTTTCTTTATTTTGTTATTCTGTTATTTAACATTTATTGTAAATTTCCCCACAAGTAGTTTTAAAGCAATTACTATGTTCAAAGGAATTAAAAATAAAAGTTAGCATTAAGAACCATAACTAATTTAGTATTCCCGTGTGTCAGGTATTGCTCTAAGTAAGGACTTTATGTATATTAGTGCATTTATTTTATTTTACCAATGATAATTACCTGTGAAAAATAAATGCACTGATAATTAAAATACAAACCAGTGCATTTATTTTTTTGTGGCTAGAATTGTTCTCATTTGCCCAGCATGGTGGCACACACCTGTAATCCCAGTGACTCTGGAGGCTGAGGTAGGAGGATCACAAGCTCAAAGCCAGTCTCAGCAAAAGTGAGGTGCTAAGCAATTAACTCAGTGAGACCCTGTCTCTAAATAAAATACAAAATAGGGCTGCGGATGTGGCACAGTGGTCAAGTGCCCCTGAGTTCAATCCCCAGCACCACACACACACACACACATACAAAAGTTACTATAAAGGTAACCGAGGTGTTTCATGTGTTTGAGATTAGCTACAGAGTTGCAGATCCAGAATTTCAGTCCAGGTGTTCTAGTTTCAGAATTGGGGTTTGCTTCCAGTCATGTGCTATATTTTTGAGAATAGAGAGGTCAAAAGGTTCTACATCTGACAGTTACAATTGATATATCTTGGTTTTACTTTCTTTGCTAAGATTGATCTCATTGTACTCAGGCATGCAGTCCCCTGAGATAATTGGTTCAGGCAGGAGCTAGAATAGACATGAACAATTTGCCATGTAAATCAGATGAATGAAGATAATCAACTACAGAAAAACCCAGTGATACCAGATGTCTAGGGAGACCAAGGACAATGGTTAGAGCAGGAAGTGTCCAAAGGCAGGTGTGAGGAAAGATTTGAGAGGATGGAGCTTGACTAACTTGAGGAAGAGCAAGCAGATGTGTATGTCCTATGTGCATAAATATAAACCAAAATGTTGTTTTTCAAACATGACAGAAAAAGAATTCAGCCCAGGAAAATTGCCAGGACTGACATTCCAGTTCTGGATTATAGTAAGAATTAAAATAGTTCGAGATGGATAATAGACTAAGTGAAGATTTCAGAAGCAGCAAAGGGTCTGATGCTGAACCAAAGTTTTTCTGAGGTATAATGTTTCATGTCCATTTTCCTCTAGGAAAGAATAAGCTTTGGAGGGCAAGCAGAGAGAAGGTGGTGTTATCCACAACATGTAAATGGAGTTCAGGTTTAGGGAAACAAGGAACCAAATATGCTTTTTTGTAGGTTTAATTTTTGTTCACTTTTAAATTTTAAAAAATTACCAAGGAGTAAGTATTTACTTATAAGCAAAAGCAGAAGAGAAACACCCACAATTCCAACATGCAAAATATTTCTATAAAAGGGTTTATAGTTCTGTGCTTAAAAATATCACTGTGAAAATTTTCAAACATGAACAAAATTAGGTTAGTAAAATGTGATGTTTGTATACATCACTTAGCTTCAACATTCTACCATTTCTCTTTTTCCTGTAACTGGACCACAGTTATCACTTACACACACACACACACACACACACACACACACACACACACACAAAACCAACCACAGCCAAACACATTTAAGAAGCAGAAAAACAGTCACACTTCTCAGAAACACTGTAAATGTTCTCTTAATACTGGTATTATTGAAACCTTGATGAGTTAATAAAAATCAATTTAAATAATTATTTTTTCTGTCTTCATACCAGTCTATTCTTTGGATTTATTTGTTATTTATGCTTATTCCATTTTACTTATTTTGAAATAACACTGCCATGATACACATACACATGTATATATAAAATGTGTGAACATATACACATATACAACAGATTACCTTTTTTTGCTATATTACCTTTTTTTGCTATCTGTTGATCTCTTTTTTCATACTGATTCAATTATATGACCAGAATAAGCTGCTATATATAGAATATCTGGGTTAAAGAGTAAGTATATTTAAAATATTTTTTGTATTATCAAATGCCTTCAAATTTCCCATACAGTGTTCAAGTATACATATTTCCTCATCATCTTGGCAATACTGAGTACCTGATGTCCTTTATAATTTTACGTTGGTAGTTTTAAGTGTTCTGATTAAAATATGCAAATGTTTGATTATTATTAATATTAGATATTTTTATATTTATGAGTCAAAAGACCATTGCTAGAACAAATAAGCAATGTGACTAAAATGAAAAAGGCTAAATCCAAAACAACACATTTCATTTTGCTTCATTATATTGTTAATCCTTATTTGTGTGTTTTTCTAAATGCATTTAACAAAAGAAAACTGAATTCCAAAAATTGGTGTGTAATATTTATTTAATTTTCTCAGAAAGGTTGGGTTGCTTTAAAGGAGATTGTCTACTAAATTAGATTAACTATATTTAGCATTCTGTACCACATCCATTGAGGTTTCCATGCATTAAATATGAATGTTACCTGAATTCATTGTCTTGGTTTATATTGTTACTTTATGATTGGCTCTTTTCCATTTTTAAAAGATTTATTATTTGAATAGGTTACATAATGGTGTGATAGCTTATAAAACCTTAAAATACAGCCATTGGAGCACTATGTAAGTTGTTTCCATATATAACTTCATTTAAAAAGTAGAACTATGTGATCGTAAAAAGAAGTATGAAACTATTTGGTGTAATGTCATGAGTGTGTGTAGTGTATATATATATATATATTTCTCCTAAAGGTAATTTATCTGTGGCTATCTATATATTATACCTTGAAAAGTTTTCCTATCAAAGTCTGCTGATAAAGAAGGATTTAGTATGCAAAACCATTTCCCCTGATATAAAAATGCCAAAAGTAGAACCTAGCAATGCAAATCATCAGATTAGGAATGATGGAAAGAAGAAGCCAGGCAAATTGTTTTATATTTTGCATTGTTAAAAGACCAGATGGTTGAAGTGGAGTTTTATTTTCAGAACCACCCACGTCAGGATTCTCAGCTAAGTCTCAAGTCAAATTTAATATTGCCAACTTGAGTTTGACAGTGTCTAGACCAAAGTCCATCACCTAGCACAGCCATTGCTAGTTTTCTTACCTTTACAGTGCTGCCAGGACTGTCTGTCATTCAGAGTTTTGCTGGAAATTTTCCCTTTTCATACTGTTTAGATTCATCTTTATTTATCATTCTCTACCACTTTTAGGTAGACAGGAAATAAAGGATTAGATATAGTATGTGCTTGTGAAATATTCAAAATTCTACCATTGAATTTTCTCATCTAACATTTAGAACAATTTGAATCTGGCAGTAATAGTTAATGTCTTATCTAATTATCACTTTTACTCTATTTTGAAATATATAATAATCATCTTGCCCATCAAAGAGAACCAAGAAAATTGATTCAACTTATTAAATACAGATTAGTAGACATTTTACTCTTTAATTGTAGATTATATTTTACCTAATGATTTTAATAATTAGCGATATATGGATTAAGCCATGAAAATTGTATAAACAGATATTTCTTTGTAAAACCTCTACATTCTTAACAATGTCTTTCAAATTCTTTACTAAATATTCTAAAAGAATCTTATTGTTCCTTTCCTAGTTTTGAAAGTTTATAAGAAATATGTAATTTTTCACTTTCTGAATTCCCTTCATCCTTACATTTAGCAGATTTTAAGTTAGTCAAATAATTGAAAGTGAATTAGCCCAATACTTCAGAAAGTCTGTACTTTTGTTATTTTCTTACCAACAGGAAATATGTTGGAGCAGGATTTTGGCTAAAAAAGACAAATCACTGTTGACAATGCTTTAGTCCACTTTCATAGGCTCAAAGTCTGGAGAGAAATTCTGAGCCTCATGTTAACACTCAAACTCTATATTATATGTCAGAATGAAAAGAAATCTACTAGGACTTCATATGTTAAATCAAGAGAGGTGGTTGATAAAATACAAGCATATTTTTATTTCAATTGGCTCAAATTGTACATTTTTATAAGATTGAGTCACTTTCTTAGGAATTTTGTAAGACACCAGTTTTATGTTAGAAAATCATGAAAGAATCAACTTTGACATCTGCACTCTTTTGGCTTTGTATCTCTCCTCATATCTCCTTTGAGGAATTTGGCTTGGATTTTCCTTACTAGCTTTCTCTGCTTTTTTAAAAAGGTCACTGGCTGCTTGGGTCTCTGACCCAACTCTAACCACAACCTACATACTTGGGAACATTCAACAGTACTGCTCAGGCCTGACCTCCCATTTGAGTACCTTCTGCTGTAGCTAAATCCCTCAGGACCACAACAACTATAACAGTATTGAAAATGTCAGACTTGGAAAAAAAATTTGCTGACTCAGTTATGCAATGAGTTGAAAGAAATAGGGTTTCTGTTCCAATGTACATTATGTTTATTCTCTTACACTGGAGAATAGATACAATACTCAAATACAGCGGCTTGGACTAACCATCTGTCTAATTTTACAAAGAAGAGAGTACCTTAAGTTTGAGATACTGCTCTACCTAAATAATATAAGAATTAGCTTTTTGCTTTTAAATATAAGCCCTAATAAAACATTCGTGGTCGCTTTTTATTTACAGTAAATGTGACATGTTCAGATACTTCATATCTGAATTACTTTTAAATATTTTTTATATTTGCATATTCAGAAAAAATCTCAACTTTGCATTTAGTTGTTAAAATGGGAAATAATAAAATATAAATTGAGGTGATCCTAGATTAAGAACTTACTGGTTGAAATGGCAAGATGGCCCAATGTGGGTACCCACTGCTCACTGCCTCCTCCACAAAGAAGAAACAGAAAACAAATAACAGTATTTTGATATTCCAGGTTTCTGAATTATAAACAAAAAAAAAATTGAGGCTCTTCCACTTTTGTCTGCTGCTGGTCATCTGGGTTGTCAACCTAATCAATCTGAATATCTTAGTTGGTCCTAGTTTTCGCTGTTCCCAGGCACAGTTCTTTACTTCACACTATCACTACTCTTATTCAGGATGGCCTCTAGTCACCTGAGCTAGTGCTGAATATGTAGATATGAAAATATGCTGTACCTGCAAAGGAACTACTTACTATAGTCCACAATTCTAACATCACCATTTCCATCACTGGAGTGACCACATAGTTGGTGTCCCAACCCTACTGTTGTATGTAGAACTGCTCAGGCCACTAGAGTACCAGATATCCTACTCTAACCCTGGGGCTTTTCAACCCATGGCATCATTCATACCACACCCAAACCCAGTGATTACAGCTGAGGAAGCTATATGGAGATTATAATATAGTAAGTGGAAATAAGGATAACACAGCTTACCAAAATGACACACTAAGACACATTCTTAGAAGAGAATCATTTATTATCAAAGCCACTTTATAAAACTAGTAGAAGCAACTAACCCACAATATCTAAAAATCTCAATACATGGTCACAAGAAATTGGAAAAAGCGAGATAATATGACACCTCCAAAGGAAACTATAATTTCCTAGCAATAGGCCCCAAAGAAAAGAATATTAATGGAATGCCTCATAAATAGCTTAAAATAATAGTTATAAGAAAACTGAGTGAAATTCAAACACAGAATCCAATAAAATTAGGAAAACAACTCATGATATGAATGAGAAATAAATATAAAGATACAGAGACCTTAAAGAAGAATCAAGTAGAAATCTTGGAAATGAAGATTGTTAAATAAAAATACAGTTGAAAACCTCCACAACAGACTAAATCATGGAGGCTAAAGGACATCCAAATCTGAAGACAGGTCTTTTGAAATATCCCAGTTCAAAAAATATAAAATAAAAATTTAAAAAATGAAGATAGTCTTAGAAGCCTCTGTGATACCACTAAAAGAACAGATATTCACATTTTTACAGTATCTAAAGAGGAGAAAATGGAGAGAGGCATAGAAAAGTTATTAAAATGGCTTAAAATGGGAGATCCAGACCAGACCACTCACACCACACTCTCAGTAGGCCCAGTTCACCCCTCCCCCAACAGGGAAGACACCCATCAGAGCCTAGCCTCTGGCGCAGGACTGCTCCTTCTGACCATCAGACTACCTCGGGAGGTCAAGCCCAGTGGCCCAGATCCACCAACACCAACTTGTGCAGGACCCAGATCCAGGATGAAGTAGCATTCATTGAGAGACACCAGCAGGGTCTGGAAGCCCAACATCAAGGTGAGGTACAGACAATCTGCACAGGTACTACAAGAATATAGGGAAGAAGTGGTAATACCTCAGATCCACACTGCAAGAAAGCAAGACTCATAGACAACATGAAAAAACAACGGAGGAAAGTGCCCCAAACAAACCAGGACGCTATAATAACAGAACCCATGGACAGTGAAGTTGCTGAAGTGTCAGAGAAGGAGTTCAGAAGGTTCATAATCAAAATGATCTGTGAATTAAAGAATGATCTAAATGAGCAAATACAGGCAAACAAAAAGATCACTCCAACAATGAGATACGAGAGCAAATACAGATAGCAAAAGATTACCGAGAGAGAGAGAGAGAGAGAGAGAGAGAGAGAGAGAGAGAGAGAGAGAGAGACTCTGAAAAAAAATAGAAATCCTTGAAATGAAGGATACAATAAAGTCAAATAAAAGACTCAATAGAAAGAATAACAAAAGGCCTACATCACTAGGAAGAAAGAACATCAGATAATGAAGACAAAGTATACAACCTGGAAAATAAAGTGGATCACACAATGAAGAAAGTTAGAAACCAAGAACAGAACATCCAAGAATTATGGGACAGCATCAAAAGACCAAATCTAAGAGTTATTGGGATAGAAGAAGGCACAGAGTTTCAAACCAAAGGAATGCACACTCTCCTCAATGAGATAATATCACAAAATTTCCCAAGCATGAAGAACAAATTGGAAAACCAAATACAAGAGGCTTACAGGACACCGAATGTACAAAATTACAATAGATCTACACCAAGGCACATTATAATGAAAATATTTAGTATACAGAATAAGGATAGAATCTTAAAAGCTGCAAGAAAGAGGAATCAGATCACATATAGGGAGAGACCAATTCATATCTCAGCAGATTTTTCAACCCAGACTCTCAAATTCACAGCTAGAAAGCCTGCACAACAGAACATCCTCAGCAAAATATTCCAAGAAGAGGAAACGAAAAACAATGATGAAAATCAGCAGAGGGAAGGATTACACTAAAGGAAAATCTAATCAGAGGAGAAACCAAGTCACATTAAATACCAAAAAATCAATGAAAATGACTGTGAATACAATCATCTCTCAAGAGTAACCCTGAATGTTAATGGCCTAAACTCACCAATCCAAAGACGTAGACTAACAGATTGGATCCAAAAAAAGACTCATCTCATAGAAAAAAGACATCCACAGACTGAAGATGAAGGGTTGGGAAAAATCATACCACTCACATGGACTTTGGAAGCAAGCAGGGGTTTCCATCCTCATTTCAAATAAAGCAGACTTCAAACTAAAGTCAATAAAAAAAGATAAAGAAGGATACTACATACTGCTCAAGGGAACCATATACCAACAGGACTTAACAAATATAAATATATATACCCCAAACAATGGAGCAACTATGTTCATCAAACAAACTGTTCTCAAGTTCAAGAGTCAAATTGACCACAACACAATAATTTTGGATGACTTTAACACACTTCTTTCATCATTAGATAGGTCTTTCAAACAAAAGCTGAAAAAGAAACTATAGAACTCAATAATACAATCAATAACTTAGACTTAACTGACATATATAGAATATTCCATCCTTCAATGAGAGATTATACTTTATTCTCAGCAGCACATGGATCCTTCTCTAAAATAGACCATATACTATGCCACAAAGCAACTCTTAGCAAATATTAAAAAAAATAGAGATACTACCCTGCATTCTATCAGATCACAATGGAATGAAATTAGAAATCAATGATGAAATAAGAAATAAAATCCACTCCAACACCTGGAGACTAAATAATATGCTACTGAATGAACAACGGGTTTCAGAAGACATCAAGGAGGAGATTAAAAAAAAATTAGAGGTGAATGAGAACACAGATACAACATATCAAAATCTCTGGGACACTATGAAAGCAGTTCTAAGAGGAAAGTTCATTGCATGGAGTTCATTCCTTAAAAGAAGTCAACAAATAATTGACTTAACACTGCACCCTAGAAAAGAAGTACAAACCAATACCAAAAGCAGCAGAAGACAGGAAATAATTAAAATCAGAGCTAAAATCAATGAAATTGAAACCAAATAAACAATTGAAAAAATTGACAGAACAAAAAGTTGGTTCTTTGAAAAAAATAAATAAAATTGACAGACCCTTAGCCATTCTAATGAAGAGAAGGAGAGAGAAAACTCAAATCACTAACACATGTGATGAAAAAGGAAATATCACAACAGACACTACAGAAATACAGAAAATAATTAGAAATTATTTTGAAAACTTGTGTTCCAATAAAATAGAAAATATCAAAGGCATCAACAAATTCCTAGAGTCATATAATTTGCCCAAATTGTATCAGGATGATATACACAATTTAAACAGATCAATTTCAAGTGACGATATAGCAGACACCATCAAAAGCCTACCAACCAAGAAAGCCCAGGACCAGACAGATACACAGCCAAGTTCTACAAGACTTTTAAAGAAGAACTAATACCAATACTCTCCAATTTATTTCAGTAAATAGTAGAAGAGGCAGAACTTCCAAACTCATTCTATGAGGCCAATATCACTCTGATTCCAAAACTAGGCAAAGACACATCAATTATCATATAAGACAAAGGTGCCAAAAACATGCAGTGGAGAAAAGATAGCATCTTCAACAAATGATGCGGGGAAAACAGGAAATCCATATGCAACAAAATGAAATTAAACCCATATTTCTCACCATGCACAAAACTTAACTGAAAATGGATCAAGGACCTAGAAATTAAACCAGAGACTCTGTGTCTAATAGAAGAAAAAGTAGGCCCTAATCTTCATCATGTAGGATTAAACCCCAACTTCCTTAATAAGACTCCTATAGCACAAGAATTAAAATCAAGAATCAATAAATGAGATGGAATCCAACTAAAAATTTTCTTCTCAGCAAAATAAATAATCTGTGAGATGAACAGAGAGCCTACATCCTGGAAGCAAAGTTTTACCCCTCCCACATCAGATAGAGCACTAATCTCTAGGGTATATGAAAAACTCAAAAAGCTAAGCATAGAAATATATGAAAAAATGCTCATTATCTCTAGCAATCAGAGAAATGCAAATAAAAACTACTCTAAAATATCATCTCATTCTAGTCAGAATGGCAGCTATTATGAAGACAAACAAGTGTTGGTGAGGATGTGGGGAAAAAGGTACACTCATACATTGCTGGTGGGACTGCAAATTGGTGCAGCCAATATGGAAAGCAGTATGGAGATTCTTTAGAAATCTTGAATGAAACCACCACTTGACCCATCTATCCCTTTTCTCATTCTATACCTAAAGGAACAACATAGGACAGGGACACAGCCATATCAATGTTTATAGCAGCACAAATTCACAATAGCTAAACAGTGGTGCCAACCTAGATGCCCTTATGTGGATAAATGGATAAAAAAATGTGGCATATATACACAATGGAATTTTACTCTGCAATAAAAAAGAATAAAATCATGGCATTTGCAGGTAAATGGATGGCATTGGAGAAGATAATGCTAAGTGAAGTTAGCCAATCTCCCCCCAAAACAAATGCTGAATATTTTCTTTGATATAAGGAGGCTGATTCATAGTGGGGTAGGGAGAGAAAGCATGGTAGGAATAGTTGAACTCTAGATAGGGCAGAGGGGTTGGAGGAAAAGGAGGGGATATGGGGTTATTAATAATGGTGGAATGCAATGATCATTATTACCCAAAGTACAGGTATGAAGACACAAATTGATGTGAATATACTTTGTATACAACCAGAGATATGAAAAGTCGTGCTCTTTTTGTAGTAGGAATTGTAATGCATTCTGCTGTTATATATAAATAAAAAAATAAATTTAAAAAAAGTTTAAAATGTCCTTAATTTAGGAAAGATATGTACACATATATTATAAATAAGAGGCCTATTTGAATCACAAATAGACATGAAAATATGAGATCTTCTGTATGTTATATTAATGTCAAACTGCAAAAAGTACAGAGAGAATTCTTAAACATAACAGGAGTAAAGTGCCAAGTCATATTTAAGACTAAAAGAAGATCTCTCGGCAGAAAACTTACAGGTTAGCAAGAAATGGAAACATCTTAAGTTCCTGAAGGAAAATAAAGTATAACTAAAAATAGTATACCCCAGCAAAGCTATCTTTCAGAAAAGGAAGAGAAATAAGAATATTCCAAGACCAGCCAAAACTGAAGATTGATGTTACAAAAGATGTTTAACAGAGTCCTACATCCAAAAGGTGAAGAAAAATAACTTCCTTCATGAGAAAATGCGAAAGTATAACAGTCACTAGTAAAACAGATATAAAAGTAAGACACAGAAACAAATAAAATCTTATCTGTACAATAAATATCAAACCATAAAGATGAACAACAATAGAAGAAAAGAATAAGGGCTACTCAGAGCACACTGAAGAAAATTAATGAGATGACAGGAGTCTTTATTCATCAATAATAACTTTGAAACTATGTGAACTAAATTCTTTTTTAAATTAATTTATTTTAATTAGATGTACATGACAGCAGAATGCATTTTGATTCATTGTACAAAATTGTAGCACGATTTTACTTTTTTATGGTTATACACGATGTAGCATCACACATATGTGCAGACATACATGTACCTAGGGTAATGATGTCCATCTCATTCCACCATCTTTCCTTCCCCCATGCACCCTCTCTCCCTTCCCTCCCCTTTGCTCAATCAAAGTTCCTCTATTTTTCGCAGCCTCCCCCCTTCACATTATGGATCAACCTCCCACTTATCAGAGAGAACATTTGGCCTTTATTTTTTTGGGATTGGCTTACTTCGCTTAGCATGATATGCTCCAACTCCACCAATTTGCCTGCAAATGCCATGATTTTATTCTCTTTTAATGCTGAGTAATATAACATTTTATACACACACACACACACCATGGTTTCTTTATCCATTCATCTATTGAAGGGCATCTAGGTTGGTCCCACAGTTTATCTATTGTGAATTGATATGTTATGAACATTGATATGGCTGTCTTGCTATAGTATGCTGATTTAAGTCCTTTGGGTATATACCAAGGAGTAGAGTCAAATGGCAGGTCAAATGGTGGTCCCATTCCAAGTTTTCTAAGAAATCTTCATACTGCTTTCCAGAGTGGTTATACCAATTTGCAGTTCCACCAGTGTATGAGGGTGCCTTTTCCCCCATATCCTTGCCAACATATATTGTTGTCTGTTTTCTTGATAACTACCATTGTGACTGTGACTGGTGTGAGATGAAATATTAGAGTAGTTCTGATTTGCATATCTATAATTACTAGAGATGTTGAATATTTTGTTGATTAAATGTATATCTTCTTGTGAGAAGTATCTGTTCAGCTCCTTAGCCAATTTATTGATTGGATTGTTTTTTTAATGTTAAGTTTTTGAGTTCTTTATATACCCTGTAGATTAGTGCTCTATCTGATATGTGTGTGTGTGGCAAAATTTGCTCCCAAAATGTAAGCTCTCTGTTCACCACATTGATTCTTTTTTTATTAGTTACACATGACAGTACAATGATATTGACAATTTATATATTTGAATCAAATAGGGTATAATTTCTCATTTTTCTGATTGTACAGGTTGCAGAATCATATTGGTCATACAGTCACCTATATACATACAGCAATAATAATGTCTATTTTATTCTGCTCCCCCTTCCCCTCCCCTCGAGTCCCATCACATCTTTCTACCCAATCTAATGTGACACAGTTTGTTTTTTCTCCTCACAACATCATATATGTATTCTGTATAACGATGAGGGTCTCCTTCCATCTTCCGTGCAATTCCCCTTCTCCCTCCTTTTCCCTCCCACCTCTCTTCCCTATTTAGTGGTAATCTTCTTCTCATGCTCTTCCTCCCTATCTCATTTTGAGTCACCCCCCTTATATCAGAGAAGACATTCGGCATTTGTTTTTTAGGGATTGGCTAACTTCATTTAGCATAATCTGCTCTAGATTCTTTTGCTGAGAAGAAGCTTTTTAGTTTGAGTCCATCCCATTTATTAAATCTTGATTTTATTTCTTGTGCTTTAGGAATCTTGTTAAGGATGTTGGGGCCTCATTCAACAAGATGAAGATTTGAGCCTACATTTTCCTCTATTAGTGCAGGGTCTCTGGACTAATTCCTAGGTCCTTGATCCACTTTGAGTTGAGTTTTGTGTGTGGTGATAGATAGGGGTTTATTTTCATTTTGCTGCATATGGATTTCCAGTTTTCCCAGTACCATTTGTTGAAGATGCTATCTTTTCTCAAATTACTAAAATTTGTGATGAAAAAGGAAATGTCACAACAGACACTATTGAAATACAGAAGACAATTAGAAACTATTTTGAAGATTTTTATGCCAGTAAAATAGAAAACCTCAAAGGCACCAACAAATTTCTAGAGACGTATGATCAACCCAAACTGAGTTAAGAGAACATACACCATTTAAACAGATCAATTCCAAGCAAGAAAATGGAAGATGCCATCAAAAGCCTACCATCCAAGAAAAGCCCAGGATCAGATGGATTCACAGTTGAGATCTACAAAACCTACAAAAAAGAATTAATGCCAATACTCCTTAAGTTATTCCCTGAAATAGAAAAGGAAGGAACCCTTCTAAACTCATTCTACAAAGCTAGTATCATCCTGATACCAAAACCAGGCAGAAAAATATCAAGGAAAGAAAATCTCAGACCAATATCCCTGATGAACTTTGATGCAAAAATTCTCAATAAAATGCTGGCAAATTGCATATAAAAACACATTAAAAATGGTGCACCATGGTCAAGTGGGGTTCAGAACAGGGATACAAGTTTGGTTCAACATACGGAAATCAGTAGATATAATTCATCACATCAATAGACTTAAAGATAAAAATCATATGATTATATCAATTAATGCAGAGAAAGTGTTTGACAAAATAGACCACCCTTTCATGTTCAAAACACTAGAAAAACGAGGTATAGTACAAACTTATCTCAACATTGTAAAAACGATCTATGTTAAACCCAAGGCCAACATCATTCTAAATGGAGAAAAATTGGAAGCATTCCCTCTAAAAACTGAAACAAGACAGGGAAGACAGGGATGCCCTTTTTCACCACACACACACACACACACACACACACACACAAACACACACACAATGTGAAAAATGTTCAAAAGCACTAGCCATCAGAGAAATCCATATGAAAACTACAAGGAGGTATAATCTCACCCCAGTTAGAATTGCTGTTTTAAAGAATAGCAAATGCTTGGAAGGATGTGGAGAAAAAAGAAGAAAATCCCGTTATTTGCAGCTAAATGAAACTGAAGGATATGAGTGAAATAAGCCAGGCACAGAAAGACAAATAGCACATGTTCTGTCTCCTATGTGGAAGCTTAATAATATTGATCAGAATATAGCATAGTGATTACTAGAAGTTAGGAAGGAGGAAAGTGGGATAAAAGGAGGTTGGATTTGTGCAGTGCATGCTGTATTCATGTTTTGAAATACCACACTGAATCTCATTAATATTTAAAATTAATAGATATTAAAATATTGCTTTTTATTTTAATAACTTGAAGTAAGGAATTTAGAATCTGGAAATAATAGCATCTAAGTTAACATGCCATTTTTACTACTTATTAACTGTGTGACCTGGAGCAAATTTCTTACATTCTCTTAATTAGAATTATTACATGACTTAGTGAATCTACTTCTTAGTATATACCCCAAAGAATTGAAAGCTAGGACTTGAACAGATCCTTTGTACTTGTGTTATTGTAGCATTATCTACAATAGTCAAATGTTAAAATAGCCCAAATGTCCATTGATAGACAAAGAGATAAACAAAATGTGACACTCGTGCACTCATGCACACACACACATTCACACACACACACATGAATTATTCAGCTTTAAAAAGGTAGGGAATTCTGACAACTGATATGATGGTGATAAATAATGGAGAGAATGGTACAGAAAGATAGTCATATGGATTTATGTTTTACTTGGAGAAAAAGAATGGCTTCAAAAGCAAAATGAGATAAAGTGAAGATTTTTTTTTCAATATAAAGGAAGGATGTGATTCTGCAATCTGTATACGGGGTAAAAATGGGAGTTCATAACCCACTTGAATCTAATGTGTGAAATATGATATGTCAAGAACTATGTAATGTTTTGAACAACCAACAATAAAAATTAAAAAAAAAATAAAGGAAGGATGGCTTGAGGATGAAGGTGGAGTTGGCAATTAGCTCAATTTCTCCTCCAAGTTCTAGCATAATTTATTTTCCATTTGATTCTGTTTATTTTGTGTTATGATCTGGTCATCACATGGCTGCTTTGATGCTTCTATTCATCTCATTTTGAAGCCTAGTGTTTATAACAGTGGATTTCCTTGACACCCAGGCTGATAATGCAGGCCATCTCTTACTGAATCTTTCACTACTTATTTTTAGTGAAAACTTAAACTAAAAGCTGTCTCCTGATCCTGTGATTATATTAAAATTTATCAAAAAGGGATTTGAGAGAAATCAGTATCCTCACATGTTCTTAACTTGGATTCCACAGATATTATACATGATGAAAGGAAACCTCATCCAAGTTGTTCTTTTTTAGTAGAGCACTTAAGCAATCACAGAGAAATTGTTCATTATGCCCTGCTCTGCTTTCAGAAATTTGAACTGTCTTTCAAATTGACTAGAGCTGACAGGAATCACTTTTGCCTTTTGGGAAGTCTTTGGAAAACTCCAGGTTAAGGAGATGAAAGCCCTAGTGCTGTTTCTCCTTTTACCTGATTAATACCCAAGAAAAGGCATGACTTTTCTAAGCCACTTTTGCACAAATCAAATTACTTCTTTAAAAGGCCTCTTTTGAATTTTCTTAAAAAATTAGACTCCTTTCAAAATGTTTCTAAAATAAAAGAATATATTGTATTAGTGAGGATGTAAGAAATGTACTTTGATCTATTTAGAAATGAATGGGATAAATAACAATAGTTATTAGTTACACTAATGATTATGATCAAGTAATTATTAGTGGTGTGCCAGACACTGAACTAACTACTTTGTAGGCATTACTTCATCTTGTTAGCATTCTCTAGTACTGACTGTTATTATGACTGTTTTATAGAAGAAACTGAAGCTTAAAGACATAAAAGAACTCATTCAAGGTCACAGAATTCTTAAGTAGCTGAATCAGTCACTTCAAAAGAGAATAAAATAGAATAAAAATAATTTTATTCTATTTTATTAAAATATAACTAAAAGACACTTTTTAAAAAAGTAAACATAAATGAAATATATACCCAAATCCAGGTCCTGTAATTCAAACCATACCCATTGTTCTGGTTAGGAAAAACTAATTTAGTTGTTGTTTTGGATGTTTTTTCTGAGTAGTTGGTGAGCACCACTGAAATAAACAAAATAAAAACCAAGCAAACAATAAATAATTTTTTATTTGTGTTTTATTCACTCTTTCATTTATTTAATTTTATTAATAGTTGGGTTCATTCCAACAAACTCATACATGAGTGGAATTGGATTTCAGCTTACTACCCCTTTTCCCTCACTTGCTCCCTCCCCGCCCTCATTCTCCTTCCTCTCTTCTAGACTTCCTTTTGCTAATGTATTTATTTATATTTAGTTTATTCTTTTTACTTACACATAAAGGTAAAATATCCTGTGGCATATTTTTATATGCACATAACATGATTTTTTTTAAAAAAAATTATTCTGCATGGCCATCCCTTTCCCATTCCTCCTTTCTGTTTCTCAATTTTCTTCTACACTACTGAACTTCCCTACATCTTGGTGATGTCCTATCCTTCCCTCCTCCTTTTCTTTAGTTTATTTAGCTTCCTTATATGAGAGAAAACATTTGACCTTTGAGTTTCTGAGTTTGGCTTATTTCACTCAGTATGACAGTCTTCATTTGCATCCATTTACCAGCAAGTGCCATAATTTTATTCGTTTTTATGGCTGAGAATCTCTCTCTCTCTCTCTCTCTCTCTCTCTCTCTCTCTCTCTCTCTCTCTCTCTCTCCATATATATATAATGATTTCTTAATCCATTCACCTATTGATGGGCACACCTGGTTTGATTCCATGATTTAGCTATTGTGAATGGGGCTGCTATAAATGAGATAGCTGTATAACTATAGTATGCTGATTTTAGATATTTTGGGAAAATACCAGGGAGTGGGATAGATGCATCGTGTGGTGGTTTCATTCCTAGTTTTCTGAAGAATGTCCATACTGTTTTCCAGAGTGGTTGGACTAGACTGCAATTCCACCAACAATAAAGTGCACCTATTCCCAACAGCTTTGCCAACATTTATTATTATTTGTGTTCTTGATCATTGCCATTCTGATTGGAGTAAGATGAAATATTAGTGGAGTTTCAATTTGTATTTCTCTGATTACTAGAGATGAACACTTTTTCATGTATTTATTGGCCTTTTGTGTTTCTTCTTTTGATAAATTTCTGTTTAGTTTTTTCTTTCCTTATTTATTGATTTGGGTTACTTGGTTTTTTGGTGTTAATTTTTTTATTTCTTTGTGTATTCTGGATATTAATCCACATAGTAGATACCTGCTCTTGAATGCCTAATCTCGTTCAGTTTTTTAATGTTACTACTGCTATTTAATGTTGCCATTATTCCTATACAGGTGACAATAAGTGTTATTAGGTATCAAAATAGGTCTCAAACATTTATCTTAAGGCTCTTCATCTACTGCTGATATTAGTGCTATTCCTGGCTCCCCTTCATGATAGAGGGTTGGAAAGATTGGGACATTTCAAGTTTACATAGCAGCTCTCCTGCTCCTAAGAAATACTCACATCTTAAGCAAGGAACAGTGAATCTCACCCCACACAAAATCTAGCCCCATCTACCTTTAATATTACTCTAACTCAAAAAATTGAGGAGAAAAAAACCCAAACCAACAACAAGGATGCAAGGAAGAACAATCAGATAGGGACATCAGGTCCTATCCTTGACATCTACTTACATCTCAAAAAGAAAGAGAAGTCTCAGAACAAAAAAGATAACTGCAAACAAAAGCACGTGTGTTAAAAAGAGAAAGAAGAAACCATCTCAGTTGATGTGCAAGTTCAAAACCTCTGAAAACAAGAAAAAACAGGCAAACAAATCTCCCCCCCCAAATTTACAATTCTCTCTCTCTATATATGTATATATATACATATATATATACACTTATATTTACTTATTTATAAATGTATGTATAAAGTATTATATATGTTATATATATATATATATATATATATATATATATATATATTCAAATCTATCCATACAGTGAGAACATACACAACCACAAACACAGAAAAATTATGCATAATGAAACAAAAGTGTAGAATAATACAATGATGAAATAATATTGAAGAAAACATTAAAATTTAAAAAGAGTAAAAAAATGGGAATATGAAGGAAAGAAAGAACAAGACAAAAGACAAAAAAAGAAAAAAAAAACACATCTTAATGAAGATAGAGGGTTTTTCCCTGCTGTAGTGGTCAAATCTGTTGGGAGGGAGGGATTTAAAATCTTTATATTTATTTTTGGCTTTATACTTCTGGCCCCTGTCCTTGTGTTCCTCACCTAGCTGACAGCTGGTTGTAGAGGCACTCAGCTTCCAATCTCCCGGTATTGGGGGGGATAGACTGGGGAGTGCTGATGAATTGTGTAATCCTGTAAGGTAGGTGACACAGAATTTTAGGTTGCTATTTCCAGTTGGACTTAACTGGGATTTGGAATTCTTTGGGTGTGTATTTGGGATCTGGTCCACTTCCCTTAGTGGTGTGGAGCTTCTTATCTCTGTTGGGCTTTTGGATCTCTTCTCTGGGGCTTCTGGAAAAATCCACTTTAAGGCATAGGGAATGAGCCTCCACAGGTTTCATCTTCAACACTATGGATGTGAATTGCCAGCATCCACCCTAGAGCACTGTGTGGCCTCAGTGAGCATCTTCACAATAACTTTTATGGGGTGCCATCAATCATGCGATTTTTCTCCCTTGGTATACAGAGGCTGAATACAGTCCAGATAAAATGTTCTTTGTGCATAATTCAGCCTCTCTGGTTCAGGCACCCTCTGGGAATATTTTTATCAGCTGCTGGTAACTTCCTTTATGAGTTTCTAGTCTCCTGTCTCTGTTCACAGCTGTGCAAACTGTGTGAGGACAGCCTTCAGCACATGGGATCATTTTCCTTATCTACTATTGCGTTCCACATTCTCGGAAGACTTTCCACGCTGCACCATCACGGGGGAGGGCTTTCCCTGATGCACTAGCGGAAGGTTGCCCATGGAGGGCTGCCTGTACTACAGAACGCTGGCCCCCAGCAGGACGCTTTGGATTTGTTTTTCACTGAGATGCTTTCCCTACCAGGTCTGTGCCGGTTAAAATCAGCTTTCCTGTGTAAACCACAGGTTTCCCTAAGTCGATTTTTCTTTATTTTTTAAGTTTCTTTATCTGCTGACCATGCATCTCTTTGTCCTGCACTTCCTGCTATGTTCTGTTGGTGGCCTGAGCTGGCGACTCTAAGGTATTATTTCTTAAGGTCAAGTTAAGACATTCTGTAGCTCTATGAATTTATTGATTTATTTGTTTGTTTTTTAGTTTATTGTGTTTCAGTGAGGCTCCTTTGTTACCTTGCTGAGGAGCAGCTTATTATAAGTCTGATGCCGAGGGACCTTGTGTTGGCTTTCCATTACTATAACTACCTGAGATGAATGGACTTACAAAGAAAACAAGGTTTATTTTTGTCTCACAGTTTTAGGGGTTCAGACAGAGTCAGTTGGCTGCTCAATTGCACTTGGTCCTGTGCTAAAGCACATTATAACATACAGTGTGTGGTGAAATAAACATGGAGGGGAAGTGAAAAGAAAGAAAGAGACCTGGGTCTCACATCTTCTCTGAGATCATACCCTCAATGACCTAAAACTTTCCTCTAGGCCCCACTTCTTTAGATGCCATCACCTCCCAATAGCACCAAGCTGGGGGTTAAGCCTTAAACACATGTCCCTCTGGTACACATTTAAGATCCAAACCACTGTAAGTCCTGGCTATCATTTTTAGATTTTGTATCCTGTGTTACTGATTCTGTTTCTGACATTGAGTTTGATTCCAGCAAGATTTCATGTCTGTCTCCTTACTGTATGTGGGCTTCAACTTTTCTTCATCATTCTTTATCTTACTTAGTACATTCTGTTTCTTTCCCTTTCCCTTAAAGATGATTCAAGTAAAGATAGAAGAAGGAAACCCTTAGATTTTTTATTTTCAACAGTATTTCTTATTTTATACATTCTCTTTGGGTTCTCGAACACAGAGAAAATGTCCATTTTCCACCTGCTGATGCCTTCCATTTCCTTATCTCATGAGCTTGATACCAGTGAGATATTTCCAAAAGAAGGAAAGAAAAACCAACTATATATGCAGTATCTCACAGTCTTCTGGAAGATGAAGGGCAGTAGTGTTTCACCAGGGCCTGGGGGAAAATCTCATTTCCAAGGAAAGAGTGAGTGACAGTAAAGCAGAGGGTCAGATAGGTACTAAAATATAAGGCTAAGACGTAAGAAATGAAGTAGACATCTAGTGAACTGGGATAATATGGAAGTTAGCTTGGAAAAAAGGCAACACTGAAAAACGAAGTCAGAGTCAAGAGAAGCAGCAAAACTGGTTTGATATTTACTCTGGTGAGTAGGGACTTGTGTTCTTAAAATTCTTTGTCCTGAGGAAGGTTAGCTTTACAGACTTAACTGTAGATTTGTCTGTACTGGATGGTATGTGAGATCACCTGCAGGGAGAAGTTGAAACCAAGCTTTGTCTGACTTAGAACTAAAGAATTTCCTTTTTTATAGTTTCAGGCAGTTATGAATTTCCACAGTATATATGTTTATAATGATTTTGCAAGAATTGTCCTAATTAGGTCATACTAATTGCAGAAGATTATGAATCAAGAAAAATCATCCTTAGTAAACCCTTTGCTCTGTCACTATTTACTTTTTGTGATTTTATTCCATTTAAAAAAGAAACTAATGCTTAAGGATGCTTTTGCTTGGATTCCAATTTGCCTTATTTTCAGAAAACAGAAAATGTAATATAAAAAAAATCCTAGTAATTTTGAGCTTTGTATTGATTTTCCTTTTAGCTGTAAAAATCAACACTATCTGTGATCTCTTTTAAAAGTCAACTTATAATCTACTTTTTTTGTATTAAAGAAAAACTGTACAATAGGTAGAAAAATTATCATTTTGATTTCCAAATTCTAGGTAATACAAGCAATTAGGATAGAAACTATTTTACCTTTATTCATTACAATTTTTTATGTTTGCTGCTTAAAATAACCATTTATCTTATGTAGAACTAAAATAATAACATCATATACTGGCAAAGATAAATTTCGATTCTGAGATGATTAGAATTAAAGAAATCAAGGAGAATCTACAGTTACATAACATGTTCCACATAGTAGAAAAAATTTATTATAAAAAGAATATTTCTGTTAAAAAGCATAAAGATGGCCAGGCTCTGTGGCACACTCAGACCTGTAATCCCAGAGGTTAGGGAGGCAGAGGCAAGGAGGATTGGAGGCGGAGGCAAGGAGGATTGCTTCTGTTCAAAGCTAGCCTCAGCAATTTACTGAAGGCGCTAAGCAACTCAGTGAGACTCTATCTCTAATAAAATACTAAATAGGGCTAGGAATGTGGCTCAGTGGTTGAGTGCCCCTGAGTTCAATTCCTGGAATGCCCCCCACCAAAGCATAAAGAACATTTTTTTCTGTTTAAAGGTTTACTTGTTTTCTTTCAAATAACCCTTTTGATTTATGATTACCTGATACACTTTCATTTCTTATAAGGATTTTTTTTTCCCAACTTTGTTGATATTAGTGAAACTTTAAACTCCATATATTTATAGTGTATGAGATGATGTTTTGGTATACATAAAGACAATATTACATTTGAAATAAGAATATTTAAGATCTATTTTCTTAGCAAATTCCAAATATACAGACTAGTTTTATTGACTGTAGTTATGGGCTATACATTAAATCTCTAGCAGTTATTCATCATGAATAACTAAAATTTTGTGCCCTTTTATCAACATTGCCCCATTTCTTCTAGCCCTTACCTCCTAACCCCTACCAACTACCATTCTATTCTATGCTTGTAGGAATTCAACTTTTAGATTCCACATATAAGTGAGATCATATAATAGTTGTTTTTCTGTGCCTAGCTTACTTCACTTAGCATAATGTCCTTCAGGTTTATCCATGCAGTCACAAATGACAGGATTTCTTTCTTTTAAAGGCTGAATAATATTCCATTGTGTGTGTGTGTGTGTGTGTGTGTGTAGCATACTTTCTTTTTCCATTCATCCATCAGTGAATGCTTATGTTGATTCCATATCTTGGTTATTGTGAGCAATGCTGCAATGAACATGGGATAGATACCTCTTTGGCATCTTAATTTTAATTCTCTGAATGTATAACCGTGAGTGATATTGCTGAGTCATAGAGTATTTTTATTTTAAATTTTCTGAGGAATATTTTTCATAATATTATAATATATTTTTATATTATAATATATTTATATTTTTATATAATATTTTTCATAATGGCTATATCAGTTCACATTACCACAAAAACTGCATTAGAGTCGCTTTCATCCACATCATTGCCAACACTTGTATGTTGCTTTTTAATAAGTCATTCTTACAAATATAAGGTGGAAATCTCATGGTGGTTTCAATTTGTATCTCATGATGTGATGTGGAACATTTTTTCATATATCTGTGGTTATTTGCATTTCTTCTTTTGAGAAATGTCTACTAGGTCTTTTGCCCATTTTGCCCCCCCAACAGAATATTCTTTTACTTGCTTCAGAAGCTTTTTAGTTTGATGCAATCCCATTTATCATTTTTACTTTTGTTGATATATTTGGTGTCAGATTAAGAAATTATTGCCTATACCAATATCAGGAAACTATTCCCTGTGGGTTTTTTTTCCTACTAGTTTTACTGATTCAGATCTTACATTTCAGTTTCTAGTACATTGGGGTTTATCTCTGAAAATGGTATGTCATTAGGATTCAATTTTATTCTTTTGTATGTAGATATCCAGTTTTTCCAACACTATCCATTGAAGACATTGTCCTTTCCCTTTTGTGGGTTTTTGATCATTTTGTCAGTAAAAGTGGATTCCATTCTGGGCTCTTTACTCTGTTAAAAAGGTTTATCTGTTATCATCCAAGAACTATGCTATTTTGATTACTTTATCTTTGTAGTAGATTTTGAAATCAGGTAGCATGATACATTCAGCTTCATTCTTCTTGATCAAGATAACTTTGGCATTTTAGAGACTTTCATGATTATACATGAATTTTAGAACATTTACTCTGTTAAAAATACTATTGGAATTTTGACAGGTTATATTGAATTTGTACTTAAATTTGAGTAATGTAGATATGTTAATAATATTAATTATTTTAATCCATGAATACAGGGTAACTTTCTACTTATTTTCATCTCTTCAATTTTTTTATATCAATATTATTAGAGTTCTTGGAGTACAGATCTTTAATCTTCTTGGTATTTTAATTTTACTTTTATGTGATAAAACAGTAAATGAGATTATTATTTTAAACTTCTTTTTCAGATAGTTCATTGTTAACATGTAGAAATGCAACAGATTTTGTATCTTTTTTTTCTTCCACTGTTTTACTAAATTTTTAAGAAATAACAATTTTTCCTTATGGACACTAAGGAGTGTTTTCCATATTTTTGGTGCATTATAATTATACATGATGAGATTCATCATTACATATTCATATGTGCACATAATATAACAATATATTTGGACAATCTTAATTACCAGTGTTTCCTTTTTCCCTCGTCTCCTCCCTCCCCCTGGCCCCTTTTCTCCATTCTGGTATCTTTTAGATTTTCATGAGATCTCCCCCTGAATCACCACCTCGCCCCTTGACCTTGGAGACTAAGGGTTTTCTACACATAAAATCATTTCATCCACAAATAGAGACAATTTAGCTTTTTTTCTGGTTTGAATACCTTTTATTTGTTATATTTTTCTTGACTAATTGCTCTGGTTAGGATTTTTTATGCTATATTATTAAATAGAAGTGTTGTGAGTGGCGATTCTTGTCTTGTTTATGATCTAAAAGAAAGTTTTTAACTTTTCCCCACTAAGTATAATGTTAGCTGTGAATTTCTCATGTGAGACTTTTTTATGTTGAGGTACATTACTTTTATATCTAATTTGTTGAGAGTTTTTAATCACAAAGCAATGTTGAATTCTGTCTAATGCTTTTTTCTAAATTCTTTGATTATATATGCCTTCAAAAGTTTGATAGCCTTATTTATTTGAGAATTTATCCATCAAAAGCCTCTCTAGAAAGAGGAAAATAGAGGTTTAACTCTTCTCTTCCATGTCTCTGAAGCTGTATATTTACGATTTTCTTTCTTCCGCCCTCTCTCCCTACCCCTCCTCTCGTCTTTATTTTTGCAATAGAAAAACTAAATAGGGCATATTCATTTCAGCACCAAGGAAGAAAATGATTAGAGTATACAAGCACCTAATTACTTCTTAAATCTTGATCCCCAGCTTCTAGAAATCATATGCTATGATCCAGAACATTTCTGCAAGTGAGTTATCTAGGGACATGGCAATTTAAAACAAAAACAAAACAAAAAAACAACTTACTTTGTAAACAATTTTTTTTACTACCTTAGGTTTCTTTAATTGTACTCTTAGAAAGTAAAGAAATTTCAAGAAAAAAAAGTGGTTACTTCAGTAGCAGGCAGAAGAGTGTTTTATGAATTAAAGAATATATAAATTCATTAAAATTATGAATATTCACATTAGCTCTCCTTTTCTAAGCATATAGACAAATGGATGAATAATTATTACCTGTGTTATTTGCCTTTGGGCTTCTCTATTCCCTTCTTTTTAATGCTTCTACATATATAAGACCCATATTTTCAGAAACAAAGTAACATATAATAGAAGTAATCTGAAAAATTTTCAATAGATTTCTCCTGAATAGCTCATTCAAACCAAATCAAGGTTTGTTATTACCATCAATAGGTTTTGATTTTTATTGCTACCCTTTGTTGCAAAATTGAAAATTAAGTATGAAAGAGAAACACAATTTTTATTCCTAAAATAACAAATGAATTTTTTAAAGTGATCATAAATAAGAGAAAAATATATTTTGCATTTGATTACCATGGAACCATGATATTTAACTGATTTAATGACTTTTCTTAAGAGACATATAAAAGTAATGATAGGAAATCTTACTGAAATAAGAGCATTTGCTTTATGAGCAAATAAATTGTATCACTTATTATATTTTTACTGTTTAGTTGCATTTTACCTAAATGTTATAAATAAATGTGTAAAATGTCCAACTCTTTTTAGAAAAAAATATTTTTATGTGTTAAAAAACCTTCATACATATCACCTTATGGTTATTTTAAGGATTTGGTTGTATATCCTAGTTTGGTAATATCAGAATTAAAATCAGGTATGCAGTTGCCAGTATAAATGGAAATAACAGAAAAGTCAAAGGCACTCTAGGGCTTAAAATTCCCATTAAAGTTCCCTAACAAAAGCATGTTTTTAGTAAATAATATTTTTATACCTATTATAAGAGGTAGAACAAAAAATTTTATGTAATAGTTACCAATGAACTTTGATAAAAGTTTTATTCAAGGTGGCATCTATTTCCTCCACTATTTTGTGAATTAGGGAAAAAAAATTCACCTACAAATGCACTGAGCAGCACTAACCCCTCCAATTGCTTTATTTTTCTCCTTCATAATGTAGTTAATGATAATGTTGATGCCTGATAGTTTTGCTTATTTTGTTAAAATGCTCTGTTTTAATAGATGAATGTAGAATATTTTATTTAGTTTTGGTTATTTTCTAATTTTACTTTTTAATGCTTCTACATATATAAGACCCATATTTTCAGAAACAAAGTAACATAATAGAAATAATCTAATAAGTTTTCAATAGATTTCTACTATATTATGATACTACATTAAGGATCCTTGAATGAATAACAGCATTTTATGACAGCCCAAAGGTTCAAACAACCAAAATGATGATCAATTGATGAGTAGATAAACAAAATGTGATATTCTATACAACAAAATATCCAGAATGAAAAAGAAATAAAGGATGGACTCAGTTATACACACCTTCAATTCCAGCAACTCCAAAGACTGAGGCAAGAGCATCACAAGTTCCAGGTCAGCCTCAGCAACTTAGCCATACCCTATCTCAAAACAAACAAACAAACAAACAAAAACAGACCCAAAAAGAGGACTGGAAATATAGCTCATTGGCAAAGTGCCCCTGGGTTCAGTCTCCAGCACTGCACAAGATAAATAATTAAGAACTGATGTGTCATCAACCTTATAAACAATGTATTAATTAAAAGAAGGCAGTCACAAAAGACTACAAATTGTGTGACTCCATTTGTATGAAGTGTCCAGAGTAGGTAAATTCATAGAGAATGGAAAGTAAATTAAAGTTTGCCTACAGCCAGGAAGCTAGAGAAACAGACAGCAATTGCTAAAGCATATGGCATTTCTTTTGGGGGTGACAAAAAAGCTCCAAACTTAGATGGCTACACATCTATTAATATACTAAAATATTGAATTGTACACTTTAAATGGGTGAATTTTATGACATGTAAATTATATCTCAATATAGATGTTTAAAAAACTCTTCTACATATCGCCTTATGGCTAAGTAAGTTTTTGCACAGAGGACAGAGAAAGAGGTAGAAATTCTATACATTAAACTAGAGTTTTTCACTTTGGTGCCGTTGACATTTTGTGTCAGATAGTTCTTTGTTGTGAGATGCCATCTTGTGTGTTTTATGATTGGCAGCATCCCTGGCTTCTACCCTTAGATGCCAGTAGCACCTTCATAGTTGTGAAAATTAAAAATATCTGTAGCAGTTTCCCAAAGTGTCCTGGGGGATAAAACTGCCTATGATTGAGAATCACATATTTAATCCTTCATACTTTCAATTTTGTTGGATATTGTGAATTATACTTCAACGTTGGTATTTATATTTCACCAGAATATAAATTTCATTTCATTCTAACTGATACTAGATTTCATTAAGACTTTTTGCTAATTTGATCAGTACAAATAGTATCTTGCTTTAATTTGCATTTTATAATTACTGGCAAGTCTGAGCACTTCTTCAAATTTATGACCATTTGCATTTTTTCCTCCCTAATTATTCATAATCCTTTCTCTTTATCAGATCATCTATTTTCATTTAATTAGTAGAACATTCTTACATTTTGAGTACTTATCTTTTCTTACATAGATGTAACATTTTAATTCAGGTCTGTGTTATTTTTTTAATATAACTGAAAAAATATTGTACATATGATTCAAAGTTGATATCATCAATTCATTAATGTTGCTTTTTATGATGTATGCTTTTAGGATGTCTATTCTTTTGACCAAAGCATTGCATTTAGCCCATGTAGAAGCCCAGTTAGCATCAGCAATATTTGGAAGCAAGTGCTTTATGATTAAACATGGGTATTGGATTTTTTTATTAGTTGTTCATGACAATACAATGATCTTGACATATCATACATTTGAATCAAATGGAGTATGAACTCTCATTTTTCCAAATGTACAGGTTGCAGAAGGGGACAGAATTTTCATTACTAAAAGTGAATAGGAAGTATCTTAGTCTCACAGATATTCTGGTTCAAGCTCAGTTGTAAAACAAGGTACTTCTTGGAAATGGGATATTGGGTCAGAGCAGAGGCATCATTCAAATTCACTTTGTATTTTTACCCTCAACAACGGATAAATGTATCATTGCGTTTCCCAGAATGATTTTTCTGCTTTTTACATTTCTTCTGTCAGAAAACATAAATAGAGTCAGATTAAAATATTTCTTTATTGGTTCATAGAAATATACACGATATTTTATCATGTAAGATTCCCCTATCCTTTGAAATATCTTATATTTTACAAATAATTAGAATTTTCAATTCTATAATTACATTTGAATGGAAAATTTGCTCAATCCTAAAATTTAAAAAATCATTATTTTTTAGATTTGTCATTATTTCATTTTTTAAATTTTTATTTATTTTAATGTTTTTATTACCACATTCTAGTTATAGATGTTTTCTCTCATCATTTCATTTTTTTCTCTTTTAATTTTTTATTAGTTGCTCAAAACATTACAATGATCTTGACATACCATACATTTGATTTAAATGAGGTATGAATTCTTATTTTTCCA
This sequence comes from Marmota monax, assembly GCF_021218885.2. Classification (NCBI taxonomy): domain Eukaryota; kingdom Metazoa; phylum Chordata; class Mammalia; order Rodentia; family Sciuridae; genus Marmota; species Marmota monax. Next base: position 6,089,993 of record NW_026693933.1, on the reverse strand, counting down.
CGTGTATAGATTGCAGGATCACATTGGTTATACAACCACGTTTATACATACAGCCATACTAGTGTCTGTTGTATTCTGCTACCCTTTCTATCCTCCTCCCTCCCCTCCCCTCCCCTCCCATCACCTCTCTCTACCCAATCTACTGTGACACATTTCTCTCTCTCTCTTTTTTTTCTTCTCCCTCACACCACCTTACATGTAATTTTGCATAGCAATGAGGGTCTCCTTCCATCTTCCATGCAATTCCCCTTCTCTCTCCCATTCCCTCCCACCTCTAGTCCCTATTTAATGGTAATCTTCTTCTCATGCTCTTCCTCCCTGCTGTTTTGAGTCGCCCCTCTTATATCAAAGAAGACATTCGGCATTTGTTTTTTTAGGGATTGGCTAGCATCACTTAGCATAATCTGCTCTAATGCCATCCATTTCCCTGTAAATTCCATGATTTGTTATTTTTTAGTGCTGAGTAATATTCCATTGTGTATAAATGCCATCATTTCATTTTTATAGGTATCTAAAAATATATAGTAATAGGAAAGCCCAGACTAAAAATGTGGTTCTAATTTTAAATGGATCCTGAACCAAACATCACCATTGATGATTTTATTTTATTTTTTAATCTCTCCATGTCTTGATTTTGTCATTGTTAGACATACATAATATATTACTTTTCAATTTTTAAGTTTTCAGGTTTTCTCAGAATCTTATTTATCATAGCCATGGTAGCCATTACATCATTTTCATTTCAGTCTTATCATTTTCATTTCTATTTCTTGTTCTTTTGCAAAGTGGTAGGAGCTGTGATCACTTTGTGTAGGTCATATTGAATCCTACCTAACATTTGCTTTAGGTGTTAAGAATTCCGAACACTTGAACATTGGTGATAGAATTGCTCAGGTATGAAAAGCAATTTGATCTTCCTCAGAAAGGTAAACATGGAATAACTGTAGCATCTAACAATTTTATGTACTAAAATATACCTTTCAAAATTGAAAACATGCACACAAACAAAAATTTTAACATGTATGTTTATGGCTGTGTTAATTCACAATTGTAAAAATGTGAGAAAAACCTAAGTTTCCAACAAAGGATGAATAGAAAAGTATTATGGGATATACATCCAAATGGATAATATTCAGCCATAAGAAATAAAATAATATGCATTCTACAATGTAGATAACTCTGGAAAACATTGTTCAATTAAAGGATTGAAACACAAAAGGTCACATACAGCATGATCCCTCTTAAATGAAATATATCAAACAGACATATCCATATAAGCAATAAGAATATTGGTGGTTACCAAAGTCTGGGTAGGATGTGGCAAATAAGGGATGAGTACAGGGTTTTATTTTGGAGTAACAGAAATATTTAGAAACTAGACAGAAGAAATAGCTGCACAACACTGTGAATGTATTACTAAATTCCATTGAATTTTTCAACAAAATGCTTAATTTTGTTAATTAACTCAATGTAATAATTACAACTATATGCAGTTTAAAAAATTTTTAAGTTGTAGATGGACACAATACCTTTGTTTATTTATATGTGGTGCTGAGGATTGAACCCAGTGCCTCACATGTGCAGGGCAAGCACTCTACCACTGAGCCACAGCCCCAGCTCCATTTTTCATATTTAAAAACATTTTGTGCATGATAACTACAATTTTGTCAATTAAAAACAAATAAATTGGTTAACATTTTAAGTATTTTTAAAGTGATTAATGTTACATGACTGTAATATCATTACAAATGCTTATATTTAAAATATGGAGTCATATTTTCACACTGGGACTTTCATTACAATATTGAATAGGAATTGCAATTAGGGATATTTTTACCTTATCCCTGGTCTTTAATGGGTAACAGTCCAGTCTGTCAGAGTTAAGTGCAATGGTGGTTATGGGGTTATAGTAGTTATCTATTCTTTATCATCTTAGGAAGTTCTCTTCTATTTCTTGTTTCCTGAGGGTTTATATCATGAATGGGTGTTGGTTTTATCAAATACTTTCCTCTTTTTCCACTGAGATGACCATAATTTTTCTTCTTTTTCCTGTTGATATAGTAGTTTATCTTCTGATGCTAAATAAGTTTTGTCTATCTAGAATAAACTCTAATTATGGTGTGTAACTCTTTGTGTACATTGTTGGATTCAAGTCACTATTATGATCTTGAGGATGTTTGCATCTATATTTATGAGAGATACAGATGCTTTGCTTTCTTGTAATTTTTTTTATCTGCTTTTGATATTGGGATATTTATGATCTAATAAAATGAGTCAAGAAGTATCCTTCTGCTATTGTTTTCTAGAAGAGATTGTATATAATTAGTATATTTCTTTCTTAAATATTTGGGAGATTTTACTAACCAAATGATCTGGGGACTTTGTTTAAACAATTTCTAAGCTTATTAAATATATGGATTCCTGTTATCTGCTTCTCCTTGTTTCTGTTTTGGTAACTTTTGGCTTTCAAATGAATACTCCATTTCTTTTAACTTAACAAGTTTTGCATCATAAGTTTCTTTCTTTCTTTCTTTTTTTTTTTTGAAGGATCCAAGTTTTTTTTTTACTGTTCTTTTAAACGAATGACAGCAAAATGCATTATAATTCTTATTACATGTAGACAGCACAATTTTACATATCTCTGGTTGTATATAAAGTATGTTGACACCAATTTGTGTCTTCACACATGTACTTTGGATAATGATGTCTATCACATTCCACCATCCTTGCTAACACCCTGCCCCCTCCCTTTTCTCCTCTGCCCTATTTAGACTTCATCTATTCCACCCATGCTTCTGCTCCCTACCCCTCTTTGAGTCAGCCTTCTTGTATCAGAGAAAACATTCGGAATTTGTTATTTTTGGGTTAGGCTAACTTCACATAGAATTATCTTCTCTAACTCCATCCATTTACCTGCAAATGCCATGATTTTATTCTCTTTTATTGCCGAGTAAAATTCCATTGTGTATATATGCCACATTTTTTTTATCCATTCATCCACTGAAGGCACCTAGGTTGGTTCCACAGTTTAGCTATTGTGAATTGTGCTGCTATAAATATTGATGTGGCTGTGTCCCTCAAAAACAGTATGTTGCTTTTAAGTTTTTTTGGGTATAAACCAAGGAGAGGGATTGCTGGGTCAAATGGTGGTTCTATTGCCAGATTTCCAAGGAATTTCCATACTGCTTTCCATATTGGCTGAACCAATTTGCAGTCCCACCAGCAATGTTGCATCATAAGTTTCTTGATAGTATTTTATTATTATTTTAATTTCCATTGGATTAGTAGTAACAGCTGTCCTTTTATTTCTAATATTGTTCAATTGAATCTTCTGTCTTTTTCCTGATTATTCTATCTGGACATTTTTAAAATCTTCATTGATAAATAAATCACTTTAAAAAATTGATTCTATTTTCACTGTGTTCAATACCAGGGACTTCGGCTGTCATTTTTATTTTCTACTGCTTACTTACACTAGCTTGTTCTTCATTTATAGTTTCCTAAAACAGAAGCTTATATATGTATATATGCATATATATATATATATATATATATTCACAGACACATGTATATATACATATACATACAAAATTTTATATATATTTTATATATATGTATATATTTAGTGCATGATAGCTACAATTTTTCCAATTAAAAACAAATAAATTGGTTAAAATTATATAGCATAAAATATATATAAAATTTTTAGCATGTTAGTCTTTTATGCTCATTTAATTTTATAAATTTTATTTTAATTGTGAATACTTTATAACTGTTGTATTTAAGCTCCAAATGATTTGGAGGTATTGCAGTATTTGACAGAATCATGGTCACTCCAGGTGGATTGGGCTGCCAATGGAAAAAACCACACAAACATAGAAAATACTTTTGGGGGGTTCAGGACATCTCTGCAGCCTCAAGAAATAAGCTTCCACACTGGAGGGCAAGGAGAACAAGGAAAGCAAGAGGCAAGAAGCAGGCAAGAGAGAGTACTCTCTGAACCCTAGTATTTATTGGGGAAAAAAAACATTTGATAGAAAGTTCCACCCAAATAAGGCAGGGATTGGATTTCGGAGTGTGGAGTCTTGCTTGGTGATGTCTTGTGGTCAGCAGTTTGACTGACATCTTGGAAAGTCATACCCATTGCAGGTGTTGTGTGGGATCATAGGCAGAGTGAGAGAGACAGCACACATGTGTCACACAGCCCAATCAGGTGGCAGTGTCAGTCCAGTTCCCTCATACACTCAAATACACAGAGCCCATGAATGGCTTGTGACATGTGGGGAAGGGATTTCAGTTACCTTTCTACTGTTAATTTATATTTCATTATTACATAAAATCTGGTCTTTATGATTTTTATCCATTTAAATTTGTTATATGATTCATGGCCCAGAATGTGGTCTATTTTAGTGAATAGTTCTTGTTCACCTGAGATGAATATATATATATTCTGCTGTTTGATGACATATTCTGTAAATGTCAATTATGTGAAGTTGATTTATAGCACCGCTTAGGTCACTGATCTTCTTACTGATTTTCTGCCTGCTTGACCTATCAATTTCCAACAGAAAAAGGTTTGAAGTCTATAATCTTAATCATAGATTTATCTATTTCTATCTTCCACTCTATCAGTTATTGCCTTTTGTATTTTGGCAGTCATTTGTTAGGTGAATACAGTATTAGGATCCTTATGTCTCCTTGGAAAATTGACACTTTTATCATCACATAATGCCCACCTTTGTTGCTGACAGTCTTCAGTTCTGACATGTGCTTTTTTTTTTCTGAAATGACTACACCTTTTCCAGCTGCCTTTGATCCATGTTGCATTGTATTTTTTCTTCATCTCTTTACTTTTAGCCTGTCTGAATATTTACATTTAAAGTGGGATTCTTGTAGAAAAATGAATGATCAGGTCCTGGTTGTATTTCCCACTCCAATGATCTATCTTTCAGTTAGTCTGAAGTAATTATTGAAATAACTGAATGATTGTCATTGTTTTCTTTTAGTTTCTCTTATTACTCATTTCTCCTTCCATCATTTTTAGGCTTTGTATTGTATTAAGTGAAATTTTAAATATTCCATATTATCTCTTTTCCTAGCCTTTCTGTTATATTTCAAGACTTTTAGTAGTCCTATAGTTTCTAGTATAACTTTTTTCTTTTTCTCTTACTTTCTTTTTTTTATTTTTTCTGGTACCAAAGATTAAAACCCAGGGTTGTTTAACCATTGCCTCATCCCCAGCCCTTTTTATTTACTTATTTATTTTTGAGGCATGGTCTTGCTAAATTGGTTAGGGTTTCACTAAATTGCTGAAGCTGGCCTCAACCATCTAATCCTGCTGCTTCAGCTTCCTGAGTTGCTGGGATTACAGGCATGTGATATAATATGTATTCTATATTATACATTTTTCAACTAATTTTAGCCTACTTTCAACAAACACCATACCATTTCAATGTAATCTAATGACTTTATACCAGAATATTTCTAATTACTTTTCCCCTCTATTGTGACAATCCTGTCATTATTTGATTATCTATATCCCATAACCACTTGCTACTTGTTATTATTGCCTTAAACCACAAGTTATTTTTAGATCAATTACACACCTTAAAATGTAACACTTTTCCTTTTTATTCTTCTGATAACCTGACTTTCTTTTATGAATTCAATTTTCTGACCTATGTCCCTTTTCTTCTGCCTGAATAATTTCTGTCAACACTTCTTATAGAAGTATTCCATTTGTAGTAAATTGCCTCATTTTTAGTTACATTTTTAAGAGGTAATTTCATTGTATCTATAATTCCAGATAGATGTTTTTTTCTTAACACTTTAAATATTTCACTCTACTCTCCTCTTGCTTGCATTATTTCTTATGATAAATATTCTATTATTCTTATCCATTTTTATCAATAAAGTGGCTTTGTTTGCATTTATGTTTGTGTTCGTTTTCTTGTAGTATTAATCTGATATACCCAGGTGCAGTTATTTGGTATCTATCCTTCTTGGTGTTCTTTGAAGGCCTAGATATGAGGTTTTATGGCAGTCATTAATTTTGGAAAGTTATTGACCATTAGTGCTTTAAATAATTCTGCTTTATTCACACTTTTTCTCTTAGAAATATTATATATTCTAGTTATAAGTATGTTGAACCTTCTGTTATCCCACAGTTCTTGGACCACCATTATGTGTATTTCTATTTTTTCCTTTCTTTCATTTTGTGTTTATATTTTGGCTTAGGAAGCTTCTATTGACTTACCTTCTATCTCACTGATTCTTTCCTTAACCATGTAGAATCTGCTGAGGAGCCTGTTGAAGGCATTCTTAATTTCTGCTGGCAGTGCTTTTAATTTCTGAGATTTTATTTTGATCAGTCCTTGCTGTTTGCATCTCTCTGCTGATGTTACCCATCTGCAGAATTCTCTCGGTGGCCCTAGACCAGCCCAGTCTCCTCCTTTATCACATGTAATTATCCTGGATAACTACATAATGTGATGGGAATGCAATATTCTAAGAGAGGGAGTGACTGAAACAACCCTGATTCTATGAATCTTCTCCTGGAAATGAGATCCACTTTAGTGCTTTAGCCCAGTGATCCATGTGAACCCAGGGAAGGTTGCGTTCCAAGATCTTGCAGATATGATGCAAGTGGGACAGGTGCATTTGAGACTCCATATACTACAGGAAGCTTTCCTGAACCTTAGAGGACTGGCTTATGATAAATTCTATGTGTTTGTTTTGCCCCTTGCTACCTATTTGTAGTAATAAATCCATTCTATGTAATTTGTTTCATATGTATGTTCTTACAGGAATTGGGAAGTTGGTACTCAGTGCACAGTGAAACTGTTTTACGATCTGTTCTTGCTTATTGCCCATTTTCTAACATAAATGCACTTAAGCTATTAACCACAGTTACTTTAGACTCTTTGCCTTCTAATTCAATATCTGTGTTGTATGTGAGTCTTTTTTCTGATGACTGTTTCAATTCATCAAATTGTATCTCAATACATCTTTTCTTTAGTTGAAATCCAGACATGTTATAAGGATCTGTGTTAATCTGTCTAGTAGTTGGACTGCTAAATGCTAGAGACTTCAAAGTCTTCTTTTGTCCTTGATTTTTTTTCTCTTGAGGTTGGACATCGCAAAATATGCTTCCTTGCACAGAGTCTGTGCCTTGCAACTCTTTCAACTATAATCCACTGTAATAATTCTGGACCGGTATTGTTCAGTGGTAATATATGGGGAAAGATGAGCATTCCATTTTATGTTTATAAAGTCTTTTAGTAGTCTTGTCACTCAGGTATGTAATATTCACAAGTGTTTCTCTAGTGGTATAACTTTTCCCTCATGTAGAAATATTTCTTTGGTACTCTCTATGACAATCTAGTGGGAGTCTAGAGATGAAACCCACCTGGAGTTTTGATCTCCTCTGAGCCCCTGCAAGTTTTTTTGTTCATGTGCTAGTTCACACCCAGCTCGCCATAATTTACCAAAATAAGCATTCAAGAGTTCCTACTAGTTTATGACTCTAGTAGTATCTGTCCTTGGTATGTGCATCTATAGATATACCTCTCTTTCCAGATTTTGCAAGGGACTTTTACATTGAAACATCTATAAGATCCAAGAAAATTTGTTTTGTGTGCCAAGCTTTTACTCATTTTAAGTGTGAGAGGACAGCTTTCAAGATCTTTACATGCCCAAGGTCTAATCAGAAGACCCTAAAACTCTATCAAGTAATTGCTACATTCTGATATTTTGAAGAACTAAGCATTGCACCTCAGAGGATGATTAGATTAGTTTTCTTCTTATTGCCATATAGCATAAATAACCAAAGACTGCTCCTTGATTTTTAGAACTAGTGAGCTACAGCAACTTAATGCTCAGTAAGATTCAATTTGCAATTGCTTCTTGACAATTTATTGTGATATTTATGATAAATAGTGATAAAATATTTTATAGGTGCAAAAGTTGAAAATAATATAATTCAATACTGATATCAATTGCATTCCCCTTGGAAACAGTAGAAACCTAACCATCTTTGAAATGCATAGAAATATAGATAGCTTTGATAGTCTCCACAAAACAGTAGCATGTCATAAATTCTCTCTTATCTTGTCTATATTCTATATAGATACGTGTAAGTGCATGTTGTTAGTGACGATGAGATGAGAAATTTTTTCTGGATCAAAAGAGAGTCATGCTGCATAGCTACAAACAGATTATAATCTCATCATTGATTTTACCTGTTATTTTTGAGGATATATGGACTGGTATAGAGTGATGAGTAGTCTTGAAACATGGAGAAATCATTAGCTGCAGTAACAAAGTCAAAATCTTAGGAAAAGTACTTGGGGTTGTATGACATTCAAGAATTATGGGAAATATTGGGAAATTTTTAAAAGCTGCTATTCATAGTTATATTTAATGATAGATACTTCATATGAAAGCATGCTAGAGGTCAAAACAAAGGAAACTATTGGTTGCAACATAATAATACTTAAATCTTAAAATGTTTTTATTTTTATTTTAATGTTGTATAACTTGATTTAGTGGATTAGGTAAAAAGTGAAAAGAAAGGCTTTGATAGTATGATATGTTACACAGGTGAATTCAGTGGAAGGTATGTCACCATGTATCTGGAGTATAGGAAAGCGGGATCTAAGTTGTCACCATTCATTCCCTTTTGTTCTCATCTTTATTTACCCAGTAACATGCAACACAAACGACTCCTTTATCAATTTTAAGAATCTTTCTGCTCTTGCCCTATATAATACCACATTCTTCCAGTTTCCTTTAATATCATAAGCTATTTTTCTTCTTTTTTTTCCAGGACCCATTTCTCTTCTGGTGCCACACAGTCATCTTAGATGACCCTATCATTCCCCATGGTTTTAAGTGCTATCTTTGTACCACAATATTAAAATATTTATCTATTGCCCTGAATTTTCTCAAATATTCAGGACTTATATTTTCTACATGAGTTATGATTTGTAATAAAGTTTACATGGAACACTTGATTTCCCAGTCCTAAATTTAGTCCTAAATTCAGTATTTCTCACTTCAGTTTATGAAAGCACTGTACTATGGAAGCCTAAAACCCAAGAGTCAAGTCATGTTTGATTCTACTCCTTCCTTCATCTAATTCTTTCATGTACTCTCTTCTGTTTTGTTTATATTATGTACTTACAATATTGTACAAATTACCTTCCCATCTATTTGGATAGTGCTTCTATTCTAATTGATCCCCCTTCTTCTCTTCTATCTCTCCTGTAATATGTTACCTACAGAGCAGTTATAAGGTTAGTTTTAAAACATAAATTGAATCATGTAACTCTCTTCCTTGAAACTGTCCAGTGTCTTATCTTTGTAGCTACTTCTGTTTACAAAGACCTACACAATATGGTCTCTTTTATTCATTTCTTCCTCTTATTCTATAGTCACATAGTCATAGTCCTCTCTGTTTCTTGTGCCAAAAGGTTGTTTACAAGAGTGAATGAACTTTATGTGAGTATTCTACCTGATGACCAAATGTCAGCTTCCATTTTATCTTTAAAAATATCATTTTAAATGTACTCTTTTCAAAGAGGATTTCGTCACCAACCAAACTAATATGATCACTCAATCTCATTCTATCACATCATCTTAGTTTAATTTTATAAGTAACTTTTTCATTTTGGAACATTTATACCTGATGAGATCAGCTAATGTCTGTCTTCTTCACTGCTATTTAGTTAACATGCAGAATATTCCTTGCTCCATAAGAGTTTCTCAGTTAATTATTGCTAATAAATGAATGGGAAGCTAGGAGCAATCTAAATTAATTGATAAATTTATTACGGATGTCAGTATAAAGGGAGGGAATATGAGAAAAATGGAGATGTTAAGATAGGAAGTCCAAAGTTTTCCATATTTCCTAGTTTTGCCTAAACCTTGCCCCATGTACTACCAGCATTTCTTTGTTGTAAACAACTTTATGTTCTTTGTCTATATTTTGTCCATGCATACCTTCAATTCCCACTTCTGTCCAGATGATTCACAGTTTTGTATTTCCAGCCCAGATCTCCCATCTGACCTCCAAACCTCTATATGCAACTGCCTACTTGGTGTTTCCTCTTAGATATCTCATTCAATTCAGATCCAATGTTCCAAACATACTCAGGATCTTTATCTGTCAGATATTCTTATCTTCCTATTTCCTTCACCTCAGTGATTGACACCAGTTGTTATCCCATCATTAAAGACACAACTCAAAATATTTCTTAAAAACTTCTCCTAAATCTAAGATCCAATTATCAGGTAACCATTGATCTCCTTCTTAAATATGTCATAATTCTCATTTTATCCCCATTCTATCTCCTTAAAATTAATAGTTAAATAAAGCACCTATTATGCAGAAGCACTATTTAAAAGTTTTTTTGTATTCATGAACCCATTTAATTCAACTACATGGTGAGGTAGGTTTTTTTTTTTTCAGTCTCAGTAATTTATATGCAAGTGGAAGGGAGGAGAGAACAAATTCATTAAATTAATATTCACCATGTAGAAACCATATTAACCATCCATTATCTTGGTTAGTCCGGCTGAAAAATATCAAATAAAAGCAACTCAGTTCTTAATTATGAAAAGAGTCCATTTCTATTGAACAACAGAAGATATATAACATCTTTTCTTGTAGCTTACATTATCAGTATTTCTCTCAGCAGCTGCTCACTGATTAAAATTTGTGTCCCCAAGGGCCCTTGGCCTGAGAAACTCCTCATTCTTTAATTTCTTCTTCCTGTCTTTTTTTCTTCCATCAATTCTATCCTTAATACATATGAAGCTGGCTTCTAGCAAGAGGTTTCTTTGGAGGTTTTGGTAGTTGGAAAAAAAAAAAACACGATATTTTGTGAATTTATTTTTGTTCCTGCAGTATTTGTGTGTGTGTGTGTGTGTGTGTGTCTGTGTCTGTGTCTGTGTCTATGTCTTCATACATGAATTTAGGATAATGATGTCCACCTCATTCCACCATCTTACCTACCCCCATGCCCCCTCCCTTCCCCTCTCTCCCCTTTGCCCTATCCAAAGTTCTTCCATTCCTCTCATGCTCCCCCCACCCTCATTATTTTATTTTTACTACCACTTTTATTACTATTATTAAATAACCAAAGATGGTTACTTTAAAAATAAAAAAGGTTTATTTGGTTCACAGTATGGAGACATAAAATCTAGGGGCCACATCTGGTGATGGCTTTCTGACTGGTAGAGTCTCAAGGTGACACAGGATATCACTTGGCAAGAAACAGGGACTGTGTGTTTGTGTGTGTGTGTGTGTGTGTATGTGTGTGAGTGAGTGGTTTCTTTCACATACATACACACATGTGGTTTCCTTCCTTCTTCTTATGTAGCTGTCTGGATTCAATCATGGGAATCCTAGTCACCTTCCACATGCTTCACTTCTAAACAACATCAATTAAGTTTTCACAATCTTACTACCTCACAATGGGGATGAAATTTCAACACATAAAGCCTTATTGGGACACTTACCATATCTAAAACATAGCAGCATTTTACAGATGAAGAACCTTTACTCAGGAGGTTCTGTAGTTTGCTATAAAGGAGCACAGTAAAGTACAAATCTGAGCAATCTGGCACAAGTCTTGTGTTTAAACATGATATTCTCTTAGTTTAAGAACCAAATCACATCCAATGTGGGCAACTACATTAGTCTTTTGAGAGTCATATTCTCATTGGCTTGGGCTCTTATCGTGTTGAATCTTCAATCAGCAGTCAGATTGATGTTTTCAAGATCCATTTTTATTTATTGTAACCACTTATTATAATAACATTTTAGCAACTGAGGAGGCTGAGGAGGAGGATGGCACATTCAAGGCCAGCTTCAGCATCTTAGCAAGGCCCTAAGCAACTTACCTCAAAATAAAAAATAAAAAGGATTGGGGATGGAGCTCAGAGGTATAGTGATCCTGGTTTCAGTGCCCAGTACAAACATTTTTTTAAAAATTCCATCCATTGTTTTTAGTTTTAAAATGAACATTTATATTGCTTTCATCGGTTGTTCTTTGGAGAATCCTTTCCTGACTTTCATGGTGAGATCAACTTCCCTGTAGCATGTAATGTTAAATTATAACCCTTTCCTGAGGCTGAGCTAGACCATTGCTGTTCACACTTATTTCATCCCATCTCAAGTGCCTACATTATTCTGCTTCTCTGCCTAATTGATTGCTTGCATTCCACTGGCATTTGCTTGGGACCACTAGGACTGCTTAGCCATGTGCTGGCCAACATGAAGTTGTTTAGAATTCAGTGCTTCAGAAACAAATCTCAACCAGTAAGGAAAAAGAGTTAGTGGATAAATACCCCAGCTTCCCCATGTATTGGTAGGAACATTCTGACATATGTTCCAGAGAATCCTTTAGCCTTTGAAAGGTCTCTGACAGGAATGAATTCCAGTTGTCCAAGGAGATAGTTCACTCGTTAAAAGATTCTTTATTAATTTTTTTGTTTCCCAGATCAGTTTTCCTACTTACCTTACCTCACTGGAATGAATTCCCCCCAAAATTGCCTATGTCCAATTTCTTATCTTAGGATCACCTTTTAGAGATATCCAAAGTATGATATTCTCATGATTTATTGTCTCTTAGAACCAGGTACTCCTATTTACTATCATATTGAGTTTGCAGTCACACAGATGCATAGAAAGAGGCTTGGGACGGTGTTCACCAAAGGATTACCTTTTTGGAGGATAGAGTTTTCAATACTGTCTTTTAAAAAAGGCATTATAATATTTTTTTTAAATGATGGAATAACTTTTAGAGCTATAGAAGTTAATAAAATGATGAATTTTACTTTTAATTAAAAGAACTTCCTACAACCAAGCCATGGTAAATGGTCAAAGATATGTGTTTACCCTGACTTGGTATTTATATACTAAAGCATAGTACCTCACAAATATAAATAATTATTATGTGTTAATTAAAAATACACTGTATAATATAATTTTCTAAGTTACATAATGTATTATTTAAACAAATTATGAAGATTTTATATGATGTATTTTGTCATATTATTAACTGAAAAAAGTGCCTTTTCTGGGGGCGGGGATTGGTGAGAATACTTAATTAGCACAAGCCTAAAGAAAATCTCTTTGTTATCTTTTGCATTTGGTTTTTCTGGAATAAAAAATAAATAAAAATTTAGGTAGCTGAGGAGTTAGTATTTTGTCAAATTTGAATTTTTCTTAGACTGTATTAAAACATCCTTTGGTCTCCATTATGAAGTCTAAATTAGAAAGGAACTAATTGTATTGGTGCTTATCTTTCATAGTAAATTCATTAGCACTTTATAGCCACATTTTAGCTGCTGCAAACAAACATTTTAAAAGGAAAGGGATGTAGTTATATTTAGATAAACTGATATTAAAATGTGGCCTTAAAGCTAATATGAGTTAACAGCTTTCCTCTCTTTTTTGACTGAAGGCAAAGTAAAATTAGCAATAGAAACAATTTAATCCTGTATGACCCAAATAGGACTTAGAATGTCATTATGGCTAAATGATCTTTGTGGAACCACATTTTCCCTACCACTGATAAGGTCATCACCCAGAAATCCCTGTTTTTTAAAACAAAATGTTCAAGAGAACAGGGTCCACATGAGCTTTAGAGAATAGGCTTTAAGGGATAATACATATTAAAAATGGCTTTTTAATCATTAAAATGGAAGCTTTCTTTGATTAAAAGAGATTTCACTGAAGTTATAAAGCAACTTTCTTATTTGTTTTTACTCTAAAAGAGTATAATAAATCCATAAGGGAAGGGGATATAGCTCAGTTGGTAGAGTGCTTGCCTTGCATGCATGAGGCCCTGGATTCAATTCTTAGCATCACAACAAAACAAAACAAACAAAAAGCATAAATTAGAGTAGCATATTAAAGAAATGCAAGGTACCTGGAGAATTTCTGGAGTCATAACATGTGGTGTTGGTAATAAATCAAATGAATTTTTCTTTTCAATTTACTGAAGTGGCGCAAATTATATTCCATGCATATATGTTTATATCAAAATGAACCCTAATATTATGTATAACTATATGCACTAATAAAAAACATTAAAATATTATTATTTTATGTTAAAAGAGACTGGTACAATGAGGGCACTCACACACTGCTAGAGCCCTTGTATATAGTGTGCTTCCTTTTCCATGTAGAATCATTCATCCTATGGTGGGGAAATGTACAAGTGCCAAAGACCTAGGCAAAAGAGTTTCTCCAATTTTTTAAAAAGAAAATAGCCTCACTATTCAACAATAGGACAAGTGTTAAATAAATACTGATGAAAATTTTTAGCCTTAAAAATAATGATAATAATTGACAGAAATACGTTCGTGATCTATTATTAACAGAAAAAACGTATATTTCTGTACTGTGGTTTCTGACCTGACACATAAGGAGCTTGAAAGTCAGTAGTGCATCCTAAAATGAATAAAAATCAATTCTTTAATTCTTCTTAGATTATCAGAAAAGTGTGGTAATAGGGCAATCCATGGCTCTCAAATTGGAAAGACAGGCAGACACAGGGTACCACAAGCTACCAGAGCAAAAACCCAAGAGCAGAAAGCTCCATGGAAACCAGTACAAATATGAAAGCTTGAATTGAAACTGATGAATTGCTGGAGGCTCATTGTGGACATGTCTGAGACTTAAAAACTCCAAGAAAGCTTAGTCACAGAAGGAGCACTATATTTTTATGAATGTTACTTTCAGGAGCCTTATCAGGTTCCCACAGGGAATATCTGAGAAAATTCCCCTAGGGCTTCTAATAGCAGGAGGGGAAAAGTAATCATTTTCCTGCAGTCTAAAAAGGACTGTAATAAAGAAAAACCATTTTGCCAGAGCCTAACCTACTATTTTTTTCAGAACCCAGGTTACCAAGGGAAGGTGAGCACTCAAATCCAACATCCTTTTGCCTAACAGCACACTACTATGAATTGGTAAAATACACAATCTGTGGACACTGTCTCACCAAAAATACTGAAACCTAATGATTGACTATTGTATAGAATCCTTCTTTTTCCTCCATGAAAATAAAAACAATAAACCAAAAGTAGTGAAATAAGACAAAACAGTACCAAGAAGGAAGTTCATGATGATTGACATCTATATTTAAAAAGAAAAAAAATGTCTTAAATAAAGAACCTAACTTTTATAACTCAAGGAACATTCTAAACTATATTTTATGGGACCAGCATTATATTGATACCATCCAGACAAAAGCACTGTAAGATTTAAAAAACTGAAATCCAAGATGATGATAAATACAGATAAAAATGCCTTAACCACAATACTAGCAAATTGAGACCAAAAGCACATTATGAGGATTATACACCATGACTAAGTGGGATTTATCCCCAAGATGCAAGGATAATTCAGCATATGAAAATCAATCGATAAATATAATATACCACAGTAACAGACAATAAAATTAACATGATCATCTCTGTAGACATAGGGAAAAAATTGACAAAATTCAGTATCTTTTCTTGAAAACCTTCTTAAAAAATTGGTAATAGAAAGAAATAAAGGCCATATATGAAAATTCCACAGATAATATCACACTCGAGTGAAAACTAAATACTTTTTCCCCAAAATCAGGGGAAAAGACAAGGCTGTCCACTCTTATCATTTCAATTAAATAAATTACTGAGAATCTTAGTGAAAGCAAGTAGAAATGAAAAAGAAGTTTAATTAATCCAAATAAGAAAGAGAAGGGAAAATTGTTACTGGTGCAGATGTCATGATCTCATATGGGGGGGGGGGACAACCCTAAGACAACACCAAAAATAGTTGAAAATAATAAATGAATTCAACCCAGATGCGGGATACAAAATCAGCATATAAAAATTAGTTGTTTCTGACAATGAACCATCTGAAATAAAAACAGTGTCATTTTACATTGCACTAAAGAGAATAAAATAACCAGGACTAATCTTAAGAAGGGGAAAGACTTATATACTAAAACCTACAGAAAGGGCCTGGGGTTGTGATTCAGAGGTAGAACGCTCACCTAGCATGCCTGAGGCACTGGGTTCAATCCTCAGCACCACATAAAATAAAGAGATTGTGTCCACATATAACTAAAAAACAAATATTTTTTAAAAACCCTACAAAACATCAATGAAAGAGTTAAACAAGAAACAAATGGAAAATACCTCCTTATCATGGATTGGAAAACATAATATTGTTAAAATGTGCACATTGGGCTGGGGGTACAGCTCAGTTGGTAGAGTGCTTGCCTTGCATGTACAAGGCCCTGGGTTCAATCCCTGGCAACACACACACACACACACACACACACAAATGTCCACACTATCTAAAGCAATCCCTACTGAACCACAATGGCATCTTTTAATAAATATAGAAACAATTCTGAAATTCACATGCAACCACAAAATCAACCTTGAGGAAAAAGAATAAAACTATATATCATTACTGCTTTCAAAATATTACAAAGCTGTATGATCTAAATAATATGATATTGGCATAAAGATGAACATGTAGAAAAATGGAACAGAATACAGAGCCTAGAAACAAAGCTACACATTTACATTTACATTTTCCAAAAGAAAAATTTCCAAATATACACAACAGGGAAAGCAACATCTCATCAGTCAATGGGGTTGAGAAAATGAATCCACATGCAAAATAAGGATATAGAACTCATATATTATACTTAATACATAAAAATCAATACAAAATGAATACAAGATTTAAATATAGTATCCAAAACTGTAAAACTCATAGTAGAAAACGGGGTGAATCTTTATGACATTGGTCTTTGCAATGATTTTATGGGAATATGACACCGAAAGTACCTTCAATGGAACACAAAAAGAGGCACATGGAATTATATAAATCTAAAAGGGTTTTGAAGCTCAAAAGAAGCAATTAGCAGAGTATAATGAATGCCTCTAGAATAAGAAAAAGATGGTATTTGTAACCATACGCCTAATAAGAAGTTTATATCCAAAATATGTAAGGAATTTCTACAACTCAGTTAAAAAATACTCCAATTAAAAATGGGCAAAGAATTTCTCTTTCACCGCTTCTATTCAACATAGTCCTGGAAGCTTTAGCCAGAGCAATTAGACAGAAGAAAGAAATTAAAAGAATACAAATAGGAAAAGAAGAACTCAAACTTTATCTCTATTTGCTAACAACTAGATGGAAGAGGAAAAAAAAAACTCCACCAGAAAACTTCTAGAACTCATAAATGAATTCAGCAAAGTAGCAAGATATAAAATTGACAAACATAAGTCAATTCCATTCCTATACATCAGTGATGAATCAACCAAAAGAGAAATTATGAAAAGTAGTCCCTTCACAATAGCTTCAAAGAAAATAAAAATTGGGGATTGGGGAAATCAATCTAACAAAAGAGGTGAAAGAACTGTATAATGAAAACTAAATAATAGTAAAGAAAGAAATAGAAGAAGACCTTAGAAGATGGACATATCCCCCATATTCTTGTATAGGCAGAATTAATATTGCCAAAATGGCCATACTACCAAAAGAACTATATTGATTTAATGCTATTCCTATTAAGGTTCTGATGATGTTCTTCATAGAAATATAAAAAGCAATCATGAAACTCACTTGGAAAAATAAGAGGCCCAGAATAGCCAAAGCAATCCTTAATAAGAAAAGTGAGGCAGGAGGCATCATAATACCAGATCTTAAATTACACTACAGAGCTATAGAAACAAAAGGAGCGTAGTATTGGCACCAAAACAGACATGAGATGAATGGTACAAAATAGAAGACACAGAGACAAACCCACATAAATACACAAATCACATACTAGACAAAGGCACTCTAAACATACATTGGAGAAAAGATAGCCTCTTCAACAAATGATGCTGGGAAAACTGCAAATCAACATGTAACAAAATGAAATGAAACCCTAATTTCTCACCCTGCACAAAATTCAACTCATGGTGGATCAAGTACCTAGGCATTAGACCAGAGAAACTGTACCTACTAGAAGAAAAGGTAAGCCCAAATCTCTATTATGTTGGCTTAGGAACCAAAATTCCTTAAAAATACTCCTAAACCATAGGAAATAAAATGAGATTGTATCAAACTAAAAGGCTTCTTCACAGCAAAGGAAAGAAAAGGTAAGCCCAAATCTCCATTATGTTGGCTTAGGAACCAAAATTCCTTAGAAAGACTCCTAAAGCATAGGAAGTAAAATGGGATTATATCAAACTAAAGGCTTCTTCACAGCAAAGGAAACAATCAAGAACATGAAGAGGGCTGAAAGAATGGGAGAAAATATTTGCCACCTGTACCTCAGATAGAGCATTAATCTCTAAAATATATAAAGAACTCAAACAACTTGACACCAAAAGAATAATAATCCAATGAATAAATGGGCAAAGGAACTGAACAGTCACTTCACAGAAGAAGAAATACAATCAGTCAACAAATATATGAAAAAAAAATGTTCAACATTACCAGCAATTAGAGTAATGCAAATTAAAACTACACTATTTCATCACATTCCAGTTAGAATGGCAATTATCAAGAATAGAAGCAACAATAAATGTTGGCGAGGATATAGGGAAAAAGGTACACTTATACATTACTGGTGACACTGCAGATTGGTGCAATCACTATGGAAAGCAGTATGGAGATTCCTCAGAAAACTTGGAATGGAACCACTCTTTGATCCAGTTATCACACTCTTCAGTATATACCCAAAGGACTTAAAATTAGCATATTATGGCGATACAGCCACATCAATGTTCATAGAAGCTCAATTCACAATACCTAAGCTATGGAACCAACCTAGGTGCTCTTCAACAGATGAATGGATAAAGAAAATGTGGTATATGTACACAATGTAATATTACTCAACCATGAAGAAGAATGAAATTTTAGCATTTGTTGGTAAATGGATGGAAATGTAGACTATCATGCTAAGTGAAATAAGCCAATCCCCCCTGCAAACAAAGGCCAAATGTTCTCTCTGATATGTGGATACTGAAACACAATAAGGGTGAGAGGGGTGAGAATAGATGTTCATTGTATTAGACAAAGGGGAAGGAAGGGAAGGAAGGGGGATGAGCTTAAGAAAGCTGTAGAATGAATTGGACATATCTTATGTTCATATATGAATATACGACACCCCCATCATGTACATCCACAAGAATGGGAAGTATACTTCATATATGTATGATATGTCAAAAGACATTCTACTGTCATGTATAACTAAAAAGAACAAATAAACAATGGGCTAAGAATTTAAATAGACATTTCTAAAAACAAATCATAAATGTTCAATAGATATATAAAAAGTGTTCAGTATTTCTAATTTTGGGGTAAATGTACACCAAAAAGCACAGTGAGATGCAATCTGAAACATGTTAGGATTGCTATTTTTGAAAACATACACCAAATGGTAATGAAAGAAATTAGACTCTTGCACACTTTTAATAGGAATATAAAGTGATACAGCTGATATGGAAAAATATATGGAGTTCCTCAAAATTTTCAAAATATTTATCTGTATGATCAAATCCCATTTCAGTATTTGCCCCTAAATTGAAGTCAATCTTGAAAATTTATTAGCATTCCAATGTTCATTGTTGCAGTATGCATGATAGCTTAGAGATTAAAAACAAACTAAATCTTCAACAGATGAATGGATAAAGAAAATGTGGTATATGAATGCAATGGAGTCATCTTCAGTCTTAAAAGATAAATAAGTTCCGTAATATTCAGCAACATGGATGCACCATGGGAAATTTATGTGGAACAAAATAAAATAGCGAAAGTTAATTACTGCATTATTTCATTCATATGTGTTATCTAAAATAGTCAAATTCATAAAATCAAAGAGTGGAATGGTGATTATCAGAGGCTAGAAGGGGAGAGTAGAGAATTACAGGTAAGATGCATAAACTTGAGATATCCACACTATAACATTGTAAATATACTCAATAATAATGTTTTATACAGTTACACATGGTGATAAGGGTAGAGTTCATGTTGAGTCTTTTTAGTTCAATGAAAAAGTGAAGAGGAAAAAAAAGTCTTTTTTTAGACAAAAATATTGACAGAATCTGTTGCTTGGAAGATATATTAAAAGAAAATTTTCAGAGATAAGGAAAATGATATAAATCAGAAACGTGAATCTAGGAAGAATAAGAGAAAAAGAGTAAGTGAAAGTAAATAAAAATCTTTCTTTTTATTCTTAATTGATCTAACAGCATTTGCTCATACTAGTAAGGACACTGCATTCCATTTGTGTTTATACACACACACACGTATACTTAAGTGTAAATGAAATAAATGATAAACATGATACAAAGGACAGTAAGAAATTGGACTATTTTGTTAAAGTATTTATACTACCCATGAAATGATATGTTATTTGAAAGTGGTTTTGTATTAATTATAAGTGTATATTAAAACCTCTGTGGAAGCTACCAAAAAAAGTATAAAAAATAAAAATAAAGAAGTTTAATTGATTTTATTAAATAGGAGAGAAAAAATAGGATAATACAAAATGTCCAATTAAAACCAAAAATAAAAAGGAAAAGGTTGGAAGACAAAATAGGAACAAAGAACAAGGGCAACACAGAGAAAAGAGAATAAAATTGGTAGCTATTAACCCAACTCTCTCTCTCTCCACACACATACACACACACAAATAAATAATCAATTTGAATGTCAGTGGTCTAACTACACTGATTAAAAGTAAGAGATGGTTATAGTGGATCAAAAAACAACACCCAATCATTTTGTCTACAAGAAATCTACTTTAAATATAAAGACACACATAAATAAAAAGTAAATGGATTAAGAAAATATCCATGTTAATATTAATCAAAAGAACTGTATTAATTTCAGAGCAGAATTCAAAGAAAGTAGAGTTATTAGGATTATAAGTTGCATGACCAATTTTTCCTTAATTTTATGTCCCTAACAACAGAGCATTACAATGTGAGACAAAAACTGATAGACCTGCAAGGAGAAATACATTAATCTATTATTATAGTGTAATCCCCTTGTATTAGGAATGGACAAATTGAGCAGGCAGAAAATTATCAAAGACATATTTCAATTCACCATCAATAACTTGATGTATATACAATTACATTCAACAACAGCGAAATACTCATTCTTCTCAATCTCACATGGAATGTTCACCAGGATAGAGCAAGTTCTTAACTCTAAAACATACACCAATGATCTCAAAATAATAGAATTCATATAATTGCTACTCTTATATGCAGTGGAATTGAACTAGATATCAATAACAGAAAGATAACTGGAAATTACAAAAAAGTGGGTAAATAAAAACTTTAAAATAACACATAGGTCAAAGATGAAATATCAATAATTTTTTTAAAAAAATTAAGTGTAAAATTATTGTAGCATTTTAAATATTGAAAAAATATTTTAAATTAAAAAGAAAACTCAGCTTATGAAAATTTGTATGATACTATTAATGTAGTGCTGAGAGGGAATTTTTAAAATATTTTTTAGGTGTAACTGGACACAATGCCTTTATTTTATTTTATTTTATTTATTTATTTATTTATTTTTATGTAGTGCTAAGGATCAAACCCAGGGCCTTACACATGCCAGGCAAGCACTCTACCACTAAGCCACAATCCCAGCCCCTTGAGAGGGAAATTTTTAACATTAATTGCTAATATTAGAAAGGAGAAAGACCAAAAATAAATCATTTAAACTTCACCTTAAGAAACTAGAAAAAGAATAGTAAATTAGAAACAAAGTAAAAAGACAAATAATAAAACTTAGAGAATAAATCAATGAAATTGAAAAAAGAAATCAATAGAAAAAAAGCAATAAAATCAAATGGTTTTTTGAAAGGTCAAAATTAATAAAATTCTAGATAGGCTAAAAATGAAAAAAATCCTATTTACTAATTTCAGAAAGAAGAGAGAAAATTATTATAAACCCTGTAAGATAATATGAATAGTGATGTACCCAGAAATTTGAAAACTCAATGTAATAGATCAATTCCTTAAAAGCCATAATTTGCCAGTGAAGAAATTTTATCACAGAAGAAGTCAAAGACTATTTAATGAGGTTTGCATCTATTAAAGGTAATGAATTAAAGCCTCGGGCGCTTTGCTCCCATCTGCTTCCTCTTTCGCTTTGCTCGGGGCAGAAAAGGTGAATGTGTAATCAGCAGTTGATTGTAAGTACCCTAGGCAAAGAAAGCTCAGTGCGCCCTGCCTTTTTTTTTTTTTTTGAATATTTTTTATACAGGGAGAGTTTGTGGATTGGGATCATTGGCTGGGTTGCGGTTTCTGTGCCGAAAATCCACTCCGCGGGAGCCGCCATTTGCTTTCTGCCGGCTGTCTTGATGGCAATGGCTACATTGTTCGGCAGCCGCACCTAGAGGTTGGAGCTGGGCTGCGTGCCGAGCCCTGTCCTCCAAAGGCTGGACCGCAGCCTTGAGCGCCTGGGTCGCCTGTTCGCTGCTGCACCCTCGGGCAGAGCCTGCTCTGGGGTCGTTCTGCATGCCCCTGCGAGGGGACCCGTGCTTCAGAGGAGGGAGCCGGAGAAACACAGTGGCAGCCGCTTGGGCCCTGGGGGCTGGGCACTGGTTCTTTGGCGCAGCTACGGTTGCGGACGAGCGTGGCGCCCCTGAGCGTGGCCCCAGGGAAGAGGCGATGGCGGCAGGGTTTAATTTCTAGAAATCTGGACTGGAAACAGAAGCAGCAGTTTGTATAATCCCAAGAACTTGCTTATGCCAGGAAGCTGTAAGGGCAACAGGAATATCATTGAGGAGATATAACATGGCAGCGGGCGGGGAGAGATCAAGTCTCTGACCTCTTCAACTGCGCGGGCATAGGGAGCTGTAAACTGTATAAATGCTGTTTTCCCAGGATCACTAGGCAATGCTGAGCTGACGTGGATCTGGGGTGTACAGTCTGGGCCCCTCAGAACACACACACCGAGCCCGGATCGGCTGCATCCCAGCTCCGGTTCGCCTGCTTCTCGTGACTCAGCACTAACAATCCCGCTGAAATAACTGGTTGGCCCTTAGGAACTTTCAGAGGTAAAAACCAACTGAGCCTTCATAGGCAGTGGCCACAGGATTGAAACGGGGATTGGGAGAGACAGTCAGGACCCACCCGTTGCACTGGTCACCCGGCAAAGGGAACGAACGGTCACCATTTACATGTGATACCACCTTGGCAGAGAATTGATGTCACGGGCGGAGGAGATAACTGCATTGAAACCAGCCCAACAGGGCTCCCAGGAGCAGCAGACATGGCGTGTAGCCAGTATTGTGGTGAGCGTCACAGGTGGCCTGGCTTGAGGAAACACAAGAGAAGGCCCTAGGCACTCAGGATTGGATACCCACCCAGTCTGTGAGGAAGAGCTGCTACACAGTGATTGGTTCCCACTTAGTGAGAGGAGAAGCTTGACCCAGTGGGCACAGCTCCACCTACTGGAAGAGAAATTAAGCGAACTCTATGACTGCATTTATTATTATTATTATTATCATTTTTTTTCTTTTTCTTTTTTTTTCTTTCATTTTTAATTTTTTATTGTTGTTGTTCTTTAACTTTTTTTAATGTTTCTAATTTTTTTTAATTTTTTTATTATTATTATAATTTTTTAATTTTAATTTTCATTATTTTTATTATCATTATTATTTTTGTAAAAAAAAAATTTTCTTTTCTTTCTTTCTTTATTTTCTAACTTTTTTTGTGTGTTTTGTTTTTGTTTCTTTTGTCTTTTCATTTCTTTTCAATTTTCTTATTCCCCCTTCCTTGAATTCTACCTGCCTACTCTCATTCTCTTTAGTGACTTCTTCCCTTCCCTTCTAATATCTTTCCTCCCAAGCATCAAATAAATTTATAAGAGTAAACAGTAACTCAGCAGTCAAGCAGAACAAGAAGTAACATGAGCAGCATAAAAAAGCAAGGAAGAAAAGGGGTACAAACAAGGACAGCCTAAATATTCAGGAGGACCTAGAGTCAGCAGAAAAATGGTCATATAAAGAACTCAAGGAACACCTTAGACAGATGGAATGGAACCTTAAAGAGGATACGAGACAGCAAATCCAAACAGTGAAAGAACACTTTGAAAATCAATTACATAAACAGATAAAAGAAGAAGTTAAGCATCTTTATCAGGAGATAGAGATTATAAAAAAAAATCAAACAATAATTCTAGAAATGAAGGAAACGATAAACCAAATTAAAAACTCAATTGAGAGTATCACTAACAGAGTGGAGCAAGTAGAAGCCAGAACGTCAGATAATGAAGACAAAATATATCATCTTGAAAAGAGTCTAGCCAACTCAGAAAGGCTGGTAAAAAATCACGAGAAAAACATCCAAGAGATATGGGATAACATAAAAAAAACAAACTTAAGGGTCATTGGAATAGAGGAAGTTATAGAGATTGAAACCAAGGGAATGAGTAACCTGCTGAATGAAATAATTACAGAAAACTTTCCAGAAATAAAAAAGGAAATGGATATACAAATTGTAGATGCATACAGGACACCGAGCATACAAAATCACAGTAGACCAACTCCAAGACACATTGTTATGAAGATATCCAATATACAGAACAAAGAGAAAATATTAAAAGCTACAAGAGAAAGGAGGCAGATTACATTCAGGGGTACACCAATAAGGTTAACAACGGATTTTTCATCACAGACGCTGAAAGCGAGAAGATCCTGGAACAACGTATTTCAAACACTGAAAGACAATGGATGCCAACCAAGAATTCTGTATCCAGCAAAATTAAGCTTCAGGTACGACAAGGAAATAAAAATCTTTCATGATAAACAAAAGCTAAAAGAATTTGCAGCCAGAAAACCAGCATTGCAAAGCATCTTGAGCAAAACACTACACGAGGAAGAAATGAAAAACAATAACCAAAACCATCAGTGGGAAGTGCCTCTATAAAAACAGAGGGCGGGGGGAAAGCTAACCATGGAGAAACAAACTAAATTAAATTAAAAAAAAAGAAGATAAATAATCAAACATGGCTGGAAGTATAAACCATATATCAATAGTAACTCTAAACGTTAATGGCTTAAACTCTCCAATAAAGCGACATAGGCTGGTAACATGGATTAAAAAAAACAAATCCAACAATATGCTGCCTCCAGGAGACACATCTGATTGCAAAAGACATACACAGGCTGAAGGTGAAAGGTTGGGAAAAAATATACCACGCACACGGTCCTCATAAGCAAGCAGGGGTGGCCATCCTCATATCGAATAAAATCGACTTCAAGACTAAGTTAATCAAAAGGGATAAGGAAGGACATTGTATACTGTTAAAAGGAACCAGTCACCAACAAGACATAACAATTATCAATATTTATGCACCAAATAATGGTGCTGCGACGTTCATAAAACAAATTCTCCTCAAGTTCAAGAATTAAATAGACCACAACACAATAATTATGGGTGACTTCAACACACCTCTCTCACCATTTGACAGATCCTCCAAACAAAAGTTGAATAAAGAAACTATAGAACTCAATATCACAATCAACAACCTAGACTTAACTGACATATATAGAATATATTAACCATCATCAAGTGGATATACTTTTTTCTCAGCAGCACATGGATCCTTCTCAAAGATAGACCATATATTATGCCATAGGGCAACCCTCAGTAAATATACAGGGGTGTAGATAATCCCATGCATTTTATCTGATCATAATGGAATGAAACTGGAAATCAATGATAAAAGAAGGAAGGAAAAATCCTACATCACATGGAAAATGAACAATATATTACTGAATGATCAATGGGTTACAGAAGACATAAAGGAGGAAATCAAAAAATTCTTAAAGATAAATGAAAATACAGACACAACATATCGGAATCTATGGGACACAATGAAAGCAGTTTTAAGAGGGAAATTCATCGCCTGGAGGTCATTCCTCAAAAAAAGGAAAAACCAACAAATAAATGAGCTCACACTTCATCTCAAAGCCCTAGAAAAGGAAGAGCAAAACAACAGCAAATGTAGCAGAAGGCAAGAAATAATTAAAATCAGAGCAGAAATCAACGAAATTGAAACAAAAGAAACTATTGAAAAAATTAACAAAACTAAAAGTTGGTTCTTTGAAAAAATAAATAAGATCAACAGACCCTTAGCCATGCTAACGAAGAGAAGAAGAGAGAGAACTCAAATAACTAACATACGGGATGAAAAAGGCAATATCACAACAGACGCTACAGAAATACAGAAGACAATTAGAAATTATTTTGAAAACCTATATTCCAATAAAATAGAAGATAGTGAAGACATCGATAAATTCCTTAAGTCATATGATTTGCCCAGACTGAGTCAGGAGGATACTCACAAATTAAACAGACCAATATCAATAGATGAAATAGAAGAAGCAATCAAAAGACTTCCAACCAAGAAAAGCCCAGGACCGGATGGGTATACAGCGGAGTTTTACAAAACCTTTAAGGAAGAATTAATACCAATACTTTTCAAGCTATTTCAGGAAATAGAAAAAGAGGGAGCTCTGCCAAATTCATTCTATGAGGCCAAAATCACCCTGATTCCGAAACCAGACAAAGACACCTCAAAGAAAGAAAACTACAGACCAATATCTCTGATGAACCTAGATGCAAAAATCCTGAATAAAATTCTGGCGAATCGGATACAAAGGCACATCAAAAAAATTGTGCACCATGATCAAGTAGGATTCATCCCTGGGATGCAAGGATGGTTCAATATACGGAAATCAATAAATGTTATTCACCACATCAATAGACTTAAAGATAAGAACCATATGATCATCTCGATAGATGCAGAAAAAGCATTTGACAAAGTACAGCATCCCTTTATGTTCAAAACATTAGAAAAGCTAGGAATAACAGGAACTTACCTTGACATAGTAAAAGCTATCTATGCTAAGCCTCAGGCTAGCATCATTCTCAATGGAGAAAAATTGAAGGCATTCCCCCTAAAATCTGGAACAAGACAGGGATGCCCTCTATCACCACTTCTATTCAATATAATTCTCGAAACACTGGCCAGAGCAATTAGAAAAACGAAAGAAATTAAAGGCATAAAAATAGGAAAGGAAGAACTTAAATTATCACTATTTGCAGATGAAATGATTCTATACCCAGAAGACCCAAAAGGGTCTACAAAAGAACTACTAGAACTAATAAATGAATTCAGCAAAGTGGCAGGATATAAAATCAACACGCATAAATCAAAGGCATTTCTGTATATCAGCGACAAAACTTCTGAAACGGAAATGAGGAAAAACACTCCATTCACAATATCCTCAAAAAAAATAAAATACTTGGGAATCAACCTAACAAAAGAGGTGAAGGACTTATACAATGAAAACTACAAAACCCTAAAAAGAGAAGTAGAAGAAGATATTAGAAGATGGAAAAATATACCCTGTTCATGGATAGGCAGAACTAACATCATCAAAATGGCGATATTACCAAAAGTTCTCTATAGGTTTAATGCAATGCCAATCAAAATCCCAATGGCATTTCTTGTAGAAATAGATAAAGCAATCATGAAATTCATATGAAAAAATAAAAGACCAAGAATAGCAAAAGCAATTCTAAGCAGGAAGTATGAATCAGGTGGTATAGCGATACCGGATTTAAAACTATATTACAGAGCAATAGTAACAAAAACAGCATGGTACTGGTACCAAAACAGGCGGGTGGACCAATGGTACAGAATAGAGGACACAGAGACTAATCCACAAAGCTACAGCTATCTTATATTTGATAAAGGGGCTAAAAGCATGCAATGGAGGAAGGATAGCATCTTCAACAAATGGTGCTGGGAAAACTGGAAATCCATATGCAACAAAATGAAACTGAATCCCCTCCTCTTGCCATGCACAAAAGTTAACTCAGAGTGGATCAAGGAGCTAGATATCAAATCAGAGACTCTACATCTGATAGAAGAAAAAGTTGGCTCCAATCTACATATTGTGGGGTCGGGCTCCAAATTCCTTAATAGGACACCCATAGCACAAAATTAATAACAAGAATCAACAAATGGGACCTACTTAAACTGAAAAGTTTTTTCTCAGCAAGAGAAACAATAAGAGAGGTAAGTAGGGAGCCTACATCATGGGAACAAATTTTTACTCCTCACACTTCAGATAGAGCCCTAATATCCAGAGTATACAAAGAACTCAAAAAATTAAACAATAAGAAAACAAATAACCCAATCAACAAATGGGCCAAGGACCTGAACAGACACTTCTCAGAGGAGGACATACAATCAATCAACAAGTACATGAAAAAATGCTCACCATCACTAGCAGTCAGAGAAATGCAAATCAAAACCACCCTAAGATACCATCTCACTCCAGTAAAATTGGCAGCCATTATGAAGTCAAACAACAACAAGTGCTGGCGAGGATGTGGGGAAAAGGGTACTCTTGTACATTGCTGGTGGGACTGCAAACTGGTGTGGCCAATTTGGAAAGCAGTATGGAGATTCCTGGGAAAGCTGGGAATGGAACCACCATTTGACCCAGCTATTGCCCTTCTCGGACTATTCCCTGAAGACCTTAAAAGAGCGTACTACAGGGATACTGCTACATCGATGTTCATAGCAGCACAATTCACAATCGCTAGACTGTGGAACCAACCCAGATGCCCTTCAATAGATGAATGGATAAAAAAAAATGTGGCATTTATACACAATGGAGTATTATACAGCACTAAAAAATGACAAAATCATGGAATTTGCAGGGAAATGGATGGCACTAGAGCAGATTATGCTTAGTGAAGCTAGCCAATCCCTAAAAAACAAATACCAAATGTCTTCTTTGATATAATGAGAGAAACTAAGAACAAAGCAGGGAGGAAGAGCAGGAAGAAAAGATTAACATTAAACAGAGACATGAGGTGGGAGGGAAAGGGAGAGAAAAGGGAAATTTCATGGTATTGGAGGGAGATCCTCATTGTTATGCAAAATTACATATAAGAGGTTGTGAGGGGAATGGGAAAATAAACAAGGAGAGAAATGAATTACAGTAGACGGGGTAGAGAGAGAAGATGGGAGGGGAGGGGAGGGGAGATAGTAGAGGATAGGAAAGGTAGCAGAATACAACAGTTACTAATAGGGCATTATGTAAAAATGTAGATGTGTAACCGATGTGATTCTGCAATCTGTATTTGGGGTAAAATTGGGAGTTCAAAACCCACCTGAATCAAATGTATGAAATATGATATGTCAAGAGCTTTGTAATGTTTTGAACAACCAATAAAAAAAATAAAAAAAAATAAAGCAAAAAAAAAAATAAATAAAGGTAATGAATTAATAACTAATACTTTCCAAAATAGAAAGTGCCAGGCCCTATTGGGTTTACCATGAACTTTACCACACATTCACAGAAGAAATTGTTCCAGTCTTGACAATATTTTCAGAGTATAGAAAAGAAGAGAATATTTCTCAACTAATTTAGGAGTCCAACATTAGTACCAAACCAGGCAAAGTAATTAGAAGAAAAGAAATTTATAGACCATCAACAGAAATGTAAAATCCTCAACAAAATATTAGCAAATTGAATCCAACAATGCATAAAAATAATTATATACTGTGATCTGGAGAATTGACACCAATAATGCAACTTTGGAAAATGAATTAATATAATCATTAACAATAGGCTAAATAAGAAAATTCACATGATCATATCAATAGATGCATAACAATGTCTGATGAAATCCAATATCTATTTCTAATAAAACCTGTCAGCAATCTAGAAATAGAAGGGAAATTTCTCAACTGAAATAACATTTGCAAAAAAAAAAAAAAAAAAAACAGATAACATTATACCTAAAGGAGAGTTACTAGTACTTGAAAATTTTCTGAAAAGATAAGGAAAAAGGTAGGGGTGTTCCCTTTCACTCCTCCCTTTCAACATCATATTGGAAGTCCTAATTCCAATATGAAAGAGAAATGGAAAGTATGCAGATTGGGAAAGAGAAAAGTCTTTATTTACATATGGCACCATAGCCTATGTGGAAAATCCAAAAGAAATAACAAAAAAATATCCTGGATCTAACAATTAATTATCATTAAGATTTCAGGATATAAGGTCAATATATAAAAATCAGTCATTTCCTATGTACCATCAGTGAATGGGTGGAATTTGAAATTACAAACATAATAAAATTTACATTACTGCCACCCAAAAATGAATTACTTAGAAATCTAACAAAGTACTCATAAGAGCTATATGAAGATAACTACAAAATTCCTTTGACAGAATTAAAAATAAATGGAAAGATAGCCCATGGCTATGGGTAGGATGGTGTAATATTGTCATGATTATTAGTTCTTCCCACCTTTAACTATAGATACAGCAGAATTCCATTGAAATTCCAGTAAATAATTTTGTGGATATTTGCAAACTAATTCTGTGGTTTATGTAGACAGGAAAAAGACCCAGAATAGCCTATGTTGAAGGAGAACATCATTAGAGAAATGACAACACCTGACTTCAAGATTTCTTATAGAGTTGCAATCATCATCAAGACCATATGGTACTTTGTGAAAGAATGGACAGAGCAGTGGAACAGAAGAACCAAGAAATAGACCCATATAGTCAGTTGCTCTTCAACAAAGGCAACATAATGGATCAAAAATAGTCTTTTCCTTAAATGGAGCTGGAACAATTGATATTCACGTGCAAGAATCTAGACATAATCACCACACCCTTTTCAAAAATTTATTCAAAATGGATCATATATGTAAATGTAAAATGCAAAACTGTAAAACTATAAGAAAATAACATAGGAGAAAACCTAGATGACCCTGATATGGCAATGAACAATGAAAAGAAACTGAACAGCCCAAATATATTCATATATGTCTCATCAAATACATATACACACAGAAGGAAAATAAGCCTATGAACAGATGTTCCATATCATATATCATACAGCAAATGCAAATTTAAAAAGCAATGAGATAACATTACATACTTATTAGTATGCCCAAAATCTGGAACACTGATAACACTTAATGCTAATGAGGATGTGGAACAACAATAACTCTTATTTGTCAGTGGTGGGGATGCAAAATAATATAGCCACCTTGAAGTCAATTTGATGGTTTCTTTAAAAACTCTGCATACTCTTAGAGTATGATCCAGCAATCATGCTTCTTGGTAATTGTGTAAAGAAGTTGAAATTTTATGCCTATGATAACTCCTGCACATAGATATTTATAGCAGCTTTCTTCATTCTTGCCAAAATTTGGAAGAAACAAAAGTGTCCTTCAGAAGGTGAATGGATAAATAAACTGTGGTACATCCAGACAATGGAATATTCTTCACTGCCAAAAATAAAAAAAGTGAGCTATCAAGCCATGAAAAGATATAAAGGAAGCTTAAATTCACATTATTTGGTGAAAAAAAAGCCAGTCTGAAAAGTTTATATACTATAGGATTCCAAACAGGCGATATTCTCAAAAAAAATTAAATTAAATTATGCAGATATTTATTTGTCAAATTCCCAAGTTGAACACTAAAATAAATTTAATATGGGTATTAAGTAATAATGATGTGTCCATGGAGGTTTACCAGTTGTAACAAATGTACCCCTCACATTTGTGATTTGGGATGGACCATTGGCAGTGAAGAGAGGCTATATGTAGATAGATGGTCAACGAGTGTTGGGGTACTCTCTGCTTTCTTTTCACTGTTGCTGTGACCCTAAAACTGCTACAAAAGATAAAGTTTATTTCAAAGAGAAAAAAGTAACCTTTTCAAATAATAAGTAAAATATAATGTCATGTTTAACAAGGACAAACAAATTTGAATATGTACTCCAATACAAAATTTGAATGTATATACAAAGTGTGATTAAGAATTATAGAATTGCAGGGTTTTAATTTCCTCTGTTTTTTACTACCTGTATATTCTAACTTTTTTATATGGCCAATATATTATTTCTATAATAAGGGAATAACAAAAGTTACAAAAATAAGACACAACTCAATTCTTTATATTTTTGAGGCCTTGGGCAAGTCTCTTAATCTTTCCCTCTTTATATTGTGAATATTACTGAGAAAGCACATGTGAAAGCTTGGCAATTGATTAACCAATTAATAAATGCTTAATAAGTTCAACTTGCAAGAAGTCCAACTCCTATAATGCCTCTGTCACAATTTAGGTGTGTGATCTGTAGCAAATTGTTTAATTTCCCTGGATATTATTCAATTCCTATGTAACTCTAAGGCATTGCACTGATTTTAAGGCTTGTCTTTCTTCCAATCATTATGCTTTATGGAAAATCAGAACAGTCAGGATATAGTGGTATTATTTTCAATGTGTTTAAAGCATATTTGTTTTAACATAAAGATATATACATATATCACAAGGAGGGGATGAGGAAGACAGAGACTGGGCTTTTATCAATCTCAGGAATATTTCATGCTTAAATCACAAACATCTGATTAATGTTCAACGTGAGTGTTATTCAGAGGGTAAATAAGGAAAGCTGAGAGGAAGCAGGGAGATAAAATAAGAAGTTAGCCTGACCATCCTAGAAAAAATCTAGACCAGGGAAACTAAATTATTGCAGCCAATTAAAAGTTGCTTCCACTATACTAATCCAAGGGAACCACCAAAATAACACTAAAGGTAAACATTGCAAAATTTAGCCTTAATGATATTCAGAAAGTAGAAGTAAGTTCTAACAGTGGTAAACCCAGAAGCATGACCTCAGGGCATTCACCCCAATTATTCTCCAAAAACAGAAATGAGGCCCATTTATCATAACCTCCAGCCCAGAGTTGCATGGATGTGCTTACTGTTTCTAGATCCTGAACTGGTTTTGAAAAGAAAGAATGGAAGCTAAATGGGTCATCCAACACCTTCAGGTCTTTGGTATGATTACTACTACATATTTAATTGGAAATGGAGAACAGGTGAAAGAGAACAACTATAATAAGAGCATTATTTCTAGTATTTCAATGGAAAGAATGACTTCCTAGATTTGTGCCCAAATGGAACATGAAGATGTGATGCTATAATGAGTGAAAAGTTCCCTAAACTGGCAGACAGGAAACTTGGATTCCAGCCTAGTTTTCCACTAACAGTGTTACTCTGTATGTGCTAGTCATCTTTTTATTAGTGTAACAAAATACCTGAGATAATTAGCTAAGGAAAAAAGGTTTATTTTGGCTCATAGTATTGGAAGTTTCTGTCCAGGGTTGGCCTGTTGCTTTTGGGCCAGGGGTGAAGCAGTAATCTGGGGCAAGCATGTGGTAGAAGGTGCTCCTCTTGTGGCAGCTGGGAAGTGAAATAGAGAAAAAGGAATGAGAAAGAGGGGCTGGGATCCAACTATCGCCTTTGAAGGCATGCTGCCAATGAGCCAACCTCCCTATTAGAGTCCACTTCTTAAGTTTCCACCATCTCTCAGCAGTGCCAAACTGAAGACCGGGTCTTTAATATATGGGCCTTTAAGGGACATTACATATCTGAAGTGCTGCAGTGAGTAATATTACCTTCATATAAATGGGTATTCTTTTCTCTAAAATAATAAGAACATTATAAATGTATTAGTTTCATATGGCTGTTTTTTTTCTTGGAAAGTTTGTGGATATTTGTTTTATATGACAGCAGAATGCATTACAATTCTTATTACACATATAGAGCACAATTTTTCATATCTCTGGTTGTATACACAGTATATTCACACCAATTAGTTTCTTTCCACATGTACTTTGGATAATAATGATCATCACATTATTAACCATTAATAAACCCATGTCTCCTCCCTTACCCTTCAACTCCTCTGTCCTATCTAGAGTTCATCTATTCCTCCCATGCTCTCTCTCCCTATCCCACTATGAATCAGCCTCCTTATATCAAAGAAAACATTTGACATTTGGTTTTTTGGGATTGGCTAACTTTACTTAGCATTATATTCTCTAACTTCATTCATTTACCTGCAAATGCCATGATTTTATTCTCTCTTATTGCTGAGTAATATTCCATTGTGTATATATGCCACATTTTTTATCCATTCATCTATTGAAGGGCATCTAGAATGATTCCACAGTTTAGCTCTTGTGAATTGTGCTGCTATAAACATTGATGTGGCTGTGACCATGGAGTATGCTATGTTTAAGTCCTTTGGGTATAGACTGAGGAGAGGTATAGCTGCGTCAAATGGTGGTTCCATTCCCAATTTTCCAAGAAATCTCTATACTGCTTTCCATACTGGCCGCACCAGCAGTGTATGAGTGTACCTTTTTCCCCAACTCCTCACCAACATTTATTGTTTGTTTGTATGCATAATAGCTGCCATTCTGACTGAAGTGAGATGAAATCTTAGAGTGGTTTTGATTTGCATTTCTCTATTGCTACTGATGATGAACATTTTTTCATGTATCTGTTAATTGATTGTACATCATCTTCTGAGAAGTGTCTGTTCAGTTCCTTGGCCCATTTGTTGATTGGGTTATTATTATTATTATTATTATTATTTTGGTGTTTAGCTTTTCGAGTTCTTTATATACCCTAGAGTTTAGTGCTCTGTCTGATTGCGAGGGGTAAAAATTTCCTCCCAAGATGTAGGCTCTCTATTCACTTCACAGATTGTTTCTTTTGCTGAGAAGAAACTTTTTAGTTTGAGTCTATCCCATTTATAGATTCTTGATTTTAATTCTTGTGCCACAGGAGTCTTATTAAGGAAGTTGGAGCCTAATCCCACATGATGGAGATTAGGGCCTATTTTTCTTCTATTAGATGCAGGATCTCTGGTTTAATTCCTAGGTCCTTGATTAATTTTGAGTTGAGTTTTGTACATGGTGAGAGATAGAGGTTTAACTTCATTTTATTGGATATGGATTTCCAGTTTTCCCAGCACCATGTTCTTGGCAACTTTGTCTAATATAAGATAATTATAATTTTGCGGGTTAGTCTCTGAGTCCTCTATTCTGTACCATTGGTCTACCAGTTTTGGTGGAATACCATACTGTTTTTGTTACTATTGCTCTGTAGCCTAGTTCCAGGTCTTGTATAATGATGCCACCTGCTTCACTCTTCCTGCTAAGGATTGCTTTAGCTATTCTGGGTCTGTTATTTTTCCAGAAGAATTTCATGATTGTTTTTCTATTTCTATAAGGAATGCCATTGGGATTTTGATCAGAATTCATTAAATCTGTACAGTGATTTTGGTGATATGGTCATTTTGATAATGTTAATTCTGTCTATCCAAGAGCAAGGTAGATCTTTCCATCTTCTAAGGTCTTCTTTGATTTTTTCATTTGGGGTTCTGTAGTTTTCATTGTATAGATCTTTCACCTCTTTCATTAAGTTGATTCCCAAGTATTTAATTTTTTTGAGGCTATTGAAAATGGGGTAGATTTCCTCATTTCCCTGTCAGAGGATTTGTCATTGATATACAGAAATGCCTTTGATTTGTGGGTGTTGATTTTATATCCTGCTACTGTGATGAATTTATTTACTAGTTCTAGAAATTTTCTGATGGAATTTTTAGGGTCTTAGTCTAGGTATAGAATCATATCATCCAATCATATCATGCCAATTTTAGTTTTCTTTTCCTATGTATATCCCTTTAATTTCTTTCATCTGTCTAATTGCTCTGGCCAGTGTTTTAAGAACTATGTTAAATAGAAGTGGTGAAAGAGGGCATCCCTGTCTTGTTCAAGATTTTAGAGGGAATGCCTTCAATTTTTCTCCATTTAGAATTATGTTGGCCTGGAACTTAGCATAGATAGCCTTTATGATTTGAGATATGTTCCTGTTATCCCTAGTTTTTCTAGTGTTTTGAACATAAAGGGGTACTGTATTTTGTCAAATGCTTTTTCTGCATCTATTGAGATGATCATATGATTCTTATTCTTTAAGTCTATTGATGTGATGAATTACATTTATTGATTTCCCTAAGTTGAACCAATCTTGCATCCCTGGGATAAATCCCACTTGATCATGGTACACTATCTTTTTGATATGTTTTTGTATTTGATTTGCCAGAATTTTATTGAGAAGTTTTGCATCTATGTTCATTACAGATATTGGTCTGAAGTTTTCTGTTTTTGATGTGTCTTTGCCTGGTTTTGGATTCAGAGTGATACTGGCCTCATAGAATGATTTTGGAAGTGCTGCCTCTCTTTATATTTCCTGAAATAAATTGGAAATAAATTGAAGAGTATTGGTATTAGTTCTTCTTTAAAAGTCTTATAGAACTTGGCTGTTTATCCATCTGGTCTTGGGCTTTCCTTGGTTGGTAGAGTTTTGATGGCGTCTGCTATCTCATCACTTGAAATTGATCTGTTTAAATTATATATATATATATATATATATATATATATCATCCTGATACAATTTAGGCAAAGTATATGACCCTAGAAATTTGTCAATGCCTTTGATATTTTCTAATTTATTGTAGTACAAGTTTTCAAAATAATTTCTAATTATCTTCTGTATTTCTGTAGTGTCTGTTGTGATATTTCCTTTTTCATCATGTATGATAGCGATTTGAGTTTTCTCACTCCTTCTCTTCATTAGCATGGCTAAGGGTCTGTCAATTTTATTTATTTTTTCAAAGAACCAACTTTTTGTTCTGTTAATTTTTAAATTGCTTCTTTGGTTTCAATTTAATTGATTTCAGCTCTGATTTTAATTATTTCCTGTCTATCTGTCTCTCGAACTTGAGAAGAGTTTGATTGATGAATGTAGTTGCTCCATTGTTTGGGGAATATATATTTATAATTGTTATGTCTTGTTGGTGTATGGTTCCCTTGAGCAGTATGTAATGTCCTTCTTTATCCTTTTTGATTGACTTTAGTTTGAAGTCTGCTCTATTTGATATGAGGATGGAAACCACTGTTTGCTTCCAGAATCCATGTGAGTGGTATGATTTTT
This sequence comes from Marmota monax, assembly GCF_021218885.2. Classification (NCBI taxonomy): domain Eukaryota; kingdom Metazoa; phylum Chordata; class Mammalia; order Rodentia; family Sciuridae; genus Marmota; species Marmota monax. The sequence continues at coordinate 6,053,061 of NW_026693933.1, read as the reverse complement.
CCCAACCCTTCACATTCAGTCTGTGAATGTCTTTTTGTATAAGATGAGTCTCTTGGAGGCAGTATATTGTTGGGTATTTTTTTTTCTATCCAATCTGCTAGTCTGTGTCTTTTGATTGGTGAGTTTAGGCCACTAACATTCAGTGTTATTATTGAGATATGATTTGTATCCCCAGTCATTTTTGTTTATTTTTGGTATTTAATGTGACTTGGTTTCTCCTCTGATTAGATTTTCCTTTAGTGTAATCCTTCCTTCTGCTGATTTTCATCATTGTTTTTCATTTCCTCTTGGAATATTTTGCTGAGGATGTTCTGTTGTGCAGGCTTTTTAGCTGTGAATTCTTATAACTTTTGTTTATCATGGAAGGTTTTTATTTCATCATCAAATCTAAAGCTTAGTTTTGCTGGATATAAGATTCTTGGTTAGCATCCATTTTCTTTCAGAGCGTGGTATATGTTGTTCCACCATCTCCTGTCTTTGAGGGTCTTGGTTAAAAAGTCTGCTGAGATACGAATTGATCTCCCCCTATATGTGATCATTGTAAATCTTGAATGGCAACTGCTCTTCTCTCCACACCTTCCTTGAATTCTCTGTTTCTATCACACTTTCCATGGCAACTGCTCTTCTCTTCACACATTCATTGAGATCTATATGTGATCTGATTCCTCTCTCTTGCGGCTTTTAAGATTCTATCCTTATTCTGTATGCTAAGCGTTTTCATTATAATGTGCCTTGGTGTAGATCTATTGTAATTTTTTACATTTGGTATCATGTAAGCCTCTTGAATTTGGTTTTCTAATTTGTTCTTCATGCTTGGGAAATTTTCTGATATTATCTCATTGAAGAGAGTGTGCATTCCTTTGGTTTGAAACTCTGTGCCTTCCTCTATCCCAATACCTCTTAAATTTGGTCTTTGATGCTGTCCCATAATTCTCGGATGTTTGGTTCATGGTTTCTAACTTTCTTCATTGTGTGATCCACTTTATTTTCCATGTTGTATACTTTGTCTTCATTATCTGATGTTCTTTCTTCCTAGTGATCTAGGCCTTTTGTTATGCTTTCTATTGAGTTTTTTATTTGATTTATTGTATCTTTCATTTCAAGGATTTCTGACTATTTGGGTTTTTTTTTTTTCAAAGTCTCTCTCTCTCTCTCTTGAAGTAATCTTTTGCTACTTGTATTTACTCTGTTATCTCATTATTGGAGTGATCACTTTTTGCTTGTATTTACTCACTTAGGTCATTCTTTAATTCACAGATCATTTTAATTATGAACCTTCTTAACTCCTTCTCTGATGACATTTCATCAGCTTCGCTGTCCATGGGTTCTGTTACTATAGTTTCCTGGTTTATTTGGGGCACTTTTCTTTGTTGTTTTTTCATGTTGTCTATGTGTCTTCCTTTCTTGCAGTGTGAATCTGAGACATTACCATTTCTTCCCTATATTCTTGTAGTACCCATGCAGATTGTCTGTACCTTACCTTAATGTTGAACTTCCAGACCCTGCTGGTGTCCCTCAATGAATGCTACTGTATCCTGGATCTGGGACCTGCATAAATTGGAGAGGGTGGATTTACGCTGCTAGGCTTAACCTCCTGTGGTAGTCTCCTGGTCTGAAGGGGTGGTCCTGCGCCAAAGGTCATATGGCTGTTTTAACAGAAATTGATGACTTGAAGCCACAGAAATGTATTCCTGCATAGTTCTGGAGGCCACAAGTCTAAAATCAGGTTTAATTGGCTCAGATTGAGGTGTTTTCAAGACCACAAGCCCTCTGGAAGCTCTAGAGAGAATCCTTTCCTTATGTCTTTCAGCTTCTTATGGCTGCTTATATTCCATAGCTTGTGGCCACACTACTCCAACCTCTACCTGGACTTCACATTGGGTATAGAAAAATCTCCACCTGTATCTCTTAATGATACTTGTGATAGCATTTAGGATCTACACAGATAATCCTGGATAATTTACCCATCTTAAGGTCCTTAACTTTATTATATCAAGGACATATTCCACATAAGTTACATTTATGAGTTCTCAAATTAGGTTGTGAACATCTTATAACTCTACTGTACACTAGATGGTCAATAAGGTCCCTGTTTATCATTCAGTTGTTCTTTAAAGAGCTGTATATTATGTTTTACACTTTCCATTGAGTCCTAATGGTGGAACAGGAAATTAAAGAGAGATTTCAGAGTACATTCTGGTTCTCTGTCCACCTAAACTCCACCTATTTCTGAAAAGAGATATGAATTTTGATTCTTTAAAAAATTAATTTGTCCCTTTATCTATATCAAAGAATAGTTCAAAGGGGCATTTCATAGAGGAAAATGTATAGATAATCAAGTATCTAAATAAAAATATTTGAAATAGTTTTGAAAAATAAAAATAATGAAATGTTTTTGCCATCTTCAAGACATAAAACCAATGACAGTAGAAAAATTAGAAAAAAATTAATGTTTTAACAACAACAGAGAGACCTCTAATAGCTGCCAAAATGAAATACACTAGAATGAACTACAACATTTAGTTCTTTGTTTCAATTCCAAAAAGTGTAACTCCAGCAGATCAATACAAATATTATCTTTTCTTAAACATGGTATATTTATAGGTTCCTTTGATTTCATGGTGACTGAGAAAGAATAACAAATGGAAATTTTTGTTTCATTGTATAGTTTAGAGAGAAATCTCTAAGGTCAAATGGAATAATCTAAAACTCCTAGAAGTGATTTCCTCAGACTTCTCCAGACAATGTGCCTGATAGATGGGGTTGGATTCAATGGCGATTCAATAGAACATTCAAAATGTAAGTGCAGAGTAAAGAGTCCATTACTCATTCAACTAGGCTGTGATCCCAAGCCAAAAGAGGTCTAAGATCATTTGTAAACTTCCAACTAAGGCAGAGAATTCATTAATTTATTTCACAAATATTTATTGTCTGGCACACATTCAGTCACACACATTTAGTTGTAAACAAACTTATGAAGTCCTTGCTCTCAAAGAATATACATTCTTATTGGTGATACAGAAAAAAATATAAAAGGAAACACAATTTATGCACCAGATGGTGGTAAAGGGTATAAAAAAATTAAAGCAAAACTATTGTGACATTATATGAGCTTAGGGTAAGACTCAAACACAAGATAACATTTGACATTATAATGAAGACCTGATGAAATAAAGAAAGCCATATTGATATCTGAGTATTTCAGACAATGAAAAAAGCAAGTACCAAAATGAGATTGGAATGTTGGAGGGACAACAAAGAGGCAAAGACTGGCATACAAAGATCTTAGGGTGAGGACAAAAAAATACAGGTTGAGTAAGGAGAGAGTGAAAAGAAAAATACAGAGTGTTTTTCAGGCCAAGATAATGACTTTGGGTTTGAAATAAGTGAAAATCTGTAGTCTGATCAGTAGACTGTAGGAAGAGAAAGAATGAAATCAGGATGAAAGTTAGGACAGCAGTTTAATAATCTACTGGGCAATTTGGGGGCTTGGAGTATGGTGGTGTGGCGAATATAAAGAGGAGTGGTTGGTACCTGGATAAATACTACTGAAGAATTGGATGTGGAAAGAGAGGAGGACAGGGGCTGAGAGTAGAGATAAAGAGAGGTAACAGTATTGACCCTAAAGATTTTGGCTTAAAAACTGGAAGAATGTAATTACCACTGACTTGGAGAATACTGAGGGCTAGGCAGGTTTGAGGGTGAAGGAAAATCAATAGTTCATTTTGGGTCATATTATTTTAGAAATATGACTAAGATGGCCTTAAAATTCTCATCTTGACTAAATTTTATAAAAATTTCCATGTGTTATAGCATCCTAATATTCCTTTTTAAAAAGCACTGGCTTTAGATAATCTCAAGAAAAATCTTTTTGTACTCCTTTAAGATGCAAATCTACAACCCCAAAATATCTTTCTCAGGACAAATTCCTTTGAAATGTAATCAATCATTAAGAGAGAATTTTTAGTGTAGTCATTAAAGTGATAAAATTTTAAGGTGATTTTTAATATGCTAATTACCCAGATTTCATTATTATGTACTGTATACATGAATTGAAACAGCACATCTCACCTCATAAATTATGAAATGCCAATCAAAATTTTAAAAATCATAAAAAAATAAAATGCAAAAAAAATTAGCAGTCAGTCTCCAAATTTCTACTGGAGGGTAGAAGTCTAAATTCAAGAAGTATCAATTACTAAAATTAATGGCCTAATCACACTGACCAATATTCCTCCTGATGTCAGTCTTTCAAAGATCTTTAGGAACCTAACCAAGTACTTGAAAACTTTTCCATCTTTTGTTTCAGCAGTACTGAATTAAATCTCTGTTACATAGTCTCTCTCCTTTAGTGCAATAGTCTTGAATAAATTTTTTGTTGCCTGTTTAATAGTCTTCTGCAAATTTTCATATGTAATATGCCTATTAGATATCTAAATAGAGATATTAATAAATGAAGATATTAGTCTATAGTTTCTCAAGAGGTTAGATAGAGATTTGGGAATTTTTAGGGAAGCAATTATTTAAAACTTCAAGACAGAATGAAATTACTTAAGTGAGAAGACTTCATCCTGCAATATTACAATATTCATAATTATGGGAGGTATCAAGGAATTATCAAAGGAAAATGAGAGGGCCAGCAAGGTTTGGGGGAAAATAAGGTTGATACTACTAAGTCAAGTAAAGAAATTGTTTCAAGTAATAGTGGTCAACTGTGTAAGATTATTCTATTTAGTCAAATCGGGTACCTAATTAATGATCATTAGATTATGTAGTGCAGATTTCTTCTGTATCCACGATAAGAGCAGCTCCAGTGAAATGGCAGGTATACAAGCCTTAATAAATCAAAATCAAAAGCTCATGAGAGAGCAAGGAGGGTCTGTGTCCACAAAAACTCTTTTCTAAACAGCAGAGAAATAGGGCAGGAATTGTGAAGAAACAGAATCGAGGGAAGTCTTTAAGATGGTGTATGCTTATGTGCTTATAGAAATAAATTATTAGTAGAAAAATGACACAAAAGGAAAATAGGTCATAGTAAGAGCCTTGAATAGTCTGAAATTCGGCATTTAAGTCAACAAGTTGACCTTACTTAGGAAAAAAAAAACTGGTAATTTGTCATTTAGGCAGGATATGCATTTAATGTTAGTGGATATGGTGGTAGGAACATTTGAGAATTCTCCTCCAGTTGCTTCTATTTCTTTAATGAAGTTAAAAGTAGGCTCATTAGCTGAAAGTGAGGAGAGGTGGAAAAGATAAGAGAAGGCCTCAAACATTTTCCAAAGCACTATGTAAGAGCAAATGAAGAGTTTCTTATAGGACAACACTGAGGTCCAGTTAATGAGTGCAGTTTTAAAATCGATGTGAGCATGGGCAGCATGCTGTGCATTTTGCTACCATCTGTGTTCAACTGCTAGACTCAAGGAAAAAGATAGGCAATGAAGGTTGACTGTGTAAAAATGATTAAATGTCAGACCAAAAAATCCAGAAAAAGAAAGGAGGAAAGTGAATAATTCAGGGGCATCCAGGAGCATAAACTGCTGGCAGGGGTAACTTCTTAGAAATGGTATGTTTTTGTGGTGGTGGTTATTTTTTTTTTTCTTTTTAGAGAGAAGCTCTGGTTTTATGAGAACCAGAGCACTCATAAGAGAGTAAAAGGATAGGAAGTCATCATCAGAAAGTAGATGTTTTGATGGGGTGATCCAAATTGGGATTTATGGAATGAATACAATTATCATAAATGATGAAATTTAGGTATGACCTTGTATGACCTTGGCTGAGGTCAGAGAGAAGCACAATCAGTGTATATGAGGACAAAGAATTAAGAAGCCATGTATTAGAAGGAATGCTTTTATGGATATTAAAGTTGCTAAGAAGTATGAAGGAGTAGTTATGAAGAGGAGACAGCTGGGAATTAAAATCTTCAGAAAATTATTTGGAATGATCCAGAGGCTTGGACATAGCTGAGTCGAGGAGAGTTACTGGGTGGTAAACATATTGAGTAGCAAGGCATTTAAAAAAACTAGGGGTTTTAGGAAGGAGCATGGGATCATCCCAATGGAAAACAAGGAGTAGTAAAGGGGATACCTACCCTATCTCCAGACACAGAAACACTAAACATCTAAAGGAGATGTTGAGTAATGGATGGCTGTGAACAGAGCACTGTGCTAACTTATTTAAAGTTCTCTGAAATGATAAAATTTAATATGGTACCTTGAAAGATGATGGACATATGAAATATCTAAGGATCTTGTTTTAAATGGAGATGTTCCACAGTGCAGTGACCAACATTACTGCCTTGCAAGATACGTCTTGTTCATCATGTGTACCATTGCTCTGATGTGATGAGAACAGTACTTCGCTTCTGTGGCCTTGCTTCCCCATATTATAACTCCATTCTAATTACCAGAGAAACATCAAACAAACCCCACAGGAAGGATGTTTTACAAATTATCTGTTCAGTAGTTTTCAAACCTGTCAAGATGAGAAGCTAATAAAAGTATGAGAAACTGTCACAGCTAAGAAATGTTGAAGAAGATGTGATGATTAAATTTAATGTAGTATCCTGGATGGAATCCCAAAACAGAAAAGGACATTAAGGGAAAATAACTCAAGAATTCCAAAGGGAGTATCTGGTTTAGTTAATACCAATATATTAATACTTATTCATTCATTGTGACTAAAGTATCACAGTGATGTAAGATATTCACAGTGGATGAGACTGGGTATACAGGTTATAAAGGGACTGTATATTATTTTGGAAATTTTCTGTAAATCTAAAACTTGTCTAAATTTTAAAAAATATTTTAATAAATGCAGATCTATGGAGGTAGGGTATGGCAAGACTTATTTTAAAATATGCACGTGGTTCATATAAAGTGAAATGTTATGTTTCACTTGTTCCATTTAATCAGTTCTTGTGCTACACATCAAGACAGAGCATCCACATGAAAACTTTTTCATGCCCTTCCCCATTTAGTCTCCTTGCTATGAAGCCACTATTGTCTGATTTCTATTATTACAGGTTGATTTTGCCAATTCTATAAACTTATATAAATCGATTACATAATATAGTCTTCATTTGCATATGACTTCTTTAACTCAGCACAATATTTGTGAAATTCATTAATTATATTGCTTGTTTCAGTTGCTTGTATATTTTTATTGCTGAATGTATCTCTATTGTGTGAATTTATCACAGTTTATTTATTCTTCTTCTCTTGATGAGTAATCATCACCTTAATAACCAGAAAAATGATTCTGATACAGGTCATCTACAGATCCCATCTTGAGAAACATTGCAATAAAAAGTAGATGCACACTCCATTATCTCTTAGTTAATAAATCCTTTCAAGCATGAAAAGATAACTGAGTAATCACTTCAATATACCTACAAAGAATATCTCAAATCTGTCTCACTAGCCAGAGATAGATGAAAAATTAATAATATCCACATAAAGAAAAGGCAACATACAAAGACAACAGAAAGAATTTGCATTATAAAAGGCTCTATTTGTCTTTATTGCTGGATGGTACTGATCTGTTTATTTGCCTTCATGGACCAGTGAGCACAAAGGGTGAATACAGGCAGTATGTTTCTAATAAGGAACTAAACATCATTGACCAACACCAAGGATAGAGTAACCTTTTGAGTTTCTATTGCATTATGTATTAGACACAAGATGTATGCTGCACTGGGTGTTTGCAGGAATGTTATGAGAAAGGACACAGCCTGATATATTGTAGGGAAATGAGAAAAAAAGACAAACAGTTGGAAAGAATACACATGTGAACACAGAAGACAGGAAGAAATGAGGATCAGCTAAGGATGCAGGCTTGATGTTCACAGCTCTCAGGGGTACAATCATTGAGACTTAAGAGCACAGATAATGTTCTCAACAGGAAACGAAGGCTACAGCTGAAACACATGCTTGGAATGCATAGTACCATGGTAGTGAGCTTCTGTTCCCATTGGGACCCATAACATCCCACTCCAGCCTGACTAAGCGTTTGGGACACATCTTCCACAGCTTCATAAGAAATGCATGAGTGAACTGAGATCTGCTCCCACTTTTTCCACACTGCAGTTTCTCCCTTGTGTGTGTTTTCTCTTTTGCTTATTATCATTGTCTTTCTTTTTTTGTTGTTGTTTTATTTTGTTTGGATGATCTGTCTTATATACATCCTCTTAATTTTACACTTTCACTTTCTCAATAATATTTCTAGAATTTGTGTTGATGTTTAAATGAAAATTATACTAGGCACTTTAACATATGTTTAATATAGATTTTCATGAAGGATTGGACAGGGTAAAAACCCAAGCCATAAGAGTAATGATCTGGATGACTCTAAATTGACATTAGACTCACCCTACAGAAATGCAGGTTGAGTCAAGTTGAGTCTGAAATTGATACAACTCGAGATTAAATCCAATCCATAGGGAAAAATCTAAGTGCTTTCCCCAAAATTTCACATGAAAATTTGTTGATGAGAATAAGCTTGGAATGACCAGATTTGCTTTCCGGAGAATCTGTGATCTCATTTGATTAGCTGTTTAGATTGGCTGCAGAATGCCCTCAAAATTATTTTATGGCTTAATTCTTGGCCTTGTTGCATCATAATAATTTGGTTGCCTAATGATTTGTAGCTATTTCTTATGCAGCTTGATCTTGTCTGGCATACAGATTCAAATGTCATTCTTACACAGCTGGGAATAAAAAATCTCCAAAATACTGGGACTTTTATGGCCAATTAATGTGATTTTAACTGTTGAGAAAATTGAGAACAAGGTGACCAAGGAATATGAACCAAGTCTAGAGTCAATGAATTATTATTAAATTCAAAAAATTCTCACTTCTTGGGTGTAATGATTCTTACTGTCTGCATACACACTGTTCCTGTGGCAATGTATGAGTCAGGATTTCCTGCACAATGGTAGGAAGGCAGGCTACAGAGTGTGCCTCAGCTTGGAAGTGGTCACTTTCTCCAGTTTTTAGGCTGCATTTAGGCAACTTTACCTTCCTTGTTGCAACCAGGAAGTGTTGACTTGAGAGGCACTATCTCATGTTCAGCAAACCAGACTTAGGTTGGGTTTAAATCTCTCTCTCTATGACTGCTCCAATTGCCCTTGAGAAGTTATTAAAGCTCCCTGAAACTTGATTCCTGTATCTTACCTTCTTTATCTTTAAAGTAGGAGCTTAAAATAATTCCAAGGAGAGTATAATATTCAGACACTGGTTTTGGTGATTGAATGAGTTGTTACCTGGTATTCACTTGTAACAATCATAGAACATAGAAATTAGTATTTTTTATATCACCTGCATCTTATTAAGCAGAATATCTGTGGTGATTTTTGTTTTATGCAGAATGAAACACATTAAATAAGTAAACCCTTGCACACAAAGTACTTTTCAAGATTTAGACAGAGCTTACTGCAGCATTCTGGGTAATGGTCAAGATGATGTTTACCAGCTCCCTCACTACAATTCTTCATGGACCATCAATGTTATAGTCTCAATTTCACAGATGCATGAGCTAAATAGCTGGAAAAGTAACACATGTATTAAGGTTGCCCATCAAATGAGAGGTCTTCTTGTAGTCAACATTTTCAGTACTCTTGGGAAAAGACTTTAGACTGGTGAGAGAACCTGATCTGATAACAAATACATTAAAATAAAAGAACTCATTTGTTTTGTTGATGCTCCTAAGGGTAATTTTTGTATTTTATTTGATACTATCACTGTGATGACATTTTTACAATAAAATTTCCAAGAAAAAAATACTACTGTTTCCTCACAGCTATAATTATAACAAGGGAGTTTAGTCAATGTATTCTTTCTTTATCCAATTATTTGCATATATATTTTAGTCAGCTACCTAAAACAGGGTGGCTAAAACAACAGGGATTTATTCCTTAGAGTTCTAAAGGCTGAAGATCCAAGAACAAAGTTCTGGTTGATCCAGTTTTACAGTGAAAGCTCTTTTTCTGGCTTGAAGATGGTCACCCCCCCACTTTATCCTCAGAAGGTGGGGAGAGAGAGAAAGCAGGAAAGGGAAAGGGACAGAAAGCAAACTTAGGCATGTTTTCAAAGGGCACTAATCCCATCATGAGAGCTCCACTCTCATGACTTTGTCTAAACCTAACAATATCCCAAAGGCCCCCATCTGGAAATAATATCACATTGGGTGTTAGGACTTTTATGAATGAATTGAAGAAACTCAACTGGGTCCATACCAGTTTATTCATTTATGGACAAGAAATAGCAATAACTTCTGAGAGCTCTTTTAGTAAAAATTTTGTGGAACTTGGGTTTTAAGAGCATGTTGTTTTTTTAAGCCTGAAAACATGTTAAATGTGAACATTAGTCTTACTTAAAGAGATTTAGTAAAAGCAGAACTTGAATGTGAAAACTCATAATAGGCATTTTTATTAGGGATTAGGGTCAAATTCATAAGGTAGGCACACTTCTCAACAGATGTTGACACATTTGTAGCAAAATTATCAGCTGCCCATTTGGTATTATGACTCATGAATACCTCAGGTTTCTTCTGTCTTTCTCAAACTGTTTAAACACTATAGTCTCAAGTTATGATATGATAGTCATGTAATTTTTTTGGTTATTACTATGTTACAGTTATCAAAGATTCTTCCAAAGTGAGGATATGTTCCCTAGAGACAGGACATTGTAACCCCTAAGCATAGGAATTTTTTCCTAGGGAGGAGAGGATCTGGAGAGTGAGATGCAACATCTCTCATTTTGGAAGTAGAGGGAGAAGAGAAGGACAGGGCATGAACCTAAAGTGTCCCTTTAGTGTCAGGGGGAAGGCCAGGAATAGGATGGATAGAATACAGTGAAACAGTCACAAGTGGTGCCTAAAACATAATAAAGTGGTCTTATTGGTTGATTCACTTTATTAATGTTTCATGTATAAAGATAACCTGATGAACACCAATTTCCAGTTTCAGGGAACCATCACACTCCATGATTTTCAGCTTTGCTTTCCAGGTGAGCAAAAAGAAGAGCTAACATATGTAACTGCACTTCCTTTTGCCAGGAAATTAAGAAAGTGACTAACAAGTGAAAAGAGGCTTAAAATAGAAATATATACTCTTTTTGGATATTAAAATAATTTACTACAGTGTTGTTATTTAAGAGAAGAATGGATGTAGACCTACATGGATAATAGCAGTATTGAATTTCTTTTCCAAAAATATTTTGTCAGCTTATTCTTCCAACGATAAGACTCACAGCACAGTAAATGAAACAGAAATTCTTCTTTCTTTCTCATTTACCTTAAGATATCTAAGAATCTTTCTTCAACATATAAAAATATTTTCAACACCGTTACCTTGAAAACATGACATTTTTAAAAACAAATATGAATTTTCATAGTGAATAAGTATGATTTTTCAAGAGCCCTAATGAAAGGAAATGGATAGTTATCTTGGTGAATTAATCTGTTCATACACATTAGAATTACTAAATAAAAGCAGACACTTGGATAATGGTTTTTACTTTATGTTTATCAGATGGATTCATGATTTTTAGATAGTTAAGAGAGAGCTGACATTTTATCATCCTGAAGGAGATGATATATTTTTAAGTCAATTATTTACAGAGGTAACTGTCAAGTATACTTCAAATTTTTACAATTTTAAGTATAAAATCACAGATGAGTTATATAATACCTAATTTCTGTGCATACTGACTGAAATATGAATCTTTTTATGTATTTTCATTTCACAATACTTGGCAGAATTCCAATGTATTTAAATTGAGGACTGTGTCTTTTTCCAGAACATGAAGCATATAAAGAGACACCCTTCAATGGAACATGGATATTTGGTATACATTAAACATTACACTTGTTTATAATTTGCCACACATTTCTTAGTAATTAATGTTAGCATTTCATTCAACATAGAAAGTTATAATTGTATGAAAACTAAAATGTATTTAAATCTTTTAAAGTTCCTTTTATTTAAGTAGACAATATTTAGAGGCAAACATTCAAAAGTCTGAAATGTACTAAGAAATCTAAAAATTTTATATTGTTTCTTTTGTTAATTTCATGTAAAAGGGTTTTCTTACAAATGAACTTTTTGGATTTATGTTCCCTTTAAATTCTTAGCAATGTGAATTATATTTTAAAATAAGAATTTTTAGAAAAATCACTTTAATTTCTTAAATTATTTCCAATAAATGGTAGGGCTTAAATAATCATAATTTAGTTAAATTTATGATTAAACTCACCTAACAAGAAAATGGGAGTAAGGTGGGGAAGATACATGTGTTAGACAACTTTTCATCATTGTGACCTAAGAGGAAAAGTTTATTTCAGTCCATGGTCGGTCAGCTGCATTAGTCTGAGCCTGAGGTGAAACAGAACAACATGGTAGAGGGCAGTGGAGGAAAGTTGCTGAGCTTATGGCAGCCAGGAAGCAGAGAGGCCATGTGTGAAGCAACTGGCAAGGCCAGAGGGATGAGGAGGCCCAAGCCCTTTGGAGATAATATCTTGCCACCCTGTGACCCAGATGCCAGACACAGAGCTACTGGATTTGCTTGTTCAGCTTGGTTTTGGACTGGTTGTTACCCTATCTCTTTCTTCTGTGCCCATGTTCCTCCCTTTGAAATGAGAGTATTTACTCTATCCTACTGTATATTGGATTTATGTAACTTAGTTTTAATTTTTACAGGACCTCTCATCAAGGTCTTAGGTGGCAGAGGAGACTTTGGACTTGAACTTTTGTACAGTACTAAAACTGTTAAGAGTATGAGGCCTTTTGGAAATGGACTAAATGAATTTTGTGTTGTGAGATGGACATTAACTTTTGCAGGCCAAGGATGGAATGTTATGGTTTAGATATGAGGTGGCCTCCAAAACATTGTGTGTGAAACAATGCATGAATGTTCACAGGTGAAATGATTAGGTTTATGAGAATTTTAACTTAATTAGGGGATTAATATATTTGATTGATTAATATTTTGAAAGGACTACTACACTGAGTGATAACTGTAGGCAGGTAGAGTATGACTGGAAGCAGTAGGTCGCTGGAGGTAGACCTTTAGAATATATGTTTTGTCCCTGGCACTTCATTTTCTCTTTCTGCTTCCCAGATGCCTTGAGCTGAGAAGCTTTTCTCCATCATGCCTCCCTTCTTAATGTTCTGTCTCACCTCTGGCTCAGATACTTGAAGCCTGCTGACGATGGACTGAACTTTTGAAACCACGAGCCAAAACAAACTATTCCTCCTTTAAGTCGTTCTGATCAGGTATTTTGGTCACAGGACAGAAAGCTGACTAACCCAATAATAAAAGTGAAATGCTTCTCATCCAATGTAATGTAAAGTTGCTTCATAATTAGAGTTTTACCAAAAGTTATGCTGTAGCCTTAGCAAACTGGGACATGAAATAGTAAATGCCAGCTGTAAGGGTTTTGGTAACTTTTTAAACTTTAATTAATTACTCATAGAATTATTTATAGTGTAATTTTCATTATGTCACCAAGTAGTTAGTATTTTATTTGGGTAATAACCCAAATAAAATGAAATTTTCCAGTTGAAATCAAAGTAACAAAAATACCTTTGCAATTAATACTATTTACTCAATATCACAGATTACAACAGAGAGTTCTGTAAAGCAAAATTTCTCAACCATAACCTATTGATGTTTTGGGGTAGGTAATCTTGTTATGAGGAGATGTGATTATATGATGCATAGTGACTTATCTGGCTTCTACTCTAAATGATAGGAACATTTTCTTTCAGTTGTGACAACAAGGTATGTCTGCAGACATTGCCAAATGTCCAGTCTAGGTTGAGAGTGAATGATCACGCCTGTTTAAGAATCATTGCTCTAAGGAAAACAAATGTTCCTAGATTCAAGGTATAAAATAGCTTACCCTTTGGTGGTTGGGTTAGTGTAAGGATAGACATAAATATTATGAATTTGAATCACATTTTTAAAAATAATACTATCTCATGTGACTCATTCTGAATCTATCCTACTAAAGAAAAGGGCATCCCATTTCTTGGCACTATTAATTTTGTTAATTTAGTACTTTAATGGTCCTATATTTCATACTCACCCATTTACTTGCTATATGTATAATTTACAAAAATATTTAAAATTTTAAAACATTCTCTTTTTAAGAATCATAAATTGATTAGAATTCTTCAAGGATTTTGATGTATCACAAAATATAACATATTTACAACAAACATGCAAACAAACATGTTTTGAACTGGTGTTTCTATTCATGTTCCCAGGATCAACCTCAATAAACAGGTGTTTTGTTGTTGTTTTTTTCCCCCGCTAAGGGAAATCAAGAAATACCAGAAAGTTGATTTGGCTCAGTTTTGATTATATCTTTTTAGCATATTGACTTAGTATCTCTCTGAGCCTCCTTTGACCAGCCACCTTATTCTGATTCATTTTCTCAGGAATGTGTTTATGAAAACAAACCTTTCAAATTTTACTGAAGCTCCATTGCATTAAAGAAGAATTCTGCAGGATCTAGGGATGGGGCGCATTCTCTCTCTCTCTCTCTCTCTCTCTCTCTCTCTCTCTCTCTCTCTCTCACACACACACACACACACACACTCACACACACACACACACACAATTTTCTGTGGTAATGGAAAACCAAACTACATTATATTGAAAGAAAAAGTCAGAAAAATTATTTTAATTTTTAAATGACAAAGAGAAAAGTAGGAAATGCTTTCTCTATCCAAACCAACCAAATGTGAAATATATAAACAAAAGAGCCAAGTTGAGAAATAATGTTCCCATTGGTAAACTATATTAGAACATTACCCTCTTCTTTTTCATTTAAAAAAATTACCTAATCAGACAAAAACTTTACACTGTGTAGTTTTAACATATTGAATTCTAAAGTTAGCATTACATTGGGGACATGGATAGTGTAGATTTTTTTGATACAATTGTTTTTTAAATATAGGATCTGTTAGAAGCGAAAGATCATTGCACACTCAACATTTTCCTGGGACTGAGGAGTGAAGAGTCAACAGAAAAAGAGAAGTGATCTTTATACCTGTAACATTCTAGACACTATTGGTTGGTTGGTTGGTTTTGCTGTACTGAGGATTGAACCCCAGAACACTTTACCACTGAGCTACATCCATGGCCCTTTTTATTTTTATTTTAAGACAGTGCTTCTCTTAGTTGCCCAGGCTGGTCTGGAACTTTCTATCCTTTTGCCTAAACCGCCTAAGTCCCTGTGATTATGGGAATGTGCCACCAGGACTATCTAACATTGTCACACTTTAATAGTTCTTTTAAAATATGCATTTGGAGATGCAGACAATACTTTGTTTTCATATCAATATTATTGTATTCATTTATCCAGCCCTTTATTGAACTTCAGTTACTGTCTATAATTTGTTAGGTGCTAGGATGTATTAAGTAAAGCAAATTCTCAATGAGTTTCAGTCCAGTGGAAAAAAAAATCAATCTGCAAACACATCATTGCAATAATTGTGACATGGGAGCAAATGTGAAGTATGCCTTGCTTAGATCTGACTTTGCTATGTACTATGCACTGCATCTTCCTGATAATTCTTTTTTAACTCTTTTTAATTTATTCTAATTTTAATTAATTTTACTATGACAGCAGAATGTATTACAATTCATACTACACATATAGAGCAAAATTTTTCATATCTCTGGTTGTACACAAAGTAGAGTCACAGCATTCATGTCTTCATACATATACTTAGGGTAATGGCATCTATCTCATTCCACCATAGTTCCTACCCCCATGCCCCCTCCCTTTCCCTCCCACCCCTTTGCCCTATCTACAGTTTGTCTAATCCTCCTATGCTCCCCACCCCCAACCCCATTATGAACCAGCCTCCTTATATCAGAGAAAATATTCTGCATTTGGTTTTTGGGATTGGCTAACTTCACTTAGCATTATATTCTCCAACTTCACCCATTTACCTGCAAATGTCATAATTTTACTCTCTTTTAATGCTGAATAATATTCCATTGTGTATATATGCCACATTTCTTTATCCATTCATCTATTGAAGGGCATTTAGGTTGCTTTCATAGTTTAGTTGTTGTGAATTGTGCTCCTATAAACATTAATGTTGCTGTGTTCCTGATAATTCTTTTGGGTCATAAAGCTGACTAGCAGGTGCAGTACCTTAGAGTTATCTTTACATTCCCCTGCCATTTAATTCTCACAGCATCCCTCTTGTTGTGTAAGAGTAACCCTTTATGAGAGGATGTTACTTAGCTTTTTGGTAAATTGTAATGGCAGAATTTGGACCTAAATCCTCCTGACACCAAATCCCCATTGCACCTGTATTTTTTCCCTTGTCATCCATCTGGTAGGAACTGCCAGATCTTTGGTGCCATTGAAAGGAGATTGACCATTATCCGGGGAGTGGGGTAGGGGCAGGGAGGCATGCATGTTGATGGAATTTTTTTCTCATGAAAACTTTTAACATTTGGTTATGAATTAGGGCTAATTAATATTGTGCATGGAAATCCTAAATTTTGTATGTTGAAAAAGAAAATAATAATAGTCACACAAAAAAACAGTAACAGGAGCAGACTAAATATATTGTAGAGTTATATTAATTAATATACATTAATTAGTTTGTGTCATTGGTGAATGAACAGATAAACACAACCAAATAAAACCTAGAAAGCTCTAAAAGTATTAGAATTCAGTATATAATAAAAGGAATATTTCAAACCAGTGGTAAAATACTGAATGTAGTAAGTATTGGAAAAACTTGATATTCATATGAGAAACAAAGAAAAAAGGGATATAGTAGATTTGTTTTCTACACCTCAAATGAGGATAAATCATAAGAGAATTAAAAATTTAATTATGTAAAAAAACAAGTATTTGAAGAAATCATGAAATAATCATTTTATAATTTTGAATGATAAAGTATTTTCTAAATATGACACATAACCCAGAAATCACAAAAAGATATTTTGACAAATTCAAATACCAAGTGAGCCCCCACCCCAATATACATTCCTCAATCATAGAAAAATTTCATGAAGAAATAAAAACATAAGAACAATTGGTAAAACTATTTATGACTAATAATAGACAAACTTCTATAGAAAGAGCTCCTACAATGACAAGAGAAAGACCAACAACCCTCTAGAGAAATCAACCAATATTTTATGGGAAAGAAAATGAAGGTGGCTCTCAAGTATGTACAAAGATGCCTCGTCTAACTCACAATTAGAGAATTGTGACTTAAAATTATAATAAAGTACCATTTTACTGTTTCATTGGCAAATATTTTTAAATGATGCTTGATCATGTACTGTGCTTTCCAGAATATGGTAAAGATTCCATTAAAATATTACCTTGCTATAACTCTTGTGGAAAGCCTTTTGGCAATACCTATTAAAATTATAAATGTGTGTCCTTTGAGGCCAGAATTTCATATGCAAAATGACTTGGGTACAAGTTTCGTCACTGAATATTTGTTTATAAAAGACAAAAATAGGAGATAATCCATTGTCCATCAGAATAGAACAGGTTAAATATATCAGCCTCCATCTGCTGTGATATAAAATATACACAGAAGTTCTTTAAGTAGTAACACAAAATAATTTACATGACTTATTGGTATATCTGCCTGTGCACTTACATGCACACACCCATGCATTTACACCTATGTTGGCTTATATAATACATAAAATTCCTTAGAAGTATATATAAACAACTGACAACAGCTACCTCTGAATAAATAACTGGGTACTTGGGAGTGGAGAGAGTAGGATGATTTTTTACTATCATTTTTTACCTTTAGAATTTTTGTAATTCTGAAATTACAAAATTTTAGAATTTTGTAATTCTAAAATTACAGGTTGATGTATTGCCTTTTAAAAAATAAATTCAGAAAAAAATAGAGAATTTTAAATTGGGTCTCTTAAAACATGAATGTTCCTTTAGAATCCCCTTTCCTAAGGTGACTAAAATAGTTTAAAGTCTAGTTAACATAACAGGATTTTATTGGTCCTTTTAGTCACTGTAAGTTACTACTGGAGTCATAAGTTCCATTATGTGGTTCTGTTTGACTTGGTATTTTCCATTTTTAATCATTTTTATTTGTTCTTTTTAGTTATCCTTGAGAGTAGGATGCATTTTTAACATATTATGCATACATAATATGTATGCATAATAAGTTAAAATACATGGAGTATAACTTCCCATTCTTGGTGTGTTCTTAAGGTTCTTCTCTTCCTACCAGCATGTGAATGGTTTCAGATTCAATGTTTGTGATTCAGATTTTTATAGAAAGTTTCTAAAATTGATCCAATTATTTGCCTACAGGTTGTGTTCTCTCATTCCTGATTGTGTCTATGCATGGCTCTGCATTAACTAACCTTGGGTCAGTAACTCACTCTTGGGTAATCATCTGCAACCAAGTAGAGAACACAATTTCAGTCACATGTGGTAGGAATCCTTTTGAGAGTCATTGTCCTTGACCCCCACTTCTGCTAGCCACTACTCAAATTTGTTTCCTCCTCCAATGACATACCTCAAAAACAAAAACAAAACACTTAATCTGTCTTTATTTCCCTCCTCTTCATAGCTATTAAATCCATTTAAATCCATTCCAATCAAGCTTTGATCCCTACTAATCTGATACTGCTTATCTCAAGGTCACCAATGAAGTTTGATAAATGTCAGAATTAAAAGGAAATGGTCAGTCATAACCTTATAGGACCTCTCTGCTATCTTATTGGCTATTTAGCAACCTAGAATCTGTAGAGTGACAAATTTCTCTGTGGACTCCATTTTTCTGTATTATTGGAATGTACGTGTGTGTGTGTGTGTGTATAAATGACTGTTATCTGTTTTTTTGAATGCATGTATGTAAATTTTGCATAAACTTAAATTTTTTTAAATAAAATACTTTTAAAAAATCTTAGGATATTAGTTTAAAGCATGGCTGCATATAGGAGTTCAAGAAAATTCCTGATTACTTCTCCTTCATCTTAGCTCTATTCTTCTTAGTTTTAACCCACATTTACATTGTTTTTACTTTACTGCAATATGAATTGTTACTTCAAAATCACTATCTGTTAGTAGCTGAGCTTCCTTTCATTAAGAGGTTCAAACACGTTCTGCAACTGAGTCTCAATGAGATTTGACAGGGACATGAACTAGTCTCCCTAATCTGAGGGGTGTGATATTCCTTGGCTAGGTAGGTCACCTGCTCTCATCTTTGGAGTTATGAAAGGAAACAGTTCCATTGGCACCACAAGAATAAAGACAGAAGCATGGCTTTTAGAGGAGAATCAGGGTGCTGACACAAGAAGAAGAGTAGAGTGTTTTAACTATAGGCATAGTGGCTATTTTCTTTTAACTTTGTTCAAAAACTTAATGCATTTTTTTGAACTCTTACAACTTCTTTTAAATCATTTCTAAATATATTTATTTACATTTCTACCAATTATCTGAAAATAGATGTTTAGCATTAAGGTTGTACTCTCCTAGACCTTAAAAAATACACCTATTTTTTTCTTATGTGATTTTTCAAGTTTTTTTCTGCCAAGTTGTGATAGAAATGTTTGAGTCCTAAGGCACCATTGGACAATGGGAAGAAGCAAAGCAATGCTTTCCCCAGTACTACAATATTCTCTGAATAAAAATGCAAGCTAGTAATTTGGATGATCTTAAAGAAAAGTGTAGTTTTGTTTTATTTCATAAAAATATACTTTCAGGAATAACAGGCCTAGATTTCAGTCCAATGTAAATGAGAGTTGTTTGAGTAATTCCTCTTAGCTGGAAGGTATATTGACTATAAATCTCTAGCTTGTCTCATCTCAATAAACTCTGCATCTGTGTGTCTTTGAAATTGGATTGAAATTACAATGAGACAAGGGGATGACTATGATGGGAAAGATAAACTGTTAGAAGCTGTTAACATTTATTATGACCATCTCTGCACATTAGTCCAGAGATAATTTTGAAAAAACATAAATTAATGACTACGGGGGCAGGCTGCCATGACTTAATGAAACATATCACTCTCCTTTCCCTACAGGTTTTATGTCAATGTGGAGTAAATTGTCTGGCAGAAACATCTGTTTACCTCATGGAGCCAGCCAAAGTAATCTCCTTTTACACAATTTCTTCAGTAGGTCAGATGGATGAGAGGTTACTGAAAATGACATTAAAAACAACAAAATAACTACCACAAATGTGTGCTGAACACTTCTTATATTACAGCCCTTGATAATACAATAGTGGCACTAGAAAGCACAGTCATAATCATAAGGAACAAGTCTAGGACTACTGAAAAAAAAAGCAAGTAAAATGAGGACTACTCTGGATCTTTAGACTTGCTTAAGAAATCATTGAATCAATTCTTGGACATGTGGATTTATATGTGTTACTCTACATTTTGTTCTCATCTAAGTACTGAGATGATTTTATATGAATTATATTTCCAGTGATTCCCCAAGTCCGATATAAGTACGTTAGTAAAACTCTCTAGTATGACTTATAGAGATGGAAAAGGGATCCATAGTAGACAACCCAAGTTAGCCCTAGAATTGAAAGGAATTCTTCTTTGTGCACATGTGCATGCACATACACAATACACATACACACATGCACACACTTCTTTAAATGACTCCTCATAATCTCAATCTCGAAAACCCATGAGTAACTGGTAAAAATAGAACAGAAAAATGTCTTCTCTCTGAAGACTCAGAGTCACTTGTCAATTTACAATTTTATTTTGAGATAATATTTATTTATATCAAAATGAAAAATTTTAAAGTATTTCTAGTTGCCACATAATAATCGTGTATATTTATGTGCTATACTGTGATATACTGATATTTGTATTCATTATAAAGACAGTGTTCTAAAAGTTCCACCAGATGGAGAGTTTCACAGGCAAATCAGGTTGTCCTGGATTTTTCTATGTGTCTATTCCCTCATATCCTATATCCCTCTAGTTTAGGCATCTCTCTCTGTGTCCCTCCCTCCTTCCATAACACACATGTCTTTGTGATATGTGTGTATTGACATGTATATACATATATAGTACATATTTATGCATATATATATATATATATATATATATATATATATATATATATATATTATAATCTCCTCTAGAGAACTAGAGCAAATGAAGTGTCCAATTTTCAAACCTTTGGGTAGTATAGAAATTGGCTTACTTAACATGATAGTCACTAACAAGCTTCAAGATGGTCTTTGCATAATGATTTATCCAATAAATTCAAAGCTAAGGTTTCCTTCATTGACTCTCCTATGGTCAAAGTTTCTACAGGCCCTGGATTGATCAAGCTACTGGAAAGCAAACTTACTCTTAAATGTACTTTCCTCTAATGTATATAAATGCTCTAATTATCTTCCACCTGCATTTTTTGTCTTGGTTCTTTCTTGCTGATTTCTCACACTTCCCATACATCCAAGGTATTAGTAATTTGTGTGATACTAGGAACAAAGCTGTGGCTGGGTGTGGTGGTGCACACCTGTAATCCCAGCAGTTTGGGAGGCTGAGGCAGGAGGAACATAAATTCAAGTCCAACCTCAGCAATTTAGGGAGATCCTAAGCAACTTAGTGAGACTCTGAATCAAAATAAAAAATAAAAAGGGCTGGGAGTATGACTTAGTGGTAAAGCACCTCTGACTTCAAACCCCAGTACAAATCAAAACAAAACGAAAACAACTCTTCTACACACTTGTGGGGGACATAGCATGGTATTAGACAAACACTGGATTGACAGCTCTACTCAGAAGACTTGTGTAAGATGAAATATCTCTGGCCAAAGGGACAAAACTGGCAGCATTGGTGTTGTACAAATATTAGTGTTTCTTCTGCTGTTTATGCCATCTGCAGATAGAATGTCATTTGTTTTAACATCATGACATGTCATTTATTATTCATTGATAGGCATCATTGTGACAGTTCTAAAATAAAAATATTGAACTGTGATGTGGGAAATGTTTTTTATATCCAATATAAGCCAAAAAAATCAGGTTCAATATATATTGATGTATTCAGAAATAGGTTGTTCAAAAGCCAACCTGTTTCTGAATACATTGACTATATGGACAGAAAGAAGGCTAAAGAGATGATTGTTGATTTTTCTTTAATTTGACTTCATGTCTCCTTATTTATTCCATCATTTAAAGCAAGTAGGGAGAGAGCTTTCATGAGAAAAGCAATGTTGTAGGGAATATAGCCAATAAATCTTAACATTCATCTCAGCAAAAAAGCACTCCAGGCAACAGCTGGGAGATGTTGTTCTTGCTGATTTTTACAAATAAATGAAAAGTGAACAGCAAGTAGTAATAGAAAAGTCTGATCTGCGCATATCATGAGACACTCCTCTTAAGGTATTCCATCAGCATAGCCTTCTGAAGGAGAAGACCTGGGATCCTGGTTAGATAGAAATACAGAGTAAGTGCCAACAACAAAGCAGTCCCAGACTTGTTTTCACTTCCATATTTCTGGTTCATGTGTCCAAATGGCTAAATTGTGTCCCCTTTACATGGTAATAGTATTTGTTCTGATTCCTTTTTTTATCTCTCATCAAGTTTTCCCCTCCATCCTGAATCATGTTTCTTCTAAGAACTTCATATTCTATTTTCTTTATAGAAAAGAGTCTATGCATATAAAAAATATAATCTGTTATGGTTTAGATATAAAGTGTCCCCCACAAGCTCCTGTGTGAAACAATGCAAGAGCATTCAAAAATAAAATGACAAGATTTTAAGAGCTATAACGTAATAATGAATTAATCCACTGATATGGATTAACTGGGTGATAACTGCAAGCAGGCAGGGTATAGCTGGACTAAGTAGGTCACTGGGGGATGCCTTTGGGGGTATATATTTTGTCCTTGATGAGCAGAGCTCTCTGTTTCTTGGTTGCCATATCCTGAGCTGCTTTCCTCCACCATGTATTTCTAGCATGATGTTTTGCCTCATCTCAGGCCAGAGCTATGGTCTGTTGACCATGGATTAGAACATTGAAACCATGAGCCAAAATAAATCTTTCCTCTTCTATGTTGTTCTTGTCGGGTCATTCGTCACAGCAATGTAAAAACTGACTAAAACACAATCTGAGTCAGATTCTCCAGGCTTCCAGTGTTTCCTTGGGTAAATAAATAGTTTTATACATGTTTTTTAATTAAAATGTTTAATGCAGGCAAAGTGCCATTTAAAAAAACTGGGAAAAGAAAAGGAAAAATAGCAAAACAAACAAATAAACATAGTTCCTGTTCTTAAGGAGTATGTAAAGGTAGGTGCCAGAGAAGCTATCACCTTGTGTGGGGATAAGATAGTTTGGGGATCAACTTTAGAAGCAAAAAAGGGTTTATGAGGGAATATGTGTTCATTGATGCTACCAATAACTATGCTTGGCCCAGGGCATGCAGACACATCATTGGTGTGCTCCCGAGGAAACTTCACTCTTTTCAACACACCTCTTTTAATGAACAGTCTGAGCTTGACAGTGGCCCTTTTTTATATCTGAGCCAGGCATCCAACTGCCTGAGGTGAAGATACTACCCATTTAGAAATTTGCTAGGAAGCATCAACTACCCAAATGCTGAGAGTCCCAGTGATGTTTAGGAAGTCCTATTTCTCCAACTGGGAAGACAAAAGCCTGTGCCCATACAGTCCTGGGCTTGGATGCAGCATTCCTCAGGCAACAGATCACACAGAGCCCTGTTTCTCCTCATTCAGTGAATGCTCTCCCATGCTCTACGTGTGGTTATAGAAGACAGTCTGGGCTTCTGTTAAGGCAACAGGTGAATGTAAATACTTTTAACAATGGACAGAGAGGGAGGAACAAAGAATATTTAGCAATAATTCTCCAAGTAGATGGTATTTTATTAGCCAGGTTTTGAGGGAAATGCATTAAGAACATCAACACTCATTCCTTAATGTTGTTTTCATGTTTAATTTTTTTTTACAGTGCTTTTACAAAGTCTGTGATATAAATAAGGAAAATTCAGTATCATTATTTTATAGTCTAGGAAAATGAGGCTTATAGAGTCCTAGAGTATTTTCTAGTATCACATAAATTTATTCACAAAAAAACCGAGCACCTGACTCCTAAGCCCAGTATTTTTTGCTAGTCAAAGCTTAATACATAGCACCATGAAATGAAAAGAGTACGACTAGTCCAGTCATCAAGTCAGTGTTCCCAGTTCCCTCTAAAAGTTGGTTTATGGTTTCTTTTAGACATTCTATTAGAACATGTGGGGCCTATTTTTAATGATAAAATTTCAGTTTACTATTTAATATATATATATATATATATATATATATATATATATATATATATATATATATTTGCTTAAGGCAGTTTCTTATATATGTGATTATTTATCACTTGTCTTGTAATAATCAATGAAATAGTGAAAATGTCATATTCACTCTCAAATTGGAATGTGGTTAGTAAGAAAAAAAATGAAACAAGACATGTAGACTATGGGACAACCCCAGGTTTGTTATGTGACTTGTGAAAAATATCAATATATTTTGACTGTTTTTTTGAGAAGTGAAAATAGAAATACCCATCTCAACTCATTTCATCTGCATTGCATTTCTTTTCATGTTAGCTATATGAGTTGGCTTTAAGAAGATTAATAGTTGAAGATGGATACATAGGGGTTTTGTATATGTTCATATACTATTCACAAATAGAAATTTTAAAATTATATAATAAACCTTGTCTTTAAAAAGATATTAGAGTCAAGGCAAAAACAGAAACAAAAAGCATTGGTATAACTTCAGAAGAAGGAGATTGAAGTAGTTATGTCATAACTTGAATTCAGCCTTAAGGTTCAGATACAGGGATGCCCTTTTTTTTCTTTTTTTTTATTGGTTGTTCAAAACATTACAAAGCTCTTGACATATCA
Organism: Marmota monax; assembly: GCF_021218885.2. Classification (NCBI taxonomy): domain Eukaryota; kingdom Metazoa; phylum Chordata; class Mammalia; order Rodentia; family Sciuridae; genus Marmota; species Marmota monax. Next base: position 6,028,138 of record NW_026693933.1, on the reverse strand, counting down.
TATTTCATACATTAGATTCAAGTGGGTTATGAACTCCCATTTTTACCCCAAATACAGATTGCAGAATCACATCGGTTACACATCCACTGATTTACATATTGCCATACTAGTGTCTGTTGTATTATGCTGCTTTTCCTATCCTCTACTATCCCCCCCCCCTTCCCCTCCCCTCCCTTCTTCTCTCTCTACCCCATCTACTGTAATTCATTTCTCTCCTTGTTTTTTTCCCATTCCCCTCACAACCTCTTGTATGTAATTTTGTGTAACAATGAAGGTCTCCTTCCATTTCCATGCAATTTCCCTTTTCTCTCCCTTTCCCTCCCACCTCATGTCTCTGTTTAATGTTAATCTTTTCCTCCTGCTCTTCCTCCCTGCTCTGTTCTTAGTTGCTCTCATTATATCAAAGAAGACATTTGGCATTTGTTTTTTAGGGATTGGCTAGCTTCACTTAGCATAATCTGCTCTAATGACATCCATTTCCCTGCAAATTCCATGATTTTGTCATTTTTAGTGCAGAGTAATACTCCATTGTGTATAAATGTCACATTTTTTTATCCATTCATCTATTGAAGGGCATCTGGGTTGGTTCCACAGGGATGCCCTCTTTTACCACTTCTATTTAACATAGGTCTTGAAACACTGACCAGAGCAATTAGACAGATAAAAGAAATTAAAGGAATATGGATACATAAAGAAGAACTCAAATTAGCACTATTTTCTGATGATATGATTCTATACCTAGAAGACCCCAAAAATTCCACCAGAAAACTTCTAGAAATAGTAAATGAATTCAGCAAAGTAGCAGGACACCAAATCAACACCAATAAATCAAAGGCATTTCTGTATATCAGTGATAAATGCTCTGAAAGAGAAACAAGGAAAACTACCCCATTTACAATAGCATCAAAAAAAGTAAATACTTGGGAAACAACAAAAGAGGTGAAATACCACCTCTATAATGAAAACTACAGAACACTAATTAAAGAAGATGTTAGAAGATGGAAAGATCTACTTTGTTCTTGGATAGGCAGAATTAATATTGTTAAAATGACCATACTACCAAAAGCACTATACAGATTTAATGCAAATCTGATCGAAACCCCAATGACTTTCCTCATAAAAATAGAAAAGGCAGTGATGAAATTCATCTGGAAAAATAAGAGATCAGAATAGTTAAAGGAATCCTTAGCAAGTAGAGTGAAGCAGGTGATATCACTATACCAGACCTGAAACCATACTATAGAGCAATAGTAAAAAACAAACACAAAAACATGGTATTGACAACAAAATAGACTTGTAGACCAATGGAACAGAATAGAGGACATGGAGACAAACCCACATAATTACAGTTATCTTATGTTTGACATAACATAAAAACATACATTGGAGAAAAGATAACCTCTTCTACAAATGGTGCTGGGAAAATTGGAAATCCATATGCAACAAAATGAAATTAAACCCCTATCTCTCATCATGCACAAAACTCAACTCAAAGCGTATCAAGGACCTAGGAATTAAATCAGAGACACTGTGTCTTTTAAAAGAAAAAGTAGGCCCAAAACTCTTATCACGTAGGAGTAGGCCCAAACTTCCTTAATAAGACTCCTACAGGGGATGAATTAATATGGAGAATAAATAAATGGGATGGATTTAAACTAAAAAACTTCTTCTCAGCAAAAGAAACAATCAGTAAGGTGAATAGAGAGCCCACTAATTGGGAACAAATTCTTACTACACTCACGTCAAATAGAGCACTAATTTCTATAATATATAAAGAACTAAAAAATCTCAACACTGAACAAACAACCCAATCAATAAATGGGCCAAGGAACTGAACAAGCACTTATCAGAACATGATATACAATCAATCAATAAATATATCAAAATATGTTCATCATCTCTAGGAATTAGAGAAATGCAAATCCAAAACTACTCTAAGATATCATCTCACTCCAGTCAGAATGGCAGCTATTATGAAGACAAACAACAATAAGTGTTGGCAAGAATGTGAGAAAAAAGGTACACTCATACATTGCTAGTGGAACAGCATATTGGTGCAGCCATTATGGAAAGCAGTATGGAGATTCCTTGAAAATCTGGGAATGGAACCACCATTTGATCCAGCTATCCCACTCCTCGGTCTATACCCAAAGGACTTAAAAACAGCATACTACAGGGACACAGCCACATCAATGTTTATAGCAGCACAACTCACAATAGCTAAAATGTGGAGCGAACCTAGATGCCCCTCAGTAGATGAATGGATAAAAAAATGTGGCATATATACACAATTGAATTTTACTCAGCAATAAAAGAGAATAAAATCATGGCTTTTGCAGGTAAATGGATGGCAATGGAAAAGATAAAGCTAAGCTAAGTTAGCCAATCCCAAAAAAGCAAATGCTGAAATGTTTTCTCTGATAAAAGGAGGCTGATTCATAGTGGGGTAGGGAGGGGGAGCATGGGAGGAATAGAAAAACTCTAGATAGGGCAGAGGGGTGGGAGAGGAAAAGAGGAGGCAGGGGATTAGCAAGGATGGTGGAATGTGATAGACATCATTATCCAAAGTGCATGTTTGAAGACATGAATTGGGTGTCAACATACTTTATATACAAACAGAGATATGAAAAATTGTGGTATATATGTGTAATAAGAATTGTAATGCAAAAACCAAAACAAAAACAAAGTACATGTATAAAGACATGAGTTGGTGTGAACATACTTTATATACAAAGATATGAAAAATTGTACTCTATATGTGTAATAAGAATTGTGATGCATTCTGCTGTCATTTATTTTTTTAAAAATCAATTTAAAAAGAAGACAAATTACAATAAGTGTTGGCGAGGATGTGGGGAATAAGTCACACTCATACCTTGCTAGTGGGACTGCAAAATGGTACAGCTGATATGGAAAGCAGTATGGAGATTCCTTGGAAAACTAGGAATGGAACCACCATTTGACCTAGCTATCCCACCCCTTGGTCTATACCCAAAGGATTTAAAAACAGCATAGTCTAGGAACACAGCCACATCAATGTTTATAGCAGCACAATTCACAATAGCTAAATTGTGGAACCAACCTAGATGCCCTTCAGTAGATGAATGGATAAAGAAAATGTGGTATATATACACAATGGAATATTACTCAGCAATAAAAGAGAATAAAATCATGGCATTTGCAGGTAAATGGATAGAGTTAGAGAAGATAATGCTAAGTGAAATTAACCAATCCCCAAAAACCAAATGCGGAATGATTTCTCTGATATAAGGATACTGATTCATACTATGCTGTTGGGGGATCAGCAGGGATGGGAGGATAGTATGAACTCTAGATAGGGCAAAAGAGAAAAGGGGAGGAGGTGAAGAGAGGGAGCATAGAGGTAGGAAAGAAGGTAGAATGCCATGGTCATCATTACCCTAATTACATGTATGAAGACATGAAGAATGTGACTCTACTTTGTGTACAACCAGAGATATGAAAAGTTGTGTTCTATAAGTGTAGTATGAATTATAATGCATTCTGTTGTCATATATAACAAATTAAAATTTAAATGAATAAATAAATAAAACCAGGTTTAGAGTAAAAAAAAAAGGATTCAGATCCAATTCTAAGAGATAAGGACCCACCTGACCAGAAAGGATGCATTTATGCTGATTTTTTTCACAGTTTTTTAAAAAGTGTTATATGAATAATGTTATTGGGTTCAAATAAACTTAAGGAAGACTTGAAAATCAGTACTAAACATTATCTTTTTGGTGCCTTTAAAAATGCATTTTAAATATTTAAAGATGTAGGTATTAAGTTGAACATTTTCCAAGCATGTTTGAACATAGAACATATTTTTTTCTGAAAACATCTCACCTAATTTAATTTCTTTGGAAAGCATGCATGCTCAACATTTTTGCATACAGTAGAGGAAACTCATCTGCTTATGTAGAGATGAAGTGGTCTGAGGGCAGAGGTAGGAAAAGCCTGCTGAGATTTAGGTGAACAATCATTGGTGGGTAGACAAAATTCAAAATTAGCAGCTTTCATTCTGCATGTTCATCAAATTGTAATTGAGCCTTCCCCAAGATGAAAACTAATCAGGTACAAATAGGATCATGTTCTTTTACATTACCATCAACCAATCTAAGGGATTTACTGTGTAATGTTGGGAATAATCAAAGCTGACTTAATTGTTAAATGCATAACAAAGAAAAACCTGTGAAAAATAGAAATTTATTTTGAATTTGTAGTTTGATATTGATTTAGGAAGTTTGAAAATTGCTATGCTATGTGGAACAGACAAGTTCTGTGAGTTGTAAAAGAAAAGCTGTCTTTTCTTTTCCCAGTGTCCTTTTGTAAGAGGTTAGATTGGTGATTTGAGATCTTATTTCTTATTTACAGTTATAAAGTTCCCTCTAATAATTTCTTTAGCTATATCCTATACATTTTGGAATTTTATATCCTCATTTTCATTTGCCTTAAAGTATTTTCTGATTTCCCTTTTAATTTCTTCTTTAGTTTCCCTTTCAATTCCTTCTCTTAATTTTCCTTATTCCCTGACAGCTCTCATTACTAATTGCTCTATTCATTAATTGCTTGGTGATTGGTCTATTTTTCATAATGCTCCAGAGCATAAATTGTTGTATAAAATAATCCAACTAAATTCTGTCTCCTTTGTAGGGAGTTGTTGAGGTCAGATTTTTGTTTGTTTGTTTGATTGTATTTTAACTCCAGGGTGGTGCCTCCAACTCTTATAATATAGTTCTCTCTTACAAACTAGCCCACCTATAATTTAGACCATGCCTTCAATATCCTTTTGGTTGCCTTTCACAACAGTCTCCATGATTCTCTAGAGTACCCTTAAACTTATACTTCTCCAAAATATGTTTTAAACAAAGTTATCTCTTTGAGTATGATATTAATGCTGTCATTTTTTTTCTAACATGCTTCTCCCCTCCCCTGGCACCAGGCACATTTTCTAAGCTAGAGCTCTGGATCTGTGAGTAGCAACTATACAAAATTACAAGTGACATTCGTAGTTTAGAAGCTAATTATTTGGGGAGGAGAGGGTGTAGGGGAAATCATCCTAAGATCCTCTTGGCTTGCCTCTTCATGCACTGATGTATTCCTCACAAGTCAGGGGAAAATAAATCAGGGTCTATGTCTCATCATGCCATATTCAAAGTCAAATATCTCCTCTCCTCTCCTCTCTTTTCTCTCTCTCTCTCTCTCTCTCTCTCTCTCTCTCTCTCTCTCTCTCTCTCTCTCTCTTCTAAACCTAAGAGAAAGTTGTCAAATTAAGGTGAGAAAACATAGCATTTACTATTCCAAATGGAAAAGGGGGCATTTTTATATAAACCATTTGTCTTTTTAATTTTTTTTAGTTGTAGATGGATACAATGTCTTTATTCTATTTATTTATTTTTATGTAGTCCTGAGGCTCAAATCCAGTGCCTCACATGTATTAGCGAGCACTCCACCACTGAGCCACAACCCCAGCTCAAACCATTTATCTTTTTGTTTGTTTGTTTTATTTTTTTAAATACATGACAGTGGAATGCACCACAATTCTTATTACACATATAGAATGATTTTTCATATCTCTGTTTGTATATAAAGTATGTTCACACCAATTCATATCTTTATATAGTACTTTGGATAATGATGTGCATCACATACCTCCATCATTGCTAAGCCCCTGCCCTCTCCTTTTCCCTCCCACCCTCTGCCCTATCTAGATTTTGTCTATTCCTCCCTTGCTCTCTCTTCCTACCCAGCTATGAGTCAGTCACCTTGTATCAGAGAAAACATTCGGCATTTGTTTTTTTGGGATTGGCTATCTTCACTTAGCATTATCTTCTCCATCGCCATCTATTTACCTGCAAATGCCATGATTTTATTCTCTTATATTGCTGAGTAAAATTCAATTGTGTATATATGCTACATTTTTTATCCATTCATCTACTGAGGGGCATCTAGGTTGGTTCCACAGCTTAGCTATTGTGAATTGTGCTGCTATAAAGATTGATGTGGCTGTGTCCCTGCATTATGCTGTTTTTAAGTCCTTTGGGTATAGACTAAGGAGTGGGATAGCTAGGTCAAATGGTGGTTCCATTCCTAGTTTTCCAAGGAATCTCCATACTGCTTTCTATATTGGCTGTACAAATTTGCAGTCCTACCAGCAATGTATGAGTGTGCCTTTTTCCCCATATCCTCATCAACACTTATTGTTATTAGTGTGCATAATATCTGCTATTCTGATCCCCCCTTTATACACACTTACCTGGGACTTTGCTTTGAAATAGATAAAGATAGTTTAGTCAATATGAGAAATGCTGAGAACCTAATCCTCCCAGGAAGAAAGCTCTCCAACCTGGAACAAATGTGGCAGGAGTTTTGTGTTCTTGGCTGTGTAACTCTGGAGTGGAAATTCTACACCTTGTTTATCAGGGAGGGAAAAGAGTGGTTCTGGTTGATACATCAAAGACTGTTGCTCTTCTTACTTCGTTTTCATAGATTTTCTTGAACAAATATTTCTTCATTTCATTTTTTTACTTGGGATTATTTCCTGAGGCTTTAAATGGTCATTGTTTTACAATCTGGATTTCCTTCACTCTGTCATGCCAGATTCAATTTTGCCATTCTAAAGATGTGGTAGGCACAGTTGATATATTGTTATTCTCAAAGTATTTATAGGCATGTTTTAATATATTTAGGTGTGGCAATATTTCTGGATATATTTGTAAACCAACTTTTTGTGTACATAATGTATATATAATAAATTCACCAAAATGTACTTTTCGATGATTTTTGACAAATGTGTGCCTCAGTGTAACTATCAACCTAATCAAAATATATTACTTCCAAAGGCTTACTTGTACCACTTTTCAAAGTAACTCATACCACCCAACTTCCAGCCCCAGACAACTACTGATGAGCTTCCCTCACACTGCAGATTAGATTTGTTAGATTAAGCTCTTAATTACTTCTCCTATCACAATGATGCATAGCTTGATTATAATACTTCAGACTCACTGCCAGTACCTTGATCCTTCAATGAACTGTTACAAGGACAATGGTTGTGACTGAATAATATTATAGAGCTACTGAGATGCCTATTTGGTTCTTATTCTCTTTTTTCCTAGAAAGATCTCCACAACCAGTCACATTCTGCTAATCTTTTTCATTTTAATTTAATTTAGCTGGATTCTGTGTCTATTGCTCTTAACAGAGGGTTCTTAATTTTCATAAAATTTCCCTTTTTGTGATGTTTAGTGAAGAAAACTTTATTCATAAGTGAAGCATTAATAGTTATAATGAGTTATAAAATTCCTTCAAATTGGACAGTAATAGATACCAGAATTAGTTGATTTTGATAATAAGTGTGTTGCTTTAATATGGAGTAAAATGTAACATTAATAAGTGTACAGTTAGTTTATGTGTTCAGTGCTTAGTAAAATGTGTGGCAAATATTGGTTTCTTAATATGTATTTAATTCTATGAACAAACTAGGCCAGCTACAATGAACATCAGTAATCATAAGGGGAATTTAAAACATAAGCAGATAATTATCATGAATTGTTGAGAGCCACAGCCGAAGGGGCCCCAGCAAACTTCCAGCTGCCAGCAAACTTCCAGCTGCCGGCTGATGATTGGCTCACAGCGGCCCCAGCAACATCTAGCTGATTGGCTCCTCGGCCCCAGCAACATCTAGCTGATTGGCTCCTCTGCGGTGATGCTCATTGGGCTGTTTCCCTGCCCTTTCAGACCACGGAGCTGCTCATTGGGGAACTTTTTTGGCTCCGCCCACGTGACCCAGCCAATCGGCCTCAAGAGCAGGAGGATTGTGGGAGGTGGAGAGAAGCTTGTGTGGGAGAGAGAGGCTTGTGGAAAGCCGGTGGTGGCAGTTGAGGCTCTGAGGGTTTTTCCTGAGAGGCTGTTTTGTTTGGCGTGTGTGGTTCTAAAAATAAAGTTAGTTTCTTTTGACAAGTGGCTCCTGATTGTGCCCAGCCAGACTGCGGCAATGAATAACCTATTTTTTAACAAAATAAGTAACTGTGAAATGAAACTGTAAAGATGAAAAGTATTTGGAAATTGTTTCTTGTGACAATTTTTTTGCTTAAGTTGGAGGTAGCAGTCATTTGATACTTTTTGACCATTCCATTTTCTGCAAGCAAAATATAAGTGGCAGTTCAGAATCATCAATCCATTGCCACTGTCCTTTGTAACTTGTAGGTGTAAGCAAAGATAATTTAGGAAAGAAACTATTATTATCCTGAGGGGTTGGTTTTAACAAATGGTCTATATGAACACTTTTTTTTTAATCACTATCTGCTACACAGACTTTTGGCTTCAGACCTGTGCAGTCATTCACCTTCAAACCTCTGTTACACCACTGCTGATTCTGCACTCAACTACGCTGAGAAATAAGCAATTTTGACATTCAGCAGCCCAAGGCTTCTTCTCTCCTTGAAAGAATTATGTAAGTCAGCTACATGTGGTTTTGTCTGCTTATATGGTTTCAAAACAGATGGCGAATTCTTACCTCAGTAGGATGGAAGGGCCCTGAAAACATTTAGCAATACATACAAGTTGAATTGTAATTGCTTGTATTCCAGGGCCTTCTGGAACATATAATTTATCATCTTAGATGCGTACATCTAGGTAGTATAAGATATCAAATTAAAAAGTATGGCAATCCAAGAACTTATGGTTCTGTTCCTGATATAAATCAGAGCCAAGCTATCTATCATAAATGGATAGAAGAAAAGCTCATTTAATTGAAACTTTATTAATCAGGAGTTCCCCAGGACTCTTTTCCTTACAATTGTTCCTGATACTTTTGCAGCTAGGGTGACAGGATTTTACTCTGGTTGTATTCACCAAAGTCACTCCACTTTTTATTGCTGGTACTCTGTTGGATATTTAGTATCTCACTAATAACTGCCATGGACTTTAGATCTTTTTCTCCTAAGATCTATACTTTTATCTGTGTCCTGGCTATCTCATTTTACCATTCTTGAGAGACAGTGACAGTTTTTGTGTATAACAATCCATTCTTGAGAGTATGGATAGTCCTATAATAAATGTATACCTGAATATTCTGAGTGTTTGCATAGTCACTATTCTTAATGAGCAAAGAAAAAATACAATATAAATCTTTTAACCTCATCTAATTATAACAAACACTAATGGAGTTTATTGTCAATCCAAACTGCCTCCAGCAAAGGTAACTATGAAATTTCTATTTGAGATTTATTTTGTTATCTGATGCTTAACTGAAATGAATTAAGATTGTGTGTTGCTTACCTTGATCCACAGTCACATTTGATCTATTCTCTATAATGATAGAAAAGAAAATTAATGATAAGGGAGAGTCTGTTCATGTTTGAAATTAATCAACTCCATAATTTGTGGTTTTTGAATGTTTCTCAGAAATTTACATTCCTAGAGATTGTCTTCTAGAGCAACAGCAGAAAGAATACAGAAAAAGTTCAGGAAATGCCAATGTAAAGCTCCTTGCACCCTCAAGAAACCTCTATTTCAGCATGCCTTAGGTCTTCCACACAAAGTTTCAGAGAGTCTTTAGCAAAGTTTTTTTTTCTTTTCCTGTTATCCCAGTAACAAGAAAAAGTTAATGGAAAAAATAGAATTCATTTAACCCCCCCCCAAAAAAAAGTTGCTTATAAGATAACCTAGAGAGAGGCCCACCCCACTACCCTGCACCACGCCCTCATGGAGAGGCACCCCTCACCCAGGGGTTCATTATTCACCAAAGTGTGGCTAACAGCCCAACATCAGGGTACATATAAGTTTGAGGCTGTGACTACCATGAATCTGCAATATTGCCACTTCTATCAAGGGACAACAATAAGGACCTGGTAAGACATCACCACTGACCCTGTGGGCCTGGCTACCCAAGAGGTATCTCTTCATGGGGTGCTAACAGTTATCCTGTTGCTGAGGTAACAGGGAGTCTTGCATGGAGTTGCCTCTCTCTTATTTCTCCTATTAACAGCCAACTTCTTATGAATTACCCTTTCACTAGTCATATAATACAACACCTCTATATTCTCACATCTTACCTCATAAACATCTCAGCCAACTCCCCCAGTTCCCCCTCTACCATTAGAAACTATAAACCATTACACAAACCTATTGACTACATGGTAGAAGATAACCAAACTCATTATTTCTGATTATAGTGACAAAACTGTAACTGTAAAAATAGAAGTTAACTGATCTATGGCTGCACATTGGGTACATTGAGTGCTGTAATGTTGATCTCCCTCTTAAAGGTGAGGTATTGGTAACCTGCAGGGACACTATAAGATAATAGGGCAGAAGCTGTAATGCCCTGGATCTATACTTCAAGAGAGGAAGTCACATAGACATCATGAAAAAACAAGGGAGGAAAGTGCCCCAAACACACCAATACACTACAACAATAGAATCCATAGATAGTGAAGTAGATGACATGCCAGAGAACCAGTTCAGAATATACATAACTAAAATGATCAGGGAATTAAATAATGACCTAAGTGAGCAGATACAGGCAAAAGTCAATCACTCCAACAAAGAGATAAGGGAACAAATACAAGTGATCATTGATCACACCAACAGAAAGATAAGAGAGAAAATATAGGTAACAACAGATTACTTCAAGAAAGAGATAAAGATTCTGAAAAATAAACCCAGAAATATTTGAAATGAAACAAACAATAAGCCAAATAAAAAAAACTGAATAGAAGCATCACCAACAGAGTAGATCACTTGGAAGACAATACCTCAGACAATAAACAGAAAAGATACAATCTTGAAAATAAAGTTGACCTCACAGTGAAGATGGTAAGAAACCATGAACAGAATATCCAAGAATTATGGGATACCCCCAAAGACCAAATTTAAGATTTACTGGGATAGAGGAAGGTTCAGAGATTCAAACCAAAGGAATGAACAATCTCTTCAATGAAATAACATCAGAAAATTTCTCAAGAATGAAGAATGAATTGGAAAATAAAATACAAAAGGCCTATAGGAGAGCAAATGTACAAAATTACAACAGATATATGCCAAGACACATTATAATGAAAATGCCTAGCATACAGAATAAGGATAGAATTTTAAAGGCTACAAGAGAGAAAAATTAGTTTACATATAAGGTAAGACCAGTTTGTTTTTAGCAGATTTTTCAACCCAGACCCTCAAAGCCAGGATATCCTGGAACAACATATACCAAGCTCTGAAAGATAATGGATGCCAATTAAGAAATTTATATCTAGCAAAATTAAGGTTCATATTTGATGATGAAATAAAAACTTTCCATGATAAAAAAAAATGTTAAAAGAATTTACAGCAAGAAAGCCTTCACTACAGAACATACTTGGCAAAATATTCCATGAGGAGAAAATAAAAAACAACACAAAAATCTGCAAAGGGAAGAACTATAATAAAGGAAAAGTCAACCAAAGGAGAAACCAAATCAAGTTAAATACCAAAAATAAACAAAAATGACTAGAAATACAAATCATGTCTCAATAATAATCTTGAATATTAATGGCCTAAACTCACCAATCAAGAGACATAGGCTGATAGATTGGATTAAAAAACAAAGGACCCAACAGTATGCTGCCTTCAAGAGACTCATCTCATAGGAAAAGACGTCCACAGACTGAAGGTGAAAGGTGGGATAAAATATACCATTCACATGTTCTGCATAAACAAGCAGGGGTTTTCATCCTCATATCAAATAAAGTGGACTTCAATCAAAGTTAATCAAAAGGGATAAAGATGGACATTTCATACTGCTTAAGGGAACTGTATATCAACAAGACATAGCAAATATAAATATATATGCCCCAAACGATAGAGCATTTATGTTCATCAAACTCTGCTCAAGTTCAAGAGTCAAATACAACACAATAATTCTGGGTCGCTTTAACACACCTCTTTCATCACTGGATAGCTCTTCCCAACAAAAGCTAAACAAACAAACTATATAACTCAATAATACAATCAATAACTTAGATTTAACTTACATAAAGAATATATTATCCATCAACAAGTGAATACACTTTCTTCTCTGAACATGGATCCTTCTCTAAAATAGACCATATATTATGCCACAAAGCATCTCTTAGTAAATACAAAAAAGTAGAGATACTACCCTGTATTTTATCAGACTACAATGGAATAAAATTAGAAATCAATAATAAAATAAAAATAAAAGCTACTCCAACACCTGAAGACTAAATAATATGCTATTACATGAACAATGGATTGCAAAAGATATCAAGGAGGAAATTTAAAAATTCTTAGAAGTAAATGAGAACACTGATACAACATATGAAAATCTCTGGGACACTATGAAGCAGTTCTAAGAGGAAAGTTCATTGCATGGAGTTCATTTCTTAAAAGAAGAAAGTGTCAACAAATAAGTTACCTAATATTACATCTAAAAGCCCTAGGAAAAGAACAAATCAACACTAAAAACAGTAGAAGACAGGAAACAATTAAAATTCGAGCTGAAGTCAATGAAATAGAAACAATTGAAAAAAAATTGACAGAACAAAAAGTTGGTTCTTTGAAAACATAAATAAAATTGATAAACCATTAGCCACACTAATGAAGAAAAGGACAGAGAAAAACTCAAATAAATAACATCCTTAATGAAAAAGGAAATATCACAACAGAAACTACAGATATACAGAAGATAATCAGAAATTATTTTGAAAATTTGTACTCCAATAAAATAGAAAATATCAAAGGCATCAACAAATTTCTAAAGGATTATGATATGCCCAAACTAAATTATGATGATATACACAATTTAAACAGACCAATATTAAACAAGGAAATAGAAGATGCCATCAGAAACCTACTGACCAAAAAAAAGACCAGGAATGGATGAATACACAGCCAAGTTCTACAAGACCTTTAGAGAAGAACTAATACGAATACTTTCAATTTATTTCAGGAAAAAGAAAAAGAGTGAACACTCCCAAATTCATTCTATGAGGCCAATATCACTCTGATTCCAAAACCAGGCAAAGACACATCAAAAAAAGAAAACTTCAGACCAATATCTCTAATGAACATAGATGCAAATATTCTCAATAAAATTCTGGCAAATCAAATACAAAAACATATCAAAAAGATTGTGCACCATGATCAAGAGGGATTCATCCCAGGGATGCAAGTTTGGTTCAACATACGGAAATCAATAAACATAATTCATCACATCAATAGACTCAAAGATAAGAATCAAATGACCATCTCATTAGATGCAGAAAAAGAATTTGACAAAATACAACACCCCTTCATGTTCAAAACACTATAAAAACTAGGTATAAAAGGAACATATCTCAACATCACAAAAGCTATCTGTGTTAAACCCCAGGCCAACATCATTCTAAATAGAGAAAAATTGAATGCATTCCCTCTAAAAACTGGAACAACACATGATGCCCTCTTTCACCACTTTTGTTTAACATAGTCATTGAAACATTGGCCAGAGCAATTAAACGAAAGAAATTAAAGGGACACGTATAGGAAAAGAAGAACTTAACTTAGCACTATTTGCTGAAGATACTATTCTATACCTAGAAGACCCAAAAACTTCACCAGAAAACTTCTAGAACTAGTATATGAATTCAGCAAAGTAGCAGGATATAAAATCAACACACATAAATTAATGGCATTTTTGTATATCAGTGACAAATCTGAAATAGAAATGAGGAAAACTATCCCAGTTACCATAGCCTAAAAAAAATTTATACTTGGGAGTCAACTTACCAAAACAGGTGAAAGATCTATACAATGAAAACTATAGAACCTTAAAGAAAGAAATCAAAGACCAGAGACCTAGAATATCAAAAAAATCAAAATGAGAGACCCAGAATAGCTAAAGCAATCCTTAGCAGGAAGAGTGAAGCAGGTGGCATCACTATACCAGAACTGAAACTATACTACAAAGCAATAGTAACAAAAACAGCATGGTATTGGCACCAAAACAGACTGGTAGACCAATGGTACAGAACAGAGGACACAGAGACTAACCCACAAAATTATAATTATTTTATATTAGACAAAGTTGCCAAAAACATACATTGGAGAAAAGATAGCCTCTTTAACAAATGGTGCTGGGAAAACTGGAAATCCATATGCAAAAAAAATGAAATTAAACCCATGTCTCTCACCATGCACAAAACTCAACTCAAAATTTATCAAGTACCTAGGAATTAAAAAAGAGACTCTCCGCCTAATAGAAGAAAAAGTTGGCCCTAATCTTCATCATATGGGATTAGGACCCAACTTCCTTAATGAGACTCCTATAGTGCAATGAATTAAAACAAAGAATCAATAAATGGGATGGAATCAAAGTAAAAAGTCTCTTCTCAGCAAAAGAAACAATCTGTGAGGTGAACAGAGAGCCTACATCCTAGGAGCAAATTTTTACCCCTCACACATCAGATAGAGCACTAATCACTAGGGTATATAAAGAACTCAAAAAGCTAGACACCAAAAAAAAAAAAAAACAATTAATAAATGGGCCAAGGAACTGAACAGACATTTATCAGAAGATTATGTACAATCAATCAACAAACACATGAAAAAATATTCATCATCACTAGCAATTAAAGAAATGAAAATCAAAACCACACTAAGATTTTATCTCACTCCACTCAGAATGGCAGGTATTATGCATACAAACAACAATAAGTGTTTGCAAGGATGTGGGGGAAAAGGTACACTCATACACTGCTGGTGGGACTGCAATTGGTGCAGCCAATATGGAAAGCAATATGGAGATTTCTTGGAAAAAATGGGAATGGAACCACCATGTGACCCCAGCTATCCCTCTCCTTGGTCTATACCCAAAGGACTTAAAAATAGCATACTACAGGGACACAGCCACATCAATGTTTATAGCAGCACAATGCACAATAGCTAAATTGTAGAACCAACCTAGATGCCCTTCAGTAGATGAATGGATTTTTAAAAAATGTGGCATAAATACACAATGGAATTTTACTCAGAAATAAAAGAGAATAAAATCATGGCATTTGCAGGTAAATGGATGGAGTTAGAGAAAATAATGCTAAGTGAAGTTAGCCAATCCCAGAAAACAAAATGCCAAATGTTTTCTTTGATATATGGAGGCTGAATCATAGTGAGATAGGGAGAGGGAGCATGGGAGGAATAGACGAACTCTAGATAGGGCAGAGGGGTTGGAGGGGAAGGGAGGAGGCATGGGGTAATTAATGATGGTGGAATGTGATGATCATTATTATTCAAAGTACATGTATGAAGATACAAATTGGTGTAAATATACAATGTATACAACCAGAGATATGAAAAGTTGTGCTCTATATATGCAATAAGAATTGCAATGCATTCTGCTGTTATATATAAATAAAAGTAAATAAATAAAAGCAATTAAAAAATCTACGATTTCATGTCACTCCAGTCACAATGGCAGCTATTAAGAATACAAACAACAATAAGTGTTGGCAGGGATGTGGTAATAAGGCACACTCATACACTGCTGTTGGGACTGCAAATTGGTGCAGCCAATCTGGAAAGCAGTATGGAGAATCCTTGGAAAACTGGGAATGGAACCACCATTTGACCCAGCTATCCCACTCCTTGGTCTATACCCAAAGGACTTAAAAACAGCATACTATCAGGGACACAGCCACATCAGTGTTTATAGCAGCACAATTCACAATAGCTAAATTGTGGAACCAGCCCAAATGCCCTTCAGAAGATAAATGGATAGGGAAACTTTGGTATATATACACAATGGAATATTACTCAGCATTAAAAGAGAATAAAATCATGGGATTTGCAGGTAAATGAATGGAGTTAGAGATTGCAATGCTAAGTGAGGTAAGCCAATTCCAAAAAACTAAAGGCCCAATGTTTTCTTTGATTTGAGGATGCTGACTCCTAATGACAATGGGGTTGCAGGTGCGGCAGGGAGCATGGGAAGAATGGAGGAACTTTAGATAAGACAAAAGGGAGAGAGGGGAAGAGAAGGAGCACAGGGGTAAGAAAGACAGTGGAATGAGTTGGACATCATTACCCTAGTACATGTATGAAGACTTAAAAGGTGTGAAAATACTTTGTGTAGAACTTGTGATATGAAAAATTGTGCTGTATACGTGTAATATGAAATAAATTGCAATCTGCCATCATATATAACCAATTAGGATAAATAAATAATTTAATGAAAAAAAATCACAGGTATAGCTACAGCCCTAAAACCAAATTGCATTTTTCTTTCTTCTCCTTTCCAAGTATAATCACTTTTCTAACAATGTCCTAATTTCATGTTAAAATATAAAGGATTTTAAAAATCAACATAAAGCACAGATGGAAACGTCTGGATCACAAAAAAAAAAAGAGTAAGGAAAAAGAAATGAACAAATGAGACAAAAGCCATGGACAAAAGAGTAATTGTCAAGAGAATGCAATAGGAAGACTGGAAGTTTACAAAAGTCCCTGATGAAAGGAATGGTGAAATTAATTGTAAGAAATTACAAAAAATATTTGAAAGGCTCATAATAGCTGTAATTAAACTATGAAATTTGCTACAGCTTGAGAGTGCCTCCCTGCTGGCTCACTAAATTTTAGAAGTACTGAAATAACTACTAAAATATTTCATTGTTCTAAGAGAACTTTAGAATCAAAGTAAGTACAAGAACATTATTTAAGAAAGATCCTTAAGAAATTGCACATTCATAATGTACATATGTTCAAATAAATGCTTTTATTAACTTTCTAAAAATGCCTACTGTGGATCAAGTGCCCAAATATAGAAGATGAATAGAAAACAATCTTTCTATGAGTTCACAATCTAGTTAATAAAACTTATTAGATTACACAGTGTCCCTATTGTCCCATGAATTTTTCTACGCAGAAAAAGCATGGTATGTAGTAAGCACCAGTAGAAAATGTTCAGTAAATAACTTTCTGGGTGGGGTGGGGAGAAAGGTGATTTGTAGTATTTCCCAATTCTCATAGTAGAAATACTCTCATCCTGAAATTTGTTACTGAAAATGAGATTGGAAAGGAAAACACATCAAACCAATGGATTCACTGGAGATGGCTAGCTCCAACATTGAACAAATTTTTTCTGTGAATACAAATAGTATACTAACTACTATAAAAGAATTTGGCTTAATGTATGGGAGAGCATAAAGAAATGACCAGATCTGCTGACAGATGGGTGTTTAACAGAAGGCACATAAATAGTGTGTGTGTGTGTGTGTGTGTTGTCAATGGATCTTTTATTTATTTATATGCCGAAATGAGGTTGGAAACCAGGGCCTCATATATGCCAGGCAAGAGTTCTACCACTGAGCCACAAAAGTGGCCTCCACTTTTCAATAGGAACAAATCATGGTCTTATAGAAGTTGGGACAGAGTTGCTACTAAACAATCTTTCCAATTCACAGGACCTCTCTTCATAGAAGAACAATTATGAAAAGTGTTGGATATACCAATAGTGCTAAGATGAACTCCTATATCACAATAACAGAGGACACTCTAGATAAAGGGACCAGCAGGTGCAAGGCAATGAAGTATAAAGAAAAAGAATTTTTTTTTGGAAACTGCAAGCAATTTAATATGTAAAAACTTTGTGTGCAATCAGATAACCATAGGAAAAGTGAGGTTAAGATGGGGGAAAAGAACAGGCAAAAGAAAGTGGGCAGTTAACTAAAACTATGGGGATAATTTGAAGGGTTCAAAAATAATTTACCAAAAAATATTTTTCCAGAAAGTGGATATTCTGGAAATTTCTCTTTAGTGTGGAGAATGTGTTTGAAATAGATAACATTAGAAGCAAGATGTGCATTTTGAGGTTGTTCAAAGTCTGGCTCAGCCTTTTACAAATGATAAACCAGGAAACCCTCAGACACTGTAAGGTGTTAATAGGAGTTTCTGGGACTGTATAGGGCTGGAATGGGAGAAAGATAAGAATTTTCTGATTAAATTTGGGAAAGACTATTGTTATGTTTTGGACATGTATGAGCTAATGCAAGAAAATTAAGAGGTGAAATGATTGGGTTATGAGAATTTCAACATAATCAATGCATTAATCTAATAAGAATTAACTGGGTGGTAACTTTGGGAAGGCAGGGTGTGTCTGGAGGAGGTGGGTCATTGGAGTCATAATTTTGGGGTGTAAATTTTGTTTATGCTAAGAGGAGTCAGTCTCCCCGCCGCCTCGCTGTTTCCCTCTCTCACTCTCTTCTCTCCTGGTGCCATGTTCCCAGCTGCTTTTCTCTGCCACACCCTTCCACTGTGATGTTCTGCTTCATTTCAGGCACAGAGCAATGGAGTCAGCCTTCTAAGGACCGAGATCTCTGAAAATGTGAGCCCCAAATAAACATTTCCTCCTCTAAATTTTTTCTTATCAGGTGTTTTGATTATAGCACAAAAACCTGACTAAAACAGCTATAGACTATATCCCTTATTTAATTTCAATTCAGAGAACTGTACTAGAGCACAGAGTTTCATGTTACCTAGAATAGTATGGAGAAAACTGGAACTCAAAGAAGGCATTTTCACAAATGTGTATTGATACATTTTCCCCTGTTAGGATAACTCTATGTTTTCTTAATTTCATCTTTTCTTGTCTGTTTCTCATAATATTTTTAATAAAAAAGGCAGAGAGAACATCTGGTGTTTTCCTTCAGGAGTTATGCCCTATTTCTGACATCCTACATTGTGTCATCATTGAAACTGATGCGTCCTAATTTTTTTAACCAGTATATACTTTCTCCTTATTGGCTCTTCATGATTGAAGCATAAAATGTTTTTCAGGCTCAAATTTTCACAATATTTTATATCCCATAAGGAATTACAAGGCCACAAAATAATTATTATATGTTGTAATTGAGGGAATTACAAATAAGAGAAACATATGTTACAATTATTTATGGAAAACAAAAAGTCACAGGTATAGATACAGACCTTTACATTATCTAATATTGAAGATGCCAAATCTTATATTCAGATGTAGTGAAAGATGGATGGATACACGCTTTGAACCCTCCAGCCTTTCAGAAAAAATCCAAATTCTACTTGAATGGTGGCCTTCACTTATCAACATTAGGTATAAAATAGAAATGGTACTTGATATTGAGTGCTACTTTAAGGTCAAATTCAGTAAGAATGGAAATATGTCCATCAGAATGGAAATTAAGCAATCACGATAGAGTGATTTCAGGGGATTGCTGGAGTCAAAGTGCATTATTTGTAGTGGAAAAATCAGCAACTTCTTTTTTCTAGATGCCCTCTCACAGCCCTTTATAAAATGCTCCTACTTGCTTCCTTTTAGGATGTCACATACTAGAGTACTGGCTTCTTTTATAAAACAGTATTCATAATACCTACACTGCTCTCCTAACCCTACATACTGACAGGCACAGAGCAATGGAGTCAACTGGAGATGGCTACACTGCTCTCCTAACCCTACATACTGACAGGCTATCCAAGTACACATTTCATCACTGCCACACACTACTTGTGTGACCTTAAGTAAGTTTCCAAACTCTAATATGCACTTCTAATCCAGTTCAGATAAATATTTTTGAGAAAGAAATCAACATAATATGCAAAAGTTGGCATAATTAGAAAATAGCTCAGATCAGAAAATTTGGCTTAACGTACACAAGTTAGCATGTCTCTTTGTGTGGGATTAATTTTGGAAGCATCATTCATATTCTATTTAAACTAACAAATACTTATTAAGCACTAATTTACTAAATGCTTTGTTGTGTGTTTATTAACAATAAACATGTATGATATTCATTATCTAATACTTAAATTGAAGAACATATGTAAAGTAATTTTCATGCTGGTAAGGAAAATAAGGAAGATAATAATGAATTTCTTCTTTAAAGAAGTGATTTTATTAAGAGAAGATTATTTTGAAAATCAAACTGAAAAATAGTGTAATTATTATTATTCATATAAGTAAATAAAAATAAAAGCCATAAACAGATATGCTAAGTTTTCCTGGGACCTGTTTCTTCCAAACTAATGCTGACTTGTGTATATAGCTGAGAATTGCTGGTCATTACGGGTGACATTTGGTCCAGCAGCTATGAGCTCAGACAATGTTGTGTTAACATCAAGGCAAATTTTTTAAAATAGTAATTAATATCTCTTAAGTGTTATTTTTTCTGAAACCAATCAAGTAATGAGTTCATATTTTAAGAATTTTGGCCACTCCTGATTCACTAATATCCATGCTATAAGAGTTCAGGGTATGACAGTTGAAGAGTACTTATTCTGATAGCCCCTTGGTAATATAAAGAAGCCAGTGTGTCTACAGAGTTCTGGTGATGAACTACATTGTCTCAAGCAGAGCTCAACATAGCAAATTCACACCAGCAAACTGTTTTTGTTGTTGTTGTTGTTGTTTGTTTGTTTTTTATCAGTCTCCTTCTAGCACTATGCCCAGTTAAGGCATTTCTGTAGTAAGATAATTTCCTCAATAGAAATGGTAATAAAAGTCAAGTAGTAAAAGAAGATAAAAACATCACATTAACTCTCAGTTTAAATATAGTGTCTTTGAGGGGTAAGGGGACTAATCTTATCTTTCTCTTATGACCCTTTAGTATTATGTCTTGAAATAAGTTTATCCACTTTAGTATTTCAACTTGCTCTTAGATGAAGTCCTTCTGGTTTCTTATAGCCTCAAAGATTAGTCTTCTTCATCTTTTTTCTCAGAATTATAATCTGCTTTTTCGTCCCTTCTGCATCATACAACTAGCATATATATGTATCTCCTTTCATGACTTATATGAATAATCATAATTATACTATTTTTCATATATATATCTCCTTTCTTAAAAGGAGAAAGTCCACATAAATTTTAGTTATTGTCACAAATCTTAGTCTCTAAAAGGTCCTTGTAAGAGGTATCTATACTTAACTGCCTGCATATTCTACCCTCTGTGGTTACTTTTGAAGTCATCCCAAGCAGGCTTTAGTCTCCAATCCTCCAATGAAATATCTCATTAATAACCCTCACACTGTCAAATGTTGGGGAAATTTTTTACTTCTCATTTTACTCAGTTTATTACAAGAAATTGACATAACTATATGTTTTTTAATACAAAAATTTCACTCGTTCTCTGGGACACTACACAATTCCAATTTTCCCTTATATTAATGGTTACTTCTTAGTCTCCTTTACTTGCTTTTCTTTTCTTTCCAATTTCCTTCAGTTGGAACATCCCAGGATTTGTTCCTTGTTTATCTCTTTCCAATGTATCCTTTTTCCCCTTTATGTTATTCACCAAGCTGCAAAGCTTTGAATATATATGTTGCTTACAGCCAAATTTATATCATTAGTTCTAAGCACTTTTCTGATCTTCAAGCTTATATGTTCAATTACTTTTGAAATTTCCTTCTGGGTACTTAATGAGTATCTCACATTAAATATACCCCACAGACATCACTTGACTGATACACTCACCCCAAACCAGTTCTTCTCTCCTCTGCCTTTGTAGTCTCAGCAAATGTCACACTGACATCTACTCAGTTGTTCAAGCAAAACTATAGAGTCACTCTTGACCTCTCCCTTTACTTTATATCCTACATTCAATTAATTACCAAATTCTGTTATTCAAATTCAATCTATTGTTTTAATTGAACCATTTGTCATCCCTGTCATTGAAAACACTCTGTCATCACTATATCCTACCCCATTTATAGCTATTCTTTTAACTGTTCACACTTCTGTTTTTGCAAACTTGTAGTATGTCTGTTCCCCACAAGGCAGCCAGAGGAAAATTTAAACGGTGTCATTTTAGCATTCAAACTCCACCGTGGTTTTTCCCATGCCTGGAATGCCTTAGTAGCATGAGTTGCTCCTCCCTGTTTTTATGCTCTACTCAGGTATCATCTTTCAGAAGGGTTTTGCTTGAGAACTCTATTTGAAATAGCACCCAACAGTGGTCATTTTATGGCTGTTTATTTTATGTGCATATGTATGTATATATGCATGTATGAGTTTATCTTATTTGTATATGTATTACTGATCTTCTTCTACATTCACATTTAACCTCTATTAAGGCAAGGACATTTTTGTTCATTTCTGACCACAGGACCTATTGTGCTTAACCTATAGCAGATATTGAACAAATAATTCTTTGATGGATTAAATGAAAATATAGTGAGATTTTTACAGCAATAGAACTGAGCAGAGCCACAGGTGACCACGCAGAGGCACTTTGCTTACTCAGGAATGTCTTCTCTGACCCTCATCAGTGTCCTCATACACTATGAAACCACTGTACTAGAAGAGTATTGTACAATGAAATTCTCTGTGACAAGGGAATATTGTATATATGCCCATTTGGTGGCCACTAGCCACTATTTTAGCACTTGAAATATGGTTAGTGTAACTAAGGAATTGAATTTGTAATTGATTTCCCTTTCAAAATCTGTTATTTTTTCTTTGTCAGTGAGACATTTGTACATCTTTATAGACTAGAATACAATAATTTGATGCATATACACAATGTATAATTACCAACTCTGGGTAATATAAGTACTTCTATCTTCTCAAATAATAATCACTTTTAAGTTGTGGAAATTTTTATATTGTTTTTATTTGTTGTTGTTTTGAAATATATTACAGATGCTTGTAAAATAGAATTATCCACTGTGCTATGGAAAACCTGATATCCCTGTCCAACTGCATTTTAGTGCCCCTTACCTAACTTCTTTCCATCATCCCCTCTTTGCTCTTCCCCGTCTCTAGTACCTACAATTTCACTCCATTCTTTCATGAGATAAACTTTTTTAGTTTCCACAAATGAGTGAGATCATATGGTATTTTTCTTTCTGTATATGGTTTATTTTACTTAACATAATGAACTCCTGTTTCACCTGTGTTGTTTCAAATGATATAATTTCATTCTTTATATGGTTGAATAATATTCTGTTATGTTTACATATCACATTTTGTTTATACATTTATCCATCTATGTACAACTCGGTTTATTCCATATGTTGGCTTGTGAATAGTGCTGCAATAAACATGCAGTTGTCTCTTTGCTATGCTGATTATGTTTCCCTTGGGTATGTATCCAGTAGTGGTATTGATAGATCATATGGAAGCTCTATTTTTAGTTTTGAAAGGAATATTGATACTGATTTTCATAATGACTATAGTAACAGATTTTTCCCAACAGTGTATAAAAGCTCCTTTTTCTTTGCCATATTTTGCTATTTTTGTTTTTTTGCTATACTTTGTCTATACTTTTCCTTTTTGATAAAAGCCATTCTGTTTGATAATGTGCACCTACAAAGGCCTGCCTAGTGACTAACCACGTTCCTTTGATATAATCTCATTTGTCTATTTTACTTTTCTTGCCTATACTTTTGGATAGTTATCAAAAATATCTTTGCCTATACAAATAAGGTGAGGTGATATCTCATTGTGGTTTTGATTTGTATTTTCCTGGTGACTAGTGATACTGAGTATTTTTATGTATTTCTTAGCCATTTCTATATCTTTTTTTCAGAATGGAATATCTGTCCATTTGTTTACATTTGTGTGTTTGTGTGTGTGTATGATTTCATTCAGTGTTTTGTTTTTAATTTTTGGTATAGAGATCTTTAACTTCATGGTTAAATTTATTTGTAAATATTTTAACTATTTTGTAGTTATTGTGAATAAGATTGCTGTTTTGATTTCTTTTTCATCAAATTCATTATTTATATGTAAAAATATTACTATTTGGCATATTGATTTTGTATCCTGCAACTTTACTAAATTTGTTTTTCACTTCTAACATTTTTGATGAGAAATTTAGGTTTTCTTAGATATGCAATCATGTCTTCTGGAAATACAGATAATTCAATTCCTCCCTTTCCAATTTGGAGGCTCTTTATTTCTTTCTCTTGCTTAATTACCCTTGCTAACACTTCTAAGACTGTATCAAGTTACAAGTGGTAAAAATTTAAACTTAAATGGCCACATCTGACACCAAATAGAACAACACAAATCTATATAGAGGGGAAAGTGTTTGCTTTAAACAACTTTGGACTATGGTTTGTATAGTAAATATTAAGTGAATCTAAATTTCATGATTTTATTGTTATTTTTTGTGACACTTACATGTACTTGGTTCCTCCTAGCAACACAAAAAGATAAAACACAAAACATTTATTTTTTAATGTTTTCAAAGCAGAAGGCTAATTCCCCAGCATGAAAAAGATGCTGCTGGCAGAAATGGGGGTTAGACAAGAAAATGCTGGACACAATTGCTTCTAATAAAGCCAGTCAGCAAAACCCTGGGTTTTTGTAGATTTCTACTTAATTATATATTACTTTCATTCTCTATAAGACGTTCTGATTTGAGTCTCTGGATATGCAAGCTTTTATTGAACAACCTAGAAGGAAATACAAAAATGAATATTTATTTAAATCACATCTACAATAGTAAATGTTTTCTGCAACTTGACATAATTTAAAATATCCAATCCTTACAAATAAAGAGACTAATAATTAATTGGCAAATAACTCCACTTCTATCACTTTATAAGAAATAAATACATTTTAATGAACAATATTCTTTAGCTCATACAATAGGAAAGGAGAAGCCCTTATCTATGTGGCTTCTTTTCTTATTGAGTGAATACAGCATAGAGAAAAGAAATGATGCATGGTTCTCTTTTAAGATCTCTGCTATATTCAACCTACTACTACCTGATATACCTTCTGGGGAAATGAATCAAAGGGTGTTCTAGAATGGTAGAATAAATGTTAAACTTACAAATTTTCTTCCATTGAATTAAGCTGTTATAACATTTACTGGATGATTACTCTAAGTAGACTATGTTTCTCAAACTCAGTACTATTTTTTATTTTGGCCAGATAATTCTTTCTTATTGGGGACTATCTTGTGTATTGTGGTATGTCTAGCTGCATCCCTATCTTTCAAATAATAATTGCCAGAAGCTGCCACATACCCACCAAGTTCTGATGTCTGATGACCCAAAATTGCTAAATGCAACTTGTGTGTTAAACTCATCCCAAGTTGAAAGCCAATAAAGCAGAAGAGAGTGTGGTGTGTCACAATCTACCTTCCTCCTGTATTTGCCTGGAGCATACTTTTAAAGCTTCCACTTCTCTTATTGCTATGCAATTCCCTTGGACTTGAAAACATCTGTAATTGATTGACCTTGGCATTTTTAAGTCCAAGTTTTGGACTTGCTGCTAATATCTCTACCTCAGACTAAACATTTTTGCCTCAATATATAGCCAATTCTTAGATTGTGGGATTTATCTCCAGGATTGATTTTCATAGCACTTATATCTACCAGATCTGCTTGCAATATCAAACATGTATTATATAACCATCTAAAAATAAAATTATCAAACTTTTGCTATCTTCAGTTTTAGTTTCAGCTTGACTATTACCTTATTGTTCTTGTGCCAGTTAAATATATTCATTGGGCCTTAATTTACTTTTCTTCAATTACAAATGCTGATTTCTGCACTAATTGATTCAAAGATTTGCAAAGTTAGATAACCGTTTAAAGTGCTTTAAAAAAAATAAGAATTTTTCCGACAAATAGAATGACAGTAGTCATTGACTTATTTCATGAAAGCAAGTAATAGACAGATAAAGGCTGGTAATTTTCAGACATATTATCCCAACACTATACATTTTAAAGTGAATATGAGCTTACACCCATATTTTCTCACACAGTGCCAATGTGATGGATCTTTGGAGAGTGGGAATTTGATGTGTCTCTTATTGCCTTAACAGCGTCAAACTGGTCTTGCAAAATTCAACTCAAAACCAAGTACCAGGGCCAGGGTTGTGGCTCAGTGGTAGAGTGCTTGCCTAGCATATATGAGGCACTGGGTTCCATCTCTGGCACCAGATAAAAATAAAAACAAAATAAAGATATTGTGTCCATATATAACTATATATACATATATAGTTATATATAACTATATATGTATGTATGTATATATATACATATATATATGTATACATATATATGCATGTATATGTGTGTGTGTGTGTATATATATATATATATATATATATAAAAGTACCAATTTCAAGTAAGACTTGCACATTGCCTTGGAGAAAAAAAAAATTGGAGTGCCTGTGTAGACCCTAAAAGAACTGGTAAGTTGCATGCCCAGTGCTGTATTTCATGTGACTGCACATCTCTGTCTGTCTTGGCCTATTAACTCTCTCAGCCCCTAAACATGGAGAAATACTACTATTCTTTTCTACCATAGAATATAAAAAAGGGAAATGCTCAATAGACACACCAGGGGGCGCACTCCAGCATGGGGTTATGCTGGCACAGTAATTTCCAGCAAGGCGCAATAATTTCCCAGTAAATTGAGGAAAGTAGTTAATTTCTTATCCCTAAACTTTAAAGCACTTTCATTAGACACTGTGAATTGGGGGGTGTGTGTGTGTGTGTGTGTGTGTGTGTGTGTGTGTGAGAGAGAGAGAGAGAGAGAGAGAGAGAGAGAGAGAAATGCTTGCACTCAGAACAAAGATTCTCTTAGGTATGTGGTGATTGCAGAAACCAAAATATGGGGCATTCCTAGAACTCATTTGTGATATCATGAAGAAGAAAGAGAAGATGGCTTGTCTTGAAAGGTCTCTGTTTCCATGAATGGGATTTGGAAAGTACCACCTAGAACTCTGCATATAGGAAGTATAACTAGATATCTCGAGTTAAGAAATTGAACGGCCAACACTAGTGAAGCAGAGAAAATGAACTGGACAAACTGTGCCTGGGTTTCTAAAAGACAGCATTCATTTCAGGGTCAGAAACTTGCCTTCTTTTATTGAACTTAGATACGAGGAAAATATTTGCATAGTATTCGGATGTGTCATACTTTAAAATGTGAACATTTAAGATAGTTGAGCAAGGGGAAATAGGTCAAAATATATTGCACACAGTTAAAAATAGCCACCAACGAAAATGTGTATTTGGCATGGTGTCTTTTCACATTTACTCTAATTAGCCACTTGGCTCACTCCCTGCCCACCTCTGGGATGTGGGATTTATAGTACTCTGCTGGCTGCCCCAAGCCCACAAATTGAAGAGTAAGTCATATTTCTAGAATTAAAGCAATAATTACCTTCCTTTTATGTCAATGAAGAGATTCTTTTCAATGCAAAAACAACAAAAAATTACCATCACCATTAGCAGAGAATTTCTTCTCTCTTGAGGCTTGGTTTTGTGCCTTGTTTTTTAATTCATTTATTGCCTCCCCTTACCTCCTCAGTGTGGACCTTTTCTTGGAAGGTGATGGATGCTATCACAAATCTAAATTTCAATTACACTATCTTACTAAGCCATCACAGCTGGATTCTTAGCCCACTGTGAAGTTTACATTGGTAACTTCAAAACTGTTCTATAAATTTCAGCAACAGCTGATTTGGCCAGAATTTCAATGTTATCTCCATTCCTAAATTTAAAAAGGGAAGAAGGAAAATGAACCAGCCTCTAATGATTTACTTAAGAGAATGCATGAACCATCACACTCAATTTTTTTTTCTTTCAAAAGAATGTTCTCATAACTATTTTGTCCCTCTTGCATTATTTTACAATTTATTATGGCTATAGAGCAGCACATTTTGCCAATGACTTAGAAAACTAAGAAGATATATATTTATGACTAGACAAGTACGTGATGTGAACATACTGTTCTAAAAGAATCCTTTTACATTGGAGTATTTGAGCTCAAGGAATAAAGGATTTTGTTTTGCTTGTAACAGAGCTAAAGATCAGTGTATACTCATGCAATCTGCAGAAAATACAACACTGTTAGAGGAGAATTATATATCTACTAGTGAGATGAACTTATTAGGAATTAGGAATTTGGGGGCTTTGTAAAAAGCACTTCAGAGCGAATGCTGGGATTTTTTTTCAAAAGGCTATGACAGTCCTAAACAGAGCTATGGGGTGTCCATTGTTTTAAATTGCTAAGCAGTCTCTGAGGGCTTTCTGATTCTCTGAAGATAGCATTGAACCATAATTCCATATTCTTGAAAACCTGTTTCATGGCATCTGTATTTTAAGTTGCTAAAGACCCCTACACAGTCACTCAAACATTAATGAATCCCATGGAATAAAGAGCTGTGACCCAGTCACAAGCAATTACTAAGGGACTTTTGAGAAAGGCAGTAATTCCTAATGATCTTGTAAAGTTGAGGATTATCTGAGAAGAGATATTGTAAACTTATGAATCAAATAACAAAATAAAGAGATAAGAAATATGCTAATCTATTAATGTTAGGGTCTCTAAATGGCACCTGGCATTTTGCCGGAGGGAGTGGTTTGTGAAGTAACTCCAGTGAGCCATTAAGTATGGAGATTCCTTATTGGTTGACTGCTGTATCTAGTTTATGTTAATTAAGATAAGCTGTGTGGAATGTATATATACCCCTCCTGTCCTACAATAAACGGCTCCCACTCCTGCTGTATCAATCTACACAAGTTGCTCGTCACCCCCCCGGTTAGTTTGCTGCAGCTGGACTGCTGCAACGAATATCTTTCTTTGGAAACAGGAGTACTTTAAAGATCTTATTAAGAATAGAATTTGTATGTTTAAGAGACAGAGACAATATGTGAATGTCATAGTTAGAGCAGACTTTTTTATTTATATATGACTGCAGAATGCATTACAATTCTTATTACATATATAGAACACAATTTTTCTTATTTCTGGTTTTTTATAAACAAAGATTCTTGGCACCACACTTTTGGAAATTAATGACTTTTTTCTTATGTTCAATTTTCTCAGTCCTTTCTCATCTTTTCTGGGAATGCATATCTAGACTTATTGAGTTGTTGTTGTTGAGCATCCTAAAAAAGAGTTTGAGTTACTTTATGATCATACTTGATGTAGTTTTGTAACATGTAAAAAAAATTAACATTTGGGGCTGGGGTCATAACTCAGTGGTAGTGTGCTTTTGTAACTCAGTGGCAGAGGGCTTGCCTCGCATGTTTGAGGCACTGGGTTTGGTCCTCAACACTGCATAAAAAATAAAAAATAAATAAAATAAAGACATTGTGTCCATTCTCAACTAAAAATGTTTTTTAAAAAATAACATTTTATCCAAATAGTAAGCAAAATTTGAAAAATGCAAGAACAGATTAAAAATATAAAGATTAAGCTACCTAGAGACTTAAAAATTGCCAACTTTTAAATAGAATGTGATGGAGCTAATTATTCAAAGAGTTTGAAAAGGTTGTATAGATATTGCATGTTTTATGAGTTTTGTGTCATAGATTCATTTTATAAAAGCACTTTTCTGAGGATAATCTATGAAACCATTAGTAGTTTGAAAATTACTGCTTTATCAGAGATGCTGTTTTAAGTCTGATTATCTCATATTGTCTTAAATCTGACTTAAGAACTTCACTTGGTAGGATACTGTTTAAGCTGAAGAATTGAGAGTAAGGAGAATGGAGAGTTTGTGCTGAGAAAATGGGATGTTCAAGAAATGAGGCATGAGTTGAATGGAATCAAGCAACTAAGAATAACAGTATGGATATCAAATGATGTATTTAATATTTATCTCTGACTTATTTATGCTAGGTATAATATAGGGCATCTTATTTAATTCACTTTGCTTCATAAAAATTATGAACTTTTGTCATCTAAATCTTATAGTTAAAGGAATTAAACTGTAAAATGTATTTAGCTTTAGATTTGTGGGACTGAAACTTTATCTATAGAGATTCAGTGGAGATGCTCAAAAGGCCTATGGACATATGAATCAGAACCTCAGGAGAAATACTTGGTATGGAGATAGAGAATTTCAGACTATTGGTCTTAATTGACAATTCAAGTCACAGACATACATGAAATAGGTTATCTTTGGATTTGGGGTCATTAGTGATATAAATTATTTTAGATAAGTGGAAGGTACAAAACTATATGATACTGGACTAAAGAATTTACTTTTCCAAGATATTTACTTATTAATAAAAGGAGAGAATTAGATTAATGCTGTTTTCTTAAGAATTTAAACTTTATTGTATTTATTTGTTTTTATATGATACTGAGGATTGAACCCAGTGCCTCACCTGTGCTAGGCAAGCACTCTACCCTAGCCCAATACTGTTTTAATAAAAAGTCTGGGTTTAGTGAAAGAGATTTCAAACACACACATGAACTGATAGTAGACTGCTGTGTTAGCATCTCAATTTTTGTCTAATTAAGACCCTTCATTAACTGTTGAAACTAGTGGAAAAACAAAACTGAACAACTGAAATTTAAAATTTCAGTTGTTTCTTGTATCTCTCCCTATATTGGCTTAGGAAAGAAATACCATGGGAGGGGGTTAATGTAATGCATTAATAAACTCTAGAATCATTTTACTTGGCTCCACCAAATTAGATGTTAAAACTAAACAGTAAGGGAAATAAATTTGAGGGTCAATGTTTATTAGTTGGAGATCCTTATTTTTAAAAATCTCATTTTTATGCAAAATTGTTATTTTGTTTGCTTTTGTTAAGTCTTTGATATTCTCAAGTTTAGTCATTTTGAGCAACTATAGTTATATTAAAGAAAGTCATTTCTTGGTTATCTCAAATAATAGACAATAGCAATGAACAGATAAGTAGCAAGTAAAAAAAAACAGTAGGAAATGTAAATACCTTACAGAATAAAAGAAAACACTTTTTAAAAGACACTTGAGTCCTTACCAGTATATGACATAAAGATATGGAGTTGCATGAAAGTGTTCTGGTCCTAGATTGTTGTGTAATAACCACTGCTATCCTTTCAGCACAATCAGCTCTACCTTATTTTTCTGGTAAATGAAAATAATACAAATTGTTATTAGACTATTATACCACAGAGAGGATACATTCATCTGTATGTGAAAGTTCAAACACACTGAGGCCATGTAAGATTCAGGAACCACAGAATATTTCTTTGGATTTAAAAAAAAAAAAAAAAAAAAGCTGCAGAAATGTTTTTTTTCAAAATCCTTTGATGTTTTAATACTTTCTTGCTTCCATAATTAAGCCATTTGAAAGTAATAAAACTAAAATTGTCTCACCTATCACCCTTCACCTTTGAATAAAACTGTTTCATTCTTATCTTGTTAACTCATTAATGCTCCGCACACAGAGCGAATCAGGGCCATTAGCTATATGCAGAATGTAATATGTCAATAAGGTTGAAAATGACTCTAGAAATGAATCATAGGCAAGAGATGAATGGAAACTTTTACTTTTCCTTAATGTGAAAATTCTTTCAACTACAGTTTTTATCACCACTGACAGATTTCATTTTCCATATTAGTTTTGTTACTAATAAAAAGCCAAGGCACAATCTTACTGAATTTTGTTTTCTGACCCTCCAATATCCTTTATTTCCTATAATTGATAATTCAACTCACAGAAGTACATGAAATAGTTTATTACCACTGGATGAGAAATTATCTTTGGATTTGGGGTCATTAGTGATTATAAATTATTTTGGACAAGTGGAAGGTACAAAACTATATGATACTGGACTAAAGAATTTACTTTTCCAAGGTATTTTTTGAAATTTTTGAAATGACAGTGGCATTTGCTTTTTAAAATTTGTTTACAAGACTTCAAAGATTTAGAGTATTCTTATTCAGTTATGCAATTTGTATATGTTGATTCTTTTCTTAATGCAGAAGCTATATGATGAATCAAACAGACAAAATCCCTGTCCCCACATGGCTTACCTACAGTCTAGTGGAGAAGGTCAAGAAAAAGCAACAAATTACTTTATAGTGGGGAATAAAAGGAAAAGTGCAAGATGTTGCTGAATGGTTTATCAGATTCCTAAGTATTCTGTTGGGATCAGGAAAGCCCTCCTGAAATAAATGCAGGTTTAAGTTAGAATATGAAAGGGAAGGAGTCAGCTGGGAAGAGGCAGGCTCCGGAATAAAAGAGTGTCCCTGGTAGAAGTAGAAATGTATGTATCAAATACCTAAGATGAGCCTTAAAAATTTTTTTTAAGTCATACGTACATCTCTTTTTAACTATTGAGATGCCCCTAAGGGAGAGCACAAGATCTGTTTTGGCAGATTGTACATTCCACAATTTTTTAGAACACCTCACACTTAAGTAACTAAGTGTTGATTACTGATCAATGTAGAATAAAAGCATATACAATTTCAAATGTGTGATAGTCATGACTATAAAAAAATCTGTTTTGAGATTGACTTAAAGGTGTCAATGTTACACTAGTTGCCTGTCTAAATTTCTATGTTGATTATAGTGAAAAAGAACATTAACTGTAAAGTCAAATGGATGTAGAATCATTTGGATGACATATGCATTCAGCCCATCTACTCTTATTTCTGAAAATATTGACTCTGTATGCTCATACTAGGTTTGGGCAAAAGAATGGGGGTGGAAGTGGTAATTAAGAACCCACTAGTAAAAACTAGAGAGTGCATCTCTTTAAAAATTTAAAATAATATTTTAGCTATTGCCAATAAGCAGTTATTCTAATTGCAAATGAGCAAAGCTTTCTTCAAAATAATATTTATCCCTTCAAGTTCATTATGGGAATGTATCCATAATTTTAATAAAGCCCCAGAAAAGCCACTACTGAAAAGAGAAATACAGACCAAATTGGTGGAAAGCAAGATGATATTGAACAGAGATAGGAGGATGATAAGCTTAAAAGTGGAAATTTACCATGAGCTCTAGTATAGGAATGTGTTTAAGGTATTAACACAACTTACAAATTGATCCTGGCATTCCAGCACAAGACTGCATGACAGGAGCTTTTGTACATATGGCTGTTCACAAGGGACTGACCTGTTGGCAATGCTTGGCAACAAGTCTCTTCAAGGCCTTTTGCTGATAATACCATCTGTCGAGGATGCGTTCCCAGCAGGGGTTGTTATTCATTGTTCACTGGCTCTTTCCTTTGCTCCTTTCACTGAATTTTTGATTAAATTGAGAGTTTTTAAAGAAAAGGAAATTGATGTACCTCTCTACACTGGATATCAGGGATTAATCTTTGTTAATTTTTTATTTTTTCAGTACTAAATAAATCTTTTTAATTGTTTTATATTTGACACTGTATTAATTGTTCCATGATTTATGCATTACAAAAATAATTATAAGTATGAAAAATAATACATTTTAGGTTACTAACTGCCAAAATACAGAAAGCATGATGTGTAAATACTGAATTGAGATGTTAATGGATATATTCTTGAAAAAAGTAATAATAAAATAGAATACTATAATTAATACTTATTATCATTAGTTACTTCTGTTAGTAATATCTTTTGGGGGGCACCATCCATATATCAAGTACCATATTTAATTCTTCTAACACTACATTCACTATTATAAATATTATTTAGCTAAGATATGAGGCTGATTTAGTTAGTACATACAGTTCCATTTTGCAGTAGAATTTTGTTTAAGGCAAATCTATAGTATGCTTGTCTGTGTATGTTATGTTTGGATTTTTCAGATGACTAATCATTATACATTTAGATGTACCTGCATATATTGCATAACTCACAACATATCTTAGGTTCCTTTTCTTTGGTTTTCCATATCAGATGATTCTGATGAAATGCATTTGTTTCTGACATTTTCATCAAATGTTTTATCTCTGAATTATCTAAATTCATATATGTTTGTAAATATCTTTCTTCTAGAAAGGATAATATAATTTTGCTGGGTATTGGAATATCACTTTGTAATCCTGTTTTCTTAGTTGTAGATGCTCTTCCACCATTTTCTAGCTGTGAATGTGTCATGTGAGACTACTAATGCCTGTGTTTTTCTTGTTTTCTTTATGACTATCAGAAGGCTTTTTTAGGAGATAAAAATTATATAATTTATGTGCAATATAAGAAACACAATCATGGGCATCTATGGGAAGAGGAGCTATTAAGTTAACATGACTAATTCTTTTCAACTTTTTCTTTAAAATTCATTCACAATTTCTTTAGTTGTTTTGACATGTATTAGCACTCGTTTGTATCACTTAATAAACACTCTTAAATGACCATCATGTCACGTTGTTGAATGAATATGTTCCATGAATAGCTCTCAAGGACATCATACCTCAGTAGCTGCCTTGGAGGTCATCACCTATGAAAAATAATAGTAAGGAGATGATCTTACAGGAGGGTAAAGCTATGACAGATACATGGACTTGGTCCAATGAAAGCATCTGAGACAAATTGTTATATGAGGCTTAGGATGATGAAGGACATGGTCAGAAAAGGAAGCTGGGATATCTATTCCATCACTTGAAAGGTGGGGATAATTTTGATAGAACAAAAGAGAGTAGGAAGATAAGGAAGAAAAAGAGGAATTTTAGGAAAAGAGAACAGTGTGTGCAAATCAGAGCAAATATAATGAAGATATATGTTAATGTTTGTTTTCATTGATTCTGGTGGAATACTGTGACAACTTATAGAGAAACTTGGAGAAATTTCCTTCTTTTTCTACTCACTTTATATATCTGCTTATCTTTGTGTAATTTTTAGTTTGTGTTTTGAACTCTTGCCTCTGTCCACAAAGTCTTCTGGTTCTCTATGACTTTCATTTATGCACTAAAGATTGAATATTTTTTTCTACTTGAAACTGTCAAATATTAACAGTATTTGTTCTTCCCTTATATTCACCTACTGAACACATGTTGGACTATCATGACTTTTGTTGGTATAGCCTATGATTGGGTCTCCTTAAGTTTTCTTATGGATGAAGGCAGTGTTCCAGCAGTCTTCTTTCTCTCAAAAAGTTCTTTATTTGAGAATTATTTTAATTTTATGTCCATTCTTCCTCCCATTAGCTGCTAGGCCTCCTAAAGTATGAAGTTGTTTGTCTCTATCAGTTTATGAAATGACTTGCTTCAGAAAATATCGAACACCTTCCATTTGTACCTCTTGAATTCTACATAGAAAGACAGCAGTCTATCATTCACCTATAAATCTAGAAGTATTAAGTTGATACATTATTTATATTCTCATTAATAAAATTGAGTTTGAAAAAAGTTGGATATTGCCTCAGAAGAATGAACTAAATTTTGATTCAATATGAGCACATAAAAAATCATATGAGAAACTAAAAACTGATGAGAAAAAATGAAGGCAAACAGAAGGTACATTTATGTTTTCTATTTTATGTCAAAATGGTAGGCTTTTCTGATTGTAATTTGGTATTTGAGGCAAATTATATAATAGTAACATTAAAAATGATTTAAAATTTCAAATTAAATCTTAATCTTATTAGATGCATTAATAAGCTTGAAAGAACTTTTATCATACATAGTCAAAGCACAGTGACCAAACTAACTGAATAAGAAAGCATAGTATTCAGATATCCCTTGGAACATTTTCTGAAACATGTAAACTGGAGTTGTGAATTTTACTCCTAATTAAGAGTACATAAGAAGAAGCAAAGTAGGATTTACCAAAGGTAGAGTCACCTAAAAATAGATTATCCCAGAATGATAAATTAGAGACATATTGGAATTATCAGATGCAGCATGTACATACTGTTTATGTATTTATTTAAATAAATAAAATACAGTATTGAATAAATGCTAAAAACTTTAAAATCAAACTAAAAAGAGAATCAATAAATGGAGAATAAGTTTAAATAGATAACAACTATAACAAAGAATTAAAGAGTTAGAAAACATGAAAGAGTCTAATGTGAACAAATATCTTGCCAAGAATAAAAGATGTTGGGAATTAGAAAATGAAAATTAAAATTCATAAAAACAATAGCATCTAACCTGAAGATCAGTAAGCATAGTTAAAGTGGTGTTAGAGCCATAGAATTTGGGAGAAGAGGATAAAAATAATACTGAAATTTAGATCTAGAGAAGTTAAATATGCTTTTTCTGATCACTAAAATTTAATTATAGTATTCATAGATTCAAATATATATGATATATCATTCCATATTAATAATGATAAAGTAGAATGAGGAAAGGTATAAAATTAATTCAAAATAAGTTAAGAATAGAGAGAAAACTAACCAATATTAATGGTATAAGATAGCTGAAATAATAACACTGAAAATGACTAAATATATCTATAATTACAAAATAATATGACAAAAATTAACAGGTATAATTTAAAAATTAGCTTTTAGAATATTTGAAGAACAAAGAATAAAAAAGTAGCAAGTTAATATAGTTGTATTTACAATCAATCAACAAATACATGAAAAAATGTTCAACATCTCTAGTAATTAGAGTAAAGCAAATCAAGACTACTCTCAAATTTCCCAGTCAGAATGGCAGTTATCAAGAATACAGACAACAATAAAGGTTGGCGAGGATGTGGGGGAAAAGGCACACTCATACATTGCTGGTGGGACTGCAAATTGGTGCAACTACTCTGGAAAGCAATATGGAGATTCCTCAGAAAATTGGGAATGGAACCACCGTTTGATCCAGTTATCTCACTCCTCAGTCTATACCCAAAGGACTTAAAATCAGCACACTACAGTGACACAGCCACATCAATGTTTATAGCAGCACAGTCACAATAGCTAAATTGTGGAAGCAACCTAGATGCTTTTAAAAAGATGAATG
Source organism: Marmota monax (assembly GCF_021218885.2). Taxonomy (NCBI): domain Eukaryota; kingdom Metazoa; phylum Chordata; class Mammalia; order Rodentia; family Sciuridae; genus Marmota; species Marmota monax. Next base: position 5,991,546 of record NW_026693933.1, on the reverse strand, counting down.
GAAAAAGAAACTGTGGTGTATATATACACAGTGTAACATTACTCAGCATTAAAAAAGAATAAAATCATGGCATTTAAAGGTAAATGGATGGAGTTGGAAAATATCATGCAAGCAAAGTAAGCCATGCATTAAATGTCCATTAATATTTGCTTTATATATTTAGGTTAATGCATATATATTTAAAATTGTTATGTCTTTTGATTACTTGACACCTTTTCCACTAAATAATCACATCAATAATTATTAACATTAATAATAATTAATTATTAATTTAAAATTAATTAATATCCATTAACTCTTGCAACAGTTTTTCTTGAGGCCTATTTTAATCTGATATAAATATCTTTTGGTTGCTATTGTCATGGAATATCTTTCTCCATCCCTTCTCTTCCAGTTTATGTAAATCCTTAAAGCTAAAATGTGTAACATTTAGGTATGGTACATATTGTTGAATATGTCATACATGTTTTGATCTTGTATTTTTTTAATCCAAACAGGATTTGAGAGTTTAATCTCTTTACACTCAAGGTTTTTATTCAGAGTAAAGACTTATTCCTGCCATTTTGTTAATTTTTCTCTGATTGTTTTATGAATTCTTTGTTTCTTTCTTCCCCTCTTGTTTACCTTTGTGGTTTGTTTTTTTTTCTATAATGCTAAGCTTGAATTCCATTGTCTTTCTTGTTTCTGAATCTGCTATAAACTCTTCTTTGTGATTACCATGGGGTTCACATAAAATACCTTAGAGTTATAACAGAATATGGTAAGCCTACAACAACTAAATTTGTTGCACATAAATACACTATAGATTTTTATCTTCCTCACTTCAACTTACATTGTTGCTGCTATAATTAACATCTTTTTAAATTTTATATTCCTTAGAAACTTATTGAATCTTTATGTTTTATCATTTTGAATTTTAATCATCATACTAGGGATATCAAAGATTTATATACCACCAAAATAATCATGAATATTCTTAATTTAACTATATGTTTATGGTTAGCATGTGTTTTATATTTTCATATGTTTTCATTATGTTAATTATTATCCTTTCATTTCTGATAGAGTAATTCCTTTAGGCATTTCTCATAAGACAGGTCTGGTGACAATGAATTTCCCAAGGTTTTGCTTTTCTGAGAAAGACTATTCCTTCATTTCTGAAGGACAATATTGATGAGTATCATCCTACTATCTTGGCTTTTTGTTATTATATGTTTTGTTTTAGTTTGTTTCAGGACTTTAAATATATCATCCAATTCTCTCCTGGCCTGAAAGATTTCTACTAAGAAAGCCATTGATTGTCAAATTAGGTGTCCTTGCATGTGACTTGATACTTTCCCCCTAATTTCATGCTTTTAAAATTTTGCGGGGGTGGGGGGTTGGAGATGTTGTTTAATGGTAGAGTGTTTGCCTAGCAAAATGCCAGGCTCTGGGTTTAATCCCATGAACCAGGAGAAAAAAACAGAACTCTCTTTTTCATTGAGTTTTGACATTCTGATTATATTGTATATGTAGTTGATAAGGACCTCTTTGGATTGAACATGTTAGAGAACTTTTGAGTTTCATGGATCTAGATTTCTACATTTCTCCCAAGACTTGGGAAGTTTTCAGTGATTATTTTATTAAATAAATTTTTTATGACTTTATCTGTTCTCTTTCCGGAACTCACATAATATGACTATTGGTTTACTTAACAATGTGTCATAAAGGGTGAAATATGATATATCAAGAACTATGTAATGTTTTGAACAACCAACAATAAAAATTAAAAAAAAACAATGTGTCATAAGTCCTATAGAACTTTCTTTATTATTCTTCATCCTTTTCTCTCCCTCCCACCCCATCTATCTATTCAAGTTATCTCTCTGGGTTATTTCAAAAGACTTCTCTACAAGTTCATAGATTATTTCATCTTGTTTAACCTAGACTACTGCTAAATCTTTCTATTGTATTTTTATTTTATTTATGAAATTCCTCACCTTTAAAATTTCTGTATAATTATTTTTTATGATATCTATTTTTAGTTGTTATTGAATGCCTCAATAAGTTCATGAATTGTTGATTTTGTTGAATTATCTATGTGTATTCTCTTGTGTATCACTGAAATTCCATAAGAAGTTATTTTTATTTCCTTTTCTCTCAATTCATCAATATCCATCTCTTCATGGTCAACTACTGAAAAATTAGTGTGTTCATTTGGTTGTGTAATGTTTCGTTACTTTCTAATGTTTCTTCTGTCCCTGCACATATATCTAATGGTAAAATCACATCGTCTAAATCTATAGAATGGCTTTAATAAAGACAGACCTAACTGCAGATGCACTCTAGGATATTGTTAGGGAAGGGTGTATTGGCTTTGGTTCTAGAGAGACAGCACTGTAGTCTCTATGCAGCTTTTTCAGCAACAAGTACATGTACCTCAATAATCTAGACAGTAAGAGTTTATGGAAATGGTGGTGACACTGTATATTGTTAGATTTCTCAGTAGCAAGGATTTTAGTGGCCCTTGTCTTCCTGTTTTGCCCACAGCAGAGAGACTTGGTTGGGATACTCTACCTAGTGTTTCACTGACATAGCCCACAAGCAGCCACAGCAGTGCTGTATCTACAATATAGATGTTCAGAGAGTCTGTGCAGCTGGTATTGTAAGAACAGTATACTGCTAGACTACCATGCCACCTGTGGCATAGAAGCAAGTTCACTCTCTGAGGCATGGATAGATTCAGCCCCCATCAAAGTCAAAGTCTATGCCTCTAAGGCATACTTCAGTAACTCAATCCAATGGGGCAGAGATGTAGCTATGGTTCTGATCTTTAGAATTAGAGAGCAATATTGGCAGAGGTCCAGAGAATGCAGGTGTTCCAGAGGTTTGGGCCCCATGGAGCAGGGTGCAGCTCCATTTCAGATCCCAGTGCAGACAAAACAGAGTGGTAACCTGGGCATCAAGATAGTAGGTAGTATATAATGTCAACTGTGAACACAGAGGTGGTGGGACTTAGTAGTGGCCCAGGCTCTACAAGACTGGGTGCAGAAGCAGTAGGCATGCAAAAATAGCAGGCCACTGCTATGTCTTGGGGTCTAGGGATGAGGTCATCTACTCTGGTAATTCCACTCCCCACGGAGGTGCGGTTCTTCAGCAGATCAGACTGTGGAGTGCTAGTCCAGTTCCGAGAAATTGACATTGGTTAGCCAAGACGGTGAAGTGGCACAGCTCACCCAAGCCCCTTCTATTGCTGGTGGTGTACTAAGCCAGCTTAGGAGCCTAGGAGCAGAAGTGCTCTGGTGGGGCAGGGCTCTCTGTCCTCTAATGGCAGATATACCCATTACCAGGAGATAACAAATTTAAATGGTGTGAGAGGTGCACCAGTCTGAAGTTTTATCTAATACCTTCTGTGCCAAACACAGTGTTAGGAACTGAGAAAATACAAATGAGTGAGGAATGGGAATGTGTTACAATCCACTGAGATAGAAAATGAGTATAATATCATCTGATATGACATTGAGATCGGGACCCTCATCAATGTTTCTGTATTGCCTGTAGCATTTAATATGTCTACACAGTAGGATCAATAATGTTTAATGATTTCATTTAACCACAAGAAATGTGTGCAGAGTTCTAGGAGGGACCTCAGACATAGAATTACTTTTTCTGTTTTCAAACTGGATTTTAAAAATTTGAGTAGGAAACCTCTTCAGAAAAAAAAATAATGAATGCATTCTGAAGGGGAAACAGCATGTAAAAATGCAGATATACGTGATGATTTAGTGAAGTGCAATAAGCATATTGGTAATACATGGGAAGACAGAGATAAAGAGATATGAGGATGGAGAGGGAGTTGGGAAAATAGAGGACTTCTGAGTCTCCCTATTTTCAACTTTATCTTTTAGAATCTCTACATACATTGGTTGGGGATAATGACTAAACTTACATACTTTTGACTCATGTATATATTTTAGTGAAAAAAGTAGTTGTTAAAATAAATAAATAAAGTGGTTTTATTTTTTTAATCATTGGAATTCTTATTGGCTATGTAAGAATGATTTGTTCAGAAAATTCTCCAAGTACTTTTTGACATGAAATTATAACTTACTTTATTTTTCATCATTATATAGAGAGAGCTCAGGTTTGGCAGACAGTTTCCTAATTGCTTTAGCACATATGTTAACTCCATTCCTAATTGCCTAAAAGGTTTTAACGATGAAAAAACACATTTTGTATATAAACATTATGGATGGGAAGACTGTTTATCATTCCTACTTTATGCTTAGCAAAAACAAAAATAAAATTTCACACACATACACATTTAACCATGGTATACTTAAATACTGAATTTTTTAAAAAATAGAAATTAGCAAGTTTTGAATTTGGAACACTTCCAGATTTTTAAATACTTTGTCATTCCACAAAATGATTTAGCACTGCCTTTGTAGACTGGGGGAAGGCTCTACATAAAGTGAATAAGGAAGAGAGATTATTACTAAGAAGTCATATGGACATGCAACTCTGATCTGATAACTCTCAGTAGCTGTTCTAAAATATTACTGTTTTCTGCAGGGCCAAATTCTGTTTAGTGGTTTTAATTTCATTGTGAAACTTGAAATTAAATAATTACTGAAGCTAAATTTTCAGAAATAAAAACAGCAAAATTCCTAATAAAATGATGTACAAATACCAGCTATTCTAAACAAATGATACAATAGAAATGAGTATTCTTGCTTTCCATAAAATATCCTCACTGGAGAAGAAAATGTCTGTAGAAAATGTGCACCAAAACCTCATTGGTATTTGTGAATAAATTATGTTTTTATAGTATTTATCTTTTTCTCAAATTCAAATATAATATTGCAGAAAAGCAGCATTAAATTAATTTTAGAAGAATTGTAAGTCAATAAAGAGTAATCCTTTACATTTTTTTCCATTTAAAATATAATTGAAGATATTGAAGGCATCAACAAATTTCTAGAGTCATATGATTTGCCAAAATTGAATCAGGATGATGTATACAATTTAAACAGATCAATTTCAAGCAATGAAATAAAAGATGTCATCAGAAACCTACCAACCAAGAAAAGTCCAGGACTGGATGGATACACAGCTGAGTTGTACAAGCCTTTAAAGAAGAAATAATACCAATATTTATCAAGTTATTTCATGAAATAGAAAAAGAGGAAGCACATCCAAACTCATTCTATGAGGCCAATATCACCCTGATTCCAAAACCAGGCAAAGACATATCAAAGAAAGAAAACTTCAGACCAATATCTCAATGACCATAAATAAAAAAATTCTCAATAAAATTCTGGCAAATCAAATACAAAAGCATATCAAAATGATCGTGCACCACAATCAAATAGGGTTCATTCCAGGAATGAAAGATTAGGTCAACATACAGAAATCAATAAATGTAATTAATCACATCAATTGACTTAAAGATAAAAATCATATGATCACCTCAAACAATGCAGAAAAAGCATTTGACAAAATATAGTACCCATTCATGTTCAAAACACTAGAAAAACTAGGTATAACGGGAACATATCTCAACATCACAAAAGCTATCAATGCTAAACCTCAGGTCAACATCATTCTAAATGGAGAAAAATGAAAGCATTCCCTCTAAAAACTGGGACAAGACATGGATGTCCTCTTTCACCACTTTTATTTAACATAATTCTTGAAACACTGACCAGAGCAATTAGACAAATGAAAGAAATTAAAGGAATACGGATAGGAAAAGAAGAACTCAAATTATCACTATTTGCCAACTATATGATTCTATACCTAGAAGACCCAAAAAATTCCACCAGAAAACTTCTAGAACTAATAAATGAATTCAGCAAAGTAACAGGATGCAAAATCAGCATCCGTAAATCAAAGGCATTTCTGTATATCAGTGATAAATTCTCTGAAATACAAACAAGGAAAACTACTAATTTACAGTAGCATCAAAAAAATAAAATAAAATACTTGAGAATCAATGAAAGAGGTGAAAGACCTCTACAATGAAAACTAAAAAACACTAAAGAAATAAATTAAAGAAAACCTGAGAAGATGGAAAGATCTACTTTGTTCTTGGATAGGCAAAATTAATATTGTCAAAATGACCATACTATCAAGAGCACTATACAAATTTAATGCAATTCCAATCAAAATCCAATAATATTCCTCATAGAAATAGAAAAAGAAGTCATGAAATTCATCTGGAAAAATAAGAGACCCAGAATAGTTAAAGCAATCCTTAGCATGCAGAGTGAAGCAGGTGGCATCACTGTACCAGACCTGAAACCATACTACAGAGCAATAGTAAAAAAAAAAAAAAAGTGGTTATGCAAAATTTATATATAGGAAAACAAAAATGATCATAATATCTAGTATTTATTTTAAATGAATCATGTACACAAATTGAGAGGGAGAATTATATGTTGGAGGTATTCATATAAAAATGAAATCTTATAAATACACCAAATGGATCCCTAAAAAAACAAAGTATTGAGTTGCTAAGATATCAGCATCCAAAGTTATATATCCAGAGAACATAAAATTGTATTTTTCAAAATATATTTGCCATAAGGGCAAATCTGTCCTTATAAGTCACATAGAACATTCAGCAAAATAGCTATTGACTGACAGTTCACAACAACTGTATGTAGCTTTAAATATTAAAGCTATATACAATGTGTATCCAAGAGAATGATGGTGCTAATCAGATCCATAAAGCAAACTCGTTCATGTGTTCTTTCTTTTTCACCTGCTGAACTTTAGCTTATATGGAACAGAGTGCCCATTTCTCTCTGAGATATCTGTAAGACCACTTTCTAGAGTTCAGTTCTAAAAGACAGCAATTGCTGAGAGTTTCTGTGGTGACATTTGTATGTTCCCATTTGAATATTCCAGGGGTACAGCCCCAGTCACTGTCAGCTGATGCAGAAGACTCAGAACTTCCAGGGGTTCTGCTTCGTTGAAACAGAGATACTACACAAGAATAAGTAAAATGCAAGTGCTGAAACAAACATTTTGACAGCGATTATATTTAACTCCTGGGAAAATCACTTCACTTTTCAGTATTTGTTATGGACCACAAAAAATCCACAAAAATATAAGGTTCTACCTAGGGATTGATCACAATAAAGCTTGATACTTTTTACATCCAAAGCAGACACTTAGGCTGCCAAAACAGCTTTCTCCTGAGGGTATTGCTTTCAGCTTTGGAAGCAGAGATACTGGGAAAGTGACTCACAGACTCATAAGAATATTTAGAGATAACTTCAGACCATTAGTTGACCATTAGCTGTCCAAGCATGCCATAAAGATTCTCAACTTCTGGAATTCTTTTGCATGGAAAATAAGCATCTGTATATTTACATAAAAGCAGAGGAGTTTATTGTGTAGCTATATTTATGGTTACAGAGGAAAAATCTAAAATGCCCTGAATATCTTTCAATAGAGAAATATTTGAAACAATATAGTATTACTGAATATGTAACATTATGCTATTGAAATAAATGAGTTAGTGTCTGCTAAATTAGCACGTTGTCCATTATACATTGTTAAGAAAAAAACCACATTGTAATGTATGTTTGGACAAGCATGGGGAAAAGTATGGATGGTACACTTAAAATAATTAATATTTTCTTCTTGAAGAAGGGTGAAAAGAGGAAACAAGAGGACTTAGCGTAATAAAAAATAAGATTACATTGGAGAAAAATATATGATATAATGTGACATATTGTTATGGTTTAAATATGAGATGTCTCCCAAAAGCTCATATGTGAGATAATGCATGAAAGTTTAGGGGTAAAATAATTGGGTTATGAGAGCATTAACTTAATCAGTTTATTAATCTCCAGATAGGGATTAACAGGATGATACCCATAGACAGATGGTGTGTGGCTGGAGGAGCTGGGTTATTGATGGTGTGCCTATATATTTCATCCCAGGTGAGTGAAATTCATTCCCTCAGCTTCTCTGTTTCTCCTTTCTGGTGTAATGTTCTAAATCACTTTCCTCTGTCACACTCTTCCAACATGATATATGATGCCCTGCCTTACCTCAGGCCCTGAGAAATGGTGTTGGCAATCTAAGGACTGAGCCTCTAAAATTGTGAGCCCCAAACTAAACTTTTCATACTCTAATTCTTGTCAGGTCTTTCACAGCAATGAGAAAGATAACTAAAACATAAATTGGTACCAAGAAGTGGGGTCATTGCTGTGACTACTCTGACCATGTGGTTCAGAAGCCTTTGGAGATTTTTGGAATTTGTGGGAGGTATTTTGAAAAGTTTAGAGACACAAGCCTGCAAAGTTTTATAGTGTTGTAAAATAGCTTAATGGGCAACACTCATGGGAGTTCAAAAGACCAGAATGCTGAAGGAATGTGGACAGTGAATAATGGGCTCATAAGATTTCAGAGGAGAAGGAAAACCTTATTGGAAATTGAACTATAGTCCATTCATGTAAGAAGTTGTATGCCTGTTGCCCATGTTTTCAGATTTTGTGTGAAGCTTAATTTAAAGGTGATGGACTAATAATCTTGTGGAGGGACTTTCAAGGCAGCACAACCTTTAGGCAGTGGCATAGATGATGATGCAGCTTTTAGATAAATTTATTATGATAACCAGGAGCAAAAAGTTAAGCAGAAATATTTGAAAAACTTGCAGTTTAGCCAGAAAACTGTGAATAAAGCTAGGGCCAAGGGAAATGTGGTTGTTAAAGACATTACAACCACCAAAAAATTGCTAAAGACTTTGCCCAGAGACAATAGGGAAGATAGCTTATTAGCATCTCTGGAATTGGCAAGACCACACCCATCTCAGGCTCAAGGATATAAAAGTAAAAATTCCTTTGAGAAAATACTGGTGGGGCACCTTGCTTCCACAGGAGGGCCTAGGAAGTTGTTTCACCATGCTCCGCTACCCAAGCACGCAGAGGGTGCTGTATCCATTTTATCCTGGAGTCTTGGTTACTGCTTGAGATGGTAGCTGCCCTTGGCAGAAATCACAAGATGCTGGTTTTGCAAAACGGCAGGATGCTGGAGTTAGGGGGTCACGGAAGCTTTCACAGATATTTCAAAGGAAGATGTTGGAGTCCAGGCAGTCCCTGCAGGCTGCCCCTGAGAGGGCATTGTATGGAGAAATGAGAGGAGAGTCCAAGCTGCAGTGGAGATTCCCCAAGATTAAGATAAGCCAGTACTGTGGAACATCTGTAGAGGAAAGCTACAGGAATTGAGCATAGACAAGCCAACAGAGAAGCTGTTGACTGGAACAAGCAAAGCCATAAGAACAAAGCTGCACAAGCCTTTTGGAGAGAACACCACAATGCCATGTGCTCCAGAACATATAAAAACATAAGTACCAGACATGAAACTACAGGACTTGTTTGCCCAGCTGGAATTTGGTCTTGTTTTGATCCCATTTTTTCTTTCCATGCCTCTATTTACTTCTTTTGGAATATAAACATGTATTTTGTGTCTTTATATATTGGATATGTATAACTTGCTTTTGTTTTTTACAGGAGTTCATGCTGAAAGTTTGCCTTGAGTCTCAGAGGAGACTTTGGACTTGGACTTTTGGGTAATCCCAGAACTGTTAAGACTGTGTCCTTAACTTCATCAATGCATTAATCCCCTTATAGGGATTAACTGGTTGGTAACTATAGGCAGGTGGGGTATGGATGGAGGAGGTGGATAATTGAGGATGTGTCTTTGGGGTATATATTTTATCCTGGGTGAAGGGAATCTCTCAGCTGCTTTTCTCCTCCACACACTTCAGCTCGATGTTCCGCCTCACCTCAGGCCCCGAGGAATGGAGTAAGCCATCTATGGACTAAGATCTCTGAAGCTATGAACACCAGATAAACTTTTCATCCTGTAAAATTGTTCTTCTTAAGTCTTTTGGTCACAGCAGCAAAACAATTGATTAAAACAATTATTAAGTTCAAATGTGGAAAATTGTGGCATTTATACTAAAAGTGTATGTGTAAACAAGAAGTAAATAATAAGAACATATAAAAACATAGATTTGAAATAAATATGCAGTTTAGGTTACTTTTTTAGTTAAATTTCTTTAGTTATATTAATATACTCTTTTAAAAGTACACTGATTCCTCAATTCTACTGCTAGATTCTCAGGGATTTATATAATGTATTTTTATTAGTGCATTATAGTTATACATAATAGTGGGGCCTTTATAACATAATAATATAAGCATGGAATATAATTTGCTCTACTTCAGTCCCCAATGTTTAGCCTCTCCTTCCTTTCTTCCCTTCCCTTATTCCCCTTTTTCTACTGGTGTTCCTTTTATTTATTTATAGTTTTTCTTTATTAGTGCTTTATGGAAATACCATAAAGATAAAATTGATTATGGTTTATTAATATATTTCATAGTATAGTATGGTCAATTTAATTCCATCCTTTATAACTTTTCTTGTCTTTCCACCCTCCTCCTCTTTTTTCTTCTTCAACTTCACTGATTTTTTAAAAAAATATTTATTCTTAAGTTTTAGGTGGACACAATATCTTTATTTTACATTTATGTGGTGATGAGGATCAAACCCAGTGCCTCATGCATGCTAGGCAAGCACTCTACCACTGAGCCTCTACTGCTGAGCCACAACCCCAGCCCATACTCCACTTGTTTTTAAACTACCTAGTTTTGGAAGTGCTTTCTGATTCAACATAATCAAAATATAAGAGAACCAAGTGCTTTCAGTTGTTCTTGAAGACATGGCCTAACATGAAAAAGTATACAAATACATTCACAGAATGCATATGTATCATCAATGTTTCCATATTTCCCTCCTACAGGTATAAAGACAGAACAACTTAGTTTTAGATTTATCAGCAAATCCTGAGTTCAGTGTAGCAGAATTATGTGGATTTAATAGAGAGACACACAGAGCATTATATACCAACTTCACTGACCACTTGTCTTGAAATGTGTATTGAGGGCCATGGAGGGGAAACTGTGCTGCTTATTATTATGATGGCTTATTATTCGACTTTCTGCTCCCTGTGATTCCTTTTAGGAGCTCTTCCTTCATTACCTTCAAAAGCTACAATGTCTTAATAGTTGTTCCAATCTCCTTTCCATAAAATCTACTCCCCCCAAACAAAAAGGACCTAGAACACTAAGATGTAAATTACTAATAAAGTTAGTTCTTATTCATTTCTACTTCAAGAATTTTTAATTTGATAGTTACTAGGTGTCTGAGGTCTTAGCCTACTCTCAAATCATTGGGGCAAAGTTAAAAGAACAAATTTCTGTTTCTGAATTTTAACAGTTTATAAGAAATATGACTTGATAATGATTGTAGACAGAGGTTGTTCCTTCTGAGCTCAGAGGCTATGTTTAGAAATTTCCAATATTTAAAATAGGGAAACTTTACTTGCCATTTAATATGTGGCAGGAAAAAAAGATAAAACAGATATGGTTCATATGGATGCAAGATTAAGGTAAAGAACAAGGAATCCTTTCTCAGTCAATGAATCAAGATGCTATTAGGGGAGCACACACCCTCCTCAGCCATCTTTAATAATTTCTGGGCATTTGAAGTGGAACTGCAGGACTAGCAGAGAAGGATCATATACTACAATTTGTTAACTAGGTAAAGCTTCCACTGAAGACTGGCACAGGACAGAAGGTGAGGGACAACACACAGGGATGAAAGAGATAAAAATTTTTACTGAGCCACACATAAAATGCCCTTTTTACTTCCTACCTAAATTTTGTAAACCAGTTCATGGATAAGAAGAATTAAACTTTTATTAAAGCTCTTCTGAATGTCAATTTCAGTTGTTGTTATATATAAAGTATTTATATCGTAGTAAATTATCTAGTACTAAATCTATTTTAAGAGGAGGAGAAAGCAATCTTTTGTTGCTTTTACAAAATTTCAAGTTGTAAAACCCTTTAAGCACTCCTATGAATAGTCTTTTCTTCTGTTTGTTATTGCTTTTCAGTTCAGCATATCCTGGTTTAGTAATCCATCAAAATTCTGGTATCCAGAATGGGTAACTGAGGTAAGAACACCAATTAGCAAAATGTTTTCCTAAACTATTTATCCCTAAATTACTTCCTCATTACAGACTCACAAGCTGAAGAAAACTTTAATTTTTGAATATAAGGGAGCAATGAGGAAGCAGAGATATGCAAGGGTTTCCTAAGAGGACAATTCTCTCCTCTACCACAGAATAAAAATAATCAATTTGTATGCCACAATTTCAATACTCTTGTTAGCTAAGACTAAACAGACTATTTGTTTCCCTTTATGAGAAACATAAAAGTAGATAAAAATAAATGAACTAATCCAACTTTAAGCTCACAGAACATATATTTGCTCAACATTCTGATGGTAAATGACAAAAGCTTACTCAAACTAAATCAGACAGATAGGGAAATATATTGATTCTTGGAACTAAAATGTAGGAATTGTTCTGTACAGCTAAGCTCTAATGATCAATAAAAAACTAGGGTGTAGAATCCAGTAGGCCTCTCTCTCAGCCTTTATTTCTGACTCTCTCTTTAGATTGTCTTTATTTTTTCTAACTGTCCCATGTAGTAGAAATGGCTACCAACAACTCCAGATTATATTCTCCACCAGGGGAGGTCTAAAACACAGCCAACATGGTCACAAGTTCTAAAATACTAGGGAAAGGATCTGATTCACCTAACTTCAGATAGATGCCCCCAAATGAATCTTTTTAAAAAATAATCTCTTTTAAAAGTACATTGATTCCTCATACAGGGTTTGAAAGTGGGACATAGATACAGGGTTTGAAAATGGGATAACACACACTCTAGCTGTATTATTAGCAGGAACATTTCTTAGAAGGAGGGGATGGGAAAGCTATAACATTCATGAAACTTGAATTGAAAATTAAAAATTCTGTCTGGGTTGTAAGAGGTTTTATGTTGTATGTGCGTGCGTGCGTGCGTGCGTGTGTGAGTGATGAACAAGAGGAAAGAGAAGAACTGGGATGGGAGGTAAAATCAGTACAATAATGGCATTGGAGAAAGCACATATTCAGCATAGCCTAGAATTACAAATGCTGAGGAATGAGTTTCACTCACTGAAAGATAAGATCATTAAGCAGAATGATGTTCAGGCAGCTTCTGGTAGTAAATGGAATAAGTTCCATAATGAGTTGAGGAAATAAGAGATGTGACTATTTCAGTACTTCTTTTGAAGTCATAAAGACAGTCAAAAACGAAAATACGCCAATATGGATCCACGCATCTGTAGGATTTTTCATTTGACTTTATCTTTTGAGAACATGTATTGAATGAAAGACTATGGTTTAGAGGGCACAGTAGAGTCTAGTTTGGGAATTGTTTCATAGATTATAGAAGAAATAAGTTTTAAATTTTATTATCTCAATTTAAAAATACTACTTTTCTGATCTGTGCAGCTGTTGCTTCTTTGACACTCACCCAAGCACAGAAAATTTTCCACATATGTTTTCCTATGCTTAATCATTTTCTAATCTACTTCAGTATGTAAAACACTCATACTGATCTTCCTTCCAACCTTTTATGTTATTGATTTGGGTATCCTCATGCCTTTATAAAAACTAGCAAAAAGAAATAAAAGGACAATAACAAACTTATTTTAAACTGTTTACTCTCTCTAACAGTTCCTGCCCTGGATATTTAAATGGATAGAGAACAAATATGACATTCTCCTTTATTTCTATTCTTGATGTCAAGACAGGAAATAAACTTGAGATCTCTTAATATAATTGTATCAACTGAAGGAAGAGTAGTGAATCAGACACCAAGAGAGATTGAAGGATAGAGAAGATTAAACAGCAGGAAGGAGCAGCCAGAGAAGTAAAAGAGAATCTATCTAGAGATATGTTGTGAGAATGAAGAGAGTTCCTTTGTTTGAGTGTGGTGAATTAAGTAAAATACTACAGTGAAGACAAATAAGGTAAAGACTAAACCCTGTCCACTGGATTTAACAACCACAAAGTTTTTGGTGTTTTGGAAGAGGAGAGCACCAGGGGAAAAGTACACACAGAAGAAGTTGAAGCTCAATTTCAAAAAGTTGAGCAAAGCCTAAGCAGCAAATATAAACTATACTTTCCAGAATCTCAGCTTTTTAATACAGAAGAAACAAGAGGATAGATGTGGATGCATGTCAAAACAGATCTGAATTTTCTGTTAATGTATCTTAAATGGAATCTTAACTGATATCATTGAGACTATCTAGGTTAAGTGTAGTTTTAGAAAAAAATAGATTTTCAGGCTAATCTGAAAAATAGTTCATTATTATTACAATGTAAACAATTGTTGCTTGTTTTTAATTTATAGAGATATTTTTTTCTTTTCGTGATGTAAAAAAGTACTATATATGACTTTTTGCTCTGATAACTTTCATCTTTGAGTTTGGGGTAAAAGTTAAAATCTTGTATTAGAAATTATTTGTAGCAAATTATAATTACAGAATTAACTGCAAAGTCCCATTCAAATTTAAACTCTAGAAAGCTAATTAAAATGGAGACCACAATGGAGATTTCCAGAAAAGAATAACTCATATGTCATTCATTTAATCTAATCAATCCTGTTTAAAAAAACCAGTGAGCATCATCTAATGCTTTCTGCCAGGAACACTTTCTCCATGTGATGTCACAGGGTAGGTACCTTAACAATTATGTGAGATATTGCATGTAAGTTTTTGCACTAGCATAAGTATTATCAATTTTCTAGCAAATTTTCATTCAAAATGTTATTGTTATCTATTGAGTTAACACTTAATATCTACCACTTCACAATCACTCGCCAAACTTGACTCAACCACATTATAATCACATTTTCAAGACAGCATGTTAAATTTTTTAAAAATGAAGAAGCAACTTGATCCAACCTCTTCATAAGGTGGTACTATTCTCCCCAACTCCTCTGTTCTTCTAACATCTTCCTCTTTTCTGTTATAAATGTCTATGTTTTTGATACTTAATTATCCCTAACATTGACTACAGGGTCATTGCTTAGGCAATGGAAATCTCCATAATAAGCATGGCCCCTCCCCATTCCTCACAGGACTTGGAAAAAGACTGCTGTGTAGAATTTTATTATTAAGAAATTATTTTGCACAGATTTTTCATCTTATTAAAGACATGACCTCCCAAAGATGTTCACAGAAATAATTTAGGTGGCAATGATATAAAAGAAGTTATAGCATTCTTTTACGGTAATGGATTCTTAGGGATTATCTAATCCAGTCATGATTTCACTAATGAGGAGAATGCAGAGCATGTGCTGATTTTTATTAACCAGTTTCCTATTAATGATTATTTAGGTTTCTCCAATCTTTTGATGTTAAATATATTGTTTAACATTTGCGAAAGTAGATTGATAGGTAAATTTCCAGAGAGGGAGCTTACTCTAAATAACACATTTCACCTGCTGAGCTTTATTTTTGGCACGTTCTAAGCAACAAAATAACTGGGTTTTGCCGCTGCTGCTTCTACTGCTTCTGATGACTCAGTGCCAGTTCATCTATTTGAAATGTGCAAAGATCATTATTTTTTCCTCCTGGATAGATAACTAATATTTTTTACCCATTTTTCAATTGAATTACCATCTCTACTTGACTCTAACTGTTCAGCTGATACACCCAGTTTTACGTGAAACTAGAACTAAATTTTTAGCCCTGGAATATGGAAAAATGGCCATCAATGACTTACAAGAAGACATAGTCATTTCAAAAGCAATTTTGAATTGAGGTTCATTGAGTTTCCAGCCAAAATTAAGTGACTTTTATGTGACACAGCAGTTAAAAGTCCATTTAAGAGCTTCCTGGAATACCATTTAGAGCAAATATGCAGACATTCTCTTGTTTAAAACCTGGAACACTGACAAACTCTAGCAGATTGGGTCTCATAGGCATTGAAACTATGGGAACAAACACAGAGCTGTAAATCCACTTTTTGTTATCAAGATTCTCAATGACATAATCATAAATATGGTGTAGTTATGTACTTAATGGAAATGATTGGTTAAAATAAACTTTTGAATTAACTGGGAATCTGAGTTAACTATTTTATTCCTGCTTTTTTAAATTAAAAATCCTATTTGATCTCAAGTATTACCATATCTGCCAAGTATTGAACAAAATGAGCAATATACCAAAGAGGACAAGTAAGCATGTGTTGGAACATTTTAAGATTTTAAAATAATTTAACTACAACATATTTTTTCAAAAAACAGATTTCAGCAATTATTACCTCGAAGAATTAATTCATCCATTCAATATAAGTGTATCTACTTTTTAAAGAAACAGAAAAACCTGGTTTCTTCATATTCTTTCTTAATTATATGACTTTTGCTGGATTAAAGGAAAGGAAATATCATTAGGTGTAGGTGTAAGTTTGAAACTCATCCCAATTCAGATGGTATGCTCTCAAGTAATTGTATTTCATAGAACATAAAGCTTAAAAGATACTTATGTTAAAAACAAGAACTTTCTGTGGCTAAATGTGTTTATGAAACTGCATCTCATATTATAATCCAAAATTTTCTTAGTATACATTAGTATTTGAGGTTCTAAGAAATCCTTCAGTAAGAAGAGTTAAGTTAATTGGTCCCCCAAAGTCTGAACAATCAAACTTTGGCAAGCACCCTAATCATCTGCAGATCTTGTTAAAACAGATTATTGAGCCACATCTATAGAACCTTTGATTTATCGTGTCTGGGACACAGCCCAAGAAACTGAATTGCTAATAATTTCCCAGGTGATGCTCATGCTTCTGGTACAAGAATCATGCTTTCAAGACCATAATATTTTATGCATTTTGATGCTATTGTAAATGAAAACTTTTATTTTTCTAATTTTCAATGCTAACATGGAGGAATACAATTGAATTTTGTATCTTGACTTTGGACTGAGTGACCTTCTTAAATTTATCTTTTCATTGTTGTTGTTTGTTTGCTTGCTTTGGTGCTGTGGATGAAATGCAGGGCCTCATTCTTGCTAGGCAATTGCTCTAGCACTAAGCTATATCCCTAAACCTTAAATTTACATTTTAGAACTAAAGTAATAAATTTCTTAAGATTTCTAATTAAATGATCATGTCATATATAAATAGATAGTTTCACTTCTTCCTACCCAATTTTTGTGAATTTCTTTCTTCTTCTCTTAATTTTAATAAGTAGAACCATCAGAATAATGTTGGACAAAAGAAATCAAAGTGGATAACTTAGGCATGGTCCTGAGTTTACTAGAAAGGCATTCAATATTTCACCATGAAATATGATGCTAGCTATAGTTTTTTAATAGAGGCTCTTTATTGGAATAAGCAAGTTCTTTCCTATTGCCAGTTTGGGAACAGATTTTAATCATTAATAAGTATTTAAATTCATCATATAGTTTCTTTGTTTCATCAAAAGCATGATAGGGTTTTCCTTTTGTACATTAATATAGTAAGTGACAGTGATTGATTTTCAATGTTATATCTAACTTGCATTACTAAGATAAAACTCATTTTATAGTGTATTTTTAATATGTTGCTGGATTCAATTTTTCAGTATTTTGTTTCTTAAATGTTTTTATCCTGCTGTTTTTCTTTCCTGTCTTTTTTTTTTACTTTATCAAATTTTTATTAATTCTATCTTAATTTTCACATAAAATTTTTAACAACATATCCCAATGTTTTTAATGGTTTCTCAAAGGATTATAATATATGCTTTTAATTTATTATAGTCCACTTCAACTTGATTTTATAACACATAGAATGATATTTTTGACACATAGAAGTTTATATTTTGTGGATACTTCACAATTTGCTTGTGTTAGTCTATTTTCCATTTCTGTAACAAATACCTGAGATAAATCAACTTATAAGGAATAAAGGTTTATTTTGGCTTATAGTTTGGGAGGTTTCAGTTCATGGCAGCTGGCTCTAGTTCTTGTGGACTTGTGGTAAGGCATTATATCATGGTAGAGAATATGTGATAGGGCAAGCTGCTCACCTCATGCCTGCTAGAAAGCAGAGAGAAAGGAAGGGTGGGTTCTGAATATCACCTTGAAAGGCACACCTCCAACAACATAACTTCTTTTCACTAGGTTCCACCTCCTGAAGTTCTACGTTTCCCGGTAGCACCACAGACCCTCAAATAATTTGTGAACACATGGCCTTTAGGGGACGTTTCATTTCCAAACAAAAATATGGGGGACATTTAAGAAGATGTGTGTGTGTGTGTATAAATTGTTATAAAATATTTTTTAATTTATGTGGAAAAAGCATTTGTATTATATGTTCCAATGCTTTAACTGTTCATGGTTCTTAATTATTATCTATTAATCTGTGTTTCCATTTAGTTTTAGTGGCTTCACCCAGCAGGACTTCCTTTAGCATTGTTTATGGATCAGTTTTCCTGGTGACAAATTTTCTACTTTCCTGTTTTCTGACTATGTCCTTGTTTTTAAAGATGTTGCTCATTATGGAATTCTGAGTTGATTAGTTGCTTTCTTTTCTGCTTACTCTTTGTCCCCATTATTTTTCATAAAGAAGCAGAATAAATTTTATAGTTTCTGGTATATAAAATGCTATTTTTCTCTGACTGCCTTCAAGATTTTCAGTTTATATTTGACTTTCTGCAACTTGACAATGGTGTGCCTACTTGTAGTTATCTCAGTATCTATATAATTTGTGATTTGCTGCGCTTCCTAAATTTGTAGACCGTTGTCTTTCATCCTTTTTTAATGTTCTCAGTAATTACATCTTCATATTTTTATTTTGTCCCATTGTCCTTTTCTCTCCTCTGAGGATTTCAAATGTGCAAATATTAAAGTTTTGGATAAATTATCTGCAATTATTGAAGCTCTATTTATTTGTGCTCAATATTTTGCCTTTGCTATTTATCTTGAATAATTTCCATTAATCTGTCTTCAAATTCATTGAATTTATAATCTGCCAACTTCAATTTGTTCTTAAGGCCATCTCCTTAATTTTTCAAGTAAAAAAAAATTGCATGTTTTAATGTTTTTTTCATAGTTTTTGAGTTTTGCTAAGATTTTCTTTCTGATCACCCCTGATGGTGATTTTTTCCCTTTATATTATTAAAATGACTTATATTAACTATTTAAAGTAATTGCAAATATTTTACCTGGGTTATATCTATGTCTATTTCTATACATTGCTTTTTCTTTTGACTGTCCGTTAAGTTCTTGTTTTTTGCAAGTACTGTGATGGGTGATTGTTTTTGTTCTTTTGTTTGTTTACCTTGAACTTAGTATTAAATGGCAAAACAACAACAACAACAACAAAAAGTGAAAACATTATCAGTGAGTTACCTTGAACATATAATTCTTAGATCTTACATTTCTTAAAAATGGGTCAATTTTGATTGTGTCTTCACACAGCCTAAAGATTTGTTTAGTCCTGTTTATAATATTAGTGTGATGGTATGGCCCTTCTACAATTTCAGTGCGATGCCCAAAGTATATATAAACAAGACTACACTGTTAATTCTATCTCACCACAGTTGATTGGAATTAAAATATATGCACAACTTTTTCACATTTCCAACTACTATTTTTTCCACCAGACTTTTTTCAATTGTCCTTGTGCATTGAAAGGCCAGCCAAGAGTTTGAGAAATATTTATGTGCTGATTTGGGGATGCTTTCTCTGAGGTCCATCCTTCTCAGGATTTCACCACTTCAATTGCCAGCTGGTCTGGTAGCACCAAGAATCTTTAAGCTATGGAATAGCAAATTTATGCTTGACTCATACCTGACCTATTCCATAGGAATCTGAAATGACTTCAGGAAAAAAGCCAAGTAAATGTGATTCTGACCCACTGCCATTTAATTCTTTCAAGGGTTGAATCTACTATAATATATGTCCACTTTTCATTTTAAAGTGACTCCAAATGGTTTATTGATTATTTTGTTATAATAATTATTTATAGGACAGTGAGTCTTAGACAAGCTACTTTGTCTTTACCACAATCTGAACTCATTTTTCCTTGTGACATTTATGGGCATTTCTTTATTTTAGTGCCCTCCAGCACTAAAAGTTCCTTTGAAGTCCACCAAATGCAGGTTGACTTGCTGTCTCCTTCATAGTTAATTTGATCTTTTTGCCCTTACTTTAAAAGGATTTTCTCTTTATAGGCAAGGTAATTTACTAGGCTATCTCTTGGCATATGTTGCCACATATCAATTCATTCATTCTGCAACTATTTGTCATCTACTATGTGACCACTATTAAACAAACTTTTGTGAATATAACAATGAACAAAATAACAAAATTCAATTACCATAAGAGTCTTATTTTATAATAAATGGAAATTAAATATTTTAAAAGCAATTTTTTAGAAATAATAAAGTAAAAAGAGATAAGTGCTATGTAAAAATATAAAGTTTAGAAGGATACGTAATTATACTGTCTTCATATTTCTTTTACTTTTTTAACTGTTGTCACACTTCATAAATGCATCATAATTGATAATATTTCACATTAGCATACCATTTCTTTCTTTAATTTTTCCTTTATCTGGAATATCCTAATTTGCCAATAACATTGAGTATGCATGTCATTCATTATTATTTTATAGCAATATGGTTTTCTTCCACAGAAATTTTAACTACATAATTTTTAAGAATATTGGTGTTTCATATTTTATATTCTTTAATCCATGCATGAATATATGCATCAATATTTCTTAATTAAATTGCCCCTATCCTATCTACATTATTACTGTACTAAGAATGAGACATTAAGAAGTCTGTATTTTTAAGAAAACAAATAAGATTGCTTTATTTCATGCTTGTGATAAAGGAAAATGGAATTTCTATATGAACAGAAAAACTTCTTCCAAAGTTAGCAGAACTGTTGCAGGACACAAGAGGAAATGTGTGTGTGTGTGTGTGTTTATGTGTGTTTGTGTGTGTGTATGTCTGTCTACATGTGCATGTGATTTGTTAACACATTTTCAAACAACGCAGCTTTCTTTTTCTTCATGATGTGTGTGTATGTGTGTGTGTGTGTGTGTGAAATTCAAAAGGATTAAACATAGTTTTGCATAGCAACAACTGAGATTCTCTTATTCTTAGTAATTAATATTGATTGCTGCAGTTTTTTATTTTAGTTTTAAATTGGCCTTTTCCTCAGCTTTCCTCACATTGTCTCCATTCAGCATTTCTTTATTTTAAAAGAACTTTTAGAATAGAGAGGAGTTTTCATAAAATCAAGCATTGTACTTTGTATTTTTTAAGTAGGTACTAGATGTTCTTTTACCCCTCATTCTCTTTTTTTGCTCTCTTTATGTCTGGACTTGGAAAATTCAAAAGACCCACCTACCTATCATTAACTTTTAAGACTGTGTCCAAATTATAAGTTAAACAGCTTAATCAATTCAGCCAAACAGCTTGTCAATTTGTCACACCTTGCGTTTAAAAGATGTCTGTTCTAATCCTATTGACTGGTTAAGAAAGATGAAGCTGTCAGTGTGATAACTTGGAAGAGAAACAAACTGGGTTTGACCCCATCTGAGCTTGAGCCAGTTAGCACAGTCCCGTTTCCCCAAGGGCTTCAGTTACAGATGCTTGCTCCCTGTCCTTATTGCAGTCCTTCCTTGTTTACTGCTATCCCAACATCTTAAAACTAACATGGAGTCTTAACCCAATTCATTTTTTATTTATTTGTCTCATATTTAAAAAGTGATGAAGATAAAGAATATGGGAAGATTAAATCAAAGCAACCCAAACAAGGGCCTTCTGAATCTTAACAATCACATTGTTACAAAGGTAAAGCAGGATAAAACCCTAGTATTCATTCCTCTTATCCATTTTCAAACTTTGCAGAATCTGATCATTTGCTGCTGTCTCAGAGACTGTTATATTGTGCTCGTGATCCAAGCAGGTGGGGCAGGAGGTCACCAACATGGCTCAGACTGTGTTCAAGGGGGTATATTTTGTGCCTACTCCTGTACACAAAGCCATGCAGACACATTTCATGTTTCAGTGCTGGTTTTATCAATTGTCTATAGTAAAGATGCACAGATGATGATTGTTACTTGTTTTAAAATATTTGAACACCAGGAACTTAGTTCACATCTTTTGTTTTATAGATAAGGGTATTTAAAATCACAGAGGATGTGACCTTTCCCTCAATCAAGCTGCTATATAATGTTCAAACTGTACCTTCAAACATTGAAAAAAAGTTCACTCACCCAGAATCGAAACAAAACCACAAGACCTTCTGGGGCACAGATCTCCCTTTAATTAGGAAAACTAGAGGCAAACTTAAGAGATGGGGTATAATGAGCCATATGCTGGCTGAATGTCAGAAATCATTTCATTTCTCTGTTCAACTTATGGTGGATACTCAATTGAGTTAACGTTCATTTGTAATAAAAAGGTTTATTATATATACATGCCATGTACCAGGCAGTACACTGGATGTTGAGGACAAAAATATGAGGGTGAATTGATATAGTCTCTCTATAGAGAGACTTTACATTGTATCAATAAATGAAAATATATGTATGAACACTTTAGAGCATAAATATGTAAGCTGCAATCAAACAGAGCTACTCTTTATTGAGTGTAAGGTTGTATCAAGCAATTTGTGTATAAACCTTACCATTATTATTTTTTCTAATTTACTGGCAAAGTTATTGAGGTACTTAGAAGGCTAAGTAAGATATTCAAGATCAGACAATTAATTAAATACTAGATCCAGGACTAAAATTGAGGTTTATCTACTTCAGAATTCTTGCTGGGTATAAGGGATTTTTTTGTCTGTAAGAATCACTAATAAAAATTCTTGATAAGAATAACATTTTAGCCTTTTTAAAATTTCTTACATACATGACAATAGTGGAGCGCATTACATACATAATTATCCATTCACAGCATAATTTTTCATAACTCTGTATATAAAGTATGTTCATACCAAATTATGCCATTATAATGAGCTCTCTTATTTTTCTGCATACAATTCTTAATACACCTTTATGCCACAATTTATCATATCTCTGTTTGTATATAAGGTATGTTGACACCAAATTCACATCTTCATACATGTATTTTTGTATAATGATGACCATCTCCTTCCACCATCCTAGCTATTCCCCTTCTTCCTCTTTTTCCCTCCCACCCCTATTCCCTATATAGAGGTAATTTTCCTCCCATGCTCTTCCTCCCTACCCCACTTTGAGTCACACCCCTTATATCAGAGGAAACATTTGGCATTTGTTTTTTTGGGATTGGCTAACTTCACTTAGCATAATCTTCTCTAATGCCATCCATTTCCCTGCAAATGCCATGAACTTATTCTTTTTTTAGTGCTGAGTAATATTCAATTGTATATAAATGCCACAATTTTTTATTCATTCATCCATTGAAGGACACTAGGTTGGCTCCACAGTTTAGCTATTGTGAATTGTGCTGCTATAAACATTGATGTGACTGTGTCCTGTAGTATGCTGTTTTTAGGTCCTTTGGGTATAGTCCGAGAATAACATTTTAGTCTTATTAACTGACATATTAGGGAAGGCAAGAGGAAGAAGTAAATGGTTGCAGGGTTGTGTTTGGATATGAAATTTTAAAGATAAAATGCAGTTGATAGAAATATATAACACCTAATTCAAATTTTAATTGTAAATTATGTCTTAAAAAGCAAGGGTTGAGGTCTAAGGGTGTAGCTCAGTGCTAAAGCATGTGCTTGCTGTGCTTGAGGCTTGAGGCTGCAGGTTCAATCCTCATCATTCTTCCCCCTAAAACAGCAAAAAATCCAATTAATAACTAGATGTCTCCTGAATATAGCAATGTAATACATGTAATAAATCAAGCCCCTAATTTTAACTTGCAGGCATAAAATATGAATGCAAAAGCTACAGTCCACAAGTGAAATTAAATTCTCTGGAGATCTTATACACAGTGCAAACTGTGGGTAATCATAGTCCTTTGGACAGACTAATACGTTCGTCTTCCTTTGGCATCACTTCCTGGAATTCACAATTTTTAACAGAAACCAGTAAAGGATATATTTTTTCAGCCTGTATCCCTAAGCACCTGAAGGAACTCCTATATTTATGAAAGCAAAGACTCTGGCAAGCAGCTAGAAAGAAAAGAAAAATATTCTATTCACTAATTAGAAGGTTTCTAGATTTTTTTTTACCTTGATTTCTAGAACATCCTACTAGAGTGTTAAGACTTCGATGCCACTAATCTAATCACTAAATATTCCTAATGATTTGCTTTTGTGAGGACTATTCACTCATCTCCTATGTGATTTCCACTTTTATAATAAAATTTGGTCCAATTTGTATTTGTAATTACATATTTTCATTCATACAAAGCAATATTTTCATTGCCAGTGATGTATTTAAAATCTCAATTATAGCATTTTATAATTGTTATTTTATCAAATCTAAAATATTATTGATTATTGTTAGAGTCTGTAAACAAGTCTGGATGGCGCCTGGCATTTTGCCAGAGGGAGTGGTTTGTGAAGTAACGCCAGCAAGCCATTAAGTGTGGAGATTCCTTATTGGTTGACTGATGTATCTATTTTATGTTAATTAAGATAAGCTGTGTGGAATGTATAAATACCCCTCCAGTCCTACAATAAATGGCTCCCACTCCTGCTGTATCAATGTACACAAGTTGTTCGTCACCGCCCTGGTTATTTTGCTGCAGCCAGACTGCAGCAGATGGTGGCCCGTACCAGGAGCCCTGGGACACTCGGGGGTAAGTGACGGTAAAAAAAAAAAAAGCTGCCCGTCCATAGATAGGACGGGAGCAAATCTGCTCAGCCCTAGGCAGATAGGGCAAGAGGAAAAATGGCCATTTTGAGAAAATGGAGAAGATTGATACAGTATGTTTGTGTCTTGTTTTGTCTCAGTGTGTTGTATTGTCTTTGTGACGAAAATATGGATGGGGTGTTAAGTAAATTACTAAGGGAAGAAGGCACCCCAGTGGAACCAAGAGCAGTTAGGGCATGTTTTGATGGAAGCCCAGGAACTCGAGTCAGAAAGAAGAAAGTTCAGAGGAGGAAGGATTATCAGGAAAAAAGTTGCAGCAAAAGGCTATTACTAAATACTTTTTGTTACCGGAGGGTATATGAATCGGAGCAGCGGCTGCCACGTGCGCAAGCCAGTCATGGCGCAGCAAGGACTTTCCAAGCAATGGCAACAGGCTCTTCCCGGCCCCCCGCCCGGGGAGCAGGACGCCACTGCCAAGAGCCCAAATCAAGACCTGACCCAGAGGTCCAGTCTGGAAAGCTTTTGCTCCCTGTGCCCGGTGGCAGTTTGAGTCCAGGACGCTCCCCGTCGAGGATGCTGCCTCTGGGCAGAGGACCACATGGCGTCCCTGAAGTTTGATAATTTTCAAGGCCAGTAACTACAATGGTTCTCCCACACCTGGAAGCTAATGAGTAATGAGTGCCATTAAGGCCTATTTCAAATGTAAAAAACCTTGAGATAATGTACTAAATTTTCCAGAAGTTTGTTTCCTTAGTGCCTGCTGAAATACTACAGGATTTTCTTTAGCGGCATTGCTGGAGTTCTTGCCTTCATCCCAGTGCCAGTGAGGACGAGGATGGAAGAATTTCCAGTGTTGCTGAAAACCTGACGAGACTTCGGATCAAGCTAGCTGCCTGCAGAACTTACCTGGACTGTAATTTAAGCTAGCTGCCTGCAGAACATATCCTGGACTGTGATTTACCTGGACTGTGAGTTAATCTATTGAGACACTGCTTTACCTGGACTGAGACAACAAACTGTAATCTACAACAAATTGTAACTCGGTATCTTTGCTAATGGTGTCATTGCTAGTATAATGTTTCCAAGGGCTTCTTTAATGGAGCCATCAATTGGCTTGGAATTTTGACATTTTGTATCCTCCCCTTCTGCTCTTAGCAGATTATTTATGGTGTTTGTGTAAAAACCACTATGGTTGTTATTTAAATTAAACAAAAGGGGGAAATGTTAGAGTCTGTAAACAAGTCAGGATGGCGCCTGGCATTTTGCCAGAGGGAGTGGTTTGTGAAGTAACACCAGCCAGCCATTAAGTGTGGAGATTCCTTATTGGTTGACTGCTGTATGGAGTTTATATTAACTAAGATAAGCTGTGTGGAATGTATAAATACCCCTCCGGTCCTACAATAAATGGCTCCCACTCCTGCTGTATCAATGTACACAAGTTGTTCGTCACCCCCGGGTTATTTTGCTGCAGCCGGACTGCGGCAGATTATAATATAAATTATTATTTTATGTACCACTAAAAAGATAAAACACTGCTATTTATAATTCAATTATTTCATCTCTTAACATTTTTTATCATACTAAAGGGAAGAGATATTTTAGATGTAATTAGACATGAATTTTTAATCATAAACACTATATGCCTACATAAAGTAAGCAAAATAAAAATTCTAAATATACCTAAAATTTCTTCTTGGCATTTGATTCTTATGAATCACTTTTTGACTCAGAGTTATCAATGCCAGATTTTCAACACAGGTTATGTATCATTTTTTAAAATAATGAATTGTTCAAAGACGGTGGAATGAGATGAATATCATTACCCTAAGTACATGTATAAAGATACAAATGGTGTGAATATACTTTTTATACAACTAGAGATATGAAAAATTGTGCTCTATATGTGTAATATGAGTTGTAATTCATTCTGCTCTCATATATAAAAAATTAAAATAAAAAATAATGAATTATTCTAGACCAAAAGGAATATATCCTACAATGCTAGCTCTTTCATTATCTTGCCAAAAAGTATTAACAAATTATTTTCCAACAATTTCCGAGTATCCTGCTATATATATGAGATATATATATATATATATATATATATATATATATATATATATCCCGCAAAGCTTATAAAATTTATATTTGTTTTATTGACATGTTTTTCTTCTGTTCCTGTTACTTATTTCATATTCAAATATTCTATTTCAATGAAAGATGATCTTATATAATCTTTAAGATGACATTAAGAATATTAATTAAGTTCAATATGTATAATGTTCACAGTACCAATAACTATTTTTAAATGGCATCATGTACCAACTTTGACCAAATTCAATGTACTATAAAAATTTGTTCTCAGTAATACTAAGTGTCAAATGGGATTTCTGTGATATTTAGAGGTATCATGAAACAAAGTTAATGAAAGGAATGTAGGCTTTATCATTAGAAATAGTTGGCATCAAATATTGTTCTGTATTTGATAAAGGAACTTGACATCTTCATTTGTAGAAGTGAAGTGTGATAACAATCCCTTCCAAGGTCTTGTGAATATGAATATGGGGATAAATTAAGGCCCCTTGCACAATACCTAGTGTATGGTAGTTAATATATTGCTAATGCTAATTGTAGGAGAAATGTAAAACCTCTGCGACGAGTTTTAAAAAGTCAATTATGCAGCATAGTTGGAGTCTTGAGATTGAAGTGACTTGAATCTTTAATTTTCCTCTATTAATTTGTGTATTACATTTCCTCAAACTTAGTCTAATTTTAGCCCGAGAAGAGCACTCTATTAAAAGAAAAAGCAGTATAAATCAGCTTGAAGAGTCTTGTTTTATTCTTTTGCGGGGTGGAGGGCAGGGGAATGTACCAGGGATTGAACTCAATGGCATTCAACCACTGAGCCACATCCCCAGCCCAAAATTTTTGTATTTTATTAGAGACCTGGTCTCATTGAGTTACCTAGTACCTTGCCCTTGCTGAGGATGGCTTTGAACTAGCTATCCTCCCATCTCAGCCTCCTGAGCTGCTGGGATTACAGGTGTGCACCTTGTTCTTTTTAGTAATACATGAAAATAGGATGTATTTTGACATAGAATATAACTTCCCATTTTGCCATTTTGTGGTTGTACATGATGTGGGGTGACACTGGTCATGTATTCATATATGAACATAGGAAAGTTATGTCTGATTCCTTCATTCATTCTACTGTCTTTTCCATTCCCATCCCCTTTCCCTTTCCCCTGTCCAATCCAGTGAACCTCCACTCTTCCCTGTCTCCCACCAGTTGTAAGACAGTATCCACATTTGGCCTTTGATTTGGGGGATTGGCTTATTTCACTTAGCATGATATCTCTAGTTCCATCAAATTACCAGCATATGCCATAATTTCATTCTTCTTTATGGATGAGAAATATTCTATTGTGTATATGCACCACATTTTCTTTAACCTCTCATTTGTTGGGCACCTAGGCTGGTTTCATATCTTAGTTGTTGTAAATAGAGCTGCTATAAACACTGATGTAGTTGCATCACTATAATATGCTGATTTTAAGACCTGTGGGTATAGACCAAGGAGCAGGATACCTGGGTCAAATGATGGTTCCAATCCAAGTTTTCTGAGTAATCTCCATACTGCTGTTGCAGAGTCATTGCACCGATCTGCAGTTCCACCATCAATGTATGAGTGTACTTTCCCCCCACATCCTAACCAACATTTATTGTTACTTGTATTCTTTATAATTGCCATTCTGACTGGAGAGATGAAATTCAGTGTAGTTTTAAGTTGCTTTTCTCTAATTACTGGTGATGTTGAATTTTTTTTCATATATTTGTTTACTGATTATATTTCTTCTTCTGTGAAGTGTTGGTTCAGTTCCTTTGGCCATTTATTGATTGGGTTATTTGCCTTTTTGATGTTAAGTTTTTTTGAGTTCTTTATATATACTGGAAATTAATGCTGTATCTGAGGTACAGGTGAAAAAGGTCTTATCCCCTGCTGTAGGCTCTTTCTTCATGTTCTTGATTATTACTGTGAAGAAGCTTTTTAGCTTGAATCCATCCCCTTTATTGATTATTGGTTTTACTCCTTATGCTTTCAGAGTCTTTTTGATGAAATCAGATCCTAAGCTGACATGATGAAGATTAGGGTTTTTTTTCTTCTAGTAGATGAAGGGTCTCTGGTCTAATGCCTAGGTCCTTGATCCACTTTGAGTTGAGTTTTGTGCAGGGTGAGAGATACAGGTCTAATTTCATTTTGTTATATATGTATTGCAGTTTTCCCAGCACCATTTGTTGAAGAGGCTATATTTTCTCCAATGTATGGTTATGGTGCCGTTGTATAGTATGAGATGATTTTATTTATGTGGGTTTGTCTCTGTGTTTTTTATGCTGTACCATTGGCCTCATGTCTGTTTTGGTGCCAATACCATGCCTTTTTTGTTACTATATCTCTGTTGTATAATTTAAAGTTTGGTATTGTGATGCCTCCTGATACACTTTTCTTATTGAGGATTGCTTTGACTATTCTGGTCTTTTATTTTTTCAAATAAATTTTATGACTGATTTTTCTATTTCTATGAAGAATATAATCAGAACTGTAATAGGACTTGCATTAAATGCATATAGCCCTTTTGGTACTATGGCCATTTTGATAATATTAATTCTGGCCTATCCAAGAACATGAGAGATCTCTCTATCTTCTAAGATATTCTTCAATTTATTTCTTTAGTGTTCTGTAGTTTTCGTCATAGAGGTCTTTCACCTCCTTTCTTAGATTGATTCCCAAATATTTTTTTTAAACTATTGCAAATGGGATAGTTTTCCTAATTTCTCTTCCCATTGATTCATCACCGATGAATCACTCAATTGATTTGTGGATGTTAGTTTCATATCCTGTTACTTTGCTGAATTCATTTATGAGTTCTAGAAGTTTTCTGGTGGAGCTTTTTGTCTTCTAAATTTAGAATCCCCTCATTAGCAAATGGGGATGGTTTGAGTTTTTCTTTTCCTATTCATATCCATTTAATTTCTTTCTTCTGTCTAATTTCTCTGGCTAGAGTTTCCAGGACTATGTTGAATAGAATTCATGAAAGAGGGCATCCCTGACGTATTCCAGTTTTTAGGGAAATCCTTTCAATTTTTCTCCATGATATTGGTCTTCAGTTTAGCATATATAGCTATTACAATGTTGAGGTATATTCCCACTATCCCTAATTTTTCTAGTGTTTTGAGCATGAATGGATGCTGTATATTGTCTAATGCTTTACCTGAATCTATTGAGATAATCATGTGATTCTTGTCTGTAAGTCTATTAATGTGATGAGTCACATTTATCGATTTCCATATGTTAAACCAAACTTGCATCCCTTGGATTAACCCTACTCGATTAACCCTACTTGATCACTATCATTTAAATATCTTTTTGTATGTGAATTGCCAGGATGTTATTAAGAATTTTTGCATCTATGTTCATCAGTGATATTGGTCTGAAATTTCTCTTTGATGTGTCTTTGTCTGGTTTTGTTTCAGGGTGATACTGGCTTCATAGAATGAGTTTGAAAGGTTTCCTCTTTTTCTATTTCATGGAATAATTTGAATATTATTGGTGTTGACTCTTCTTTGAAGGTCTGGTAGAACTCAGGTGAGAATCTATCTGGTCCTGGGCTTTTCTTTCTTGGTAGGGTTTTGATGGTGTCTTCAATTTCAAAGCTGACATTATTTGTTTAAAGTTTCAATGTGCTCCTAGTTCAGTTTTGGTAGGTTATATATCTCTAGAAATTTGTCGATGTCTTTACAGTTTTTTATTAGAGTATAAATTTTCAAATAGGTTCTGATTATCATTTGTTGGAATATTTCAACACTGTTTATTGTGATATTTCCTTTTTCATCACAAATTTTAGTAAAAATTGAATTTTCTTTCTCCTTCTTTTCATTACCTTGGCTAAAGGTTTATCAATTTTATTGACTTTTCTCAAAAAAAAAAAAACACAACTTTTTGTTTTATTGATTTTTTGTATTGTTTTTTGTCATTGTTTCAATTTTATTGATATCAGCTCTGATTTTAATTATTTTCTGTCTTCTACTTCTTTTGGTATTAATTTGTTCTCCTTTTTCTAGGGCTTTGAGATGTAATATTAAGTTATTTCTATTCTATGTAATATTAAGTTATTTCTATTCTTTTACTGAATGAGCTCAATGCAGTCTTCCAGCAATTGCCAGTCCACGCTGGAAGACTACACTCCACAATCTCCCCTGGGTTCCACTGGAGTGGTTGAGGAACCAATTCTTAGTCCACAGTATCACCTGCGAACCCCAAGTTTCCTAGTCTCTGGTTCTGTGCCCAAACTTAGTCTCTTCCACCCCCACCATTTTTAATACCTGGCCAGGTTCATCTCTTCCAACCAGTCCTGTAAGCAACTGGATTAAAGGGAGAGATGAAGAGTCATGTGGATTTTCATAACCAGTTGTCCCCTATGTAAATCTCTCTCTATGTTTGATTTTCTCCTGGTTACTTAGGCACACTCTGTGTCATGCAGTTTGGGTTTTCCAGGTCTGTATTTCAAGCGAGACTCAGATTTGTCATGACTCAGTTCCTCAGCTGCAGGCCCTGTTCTGTGGTTACAAAATGGTTCTATTCTCTGTCCTCAGCAAGCTACAGTTTCTTTCCTATACAAGGCTACTGTGCAAAGCACCTTTCAGTTTAGTCAGGCAGTGTCTTTGATCTATAAACTCTTTGTACCAAAGGACTCAGCTCCCCTAAAACTGCAGGTTCCTTTAATTCCCTTATCCCTCCCCTGTGCTCTCAGAGGGACCACTATGACTCTGGCTGGCTGACGCCTCCAGCCACAGCAGCAGCTGTAGCACTAGAGATTTCTTCCTTTTTTTTTATCCAAACTCCTGGATCCCCAATCTGCTTTGAGTGTCTAGTATTTGATTCCAGCAGACTCCCCCTATTTTTTTTTATTCACTCACTTTGCTGAGAAGAAACCTATCTGCTTTCTTGGTTTTATGCCATGGAGAAGCTAGGAAAGCAACCTGCTGTATTCTACCATCTTGAAAAGCCTCTGTTTTGTTCTTTCCTATAAGCATGTAAATCTATGCTGGAACATATGTGTGGATTACCTTTGGGCTGAACCCTTGGTGTACATGGGAAGGATGTTAGGACTTCACAAGGCATCTCATTGCACAATGGAAAGGTTGAAAACAAGCTTTTCCCAAGCAGACATTTTTTTTTCAGAACTTCTTTCTTGTTGGACAAAATTTTACATGCATGTCATGAATGAATTTATTTTTTTCCACATATTTGATACTAAAGGATATATCTATTTTACCCAAGCATGCTTTTTCTTAATTAGAAGTCCACATTTTGTATTATTTGACTTTCTCAGTTTAATGTGATAACAAGAAAAGCATGGATGGAAAGATAAATTGATGATCAGACTGTTGGTTTAGCATTTTGGAATGGAGAAAATAGCTTATAAAGTGCTTTAAAAGAGTATTTGTTTCATGACAAGTTGAGCCATCCAGTCATGGAGCCTCTAGTTGTCTGAGAGAAGGTAATAATTTGGCAACTTCTTCAAAACAGTTGAGGAAAGTGGTTATCATTCACCAAATCCATTTTTACCTTTTTCCATATGACTTATCTATAACAACCTTCATGGTTGCCTGACTAGACTACATATCTGTGCCTCTGTTGATATTATGGGTATCTGTATGATGAGAATCTCATCAACATAATATGAATAGCAATTGTGGACTTCTGGGATTTAATACATTAGGTTCACCTCTTCTTACTCCCTGTTGTAAACCAAGCATGGTACTGATCCAGCTTCTAGGATTCCAGTGATGTCTATCCTGCCCAGACTGCAAGGGTTAGGAGAATACTTTCCTCAAGAAAGTATAAGTGTCTCTTCTTAGTGGTTGTAATGTAAGCATAATTTCCATATTTCATAGGATTTATAACACAAAATAAACAAACAGACTATGCAACAGATATGGCATGTAGTCTACATAGCCCAAATGTTTACTTTATTGCCCTTTACAGAAAACATTTGCAGATCTATGCCCTGGGGTATAGCAGACCAAAAACTAAGAAGAAATCTGTCTCTGAATGTTCACACACAAAAAAAGCAGAATTCCTCTGGCAATCTGGACAGCTCATAAAAATTTATTTCATGAAGTAGAAATAAATTGAGAGGGACCCCATTAAACATGAAAGAAGAGTATGAATGACAGCTGACTTCTCACAGAGTGCAAACAAGGAAAAAATTCGACTTCTTTAACTTTCATTGTGTTGAGAAGAAAAAAGTCAAATCAGATTTTTTTATTCAATGAACAAATCCTTCCTAAAAGAAAGTGAAACAAAGATATTTTCAGAGAAGCAGTTTAGCAGTCCTTTCTCAACACAAGTATTAAAGAAGCAGTACATGGTCTTCAAGCTGAAGGGAAATAGTATCAGAAAAAAAAAAACATGAATTTTTTTGGAAAATAATGAGGAACCTTATAAGGGTAAATATTTAGATGAACATAAAATATACTTGATATTATTCCTGTATGCATACAGGTTTAAATTTCTTTTAAAAACCAATGCTAAAAATTAAACAGCTATGTATTGTAGGTCTTATGGCATTTATTAAGTAAAATTTTAAAAAATAAGAATAAAGGACAGCAACTGATAAAAATAATTGTTGTAAGATTTTATAATGTTCATAAAGTAATATAATATTATTTGAAATTAGACTAGTATTATGGTTTTGATGTGATGTTTCCCCAAGACCTCACATGTAAGACAATGTAAGAAGATTTGGAGGAAAAATGATTGGGTTATAACCCTAGCCTAATCAGTGCATTAATCCCTGATGGGATTAATCAAAGTGGTAGGTTGTGGCTGGAGGAGATGGGAATTTGGACATGGTTTGGGGTATATATTTGTGTCTGGCAAGTGGAGTCTCTCTTTCTCTCTCTCTCTCTCTCTCTCTCTCTCTCTCTCTCTCTCTCTCTCTGCTTTCTGATCACCATGATGTGAGCTGCTTTCCTTTGCCACACACTCTCCCATGTTGTTTAGCCTCATCTTGAGCCCTGAGAAATGGAGACGGCCTTGTCTGGACTAAGACCTCTGAAACTGTGAGCCCTCAAATAAACTCTTCCTCCTCTATAATTGTGCTGGTCGGGTCCTTTGGTCACAACACCAATAATAGCTGACTAAAACAACTAGAATGATTTAAACATTATGTTCCATCTTTAGAGAACCTTTAAAAATAACACAAAGGTTTATGAATAAAAAAATAATCAGTAGTAATTTTTAATTACTGTAATAAATATCTGAAATAATCAAATTACAAAGTGAAAAGTTTATTCAGCTCAAGATTTTGGAGGTTTCAGTTCATGATCAATTGGCCCCATTGCTTTTGGGTCTATGGTAAGGCAAGGGGGAGTGTGTGGTAGAGCAATGTCACTCACTTCAATGACTGGGATGTCAAAGAGAGGAAGAGGAAGAGGCTAACTTTCCACTATCTCCTTTGAGGGGATCCCTCCAGTAATCTCAATAGGTCTCATGTCTTATAGTTTCCATGACCTCCCAATCATGGGCACAAAGCCTTTAATACATCTGCCTTTGGGGGATATTTAACGTTCAAACCATAGCATATGTAATGTTTAAAAATATTTGATTTACTCAAAAGAAGGGATAAAGTCTGGGAATATGACAAATGAGATGAGTAAAACTCAGACATCAAATGGAAGACTTAAATCTTACAATAGCAATAGTACATTAAATGTAAATTAATGTAATCCTAGGCCCTCCTAAAATGCAGAGATAATGTAAGTGAAAAAAGTAAAGACTTGTATGTATGCAGGTTACATGAAATATTTTTCAACTTAAAAGATAGTTTGAAATTGGGGAGCTAGAACATCATACAAGAATTGAACATAAGAAAACAAATATGGCCTTATTAATTCCTGGCAATGTAGAACACAAGATAGGGAGTATTGCTGTGGATGAACAGAGACATTTCATACTGATAAAATTATCAATTCATTAAAAAGCAAAACACAAATCATGTATGTGATAAAAATTTCAAAGTATAAGAAGCAAGGAAGGGAATCAAATTCACACTAAAGTTGACAGAAGAACTGTATTGGTATGCACAAAAACATGATTAAATATAAAGCAAAAATAATAATAATTGATAAAGTAACAGAGAGGTGTGATAATTACCAAAAATTTGGTTTTGAATTGGACAAGTAGAGGTATTGGATTAGATAGCAATATTGATTCTACAATTATGAAGAAGAAAACAGATACAGTAAAAATCTTTTGTCTTTTCAGCAGTATTTCCACTCCCTGCTATGCTTCTACTATTTTGCACATATGCAATCCTGACTGTTATGTTTCTCGAAATTCCATGGTTAATATTCTACCAGTAGGAAGCATTTGTATAACATTTGGAAGTATAGACAAGACTTTACTCCACTGAGGCTTTGACTACCTTGGGCAGGCATGTGGGCTTACCATGTATAAGTTTTGCCATGAACTTCCAAGTATCTTCCTGCAAATTACCCACTTAAGCACTAAAGGAGACTGAGGTTTTTTTAAGGTGCTTTCCTATAATTCTACTTCTCTGATGTCTTAAACCCTAACAGATACTTCCCTAACCTTCACTCTGCCAGTCTTTTGAAATCCATAAATTACATTCTTTCTTCTTAAAATACTTGGATTTTGTTTTGTGATTAAATTCTATGTAATACACTATAATTCGTGGGTGCAGAGGCTAGCAGATGGTTGCATTTGGTGGTATGAATCTGCAGAAGCTTTTTGCTGATTGCTTATGATCTCTTAGTATGTGAGAAAGGAAGGTTACCAGTTGAGTGTAAATGTGAGAGAGGAAATAGAGAAGGTAAAATAGTTATTTAGCAGTATCACTAAAAGAATGGACTATGGTTGCTAGGCAACAGAAATGATGCTCTTAAGGTTCTGTGTTTCTGGATTTAAAATAAAACTGGGTATGATTTTTCTCAGTCACATTTATGAGCTATGGGTAAAACTTGTTAGACAGTTGACTATAACAGCCATATAGCTCAAGAGTTCTTAAAATTGTTTAGACTTTAACCTTAACTGGAAAGCGTTTTAAAAAAAACCCATTTCTGCTCTCTACTCCTGGAGGTTCTGATTTCATTGTACTAGAGTAGAATCTACTCATTGAAAAAAATTAAAAACCAAAGCTACCTGGAGGATTCCAATTTAAGACCAAGGTGAAAAAAAAAAAACTTTTTGTACTATGAGAATTCCTGTGTTCAGAATCTGTGTCCTATTTATATTTTTATTCTTACTGCTTGACACAATGTAGACAACTGAAAAATTTTAGTTGACCTGAAGAATAAGAGTATGAAAATTCAAAATTTGACAACTATTTTCATTTTTCTATCCTTTTAATGATTTCTCACATACTATCCTATAGTGATTTGGAGTGTATAGTAGATTAGATTTCAAGAACTTATGTAATTTCTTACCCTTCTATGAAAGAATGGGCAGTTAAAATACTAAATACTAACCATTTGTCACTTAAGATCTCACAAATTCATTCTAGAAATAATCTACTGACTCATACATAGTACCTGAAATAGAGTTGGTTGTTGGATCACAGACTAATTTCTTCCTAAGCCCATAACTCTATTTCCTGGTCTCTTTCAAGGGAAGACATGGCATATGACAGGGTTCTAGCCAATGGTATATGGGAGATGAGATGATATGCAACACTGTACCCATCAAATCTTACTCAGAGTAAACTTTGTTCTTACTCTGTCCTTCAGCTCATACCAGATGAACCAGGTGAACATGGAAACATGCTATCAAGATGGTGGAGCTTAAAGAAAATTGCTTAGGATAAGTAGCATCTTTGAACTTTGTGTTAATGAGAAATAAACATCTATTAATCATTATACATTGCTCATTTAGCAGTGGAAATAATTTTTTATAAAACTGTGAGCTTACTGTCACAGGTAAGAGATATCATAATATTTCAAGTGTCATTTTGCAGCTAGAAAAAAAATAAAGGAAAAAATCATAAATGGTATGTTCTTGGCAGTAGATAATAGATTATCTATAGTAAAGTTCCAGAAGGTGGTTCCTACAGCAGTGCTTCTCAAACCAAATGTGAACACTTGACTTGAAAGCAAAAATAACCCAAATGGGGAGTAGACCTCATGGATCAGCAATCTTTCTTTATTAAACAGTGGAATGACATATTTTCAGGGGAGAAAATGACAACTGGTTACCAGAGGGGTCTGATTTTTATAGAGTTAAAGTGAGAACTAATCATAGCAGAATGTTTAGTGTGACTTAATTATTAGAGACTTAATTATAGCAGAATGTGTCAGCAGGCTAGTCTAGAAAATAGTTGTAGAACAGGAAATTATGAAAGTTCGGAGCCCACTGCTGTCCTTCTCTCCCTGAGACCCATTGTCTTTCTTTCTCCCTGGGGGTTGTGGTTTTCCATTTCCTTCATGACTAACTAGGAAACTTTGTTAAAATCATATTCTGATTCAGTAAATCTGGAGAGGGGAGAGGAGAACTGAGATTCTCCTTTCTAATAAGTTCTCAGATGACATCCTGCTGCTAGTCAGCAAACCACTCTAAAGAAGGCTCCAACTAGGGCTGGGATTGTGGCTCAGTGGCAGAGCGCTTGCCTCACACATGTGGGCACTGGGTTCAATATGCAGCACCACGTAAAAATAAATAAACAAAATAAAGACATTGTAAAATTCTCAACAAAATATTCCGTGAGGATGAAGTGAAAAAAAAAGTGAAATCAACAAAGAGATGATCTACACTAAAGGAATATTCAACCAAAGGAAAGACTAAGTCAAATTTAAAAACCAGAAATAAATCAAAATGATAGAGAATACAAATCATATCTCAATAATAACCTTGAATGTTAACTAAACTCATCAATCAAAAGACATAGACTGGCAGATCAGATTAAAAAGCAAGACCCAACAATATGCTGTCTTCGAAAGACTCACCTGATGGGCAAAGACATCCACAGGCTGAGGGTGAAAGGATGGGAAAAAACTTATCACTCATGTGGATTGCATAAACAAGCAGGAGTTTCCATCCTCATCTCAGATAAAGTAGACTTCAAACCAAAGTTAATCAGAAGAGACAAAGAAGGACATTTTATAACAATTA
The DNA here is from genome assembly GCF_021218885.2 of Marmota monax. NCBI lineage: Eukaryota > Metazoa > Chordata > Mammalia > Rodentia > Sciuridae > Marmota > Marmota monax. Next base: position 5,953,639 of record NW_026693933.1, on the reverse strand, counting down.
TAAATATTTTGCCCCAAATAATGGAACATCTATGTATACCAAACAAACTCTTCTCAGTTTCAAGCGTCAAATTGACCACAACACAATAATGCTGGGTGACTTTAACACACCTCTCTCAATACTGGACAGATCTTCCAAACAAAAACTAAATAAGGAAATTATAGAACTAAATAATACAATCAATAACTTAGATTTAACAGACATATATAGAATATTTCATCCATAAGGAAGTGAATATATTTCTCAGCAGCACATGGCTCCTTCTCTAACATAGACCATATCTTGTGCCACAAAGCAACTCTTAGTAAATACAAAAAAATAGAGATAATACCCTGCATTCTATCAGACCACAATGGAATGAAACTAGAAATCAACAATAAAATAAAATACAAGCTACTGTAACAAATGGAAACTAAATAATACACTGTTGAAATTTGAATGGATAGTAGAAGAAGTCAAGGATAAAATTTAAAAAAAATTCTTAGAGGTAAATGATAACACTGATACAACATATCAAAGTCTCTGGGACACTATGAAGGCAGTACTAAGAGTAAAGTTTATTGCCTTGAGCACATTCATTAAAAGAATAAAAATTCAACAAATAAATGACCTAACACTACATCTCAAAGCCCTAGAAAAAGAAAAACAAATCAATATCAAAAGCAGTACTAGATAAGAAATAATTAAAATCAGAGGTGAGATCAATGAATTTGGAACAATTGAAAAAAAATGACCAAACAAAATTTGGTTCCTTGAAAAAATAAATAAATAGATAAACCCCTGGCCATGCTAATGAAGAGAAGAGAAAAAACTCAAATTACTAAATATAAGATGAAGAAGAAATATCACAATGGACATGTCTGAAATACAGAAAATAATTAGAAACTATTTTGAAAATTTATATTTCAAGAAAATATTGAAGACATCGACAAATTTCAAGAGACATATGACCTACCTAAACTGTATGAGGAGGTCTTACATGATGTAAACAGATCAATTTCAAGTAATGAAACAGAACAGGCCATCAAAAGCTTACTAACCAAGAAAAGTCCAGGACCAGATGGATTCTCCACCAAGTTATATAAATAGACTTTCAAAGAAGAATTAACACCAATACTCCTCAAAGTATTTCATGAAATAGGAAAAGAGGGAACCCTTCCAAACTCATTCTATGAGGCTAATATCACCCCAATTCCAATACCAGACAGAAACACATCAAGGAGGGCTGGGGTTGTGGCTCAGAGTTAGAGAACTTGCCTAGCACATATGAGGCCCTGGGTTTGATCCTCAGCACCCCATAAAAAATAATTAAATAAAATAAAGGTATTGTGTCCAGCTACAACTTAAAAATAAATATTAAAGAAAAAAAAGACTTATCAAGGAAAGAGAACTTCATCAATATCCCTGATGAACATAGATGCAAAAATTTTCAATAACATTCTAACAAATCACATACAAAAACATATTAAAAAGATGGTGCACCCCAATCAAGTGGGATTCATCCTAGGGATGCAGGATTGGTTCAACATAACGAAAATCAATAAAAGTAATTCATCATATTAATAGACTTAAAAACAAAAGTCATATGTCATCTCAATAGATGCAGAAAAGGCGTTTGACAAAATACAGCACACCTTCATGTTCAAAATACTAGAAAAACTAGGGATAGTATGATCATAGCTTAACATTGTAAAAGCTATACATGCTAAACCCAATTCCAGCATCATTCTAAATGGAGAAAAAATGAAAAGCATTCCCTCTAAAAACTGGAACAAGAAAAAGATGTCCTCTTTAACCACTTCTATTCAACATAATCCTTGAAACTCTAGCCAGAGCAATTAGGCAAAAGAAGAAAATTAAATGGATACAAATAGGTAAAGAAGAACTCAAACTAACACTATTTACTGATGACATGATTCTATATCTAGAGATCCAAAAATTTCACCAGAAAACTTCTAGAACTCATAAATGAATTCAACAAAGTAGCAGGATATAAAATCAACACTCATAAATCAAACACATTCCTATACATTAGTGATGAATCCACTGAGAGAGAAATTAGGAAAACTACCCCATTCACAATAGCCTCAATAAAAAATAAATAAAATACCTGGTAATCAATCTAACAAAAGAGGTGAAAATTACAGAACACTAAAGAAAGAAATTGAAGAAAACCTCAGAATATGGAAATATTTCCCATGCTCCTGGATAGGCAGAATTAATATTATCAAAATGGCCATATTACCAAAAGCATTATACAGATTTAATGCAATCCTATTAAAATCCCAATGATATTCTTCATAGAAATAGAAAAATCAATCATAAAACTTACTTGGAAAAATAAGAGACCCAGAATAGCTAAAGCAATCCTTAGCAAGAAAAGTGAAGCAAAAGGCTCATGATACCAGACCTGAAACTATACTACCAAGCTACAGAAACAAAAACAGCATGGTATTGGCACCAAAATAGACTTGTAGTCCAATGGTACAGAATAGAGGACACAGAGACAAACCCACATAACTACGGTTATGTCATTCTAGACAAAGGTGCCAAAAACATTCAATGGAGAAAAGATAGCCTATTCAACAAATGATGTTAGAAAACTGGAAATTCATATATAGTAAAAGGAAATTAAGCATCTATTTCTTACCCTGCATAAAAATCAACTCAAAATGGATCAAAGACTTAGGCACTAGAACAGAGACCCTGCACCTAATAGAAGAAAATGTAGGCCCAAATCTTCACCATGTTGGCTTTGGATTGGCCTTCCTTAACAAGATTTCAAAACTGCAAGAAGTAAAATCAAGGATCAATAAATAGATGGATTCAAAGTAAAAAGCTTTTTCTCAGCAAAGGAAACAATACTGTGAGGAGAGAGCCTACAGATTGGGAGAAAATATTTACCACATGAACCTCTGATAAAGCATTGATCTCTAGAGTATATAAAGAACTCAAAAAACTTAACACCAAAAAAAAACAAATAACCCAATTAATAAATGGGATAAGGAACTAAATAGACATTTTACAGAAGAAGAAATACAATCAATCAACAAATATATAAAAATGTGTTGAACACCTCCAGCAATTAGAGAAATGCAAATCAAAACTACACTAAGATTTCATCTCACTCCTGTCAGAATGGCAATCATCAAGAATAAAGGTAACAAAAATGTTGGTACACTCAAACATTGCTGGTGAGAGTGCAAATTGGTTACACCACTATGGAAAGCAATATGGAGATTCCTCAGAAAACTTGGAATGGAACCACCATTTGACCCAGCTATCCCACTCCTTGGTTTATACCCAAAGGACTTAAAATCAGCATACTACAGTAATGCAGCCACATCAATGTTTATAGCAGCTCAATTCACAATAGCTAAACTATGGAACCAACCTAGGTGTCCTTCAGTAGATGAATGGATAAAGAAAAATGTGGTATATATATTCAGTGGAATATTACTCAGCTTTAAAAAAGAATGAAATTATGGCATTTGCCAGTAAATGGATGGAGTTGGAGAATATCATGCTAAGCGAAATAAGCCAATCCAAAAAAAAAAACAAGGCCAAATGTTTTCTCTAATATGCAGATGTTAATTCACAAGAAGGAAGGAGGCACTAGAGAAGAATAGTGTTACCTTAGATTAGGTAGAGAAATGAAGGGAGGGCAGGGGTGTGGATTTGGGAATAGGAAAGATAGTAGAATGAAACAGGCATTATTACTTCATGCATATATGTGACTGCATGACTAATATGATTCTACAACATGTACACTCAGAAAAATGAGAAGTTATATCCCATTTATGTATATGATATATCAAAGTGAATAAGTGTATTCTACTGTCATGTATAATTAATTAAAACAAAACAATTAAATGGCAAAAAACAATATTGTGTCTGTGTATAACTAAATTTTTTTTTATAAAAAAAGGCTCCAAATAGAGCATTTTGTTTCTCTTACTGACACTAAAATCTCTAGTCTTCTCTCTACAAGTTTAACTTAGATACTTTAATTATGCCAAATGGTATTTTAATAGGATTGCATTAAATCTGTATAATGCTTTTGGTAGTATGGCCATTTTGATAATATTAACATGAACTAATTTAGATTAGATAACTAGTCTTCTCTCTACATGTCAAGGCTTTCCTTTTCTTAATGGGTTGACTCTTATCCCTGAAGGAGTGTTACCTCCTAACTCTGGTACCCATGACCTTATTTGGAAAGAGGGTCTTTGTAGATGTAATCTAGTTAAGATGAGGTCTTTAGGGTACACTGTAATCTGATTAGTGTCCTTATAAGAAGTGGGTATTTTTAACACAGAGATTAGAGAGGCAGTATCAGTGAAAACAGGTAACAATTGGAATGATGCATCTATAAAACAAGTAATGCCAGGGATTGTCAGCTTCTACACAAGCTAGGAAAGAGGAATGGGATAGACACTCTCAGAGCCCTCAAAAGGAGCCAACTCTGCTGACTCTTTGATTTTCAACTTCTGGCCTCCAGAATTATGACACACTGTATTCCTATGGCTTAAGTCATCAAGTCTATAATTCTTTGGGACTACATCCCTTGGAGACATACACCTTTGTATGTTTAATGTTGAATGTTTTGATTCTAGCATATATAACAGTTGTCTGAGGGAATAGAAATAAATCAGTATCTTTTTTATTTCTTTGCAAGTAGTAAAGAATTATTATCTCCTTAGTACCATTAACATCAAAACAGTTTTTTTCACCAATCATTGCTTACCTAAAATATCAAAAACATTAAACTTCTTTATGAAAGTTAAGTATGAGCACTCTTCGATGCTTCTTCTCACAGTTGGTTTACTTAATGGATTTTCTACCTGATAACCTCTACACTGAAGATGGTAACAAGATTCAAAACTGACCCATCCCACAGCTATAGAAATGTTGTGCTTTTAAAGAGCAGGGTCTCCAAATTAACTTTCCTCAGATTTCCAAATGATAAAAATATTAAATATCATTTATTCTTTCATTGGTAGTGAGTCATAATGGATGTCAATACCTTGATCATCTTTATTTCTATTTCATTTCTACTCTTTCCTGGCCTCTGAACAGATATAACTACCTAAGCATATCAGATAATTTTACCTCCACCTACTGCAGGAGAGAAATTTTTTTATGTACTTCTTTAGAGAACAGGAGCATTTGGAATAATTAAAGTATCTAAGCATTAAGAATACTTTTTCTTTATAATCCAAAATACTGTCCTAAAGGGAAGAAAAGTACACATTTTCACAACTTAAACACAGGCAAGAAATTGTAGCATTTAAAGTGATATTTAATATTGTTTTGTTGGCAAAGTGTCTCCCTACCATTAATTATTGTATCTAATTAAATGTATCAGCACTGGCAATAGACATCATTTTAAGGGTTACTTTGTAGCTACAAAAAAATCAGAAAATTACAAAAGATGTGCCTGTAACAATAGGTTGTATCAGGAGACAAAAAGAAATGGAACTCAATTTAATATATGGATTCTAGATGGTAATTCTCTTTGATGAATATGATTAGCTCAAAGCATTTTGCTCTTTTTTTTACAATGAAAATAGTGGGGGGCTGGGATTGTGGCTCAGTGGTAGAGCAATCACCTAGTACACGTGAGGCACTGGGTTCGATCCTCAGCACCACATAAAAATAAATAAATAAAGCAGAGGTATTATGTCCATCTACAACTAAAAATAAATAAATAATGAGAATAATAGTATAAAACCTGGCACATGCTGCTATTGAGTTGGCTTAGTTCATGTTGTACTGTTCTGGATCCTTCTGGGAAACACTCATTTTCTCAGGTGCTGGCAATGTTAATCACTGAGGGCTGTCAACTGAATTCCTCTGTCAGAATTGCTTGGTCCATGGCCACTTGCCCTTAGGAGAAAGGGGAGGCATCCTTTATCTTTAAGTGGTAGATAAGGATGTATCAAGGCCTGCCTCAAGGTGGAACAACTCAGAAGAACCAATCCAGAGCTCCCATAGTACTGCATTGGCCTTCATTTTAAATGCTTCAAAGTTTAACAGCTCTATCCTTTGTCTTCCTGTGTCCTTCACTCTGACTGATGTTGATCATACAAATGCTCATTCCTAGAAATCTCAGTATCCCAATCAAGTTCTCAGGTTACCAAATTTATAATTATTTATAAATTCTTGAAATATAGACAAAGAGTGAATGATACAGATCTTCCTTTGTACTTATGCATATGCATGTGTAAATACATATGTGTGTATATATACTAGTATATAAAATATAGTATATAAACATATATACTAGTATATAAAAATATTTGTCTTCTTTATGAGTGTTAAATATACACATATATGTATATATCATGCATTCATTAGTAATAGATATGCATACATATGTTGAATAAAATGATGATTTCTCAAAAATATCCACATCCTAATCTCCCAAACTTTTATATATGTTCCCTTACGTGTTCACAGAGATTTTGCAGATAAAATGAAGATAAGAATCTTAAAATGAGAAAGGTATGCTGGATTATTTTGGTGGATCCACAGGGGCATTAAAAGTGGAGAAAGGAGGGAAAGATATGTAACAATGGAAATCAAGTCTGAACGATGCAATGTGAGGACTCAGCCCACTCTTGCTGGCTTTAAAGGTAGAAAAAAGGGGACTCACAGTGAGGAAATTCGCTAGAATTCAAATTCTCTAGAATTTGGACAATAAGGAAAATTAATTCTCCCCGGACTCAATAGAATGAAAAGTAATTCTGCCAACACTTTGATTTTAGGATTTTGAATCTACAAAACTGTAAAGTAATAGATTTATGTTGTTTAAAACACTAAGTCTGTGCTTTTTGTCACAGGAGCAATAGAAAACTAATACAGTGTATTTCCTCTTTATCTTTCCAAGGAAATGATAATATGGTTATCATGGTACAGCTTTGTCATTATCCTATGTCATTAATTCTGAAATGTCATACAAACTCCTGCTTCTGTATTTACAACATGGTAAGCGCTATGCTAAACGATCATTTCACCCCTCAAAACTATTTTATAATTAAGTATCTGAATAATTCAGCATTTTCTCATGAGTCCTTGAAAAACATGTGATCACAGCAACCTTCATTGAAAATGGAGTTTTTACTTAAGGGCATTTGAGGTTTTTATTAGAATATGTATTTTTGCCCTTAAGTTATTTGACTAGAACAGCAAATGCACATTCAGTATTTTATTAAAAGCACATTCTTTTTCACAGACATAACAGATACATTTGCAGTGAAAGAATTTTATTTATTTTCCTTGCAAACTTTGCCATAACTGAATGGGAAAAGACCAAAGGATTTATTACCTTTATAAATCCATTCACCCAACTTTGAAAGTCTTTTTCTAAACACCAATTTAAAATATTTTTATTACTTTCATGTCTTATTGAAATGTTTATAAAGTCATCAAAGAAGCAATTATCAAAATATAAGGCAAAGATGAGGTATATCTATATAGGCTCAATAAATAAAATGCTAAGAAAAATATTTTCTTAACTAGAATAGTTTAAAAAATAAATTTAAAAAATTAAGAAATGTGTTTTAATCTAAAGGAAATGAATGGAATAGTGTTTAAGCAACACCTACATACATCCATTTGTTTTATTTACAAAAAGAGGGACTGGTAAAATCAAAACACAAGAGGAAGAAAAGAAGGAAGAGGAAAGGCTTGTCTCCCCTTGCTTGTATTGATTAAAATCTCCATTCTCAGTGGAGAAGCTGTCATCAGGAGATCTGACCATGGCTAAAATAATTCATTAGGCCACTGGATTCCAAAACCAATTTCACAATCTTGTACCATTAAGGGTAATGGGAAATTATTTACAAAATCATTAAGATTGCCGAGAAGATTTCAAACTAAGTTAGTACAAACCTCTCATTTTGTGGAAAAGGAAATTGAGGTCTGAAGAGATGTGCTACAATCCAGTTTATGAGTCACCCATAATTAGAAGACTAAATATTTAGTTCTCTAACCTTGTTTTGACCCTGAGGGTGTTATCCAACTTTATCACCACCTCACCTAATAAGCTTAGTTCTAAATGACTTTTTGACTCTTTTCCAAGATCCAGTTCACATTCACAAAATTTTCCTTCTCAAATTTTTCCAGGAATGTGCCCCAAGTCTTTCAAACTAATTAAGAGTAATGGAATATTTCCAAAGTAAATTAGTGTTGTCTAGAACAATATTGTCTAAAAAGAATATTTCCTAAAAGAAATATTGAAAAAGTAAAAAGAAATTGGTGAGTAAATTTTAATAATGTATCTTATTTAAGTCAACATATCAATCATTTTAACTTGTAATATTATGTTATTAAATATTTCATTTCCTTATTTTCATATTCAGTCTTCAAATTCCAGTATAAATTTTATATGTACTGCACATCTCCAATTGGACCAGATACATTTCAAACACTCAATAGCCAATTGTGGTTTGCCAATATTAGTCATGTTAGACAATACAAATCTAAAGTGACAATTATTACTCATATTCTGGGTTAAAATTAAATTTCTTCAGTTAATTATAATTCTGAATAATTGTTGAATAAACACTCAATTTATAATGCTGGATTCCTGAAAAATTCCTTACAATTTCTGTTTTCTGATTTCTTATTTTATATATTGAATTTCCCTTGTCCTCCCCCCCACTTTTTTTTCGCTTTTATTTATTTATTCTCATTTTATTTGTTTTTCCTTATCTATTTATTTATTTTCTGCTCTGTCCTGAGAGAATTCTCCAAAACATCCTTCTAATTCTTTGCTTCAATTTTCCATAGTATTTCATCAGTTCTTCAGGTTCTCTATGACACATTTATATTTGATAATTTTTTTCTCTGATAGTATGTATTATATATTAATAATTTTCTTCTTTCTTTGGATTTTTTTTATTTCTCAGAAAAAGCTTTCCTTCAAAAGAACTGTGGCACAAAACTGCAACTACCTTATATTTGATAAAGGGGCTAAAACCATGCAATGGAGGAAGGATAGCATCTTCAACAAATGGTGCTGGGAAAACTGGAAATCCATATGCAACAAAATGAAACTGAATCCCTTTCTCTCCCCATGCACAAAAGTTAATTCAAAATGGATCAAGGAGCTTGATATCAAATCAGAGACACGCCGTCTGATAGAAGAAAAAGTTGGCTACGATCTACATACTGTGGGGTCGGGCTCCAAATTCCTCAATAGGACACCCATAGCACAAAAGTTAATAACTAGAATCAACAAATGGGACTTACTCAAACTAAAAAGTTTTTTCTCAGCAAAAGATACAATAAGAGAGGTAAATAGAGAGCCTACATCCTGGGAACAAATCTTTACTCCTCACACTTCAGATAGAGCACTAATATCCAGAGTATACAAAGAACTCAAAAAATTAGACAATAAGAGAACAAACAACCCAATCAACAAATGGGCCAAGGACCTGAACAGACACTTCTCAGAGGAGGACATACAATCAATCAACAAGTACATGAAAAAATGCTCACCATCTCTAGCAGTCAGAGAAATGCAAATCAAAACCACCCTAAGATACCATCTCACTCCAGTTAGATTGGCAGCCATTATGAAGTCAAACAACAACAAGTGCTGGCGAGGATGTGGGGAAAAGGGTACACTTGTACATTGCTGGTGGGACTGCAAATTGGTGCAGCCAATTTGGAAAGCAGTATGGAGATTTCTTGGAAAGCTGGGAATGGAGCCACCATTTGACCCAGCTATTCCCCTTCTCGGTCTATTCCCTAAAGACCTAAAAAGAGCATGCTACAGGGACACTGCTACATCGATGTTCATAGCAGCACAATTCACAATAGCTAGACTGTGGAACCAACCTAGATGCCCTTCAATGGATGAATGGATAAAAAAAATGTGGCATTTATACACAGTGGAGTATTACTCTGCATTAAAAAAATGACAAAATCATAGAATTTACAGGGAAATGGATGGCATTAGAGCAGATTATGCTAAGTGAAGCTAGCCAGTCCCTAAAAAACAAATGCCAAATGTCTTCTTTGATATAAGGAGAGTAACTAAGAACAGAGTAGGGTCGAAGAGCATGAGAAAAAGATTAACATTTAACAGGGATGAGAGGTGGGAGGGAAAGGGAGAGAGAAGGGAAAAGGCATGGAAATGGAAGGAGACCCTCAGAGTTATACAAAAGTACATACAAGAGGAAGTGAGGGGAAGGGGAAAAATTATATAAGGGGGACAAACGAATGTCAGTAGAGGGGGCAGAGAGAGAAGAGGGGAGGGGAGGGGAGGGGAGGGGGGATAGTAGAGGATAGGAAAGGCAGCAGAATACAACAGACACTAGTATGGCAATATGTAAATCAATGGATGTGTAACTGATGTGATTCTGCAATCTGTATATGGGGTAAAAATGGGAGCTCATAACCCAGTTGAATCAAATTGTGAAATATGATATATCAAGAACTATGTAATGTTTTGAACAGCCAACAATAAAAAATTAAAAAAAAAAGAACTGTGGCAAATAAGTGATATGCTAATTTTAGTTCATATCTCAGGTTTAGGTAATTAGCATTTGATAAAATTTTGGTGCAAACAATCTCAAGTTTGAAACAGATGGCTTCAACTAACAAAGGGTTTCAAATAATATTATCCAAATGTAAACCAGAAGAAAATTAAGGTACGAACAGAAATTAATTTGGTGTAGTATAGTACATTTAGGATGTATGATTTGCCAGAATGATTGTATGGGCAATATCTCCAGCATGAGCAATATAGGGGCATCCACTATGCCTGGAAACTGAGTGTCCTTGGAGTGACATCTAGAACTGAACATGGTCTTGGGTCTATGTTTCAAGAAGGGCTTGTAATCAAAACCAACTACAAACAGTGCTGATTCTGCTGCTGAGTGTGTTTGCATTCACCTGTGAGTGAATTTCTTAGTCAAGGTCCTATTCAGGGTAAATTAATCCTCAAGATGTAAGACCCTGTTGTATGACTGTGTTTTTTTTCCTATTAATTAATGTTCGTTCATTTGGGATATTCTGTCCAAACTTTCATTTTAATAGAAAACCTGGTTATTAGGTGCCATGTACTAAACACTTAACTCCAATCTGCAGAGGCTACCAATTGTTCAAATGCCAACTGACTTAGGTCAGTTTAAAATGATGGAGTCAGTCTTTTTGCCTCTCCTTTTTTATTATTTTAATTAATGAATACATTTGATGTATAACAATTATATATATTGGGCACAATGTGATATTTTTATGTATGTATAAAACGGAAAGATTAAATCAAGCTAATTAATATATCTATGACCTCACTTCATTATTTTTTGTGATAAGAACATTTAAAATAGATTATTTTAGCAATTTTAAAAACTACATTATTATTAACTGTAGTCACCAGTCTGTGCAGTAGATCTCAAAAACATTCCTTCTATCAAACTGAAAACTGTACTCTTTGGCCAACATTTCCTTTTTCCTTATCCCCTATACCCCAGCCACAAGTATCAAATATTCTACTCTGTTTCTCTGAGATAAACTCATTTATTTTCCACATGTAAGTGAAATCATGTGTATTTGTGTTTATGTGATTGGCTTCTCTCCCTTAGCATAAGTCCTCCAGGTTCACTGATGTCACAAACAACAGAATTTCCTTTTTTAAAATCTGTATTCTACTGTGTATGTATACTACATTTTCCTATCCATTCATGCAATTACAGATGCTTCCATTTCTTGGCTATTGTGAATAATGTTGCAGTAAACATAGGTGCATAGCTCTCTCTTCAACACACTGATCTTAATCATTTGGAGTTAAATCTAAAAATGGAATTAATATATCATAAGTCAATTCCATTTTTAGATTCTTGAAGCACTTCCATACTGTTTTTCATAATGGTTTTACACACCAACATTGGATTTCTTTTTCTCCACATCCTCAGCAACACTGTTATTTTTCATCCTTTTGATAATAACCTTTCTAACAGGTGGGAGATGGCATCTCATTCTGGTTTTAGTTTTCATTTCATTGATGACTACAGATGTTGAGAATTTTTTTCAGACATATTTGGCCCATTTTGTATCTTCCTTTCAGAAAAATATTTTCAGTTCATTTGCCCATTTTTTAAAAGTAGGTTATTTATTTTCTTCCTACTGAGTTGTTCAAGTTCCTTATATGTTTTGGATGTTAGTGCCTTATCAGATGTATGGTTTTCAAATATATTCTCCAAATCCATGTGTTGCCTCTTGCTCTGTTCATTGTTTGCTTTGTTGTAAAAAGGTTTTTAGTTTTATGTAATTTTATTTGTCTATTTTTGCTTCTATTGCTTGAGTTTGGGGGGACCAATTCAAGAAAGTTTTGTTTCAATGTATGTAGGTGTTCCCATTTTCTTCCAGTAGATTTTGAGCTTCATCCCTTACATTTACATATTTAATCTTCTTTGAGTTTATTTTTGTATATGGTGCAAAGTAAGTGTCCAATTTCAGTCTTCTGCATGAGGACATCTGGTTTTCCCAATACCCTTTATTGAAGAGAAAGGAAGTCTTTTTACCATTATGTGTACTTGACACCTTTTGCTGTTTTAATCAACTGTCACAGAACAGGCACACAGTCTTATTATATACCCAGCACACATTCTTCTTTCGAGGCGTGTTTTTTTTTTTTCATGTATGCATGATAACAATATGAGAACAGCTTGATTACATGATTACCAAAAGATGTGATTCATAAAGAAAACTGATTTCATCTCCTCATCTCTATGATTTCATTTCTAAAAACCTTAAAATGTTTAGTCCCTGGGCATGAAAAATAACTTGACACACAACCTTTTATTTATTCAATAAGAGTTCTTTATTTCTGAGTCTGTGGATTCTAATAGGATTTGTTCTCCCTTGTGTTGATCTTGTAATGAGGAAGCTGCATAATTATAGAAAAAAATGAACAAAACTTGAAGTCTCTGGAAATATGTAAAGAATCCTGAAACATTTATCCTCAATGACTCCCAAAACAATATCTTATATTCTAAATGAATTACAAGATGCAATGCTACTTTTTGTTCAGAATACTTTAAAATATAATATTTGAGGCCTGATGCAGAAGGAATTGTTTAAAAGCTATTTGCTAAGATTGTGGCAACAGAAGTAAAACCATGTAGTTCAGGTAGAATGAACAGGAATGTCAAAGAGGCATGTGTCAGGAGAAAAATTCTGAAACCTGATAATTCTCACTTCCAATTATAGTAGCAAATACAGTATAAAAAATACTACAATGAAATCCAGAAGCTGCTTCAACTGACAGTTTTTTCTTCTGTCCTCTTTTTCAGCATATTGCCTTTCCAAGGAGCTATGTATTGTGTAAAATTCTCGCATTTGTGGCATATGTACTTTCCCTCATCTTTGTATAACCTGTTATCACCAAATTTCTGCATGATTCTTTTTTCTATATCAAGGCAGAACACTGGGAATTTAAAATCAATGCCTTGCTGTTACATCTCCAATAGCAACTTCATAATATGCGTAATATATAGCAATTACTGGTAAACCTACCTCAAGGATGACGAATCCTTAATAAATATAAAAGTAATGCAGAAATGGGTCAAGTAATCTCATTAATATTAATATTCCATCCTAGTAAACCAAAAAACAATAATTAAGATAAAACTCAGCAGATGAATAAACATCCTTTTAACCTAAGTATGGAATTACACTATACTGTAGGCATATTCATCATTATTTATCATTGTGTTTGCAGGTGCATATGCTAATGTACTTGAAAACATCACCAAGGAATTCATTGAAATGATTTTTATCTTTAAATATAGCTCCAAGAGACAAATATAAAAGAAACTGATTCACAAAAGAACTTATTTTAAAAAAAACTCACACTATCCCATATATATGTACAAAAATGAGTCAATTAAAAATAAAACAATTTGAAACATGAGCTTATATAAGTGAAATGAAGGCTTGTTATCCCTTCGCTGCATCTTCTTCATCTACATGCAACATGTTGCATGATGAGAGTTGTTACATAAAGCTATAGCATAGTGACAGTACCAAACTTATAATTAGTTAACAGAGAATAAATTAACTTTAATATTTCAGCGTTTTTATAACAATGAGGCAATAAAACATCAGACAATTATATATATGCATATATATGAGAACTATATATGTAATATATAATTTTAATCTCAGGTTTAGAACCTAAAGTATAAGCATAGAATTGAGCAATGAAAATGAACATTCCATCCTATTGAAGTTTAAAAATGATTCCGGGCCTTGGGACATTTAGTATTATTTATGTTTATTTTATTAAATTACATGAAGATAACTATGTATTTGAGATTGTCAATAAATTCCCAACCAAAATTGTGTAAAAAATGAACACATTGAATTATAGCTTATGGGAACAATAAAACATTTTTATTAATGTATTTTTCTTCTCTTTTATATCTATCCTGATTATCAATTCATGAGACCACTCTTGAAAAGCTTTTTAATAAGGAAAAAGTACCACTTTTTGAAAAAGCATAGTCCTAAGGATTTAAAAATGTAGTCCTGAGGATTACAGAGAATTTACTTAGGGGGAGAATTATATAGTGATTAAAGCATAGTACTGTTACAACTTACATCAAGGATTTTATAGAGGAAATCTATTTTAATTCCTTAAATACTGCATAGTTAAAGCTTAGTGTATAATGTTTCCAAAGAGATTATACTGTTAGAAAGATTGATGAAACACAGTTACCAATACAGAGGATTAAATTCATAGTGTAGGGGGCAGCCAGATTATTCAAGATTTTTAAAGCCAACAGAATATGGAGCAGAAAACAAGCAAAATGAATAAATTTGTTTTGCAAAACTGGAAATATACTGTTTCTGATTTATATACACACATGCACATAAATATACACAAATGTATCTATTCTTTTATTAACTTATTCAGGGAGACTATTTAAACCATGACTACAAATGAGCATTAGTACTTAGTGTCAGTAACTCTGTACTTGTCAAGTTTGATCCTAGCAAAGAGAAGAATCATTTCCCGGAGAAAATAAAATTTAAATTAATTCAAGTTCTTCCTGGTACTAAAAGTTGTTATGCCAATAAAATGACATTTGAAAGCTTCAGTAATTAATATTGAAAATAAATTCAAAATTTTTAAACACTAAATGATTTTAACATAGGAGCTAGCCTAAACATTTTGACCTTCATATCTGAGATATTACAATGTGCTTCTTCTTCTTCTTCTTCTTATTATTATTATTATTATTATTATTATTATTAGATACTGGGGATTTAACTCAGGGTCACTCGTCCATAGAGTCACACCGCCAGCCCTATTTTGTATTTTATTTAGAAACAGGGTCTCACTGAGTTACTAAGCACCTCAATTTTGCTGAGGCTGTCTTTGAACTTGCTATCCTCTTACCTCAGCACCTCCCCCAAAGCCCCTCCCTCCCCCCACCCCCACAACCACTGGGATGACAGGTGTATGCTATTGAGCCCAGTTACAATGGGCTTATTTATAGAAAATAAGCAAAGTTCAAAATGAGTTAAAAATAGGAGATTATAAAGAGAACAAAACTGTATTTAGATGATTGGAGTAACTTATCAAAAACTTACCATGTAATACATTAAAACATTTTTGTTGTAAAATTTTCAAATAATACAAAGTTTAATATTCTATAGAGAACACACTCAACTAAAATTGTGTACTTTTTTGTTTTCTCCATTGAATAATCACCTCTATAATAATAGGCTTAGTCATTCATAACATATAAAATACTAAATATTAAATATATACCTGTCTCTCATATGTAACTTAGAAATAAAGAATTTTGACTCTGAATAAAATAGAACAGTCAAAGCAATAATGGTAATGTTCATACATGCCAGAGACCTAACTCTGCTTTGCTGTTACATGCCTACAGCTAGAGACGTGACTGACTACACTGTAGGTGCCAAAGGAGCAGGCTACTTATTTTCATTTTCATGCTAATGATCAAAGAGCATGAATTGAATCATATTTATTGAATAATAGATTTTTTAGCTTTTTTTTCAGCCTATACCAAAAATTTTATTTGCGTACACAAAAAGTAATGTAAAAGGATTATCTATTCCTTATAATCTGAAAGAACTACACAATTTTCTTAAAAAATGAGTTGGAAGCATCCTGTTGTATTCAAAAGTATGGCAATAATACTGTACCAAGAAGTACAGTACCTACTAATCAGTAGGTATTATTGACTTTAGCCTGGCTTGTGTTGATAATACTCTTTATATTACTTCTGACACTTCAAGTCCTCTATGCTTAAGAGGCATAGTAGTTTGCATGAATATAGTTACTACATGTGATTTCTCTTCACAATTCATGTCTCTCTTCAATTTTAATACTATCAATGACATCCCTAAGGTATGGCTTTATTTTCTTTATTTTCAGACTATCAGACGATTTCCAAATCAACATACATATCTGTACTTTTCCTCTTAAATCAAGAGTTGAAATATCCATTGGATATTTGTACACTTAGCCACTATTAATTGTATTTCTTAGGATCAGCATTGAACCACATATAACATATCCAAAAGTAATCAGATGTATTCCTCCCACCTTCTACCTTGCAAATACTATTCTATCAGTATGTATTTTCTTGCTGGTTGCAAGATACTTGTAATTTTTATTTTCCTGGGATGCTAGGGATCAAACAGTGCCCCATGCTTATGTAGTCTACCACTAAGCTATAACCACAGCCCACAAGATACTTCTAGTAATTATGTATTATCCACCTCATATTTTCTTTTCCTGTTTAGTAACTAACAGCTAATATATTTTTAGTGACAACATACTATATTTTTATATTTATGTACTATATTGTTATATTTAGTATAACAATACTTCTCATCCATCCTTGCCTCTTATGTGATATGGAAGTGTCATGTGGGAATTTGATGGACCTTATAAAACAGAGAGGAGTTGGGGAAGTAGCTCAGTGGATGAGGGCTTGCCTAGCGTACATTAGGTCTTGTGTTTGTTCTTCAACATTAAGAAGAAGGAAGAAGAGAAGGAATGTGAGGAAGAGAAAAAAAAAAGAAGAGTCTGGGCCTTTTTGCTTCCTGCTCCCTGCCTGTTATATGGAAATAACAGTTAAGCTGAAGCAGCCTTCTTGGACAATGGAAATTCTGAAGAAGAAAACAAGACAATGGGACAAAGTCACCAAAGGAGGCTGGATTTCTTTGGCAGTGTACTGCTAATACCTAGTTCTAAAATACTCATCGTCACACTTGGATCACCAAAGAGCAATCAGCTACTATTAAGTTTAATCCCTCTTTCTAGAAGAAGGCAATTCCTTACTGATATGATACACAAACAAGGCTTCTAGAGTCCCTCAAGAATTTCTCTCTGCTTTCCAACCACCCCAGTAACCAATTAATAACCAAGTCCTGTCAGTTTGACTTCTTAAATTGATTTCAAATCTCCTGTCTATGACCACTGTCATTGCTTTAGTTCTCTTGCCATCTGTCACTGTCCCATTGCATCTAACACTAAAGCACATGCTTCCCCCTCTTACTTTCCTAGAGTATATCATTCACCCTGCTGCCAGAACATTCTGAAATATTTCTCTGATCAAAATCTTCTCTTCCACACAGGATCAGTCACTTTCAGTGAATAATTTCCAATGAGGTGGGCATTTTTTTGGGGGGGGACAGAGTGACAGAGTATTAACCTTTTGTTGCAGAAATGTCAAAACACTGGTAATTCCTTGAATATATCTTCTATTCCTTCTCAGAATAAATATTCTCTGAAATGCATCATCTCACTTTGTTATCTATAAGACCTATGTACTAATTAAAACTTGAGTTTATCCTGAAGATTTCATGATTTTCTCCATTTATAACAGTCATTATTCACAATTCTATTGCTATATAACACACATATGGTTTGATATGAACACATGGTGATATAAACATGTTTATTTCCCTCCCAGTCTCAGGAAACCCAAAGGTGGATAGGATGGCTTAACCATTTTTGTATCTTTGATTTCTGTTTCAGTGTCCATGGAATACTTACACAGTATACTCAGGAAGTACTTAAGGAACGTGAATAGTAAGGTAGAACCTCTGTGGACACTGTTGTAAACAAAACTCTTAAGGGGATGATGGCATTATGGGTCATTCAAATGAAACCAAAAACAATTAGGATTACAATCTTCTATGTTCTGAGTTTTCTTTAGAATTATCTTGTACTAAACTAACACTGCCATTGGGCTGGTCAGAGAATGCCAGCGTCTTGGAAAGCTAAAAAAAAAAAAAAAAAAAAAAAAGACAAATGGGTGATGGCAAGACCACTTCATTTCTGTGCATGATAGCCATCAATATTGAATTGACCCACTTTTGCAAGAAAATATAATAATCTAATTATGAATTAATTTGCTGCAATTCTCTTTGTATCATTTCATTTGGATTCTTGGATTCAGTGAATCTGTTTTCAGTCCTGTGTTCATAGGCTTAATTCTTTTCCTGATGCCTTGGTTGTGGTTATTGTGCCATTCAGGTCTTGGAAATAGATATTTCTTTTTTTCTTTTTTCAATTCAGCAATTTTAGCTACTCAGTGTTTAATATGATACAATGTATTCAATGTTTAGAAAATATTTAGACAAGTTTTTCTACTGTTTTGAAATAGTTGTGGTTCTCTTTTCAGGTTTATTTTTTATGATTTTAAGAGGAATAGTTAGTTTAAATACATTAGATAAGATCTTTGACATTCATCTTTGGTATTTGGTGGTTAGTAGAGAGCCAATCATTTTCTGCTAATACTTCACTCATTAGAATTGAGTATATGATTCCCTTTATTTTAATCTATGATAATCATGACCAGCTGAGCCCAGTTTAGAGATCAACCCATTATTTCCACAATACTGTTTGTATGCACTGTGTATGCTAAATCAGAAAACCAAAAATCTCAATTTGGAAGTGTATTCAACAAATAGCTCTGCTGACTGGTCTGATAATTGCACAACTTTTGCAGATTTATTTCTATAACTAAACTCAGATGTAGGTAAGTCTAAGACATTGTTTCCTTCACCTTTAAAGACTACAGGCTGTTCACATACTTTTTTGTAAATAAAATGGATTTTTATTTCTCTAGAGATACATCTTGTTAAGTCCATGATAGAGCTGTTTTTCCCCTGACTCATTCTTGGCTTTAGTAGCACTAAAATTAATGGAAGACAGAAAATCTTCCAGTCTTAGTTGCAGAAGAAATTTAAGGATATGGGGGTAGCTTAGGGAATACTTTGAACGTACTTTTTTACCAATACCTTGGCAGTTTCCCAGGCTAATTTAAGTAATTCTCCCAAGATTATAAAGAAGGTATGTGTAGACTCAACACTAGTTGAGGCTGGCTCTGATGCCTCCACATTAAACATTTTTTTCCTATACTATCTACAGTGGACTTTAGATTGATCTTTAACAAAGTATGTTCAACTAGATTCAAAATTATTTAACAAAAATTATGGAAAAATCTACCATGATCTTGGCTCAAGTTGTCTAATCCTACAAAGATCACATTATAACAAAAGTAATGAAGTATAAACATAATAAATAAATAGGTCATCCAGTGAATTAGAAGATTGTATATGCTTTGGGGAAAATGCAGGTGGCAGGGAGATGAGAATATTTGGGAACTGGATGTTTCTTAATTGTTCCATATTTGTTAGCATGGGAAAAAATTTTTATCAACTAGAATATAGTCATATAGTCCTCATTTATTTCAAACTTACTTAAGTCAGCATATATTAGACCAATCCTTCAGTGAGATGATGTCCTATAATTTTAATCTGATTAGACATCTATTGCAATCTGTCTTCTGTCCTGAAATTCCCTGAACTCCTAAATGATTTTTGTTTTTAAAATTGTATACATCAGGGGCTGGGGTTGTGGCTCAGAGGTAGTGCATTCATCTGGCATATGTGAGGCACTGGGTTTGATCCTCAGCACCACATAAAAATAAATAAATAAAATAAAGGCATTGCGTCCATCTACAACTAAAAAATAATTTTAAAAAATTGTATACATCAAGGTATGTTTTTGATGCTAGCAATTATATGAGCTTTGAAAGATTCAAACTATCATGTATCAAACACCACAGTATGATCCAAATTCTTTCACCACCCTCCATGTTTTGTCTTTTAAACCCTTACCCCTTCACTATTCTTTCTACTGTCTGTATGGTTTCACCTTTTTCAAAACACCACTAAATTGTAATCATGTCAGATATAGACTTTTCTAACTGACTTGTTTCACTTAGAATATGGATTTAAGTTTCATTGCGACTGGATAGCTGTGATGGTTAGATTTATGTGTCAATTTGAATGGGCTTTGGGGTGCCCAAATATTTGGTCAAAATTAAATTGGGTGTGCCTATGAGAGTATTTTCAGCAGACATTAACATTTTAATCAGGAGACTGAGTAAAGCAGAGTATTTTTAATGTGGGTGACCCTTATCCAATGAGTTGAAGGGATAACTAGACTAAAATTCAAACCCTTGCTTCAGTAGGAGAGAATTCCTACTGATTTCTTTGAGCTGGGGTTCACTTTTGTCAAGCCTTCAGATTCCAACTGAAACACTGGCTCTTTGTTCTAGCACCTGCCAGCTTTCAGAGTAGTTCCGTTAGTTCTCTTTGTTCTCAGACATGTCATTATTGTTTTAACTTACTTTCCTTATAGGCAGGTGATTTTGAGCACGTTTTCATGTGTTTATTTGCCATCTGTCTGTCTTATTAGGTGAGCTGTCCATGTATATCTTTTGTCAATTTATTTAGTGTGTTGTTTTCCCATGGTTTAACTATGAGAGTTCTTTGTGTATTTTTGGATAAAGTTACTTTATCAGATATATGATTTGCAAATATTTTTGATATCACACTATACAAAACTTTATTTTCCTAACATATTGAACACACATGCACACCTGCAATATTTAATCTCCCAGATTTGCAACACTTTGCAGCAGATAAAAAATCAATAACACTGCAATCTTAATGAACCCATTAACAAAAACAATATACTGGTGGTAATTTTTTTTTTCAAAGAATGAGAGCACCTGAGCCAAGGGTCTAATGTTGAAGCTCTTCAGCCTCTTGGTTGTCTATTCAACATTTTCACAATGTTATTCTTCTTCCAGATGCCTGGGGAAAGAGTAATTCCAGGTCACTTATATCAGACATCATAACACAAAAAGAGCTGAGGATGCATTGGCCTTAAAGAAAGGGAAAAAGGCATTTCCTGATGATTCAGAGTTGTGGTCTAGCTAGGTCTTTCTGACAACACATCTGGAGAAGATGTTTGGATGTCATAGTAGTGAAAATCCTGATATCAGGTCAGAAATACATTATCTGGAAAACTTCAGTGAGCAAAATATACAAACTTGGTGTTTTACTTTAAGAGATTTAATAAATT
The DNA here is from genome assembly GCF_021218885.2 of Marmota monax. Taxonomy (NCBI): domain Eukaryota; kingdom Metazoa; phylum Chordata; class Mammalia; order Rodentia; family Sciuridae; genus Marmota; species Marmota monax. The sequence continues at coordinate 5,932,194 of NW_026693933.1, read as the reverse complement.
TTAAGCCTTTTCTATTCTCAATAAATAAATGCCACAATAATAACTGTGCCTCCAAACAGAATGAAATGCATCTCCAATGGTAGCGAGAGCATTATTTACCAGTTGTTTGGTGAGAGAACAAAGCCATATGTCACTCACACTCAATGGCATAGGCAAATCAGGCAGGTGGACGATCGTCTCATGGTATAGGGCTATGTAATACCTAAAGGAGACTTGAACCCCATTCCCTTCTGAATGAAAGAAGTCATTATTCTCCTTTTTTGCCCTTAAAGATTTCCCATTTAGATTATCAGAAACAAGAAAGGATCAAAGTGTTTTTTCACCATATACAACCAGAATTCCTGTACCCTGTAAGTCATGTGATGATTCCAAAACATTTACCATCTGAGAAAACAAGAACACAACTACTAAGATATTAGGGTCCCTGAAACCTCAGCTAGAGACTTGGAAGCTTTTATTCCCTATTCCTTGCTTGTCTCCTATCAAATGCAAACAAACTCCATGACATTAGCCACTGCCATTATTTAAAAACATATTTTCTGAACTTACAATTGAAGACTTGTGTTAATCAGGTTCTCTTAAAAAACTGAAACAATAGGAAATATAGATAGAGATGGATTCTGGTAATTGGCTCAGGTGATTATGAGGCTGAGAAATTCTGGTATGAAGTCTACAAATAGAGAACACAAAATCCAGTAGCATAATTCAGTCCAAGTCTGAAGGCCTGAAAACCAGGATGGTATAACTGTGTGAAAACAGGTTCTGACATTCAGGAGTAGGAAAGAGGTACGCCCCCAGCTTAAGAAGAGAGAGATAATTTGCCTTTCCTCTACCTTTTGTTTCTATTCAGACCCTCAAGAGAATGGAAGATGGCTGCTCACATTGGTGGAAGGCAGATCTTCTTTATTTAGTCTACTGATTCAAATACTTATCTCCAGAAATACCCTTACAATCATACCTGGAAATAATGCATATCAGCTATCTAGACATTCCTTAACTCAATCAAGTTGACACACAGATTAATCAATCATCACAAACCTCATGCACAGCAAGGATACTTTCATTTATGGCTTATGTTTCTCTCCTTTGTTTTTTGTTTTGTTGTTTGTTTTTTGGAAGAGGGATTGTGGATAACTTTTTATTGGAAAAAAAAAGACTATGCCTTATTTTGATTCTTCCTATCCCGATATATAATTTAATTCTTAAGTCCACAAAAACAAACCAAATGTAACTTAGAAATTGCCACTTTAATTGGAAATGAGTAGAAGAATTTATTATAAAATGTGTGTAGAGAGAATTGAAAACAATCAGTACAAAATAGCTAGAATGTCAAAGACTGAATTGAAAAACTAAAAAATTTCATTAATATGCTCAAAGCGCAGCTAAGTTAGTCAGATCTTGATGAAGCAAATGTGATTCTATGGTTTCCAAATTCATGTATAAGACTTTTGCCCAAGCATCTAAGTTAGGGATCTTGAAGTATTCATCAAACCTTCTGTCTGAGCTCTGGCTGTTATCCTATTAAAAGGTTTTAATTCTTACCTATTCTGTGTATACCATTCACCAACTCTTCCTAAAATAGATGTTAGCAAAGTTTTCTAGTATAGCAGAAGTGTTCTGCTGAATATAAAGGAGGGACAGCAAATATGTGGAGCACAAAAACTAATTTTCAGATTTGCCAAGCAGATTTCCAACTCTCAAGAGGGTAGCAACCATCTCCACACCTGGATGTCATTAAATTTCACATCATTATTTATGCCAAAAGGGAACCAGTGCTGAACTTGGACACTCACGATTTAAGAGCCACCTGGGACAACATTGCTGAAAGAGTAAATTTTGGAAATGGTTCTCTCTAAATATACACCACTATCTTTTCACATAAGAAACAGACCAAACCAAACCAAATAATATTGTGTATAGTCACTGTTCTCTACTGCCAGTACTTTTAATTCAGCAGGAGGAGGTAGATTCAACCACTGACAGTCTTTAAAAAATGGAAAAGAAAATTAAATAATCACCTTATGAAACTGTTTAAAATAGGCATGGAAAATTCTAGCTGAATAACACAGGAACATTTTTCTTGATTGATGTTTTCTACTAATACTTACCTGGAAAAAATAGAACTCATATAAATTAGCAAATTTTCCAGTTTCCCTCCCATGCTCTGTCTGACAGAGTTCTCAATCAGTGGGAAAAAAATTATTCCCACTAAAGGGAGGTATCAGAATCTTGAAGGAGAGCAGGAATAGACTGGTAAAGTACATTCTAATTGAACTTTTATAATTTTGTGAAAAGAAAAGCAACTATTTCTCTTTTGAATGAAAGCAGATAGTAATTTTCAACAAAACATGTCCCCTTCATAGGAGGATACATTAAAATCTCCTAGGGAATAATATTCATATTATAATAATGTGCAGACAAAGGTTTAAATTGATTTACTACAACACATGACTATTTTTAAATGCTACTTCTTTTTTAATAGACATATTACATTTTGTATTTTTTCAAGGCTTTCAAAGTTTTCCAAAACACTATAATGTATATATTACCATTAAAATGTTGGTCACAATATTTAGTAATTTTAATACAGAAAAGTCTAATGCAATTGACCAGCAGGAAAAAACTCCATCTCTTTCTTTAAAGGTCATCCATAATTATGGTCCATGGTATAGTTAAGATCTGAAATGTTCCCCAAAGGCCCTTGTGTTGAAGGTTTGGTCCCTGGATTGGTGTTACTGGGAGGTGGTAGAATCTTTAGAAGATGAGGTCTAAGAGAAGGAAATTAGATCCCTGGGGACTCATCCTTGAAGGGGATATGGGGATTCTGACACCTTCCTCACTTACTTTTTCACTTCCTGGTGGCCCTGAGTTGAATAGGCTTTCTCTTCCATGCACTCTGTCATGATGTAATGTGCCAATACAGACCCTAAGCTACATGGCCAAGCAATCACACATTGAAGTGAGCCAAAATAAACCTTTTTCCATTAATAAACTGGTTATCTCAGGTATTTTATTACAGCGATGGAAACCTTACTAACACAGTCTGTATTAACTCTGCAAAGCCGTTGGACTTAGTCCTATAGTGTACTATATATTTACCAAATCATGTTTTAATGTAGCAGTTTGTTGAACCTGAAAACTACATACATAGACACACACACACACACACACACACACACACACACAGAGAGAGAGAGAGAGAGAGAGAGAGAACACACTTGGACTTAACCTGAAGAATTCAGATTCATCTAGGTATTTTAGAAGATTCTGAAATCATTTATGAAGTACCATGGCCTTCCTTTCTTTCTTACTTCCTTCTTTCTTTCCTTCCTCTTCAATCCACTGAGAACTGTCTACATGGTTTAAGGCAAAGGCTATGTCTGAAGCCTGCAAATGGAATGGCTAATCCCACCTAACCCCCTCCCATCAGGTCTCTGGGTTTGGCTGGTTAGAAACCTGAAGGTATTCTTTATTCCACAGTCTCTTCCTGTTTATTTTAGCCAGAATTCCTCCAAATAAACCTGTCAGGTATGCTGGAGAGTGTTTGTGATTTGCAGGATGATGACCTGGCTTCCTTCTCAGACTCCTTTTTGGTGTCCTGCAAGGCCTGGCTCCTGATTGGGAGATTTTCATGCTTCTAGCTTGCTAAACAAAAGAAAATCAATATCAGGATTTCAGCTAGTTCTACACTAGATTGGGGCAAGGAGAGACACCAAGCTAAATATGAAGCCAATATTCCTTCATGAGCGAGCTTCAGTGAGATCAGAATTTGACTTGCTGGGTTCCTCCACTGAGTGATGAAAATTTGCTTCATTGAAAAAAAGCTAGATGAGCATAACAGTCTCTGAAGTCATTTTAAAAGCATTCCAAACTGGTTAGGGGCAATGACACCAATATACCAATAAGTACCTAGTGTCTCTAGTTAATAACCTTCCCAGACAAACTTTCTTGAACTTACAAATTGTTAGCAATTTATCTTTCTAAGAAACCCCGTGTTATCACTTATGTTACCTTCTTAGTTATTCTGTCCCTGTCTTGTGTGGTCATTGCCTCTTTCCTTGCTGCCAGCAAAACTCTTGGACCTGGCATGCCCTCATTCCCTTCCTGGACTGCTGCCTCATGTGATTTTGCTACCCAGCCTCTGTACTGCCTTCTTTCTCAGCTACATAGGAGTGATGGATTGTTCTCCTGCCTTGGAGTTTCCTAGCTAGTATTAAGAGTTTGACTATTATGAAGAAGATCTTCCAGCTCCTGAATAAGAAGGTGGGGAGCAACCACATAATTGTACCCAAGCATATGCCACCTTCCTGAGTATAACCACATTGCCTGCATTTGGAGAAAGAGAAAATAGTTCTAATGATTTTGTCATTAAGCATATGCATTAAATGTGTAAAGAAAAAACTTTTGACATGATTATAATATACTGAAAATGTAATTGCTTTCTCTGAATGTCTTTAGAATATTTACCATGAAATTTACTGGAAAGTCAGGGAGATAAATTAGAGTTTGTGACAGTTTTGTTTTCTTCTGTTCATTTCCCTTTAACAACTGGGAATGATTCCTTCCATGTGATCTCTCTTGCTTATCCATAAAAGCTGAATGTCTTTAGATTTCTTTTTAGAAGAGTAAAGGACATGGGAAGAGGCAGGGGCTGAAGGATTATGGTTTCTCAACTTCAAATTTGTGTCAGACATTCCCATTGATCTTCAGGGTTAAAAATAGTTTGGTGCACATTATAAAATATAAACAGTGCTGTGTTCAAGTTGGAAAAAAATTCTCACTTTAAAAAAAAATAATTGGACATAATACCTTTATTTTATTTATTTTTATATGGTGCTGAGGATCGAACCCAGGGCCTCACACACGCTAGGTGAGCACTCTACCGCTGAGCCACAACCCCAGCCTTTCTCCCACTTCTTTTTAATGTATTGCTCCTTTAAATTATTTTTTTCAATTGACATATAAAAATTGTACATATCCATGAGGTACCACATGATGGTTTGCACTACACACATATTTACTGTGTAATGCTTTAATCAGGACAAGTATATTCACTACCTCAAACATTTATCATTTCTTTGTAGAGAAATTATTCAGATTATTTTATTCTAGCTATTTAAAAAAATACATATCTTCATTATCTATAATCACCCTACTGTGCAATAGACAACCAAAACTCATTTCTTCTAACAATAACTTGGTAATGTTGACAAACTTTTCCCCTATTCTCCTTATTCTGTGGTAAACATTTACTGTAGTTTTTAAAATGGATAACTTATCACTTTAATTGCAGTATCAGTGGATCCAACCAAGTCAAAATTAGAAATGTTTAATTAGATGTTTAATTCCTTCCTTCCAAAAATGATCCCTAAAATATTTGTATTTTTTATTAGAAAATAAGCATTTTTTAGATTTTCAGATGTGTTTAGAATTTCAACTTTTTTAAGAAAACATTACAGTTCATCCTATTTCCTATTTTTGAAAATAATACTTCTCTATTTCATAAAATTTTTTCACCTAGTTGCACATCTTGAATTATTTCTAGCATCCTATCTTCTAATTAACATATTTCTGATAGCAATTTTGATAATTATATTTATAGTATTTCTGAGCCACTCTCAGAGCATTGGTTCCCAATTAGGGTAATTTAGATGCTAAAAAGCTCTTCTCCTCCAGTTTGGAATAAAATAAATCATATGCGTCTAGCACACTGTTATTCTAAAGCATTTTTAAATGAATTGCAGCACAGACATTACAAATATTCTAAGAACATCAGCTAATTAAATTCTAGAACAACAGTTATTTAAAATCTAAAAATTAAAGCATCACCATAGACGTGTCCTGGTTATCATATCTTGGATTTTGCAGTGTGCATAAGTGTCAGTGTTAGCTCAATTATAAACAGCATTCATTCTATTTCAAAGAGATATGTGGACAAAAATATATGTATACAATTGAAATTATAAAAATGTGGTTAAAAATAGCATAATTTCTAGAGAAGATTTATTAATAATAACATAATGATATTGATAACAAAAATAAGACTGATAATAATGTACCATTACTAAAATCATCTGTGTTCTTGCTCAAGGTAGATTTTAATAAACAGGGTACGAAATATAATATATACCATGAAGAACACATTTTATCTAACTATTGTCCACTTTATCCTTCTGAAAATTCCCTTTTATTCTGTTTTCTTTTTTATTATTATTAGTTGCTCAAGACAATACAGTGATCTTGACATATCATACATTTGATTCAAATAGGGTATGAATTCTCATTTTTCCACGTGTACAGATTGCAGGATCACATTGGTTATACATCCATGTGTATACATACAGCAATCTTAGTGTCAGTTGTATCTGCTGCCCTCCCTATCTCCCCCTCCACTCCCCTCCCCTCCTATTACCTCTCTCTACCCATTCTACTGTGACACTTATCTCTCTCTCTTTTTTTTCTTCTCTTCCCCCTCACACCATCATATATGTATTTTGTGAAACCATGAGGGTCTCCTTCCATCTTCCATGCAATTCCCCTTCTCCCTCCCATTCCCTCCCACCTCTTTTCCTTGTTTTGTGGTAATCTTCTTCTCATGCTCTTCCTCCCAACTCTGTTTTGAGTCACCTCCCTTATATCAGAGAAGACATTCGGCATTTGTTTTTTAGGAATTGGCTAACTTTGCTTAGCATAATCTGCACTAGTGCCATCCATTTCCCTGCAAATTCCATGATTTTGTTACTTTTTAGTGCTGAGTAATATTCTATTGTGTATAAATGCCACATTTTTTTTATCCATTCATCTGTTGAAGGGCACCTAGGTTGGTTCCACAATCTAGCTATTGTGAATTGTGCTGCTATGAACATTGATGTAGCTGTGTCCCTATAGTTTGCTCTTTTTAGTCCTTTTGGTATAGTCCGAGAAGGGGAATAGCTGGGTCAAATGGTGGTTCCATTCCCAGCTTTCCAAGGAATCTCCATACTGCCCTCCAAATTGGCTGCACAAATTTGCAGTCCCACCAGCAATGTACAAGTGTACCTTTTTCCCCACATCCTCTCCAGCACTTGTTATTGTTTGACTTCATAATGGCTGCCATTCTTACTGGAGTGAAATGGTATCTTAGAGTGGTTTTAATTTGCATTTCTCTGATTGCTAGAGATGGTGAGCATTTTTTCGTGTACTTATTGATTGATTGTATATCCTCCTCTGTGAAGTGTCTGTTTAGATCCTTGGCCCATTTGTTGATTGGGTTATTTGGGTTTTTGTTGTTGTTGTTTTTAACTTTTTGAGTTTTTTGTATACTCTGGAGATTAGTGCTCTATCTGAAGTGTGAGGAGTAAAAATTTGTTCCCAGGATGTAGGCTCCCTATTTACCTCTCTTATTGTTTCTCTTGCTGAGAAAAAACTTTTTAGTTTGAATATGTCCCATTTGTTGATTCTTGATTTTAACTCTTATGCTATAGGTGTCCTATTAAGGAATTTGGAGCCCAACCCCACGAGATGGAGATTAGGGCCAACTTTTTCTTCTATTAGACGCAGAGTCTCTGGTTTGATTCCTAGCTCCTTGATCCATTTTGAGTTAACTTTTGTGCATGATGAGAGAAAGGGACTCAATTTCATTTTGTTGCATATGGATTTCCAGTTCTCCCAGCACCATTTGTTGAAGATGCTATCCTTTCTCCATTGCATGCTTTTAGCACCTTTGTCTAATATGAGGTAGTTGTAATTTTGTGGATTGGTCTCTGTGTCCTCTATTCTGTACCATTGGTCTACCCTCCTGTTTTGGTACCAGTACCATGCTGTTTTTGTAACTATTGCTCTGTAGTTTAGTTTAAAATCTGGTATCACTATACCACCTGTTTCACTCTTCCTGCTTAGAATTTCTTTAGCTATTCTGGGTCTTTTATTTATCCAGATGAATTTCATGATTACTTTTTCTATTTCTGTGAGGAATGCGGTTGGGATTTTGATTGGCATTGCATTAAACCTATAGAGTATTTTTGGTAATATCGCCATTTTAATGGTATTAATTCTGCCTATCCATGAACAAGGTACATATTTCCATCTTCTAAGGTCTTCTTCTATTTCTCTCTTTAGGGTTCTGTAGTTTTCATTGTAAAGGTCTTTCACCTCTTTTGTTAGGTTGATTCCCAAGAATTTTATTTATTTATTTATTTATTTATTTATTTATTTATTTTGAGGATATTGTGAATGGGGTGGTTGCCCTGATTTCCCTTTCAGAGTGTTTGTCACTGATATACAGGAATGCCTTAGCCTTTTGAGTGTTGATTTTATATCCTGCCACTTTGCTGAATTCATTTACTAGTCCTAGAAGTTTTTTGATAGAACCTTTTGGGTCCTTTAGGATCATGTCATCCGCAAATAGTGCTAATTTCAGTTCTTCTTTTCCTATTTTTATGCCTTTAATTTCTTTCATCTGTCTAATTGCTCTGGCCAGTATTTTGAGAACTATATTGAATAGAAGTGGTGAGAGAGGGCATCCCTGTATTGTTCCAGATTTTAGAGGGAATGCCTTCAATTTTTCTCCATTTAGAATGATGCTAGCCTGAGGCTTAGCATAGATAGCTTTTACAATGTTGAGGTAAGTTCCTGTTATCCCTAGTTTTTCTAATACAGCTATCTCTATTTCCCCATACCTAAAAACCCTATTCAGGAACCCTGATCCATAAAGAATCCCTAAAAGAGGAAGTGATCCTCTCTAATTATTCCAATGCCTTCCCTTTACACTTCTTCTTTATGTTTTGAACATAAAGGGATGCTGTATTTTGTCGAATGCTTTTTTTGCATCTGTCAAGATGATCATATGGTTTTTATCTTTAAGTCTATTGATGTGGTAGATTACATTTATTGATATCCATATATTGAAGCAGCCTTGCATCCCAGGGATGAATCCTACTTGATCATGGTGCACTATCTTTTTGATATGTTTTTGTATCTGATTTGCCAGAATTTTATTGAGTATTTTTGCATCTATATTCATTAGAGATATTGGTCTGTAGTTTTCTTTCTTTGAAGTGTCTTTATCTGGTTTAGGAATCAGGGTGATGTTGGCCTCATAGAATGAATTTGGAAGTACTCCCTCTTTTTATATTTCATGAAATATCTTGAAAAGTATTGGTATTAGTTCTTCTTTAAAGATTTTGTAAAACTCTGCTGTATACCCATCCGGTCCTGGGCTTTTCTTGGTTGGTAATCTTTTGATGGCTTCTTCTATTTCCTCAATTGATATTGGTCTGTCTAAGTTGTGTATATCCTCTAAAACCTTTTATCTGTCCTCCTGCCCTGCCCCAATTTCCTTTCAGTTTCCTGGCTACAACTGTGGAGTCTTCATTCTAATCACTACTTCCTCTGCCAAATAATGACATGTTGTCATCTTTGTGCCCAGAGCACAATATCTGTTGGATATTCTGAGGAAAACCAGCAGCCTCAAAGTCCTAGAAATAAAGTTAAACTAGCAAAGGAAACAGTATACATAATAAAACTAAATAAATTGTTTCTTCCATTTAATGTTTATTAAGTGGCATACAGCTACTGTGCCAGGTATTGTGGGGGGAAAAGTGAATCAGGTGTAATTATTCTCTTAAGAAGCTAAGAATACTTGAAAAAAAATCTGATGAGATGTGTGACAAATACCATCAGAAGTGTAAAGGGAAGGCATTGGAATAATTAGAGAGGATCACTTCCTCTTTTAGGGATTCTTTATGGATCAGGGTTCCTGAATAGGGTTTTTAGGTATGGGGAAATAGAGATAGCTGTATAGTATGAGAATGTTACATTAGCAAATAAATGGCAACAACTTTAGCAAAGGAGAAGGACTAAAAATGGCAAAGTATAAGATATAAATGTAAACACAAAGGAACAATTTAATTTAGAGAGAAAAAAAACGTCTGAAAATCCACAGTAGAAATACAGATCCAGGCCAGCCTTCAGAGGACTTAAAAGAGTGTATTGTGTGTAGTTCCTTATTCAGGAACAGTAGATAAAATTCAACTAAGGAATTTAACTGGGAGCCACCATTGAGAGCCTAAGAATACAATATTGTGAATCATACAACTTACTTAAATAAGTGCTCTAGTATGATGTAGCAGTTCTCTTCAGAGGAGGTCCAAATTATGTTTTTTATACCAAATTAGAAAAGGACCTGGAATATTTACATGATGCTTTATTCTAATTTCCATTTCCTCTTAGTTTACTAAAATAAGAATATATCACTTTCAATTATTTGACATTTATTTTTCCATAAAAAAATGTATGCTGGGCATAGTGGCATACACCTGTAACCCCAGTGGCTTGGGAAGCTGAGGCAAAAGAATCACAAGCTCAGCAAGGGAGAGGTGCTGAGCAACTTAGTGAGACCATCTCTAAATAAAATACAAAATAGGGCTGGGGATGTGGCTAAGTGGTCCAGTGCCCCTGAGTTCAATCTCCAGTACAAAAAAAAAAAAAAAATATATATATATATATATATGTATATATATATATATATATATATATATATATATATATATATATATATACCCATGCCAAAGATTGAACAATTTCTTAATAATAATATAATAAATATGTAGTACATTGAATATCTGCAATGTACCAGACACTAGGATGAGTCCATCAATATATGTTTCTTTTAATTTTCATAATTTTCTTAACAAGTATAATATTATTGTACTAATTTCACACATTGTGAAATGGAGGATGTGATTTGAACCCATTACTTTGATTTCAAAATAAAAACAATTAATCCACTATCATACTAAAAATGCAATAAATTCAACCTCTTGCTTTTCTTGGATAAAAATCTCATTAAGTCTGGATTTTATTTTCCCATTAATTCTGTCATCTGGTTTTCCTTATAGAGACTTAGACAAAATTTCTTTTTCCCTTTATGCCTTAGATGTAATATAGCTCTTTTCTACAATTATCAAGATGGAATGCTCCAGACTCAATACCGTTTGTAATATTCTTGGTTCCTAGTGGAAATATTCAAAATATTCAACAATGGTGTTGCAGGGCAACAATAAATCAGAACACTCCACAAAACAATCAGGTCTAGCCATAAACAGTGGCTGCCTTGACACATACACCTGAAATATATTTCTTGCCTAAACCCCATTGAAATTGATGTACAACATTGTACAACAATTCTTCATGGACAGCATCTCTCATCTTGTATGTCCTAAATTATTATAACAAATCTTGACTCTTCAAGTATTTATTCAAGGAGTAATGGGAGAAGTTGGGAATTCCATGTCACGTAGGCTTGATGCTCCCAGATTAGTTGAGATTCTCAGAAATCACCTCTCTCTCAGAGTCTGGAAACAGGGATCATAATACCAATTCTTGAGATGCTTGTAAGGACTAGGTCAGTGCATCTAAGTTCTCACTGTGAGTAACTCAGAGCAGGATAGACCCCATTTGCTATTGTTCACTCCTCCTGGCCCCTGCATGGCTTCCCATCTTTCTCTTTCTCAAGTCTCTACTTGATGGTCCTTCTCTAAGTAACATTCCAAAGACAAAGTAAACAGATATGTAATATGTTCTCTTAGCAAATCTTTTTTTTAATTATTAACCCTATTCTAATGGCTATTTTCTGCCCTCCTTCTCTTAACTTTGTACTTATTGCAGATTTTCATCATATTTCTATCAAAAACTGGAAGAAAAATGTCTGACCCAAATTTCTTAAAGAGTCCTCTTTAGGACCCTTTGACTATAAAATCAAACCTGCAGTGGGATTCCATTGAAAGCCCTTTTCATTTTTCTTGTAATGCTCAGTCTTTAAAAGTTCATTCCCAAAGGACTTACCTTTGCTTCATACTCTTATTCACATCCGATTTCAAGCAATGTCTCCCTAGTCTACATCTATATCAGGTGTTCTCCTACTGAGATCCACACTTTTCTCTTTACTAATTATCTCAGCCTAAATGTCTCATCAGAATTATTTCTTCAGTCATTCCACATTTTCAAAGCTGTGTATCATCTCCAAATCCTTCTATTAACACCTTGCTAGTTATCTAAACCAGAAACGTGGAGATTCCTCTATGTCTCACCACTTCTATCTCCATATAAGACCTAGCCTATTAACCCTTTATGGGTTAATTAATTAACTTACACATTCATTCATTAAATTACTAAATGACTATTCCCTGAGTGGCTAGTATGTCCCAGGAACATTGAGGAAAATAGAAAGCAAAGACAGACTTGGTCACTACCCTCCTTCAGGAAAAAGAAGGAATCAATGAAAATGACTAGCTTTATGTTTTCTCTCTATAACATAATAATTTTGAGAGGCTTTACCTAGACAAATATGTGAAACTATTTTGTAAATTATGCAGCACTCTGTTCTATTTTGTGCTATAATTAATATTATGCACATCAACCTTCTTGCTGAAGATTGTAACTGAAGGGATCACATGTTTGCAGTGTCTTCCACCTATTCCATGATTAACAAACGTTCATTGAGTTAAACAAGTGGGAAGAAATGAATGCTGGGATAACAAATTATTGGATACAATAAACAATCTCCTTTGAGGAAACATGTATACAAACTTTTCACTTCAGGTTTTTATATATTAATATATTAATCATTCTTCCTGTTGCATCATTAAGCATCCATTAATGGAGTGAAGAGTGAAGCAAGGATTTAATGATGCAGGATTTCACTGAAAATCAGGATCAGTGAACTGAGATGCCTCAAATCACCAAAGATTTGGATGATTTGGAAAAAAAGTAAAATACTTCCTCTCTTCCCTAAGCACTCCCTCTAAGTACTTTCCCTGTTTAGGTTATTTTTTATTGAATATTCTCACCAAAAAGTGCCTTGGGTTTAGTATTAAAAGACACCACAATCAACAAGAGGCTGAGAGCAAAACCCTGGCAGGATCTGGAGATGACACACAGCTTTGGAAATACTGACCTACTAGAAATGTGGCTCTCCAGGCAATGGAAAGAAGCTGCTTTGTTAATAAATAGGGTAGAATGGTGATTTGCATAAAGGCTTAACCCTGACTCCAAGAAAGAATATTTCATGGAATAAAAGATCCACCTCTCCATTCTTTGCACCTGACATAATATGTTGTTATTATTTTTCTAAACATTAAATATCAGCATGGATAAAGAGTTGAAATAATGCCAAGGGAAAATATAATGTGAATGTTCCTTTTTGAATCTGTACTGATTTGTAAAGTGTTCTGTAACCTGCTTATTGCTTTCTGGACTGTTATAAAAATAGAAAGTTCAGTGTGTTCTCCTTCCTAAGGACATTTTAGGAGCTCAATGAGAGTGAAGGGAATAAAATGAGGAATGAAATGTTTACCATGCATATCTTAGCACACCAAATAATGCTCTATTTCTTCTTTTCACTAATTCATATTTTATGAGAAATATTTTTAAATGTGTTCTTCCTTCTCTGTTGACTTTGATTATGCCCAAGGGAGTCTGCCACACACAGAAAATGTTTGTATTGATATTTCTAAAGTAAACTCACTCATTTGGTAGAGTATATCTGATTCATCTCTATCTACTATCTTAATATGAAGTACTACTACTTTGATATTAATTGACTGTCTTCTACTACATTGAGGAAACTATTTATGACTGTGAGTTACTACTCATCCATATTTCTTCCAAATAAAGAATATCTTAAAGAAGTCTTGTTTAAAAGATTTAGAGTAGGCTAGATGTCAAACTCTCCCACTGAGAAAAACTCTTACCTAACTAGCAGTAATAATCTCCTACCCCATTTCTAGTAAGAGAACTTCAAGTGCAATTTGTAGAACCAGGCTTCTATACTTTCATTTTATGTTCTCTATTTGGGACTAACTCCATCTCTGAGCTTCATGGGTCAATCAGAGTAACTTGCATTGGTTAAGATTAAGCACAAGATATAATATGGGTCCAGGAATATTACCCTAGAATTTCACTCCGTAAAAATAGCATCTTTTTCTCCTGCTAAATTTCCAGAAAATAAGTTGGAATTTTACAAGACAATTACATGGAGAGAGACAATCTGAGAAAAGACCCAAACATAGAGATGTTTCCTGAAATCATTGCTGAGTTCCTTAGTATACCTGTGACTAAAATTTGCAGCATACCTGTTTCCTTAATTAAAAGAGACAACTAACTTAATCAATTATTTTGATTAAGCTAGTTTAGGTTGGGTTTCCATCATTTACAATCTCAAAAGAAATCCTATTCATTTTCTTACTGCAGAACTACCAGTTTCAATATTTGTTTTTTTAACCACTCTAAAAGATAACTAGAATTCCCAGCAGAACCGAACTGTGTTGTTTAATACTGACTCAGCAATTCATATGCAGGTGAATCACAGCAACAGATTGTTAACATAGTTTTAAATGTACAGTGATGTGTTTATTAGGGCCTTCTGGTATTATTCTGAAAATGTTCACCTTTTCCTGGTGGCAGATTGTTACAAATTTTCTAGAAATTTTATTACATATTTCTACCTGTGATTAACCATACTTGGTCAATAATTTTCTGGCTGTACCCTGTCCATTGGTTCTATACTAGACTCCTCTCCATGGTCACTTTACCATTCTAGGATTTAGAAAAGACAAAAATTTTAAGCAATCTTACAGGACAAAGAAGTCAAAAACTGGAATTTAAGACTGCAAAAGCTTCCACTATTTAAGAATCCACAATCCCTGAGAAAATTTCTTGAAAATTTCTTTTTATAATGCAACTGAAATTGGCTTTTGCATTTGGGTTAAGATGCATCAACTTTTCTATAGATATCCAATAGTCCCAATGCCTTTTATTTAAAATAACTTTCTTAACCCACTTTACCTTATCATACATCAAGTGTTTATGTTTTCTCTTTATGATGCTCTTCCCTTTTCTCTGTCAACAAACAGAAAGACAAATTATTTCAATTCATACCAGACTTAATGACTCAAAACTGATTTACAATCTGTTTTAGTCCACCTTTAGCTTGCTACACCACTGAGTATTAATACTTTGAGTTTCCAAATGGAAGATCAGGGCATGACCCCAAAACCTTAAGGTAACTAAAACATGGCTCTGCTATCTGGCTTCTTTCTGCAGGGCTTCACTTATCCCACAGAAGTTAATCAACATATACACCCAGGGGAAAACTGAGGTTGAGAATGACTGTGACTTCCCTGTTCCTCTCTTTTCTCAGGGATTGTGGATTCTTAAATAGTGGAAGCTTTTGCAGTCTTAAATTCCAGTTTTTGACTTCTTTGTCCTGTAAGATTGCTTAAAATTTTTGTCTTTTCTAAATCCTAGTAGTTTCTCTCTTCCTGGCTTTTCAACTACTTTCCACATCATTAATGAGTATTGTAAGAAGAAAAGCAGCTTACTGAAATAGTATCTATTAGAGCATGTATCAATAAAATTAAAAAGAGGAAAACAATACAGAATATCAATGAGATCAAAAGTTGCCTCTTTGGAAATATCAATAAAATTGATAAAGCTCTAAACTAACCAAGAAATAGAAGAGAAAAGGTACAAATATCAATATCAAAATAAAAGAGGAGACATCACTATTGGTCCTCTACCACAAACAACTCTTACTCATAAATTCCATGTGTTAGATAAAACAAATCACTTCCTTGGAAGACACAAAGCATTACAAACTCACACAAGATAAAACAAGTCACTTTATAGACCTGTTTCTATTAAATGTATTAAATCAATGATTAGTAACATACCAAAAAATAAATCACTAAATGCAGATAGTTTCCAGGTGAATTCAACCAAGCATTTAAGAGGGAAAAATGATACTTGTTCTACAAAATCCATTTCAGAAATTAGTAGCAGAGGGAATGCTTACTAACTTACTAAGTCAATACTGCCCCACTACCAAAACCAGAAAAAGATTTTACAAGAAAAGAAAACAAAGAACAATTTCACTCATGATTTAAATACAAAAACCTTCAGCAAAATACTACCGAATCAAATTCAAAAGTTATACAAGATGAACAGCATGACCAGGTAAAATTTACTACATGAATACAAACCTGATTCAATGTTAGAAAAATCAATCAGTATTATCCAACATATTAACAGCCAAAGAAAAAAATATGATCATATATATTAATGCAGAAAAACCATGCAGTAATATCCAAACCCTCGTTCAAGAGAAAAATTCTCAGCAAATTAGGAAAATACAGAACTTCCTCAGTTTGATAAAGAACATCTGCAAACATCTTTCAGCTGATCTAACACACAATTCTGAGCAAATTAATGCTTTTCCTTTAAGTTCAGAATCAAGGCAAAGATGTCTTCAATCACCAGTCCTACTCAGTGTCATACCAAAAGTTCTAGCTAGAATGAGACAAGAAGGAAAAGGAGGGAAGAGAGAAACAAAAGGTTTACAGATTGGAATGGAAAGAACAAAATTGTTTTGTTCACATATTATTTGGTTTTCTTTGCAGAAAATTTTAAAAATCAACAGAAATATCCTTTGTGAAGAAGGTAGTATGGAAAAGATACAAGAAACAAAGTATTCAAAAGTTTGTTGCTTTCCTATATGTCATCTACCAGTGAACAGTTGGAATTGGAAATTTCATAATATATGTATCCTTTAGAATAGCACCTCCAGAATGCAATACTTAGGTATAAATCTAATAAAATATATAGTAGGTCTATATGCAGAGAACTATCAACTGTAAGAAGAAAAACTCACAGATATAAATAAATAAAAAGATATTGTATTATCATGAACTGAGAGACCAAACCAAATTGAAACTGATTTGAAATAACATACCAACACAAAAATCTGCACATGAAGGTTTATAGTAGCTTTGTTTATAATTGCAAAAGATAAAAGCAATATTCAATACATGAATGGATAAAAAAATTGTGGTCCCTCCATACAATGGAATATAATTGTTTGTTGAAGTGCATTGGTTACTATAAAAATATTTTGTACTGGATGATTTATAAATTATAGAAATTTACTTCTCATAGTTCTTGAGGCTAGGAAGTCCAAGATCAAGACAAGAGCAAATTATGTCTGGTAAGGGTTCACGCTCTGCTGAATAAATAGTGCTTTGCTGCTACATTCTCATTTGGCAGAAACAGTGAAGCAGTTCCTTTCAGCCTGTTTCATAAGGGCACTAATCCCATTCATGAAGAAAAACCTCATGACTTAATCACCTTATAAATGTTTAGCCATTTAATACTAATTCATTGGTGGTTAGGTTTCAAAATAAGGATTTTGAAGGAATATGAACATATCTGCAATTTAAAAAATGAGCTATCAAGCTGAGAAAAGACATGGGTGAATTTTATATGCATATTTCTAAATGAAAGAAGCTATTCTGACAGGCTACATACTATACAATTATAATTAGGTGCCATTGTAGCTAAGGCAAAATTATGTAGATGGTAAATAGGTCAGTGGAAGCTCTGGGTCCCAAATAAAAGTTGAATCAATGAAGCATGGTGCTTTATTGGGAACAATAAAACTATTCTGTATAATATCCATAGAACTTGATAGCATAGTGTTAACCTTAATGTTTGTAACTTTTATTAAAAAACATTTAAGAGGTTGGGGATACCAGGAAGGAATGCAAATTGGAATCAGAGAATCTAAATATATTACAAATGTAGGAAACAACCTCACTTAACAAGGTGCTGACTTAAGTAACTTCTGAAATCTGAAATCTTCTGAGTCTAAAGGCAAAAGAACATCATTTGAGCACTTCAGGTGACAAAAGTGGTTTACACAACAGTCCTGGTTAGCAATCCTGATACTGTTGTACATATATAATAAATTAAATAACTAAGTACATCCATGGTGGAGTTATAATTTTCACTATTATACAGTAATTTACAAATAAATACAGGAAGGAGGCCAGACTAATCCACATGGTAATGAATTAGCATTATATGCCATTGTAAATTCATGTTTATGTTAATATAGAGGAGGTTATGCATAGATATATTTGTAGACATTTTTGTACAAGTTGGTATACATGTATGTACTTACATGCTGTATTAGCTAAGAGAATCTGCAGATAATGACACCCCATGGCAACTAGCACACCAAGCACCCAGAATTTCCTTCCTAGTACCATATTCCATAAAGGAAACTAAAGCTCCTTGGATAAAGGATTTATTCTAAGATTGGAGCAGGAGCCACCAAAAGAGTGCTCAATAATAAAATTTAGAACAATTCAAACAGCATTATTAATTGATATTGTAATATAACTCAGAATATAAAAATACCCCAAAATCATGCTTACATATAAAAATCAAGGAAATGTATATAAGGAGAAGAGATAAAGCTTCTGTGGAGAATTCCAAAGAATTTATACAGTTATACTACCCTCAAGGTATAACTGTATTGTTTCTAGGAGGTGTAAGGTGTATATTGTGAATGTGTGTGTGTGTGTGTGTCTGCTCATAATAGTTACTCAAAAACTTCTATGGGTGAGGGTAGGAGTCACAATTGAAAATGTAATCATTATTGTAATTATTTAAGAATTAGAATAAAATACACACTGGTAGAAGCACTCTGGAAATCTGACCATATCTACCACAGCTGAATATTTCTATAAGTCATAAGATGCCTTAGCTTTCTGATTTTCACATATATATTCCCTGGCATATATAAATATAGATAGGTAATCTTCAAACACATATACATTTCATTAAATGGATTAGAATGTTCAAAATAATACTGTTCCTAATAGACCTAAAATACAAACACCCAAATGTCTTTAAACAATAAAGTGGGTAAATTGTCATATATTCGCAATTCATACAATAATGAGAATAATGATTTCCAACTACGTGAAAAAATATGAAAGAATTTCACAAACATAATGTCAAGTTAAAGAAGGAAACACAAAGGAGAATACTTTATATGATTCCATTGATACAAACATGTTGTACAAACACAGGAGGAAATTTGTGTTGCTTGAATTAAAAATTCTGGTTACTCTTGAAGCTGTGGGATGAGTAGAATTAGAAGTGTACAGGTAGAGCTTCTGGAGCTCTTATTCTGGGTGCTGGTGTGCCATTTGAAAAAACTCCATAAATCTGTACCTTTATGTGCATTTTTATGTATATATTGTACTTCAAAAAAAGGCAAAAATATGTAGAGATACTACATTGTCATGTAAAGGACACTGCCATTATGGAAGATGTCGGTTATTAGCTGTAAGATCAAGCAATGTTTAAATACTAAAACTGAGTTTCCACATAGACAGTATACCTCAGGGTATTAAATAAATCAAAATTTGTGAAAACATAAAAAATAATCAATATTAACTGTGACTACCTATGTAATAGGTTTCAGATTGCTGAACTGTCAGTATCATCAATGGAAAGAAATGAATGATGTATTATTCATTTTCAATTACTTTCTGTATTCTTTATCGAGAGTGATTTCTCAAGCTCAGTCATCCAGGAGATCCTGTATTTATGAACTTGTGCCACATGGCATGACTGCCAAGTGGATATGAACTGAAATAAGATTTGAAAAAGTTGCTTCCTCACAGTGTCAAAGAATGCCAGTGCTATTTTGGGCAGTGTGTCATGGTGAGAGGATTATTATCACCATCAAGATGACTGTGTGAAGATTGCACCTGGATAAAGTTTGTGTTTTAAAAAAAAATTGTTGGCAGCTCAGGAGCCTCCAGCAGTAGATTAACTGGTAGGAGGCATAAGATGCAGTACAAAAAATATTCTTTGAAGTTCCATGCCTGTAAGAATAAAAAGGAAGAATGATAGGTTAAAAATGCACTTGGTTTTGCTTTGTCAGGGAGAATAAATACAACAGCCCATAACCATCAGTAAGGTATATGTTCTAAAATAAGAGAAAGATAAACAATCATATCAATTGGAGAAGATATATCTATGAGAAGTAGAATATGATTTTTTTGTGGAGCTGAGGATTGAACCCAGGGTCTCCCACATGCTAAAAAATGATTTTTTAAATTTTATTTTTTATATTTTCCAATTAGTTATACATGATACCAGAATGCATTTTAACTAATTGTACACAAATGGAGCACAACTTTTCATTCTTCTGGTTGCACATGATGTAGACTCACATCATTCCTGCAATTATACAGGTACACAGGGTAATAATGTCCTTCTCATTACATTATCTTCACCCCCATGTACTCCCTCCTCTGCCCTCACTCCCCTCTGCCCAATCCAAAGTTCCTCCTTCCTCCCATCCCCCACTGCATTATACATCAGCATTCACTTATCAGAGGAAATATTTGGTCTTTGGATTTGGGGGGATTGGCTTACTTTAATTAGCATAATATTCTCCAACTCCATTTACCTGCAAACGCCATTACATTCTTTAAGGCTGAGTAATATTCCATTGCGTGTATATATACCACAATTTCTTTATCCATTCATCTATTGAGAGACATCTAGGTTGGTTCCACAGTTTAGCTATTGTGAATAGAGCTGCTCTAAACATTGATGTGGCTGTATCACTGTAGTATGCTGATTTTAAGTCCTTTGGGTACAGATTTAGGGGTGGGAATGGAGCCACAATTTGATACTATGGAATGCTTGTTTAGGGGAGATGATGTAAGTCCAATTTCTCAAGACAGGGCAAAGGAAGCAGGACAGAGAGTGAGGTGCAGGGAGGAATTCTCTGCTGAGAAATTGTTGGTTTGGTTTAGCATCCAATATATTAAACTGATCTCATTTAAGATATGTACAAGAAATACTTAATTTGAGGTAATTTGGGATTATTTATTTAGACTTTATTTTATCTTGTTTGTTTCTAAGTGACTGAATAAAAAAGATAAAAGATCTGTTCTGTGGAAGATTTTAATGTGTTCCTATAGTGTCATTTGAGCTAATGGTATTTTAAAGGTTTTTTGTCTTTGTTTTTAAACCTGGATTTTCCATTCTATTTCCAGTTTATAAAATAGTGCATGGTATTTATTGGTGGGCAATAAATACTTTGTACATAAATGATGAAAAGAATCAACTTTTAAGATCATGCTGTTTAGTTAAGTATAAAATGAACAATTTATTCTGCCATGCCAAGTTTTCAGCACCATGTTGTGTCCCAACTTTTGTTAAGGTATTAAGTGCTAAAGTAAATTCAATCTTGAATGCCTGAAAATCAATTATTTTCTTGTTTCTTTTATCTTTTTTTATTTCTCAAATCCTTTTGAAGAACAGTATAAGATTAAATTTTCTATGTAGAAATGAAATTACACTAAGAATTTTAGATTTTGCTTATCTTTAACTACCAAATCTTTTGTAAATATCACTGACTATATAGAAAAATAGGCAATACTATGCTAAATAAAATGAACAGGTTGACATTTTGCTGGGATACTACTTTTCCTCAAGGAGGAAACCTATTTTGCCAGGTTCTTCTTGAATTTTCTTTTGTTAGTGAATGTTATATATGTAATACAAAGTATGATTTATGAATGAAGCATATTTCATTAAAGACCTATTTTACCTTAGGTAAGAACTAAATTTTCATGAAAGTGATACTGGCAGTTACTGGTGACAAGTTCTGCTTCCTCGAATGTTAAAGCATAACATTAGTGAAGCACTCTGAGGCAAGAATATAAAGCAGGGTTTATTTAAAAAGGGGTAACATAGACTTCTCCCGGGAGGGAGATGCCATAGCTAGTATTCTGGTATCCCAAGAAGTGAGAGCATTCTGACTTTTTAGTATTTCCAAGGCTTCCTTTGTCCTCCTTCTCTCTTCCCCTTATCTCTCTCCTTCCCACATACATGTGTGACTAGGCCCAGGAGATGCTCTGGTGGGATGGCCAAGGTGAGAAGCCAATGGACAGGGGAAGGGCCAAATGGAGTGATCCAGACAAGAAGGGGGCCCTAGCTGCATTAATTAACAACTTTTATAACTCCCTGTATGGAGGACAATCCCTGGGATGGGTTACCATAGAAAGAGTTTGGAACAGGAGCAGGTTATCTTGATAAGGGTGGTGGAAGGGCTCTGAAGGCATTAATATTTCAATCCCCCTCCCACTTCCCAGACTTGGGAATTGGCCTCCTTGATCTGATCTGACCTGATTTACCTATGTATACTGACTGCCTCTTTTAATTCTGGCTTCAAAAGCATCTGTTTTGCTGCCTTTCAGATTACAAATTGTCTGTTACAAAATTGGTACAATCATTCTCCTTAAAACTTATATACCGATGTTCCTCAACTTAAGATAGGATTTCATCCCCCAAACTCCATTGTTGATTGAATATATTGTTCAGTTGAAAATACACTTAATACACTTAACCTACTGAAAATCATTGTCTAGCAACACATACTTTGTAGAATATTGGTTTGTTTTCATGATCATGTGACTGACTAACTCACTGCCATTGCCAAGCATCTTGAGAGGCTATCCTATCTACTGCATATGGCTAGTCTGGGAATGGATCAAAATTCAGATATGGTTTATAATAAATATACATCACTTTCATATCATCATAAAGCAAAAAAATGGTAAGTTGAACTATTATTAGCTGGGGATTATCATGTAAGAAAATCTCAGTGTTTTTAATAAGAAAAAACAACATTGTTTTTTCATTTGAATGCTTTGACTTGAATCGCCACTTCCAGAATTTTCAGTAAAATTTATTATGAGGAGGGGATGGAGACTGAGGGAGACGTTATTTCCCCAAGAATTGTTGTATAAGAGTTCAAGAGAATTCACATAATGAAAATGTTAAAAAAAAAATGACTTTTTCCTTGTTTTATCATGGTCTACTTTGAGAAAGTCAATGTCCAAATCATCCCTTTTCACTATGGGTTACAGGACAGTTAAGGTCTGTGGCAGTCAGCTTTTTGTCACTGTTTAAAATACCTGAGTAAAACAACTTAAAGAAGGAAAGATATATTTTGGCTTACAGATTCTGAAGTTTCACTCCATTGTCAGCTGGCTCCGTTGTCGGCTTTCATTGATTTTTGGCCTGTGGTGATAGAGTGCATCATTGTGGAGCAAAAATGCTCACCTCAGGACAGCTGGGCAGCAGAGAGAAAGGAAAGGGCTGAAGACAGAATTTACCCTTCCAGAGAAAGCCCCCAGTGACCTTTTTCCTCCAAGGATACCCCACCTCCTACAGTTCCATCACCTCCTTATAAAGCCATCAAATTATGAATCCATCAATGGATTAATCCAATGAATGAGGTTAGACTCCTCATGAGCCAGTCGTCTTCCTGAAAGATCTACCTCTGAACACTGCTACACCAGGGACCACACATTTCAACATGTGAATTTGAGGGGGACATTCCAGATTGAAGCCAGAAGATTTAAAGTCCTAAGGTATTCCAGGTATACAATCAACTAGCTTTTCTTCTATAGTGTTACTGCCTATAAACAGTCCCTAGGTGAATGGACAAAATCATCTCCTGTGGAATTTAATTATCTTGCCCAATTATGGTTAGAATAGGTGGTTTAAACCCATGTGGTCCAAAGCCTATTCCTTTGACTACTCCTGGTATCCATTCATTACTGGCAGCCACAGAAACATTTCAACATTTCCAAAACCTCTGTGTCAGCAATCACATGTAACATTTTTTCATTAGATGTCTTTCCACCTCACCAGGCCTAGGAACCAGACTTCTTCATCCTCAGGGAAGATTTCCTTCCTTCAATGGAAAAGCAAGAGATTTATGGAGAAGCAAGAGATTTATTTTGGCAAAGGTAAAAAAATCAGGAGGATTTTGAAAGGATTGAAAGGTGGGAGAAGACTTTTTTTTTTTCTTAAACAACCTAAGGAAAAATAGCACAATACAATTTCTCAATTTATTTAGACATGAACATCTGGCCTGGCCCTATGCCCTTAACACTTAACTTTCTAAAGTACTACTTTTTCTCACTTTCCTAAGTTTTTGTAAATCATGGTATATAGATATGGGCACAGTGGCATATGCCTGTGATCCCAGCAACATTGGAGATTGAGGCAAAAGGATCCCAAATTCAAACCCAGCCTCAGCTTAGGTCATAAACAATTCAGCAAAACCCTGTCTCAAAATAAAAATATTAAAAGGGCTAGAGAGGTTGCTCAGTGGTTAGTACTCCTGGATTCAATCCCTGGAACTCCTCCCCACACCCCCCAAAATCACGGAATATAAAGAAATGACAAAAAACATGGCTCATTGGTGAAAGATAGTGGGAATTTGGGTGCTACAGGGAGTTTGATTTTAAAAAGTTCCATTTCATAGAAGTGGTATAATTAGGGTTACCATCCAAAGTATAAAACAAAATATTACATTGTTGAATTTGTATAAATTTTTCAAATACAACCTAGAAAGAAATTTAATGAGGAATGAGATTGGATCCAATTTTATATTCTTGAAATGAACATGTAATTTCAAATCAAGATTTTGTTAAAATTATCTTTTTAAAAATATTTTTTAGTTGTAGTTGGACACCATATCTTTATTTTATTTGTTTATTTTTATGTGGTGCTGAGATCAAACCCAGCACCTTGCATGTGCTAGGCAAGCACTCTACCGCTGAGCCCTAACCCCAGCCCCTGTTAAAATGATCTTATCAAATTTTTGGAAAGAATTTATATTTGGATAGATTATTGATAATAATTTAAATAATTTCTATAAATTATCATAAATTATAACAGTTGAAGGTTTAAAAATTATAACAGCTACTTATTTCTCTAATTTAAATGCCTATCTTTTATTTTTTATATTTTCCAGCTTTATCAAGATATATTTGACCAAAATAATCACATATATTTTAAAGTATATCCTGTGATGTTTTGATATACATATATACTGGGAAATGATTGCCATAGTCAAGTTAATCAACATATTTATCATATCTGTCATTGTACATGGCTATAGTTTTTGTATTTGGTAAGAACACTTAAGGTTAACTCTTAGCAAATTCTAAGCATAATATACAGTACTGTGAGCACCATGCTCTACATTAGATCTCCAGAACTTATTCAATTTACATAAATGAAAATTTGTACATTTTAACCAATATTTCTTTTTCCAGACTTCCCCCCCACTCACTGAGAATTACCATTCTACTCTATTTTTATGAATTAGTTTTTTTAGTCTCCACGTACAAGTGAGATCATGTAGTAGTTGTCCTTCTGTGTCTGTCTTATTATATTTAGTATAATAACCTTCAGGTTCTTCCATGTTGTAACAAATGGAAGGATTTCCTTCTTTTTATGGCAATATAACATATATATGAATGCATTACATACATAGACACATAAAGTGTTGCATTTCTTTTTCTCGTTTGATTGCTTTGGCTAGACCTTCCAATATAGTGTTGAATAGCAATATTGAGTCTGTATATCCTTGCCTTGCATTGGATTACAGATGGAAGTTACATATATTGAATAATGATGTTCCCTTTATAATTCATGTTGAAATTTAATCCCCAAAATAAGAATACTGAGAGGTATGGCCTTTGGGAAGTAATTAAGTCATAATGGCTATGCCCTCATGAATGGGATTAGAACATGCACAGGTTGAAGGGAGCATCTTCTTACCTTTCTATACCTTCTGCTATATAAGGACAGTGTTTCTTCCCTTTGGAGAACACAGCAATGAGGAACCCTTTAAGAAGCTTAGAGCAGCTCTTACTAAACACTAATTCTGCTTTTGTCTTGATTATGGACTTCCTAGGCTTCAAAAGCATCAGAAGTAAATTTCCATTGTTAATAAATTTCCCAGTCTGTGGTATTTTGAGAAATAAATTTTTATTGATTATATATTACCCAGTCTGATGTTTTGTTATCCCATCAAAAAGAGAGAAAACTTAATTTTATGTTTCACTCATTGACTATGTTGTTAGCTGTGGTATTTTCACATGTAGCCTTTATTGTGTCTAGGTAAAATTTTTCTATACCCATTTCGTTGAATGTTTTAATTATTAATCAATTTTTAACTTTGTTAAATTTTTTTTCTGCATCTATTGAGACGTGGCATTTTGTTTTGATTTTTTCCATTCATATTGTTAATATGGCATGTTTGAGCAAATTAAAATGGAGACCAGGCCTAGAAAAATCTCCAGGGCAGACAAAGCCAATAACTGTTATTGATTTCTAATTAACCTCAACCTTTATAAAGCACAAACATAAGTATAGTTTAAAGAGGTCTCTCTCTTATAAATGCTTATATTAGATAAAGAAAACTTAAGCTGAGTCAGAATCAGCCAACTATCTTGTAGTTATATGACTAGGGACTTTCCAGTGGAAAAGTTGCAAAAAGATATATCAGCTTTTGAGTCACTGTGACCAATATATCCAACAAGAACAATTCAAAGAAGAAAAAGTTCATTTGGGGCTCAAGGTTTTAGAGGTCTCAATCCATAGACAACCAGCTCCATTGCTATGGACCCAAAGTGAGATCGCACATCATGAGGGAAGAGACCAGAGGAAGAAAACTTCTTAGCTCATGGTGAGGTCAGGAAGCAGTGGGGGGTGGGGCACTAAAGGCATATGCACCCTCCCAGAGCACACCCTCAGTGATCCATCTCCTTCAGCCATGTCCTACCTGCCTACACTTACCACCCAGTCCAGTCTATTCAATTTTGACAGACTGTATGTTTCTCAATTTTTTTTCTTCTATAATACTTAGTTTCTTGGTATTTCATGGTTTACTGGAGTTTCCTGTGATCTTTTTAATTTCTAAATCTTCTATTGTAATGTGTATTTCACTTATAACATTTTTAAATTTGAAACTTCTTTATTTTCTTAGCCTAGTTATGGGTTTGTTGTTTTATCTTTTTGAAATATAAAATCTTAATTATCTGTATATTTTCTAACATTTTTCCAATTTATATGTAATAATCTATACTATTTCCTTTCTCTTGGTAACTTTGATCTTAGTTTCTTCTTTTACTATTTCTTTGAGGAATAAAGTTATCTCATTTATTTGAGATCTTTGTTTTCAACATCAATAATTGCACTAAACTTTCATTGTAGTACTACTTTTGCTGTACCCCAATAAGTTTTGGTATATATTTTTATTTTCATTGGTCTTGAGATGATTTTTAAATTCCTTTTGACTTCCTATTTCATCAATTATTTGTTCAAGTGGTGTTTAATGTTCTTGCTTTTTATTTGTCCATTTTCTTAACTGTTATTGATTTCTAGTTTTATTCCTTTGTGGTCAGAAAATATATTTGGAATAACTTAGAATTTCTGGAAATTTTTTAAAAATCTTTTTTAAAATGTAAATTGTTATCTATTTGGAAAATGGTATATGTTTATTTGGGAAGAATATATTTCTTTCAAGGAAGATGTAGTGGTATGGAGCTCCCTCATTTGCTGTTGAGTAGAATGTTCTGTGCATTTCTATTAGGTCTCATTAGTATATAATGTGTTCATTTTTGCAGTTTCCTTATCAATTTTTTGCATACATTCTCTATCCATTACAAAGAGCAAGCCGTTGAAGTGTCCTATTATTATTATATTGCTATTTCTCCTTTCAGCTCAGTGGTCAATGCTTGCTTTATGTATTTAGATGCTTTGATATTGGGTGCATATGTATTTGTTATATCTTCTTGTTGAAATTACCCTTTTATCATTACGGAATGGCCTTCTTTGCCTTTTATTTCAGTTTTTATCTCAATCCTATTATATCTCATATACTCATGACTACCCTTGATCTCTCTTGATTGCCATTTACTTGGAATAACTTTTCCTATACCTTTACTTTCATTCTATGTGTCTTTCTAAAGCCAAAGTGAGTCTCTTATACAGAGTATATGATTGAACTTATTTTTCTTTTTAAAAATTTATTCAGCTACTCTGTCTTTTAATTGGGGAATTTACTTGTATTTAGGAGGATTGTTGATACATAAGAATTTCTCTGTAATTTTGTCAATTTTTCTCTATTTTATAGGTCTTTTTTATTTTCCTCCTCTCTTGCTGCCTTATTTTGTGATATAATTTTTGTAGTGATATGTTTTGATTCCATTCTCTTTTGGTGAGTGTGTGTGTGTGTGTGTGTGTATTTACTACAAGTTTTTTTCTTTGTGATTATCATGATGCTTATGTAAAATATCTCATATTTAGAATAGTTGAGCTTAAAACTAATTGCATACAAAATTTGAGCACTTTTACCCAGTACCTCTTCCCCACATTTTATTTGATTGATGCCATCTGTATTTTTATATAGATTGTCCATTAACAAATTATTTTATCATAATAACTTTTAATACTTTTGAATTCTATCCTAGAGTTTGAAAGTTAGTTATGTACCACCATTACAATGTTAGACTATACTAAATTTGACTGTAAATTCACTTTTATTGGTGAGTTTTATACTTTCATATGTTTTCATGTTTCTAATTAGTATTCATTAATTTCAATTTGATAAACATCCTTTAATTTTTCTTGCAAGGCAGATCTCATGGTAAGGAGCTTCCTCAACTTTTGTCTTTTTCTCTTCCTCATTTCTCAAGGACAGTTTTGCCAAATAGACTATTTTGGTTGATGGGAAATTATTTTTCTCTTTCAGAACACTGAATATACCATCTCACTCTTTCTTGGCCTGCAAAATTGCTGCTGAGAAATTTGCAGATAGCCTTGTGGAGTTTTCTTGTTTATGATGAATTGCTTTTTCTCTTCCTGGTTTTAAAAATATCTTTGTCTTTAACTTTAATAATAATGTGTTTCAGTGTTATCTTCTTTGAATAAATAGTACTTTATAAATTTTGATTTTTATGAACTTATTCATATTCCTCCCAATATATGGAAAATTTTCTGTCATATTGTTAAGGAAGATTTTAGCCTTGTTCTATTTCTCTTCTACTTCTCTAACTCACACAATGCATATATTGATTCACTTGATGGTGTTTGGGGAATTTACTCTTGTTTTCTTTACTGATGAGATAACTTTGAGTGACCTATCATTAAATTCAGATTCTTTTGTCTGCTTGATTGAATCAGCTATTGAAACTCTCTTTTTCGATTTTCATTTCATTCATTGTATTCTTCAGGTTTCATGTTTCCAGATTTTTTAAATGACTTTTACCTCTTTGCTGCTCATATTTTGTTCTCGTATTGTTTTCTTGATTTCATTATCTGTATTCTCCTGTAACTCACTGAGCTTCTTTAAAATAATCATTTTGAATATTTGTCAGATAATTCATAAATCTCCATTCTTTGGAGACAGTTTTATTAGTTTTCTTTCATGCTTTGTCTTATATCATCTGATTCTTCATGATATTTGCAGAATTATGTTGATGTCTGTCTTTGAAAAAGCACATACCTCTCTTTGTCTTTACAGACTGGTTTTGGCACGTGAGGGTTTTTTCCTGCCAACTTCGTAAACTGATGATACTGCCTCTAGTATAACAGTCAGGTGAAGCTGAAGCAAGATCATGGGACCACTTCTTTGTCCACAGTCTTTCTGTGGCTTGTTACTAGGAACAGAGATAGGCCCACCTCTCATTGGATTCCTAATAAGCTGCCATCATTTCCTTGGGGGCAGGGTAAGGAGTCAAAGGTCAGAGATCACAGTAAATTGGAGCTGGAGCCAGATCACAGAGATACTTCAGGATCTGCAGTTGAGACTGAAGTTCAATTTAGTATGTATGCATGTGCTTACTATAGTGGATTTCCAAAAGATGAAGGATACTCAGTATCACACAATATACTTTCAAGTCCTAGATGAAACTGTAATGACAGCAGATTAACATATAACAGTGAGAAGTATCTAGCAGTGGACATGAAAACAGTGATGAGGAAATGGTGGAAGCTCTCCATTCACCCTCTCATCCACCCCACAACCCATGCTAAAAACTGAGAAAACAAAGATTTCCTAGCATATGTTTAAGATTTTAGCATCCTACAAAGTCATTGCATACTAGAACCAATCTCTGCCTTAGTCAATTTTACAGGAACCACTCTTCCTAATTTTCTCCTCTTTGGTTTCTTGGCCTGGTTTCAGTTTCTCAAATAAACACAATATAATAAGATTGCAGTTCAATGCTCTTTTTTTTTAAAAGAAAAATTTAGATTTCTCCATTGCATTGTTGTCAAAATGCACTTTTCATTACCTTAAAACCATATCTCTAGTCCAAGCCTTCAAAACAATTGCAGCAGACTCTTAGATTGCTTCTCTCTAATCCATTTCTCAGTCAATTATTACTATAACCAGCAGACTAACAGGCTGATCTTATTAAAATATTAAATCCTATCGTACTATGTCCCATCTCAAAACCTTCTAATCTATCCACTTAGAATTAAGCATAAAACATTAGCATTAACAAGTAGCCTTAAATAATATAGTCCACAGCTACTTATTCAATCTCATTTTCAAATAACTCCTAGCTCATTGCAATGTCAGTATTTTGGACATATTCAATAGTCCTTTCTGTCCTTTGCTGGATATCCTCTTTCCACAGTTCTTCCTGAGATTTATACACTCATACTCATTTAGATTTTTCTGATCATGTGTCACCTATTGAAGCTCTATCTAAAATATTCATCTATCATTTCTTTATTCTCACATCTTGATTTAATCTAGTATGCTATCTAAAATTATATTATAAAATTATTTCTTTGTTTTCTATAAACATCCCCCACATGATGTAAACTACATTAGGGCAAATATTCCATCTTATTTATGTTATCCTTCATGGCTAGAATAGTGTCTGGTACATGTAAGCATTCCATAAATATTCAGTATTATTCATGTTCAATATTATCTCATGATTCATTCTTTCCTTGTACTCCTGCTCAGAATATCTTTTCAAGATCTGAGCTCACACACAGCATCCCATTAAGATCAGTGTGTGGGTAGGGGCAAACTAATTAGAATAGCTCAGAAGATAAATGATTTTAATCAAACTTTAGTTTGATATTTTTGAAGATGTAGGAAGTGAAATAAATTCAAATTTTATTCATATCCCAATGGCCTAAAGAAAGTTAAAAGAACTTCTAGTGTTTCTTTTTACATCTAGCAATTTGTATATTTATTAGGAGAATGTACAACTGGCTGACCCAAAATTCTTTCTTTGAAATATACAGAAACTTTATCTTTATTCAATCATTACAGCACATGATATAATACCATTGTAGCCTATTAGTATAAGAATGAACCTTTCATATTACTGGATTTGCTATATTCCCTTATCATTTCTTAAGATCTGAAGAATACATTTTAAAAGAAATCTTCAAGATTGTTGATTAACAAACTATATTTTAAAACTTGTGATTTATTTCCCTGGCTTCTTAAACAGGGGTATTAAAGATAATATAACTTAAATTTTCAAGCATTATTATTCCTAACTTATATTTGTAAATTAAATTTTGACTTAATGATGTCTTCTGGAGGTATTGAGATTCATAGGCATTATTCCATCAACAATAAATGATCCCATACTGCTGTGTTTTTAGGTTTTTTTTTTTTGGTATGACTTTTCTAATTACAAATTAATATACATTTTTGTGACAAATTGAAAAATATAGAAAGTATGAAAGAGAAAAATAACCCATGATCACTACCTAAACACTAATGACTATGAGTTCTTTACAGTATTTTTTGCATTCATATTTTTAAAGAAAATCTGTTTTTTGTTATTTGCATGATTTTAAAATACAATTTCAAATTGTATTTATACCTAAATAATACAGGATTTTGAAGTATAATTTTAATGACCATAAATTGTTGTATTTTTAGTTTTACCATTCTGTGTTTCACCATTAGCATTTAACTAGAATACTGGGCAGATTTAATTTTTTTTCTAAAAATAATTCCCTTATATAGATTACTTTATGTAAATTTTGGGGTTATTAATAAACATTTTATTAGAGTAAAATTACAGAAGCTAAATTACTGATTCAAAAGAAATAAGCATTTTTATATTATTGATAATTATTACTAAATACACATTGTAAGTATCCTATGCATTTACATTTCCAACATCATTTGTGAGAATAACTATCTTATTTCCTCCTAATGATGCTGATTATCATTTTCAAGTAAACATTTTCTGCTCCAATAGGAGAAGTAGTGACTGATTGCATTTTGGGTGCCTAATTATACATTTTGTTTACTACTGAGTCTAACTTTTTAAAAACATGTTAGCTAGCTCCTTGTAAAATTTAATTAGGGTAAGAAAATTGCCTGTTCATTATATTGTGAGCTTTTCTATCAGGTTGAATTGGAAAGAGCTACTTGTCTGTAAAAATAAAACTTTGTCATGAATGTTTCACATTTTTCTAGGTTATGATGTCCCTTTTTTATTCTGTCTTTAAATCAATTGGTGAAGGAAATAAGTAGAGAAATCACCTTGCTGATTTAATTTTATTTATACACACACACACACACACACACACATATATATATATATATATATATATATCAGTAATTGATGAAGTTAAGTAGATGAAGTATTGTATAACTATCTACTATAGTTTGGATCTTAAATGTTTTCAAGAATCCCATGAATTAAATAAAGGCTTGGTTCCCACCTTGGTGCTATTTAGAGGTAGTGAAAATTTTAAAAGGTGGAGCCTAGTGGGAGACCTTAGCTCATTGGTGGTATGCCCTTTTAGTGGATTTTTCAACCCTGGTCTCTTCCTCTTTCTTTTCCATTCCTCACCATAAAGTTTTTCTCTACCACATACTTAACCATGACTTCCAACACTGTGAACCAGAATGAACCTTTTCTCCTTACAATTTGCTTATCTGAGGTATTTATTATAATGATGGAAAGCTATTAACACAATGTCTATCAGTTATTCATGAACTCTTCTTTCCTTTTATTTTTATTTATTTATTTAATGAAGACTTATTAAGTATTTGTTCAGTGAGTTTGTAAATTGGTATCATCTTAAAATTCTAAACAAGAGGAGTAAGGAATACTGGCATAGTGAGATATACATTTGAGCCTCCAGAATATGTGAGTCCCCAATCATATACTTCAGTTATAATTGTCTCTGTTTGAGGGACTATGAAATGAAGAAAAACTTATGCCTGCCTAGGAAATACTAGGATAAGCATATATTTTGAAAGAAATATGAAAAGCTGAGAGTTAGAGGATATAATCAATAATGATAAACCCTGAAGTAGCAAGAATCTGGAAATATAGAGACAGAAAAGTAAGAGGCATAAATAAGCAGAAGCTTGTTAAAAATGCCTCAGATAATAAAAGTGACATTTTTAGAAATGTTCAGAACAAGAAGAATGAGGCCAGAATAAGCCCACTGCTTGGGTGCATATGACATAATTCTGGAAGAAAGAGCTAATGCATGGGATGACAGAGAGAGGATTCAAAAAGATCTCAACAGGAAATAATGAAGGGCCAAGATAACAAGATGAAATTAAGTAGTGACAAATGAAACAACCTGCCCTTCAGTTAAAAGAACAACAACCATAAAAATACCCGATTGAGGAAACATGACAGTACACAGAAAAATGCTCTTAAGGTTTACATCAATTAAAAACTCAGTATGAATCAATGGTTGACAGTGTGACCAAAAATGACCACAATGACTATAGGAATCACTTACAGAAATGCAGAATTTCTGAGATAATTATCCCCACTACCTGCTCTTTATCAGAACATATCTGTTGTACTTTATTTATTTATTTTTCAGAACATGTCTGTTGTGGTGTTTTTGTTTTTGTTTTTGTTTTCTCTCCTTTAGAGAGACAGGTACAAGTTAAGACTCACTAGTGCTAAGGACCATTTTGTACAATTTCTTGAAAGGACTTGGAAATTTCTCCTATAAATATGTTGAAAAGGAATGACATTCATAAAATGTTTGGATAACTATCAAAATAAAATTGTTTTTGCTTGTGCTCTGTGCTTCAGAATATATAAGAAAGCAGTGGATAAAATTTATAAAAATAAAGATGTCTGCTTAATATTTAAACATTTTCTTAATGCATTGTTTCTGGCCACTAGAAGAGTTGAAGAGATCAGAAATGTTTTAGAAAGGATTAAATACAGGGTTAAATCTAAAAAGAAAGATTTTTTCCTATAGTCTTTTACATTCTACCATCTGTATTAATCTACTTCTCATTTTTGTTAATGTAACCTAATAATTTGTTCTCATCAATTTCTTTCTCTTTAAATAATTATGTAAATGGTAGAATACATAATGATTTAATGATTATTAAATATCTTAACACTCAATCTTTAGAGTGATCAAGAGAGTATCAGAAATTAGAAAAATATATGAAATCTGTCTCTTTCTGGCTACAAGAATTTGGGCAGAACACTTCACTTGAATGAACCTCAATAGCCAGACATCTGATTCTCATTAAGATAGAAAGGGCAAATATTATTATCATGTTAGACAAATTATGATAGTTGGTTGATATTATTTTCAGTCTTTCTTCTTTGCTGATCTTTCTTTACGTGTTCTACCAATTGATAATAAAATCTCCAAATATAAACTATAGAATTTTCCATTTATCTTTTTAATTCTATCAACTTTTTCCTCATGTATTAGAAGTTCTGTTATCATGGATTTCCACATTTATGATTGTTAGTGCCTGTGTGTGTGTGTGTGGTGCTGGGAATTGAACCCACAGCTATGCACATGCTAAGCAAGGGCTCTTACCTCTGAGCTACTTCCCCAGCCTCTATGTCTTTGTATTAGTCTAATATTCTGCAAACTATTACTCCGAAGTAAATGGTTTGAAACAACAACATTCCTTATCACAGGTTCTAAAGATTAGAAATCTGAGTGTGCTAAATTAGGAGGGCCTTTTGCAATCAAGGTTTTGGCTAGGTCTATAGTCATCTCAATATTTGACTAATGAAGGATCTAATTCCAAGACCACTCACTTGGTTGTTGGCAGGATTTAGTCCCTCTTCAGATTCTGAACCAAGGGTACTAATTTCTAACTGGCTGGTAGTCTGAATCTACCTTCAATTATTTGTCTTATGGCCGTCTCCAGCACACTAGTATATTCTCTGAAAACACACAAGTAGAGAAGGAATACACACAACCAAAAGTCAGCAGTCAGAGTCTTTTTACACCTAATCATAGAGGTTACACTCCATTATTTTTGCCATATTCTGTTAATTACAAATAGGTTTCTAGGTCCAGTCCACATTGAAAGGGAGGGCATTACATAAGGACATGAATTCCAGGAGGCAGAGGTAACTGGAAGACAGGTCTATCTTTTGAAGTAACCCATTTATCCTTTAATTATATTTATTTCTACTTTTGGTAATAAATTTGTATTGAAAGATATTATGTCTGTTGTTAATATAACCACTGTTTGAAAGGGATATCTTTTTATTTAAAGTGTTTGTTTAATACACAACACATAGTTGTGTCTTTTTCCCCCTTTTTTGATAAGTTTTTCCTTTTAGTTGTAATGTTTATCTCATTGATAGTTTATATATTTAAATGCAATTATTGGGACTGGGGATATAGCTCAAGTCGTTGCGCATTCACCTGGCATGCGTGAGGCACTGGGTTCAATCCTCAGCACCACATAAAAATAAAATAAAGATATTGTGTTCACCTAAAGCTAAAAAATAAATATTTTTAAAAATGCAATTATTGATATTATTTGTTTATTGTTGCATAGCCTTGGGTTCACTATTTGTATATCACTTTTTGACTTCTACTTGTATCCTATATGTTTTGTTCCTGTGTTTATACTTTTCTGTCTTTTATTTAGAATTTTAGTTAACATTTTAGTTAGTTTTTTAACTGTATTTCTGGTCTTATTTTTATATTTTAAATTTTTCTTTGTTACCTTAGGAATTACACAACATTCTTAACATTTTATATTCCCCATATAGTAAATCCATGTTCTCTTTACACAAATGTCTACATTTATTAAAAACCCCACAAAACAATGTTACAATTTTGGCTTTAAACAGTTATCTGGTTTATAGGGAAATTTTAAAAAACAAAACAAAACATGGTCTTTTGCATTAACCCAGTTATAAGTAATTTCTGATGATTTTTATATTTTTTTCTTTGGATCTGGGTATCATTTTGCTCAATTTGAAAACGTGATTTTTTGTAGTTCAGGTATGATGGATATGAATTCTTCTTATTTTACATAAAAGTGTTTTTACTTGGCCATTATTTTTCAAGGTTATCTTAGATAGATTTCTGGGTTGAATTTATTTTTTTTCTTTAAGCACTTAGAATGACATTTTCTCTTTTTTTCTTGTTTCCATGATTCCAATTAAAAGTTATTTATTTCTGCATGTAATATGCCATTTTTCTCTTGTTGCTTTCAAGATATAATTTGTCTTTGGATTATAATAATTTAGCTTTGCTAGTTGTGCCTTGTTAGCTTCTTTACATTTTCTCTGTTTGGTGCTCATTTAGAATCTCCAATATGTAGATTTCTTTCTGTTATCAGTTTTGCAAAAATTTTGGCCATTATATACTCTCAAGTGTTTTTTTGTCTATTTCTCTCCTCTTTCATCATCTATTCCAATTGTACTTGTACTTACCATTTGGTTTCATTTAACAAGTCCCTGAGGCTTCTTCATTTTAAATGAGGCTTCATCTTTATCTTTCTTACTATAATTGTTCATATCTATCGATATATCTTCAAATTTACTTATTCCTTTGTTGTGGCCTTTCAGCTGCTGAATCCCTCCATTGTCTTTTTTATAATTTTCAATTATTTTTTTAACTTCTAGAATTTTCATTTGGTTCTTTTCTTAATTGATTTTGTTCTTTACTATAATTTCCAATTTCTCTACTGAAATGTTTATTAGTTGAAAAATATTCTGCTTTAATTCATTGAGGTAGTTATAATTACTATCCTAAAACTTATATCTGTTAGTTCCAATATCTGATTTATTTTATGATCAGGCTGGGTTTTTTTCCTCTAGTGGGAATAGTGCAATTTTTAAGTTACATCTGCATATTATGTCTATAAGTTGTAAAGATTCTAAGTCTGTCATTTTTCTTTGTAAACATAGTTTCCTTTGTTTTTGCTGTCAATTTTCTTGGCTGTGCACGAATTGCACACGTTTTTCTTGCCTTAAAGTTTTGGTCTCAGGTCATGTCTTTGATCTTGTTTTACATGTGTTGTACAGGGATCTATCAAAAATTGGGACCCACCCTATGGCTTCTTTTTTTTTTTCAGGTGTTCCATATTCTCAGTCACATTGACAATTTTCTAGCTTCATTTTTCTTGTTTCCAAGATCAGGAAGACCACAGGTTTCTCCATGCTGTGGCCCTGCCATGGTCGGATGCATCACACAGCCTGCACTTTGCCACAGGCTAAAAGATATAGAATTGAGGACTTACTTGTGTAGCTCCTCATCTCTCTTTAAGTGAGCATTCACACATAATCAGAGTCTGCCTACTTCTGTTCACTGTTCCACACCCTTAGGTGGTTGCTTTTTACATGATATTTGAATTTCAGCGTTTTTCTGAAGAAAATACAACTAGAAGGATATGATACACATTATATTCAGAACAGGAATTCCCATTCTTTTGCATTTAAACTAGACTTCCTAAAGATAGCAAGATAGCATATAACGTTTGTCATTTTATGATGAAGATTATTACTGTTATTATTATTCAGTCTTACTATCACTGCTGTTTAATTGGAGTAGTCAAACCTCTTAATTCATTATAATTATCAGTATGATCGGGATTGTTTTATCAGACATTTTGTCATTTGTTTCACTTGTTTCTTATGTATTATCTTTTCTTTCTTTCTCTTAGATCACATGTTAATATGTAGCATTTATCTCCATTATTGCTAATTTGCTATTTTTTATCAAATTTGCTTAGTAGTTGCTCTAGCTAACAGATTATAATTTCATCTTTTATTTGTAAAAAGTATTTTCAAATAACATTGTACTACTACACATATTAAGAACCTTAAGACAATATCTTTTCATTTAGTTTTTCCCTTCGATTGTGCTATTGGTGTCATATATTTTAGCTGTACACATATCACAAATTAAAAACACATTATTTTTCCTTTTTGAAAGATCATAACTGAAAAAAGTATTGTTTACAATTTCCCCAAATATTTACCATTTCGATGCTCAATATACTGAATTGTAGGTCCACATTTATTTCTGATATATTTTAATTCTGTTTAAAGCATATTTCTTTTAATATCACTTGTGATGTAGATATCATTTTAGTAAATTCTCTTAGTTTTTACTGGCCTGAAAGTCTGGTTCCCTTTATTTTGGGATATTTTTGCTCAGTATATAATTCTATATTTTTGTCTTTATATTTGTCTTTAAATTTTATTTTTTATTTTTTTTTTGTCTTTAAATTTTAGTACCTTAAAATGTCATTCACTTATCCCCTAGCTTGAATAACATTAGATGAGAAGTCTCAAATTCCTGCTTTTTTTCTTTATGTGTCCTTCTTTTTCTGACTGTTCTTAAGTTTTACTCTTCATTGCTAGTTTCCAGCAACTTGACTGAGATGTGCCTTGTTGTATTTATCCTACACGCAGTTACTTTGTTTATCTTACTTGCAGTTTCTTTAGCTTCTTGGATGTGTGAATTTGTAGTTTTCACTCAATTTGGCAAAAAAAAAAAAAATGACCATTATTCCTTCAAATTTTCAAATAACCTTGCAGAACTACACCCTGTAACTAGGGAGCTTAGATTTAAAGGACAGAGTAAAGGATTTCCTATGAACATGTATGGATATTTTTCTCCAAAACACTCCCTCTTGATCAGTAAAAAGCCCTGAAATATTTGACCACCTCAGTGCCTTAGTCAATTTGGGCTACTATAACAACATACCATAGACTGGGTGACTTAAATAACAAGAATTTCTTCTCACAATCCTGGAAGCTGAGAAGACCAAAATCAAGGTGCTGACAAATTGAAGTCACTGTCTGGTGAGGTCGCTCCTACTGGTTTGCCAATGACAGTCTTCTTGTTATATCCTATCCTGATAGAGTGTGGGAACTCTTCTTTCACTTTTAAAAAGGATATATATGACACAATTTTCCTATGTTCATATATGAATACAACACAGTGAATCCCTCCATTGTGTACATCCACAAGAATGTGTTCCTAATTAGAATAGATACACTCCATGATTGTATAATTATATCAAAATGGAATCTACTGTTATGTATAACTAAAAAGAATCAATAAAAATGCATTTAAAAATAAATGGAAAGACACCATATTCATAGATTGGAAGACTCACTACTCATTCTTCCAAAATTGTCAGATGGCCATGAAGAAGAAGCCTGCTAGCTGAGCTGAGATGTAGCTCAGTGGCTTGCATGAAGCATTGAGTTCAATCCCCCACACAGGTGGGTGTGGGGCTGCTCTGAGCATTGGTAGGCAAGTCTTTTTGAAGATACATTTTCATTTATTTTGAAGCAGAATCCCTGGGTTCTTTGTCAGATACACAGATTGCATTTATTTCCTCCTAAACTCTGTCTTTTCTTCATTTTTCTAAACATATCTCTTAAAGAAGGGAATTTTTAAATTTCCATGAAATGCAATAGATTTTTTTTTAAAAAAATTAAACAATAATAAAAAGGATACAAATATCACCATGGAAGCTACACCCTTATGACTTTATCTAAGCCTAATTACTTCCCCCAAAAGCCTCAATTCCTAATACCATTCCACTGGTATTCAAAATAGGAATGGTATTCAAAATAGGAACCTTGGGGATCACAAACACAAAATCAGCCCTAAAGAATTCTGCTATTTACCTCCTAAATTTTATGAGACCACCATTATCTGCCTATGATCCCTTTTTTGATAAAATTGTCTGTGAATACCTGTAATTAAGAAACCAAGACAGAAAATTTTATTTCTCTTCTACAGAGTTCACAGATCTGAGCTGCCTGTTGTACCTTATCAGTTAACTGTAAGTATATTTTATGTATAGTTGGAAAGTAAATTCATGCCCCCTGTATTCATAATGGCCAAGAGTGAAAAATTAGTAATTACTGTGTGTATGTGTGTGTATGTGTGTGTGTGTGTGTGTGTAAAGGTCAATAATAGGTGATATTTCAGACATAAATGGAAAATTGATCTAAATATTAAATACTGTATTTTCTCTGATTAAGAAACAAAAGCTCTGAAAACTCTTGGATAATGCCTTCTGAGCTACATTATCACTAAAAGGCAAAAGGCAAAAAATAAATTCTGATGTGATTAGTTTTGCTTGTTGATTTCTAAATGAGAAAATAAAAAAACCTCCAAATGCTGCTTTATTTTTTTTTCCTTTTTTAGCAGAACCACTTCCTCAATCCTACATAAATATTTAGGTACAATATTTTCTAGCCACAATGATAAGAGCATTAGACTATTAAATGAACTTCTTTCTGTGCCAAAAGCACTCCTGTAAATATGGTGATTGTTTTTAAACTTGCCAGACTTTCTGTAAGAAGTGTGGCAAGCACCAACCCCACAAAGTAACACAGTGCAAGAAAGGTAAGTGTTCACTGTCTGCACAGGTAAAGTGGTATTATGACAGGAAGCACAGTGGCTGGCCATGGTGGGCAGACTAAGCCAGTTTGGCTACAACTACAAAGATGATTCCACTGAGGTTTGAGTGTGTTGAAAATCCAAGAAAATACTGGCTATTTAGAGATACAAGCATTTTGAACTAAGAGGAGATAAGAGAAAGGGCCAAGTGATCCAGTTTTAAACTTCCTTTTGTATTATTACAAAAAAAAATAAAGTACTGAGTTATGTTCACTTAAATATACATATATATTTTATTGAGGAACAATTAGGCATATATATATGACAAAATGATTTAGTATTATCATTGTATATATCATATATATACCTCAATTCTTAATTCTTAATTGAGGTATATATGATATATATATAATGATAATAATAAATCATTTTGATACCATATTATCTCATTGGTATGGGATATATATGTATGTGTGTATGTGTGTGTATATGTATGTATGTATTAAAGTAGACATATAGATCTTCAAAATGTATATGGAGCACTTCAAAACTTCAAGTGGTTTGAAATAATTTTGTGATTTTTCTTTTCCTTGTTTTTTACTACATTGGCTATTCAGTCCAGTGCACATGGTGATCATCAGTTTTTGTTTATAACTAAAGCTTAGATTCTGTAAATCAGAGCATGATGATCATAATTATGAAAAGTAATCATTTAAAATCTGAGGGTTTCTCAAAAACTAACTCTACAATAATGAGTACAGTGGTCTTTTTGTCAGTGTCCTTTGTTACATTAAAACAGGATGTGTATTAATCAGCTTCCTGTTACTATAAGAATATATGTGAAATAATATATTTGAAAGAAAGAAAGGTTTATTTGGGCTCACAATTTTACGTATTCCAATTCATGACTGGTTGGCCCTATCACTTTTGAACCTGTGGTAAGCCAACAGTACATCATGGCAGGAACCACATGGGGGAAAAAGATTCTCAACTCATGGCAGCCAGAAATCAAGGAGAAAGAAGAGGGATGGAGTCCTCCTCAAAAGCTTGTCCTCCCAGTGATCCAATTACCTTACACTTGGCCCCACCTCTTAAAGGTCTACAATCTTTGAATAGCATTACAGGTTGTCGAGCAAACTTTTAATATACCTGCCTTCAGTGGACTCTTCTTCAGATCATAGCAGGGGATATTTGTTTTCTAATTCCTAGATATTTCTTTATACAAATAAATATCTATTAACATAATTTATGTAAATGTGTATATGAATACCTCAAAAATCTTGAATACTTACTAGCAAAACTTGGTTCATTAAAGAAAACAACAATGGAGAATTTTTTATTAGAGATGGAGCTTTATAAGAATTAATTTGCGGCTACTCACATCTACTTGTGTCACATTCAAGCCAGCAGGTGGCAAGCTTGAGATTTTTGTTGTTGTTGTTTTTATGTTGTTGTTTTTATTGAAGAGGTAGAAATATTGAACCAAGTTTCAATGGATCTCATGAGTAACACTTTTGATACACCATGACATAAGAAAACTAAATTTTCAAATTGTGGAGGCACTAGAGTTTGAATAGCAATGTAGTTTGTGTAGTTTTTTCTCTATTTAAGGTTAAATTCTATAATTTTTTTCTAACAAATAATTTTTAGGGATAATGATAATAATAAATCATTTTGTCAGTTTTAACCCATTTTTTGTTCTTAGTTTCTGCAATTATGAAGTTTTAGATGCATTTGTGTTTATTTTGGGAGAATATTTAACACCAATTTATCAGGTATGCAAAATATATTCTGTGCCAGAAAAAGTAATGTAAGAATCTATTGAAAATTCTTACATTGACAGACATGATTTTAAACACATAATAACATGTAATTTCATTTGTGGATAGTGATTGTTTTAACTTTAGTCCTGAGAATAATTCTCGTGTATTGTGACTTATTGGTAGTTACTCAAAAGTAAAGAGAAGATTAATTTGTTCTATGTAAATTTTCATTTTCAAAGTTCTGGATTCTGTACCAGTGTCCCAGAATCAATCAAGATTGGTTATATTTGGACATCTGATTAGGTTTTAAAGTATTTAAGTAAGCTTATTTCTTGCCATCACATTTGTCAGTGATAGAAATTCAGCCATAAGACAATATTTGTTCATTTCTCTTTGAAATTCATTTATTGCTTATGCCAACGATATGTTCTCTACAAATATTAAGTTCTCTTCTAATAAACTATTCTCTTTTCTCCATGTCTGCATTAATTACTTTATTTTAATAAATACTAATTAAACAACTAATTATTCTTTTATGAAAGAGGAAGAAGAAAATACAAAAAGAACCATGATGACTAAATTCAAACCAAAGATTAGACAACACAGATCCTTCATTATTTCTATGTATAGATTGGATCATTTAGATGACATTTACAATATTTAAATACAGTAAACTATGGTTCACTAGGCAAAAATTGTTTGAGGGATTTTAGCAAATGGCTATGTGATGGGCCAAGTTTAAGAAGTAGCAAGTGAACTCACTAATTATCATTCAATATAAATGTTTAAGTTGTTCTCTAACTTTACAATAACTGACAACTCTTTGAGACCAAATAACATGTAATTGTTTTCTTTTTATTTTTAAGGAAAGACTCAAGTTTTAAAATTGCAGAATAAATATGCCATAAAGAAATAAGTTATTCTGTAGAATTAAATTTAAACTGTGAAACAAGCCCCAAATCAAATTTAAGAACACTGGCAGTAACACTTAGGCTACAGAATTTAGGCAATGGGTCACTCAGATTTTGTGTTCTCAATATTGTGGCTTTAAAAAGAGAAGCCTCCAGTAACCGAGGTGCCTGCACTGTGCACAAACTTGTCTGCACGTATTTAGAGGTCAGGATGCCTTAACCTTATGTTATTGTACCCCTACTCAATTCTCCTTTACTCTGTTTTCCTTCAGTCCATCTCTACCTGCAGAATCCAGTTTTTGAGAAAGATGATCCACAGCTGAAAACCTTTTCTCCCATTCCCCTACTCTCTGGATATCCTTAATAACATACCTTGAGATTTTTCATGGGGTAAGACCAGAGAAATGGAAACAAGATTCAAATATAGCGATTCCCACACTTCTGGAGATCCATATGCGTCAAAGATGACAAAACAAAAATACCCAGGCCAAGCTTGGTCTGTGCCCTGATGTTTCTGGCTAAGGTTGACAGTCAAAAACGGTTGTGCTTTGAACCCCACAATTTTTTTTTTAAATGTCTGTTTCAATGTAGTCCTTGAATTTCAGTGGTAACACAGGGTTACCAGCTGGGCCAAGTCTGGCTACACATCCCAGGACTCGCAGTGCGCCTAGGGGAAAGCAGAGATCTGTGGGCTAGAGAGAATTGTTGCCACATCTTCACGGAAGTGAGGCTCCAGCCAACTGCTGCTTCTCCCTCGGATATGGAACTTGACAGGTCCTGATACCCTGGAGTGGACGTTCTTTATAAGCAGGCTTGAGTCTAGCCCATCTGGACAGAGGAGTTCCTCCGTGAAGGTCCTTCGGAGTCTAGTGAAATTAGTGTTTGGCTTTTCTCCAGCCCCTGCTCTCTCTGCCTTTCCTGGCTCACTGCTCCCCCGCCCCTTCCCCCGCCACCACCACCCCGCGTATACGCAGAAGAAGAAAGTTTTACACAGAATGAGCCCCGCGTTGACGTAGGCATCGCCTCTTCTCCCTGCTGGATGGAAGCCCAGAAGGGAGTAAATGGGGGAGATGCGGAGGTCGGCATCTCTTGGATTCCTGCGGTCAGGGTCCCCGGGCGGGGCAGATCAAGGGCTAGCCAAGAGAACTGGTCCTAGACCCACAAATACATCAGGCTTTTCCCTCCTCCGTCAACCTCCTAAATTCCAATGAGGTCATAGCAATGAGAGAGAATCGGATCAAGAGAGAGGGGGAGGAAGAGGACGACGACGAGGGAGAAGAAACCCAGATGGAAAGAGGCCATCAGACAAGGTCGCATTTTCTGGCGACACGGAGACTGCGAGGAGCGTGGTG
The DNA here is from genome assembly GCF_021218885.2 of Marmota monax. Classification (NCBI taxonomy): domain Eukaryota; kingdom Metazoa; phylum Chordata; class Mammalia; order Rodentia; family Sciuridae; genus Marmota; species Marmota monax. Next base: position 5,887,833 of record NW_026693933.1, on the reverse strand, counting down.
CTGAATACCATTCGCCGACTCCGCCAGGGGACCTAGAGACTTGCAGAAGCACTTTGCATTACCACGAAAACAAAGGAGAGGAGGCAAGAGGAAGAGGCAGAGAGAAGCTCTGAGCAGTCCCCCTAGGCTCTCCGGGAAGCTAAGCTCATTCTCCTCCTCAAGGAAAGAAAAGGGACCCTGAAAGGTCCCGGAGGCTGAGAAAGGAATAGGGTTTCCCTGCGGAGATTGGGACACGGCAGAACTCTGGACAGCGCCTCTTGAGCACGGCTCTGGCTCCCAGATCTCCCCCGGTCTCAGGCTCTTTGAAAGCCCTGCTACCGCTGTGATCTCTTCCGGACTCTTATCAAGCCCAGGAAGATCTGTCCACGATCCCTGTCTGAGCGTGCCAGTGGGTGGAGCAGCTCTTTGCCTCTGACCGGGCCAGGGAGGAGGGTCTCCAGTCTGGAAATCCAGTCCTTGTGGATAATGTTTCGCTGCTGAAGAAAGAAAAGTTGTAGGATCTGGTAGGGGGTGGAAGGGGTGAGGAGGATCGTGGAAGAAAGAAGGTGGATGGTTGGTTTTCCTCTGTGATCTGAAAGGAATGATGACCCAGGAAGGATGTGCACCAGCGGCCAGATTATTGGGAGCCTCTTGGTGCTTTCCGTGCTGGAGATAGGGTTGGGGGTATCCAGCGTGGCCGTGGGGGCGGTCAGCTTCAGCCTGGCCCTCCGAGAGCACAAGCCGCAGCTCGGAGACTCGTCCCCGGTATGGAGCGGGGTGTGTGTACGTTGAGCCATTTCACTCTCTCTTTACCTCTTTACGGTGATGGTCAGTGTGTGTGCGTTAGTCACCCCCTCCCCGGAAAACAAAATCATAAATCTCCTCTGGCTTGCATGTAGGTTTGAATCGGCAAACTATGCTTCTTTATGTTGTCCTTTTATTTATTTGGGCTTTTTTTTTTCTTTTACCAAGACCAAATTAAATGGCTTTGTTTAAAGTTGGGGGGACTGTGTTCAATTCCACTGGCTGATTCTACAAAAGGGCTGGCCAGTGTTAATGATTTGGGAGTCACATCTGTCAAGGGTAGACTCAGTCTTTTGTTCCTTTTATAAGGAAGATAAAAATGAGAGTGTTACATCATTTTCTTGTGTCAGAAACAAGCAGGGATAGTTATGCATTTATCTCTGGGCAACAATGCCCAGGGTATACAAAAGTCAACAACAATATGACAATGACAAAAAGAAAGAAAGAAAAAACAATTGTGGTGTGCTTGTGAAAGGAGCATATGAGTGCATTTCGTCCCAGAAAACACCACTCTTAATTTTTCTTTGCTATCTTTCTAATACTTTACCTTTGAAAACTCTTTTGTAAGTTGGAGGCAATAAGTTTAGTAAGAATGGTAAGTTTATCAATAATGGTAAGGAATGCAACAGAGTTCAAATTGGAGAATAACCCATCTCTCATAGAAAAATGTCATAATTTTTCTAGGTAAGGTGGCAGACCCTACAAGCTTCTTGGTTAGTTACTTGAGTGAATCTTAAAGAAAGCTTTAGAGGCCCATTTCTTCCAACAAGAATAAATAAAATAATTTAGCACTATTCTTAGTGTGAACCTAATTGTTAAAAAAAAAAAAAAAAAAAAAAAACCCTCTCCTTTAAATTATATGGCTGTCAGGCCCTCTGAGTCTCCAGCTTGTTCCCACTATTCTATATAATCTATTAAATAAGTATTCTGTCACTGATAATCCATAATGTATTTAACAACCATGGCTTCATTATTTAAGCTTTAAGACACTAGGAGAAAATGACCATTTAGGAGTCCATGAAAAATCATTCCAAAGTAATTCATTTTTAAAAAATGCTCTGGCATGCTTAAAACTGATAAAATTGTGCTTTGGGTAATTAGTTTTTGTATTTAATTTTTTCCAGGTGAGATAAATATACTTATATTACAGAACTTGAAAGAAAAATGGTATTGAAATCTCCTAAGAATACTTGTTCTGAAATCAATTATTATCTACTATTAACCTCCAAATAGCTATCTTGTTCTTAATTATGTAATTTTTGTGAAGGTATATATTAAATTTGAGTTTGAACAGATAAAAGGCACATCTTAAATCTGATAATTCTACATCTTATATGTGGTTATAAATATTTTTGAGAGTTGTGGTTATTGTTGTTATTATATAAACAGAAATAAGACTTTGAAACTTCTGTTGTACAACTGTCAAAGTGTAATGCCAATATGTAGAGAAAGGGGGAGAAAATGCCATCTTTTTATGGCTTAAGAATGATAAGACTCAAATACTCTTCAAGTCATTTCCTACTCCCCTAAAATTCAAGAAATTGAATGAATAAGCATAAGTGTCTCTAAATATTAACATATCCACTTTATATTCAAAAATTTTAAATGACTACATTAGCTTGGTATTGTGTAAAATATAACACTCATATCCATAAAGTCACTATTACAAAGAATTTCTTCCATTTTTAATTTGTTGTTCAGAGTGAGCCAAATTCACCTAGATTCCGGGAACAATAATTTTTAATTATATAGTCTAGTTCAGTAAAATCAAATAATACATTTGACTGAATGAATGTGTTTGAAACTAAAGAACCCAATACCATTGCTCACTGACATAAACCCAACTTAGAAAATTCAAATTTGTGAAGAAGTAAATACTCAATTAGGATCTTTATGCTTATCATTTTATTGGCTGGCTATGCAGACTATTTAAATTATTTGTGGTAAGTCATTTGTGAAACAATCTGAACTGCCTCTTAATTCCTTCACTGGTGAATTCATATAACAAGTAAGAATACAAAGTTGAGCATGTGAAAACCACTTTACTATTTACTACAGAAGGTAGCAAAATGAATCAGAGCATCATCCTCAAAAGGCTACTGCTGGCAAAGAAAACAATATGTTCACATCACTAACTTGGTTAGTGGTAAAAAGTTAGTGTGACCTCAGAGGGATACAAGGACAAAAAGGAAGAGAAAGGTTGGCATGGTCAATGAAATATCCATGGAAGAAATATTATTTTATTCTTGAACTTGAAAATTTATTGAGACATGGAATCAAGTTATCACAGTGTTCATGTATCACTGTGTAAGGATCTGCAGTCAGACTACTTGGTTAAAAAATCTCAGATCTGTCACTTCTAGATGGGTGATGAGGCAAAGTTTCCTCATGTGTAAAACAGGACTGGTACAAGGCACAGATTAAATAATGCTCTAAGTAAAGAGCCTGGCATGCAGTGAGCATTGAATTAATAGAAACAGCAAACACTGGACACACAAACTTGCAGTATAGGGGGTGAGAAGTGAGATCCTTTCAGGCAGCATGGATGAAGGCAAAGAACAGGGATAGGGAAGGTTGTGTTCCAGGAATTGGCTCTTCATATTTTTCTAGGGTTTAGTTGTGGGAGAGGAAGATAAGGATAGACAGAGGGTTTGTGGCCAGATCATAAGAGGCTGTGTGCCCATTTGAGGCAATAGATTTATTCCCTTATACTTTTAATAATATTAACACCAATTCTTAATTCCCAAAGAGATTTGAGGAAGGTGCAAAGGGAAACTAGATTTAAAAACTATTCATCTCTTTGGTAATTTATGAATTAAAAACTGTATCATTTATGAATATCAAATGAGATCTTTCAATAATTAACCTGTCAGAATATACACAGTATAAAGCTGACTGTGTTTTGATTGATGTCATGGAGCTTTTTTCAAAACATTAACATCATTATTACAAGGTTTTTGAATTAAATTTAAAGTTAGTGGAAATAAAAGCTACACTATAAAGGATTACTGAAATCATAATCTTTAGTCTAGGACAAGGTTATTAAGATTTTAGGCAGTTAGTTTGGTTATTTGACCCCAAACGTGAATTATTTTTAAAAATGGCTTAAAAATAAAGTAGTATCTAGATTAAGGATCTAAAATAAATGAGAGGGATGCTTACAAAGACAGTTACAGTCACTGTTTCACAATCAGACAAGGTACTTCCTGTGATTAGCCTAAAAAAAATGTGGGTAGTTAGAAGGAAAACAAATCATCTAACTATAATTTTATAGATGCCTTTATAGCATTTTTGTTTTTTCTTGATTCTTTGTTATGGTCACTTAAAATGAAACTACAAAATCAGAAAGTATATCCTTTAAGTGACAGTGAATGGACCATTGAGTTGACTGCTTTGGAAAAGCATCCCTAATCAACTCTAGTTTGACTCTTTCTTCTTGTTGTTATTCAAGAAGAATATGTATTTAGCTAGCTTTTGGTTTAATTCAGGCATATAGACTTTAGCAACTTTGAAAATGTACCAAATATCTGCAATTTAGAGATCATGAAAATATTTACCCTATAACCGAATGAGGAAATAGTGATATCTACAAAGCACCTCACCCTTTGTTTTCCTTTTTGTTGTTGTTGTTGGTGGTGGTGGTGGTGATGCTTCCTTTATGGAGATAGATTCTCATTATTGTTTCCAAGCCTGGACTCAAATTCTCATGCTCAAGTGAATCCTCCTGCCTCAGCTTCCTGAGTACCTGAAACTATACTATAGGCACACACCACCATTGCCAGGCTCCTTTGTTTTCCTGTTGGAGTGAGAGATGGCAGCAAATCTTTATCATAAGATATTAATTAAACAATTATATAAATTAGGCTACACATGGGGAGAGATGGTGACTCCTATTTATGCTATAAAACAGCACTCAAATATACATTTAGAACTATTTCAAGTATTTCTCAGAAAGTCAAAAGAAAAGTACTAGTTATTATCTCTGACAAAAAATACTTAATATTTTGGACAATTATAGTTTTCCTTGGACTGCCCAAGTAGCTCTTGAAGCAATGCTTATTACTCTTTGTATAATTCACAGAAGCATCAATTAAATATCTAGATTTTAAATATAACCATTATAATCTTAATTAATGCCCCTGATGTTTTAGCACCAGCATTAAGACTCCTGAGAAGCTGAGAAGCAGTTCTAAGTTCCATTAGTTTATGATCCATTGTTAAATAATAGACAAAATTTTGTGGCCCATGCAAAAGAAAAATATTAACGGTTAAATAAATAACCTTAGCAGTCACAGTGCCTTGATCTTTTCATCTTGTAGAAATAATACTATTATTGATTTATTGTTATTAATTATCAACTAATTCCAAGATGCCATCATGTACTTTATTATTTCTAATATTAATAGCTTTGTAAAGAATGTGTTATTTTATAAAGTTTAAGTGAAAATGTAACTTACCTAGAGTCTGCAGTTATTTAATCAGAGAGGCAGTAGATGAGTTAGGCAGTATTTAAAGCCAGAGCAGTCAGTCTTATTTCAAAATCTGTACTTTTTCCATCACATTGTGTGGAACATTGGAAATTTTCATTAAAAATGTTATTGAGGCTTGACCTCATTATTTGCTCCTCAGCACCTGAATATATATGAGTCAGGGAGGATGGCTTAAGGCCAGGTTCTGATCTTTCTCTCTTTCTAACTTTCCAGAAGATACTGGCAGAGTCAGTCAATCAACAAGCACAACCCACATGTTATCAGAATTGATATTGACTTATGTTTTTCCTGCTCTTAAAGCTTAAACCTTAGCTTTGAATAAAAGCTAAACCAAATTATTCATTTCAAATGATTCTTAAATATTATGAGGGAAAGTCAGAAAAATGAAAGACCACAAATTTAAAGTGTTCAAAATAAGAAACAACAGTTAAGGGTCAAAATGGTTTTCTCATGCAAGAGGAACTTCATCTGGGTTTGGAAGTGAAGCAGATTTCCCATGGGCTAAGGAGAGAAGATTTGCTAAGCAAAGCTGTGCATGTTTAAATTCATGGAGGTGTGGAACACAATGGAGTGTTCTGGGGGTATTGAGGAGACTAGTCTAGCGTGTTCATGGTCTGAACTGCTAAATGAAGATCTACCTCATCTAATTAAGATGGGAGTAGCTTTAAAAAGAGTTCTGAAAGAACGACAAGACTACTTGGCAGTAGTCTTGGTTCCCAGCTAGGCTTGAGGAGCTAGAACTTGATTATCACAAGACCAAGTTGGTGTGTTCAGGAATTACTGCCTACTTTCAAGTCAAACAAGAAACCCAGGTCCCAAGATGTGCATCTTGGTTTGAAGGAAAATTTGAGGGAAGTGTAAATTCATCTCCACAAATCTAATCACATATTTTAGTATATTTCTTTTAATGGTGGATTTGTAAGCACATAAGTTCCTTGTGTTCAATATTCTCATAGCTGCCTGGCATACAAAAATAGGAATTTGTACATTTGAGGATATCAGTATAATACTAAGAAAGGATAAAAGACCTGGAAGCTATTAAGTTTGAGTTCAAATTCTAGCTTATCATTTTCTGATTAAACTTTAAGTGAGTTATATTATCTTGCTGGTCAATCAGCTAACTGATCTCAAAAATAGCAATACAGCTTATTGCAAACTTATCCTGAAAATTGAATGTAATATTTATATAAAAGCATTCCATATACCTGTTGGCTATTCAATAACCAATGCAAACCCACAACAATGACTGCTTGTTTTGCCATTTTTCTGCAAAAATACATATTCTCTATGGGTTTCTGTGTATTATAGAGACATTTTATCATTTTACATTTCTGAAAAGGATCTTATTGTAAGACCATTGATGAAGTTGATCTTGGTTGGACTTTAGGTTTTCTAACATTTAAGTTGCATATCCCCTCTTAGATAAATGTGTTATCTTTATAACCAATTTTAGACATCGGTAAAAATTAGTTGTGATTTAGTGAGCATATTCCAGGTTCCCAGAAATAATTATGTTAGGTAAATATTGTGCAAAGTAGGCATGCATTTACTTATTTTACCAAATAGTGATGTTTTTATTTTCTCATTATTTTTGACTAGGTTGTTGGAATTCGTTTTATTCTCAACTTGTTTTTTGCCAATTATTTTCCTATGTGGATTATTCTGAGGCATTAAAATAAAGATGACATTAATGACATTTTCAATGGCAGTCTATGCTTGTAATACATTACATTGTCTAAGAATTCCAATGGCTTCATTATGCTTTTTTAAAAAAATATTTTTAGTTGAAATTGTCAATCAACCTTTATTTTGTTTATTTATTTTTTAATGCAGTGCTGAGGATTGAACCCAGTATCTCACACATGCTAGACAAGTGCTTTACCACTGAACTATATCTCTGACCCTTCATTATCTTTTGTCTCAACAAATTCTTTAACTTAAGGGATGAGAAATTAAAGGATTTAGAATTTAGTGATTAATACCAAAAAGTGAAATCAGTAACAAGAGTAAGATATAATCTAAAATTTAAGTCACATAAAGAAAAAAAAAAACAATGTGTAGATGTAGATGTGCACACTCTGGTACAGGGCAGGTGGAAAGATGAATGATTATAGGAAAAATTGATAACTCTCACTGATATGCAGTATATTCTGCTTTTAGGCCTTTAATGCCTCTGATTTGGGGACAAATTCATAATGTTGGGACCCTCTTTGAAGCTGCAGTTAATTTCTATAACTAACTGGCTTTCAGAAACTGCCACACATATTGCATGGCTGTTGTGTTGAAGATTCTTGGGAAGAGCAAAATTTCAATGCTTTAATCCCCTAGAGTCCCTGGCTATTTTCAACTGTAAGAACAGATCATAAATCAGACTCAAAGCTGGCACATCCCCAGGGGAGTAATTTTTATTCTCTCTCCATCAATACATCTATCATTTTAACATTTTAAGCTGTTATAGTTTCCATATGTATCAAGTTGTGAGCATTATATATGTATGTTCTTCTACTATATTAAAAAAAAATCTAAGCTCATCTTATATTCAATAAAATAAATCTTAAATATAGAAATATAGGCCAAAATCATCCAAATTAGGATAGCCTACATGACTAATTAAATTACATGTAAATATAATTATTAAAGTATTATGAATTACATAATACAAGTTTATGTAATTACATATACAAGTTCTATATAATATATATCTAAATTTTAAATTACCTTAGTAAAAAGAATGTTATTGGTAACAATACCTATACCCAATATTTAATATTGACCATTTTCCCCTTTAATTCCCTCCAGAAATATTCATTATCTTAAATATTTATGTAGATTTAATTTTAAAGTCTATATTATATTTGACTAACATAAAAAAATTTGAATTCAGGAGATAAATTCCTCTGGTTTTGTTATTGCTATCTATAAGATTGTTGTTTTTTTTTTTGTTTTGTTTTGTTTTTTTAATTTTTTTTATTGGTTGTTCAAAACATTATAAAGCTCTTGACATATCATATTTCATACATTAGATTCAAGTTGGTTATGAACTCCCAATTTTACCCCAAATACAGATTGCAGAATCACATCGGTTACACATCCACATTTTTACATAATGCCCTATTAGTAACTGTTGTATTCTGCTACCTTTCCTATCCTCTACCATCCCCCCTCCCTCCCCTCCCATCTTCTCTCTCTACCCCATCCACTGTAATTCATATCTCTCCTTGTTTATTTTCCCATTCCCCTCACAGCCTCTTATATGTAATTTTGTATAACAATGAGGGTCTCCCTCCATTACCATGCAATTTCCCTTTTCTCTCCCTTTCCATCCCACCTCATGTATCTGTTTAATGTTAATAAGATTGGTTTTGTATTGTTCTGTTATCAGGACTAATGTGAATAGTGACCATAAAGATTTATTTGAACAATTGATATTTAAGATACTGCAAAATTTAAATTCCCTCTCACACAAAATTAATAAATTTATAACTAAGTTTCTGAATTTAGTTATAATTTTCCTTGCTACAGCTACAGAAGAAACAGCTCTAAGATCAAAAACCTCATTTATTTAGAATGATCAAAATATTTAATAGATTATTTTTTAAATGAGAAAAGCTACCCCAAAACAGTTAGAACATAACAATGCATAGTGCATTAAAATCAAGAAAGATCACATTACGTGAGCACTGAGGGGGAGATATGGAAAATGACATTCTGAGAATCAAGCCTGATTTGTTCTTTGCACTGAAAAAATTTTTAAAACATATTTTTTAGATGTTGATGGACCTTTAGTTTATTCATTTATTTATATGTGGTGCTGAGAATCGAACCTATTGCCTCTCACATGCCAGGCAAGTGTCCCACCACTGAGCCACAACTCCCTGCACTGAAAGATTTGAATCCCAGGCCAGTGGGAAGTTTCTGAGATAGTTTTTGGACTTGGATTTATTTAGAAGTGTTTGGCATGCCTATTAGCTATATGCTATGTCTGATAATTTCTTTGGAAATTCATTCTTGTGTTCGCTATTCACTCAGTTACTCTGTAGTCTCTGAAGAGGTTTTCCCCACTACCTGCTGTGCATCTTCATGTAACGCTGAGAGGTCATTCTTTCCATTTCTCCCTTGAGTGGTTTGTGTTTTCTTTTTCTTTTTAAAATTTCTCCATTTGCTATAATTGCCTCCTATCTCACCTGGTCTGCCAAATCACCAAGATGGCTTGGCAGTACTTGAAGACAGCTTATCACATGAATATATTTGTTGTACATTTTGTCCTCTAGGTATTTTATTATTCTGCATAGTTAATTATATTTATGAGAGGTCATGTCTTTGTTGATAAAGATGTTCATTCACCTTTTTCTGGTAAAACTGATTGTGCATGTCAGTGGTTAGCAGAAGAAAACTGATATATGCAACTGTCAGCACATCATTCAGTGATGGAAAATACGAAATTAGTTTAAGCTTTAGGGGGAGAAAGAACACTGCATAATTAGCAAGGTTTTCCATGGACTAAGAAAAGAAAGGAATATAAATAGGAAAGCAGAAAAGTGGCTTCTTTTGAAGATGAACAATATGTTTAAAATGTTGAAGAACTGGAAGAGGGGAAGGCCAAGGCCATCTAAGACAGGCAGAGAAACCCCAGAAAACTGGATTGTGAGATAGCATGACTCAGGGACTGGAACCTTCCAGGGTTAGGTTTAAAGAGATGGGGCCAAATCAGTGCTGAGTTTGGTGGCAAGGAGACTCAGTGGGCCTGCACTCCATAGTCTGCACTGGGTTGGAATGAATCATGGAGAGAAATAACAGTGGTGTGTGGAGGAAGAGCTCTGTTGGGAGCCAGGAAGGGTGGGCTACTGTTCTGACTCTCACAATACAGCTGCTCACTCTATCAGTTCTTTCTCCTATTAGATTTAGTCAACAAATATTGATGCCAGAGCTACCAAATTCAATATTTTGAATTAGGTCATCAGGATCTAGTAGTGAATAAAATAAGCATGATCCCTGAACTTCTGAAGAATAATTTAAAAATGAAGGTAGACAATGAATAAATAATGCATAAATTAAAATTATAGATTGTGCTTTGTGGACAGGAAAGGATACAGCTTTCTGGAAAATACAAATGAATTTTCTTAGCAATGGAGGAACCAGTAAAACCATCTCTAAAGAATCAGTATTTTCTGTGTGTGTGTGTGTGTGTGTATGTGTGTGTGTGAATGACTCTATTCATGTTTTTTCTAATTCTGAAATCTGCTGTCTAGAATGTAACTACTATAACTTTCTATTGATTAGTTTTACCATAATGTAACTTTCTTCTGAAGGATAATAAGGCATTACTCAGAGAAGATGGTGATTAACATTTTTTTAAGTTGACAACAGTGTGGGTAAAGACCCTGACATAGAAAAACGTTGATCTCTTTCAGAAATTGAATAAAGACCTGGGTGACTGGGCTGTGGAAATTGAGAATGAGGAGGTAGAAGGCACTGAGTGAGGTATAGAGGCAAACAGAGGTGATAATCATTTAAGGTTTCATTTATTCATTTATTCATGTGTGTGTGGTGGTGGGAATTGAACCCAGGGCCTCCTGCATGCTGTGCTCTACCACTGAGCCACATCCCCAGCCCATTTTTGAAACTTTGTCAAAATGATACAGATTTGATTTCCTACTAATTTTTACGAGGAACCAACAAAAAACTTTTAAGCAGAAAAAGGGCAAATTTATACTTGTATTGAAAGAAGCTCATTCTGGGCTATAGTTTAGAAAACATTATTGGAATCAGATAAATACTAGGATGTATGATATGATTCCTAGGATCATAGTGGAGGTGGTAAAGATAGAGGAAACATATTTAAAATATAGAATGACAAGATGTGTTTAATTATATACCATCATAGAGAAAAATATTAAGAATGATTCCCAGATGTTGAGATCAAACAACTAATTGGATAGAGTTTCCATTTACTGTTCTGAGAAGTAGATGATTAGAAGAGGGAAATACTCTGTGTCGGAGGTAAGTGGGGAGAGATCAAGAATCTATTTGAAGAAAGGAGATAATAGAGCAAGTGGATTGGGAGAGAGAGGAAGGTAGGGAAAGGGAAGGTTCTGGGAAATGAAATTGATCCAATTATGTGCATATATGAATATGGCATAATGAATTCAACTATTAGGTATAATTATAATGCACAAATTAAAAAAAAGAATTTATTTACCGCCTGTTACATTAGAGTTATATGTGACATACCAAAATGAAGAGAGCCTGTAAATTGTTAAATGGGGAATTAATCTGAAAATACAAGGTATTCAAAGCCATGTAATTTGTTGCAAGCCCTTAAACAAAGTCTTCTATTACTATAAAATTCAGCAGTGTGATAGTTGCGAGGAGCAAGGAAAAAGAGACTGAGAGTCGTGGCCAGACAATACGCTGAAGACCAGAACAGTGTGGTGTCATAAAATCCCCAAAGGAGAGGCCTTCCTTGGGAAAGGAGGACTGAGATGTGGTGATCATTGTTACTTAGCAAAAGTAGTTGAAGTAAAGTAATAGGAATATAAGTCAGTGCAAAGTGTGCAGAAGGGAGAATATGGAAATAGTAAGTATAGAACCCTAGGAAGGGAGATGGGCCGTGTGTAGAGAGGGAAAGAAATAGTTATAAAGGATCTGGAGTCAAGGACTTTTTTATTTTTTATTTATTTTTAAAGGAGATTTTGGAAGACCTTTGCATGCCAATGTGAATAATGAAATAGAAAAGAAAATATAAGTATATAGAAAAAGTATTTGAGTAAGTAAAGGATGATTGGGTTTAGAGCTGAAGTGCGAAGGTTTTTATTAAGTTTTATTTTTGTATATTACAAAAACAGAGAAAACAACGTGAGTCTGAGTGAAGACACAGAGAGTTTGGTACATTTAATGGCCAATAGTGAAGGAAGTCTTAGATGCCTTCTGTTGTGTTGTTGTTGTTTTAATCTAGTCTGAGACATAAACATTTAATAACTGAGGGTAAAGAAAGGATAGGATTATAGTTTGAAGTAGACTAAAAATATCATGAATGTTTTCTATCCCTCATGGTGAGATTTATAATTAAGTCACACAATGTAAACTGCATAGAGACTTAGAAATAAATTATTCTAAATTCATCATATTACACATAAGTAAACTAGTGCCCAGAAAATTAGTTTAGCTGGCTAGCTACAGAACTTGGAAAAGAATGCAAGACACCTAATTCTTAGTCTAACATTATTTCCACAGTTGCCTCAGTATATTAAGAATCCTTAAAATATGTTCTCTACCAAAAGGAAAATGTTGGCTGAACAGGAATGATCTCAAATTATTGCAACAGCTAAACTATCATGAAAATATAATAAGTATTTCAACAGATTTCAGGGATTTCCATCCACTTCAGGCTCCAAAGAAACAGCTTTCTGCAGAATCTTTGGCAAGTACTCCATGGTGGTTTTCCACACCAACTGGAATGGAAGCTAATTTTTAGAACTTAGCTAATAATTTCAAACCCACAAGAGCTATAGATCAGTTTAGATAAGTAAAATGAATTGCTTTCAAGAGGCTTTAAAAGCAGATTCTAAAGTTCATTTATCAAACCCTGGACATTCAAAGAAGTTGGACTGGAAGTCAAAGTCCTATAGCTATGAATACTGGAAGTCAAAGTATAGCAATGAATATTTGCTGTGTGTTTTCTTTTTAATTCAAATATATAGAAATCAAGAAGAAAAAATCTATATGATTCACTTGAGGTGTTTAGGGGCAAATATGTATATGAATATTATGTCTTTACATAGTTTTAAAAATATTTTATACAAACAAACGTCTTACTTTTAATAGTAACACATTGAGAAAGGTGTCCTTTTAATTAAATTTATTTTTCATAGCTTTTTTTCTGGTACTAGGGGTAAAACCCAAGGGTACTCTATCATCCATTGACTAAACCCCAGTCTCCTTCTTTTTTATTTTATTTTATTTTTTTGAGACAGGTCTCTTGCTAAGTTGCTGAGGCTGGTGTTGAACTTGTGATCCTTCTGCCTCAGCCTCCCAAGTAGCTTACATTACTAATTTGCAAGCAGTCTGTATGGCTTAATTAAATTTATTTTTGATCATGGCCATAGTAGTATAGTAGCATACTTACTATTGACAGGGTCAGCTGAGTTTTCTTGTATAAAGCTAAGAAATTAAAATATCATTATGAAAAGCATTTTACACCAACTTGACATGGAAATTACTTATAATTAGAGCAAAAAATAATTTCTCCAAGAAATAGTTACATTGTAGAAAGAATGATCTTCTGAAGTCTAGACAAAATCCATCAACCATCTTGGGTTCTCAGACCTTCAGAACGTTTATTAAATAGTAAGATGAAAGTATCTTCTCTGTTAAAATATGCAAGTTTGGAGACATTATATTAACAAGATGTCAGGAAACTTGGCAGAAAGAGAGCATGGCCTCTAAAACTCTCACATAAAAGTTAAATTAGGGAAAGCACTATATCTCCTTGGGTGATAAGATATTTGGAGAAAACATGTTCTCCTTTGACTTGTGATCATTAATAGAAGTTGATGTCATCCATATTTTCATAGTCGAAGAGAGCTGCCACTAGCCACATGTGGCTATTAAGCACTTTAAATGTGGCTAGTCTAAATTAAGATGTGCTATAAATATAAATAATACACACTGGATTTCAAAGATTAAGTATTAAAAAAAGTAAAATGTCCCATGTTTTTATGTTGATTTCATAAATTTTCTATGTTATTTTATATTATTATATATTATATTATATATTATATGTATTCTATATTATTAGAATTAATTCCACCTTTTTCTTTTAATGTGAGTATGAGAAAATATATGTCATTTGTATTTGTGGGTTATATTCTATTTCTATTGCACAGCTCTTGTCTGGATACATTTTTGATGAAAAGAAGTGATTATCTTGTCAGAAAACTTTTCTGTATTGCTTTGCTAAGATATGAACAAAGATGAGGAAATCCTTGAAGACAATTTGAGGTATTAATTAGTTCACTGGGAAAGCAAAATTAGTTGGTTGGTATAGACACCAGAGACAGCTGAGTGTTACAGCATACAATTCCCCCAAATGGGCATCTAAGTTGCTTACTCCCATGATGCAGGCCTTTCAACCTTTACTTTGATGTTGCAATCAAAGTTTCTGTGTGTCATTTTATTAAAGGGATTTCAAATATTATCTGGCAAGTATCAAAAGTGTGAGGTAAGAAGAGGTTATTTTCCACTTCTCCCACAAACCTGAAATCCATTTACTTACCATTTACCAACAAATATTCATTGAAATTTTTGTGTGTGCCAAATCTTATGATAATGTTAAAGTTTTAAAGATTAAAAAAATTACCTGATTATAAAGCATTTCAAACCTTTTAGAATGACATATATAATAAATAATTTCCATAAAATATGATCTGCACATCAGTGTTATCATAGGCATCAATATAATACATTTTATTAGGTTTTGATTAGGACTGTCTACAGGGTTTGAAGAAGACTTGACAAATACATTTAATATTTATACTGATTCTGATATTTAAGAAGGAATTTCCCATATAGAGAAAATAAACCTTTATTGACATCTGCCGTGTCCCATAGACAAGGTTAAGTACTCTCACAAGAATTTTCCTTTTAAATTCCATAATCATATGTTATTATAACAGCAGTCTCCTCATTCTTATTAAAAGAATGGAGAATATAATTTCATTATAAATAATATGTTTAATTTCAGAGAGCTATGACTTATGTCATGGTGAATACTAGACAAATATCTGCTAAAAATAAGGCAACATAGATGACACATATACTGGCCCCTGGATTCAAGTTGGTGGGAGAAATAAACCTGAAAACACTAAGATATTGAGTAGTTGAATTCTTCTAAGTGATTTAGATTCATGATTTTATTTAATATTTTCAGTTTTCCATGAGGTATGCATGATTACACATCTAGCTAAAGAAGAAACTCAAAAAAAAATAATTTAAGTAGTTTTTGCAATGCCACATTACTGGAAAATGGCAGAGCCAGGATTCAACACATTGAATTTTACTCAAAAGCATTCACTCTTAATCACTAAGCTTGATTGCCTTCTATTAAATCCAATAACTATACTTCAGTAAAGAATGAGGTGCATGCAATTCCTGTGGATGCACAAAGGAAGGTGAAGAAGGAGACATATAACTTCATGAAGGATATGCCTTTGGTGGCAAGTAGGGAGAGGTGGAGGAGAAGGAAGAGAGGACACATCAGGCTGGTGAGGCCTGGCCTGTGAAAGCTTAAAAATTGCTTAAGAAATGGTTGATTTCAGAGCACAGAAAGGAGAGGTCCCCAAAGAAGTAGGCTTGGCCTAGCTGTAAGAAACTACAGTACTATACAATGGGATTTTAATTATATATTTTGTTGGAAATGATCATGTACCAAAAGTGTTTTAAAGGTCTTGAGATTAAGAATGACAGTAGTCAGTCAGAATAATCATCCAGGAAACAATGTGAAGAATTAAAGTCAAAGAGATTATGCACATCTTTAACATTAAAATTGTCAGAAAAAAGGGCTTTCCAGTGGAAAGTGTAAAACAACAACAACAAAGTTCATGTGAGAAACCTTATGGAGGCAGATTCAATAAGAAGTAAAGGGACACAGGCTATGAAAAATGCAGCTAACAAAAATAGAGCCATGTTGGGGGGAGCAAAAAAATGAATTAATTTTAAACAACTTGTGCCTCTTTTTTTTCCCATAAAATATCCATGCATTAGCCGGGTGCTGTGGTGCATACCTGTAATCCCAGCAGCTCAGGAGGCTGAGATGATAGGATCACAAGTTCAAAGCTAGACTCAGCAAAAGTGAGGTGCTAAGCAATTCAGTGAGACCCTGTCTCTAAATAAAATACAAAACAGGACTGAGTACGTGGCTCAGTAGCCGAGTGCCCCTGAGTTCAATCCCTGGTATCTACCACAAAAAATATCCTACATTATATGAGTATCTGACACTCTGACATGCCTTATTGGTCTAGGGATGCAATAAAGAACAAGAATATAAAGTCCCTACCTTTTCCTGACATTCATATTCTATGGAGAGCAGAACATTAAACAAATAATTGTGCAAATAACTATTAAGTTACAACATCTCAAAGGAAAAATCTAGGGCGCCATAAAAATTTAACCTGGGGACTCAATTCAGAAAGTTAACAAGGTCTTCCAGGAAGAAACAACACTTAGGCAAAGAGTTTAATCCTGAATAGGAATTAGCCAGGTAGAAAAGGATAGAAACATTTCAAGAAAAAGAAATAGCATAGGCCAAGTCCTTGAGGTAGAAAGAATTTAATGAGCTTCAAGAAGTTAAGGGAGAAGTCAGGGAAGGCTGAGTCTAGAGAAGAAGACACATCATGGAACACTTCATAGGTCAGGTAAACATTTGGGATAATACTGGGAAAGATTTTTAAACATGGAAGAAACAAATTCAGAAGAAAGTGGCTTTCAAAAAGGCAACGGTGGAAAGAACAACTTGAAAGCTTTTGCTGTGAAACTGAGGAGACATGATAGTGGCAGGGAATAAGCTGAAGTAGTGGAAGCAAAGAGATACAGATATGTTTCAGAAACATTCTGGAGACCAAAAGAACAATAGCGTGTGGTTCACTGAATCTAGTATGCGAGGGTATGAAGGGGATGTCAATGTGTCCAAGATGTCAAGCATGAGAGCAGAATGGATAGTTGTTCTATTTCCAGAAATGAGAAATATTGGAGGAGGAAACTGTTTTCAGGAGAAGATAACAGTGATTAGTACACCCTGAGTATAAAAGATCTTTTTGAGGCATCTTGGTGCCTGATTCTTGTGGTTGGCTTTGTTCTTAGTCTTCTCGCTGTTCCCTTACCATCTTGTCATGTCATCGCCATACCTACAACCAGCAGAAGAGAGAAGCTGCTTCCCTGACTGATAAAACAAAATTTCTATAATTTGTTCTCTTTTCCTCAGACCTTATTTTGTCATGCTGAAGCAATTACTGAGATCTGTGGTTGAAAGATTCTAATGCATTTGACCTCATCTAGATAAGAAGCCTACAACTGAGAGTGAAGGATAGACTGTTTCCTCAGCAGAAAAATGAAGCCGAAGTGCAAAGAGATGGATAAATAAATTCTGAGAAGCAAAATTACAGCTTTCTACAACCACACATAGTAATTGATATAATCAAAGTAGTTTTTCAAAATGAGAAATGTATCATTTGAAGCATAGGCATTGTTGTAGAAAAGACGGTTAGAAGGCTGAGTTCAGATTGAGGTCCATACTCAATGTGTGGATGCGAAAAGTCGTTGGGAGAGAAGTAACAGCTAAAGACATAAAGTGCATGAGTGAGAAGAGGAAAACTTAAATTTTATGAATACCTGCTTAAAGGATAAGTAAGGGGAAAGAATCCATAACAGAGAAGGGGAGTGATGGGAAGAAATTCAGAGTTTAGTCAGGAGAGCACCATTGAAGCTAGCAAGGAGAATATTTGAAAAATAAGGGAATGTTATTGATAATTTTTTAAATTAAATTTTATTTTTTTAGTTGTAGCTGGATGCGATACCTTGATTTTATTTACTTATTTTTATGTGGTACTGAGGATCAAACCCAGGGCCTTGCACGTTCTAGGTGAGCGCTCCAACACTGAACCACAACCCCAGCCCTCACTGATAATTTTTGAAAGGATGATTTAGTGGAATGTGGGAATTAAAACTACTATTTTATTTATTCAACGTGTATTGTGAATCCATTGATTGTTAAGCACTATAACCACAGAGCTTACCTTTCCATTACAGCATTTTAGCAAGTGCCTGTTCAAAGCCAGGGACCCTGCTAAGTATTTCTAGTGGGAATAGTGTGAAGCAATTACTGAGATAAGTGGTAGTTATAAAGATGAATAAAGAATGCTTTCCTTCTTTAAAGAGCTTAACTTCTACTGATATAAGTAATAAGAACATAAATAATAATAGTAAAAAATGTAAGATGACCCATAAAGAGTACTATGAGGATTAAGAAAAATAGATGGCATCATATCTGATCAGAGAATTTGAAATGGACACTGGAGAATAGGTAATAATAAGAATAAAACTTTTTAAGTGGAGAAGTAGGATGAGAAAAAATGATAAATTTAGGGTACATGGAATTACATAAATCACTCTGGCCATAGAAGATTAGCAGGGGACCAGTTGTCAAGCTGGGTTGGAACTGTCCATATGGGTTCTGATGCCAGGCCAAGAAGTTTGGAGAGGGTTGAAAAAAGATTGGACAAAGAGATTAGGTGCTAAAAAATCATGCTTAGGTAAACTTAAATGCTATTATAGAAACACAAGGGAGGAAGATTTTCTTGAAGGCTCTTAGATAATTGTGGGGAGGGTTGGTGAGCCCTTGAATGAAGTAAGAAGATCATTGTTGGCATACAGTAATTGATTTGATGGAAATTATGAGAAGAGGAGGAAAAACTCATTAGGGTCTCTTAATTTGGGGAGAATGGTAGAAAGATTGATAGGCACAAAAGGGATGGAATAGAAACAGGATTAAGATTCATTTTGTGAGTTTTTGAAGCTGTGAACATCCCTGATGGATTGCTTTCATTGACTGTTTTACATCTGGATGCACACACACTGAATTGCAAAATGATTGCAAACTGAGCTAAAAATAGGCAAAGCTGTCAAGATGACCAGCATCCTGTGCTATTCTCTGGTCTCCTGGAGCATAGACACACTTTAGACCTGGCATTTACTTTGAAATATCACATTCAGAGGCAGGTATTCTTGGCTACTTTTAGAAAAATACTCTTGCATTAAACAGAAATTAATAATTTGATAATTATTTTCTAGAAGGTAGTCTACTTACAAGGCACAAAGTCTTCCTAATTGCAGCTCATCATATTAGAGTCAGAGGTTGGAGAAAATGATGGTGCTTAGATCCCAAGTCCACATGATGTGATATAGGAAAACTTATCTTCAAAGAGGAAAGAAAAAGAATACTTTGAAGCAAATTTACACACATGTTTGATATTAGGCAAGACTGTACAAATAAGAAAAAAAAGGAGTGTATAAATTATATCAGGAATTCAAGCACTGGTCTGACTTATCAGATATTCAAAAATATTATACAATTTTAATGATTATTATTAAATAACTCCATTATTTTGTGATTTATTATAAACTAGAAATATACCCAAAACATAATAAACATTATCTCAGTAATTCTTTTAGTGGAGATGTAAGATGAATGTTTGCATACTTGTATTCATTTTAATGATAGAGAAATTGGGATTGTGAGAGTTTAGGTAGCTTCTCTAAGTCCTACTGCTATGTGGTACAGTCAAATTTAAGACCCATGTCTCCTTGACTTCAAAGAATGTTCTCTTAAGCTCTCCAATTAATTTTTTAAAGTTCTTTCTCTAAGAGCAGTGTTAATTCTACATCCCTGACCTTTCTGAATACCACCCCAAAATTAACATTTTCTCAGAATGAAAAGTGTTCTGAAGCATCAATATAGCTCCTCTAGTGCTTCAGAAACCAGCAGCTCTACCTGAAAAGTCTTTATAGACACCTTCCTTTCACCTGTGAGCCCTTCCTTCTAGCCAATGCACAGCCAACACACCACTTATCTTGTCAAGGGAATGGGATTATTTTCCTTTCCAAACTTTTTATTTCTTCTTCGAATGGTCTAGCAGAAAAACCATGCCAGCCCACGTCTTCTTAGTTCTATCCTAAAAAATAATAATAACTATAATATCATTTTCCTCAAATCAGATACTCTCCCTGCTTTCTCCCTTGGAGACAAGAAGAAAACTTCAAATTGCATTAAATCTTTATCCATTCCTCTTACCTTGATTTAAGTATTACAATTAGTCTTCTCAGACACCTTTGGAAACAAAACACTGTTCAAGGAAATGAGCATTGGGAAATTGAAAACTTTAAAGCAGATACTTAAAAGGCATGTGATTGTCCTCCAGTTCAGAGATTTTGAAGCTGTATTTTTGGTGTAAATTGAATACAATTCTGTTTATAGGAGGATGATACTATTTTGATTGAGTTGTGTAAAGTATAGGAGTTCCTCTAGAGGAAAAGAATTGGATAGTGTTTGCTTATACAATTCTAAACAATGGAAATCCATATATTTTAACCTCCATGGTTCTGTTTAAGGAGTAGAAAATGGCCTGGAATAGACAAAGAACACCAGAGATCCACTGCTTTAAAGTAATCACAGCCCTAAAGCAATTTTCTAACAGTTTAAAACTGATACATATTAGGAGGTGTTTCTGAGATACAGAGCTGTCAGGAGAATGTGGACCAGACAAAAGGATGATTAGAGACACCAGCTATTCGAAAATTTGCTAGAAAAAAAAATCCTGTCCTAACTAAAAGAAGAAACTTTGTCAGTGTATTGATTTGCTTTCCAAGCAATTTCATGGCTGACACTTTTTAATTTTTCTTTTATTTTTGACTGACAAATAATAATTGTGTTTATTTATAGAGTTCAATATGGTGTTTATATATATTTATATTCTGAAGTGATTAAATCAAGCTAAATAACATTGATCACCTCACAGTCTTATGTTTTTGTGGTGTAAACATTTAAATCTGTACTTTTTGGAGCATGGAAAGAGGCTGCTGATAAGTTTCTTAAAGAGAGAGAAATAAAAACAACTCAGGAAAGAGTGATTGCAAAAATGGCCAGGAAACTAGAGTGTGTTTCTTCTAGAGAAGATACAGGATTAATGGTGGACTCACCTTAACTTGTGGCGAAGGATAAATGTTTTAGGCTTAATGAAAGGAAGCTTATTGACAATCAGAGTTACGCAGGGATTTTTTATAAATGCTTTTGTTCATGGAGGTGGTTGATCTTAAACTGTAAAAACTTGTCAAGCGAGGCATCCCAGAAATATAGTGATGTTGGAAAAGTAGCAGGTCTGATTCACTAACACCCTAGTTTCCACTGCATCAGATTGAGCCGAGTCCAAGTAAGTAGGAGAATTGTTGATTGTTGCTTATGCAGAGGTAGCAAGAGAAGTAGGGAAAAGGAAGGAAGACAAATAGAAGAGAAAAATCTAGAGGAACTCTTAATCAGTACAAGACTAACTCAAAGACTTGACCTTCCTTTCATTGAAAGATGGTGAATACATTAACTTGCTTTGCTGAAGTAACTATTTATCTATCTATCTATCTATCTATCTATGTTATATAATATCATATTATATACTTTAAATATGTAAAATAAAATTCATTTAAAAAAGAAAACAAAACTCTCCCAGACATTTAGCACAATTCTCGATTATTACGAAGGGTTGCTGACACAGTAATAAACAAGATGGTGTTTTTACCATGTGGTTTCTAATTTTGCATGTGCAAATCTAACCCAAGTTATGGATCAGATTTTAAATAGATATCCTTTGAGGATTGTGATATATTACCTTAGCTTCATAAGTATGAAAATAATAACAATTTTCATATTATAAGAACAAAGTCGCATAAATTTCATGTCCTTACATTGACAATAGTCTTAAATTTTTCTGATATATAAAACATAAAAATTATATATGCGTATTACCTTGTGATATTTACATACCTTTATGTGTTGCATAATATTTAAATCAGGATAAATATATCTGTCTCATTTATCCTTTCTTTATGGAAAAACATTAAGAAGTAATTTCTTCTAGTTTTTTTGAAATACACAATTGCTATATATAGTCACCTCACTGAGCAATAGCACACCAGAACTTCTTTTTTCCTGCCTAACTGTAATTTAATAACATTGATTAGCATCTCTGGAGCCACTGGTAACCAAAAACTTTCAACTTCTATAAGATCAACCTTTTCATATTCCACATGAGCATGCCTGGTTTATTTCACTTAACAAAACAATCTGCAGTTCCAGGATGTTGTCACAAATGACAGGATTTCATTCTTTGTGTGGCTGAATAATATTCCATTGTTATGTTTAGCACATTTTCTTCATTCATTGGTTAATGGATACTTAGGTTGTTTTCCCTTCTTGGCCTTTGTGAATAGTGCTGAAATGAAAGTGGGACTGAAGATGTCTCTTCAAATGCTGATTTTATTTCCTTTGGCTATTTAGCCAAGAGTGAGATTGTTGTATTATTTGATGGTTCTTGTGATTAAGGGATTTGTTCTAATAGTGTTTTGATGCCTTGCTTATGTTTTTTGGTTTGTCTATTATTGATTTTTCCTTTTTGATTATCATAAAACTTACAAAAAACATCTTTTGACTGTAAGCTATTTGGGAATGATAACAATATAACATGTTCATAAAGGAAAATAGAAAATGTACTAATAAAAACTCCAACTTGTACTCAATTCCTCCCCACATTTGAATTTTTATGTCCCATTTTACATCTTTCTATGTTGCCTATCTCTTAATATATTATTGGAATCTTTTTATTTTCAGTTGTTTTTAATCCTCCATAATAGCAATATGAATGGTTTCCATACCATGCTTACAATATTACAGCATACTTGAATTTGTATAATTATACTTACCAGTGGATTTTATATGTTCCCATATTTTCCTTATTCATTTTTTTTGTATTTCTTTCACTTTGAAGAAATCACTTTAGCATTTCTTGTAGGACAGGTGTGGTGGAAATATATTCTTTTAGCTCTGGTTTGGGACTGTTTAACTCTCCTTCATTTCTGAGTACTACATTGACAATAGGCTGCTGAGTAGAATATCCTCGGTTGACAAGGTTTTTTTTTTTTTTTTTTCCTTCAGTACAATGAAAAATTCATGCCACTATCTCCTGGCCTGTAAGCTTTCTGCTGTCAGATTAATTGGAATAGCCTTATATGTTATTTTTTTCTTTTCTCTTGAAGCCTTGAGAAAATCCACTTTACTGTTCTCCTTGGAGAGCTTGATTATATATGTGTGTGTGTTGAAGAAGACTTAGTTGATTCAAATCTTAATGATGACTATTATGATTTGGATATGAGACATGCCCCCAAACTCCTGTTAATATAATCAGAGGTAAAGTGATTAAATTAAGAGAGATTTACCTAATAGGTCCATCCTAGCTTGTATGGACTGACTGGGTGGTAACTTTAGGCAGGTGGAGCATGGTTGGAGGAGGTGGGTCACTGGGAGCGTGCCCTGGAAGGGTGCTTCTGTCCTGTGGTCCTTTCCCCCCACCCTTCTCCTTCCTGGGCCCACCATGTGCTGAGCTGCTTTGCTGTGCTGGACCCTTTCCCCCATGATGGGCTGCCTCACCTTGCACTCACAGTAGTGGATTTGTACACCTATGGACTGAGACCTCTGAAACCATGAATTCAAATAAACAATCCCTCCTTTAAATTGTTCTTGTTGGGTATTTTGGACATAGCAACATTTAATCTTCCTGTACCTGAATATTTGTATCCTTCTCAAGCTGTGGGAACATTTTGTTATTATCTCTTTGCATAAGCTTTCTAAATCTTTGTCACTATCAAGTTCCTCTTGGACCCAAATAACCTGATTGTTTTCTCTTTTAATGCTGTCCCAAAGTTCCCCAAAGCTTTCTTCATTCCTCTTCATTATTTTTTTTTCTTTTTCTCCTCCATCTATGTATTTTCCAGCAGCCTGTTTTCTACCTGCTAATTCTTTCATCTGTTTGATCTACTCTGCTATTGATTTCTTCTATCATGTTTTTTAAATTCACTTACTGTATTTTCACTCAAAAATCTGTTCAATTTTCTAATAATCTTCCATCTAAGAGTTCATCCATATTGTTTATTCTGTGTTTAATTTCTAGTACCTTATTTGGACTGTTACAGAGGTCATGGCTCCTCCCAGATTCTTGATACTTGTTGATATGCAATGTCATCTGAGCATCAAAGAAATAGTTCTTTATTTCAGTTTTTGTGATCTAGGTTCATGACTATCTTTTTAGAAATTATAAGCAACCTGTTTAGTTTCCCGGAGTATGTAGTCACTAGCATTATTTGAGCACTAGATGGGGCCTTAAGTGCAGGTTTGCCACAAGTGTGCTTTTAGGATGTTGTCACTCTCTCAGCACTAGAAAATGAACCAAGCAAGGCCAGGTCTGTCCCACATCTACATTTAGTGTGTTGTTAAGTTTGAACTGAGAGAGTACCTAAAAAGAGCAGTCTGACCCTGTGAGTCTGTCCCTGGGGCTAAGGTAGGTCCAGTTGCCTCATCCACAGTTACCAACATGTGTTTGTGCACAACAGGATTTTGCCTGACTGTGGGAAGAGTCATCACAGAGGGAGATGCCCCAGGTTCCTATGCCACACTTGTGGCCACCAATGCTATAGTGCTATGTTACATCCTGAGCTCATAGCCTACTGAAATCAGCATAGCACTGTGACGGGAACAAAGCCCACACTGCCATGAGCTTCCTACTACAGAGGGATTTGTTCCTTGGGGCCCAAGACTGCTGCAGCCAGTCAGAGATGATGCTGGCAGGAATAGGAGTTCAATCAATATACTGTGGCTCCATGTGTCCACCTTGCACTGGGATTTTACCAGTTTCAGAGGTTCTATCTATGGTCACAGGTCTGGGAATGGGGGCCATTAGGATATTCCCAGTGCTGAGTTTCATTGGGTTCTACAGCAATGTCCTATTCTCACCATCTTGTCCTAACCTTAGCAAATAGAGTCTTACTCCATACTGAATGTTGGAATAGTAGGGAAGTTAGTCTTAGCTACCAAAGCTGACAACCAGATGGGTAACATCTGAAGCTGATGGTCTCAAAAACCTGCACAGTCTTAGGGTTACACTCAGAACCACTGCAGCTCCACCAGGGCAGATGTCTCTGTATGGACCCAGAGAAGATCTAAAGAATCTTTCTGTGAGCTCTGGCCTGAGTATAAGGATGTTTGGTTTCTTCCTGGTGCTGGATCTTACCATAATGGGACTGTCATTGAGCTTTCAGGCAAAGTTCTGTGCTAGCTTTCATTCTCTATTGCCCTCTTCCTCTGGCTGCCCAAAGTAGGGGAAAGGGTGGTGGAGGCAGTCACTTAGCTACCAATACAGTTCTTGTACCTCAGTCTGCTGGTGCCAGTCTGGAGGCATGGTTTTAGAGCTCTTCCCAACATTGAGTTTCACCATGGAGGGCCTGGTAACTGGGTTTCATGTCTAAGGCCTGAAATTAATATCTTTGCCCTCGACCAAGTAGGAGGCATCTCTCTATGCTGCTTGGAGTTGAGAGAGGGATATGTGGGAATCTCCTTTCCACCTTCTTCAATACATCTTTTATTAATATGATACTATAACCAAACACTGTGTTTTCTCACCTGGTTTCCTTAGCTATAGTGAAGGTAGTTTGATGCATGGGTAACTGTTCAAGTTGGTGTATATATGAGGAGACAATCATCGGAGACTCTTACTCAACTGTCATCTTTAAATTGTCTCTGGGTATTAAATTTTGACCTAACAGAGTTCGAGAAAGCCTCATTGTTAGGACCAAATTTTAGTGATTCAATAGTCTTCTACTTTCAGATAGTTCCACATAATTATTTAAGATAGATTATTTATAGCTCCCCCAAAATATTTTTACTTAGCTAATTTTAGTAGACCACTCCAAAATTCCATCTATCTTTAAAGCTAACCAAAATATAGTCTTTCTATACTCTTTATAAATGTATTTCTACTACCTCTCTCTACATTGGAGAATTTAGATCCTTGACAATTTTATATCCCTGTTTGAAATTGAAAATTAGAAGTCTTGCTTAATTGTGTCTTTCCTTAGGCATGGCAATACCATCATCACAGAGACAGCATGGAGATGTTGGAGAGGGTACATGCTTTAAGTCATACAGTTGTGGATGACTATTTACTAGCTATTTACTAGCTGTGTACATTGTCCAAGTATATCTTAGACAAAAATCCCTGAAGTTGTTCTGAATTTTTTCCTCTTCTGTAAAATGGACTGGTCACATGGATTGAGACAATGTGCTTGAAGTTCCTTGATTAGGTGAAAACCCATAATAATAATAAGTTATTTCTTATTATTATAAGTTGTTTTCCAGTTCTGATTTCATAAGCCCTCATTCTTCCAAGCTACGTCATCACTCTATTTTGGTCAGCTTATACCTCTGAAGATATAAGATTGAGTGAAGGAAACTATTCTGTTGTCATTGTTTATGGCTTTTATTATAAAGCGAAACACAGAATCTTAACTTAGGAAAGGCAGGAAGACATTGCTGAATGATGTCCAAGATAATCATCATGATCATCATCATTATCATTATCATCATCATGGGAGAAACCCATGGAAATAAATTGATCACATTGAAAGTTTAATTAATTGAGAGGATAGATTTTTATTTTTTAAAAAAAATACTTCATCCACTTTACCTAGAGATAAAGACAATATTTTTAGCTATAAATTGGAAAACAGACCTGTTAATGAATTGGTAGCTGCTGCCACCAAGTGGTGGTAAAATACTTCCTTGGAAAAGAGAATGCAGTAACTTTTAGGAGCAAAAGCCCCCATTATACTTGGACCCAAATACCGGTTCTTTTGCATCAATAACCATGCAGGATTTGGTCTTCATAAAATGGTAAGATGGATTTGCTTTCTATATGCACACTATCAAATATTATCCTGTCCAGGAGCCAGGGCTGTGGCTGGTAGAGTGGTAGAGCACTTGCCTAGCATGCGTGAGGCACTGGGTTTGATCCCTGGCACCACATACAATAAACAAATAAAATAAAGGTACTGTGTCCATCTACAACTACAAAAATATTTTTAAAAAAATATTATCCTGTCCAAATATAAAATTTATGGGTTTATTTTAACCTCTTCCTCCGGAGCTTCTTCAAATAACAGAAAATTGTACCAAAACTGAGATGAATGCTAAAAGAGTTAATTTAAAATCATTCTCAGGAAATTATAAACTAGTTCAGCCTCTAGAGATAGAAATTCTGGTGTTCAGATACCAGTTCTACCACTTATCTGCTCTAGAATGTGAACAAAATGTTATCTAGGATATTTTCTCTGCTGAGATATGGGGACAAATTTAGGTGATATGTGCAAGAGGTTTAGCCCAGAGTCTGGTGCTTGCTCTGTAAATGTTACACAGTCTTTTTTATTATGATGACTATTTTCCCTTCCCCAAACCTAAATATTTCATGTCATTACAATTATTACTGATATATCAACTCAACCCTAAAAATGTGCAAGCTAAGAAGGTGAAACCACCATAACAATACATGGATAACCATTATAGGATGTTTTGTGATTTCCTTGGTTCTGAAGAGAGTGTAAAGATAGAAATGAAGAAACCCTCTAAGCTCTTCATATAGATCAGGCACTCATGGCTTCTCCTTGCTAAGGTGCTGGGCAAGGCAATTAAGCTTATTTTTAGTTCTCCCAACTCCCACAGTATTATAAAGAATATGAATCAATGAGTGCTTATGATAAGTGGCCTAAAATGTAAAATTTATATGTGGATGCCAGTTATAATTTCATACAATAATAAATATAAAAAGTCATCTATTATTAATCTTAAGTAAAAGTAAGGGTAAAAATAGTGTGATGATTTCTTCAGTTACACTGAACTATTATCTGATATCCTATAGTCAGTAGTCTCAATGAACCAGCACATTTTTACATTTGTAAACTGACTAATATATTTTCACAATAATAAATAGCTCAGGACACTGAAGGAGCCTAAAATGTCTTTTTTTCTCATCAGATAAATCCACAATATCACATGTATGTCACTAAAATTTAATTCTTTGAGCATTTAGCCATGTGTTATATTGCTGTCAAATAGAATATCAGTATATTTCATAGGAAATATTCTTCTGCCCCTTGTTAGAATTATTTCAACTCCATCCTATGCACTCCTAACAGGTAGCTATTCATCTACTCCCCAAACATTTCCAGTTAAAGGATCCTCATTGATGTTATGAGGAGGATCAAGCTACTTTATGGACAAATCTATTTGTTATAAAATTTTTCCTAGTAATGAGTTGAAATCTTCTTCCTCGTAACTCCTTTCCATTCTTGTTGAAAGTGAGAAAATAGTTGACTATATTTTAGACACCTCAGTTCTTAGACCAAAGAACTGAATTTTGGATCATAGCAGCTTAAACCTATGAATATGCCCATCCTGCAGCACAAAGATAAATGTACCTGTTCTGCATAGCTTATCTTTAAGCAATCATGTAATTTCATACACAGGTATTTTTATGGCTTCAGCACATAAATAAATAAAACATAGGTCCTCTGAGTTGTTTGATTAAAAAACATCTGAATAGAATCAGAATGAAATACACCAAAAAATCCTCTTTTTTATAAAAATGAACCACAGAATGCACCAAAGGATAATTTCTATTGTAAGCAGATGAACACAGAAGTGGCCTCTGACCCTTCATCTCCTAAGGTTTGTTATCTTTTCTGGACCCTCAGAAGGTCCCTTAGATGGGATGTGAGATGGAGCAGGTCCTGCGAATTAGATGGATTATGTCCCAAGAAGGAGACTCATCTTACAGTTTCTTAGCTCTTTTTCTTTTTGAACTCACTTTGTTTTCCAGTTACATTGAAAATATCAGCTTATTTTGTTTATGTTATGGGATAAATGGAAAGGGATTTATTTTTTATGTTAAGTTTTACTCTTAACTGGGCAAGAGATACAGCAGAAACCTAAGGTTAAATATGATTGTGAGTATGGAGGAAAAAAATAAAAACTCAATGGGAAGGTCAACACTGAGGTGACAGGCTACTTCCATAGCTGCCTTTCTGGAGAAAGAGAGATTTCCCTCAAAAAAAAGGATATCAATGAACAGATCAGTGTTTGGTATTTTCCTCAAAGCCCATAACTCAAGTGTTTTTTCTTTTAATGACCCCAAAGTTTTTTTTTTTTTTGTACCACATTGCTATTTTCTTCTATAACTTTTGTGGGCTTCTCAGTAAACACACACCTTAACTCTAGGAAATAGAAAATCTGTCAGGCTTAATGTTCTTGCTTGTCTATGAGCCAGAACCATTGTCTGGCTCTGTGGGATTGCAAGTTAGTTTTGCTTCACTGTACCATCAAGTTATAATATGATAAGTGTAAAGTCGTCTGCTCATCTTTGCTGGAGTAGTAGATTGCTGAGTCATGAAGAAATGAACTAGTGAAAGTCTAGAAGAAGGGTTTAAAATGATTTTATGACATTCTTCTTTATCCAGAGGAAGCTGGAAGCTATAAGATTAATAACATAAATCAATGAGGCACAGAAACCACCATTCAGAGCTATTCTTAAACAGCTCAGAAATTCAGCGTCTTCTCTGGGTCCTTAAGTTCATAAATCATTTGCACTGTTTTTACACTTCAATTACAATGCTTCCTTCCAAAAATCCAGTTCTTAAAAACGTCACCCTCCAGATTCACTTCCCAGAATCTGATAGTTTTAACAGCCTAATTCATGTTCCTGTAAAGTCTTATTTTAGATTATTTGAGGCAATGAGAAATGTATAATCTCTTTCCAATTGTGTAATTCTCTAACGACTCCTTTTGAGATTAGATTTTCAAGTCTCCTTATTAACCTTATGAGGGTTTTGGATCTTTCTGGAAGACAAATTGAACTAAGTACTGGAAAGATGCCACACATGTTTGCTGCCCTTTAAAACCAGTTTGAAATTAACTGGATAGTTGTGTGGAGAGAGGAGATGCTCTCCTCTCAGGGAATTTCAAGTGAATTGTAAATAGTTCTCTTCAACTCATTGGTTTTTAATGGAGTTTGGAAATACTTCATTCTAGTTTACTTTTTCCAATCCCTTAATTTTCACAGTCCGAGTATGTTTACCGATGAGCTCTGGCATAAATAAATTCAAGAAGAAAATCATAATTTTATGCCTGACACAAAATATGCATTATAGAATTGTAGCAGAGTGATAATAAAAATTCTTCTCTGTGTTTCTTTCACAGACCTCTGATCAACTGCTCCAGACTCCTTTAAAAGAGAGAGGGAGGCAGAGAAAGATAGGGACATAAGTAGTGTAAGAAAACTTTCACTTTGTTAATGCCCCTTAAAAAGGCAATTCCAAGCCAGGCACAAGTGGTTCACTCCTGTAATGCCAGCTACTTGGGAGGGTGAGGTAGGAGGTTCACAAGTTCAAGACCATTCTTGTCAATTTAGATACCTTGTCTCAAAAATAAGATTAAAAATTGCTGTGGATGTAGTTCAGTAGTAGGGCACTTGCCTAGCATGCACCAGGTTGTGGGTTCAATTCCCAGTATAGGAGGAAGAACAAAGCAATTCTCTCATTCCTTCAAGGCACAGTGTGGAATATTGATAGCCCCACCTTCCTTTCAATATAGGTGTTCTGATTTCCAGAAATGATTCCTCATTATGGGAAACAGAGAAGCAAGTAAAGCTTAAAAGAACTTCAAATTTCAACCATATCACCAATTCCCTCTCCCTAGAATTGGGGATTGAACCAAGGGTAGTTTATTACTGAGATACTTTCCCAACTTTTTTGCTAAGGCAGGCCTCAGAGTTGCAATCCTCCTGCCTCAGCCTCTGAAATCTCTGGGATTACTGGTATGCACCACCACACCCAACCCAACAATTCTTTGATGGTGTATCAGCCAATAAAAAATAAACCACATAAAACTTGAATCATTTAGAAAACTGCTTAACGCCTAGGAATGGAGAGATGAAGTTTCTACAAAAAGTATAGACCCTTAAAAAAGGACTCATTGGTTCATGATATAAGCCTAGGGAGTCTTTGTGACTTAATATTTGATTACCATTGCTACTCCCTTCCGTGCTGCAGGCTGGTTATCTTCTTTGTAAAGAACATTTCTCAAACAGGTATTCCTTCACTTTGAATGAGATCTTATACAAAAGTTCAAGTTGGGTATGTAAAGTCAAAAGTGTTATTAATATAACAGAAGCCCTAAGATTTGATGAAGTTGTTCTTAGCCCTAAACACTCTGTAAAGGAATTGTCTTTTTTTTCCCAGAAATATACCCAATAAAGATGGCAAAGGCTTAGATTTAGTCATAGTGCTTTTAAGATGAGCCATTGATCATAATCAGAAAATGTGGTGTACCTCTTTCTGCCTTTAAAAGTCTGCTTTTAGACAGGCATGGCTTGCCAGGAATAATATCTGATGGATTAAAAGAACCACAAAGTGGCAAAAGAGTTGAACCTATTTTTTTTTATTCTGACATTTTCATGTACTGAAGCTTTTTCTGATATCTTTTGATTGCTTTTAAATTATTTGATCTCAAGTAAATGAAAAGTATCTGATTTCTTCCTGAAGCAAATTTTGCAATGGAATTGGGATTGCTTGTGTATTAAGGTTAGAGGAGGGAGTACAGAGGGAGTTGAACTCACAGAAGTGTGCCAGATTATAGTAGATGATAGCAGTCAGATGAGAGTGCTGTGATATTGCCCAGCATTTTAGTTTCATCAGAGGAGAAAACATATCCTATGTCAAACTTATTCCAAGAGAAAGTGAATCAACAACACTGGGACATATGCTCGTAGGTAGCTTTCCTGAATCATTTTCTGTCTTATGAGAATACAATCTTTTCCAGTTTGGGAAGTCATTTGCACCACTAAATAAGAATCTTCTTCAATCATCACTCAGTGCCAAGGTAGAATTCTTTCCATTGACTTTGACCTGGAAATGTCTTTGTGTTGACATCTTAACAGCATCTGAGGATTGAGAGGGAACCTTCTGGAACCCATAAAACAAAACCAGGATACTTAAAAAGTCAATACCATCCAAATTATTTTCAACTACTTTCATCGCGAAGAGAATAAATCAATCTAATTGTGGATATTTCAAAAAAATGAGTTTAATTAAATTTTATTCCACGAAAAAAGGATTGCACCCATTTATAGGTTTTAGAATTGGCTGAAATTGATTAAATTTTGCCTGTCCCCCTGCATACTATAAATACAATCATCCAGTCATGTGCTGTTTCATCCATTCAGTCTAAAGTTACATTATGCCACCTAGAAATTTTATTCCAATATTACACCTTCATAGGAGAAGCTGTGGCAGAGCTAGGTATTACAAATAAAACCTGTCATCTGAACAATACCAGCAATGGCAAATGAAATGATACACTGAATTCCATTTTTATATATGAGGTTCCTATAACTTCAAGACTGTTTCTTTGCTCCCTAATTTATTTTTATCAACTTACCCATGATGGAGCAAAACTGCCTTTTCAACCCAATTTTTTCCCTAGAGGATTGAGAGACAATCAGAATATTTTTCAAAATAAAAACTATTTCAACTTCTATTGTGAGTAGGTAGAACTAAAAAAAAACCTTTCTAAATAAAGATGAAATACAGTGGTCATTGAAGGTGAAGTCAGTCCTACTATAATATGTAGTCATTTATGTTTCACTAACTAAAGAAGAAAACCTCACTCAGCCTTCCACCTCTGTTCTCCATGATAGGCTTCATTTTATTTTAAGGACTGTGCTCACTTCTTGTAACTACTCTGTGGCACTTTTGGGTTTGTGCCTGAAAGGTCTTACCCTAGGAAATTCTTACCTCAGTTTAATTCAACATGGAAAATCAGCCTTGCAAATAGGAAGGCAAAACGGTGACCTTCAAGTTATGACTGAAGACACAATAGCAGAGCTCTTTGACCCTCAATATTTCTGGCAATTCCTCTTCCTAAATATACATTCTGATAATGTACAGATTGGGAGGGTTTTATTGGTTTTTTCTAAATACCCAGAGGAAGCATGAATCTCAGGTGAGTCATTCACTTGTAAGGATGAATCTTAATGGGCTATTTTTTTTTCTGATAGCAACATAATAATTTTGACTTGAGCAAATAGGAGGTTACTTATATAACTTTCCAAATAGGCAACACCTACAAATGGCTCAGTAATAAATAAAACCAAAAATATTCAATGAAAAATCCATCCCCCTTTGCAAGTTTCCCATCACTCCTCTCCCCTCACCCCTGCTGGTAACCACAGCCATTTGTTTTTTCTGTGTTTTTGATAGAATTACTTTATATATGTATGTGAAAATTGTATCCATAGTAGTATGGATTTCTTGCCTATCTACACAAAAAGTAATGTATTATATAATACATGATCCTGAGCTCTGCTTTTTTCATTATATTTAGGAGAACTTTCCATATCAATGTGTAGTGTTTTCTCATATTTTTTAATAGTCGCAGAGAACTCCATTGAATTTAGCCAATTCCCTACTGACTGACATTTGGGATTGCCCTTCTTGTGGCACATAAATCACTTTGTATACTTACAGTTACATGATGTTGGCTAAATTCTCAAAACTGGGACTGGTGAGTGTAAATACATGTATTATATAACTTTGCTAATTACTGCCAAATTCCTCTTGGTAGGGATTGTATCAATTAATTTTTCTAAAAACTATATATGGCTATCTGGTTATCTTTGCCAAGACTGGCAAACTTCTTATTAAACTTTAAGGCTTCTGCCAATCAGATAGTTGGAAAAAGCATCACCAAGTTAATTTGAAATTGCATTTCTCTCATTACGAATGAAGTTAAGCTTATTCGTGTTTGAAAGTCATTTGTATTTCAAAGAAGTATCTGTTCATATCTTTTGTCTATATTTTTATTGGATTGTTAGTCTTTATTGACTCCTAGGAGTTCATTTTACATTGGGAAGATTAGACTTTTTAATAATTGCAAATACTGTCACCAGTATGTTATTTTAAACTTACTCATAGTTGTTGTTGTTTTGGGCCAGTTTTTGTTTAATTTTTTAGCTCTTAGTTTTTTAATATGCCTGTCTTTTTTTGATTATTAGTCATAGATGGAAAGATTCTTGCCACTTCAAAGTAATAAAGAACTTCTATTTTCTTCCAGTACTTTCATGGTTTTGTTTGCAAGTGAAATCTTTAGTCCATTGGGCTATTACCTTGAGATGATATAAATTATAGATGTAATTTCATTTTATCCTCCAGATGGATACAGAGATGCTCAAATATCATTTGTGAAAGCTATCTTTTTATAACTGCTTAAAAATACCATTTTATTATAAGATGAATTTCATATACATTTGGCTATTTCTAGACTTTATAATTCTATTACTTCGTTCAATTTTCTTTTCATTTTCAAATGCCATCTTTTTAAATTACTGAGGTTTTACAATATGTTTTGATATCTGATATTAACATGTAACAACTTCATAGCTCATCTTTACCAGTTTTCCTCTGGTATTTCTCCTGAAAGATATTTATGCTTTCATATTAATTTTAAAATCAGCCTTCTAATTTAAAAGAATAAATCTTTTTGGTGTTTTATTGAATTGTGTTAAATTAGCAAATTAAATTGAAACTATTAGCATTCTTTACTATTAAACCTTTCTATCTAAGATCACTGTATTAGTCATTTTAGGTTGCTATAACAGAATGCCTTAGACTGAATAATTGATAAAAAGCATAAATGTATTGCCCACAGCTCTGGAGGCTGGGAAGTACAAGATAGGTCACCATTGGAGTTAGCATCTGGGGAGAACTCACTCTCCTTTAAAGATTGCACCTTCTAGTGTACCACACAGCTAAAGGGATGGACAAGTTTCCTCAAGTCTCATTTAGAGCACTAATCCCATTCAGAAACTTAACATAGATAGCCATCATGTTATATATTTTTCGATTGTACAAATCTATGATTATTTTGGTCATTCATGTTTTCAAGTTTTCTACTTATTGATTTACACATAAATTATAAAATAAATTTTTAGTAAATCCATCCTTTTGTGTTAAAAATGGTATTTCTCCCATTGCACTTTCTAAGAGAATGCTTTATACATAAATATTATTAATCTCCATATATTAATTTGTGCCTTGCTACCTTACTAAATTACTTTACTTTTTGTAGCAAATTCTGGAGTTTATTCTTTTGGGAATTTCACGAATTAATCTTTTGTCTGCAAACAATGATAGTTTGCCTCTACCTTTCCAATTTTAATGTATCAATTTCTTTCTGTTGTCTAATTCAAACGTTAAGCACTTCCATTTCAATGTTTAACATAATTGATTATAGTAGACATCCTTACCGTTTTTGTCATATCATATCAAGTACATGTAAGATCAACATGTCATCACTCTTGGTATTGACCTTTGTCCCCTGACTTGAGGTAGCTTTTGTTCCATTTCTCTACCTTAAGTTTATTCTTTTTCCCCTTTATACATGATACTTTTAGAAGTAAATCATTATGTGTGACCAACACTTAGGGAGAAGGATTTATGCTTTGTCAACTTAAGAGCAAAGTATCTACATAAGTTATTCAGAATTTTTTGCAAAGGATATTTTTTTCTTTTTCCCATTTATTGATTTTTTTGGTCATTTGTTTTTATTTTTATGATCTCATGGATATTTATTCTGTATAGAGGGTCACAATCCAATTTATATTGCTCAAGTTGTTCCACTTTTGGTCATTGGAAGCTTTTTCAATTGGTTCCTTTTTCCTTTTGACAAACTTCATCACTGTGTTCTGTTTGTTTATTTGTTTTTTAGGTATCTAATTACTTTCTGGTACTATAATATACTCTAAGCTCACCTTGTGTATTTCCTGCCCTAATCTAGAATCAGCCATTTCTTCAGGGAGACACAGCTCCTTTTATGGAGAATGATATTAAAAACCAAGATCTGGGTGACAGGTATGCTCAATGCTACTGAGATTTTGTTGTATATAGGCCTTATCAGCTGACAAAGCAATGGAATATGAATGAATACTAATGTGAATATGGTCATATCTATAAATTTTTCTATATTTAACCATCTGTATCTATGTTAATTATACAATTAGTTAATACTGATATCTTTCATTCTAATTACTTACCATATAGATTATTCTAACCTCTTCCCCTTGATTATCTATAAATTCATATTCCAACAGTAAGAAATCTGGCTTCCCCCACCACCATATATTAACTGAATTGTTCAGTTCCAAGGTACATCTATATTTCTATCAGAACTGCTAACCAATTACCCTGCAGGAAACGATTTTGTCAAATACAGTGCATAGGTACAGATTTTCTTTTTTTTTCCTTTAATTTTCTGTTCTACTGTTTCCAAAATTACCTATGTCAGAGTCTTTCTTTGGCCACTTTCAGTAAAATCATCTTACACATTTGTAATAGTTATATTATTTGGTAACATTCTGTATTCTATTCTTTTGAGTCCTGGCTGATTTTTCATTTTTTTTTAAATTCTGCATACACTGAGGTTTTTTGTGCTGTAAAGTTTTAACAAATTCTGGGCTGTGGTTGTGGCTCATTGGTAGAGTGCTTGCCTAGCATGCATGAAGATCTGGGTTCAATCTTCAGCACCATATAAAAATAAAGATATTATGTCCACCTAAAACTAAAAAATAAATATTAGGAAAAAAAACTCCCCAGGTAATTCTGTGGTTAAAAAATTTTTAACAAATTCAAATAGCATATATCCACTATTACAATATCACACCGAGTAATTTTACTGCTTTGAAAATATCTGTTTCACATAATCTACCCCCTCTCTCTCACCTAAATGCCAACTACTCATTTTATTGTTGTTGTTGGCTATCTCTTTTGTTCACTTTTTTCAAAATGCCCTATAATCAGACTTGTACTGTACACAAACTAGCTTTTTCCATTTGTCAACATGCATTTAAATTCTATCTGTGTCTTTGAGTTATTTGACATCACATTTTTTAATCATTGAATTATATTGTTTTGCAAGGTTGTACCACACTTTATCCATTACCTAGTAAAGAACAACTTCACTTCTTCCAATTTTTTGTCAATGATAAATAAAGCCATAACATTTTAGATTTGTTGGACAGATACCTAAAGCACAATCAGGGCATAAGGGAAGACTACATTTAGCGTTATAAGAAACTGCCACACTGTTTCCAAAACAGCTGTTTCCTTTTCCATTTATATAAGCAATGAATGAAAATTCCTGTTGCTCCACATCACAATAATTAGTATCATCAGGCTTGTGTTTTGCATTTTACCCATTTTAATAGATGTGTATTGGTGTTTAGTTGTAGTTTAAATATAAATTTCTTAATGACAAATAATGTTGACTATCTTTTCAAATGCTTAGTTGCCAAGTATGTCTTTTTTTGTTCAGGTGTCTGTTCAAATATTTTGCCCGTATTTTAATTCAATTGCTTGTTTTATTACTGTTTCTCTCACTTAATTTTAATCTATTCCTTTTCAATACTTTTCTTACAATGATGATTATTTGTATAGTTTTTTTTTTCTTATACCCATTTTCTCAACAAACATACTGTGATTCTTCCTGATAATAGTGTACCATAGTTAGCTCTAGATCTAGTAAAGGAAAGCAAAATAGAAAACTTGAAGAAAGTTTAGAAAAGATCAGAAGGTCGGGGGGAAAAACATATTAGCAATGATGAAAGGCACTAGGTAGAATAAAACTAAACACTGATGATATAACGTCTCAATTTCTAAGAACCATTAGGACTAAACAGCTCTGACTCTCTGACCTTATATTATAAACATAGACTTGGTGCTTCTCCCTAAAGTACACTTTTCGGGTCTTCATGTTTGTCCATAATTCACTAAGGGAATTAAGAACAGTATCAGTGCTTCTGTGGAAAACCCTGAACTGAGAGTCTGCAGGTAAGATAATGTTGAGCATGTGTGTGATTCTTATGGTCTGTGGCTCTTGGACCCTGATTACACAATGTAATCACCTGGGAAGATTTAAATTTACAGACACTTTCTTGGAGATTCTAACTGCTTCAAGGCATCAGGAATTTTAAACTGATAAGCAGCCAAATTTGAGACCCAAAGCCTACAGGCAAATTTTCCAAATTGATAAACTTTCCCATCTTACAAAAATAATTTTTACAGGAATCACTAGGGAAATGGAATCAGAAATGAAAGGAAGCCCATGAAAGTGGTGGCATACTTTGAGTCCCCCCCCCCAGTGTTGATGTAAAATAGTCATAATTACATCAGCGCAATATCAAGAAAAATGTGAATTGCTTTTTATATGCATTTTTCATGCTACACTCCAAAATAATTCATTTGAGAGATTCCATAGTTGTCATTTTTAACTAAGAAGTGATTGAAGCAGAATAAAAAATATTCAAGAACTTCTAGTAGCAAAACAAATTATACAACTTTTAATCCAACTACAGAATATATTATTTAAGTTAAATAGATAATATTAGATCAATTTTACATGTAATGTTTGTGTGTTTTCCTGATAATTTTTCAATACATTTTAAAACTAACTAATTTTCATAAAAGTATGTAAATCGTGAGTGGTCTTAAAGTATTTTATTCCATTTGTGGTTCAGCTCATGATCTTAAGGGGAAAACAACTAGCACTGTTTCTATCTCTAATGAATGCATCTTCTGTAACAGTTACAGAATTTCTGAGAAAAGCATTTCATCTGAAGTAGTTAAATGTAAGGTGGGAAAAAATGTTACTATGCTGTCTTGAAACAAGATTGACTCATCATCTTTCATAGTCCCATCATTCCAGTCTCACATGCTCTAGGCTGGTTGAAGAACCACTGCTTTTATCTGCTTCCACAGTAATCATCATTCCAGATCCTTTATTACACAACACA
Source organism: Marmota monax (assembly GCF_021218885.2). NCBI lineage: Eukaryota > Metazoa > Chordata > Mammalia > Rodentia > Sciuridae > Marmota > Marmota monax. The sequence goes on along the minus strand of NW_026693933.1, from coordinate 5,849,024 downwards.
AACCGGGAAATTCCACAATAGCCTGTCTTAGTATGTTTTATTCTTAGAGATAGACAGAAGAGGGAGAACCCACAAGAAAAGGACAGGTTTTCATTCATGTTAACAAAATCCTTTGTTAGGAAAATTGAACACATTCATAGTTAGTCCAATTGCTTTCATTATGAGAATTATTCATGTGCATACTTGTCTTATAGTTTCACTTTCTTTTCACTGTTTTTTTTTAACTTTCCTGAAATCCATTGATTTTTTTTTTTGACTTTCCTGAAATCTTTGTGATGATTACTTTGTTTTTCCTTTTTATTTTTCTGGTTCTCTATAATTAAATGCACAAATTTAAAGTTCTTCTTTGCTATCAATATTTACAATGAGTTAGGATCTCTATTATTCTGCTAAATGATACAAGAACAAACAAAACTTTGCTTACAGCTTATCTCATGCCACTATCACCTGGGATATCTATTCTAAATATGTACTAACTTTTTGAATCAATATTTTCCTACTTAAAAGATTTGCTATTTTGTTTTATTCTGTGCTTCCCCACCCCATATATATATGACAGCAGAAAGCATTACAATTCATATTACACATATAGAGTGCCATTTTTCATAATCTCTGGTTATATACAAAATATATTCACAGCAATTTGTATCTTCATACATGTACTTTGGATAATGATGTCTATCACATTCCATCATCATTTCTAACCACCTGCCCCCTCCCCTCCCCTCCCACCCCTCTGCCCTATCTAGACTTCCTCTATTCCTCCCATATTCCCTCTCCCAACCCCACTATGAATCAGTCTCCTTATATCAAAGAAAGCATTCAGCATTTGTTTTTGTTTTGTTGTTGTTGTCTTGTTTTGTTTTGGCTAACTTCACTTAGCATTTTCTTCTCCAACTCCATCCATTTACCTGAAAATGCCATGATTTTATTCTCTTTTATTGCTGAGTAATATTCCATTGTATATATATATATATATATATATATATATATATATATATATATATATATATATATATATATGCCACATTGTTTTTTATCCATGTATCTACTGAAGGGCATCTAGGTTGGTTCCACGGTTTAGCTATTGTGAATTGTGTTGCCATAAACGTTGATTTGGCTGTGTCCCTGTAGTATACTGTTTTTAAGTCCTTTGGGTATAAACCAAGGAGAGGGATAGCTGAGTCAAATGGTGGCTCCATTCCCAGTTTCCCAAGGAATCTCCATACTTCTTTCCATATGGGCTGTACCAATTTGCAGTCTCACCAGGAATGTATGAGTGTACATTTTCCCCCCGCATCCTCACCAACACTTATTGTTGTTTATCTTCATAATAGCTGCCATTCTGACGGGAGTGAGATGAAATCTTACAGAAGTTTTGATTTGCATTCTTTCTAATTGCTAGAGATGATGAACATTTTTTTTCATATATTTGTTGATTGATTGTATATCCTCTTCTGAGAAGTATCTGTTCAAGTCCTTGGCCCATTTATTGATTGGATTATTTGTTTTTTGTGGTGTTTAGCTTTTTGAGTTCTTTATATACCCTAGAGATTATTGTTGAGATATGTTTCTGTTATCCCTAATTTTTCTAGTATTTTGAACATGAAGAGGTGCTGTATTTTGTCAAATGCTTTCTCTGCATCTATTAAGATGATCATATGATTCTTATCTTTGAGTTTATTGACATGATAAATTATTTTATTAATTTTCATATGTTGAACCAACCTTGCATCCCTGGGATGAATCCCACTTGATCAAGGTGCACTATCTTTTTGATATGTTTTTTTAATTCAATTTGCCAGAATTTTATTGAGAATTTTTGCATCTATGTTCATTAGAGACATTGGTCTGAAGTTTTCTTTCTTTGAGTGTCTTTGCCTGGTTTTGGAATCAGGGTGATACTGGCCTCATAGAATGAGTTTGGAAGTGCTCTTTTTCTATTTCCTGAAATAAATTGAAGAGTATTGGTATTAGTTCTTCTTTAAATGTCTTGTAGAACTTGGCTGTGGATCCATCTGGTCCTGGGCTTTTCTTGGTTGGTAGGCTTCTGATGGCATCTTCTATTTCATAGCTTGATATTGGTCTGTTTAAATTGTGTATATCATCCTGACTCAATTTGGGTAAGTCATATGACTTAAGAAATTTGTCAGTTTCAGTATCTTCTATTTTATTGGAGTGCAAGTTTTCAAAATAATTTCTAATTATCCTCTGTATTTCTGTACTGTCTGTTGTGATATTACCTTTTTCATCACGTATGTTAGTAATTTGAGTTTTCTGTCTCCTTCTCTTTGTTAGAATAGCTAAGGATCTGTCAATTTTATTTATTTTTTCAAAGAACCAACTTTTTGTTTTGTCAATTTTTTCAATTCTTTCTTTTGTTTCAATTTTATTGATTTCACCTCAAATTTTAATTATTTCCTGCCTTTTACTACTTTTGGTGTTGATTTGTTCTTCTTTTTCTAGGGGTTTGAGATGTAATGTTAGGTCATTTATTTGCTGACTTTTTCTTCTTTGAAGGAATGAACTCCATGCAATGAACTTTCCTCTTAGTACTGCTTTGGTAGTGTCCCAGAGATTTCGAAATTTTTTGTGGATGTTCTCATTTACCTCTAAGAATGTCCTCATTGATGTCTTTTGCAACTCGTTGTTCATTCAGTAGCATATTGTTTAGTCTCCAGGTGTTGGAGTAATTTTTATTTTTTATTTTGTCATTGATTTCTAATTTCATTCCATTATGATCTGATAAAATATGGGGTAGTATCTCTTTTGTATTTGCTAAGAGTTGCTTTGTGGCATATTATATGGTCTATTTTAGAGAAGGATCCATGTGCTGCTGAGAAAAAAGTTATTTGCTTGTTAAAGAATGAAATATTCTATATATATATATATATCAGTTAAGTCTAAGTTATTGATTATATTATTGAGTTCTATAGTTTTTTTATTCAACTTTTGTTTGGGAGATCTATCCAGTGGAGAAAGAGGTGTGTTAAAGTCACCCAAGATTATTGTGCTGTTGTCAATTTGACTCTTGAACTTGAGGAGGATTTGTTTGATGAACACTGATGCTCCATTGTTTGGGGTATATGTATTTATAGTTGTTATGTCTTGTTGGTGTATCATTCTCTTGAGCAGTAGGAAATGACCTTCTTTATCCCTTTTGATTAACTTTAGTTTGAAGTCTACTTTATTTGATACAAGGATGGAAACCCCTGCTTGCTTCCACAGTCCATGAGAGTGGTATGATTTTTTTCAACCTTTCACCTTCAGTCTGTGTATGTCTTTTCCTATCAGATGAGTCTCCTGGAGGCAGCATATTGTTGGGTCATTTTTTTAAAAAAAAAAATCTAATCTGCTAGCCTATGTCTTTCAATTGCTGAGTTTAGGCCATTAACATTCAGGGTTATTATTGAGACATGATTTGTATTCCCAGCAATATTTGTTTATTTTTGTTATTTAAATTGACTTGTTTTCTCCTTTGATTAGTTTTTCCTTTAGGGTAATACCTCCCTCTGCTCATTTTCATTGCTTTTTTGTTTTGTTTTGTTTTGTTTCCTCTTCATGGAAACAAAAACATATTTTGCCGAAGATGTTTTGTAGTGCCAATTTTTTAGCTGTAAATTTTTTTAACTTTTGTTTATCATGGAAGGTTTTTATTTCATCATTGAATCTAAAGCTGAATTTTGCTGGATGCAAGATTCCTGCTTGGCATCCATTTTCTTTCAGAGCTTGATGTATGTTGTTCCAGGATCTTCTAGCTGTCTGTGTTGAAAAGTCTGCCATTATCCTAATTGGTTTCCCCCTATATGTAATCTGATTCCTTTCTCTCGTGGCTTTTAATATTGTCTCCTTATTCTGTATGTTGGGCATTTTCATTATAATGTGCCTAGGTGTGGATCTATTGTGATTTTGAACATTTGGCATCCAATTCATTCTTCATGTCTGGAAAATTTTCTGATATTATTTCACTGAATAGATTATTCATTCCTTTGGTTTGGAACTCTATTCCTTCCTCTATCCCCGAAACTCTTAAATTTGGTCTTTGCATGCTATCTCTTATTTCTTGAATGTTCTGCTCATGGTTTATTACCATTTTCACTGTGTGGTCTACATTCTTTTCAATATTATATATATATATATATATATATATATATATATATATATATATATATATGTCTTCATTGTGTGATGTCCATAGTTCCAATGGTCTACTCTGTTGGTGATGCTTTCAATTGAACTTTTAATTTGGTTTATTGTTTCTTTCATTTCAAGGATTTCTGGGGTTTTTTTTTTAGAACCACTATCTATCTCCCTATTGAAGTAATCTTTTGTAATCTTTTGCTTCCTGTATTTGTTTATGTAGCTCTTTGTTGAAATGATCTTTTGCTGCCTGTATTTGCTCTCTTATATCATCCTTTAATTCACAGAACATTTTAATCATGTATATTCTGAACTCCTTCTCTGTCATTTCTTCTGCTGTGCTGGCCATGGAGTCTAATAATGTGGTATCTTGATTTGTTTGGGGCACTTTTCTCCCTTGTCTTTTCATGTTTTTTGTGTGTCTTCCCTTCTAGCATTATGGGTCCAAGGTGTTATTGTTTTTACCCTGTAGGCTTATAGTGCTCCTGTAGTGTTCAAATACCTCTCCTTTGGGAGGAAGGACAATGTTAACAGATCCCAATATCAACAATATAACACCTATAAACAATTCATTATTATTAAGACATTTACAGTTTGGTCACAATGTATACAAATGTTGAATTCAATTATTATCTATAATGAATCATTAGGTTTATAAAAGGGTTTACAGTTTCTGATGGTGGACGATGAACAAGGGGTGAGGCATAGGATGATATGCTGAAGAGGCAGGATGTGAGGATATAGAGTTAATATATCTTAGGAAGAGTGAAAGAGAAATCTAATGAAGAAGGCTATTAGCAGGAGAATAATCAGGAAGTAATTTTGGGTAGACAAGTACGTGGGAAGACAGTAGAGTATATAAAACAATCATACATGTGTGTTCAGAAAAATAAAGGATATTAAAATAGTAAAAATTGGTGGTGAAAAAGAAAAAAAATAAAATAATATACAACACACCTCTAATATATTATTCAGACATCCCAGTCATCAAAATCCTAATTCATTAAAAGTACTTGATTTCACATATGTTGGGGAGGTAAGGGTGGGAGGATAGAGGGGGAGAAGAAAAAGAGAAAAAAGAAAAACAAATTCTCAAAGGAAGAAACCAGAATTGTTGATTGTTTTGGAGATCAGTTTACTTTTTGCTTCCCTTCTCATCCAATAGGTGGGGTTGCCTGTTGTTAGCTGGTACCTCCACCCTCAGGATAATGAAGGTAACCAGGATGGGAAGGCTGGTCCTGGTGCAGGGTGCTTGGAAGTAATGTGTGGCACCCACCAGTCCCTGCAGATTGACTGCACCTCAAAGGTCTCTTTTTGGGTCTGCTCGTATGACTTGAGCACCTGGTCCTGTCTCGGTATCTTGCCTGAAGATTTCCCAGTTCCTGGTCTTTCTGTTAGTCTCCAAACTTTTTCATCGTCTCCCTCTCCCTTAGCTGTTCCCAGTTAAGGGACCTCTCTCCGCAGGGCTCCCATGGGCAGCACCCTGGCCTGCGCACCCCATCCCATTGAAAGATATTTTGTGTTGGGCAGCTACTGTGCCTGGTTACCGCTGCTGGGGAGGGAGGGGGGTTGGAAACCAAGCATCTGGCCAGCTGGAGTTCCAATCTGGGAGCTGCCACCACCAAATATGGTGAGGAAGATGACCCAAGATGGAGGCGGTCTGCTTCCACCACTGGGGTGTCAGGTGGGGTGGGGGGAGTCGGCTGACGGTGTTGTGATGTTCAGTACTGCAGCTTTTTTCTGACTTCAGAACCTGTGAGAAGTCCCCTGGTGTGGGCAGGTTACCATGTAGGGGATTATGGCTGTAGCTGCTAAGTCGAATCACAAGATGGAGGTGACCAGGGGAGCCTCTGTTAGTAGATGGGGGTCCACAGGGGAGTGGTGGCTGGAGTTCCTGTGGGTAGGTAGCAACTCAGTATTCTGCATGGGAGCAGAGCAGCGTCTGGGAGTTCTGCAACAGTGCTGATGCAGTAATTCCGCTGAGGCTCTTGGGAGCCCTGTGTGAGCTTGTAGTCAGGAGTTGCATGACAGGAGTCAGGAGTCTTGCTCTAACGCTGAGGCCCAGAGCCCTGAGTAGGGGCACAGCCATGGTGATTTATGCATGAGAGCAGCTGTGTAGGGGTCCTCTCTCACTCTCAGAGAAACAGTATTCCCACTAGTTGAGACGAAGTCACAGAGATACACAGAATTCTGCCTCCCTCTGGCCACCATCTTGGATTCCTCCTTCTGTTCCTTTTGATGTTGCTCCCCCCATTAATAGACCCCTGTGGTTATATTTTTAAGGTATCTCTGGAAAATCTACAATAATCTCCCCATATCAAGACCCTTAATTTAATCATATATGCCCCCCTTTTTTTTAAACAAATAAGGTGACATTCAAAGGTCTTGGGATTAGAATATGTGGGGCCATAATTCGTTCTACCACCATGTCCTTAGCCACATGTGCATGGCTTTCTTATAATTTCTTCTTTAAGTAAGAGTTTAGATGGATGGTATAGCTCCAATTTCAAAGTCTTTTTTTTTTCAGAATATTGTAGTTTATCTCTCTATCTTCTTTTAGACTATCAGTGTTAGAGATAGTGTCATTCTAAGGAAGAATTAAATTTTGTTGTTACTATAATTATCTTTGGTGAACAATAGTCTTCAAATTCTTCTAGTGGTGCGCTATGGTCATCTTGTGCCCCAGGAAGGAACTTGAGTGCAAAAACATATTCTCCAGTATTAATGTCCCACCCTCAGCTTAAGTCCCTGCTCACCTCTACCAGAGGGGTCTTCTCCTATGCTCTTGCCTCCCCTTAGTGGAAACCTCCTGTTACTTGTTATTTCCATGTGCTATGCTCACAGTAAAGGGCAAGTGGGATCCAGGAGAAGGTTCTTTGTTGTTTTAAGCCCATCTCAGCTTGGAAAGGTCCTGTGTACCTGGCCTAGGGGTGGTACTTTCTTGGCATTTGGTACCGTGCTCTTTGTGACAAGCCTAATTCTGCCTTGTATCTGTGATTGGTCTTAAGTAGTGGGCTCCCACCTCTTCTTCAGGGGTTGATGATGCTCGTTAAGTATAGGCATAGGATATTAGATCCCCAATGAATTCCTGCCTCTCTTCCTATGTAAACAAATTTTCTTCTACTTTTCCTCTAATTATAATGGCCATCTAAACTTGCATATGCCCTGGAAATAAAAGGCTTTTCTCCTGCCTGCTGAAGTCTTAAGGCTATTATTTGTTAAAAAGGGAAAAACTAAGGAAGGAGCAGGGTTTCACATACATCTCTTCTCTCTCTCTCTCTCTCTCTCTCTCTCTCTTTCTCTCTCTCTCTTTCACACATACACACACACACACACACACACACACGACAAGCCATAAGTTTCAGCTAGTTTATTTTATAATTGCTTAATAATTTCCACAATGTGGATAAGTTCTTTCCATCCTGCATAAAGTCATGTTGAGAAAAATAAGAACCTTTAAATTATTATAGCAGGTTCCCCTATAAAATAAGGTACAAGTAATTTTAGACCATAACGCCATGACACATTTCCTAATTATTTTCATTTTTTATTTGTTTTAATTAATTATGTATGACAGTAGAATGCATTTATGCACTTTGATATATCATACATAGATGGGATATTTTTCTGAGTGTACATGTTGCAGAATCATATTGATCATTCAATCATATATATATATATATATATATATATATATATATATATATATAAATGATTATAATGTTTGTTTCATTCTACTATCTTTCCTATCCCTACATCCCCCCATCACTTCCCTCTACTTAATCTAAGATAACGCTATTCCCTAGTGCCCCCCCTCCACCTTATTGTGAATTAGCATCTGCATATTAGAGAAAACATTTGGCCTTTGATTTTGTGGGATTGGCTTATTTCACTTAGCATGATATTCTCCAACTCCAACCATTTACTAGCAAATGCCATAATTTTACTCTTCTTTAAAGTTGAGTAATAGTCCATTGAGCATATATACCACATTTTCTTTACCCATTCATCTGTTGAGGGTCATCTAGGTTGGTTCCATAGTCTAGCTATTGTGAATTGAGCTTCTATAAACACTGATGTGGCTGTGTCACAATAATATGCTGATTTTAAGTCATTTGGGTATAAACCAAGAAGTGGGATAGCTGGGTCAAATGGTGGTTCCATTCCAAATTTTCTGAGGAATCTCCATACTGCTTTCCATAGTGGTTGCACTAATTTGCAGTCCCACCAGCAATGTATGAATGTACCTTTTTCCCCACATCCTCGCCAACATTTATTGTTGCCTATATTCTTGATGGTTGCCATTCTGACAGGATTGAGATGAAATCTTAGAGTAATTCCCATCTAATTATTTTAATTACAATGAAAATCAACTATGGCAAGAGCAGAGACAAAAGTCATAGGTGGATAGGTGTTCACTAAACACTTCCATTGGATTTACTAGTTTAACATACACTGTACTCACATTAAAAAATCATTTTCAAAAGCATTTCCATTATATTAGTGGAAACAAATTAATTTAGACACTTAGTAAAACATTAAATTATATGTGTGACCTTTAGAAAGACACTAAACCTGCCTGGACATCTAGTTTCCCAGGTCCCCATGTATAAATTATGAGGGCTACTTAAATCATAACTCAAGCTCTCTTCCAGTGGTATTACTTGGGTTAAAGACAGCCACTGGAATAAAAGGTCAATTTACAGCTTGGTAGGTGTGTTGGGGGCAGGAGCTTTTTCTCTTCTCTGTAAATTAAAATGGCTAAACTTAAGTCAAGATCTCCCATTTCCTTCTCAAAAATTCCATAATTTTATATACTTCCCACTGCATGCATCTATATTTTCTTCTAGGATTACAGGTTTCCTCTAAGGAATGTGGATTTTGGATACAGAAGTAACTATTAGAGACTATTTACACTGCAGAGATGAGAGAGAATGTAAAAACATTGCTTAATTTCCCTCCTCTACCTTCCCCCTCCCCAGCCCTGAACTCCCATTTCTTAGCTCCATTCAAGTGAACTGGGACAAATTGCTACCTAGATGTAGCAATTTCACTTCCAACTAGATGTTCCAACAAAGTGGCTGGGGTAGTGACCTCCGCTTATGCTCCTGAGGTCCCATGAGTCTACAGTAAATAAATAATAATGATATTTATAGATTTCAAAACAGATCCAAAGGACATAAAACTACACAGCTTTCAAATTATTTCAAGAATAAATTCCGGGTGAACGGATTTTTAGGTCGAGTTAGAATTAGTTAAGGAGAAAGATGTGCTTGGCTTTGAGGTTTAAAGCATGAAGAGGTACAGGATTGGTCCAAACTGAAATTGCTTCAGCACAGCCTTAAAATATGCTAGATAGAATCAGTTAGAAGGACTCCACACAAGGACAGGAGGTCTAAATTAGGGCACAGAGGGCTTAAGAAGCAGTTACTCAGAAATCACTTTTTAAGATTTTTGAAAATTACGTAAGTATTCAAGTCTTGTAAGGTTCTGAGTTTCTATCTTCTCCTGATTTTATTAGTATTATAAATATTTTGTGAGATATATAGAGAGTGTTTTAACCCTTTGCCCATAATATATTTTGTGAATATGATCCTAAAGTTATTTTTTACCTTTGAGTTTCAATATTTTTGATTCATAAAATCATAATTTTTCTCCTCAACTTATAAGTGTTTCCTACCTTGATCTATGGACTTCAGTGTTATATTTAGATAATCTTCCCCACTTCTGTAAAATTACACATTTTTAACTTTATCATATCGTAACACATTTATAAATTTTTATGCCTCTAAAACTCAAAGCACTTTATATTAATTATGGTATATGATGTTAGGGGAAGGTCAACAAATAATGTAATTTCATTTATTGAACAAATAATCCTGATCCTTTCCTCATTAGTTTGAAATGTCATCTAAATAATGTACCCTCATGTCCCCAGATCTGTCCTCCTGTACCGCTGCCTGCTATAAAGCAGGTGATTATAAAATCATTCTGCTCCATTATGTAGGAAGTTCCCTGGCAACAATTTCCTTTACCCATTATTTTCCAACAAGTTTATTTGTACTTCTTATATGCATACTATTTCAAATAATCCTTAGGATATTTTGATACATATTTTTAAAATCTATCCAGGTGTGAGATACATAGTTTAAATCAGTTGTGTTTTAGTTTTCATTTGAGAAAGCAAAATTTTAAAAAGTAAAATGGAAACGAGTTTCTTTTTGCAAATCTGAAAGCCTTTAGTGGGCTTGTTCACTTGTTCATGAGTTAATCTATTTATATAATAGTTCCAGTCTGAAGTATTTGCCAATTCGGATTCAAATGACCTTAAATGTTTATATCCAAACTTAACTATTTACCATTTCCTGATAATCAAAATGTCTAATAATGTGTTGTTGATAGATGATTTAATGTAATTGCTTTTGCAAAGCAATTATGTCACCAGTGTTCTTATTTACATGAAATTATATGCCTCTAGTCACTTCATTCTCTTGTGTTCTTTGATGTTTCCACAAGGGCAGCATTCTCAATTCTGATGGAATGAGGTAGTCATTGTACCAATTCGACAGGTACAAATAATGTCTTTATAGAGAAATATGCCCTATCTGATGCCTTATCTTTTCCTTTGTATTAAACCCCTACCTGTAGTAAAAACCTATTGCTAGTTGTTTAGTATGAAAGAATGTATCACACCACTTTTCTTCCTAGAAAGTAGACAGGGATAAGAAGTAACAGGAAAATAGAGGAACAAAACTCTAAATTCATTTACTTCATAATTTTGCCTGGTGTTAACCTGGTTAATTTGGGCTTAAACCTCACTATTACTCTTATCAACTTTGCAAAAAATAAATTTTAATTAGAGTGTACATTTTTAGCCTTCACTATTCTATAATTAGATATTTTCTTTCTAGATTTTGATGGGAATTTAAAACTTTTACACTTCCCTGGAGCAAGTGTCGTGAGTGAATTATAATAAGCTAAAATCTAGGTGTTCTCCTGTCTTTGAAAATGGAATAATTTTACTTCTTTTCCTTTGCAGTTTCTTCTCTGTGGCATATGTGGGATATTGTGCGCCAAAAAAAAATCAGGACTCGTCGTAAGTTATTTCCTTGTTTGTACAATGCATTGAAGTGTTTAAAATATAAGAATTCAAAACCAGAAAAGATGACTAGCCAACTTCCATGTACTAAATGTTACTAGCTAGGATAAAAATGAGACTGACAAATCTGACAAATATATCCTGTGACTTTCTTGTTTCAAAGAAAATCATCCAGAGTAGTAGAGACAATGACAAAACACCAGCACAAAAAAAGCTTTGATATGCTCTCCTAATACATAAATATGCAAGCATTAATGTCTGCTAGGGATGACAGCCTCCAGTTTTACACTTAGAGACTCCTGGGCAATCACCTGAAACCTTCCATGAGCTAAAAACAATAAAGCTTGAGTCTTTGGGAAATCTAACTGGTTGAATATGGATCTGGGCCTAAGAATTACTGGCTTTATGAAACTAATTTTACAAAGCAGCAAGACAGCTGTGTTGTTATGGTTACAGACAATTCTTAAAGATTTATTTTATTTTATTACTATAAATGCACATGTAAGTGTTTTCAGATGTTTAATGGTTCTATCTTAGGTTCTGGGGTAGGGAACATGCTCCTGGTTGACTCTGACATTGGACTGGAGGAGAACACCACATGCTGAAATGTGAATCCTCCTCTTGCCTTCCATGTCATTTTATGAAAGTTTGAAGAGAAAGAAAAAGCATGTCTTATTTTATTTAATACAAAAGGAAAAATAACAAACCTTTGCCAAATGGCAAAATCAATGCTGCACAACAACTCTAGGAAGTGGCCTTTGAGCCTGAAGTTCTACAAGGAGAGGCCAGGTATCTGAGCAGGACCAGAAATGTGTAGAATTGCAGCTATCTTCATTTTGCCCCTTATTCTAATTGTGCCTTTCTCTGTGATAACTTCCATTGTGACAAAAACGATTACATACTCACTGCTGTAGATATGTGAGCTGTAATATTTGAAAATTATATAAAGGGGGAAAAAGAAATCTTTGGGAGGAAAAAAGTGTTTTCTTGGGTACATGGAATTGGCACCTATGATTCTCCCATCATTCTTTAGACATGGCCTTCATTCTTCTACACCTTTCCTCTACCAAGGCTCTCTATGGCTGTGTAAGAACAACTTATTGGGAGAAAAAAGCAAGGAAGGACAGAAAGGAAATACGGATGGAGGGAGGAAGGGAGGAAGAACTTTTTAAAAAGACACTAGTGTCTGTTTTCTGTCTTTCTAAGTCTCTTATAAAGTAAAGTATAAAAGAAAAAAATCATAAGATCTGAACATTTTTTTCATTGTGCTTGACCCACTCATGGCTGGGCCTTCTGTTGGCACCTAGATGCACTTAGCTAAGATGGCATGTTATCCTGGAAGCTTCCAACAACCCTCACTGGCTAAACTCTAACCTCCCCTTTTTCCTATGCCTAGGGCAACAATTCATCTTTTCCTCTTAATATTTATCACACCACCTTGAGGAATTGAGTCTTCTCTTTCACGAGATCTCAAGGAGAATAATTATGAGCTATTCTTGGTAGTGCCAGCTGCCTCACTTGGGATCTCACAGGTGCTAGGTACTCCTCAATGCTGCTAAACTTCTACCTATGGAAAGCAAATAATACCTGTTCATGTGAAACTAAATGCTAAAGTAAGTTATAAAGCTGCTTGCTCTGGAGAATTATAGCAAAGGAGGGGGTCAATAAATCCAGGAAGGCATTCTGAAAAGTTAAGACTTGATTTGTGCCTTTCATTGAGGAACACAAGGAATAAGCAAAAACATTTCCAGGAAACTAAAAATATCCTTGAGATGTAAATGAGCAAGCTCCGTTAATGGAAAATCTGGGCTGGGGTGTAGATCAGTGCTGGACTTGGAGCTTGAGAGGTTGGGTTCCATCCCTAGCCCAGTGGGCGTGGGGGTAGAGTGATTGAATACTATGTTCCAGAGAAGAATGGAAATAAGTTTGGATAATTAAATTAGTATCATATTATCAAATACCAGGAAAGCCCACAGGATAATTTATACCAGATGCAAAAACAAAGTAAAATTATTAAATTTCTTGAAATAGTAAATTAAGTTTCTTAAACATTCAGAAAACATTGCTACAGAAGGCATTGCACTTCATCTTCTGGGATGCTATTTAGATATGAGTAGAGACCCAGATCAAACCAATAATAAGTTTGAAAGCTAAGCCATAATCAAACAGTATTTTTGGAACACCTATTATTTATATTTCATTGTAGTGCCACCAGAGTAAACAAAAGATTTGTAAGGTAGAAGGGCCAGTTCATGGGAATTCCTTAATCTACCTGTTGAGGAAAAAGATACACAAGCAATAAACGACTTACTGAAAGTAAAAAGGATTTAACTAAATTCCCTAAGTTCATATACATAGGAGGCACAAATATTTGAAGTTAAGTGGAAGTAATGAAAATTCAATAGATATTTTGACACTTTGAGAGGACTGACATAGTGAAACTGGATTTAAGCTAGAAAATCTAAGTACCTAAATTTGAGTTTATTCTAATCACCATTCATTTTTCCAAAATGTGCATTAGTATGTCTTTCAATGAACTGCTGGCAAGGCTAATTGAGATGACATCTATTGCTATTCCTAGCATAGTGGCCCACAATAGGTATTAAATAAATGTTGTTTAAATCTGTATCTAGCTGAAAGACAATGCTTACTTCAGAATTCTCATCAGATATATCCTTGATTTCTATTTCTGAGACACTGTGGTGTACTTCCTCTCCAATAAGTCAGACCAAGTAGAATCCCTACTGAAAGGCTAGCTTCTGTCCTCTATTAGTACCTTCCAAAGTCAGCCATCCTGGACATGCAACAGCCTGTGTTCCAGGCAGTTTTGTGTCTTCAAGTTTAACCCCTCTTTCTTTTCCTTATTAGATGATCCTCTTCTCAGCCTGCTGTATCTGTGGGCTCATTGGGGGCATCCTGAATTTTCAGTTCCTTCGGGCAGTCACAAAGAAGACCTCTTCCCTGTATCCTCTGCATCTTGCCTCCATGTCCCTGGCGTGCATTGGGATTGGGGGCTGCACCCTGTCTTCCTGGCTCACTTGCCGACTAGCCAGCTATGAGCAGAGAAGGATGTTCTCAGAAAGGGAGCATTCCCTGCATCACTCTCATGAAATGGCTGAGAAAGTGAGTTTTGTACCTTTGCCTCCTACTGCTGTCATGTGATGAAGACTGCAGTCTGCTCTGGGTGAATCAACTTGCAACCCTAGATGACAATATGAGGGGTCATATTTTATAAGTTTGGCCCTATTGGATTAAGTATGGGAATTTTAAAATTATTTTCTCTCTGCAATTTATGGTTACACCTATTTTCAACATAATTTTGTAGCCTGTGTATTCAAAACACATTTCCTAAAATAGCACTTCATAAAATATTGAATACCTTATAAATATAAATTTTTATGTATTATACTGAGGAAAAACACTTAAACTCAAAACAGTCTCTATTCAATAGTGCCAGTTTTAGAAATCGCATGAATTCCCTTTTCTATCTAGCTCATCCCTTGTTCTTGTAAGTAGATGCATTTGATTATGTAAATTAGATCATCAAGCATAAAGGGGCTTTTTAAGAAGGCGACAAAATGCTTCATCTATCAGTGCATATTTTACAATCCATATAAAGCTTCATTTAATTCTCATCTTAATTTGATGCATATTTGGATAGCTTTGCCTGTATTTTAAACAATGGTCCTTGCACAATTGTTTCATGAAACCTATTCAAACAGAAAGTTATATTAATTGCATAAAAGAAGAATTAATATAGAGAGCTGTCTGTGTTTCTGCTACATTTTGCACACATTTCTTAATTCAGTTCCTGCTACTGGATCTATTAAGATAAACATCTGTAAAATAAACTCACTAAGATAATGGCCAAATCATATTTTGCTTTGTGTCATGGAAATGAAATTGTACAACCACAGAAAAAAAGAAATAGTGGCAAGAGTTACTGCATTTTTCTTAATAATGTTCCCTTGAAGTTAAATATTTATTTTACAGTTGATATGTTTTCATTTTGTATATGATCCATACAAACAGAAAGAAGATGCTCTTAAATTGTCCCAAGAAAGCAATTTTAGACAGATTTCTGCATATCCTTCAAAAAATAATTAATAGTATAAGTAGCAGGACTGATAATTTAAAGAAATATTCGGTCATTAAAAATAGATCATTATATACTTGGATAGTGAATTTTTTGTGCTCTATTTCTATTCTAGTGTGCTTTCACCTTTTTTGTATGTTTGTGCAATATTTATTGTATAATTGTTATATTTACATTAGAGATTGAGGGCTATTGAAATAACCGACTTGCCCAGCTGCCCGGTGGTGCCCCCGACACCAGAGTTACCTCCAAGGTACGCTGATTTCCAGGGAGTTGCCATGTTGTAACGTTGCTGCAGGAAGCACTGCTTCTTTCAGGAAGCCATGATGTCAGCAGATCAGTTTGGACTGATGCTGTAATGTTGTTCCTCAAAGTATCACTTTCATAAGGGCTGCTTCGAGGAGTTGACATAAACCTACATGGCAGTGTCTTGCAGCTTGAAAGTTGGTTGAATATTTAAAATATTCAGCCTGCCTTTAAGCATCCAAACACGTTTCTGCTTGGATGATTCATAATTCCTTTTATTCTCTGCTACATCATGATTCTGACTCAATATCATCATTCACAGACCAGTTTTGCTTTCAATAATAGATGAGTCTACAAACTGTATCTCCAGCTTGCCAAAATTGCATGAACGGAGAGCCAAAGTTTGACACTAATATAGCACAAATTCTGAAAAAAAGGTTTTCTGGCAAAATTATCCAATACAACATTTTTCCAATTTATTTTCCATATTTCCAATTGCTGAAAATAAAGTTCTTGATTTATTTTAACAGTATAATTGGAAATACAGAAAATTATATAGTGACCCATTTGCAGAAAGTATGTCCATTTGCAAATATCCACATTTGGCCCTACCCAAATTTCTAATAGAAACATCTTGTTTAACTGGACATTCCTATTTGCAAATAAGTTGATAAGACTCATCCATTTCAAAACTAATTTTTACTGTTATTTCCTATGAATAATTTAACTGTGTCCTTATGGGGTGAATTTAATTAAAACAATTATCTTATTTCATAAAATTTTTAGAAACAACTTTCTTTAAATTTGCAATAAAAGACTGATACTTTAGTTTTTTTATTATTTTAAAGCAGTTTTAGTAATGCAAATACTTTTCTGAAAAGGAAAGACAAATAAGATTCTTATTTCTATAAATCCATTAATAAAATTCTTCTACTTCTGGCAGGATGAATAAGAAAAAATTTTTGAATAAATTTTGTTGATTATCATTTGGGGGCATGCTTTCTATTAATCTTGCCATTAATAGTGAATTATTAAATGAAGCCTCAAATCAGATTAATACTAGTACAACAACATGAGTATATTTTCAGACAACTTTCACAATGTGAATCTCTAGCAGATTCTCCAAAGAAATCAAGCACTTTCTCAAAACAGAAACTAGATAGAAATTAGATAATTGATAAAATAATTTCACTTGAAGGTCTTTTTTATTCCTGCTCTTTTGCAAATAGGCTTGTTTGAATATGGATGTCATCAATCTATCTTTAGATAATTTTGCTGATATATTATTTATAATATGGTGCACTAACCATAATAAAAGTAAGTGGGCCTCACATTTCATCATCTTTTCTTTTGTAAGGAAAGGCTTAATATTTAATAAGATATATGAATTCAAAACAACTACATTTTTTCTTAAATTAATAAATTCTATAATTACAAATGGAACTTTTTGTGTGATTCTTTACATCTATATTTTCATTGCTTAACTTCTTAGTAATTGGGCCCTTAAAGACATGTTCAGTGATTTCATTGTTCTGCTTTTTGCTGTAAAAGGTGACAGTATCATTTAAAAAAAAAATCTTTCCTCCTATAATTTTTGTAGTGATCCATAGTTACGAGTGAATGACTGCTTTGTGGACCTTTTCAGTTTGTAGTCAAAAGGCTGCATTTTTCTATAGAATGAAGGTAATCCAGGCAGTGTGCTAGTATAACAAAGCAGCCTGTGGGAAAACTTGGGCCCTTGATCATTTTCTTTCTAGGTGAAGTCCTTCCAAAATAAAGTTGAGGGAAAACAAGGAAAGTAGGGAGAGTGAACTGATTTTGTGGGTAGAAGACTTTGGTCTACAAGACTGTCCCTTTAGCATTTTTATGTGCTCCAAAATCCCATAAAATTTTATTTCCTCAAATGGAACAACAATATCAATTCTTGTCCTTCCCCCCAAAAGTTTTTCAATGGCTTGAAATTTCTGTTTTCTACCCTGTTAACCAGATCAATGTCTTACTCTGTAAGTGAATTTTAATTAATTCATGTTATTTTCCTAACAGGAAGTGACAGACAACATGAGCAATGGAGGACCACCACTGATATTTAATGGAAGAGTATAATCAATGTTTTTAGGATGTTCATGAGGCAAGGAGATATCAAGGGACTAGGAGATAAGATTAAAACCGTTCTTGCATTTGCTTTTCTTTCTCCTGAGCATCCACTAAAATTATTCTTCATCAATTTTGTCTCACTTACTCTCCAGCCTTTTTTATGCTCAAGTTTGGTCATTTCAACAAACTTTACAGATTGTTTTGAAGAAGAATTTTCAGGAGAAATAAATAAATAAAACAGAAATAAAATTCATATTCTACACAAACATTTGACTAGCATGAGTATTAGATTTGTAATTACATGTTTCATATTGAGCAATTAAAAAGTGCAAATAACAAAAAATAACAATAACTTATTGATGTCTTTGTTTTGAAAGACCATGGCTTCAAGAATGCCACAAATCAAAACCTCAGAAATGCCTTGTTATAAAAACATTGTAATTCTTTTCGATTTGTGAATGAACTATGTTTCATAATTTATTTGTAAATTATAAAAACCCAAAAACATAAAGAAGAGAATTTTTTAGAAAGACAATATTAATCTGTATGATATTTTTGCATTTTTGCACAAGACTGAAAAGTTGTAAGTGAATACCATCTAAGAAAAATAAATGTTTTGATCATACTGTGCAGATTAATCTACATGTTCACAAATGAGTTAATAAAGTATGTGTGTGTATATACTGTAAATACAGAACATATATACAGCATATATTTATAGCTACATGAATGTAAATAGATAGTAGAAAAGAAATTGTGATGCTGTGGGGTATTTCAACAGAAATGGCAAGGCAATTGCTCAAGGTTTTTCTATGCCCACAAAAATCACAAATTTAATTTCTACTAAAATTTTCCATTTTTATTCTTCATCTGTTATATATACATATCTTTGTGACTGATATTGATGGAGCTGAGTGATCTAAATAGAGTATTATAAAGATAGATTACTTAGTTTTATTGGCTATTTTACTATGATTATAGTATTTATGTAATAATAATCATGGAGATTGATTTATAAATATAACTTTGAATCATATACTTCCATATTATAAATAAAGACATTCTGACTTATGATTATTTTGTGATAGATTTTAGACACACTCCAGCCCAATTAAATTATACCAAAAACAGATGATGTACCCTATCCCAATCTTCCCTTTAAAAACAAAATCACAATTAGCTTTGCTATACTTCATTAAGGTGTTTGCTTTTTCATTTATTTGTTTGTTTGTTCGTTCGTTTGTTTGTTTGTTTTGCAGTACTGGGGATGGAACCCAGGGTTTCATGTGTACCAAACAAATGTTCTACCACTGACCTACACGCCCGGCCCTTTTCTCTTTTCCTTTACAATTAACATGAAATAATATGGACAGACCATGTTTGGGAAGGCATATATCCAAAGGCACTGAAATAGTTATTGTAGAAGGAAATAAAAATATGAATGACATTCATATAGCTACATTCAATACTCTCTTCCATAATGGAATGGTAAAATAGCAACCAATATTGTATATGGACAAGAAAATATCATGGTCTTTGAGAATATAACCTCTGACAGAAAATGAAGAAATCTAATGTTTTTAAATAATAACACACTGTATTGTAGCTTTTTATTACTTCCCAACATGAGTCAATTTTCAAGTCATTTTTTATGAGTTACTTACTAAATCATAGGTAAAATCAAAACCTTTACTATCCATTATGAGAACATGCCATAATTTATAAGGAAGATATGGGTTTTAATTGTGCTAAAAAAAACAATAATTTTAATTGATAGAAACCTGAAGGCTTTTAGTTTTATAGCAACATGATTATCATTTAACTTGTTTAAATTAGTTCCTTTAAAAATTCTGATTATCAATTCAACAGTAATAACTGGACTCTTGTTCAATATAGTTTATAAAGTTTCCCAACTCATTCAGGTAATCTCAATATCTAGTAGATCATACACATCATCCATAAATGCAACCTCAAATAGTGAACCAACATCATCACAGTTCATTTGATGCCACAAACAGTCATGATTTTGTCGCTGAAAATCTAAACTATAAAATGCAGAAATTTTGTGTGTATGCAGTTCTACTGAATTTATGCAAAGATATAGTTTTGTACTGAAAGAAATAAACCACCAACTGTAATTTTGGTGGCATTTCTCTGTAGACACATTTGTACAATACAGAATTATAATACATAAGTAAGATATTTTAACACCTTTAAACTATTTCATAAAACCACACATTAAAAGACAAAAGCATACCACTGCTTTGACATAGTTAAAAAATTGCAGTCATCACAATTATCCAAATAGTACAGTGTTATGTTTAACCAAGTATAGCTATATCTTTAAATACAATTATTTCAACCCAATGTTTTCAAGGCTCATTGTAGAGTATTTACTATGGATGTATAATGATTCCTAGGATAAGTGGGGAAGGTTAAAAAGACATTGTTCTAATAATTGAAGACTTACTGTTGACAATACACTGACTATGAACTAGTTTTTTAAGTGAATATAGTTTTAGTATGAGCCCATTCTTGGGGGAAAGTAATGTGATCCTAAATTAGAAAAAATATGTAAAAATGGGGTGAAGCTGTGGTTTGGAGACAAACTACAAGCTGGTGGAGTTATTATTAGCCTAAAAGAATAAAAGTGGACTCTCTTTAGAAATTTTAAAACATATTTGTATGCATATATGTGTGTGGATGTATGTGTGTGTGTGCTCACACACAATGGTTTTGAAGTGGAAAGTGGTATAATGATTCCACTGATATGTATATGTAATAAAATGGTGTTCTTTGAAACATTGTATGGTTTCAGCTTTGTTTTCATTGTAATACAAAAAAAATAGTTACCCCCAAAGCCAAATAAATAAATGTGTTATTCTGATTGGCAAGGTAAACACTGTTGTGAATAAGGAGAAAGAAACAGCCACAGTGGATATGGAATTTTAAAAGTACACTGCTTAATATAGGAAAAACTAGAATGCATTCAAATGAAGAGAGAGAGAGAGAGGGTTGAGGACACAAAATACAATGATTATAAGAAAATAAAATCCCTGGGGAAGCAGGGGACATGAGATACAGATCATAGAGGACAGAACTAATTATAGGTAGAACTAAGATTGCAAATCTCACAAGTAAAACAACAACATTTAGAGAATTCTGATGTTCTGCTTATGTTTTTCAAATTGGGTGCCAATGACTTATTGTGGAGACTTTTTTATGCATTTCAGGCTATTTTCCATTTCTGGTCCCTACTCATTAAATGCTAGAAGTACATACCCAGTCACCCTAGCAACCAAAGATGCCCTAACAAATTTTCATCTGTTTGTATGGTAGGGAAGTATTGCCCAATTTAGAACCACTGAAGAAAACCACTGAACATGATTCAGGGCAGCCACTTTTAATGCTACCCAAAAGTGTAGACCTGAATTGCTCAAGGTCATAAACTTACAGTCCAAAACTGTTATGATGTAGATTTTAAATATCCCTCAAATCTTCATGTGGTGAAGACTTGGTCCCAACCTGATAGTGCTGTAGTAGGTAGTAGAAGCTTTTAGAAGAGGGGCCTAGTGAAAAGAAGTTGGGTCATTGGGGACATACTCTTGGTGGAGATATTGGGAACCCAGCCCATTCGTCTCTCTGCTTCCTGGCTTCCATGATGTGATAGCCTCATCTATCACACACTCCTCACCATGATGTTCTGCCTCATCGCAGGCCCAGAACAACAGAGCCAGCTGACCATGGACTGAAAATTGAAAATGTGAGTCAAAATAAAGTTTTCCTTATATTTTTCAAGTATTTTGTCAGAGTAACAGGAACAGACTAACATAAAAAATAGGTACCAAGAAGTAGGATCATTGCTTTGATTATACCTGATGATGGTAATGAGAACCTTCAGAATTAGTTTGTGGGAGGAGTTTGAAAAAGTGTGGACAAGAGGGTTAATAAAAGCCTAAAATAATAAAAGTGGAGGTTAACAAGAGATTTTGGTAGGGGGCTCAGAAGACCAGAATATTAATAGGAATACAGAGAGTAAAGTTGCAGGTGGAGATGAGATCTATTTTGGGAACTGTAATGAAGGCCATTCATGTTGCATTCTGGCAAACTGTCTACATTTTGTCCATTCTCTGAGACTTTGTATGAAGCTGAGTTTAAAGGTAACAGGATAATTAAAGTGGTGAAGGAAATTTTAAGGCAGCACAGCATTCACAAAATGTCATGGCTATTGCTTGTTGTTTTCAGCTAGATTTACTGTGAGAATAAGGAGCAAAAAGCAGAGCAGAAAAAAATTTAAAACCTGCTGTTTGGTCAGAAAAGAAGCATGTTTGAAGTTGCAGCCAAGTGGGTACATGCAGTTGCTGAAAAGTTGGTGCCATTATAAGGAAACCAAGTATTTTGCACAAGAAAAATAGGCAAGATACCTTCAGAGCATTCCAAGAGTCAGCAAGGCTCAAAGATTTTTGTTTGAAAGGGAGTCCCAGAATGTAGTGCTGGCACAAGGCCTAATAGGGAATTGTTTCCCCAGGATTCACCTCACCCCATTCCAGGTACTCAGAGACCACTACAACCTCGGTTTTACTGGGCCTAGCTGCTCCTCAAGCCAGTGGAAGACCTTGGCATTGTTCTCCTGGTGCTGGTTTTGTATGCACAAAGAATGCAAAAGGTGTAGAGTCATAAAGGCTTCCACCAAGATTTCAAAGGACTGGGAAGCCAGGCAGTATGTGGCAGGGTTAAAATTCTGCAAGCAGTCCCTGAGAGGGTGAGAATACAGCTGAAGCTGCATGGAGAAAGCTAGAGAAGTTGGAGATGCCAAAGATGTGAAACATCTACCAAGGGAAATGAGAGGCAGTTAGGGTTAGAGCAGACCCATCCCGAAAAAGAGGCCATGTGTACTGCAACTGGCAAGGTCACAGAGGTTGTTTTGCCCAAGCCTTTTGGAAGTCACATCAAACCACTGTATGGCAGACATGAAGAATTAATGTCGGCCTTCAAGGTTTTGGTCTTGCTTTGTTCCAATTCCTCCCTGCTATTTTCCTATTCTTTCCTTTGGGAATAGGAATTATTACCTCATGCCTACATCTTGGAAGTATGTCATTTGTGTTTTGATTTTTACAGGGGCTCACAGAAAAAAGAGTTTTCACTGAGCCTCACAAGACTTTGGACTTGCATTTTTGAGCATTGCTGGAACATTTAATGCTTTGGGGACTATTGACATGTACTGAATGCATTTTGCATTGTGAGATGGACATGAGACTTTGGGGGCCAGGGACAGAATGTTATGACTGGGATTTGAAATGTCTCCAAAATGCTTATGTATTGAAGATTTGGCCTCTAGCTGATGGTGCTATTAAAGGTGGTGGAACCCTTAGGAGGTGGGACTTAGTGGAAGGAAGTTCTGTTTTGAGTGTGTGCCTTTGAAGGGGATATTGAGAACCCAGTCCCTTCCTCTTTCTCTCTTTGCTTCTCAGCAACCATCATATAAGTAGCCTTAGCCACCACACATTTCCTACTATGATGCTCTGCCTTGCCACAGGCCCAAAGCAATAGAGCCAGTTGACCATGCACTGAAATGTCTAAATCTGTGAGCCAAAATAAATCTATCCTTCCTATAAGTTGATTGCCTCAGGTATTTTGTTTCTAATGCATAAAGTCTCCCTGTATTATTCAATATGATAGACACTAGTCACCTGTGACTATTTAAAGTTAAATGAACCTTAATTAAAACAAAATTCCATATTCCATCTCCATCAAACTAATCATATTCCAAGAGCTGAAAAACCATGTATGGTTTTTAGGTCCAGAATATTTCTATCAATAGAAATATTCTGTAATATTCTACAATAGGACAGAATATTTCTATCACCTCAGAAAGTCCTATTGGACAGTATAGGTCAAAAGCACATAAAGAACTACCTGCCTTTCTTTCAATCCTTGTGAATGTTCTTCTACAGTCGACCAATCATTAAAATAGGAAGTGTGACAAGAGTTTGTAAACACTCTGTGGAACTTGAAAATATATGGACTAGAAATTCCACAGACTGTGCAAAACTAGTAAAAAGTACAAAAAGTAGGTGATTGTAGTTTGCAGTAGGTCAATACATAGTAATGTTGAGAAATGGTTTTAGAAATTTCATGTTAAAAAATCTGCTCACAGAAAGATTCCACTAAATCATCAAATATTCTGTGCTTGACAGGCAAAATGAAATGTTGGGTAACTTCTATTTTGGGAGAAATTTACTCCACATATTGCCATGTTTCAATACACAAACTGCATTTCCTGTGCTTGGGAAGGTGATAATAACAATATGCTGCCTTCTACTTTATTCTTTGATTTAGCTCAAAAAATGGCATGTTGTAAAACCTTATGTCCCAAACTACATTTTCAAAAATTATTTAGCAAACATGTTTCAGAAACTTAGAGGGAGCATCTTAAGTACCGTTTGGTTAGAACACTGTTTCCAAATAAAATTTTGAAACTTGGCATCACTTCACTCTTTTCTTCTTTAAGCCACTTTTTTTTCTGGAAACATATGTAATACTTCTTACTCAAAGTGTATGACAGCCAAGAAATTCAATTATTCTAAATCCATAAATCACAAGTTGTCAGTTACTCAGAGCAGAGGAAACCAATTCTGATGAGATGCCTAGTAAAACTATATGGAGGGAGATTTTTCTCCCTTTGCCAGGAAAACTATGTATTGAATACCAGAGTCTTTACTAGGAATGCGTAGTCCAAGAAATAT
This sequence comes from Marmota monax, assembly GCF_021218885.2. Taxonomy (NCBI): domain Eukaryota; kingdom Metazoa; phylum Chordata; class Mammalia; order Rodentia; family Sciuridae; genus Marmota; species Marmota monax. The sequence goes on along the minus strand of NW_026693933.1, from coordinate 5,824,603 downwards.
ATTGTTAAAATATCAAGCTATAGAGCTAAAGCTTTGTTTCAATGGTGTAACAGTTTAATGTTATCTATTATCAACTAATTATAAGGAAGACACTCCTTCATTTTAGGCAGATAGCTTTCATATATTTGGAATTCTTGAAGGTCTATGAACCATCTTTACTTTCCTTCACATCAGCTAAAATCTACTGATTTGGAAGGTTTTTCTTCATTAACAAACAAAGGCTATACTCCTTTAGCTGCGAAAATACATTACAGCCTTTCTCCAAAGCCAACATCTATTATGTTACTAAAAATTGCCAAGAAGGCTCTGGAACTTGGCTGAAACATCACAGAAAAATCTATAATCGTGTCAAAGCAGAACCATGTCCATTATTAACCATGAGGAATCAGGACTTAGGACCAAACCTTGCTATTTATCAGTCAGGGTACCAGTGTTTGCCTAATCATTAGGACAGTGGTTCTCAAACATTATTCCATAACACCCTAAGGGAGAATTAAAAGGAAATCCCTTGGGTTTGCCAAGGTCACTGCCCAATAAAGAAAAGCTCTTCCACTGACAAACTTCCCCTCACCCTGGACCATTGATCAGTCAGAATAAGGAAACTGAAATCTTCTCTAAAACATGTACTCCAAGGCCCCTGTTTAGATAGCTGCCTATATACCCACTGCCCTCATTCCTATCCCCAAAGTCTATTGAGATCCAGTCTTTCTGTCTTCAAAATATGTTCATATTTATTCTTAACTAAATCTGTAAGAAAATAAAACAAAGTTTCCATCCTCTATAATAAAATGAAAATCCAGAGAAAGTGTCAAGTTTTCAAGTTACAGAATGAAGTACTAGTAATTTTTTTAAAAAATTTTTTGTAGTTGTAGATGAACAGAATGCCTTGATTTTATTTGCTTGTTTTTATTTGCTTCCAAATCAGTATGATCAAACTCAGTGCCTTACATGTGTCACCGAACTACAGCCTGAGCCCTAGTAATTTTAATCTATTGCTATGTCAGCAAAAAAGATAGTCATACAGCAGGTGAAAGGAAATCATTCACCAAGTACTCCTCAATATTTCCCCTTGAAAGGTGAGATTATGTCCAGCGATACTTCCAAATCTTCAGCCATTCACACAAGTCATGTAGCATATATATATTCTTAGGTCCATAAAACAAGCCACACAACTAACTAACTCTCTCTCTCTCTCTCTCTCTCTCTCTCTCTCTCTCTCTCTCTCTCCCTCTCCCTCTCCCTCTCTCTCCTTCATTTTATCTGCTCTTCTGACTTCATATTCAAATTCCTGCTTCATTTGATCTGCTCTTATGATTGCATGTCGAAATTTCTGCTTCTGTAGTGCTGCCTTGATTTCAGTTTCTGTCCACTCCATTTGGACCTCATCTTCCTGTCTCCAATTGTCAAGCTTTACAGCTACCCCTTCACTTTAGGCACTCAAGATTGTTTAACAAATCTACCAACTCCTGAAACAGCCAGTGAATACCAACCTGGGTCATTGAGCCAGCACCAGCTCGTGACAGAAGCCATTTGGACAATATTCATGACCTGGCCATCAGGCATTTGTTTGACCTAGAAAAAGGAATTCAAAAGAAGGATCTCTGGCTGGGATTGTGGCTCAGTGGTAGAGCGCGTGCCTAGCACGGGCGGGACCCAGGTTCCATCTTCAGCACCACATAAAAACAAAGGCATTGTGTTGTGTCCATCTACACCTAAAAAAATAAATATTAAAAAAAATCTCAGTAAATTGAAAGAAAACATGAAATCTGTACTCCTTAGATATAAAGAAGTTGGAAAATCTGGAAGGTCAGTAGAGATAGGCAGAGAACTATAAGTTAGAAATGAAAGACGATCATTTTTCCTCCTAGGCTTTGTAGATAATGGGATTACACCTATAAGCTATAGAGAAAACTGATTTTGTTTTAGGAAAAAATGCTTCCCTCATATGTCAGATATATTCATTTCTCTGGGTGTTTTTTCCGGCTTTGTAAAATCTCTAGTTTAGCCTCCTCAGAATATTACAACTGGTTTTATTCAAAGTGGAGCTAAGACTGTCCATATCACCCTTGTCAATATGGTATAAGACAGCAGGAATCACCAGAAAAAAATATCAAGAGAAAGTGAGAAACAAAGCGATGAATTGTTTTCATTTAGTCACTGGTCTACTTCACTCAGAAATACACCTATCAGTGCAGATCTTGAAGTTCCAAATATATTATTAGCAAATGGGCCCCTTAGGTAACACCTTCCCTTGTAAATTTTTGAAGGCCATTCTTCTGCTACTGGAAAAGTCCACTTTGCTAGTGGAGAAAGAAAGTATATTACTGTAATCATTTCCAAATTAGAAGTATTAATATGGTGGCCATAATGTTAGGTAGGAGATCAGGGATGCCAAGATGGTAGAGGCAGAGTATAAGAAAGATGCCACTAGAGGATAAAACAGGGAGACAAAGTCATGTTCGTGTTTATGCTAAGTCCCATTATCACGACACCACTGAGGACTTATCACCATGACAACTTCACCACTGGTTCAGTATTTTTAAATGACTAATAGGGGTAAAGTGGGAAGTTTTCTAACTAGAATTCTCCTCCTCCTTCTCCTCCTCCTCCTCCTCCTCCTCCTCCTTCTAATTTGTTCTAATTAGATATATATGATTATAGAATGCATTTTGACATATCCTACATAAATGGAGTATAACTTCTCATTTTTCTGGTTGCACATGATGTACAATTATACCAGTCACGTAATAATTTATGCACGTAGGGTAATAATGTCTGATTTGTTCCACTGTCCTTCCAAACCTCATATGCCCTCCACTCCCTTCATTCCCCTCTATCTAATCCAAATTACCTCTCATTCAGTCTTTGGTTGTTTGACATTGGCTTATTTCACTTAGCATGATATTCTTCAGCTCTATCCATTTACCAGCAAATGCCATAATTTCATACTTCTTTAAGGCTGAATAATATTCCATTATGTGTATATGCCACAGTTTCTTTATCCATTCATCTGTTTAAGGGCACCTAGTTTTATTCCCAATAGCTAAGCTATTGGGAATTTACCTGCTCAGAACATTCATGTGGCTATGTCACTGATTTTAAGTCCTTTGGGTATATGCCAAGGAGTGGGATAACTGGGTCAAATAGTGGTTCCATTCCAAGTTTTCTGAGGAATCTCCATACAACTTTCCATAGTGGTTATACTAATTCGCAGCCTCACCAGCAATGTAGGAGTGTACCTTTTTCCCCTACATCCTCGCCAACATTTATTGTTGCTTGTATACTTGATAATTGCCATTCTTACTGGAGTGAGATGAAATCTCAGTGTAGTTTTGATTTGCATTTCTTTAATTGCTAGAGATGTTGAACATTTTTTCATGTATTTGTTAATTGATTGTATTTCTTTTTCTGTGAAGTGTCTGTTCAGATCCTTATTGATTGGGTTATTCGTTTTTTTGGTGTTAAATTTTTTAAGTTCTTTATATATCCTGGACATTAATACTCTTTCTGAGGCACATATGGTAAAGATATTCTCCCACTCTGTAGGCTCTCTTTTCATGGTATAATTAGGTTTTCTAAAGTAACCAAAGGGGGAAAATTAGACAATATTCTAATCAGGTATCATAAGTAACCAATGGGAGCAAATGGGGTGTGGTCTCAATCTAATCCTTATTAGAAAAAGAACAACTCACAGCTCATCATGTAAGACACTAATTTTCAGACACTGGGGCCTTGAGCCTCTCTTTCTCACTTGGCCCACTCTGCCCTACCTTGCAGAATGCTACTCTCATCTCTACTTTCAAAAAAAAAAAATCAATACTTTGCCTATAACTTGTGTGTGTCTTGCTTAATTCTTTGTACAGGGCACCAAAGACCTAGACCCCAACTAGACAGCCCAACAATAACAATAAAGGGGGTATAGGATATGCTACAGTAATAGGGGGTTTGTCTATATGTCAGAGTAAATTATATATATGTAAAAGAATACCATGTCTAAGTTTCATTTTTAATCTACTTTCCACCCTCAAGCTTTCCATATCTCCTTCTTTTGAAATATTTAATATTCAGGATCTTTGAATTGTTGAGTTCACACCCACATAAACTGCAGCCAGCAGGTGGCTTATTAAACTACAGCTTTAAGGTAATCTTAAAAAAAAAAAAAAAAGTGCAGTTTCGTATTTTGTTTCTGCAATGAGCTGAAGACAGACGGAAGTAAATGAGATTTCCACAGGCACCCTTACAAGAACCATAGCTAATTTTATTAGCCAGATTCCTTGGATTGGAAAACATTAGAGAAGTGTGTTGAAACATAGTTGTAAGGGTCAACTAAAGAGGACACAGGGCCTTAGTAGAAATACTAACCTTAGTTTTCATAAAAGAATAACGAATTATACAAAGATGGCATCCTGTCTTTCTAAAGCAGCCCCACCCCATTGAGGTACCATCTTTAACCCTTCCAAACCCCTGCAGATAATCATCTATATTCATAGTTGAATGTGTGTGCATTTAACGTGCGTGTGTGCACACATACACACACCCACTCACAGACCTTAAATTAATTTTATTATTTTAATCAATACTTTTAAGCTATCATCTCTCATCCAAAGGGCTTATTACCTAGTAATGATTGCTAGACACCTACATACATACTTACAACCTCAGGTAAATGAAGCTAAAAAAATTAGCATGATTTTATTTAGGCCTATATTTTTAAATTCAGGTTTAATCCAGGTATCTCTCTCACCTTCCCCATGTGGAGAATTTTGCTTATTATTACCCTCAGAAGTACCTGATATGATTTACATATCATCGCTATTAAAACTGTAAACCTGTAAAAACTGTATTTATACATTACAGACAAGGATACAGCATGCCTCTAGACTAAGGGAGTGGAATACACACTGCCTCTTCATAAGAATTGGACCTTAGGTGCTCTTTCAGAAATTCTGAACTAATAAAGTAAAATTCAACAGACATTCAGATAATTGAAGCAAAGTAGTACTTAGGATAAAATTATCACCATATAATTTTTGTTTGCCTTTCATTATTTACAAATGAAAATAAAACTTGAGTGTATTTGTTGTTCATTTAAAATGCTTATATCTATTTCAGTGATTGGAAGAATTGTAGGAGATTTGACTATCCCTAGGAGAAAATAGAATATACATGTGTTAATAGAAATAAGAAAAGCATATGTTTTATGCAGAATTATTTTTTCTTCCTATAAAACATTCTATATGCTTTGGATATAATCAGGTTTTGAGTTAATTATAATTTGTTTCATTACTTATAATTACAAAAATTATGACGATGTTATCTTTTGCACTATAATCCAGGGAGAACATATAACTAAAATTCTTCATTATGTAAGAAACAGATGGAAATTTAGTAATGGTATTTTACCTGTATGAATCTATGTATAGTGTATACTTGTTTATGTATATTATTTTATATTATGTATATTATGTATATTATTTATTATTTTTCTGTGTTTACACTGAATCAAATGAAGCAATCTACCAGGATCTACCAGCAATCTACCAACAATCTCTCAGACTTCAACAGATATTATACTCACCTGGAGAGCTTATTAAAACAGATGCTGGGATCCAGCCCCAGATGGAGTGAGCCTGAGGAGGGCCTGAAAATTTTGATTTCTAAGCAGTTTCCAGATGATACTGAAGCTATGTGTTCAGAACCTTGATTTGAGGACCCATACAACACTCTTATTAAAGAAATTGGATCTTAACTTAGATTCACCAAAGTCATTCATGTATATGGTTTTATAGCATTAACCATATCTTGTGAAGTAAAATCTGTTATATTCAATAAAATGTAATATGCTATTATTTTCCCCTCATCTTCTGTAGACATATTATCTGTCTATCTCAGATAGTAACAACAGCATAACAAGCAAATAGGAGATTTCCAAGTCAAAAATTGATCCTAAGTCCCTTTTGGAAAAAGGTTTTATGTAAAAAAGAAATCATCAATTAAAAACTGCCATGATTTTTGCCATTGCTAGTGTATTAGAACAAATTTAAAGCTCATGTTTGCCATCTGCTGATATATTTGTGAATTACAAAGGGTCTCTATCAATCAATAGTTGATGTATATGATGTTCAGATTTGTTGTTGTTTCTTTATTTCCACAACTCATTAGGCAAATTTTAAATATGTATTTTCCCTAAAAGCACCATGTTACGATTTTGTTAACTACTCAAATAAAACTATTTCTTTAGCATTGATTTCAAATGATTGATTTGTATTGAAGCTGTTTTAATTTTTTAATTCTTTCTTTCTTTCTTCCTTTCTCTCTCTCTCTCTTTTTTTTTTTTTTTTTTTTTTTTGGTGCTAGGGATTGAACCCAAGGCTTTGTGCATGCAAGGCAAGCAAGCACTCTACCAACTGAGCTATATCCCTAGCCCCTGTTTCAATTCTTACACTTGAAACTACTGATACTGTCATTTATTGGTGACCAGTCCTGCTTCCCCATATGTTGAAGTTTGAACATTAGAGAAGCACACCAAGGCAAGCATATAAAGCAGGGTTTATTTAAAAAGGGGTAACATAGACTTCTCCAGGGAGGGAGCAGGGGGCCATAGCTGGTATCATGGTATCCCAAGAAACGAGGTGTTCTATCTTTTATATGTCCCAGGCTTCCTTTTTTCTCCTGTCCTCTTCCCCTTATCTTTCTCCTTCCTGCGTATGTGACTAGGCCCAGGAAGGCTTGGTGGGATGGCCCAAAGGTGAGAAACAGGTGGGCTGAACAGGGAAGGGCAGGAAGGAGTAGACAGGGACACATTAACAACCCTGTAAGGAGGGGCAATTCCTGGGACAGGGTACCTTGGCAACAGGTAAACCTGTTCTTGATAAGGGTGGAGGAAGGGCTCTGAAGGAATTAACATTTCAATCCCTCAGGGAATAGTCTCCATCTTCCCAGAGTCACTCAAAATTGGCCTCCTTGATCTAACCTGACTCGATTTACCTATCTACACTGACTACCTGTCTAATTCTGGCTTCACTACAAATTTACATTTATATATATATATATATATATATATATATATATATATATATATATATATATACAAATTTACATCTCTCTCTCTCTCTCTCTCTCTCTCTATATATATATATATATATATATATATACACATACATATATATGTGATATTTAGAGTAAATTTCATCAATAAAATATTTTAAAGGGATACTATATCCAAAGTTGTTTAAGCTGAATCAAATATTCATGTATTAATTTGCTTATAATTACAGTATAGTGAGAAGGATCTGAAATTACTCATGTTAATATCACTAAAGCAAGAAAATAAAAATCATTTTTGGAGAACAGGAGCCAAAATATCCTCCAGTTTTTATTCATACTCTTGTCTCCATTATTCTCTTACATTATGGTGACCTTATTATTCAAGAAGGTCATTTTCTCCTGGTCCCAAGTTTAACTGTACAGCCTTCATCATGAGCATATCATAGACAAGTTATGATCATGGATTCACAGAAACATATTTTCAGGTCTTGTGGGGTAGTCACTGGATTTAGTATTGCACCTTGTTATTTTGTTAAATCCTCAAGACCTGACCATATCATCACACCTTTACAGGAAAGTTTAGGAAGTTGAAGTTAAAAACACTAAGCAAGTTGTCCAAGTTGACACCTGGGATTTGTGCCTCTATGACCTGAGTTTAGTATCTTGCTCCTACAGGACAGATTGTTTGAATTATTTGTCACAAGACCACCCAGTACTCATGATTTGGCTGAAACCAATGCTTGTCTCACACCTTCCCAAGCCTGTTTAAAATGGCAATATTTACTATTTTGGTCTGATTTTCATTTTTAGGCAGAGGCTAAATAAATACAGATTCTGAGTTGGTTATTTATACAAGGCACTTAGCACTGGACCTGGCAGGTTTGTAATAAAATTTGACCCTGATTATGATGATGATTATTATGTTGCTCTTTGTGACAATGATTGTTATAGTTTGTATCTAAAATGTTTTCCCCAAAGTCATGTGCTCAGGGCTTGGTCACCAGCCAGTTGTGCTATTAGGAGGTGGTAGAACTGAAGCCAGAATTAGACAGCAGTCAGTGTAGATAGGTAAATCCAGTCAGGTCGGATCAAGAAGGCCAATTTAAGTGAATAGGGTAAGTTGGAAACTGCCCCCTGAGGGACTAAAATGCCTTCAGAGCTCTTCTTCCGCCCTTATCAAGAACCTGCCTCTGCTCCAACCTGTTGCTAAGGTAACCTGACCCAGGAATTGCCCCTCCCTACACTGAGTTGTAAAAGTTGTTAATGAATGTGTGCTGGGCTGCTCCATCTCGCCTTTCCCCCTTCAGCCCACCTGTTGGCCATCCCACCAAGCCTTTCCTGGGCCAAGTCACCTACTAGTCTCCTAGGAAGGAGAAAGATAAGGGGAAGAGGGCAGGAGAACAAAGGAAGCCTAAGACATATAAAAAGGTAGAACACCTCGTTTCTTGGAATACCAGGATACTAGCTAAGGCCCCCTTCTCCCTCCCAGGAGAAGTCTATGTTACCCCTTTTTAAATAAACCCTACTTTACATGCTTGCCTCAGCGTGCTTCTCTAATGTTGTATTTCAACATGGGAGGGAGCAGGATTCCTCACTGGTAACTGGTGCTATCAGAGCCTTTACAAGGTAGGGAAATTAGGTCATTGGAGGTCTTCTCTTGAAGCAGATGTTGGCCCCTGCCCCTTTCTTTCTCTATTTCTCAGCTGCCCTGAGGTGAGCAGTTGTTTCACCACAGGCTCCCCACTGCGATGTTCTGCCTAACCACAGGACCTAACCAAGGGAGCCAACTGACCACGGACTAAAAACCCTAAAACTATTAAGCCAAATAAATCTTTCCTCCTTCTACATTGATTATCTCAGGTATTTTGTTGCAGGAAGGGAATGCTAGTAAACAAAATGATTATTACTCATTCAACCAACTTGATAAAATCAGCCTAAAGCAGTGATGACAACCTTCCTGTCTCGACTGGTTTGGCTCTTTATGGGCAGACATATTTAGGGACTTGTAATGCATACCTGATGTAGGACTTCTAATGCATACCTGAAGTCATGCCCCATCCTTGCAAACCTTCACAGCGTTACAGGAAAGCAAGCTGTTCTAGTCTGGTGGTCACATGAAGTCATATCTGCCCACAGGTGCCATTAGTGAGCCCAACTGAACCCAGCCCATATCTAAGAGATAAATTAATACTTGTGACTGTTGTATAAAGCCACTAAATTGAGAAACAGTTTATTATGAAGCAAAAGTCAATGGTATCTTTGGGATACCCTTTATACGAAACCCTTTTATGTAAAGTGTTACACATAGCTTAAGGAAATCCTGTCCAATTCCATTTCTTCATAAAATTCCATTCTAATAATTTTCAGAGTTAAAGAAATAATTATGGATACATAAAGGGTTTCAAAACTGTTCCATGATGCACCACATTTAATATTGTTCAAAATCATAGCTAGAATACTTGATTTCAGGTAAAGTGTGTAGATATTTGGCTGAATTGTTCAGATTCTTTTTTACTAAAAAAATTTTCACTTTTTGGACAAATCGTTTTTAGTTTAAAAATAACTGCAGACAATCCAGATGCATGTTAATGGCAAACTATAATCAATTACTTGGAGAAGTTTTATTTAAATGACCTAGGATGCTGTTGTAATGGGCCAAAGGTGCGACTTATGCAGTCCAGGGGGAGAAACGAAGAATGTGTAAGCGCTTCTGCCCTTTTCAATGCTTTATTCATTCAAATCACTCAATAATACAATTTCACTCTATAGGTTCTTAATCAAGAAAATGTCAATCCTTAATGCTAGGCCTGCAATAGACATAATTCACAGCAAACAATTCTAGATTAATTCTAAGCACTGCAAACACATTTAATCATGACAGGCTAATGACAGACATTCCCTCTGCATGCTAAGTTCAAGTGTCAGTTCAAAAGTTTCAAGCCTTAGGCTTTAAGTCCAGTAGATGCACACTCACTCAGACTGCAGTGATGAGGTCAGAACTAAGGCATGCTTCTCCTGGGGTGGAGCTGACAGCCAGTGGAGGAGAGGGTTGTAGGGAGAAGTTATGGCTCTCACTAGGGTTAAGATGTGGCTGTAGAGTTTGAGAACGGTGAGGAAGATGCAGAGGATCAGCAAAAGATGCAAAGTATTGAGAAACTGATGTGACTCCATTTTTGAGAAACCAGCCTCTACCTCAGAGCAAAGCCTGTCCAAGGAAAGGGGTGTGACCCTTGTCCTTGGAAAAACCCACAGAGCACTCCTAGGCACATACCTACCCTGCTGAGTTGTTTGTTTGCAAATAACAAGAGAGATCTGTGACACAAGGTGTCCCTGACTTAGTTAGACTAGGTGAGGACCCATAGGGACCCCCTAGCAACCACCAATCAGCATGAGATAGGAAATACCTGGGATGCCAGATGACCCCTCAGTAATTTAAGTTGGTTGATAACATGTTGGGAAACCATGTAGTTTAGCACTACACCCCTCACAGCCTAAAGCTATCAGTTCAAAGGAATCCCCCTCTTGTACTAACCAATCACCCCTACCCAACTTGTTCCCACCAGTGAATTTGCTAATCAACGTTGAGTTGTTTGACTTTCCGGCGGAGGTATGGAATGATTTGCTGTGTGATGTTGTGATGCATAGAGTATCCCCCCAAAACTATAAAATCTCACTGAACAAAGGACCAGGATTCACTCCCTGGGACCGCTGCATCTGAAAGGGTTGTGAGTCCAGGCTAGAGCTTGCAATAAAGACTCTTGTGTGATTGCATCAGATTCGGCTCCTGGAGAGGAATCTCATTCGTGGCTCCTATTGGGGTCCCACGAATCTGGCATTACAGTCCAGGTCCTCATCAGGCTCTCAGCGCGAGGGCATCAGTAATGGCTGGCTGAATGTATGCTCATTTGCTCTATTATTTATACTAAATTTGGGGGTTGGGGGCTTTTGACTCCTCTTTTAATCCTTATCAGTTGCCGGGATTTCTCAGTTATGTCATTTACCCTGGGGTTAAAACATCTGGTCTGGTGGTCCTCACCCTGATCTTTTCACCTTTTCCTCTTATTGGGTGAGGACAGCCTGTTAGAAGCTTCACTCTGAGTTTATCAGAGTGGGGAGAAGTGACTAGTTTGTGCCTGAGAGTCATACTGGAGGGCTCTGTTAGGCATGCTTGGTGAGACTGCAGGTTTCAAACTGGAGTTTTTAAAACTGGAGTTGCTTAGACTCAGGCCTAAGGCCATCCTCACAGATGCCTCTTCAGCATTAGGAGTTTTTAAACATTTGGTGATTTCAATGTTCAGCCAAAATTGAGAACACTGAACAAAAGGGTCCTGTACAAAGGTGTTACAGAACTTTTTAATAGAAGGTAAAGGTTGCTGGATGTTGAGAGAAATTTCATTCCATGTTGAATTTGTACTAAGTTAAAGAAGAATAAAAGAAAATCATTTTTTTGTATTTCTCTTATTTGAACCTACTATCAATTCTCAAAGGTAGGCAGGATACACATTATTATCCCTATTCAGCAAGTGAAACAACAGGGTTTTAAGGATTTTGCAGTATTGGGGGATGCATTCAAACCACTCCTTGCTGTACTTTTCTCTTGGAACTTATAAACTATAACCTATGCTAAATGTTTGTTTAATCCCTGTCATGCAGGGGTTCTGACCCAGGAAACAGATTTGCAGTCAGCAAGTGGAAGAAGATGCAAGACTCAGTTAGGATAGTAGACATGCTTTATTCAGAGGTGGTAACAGCCTCCAGCCTCCAGTTTCAGCTTAACCCCCCAGCCAGTTCCATTTTAGCTCTCATTTTGCCCCCATCAGCACCTGAGTCTTTTTCATAGACCCTTTTTATATGGAGGCCAAACAAATAAGACACACTACCAACAGGTTACATAAGGGGGCGTATGCTCACAAATTAATGTTTATGACCTTGAGTATATGCACTGAATCACACTGTTTCTGGCCTTGACTAACCATAACATATTTGATTTTCAGCCCTGGCTACACATTAACAATAACATAGCCCACAGAAGTTTCTTTGAGGGAGTCTATCTACAGCCATTTGGGGCCTGCCCCAACAATCCCATTTTCATTTGGGCTCTGAACCCTTTATCAGTAGTTATATAATTTATTAATTCATTCATACATTACTCATTTAGGATGCATTGGTTATTTTTGGGGTGAAGGAAGGGTTGGTTTTGGGGGGCTTCTCTGGAGAACAAGACTAACCTCATGGTGTTTCCCCCAGTGAAACAGGAATCTAGTGATGCATCAGGCAAGTAGCTAGTTATAACAAATTCAAAATAAAAACAAGCTCATGGTGGTGGTGGTGACAAACAGATGGGGAACTACTTAATCCTTAAGGAGAAAAGAGGGAGATAAGGAGGTAGAGAACTATTTGCAGAGGAAGAGAATGTAAAATCCAAACTAAAAATTGACAGAAACAGAATTTACCCACGTGAGAGAAACTACTTGGTGGAAGAAATGGCTGAAGAATGGAAGGAGGGAGGGCATGGGGAGAGGGAGAGAGATGAAAGTGGCTCAATAAGCAGGGATGGCAAGCAGATATTGTTAACATAGGGAGAGCAATGAATGATGGTGAGGAAAGCAGCTAGGGACAAATAATAAAATGGCCTAGTAATTTATTAGCTCTATTAAGGAAGTCTTCATTAGCTTAGGGAAAACCAGGAGCCTACCTAGGGCTTTAAAAAGGACACATCATCACCATAGTTGTTTCACAGACCAGGCTGTTTCTGGGTATGCTTTTGATCATCAAGTTGACCTTCCATAGGCAAGAAAGGAGTTTTGTAGTTTTGACAGCGTGAACACAGAGCTGTAAAAATACAGCTGTGGTTTTTACTTTGGGCTGATTTGATGTGCGGGCACAAAAATCATAGATCATAGCTGGGCTTGGAGACCTGGAAAAGTGGGAGGATTTTCTGATTAAGTGATTTGCTGAATGAGAGGTAAAGTTGGATTGGAGAGAGAACGTGAGTTCTTGTTCAGATACTGCGTTTGAGGCCTGAGAGCTGCTGTGTAAGACTGGGTTCACTGCATAAAATCTACTCCATTATATTTTTTGATATTGAATAGTTCAAGCTTGAAACATTCTACCCAAACATGTTACTACTGAAAATGATCAAAGTGGGCAGTCCCATTAACCTATATACTAAATCCATCGAGGAGTTTGTGGAAACACGTTTGCCTGCCTTAGGGAAAATTCTTGACACATGCTGTATTCAGACAACCACAGGCTCCAGGCTTCGTCCTCCAAGTGAGAGGATTTGGGAAAAACAAAAAAGGTTTCCCCCTGCTGGTCAGACCTGCATAGTGCAGCGAACCGAGATAAAAGTTGTAGGGGCGTGGTCGCTGGTGGATGACGCAGAAACCCGGAGTCGGAGGAAAGGCGGTTGTGCTAGCGTCAGTGGTGCGCGCCGGGAGAGACCTAACCTGCCGCATGGCTGCTGGTTGCTCAGAGTCTCCGCGGCCGAAGGCGGCCTCCGAGGCGCCGGTGGTAGGAACAGTCGGCGTCCTGCCTTGCTTAGAGCTGCCCACCTATGCAGCTGCTTGTGCTCTGGTGAACAGCCGCTACTCCTGTCTGGTGGCCGCGCCGCACCGACGGCACATCGCCCTGTCGCCCCGCTACCTTAACCGGAAACGCACCGGTATCCGAGAGCAGCTGGATGGGGAGCTCCTGCGCTATTCCGAGAGGTACGAGTCTGTGTGTCTTGTCCTTCTCCCAGCTAGCAACGCCGTAACGTAGATGTCAGCCTCTTCTTTTGGGCGTGGGGAGGGCCTGCTACCGAAAGGGGGAGAAGTGGGAAAGGTCTCACCGGCCATCCCAACCGGAGCGTAGTCCGGAGGTGTTCTAGAGTTGTGGTCCGCCCAGCGAGGCCTCTACCGACCAGGTCGGGATCTCTGCCAGGTCCTTTCGTGAGCAGTAAAGAAAACTTACAGGTGAACTGTCAACCGAGGGAGTGGAGATGAGTGGAACTGCTCCAGGTGTCTGGAGACCCAGTATACGGAGTTTTCTTTGACGTTGAACGTTTCATTTCCCACCTCCGGGGGTAATGTTTTCTCATTTGACAATGAACAGTTCGTATTAGTACTTGAGTAGATTCTCTCTCTTTCCATGTAAGATCACATAAACGTTTGTACAAACAACAGTTTCTCTGTAAAACACGATGGTCAGTTTTTGTTTGTTTTGGATTTGGTGCTTTCCCGCGATTCTCTTCTTTACCTGATTGGGAATGAGGGAAATACCATTTGTTTATTATTCCATTCCTAGAAATTTAACATATATTGAAACCATGCAAAGATGTTGATACATTTATTTTTAAAGTTAGATTATGTGCCCAGCTATTTATAAACAAGTTCATCTCTTTACTCAAAAGTAATGCAGAGCTAAGGATATTTAATCATTGTATAGGGCTGCCATGTGCATAACAGACTTTCTCCCTGCCCTCTTTTTTTTTTTTTTTTTTCCAGTGTTTGTAACAAACATGAATAGTACCAGAAATTCCCAAGTTCCTTTTAGGGAACAGCAGTACTGTCTCCACTTGAACATCATTCTATAGTAGAGAGAGGAGGCTTTGATTAAAGGAAACAAGGTTCTAATTTTTTTTTTTTCCCCTGTCAGTTTTGGCAATTTTTCTTTCCTTCCTGCTATTTTCAGTGTCTGTAAGATAGTCTGAGTTGATAATAGTTGGTTCCTTCTGAGGAAAGATACATACATAAAGTAATAACTAAAAAGAGCATTCCTGAGGAAATCTCTAAGTTTGATTTTGCTAACTTGGTAGTTACTATAGTTCCTTTCTTGGGAGTTGTGGCTATTTTACTAAAATAAAATCTATTAGGGATAAATTCTTTTCTCTTATTCTATGTGAATCATGCTGGAATTTGTCTCCCACCCAAAAAAAAAAAAATAGCTTTCTGCTGTCTATGGCTTGTGTGTGTGAAATCCAAACATGTACAGATAGATTCAATAAAATTAGAACAGTGATAAATTTGTACATGGAATAGAAGAATGATTTCAGGTTTGCCTTGGAAAGTTAGGGAAGTTTCCTCCAAGTAGTGGGTATGGTTAAAAGCTGCCAGGTTTTTATCCTTCGTAGGTTAGAAATGATATTTTGAAATAATAGTTGCCAACTAATCCGGATTCTAAAATGTGCAGAGTGTCAAAAGTCAATTCTTAATAAATGATGTAGTTGTATGTCTTAAAATTTCCTTTTACTAGCAACAGTTGCAGTTTTGAGATTTTTTTTTTTTTTTTTTTTTTTTTGTATTAAGTTACTGGCTGTAGTATTCAGGGGCTTCAGCTTTAACCCTTAGGTTTCCTTGTATTCCATCAAGTGCAGATGGAGAGTATCAATATCAATATTACCTGTACTCAATAATAAAAAATGCATACACATTTTTCTTGTCAGTTTCCATTATTAATCATTTTAACTTAGCCAGCACATTGGAACCTTTTGGTGAAGTGGAACTGCTAAAAAGTTGTTACAGACTAAGCATACATTGTTACATTTTTGACATGGGTTATATATTTGGGAGATGAATACTTTTTGGATTCTTAGACTATCTAAACAGTATCATAATGACCTAGTTTAAAAACAGGATAAAAGGTATCATCTTCTTCTCTTTTTTAAACAGTCTTTTAGGTGTCCCTATTGCATATGATAACATCAAAGTTGTGGGTGAACTGGGAGATATATATGATGATCAAGGACACATTCATCTTAACATTGAAGCTGATTTTGTTATTTTCAGCCCTGAACCTGGGCAAAAGCTTATGGTATGTATATCATTTTTTCTTAGCTTTCTTGAAATAATTTTATACTTTGGGAAACTTTAAAGAGACTTAATAATTCGAATAAATAAAAAGTATTTTAAAAGTAAAATATTTTCTATCATTTCAATCGAGGTAAGTTTGTAGACTCCATCCTTTTGAAACACATGGGTGCAAAGTATGTGACCTATCCAGTTGATTTTTTTTTTTTTTTGCAAAGTCCTTATGATAATCTTGAGGAAGGAAAAAGCAGTACTTTAAAATTCCTCAGTTCTACCCCTATATCTTGTTTTTATAAAGGATTCAAGCAGTATACTTTCATAAGAAACAGACATTCATATGGCTGTGGGGTCAGGCAAGTAATGAAAATGAATGAATAACAGGACAGGGCAGCCAGTCCATGCCAAGAAAGTGAAGGCTTTGTGTAGAAGATCTTCCAGTTTTCTAGAAGGTAGAAATGGAGAAATGGATGTAAAATCTATTGAAATGTATCTTTTATCCCTTTTACTTGCTCTTCCACCATCAGATCTGTTTGTGTATATGTGTTGGTTTATGTATATTTATATTCGTAAATCTATATATCTAGTAGATAAGAATTGTTAACTAACCATCAGTACTATTAATAAAAATACAGATTAGATTTCATTATGACAGAATTCACAAGGACTTTGAATTTTTTAATTTTTTTTTTTTTAGTAGCAATTAAAACATTAGAAATCGTACCCCGGACTTTATACTTGTAAAGTTGGCAGTAGATTTGTACATGTTAATTCTAAGCTTCCATCTGCTTTGTGTAAATAATCATAAATATGAACATGTATATGGAAGTAACATTTAAAATGTACAGAAAGTGTAAAGTGAAAGTATCCCTTTTATTTATTCTATACAGATAAGATCCAGTCTTCAAATACTGTTGACCATTTGTTTTTAATTTTTTATTTGTAGTTCGGTATAATTTACATATAATAATCACATGCACAAATCATAGTGGGCAGTTCAGTGAATTTTGATCAGTTCACATATTCCATCTCCTTGAAAGGACCCTTATGTTCCTGAGTTGCATAGCACCTTGCCATTGCTAAAGCTGGCTTTTAACTTGTTATCATCCTGTCTCAGCCTCCCGAGCTGCTGGGGTTACAGGCATGCTCCACTGTGCCTGGCTATCCTCTGGAACTGTTTGATGGCTCTGTTACCCTTATAAGGGTCTCTGGCACTGGCTGCACCAGTACTGTTAAGGGCCTGAAGCACTTGCCCTCCTACTAGACAGTGGTGCAGGCCCACATACTTAAGAGGGAAGTAGAGAAATCACAGCACCCCCTGTGCCACTCATACATAGTCCTGTTTACAGTATGTGAGCAGACAAGGTGCAGGGACAGCCTATGGTGAGGATCCATGTAGGTGTTTTGGTACAAGGAGTTATGATGTTCCTCTCTGCTGCTACTGTGGGTTTGCCCAGCCACTTGCAAAACTTCTAACCCTTCCCCCAAGCTTTACAGTCCTAGGTACAGAGAAAAGGTCAGGGTTCTTTTTATCCCCCATTTCCTTCAACTATATGCCTGCTAGAGATTAAGCAGACTAGAGCTGGGCAAAACACCTGTCAGCTGGTGTGTTTGCAAGGGAATAGAGTGCATCCAGCATCAGGCAGACCTTGTTAGGCCATGCATCCTGGGGGCAAAGTGACAGGAATGGAGGCATTGCTCAGGACTTCTCTAACAGGCCTCTTTGGGCAGGGGAGTAGTGGAACCAGAGTTCTTTCCTAACCTTGTTAGTTATAGGCACTGCTCTACAGAAACAGGGGTTTGGAACTGCATGGGTGACTACCTTTAGATCTGGCACCATTAGGAAACTGTACACACCTGGTCACACCTGTGGTCTTTGAGGACAGGCTCCCTGATACCCCAGTTCTTCATGATTGCACCCTTTGTTCCCTGTATGTTGTGTCACAACAGCCCATTCCTCTATGGTTTAGAACTCCTAGCAGGTTTGTCAGTGTCCCTGTACTAAGCCAGGTTTGGCTCATGAAGCACCTACCTACTGAGCCACATAAGTGGAATATCTGTGAGGTTCCAGAGATGGTGTTATGCAAGGATTTCTTACTCCTAGAGCACTGCAAATTCAGATAATAGGCCCCTTCTCAAGATGACTTCTAGCTACTGTACTTTAGGGATTCACTGGGAGATGTGAATTTTTTTCTCAAAGCCAGACTGCGGTGTAGATATATCAACATTTTTATCTAGTAAACTGAAAACCTCTCAGGGTTGTGAAATTTTCCAGTAACTAGGATTACCCTTATCCTTGCTAATAGAATACTGGGACTCTTTCACTTTTACCTTTCCAGAGCAGAGAAACCCCTCCCCAGCTATAGAGCAGGGATGTCTTGTTCCAAGATATCTTTTTTCTCTTACTGTGCTGTTATTGGTTTCTGGATCTTACCATGTATGTTTTTCCTCTATTCATTTCCACTGCTGTCACAATTAGTCACCTCAATATGTAGCTATACACCTGTTGCTTTGGTTCCTTTTTGGAAGAGCAGGTGGGTGCTAGGTACCTCTGTTGGGCCATCTTGAAGAGCCCTTCACTTTTACCATTTCTATTCAGCATTGTACTGGAGGTTTTTGTAGGGATGAGATGTTGGGGAAGAATAGAGAATCGCAAAGAATAGGAAACCTCCTATTCCTCAGTTATACACATAGAGCAACTTTCTTGTTGTAACTCTGTTCCTCCCCTCTTTGTTTTGGGATTCTGGTGGGTGCTTTGGACACTGCTATTTTGGGATAGCAGAGCCTAGTATGGAAGACCAGAGAAGGGAACTGTGAGAAGAGAAAATGCCTTTGCCTATTTTTAACTGGATTTTTCTGTTTTTATTGAGTTGTAGCTCTTTTTAGTATTGATAGAATTTTTTTTTCAGACCTTTGTTCTCTGTTGACGTGCCTATGTATTCATTTTAATGGTACCATTTGATGAACAGAAGCACTTAATTTTGATGAGGTCCATTTTATACTTTTGTGATTATTGCTTCTGGGTCTTATCAAAGAAACCTACCCATTTCTAATTTGTGAAGATATTCTTTTAAAAACTTCTGGAAACTTTGTAATTTTAGCTTTGATAGCTAACTCTGTGATCAGTTTTTTATGCTTTTCTTTCTATGTAGTGTGAAATAAGTCTTGAAATCTATTTTCTTCCTCCTGTGGCTGTTCAGTTGTTCCAGACTCATTTAAAATGTTTCCTTTTTTAAATTGATAGAATATATTTTTTCAGCCTTACAGAGCAATTGAGTGGATGCAGAATTTCCATATATTCCCTGCCTCTCAAGCAGGCAGTTTCCCCTATTATTGAAATCATCTTGCAGTAGTGAAATGTGTTTGTTATAGTTGTTTATTAGCCAGTATTGACACACTATTACTAACTGAAGTTCCCAGACTTTGTATTATTTTAAACTTATAAAAAACATAAAAGTCACATATTAATGGTGCCATTATGGCACCATTATGAAACTGTACACACCTGGTCACACCTGTGGTCTTTGAGGACAGGCAACATTCGATGCTTGAATACATTGCATGATGTAAATGCATAAATCGGGTTAAACATACTTATCTCCTCATTTATTATCTTTGCAGTAAAAACTTTCAAAATCCTTTCTCACCAAATGAAATACACAAAACATTGTTCTCTATAATCAAAATACTATGCAGTCTTACCCCAGAGCATCTTGCTCCTATCTAACTGTATCTAAATACCCATTTGATTAACCTCTGATAACGGCATTCTACTCTCAACTTCCATGAGATCACCTTTTTTAGATTTCATTTGATGTCTCTGTACTTTTATTTAACATGTTGATTTCCAATTCCATCCATATTGTCCTAAATGACAGGATGTCATTGTTTTGCCTGAATAGTATTCCATTGTGTACACATTGTGTTTCTTTGTCCATTCCTTCACCGATGGACACTTGTTTTCCATTTCTTGTCTGTTGTGAATAGTGCTGCAATGAACATAAGTGTGCATTTGTCTCTTCTGCATACAGATTTTATTCTCTTTGGGTTTATACCCAGCAATGAGATTGTTGTATCATGTGGTAGTTGTTCTGCTTACTGTTTTTGAGGACACTTCATACTGTTTTCCATAGTGGATATACTAATTTACATTTGCACCAATATTATGCAAGGCATCTTTCTCCACATCCTCTCCATCACTAATTAGTATTTGATACTAAGGCTTCATATTAGGGTGAGGTGATATCTCAGTGTTGTTTTGGTTTGAACTATTTAATGATTGGTAATGTTGAACTTTTTTTTTTTTTTTTTATGTACCCATTGGTACATAAAACTTTGAGAAATGTTTTTAGATTATTGCCCATTTTTAAAGTGAGCTATTTGGTTTCTTGCTATTGAGGTTTTGGATTTACTTATATAGTCTGGGAGATGTATACAGTGCAAATATTTTCTCCCACTTTGTAGGACTCTTGAGTGCTGTGCAGAAGTCTTTTAGTTTTATGTAATCCCATTTGCCTCTTTTAACTTTTATTTTCTGTTCTTTGGAAGGTCTTCATGATCCAATGTCCTGAAGCATTTCCTCTTTTCTAGTAGTTTCAATAATTTTGTCTTACGTTTAAGTCTTTAATCTATTTTGACTTGATCTTTTTAACCAATGATAGATGTCTAGCTTCATTTTTTTTTTTACCCAATTTTCCCAATATCATTTATTGAAAAGCCTGTCCTTTCTCCAGTGCATGTTCTTAGCACTTTTGTTTAAAAATCAATTGGCTGTATGTTCATGGGTTTACTTCTAGGGTACATTCTGTTCCATTAGTCTATTTTTATGCCAATACCATAACATTTTGATTTATAGATTTGTAGTAAGTTTTGAAATCAGGTAGTGTAATGTTTCCTGTTTTGTTCTTTTTACTCAGGATGTCTTTGACGATTTGAGGAAATTTGTGGTTCCATATAAATTTTAGAGTTGTTTGTTCTAGTTCTGTGATGAGTGCCATTGTTATTTGATACATAATACATTGAGTCTGTTAATCACTTTGGGTACTGGACATTTGTTAAAATTATTAATTCTTCTGTGAACAAAGGATGTCTTTCTACTTCTTAAATTTCATTCATTAGTATTTTATAATTTTCATTTTTTTTCATATTGTACAGGTCTATCAACTCTTTAGTTGTTTTATTTACCTCTTGGTAACTATTGCAAATGGCATTGCTTACTTGATTTCTGTTTAGATAATTCGATATGAGCATATAACAATGTTACTGCTTTTTTGTATGTTGATTTTCTGCCCTGCATTTTTGCTGAATTCGTTTAAAAAATTCTAGAGGGTTTTTTTGTGTTGTGTGCAGTTTTTGGGAGTTTTTATATGAGTATGTCATCTGCAGTTACAATTTGAATTACTTCATTTTCAAATTGGATGCCCTGTTTTTTTTTTTGTTTGTTTGTTTTGTTTTTTCTTTCTTATGGCCTAATCAGATTGCTAGGACTTCCAGCACTGTATTGAATAAAAGTGGTGAAAGTGAGCATTCTTACCTTGTTCCAGATTTTAGGGAGAAAATTTTCAGTTTCTATCACATTAAGGATGTTAGCTGTTGACCTATTATAAATGGTATGGTGATATTCCTTATCTTTCTCATTTTTTCAGCATTTTTATTATGAAGAGATATGGAATTTTGTTGAATGTCTTCTATCAAGTGAGATGACCATGTGGTTTTTGTCCTTCATTTTGTTATGATATATCACATTTATCAATTTGCATACATTGAGCCATTCTTGCATCCCTAATAAATCCCATTTGATCATAGTAACTAATCTTTTTAATGTTGCTTGTAATGGTTTGCTATTATTAAGCTGAAAATTTTTGCATCTGTGTCCATCAAGGACATTGGCCCTTAGATTTTGTGTGGCCCCTCATCCAGTTTTGGTATCAGCATTAAACCTCATTTAATGTTCTTAGAAGAATTCCTTTCTCTTCTATATTTTGGAGTAACTTATTCAGCAGTGAAGCCATGTGATCTTGGGCTTTTCTTTGATGGGAAGTTTTTTACTGATTAAATCTCATTGCTTGCTACTGATCCATTTAGGTTTCCTGTTTATTTTATATTATTTTTCATAATTCAGTCTTAGAAATGTGTATGTGTCTAGGAATTTATCCATTTCTTCTTAATTTATGAAATTTGTTGACATAGTTGTTCATAATAATCCCTAATATTTTGTATTTCTTTGGTATAAATTATAATGGGTCCCTTTTCATCTGATTTTTTTTTTTTTTAGAGAGAGAGAGAGAGAATTTTAATATTTATGTTTTAGTTTTCGTCAGACACAACATCTTTGTTTGTATGTGGTGCTGAGGATCGAACCCGGGCCGCACACTTGAGCCACATCCCCAGCCCTCATCTGATTTTATTTATATGCATTTTCTTTACTTTTTCTATTTCTGGGTTTGTGTATTTTGGTTCTCTTTTCAAAGAACTAGCTCTGTTTCCTTTATCTTTTGGTTTTTTTGTTTTGTTTTGTTTTGGTCTCTTACATTTATTTCTATTCTATTATTTCTTTTCTTCTAATTTTGGGTTTAGTTATTTTTCCTCTTCCTTTTTAATGCAATAGACTGTCTTGAGATTTTTATGCCTTTTTGATGTGGGTGATGGTTGCTATAAACTTCTCTCTCAAAACTGGTTCTGCTTATTTCCATAGGTTTTGGTCTGTTTGTCTATTTTCTTTTCGTTTCAAGAAATTTTAAAATTTACTGGATTTCTTACTTGATCCATTGGTTATTTTATATCTATGCATTTTTATATTTTCTAAAGCTTATTGTTAATTTCTAGTTTTATTGCTTTCTGGTAAGAAAAGATACTCAGATGTTTCAATTTTTTAAAAATTGAGTCTTGCTTTGTGATCTATTGTAATCTATCCTGGAGAAAGTTTGATGAGAAAAACTTATTCAGCAGCTGTTAGATGGATGTGTTCTATAGATGTCTGTTAGATCCATTTAGTCTAGGATACAGTGTAATTGATGTTTATTTTTCTGTAAGGATTGTCTGTTCATTACTGAAAGTGTGGTATTAAAAGTCCCCAACAATTCTTGGAGTATACTTTTGCCTTTAGGTATATTAATACTTGCATCATATATTTGGGTGTTCTGATGTTGGGTGTGTATTTAGAATTATTATTCTGTTTGAATTGACCCCTTAAAAATCATATACAGTGACTTTCCTTGTCTTTATTGTTTTTGATTTAAAGTCATTTTATTGGATATTAGTATGGCTACTTTTGGGGGGCTCCATTTGTATGGGTATCTTCCATCTTTTCACTTTTTGTGTGTCCTTAGAATTGAAGTGAATGTGTTATAAATAGCATACAATTGGCAATTTTATTTTTTAACCTCCTCACTC
Source organism: Marmota monax (assembly GCF_021218885.2). Classification (NCBI taxonomy): domain Eukaryota; kingdom Metazoa; phylum Chordata; class Mammalia; order Rodentia; family Sciuridae; genus Marmota; species Marmota monax. The sequence continues at coordinate 5,801,378 of NW_026693933.1, read as the reverse complement.
TTTTAATTGGGGAATGGAATTCATTTACATTCAAGGTAATTTTTGGTAGGTAATGTCTTACTAAAGGCTATTATATGCCTTATTTTCTACTTTTGTCATAGTTTCTTATAGTCTTGCTTGGTGGTTAAGTGAATTAGTTTAGTAGTGTGTTTGGATTCCTTGCTTTGTTAAATTTTTGTTTTGTGTTACCATGAGGCTGATTAAAAAAAAATCTTGCTTATACCAAGCTATTTTGAAATGATAGCAACTTAATGTGATAGTAAGGATGAGAAACAAAAGATAGAAGAACACAGGCAGTTGAATTCTATCCAATCTTTCTGTATTGCCTGTTACTTAAACTAGTTATTTTTTTAATCTGTGTACTAAAGAATGGTTTATACATTATTCTTATTCTATATTTATTTATTGTATATTATTGTATTTTTATTCTCATAAAAAACTGTTTTTTCAATAATTCTTTCAATTTGAAGAACTTGAACATTTATTTTAGAACAGTTCTGGTGGAGATATTTTGTCTCAAATTTTGTTTGGAAAAGTGAGTCCTTCACTTCTGAAGGGTACCTTTGCTGGGTATACACTATTCTTGGTTGACAGTTTTTTTGTTCTTTTTGTTCTCCTTCAGTTTAGTGAAAATCATGGGCCAGTCTCCTAGCCTGTAAGATTTCTGCTTAGAAGTGTGCTGTCAAATTGCCATACCCCCGTGATGGGCATTTTTTCTTGCAGCCTTGAGAATCTTTCTGTTTCTTATCTATGATAGTTGGGTTGATTATAATATATTTGGGGGTAGACTTATTCAGTTAGACTTAATGAGTTAAATCTGAATAATAACCTTTGACCTTCCTATACCTGGATATTGTTTATCCTTTTCTAGGTTTGGGAAGTTTTTAATGAAAGATGGGTAGACTAGACAGCAAGGTTGGTGCTAAGCTCTGTCACCAGAGTCTCACAGCCATGGGATTCTTCAGTCTTTAGAGGTGGGTAGGTATTCTCAAAGTCCACTATGAGGCTGAAGTGGCTGAAATTTGGGTCTGTCCCACTGGCACACAGATCTCTGCCTGATGTGAGGGCTGGCTTAGGGGCTTTATGAGCTTTGCCTTGTGAACAGAGTCTTCAGTTGCTACTTCAGTGGACCAGTGGTGATGCTTGCTAGAAGTTTGATAAATGGGGACCACATGTCTTCCCCTGGCACTGGACCTCTTACGGAACTGGGTCTTGCACTGGACTCTGAGAGAAAGCCTTGTGCCAGCTTTTCTGCCCAGCTTCCCACTGTGCTATCCAAGTTTGGATGTTAGGGGTAAGGCAGTCTCTTTGCCACCAGCCTAAGGCACTTCCAGTAGCTCAGTCCACAGGTGTTGGCCTGGCTGTAGGGGTCATGGGGCTTTGCCAGCACTGGGTTTCAACTAAGGCGTGAACTTAATTCTCTCCCCTTCCCCCACTGGGAGGCTTCTCTCATACAACTCTTAACTTTCTACCTTCTTCAATACATCTTTTGTTATACTAAAAGCAGGCACTATGGTTGCCTGATTTCCCTAGCTCTTGTGAACTTAGTTTGATTCAGGAACAGCTTTTCAGCTTGGTTCATCTATGGAGAGAAATTGCCAGAGTATCTTACTCTACTCTCCAATAAAGTTTGTAGAGTTCACTTTTTATGTTGTACAAACCATAAGTTTTGCCAAATGTATTTTGGTATATATTTGGTATCATACAGGGTAGTTTCGCTGCCCTTGAAATCCTGGGCTTCACTTGTTTACCTCTCCCATCCTCCCTACTATTCCCCAGAAACCACTGTCTCATTGCCTTTCCAAGAGTATCATATATTTGGAATCACAATTTTCAAAATGACTTCTTTATTTAGCAACATGCATGTAAGTTTCCTCTCCATTTTTTCACTTGATAGCTCATTGCTTTTTATTGCTGAATAATATTCTAAGGGGTGATGGCCAGTATCTCAATGAGGGGGGGTGTTGTTCTTCTTGCTGAGGAGAGTATAAGCCACCTCAGAAATTAAAGTCTAGAATAATTAGTGAAGAACAAAAGACAAAGAGTCAGAAATTTATTTTCATAAATGGAGCCCCTGATAGGTTTAGTCCACATGGGGGGGAGCTGGAACTCAACGAAAAGTAGATAGCTCCAGTGGTTTATTTAAGGGGGTACACCAAAAGCAGGGATAAGGTTTAAGGGTGGAGTCCTGCTGACTGCAAGACAACACAAAGCAAGTCACTCCTATCTCAGAGGGGCTGTGTGGGACCTGTGGCAGAGCTTGAATAGGGATCACAGTGAGGGCAGTCAATCAGAGGAAATGTCCATTGGTCATTCCCAGACACCAGATTCTCCTATTCAGTATGCTTTGGCGCAGAGCAGCTCACACACAGCCCATGGATGGCATGCGACTATATTCCATTCTATGGATGTACCATAGTTTGATGCTAAATGGTGTTGAATATATAGCCATATTATTTACAGTTCTGTATTTCAGGGATTGTGAATTTTGGGGGGGTTGTACCACAGATTGAACTCAGGGGCACTTGACCACATCCCCAGCCCTATTTTGTATTTTATTTAGAAACAGAGTCTCATTAAGTTGCTTAGCACCTCGCTTTTGCTGAGGCTTTGAACTTGTGATCACCCTGTCTCTACCTCCCTAGCTGCTGGGATTACAGACATGTGCTACAGCGCCCAGCTTAGAAAATGTGAATTTTTAAAAAATATTTTTAGGGTTTTCATTCATAGTCTTTGTATATATTGATTCCTGGGGGAAAGTAGAAAATGTTTTATGAGGGACTGGGGTTGTGGCTCAGTGATAGAGCCCTTGCCTGGCATGTGTGAGGCCCTGGGTTCGATCCTTACCACCACATATAAATAAAGAAATAAAGTAAAAAATCCACTGGCAACTAAAAAAATTAAAAAAAAAAAAAAGAAAATGTTTTATTGCCGCAGTCTGGCTGGGCACACAATCACGAGCCACCACACAGCTTGTAGATTCAAACAGCAACTCTTTATTCCCGAACTCACACCAGCCGTCTACAACCACGTTCTGGGGAAATCCACGTTCTCTGCCCAAATCCACACCCACTGGGCTTCTATCTCCAAAATATATTGTCTGAATCCCGTGAGAACTCAAGGGGAACTCAGGCAGCAGGATACGCCCTATTCCCAGCAGGAATAATCTTAAACCTTAAACCTGGAACCTAAACTGGGAACGCCCTAAACAAGATTATCTTAAAACCGGGAACACCCTAATCTGCCTTGGTCCTTGAGCAAGGTCACTTACATTCAATGTCACTGCAACATGTCAGCAACATGGGGTACGCTGGCAAGGAAATTGTCATACCTACTTGGCTAATGGCTCCCAGCATTTTATGAAGTTTCATTTTAAGCTCAAAAATCATATAACACAAGTTAAACATTTTTGTGATTTAGCCAATAAAACCATACCCAAGATCTACATATAGAGAGAAAATTTTTTTCTAATAGAACTGCTTATATCATGCTAAATTGAATCATTAAAGAGTGCACTTTGAAATTTAGTCTGTTCACAGAAATATAATGTCGATCCTAGTTTTAAAAAACATGATTCCTGCCTTGAGGTCTTTTCATAAATACATCATCATATCGGAGTATTTTCTGCTTGGTTTCCATGTGGTTATAGAAAAATCTACTCTGTAGAGAATCCTGCAGTGGAGGCTGGGTGGGTTAGTTGATTAGTTGTTTATTCTTTTAGACAATTGACATGTAATTTTTGCTTTCTAAAACCTCTAATATTGTTTGGGTATGGCATATGGTAAGTTGTAATTGAGGTAAACTTCCCATATTAAATTATACTATTAATTTGATATTTTTTCTTTGAAGTGAGTTTAAAGCCTAGAAATTTTGATTCACCTTTTAACTCTTTGGATGTCTTCTTGATATTATGTCCTTTCTTCCTTCTTCCCAGGGTACAGTTAATAAAGTGTCTTCTAGCCACATTGGCTGTTTGGTACATGGGTGTTTTAATGCTTCAATCCCTAAACCTGAACAGATGTCAGTTGAGCAGTGGCAAACCCTGGAGATAAACGTGGGTGATGAATTAGAATTTGAAGTATTTCGTTTAGACTCAGATGCTGCTGGAGTATTTTGCATTCGAGGAAAAATAAATATTGCCTGGTAAGTTCATATTTGAAACACAGTATGGGAAACTCTATTGCTTTGATATATATTGAAAGTATTTTTTTATTTTATTGTCCTTGATTTGACAATTCTGGGTTTAATGTTCAATGGCCTAATTTTTCTGAACTGAACCAAACCAAAATTTGAAAGCCAGTTTTTGACTTCTGGAGTAATATAGAAACAAAGAATTAAACAATTAATAATGAAATTTATAAAGTTATAGTACGGTATTATTGCTATCAGCATGGAATTTAAGTTTTAACAGGCTACAGGATAAAAAAAGAGAATATATGAAATTTACACCATAGTTATGTATCCTATGCTGCTTTCATTTAGGAAATTTTTACATACTGAGCTATCCTTGATATCATTTTGTTCCTTTATTTTTGCTTAGTGCTATTTATTGTTTTAATGTTTATTTATAGTTTGCAGTCCAAGCACCCTAATGTTTCTGAAGAAGTAACAGAAACTCTAACTGAAGAATCTGTTGAAAAAATTCCAAAGAAAAAGAAAAAGAAAAAGAAAGATCCAGAAATTTATGAAGTAAATGATGGTGTCACAGAGCCAGCAGATTTTACAGGTATCACTCCAAAGGAAGAGGAAGAGCTACAGGTTAGTAATGACATGAATGGCCTCTGTGAGGAAGAGCCAAAGAAAAAGAAGAAGAAGAAGAAGAAGCACCAGGAAGATCAGGATCCTATTTTTCAGTGCAGTGACTCCAGTGGTTACCAAAGTGACCATAAAAAGAAAAAAAAGAAAAGAAAACATAGTGAAGAGGCTGAACTTACACCAGTTCTGGAATGCTCACCTAAGAAGAAACAAAAAAGTAATTAGTGCATTTTAAATAGGATAGTTGATAAAGGAGTTTTGAAAAATGTTTATGTTGTGCTGGGTGTGGTGTTACACATTTGTAATCCCAACTACCCAGGAAGCTGAGAGGTCAGTCTGGGCAACTTAGTGAGACTTTGTCTCAAAAAGAGCTGGGGATGTAGCTCAGTGCTAGATAGTGCTCCTGGGTTTAATCCCCAGCACTATAAAATAAAAAGGCATATGGATACCAGTAATTTATAAAACAGGGAACACTTGATTAGGAATTGGAGGGTTTTTGTGCTAACTGGCTAATTTGGATAGGACCCATGTTATTAAATTGCCATTTTATTGTAGACAGAATAAAATGGTAAGAGCTACTCTCATTCTCAAATCTTGCATTCTTCCAGATGTTAACTTTCCACATAAAATTTTCTTTGCATGCTGAAGATTAGCAGACATACTCTATAGTACAATGTTATTGCTATCATTAAGGAACAAGTTTGGGATTTCCCCCTGCTCTGATAATAGGTGTCACCTTTAGTCATTTTATGCTGTTTTGCTTATTTTGTTTTCTTTAATCACAGCGGTTAGTGTTTCTGTTGTTTAACTTAAAAAAATTATTTGCCAAAGGAGCTTCTGAAATGTCTAGAACCCTTGAGTACCATGCCACTGTCGACTGGTACATAACAGTATTTACTATACTCTCCTTTGAGGTGTGTGTGTGTTTTAAATTCTGAAAATTGATGGAAAGTGCTCTTACCTTGTACTTGTTTATTTGTGCCTCACTTGTGTTGAAGGAAGAAAGTAGATGAAGATAGGATAAATACAATACTGACCAGTGGCAAATTTCTTGATTACTTTTTATTTGTTGAAGTAGGCCATAAGAATTGTTTTAAAGAGGAGATTAAGAAGATGTTGATGTTTTGTGACTTACTGGAAAACAGTAATGAAATGAGAACTGTTTGAGGCTGATAATCAGTATGTGTCTGTGCATTTATTTTACCAGTGCTGTAATGGAAAACAAGGTAAATAAATGTAGTTCCTTCCCTCATGGAATGTCATAGGAGAAACAGACGCACACAAACAGTATTAGTAAGGAAATACAGAACATTACTAATTGTGTCAAATGCTATGAAGCAAAAACTTGACCACTCCTATTACTTGTGTTAGTATCTGCAAACAGTCAAATGGTTCAGTTGACTCCTCCATGTCAGTCATTTTGTTGCCATTCTTCTAGTACCGGACATAATGCTAGGCTCACAATTATCAATTTAATATCTGATAATGAGTAAATTCTGCTACTGAACTGTCTAATCTATAAGAATAAGATGGAGTTTGGCAAGTAACAGACAGCTCACAATATGTTGTCTACAAGTAGATGTGCCAGACAATGGAAAGGTGCAAGACAATGTTGAGATGCATTAGCCCTTGAAATGTGACTAATCCAAATTGAAATACATTGTCAGTATCAAATATATATCATCAAAATTGGGATATAAACTATATCTATTTTTATATTAGTAAAATTAAAATATTTTTGGTTTAATGGGTTAAATAAAATGTTAACTTCAGCCTGTTTGCATTTTATTTTTCTACAAAGATTGCTCATGAGGCTCACATTGGTTTTGGACAATACTGTTTAAAAGGAAATATTGGTTGAATGACATGATTCTATACCTAGAAGATCCAAAAATTCCACTAGAAAACTTCTAGAATAAATGAATTCAGCAAAGTAGCAGGATATAAAATCAACACCCATAAATCAAATGCATTCCTATACAATCAGTGATGAATCCACTGAAGAGAAATTAGGAAAACTACTCCATTCACAATCACAATAGCCTCAAGTAAATAAATAATTAAATAATGGGAATCAATGTAACAAAAGAGGTGAAAGACCTCTACAATGAAAACTACAGAACATTAGAGAAATAAATATTACTGATGACACGATTCTATACCTGGTAGATCCAAAAATTCCACTAGAAAACTTCTAGAACTAATAAACGAATTCAGCAAAGTTGAATAAGCTATGTTGTTGGGATTTAATGTAGTAACATACTCAAACTTCAATATATAGTTGGAATTGTTTGACAGTATGGAAAATTGTTAACAAAAGTTTTAATATCCTTCCACACACTCCAAGAAAAAGTTTATGTTGTTCATGGAAAAATATATTGTGGCTTAGCAAAATGAGCAAATTCCCATATTATAAAAGAATTTGTATCTTTGAGAAAAGAAGGATGGCCCCTGAGATTTACTATCCTAATCTTCATGATTAAAGATAAATTTTCCCCTCCATGATTTGGTTGCATTACATGTCACAATGGCTTAGGCCTAGACTAATCACATGAGCCCTTAAAATCAAAGTTTGTGAGATTAGAAACACAGAAGAATTTAATGGAAGGGAGAATCGTCTCTTTTACTGAACATGGAGAGGGCCATATGGCAAAGGCCTGAAGAGCTGAGAGCTACCCCTGGCCAACAGCAAGCAGGAAAACAGGGCACTATGTCTCTAAGGAATTGAATTCTGCTAATGATAAGAATGTGCCAGGAAACCGATTTTTTTCAGAACTCTCAGGTAAGAATTTACCTAGCTAACACATTGATGTCAGTCTTAATGTCCTGAGTACCTACGTTGTTGGACATCTGATGGACAGAACTCTGAACTGCTAAATAGGTGAGTAGTGATTTGTCAGATAGCCATAAAAAACAAATATATAGTCATGCATTGCATAAGAATGTTTCAGTCAACAACAGATTACATATCTGATCATGACTATACCATATAGCTTGACTGTATATAGTATGCTAAACCATTCTCTAAGTACACTCTGATGTCTGCACAAGTATGAAATTGCCTTAACATATTTTTCGGTTCATATCTGTCATTAAGCAATACATGACTGTGCATAGTTTTATTGGTACTGTCTGATATATGGTTAAAATATTCTTTATGCATTTTCAAAACTATTGATTCATCTTTGCATATCTTCTAGATATACTTTAAAATGGATATTTGTCAAGCTAGAAAAAGCTCTTTGGGATTTTGATTGGAACTGCCCTAAATTGAGAGCTTAGTTAAGGGACAGTTAAATTCTGTAAAATACTTAATTTTCCTAACCAATAAACACACAAAGTCTCTTCATTCAGTCTAGTCTATTACATCCTTAAGTAGCACTAAATTTTTGCCAGTGCCTTTCTATATCTTATTTCCAGCAATTTTATAGCATTTCTTGCTTTTGTCAGTGGGATTTTTTTTAAAACATAACATTTCCTAACTAGGTCTTACTGAAATATTACAGATTAATTGATTTCATATTAACTTCAATATATAGTTGGATGTCAAAATTCTATTTTATTGACCCTCTCAAATCACCACTGGTTTTACTTACTATCTATTTTGGTTTATTTAAACTAAAAAAAAAAAAATATTTTTCTTGTTTTTGTTAATTCCTACCTTTTATTAAATCCTATATTTTGTTTGTCCCCTTGCCACATTAGCTGAATTCTTAGTTCTCATTTAATTTCAATCTTTCTTATTTTAGTAATAGAAGGATTTGACTTTAAAATGTTTCTAAATGATACTGTAGTACTCTTATTGTTTCTAAATGTCTAGATACTCTGAAATTTCACCTGAGAATTATTATATCATGGAAGATTAATTTTGAAGGGTACATTGTTAAAGCTTGTAAGAAGTCCTGCTATTTTTATTGCTATCTTTTGTTTCTAGTTTCTTGTGCAATGTAGCCTTCAAAGGTAAGCTCTTATTTCTTTTAGAAATTAAGATTTTTTCTTTAGGGCCAGTACATGGTTTCTTTTTCTTCATTCTTTTATGTTTTAAGTGCTTAAAACGAATCTTTTAAAAATATACAAAGCACTGTTTAAAAATAGATTTTATATACCATGCAGTAGGAGTAGCAACAAAAATGAAAAATACATGATTCTGCATCTAAATGATTCATAGAAAGTTAAACAGATGTTTAACTCAGTATATCATAGACTCCCTTTATGTAAAACAAAGATGGTAAAGTGTTTGGTCTATACTATTTTCTTTCCCAAACCTTTGCCTTGGCAGTAATATATAACTTCATGGTATTGTTTTGTCTTCTACTTCTTTCAAATAAATATTTGATACACTGGATTATCTTAAAGCCAGTTGCCTTTTCTCAGATGCTAAATCTGTTCCCACTTATTCACATTCATTTGATTATTTGAATGTATTTGAACATTTTTAGTAAGGCAAAAATGTAATAAGTTATAAAATTAGAGTAATTAAGAATAGAAGCAGAATCAACAAACATAAATATGCAACCAGGATTTCAATAGCAAATAAGCTACAGTCAGTATAGTTGTACGTAATTAGTTCCACATTCATTGAATATAATTAGAAAATGCTCCAGTACTTACTGATTCAAGGAAAAAGTGGGACAGATGAACTACCTTACAATTTTTTGTCTTAGTAAACAGCTGTAAATAGAAGGTAAAGGATCCATCAGAGATCATAATTTAGAATTTAAAATGAAAATGTAACAGTAAATATAAAATGACATAGAAATTTATGAGATTATGAGTAAGAAAAGAAAGATTTAAATAAATGTGCCTAGTACATAAAAGAAGTTCCTGTTAATTCTACATCCCACCATATTTTGTTACAGTCTAATGTCTTTCAGATTTGGTTGTCTGTAGACCAGGCCACCAGTAAAACATAAGGTATCGAAAGCACCATATTTGGTATAAGTTTATTTATGAATATGTGTAAAGGAGCCTGAAAGAATACTAACTATAATTAAACAAAAATATTTCAGTGCTCAGTGTTCTAAGATACTCATAGCCACATTTTTTCATACCCAGATTTTTATTCATTACGTTTAAACTTTACATGTTAAATGACATTGATTTAGCCTCCCCCTCATGAAGTAGATTTAATTTGAGCAATTTTACTTACCTCTCTAGGCTCTGTTTATTTACTTGTGAAAATGAACACTGAATTAGGATCTAGATGATCTAAAAGTTTCTTTGAGTTACAAAATCCTGAGTGTCACTGATACTGTTGACTATTGTAGGCATTATTTTATGTACTTGAAATTTCATTTCACTTACTGTGCATGTATTAAAAACTGAAGAATGAGATTATTTACCATACTTATAAGCAAACAGGTTAGTCTCCTAGGTACAGGCAACTTGGATTATCTTTACATCAAGCATCATGTGCTTCTTGTTTTTGCTAGTAGTTCTTGACTCTCAAGTCTTATAGGGATAGTGTAGAGGCCCCAAGGTAGATGCCATGCATGAAGGGAGATTTTGTCACAGCAGGGAAGCCAGTGCTTAAGGAGGCTTTCTCTTAGGCTTGGAGGTTTTAGACCATGGTTGGTCAGTCCGTTACTTTTGGGCTTATTGTGAGCCAATACATCATGGTGGAGTGCAGAGAGGAGGAAGCTGCTCACTTTGTGGCAGCTGGGAAGTGAAAGAGGAAGAAGCCGTGGTCCCACTATCCCCCTCAAGGGCATGAACCTCTGTGACCTAATTTTTTTCCACTAGGATCCACCTCTCGATCTAGTTAAAGGCTGGTATATAGGTCTTTGGGGTACACGTATCCAAACCCCAATCATTTTTAACAGACTGCTACCATACCTACCCAAACTTTGCCCCAGAGAAACAATGTTACTCATTACACTGGACAATAAACAAACCTGGTTTGTATGCCTCTACTTTGCAGGGAGGGGACTATTTTTATTTTCCAAGACTATCTTTGAAAGATTAGTAAGAACTAAAGTTGTGATTTGCCTCTGTTCACAAGATGTGCAGAAATGCAAGAGACTTAGACTGTTGTCTTCCTACATCATCACCTCATCTCAAAAGTTATTATCCTCTAATTCATACATATACCTCTATAGATTATTACTTTAGTGTATACTAATATAGAACTGTTTTCAACTTTAATATTAAATTTCATTAATTTTTGTTTTATGGGCTTATTGTACAGCTTCAAGTTGCTTAGTTTTTTTTCTTATTTTAAAATATGTGTACATTGAAATAAACTTGTACTACATATAAACATACAAGCATTTATATGTTTGTACACAAACTAGTGGATATATGCTAATTTTTCTAACACTTTTTTTTAGAAATTAACTCTCTTCTACTACATACATTCCATATGAGACTGAAATACTTGGGCCCCTTGGAGCTCCATGTGATCCCCCCCATCCCTTGAAATCATGAATATTGAAATAACCCAGTCATTAAATAGCTAGCAGGAAAACAGTAATAATGTTGACACTGTAAGTAGATTATATACTTATGAATCATTCAACTGCCATGAGAATGGACCTCATAGAATTTCAAAACAAGAAGCTTAATCAGCTTTGGACGCTAGCTGCTACACTCAGACATCCATCCTGCATTTGCATCAGCACTATGCCTCCTACTGTTGCTCTAGCCAATGTTAGCATGTAACACAGACATCAGGCATACCCATTCCTGGGAGTCACAGGACTCTGATGACCAGCTTGAATTGAGGAATGCCCATGGCCCTGCCCCAAACCTGTATATTACACAGCAACCTAGAATGCTTCCTCCTAACCTTTTCCTTTTGTATTTCCTTGTGGATCACACCTAGACTATGGCCTGAAAACTTACCTTCCAGGTCCCTTCAAATTTTCTGTCATAGATATTTTGGCTAATAAAATCCTTGCATGTTTAATTATGCTTCTTAGAGGACCTTACAGACTAGTAAGACTAGTAACTGCTAGTAGGATCTAGATGTGATGGTAATAACTGTTTTGGCTTTCATATGGAATAAGCCTATTAAGAACCAGGAAAATAGAGGACAAAAGAGCCAGAAAAAAAAATTGAAGTTAACTGGTAATAATAGTATTTATTGAATTTTTGTGATCAATCTGAAGCCTGAACCATCTTGATTTCAGTGGGTCAAAAACCAAAAAAATCCTTTCCTCACCTTTATGAGAGAAGAAACCATGTAACTCCCTCCATGAGAACAGAAGAGGTATTAATAATGCCTCTGAATCCCAGAACTGGGAGACTGCTGGTAATATAGTAAGCACTGAATACCTATTGAATAAGTGAAAGTATAAATGCACCAATTCTTCTTGTAGCCACTTTAAGGCTGAATTATTACAAAGGACATCGTAGGACTATGTATACTCCTTTAGTCCAAGAGTTAAGTGGACAGACTATTTGCCCTGTTCCCTTTGAAATGAAGGCAAAGGGTCTGAGTAAACCACCCTTAGATTCCATGATTAGAAAAGAGCTCTAATCATACTCTTAAGATACTTGCCAATAATATATAACATTTTGTTTTGTGTTTTTTTTTTCAGAGCCAAATTTGCTTGTTCCATCAAATTAACATTTCTACCTGGACAGTCTCTGTTGGAGCAAACAAGAATTTCACACACATACACAAAACATACAGTTAGCCCTTTCTCCATAATCTCACATTTTGATTTAGAATTTTTCACAACAAATAAAACCTATTGGAACTTAAACAAGCATTCAAGGAAGCATGGACATGAGAGTTGTTATAAAAATTTTGGTGTGTCATAGAAATTCTGGGACAAGATTGTGACTTCTAAGATTATAATTTCTAAGATGATAAGTTACTGGAAAGCAGTAAGAGCTTCTCAATCACCCATAGGCATTCCTTGCAGTGATTCTACAGGCCCAGCTCCATGGAGACCGATTCTTTGGTTCTCCATCTCAATTGAAAATTCTCAGAAAATCTGGGATAGTTTAAGAATAGTATCTACCCATGGTATTACTAACATGACTGCCTAACACCAGGATTTTTGAAGGAGGAGTTAAGAGAAATGTTCAACAAAAGGAGGGATCCTTTATTACCTAATATACTTAAAAAGGTGACTTGTACTCCAGGTACCTGACGAACATAATATTGTCATTCTAGTAAACTTTTTGTTTTCTTTGAATTTTTCCTCATAAAATTCTTACCAAGTTACATCCTTTAGTGTAAAAAATGGGAGTATCTACATTGTTGTGAATGGAGGATTATTCTGAGGTGTATATTAGTGTCTGAATCTATTAGCAAATTGCAAGAGATTGCTAATGTTTTGGTCAGGTGGGGAACATGAACTTGGAGAAGATGTATGCTGTGTTTTTTATAACCCAGAGGTAATATGCCTGGGTTTCCACAAGGGGTCCTAGGTGGTAGGGATTTGGAGAAGCATTTATAAAATTATCTACTAGTTCTGATACTAGAAATTTTTATTTTATTGTCTGAAATGTTTGGCTAATCAATTTTCTCCTTTCAAAAATCAATTTTTAAAAACTGGGAAGGAAACTATTTAGTTTTTACATCATTCATTAGCCCTGGGGCAGCAGAATTTCAGTCCTCCTATTCAATTGTTTGAATTAACCCAAAGACTATAGCTTCCCTGGCTAGTGCAGTGTGTGTTATTCCATGCAAGAAAAATAAGCTATGCTGCCAAAATGCCAGCAGATTAAGGAAAAGCCAAGAGAGGCATTGTTTTCACCCAGCCAAATATTGGAGCACCTATATGTATATTTTACCAATCCACGTATGACAGAGACATATTATGTGCTCATAGCGTCCATGTGGCCTCTGTTAATTGCTTCTGAATTTGAATTTAACTTATTTCAAAATATGAATAAACTTGTACTGGCAACACATTCAAATTGTGAAAACGTCTTGGTTTCTAACATGAATACTTCAGAGGCTAATTAGGGCTACAGATGACAGGAGGAGGGAGGGGCAAAGGAAGGAAAGGCTATTCCCATTTTTGACTCCATCCCCTTAAAAGTGATTATATAATGAGATGTAACATTTTAACATGTATTTTCTATGTACATATTTTCAATATATCCTAATAGTTGTAAGAACATCACTCAGGATTTACAGAAAAAAACCTGAAGTACTACATTCCAAAGTGGAGTCTGATTTTTTTTTTTTTTTTTACAAATAGAGTTTATATACCAAAACAAATCATACAAGTGACTTCTACAAATCAGGTTTCTAACAATTTTTCTTTTAGACATCTTTATAATACCAATAAAATTGAAAGACTTGCATTTAATTTACCATGTCATGAATTTTTTTTATCTAGAATTCTTTTAATTTTGTATTTAGTCTATATAACCTATTGATATCACATGATTTAAAATAAGACCCAAATTTAGCTGTCTCTGGTGGCCCTAAGTAATTTTGTAAGTAGTATGTGAATGTACTCTCACATTAAAAAGCACTTTGCTTTGTTGTCCTTAGAATTTTATTTTTTCTCTAGAGACCTTCATTCATGAGACTATTATTTATTGGTTTATGTATTATTGTCAAACTATAAATTGGGTACTAAATTTTATAGAGGAAAAATCAAAACAAAATTACCTATCAGCAGAGGGTATATTTTAGTGACAGGAAAAATAAATTAAAAAATAGTATGCTAGATGATGATAAATGTTATGGAGAAAAATAAGAGTGAGTGGATGTCAGTATGACAAGGTAACTCACTATTGCAATTTTTAAAAGGGCAATGAAAAAAGTTCTCCCTAGAAAATGAAATTAGAGGAAACCCTTGAAAGATGGACGCTAAAGGGCGGGAATTTCAGGGTGAGGGTGGGAGGAGGAGTCTGGATTTCAGAATGTTGTCTGCAAGGATAATTTTGTAGCTGGAGCTAACTGATAAAGATGGGACACAATGACTTTAGAGAAAGTTACTATCATTTTATGTCTAACTTTAAAATGGTTTTACCAATAATCTGAAGAAATTACTTCCATGGAATTAATGGGTTTGCTTAGTAATTTGACTTATGCCAATTATATCAAGGATAACTGACAACTTCAAAAAACATTAAATTTTTTTTTTTTTAGTTTGCATGTGAAATGTTTCTTACTTTACCTTTTTTTCCTTGTGAACACATACTGTATAATATAGGAATGCAAATGAAGTTCTGAAAAAAGCATTAAGCAAAAGTTAGGCTTTTAAAATTGTGTAGACACATTAACTAACACCTTACTGAAGATGGGACTGCAGGATGCGTGGTTTAACCTCATGACCTTGGCTTGCCCATGAAAACCAAATGGTGGGCTGGTGGAACTTACTCTGAAGATAGAAAATATCAATTTGTGATCCAGCAGTTCTGTCTTATAAGTTTTTATAAAGTATATTTATGGATTTTTGACTGTGTATGCCATAATTAGATCAAATAACATTCATGTTTGACAGATGATATAGTAGCTTCCAGATGTTAATTTTAGGTTATTTTATCTTCAAGTACATTTAAATTATTGATTCCAGGTGTGCTTTCTTCGTATATTTAGACATATAATACTCAAATTTATAAAGATAACTAGTTTGATACTTTACTAATACATATGGTTATCTGACTTAATTGCACATGGTAGTAAGTATGTGATTTAAAGTCTACATAGATAAGTGGTAAGAAAAATACACTTCAGTTATAACTAGAAATGATAGGCCTCTCTTCTCGTTTATATCATCTGTCTCAGTCAGTTTTTCATTGCTATAATATACCTGAGGCAGGCTAGTCTGAGGAAAGAGGTTTACTTAGCTCACAGTTTTGGAGACTGAGAGTCCTGAATCAGGTAGCCTCATTGCTTCAGCCTCTGACAGGATCTAATGGTGGATGGCATTACAGTGGAAGTGCGTGCAAGAGGAAGAAATCATACTGCTAACCAGAAGCCAGAGAGCAATCAGGGTTTAGACTCATTCTTAACAAAAACTATTTTTTTTATAAGAACTTACTCCAGGTGACCAGCATTCTCTTTCAAGGCAGCAACCCCCTTTCAGGATGTTTCACTAGGCCCTACCTCTTAAAGATTCTATCACTTCTCACATTGCCATACTGGAGATCAACTCTCCAACACATTAACCTTTATGAAGAGAAACCACATCCAAACCATAGCACCTTTAACCTGGCTCACAGTCTAGTAAGGGCAACTCTTGTATCATACAACTACATTTTTTAGCCATTGGTTTGGTCAGAATGGACAATGACCCAAACTGTAATAATCATAATCTCTTTTCAAGAAACTTGAAATCTGTAAAAAATCCTAAAATAGCTTATTATATTGGAAACTAGCTCTAAATTCACAGTAGAAATAATGTCAGAAAAATAGCAAGCCAGATTCTGGTATAAGTTAAAATTATTACCAAGTAAAACTAGGACTTTGTAAAGAGAGAGTCTTCTGTGAGTAGATAACTGATGATATAGCTCCAGAAAGATAGAGTTTGAGAGACTAGCTGCTAGCCAGATATCTACTACATGTAAAGCCTGTCCTGTCATTGACAGAATACTTGGGACAATAAAGGGAAGTATACCTTATTTTGGCTCCATTGTTTTGTGGTCTGTATGGATGCTGGACATCATAGTAGAGAGCATAATAGAGCAAAGCTACTTACCTATGGTAGCCAGAAAGTGAGAAAAAAGGAATGATCTGGGATACCAGTAGCCTTAGGTATGCCCCTAATGACCCCACTTCTACTAGGCTCCACCTCCTAAATGGTCCACCACTTCTAATAGAACCATCAGCTATAGACCAAGACTTCAACAGATGAACCTTTGGGTGACATTTTAAGATCCAAAACATTCCACACATGGTTCCCAATTATTATTCTCCATCTCTAAAATTCCCTAATGTCTTAGCAATTCAAACATTTGCTCAAAAGTCCAAAGTCTCCTCTGAGAGTTTTCAAGGTAAACTCAATGGTAAGCCCCTCTTAAAAAAAAAAAATCAAAACACTTCCAAGATAAAATGGTACACAGTAACCATTCTCATTCTAAATGGGGAAGAACAGAGCTAGAGAAAAGAATGATAAGGTCATCCCAAGATAGAAACTAAGCACAGCAAATGTTAAATTCTAAAGTTCCACGTCCAGCATCTGGAGCATACAGTGGACTGATGTGGGCTCCAAAGAGCTTGGGAAGCCCTGCTCCTATGGCCTTCCAAGCTACAGCCCACAAGGCGTCTCAGCATGGCTCTGTTCACTGCCTGAAGCATCCCTCAACAAGTGCTCCACCCATTCTTGGCTTCTCCTAACTTCCTGGGACCTCCATCACAGCTTCAGCATCACAAGTGACCCTGTCAGGGGATGCTTGCAAGGATTCTGATTCTGCCACAAACTTCCTGGCCTCTCCAAGATTTCTTTGGTCAAAACCTCCATTGCCCAAACATGTTGAATTCTACATGTTTGCAAAAGTAGTATCAAGTGGATGATGCCAAAGTTTGCTGCTGACCTGAACTATATCTGTACTACTTGAATCATGGCTCTAGAGACCTGAGTTGCTTGATAATTGAAAACTGGAAACGAATCACAGGGAAACAATTATCTAGGTGGCCCTGTGTAAACAGGCCATCCTGGGACTCTTCTCAAGTAAATTTCTGTATGGAGTATACTCTTGAATCTTGAAGATTCCAAACATGCCCTGAAGGTATATTTCCTATTGTTCTTGTACTAAATATTTGGCTTCTTTTTAAAGGTATTAATAATCTTATCCTCCTTGGCTGCAATTTTATTTATTTATTTATTTATTTTAAACTGTTGAGTTTCTTTTTTTTAATATTTATTTATTTTAGGTGTAGATGGACACAACACAGTGTCTTTTATTTTTATGCGGTGCTGAGGATCAAACCAGGGTCCCGCCTGTGCTAGGCCAGCGCTCTACCGCTTAGCCATAATCCCAGCCCTTGGCTGCAATTTTAAACAAGCTTCTTTTCTGCCCACTAAAAAGTGTTTTAAATCTTTCCACTCTGCCTTTTGCTCCTGGTTCTCACTGTATACCTAGCTAAATGTAGCTTGCACTACTCATGTAACTGCCTAAATGCTATGCTGCCTTAAAATTTCCTCCACAAGATAAACTAGTCTGTTCCTTTCAATTCAACTTCTCATGAAGTCACAGAACATGGACAAAATGTAGTTTTGTTTTTTTTTTTTTTTTTTTTTTTGCCAGAATGTACATGTCTGACCACTAGTCCAAATCCCAATCGAGTTTTCATTTCCTCCTAAAAATACTTCAGCATAGCCTTTCCTGTCTACATTCCTAGCTGCATTCTGGTCTTCAGAGCCCTCACCAGAGTCACCCATTAATCTCTGTTTACTAGATCACATTTCCAGGTATAGACTCTTCAAGAACTCTAGTACTTTGTACCAATATTCTATTAGCCAGCTGTCCACTGCTTGAACAAAAATATTCAAGATAATCAAAGGAAAGATATTTACTTTGGCTCACAGTTTCAGAAGTTTCCATCCATGTTTGTTGGCTCCATCCTTTGAGGGTCTCTGGTACAGCACAACATCATGGGTGTGTATGATGGCAGAGGTCTGTTCTGTTCACCTTACCTTTTGGGGTGGGGTGGGAATAAAGAACTAGAAACAATCAGGAGGGTGGCTTCAAGGGGATAGCCCCAGTGACCTCATTTCCTCCAAGAAGGCCTCTATTCTTAAAGGTTCTATTACCTCCTAGTAATGCCTCAGGCTAGCAACCAAGCCTTTAGCATGTGAACTTTTAGGGGCATTTAAGATCCAAACCATAACACGCATAAGAGATGATCCCTTGAAATCCCTTCCAGTTCCTACATCCAGAGTTTAATCTTCTTTATTCGTAATAGTCTGCTATTCATTTAGCCTGTTCTCACAAATCTATTTAAATTATGAAAAAAATAACCAAAAGAACTTTTAATATCAATAAATACTAATGTCAATATAGTTGATGAGAGTTCCCTACCCTGTGGTTTTTGAGGGACTTAAAATATAAACCATTTTCATTTATTCACTTATTTGATGCTAGTTTGGTTAGATTAATCTTTCCTATTTTAAGTTATAGTTCAATGAACTTACCATTATTTTGTTGTCATTGTAATGTTATTAATACATATAAAATTCAGTGTAACTTTGCTGAAAAATTATCACCCCCACCTAATGTCCATCTTATTTCCTTTTAGATTTAGAATTATCTGGCAGCAAAAGGAACACTCGAAGTCTTCAGTAATATATCTTAACCAAATGCTACCATGTTAATAATAATATTTCAAGGCTTTAAACTATTATGTAATTAAATATAATCACTTTTGTTATTGTTAGCGAATGACTTTGGGGAAAAAAATGGAAAGTAATATACTGTGAAACAAAGAGCAAGTTTTCCATTTCTCCTCTAGTATCTCCTGACCCAGACTTAAAAACAGACTAAAACTAAGACATGTACACCAGGCACAGAAAGGAAGTGTTCCAAACAAAGGAAGCTACTATTTAATTGAGAATTTGAGAGGATGAGAGGTATTGGTTTGAACTTTTTTTTTTAATCCTGTACTATCTGTATCTGGTTTGAAATTAGGAATACTAGCCTCATATAGTAAATTAGAAAGTGTTCTCTCTGCCCCACCCCCTGAAGAGATTGTGGAGAATTAAGAATTACTATTACTTCTTACTTAAATATTTGTTTAAAAGAATCACAAGTGAAACCAACTAGGCCTTATGTTTTTAGATC
Source organism: Marmota monax (assembly GCF_021218885.2). Taxonomy (NCBI): domain Eukaryota; kingdom Metazoa; phylum Chordata; class Mammalia; order Rodentia; family Sciuridae; genus Marmota; species Marmota monax. The sequence continues at coordinate 5,781,926 of NW_026693933.1, read as the reverse complement.
ATTATTAATTTTCTTTTAATATATTTAGAGCTGTTATTGTCTCTAACTCCTTGAGTGCATTTTCTGTTCAAGAAGTTTATTGACTTAAGCTACCAAATTTATGGACATAGAGTATTCATAGGATGTCATTTTTAATGTCCATGAGATTTGCAGTGATGACTCCTCTTTCATCTCTGATAGTCATCATTTTTCTGTTTTGCTTGGTAGAGGTTTATTGATTTATTGTTGCTTTAAAAAAAACAGCTTTTGGCTGTACTGATTTTTCTTTTCTGTTTCTTTTAAATATATCAATTCCATTAGTTTTTTTCTGTGTAATCAAATTTAAATTGTTCTTTAGTTTCCTAATTTAGAAGCTTATGATACTGATTTTAGATCTTTCCTCTTTTGTAAATATAAGTAATATAGGCTATAAATTTCTCTCTAAGCACTGCATTCTATCCAATCAATTTTGAAAGTTGTATTTTCCATTTAAATCAACTCATTTTTTTTCTATTTTTGGTTTTTAAACATTGGGTATTTAGAAGTGTATTGTTTTATGGCTCATTATGTAGGTTCTTTTTACCACTTTTTTAAATCAAATGATCTCATGTGAGTTTGAGAAGAATATTTGTTCTCCTTGATGTGTATTCTATAACTATCAATTACATCAAATTGATTACTAGTACTCTTTAGGTCTTTTATATATGTGCTGATTTTCTGCCTTTTTGGTCTAAGAGTAAATGACAGGAGTGTTTCAACCCTCCAATCACAGTAAGGGATTTGTCTTAATTCTTCCTTTGCTTTTATCAGTTTTGCCTCATTTGTTTTGAGGGTCTTTTGCTTGGTATGTACATGTTTAGGACTGTTAAATCTCTGAAAATTGATTTCATTACAATTATGTAGTGCTTCTCTACTTCTGAGAGACATCCTTGTTCTAAAATAAGATTTGCCTAAGATTGGCACAGCTACTTTATTGTTTAGTGGTAGAATGTTATATATTTCTGTATTCCTTTCCTTTTAATATCTGCATCTTTCTATCTAAAGTGGTTTCTTTAATTGGGAATGGTTGTGCACATGCCTATAGTCCTAGGTACTTTGGAGATTGAGGCAGGAGGAATACAAGTTTGATGCTAACCTTGTCAACTAAGCAAGACCCTCATAATTTACAAAATAAAATAAAAAGTAATGGGATGTAGCTCAGCAGTATCTCCACTGGATTCAATTCTCAGTAATGCAAAAAAAAAAAAAAGTGGTATTCTTGTAGAGAGCATACAGAACTTAGAGTTGAGCCTTATTATTATTATTTTTTTACTTGCCTTGACAATATCTGTTTTATAATTGGGAGCCTATTCATCCATTGGAGTTATTACTTTTTTCTTCCTATTTTTCTTCTCTGGTTTAAATTGTGTATTTTATATGATTACATATTATGTTTCCTTAGTGTATAAATTATACTTTAAAAAATGGTGATATCTCTAGTGTTTCTAATATAGATTTTAAACTAAGCTATTTCTACTTTCAAATACAGGAGGCTCCATTTTACCTACAGTTTCACATTCCAATTATCCAAAGTGAACCTTGGTCTAAAAATATTAAAATTCCAGAATTAAGTGTTTTAAATATAACTTATTATAGTAAATTGCATAATTTTATTAGTAGTTATTATTAATATCTTACTGTACCTAACTTATAAACTGAACTATCATAGGTATGTATGTATGTAGGAAAACATTATATCTAGATTTCAGTACTATCCAAATTTCAGGCATACACTAGGGGTCTTGAAATGTGTTTTCATGCATATGGGTGAACTTCTGTAACAATGCTATAAGGTAATAGAGGTAACTTTTACAGAGTGTTGTCAATTCAGGATTCTCATATTCTAACCTTTGTTGTCAATCATTTTATATATGCTCTAATCTTCTAATACATTGATAATATTCTCATTTAAGTAATTATCTTTCAGGCAAATTAAGAATAAAAATATTTTATGTTTTCTTTTCTTTAAAATACCTTCTTCCTTTGTGTAAATCCAACTTACCTATTTCTGACTTACATATTTTTTTCTACTGCCTAAGTAAAGAACATATTTCTTGCAGAATGTTTTGTATTTGATAATTCCTCAATTTTTGTTTGCAGCACTTTTGAAAATATTTTTGCTGGCTATAGAGTTCCAAGTTAATATTTTGTTTCTGTTTTTTTCTTCACACTTTAAATATTCCAGTGCACTTTCTTCTTGTTTGGTTTCTGGTAAGAATTTACTGAAATTATTATTATTTCTCTAGGTAAAGTTTCACTTTAGATGTTTTAGATGTTTAGATGTTTTTAGAATTTTGCCTTTGTCGTTGGTTTTCTGCAATTTGAAAATGATGTATCTCTATAGGGACTTTTCGTTATTCTGTTTGGTGTTCTCGGAACATTCTGGATTTGTTATTTGGCATGTCTCAATAATTTTGGAAAATTCTTAGGCATTTTTATTTCAAACGTGGCCATGTGTCACTTAACAAGAGGAATAAATTATGAGAAATGCATATCTTCTCTTATATTTGCACAATGATGAAATTATATTTACACAAATAAAGATAGCTATGATCCCACTAGTCAATATAATCTTAAGGGACTCTGTTTTATATGTGGTCCATCATTGACTAAAATGTCCTTATGTTGTGTATGACTATATTTCTCTTCTTATTTTTTCTTTCTTCTTTCTCCAGCCCTCCAATTATACCTATTTTTTATATTGACTCACAGCTTTTGGGTTTTGTGATCTGTTGATTTGTGTGTTTTTGTTCCTCTTTTCCTTTTTCATTTTATATTCTGCGGTTTCTGTTGACCTATCTGTAAGCTCACTTATTCTCTCCTTGGGTATGTTGAATCTGCCCATGATTGCATTGAAAGCATTCTAATTTCTGACAGTTGTTTGTTTTTAGCATTTCATTTTGATTTTCTTAAGTTCTCTTCTCTTTAATTACATTTTCTCCCTAAGGTACTTCACAATCTTTTTGTACTTAGAATCACAATCAGCACATCAGCACTATGCTCATGTCCATTGTAGATCATTGTTATACCAACAAAAATGGACAACATAAGAAATATGGCACTAAGGAGATTGTAAAATGAACCCTGTACAGTATGAGAGCTGAAATAAGAAAGCAGAGTGTTCCCTTGTTAAACCTCATTTGGAAACATGAATGGTTGGCAATACAAATACTTATCCATTGTATGCATGTCTATGAATTTTTGCAAAAAGATAGAGCTTGGTTACAACTAAATGTTTAGTGAGCAGGTAAGTGTACAATAAGGAATGTGCAAATAATGATCAGTTAGACTTTCTAATCACATATCCAACAAAGTACTGATATTCTGAATAGACAAGGAATACTGAAGCTCAACATCAAAAATCCAAAAATCTAATAAGAAAAAATAAAAAGGAGCCGAACTTTTTCTATAGACACTTTGTAGAAAGAGATGCAGGAATGGTAAATACACATGTGAAAAGATGCCCCAGATTATATTAGCTTTAGGATTCTGCCAATTAAAAGCACAATGAGATCCTATAAGTTACAACTAGAATAGCTAGAACAAACAAAATAAAATAAACTGAGAATACCAAGTGTTATCAAGGTTTCAGAATAACTGGATAGCTCACAAACTGCTCGTGGAAATGAAAAATGTATAACCCCTCTAAAAATACAGATCATACAGATCAGCAGCTTGTTTGACAGTATAATTTAAACTAGAAAAATATCAAAACTTAGGTTGAAGAAAAACCTAGACATAAATATTTATTAGTGCTCTATCCCTAATCATCAGAAAATGAAATATTTCAACAGGTAAATGTTTCAAACCAACCATGACATAGCCATTCAGTGGAATACTACTCAGCCACATAGAAGAATAAATCACTAATACATTCAACAATATGGATGACTCTCTGAGGCAGTATGTTGTATGAAAGGAACCAGTTAAACTCTTACAGATACCATATGATCTCATTTATATGGCAATCTTGATAAGGTAAAATTATAAATACAGGAACAAGTTCACCAGGGGAGAGCTAGTGAGGGATGGTTTCACTACAAAAAGGTAGCCAGAGCAATTTTTGGAGATTATGGAACTTTTATGTATTTTGGTGTAGGTATTAGTTACATAAATCTGTATGTGTTAAAAGTCACAACTATGCATCAAAAAAGTCAGTTTCACAGTATTTTAAAATATTAGGGTCATAAAAATTCTGTTGGTAGAAACACTAAATTTAATACAGTCATTCACTGCATACTTTGTTAAGATCATATTTCTAGTGACGCTGTAATCATCTGGGTTTCTGTAAGTATATTCTATGATGTTAACACAAATCAATTGCCTAATGATTCATGGAATGTATCTCTGTCCTTAAGCCTTACATGACTGTTTATCTTATAAATCTTAGTTTTTTCCCCTTTTCTCATGTACTAAGAATGTTTGAACACATCCAAATTCTCTATTAGTGAAAAAAATCAATCTATGTTGTTTATATATGTAAAGTAAGTAAAATTTTGATAACTTCTTTCAGTTTTGGGGACGTTTTTCTGCAACATTGTATACACAAAGAAATGTGGTTTAGGTCTACTGCCTAATTTCATGGTTCAAGCAATCAATACTTGATTAAAGTTTTGAAATTCTCCTTAAATAGTATAAAATAGTCTTAAATGTATCCCGAGTATGAGAATTCCTTTTCCTGAGTTACAGTTTTTAAAAACAATTCATTCTATATTTCTTTCTTACAAAATGACTCTCTTTTCCTTCATCTTGAATTTTAAGTGTATGAATGGTTTTCTTAATACATTGTACTATGTGAATGTATTGTTAATAATGAGAGGGCTTAGGATTCCAAATAGGGTTTAGGATACCAGCTCTTTGAGTGCAGACCCAAAGGACCCCCAAACTGCTAATTGTAGATTTCCTTTTTTAATAGGATGTTTTTTTTTACAGGACTCTACCTGCCTAGAAAAGCTTTATTGAAGCAGGGATGGCAAGTAAATGTCAATGGCTTTTTTAAAACAATTACCAAAACAATTACCTCCAACACAATTACCTTTCAGTTTTTCCAAGAGTAACTTTGGGGAAATCAAGGAATCATAATGCTTTCCTCAAAGGAGAAATCCTTCACCCTTATCATATTTTTTATATGTTTGAAATTTTTGATACGTATTTTCTTTGCCTACACCTTTAATAAAATTATTTTCCCTCCGACTTTTCCTCTTAGGTGTTTTAAAGATAGTCCATTTAGATTAACCAAGTACTATGTACAACAAGTATTTTTTCAGCCCATGTGGCTCCTGTTTTGTCTTCATTTTATTGTTCTTGCTTTCCATCTTATATATAGTCACAACATTTTCAAAAAGGCTAATTTATCCTGACCTAAGACAAAGTTTACTAAGTCTTGCATTTTTAGATTCAGACATGTCTAATAATACATTTGTATATTTACATTTATTTTTCAAGTGTTATAAAACTTCTCTGACAACAGCAACAATTGCTTCATCACTCTTTTTACATAAATTTCTTATTTGTTGTAAAAATGCATTAATTCTCCTCTATAATTTGTGAAATTTCCTTTGTTTCATTAATAAGCCACTTTGCCTTTGCCATGAAAACAGAAAAACTGTACAAGGAAGTAAATGGGTGAACTTTAGCAGAATTAAGATCAGATATTTGGGTAGATTCATTAACTATGAGCCTATTTTCTCATCTCTCAAGTACGAAAAATAAGCTTTGTCTTGTAAGATATTAAAGATTTAGAAACAACAAAAGGAATAAGAAAAGGAATAAGAGAAGGATCAGTCAGTGGCTGGCAATGGTAGGCTCAAAATGGTTATGATTTGAAATACTAATAACTTCTGCAATCCACAGAATTTTTTTTTCCTGAAAGAGAACTGAGCTTTCAACATTTTTTTTTCCTAGCATCCAAGAAAACCTTGTTCATGCAATATATATTTATATACTGCTATTCTTTGGGTCTGGAATGTCCCCCAAAGGCCAATGTATTAAAAACATAGTTCCAAGGTGGTACTACTGGGAGGACATCTCCCTGAAATGCCATGTACTCCCACCATGATGTGCCACCACAGGCCCAGAACAATGGAGCTAATGGGTTCCATTCTGTGACTCCAAAACTGTGAGCCTAAGTGCACTTTTTCTCTTTAGATGATTTACCTCAGTCACTTGTTACAGTAATAGAAAGTTAACATACATACTTTAAAGATTTTCATCCTTAAAAGTCATATAATTGCCATATTGAAAAAAAATCCCCAGAAAAACTGACTATTAAGCCTGTAATCCCAGCTGCTCAAGAGGCTGAGACAGGAGGATCACAAGTACAAAGCCAGCCTCAGCAAAAGCTAGGTGCTAAGCAACTCAGTGAGACCTATCTCTAAGTTTAAAAAATAATAATAATAAATAAAAAATAGGGCTGGGGCTAGGGATGTGACTCAGTGGTTGAGTGCTCCTTAGTTCAATCCATGATACAAAAACAACAACAAAAAACTATTAAATTTCAAAGTGATCAGTATTAGATTTTAATTAAAAACTAATGGTTTTAGACATTTCAGGGTTATAAACTTTTATTGACATTTTTATTTTAAACCTTGGATTTCTTTCTATCATAAACATAATGCTTTTGTTCTTAAGCAGGTTTTCCCTTATGGCACGTAAAATAACTTACATTATAAATTTTAAATTATTTAAAATTATAAAATTAATTTTAAATTTTATTTTGACTTTTCTCAAATATTTCAGTCAGTCTTGTTTTTCCTTAGAGAAAACAAACCCAAGACTTCTATTTTAAATTTAAATTTTTTTTCAAAATAAGCATGTTCAAATTAGTCACTAACATCACCAAGAGAGAGTTTTATTCTCAAAGTTTTCTTTTCTGTGAAGTAGAAATTTTGCTTTTGATTATTAAAAAAAAGTCAATACATTTTTTGGCATTTTCTTCAAACAGAAAAGGTCAAGGGAAAATAAGACTATTTCAGAGTCAATGGATTTGTAAGTATTGGTTGCCAAAGGAATCTCTATGCAGTTTTCATGCTCTACCACAGGGTGGAGTATTGCTTTAAATATGGACCCGATTTTACCTTTCATTCCTAACTAGATTAACTGTATTTTTTAGGTAATTGTGAAATAAAGTTTTGGTAAATGTTGGGAGGATTTTGAACACTAAAATTTTAATAAATATAGGAACTTATCTGAATTACTATTTGGGTATGATTAAGAACCAATATTAAGCAAATATTTCATTCAATTGCACCCAATAGAAAAAAACAAAGGAATTTATTCTAATCATGTGAAGATTTTATGACATAGGGCCATTAAATGGTATTTAACTTTCATGTGATTGCATATTTTTTCCCTCAAAGACAGGAGTCATGCCACAGCCTCCTGTTTGACAACTATTTTTGCATATGTGTATTGTGTGATCATGTACAATCTGTGTTAAAAAGATTTTGAATGCTATTGAGCCAATTTGAAAATATATCTGCTCTCATGAACTGCTTTAGAATCATCAGGTTGAGAACTGAACTTACAACTAAACAAAGTTCATTTAATGACATTAAATAGTTCCTATCTGAGGTAAAAGCAAATTTTTGAAAAATTTTCAATTTTTCAGTACTTATTTTAATTCAGCTGCCCCAAAGTTCTCTTCAGAAGCTAAGGCTACTTGAGGGAATTTTTATGGACTTCATAGTCATGAAATTACATCTCCATTACCTATCTCTACCTGAATACCATTGTTTCTCAACATGATAGTGGCAGGAGCTATGACTGGGCAGTAGCACAAATACTAATGCCAGTCATATGTGAAAATGAAATATAAGCCTATATAGTATCTTGGGGTTCACATCTCAGACTTCTAAGAGAGGGTATTGAAGTGTCTGAAGTACTGTGCATGACTTAAACACAAAATGTTTCAGATCCCCTCTCTTGATTTATCTATTCTTTCAAAACATTTCAAGTTTTGAGCATTTGATGAAGTTAAGTAAATATCACATAGCTCCCTACCTCATCCTTCACATGGATGTTCTTTGATTTTGTTTTTATAATTGTTAAGTACCAAAAAACTAAATGTTTAGTTTCAACATGTAAACAACTTTTTTATTGAGGTGTAATACACATAACATGTAATTGACTTAAAGTGTATAATGTGAGGTATTACATTTATTTTTTTCCATATGTTGACCAATTTTGCATTGATGGGATGAATCCCACTTGATTGTGGTGCACTATCTTTTTAATATGTTTTTGTTTGAGATTGGCCAGGATTTTATAGAGAATTTTTGCAACTATGTTCATGGGTGATATTGGTCTGAAGTTTTCTTCCTTGATATGTCTGTCTGGTTTTGGTATCAGGGTGATGCTAGCCTGACAAAATGAATTTGGAAGAGTTCCCTCCTTTTCTATTTCATGGAATAATTTGAGGAATATTGATATTAGTTCTTCTTGGAAGGTCTTGCAGAATTCGGCTGAGAATCCTGGTCCTGGACTTTTCTTAGTTGATAGGCTTTTGATGGCATCTTCTATTTCCTTGCTTGAAATTGATCTGTTTAAATTGTGTATGTCCTCCTGATTCAGTTTGGGTAGATTATATGTTTCTAGAAGTTTGTTGATGTCATTGAGATTTTCTATTTTATTGGAGTATAATTTTTCAAAATAATTTCTGAGTATCTTTTGTATTTCAATAGTTTCAGTCATGATGTTTCCTTTTTCATCATGAATTTTAGTAATATGAATATTCTCTCTCCTTTTTTAGCATGGCTAAAAGTTCATCAATTTTATTTATTTTTTCAAAGAACCAACTTTTCTTTTTGTCAATTTTTAAAATTGTTTCTTTTGTTTAAATTTCATTGATTTCAGCTGATTTTAATTACTTTCCTGTCTTCTACTACTTTTGGTGTTGATTTATTCTTTTTCTAGGGCTTTGAGATGTAATGTTAAGTCATTTGTTGACTTTTTATTCTTTTAATGAATGAGCTCAATGCAATGAACTTTCCTCTTAGTGCTGCCTTCATACTGTCCCAGAGATTTTGATATGTTATATGGGTGTTCTTATTTACCTCTAAGAATTTGTTTATCTCCTCCCTGATGTCTTCTGCTACCCATTTCTCATTCAATATCATATTATTTAGTCTCTAGGTGTTGGAGTAGCTTCGATTTTTAATTTTATCATTGATTTCTAGTTTCATTCCATTATGATCATAGAATACAGGGTAGTATCTCAAATTTTTTTTTGTATTTTCTAAGAGTTGCTTTGTGGCTTAATATATGGTCTATTTTAGAGAAGGATCCGTGTGCTGCTGAGAAGAAGGTATATTCGCTCGATGATGGATGAAATACTCTATATATGTCTGTCTAAATTATTGTTTGTATTATTGAGATCTATAGTTTCTTTGTTTACTTTTTGTTTGGAAGATCTATCCAGTGGTGAAAAGAGGTATGCTAAAGTCACCCAGTATTATTGCATTGTGATCTATTTTCAACATCTTTAGAAATTAGAGAAATACAGATCTAAAGTACTCTAAGATTTCATCACTCCAGTCAGAATGGCAGTAAGAATACAAGCAATAATAAGTGTTGGAGAGGATGTGGGGAAAAAGGTACACTCATACATTGCTGGTGGGACTGTAAATTGGTGCAACCAATTTGGAAAGCAGTATGGAATTCCTCAGAAAACTTGGAATAGAACCACCATTTGACCCAGCTATCTCACTCCTTGTTTTATACCTGAAGGACTTAAAATCAGCATACTATAGTGACATAGCCACATCACTATTTATAGCAGGTAAATTCACATTAGCTGAACTGTGGAACCAACCTAGATGCCCATCAACAGATGAATGGATAAAGAAATTGTGGTATATACATACAATGGAATATTACTCAGCATTAAAAGAGAATAAAATCCTGACATTTGCAGGTAAATGGTTGGAATTTGAGGATATTATGCTAAGTGGAGTAAGCCCATTCAAAAAAAAAACAAAACTAAAGGCTGAATGTTTCCTCTGATTAGTGGATGCTGATCTATGAGGGGGGCATGGGAAGAATGGAGGATCTTTGGATTGGGCAAAGGAGAGGGTAAGGAAGAGTTATGAGGATAGAAAAGATGGTGGAATGAAATGGACATCGTTACCCTAGTTACATGTATGATTGCATGAATCATGAATGGTGTCTCTACACGGTGTACAAAGAATTGAAATATTGTGCTCCATTTGTGTATGGTGAATTGAAATCCATTCTGCTGTCATGTACAACTAAGTAGAATAATATATATATATATATATATATATATATATATATATATATATATATATTTATGAATAATGCAGTAGCATTTAGTGCATTCACAGTACTGTTCACCACCCATCTTAGTTTCACAATGTTTTTTAAGTCACCCCAATGGAACACTTTGCAGTCATTAAGTAATACCAACTATACATTCTCTACTCTTCTCCTCTGCCTATACTCCCCAAACACTAATTTGTCTCTATGGGTTTGCCTATTCTGAATATTTCATTAAAAAGACAACAAATGATATGTGACCTTTGGTGTCTGACTTCATTTAGTCTATTTTCAGGGCCCATGCATGTTGAAGGATGTACCAGAATTTTATTCCCTTTGAAGGCTGAATGATATTCCATTATATATATATATGCCACTTTTTGTTAATCTGCCAATGAATCTGCCAATGGATACTTGGATTGCTTCTACCTTTTGGCTATTGTGAATAATGCTGTGATGAACACTGACATAGAAGAACCTTTATGACTCTTTGTTTTTAATTATTTTAGTTATACACCTAAAGGTAGAATTGCTGGTTGTATGGTGATACTATGTTAGATTTTTCAAGACCTGACAAACTGTTTTTTCCCCCTGATGTATCATTTTAAATTCCACTAGCAATGTACAAAGGCTCCAATCTTTCCACATTCTCAATACTTCCTTTAAAAAAAACACTATATTTATCCTAATAATTATAAAATTATATCTCAATATAGCTTAGATTTGTGTTTCTTTAATAATTAATGATGTTGAACATCTTTTCATGTATTAACAGTCATTGGTATATCATCTTTGGGGAAAGATCTGTTCAAAATCTTTGACCATTTTTAATTAGATTGTCTATTGTTGATTATTAGGAGTTCTTTCTATATCTGGATATAGAAAGCCTTATTGAATATATATAGCTTTATTGAATTTATGACTTGCAGATATTGTCTCCAATTCCATAGATTATCTTTTCACTTTCTAAATAATGTCCTTTGAAACAAAAAGTTTTCTTAATCTTTATAAAGTCCATTTTATCTTTTTCTTTTGTTGCTTGGGGTTTTGATGTCAAACCTAAGAATTTATTGCCAATAGTAAGGTCATTGATAATTAATAGTGGTAATATTTTCTTCTAATAATTGTAGTTTTAGGCTTTAGCTGTTGTTTCATTCTAAGTTAATTTTTGTAAATAAAGATAGAATATTCTGGCTGGGTGTGGTGGCACACGCCTGTATTCTCAGCAGCTCGGGAGGCTGAGGCAGGAAGATCATGAGTTCAAAGCTAGCCTCAGCAAAAGTGAGTGCTAAGAAACTCAGTGAGACCCTGTCTCTAAATAAAATACAAAATAGGAATGGGGATATAACTCAGTGGTCGGGTGCCCCCGAGTTCAATCCCTGGTATCCTTCCCCAAGCCAAAAAAATAGATAGGATATTCTTTTGCTTCTGGTTATCCTGTTGTCTTGCCAACTAGATGATCTTGGCACTTTTGTTGAAAATCAATTGTCCATCAAAGTTTGTACTTCTATCTGGACTCTCAGTTCTATTCCATTGGTCTGTTTTTTATCCTTATGCCAAGTAGTAATACCACATTATTTTGAATAATGTATCTTTGCAGTAAGTTTTGAAGTATGAGCCCTTTAGGTTTGGTTTTCTCTTTCAATACTCTTGTCTCTTTAGACTCCTTGAAATTTTACAAATGTTAGAATTGTCTTTTCCATTTCTGTAGAAAAAGGGTACTTGGAATTTTGATAGGAATTGCATCGAATCTGTGGACTGCTTTGGGAGGAGATGTCATCTTAGAGTGTTTTTCAATCCATGAAAACAACATGACTTTGTATTTATTTTGACTTTCTAGTTTTTATTAATGCAGTAACAAAAGCAATAATATTTCAATTATATTTATCTTTAGAATTACCTTCACTACTGTTTATTTCTTTATACAGCTTCAAAGTAGTGTTCATTTATTTTATCCTGAAAGATTCCCATTTGCATTTCTCACAGGGCAAGTCTACTAGGAATAAACTCCTTTATTGTGTTTAGTTAGAAATGAATTAATTTATTCTTTATTTTTGAATAGCAAAAATATATATATATTTTTATTTTTGCCAGTTGTAGAATTTTGTGTGTGTTGGAGGAGGGTGTGTTTTTTCCTTTCAGAATGCTAGAAGTATCATCCCAAAGTTTTTGGCTTCTTGGTTCTAATGGCAGACCCCTTCTAATAAGATTATATTTTATATAAATATAATATATATAATATATATTATATAAATTCCCTTAACTTAGGTTAAATTTTGCAAGGGGGCAGATTATTAATCTTTGGATGCATTTTTCATTCTTGCCATGAGCATTATCTCCCCCACCTCCCTCCCTTTTCTGAGGTAGTGGGGATTGAACTCAGCGCTTTTTGCATGCTAGGTAAGCAGTTTATCACTAAGGTGTAACTCCAGCCCATGCCTCATTTATCTCCTTTAATATAGTCAAGTATCAAACTCTGATTCTAAAATTTATGTTCTAAAGTAACTTTAAAAATTCAAAGAATGGAGGAGAATCTTTTAGTATTCTAATTTTTAATTTTATATATTAGTGCTTTTACTTATCGTATTTTTTAAGTTTAATAATTTTAAGAAATTTAATAATTTTTTAATCTTTAGATCAGTTTTAGTTTTGCAGTAAAATTGAAGAGAAAGTACAGGAGTTTACACAAACACCTTGCCCTCACATACACAACTTCTGCATTTTGTACCACAGTAGTACTTTTGTTGCAATCATCGTTCCTACATTCACATATCATTATCACCCAAGATCTATACTTTACAGTAGGGTTCACCCTTGATTTTGTACATTATATAAGCATTGAAAAATTGTAGCATCACACAGAGTGGTTTCACTACCCTAAATATCCTATGCTCTACCTATATCCTTCCTTTTCCACTAATCACTAGTTTGGTTTTAGTGTTTCCATATTTTTGTCTTTTCCAAAATGTTATATAATTGGAATCATACAGTATATAGAATTTCCAAAGTTTCTTCTTTCATGTCAATATGAATTTAAATTTTCTCCATGTCTTTTCATGGGTCAAAAACTTTTTTAGTTCTCAATTATACTCTTATCTAGGTGCAACTCAATTTATCTACTCACCTACAACGGGTATCTTGATTTCTTCCATTTTTAAATTTTTTTTTCTTATTGTTGAGTTTTAAGAGTTCTTTGTATGTGTTAGATAAGAGTTCTTTTTCAGATGTGTTCTTTGCAAACACTTTCACAGTTTGTCACTTTTCTCAATACTATCTTATATTGTCTTCTATGAAACATAAGTTTTTAATTTTAATAATTGATGGATCAACTTAATTTTTAAATGTTGAACCAGTCTGGCATGCTTAAGACAAATCACCCTTGGTTATAATAATAATTCCTTTTTTCTTGTAATTTTTTTTGTTTGATTTTCATATTAGGGTAATGTTGCCCTCAGTAAATTAAGAAGTGTTCCCTCTGCTTCTATCTTTTAGAAGAGATTGTACTGAATTGGTATAATTTCTTCCTTAGATGATGTTTGAGAGAGTTCCACAGTGAACTCAACTTGGTGCCTCTATTTGGAAGATTGATTTTTAGTTTTTAATAATTAAATGCCTTTATCAGTTAAAATATAGATTATTTATATTTTCTTTGTTGGGAGTTTTGGGAAAATGGTCTCATTGAAGGAATTGATCCATTTCAACGAAGTTATCTCATTTTAGGTCTTAGAATTCATAATATTCCTTTTAGTATCTATAGGACTTGAAGGAGGATCCCCTCTTTGATTTCTTATATTTATAATTTGTGTCTTCTATCTCTTTTAACCTGGCTAGAGGATTATTGATTTTATTGATTGTTTTTGAAAGAACCAGCTTTTGAGTTAACCTATTTTTTAAAAATTTGGGATCCCTGAAGAAATAACAGAGCAAAGCATATATAAAATCACCAATCAATCCTAGCAACTCAAGAGGCTGGGGCAGGAGGATTGCAAACCCAAGGCTAGCCTCAGCAATTTAATGAAACTCTAAGCAACTTAGTGAGTCCCTGTCTCAAAATTTAAAAAAAAAAAATTAAGGAGAATTAGGGATGTAACTCAGTAGTAGTAGAGCACCTCTGATTTCAATCCTTAGTTAAAAAAAAAATTTCAGTTAAGCAGTCTTCCATTTGTAGAAAATAAAATATTTGAATTAACATATGGTGGCAGGGATTGTTGAAGAAGGTAATTCTAAGGTCAATTTGCAGAAATAAATGAAAAAGGGACGATGATAAACTCAGGGATTCCTGTGAGAATGATTTTCTCATTGTCTAAATAGCTTCGTTTCTGCACTAAAAAGCAGCTTTGGGAAAAGAAAGGTAGAAACATCTGAGTCAGTGCAGCTCATTTCAACATGAATTTATTAAATCCTAACTAAAATAATTCTCTCCTGTGTTAGAGATAATATGTGGACAAAAGGAATATGAAACTAGGGAAATGACCTGGACAGGGCTAATCCTGATAGGTGCCAATTTGAGAATTCATGTGTTTTATGTTATGGCAGGAAAAAATAATAATTCTGATGACTAGAGCACAGCGGTAAGGTAACATACAGAATCAAGATGATTACAAATTTTCAAGCCTGGGATACTTAATCCTGGGAAAATGAGAATGTCTGTCATTATTTTCATAATCTAACAATGCTACTAATTCTTGTGTTAAACCTAAAATTCTGAAAACCCTGCCCACTGAGAAATACCTGGATGTTACAAAGTATGTAACATACATACTTAATAACATTTCTCAGCTTATATCAATTCAAGGAGATAAGGCATGGAAATTTAAAAGAAATGATAGAGTAATTAAAATGCGTTACTATATATCTACTATAATTCCAGAAAAATAAGAAAAAAGGAGATGTAACAATTGAAAAAGTGATGGCTACAAATTTTCCAAAATTAATGGAAAACATGAATTCTTTTACAGCTTTATTAGAGAGTTTAAAAGAGGCAACCAGTGCATTTTTTTCTAATTTTCATATACTCTCCCATTTTCTCATTAAATATTTTTACTTTGTCAATGCATAAAATATCGACATTGTTATCCTTATTATCATTGGAATGTAAATAAAATCAACTACATAAATGTGCTTTGTAAAATATAAAACAATATATTTTTTTCAGTTCCTTTATCCCTTTTTTCAAACCTTGCTTTTTAATTTCTCCCTTATTCAAAGCATAATTGGGTTTTAGAAAGACCAGAGCAGGTACTTCATATTTAGCATATAAACTCTTTTCTTTTAATGCCAATCATTAAGTTCTTTGTTCACTCATACATATTTCTATACATAAGATAAAAACTGGCATTTCTGGAATCAATTACAATTAGTACTAATACTGTTGTCTTACCTAAAGAATAAATGCACAATGGCACTCAATTCTATGTTATTACCCATCCTCAAAAACCATAGCTAATAAGTACCAAATATTGATGGCTTCACTGATTTTCTTTTGAACAGTAAGAAAATGTTAGATATTCCATTTCTTTTTCTTTAAGTGGTAGAATTTATGTCATTGTTCCAACTGCAGGTGGCACTGAGTGACTTGTCAGTTCTGCTCCTGGTTATTCTTTCTTACCCTGGAAGTGTACAGAATACTACACATCATGAATCATGCTGAACGAAAAGTATGATGAATATTTCCTTTGAGGGAAAAGTTTCATGTGGGAAACCATTTTCTCTTTTATCTATTGTGCTCCTCAGAGTCCAGCCAGAACCACATCTGTTGAATTTATTTGATATATCTTGGTGTCTAGCATGGTGACTTGAACATATAGACATTTGATAAATGTTACATCATGATAATTGTGGCTATCATTATTAAGGTGGTTATGGAACCTATTCAAAGAATTTGATGCCATGACTTCACGGTAAGATATGTTTTGTCTCTAGATTTCTCCCTTAATAGAGGCCTTGAATATGCTATATTTGTTTAAAAAATCAGAGACATAGGAAGGAATTAAAGGACAACTGGTCTATGCACATTATTTTACATGAGACGAATAGGAGAACAGGGAGGTTTGACGTATTCAATATAGAGTGTGAAGTCAGTTCCAGATATGGGATAAAGAACTAGGTCTTCCAATCCAAGTTTTCCATTATACTGAAACTAAAATTTGCTTTTGCTATTATACAATGGTAATTTATAGCTCTTATTCAAAAATCATGTTTTAGAATTATGCTTTGGAATTCACAATGGAATACAAAGAATAAAGAAATGAAAATAGTTTGATATGTTTCCTCCTAATTTGGAGATTTTGACAGAGTGGGTGGGCCCACTCCATTTTATCAGGCATTATTGAATAGTTATAAAATCCAAAGCTAAGAAAATACAATTAAGTCTAGTTGGGTAGCCAGTATTAAACCCAACTGAAAAAAAAAATCCCTGACAATTAAAATGATGAGAATTGAGAATTTCAGGGATTGTGTTAATATTTAGTATGTGAAGAATTAAAAAAAAAAAAGTAGAGGTTTACATCCCTGGTGGGACTACCAGTGCTGAAAGCAAATCTCCTTTATGTTGATCTGGGTATCAATTTCTGTTGAAGAATTGGGATCTCATGATACAGAATATCATGTATTCTGACATTAATGATTTTCATCAGCTGAGGCAAAGAGATGCTGTTTGAGATGAAAATCTGAACATCCTAAAGCAGGCTTGATGCAAAATGCAGCTACCACAACAAACCTCAAAAGACGCTTGTTCATTTGGTTAATTTTGTAGCCAAGTGCTTTATTTCATAATTCTGGAAATGAACCAATTCCCTGTTCCCTCACTACATTTCAACACTGAATAAATACAATGCTGGACTTGGCCCACTGAAAACAACCTGCTATCACTCATGCAGGCAAAGCCAGGGACTCTGAATTGATTTGGTCCTCCTTCTGGGTTGTGGTAGGGAAAATAAACGCACACAATGACTTATGACTGTTTCTTCAGGTGACTTGCACCTTGGCTGACTTGATTTGTGCTGATGGGACCACGGAGAGACCTTCATCTGCTTCCCAGCAACCAAAGGTCAAGCTATTTTCATGCTTTTCTGTCTCATTTTCCTTCCTTCTGGGATTGGTGCTATTCTTACAGGCTTTATATTATTGTCACACCTACTTTTTAAAAAAACCCATTTTCACTTTTTTATTATTGCAGGTCTTTTTGAAATACAGTATAAACTGTTTTAATTGTCTACAGAAGAATTCTTATATCAAGCCTTTTCTTCTCTCTGGTACCAACCTACCCAAACCACTCAGTATTCCTCAAAAGTATAAGGCTCTATCTCATTTTGGTCTTGTGTATGATGCTTCATTTGCCTAGAATTTCCATTCTTCTGTGCTTGAATATTTCTATTACCCTTTAAGACTTAGTGTAACCAACACATCCTCCAGAAAACTTTCCTTGGCACATTCTGTCTGGATTAGGTGCTGCGACATTATTTACTTCCAAAGTAAACACTGCCTTGGCTCACCCCTCCACTTCTCACGCAGTGGTGCTATTGCCATTTTACTGCTCTAAAGTACCCTGCCACCACCCCAGAAGCCAACTTGGAGCTATCACTGGCTTCTTTTTCCTTCTGTTGCCTATGCCAGGCATAGAGCCTGAGGCATAGTATTACATAACATAGGAAAGTTGAATAAATGGATGGACATGTAGAATAAGACACAGGTTGTTAATCAGTTAATTTCAATCATGCAGTTTATATAAAATAATTATGTTGTATAGAGAGAAGAAAATTCTGTTTAGAATCAGAAGACATGAAAGGTAAGACCTAGACAAGAATCAGCTTCCTCTCATTTCACATTACCTCTCTGACATAAAACTGTACTAAATGATTTCTAATGATAAAAACAATTCTTTCAGAGAGATTACTTTTTTTCCCCACATTCCAAGAGACAAATGACTTGGTGCTTTCTAGTCAACTGAACAACTATATTGAACCTAATATGTATTTTCCACACTATATAATGTTCATAGTACTTTTAAAAACATGCTCATAGCTCAGATACTATATAGATACATTTTCTTACCTTAACAAAACCTACTTGGCAGAGATTACAAGTTCACATGCTAATATATACAGAGGAAGTGACAACTCAAGATGGTCATGGAGAGGAGTGCTGTAAGAAGGAAGTTCATAATTTAAGGGCCAAGGTCCAGCAAAGAGTAATAGAATTTTAAAACTGAATGGGTTCTTAGTCTCCAATTTCCTTTGATTTAGAACAGAGTCAGTTGAAGTTTAATGGATTGCAGACCAAAGAATTCATGGAGTTCTGCCTAGAATTCAGGATTTTCAGTTTGGTCTTCTTCCTACTATAACATCTGACCTCTTTCGTGACAAACCAAAGCTACCAGCCAGTAGTGATAAAGACACCTGTAAAGCCAAGAGTAGAACAACAATAACAAAAGATCAAGTCAAATTATCTTGAGAAACACATAACTCAAAAGTCCAGCTAGATATCTTAGACAAAAATTCAGATATTCCTAATGCTACATGAAGTAAATATTTACTTCTTTATTTTTCTGTTCAATGATACCTTTTTTTAATAAGAAAAAAAAATTTCCTCAATGAACTATTTCTTCCAGACTTTCATAGTTGGTAGCTTAAATGGAACCTCTTTTTTCAGGAGCAATCTTATTGCTAATTTGTGTATTTCTACATTTATTGCCCTTGAAGATTTGACATTCTTTGTATAATAAACATTACAAAGTAGATAAAAGAATATTCTACTGTATTATCTTTCGAAGCTCTGAGATATGACTTGTTAAAGATTTCATCTATCGTATGATAATATATTTATACTGTATTTTAGTTAAATATTTGCAGGATACATTTTTCTGTCTCTGACAGCATGAACCTTTGCTTTTACCTGCTAAGATTACTTCTGAGCTATTTAAACCTCATTTCCAATCCCTTCAAACGCATGGTTATTGCTAGGCTTTTGGCAAGCCCTGTTTCACACAGCTTCCAGGGCCTTGAGCTTGTGAAGCAAGTCCTCTACCAGCTGAGCTATATCCCCAACCCTGAACATAACATCTATTTTTTTAATATCTTTATTTATTTATTTTTATGTGGTGCTGAGGATCAAACCCAGTGCCCCACACGTGCGAGGCAAGCACTCTACCACTGAGCTAAAACCCCAGCCCAATGACATCTATTTTATGAATGTGTGCTGGCTTTGCAAATGGACATCTTTGGATTTGAATATTGACATCATCTCATGTTATCTTGTAGTCTAACTTAACACTTTTAAGAATCATTTATTCATTGCTGAGACAATTTACACCTATTGCATTCAACTGTTGTGAGGCTAATACAGATATATGTAATATTCTTAGAGTTCATGGTGCTTAGTAAGTGCTCTATAAGTATTAGATATTATCATTGTTATTATTTATTACAAAGCATTCATTCTGCATAATCATTTCCATGTATTTTTTATCTATTGAATTTTTTATATGATCTTCCAATATTTTGAAGACCCAAAACAGTTGTTTTTTGTTCTAAGTATCTTACAAAATTGCTGTGACCATTGGATCCTTTATTGGTCAATTGATGATAAAAATATATTTGTTTTTTCTTAACTCTGAGCATGGTGACTGATAGATGGATGGATGTCAGTGCTTCTACCTCTACTCTGTACCACTAGATTTCACCATCTGTCTTGAGGAAGGACTTAAAGTTTGTACTTCTTGCTGTCCCAGCTTCTAGCATGTAACCTGGCACTCAGACAAAAAGAAAGGGGAAGGGGAAATTAGGAAAGAAATGCCAAAGAGTTATCTCCAATTTTTTTTTACTAAGAATTCTGAGAAACATTGATAGTACTACATGAACATTTTCTTATGTTTCCCCATAATCAAAATACCAAGAAATTATACCTGTCACTGACTACCGGTCCAGCATATAGCCATACTTGCGGATAGGCCTATGCATCAGTGGGGGGGTGAGGTTCTTTGCCTCACCTCTGTTGGCCCCCAAAATTAGACCATCACTAGGAGAAGGGAGGAGGATACAGAAATGCCACGACACCAAGCCAATTGACGGCTCCTTAGGAAAAATTGCATCACTGGTGACACATCAGCAAAGATACGCCAGCACTACCATAATTCGCTGCATCAACAGATAGATCACAATGCATACAAGTGATACATAGTCCAGGCAAGTTCTGCAAGCAGTTCAAAGTGGAGGAATCTATCAATATGTCCATTTTCTCCCAAAATAAATCGACTCCTTGAATGAGCATTACTTGTTGAGTTATTATTCATTGATGCATCAGTTTATACAGTTTGTTGTGATAACTATAGAAGAAACTGTAGTTTGGTTTCATCTTTGTCTTCACCGGCACTGGGATGAAGATAGGAATTCTGACAATGATGCTAAAAAAAAAAAAAAAATTATGTAACATTCCGACAGGTACTAAGAAAACAATTTTTTGAACAATTTATATTATCCTGAACAGAATTATTAAATATAATGAAAAGGAAAGGTGAAAGTAAACAAACAGATCTGTTAACCTGCTTATTTGTACACATATTAAAACAATCCTCAACAGTTGTTTACCCAATTTAAATTAAACCATTAAAATCACGTGAATAATAAAAAAATTCGGATCCATTTATTCATGAGCGCTCCTCATATGATATATGAACATACGCACATACAGACATACAACACAAAACAGAAGTGTGCACACATAACATACAACACATAAGACAATAGTAAAGGCCTTGTAGCTTTACATAGGTGAAATCTCCATTGCAATGTTTAAAAACTCCACAGTCAAAAAATAAAACTGATCAGAAAAACATTAACCTAGGTCTGTAGGAGCTCAAAAAATAAAATAGAACTTTATGATGTGGGAAAATGCAATAATAAAATAGATATTGAAAAAAGCACCCTGGTTAATCACTGTCGCAGATGTGAGAATAGCCAAGCTGGAGCTCTGGATATCAGCTGTTACGGATTTGAGTCAAATCATCATCTTTTTGGTCTGTAGAAATTGTTTTGGTTATTCTCTCTGGAATCCAAATCAGCTGCTGTTCTCCCTGTGGAAACACACAAACAGAACCCTGACTCCAGACAATCACTGGGTCAGGACCTTTCCATTGTCCTGTTAGAATATCCTTCCAAAGTACCTTAGGCTTATGTACATTTTTTGGATACAAATGTCTTTCTGCAGCACTAAGCCCTGATGAATCCAAATTTTAAAAGTTTAGAGTAAAAAGGGTTATTTTAAGTTTATCTTTGGGGGATATATACCCCTTTCCAATTCCCTCCTTTTGTTTTAATAAGTACATTTTAATAGTTTGATGAGCTCTTTCAACTATGCCTTGTCCCTGTGGATTGCATGGAATTCCTGTTATGTGAGTAATGCCAAAAGATGAGCAAAATTGTTTAAAAGAGGTAGAAGTATAACCAGGACCATTATCTGTTTTTAACTGTTTTGGAACGCCCACAGTGGCAAAATTTTGTAAGCAATGAGCTATAACATCTTTAGTTTTTTCTCCGGCATGAAGGGAGCCCATCAAAAATCCGGAAGAAGTATCAACTGTAACATGCAAATATTTTAATTTTCCAAATTCTGGCAAGTGTGTGACATCCATCTGCCAAATATGGTTAGGTATCAATCCTCAAGGATTGACTCCAAGATTAACTTGTGGTAAAAATGTCACACAATTTTGACATTGTTTTATTATATGTCTGGCTTGTTCTTTAGTTATTTTAAAACGCTTTTGTAAAGTATTAGCATTGACATGGAACCTTTTATGAAATTTTATGGCTTCTATTGTGGAGAAAATATGTATGTCATGTGTAGATTTATCTGCTAATTCATTGCCCAAACTAAGGGCTCCAGGCAATCCTGTATGTGCCCCGATATGTCCTATAAAGAATGGATCTTTTCTGTCCCAGATTAGACTTTGTATAGTGGAAAACAAAGAGAAAACAGTAGAAGAAGGGGAAATCCTACCAGCATCTTCAAGGGATACTATAGCATTAACTACATACTGACTATCAGAAAATAAATTAAATACAGAATCTTTAAACATCACAAAAGCTTGTAAAACTGCATTAAGCTCTACCTTTTGAGCTGATTGTTTGGGTACTAAAAATGTAAAAGTTTGATCAGGGGTAACTACTGCTGCTGTACCATTATTTGACCCATCAGTGAATATATTTAGAGCATTCATGATAGGGGTTTTTCTGGTCATTTTTGGAAAAACTACAGGATGCGAAGACCAAAAAGACAACAAAGGATTAGATGGTAAGTGATTATCAAATGAAACATTAGATTTACACATGATTATTGCCCAAGTATTTAACTCATTAGCTAACTCATCAGTTTGATCCACAGTATATGGAGTAATAATTTTATTGGGAGAAATCCCAAACACTCCCTTTGCTGCTCTTATTCCTTTGAGTATTAATTGTCCTACAGCCTCAGGATACCTAGTAAGAATAGTGTTAGGAGAATAAGAAAAATGTATCCACAATAATGGACCTTCTTGCCAAAGTACTCCTGTAGGAATATTTTTTGTTGGTAGTACAATAAATAATAAAGGCAAACATATCAATTCTATCCAAATGCATATTTTCCATATATGTTTCAATGATTTTTAATGCCTTTCTTGCTTCAGGTGTTAACATGCGGGGTGAATTTGAATCTGATGGACCTTTTAGGATATCAAGTAAAGGTCCTAGCTCTCCTGTTGGTATGCCTAGATAAGGCCTTATCCAATTTATGTCTCCCAATAACTTTTGAAAGTCGTTAAGTGATTTGAGTTTATCTACTCGTATTTGAATTTTTGGTGGACGGACCATGGTCGAGGATAATAGAACTCCTAAATAATTAATTGGAAGATTTAATTGTACTTTATCTATTGCTATCTCTAGATTATAATTTTTTAATAAATTTGTAAGTGTGGCATAACATTCTAGCAATGTGTTTTTATCTTTATGTGCCAATAACACATCATCCATATAGTGAAATATTTGTAGTTCAGGATTTTGATTTCTAAGTGGCTGGATTGCTTTGTTAACATAAATTTGACACATAGTTGGACTATTAGCCATCCCTTGAGGGAGTACTTTCCATTCATATCTTTGATCAGGACCTTCATGATTCAGTGCAGGGATAGTAAATGCAAAACGTGGACTATCCTCAGGATTAATTGGAATTGAAAAAAACAATCTTTAATATCTATAGCTAAAACATACTAGGTGTTTGGTAAAGCAGACAATTGGGGAATCCCTGATTGAGCAGGTCCCATAATAACCATCTCATTACTAATGGCTCTTAAATCTTGCAATAATCTCCACTTACCAGATTTCTTTTTAATGACAAAAATGGGAGTATTATGGGGAGATATGGAATGTTTTATATGTCCCTCCGCTAATTGTTGTTTGAACAGGTCATGGGCTACTTGTATCTTTTCTTTAGTCAGGGGCCACTGAGGAACCCACACTGGTCTTTCTGATTTCCAAGTAATTTTGATTGTCTCAGTGGCCCTTTCTGAAAACCCAATCCATGTCTATTTATTCCTTGATCTATTTGAATTGGTGCTGTCATACCTTGTTCTTGTTCTCTTAATCTTTTTTCTTTCCTAAAGCCTTGTCTAGCCCTAGTAGTGGGCGCGTTAGGATTGATGTTATTTGTTAATGTCAAACCTAATTGATCTAGGACATGTCGTCCCCATAAATTTATAGGAAGATGATCCAATACATAGGGCTGTATAGTTCCTTCACATCCTTCAGGATCCTTCCAATCTAATACCATTGCACTTCTATGGGGATTAGTTGCCACTCCTAGGCCTCGAAGCGTTTGAGTGGCTTGTTGTAATGGCCAATGTTTTGGCCATTCTTGACGAGAGATGATGCTAAGGTCAGCTCCTGTGTCCAGTAGCCCATTAAATTCATGTCCTTGAATATTTAGTTTTAGCATTTGGCGAGAATCTAAATTTAAAGATAGCATAGCCCAATCCACACCTGTGGAGCCTAATCCCCTGGAACCTCTTTCTACAGAATGACTGGAAAATTTATCATGCAGGCTGGGTATTATTAATAACTGTGCTATTCTATCTCCTGGTGAAATTACTGATATACCTCTTGGAGAACTAACTATAATTTTTATTTCACCTTCATAATTGGGATCAATTACCCCAGGACTTATCATAAGTCCTTTTAGTGTAGAAGAACTGTGTCCCAATAATAAGCCTACTGTTCCTTGGGGAAGAGGTCCTTTTACTCCTGTGGGAATGATTTGAACTCCCATCTCTGGAGTTAGTACTGCTCTGGCGGAGGTGCAGATGCCCAACCCTGCACTCCCTCTAGTTTGTCTGATGAGGGATTTAATGGATAATGTGTCCTGGTCACTACCCTGATGGTGTTGCTGGGTTCCTCCATTGCTCCATATATTTGTGGTTGTGGGCCCCGGAGCATTGGGCCCCCCAGTCCGTTTTTTGGCAGTGGAGCCTGATGCCTTTCTCCACGATATCGTGGGTAAACACTTGGTCCTTGTCCGTTTTTTGATAACGGAATACCCTCTATGGTGGTTTGAGAACGGCATTCATTAGCCCAATGTCTCCCTCTACGGCATCGTGGGCAAATACCCAGTATTCTATTCCTTTGATACCTAGCTTTGTTAAACCCTCCTCCTATGGGGCAACTCCTTTTAAAATGTCCTGTTTGTTCACAATTGTAGCATGTTTTTGGCCTAGCATCTAAAGCCTGTTGTACTGCTGCCAAGACTTGCCCTTGTTCATTAATGTCTCTACATAATTTAATATATGTGTTTAAATCTTCATGTCTCCATGGTCTAATGACCTCTCTGCAGCAACGATTTGCTTGGTCATAAGCCAGTTGTTTTATAAATGGCATTGCTTGTTCTATATCCCCCAAAATTCTGGAAGCTGTTTGAATAAGCCTATCTACAAATTCAGCGTAAGGTTCATTAGTTCCTTGTATTACCTTAGATAATTGTCCTTGTAAATCTCCATGCCCCTGTAAAGTTTTCCATGCCCTAACCGCATCTACAGCAATTTGTGCATATAAGCCAGGATCATATTCAATTTGTTGCCGTTGACCCTCATAAGGTCCTTTTCCTAACAACATATCTAGATTTCTTTGAGGGTAACCGGCTGCTGCATTTCGCCTAGCTGTCTCCGTGCAAAATTCCTCATTGGCAAACTTCCATAACAAATATTGTCCTCCATTTAGCACAGATCGACACATGTTAGCCCAATCTGCTGGCGTCATGTCCAAGTTGGTAATGGATTCGACCATGCTCACAGTGAAGGGTGCTTGCGGACCATAGGTTGTTACAGCCTCCTTTAATTGCTTCACTGTTTTGAAATCTAAAGCACGGTGAATTCGTTGCCCTCCTGCCTGCTCAAGTACAGGGTATGCTAATCTTTGGGGTCCTGCCTCAGGATTCCGTCTATCAACTACGGGAGTTGAGGGCCACTCAGCTGTAGATGGAGCTGTTGGTTGAATTACGCCCTCTGGTGATAGAATGGAGTTAGTAGCAGCCTCCTGTTGTAGCTCCCTCCCTGATGGTTTTTTGTCTTTTAAGCTTTCTTCCTTTAAATTTTCCTCTGACTAGCTCGAGAGACCTTCTCTTTTGCTTGACCTAACATGTTTTCTACCATAGTCTGGACCTCTAACAATTTACTTAACAGTCTTTCAGTTTGTTTTTTACTAATTTCTAATCTACTATAAAGGTAACGCAACCCAATAAGATAACATAAAACAAAACCGAAACATAATGAAACAAAAACGGAACAAAAAATCGTTGTATCAATTTTCTCTTTCTCAGGGCCGAACAACTTCAAACCTTGAGCCAACAATTTTTCCCAGTTTGCCTGAGAAAGTTCTAGGGATAGACAGCTTGAAACAAAAACAAAATAAATCCAAACAAGAACACATTGTTTTTTGAAATGGTCACCCATTCTCTCGCCTTCTCTCAGGGGCGAGCAATTTTATTCACCTCCAAGCTTCAGGCGTCCCCCACACGGGCCACCAATTGCCGCAGTCTGGCTGGGCACAAAATCACAAGCCACTCAAGCAGGAACAAACTTTATTTTTGAAACTGCTGCTAATGCCTCGTACGCTCCCGGGAAGATTGCCACGCAGCGTTCTCCCGGACCCCAACAGGAAGTCCCTCCTCCTGCACTTCCCCAACCAATGGGAACTCTCCAGGAGTCCCATAGCAGGCTGAGGTGGATAGCAGGAGTCCAATATCCATATGAATGCAGATCTTAACATAATCATCTTAATGGCTTGCTGGCTCACCTTTCAACCAAAAATGCCATGCATCATATTACTTGGCTGTGGCTCTTAGCACCAAGTATGTGCCACTGGGAGTTAGAATGTTCTGTTTTGGGTTTCTCTACTTGTACAAGGAGTTGAAATGAGGCTAACCTATTCCTTGTCAGTGAAGGTTTAAATATCAGGTTTGACAATGGCAGCCAGACTATCCTATGAGTTCAGGAGAACACAGTTTTAATTATGCTAAATGTCACTTTTGGAGGGTGGATTTAAGAAATGCAATTTTTTTTTTTTATTCATGAGGAATATACAAAAAACTATGATAAAATGGTATTTTTTTAAACCCTTCTTGTCAAATTGATTAGAATTTGTATATCCTATCAATAAAATCTTCAAATGTGAGTTAAAACAGAGTAATGCTAATTCAAAACATGTTTTTACTTCAAATTTTGAGAAGAAAAATGAATGGTACTTTTAGAATCAATAGGTTACTGTTAGTAGTTTATACTCAAGTCAGTTGACTCTTCAGTGCTTTCAAAGGAAACAATCTCTAGCTACTCCAGATATTATTTTTTTCCAAGTCTTTGAGCGTCTTTCTAATCAACTGGTAAAGCCTACATCATGCCAAACTGTCATCATTCTGTCACCCCTAACCACTAAAATCCAAGAGTAAAGCTCTTGCTGAGGTTACTTTGGAAAAAAAGACACAAAATTGTACCAACCCTTCAGCAAAATAAGCATCCTGGCCAGCAGTTAGGCAGCATGTATTCATTGAAAGGCAATGCACCTCCTAACCTCTCTGCTGTCTTCTCCTGGGTTGGCTGCTTCATTGTCACTGGGAAAATGCAAAATATAAATAAATAGGAAGAGCCAGGTAAGCAAGGGAATTTGGTAAAGCAATCTTTAATTTCTTGAAGTCTGTGTGAAGATAATGCCAAAATCAAAATCCAAAGTGTTAGATGGAATAAACCTAGTCTCTAGATATTTGGCTGTACAAACCCAAAAGCCACTAGCCTTCTAGCACAGTATGGTATGATGGACAGCTCATGGAGATGGCTGGAATGAAAATAGCAGGCCTGTCGATCATGGCTGAGGTGAGTGAACAGAAATGTTTGTATCCCTGGAGAAAGAGTGTGCAGAGAAGAGAAACGATATTTTTGGCACTCATGAAAGTTTCTCAATTCAGCATATCATATTGAATAAAGGATAATGTGCGTTTGGCAATAGAAATGAAACTTAATGATTCATTAGTTGAGATAAATGTGATTCTTCTTGAAAGAAATTCTGCCTCAGGTTTCAGACATGAGTAATTATGCCAAGAAGCAACTTATTTAATTATAAATCAGATGGGGATGAGTCTGAATAGTGGAAAAGGGAAAAATAGGAAAGTCTCAGAACAATGTCTTAGTTTTTAGGTAAGGGTTATAAATTGTTAGTGTTTGAAACTAACAGTTTACAAACATGTTATTTATGGTCCTGCTCAGGTGAGTACTATTTTATCTGAATTAGTGTTCTCATCAATAAATCATCTACCGGTCAATTCCAAAATGAAAAATACACAAAAACAGACTATGAAAATTTCCTTCAGGCTTTAAATTTGAACACCTAACATGTTGATTAATAAACAAGGCAAATGCATAGGAAACTTAAATGAGACCAGAAGCTCTTGGTTATGGCATTCTAGATGCTTTCATTCTGAGATTTATTCTACATATGCTAAAATGTCTTCAAAATGAGAAATTCATGATGGGAAAACATCGTATGTGTTTTATAAACTTGGGGCCAGAAAGACATACTATCTATACATGGTACAGAAAGGTAAGGAGGAAGAAGGGAGGGAATGTGGGAGCCAAGCAAGCAATTATTAATATATGTGTTACTACTAATAATGTATAAACGTGTTATTTCGGAAACTCAATATATTTTGTTTCAGATAATTACAAGTTGTAAAAATGATTTATAATCCTGAAGATTCCTAAGATAGATAGACTGATTCAGAGAGTTGGAAAACAAAGAAAATGAGAGAGGTGTACTCTGGAGAATGAAGTGAAGGTAAAGGAAGAATGCAACATGGTATTACAAACGTTTTAATGGAGGCAGTGTTCCGGTCAAATTGTGGGCACAGAACTACTCTGACAATGGTAATCAGGGTATATATAACAATGGGTAGAATATTGTACTCTATATAAACCAAATTAGAATGGACATAGTCAAAAATTCCTACAGATTATATCTAACATAACTGTTCCACTGGATTTTTGCTTCCAATAACAAAAAAAAAAGATGTTCAAACATGAAACATATTTTCAATTGGCTTACCTAAGTTTTGGTGCAATTCTTGGTGTGCCAGTGGGCTCTTGCCTTTTCTCCTCTACCCAATAAGCTGTAATGCAAAACAAATAATGAGAGTAATATTATTATAAAGGTGAACTTACATTTGTTTCTTTTTTCTGGACATGGTGGTGCACACCTGCAATCCCAGCTACTCAGGAGGCTGAAGCAGGAAGATCACATGTTCAAGGTCAACCTCATCAGTTTAATGAGACCCCATCACACAAAAAATTATATATTACACACACACACACACACACACACGTTTTACCACCGAACTACATCCCAAGCCCTTTATACTAAAACAAATACAACTTTAAAATATAAAACAAAAAGTAATTTCTATCTACTCCCCTTAATATTAAATACTATTTAAAATTTATTTCATTTTTTCTATTTCTTATGATAATATATAGCATAAAATTTACCATACTAATCATTTTAAATATATACTTTGTGGTACTAAATACATTAATAATGTTGTACAGCCATCACCACTGTTCATCTTCATAACTCGTTTAAAATTGAACTGTGTACCTATTAAACAACTACGCTTTTTCTCCTTCCCCAGTCCCCAAAATTGACCAACTTTCTGTCTGAGTCTGACTACTCAAAGTATCTTATATAAGGGGACTCATACAGTATTTGCTTTTTTTGTGACTGGCTTATTTCACTTAACAGTATTCTGGAGATTCATCAATGTTGTGGTATATTGCAGAATTTCTTTGTAAGGTAAAATATTAACACATTGGGATCTTTAACATTTTCCTTCTTCATTTATCAGTAGACATTTGTCTTGTTTCCATGCATTAGCTTCTGTGTCTAAATATCTCTTTGAGACCTTACTTTCAATTATTTGGGATACACACACACACACACACACTATATGTATATGTATGTATATATATATATATATATATATATATATATATATACACACATACATACACACACACACACACACACACACATATACATACCCAGAAGACTTGTATAGCTGAGTCAGAGGATGATTTTTTTTTTTTTTTGAGGAACTGACATACTGTTTTCCATCATTTTTCTATATCATTTTACAGTCCCCAAACAGTATATAAAGGTTCTAATTCCAATATCTCTACACTTGGCATTTCCTTTTCCTTTCTTATTTTTGGTACTGGCAATTGAACCTAGGGGTCCTTCATTGAAATTAATCCCTGAGCCATTTTATATTTCTGAGACAGTTTCACTAAGCTTCCTGGCTACCATCAAACTTGTGATCCTCCTGCCTGAGCTTCACAGAGCACTGGGATTATAGGTGTGCACCCCGACCCCTTACCTTTTTTTCCCCCCCAGTATTTTCCACCTCAGTGGTTGTGAACTGATATCTTTTAGTTTGGTTTGCATTTCCTAAAAATTAGTGATGTAGCCCATCTTATCATCTGCTCATTCATCATTTTTATTTCTTTGGAGAAATGTCCAAGTCCTTAATCCATTTTTAAATTGGATCATTATTAAGTTTTTAGAGTGCTCTCTATATTCTGAATATTAATCTCTTATCAGACGTATGATTCTGAGAAGTGTCTGTTCAGGTCCTTGGCCCATTTGTTTGGTGCTTAGCTTTTTGAGTTCTTTATATATCCTAGAGATTAGTGCTCTGATGTGTGAGGGGTGAAAAACTGCTCCCAGGATGTGGGATCTCTGTTCACTTAACAAATTGTTTCTTTTGCTGAGAAGAAACTTTTTAGTTTGATTTCATCCCATTTATTGATCCTTGGTTTTAATTCTTGCGCTATAGGAGTCTTATTAAGGAAGTTGGGGCCTAATCCCACATGATGAAGATTAGGACCTACTTTTTCTTCTATTAGATGCAGAGTCTCTGGTTTAATTCTTAGGTTCTGATCCACTTTGAATTGAGTTTTGTGCATGGTGAGAGATAAGGGTTTAATTTCATTTTTTTTGCATATGGATTTCCAGTTTTCCCAGCATCATTTGTTGAAGAGGCTATCTTTTCTCCAACATATGTTGGCACCTTTATCTAATATAAGATAACTGTAGTTATGTGGGTTAGTCTATCTGTCCTCTGTTCTGTACCATTGATCTACAAGTCTGTTTTGGTGCCAATACCATGCTGTTTTTGTTACTATTGTTCTGTAGTATAGTTTAAGGTCTGGTATAGTAATGCCACCTGCTTCACTCTTCTTGCTAAGGCTTGCTTTAGCTATTCTGGGTCTCTTACTTTTCCAGATAAATTTCAAGACTGCTTTTTCTATTTCTATGAGTAATGTCATTGGGATTTTGATTGGAATTGCATTAAATTTGTTTAGTGCTTTTGGCAGTATGGTCAAAAGGTAGATATTTCCATTTTCTAAGTTCTTCTTTAATTTCTTTCTTTAGTGTTCTGTAGTTTTCATTGTAGAGGTCTTTCACCTCTTTCATTAAGTTGATTTCCAAGTATTTTATTTTTATTTTTTGAGGCTATTGTAAATGGGGTAGTTTTCTTCATTTCCCTTTCAGAGCATCTCTCACTTTGATTTATTTGATTTTTTTTCATTACAATCCTTATTACACATATAGAGCAGAATTTTTCATATCTCTGTATATGAAGTATGTTCACGTCAATTAAGGGTATTGATTTTATATCCTGCTACTTCGCTGAATTTATTTACTAGTTAGTTCTAGTAGTTTTCTGGTGGAATTTTTTTGGGTCTTCTCAGTATAGAATCATATTGTAGGCAAATAGCAAAAGGACAACTCAAATTAGCACTATCTGTATTCCTTTAATTTCTTTCATCTAATTATTCAAGAACTATGGTAAATCGAAATGGTGAAAGAGGGCATCCTATCTTGTTCTAATTTTTAGAGTGAATGCTTTCAATTTTTCTCCATTTAGAATGATGTTGGCCTGGGGTTTAATATAGAAAGCTTTTGTGATGTGGAGATATGTTCCTTTTATCCTAATTCTTCTAGTGTTTTCAACATGAAGGGGTGCTGTATTTTGTCAAATGTTTTTTTCTGCATCTACTGAAATGATCATATGATTCTTATCTTTAAGTTTATTGATGTGATGATTTACATTTATTGATTTCCATATATCAAACCAACCTTGCATCCCTGGGATGAACCCAACTATCTTTTTGTTTCTTTTTTTATTCTATTTGCCAGAATTTTATTGAGAATTTTTCTAAGATATTGGTCTGAATTTTTCTTTGATGTGTCTTTGCCTGGTTTTGGAATCAGGGTGATACCGGCCTCATTATAGAATGAGTTTGGAAGTGCTCCTTCTTTTTCTATCTCACAAAATAATTTGAAGAGTATTTGTACTAGTTCTTTGTTAAAGGTCTTGTAGAACTCAGCTGTGTATCCATCCAGTCCTGGGCTTTTCTTGGCTAGTAGGTTTCTGATGGTGTTTTCTATTTCATTGCTTGAAATTCATCTGTTTAAATTGTGTATATCATCTTGATTCAATTCAGGCAAATCATGTAACTCTAGATATTTTTTGATGCCTTTGATATTTTCTATTTTATTAGAGTACAAATTTTCAAAATAATTTCTAATTATCTTCTGTATTTTTGTAGTATCTATTGTGATATTTCCTTTTTATCACGTTAGTAATTTAAGTTTTCTCTTTCTCTTCATTAGCATGACTAAGTGTTTGTCAATTTTATATTTTTCAAAGAATCAACTTTTTGTTTTGTCAATTGTTTCAGTTCTTTCCTTTGCTTCAATTTTATCAATTTCAGCTCTGATTTTAGTTATGTCCTGTCTTCTACTGCTTTTGGTGTTGATTTGTTCTTCTTTTTCTAGGGCTTTGAAATGTAATATTAGATCATTTATTTGTTGACTTTTTCTTCTTTCAAGGAATGAACTCCCTGCAATGAACTTTCCTCTTAGTACTGCTTTCATAGTGTCCCAGAGATTTCAATATGTTTTATCAGTGACCTCATTTACCTCTATGAGTTTTTTAATCTCATCTTTGATGTCTTTTGCAACCCATTGTTCATTCAGTAGCATATTATTTAGTCTCCGGGTATTGGAGTAGTTTTATTTTTTATTTTATCAATTGTTTTCTAGTTTCATTCCATTATGATCTTATAGCAAACAGGGTAGTATCTCAATATTTTTTGTATTTGTTGAGAGTTCCTTTATGGCATAATATATGTTTAGAGAGGGATCCATGTGCTGCTGAGAAGAATGTGTATTCACTCATTGAAGGATGAAATATTCTGTTGTTCCAGCAACTTGGGAGGCTCAGTCAGGAGGATCACAGATTTGAGGCCAGACTCAGCAACTTAATGCTACCCTGTCTCAAAATAAAAAAGGAATAGGGAGGTAGCTCCACAGTAAAGTGCCCCTGGGTTTAATCCCCAGTATCAAAATAATAATGATAATGATAATAATAATATCCCCAAATTTACTTAAAATTTTGAGTCTCTTGCATTTGTCTATCTAGATAAAAAATTGCCAATTTTGTTGTTCTTTCCAAATAACTTTGGTCTTACAGATTTTCTCTATTGTATTTCTAGTCTATGCATCATTTATCTGTGCTCTAATTTTTATTATTCCTTTCCTTCATTATATATGAATTACTCTTTTTTCTAGTTATAATATAAAGTAAAATTGTTGATTTGAGATTTACTTTTTAAAATTTAAGCATTTATATCAATAAATTTCCCATTTAATCCTGCTTTCAGTGCATCTAAAAAGTTTTGGTATGTTGTGTTTTCATTTTAATTCCTTTCTAAGTATTTTATAATTTCACAGTGATTTCTTCTTCAGAACATTGGTTATGTGTGTTCATTTTCACAATTTTATGAGTTTTCCAACTTCTGTTTTTCATTTCTAAGTTCATCCCATTGTGTCCAGATAAGATATTTTGTGTAACATGTCTTTGAAGGTATATTGAGACTTAATTTGTGGCTCGATATGTGGTCTATACTGTAAAATGTCCCATTTGTACTTGAGAAGAATCTATATGCTGTTGTTGTTGTGCTCTGCCTACATCTATTAGAATGAGTATTTTATTGTTTTAATTTCATTTTCTTACTTAACATCTGTACCTAAAGGTAGAACAGAAGAGGGTTTGAAATTCTCAATAATTATTGTAGAATTTTTGTACTAAAAAGTTGACATTTTTCATTTCCTTTTGTGTGTATTCTAGAGTATTCTTGAGCCTTTTTTTTTTTCTTACCATGGGAATTGCACCAAACATCTTAGATTTAATGCTGTAATTTATATCAAAATATCTTAACATACAAAGAAGCTGCTCTTTTACAAATCTATCCCTACCTCTTTTAGGATAAAATATTATATTAATATGTTAATATATATCACAAGTATATCACAAAATTACTTCTTTAGACATTTTGTGTCCAAAACAATCATAATTATTTTAAATGCATTAGGTTCTTAAATTTTGTAGAAATCAGAAAACCATTATAAGCAATTGTCAAAGTAAAACAACCTTTATAATTGCCTGTATATTTACCTTTATTGAGATTTTTATTTCTACATACTGCTTTTAGGTATTATTTAATGCCCTTTGATATCACCCTGTAGGAATTCCCTTAAGACTTTTCTTGCACAGTGTCTAGCATTAACAAACTTTATCAGTTTTTGTTTCTCTGGAATGTCTTAATTTCTTCTTCACATTTGAAGGACAGTTTGCGGGGATGTAGGGATCTTGGTTGACAGATGTTTTGTTTTTGTTGTTCTCACTTTGAATGCATCAGCGCATTTCCTCTTGGCCTGCAGTTTCTTGTTTATTTATTTTATAGTACATGTCATTGAACCCATGGGTGGCACATGCTAAGGAAATATTCACCCACTGAACATCCCCAGCCCTGGACTCCAAAATTTCTGATAAAAAAAAAATTCTGCTAATAATCTTATCAAGGATTCTATGATAAAACACTTCTCTTGATTAAGAGTCTCTGTGTTTTGAAAGCTTACTCAGAATGAATCCCAGCATGGGTCTTTTTGCATCTTAATTGGAATTCATTGAGCTTCATTAGTATTTATATTCGTGTCCTTCAACAAATAATGGCTCAACAAATTTGAACCATTACTTCTTAAAGTCTTCTTCCAATTTCCCTTTCTTTCCCACTTTTCCTTATGAGACTTCCATAATGGTCTACTTGATGGTAAGATATGTCTCTTAGGCTCTATTTCCTGATTTTAAAGATATATTATTGGTACCTTTGTCAAATATCAGACAGCTATAGGTTTATGGGTTTGTCTCCATCTCTTCTATTCTATTCCACTGATCTTTGTCTGTTTTGGTGCCAATACCATGCTGTTTTTGTTACTACAGATCTGTAGTATAATTTGAGATCAGGTATTATGATGCCTCTTGCTTTGTTTTTCTTAGTATTGCTTTGGCTATTCTAGGTCTCTTATTCTTTCAAATGAATTTAAGAATTTTTTTTTCAAATTTTTGTAAAGAATGTCATTGGTATTATAGCGGGGGTTACATTGATTCATACCAGGTATCGAACTCAGGGACACTGGACCACTGAGCCACATCCCCAGCCCTGTTTTGTATTTTATGTAGAGATAGGGTCTCATTGAGTTGCTTAGTGCCTCACTTTTGCTGAGGTTTGCTTTAAATTCACGATCCTACCATCTCAGCCTCTCAAACTGCTGGAATTATACCATGTCCTTTGATAGGCAGAATTAGTATTGTCAAAATGGCCATACTATCAAAAGCAATATACAGATTCATCATATAGGTGCTGGCACAGACTTCCTTAACAAGACCCTCAAAGCACAAGAACTAAAACTAAGGATACGTGGGATGCCATTAAACTAAAAAGCTTCTCTACAGCTAAGGAAATGATTAAAAGCATGAAGAGAGAACATACGGAATGTGAAAAAATCTTGGCTAGCTACTCCTCCTATAGGGGATTAATATCCAGAGAACTCAAAAAACTTAGTATCAAGAAAACAACCCAATCAATAAATGAGCAAAAGAACTCAATAGAAACCTCTCAACAGAAGAAACACAAAAGCCAATAAATACATGAAAAAAATGTTCAACAACCCTAGCAATCAGGAAAATGCAAATCAAAGTACATTAAGATCCTATCTTACTCCAGTCAGAATGGCAATGATGAATACAAACAATAATAAATGCTGACAAGGTTACAGGGAGAAAGGAACAATTGTACATTGTTGGTGTGACTGCAGACTGGTACACCACTCTGAAAAGCAGTATGGATATTCCTCAAAACAACAACAATAACAAAAACTATGAATGGAACCACCATATGACCAAGTGATCTCACTCCTGGGTGTTTTCCCCAAAGAATCAGCATACTATAGTGACAGAGCCATATCAACGTTTATAGCAGCATAATTCACAATAGCTAAATTATGGAATCAATCGAGATGCCCATCAGTAGATGAATGGATTAAGAAATTGTGGTACACACATACACAATGGAGTTCTACTCAGTCATTAAAATGAATGAAATTATGGCATTTGCCAGTAAATAGATGGAAATGGAGAATAGTGCTAAGTGAAACAGGCCAGTTTCTCTCATATTTGAAAGCTAGAGTATAATAAAGGAAAGGGGGATGGAAAGATAAGATTACATAAAGAACTAATAAATTCAAATTAGCAGATGAGCAAGAGCAAGTCTAGTAGATAAAGGAAGGATAAGGGGGGAAGGAGGAAGATGAGAAGAAAAAGTGGGAGGGGAAAAAGGGCTATCATAAACTGAAATTGATTTCCATGCATGTCTGAATTTGTGGGAATGAACCCAACTACTATGTATAACCATAAGGTCTAAATTAAAAAAACACAAAGAAAAAAAAAAAAAACCCTCATGAAATGAGCTTATTTTTGAGGGGGAAAAAAGAAGCGCTTTAGAATTTTTTTTTCTTATGTTTACAATTTCTCTATTGATACTCCCATTTTGTTTCTACATTGTTCTCTTAACTTTTTCCTCGTTTTCCTTTGGTTCTTTTAGCATTTTTAAGATGGTTTAAAACATTCAGGGACAGTTACAATTGATTTGTTTTCTCCTTTGAATGGCTTATATGTTCCTCTTTCTTTGTATGCCTTGTGATATCTTCTTGAAAACTTACTTCTGTGATAATGTGATAAATGGATATCAGATCCTCTCCCCTCCCATGGATTGCAGTTTTTGTGACATATGTATTCATTTATTATCATTCTAGGTTTTGTCTTGGCCAAGAATCAGCTTGAGATAAAAGCTTAAGATCATCTCAGGGCTTCTCTGAGCCTGTACTTTTCCCTGGCTTTGCAAAATCTTGTTTCAATTTTCCTTATATACTTAGATGTTTTTGAAACACCTCTTCCTTAATTTCTTACTTCCAAAGGGGAAAGGAAAAAACGAAGGGGGAAAGCACGGGTCCTCTCAATTCCCAGGATGTCACTTCATCTGAGTGGGAGGGGCTTACAGGGATGAAAGGGCGTTCCACAACAATGGTCATCCAGCATTCCTAGAACCTTTAGATCTAAGGCAGCAACCAGTGATCCTAGCACAGATCCAAAATATTTGGCGAGCAGAATGCCTTTTGCCCACTCTGGTTCCTGAAAGCTGTACATGCTATTCCAGGAAATGTGTACAACTGCGTGCCAGAAGACTTGGGGTAGATGATGGGGAGCTGAAACTGTGCTAACACCTGAAAAGAACTGAAATTAATTGCTATTTATCACCCACATCTTCCTCTGAAAATCTCAAGCTTTCAACAGACTCCAGAGTTCCAAAATAGTCCCATCAAGCATTCTGTTTTATAGGTGGGGAGAGAGATTCATGATAGTTCTTACAGTACCATCTACCCAGAATGTTCTTTCTGCTCTTTCCTAAAAGAGGGAAATCATGCATGAAAATTTCAGTTCTTTGCTTTTAGTATCATGTGTTTTGGACACATGTCAGTGTATAACAAACCTATTCTTGGAACCATTATCAGTGGTAAAGATCATTTTAAAACTTGAGAAATCAAGAGCCCAAAATTTATTAGAAAAATGGTGGAAGGTAGATCATCAGGGATGCACCCTTTAATGGGATATTGGGACTGCAGTCCCTTCCTGTATCTTTGTTCCTGGTTGTCTTGAAGTAAACGGCTTCCTCCACTACACAGTTCCAACATAACGTAAACCTCACCACTAGACTGAAGGCAATAGGGCCAAATGATCATTGACTGAAACCCCTGTAACTGTAAGCCAAAATAAACCTTTCTTTCTTATAAGTTAAGGCATTTTGTCACAATGACATAAAGCTGACTAACCAAAGCTCTTTGGAAAAATGGCTGATTCCAAGGTGAGGGTAGGAAGGGAATATATAATTTTGGAATATCTAGTTGTACCAAGAAATAAGGGAGAACTTCAAAACCAATGGAAATGTCCAAAAGGTATAGAAATTACCTTGAAGCATCTTTTATTGGCCAAACTAGGAGGAAAATTTTGCTCTAAATAAGGATGGGAATACAATTTTATAAGGAATCTACAAATTCATATTGATTCTAAAATAGATTTTAAAGGAATTGCTAAGGATTAATTTAAGCAATAAAATTATTGTTAAAAGAACACAATCTACTAAATATTGAAGGAATGACAGTTATCAATTATGAAAAGATAAGTTGACATATCAAGGAGAACGTGTATCTTTACTGACTCATCATACTCAATACCAATGACGACACAGAGTGCTATGTTCTCAATGTGCTAGGTTGGAAGACACCTGCTATCACTAATGTCGAACTTCTGCCAAAATGTTTCTGCTCCTGAGGAAACAATCAAAAACATATAATTCTGAAAAACAACTGGCCTTTACTCTTCAAAACTACCAGTGTCCAAAAAAAAAAAAAAAAAAAAGTTGATAACCACAGCTGGGTTTTCCAGGTTGTAGGAGATTAAGATCATGATAATTAAACACAATGTGTGATTATGGACTGTTGAATGCTGTCATAAGTCTGCATGTTTATGTCTCTTGCCAAATTTGGGGCTTTTAGTCATTATTCCTCTGATGTTTCCATTTGTTTAATATATCTCATCTATGTTCTTGCATGGAGTAATTTCAAATGAAGCTCTTTCTTCTATCCCTTCTATTACACTATAGAGCCTATTAATTGGTCTTTTATTTCACTTATATTTTTCAGTTCCAAAATTGCCATGTGATTCTTTTTTATAATTCTATTTCCTTGCTGAGACTTATATTTTTTAAATTGGTTTCAAGTATGTTTTTAGTTGCTCACTGAGGCATTTTTATGATACTCATTTTAAAATATTTGTCAGATAATTCTATGTGCCATCTTTTGGTGTTCTCTTTTAAAATTCAGTACAAGATTGATTATTCTGGTTCTTGAGACAAGGAGTGAATTTCTACTGTGACTTAGGCATTTTTGGATTACGTTCTGAGACTTTGGATCTTACTTGGACTTTGAGCAAATTTTCACTGACACTGCTCTGGCAGGGACAGAGAGAACTCTACATAATTATTATTAGTTGGTGGGAGAAGTCACATTTCCATTCATCTTCTCTTGACACAAAGGAGGAGGGAGCAAATTTCAAGAAAATGTTCAAGAAATTAGTAGAGAGAAAATAGAAGAAATATCTAATCGTAAGACCATCTGAATACACTAATTTTGATAAAAATTATAGCTTTAGAGGATTTGGAAATTTTTCTGTGATATCATATATGTGTGTGGAGATAATTAAAGTTCTGATACTCCATTAGGCCTCCAATGACAATTCCTAATGGAGAAACGAAGGAGTATCTTGTTACTGTGGATGTGTAATAGAACAGGCTCCCCTCCCAGTTTCTATAGACTCCTAGGTCCATGACTCAGTGGGGAAAAAACACCCCAAACCCCTACTTGGCTTTTCCTGATACCACCACAGTAAGGGTATTAGGATGCCTCATGCAACTTCAGAAAGGTGAGTTTTAAGCTGGTGAGGGTTGGGTGATATCACAATGTTTTGTGAGGTTTTAGGCTAGAGTAGCTATGTTCTAAATGTCTAATTTCATAGGTTACAAAACCTTAATACTTAAAGGAATGTTAGAAATAATATAACCAAATCTTTTAATTTGATATATGATTTCTATATAAATTAAATGTGTTACCTCTAGTTTTTAGTTTTAGATATTAAATGAAAATACATGACTTTGTATTTCTACTTCAATCTTGTTTCTCCTTTGATTTGTACAGCTATGATTAATTCAAGGAATAAGAGAATACTATCTTAGATATTTAAATTACTTTGTGATTTTAGATAACAATGTATTCATAAATTCAATGGTTCATGCACAGATGTTTTGCTTTTTATCAGTGAAAATATGATATCAGCCAAATTCCAGAGATTTAATTTTTTACAAAAATTAGTGTATTCACATGGTCTTATGGTTAGATTTTTTTTTTTTCCTCATTCAATACTTCCTTTGGAATTTGCTCCTAAAATACTTCACTATTTGAAACAGGAAGGATATCATTATTAGAAATGTTATTTCAAAGCTGTGTCTTAAAATTAACTCATTCTTCATAGTTCCCAGTGGCATATGACAGTACAGAATTGTTGAGGTATATGCAAAATTTATGGTGTACTCCTTGGAAGAGTTCTTTGCCCTAAAAAGACACATTTATTTAGTACTGGATGAGAGTAACATAATTGATTGAAATGTTACTTTTAATACTAGGATTAGAAAATTGATAACTATCCAAAATAGTGAAAAAGGCTAGTCTACCAAATCTCAAACCTTTTTCATAGGAAGATCTCTTTATTTAAACACGTTTCTTAATTCCATGCTTACTTTCCAGTGTACGGGATTAGAAGGAGAATGGAATTATCTTATTGAGTATTGTGATGGTTAATTTTATGTGTCAACTTGACTGGGCTAAGGGATACCCAGAAATCCAGTAAAACATTATTTCTGGGTGTGTCTGAGGGTGATTGTAGAAGAAATTAGGATTTGAATCGACAGATGAGTAAACAAAATCATCTTCCCCAATGTACATGGATACAATCCAATCCACTGAGGTCCTGTGTTGAGGGCCACAGCTGAGTCGGGATGACGCATGGCATTTTTGCCAGAAGTAGTGGTTGAGAGGTGACACGAGTTCTCGCGGAGTTCCTGTTGAGTTCCAGTTGAGCTCTCCTGGGGATTCCTGGAGAGTTCCCATTGGTTGGGGAAGTGCTGGAGGAGGGATATTTCCGGCTGCTGGTTCCTGGACGAGCCTCTTGGCGTTTGGAAGAATTCCTGGGGAGCATGTGTGGAGTGTGCTGGTAGAGTTTAGAAATAAAGTTTGTTCCTGCTTCAGTGGCTTGTGATTTGTGCCCTGCCAGACTGCAGCAGTCCTAAATACAATAAAAGGGTGGAGGAGTGTGAAATTGCTCTCTGCTTGAGCTATCTGTCTTCTTTTATCTCGGACATTGGAGCTCCTGGTTCTTGAGCCTTGAAGACTTTGGGCTTGAACTTATACCACTGCCTCCTTTGAATCTCAGGCCTTTGAGTTTGGACTAGAACTATATCACTGGCTTTCCTGGGCCTCTGATTTGCAGACAGCAGAACATCGGTCCAGACTTCATAATCTTGTAAGGCAAATTTTTATAATCCATCTTTATCTCTTTATCTATCATATTGGTTCATGTCTCTGGACAACTTCATCTATGATTTCAAGTGACTCAGCCCATAAAATCTTGAGATAACGTTTTATGCATACATATAATACATAACAATATATTCATATCTTTTATAGATATAAAATAAATAGAATGAACATTTTGAGATTTAACTATATATCATGAACCTTTTTAAAATAACACATTATGTGAAAGACCAGACTATGTGCATGATGGAAGGAATAGGAAGGACAGAAGCGGTAGATGCTATCCTATTAAAAATAAACCATGGTACACTGAATGTGCAATAATAGGGGAAAATGAAATGAGTCATAGGAACAG
Organism: Marmota monax; assembly: GCF_021218885.2. Taxonomy (NCBI): domain Eukaryota; kingdom Metazoa; phylum Chordata; class Mammalia; order Rodentia; family Sciuridae; genus Marmota; species Marmota monax. Next base: position 5,740,112 of record NW_026693933.1, on the reverse strand, counting down.
ATTATGAAAATAGGTATACTGCTTTATAGTAGTTTACAAATAACAACTAGAGTGATACATTCATGTTAATCAGACTATTACATAGTACTTCTGTATAATAATTTTAGCCTTCTCTATTTAAGGTTCTGTGACAGCTGATGTATAGTTTTCACTTTGACACAAAAATCTTAATTTTAACATGATTGTTATTGAGTATATAGCAACATAATTTACTGTTAAGTATTACCACAATCGTTTCTTGAATACCTACTTTGAAATCGGGTAGTGGACCAAAGTGCTAAAACCTGTTAAAATCCCATGTCTTAATGTTTAGTTTTGTGACACAATATGTATTAGCGAACATGCAAAACTATAATCAAGATTGTTTGAAACATAAGAGCAATATATATCATTCTAGTACAGAAGGAGGAAGAAAATAAAAAGTCACTGATTTCCTTTATACTTCTAAATTCAGGAACAAGGAAGCATATAAAACTGTTTCCCAGTTAGAAATGTCCAGGAAGCCTGTTTCTAAATTTAAAGAATACTATGAAAGAGGGCATGATTTTCTAAAATTTGCACATAAGAAAGAAATACAGGCACACACAGCTGAAAAAAAAGTTACTTAATATTAATCTAGTTTGATAAAGATTTATATTCTCCTATGAAACCAGATGGTAAACATTATATATTTTGATATAAAATGGGTAAACATGCCATGATGGAAAGAACGGATTATGGAGAGAACTTTGATCTACAGAGGTGCTAGAAACAATTAAAGATATGAAAGCAGTAAGTATCCCCAGTCCCAGATGGAGTCCTTGTGAATTTGACTAAGTGTTCCAAGACTGTTTGACAATTCCTCTAGCAGATGTTTTTAATCTTGGATTGAGGGCCCAAATGTTACCTGGATCCATGAAAAGACTACTTTGGAAGTGATGGCAGGAAGGGTATCAGGATCTTGACTCTCACTCTTCATTTTGAATGGTGTTCCAGATGTCAGACACATCAGCCAACTTCCAATCCTTGGTGATTATCTCTGTAGAATGCATAAGAAAGGGTGTGGAACATTTGAGATCATTTGAAGGATATAATGGAAAGAAAACACAACATGGATATGTATTTCCTAAAAGTATCCAAAATAAAGTTTCACACTAAAACCAGAAAATTAAAAGAAAACAGAAAAATCTGGTAGCAAATTAAAAGAATCAATTATTTGATTCTTTCAGTAAGGGTAGACTTAAGTGTAGTATGTTAGCCTTCTAAATGGCAGAGCAGAGGGCATCTCATCCTGACATGAGCTGAGTTAGAGCTGAATGCAGAAAGTATGTTAACATAACCCAAAATGATACACTATCTGTGAAAGCCTTGAGTTTCAAGGCAACAGAAGAATTAAAGATGATTTTATATTCAATAATGTTTGATCATTAGACAAAAAGTCATTCCCTTACTATTAAGTAAGTTTGTAGAGTTCATTTCTAAAGATATCAAGAAAGGGCTGTTGACTTTTCATTTACACTACAGAATTTTTCTATTGGTATCTTCCAATCTCATTTAGCAAGAATCAAATCAAATCTCAGGTGAATGGAAATGTGCAAAAGTGTTTTCCCCCCCCATGAGTACTACCCATGAAATCACAAGGCAAACGTGAAATTTTGATGGCAAACTGTAAAACTGTCAAAATTACTTCTCTTTACTTTTGGTAGGTAATATCGTAGCTAAACAAATTGCAATAAACATTGGTCATTTCTGAAAAATCTGCTTCTTGCTCCTTCCTTTCCTCTCTCCTTTCTGTTCTTCACTCTTTTTGCTCTCCTTTTTATTCCAGACACTTCCATTTAGAGACCTAGAGAAATAAATATTTCAGAGAGGAATTCCATGCTTTCTTTGGAAGGAAAATTCCCCCAGAGTTCAATAATGCTCTATAGAAACAGTTAGTGGTGGGAGGCCTTCCCTACTAAATTTAAAACAATATTATCAGGCATGTCAATTAAAATCCTTGTGGGATTGGGTGTGGTGCTACAAGCAACTCTAGGTCTCTACATAACAGAGAAAACGTTCAAAGCAAACCCCTAAATTAAGTTGTGTCTCTTTTCCTCCTATTTTCACAGAGGGATGGCTCATTCTTATATTCACTCTGTTATTGATATAAACTTAATAGTCTGGCAACATTTCTCAGGACCATATCACCACCTTTTATTCATAACCCCACCTTTTATCCCATAAAAAAAATGGGGAAAAACTGATCTGGATATGTTCCTGAGGAGACACAGAGAAGGTTCATGAACTTCAGCATTATTATAGTGTTCAAAGTAGTATTGTTCCAAGAACAAGTTTGGATAGTAGAGAGCATGATGATTTTCCATCTTGGAACTCTATTTTCTAAGTTTTTGCATGACTGACCACCCAGAATAATAAAGTATTGTTAAAGCTTAAACGGGTGGTATTCATATATTTATGAATTGGTATGATTAATAGCATGTCTAGTAAAAACTTCAGTTTATAAGGAAAAATACTTTTATATTTCCCTGATTATAAGCTCTATTTTTATGTTTTTAACATTTCTAAAACATGAATGTACTTTTCATAGTTGATGTGCCCTTTATAGGGAGATTTTTTTTAAAGAACCTATTAGTAAATCAATGATGCATTTTGAGTATCTGAGATTTGAAAACATTGTTATAAAAATGTACTGCTTAATTTCTAGGACATATTTTTACTGTCACATATTTATAACAAAAGCCTATTATGAAAATCAAATGGCAGGTATTTTTTGATATATTTTGAAAGATGCCCTTGCATGCATGTAATAAACACACATAACACACAAAACACAATTATGCAGAAATAGGTTATCTTCTTCAAATATCAAAGACATCTACTACACATCACTTCTGATTCTGAAAGTAGGTCATGTACCAGTGAGAAGCTGGATTAGCATTTTGGACCACACACAGGCTAATATATAAGGAGGCCTGTCTCTCCAGTGTATGCTGTACTATTTCATCCTAAATGTTTCCCTTCCACATTAATATAAATGTAATTGATATGAAGGTAAATATTTAAGGTAGGAAGAGGTGGTCACTCATATAGCTTTCAGTTTGCCTTCTATACAGCTTTTCCAAGGAAGCAAACTTTGAATCAGAAAGGAAGAGTAAAAGAGGGAAAGGAATGATATTCCTGTCTTACTTTATATGTGTAAAAGACCCTCATTACCTATGGAATATTTCAATATGTATGCTTTCCTCTTTAGAGCTAATGTACACTAAGTGGTTGGTAAGTAAGTCGATGCTGTTAGAAATTTTGAATTATTTTCCTATCTGGAATTTTCTCTCAGTCTCACATGATTTCACTCCTATTTTATCAGAATAGCCAATTTTACACATAATAGATCCATCCCTTTCCATTTGACCAAGGTTTTCAGGCATTGTATGTAATTTGGACTAAGTCCCTTTATAGCCATCTAGTATATATTAAATTTGTTGATTTAAATTTCCATGGTGTATTTTGATATAGTTGACAGAAAATATTCAAGACATACTCAAATTTGAAGGGTTGAATGAATTCGACAGAACTACATTAGGGGGTAATGGTCAGTTGGGGTTGAGAAAAAAATATATAAATTCCTAAGTAATTTTTGAAAATTGTTCATAAAGTCATTCTTCACCCTAAAAAAAATCTAGTCAATATTTGTTGCTGCTCAAAAATAGTACTCTTCAAAAGCACTACACTTAGGAAGTGTACTGCTAAATTCCTATTACTTCCTGAATTTTTTGAGACTTACTACACTACACTTATCACTGAAATTTCTATACAAGTATATTTACAGAAGATTTCTTTTAAAGACACTGGCTAGCATTTCCAGAAATTGTGCAATAACCTACCCTTAGATACTTTCAGAATAGAAAAATAACCAAGGCTACTGTTCAAGGCACTAGTATTAAAAAAAGGAGACATGCCCCAAACACATCATTTACAATAGATAAATTGCAAACCCAATCATCTGAAATGCCTGTCGAAAAGTATGGTTTCAAAGTAATTTTACTGGTGATACTGGCACTCTCCCTCTGAGAGCTGGACTTCTGAGTCAATTGTTCAGAGAGATGTCACTTAGAGGTGGGAAGGCAAATGGTGAGAGAGAATAATTCAGAAGGTCAGATCAGCTGCTTTCAGATGGTCTTTCTTTCTAAAAAGCTGTATTCCTATTTCTTCAATAAAATTATGCACCTAAGCACAATCCCCCAGCATACACACTAATAAGAACCTCCAATAAAAGACTCAAGGAGTCTATATTTCCTGAACTTGTGGTAATTATTTGATTTTTTTGTTTAGATGGTCAAGTACTTATAGCCTTTCTGTATACTGTAAGTCCAGGTTGAAGTTCTGTCCAAATCTCTAAGCTTTTCCGTGGAGGTGCAAGTCTGCAGTCAGCCAAGTGTTGAAGCACAGGACAATGGAAAAATCCTGGCTCAGTGTCAGCACTCTCCAACCCTCAAACTACAGATATTTAGCTATTGAAAACTCAGCCACCAAACATGTACCATAGCTGGTTGTTTGATTTCCACAAAGATAAAATCTTTGAAAATACAAAGATTTCTTTTGGCTGACCCAGGCTTAAATGAGAAAAGTGTACCTGGCTCTTAATACTTTTCCTAAGGCCTGACAGAAGTGACATCAGCCCAGCCATGTCTAAATTATCTTGTCAGGATTTCACACAGACGGTGGAAATCTTTCAACATTTTAAGTTCATGAAATTGCTACCAGGCTGATAGATCTGTTTATTTTCCTCCAAGTGTGCCATGGTTCTCATAGCAGATTTTAAGTGTGCTAATGAATGGCATCACCCGTCTCATTCTCCATCTTCATACTCTCTCTGCCAAGAAACTTATTTTGGAAATTTTTGAAATTTGTTTTTCCACTACCTGAAAGCTAACCATGGGACCTGGCTTGAAGGCAGTTTTGACAATTTTTTTTTTTCAAATGCACTTACTTTGATAGCTAAAAATGACCTCAAAGAATGATTAATACCTTGTGGGAGCTGATGACATAAATCTGCTCCAGTTGCCTGATGCAAGTTCTCTCTGAAGGAATGTTACAGCTATATTGCTTTGGAAATCTGGTGACACTGAGCAGACCCCACCAGATATAAAATCTTCAAAAGGCATAACTACTTAAGTTGGACTCGAATTTATGTTTACTTCACTTGTTACCCAAAAAAAAAAAATGCAGTGAACTAGTTTCCCTAGAAAGTGCATGATGCCTGGCAACAAAGAATACCTTTTCCCAAGAGTTTCAGTTGTGCTAACAATAGAACAAAGAATGACTTTCAGACCAGTTAGATTCCTTGAGTCACTTGAATGTTTTTCACCTTAGAGGGTACATGAAAGCAATGGATGGTGGGGTAAGGCAGGAATCAATAATCTGTTAAGTGAGTGTCTGAACAGGGTGGTAAAACAAAATAACAGGTATTGGTCAAAACATTTGTGGGACAGTTTGTGGGAATAGTCTAACATGGTTGAAAAAATTATTTTCTGCGTGTGTTGTACATATCAACTAATAAAAATCAATCCAATTCTCCCAATTCACAGACTAAATAAATTATGGATCAGGAAATATTTATAGTCATAGTGACATAGGGAGCTTAAATAGTTATTAAAAATGAGTACTGGAGTTCAGTCATGGATATCAAAACCCTGAATAATCAAAGGCAAGTTAATATCCCTTAGTTTCCTCTTCTCTAAAATGGAGATGATAGTAGCTACCTCATAGGGTTATAATGAAGACTAAATGATAATTTCTGAACCAGGGTTGGGAGAAATGGTTAGCAAATCCTTGATAATACTTATTTAGTTTCGTATAAATGGTCTCATGAATATGGAATATTAACTAAACTTAAATATAGGCCACTTGGCAAGTGTTGGATTTACATAGCTGATTTCATACTCAACCATTCAAAGAATAGACTCCCTCATGTAGGACAGGATATGCAAACTCATGCTTCAGCTTATAGCCAGTGAAGCTACAGGAACCATAATGCAGTGGAGGTTAAGATATTTGAGATGAAGAGATTTTAGTTGTGATTTAATATGACTTTTCAGAAGCAGCAGCCAAGGTCCACAAAAATTAAGTGGCTTTCCCAAGGAAACACAAATTGGTGGCAGAGATGAGCCTTGAATTCAGATCTTCTAACTTTGTCTGCATATAGACAACTCAGACAATTCACAATTTAAGTACAGTATGTGTTTTATACATTGTGTTATAAAATAATAATTGTATATCAGCATGGGGAAAACTATAAGTAGGTCTTAATTTCTATCGAAGACTTACCCTTAAATAAGTTATATAAGATTGATATTATTTGGTAATATCAATTATATGTTTAAACATTTGTATAATTTAAAAAATATTTTTTTAAAATTTGTTTTTAGAATAATTACTTCAAATAGAAAAGGCTTGGCATATTCATACTGAAAAATAATGCTAATAAACAATATACTGTATAATATATATAGCACATTAAAATATAATTCTATATCTTTTTTGGGTGAGTACCGGGGATTGAACTCAGGGGAACTCGACCATTGAGCCACATCTCCACCCCTAGTTTGTATTTTTATTTAGAGACAGGGTCTCACTGAGTTGCTTTAGTGCCTTGCTTTTGCTGAGGTTGGCTTTGAACCAGGGATTCTCTTGCCTTAGCCTCCTGAGCCACTGGGATTACAGGCGTGTGTGCCCCCACACCCAGCTAATTCTGTATCTTGAAAGAAAAACATTTTTATCTCCCATCAGGTTAATGATGAGTTTCCTCCAGTAATATCACAAGAATCTTGTAATTGTTAATTGAATTGATTTTATGGATGAAGAAACTGAGGATCAATGATATTTAGGTAGCTCTTCCCAGAGTTACACAATAAGTGAATGTTCCAGATGAATTCAACATTACATCTCTGGCACCAAACTCTACACATTTCTAATATCCAGGATGAGTTTATTCCATGTGTATTTATTCATTATTTTACCTTTTGAGAATATAAAGGCCTCCTGGAAACTATTTCTTTGCATGACCTAGATATCTTTTTTTAATGTTAAAATAAAGTTTGGATGATTTCCTTTTTTTCTCCAATTTCTCAGTATGGGTATCACTATGAGCATAGAAATGTAGATTCTCAGCTCCAACCAGGCCAGATCTGCCGAATTGGAACATGTATCATAATAAGCTTCCAGGTATTTCATATGCACATTGAACTTTAAAAAACACCAGAATAAATCAACATATACTTGTGTTAATACTGCTCAAATACCCATTAATGATAATGATGACCCTTATTTTTTAATCAAAAGTTTAATCAATATTTATCTCCCTTATAATTTCTTCCTATTCTGTTTAACTTAAGCTCTGCACATCAATTAAAAAGAATCAATTAAGGGTTAGAAGACTTTATAGATGTCTTTAAAAACAAAAGGATTTACTAGATCATTGAGGCTTTTACAAGTTTTTTCAAAATATCTTCTAAAGAACTAGAAAGATAGTAATAATGGACATTGAGCCACCACAGATCACCTTAATTGCTAATATTTATAAAATCTCTTCCTCTTGGGAGGATTTCATGCAGGTAATTGTTTCAATGTTTCAGACAGTGGGGACAAACTATAACACAACTGAAAAATCCAAAAATTGAGGTATATTACAAACTTTAAAAGCAATGTAATTCAATTAAGAAAATTTCTCTTAAAATTACCATTTGTACCAAGACATTTGCATAGTTTATGAAGGTCAGAGGTTATTGTGGTAAATCACGTTAAGTGTTCTTAACAGAATAAAAATTTTAAAAAATAAATTGCATTTCCAAAGGATTGTTCTGATATCTAAGTTGGGATATATTCTAGTAATGTGAATACAGAAGTAGGTGGTTTAACTCTAATAAGACTACAGAACATATTGGGAATGATACAGGAGGTGAGATGTGTTTAGAATCTGAAACTCTTTTGGATCTAAAGATATCTTGCTGATAGATCTGAGTGTGTGTGTTGTGGAGAGGGGTACTAAGGTTGACCTTAAAGCTTTTAACTTGTGAAAATGCTAAGAAATATTTACCATTAATAAGATGAGGGCCCTCTCAGTGGAACACATATTTGAGAAAAGGTCATTAATATGGGTGAAAGATATCAACTACATATCAATGTAGTCAAAAAATACCAGAGATAAGGAAAAGATGGAAGAGTAAGAAATTTTCAATGTTTAGGAAAGGTCCAACATAGACATGGTTGTACAGTAAAAGAGTGAGCTTGTTTGAAACACTTATTGTATACTCAGGTGGGCTTGTGGTCATGAATCTGTAGTAACACCAGTTTACTAGGATAGATGATTATTTCCATTATTGCCCATCTACACTCATTAAGACAGAAGACACTATCCAAGATTGTATTATGGATGGTCAAGTGTGACAGAAGACAAGGGGATGAGTTGAGAACATTTACTGAGTGTAATGATGAACTATGGAATTCAAGTAGCATAAGGAGTAACCAAGATATCAACAATACATAGCATTTGTAAGATTCAATGATCTTAACATATATAAGACTATTGCCAAAAGATTGGCTTTGATGAATGCATACAAAGATATTTGTAAGGTTGATAGTAATATCCATACCTAAATTAGTGAGCCTAGATGGAAAATAAGTATACAATTATATATCCTTGTAAATTGCAAACTAATTTTTGTTTATTCTTTGCAACCAGTGGACTTAATAGGAACTTCTTTCAGAAATTGTTAAATTGAACATAATTCCTGAATTTGCAAATTGTCCCTTTGCTTCTTTTTAGTCCTTTCTAACATGTAGACTCAATCTAGTGATTAATTGAAATGTGTGAAGATGGCTGTGTGCCCTTGGCAGTACTGTAGGAATGATGTGGTACTTCTGGATAGCTGTATAAAATGTGGGTTTAATCAGAACTCCTTATCCTCCGCCTCCAAGAAAACTCTATAGGAAATTAAGCTTTTCTATTTCTGGTACTTGTTTAGCAGAAAGGATTTGATGGGTTTTATGGCTCTAACATTTCATCACACAGAGCCTTTCCCTAAATTAGTTGCCCAAGTGACATAGCAAGAGCTAATGAGTCAACCCACCAAGTAGGTCTCATAACCTCCTCAATAGAAAATATGATGGGTAAGATTGGGTAAAGATACATTTTGTGTAATCATTGAAGCATTATCAGAACCAGATTATGAAGATCTACATACTAGCTTACTTCTCTACTAAGGCATTTCAGTATTTTCTCATTAATTCAAGGAAAGATTACCACCACATACCTAGTAATCCTATGGACAAGATTAGTTTGTGTCAAATTGTTCAACTTCTTATCTTGTTCAAGTCTCTAATGAAATGAATTCTCTTCTCAGACAAGAAATATCACTGAGTCTCAGAATACTGTTTTCTTTAAACATTTCTGTTTTTTCTGAAGGTATTAGGCTGATTATTTATCTTGGAAGCAATTAACCCCAGTTTTGGAAATCAAATGTTTAAGGCAGTTCATGTAAAACTTCCCCATGATTAAATTTCAGGTTAGAGACCTCTACAAATCGCTGTGTGAGGAGGTTAAGCAATTCTCCACACAAAAGGTATAAAACTACACACAATAGAAAAAAAAAATTTCAGGATTCTGAAAAATGACTAGAAGGATCCAGACAAGATGAGATTTGTTTTCTCCTGAAAAACTACTGCTACACGGAAATAAAACAATGGGAAGTCTGTGACCTTTTTGCTTGGGGCAAAAGGCAAAAAGTGTCAGACCATTAAAAAAAAGTGCAAATACAGTTGTTCCTCTATATACAATGGAATTAGGAACAGGATGCCCTGAGAACATCAAAATATGTAGATGCTCAAGTCCTTTATATACAAATGCATAGCATTTCTATATAACCTAATACCATCTTCCAGTATGCTCTGAATTGTCTCTAGATTACTTATTATAACTACTGCAAAAATGACAGGTAAATAGTTGTTATATATTTTTTAGAAAACAATGGCAAGACAAAGTCTGTGCGTGTTTAGTAAAGACACTATTTTTTCCCAAATATTTTCAATCTGCAATTGGTTGAATCTGGGAAAGCAGAATCTGTGGCTATGGAGGGCAACAGTACGTGTTTTCAACAAGAGGCACTTTGAATCCAAAGCCACAAATTGAAAGAATATTAAAGAGATTCCATGCAAAAATTGACAAAAGAAGATTTAAGTAATATTAAGGAATTTTAATAACTATTACTAGCAATACTACTTGTGATTGTAAAAATATTTGAATAGATATTTCTCTAAAGAATACAGATGTTAAATAATTACATGAATATATGCTATCTCTTGCTAGCTCATAGGTAAAGACTAAATAATTCCCAAGTAAGATACTACTACACATGCACTAGGATGACTGATTTAAAACAGTTTTTTAGATATGGAACTACTGGAAATCTTAGACACTGTGGGTAGGAATTTGAGATGCAATATAAGTTTTTGCCTAAGGTGGGGTGCCTTTTGGACCACTTTTTAATTTTATGGCACCACAGTAATTTCCAGTTGTCTTATATTTCATGTATCAATACTGAACTCAAACTTTTTTTTAAAGAAACCTAGTACACTTTTTTTATAGAATGACAATTAGAAATCAAGAATTTAATAATAGCTGTGCTTTTTGATACTGGGTATTATTGTTGTATGCTCCCACATATGTGGTCAGAGCTGGAAATAATATGGGCAGCTCTGCATTAGAGTTCTCCAGAGAAATAGAGCCATTAGTGCATGTGCGTACGTACATGTACACACACACACACACACACACACAATGTATGAGGGAGGGAGATTTGCTGTTCACACAATTGTGGAAGCTATCAAATCCAAAATCTATAAGGAAGGACAGCAGACCAAAGACCTAGGAAGAGCTAATGTTGCAGCTTTAGTTTGAAGGCATCTATTTACAGAATTTTTTCTTTCATAGGGGATTTAAGTTATTTTGTCTTACAGCCTTCAGCTCATTAATTACATAAGGCTTGTCCACATTATTCAAAGTCTATTTATTTAATAGTTAATCACATCCAGAAAATGCCTCCAAAGCAATATCTAGACTGATGTTTGATCCAACATCTGAATAACATCACCTAGCCAAGGAGATGCACCAAATTAACCAGCAGAATCTACCATTATATACCACTTCATGTATAGGTAGATCTCTTCCTCTTTCAAAAACCATCACGTTGAGATCCTAAATTCTTTGAATTCATCCAGGCTTTTTCCCCTCACATAATCTCCTTGGTTATTTTCCCAAGCCGAGTTCCCGATTTTCTTTCTGGGTTACTTTCACTTTGTACTTTCTCTGCATCCAGGTTCAACTGGTAATGAGTAAAAATGGACTCCTCGTATCTAATAAAATTTTATGCTATCACTTCTGATATACTTTTAAGGAATTTTTATTTATCTGTTTTAGTACCCTACCTCTCCTATGCAAATGTATTATATTTTCATAAACCAAAGCTCTAATACTATCACTTCTTTGCTCTGTTTGAAGTACAGGTCTTGCCATCATCTCTTGTTCAAAATCAGTTAAAATCCACTTACTAATATTTGGATTCCTCCTGACCCCAGCGTTCAAGTTCTTATATGGCCAACCCCCAACATCTAATTCTAGCCACATAATTCACTGAAACATGACTAATAAGCTGTTCCTCAAGTAATTTCGCCCTGTGCTTCAGAACTAGTAGAGGGCCTTGTGCTCAAATGTTTATTTTACACTTTCTAAATGAATGAATGGATGAGAGAAGTCATTCATTCCCAATTCCACTCTCCTTTCCCAATCATTTAAGATCCAAGCCATCCTATAAGATCACTTCAAAGTACTATTTTATACTTTCATGTTTGACCTGACACAGGTTGCCCAACCTCAAGAAAAACACCTTTGTCTGCCCAACTATAGTACTTATTTTGGGGTGGGGGTATCACTCATCTGGTACATAGTATCTTCTAACTTTTGAAAAATTCACATGCAGATCTGTACTAAAAAGATGAACTTCCTGTCTCATTCGTTGCAGAATTGCATTATGTTTGTTGCATGTGGAGTCCCAGTGAGAAACATTACTCTAGTGGATCACTGGCAGACAGTGGTTTCTGTAGGATGAATGAATGGGTAAAGGGGTGGAAGAATAGATGAATTAAAAATTAATGTTGTCAGTAGGTTCCCGATTGTATAGCATGGTTTTGTCTCTAGTCATTCTGCTCTTCTCTTATCCTTTAACTATTCTAAAACATTTTCTAAAAATAAAACACTCTCTTCAGGCTCAAGCTATCATAGTACCTTAGAGGAATTCTGTTTTTTAAAAACCACATACACATAATTTAAAAAAAGTTTATTTTAAATAGCAAGGGAAAAAACAGATTTTATTGAAAAGGGACAAAAATAATTGAGTAAGTTAACATACTTTTCCTTTAAAAATATTTAAAGGGACAAGGGGGAAATAACAAAAGCAGTTTTTTATAATAATGCTGCCAACTCAGTCCTCCAAGTGGAACATAAATGCTACTACTATGAAAAAAAAATAAACGGCCTAACATTACAGAATTCCGAAGGTATAAAGGAAGTTCACCTTTAAAAGAAAATGAGTAAAATAAGAATATAGTTAACCTTAACAAGCACCAAATACTTTCTTTTAAACCAGAGTTGTTCCCAAGAGATGGTTCATCATCATGAGACTACTAGATATTAATGACTAGTGCCTTATGTCACAGGATTACATTGAGGATAAGTGAGTAAGAGGATTTACTGTGTATGGCTTCTCTATTCTCCAGTACCAAATTGCAGTTTTGAATGATTTTAAAGAAACCTCATTTTGTTCTTTATTAATTTCACCAGCATACAACATTTGTAGCTATAATTTCTTTAGAATTTTATATAATTCTTCTATTCATCCCTTCCCAAGTGACTGACAATATCACTTGTAGGCTTATATTTTCAATCAGAGAATAAATAAATTCAGAGCTTTGAACAGTCTATATTTCCTTCACACTGAAATTATAGAATAGATGTAATCTCAGGGTCTGCTCCCTTATGACTTGGGCTTGGTGGGGGAGTGGTGGCAGATAGCCTTTTGCACCAAACAGCATATTTCCAATTATTCCATAGAATAATTTGATTCTCCACATTTAAGGTCATAGTTTCATCAGAGATTGCTTTCAATGAACAAAATTAGACCAATTCCCCTTTATGTTCTTCAGCATTGAAGAGAGATGACTAGAGTTATAAATATTATTCTAAAAGCCATTGAGTTAAAATTTTTAAAATAAATGTTGACCAGATTGTTTTCTTAAATGTAATCTGTTAGCCATACAGAAACTTTGAAAGAAATAATCTATTAGCCAGACAGAAACTAATTTTTGATTATAAATACAGTTTGTACAGACAAAGCAATGGAGATTCAAGTGTGATGGTAGATTGTTGAAATCTTAATTTGAGTTTGGTTTTGATATATGTCCTAAGCTATAGGGGACTCCAGAACTGGGTCAGGGAATATACAAGATGAACTTAGGTGACTTAATACTATCAAGAAAAGAAAGCAATTAAGCACTGGAAACAAAATAAACCAAAATGATGGGTGCTATGGGGAAGGGTATGTCAAAAGGAGCCAATTAAAAATTTCCAACAACCAAATCTTGTGCAATTTAAGCAACATTTATATTGATAATATTTATGTTGAATAGTAGTTGAGTAGTAAAATATCCATGAGTTTATGGTGACAGAAATAAATGAACAAATGGAATCTGTCATATTAAATAAATAATCTCTCATTATAAATTCTAAATAATTCTAATTTTCCATTAATTATATATATATATATTTCATCAAGGATATGCAGTGTAATTCCCCACACAAACAGTCTTTAGATGGAGTCTGCCTAGAGTGACTTCCTTCTCAAGAATTCAGCATGGAAATGAGGAAAACTTTACAATGGAGAAATTTAATGTATGCTACCTTGTCTGGTTGATGTATATGAAGTTTATCTCTATAGTCCTTCCTCCCTAAACTCCGTATCTCCAGTATAATCATAAGAAAAAATATTAGCCAACACCCTTCCCCCCAAATTGAGGGACAATCTACAAAACAGCTTACTAGAACTGCCCCAACTGCCCAGGCCATCAAAAACAAGAAAAATCTAAGAAACTGTCATAACAAAGAAGAGAGTAAGTAGACATGAAAACTAAATGTAATGTGGTATCCTGAATGCTATCCTGAAACAGAACAAGCACATTAACTAAATCTAAGAAAATCTGAATCAAGTACAGACTTTAGTTAACAATTATGCACTGATATTGCTTTATTATTTGTGACAAAAATATCCGACTAAGATGTTATAAGACATGAACAATAAGAGAAATTGGCTATAGAGTGTATGGGAAACTGTACTATCTTTGCAACTTCTCTATTAATCTAAAAGAATTTTAAAATAAGAAGTTTGCTTTTGTACAAAAACAAAATGTCATATTCAATTTTGAATACATCCTGAATGGGATGGTTATATCCACAGCATAGTCGTCAAATATAATCCATTTTGAAAGAGGATTCCACATACTTTTCAGATGCATCAGTCTTAACCACAGGGTGCATGAAAAAATGATGAGACAGATATATCCAAGAGGTTGTTAACACCACAGAACATTTCCTTAATAAATCTGCATGCAGTTTGATTGATCATTCGCAGCTAGGTAGCAACTTCAGATTTTATGATAATACAGGGTGGCTATTAATTTAGTAATAAAAGCAAATCTCCTGAAATCTTAATGTTGGACAATCTTCTCATCATCTTTAGACCAACATGCCTTCCCAGTAAACGGCCCATTTAGTTACTCACCCACTCCCTTGTGCCTTGCACAGTTAAATACAAATCCAGTCACTAGTTCTATTAGCATGACAGAATCAGAATCAACGTTTCAACATTTATTTGCACGATCAAAGTCTCAAATTGGAAGAACTGCAGGTTCCATATGAAACTAATATCCCCTTGAAGGAGTTGCTGGAAAGATCTGATCCAATTATAACAGAAGTCAAATTCCCAGGCTTTTCACAGTAGCTAGATTGTCCTTCAATGACAGGAGCCAAACACAACCCTTTTTGCTTTGGCAATACTATCACTTGGACTGTCTGTAGTTTGCTTTGAGACATCCTGGACTGTTCAACTGCTTGAAGAGTTTGGGACTGCACTTATGAAATAGTTTTAGTAACACTTATGAGTATTGGGACTATGAAAATAATTCTGAATTTAAAACTGGAAAGCAATTTCATTTAACCCCACAGAATTTATATTCCAGCTGTTTTTGGTAAAGTCCAATAAGTCATGCAAACATAATAACACTCCATATTGACTACTATTATTTTGAATGCAATGGGTATATGAAAAAAAAATTATTACTTACCACAGACCTATTGTTTTTGTACATCAAGAATTTCAAATTCTGTAAATTTTCCTCTGTTGATAGAACTCTATATAAAGCAGATTGAAAAGAAATTGTTGGGTAAAAACCAAGGAGGTACTCAGATATTGAGTTAAGTCACAGGCACAGTTTCAGTTTTTTACCATCTTTTTAGGAATCTTTCGTTTGTACAAATAGCCTTTTCCCTCTGGGTTCTCCTTGGTGACCAGAATATTTGTGGCTTTTAAAACCTTCTATACTTTATAGGTACTTGTACTATATTATATCCATATAAATTTCTCCTAGTTGAATTGGAAAGAAACAGGAAACGTGAACAAAAGAACCGAGGTTTTATCTATAGCCATGGAACTCAACAGTCACAGGAAGTCCCAGGAGTCTCAGAAAGAGATTGACCAGTGTATGTCAGGAATCATTTTGTTTAAAAAAAATATTTCATTCATTAGAAGTTCTAGGGTTGCATCTTAAAGTATGCATGTATTATTTTCATATCAAGTAAGGACATAATGGTTGAAGAAGTGAGATTTCTGAAGTTATAATTTCCTAGAATATTAACTGGGCTACTGCATTGCTGCCTTTTTAATTTTGAGAAAGATATCTTTTCCTCACTTCAACTTATCAAATTTCCATTTTCAGTCAATATTTGTGAAGAAGAAATGAATTTAGTTTCCAGGATTTTATGTTGCTTCAGAAACTACAGCTACCTTCTCCCTGGCCTGTTAGCCTAAATTAAATAGTGGAAGGTGAGATTAAGTAGAGAAAACAGACATGATAAACATGGGAAGCCAGGCTTCCAGTAGTGCAGAAAGAACCTGGGGCATGAATAAACAAGGCTGAAGACTTATTCAAGAGTGCCAATGGTGATGAGTTTTCATATTTCCATTGCATTCAGAGTAGCAGCAGCCAACATATGCAGTCTTTATGTTTGCATGACTTGTAGGACTTTACAAAAAGCAGCTGGAATATGATTTTTAAGAATACCCTCAGGTAGAAAATTTGTTTATCTTATTATCCAACCAATTTCTATTCTGACTTTTCTCATTCTTCATTGTTTTATATTGAAGCTCTGAAAGATGGGTGCTTTAAGCAAAAGTCTTTAAATTAGCTTTTGATCACTACCTTAACTTTTTCTTCCTTTGACTTAGAAATTACAAAAAAAATGTTTTTCCCCATATATTCATCATTCAATCCATAGTTAGTTTCTTACTAATTTCAAAGCATGAATAACCTAATCTATGTAAGGCACTATACAGGGTGCAAAAGATGAATAAAATTCAGATTCGTTCCTGCAGTACCTGGGAATCTGTTGGCAGAGTCAGTCTCTCTCTCTCTCTCTCTCTCTCTCTCTCTCTCTCTCTCTCTCTCTCTCTCACACACACACACACACACACACACACACAGGCACCAAACAGAAACCATTATGATTAGCCGTGGGGTAGTAAAGTTAAATGCTATGTTCTCTGAGAGAAGGGTACTTGGTGGTATAAATACTCCACTGTGGTCAATTTCAAGATATATGTGATGGCATTGAATGTAGAGTTGGGAATATAGAGATGCACGTAATTGGCTCTTACCAGCTGGATCAACTGAAGTGGAGGAGATGCAAGCTATAACACTTACTATAGGAACATAGCCTAGGTGGTCAGAGAGACATCTACATGTTAGGACTGGGAAAGGCTAAGGAAGAGGGAATCCTTGAGTTGATATTTCAAGACAAGGCATCAGTCAAACGTTCAACAAGCAAGAGTATTTTCAGGAAATAGCATGCTCGCTGTGAGAAGGAATGCCTTCTTCTAGAACACAGACCAACAAAGATTTTCTTCAAGAGCCAGAGTACATAGTAAGCTTTGAGGTCCAAGAGCAAAAGTTGTGGATATTAGGCTGGAACTTATATAACTACAAAATATGCCCACTTGAAAATATAACAAACACACCTGTGGTCTATTTAAAAAAAAAAAAAAAAAAGACAAGTAACTCGATTTGGCCCATGCTGTAGCTTGCGGAGCTCTGTCTTAAAGATGATACAGAGTACAGACAAATTACACTAAAGCCTCCCTCCTACTGAATGGGTGTGTTTTTCTCATTCTCTTAAAACGTGTAACCAAGCCAACAAGTACACCTAATAGACTTCTGGAAATAGCATTTTATTTGGCTTGACCTCCTACTCCCTGATCCAGCAGAGCTAAGGAGTGTTACTAAACAACATCAAGTGAATAAAATTATTCATTTTACAAGCCCCAATATACATTATGGCATCTTGTATGCTATGTGCACCTCACCAAGTCATTGAGGACAATGGAGTTCAGAAATTATTTCAATGGCCCATGTTCATAGAGCTATCACCTTTATATAAAAGGCAGTAATAGAAACATGCAGATTCTTCAATATGACTAGCTGAGCTTGAAAACAGGGAAGGGCTTGGATGGTGCATTTGTTGGCATTAATTTTTCTTAGTCTTGAAAATCATCTTTTCCTGGCTTTAGCATTTAAAAATGATAGAAACTTTACATGTGCTACATCCTCAAAGATGTGGGCCTCTCCTTAAAACTAAAGGGAACAATTTTGTGGTGCCAGAAAGTACAAAAGTGTTCAGAAAAAGACGTTACAAGTCAAAAGGGCACAGTAGACAAAAATGGTCCCAGTAGCCATAAATTGAACAATTTGAGCAAAAAAAGTAAATAAATCAAAATGGTATTGGTTTATAATGACAGTATGAAATAATTGCATAAACAAAAAGGTTAGATCTTCTTTAAAAAACAATAATTAACATTGCATAAGGAATAAGGCACATGGAATAATCACCATTAGAACCCAATAATTATTGCCAACAAAATTTACCACTGGATACTAAAGTTAAGTTGGATCAAGTCTGAGGATAAACGGGGTGTTTGCATTAAATCAAAGTGTCTTCTCCAAGACATTTGCAACTTTCAGCAGAGATATCTGGCACTGCCCAACCAAGACCTCAGGGTTAACATCACCAGGAAAGCATATATACATTTTGCATTTCTTCATATTTGTACAGATTGCATCACTTCTATATTATTCTTGCCAAGATGGGCAACCTCAATCTAATCATGAGACAAAGCATCAAACAAGGTCCAGGGAAGAACATTCTATCTGACCAGTGTGTGCTCTTCACATGTGTCAAAGCCGGGAAAGGCAAAGAAATACTGATGAACTGAGAGATCTAAATAAACACAGGAAGTAATGACTAAACACAGTGCATCCTGTGGTGTCTCTTGGAATAAAGAGAGAAACAGTGACAAACCAAACCAGTCCATCCTATAAAATCTATAGATGAGTTAACGTATTTAATCAGTGCAGATTTCTTGGGTCTGTTAATTTTACTAGAGTCAATCAAGATATTAACATTGGGAAATCTGGGTACAGAGTATATTAAAACTGTACAATGTTTTGCTTCTTTCATCCAAATCTAAAATGATTTCAAAATAAAAAAGTAAAAATGAGAAAGATAGGTGAAGGAAGACTAAATTAACTATTTTATTTATGGCATATTTCCCTTTGTTGGGCCATATTTGGGTCTTGCACATTTTACCTTCTACAAATCAGTTAAGACCATAACTAATTTGCATAGGAGGATATATTGAACTTGAATTTGTTCTCAAAACCACTTAAAGTACAGATTTGAGCGTCTAATGCCCATCAATCTACATCTAGGCCAGGGGTAATTTTATAAAATTCCAGGAATTATCTAGTGAAGTTAATTATTTTCCCCATTTTTTATTCAGTGCTACTGAGGTGTTAACACAAACTCCACAAGAACAGGGATTTTAATTTCGTTTACTGTCATAACTTTAACCTCTAACCTATTTCACAGCATAAAAATACAAACTTAATAAATATTTTGAAATAAGTGAATGAGACTTAAAGAGATTAAACAATTTACTCGCACAGCTGGAAAATAGAAACAGCAGGTTTTTATGCTAGAAATGTCTGCGCTCAGAAGACAAATTCTACCCACAGTAGTAGACAACATAGAACTTGAAATCTTAAAACAGGGGATAGTTGCAATACATTTTTGTGGCCACTGCTCATTTATACCAGTCAATCCATAAAAGACATGAGAACCAGGAAACCTAAGGAGACTGTTAGTCTGACTGCTGCAAAACTTGTTTTTTACCCATTTGCTTAAGCAATTAAAAGAGGACATATCTAGAAATTTTTTAGCAAAGCAGCACTGCATGTCAGAATGATACAAAAATACATTCTGAGAAATGGCATAAAAAGTACCGCAGTGGTATGGCTTCCACTTTAAACAGTAGGAAGACATTGCTGATGGTTTTGGCTAAATTTGATTCACCTTCCATGGAGCAGTTTTGCGGAATTTTTCCCAAGTATTTGGCTGAGTTTGTTTGAATTTGTCTCAAAGGTTAAGCTTGAATAATATTTTCATTTCTTTACCACAGAACGTGACAATTAATTTAAATCACATGTCATATTTTAGCATTGTAGCACCTTTGGGACTAGACATTTTATTTCTGTGTTACTTTGGAAAAGATTCTATTGCAAATTGAGGGCCCGGATAATGCAGTTGAAAGAGCTCTGGAATGAAATTCAGAATAAAGTATTCTAAGGCTGGCTCCACTAACTAGTTGTGTGCCTTCCAGCTAACAATTCAAAATGTATCTGTGACTCAGTTTCTGTATCTTTCTCAAAGGGGGACAATGATTTCTTGGCCATTTTCACAAATAAATAAAATGTACATTGTTATGTCTTATAAATTTTAATATTATATCCAAAGTTTTTTTTAATTAAAGTAAGAACTCAGCTAAAGAATAATATTTTTAAGAGAAAGTTATTACAAATGCCTTGTAAATAACTTGTGTTTGTAAATCGTGACTAAAATTTGTTTGATATAGGGTTTCAATTTTTTAAATTAGGCTAGTCACATTTGTTCTTTTTGCACTAAATTTTTATCATCTTCTATATTTACAATATATAAACTTTCTAAAATTTTATATAATCTCATTCTCCATTAACTGTCTCTAAGTGATTCAGTTACTTATAAGTTACTAGGACTGTATCTTTAATTAGATGCTTTTTTCTTTATTTAAAGGATGCAGACCTTTAAGAATATATAAAGGGCTGTTTTTGTTGTTGTTTGTTTGTTTTAAGGATCTCAAATCTCCAATTATCATATTACCAGAGTTATCCTCCAAATTAATTGAGCAGTATAGAAACAAGTTGACAACATCTATTTTAAAAAAAAGAAGTCAAAAAGAATAAAAGTAAAATTCAAGTTATTCAAATCAGCCATTCATCTGAAAGTTTCGTCAACTCAATCTTTAAGAAGTAGTCTGTTGGCAAAAATAGTCACCACACTGGGCATCAGAGTCTAGAACTTACTCATCTTGTATGAAGTACACTTTGTAGCCTTGGCCCAACACCCATCACTTCCTCCACTTCTCAAACACTGGCACCCCCTACTCTGTGCTCTACTGTGCACTTGCAGCTTGCTGAGAGGGTAAATCTTAAGTGTTTTCACCACTTTAAAAAGTGACCATGTGAGGCTTAATTGGGGTGATCATTTCACAACATGTAAGTTTAACAAAACATGCAGTAGTCTTCATTTCTCCGTACTCAGCTTCTTAGAATTTATCAATATTAAGCTAAACAACAAAGAGGATAAACTTCCTTTTGGTAAATCCGTGACATTCCTTGTCCCTCAGTCTCATTGGTTTTGACTGAGAAAAACAAGACAAGAATAGATCTGTCTTCCAGCTTCAGAGTATTAGCACACCTTCAACAAAGTTCTCATCCAACAGACACAAATTCAATGGCAATTTCAAAGGCAGGTGACTGCAGCCATCTCCCACTCTTCCTGCCCCAGTTCTTGAGATATCTGAGATTTTCAGTGTTGAAGGTACAGACTTCTCTTTCAAATTTCCTAGGAATTCCCTCCCATCTGGACAATCCTACCATCTCAGGAACTTTCAACTGAAATTTTCCCTTACCAGCTCCTGGATCACTGACCATACCCACACCAAATGTGTTTTCCCAGTCCTCAGAAATAAAAAGTGAAAGGGAGTTCTTTCTTTCAATAGCAGCTAGAAACTATGCCTTAACATTCATGCCTTAAACATTTTTGCTTTTACTTTCCAAATGATCTGGTTTGACAATTCCAGTGATAGTAAACAACACAACATTCCAGAAGGGAGACAGAAAACCTAGACAACTTATAGTGCCATGAAGACTATGAACTGGGACCTGTTGTCTAGCCCAAACAATACTCCTCAGATGGAGAATCTCTTACACTTAAGTACCTAGTACATTGGGATATACACTACTATTATTTAAGTAGGTATTTTATTTCTTCTCCTTTCCATAGCTTCATAGATAACAAATGGAAGTCTATAATCATATCTAGAGTCCAAGGCTCTGGCAGAAAGATGGAACTCAGAATGAAAGCATCAAATAAATTTTCAAACTTGTTGGTAGATATTATTGTTACCATAATTTTAAGCAGAAAATAGCCAAGGCCCAGTGTGGCTAACTAATTTAAGCAGAATCCACAATTTTACATTCTGGTTCTGGCATTAAAACTACCTTTTTTCCCCCAAAAGCATCTGATCTTCATCTCTGTACTATGGGCCTCTATAAAGCTCAATTTTATGTTTTTTTTTAAATAAAATTCTCGATTCTGAGAATGTATTTTTGCCTTGAATTTGAAACAAACCATTGATATTGGATTGTCCTCTTACATTGCATACATAATATATATACACACATATACATATATACACATATATACATATATGCAATGTGTGTGTATATGTATATATTTTCTCTAGTTATGTCATTAGGTTGGGAATCAGATTTTGATGTTCAATAAAGAGGTGAGTTAATTTTTAAATCTCTTCACAGGCAAATGTTTAAGAGAAAATCTCCTATTAAAACTGTATTCTTGAAGTCCAGATGTCTCTGATAGTAGGTAGATTGTCCCCAAAGTTGCATCAGGTAGGGCTACTGTATTTGAGGAAGAGGATGTGATTGTTTTCTTCTTTCTTCCACCACCTAGCATTTCTACATTTGTTAACTGTACTTATGCTTCCTCAAGGGTTATGTGAGAAGGGAGGACGTTTCTTAATTATTCTCATAAGCTGGAGTTCTTAAGGGAAACTTCCTTTAAGAAATTTCCCTTGGCTCCCTGTCCTATTTGTGCCCAAATGTGCTCAGGTAAAGGACCCTGGAGGACTTTGTTCCTGACCTAGTTCAAAATGGACATAGCTCTTGGACAAGATGAGATCAAAGGCAGAGTTTCAGGGTCTGTGGTAGCCTCTCTCATACCTGAATATACAGTGTTCACTCTCTTCTTCCTTTGTCAAACACCATAATCCTCCCACTTTCCAAGTACCAGCTTCAGATCCATTTAGATTCCCTCTGAGAAGCTGCTATGCCCCTTCCGCTCTCCTGTCCATGAAAATGAAACAGATTGAAGATGCCAGTATCTGGATGGGTTCCCTGGATCCTGAGGCCTCCATCTCCATCTTCCTAGCCATATTTGATTTCTCTGCCATCAGAGTCCCACCATCAGAAGCTATCATCTACCTTCTAGGACTTTCCGTTAGGCGTAGACTGCCCACAGAGGTTGTCCTAAATACACATGCAAGACCACAGAATTAAGCATTTTACATTTTTACATATTGTGCATAGCCTAATGACTCCTCTTATCAATCCTTTCCTCAATGGCATGTCACTAGGTGCTGGGTTCTCTGTAATGAAATAAATGATTAAATACTTGACTCTCACCGTTTTCTGTGTTGTGCCTGAGGCTGTTGCTGAGGCCTATAAACAAGGAAGGGAAAGGAGAAGGTGGTATATACAAGAAGCGTATGTCTGATGTAAATTTATAGTTATACAATAAGGGGGAAAGTTTCTGTTGTTTGCACTTATTTATAAATTTGAGTTATATGAGAAAAGTTTGTGTAATAAAAATCTGTTAAGAATGGTTGAATTTTCATATTAATTGGTGTTATGACCACCCGAAATTCTAATACATCTGAGGGATGTTGGAATCACCACCTTCTCTTAAGTCACATAAACTCCCTTTGTAAATGTTCTTACCCAATAAATTGATTTATACACCCTTTTTTTTTTATAAATCATTCTAAGCTAAACTAAAGGCAAGCCTTGTTGAAAGTATCACAAGCTCAGTCCGTAAGATTTTACTGTGTTCCTAAATCCTATTTCCCATCTCTAAGTATTGTTCTTTATGCAACTGAACAGTTTGATGGCCTCTGTGATATTAGCCTGTGACATTTTCAGGAAAAAAAAAATTCCCACTCCATTTTTACAGACTTAAGGAGACACAATCCAATTTTACCTTTTGCCTTCCTTATAATACACAGAGAAATCTTCCAAGTTCTATCCAGAAAATGTTTACTGCATATTTCCAATTCAAATGGAAATAGCTTTCACTTTTGATCTTGCAGGGAAACCTAGGCAAGTGATGAAGTATAATACTTTCTTTGTGTTGGCCTAGACGGCACGACTTGCAGAGGATGTTTGAGCAGTGGAGCTAAGAGACCAGAAGAGGCATTCCAGCCACATGTTTAAAAGAACAGGCAGCAGAAAATGGCTTAAGTCAATTATAACCCTCCTTTCAGAACCATCTTGTGGGATGGATACTACTATTATCCAGATATTTCTAACAGTCAGCCAACTCTCCTCT
Source organism: Marmota monax (assembly GCF_021218885.2). Taxonomy (NCBI): domain Eukaryota; kingdom Metazoa; phylum Chordata; class Mammalia; order Rodentia; family Sciuridae; genus Marmota; species Marmota monax. The sequence continues at coordinate 5,715,976 of NW_026693933.1, read as the reverse complement.
TAACTGGCTATGTTTTTGAAATCACTTACTCTTGAGACTGACCATAAAATCAACACACTGACAAAGCAACAGTTTAAAATTCCAAACATGCACAAAACCCAGAACCGTAATTACCTCAACTCTAAGCCCAGTGGGGAAGTGAAGCATGTCTCCTCTTATGCTTTACTCAGTTCTGGGGAACGCTGTCTGTACTTCACAAATGCCAAATAAATCCTCAACACACCAATCCTCAGAATGGAGGGCCAATGTTCATATGGGCGGAAGGCAAGACAGAACGTGAGCTATCTTCAAAGAGTGTGCTCATACCAGACTCAATGTTCACTATGTGTTGAGTTTGGCCATTTTAGCTGGGGCCATGCAGAGAGGGAGAGAGGGACTACTGCTACACATGAGCGTGGTCTTCCAAAGAGTGGTTGGTTCACACAAGCTGGGCTGGGATGCCAGTCTAAACCCACCCTGAGGGACAGCTGCCTGGTTTTAACTACGAAGACGATTGAAGCCTTGTAGATCCACAGCCATCTAAAGCCCATTTCTAAGGAGAAGATTGCAGACAAGTCAGTTCTTAATTTTCCCCAACAATTTCAGTAAAAGAAATTCTTTAATACTGAGTAGAACCGATAAATTGTTTTTTTAAAAAAATAGGTCTTTATGCTAGAGACATTATTCTGAATGTTATAAAACAAGTTGGAGTTAAGAATTAAAATATCATCAATTATGTAGAGCAGTAATCAAAACAGCCATCGGGTCGGTTAGCTTGCAGTGAATACCATTTAAGTGATATTAAATGATATTACAATTCACAATATAATATAATTTATTTCAATGAATAAGTATCAATTTCCTACTATGCAATAAGCACTATGCTAAAAGCAATGTGTGTATTATGCAAAGAAAAATGTGACTTTATCCTTATGGAACTTCCAATGTAGCGGAGAAGACAGACATTAATTATTAAACAAGGTGTTAAGATAATTGCTCATTTCAAAAATGATTTCTTTTGGGGAGAGAAAAGGGAAATTGCATGGTAATGGAGGGAGACCCTCTTTGTTATACAAAATTACATATAAGAGGTTGTGAGGGGAATGGGAAAATAAACAAGGAGAGAAATGAATTACAGTAGATGGGGTAGAGAGAGAAGATGGGAGGGGAGGGGAGGGGGGATAGTAGAGGATAGGAAAGGTAGCAGAATACAACAGTTACTAATAGGGCATTATGTAAAAATGTGGATGTGTAACCGATGTGATTCTGCAATCTGTATTTGGGGTAAAATTGGGAGTTCATAACCAACTTGAATCTAATGTATGAAATATGATATGTCAAGAGCTTTGTAATGTTTTGAACAACCAATAAAAAAAAAAGATTTCTTAAAGTCCTAAAAAAAGTTATGTTTTAAAAGGTTTTTTTCTGAGCCACGTTTTCCTAGATATGTTTCAAAGGCAGCCTTGTTTAGGTCTCTGGTGACTTGGAAGTAGTGGCCTACTTTCCTTATCATTTCTTAAATGAAAACACAGCAATAGGTAGAAACTGCTATGTTACCAAGGTAAAAAACACATGGCAAGTCCACTGGCCACAGAAATTTGGCTTCTGGGGCAGGATTTGCTCATAAACAAGTGGCTGGATCTTGGTTTTAAGAACTCTTTACCTCTGCCCTAGGATCAAGGTTACAGAAAGCAGCTCACTACCAATTGTTTCCTAGAAGCCTGCCCAGACAGGATGCTAATAAGCTCAGCACTGAGCTTGCCATTTTGGAGTTACTTGCAGAAGTAAATTTTCAAACGGATTCATTGTGATAGATGTAACTTAATGATTTCAGCTGACAGATATAAGTTTAAAAACCTTGGAGACACAGGCTACAAATTTATGATGATGCCTTAATTTTCTCTAAGGTAACTTAAAGAACAGGAAAAAAAATCATTCGTTACTTACTGTGGAAGCCTATATGAGAATCAGAATCAGAATTTTCTCATGAGATTCCCTATTTTAAATGTTAAAATGAAAAACAGTTGCTTTCAAAAGTTGGTCTTATTTTGAACATAATACTGAAATTTTAATCAATTATATTTTCAATTACGATTGTAGTAAATAATGATATTCAGCTTTTTGGTGGTCCATTTATAATCACATTTATATGTGGGTCTATATTTGTAGGTAAGTATGTTTGAACAGATCAATGGATTTAAAATTTGTATATGGTAAGCAATTGTCTAATAGTAACACATAATAAGTTCTGGTGTAGCTGCTCTAAACATTAAAAACCTTGGAATAAGAATGTGCTACATAATAAACAAAGTGTTGCCATTTTCTGCAGTCACTCACACAAAGAGTTTTGATTCATTGCAGATTCTGAATTACTGAGAAAAATGGCAGTTAATTACCCCTAACACCTATGCAGAAACACCTGGGGCAAAGAAAAAAAAATATAAAATCAGCACTGTGACTGACTTAAATATATCATTTAAGTTCAATAGAATTGACTATCATAAGTCAAACTCAGGTTATAGAGAATTAATTTCTTTTGTATGTTAAAATGTCTTTATTTGATACATCACCTCCTTAATGCACCCTGACTTTTATTGATGTGGTTTCTGAATGAGGTTCACTGCCAAAACCAGAATTGTCTTTCCAACACAGTTTTTGAATAAGCCAGAATGTGTCATAATCCCTTCTGTGATTACACAATGGTTTTCCATTGTATTCTAATAAATTTATAAATTTTCAGCCTATTTTTGCTTCCTGTCCCCTGGGGTACATAGTTTTTGAGAGAAAAATAATTTCTTGTAACCCTTGGTTTACAAATGCAATGTGTGAAAATATTTGAGGTATACATTAATCTTAAACAACCATAAGGGACTTGAATGAACAGCAGGCTATGAATTACTTAGTACAGCTTTCTACATCTATGGGAAATTCTGATACAGCATCGTCTTGTTATTTTAGAGGCATACATTCATGAGGTTCTCCATGTGGATGCCTGGAGTGTAGACCACTTATGCAACACCATGATAGGTTCTGGGGAAAGAACTGTGACAAAAGATGATGTGTGAAGTTTACATCTTACTTTTCCTTCCAGAGAATGTGTAGATCACTGTAATAATCTTAGTTCTGTAGGGAAGTAGCTAAATGTGGAGGATAAGGTATGCACATGCCTTCACAAACTTGGGAAGGCACGGCAAATGTTCATGATTTTTGTCATTCTCTATGGATAGAAAAACGGTAGATTGTATAAGAAGCTTAACATACATAGCTTTTACTGAACAATCGCTGGAACACTATTTTAATCAGGCCGTTCTTTTATATGTATGTGCATTTACATGTGCACAGAAATATACATTTTAAAACTTTTAGTACATTTGCCAAGTTATGCAGCTATCACCACAATCTCATTTGAGACTATTTCTGTGACCCTAATAAGATCCCCTGTGCCTGTTTACAGTTAATTCCTGTTCCCACCCACTACCCCAGGCAATCACTGATCTACTCTCTCTCTAAATTTGATTTTTCTAGACATTTCATATAAATGAAATAATAGTACAAAACGTGGTCTTTTTGTATCTGGTTAAACCATTCTTTTAAAACGTAGCTTTTAAACTCTTACTAAATTAGATTATTGTACAATTCACTCATGTACCTTATAACTCTAGGAACTCTCATTAGGCATAATTGGAAGACTCGGAGCTTCAAGTTTACATATTAAGAAACAAAACAGTCCAGAAAGATCTTTTGTTTGGATGACCAATTCATGGAAACTAGAGATAAACACAGTTGTTGCTGTATATATTTATAAAGTGATTTAGTATCTCAACAATTTTCATGTGGTAACCAATGAATTATGCTTTTTTACAACCAATTCATTGTTGACTTCCGTCCCAGAATTCAATGAAATATTTTAGTATAACTTGGGAAGGAAAATCTGAAAAATCTTGATTTATCTTTCATGAGATTTAGTGCATGATTTTGGTTTTGCATACGGATGATTTGCCGCTAGATTCATTTTGTTCTCATTCAATTCATGGTCCTCCAGTCCATTTTATTCCAGTTCAATTCATAATCACATCCAGCCTATCAGAATGGTCAGGGAAAACAAAACAAAACAAAAAAAGGCAAATACATAGATTTTTCTATTGAACAAGATTTTTTCACACTATTTTTTCCTAATACCTTTTTTTTGTAGGAAAGCAATAAAAAAACACATGAGGTTTTTATTGGTGAAATGGCCTGAAGAGCAGCAAGAGAAGCTAGTGTAACTATTTTTTTTAAACCACGTAAAGCACTATACAAGGAAACCTAGCATAAATAAGGAATTCCAAATTAAAAAGGTTACAGGAGAAAACAAAACCAAATCCATATAATTTGCATTATAAAAAGAGTGTCAATGAATTTATTAATATGGTTACTGCTTTTGAAGTAGTTAGGAGATATTAAATTTATAGGGTGCACAAATTCATGCCTAGTAATATCTGTAATAATGAAGATAACAATAACACATAGGGAATTATAAGCATTATAGTATTATCCAATTATATGTAAATGATCAGAGAAATAGTTGTTTTCGAAAAAACCATGGGCAGCATAGGCCAAAAATCTACTAATGTACTCAATAGAGGTAGCTTTTGTAAAGACCAAATGAAACTCAGGATCTTTTACTTTAAAACTCAAACAAAACAGAACAACAACAAAAAAAACTTCAGTCCTAGTCCAGGTTGCATGACTTCTACTCTAAATGTAATTGTCCTGGGTCCTCCCAGTATGAGCAGTTGTCTTTATTGCTAATTGCTGCTGAGCAGTGAAGTCACATTAGACTGGAGCTGACCGCTCTGCTTCTCCATTGGTTATGGCACCTTGACACCTCTCCTCCAAAACCTCAGATTTGCTGGAATGAGTACTCAACCCAGTTGGGAAACCAGAGAACTGTTTATCTGATTGTTCTAAGAGGCCAGATTGGCTCTATGTGAACTTGTATAGTCACAGATGCATACACCCTCCATTTGGAAGAAGGCATGAAAAGTTCTCTTTGAAACAGACCATTTTGGTTGCTCTCCTTTGGGTGATAAAGAAATGAAGTACCCGGCACTTTGAAAACCCCTAACTTCACAATGGTCAGACCTTTCATCTTAGACTTGAACCTGTGATGAAAACAGTGTTCCAAGCTTCCCCATTGTCCCACCCAGAAAATAAGAGAAAGTGAAATATTAGAGAGCCCATAAGGAGAAGAGTAAGAACTCACACCAATCCCATATTAAATTTGTACATTAACATAGGCATTTGTGATGTGTGGAACAAATATTCAACCAAATGTTGATTCCACAAAGAAAGCCCAGCTTAAGCCTTTACTCCCCAAGGAGTGGCTAACTTCTCCAAGTTGTTCCTCCAAACTGGAGATCCAATGCAGCTGGGGATGCAGAGAGCAAATCCAGGCTTTGACTTGAAACTACAGCTATCTAGTAACCTTAATTGAGAAATAACATTTCATCAAAACTTAACAACCATCAAGAAAGCTCTTCCAGAAACTCAACTTTAAAACCGCTATCTTTCAGGTCTGAATGCCAAAGGGCAAGTGGCTATTTAGAAGGTGTGTGAAATTACTTTAGGGAGGGGGCAGAAGCAACTCAGCTGTGCTCTTTCACAGCCTGCCTCTTGGCCGACTTACTCTCTATTTCAAACACCAGACTTTTCACAAGCTTCATTACATATCCTATAAGACATTTTAGGAAATTGTGTTTTCACAAAATATTTTCTGACTTTCATTCCAAAGATGCGGAAACAGATAACACCCAAGTCAGTTTGTAAACTCCCCAGGAGTTATTAACAATTTTCATGGTGCATCAGATTTTCCAACAATGACAGGTAGTTTTGCCCTAACTTATCTTCGATGTCCTCTCCCTCTCTGTATCATCACAAAGGTTTAGGAAAAAAAGGCATGCCTACAGAATATTAGGGAATTGAACAGAGACCATTTTCTCAATGTTTTTTTCTTTCACTGAGGATTTAAAATCCACAAATAGTGGATTAAAAAAAGTACCAGGCTTGCATTTTTTAATAAATGTTATCAAAATAATAGCTATATAATCATATCACAAAAAAGTTTGATAAGCAGAAAAGGAAAATATTCATAAAACACAGCCCCCAAATAGCAGCTACCATTACTTTGCAGTGTTCTCTCCTTTTCATATGCATGTTTAGAAACATCTGTAACTACAGCATGCACAAAATTTTTATCCCCTAATTTTAGTTCGTAAGTTTTCCACGTTGGTATATGATAATTGTAACCATCACTTTAGTGGTTGACTACTATGCCCATGGCTGATGTATTATAATTTAATTAACCATTGTTATCAGATGCTTTTGAGTTTTCAATTTTTAGCAATTTCAAATAATGCTTTTCTAAATATCTTTGCTACTTCCTTTTGATAAGGAAACCAGGGATTACTGGATTATGGTATGTTTGTATAGATATCTTGTAAAATTGGTTCCCAAAATCATGCTCTTCATTAATACCATGAACAACAAATGAAACATCCAAGTTTACTAGAATTGTTTAGTAGTATTTATGTTTATAATCAAATTGATGTAAAACTATGCTCAAGGATATCATTATTTACACTTGCTTAATTACTAATGAAATAAAACATGTTTCTAAAACGTTTATGTATTATTCCCTTTTGTGACGAAACCACAACCACTTTCCTCGTTATTTGTAGACACAATGCAAAGCAACTTACTATTTTATTTCAAATAAGTTGCAAGTTGGTTGGATATTAATTAAATTATTAATTATAATTAATATCGACTGATTTAATTAATATCCAGCCAATAATTAAAACTCTTTTTGGATTAGACTTTGAAGTAATTAGTCCTCTTTTCTTTTATACAAGGTAAAGAACTATCCTTGATGGACTCTTTACTTAGAGTTTCATAAAAAACATAGGCTAAAAATTACAACAGAATAAAATACATTGGAAAAAGCTCAGGATGATGGCCACGTATACATTGGGGGCCAGTTATATTCTCCAGTTAACTGGACTGGGGCAAAAAAATTTGACAACTAATTTCACCAAAACACTTACATATCTAAAAGATGGAAAGTGTTCAAAACAGGCTAAATTCACATTCAAAGGGCTAATTGATAGTTGCCTCTCTGTTTTTCTTTTCAGTTGTGTATTAGTTTCAGTGTGAAATCAAGGAAGAAAACATCAGCTGACTTGAACATAAATGATAACTCCGCATTTTTAGAGGAAGGCCATTATCACAACAACAGGGTGGAGTTTCCTAAAAATACCTCAGAAATCCATGATAAGGAAGGAGTTACAGAACTTCAATAGCACAACAAAATTTCTGGTCAAGTATTAAAGGGTAGTGTATACCCTTCTTCATAAATTTTAATTTGCTCATTATTCTCTTTGGAAAATACACATAATTCATAATAAACTAAGTAACCAGCTTATTAGACTTTGGCCTCAGGAACTGGAGCCAAAATATAATCCGGAGCATTCAGGAGGCCCCCTTTTCAAAACCTGAAATACTAAACAAGTCTAAAAAAACTCTAGTCTAAATGAGCAGTTGGTAAAGCCATCAGCCTTGCACATTGGAACAAGCAACCAACATATGCAACGACCTTAGCATTTCTCCTTTGATTTATAGCAGTCTTGGAAAGGAGCTTAACAAGGTGGCATGGAGCTTCAAGAGCAGTTGCAGTCAATTTATTGTCTAAGTTGTTAAAGATGTTAATTAGATTAGGAATTTGCTGAGGCTCTTTTATTCCTTGCAGAAAGAAGAGTGTTTCTCGTGTTTCTCTTTGAAATTCAGTTTGTGGCATAAAAACACAGGAAAGAAGAAATCCTACACTCAAGGAAATTGTAGGGTCCCATTGAATTCCATAAAATTGTAAAAATTCCAATAATAACAGTTACAAAAGAGCCAAGAAAGTACCAGACCTGTTTTTAAAAATAATATACTCTTAACGATTCCTGCATTGTTTGATGTATATAAGACAAGAAGTAGGCGGATCATGGATGGTATATCTAGGAGACCTGGGCTCAAGGAATGGAAATCATATCAGGCAGCAAATCTAAGCATGCACTGAGACAAAACAAAGAGTTTCTGGAAAAACAACAGGCAGGGTCTTTTTTTTTTTTTTAATTCCAGTGCAATAAACATCACTCCGTATGTCATTTTAATACCCTGTACAAATGTTTTAATAGTGAGCTGTTGTACAGGCATTGGAAACGTTATTAGATACTTTGCTTTTTAACATAATTTCTTTGCAATAGTTTATTCTAGAAATATGTTTTGTCTTAAATTTAATTAACAAAAGAAAATATAAAATAGTCCAGCAAATTACTTATTCACCTCAAAAAACAACATGAAAACTCTCAGAAATATGCCCAGTAAAAATTAAAAAACAAGAGTCCTTTTCAATTAATGAGGTGTGGGGGACAAGTAGAACATTAGGAATAATTATTTAATAGTAACATCAGTAAATAGTTATCAAATTTGTCAATATCCATGGTCGCAAGCAATTTCCTAAAATTATTTTAGATAAAGCTAAAACAGAGATATGCATTTGCTTACTTATGAAAGTAGCATTTAAGAAGTAAAGCCTTCATAAGGCAAAAGCAAACAAGTATTTTAAGTATGTAAAATAAATAGTTGCACACTCAAAGGAACTTAATTAAGTTGGGCACTTATTCAAAGATGAGAGTTTTGAAAACCAAATCCACTTATTTTACTTATAAGAGTAAGTGATACTTTTGGAGAAAGAACTTCAGACTTTGTGAACCATGTTTTTAGCCTGCACAGAGAAATCTTTGGTCATTTATAAGCAGAGTGAGCCCTTATACTCCATGACCTTAAATCTTTCACCTCCACCATCTCTGGGGCACATCATGGAAGGGGATAGGGTAAAGCTGAGAATTAGGTTTCAAAGTGGTCCAGAATACTGGGATGGGTTTAAATCTGCTTTCATCTGTGGCTCTTTTTAAAATATCTAAAACCTATTTAAATAGCTCCAAAGCAGTGGCTCCTGTAAAGTAAAATGAAAATATTTTCCCAGTAACCCCACCCAGTGTATGGTACTATAGACTGAATATTTGTTTCCCTCAAAAATTCATGTTGAAATCTAACCCTCATTGTAGCTATAGTTGGAGATGGCACCTTTAAGGAATTAAGGTTAAATAAGATTGCAAGGGAGAGTTCCTAATCTAATAGGATTTGTGACCCTTTAGTAGACAAGAGAGCTCATACTTCCTGTGCATATACATAGATGCAGTGAGGACGTGGCAATCTACAAGCCAAGAAGAGAGTTGTCCCCAGAAACTGAATTGACTAGCATCTTGAGCATGGGTTTCTAGCCTTCATAGCTGTGAAAACGTAAGTTTCTGTTGTTTAAGCCACCCAGTCTGTGGCATTTTGTTATAGTCACCTGTGCAGAACAATACAGATGGTATGTGTGAAGGACACTGGCACAGCAAACTTATGGCTTTTTCTGTATTTTACTTAAAGATTGTGATACTTGTATGGGGAGCTTGCCAGTGAAAAATGCATGTTTTCTCCATGTCTGGCTGTTACTTGGTACTTGGGGGGATATCCCAGAATGGCTACAATTTTAGACTTAAACCTAAGAGTACCATTCAAAATCTTGTCACAATTTCTTATCTCTGTTATTCTCTTCTGCTTCTTTATTCCCCACCTTTTGACCTCTGGAGCTCAGGAAAAATTTCTATGTCCTTTATTATTGCCTTGAATAAATGTTCAACAGGGCAACATATTTGAATAAAATTTTTCATGCTTGCTGGTAATCTTTATACCTACAAGGCATCAAGAGATTGTATTCTTCTCATTGAAAACCATAACATTTTTCCTCATTAGTACATTGTACTACATATTAGTACATTTGATAATTTTATATTGCATTTTTTTTTTTTACAAGTGAAAAGTATGAAAGTAACTTTAATAAAGTGTAACTATTTGAGGGAAGATCAGGAAGACAAGGGAACCATGTCCTTAGTCCTGGCTTTGAGGGGCTGATAATGGCTTTGAAGTTTTACAGAAAGAGGAATGAGGGCAGGGGAGGGGTGGGAAGGGGTTGCATAGCTGGAGATTTTCCACAGCTGTCCAAGCAGGTGATCTTGATCAGGTGTGGTCTGTCCATCATTATCTCAAGATTGGTCAGGTGAGGCCTTTTTCCAGATAACAAAGTTACTGTTGTTAGGGAGAGGGGAGTTGCTTTGATTCATCCCAAGATGTATATCTAATCAGACCTTGTTCTTAGAATACAAGGCGATCAGAGCAATGAATATGGATGCAAATGTAGGCAGAGATGCTGGTCTTTAATCCTGTTTTTACCTATCCATAGGACATTTGCAGGTAAAAGTGGAGAGTCTAAGACCCTAATATTTGAACACATGAATAATAACTTGTGCTACAAGTTTATTATGGCTATGATGTTACTAGGTGACAGGAATTTTTCAGCTTCATTATAATATTATGGGATCAGTATTATGCACTTTGTTATTGACCAAAATATTATCATATGGCACTGACTGTATATATAATGTATATTAAATAATATATTGCACATTTTGTAATTGTTCTTATTTCAATATAAATAATTCTGAATTTAAGATCCATATGTGTAGCCATTATAATCATCTTTAAAATGCTTTGTAGATATAAACTAGAAAGCTCAGATTACATATCAGTCTCAAGCATTTGGACTGTTGTCATTCGAAAATAAATACATATTTATTATGTATTTTTATTTACTTGTAACTAAATTTGAAAATTAGAGGTTAAAGCTATTCAGGATGCAGGAATAAAATTAACTCTACTCTTTAAAAATATCTATACATATTTAGTTTCATATCCATTTCTCATGGTAAGTTTAGGGAAACTTGTTAGAAATTGGATGGGCTTATAGGATAGTATGATCATGGCTGTTATGTTTTTTAAAAAACAAAAAGTTTTTTAAACTTTTTGATGAAAGAAGAAAACATTTCTCTTTGTATGTTTGGGAACATCTGATCACCATCAAAAGGAAAAAAGTCTGAGTCATAACTTTATCTGCATTGCTTGTTCAATACTGTGTACCATTGCAGATTGTTTGGACTGTAACAGTTTGAATATACTTCATTTTCCCAACTGGATTTTATGTTCCCCGAGGGCAGAAACCACAAATTTATGGTTCTCAGTTTTAGCCAAATATTCTATTTTGCTCAGCTCTTTTACTTTTCTTGGTTAATCTCTACCCCCTCCCCCGACCCTGCCTCATTCCCCTCTAGAAAGATGACATTATTTCTCTAATCTCAAATCCTCTGTTCATGCTTGCCTTAACTTCACTCTTAGATGATATTTTGTCTCCTACTTCACAGAAAGAAATTAGAGGATATTAGGCAAGAACTCCTTAGACCACTTTCTAGTCTTCACCATAAAGTTCAAAGAAAAAAACAGAAGAGAAAGTTAAATGTACTGGAAAAATACTAACAATCATAAAATAGCTCAGAATAAGTACCAATAAAGAAGAATTCTTAAAAGACTACCCAAATGAAAACAAATTACATAAAGAAATAGATAATGCAAGATAAAATAATGGATATGTCATAAAAATCTAGGATTATAAAATATACATATTTCTGAAGAACTATGCAAATAGATTAGAAACAACAATCTATTGTGTGGGTAAAGAATTTTTTTCTGATCACAAAAAAAAGCCAATTGGGAGTCCTAGAGATTGCAAAAATAGTTCAAGAAAAATCAGTGTATTGAATTCAACAGTGTGCGCACGCGCGTGTACACACACACACACACACACACACACAAACATCCCAGAAAAATCAAATTGTTAAATTTCAAGATTAAAGAATTCTTCAAGCATTCAAAAGGGAGAAGAAAGGTTACTTTCAAAGTAAAATCAAATCAGCCTCATATTTCTCCTTTGTGACAATAAACACTCCATAATTCAAGAGAAAAACATTTTCAAAGGTTTGACAGAGGGGAGAATTATGGCCCAATGATTTTATTGTAATATAAAGATATTCTCAGATTTACAAGGTTTTGGAAATTACACCAATGTAGTCCTTTTTCTTTCCAAAGTTTTCCATGTGGTGAGATGACTCAAGCAAGTGTGAAACCCTAGCATTGGGGAGTCACAGTAGGAATGGATTGACAGTGAAATTTAAAACAAGCTAAAGATCAGAAATAAGGTAACAGAGAAAATACTTTTCTTAACACTCACTATATCATCATAACAGAGTAGAAAGGGGAAAATAAAAATATTAATGGACTGGAGGGAGGATGAAAGTAGGAAAGAGAATGAATCAGACATAATTTTCCCATGTTCATATATGACTACACGACCAGTGAAACTCCACGTCACATACAACCATAAGAATGAGATCCTAAAATTAGAGTAAGTTATACTCCCCTTTTATGTATAATATGTCAAAATATACTCTACTGTCATATATATCTAAAAAACCCAAATATTTATATTGGATAGTTTAGTAGACACGTTTGATTTAAAATACTAGGTTAAATAAATGAATATAAAGAGATAAAAATATAGGCCAAAACCATGATAGTGTTTGTAAGCTTTTGCTTACAAAAATTGGCTAATAATTGTTTCATTTTAAATTTAATGATTATATGTAATTAGAGGTTATATACATTTGCATATATTGCTGTTATCATTAATGTACTTAATATCACTACATATTTCTGACAGATCAGTGCAAACGGTAAATAAAGCAATCCAGTCCATAACAAGAAAAAGAAAAATAGCAATTTGAATAACCTTTTAGCGATTGAATTAATTGTATTCTTGTATTTCTTATTGACATCTTACTTAGAAGTCTGTACTCTCCTCTCTTTGGTATCTCTTTCTCAGCCTGTTTTTCCAACCTTGCTTTTTATATTCAGCTATTAGATAATGAAAGTCCCAGTCTACTGGGGCTATTATAACAAAATATTGTAGAGTGGGTGACTTGTAAATAATAGAAATTTCTTACAGTGATACAGTCTGGAATGGCCAACATCAAGGCAGATTTGCTACCTGGCGAAGGCTCCTCTGGTTCATAGATGGCACTTTCTTGTGTCCTCAGAGATGAAAGGGGCCAAGTACTTCTCTGGAATCTTTTTCATAAGAATGTCAATTCCCTTCATGAGATCTCTACCCTTAGACCTAATTACCTCCTAATAAGGCTCACTTCCAAATACCATCACTTTGGGGTTAATATTTTAACATATGAATCTTGGCAGAAGCAAATACTCAGATCACAGCATTAGAGAATTTCAAGTCCTGGTCCAACCCCACCTCCGTTTTTTAAATCTCAATTGTCATCTCCTTTAAAAAATATTATTTCTACTTCCTGTGTCAATGACTTCTGTTTTTATTTCTACTAATATACAAATCTATACAACATTTTGTCTTAAAAATGTACCTAGGCCCTTCAAACTCAACGTGATACAAACAGTTACACTGGGGACCTTATATCCTATATCCCCAATCAGGATTCTCCTTTGACATTCCTAATCTCAATAAAAGTCACCACACCTTCAGTAGCCCAAGTCATAAGTTAGGACTGATTTTGGATTTCTCTTTTCCAATGCAGTCCTTCTACTCCAATCAATTCCAATTAGTCTTGTTGAGTCATCCCAGTTCATCTAAAGACTATCTATCCAGTCTCCCTTGCCTATATATATTTTTCTCTTCCCTGTTGAAATTTTTAAAAAGGCAAATATCAGCATGTCATTCTTGTTTAAATCCTTTGTTCTTTTTAGAAAGAATTACCATGTCTCTACGTATACCTATATCTGGGCATAATTATTAATAGTCCCTTCTCAAAAGTATCCCAGCTTGTGTGAAACTGTGTGGTCACTGCCCTTATAAGAGCTTTCTGACCTGACCAGCCTCTGCTCTGCTCTTCAGAGACACTACATGCTTCTCTCTACCTTGACCTCTACAGACAGCAGCAATATATTCTCTATCTTGTTTTCTCTCCTACCCACCCATCCTCCATCCTTTTTTTTTTTTTTTTTTTTTTTGGTTCTGTTTTGTTTTGTTGCCTCTGGTCAGTTACCTTTCAAAAACAAAACATTTCATTTCATGTTTCATTTAGTGACTCTTACACACCTTCCATATTTTAGGGAAAATATCACTTGCCTTAATTTTCCTGTAGCCCTTAAAGTAAGTCAAGAGTTCCTACTATGTTTTCCAAAACACTTATTACCTCCCTATCCTAACACTTAGAACAGTTTATTGCAATTGGTTGTTTTTGCCTATATTCCTCAGTGGACTATAAAAGACATCAGGACTGGTCTATCTTGTTCGTCATTTTATCCCCAGTTCTCAAGCCGTCACCAACAGTTAATAAATATTCCTAAAAGTCATAAAAATCTAAGTACATTCTTGAGTGTCATAAAAGAATTAAAAGAATACCAGTCATAACAACTTAGATCATCTTTCAAACTCTTACAAGTGATTCTCCCTACCCCTTATTGGCACAGAGAATTTTAGCTAAAAATTAATTCTGTAGCATTTGAAAAAGGATATTTGTTTAAAGAAAGAGCAACATATCATGTGCTTGGACCATGCCAAAAATGCTGCCTCTTACTAGTGTTATCCCTAGAGCTAAGTCTCTCCCCTAAGGTAAGTCTGCTTTTGTAGTAGACCCTAAATCTCAAAAGGCTTGAAAATAAGCCTTTCTGCTGCTTCCTACTTCTCAGCAAATGCAGCTGCCTGGTGTTGGCAACCTGGCCGGCTCCACATTCTTCACCTCTTCCCTTTGGCTCCTAGGAAGCTGTAGGTGTTTTCTCCCAGGACTCCCTTTCACCCCCTCCCTTTCCAGGCTCTCCCTTCCCATACTCCATTTTTGTGAACCATCACAAGGCAAATGTGCTTTGTGGAGATTTGTGCACTTGTCCATTGGCTGGGCTTCCAAGGCACATGCAAACCCCCCAAGCTTGTAGATGGAGAGGCTAATTATAGCCACTGAGTAGCTCTGAAGCCCTTTCCTCCTCTGTGTCTCAATCCAGTCCCTCCTCTGGTTCAGGTTTCAGAGTGATATTTCACTCCCCTGCCCTTTTGTTCTGTGGCTAGGGTGTTAAGCGTGGGTGAGATAATTTTTGGAGTAGATCCAAAGAGTGCTTTAAAAATTTAATGTATGAGGGTAACGAATAATGATCTCACACTGTGTATGACCCAGTACTTGAGCGTGTCATGTTACTGAATTACCCTTAGGTAACCATGGCTGTGTCTGGGTGGTCACTGGTAGAGAAGGAAGGTGAAGATTGTCTCTGAGTATGTGGGTGGTGGGAGATGAGGGGGAAGAGAGGTGGCCTGCTGCATCACTCCCAGTGTATTCATAATTTTAATTGGCCTATCACTTACCTAACTTGTGGAAGCCTTTCATTTTATACATGTGTATTTCACTGTTCCTCAACTGCTAGAATTCCTATTAAAAGTCTAGCATTGGTTTAGTACCTGTGTGGCTTTTAAAACATAAAAGATTATAAAATTTCCAATATTTTTCAAGCTCATTCAAATATCTGCAATGTTCATTTGGTAAGGAATTCCATTAATAACTCATTATTACCTTAAATGGAGCATATGTATAAGATGGACTCTTTTAGGGGAAAACCATGATACTGAAAAGCATAGTTAATTTGATTGAAAGGCTCTATAACAATGGAAGATTTCTCCACTTGCCAAATGGTTCTGCAGGTCCAGGGGATTAGGGAAGGTATGAAGAAAGAACGTAAAATAAAGTGTTTTCATAGCTCAAAAGTGCACATGGAATCCTCAAAATATAGAACCTCAAATTTTCTTGACATGACACCAGAAATCACTAAGTCCCTTAACATTGGATTTGAGCATATACTCCTGCACAGGAAAATACAATTGAAAGAAAACATTCATGGCTGTACACAGGTAAAGGCCAAACTCAGGAATTTTCAATCTTGTCTAGTGTACAATGATCATTAACAAAGTTAAGTTTTGAGTATCTACTCTGACACAGACAGGACCTTAATAATAGCACATGGTGCTTGTCTAAAAGAGCTTGCTTTCCTGTGTGGGTGATGGACAAGTAGTGATGTTCCCGTAGGACATGCATATGTAATATTAGGCATAAATATGGACACTTACAGGAGGAGAGAGGAAATATAAGAAAACTACTCTGGGTGTTCAGGGAGGGTTTCATGTTTGAGGAGACTCATGAGCAAAGATTTAGAAATCTAAATGACTGATGGCTTACCATGGCATACAAGAAATTTGGCATTTTTGTGCTTCAAGTATATGAGAAAATGATAAATGGATAAATTAAAGGAAGGAAAAGACAATGGAGGCTCTTGGGAACCACTGGTAGATTTTGAGCAGAAAAAGAAGGTTTGCAGAACCCCAAGGTCAGTTCTCAAAGCATTAGCTGCACACTTTTTTATTCATTTTGCTTTGAGTTTTCAATGAGCCGCAGACCAGCGTGTCACCAGACTGCATCTTGCCAGTACTCAGTTTGTGATCCATGCTACTTACCCTAACTGGTCTATAACCTGTTCTAAGTCCAATCATTACATTCCTGGAAGCCCCAATGTCAAATATGATGACAGCATCTAAAAACATATCCTCAATTTCTGCACTTAACCTCACTTCAATCAGTTTTCTGGCCACTTGAGTAACACTGAGTTCAAGGATTACTGCAATGACCCAGGTAAGAGTAGATAAGGGTATGGTCTAAGATGATAGTAAGATTATAGAATATAGAGGAGGTGGACTGAGGAAAGATTTTGTGAAAAATAGGTAGGATGTAAAATGGGGTGGGTGACTATAGGGTGGGTGATGAAGAAATTAAGGATGATTCCAGATGGGTGACTTAATAGATAGTAAAGTGGGAGAAATAATAAAAATAAGAGTATATTTATGAAGGAGCTGCTGAATTCAAAATGAATTCATATTCAGTTTGAGGTGCTTATGGAAATGTCTGGTAAGAATACAGAGTAGAACTATTTAATAAGAAGTTACATAGGTCCATCAGATGTAGGTTAGAAAGTTGGAAATTATGGACATTTGGGTGGCTCCTAAACTTTTAAAATATATATCTAGGAACAGAATCTTGAAAAACTCCAGCACATAAGAAACAGATGGAAGAAAAAGAAGCTGAGACTAAACATGAAAGGAAAACCATATTGCTACTTTTCTGCAACTACTTCATAAATACATGGATAAATATGAAGTCAATTACCCAACTTTAGACTTTATTTAAAATATGTTTAATCAGTGTGTCTCAGTTCTAAAATGTCACATAATATAATTAGTAAGTTGCCGACTTTGTGAAAGGATTTTATGCTTGTGTGGATGTCTGAACCAAAGACACTTTGAATAGAATTACTTGCTGATGCCTCTTAGACTGATAATTTACATATCAAAGTTTTAGATGCATACATCTAACACTTCCTAGTTTTAGAAAGAGTTCCCTCTGTGTGCAAAAATCTAGGAGCTAATTTTTCCCCCATTAAAAATTGTACTTCCTTTGCTTTGCATAAAAAAAAAAGTTCAAAATGACATTTGGAAGAACACTGTTGAATGAAGAAGCCAAGTTATCACTAAAATAGATGAAGACCAATTTAAGCATGCTTTCCCAGATGCACATATAATCCCATAGAGAGGTGATGGCTGTGATCAGAGAGATAATTCAGAATGTATGGGAAGGGAGCTTGAATTTCTAAGAAAAAGCTGATTCTTGAAAATAGGAAAACTGCAAAATTTGTAACAAACATTATTTTAGGTGCCTTCTAATAAGGTGTTTCTTAGGATGAAACAGAAATGACAAACTTCCCCCTTGAGTTACCCTGGTATAGATGTTATGTTATTCGCTCACATAGCAGATATTTTAATTAGATTTGAATATCCTGCATAGATGAAAGACCAGAAAGCTGTCAGGAAGATATCTCACAGATGGCCATAATTACTGCTACAGTCTGAGCTACAAACTGAAGGTAGGAATTTTGTCTGTTTTGTTCTGTTATATCCCACATAGTAGTCACTCAATAAATTTTTATTAACTGAATAGTCAATTTAACAAAGTCCAGAATCTTACTTTTATCAACACATTTATAATTTGAAAGTTTACTCAACTTTAGCAATTCAGGAGAGAAGTACTGAAGAATGATCATTAATTTGGAAGAGAAAAACCATCACAGGAACAAGAAGAATCAAATGTGTGACATCAACATAGATTACTTCATTGTCAAGCTAACTGCTAAGCTAAATCTCATGCATAAATTTTAAAATTTGCAATGAGAGATATATCACTTTTCTGAGAATCACAAATTTGATGTACGTTTCATTAGCACAGCATCTCCTTGTAAAAATTAAATGGAAAACCAAAATTAAAGTTTCTTCAGTAAAAATGTTACAAGGTAAGGGACTGGAGCTGTGGCTCAGTGGTAGAGTGCTCGCCTAGCATGCATGAGGCACTGGGTTCGACCCTCAGCATCATATAAACATCAGATAAAGATATTGTGTCCACCTAGAACTAAAAAAAGATATTTTTAAAATGTTACTAGGTAAAAAGACCTAGAAAAGTAGAACATTAATGGGAGATGATAACACAGGTTGTTGTATTCATCTCAAATCAGGACAGAATATTAAAGTTCATTGTCTATAGTCTCCTCTGTTCTGCTACTTTTATGTTGGCTGTACCAGCAGTGTAGGATACACAAAATCCACTTACAAAAGCTCCATTTTCCTCTAGACTTGATTGGTTAAAGAGACAATATTTGTCTACATAGGTACCCTTTTTAATTCCCATCTATAAAACCACCACCCACAGTATTATCTGCTAATGAACATCTCTTGTCTTTAGATAAGTTCATTAAATTCTGCAACAGCAGAGCCTTAAAGGCAAAGTCTTACTATTTCTATCTTGCTTTGGAACATTCTGTTGTTATCAATTGTGTGATCCTACATTTCAAAATAATTCCTATTATTTCCAATTCTAAAGTTTGGGGGTGCTATGGTCTGAATATGTCCCCCAAATTTCATGCATTAATGGTATTTGAAGACCTATTTGAAGGCCTTTGGGAGATAATTAGTATTTGATGAGGGTGGGGCCCCCATAATGGTATTTACGCTTATAAGATTAGGCAGACAGACCTGAGGTAGCACTCTTACTGTGATGCCCTCCACCACATCATGGTACAGGAAGGTCCTCCAGATGCCAGCAACATGCTCTCCAGCAGAGTTAATTGATGAAGACCAATTTAAGCATGATTAAGACCAATTTAAGACCAATTGAACCTCTCTATTCTTCATCAATTGTCCAGTCTCAGACATTTTGTTAAAACAGCAGAAAACAGACCAACATTAAAGAAAAAACCTAACAACAATTTCTTATATATGTTTTTTATCCTATTTTAGTCAAATTCAATATCTGTACAAGGTTGATATTGCAGCCTGATATGTAAAACCCTAAGCAGTACCAAATGTAACAGAGGCCTTAGGTAGTCACATGGAATAAACACTTCTGAACGATGGAGGAAATGCTTTCCAAAAGTAAGTACTCAACTTATTAGGTTTTTTCTTTCCCCCCCGAAAGAGTCCAAATAGTCCATTTGACTAGTGTGATCATTGCTACTCAGAGATTTCAGAAAGGAAAGGCTATTTCGTACACAGTAGTGCTTGAGAGTCCTGTTCTCTTACACACTGTGGTATTTGCAAAGGCAATGAAAGAAATACCAACTGCACAATCAGCATCCTTAAGATATTAGTTGATGTATGCCTTAATGTGACAGATTGTTCAAAGAATAACTGACTGCTGTATAGTTAATTTAAAAATTATGATTCAGCAGAATCCCATGGAGCATGCTTATAATCCCAGTGACTCCAAAGGCTGAGGCAGAAGGATTGGCCAGCCTCGGCAACTTATTGAGATCCTGTTTCAAAATAAAGGGGCTTGGAGGTGTCACAATGGTGAAGTTCCCCTGAGTTTACTCTCTGGTAACCCCCCCCCCAAAATTATGAGTCCAGTAATTTTTTTCTGAGGTACAGAAAGTAATAATGAAGTATGCAAAATGAATATTTGAAGAAAAAGAGGTTCTAAGGGAAGAGTAGAAAAATTTCCCGTAGTCAATCCAAACTAAGGATTTAATAAGAGATGATTGGGGCTGGGGTTGTGGCTCAGTAGTGCAGTACTTTCCTAGCACATGTGAGGCACTGGGTTTGATCCTCAGCACCACATAAAACAAAATAAATTAAAACATAAATGTATTGTGTAAAAAAAAAGATGATTGAATAGGGGATTTTTGTTTTAATTATATTGAAATTGGTTGTTATAAACTTTATAAGGTTCATTTTACATTCTGAGTATAAAAACATCAACCAAAATATTCAGAACCACCACCCACAAAAGAGAAAAAGAAAACTTGGCTAGTACATTTCCTTTGAGAAATTCAAAATATTTCTTGAGATGGAAATAAAATAATGAATTAAGATGATGGTGCCACTTTCCTCAATTCTAGGCCTTTATCGGTGTGGATACAGGTAGGACAATTATGCTGATAATATCACCATAAAACCCAAGCTATATTTCTAATGCCATGATAGCAGATGAAGCTACGGTAGTAAAATTTTACAAGGTGAAAACGCACATGAAAGACTCTACTAGAGCTACGAGCTGACTTGGAAGGAGAAAGAAGGGGCTGTGGACAAGGATGGCAGATAGCTTCTAGAAGGTAGAAAGGAAATTTTCTCCTAATGCCTCCTAAAGGAATGCAGGCCAACCAACAACCTCAATTTTGGTCCCCTTTAGAATTCCAACCTCCAGAAATACAAGATAAATTCATGTCATCTTAAGCCAGTAGGTTGTGATGCTTTGTTATAGCAGCAATGGGAAAAATATGACAGTCTGTTATTTCATTTGCAAATAGTTTTGCTGTCTAACATTTGTATTTAACTATATTATATCATTTTTCCATGACAAATCTTTAAAATTTTTATGTAATCCAATGGATCATTGTTATCCTTCATGTTAATGGATTTTGAGTAATAGCAATATTTTCCCTATACCCATAACATAAGGAATTTCACCCATGATTTTAGTGTCTAAATACTTTTATGCTTCCCTTCTTAAACTTCTTATCCATGTCAAATTCATCTTGATAGAGGGGATAAAGAATGACTCCTTTGATATTTCTATTTAAGATTATCCATTTATTCTAACAACACTTATTTAAAATGTTTTTTTTCCTTGTCTCCAGTGATTTGGGTTGGTCTTTATAAAATATTCCAAATTTCCATATATAATTTATCCCATTTCTGGATTTTATATTTTGTTCCATTAGTCTGCCTGGCACACGCCAATACCAAACTCCTAAAGCTCAAAATAATAAAACCGAGAATCGGTAAATGGAATGGCTTCAAATAAAAAGCTTCTACACAGCAAAGGAAATAAGAGCATGAACAGAGATCCTACAGAAAAAAGAATGGGGAAAAATCTTTGCCAGGTACTCTTCTGATAGGAGATTAATATCCACAAAACTACAATGATCTTATATTAGACAAAGGTGCCAGGAACATACATTGGAGAAAAGATAGCCTCTTCAACAAATGGTACTGGGAAAACTGGAAATCCATATGTAACAAAATGAAATTGAACCCCCCTCTCTCACCATGCACAAAACTCAACTCAAAATGGATCAAGAACCTAGGAATTAAACCAGAGTCTCTGTGTCTAATAGAAGAAAAACTAGGCCTTAATCTCCATCATGTGGGATTAGGCCCTAACTTCCTTAATAAGACTCCTGTGGCACAAGAATTAAAATCAAGAATCAATAAATTGGATGGACTTAAACTAAAAAGGTTCTTCTCAGCAAAAGAAACAATCTGTGGGGTGAAAAGAGAGCCTACATCTTGGGAGCAAATCTTTACCCCTCACACATCAGATAAAAGCACTAATCACTAAGGTATATAAAGATCTCAAAAAGCTAAACTCAAAAAAAAAAAAAAACAAACAAATAACCCAATCAATAAATGGGCCAAGGACCTGAAGAGACACTTCTCAGAAGATGATATACAATCAATCAACAATTATATGAAAAAATGCTCATCATCACTAGCAATTAGAGAAATGCAAATGAAAACCACTGTAAGATTTCATCTCACTCCAGTCAATGGCAGCTATTATGCATACAAATAACAATAAGTTTTGATGAGGATGTGGGGATGAGGTACACTCATACACTGCTGGTGGGACTGCAAATTGGTGCAGCCAATATGGAAAGCAGTATTGAGATTTCTTGGAAAATTGGGAATAGAACTACCATCTGACCTAGCTGTCCCTCTCCTTGGTCTATACCTAAAGGACTTAAAAACAGCATACTACTGGAACACAGCCACATCAATGTTTATAACAGCACAATTTACAATAGCTAAACTGTGGAACCAACCTAGATGCCCTTCAGTGGATGAATGGATAAGAAAAATGTTGCATATATACACAATGGAATATTACTCAGCAATAAAAGAATAAAATCGTGGCATTTGCAGGTAAATGGATGGTGTTGGAGAAGATAATGCTAAGTGAAGTTAGCCAATCCCACAAAACCAAATGCCAAATGTTTTCTTTGATATAAAGAGGCTGATTCATAGGTAGGATAGGGAGTGGGAGCATGGGAGGAGTAGACGAACTCTAGATAGGGCAAAGGGGTTGGAAGGGAAGGGAGGGGGTATGAGGTAATTAATGATGGTGGAATGTGATAATCATTACTATCCAAAGTTTATGTATGAAGATACAGATTGGTGTGGATATGCTATGTATACAACCAGAGATAGGAGAAAATGTGCTCTATATATGTAATAAGAATTATAATACGTTCTGTTGTCATATGCAAATAAAAAATTACACAAAAAAGAATATTTTTAAAACCCCAAGTCATTGTGGGTACAATGCCTTGAAATGTTTCCCTATGTTTTTTTGTTGCTGTTGTTGCTCCCTCCACCTCCACCCGCAGGACCCCAAAGGCAACAAAGAAAAATAAAAGGAAAGATATTTGATTATATGAAGCCAAGAAACTCCTGCTCAGCAAAGGCAGTGCCCATCAGAATTAAGAGAGCCCCACAGAATGAGAGAAAATATTCCCAAATTCTCTCACACTGAGGGATCGATATCCAGAATATGTAAGGAACTCAAAGAGCCAAACACTAAAACTCCCAAACAATCCAATTTGAAAGTGGGCAAAAGAACTAAATTGACGATTCTCATTTAAAAATCAGAGTATTACTGTTTTCTCAATTTGAGCCTTTTAATCTCTATTTTTGGTCTCTCTCTCTCATATAAGCATAGTGTTAAATAATGATTTGGGACAATCTAAAACTGTCGTTTAATAGCTGTGGTAACCTTATTTATATTTATTGGTACCGTTGATCTTTAATACTTGATTCTATCATGTTCTATGTTCTATTTGAATGCGTACATATCCGTACAAATAACCTTTCCCTGCATGGTGTATTAGGTTGGTTTTGTTCCTCCTCTCACTCCTTGTCATCCTCCTCTTCTTCCCCCTTTCCTTCTCCTTTCTGATATTATATAATATGCTTTTTAGAATATCAGTTTATTTCATTCTAAGTGATTAATTGACATTAGTAATATCTTTCACCCTCTCTGCTCTTTCTCCTCAACATTCCCCTATAAAAGGGGTCTGAAACCTTATTTTTTAATTTTCCTACTAAAACCTTTAATTTTTGCAGTTTTATTATAACTGTCAGCTTAAAGCAAACTACCATTATGTATTATACCATCTTCCTTAACCATCTCCCACATTGATTTATAAGATAATATTAAATACCATCATTCTTATTTTGATGTCTTTCCAGAAATTTTTGTTGTATAAAGTTCATTCTGAAGATTTTGTAGGAAATACTCATGGGAGCAATAATTTGTGAATTCTTGCATGCTCATGAAAATTGGTTTATATCTTTGATATTTGAAGGAAGTTTTGGCAATAGATATATCTATGGTTTATGATTTTCTTTGAGATATTTTCTGTATTTTTATATAGATTGTTATAAAAATTATAGTAAGTAATTATGGTATGACCAACAGGCTTTTCTTTAAAAAATTATTTTACTAGAATGTTTCTTGCTTTTAACAATTCAAGTTTAATATTCCTAGATACGTGGTTCATCATGCCAAATGTACTTTCAAATTTATTTAGAGGTAAGCAATTTTTAATTTTAATTTTTATTATTTGTTTGTTGTTTTGCTTTCTTCAACAGCTATTGTACCCATATAAGATTTTCTTTGCTATTGTGTCCCTATATACATCTATTCTTTTTAATTTAAAATGCTTTCCTTTCATCATTTGTTTTTCCATAGTCTTATCTATTGTGTTTATTTTTGTTTATTTTAGTTTACCATTTAACATTTTTCTATTATTCTTTTCTGAGATTTTTCATCTCTTCAAAACTATCTAGTCAATAAAATTTTTATTGACATTAATTTTCATAATGTATCTCATTTTGTAAAATGAATATAGTTTTAATTGTTCAGTGGCATATCTTCCTTATTGGCTTTAATCTTTTAAGAAAAGTTCTCTTTTTTCCTCAAAAACTTGTATAGGAGTCAACTAAAATCTTCTAAAATCGATTTTTAATTAATTTTTTTTTTCTGTATTTTTAGGACAGGAAGGCCAGAATGACTTCTTGATTCATGGATCCAGAATATTTTTTTACCATTGCTTTACATAGCATTAAAGTGGTTATTTATATTTTTGTATCTGTCTCCTCTGCTTTCCCCTTCACTTACTTTTATTTGGATTTTAGCTTTGACTATATTTTCTGTTTTGCTTCAATAAGAAACTTTACCTTAATTTGTTAATCTTAGTTGTTTTTAGGGCCCAGACTAATTCAGCACTGCCAGCTCTTATCACATCCTTTATGAGCTGAATCCTGAAAAATCTGTTTCAGCTGTACCCTGAGTTTTGTTTCTTAGTTCTTCAGCGATACCACATAGTGCTTAGATCATCAGAGCCTGAAGAAGCAAGATACTTTTGTTCCCCTCTCTTGGACAGTTGCTGATAATACAGGATAATTTATTGACTTTGGATGGCATCATTGATGTCGATTCTCCTATTACAGTTGCTTTGTCTACATTCTGGAGGGACTCAAGAATATTTAAGATCTGTTGTTGATGCCACCACCAACACCACCTTTCCAGCATTTTTCTTATTGTCTTTGTATTATTTTATATTAGATTGTTATTTCTAAAATTTCTATCCTGCACCAATATGAGACCATTAGATAGTCATTGTGTGGGTTATGAATATTTGTAAGAATAAGCACATCAAATTACAAGAATCAATTAATGCAGCCTACCTCACCTTTAGTATGGAGTCACCCACCTTCCACTCTACCTTTAATAATGATTTTTTTCATTCTTCTGGTTGTCTTTTAGAAAAGTGTCTTTTTAAACACCACCAGTTGTCAACATAACATTTTTTGTAAATCATTATTTTGGGAACAAAGTAAGGTTTAATATAGCTTTGAAATCATACACAACAGATGCAGAATAATACCCTCTTCAATAGTCATATTCATGTGGCATAAAAAGATGACTTTATTATTGAAAAGGCCATCAGCAAATATAGGTCAGATCAATCTCTGGAAAAGAACATTTAACCAAGTGAAATTAAAGTTGCTTTTACCACATAACAAGATGATAAAATAAGCACAATTTGAGCCTTTGGTGAAAATGGAATTAGAAGACCAAAACTTCAAAACAGTGGTCAAAATCATGAACTCCATTTATATGTGGGTGTTCTTATTACAGGATTTTCTTTTCTTTTTCAATTTTACTAACATGAAGATGGAACTTTTACTTTCTATCACAAAATAAACCATCAAAGGAGGAAGGGGAAAGGAATAAAGGAAGGAAAATGGAAATAAAGAGATGGAGGAAAGAAGGGATGCTTAAGCAACATCATTTTGTTAAGGTGTCTATCTACTTAGGTGTTAAGAAGCAGTACTTTTGGAGTAGAGTTCATTATTAAATCATTTTGAGTATTACTTTTCCCCCAGCATTATTGAGGCAAGACTGAAAAAATTGTTTATGCTTATACAGTGTTGTTTGATATATATGTATAATGCATAGTAATTACCACAGGATGATTCCATCACCTCAAAGACAATCAGTGACATATTTATGTGCTGAGAATATTTAAGACCTACTCTTCTAAATTCTAAATACACAATACAGTGTTATTAATTATGGTGACTATGTTGTCTCTTAGTCCTCTAACTTCTCTAATCTGCCTAAGTAAAACTTTGACCACACCTCCCCCATTTTTCTCACCTCTTCAGCTCTGAGTAACCACCATTCTACTCTCTCCTTTGAAGTTCAATTAAAAAAAAATCTACACATAAATGAGGTCAAGAATTACCTGTCTTTCTTTTTCTGGCTCATTTTACTAACCAAATGTTCTCTAGGTAAATCTATGTTATTGCAAATGGCAGCATTTCTTCTTTTTTTAAAAACCTTTATTCATCTTTATGTGGATCAAACCCAGGACCTCATATGCTAGGCGAACACTGTACCACTGAGCTATAACCCCAACCCCGATTTCTTGTTTTTTTTTTTTGTTGTTGTTGTTTTGTTTTTAAGTTTGAATACTATTGCATTGTATGAATGTCATTTTGTATTTATCCATTCTATCTGTTGGTGAATGTTTGGTTTGATTTCATATCTTGTATATTGTGATTACAGCTGCAATAGATGTGTAGATCTCTTACCATACTGATTTTAATTCTTTTGACTATATATCCACATAGGAGGATTGCTGAACATATGTGGTAGTTTTTGAGTAGCCTTATACCGTTTTCCTTAATGGATATACTAATCTACATTTCTGCTGACATTGTACAAGTGTTGCTTTTTCTCCACATCCTCACGAATACTTACCTCTAGTCTCTTTGATCCTAACAATTAGCAACAGATACAAGGTGACATCTCATTGTAGTTTTGATTTGCATTTTCCTAATGGCTAATTATGTCAAGCACCTATTAATATACCTGTAGGACATTTTATGTCTACCTTGGAAAAATATCCATGCCGGTCCTTTGCTCATTTTTCAATCAGGTGATTTATTTTGAGTTGACTGGGTTCCTAAAATATTTTGGACATTAAACACTTATCAGGTAAATGGCTTTCAAATATTTTCTTCTATTCTGTGGGTTGTCTCTTCTGAGTCTTCAAGTTTATTTTACATATTTTTAAACTATTTTAACCTTGTACTCCAGGCAGAATCATCCTTTTTACCTAGCAGAATAGAGAATGCTTCACAAGTTCAGAATATAGATAGGATTTCTAATTAGAAGTATCCACTGCTTCTATGATACCTAACAGAGTGGACTAACTACATAGAACCCTGGATGTGTTCTTTTTCAGTTGGCAATGGAACACTGTTGTTGGATAAGACTGTCTCTTGGTATTGCACTTGTTTGGGATCTGGTCAGTTAAAGGATTGTTTATTTAATTCACTGAAAATACACCCGCAGTATCAGGAAAGCACCACAGGCATAATGTAGAAAATGTGATTGATATTTATTTGTAGCTTACCTCTCAAAGCCTAGTTAAAAATTTCAAATTACCTGCTCTCTGCACTTTTGACTGCCTTTCAGTCTGAGGAAGAACAATGTGCAATGAAGTTTGAATGACTTTTGCAAAGGGCCCCAGTGGAGCTGTGGATAGGGGAGGAAAGTGAACATTAAAGAAACAAAACTGAAGCAATGATTTGTCACCATTTAAAAATGCTGCTGGATTTGCCATCAGCTAGCAGTGCTGCTTCATATGCAAACACAAGCCTCTTTTAAGAACAATCTTTGTTTCTGAACAGAAAGTATTTTGTCTTCTCAGGCAGGAAACCTAATGCAGGGCTTACCCAGAGATATATTTTCCACCATGTGGCCAGGACAATAAACATGGGTCTTTTGATCTGTGTGGCTATAGTGGCTGAGCTGGAGTTCTAAAGAGAGAAAAATGGGAAACAAATCTGCCAGAGGTGAGTGTGTGCCCTCGGGGTACTTTTGCATGTCTAAAGTTCACCAAGGAAAGCCAGAGAGATTTCAAATAAACATGTCTAAGGGGGTCATAAAAATCCTAACCAGTGTGATAGCTTAAATCCCAACGTCAAAACATAGAAGTGCATGGCCTACATCACATGAAACTTCTTTGGCCCCAGGTTTATAAATTAAACCTCTTTCAAACTTCTATTTTTACAAGCATAAATTTATAAATGCCTCTCCTCTCTACCACATCTTCCTAGTATGAATAACAGTAAATTTATCGTTCTGTTACTGCAGGTGGAATAATTTTGTAACTAAAATGGGGGGCAAAAAGCATACTAACCATGAATCATTTCTAATTTTCATTAGGACACAATTGCATGTCATTGGCATAATATAGGTGTCCTTTTAACTTGCTGCTTTAAAACCTTACCCTAAAAATCACTGCAATTCATTATTGTACATGCTACCTTCATTTTCACTTCAAAAATGCCAAAGTGAAGCACAGTTTATTTCAGCACTGTTGAAACAGAGTGCTGTTATTAAGAAATGTGAGTGGGTTGAAGTGGGACTCCCTGTGGAGTTCACTTGGCAGAGTTTGAGTTCCTGGCTCAACCTAATATTAAAAGTGAGTCATCAGTTTACCCACACAGCAGGGTCTTCACTTTGTACTTCTCAATCTGAGCAACTCAAGGCAGGTCCAAAGACTCAAGATTAGTTCCTTTAATTAATAATGAAGTGAAAGAAATCCCTCATTTATTTTGAGAATTACTTTACTATTCATAAATTCCTCAATGTTGCTGTTCGACAAATAACGAGATATAAAATCTACCTCCTAGAAAATTGGTTTGTGTGTTCAGTGCAATTTATCTGTGGTAGAGGCCAAAGGCACCTCTGTTCATGTGAAAGTGGGTTTTTCCCTCTACCCCTCTTACAATCAGTCATTTAGAGAAATTTGAAGGACCACAATTTTATGAATTTCTGCTCTTATGTTAGATAGATATACTGGATTTTTCTTCTAAAAAATATATATATATATATATATATATGAATGGGAGAGAGAGAAATAGAGGAGAGAGAAGATAGAGAGGGTAGGTAGAGAAAGAGATAAGAGCCATCATGACTTATTTATACCACTGCTTTTAATAAAGGACAAAATGATTATTTTCTTGAAGCATTGACTAATGAGTACAAATTAGTTTCCCTTTTTCATATGCTTAATCTAAGAGATAAAAGCATTGTTTTTAATCCAAGCACAGGTAAGCCTGAATGTTTCAATATAACCTCAAAATCTCTTGTTGAAATAATCTATATCAACATATTCTATTCCTTACTAGAGCATTTCCGTTCAAGAATAATTTAAAAAACCTGTACCTTAAGTTTTCATTCACACATTCTATAGACCTAGAAAGTCACACGTCCAGCTGCACACATATTGAAAACATACTCAGAATGTTGATAAATGAGACCACATCAGCACTGGCAGCCTGGACTCATCATTAGCAGTCATGATCTCCAGGTATAGAGATCTGATCCTAGGCTCCTTTTCTCATACTTTGCATCTTTGTATACATGAGCTCAATCCCCAGGATTTTCCTCTCCCACAATTCTACTGGGACACTAAGTCAATCTTTAAAATCATGTTCAAATATTTTCATGGTCCTGTGTCCATAAACATACATCGTAACAAACAGAAGGTATTTAATCCCAGCACAATACTTGAATCTAGAGGGAGAAATGGCTTCATATTTATTTCTCTCCATTCTACTTCCTGACCTTCACCATTAAGAATCAATACTTATCTGTAAGAGACATTCTGCGTATGTCAAGTTCATGTTACTGTGTGGTGAAGGTGACCGTGTCACTTGATTTCCTTTGGGACATCTCCAAATGCCTGGTCTGCCATCAGCCTATTCCTCGTCATCTATGTTAACCTCTTATGATTCCCCACTAGCTTTTCAAATTCTCCCTCAAAAAACAAACAGTATAAAACTATTGTAGTTTTCTTGATATTAAGTATAACATTAAAAGGAAACTAACATCTTTATTTGATAATATGTGCCATTGATATTCTTTTCATTCTAGACTTCCTAGAACATTATTAAATTTTTTAATTTCTTCATATAGGTTATATGAGTTTGTTACAATTACTGCCAGTTTTGTATTTTTATTTTACTGTTATTTGAATTGCAAACTCTTAGCACTATATTTTTAGTCAGGTTTTTACTTGTAATATTTGAATATTGGTGTTTTAACTGAACTTCTATGTAACTCTTGTTAATTCTGATAAAGTTAATTTACTTAAATTGTCCAAATTTAAGGTAATACTAACATGGTTTTTTGTGGTTTTTAATCAAAATTTATGCCTTTTTGTTATTCTTATTGCATTAGTCATAAATTCCAAAATACTATTAAAATTAGAGTTGATGTCAGGTGAATTTTTAATACTCCAAATATTCATAATTTGTTTTCCTAGAAATAATCCTAGGAAAATTATTACCAACTTATTTGTGTGCACATTATATTACCTTCAGATATATTTAAAAAAATTAATCGAGAGGATCTAATTCTGTTTTCTCTTTTCTATCCCATTAGCTTAATTTTTCTGAACTATTAAACATTTCAGTGTTTTCCAATTTACAGTTGATTCCTACCTTTATTTTTGTTAGTCCCTCTCCCCACTTATTCTGGTTTGTTCTGCTCTTTTTGGTTGTTCTACTTCTTGAGTTAAACATACAGTTTATTTTCACTTTTCTTATTTGGAGAAGTATTTAGAGTTAAGATTTTAAGATCTTACCTCTGATGTGATCTTACCTCTAATAGCTCCTCTACCTCTGATATGGTCTGTTCTAAATGCTGTAAATACCTAAATGTTCCCCAACTGACATAATTTATATAAATTAAAGAATGCACTTTTTTTAAACCATTTCAAAGTGACTAAGAGACTTATGTTACCCATAGTCTTACTCTTACTCATTTAATATTTCTGATCAAATATCTGCATATTTTGATGTACAATGATAATAACAGCAATCTGTGGTCCAAACATAAATCAATATTTTAACAAATTCCCCATGTCTGGGAACAAAGTAAACACTTTATAATATATGGAATACACACACACACACACACAATGTGGCATGCTATATAAACATAGCATATCAAATTATATATAGATATATACACACACATATAATTTAGCTCATTGTTCAAAACAAGGGCACTAAACAGACTTCCTCACTTTTATTCTGCCCCCATTTTTTACCAATGGCATAAGCCTCATTTAGAAATAGTTAGAACTAGAGTTGTTTAAACAACAGGTAGATTAAACTCTGTGAAGGACTTAACCTAGTGCTTAATATATAATAAAAAGTATTCGCTGAAATTATTTACTATTGCTGTTTTATGTACAAATGACTTGTCAAATTTCAAAAAATATGAGTTTGAATTCTATGGTAACATCAATTATGTATTTTAAAATGCATTAAAATACATTTATTCTTCTAAAATTATGTAAGTCAGCTTTTAATATATTTTTACTTGAATATTTTAATCTAATGTTTAAAATATTAGGTGTAGGAAATGCCTACAAATTGGTAAATGTTAATAACTACTTGGATTTTGAGAGGTTTTATCAACTACAAATAAGGGGTTAAATGAACAACACTTAGAATATTCTATAACTTAAGGGCTTTGTTTTGGAACAAAAGGATTTATAAAATAGATTTCTGTATTTTTTAGGTTTTTTTTTTTAACATGGCTAGTTCACCAGCATCAAAATGTAAGAAATTTTATCTTTTAAAAAATTCTCTAGTTTAATTAACTCACACTATAACCTACGGGTATAAGAAAGACTTCCTGCTGAATTTCTAATCCTGTGTGACAGTTTCTTTCAGGAAACAGCACAGTGCTCTGTGGAGTTTCTGGCAAGCTTTTGGTAAAGGTCACAGAAGTTAAGTGTTCCAACAGTGAGTCCAACTTTTAGTAGCCTTCAAAGGATTTCACTAGGATGGTCCTATACATTACAATGAGAATATCAAAAGTATCTCTCAAAAACGTCTGTGCAGTCGCTTTTGGCCACCTTTGCATGTTAGTGTAGACATTCAAATACTACTAAAGTTGGGGTTACTTTTCCCTGTACTGGGTTAAAATTTAAAATAAATAATAATGCATGAGTGTTAATCATACCTCTTTCTCTCCCTCTTCTCTACCAATTAAATCTTTCCTGCAATCTTAGTCTCAAGAGGAATATTACTTTTCTCATTTTTCAAAGTTTTATTTAACTTACAATGCATTGAACTACAGAATATTTATAGTTAAATATACTTATCACAAGTATATGACATGATACATTTTCACAAACTGTAGATACTCCTATAAACAGCACTCAGTTTAATAAACATTTTCAGGACTCCAAAGCAATGTTGATCATCCAGCAGTTACATACTAGCTTAAGTTTTATGTAAAAGCTCTTTTTTGGGTCAAAGACACTCCAGTTATTTAATAGCTTTGTCACGAATGGATATAGAATTTTTTAAGTTTTTCTGAATCTACCAAAAGAATCATGGATTATCATCTCTAGTTTACTGATTTGCCAAATTGCATTGATTTATTTTGGAATGTTGCATTCAAAAATACATTCTTGCATTCCTGAGATAAGCCCTATATAATCATTCCATACCTTTTTAATCTTCTTTAAACTAGAAGAGTTCTGAAATTGCTTTCTTGACCTTGGCAGTTTTGACAAAGTCAAGCCAGTTATTTTGTAGAAATCCCAATATTTCCTCATGATTAGACTCAGGCTTCTCATTTGTCCAGGAATACCATTGAGGTAACATTGGAGCTTCTTAGTGCATCAAATCAGAATGCACATAATATTTTCTGATTTTGGTGATATTAACCTTGATTACCTGGTTAAGATAATGTCTAGAACATTTCTTTCTTATACATTAGTACTTTTAAATTTTAATCAATTCATTTGGTTTACAAGCCTTGAGGATATGTAAATATCATAGTCTTCAAATTTTAATCTACTATTTTTATCATTCATTTTCAAATTTCTAACCCAGTTACTCCACCCCTATTAATGAGATATAATTCTATAGTATAACATTCCTTTCTCCTTTATTGATTTATTGTATCTGAATACATTTATAAATTCAATTGGTTATAAAGCAATACTATTATTTGGCACTTGTGTCCTTTCAATGTGTATCCTTATTCTTTGAACATTTCCCTAAATTATGGTGCAAGAAATGTTTTCATGTTCATCTTGTACTATCCCTTTCTCAGCTCTAGAATCACACTTTCTCCAAGAAATTCTAGTTTCTTTCAATGATGAGTGGTACTTAGATGTATTCAGATTGATTGGAGCATAATTGACTATAAGCTATTTTGACAGAAATATATAGTTATGTATTTTTCATATATTTCTGTGTATATACACAAAAACACATGCAGGTATATTAGATACACATATCTACACATTCATGTATGCTTATATTTATGTATACATATACCACTATGTATAAATTATATATATATCAAATGAGTTGATATCTCTATTCTGAATCCAACAGGATGGATGTATTCTACACTCCCCATTTTTATATTTTCAACTTGCTTGGTCAAGAGAAAGATGCCTCCCATTATCAATATTTATACATTTTGCTTAAACCTAGAATATGACTTATTTCAAAATTGCCAATCTATACTACTCTTTAAGCAAATTGACTACTCAGCTTAATTTATATTAATATCTTTTTGAGGTTTAATTTTCATACACTGAAATGAACAAATGCCATGTATGCAATTTGCCGATTTTTTTAAGAAAAGCCTAATGTTAATAATAGCTCAAGTTGGCCCATACCAATTTGCAAGTGATGAGTACTATTTTTGAGTAATTTCCAAGCTAATTATTAAATACAGCTACTCTTAAATTTTCAATTATGTAAACTTATATGTGTAATATTGTCTACAAAGACAAAACTCCAAGGTCTTTTTCTTTTTTTTTAACTGCATATTACTGTGATCTGTGCTTTTGAGATAGCATCTGTATTGGGGAAGTAACTTAATATAATTGTGTGCTATTGTCATCTCTTTCCTGATATGTGTTCAGTTATGCCATGCCGGTAGCTCGAAATTTTCTATCACATTCTACATTACCCATAGTTTCCAACTCTTTTATTATTTATTGGTTATGATTTTTATCTGCTCTATGGCAAAACTTTTAGGATGAGATTTTTATCACTTGCAGGGAATTTATGCTATTTTTGCCTATTATTTTATGGTATCTCAATGTTGCCAATACCTTTTTCCTTGTTATTTTCATAAATCATGTTTCCTAGAACTATTTCAAGGTGGTTCCTTGACAGATGGGAGATGGACCAAGATATGCCATTGGTTGATCTGATAATTGCTCAAATGGAGAGAACTGGCAACTGACAAGGGAGACTGAGACATAAAACTAGCTAGCCCTAGGCTAGGGAAACATCATCCACTCTCACAAATAGGACTTCATAATATAAACTAAATGCTTACAAAAATTTGTTGCAATTAAATTTAACTTTTAAAAGCAATTTCTAAACTATCCCCTAAAATGTGCTGAGGGGTGCACTAGTCATACAACACACTCGGTGTTCTGGATTTCTGATTACGTTCCAGTGCTTCCATTTCAACATAGTCATCACACAGGCTGCTGTCTTTATAACCAACACCACATAGGAATCTCTTTTGTTTACTCAAATATCTTAGTTCCCTGTTACCTATCTAATTAGGAAAAAAAAAAAAACCTGTGAAAGTACCTCCCTTCTGGCTTTCCCCCGCTCTATACCCAGTACCCAATCTTCCTATTTACTATCAACCCTATATACAAACTTATAAAATTACATTGTCCCTGGCTCCCTCCTCCATGCAGGGAAAAAGAACACTTAGTATGTTAGGTCAGGCAAGGGTATGTGAAGCGCAGAATAGTATAATTTCTGTGCTTAGAACTAAGAAACTTCACACTTGGACAATTTCCTGATAGATATGGTTGCTAAATAATGGTAATACTACTAATAAATTACTTTAGGGTTGAATTTCCAAACAATTCCTGAAAATCTCTCTGAATATACATTGTTTTACTTAATTTAGTGATCCTTTTTAGACATAGTGAAGCTTAAGTTTCTTTTTTGAAACCAACAAGTAACATAGGTAGAAAATAATCTTTAAATCACATAAAAAATTCCTTTTTATAACTGTTGATCAATAAATTACAAAATCAATTTAAAAGAGGGTTTAAGTAATTTAAAAATAATCTCTGCCTATGTTTTCTTGCATGGGCCAGCATTTTAACATTTTTTTCCAATTTTTCCCAAGTTGATATTGTTTATTTTGATACGTTTGTTCAGAATATGGTTGACTGCCTAATAAATTAAAAGTCAAAACCCCAATCCATTTGATTGGTTCTGTACCACATCCAAAAGTTGTTATGTTAGACATGACTGTTTGAAAAGTAGGAGAGAATTCCTAACTGAATGACTTCTATATCAAATATACTATTAAAATGACTTTAACTTTTAGTATCAAATTAGAACATGTGACATTTATTTTGAGAAACTGACAGTTTAAAATTAGTTAAATGAAAGAGTAATGTCCTCTCCAATTTGGTAACAACTAGGAGTCCTGGAGAACTCCAGCATATCTTGATCTAAACATTCTCTCACCTCTCAAAGGGAGCAGAGTAGCTTAGATCTGGTTTGCTATTGTAAATCTTTTAGAGTCACGCATGTGCAGCTTCTCAGAATTCCCAAGGGGTCATTGCAAAAGATTAGGAATCATGGCTTTTCTTCTCCAAAAATCTGTTATGAAATGACAGGTTAAGAAGTTGAACCTTGTGATGGTTTATGAGTAACTATTCTGGCTCCAGACAAGAAGCAGAACTCTTTAGTTCTGAATCAGTTTTAGTCCCTAGGGGCTGTGAATTTAAAGGAGTAAGAATTAGTCTGTTTTTTCTCCCAGATGCATAAAAACTAACCCATATAGTTTGTCTTTTTCACAATGGAACAGAAAATTTGTATAATTTCATGTGCCTAGGGTTGGTGACCAACCAAAAGAAAACTAGTCTCCCTAACCAAAGAACTCAGTGGGTGAAGGCAAGTCATGAATAATAAAATAATTGAATGTTTGGTCTCAAAATGGAATAAATGTTCCACATGAAAGATTACTTTGTCTGGGAACATTTCCCAATCCCCCTGACCAAGTGCATCTCTCCAGTATTCGAGCTGATCACCTACTGAAACATAATTATTTCTGTATTTTAATAATCTCAAACAATAAAACAAATTCTATCAAGCAAGACCCTATTGTATCTCAACTTCTAAAAATTACCTAACAATTGTTAGTTGAGCCAGGTATGGTGGCACACGTGTAACTAAGTCATGTTTAAATAAAGCCCTGGAAGGGAAAACTAAGTATATTTTGGTGGGAGACAACACAAATTCACCTTTCCCAATCAGAGAATTTCTTTTGGGTTATTTCAAAGGGAAAATATGCTTCTTTAAAAAGATATCAAAAGGGGCTGGGATTGAGGCTCAGCGGTAGAGTGCTTGCCTAGCACCGGCGGGACCCGGGTTCGATCCTCAGAACCACATAAAAATAAAGGCATTGTGTTGAGTCCATCTACACCTAAGAAATAAATATTTTTAAAAAAAGATATCAAAAGCAAATTTAATATTTTTTCTTAGATATAAAGAAACAACTAAACTATCAGTGAAAAACAGAAGGAGAATCTCCATCTATTAATGAATGATACCCATTGGTCGGTTTATGAGATTAGCGTCTAATATATGAGATTCAATAGCAGAATCAAGGCTTCTTGTTCAAAAGAAACAAGGCTACTTTTAGCTTTTACTCCTTAAAAACTAATGAGAACATAGATGATCTCTAAAATTTGATTGATGATTGCCATGTTTTATATTTACTTTTATATTATATTATTATAATATTTATGATATTTATTACCAAAGCAAAGATTTACAAATGACTTGAAATCCACATTAGTTTCATGAGAGCATTCAATTCAATTGGTATTTGGAATCCAAAGTATCCATGAAATGTTGGACATTGTGCCAAGTGGTATATTGCCCTTCATTAAAAAAACCCTGATGTTGAAATAGAAATCTGTGCTCACAGAGGTGGGAGGGGAAAGGTGTATAACATCTAAAAACCACTATGCTCCAGGAGATGTCATAATCATTCTCACATGCAAGAGATTCATAAGCAAAGTAAAAATGATAAAGCACTAGAGAGTTCTGGGTGAAAAAGTGCCAAGTACTAGGTGTTTCCAGCCAGAGAGCTGAGAACCTTGAATTGTTGAGTGCTCTTTGAATTCTCTCAAAACAATTAGAAGTTTGAACTGTGTACATCTGCCCTTCCCACCACCCACACAAAAAGAACCAACAGTTTTCTCTACCAAGACTCTAAATGTTATCAAATGCTCATGTTTTAACAAAGTTATTTCAAGATAACTTTTTCTTCATTTTAGTACATTTAAAAGTGATTTTTATTCAAACTA
The DNA here is from genome assembly GCF_021218885.2 of Marmota monax. Lineage (NCBI taxonomy): Eukaryota > Metazoa > Chordata > Mammalia > Rodentia > Sciuridae > Marmota > Marmota monax. The sequence continues at coordinate 5,678,377 of NW_026693933.1, read as the reverse complement.
TAATTTTTTCTCTTTATCATCATGAATAGCACATTCTATCATTTTAGTTTATTTCTTATACTGTGCCTTCTGGTTTAGGCCCACTTTCTCCACCCAGGTCTTAGAAGACCACCTAGCAGGAGCAACAAAGACTCATTCATCTCTCAGTTTTCAGGAGATAGGGCTGCATATTTGTTAGGGAAGAGCTTACTCTCATAGGAACGATCCCTTGATGGGAAGTCTTTAAATCTAGTGGTTTATCATAGCTAAAGCATATTTTGAAATAATTTAGACTTATATCGTTTAAATGCTACAATTTTTTAAAACTTAACAGTAGATATATAAAAAAGATTAAATACATACACAGAGTCAAGGAAATGAAATGTAGACCTTGGTAAAACAATTTAATTCAAAAATAGAAACATGATGTGTATTTTCTAATTTTACCTTTTAAATGGGTTTATGAAGTAGTCTACATTCTACAGAAAGAGTTATGCTTAATTTCTATGTGATTTGAGATTATATCCAAATATTTTTGGATCTTGACCCCCCCTCCCATATTTTTAAAGACTATAAAAAAGAGTTTCATTTTAAATGATATAACACATCTCTAGTCTGTTGCTTTGAAACACAATAAAGGATAGCCAGTGGCAGTGGGAATTATTTTTTCAGAAATATTTTCCTGAATGAAAAAACTAAAAATATCTGACATAATAAATTGGAAGTTTAATAGCTCTGCAGAAATTTTATCACTGATATATGAAAAAATTTACTGCTATATAAACATAGCCCATATTTAAGGAAAATTTTTTTGGTTAGCAAAATGTGTTACTGAGGCTGGTAACTAGAGGGAGTTCTCCTGTATTATAAGCAAAACTCTAAGAGAAATAATATCCAATTAAAAAAAAATCAGCAAGTAAAAAAATTAAAGGTAACCATTATGAAAATACTATGCATTTGCTCTAAACTTTGTGTCTAAACCTTGTCTAGTTTTTCCTTTGCATGAAAGGTGGATGAAGACCAAACCAAGTCAAGATTAACATTTCCAAAAGGGTCAGAGCCAAGTTATTTAGCCTGTGAGTCTGTTTATGCGACCTTAAAGACTAGTTATCAAGAGTGCATAGATTCACTTTAGTAAAAGGGAAAATGGAAGGAGATCAACCCTCTCACTTAGGACGAGAGTTCTCATATGACTGAGGAGCTCCTGGAACTTGACAAGGCTTCTGCCAGACGCATAGTTCCTTTGGTCCCAACAGCAGGACCTCGGCTCTGTGTGTCCACCTGCTTCACTTGCCTTTCTTTTGACTGATGTGAGGCAAAGTGAGAGGCTCATGGGAGAAAGACGCTCTTACAAATGGGATGGGGAAGGGGGAAAGGCTTTTCCTTTTGCCCATTAGTTTGCTTACTTTTGCCTTTTCTGTCTCAGACCACCGGGTGTCTGGAATTAATATATTTAGGGCCAAATCCACTTCAACTCAGCCACAGTTTTGGCATACTGAGCTTTCACTGTGTGGTTTGGTGTGCCTTTGGCGTTGCCCGTCTGCTGGTCAGGTAGTTAGTTCTAACCATGAAATTTGTGGGCGAGATTCCTAAGCCATTTCCTTACTCTTTCCATAGCATAGAAATTAGAGCATTAATATTTATTTAAAATTCAGGATCCTTGAGCATTGGAAAAATTTGTGGCACCTAAATATCCCTACATGTCTGCTGTGTGCTCCAGAGACTGATTGCTAGGAACAATTGCCAGAAGGTGTTACAACTTGATTATAAAAAGCCATTGGTGTCACCAAGTCCCTCCTTGGTCTGAACTCTTTCACCTGGGAGTCTAGAGGTCTTGACCACACACCAGGCCTTCTATAAACCTGAGGTAGGCGCTGAGGGTGTGGCCCACACTTTGTAGACTCCAGTGTCCGGGTTAGAAAAATAGGCGGCAGCATTCTCGGAACGTTACAGTCATTTTAAAATTTACCTCAGCCTAAAGTTAAAGGCCAATATTTTTATGCTTTTTTTTTTTCAAATGTTGCACATTGTAAATACCAGCCAGCACAGTAATATGCAGCAAAGGTGCACTTTATTTATAGCAAAATGAAAATGTTTTTAAAAAAGCAACAACAAAAAATCAGCTTCTGCTATTTATTTGGAGATCTCAAAGAACTGCCAGAAGTAACCTATTGAAGCAGCCCACTGGTTTTCATGATGTGGCTTTTGGATAATAGGAACCCGTGAAGGTGTTCCAGGTGGTCTGGGGACAAGCCCAAAATGCAAGTTATACACACGCAACAACATATTTTTATAAATGTATTTTCCACTGCAGACCTAAGCATGTGCTGGAAAGCAAAAAAAAAAAAAAAATGGACTTTAAAAAGTTAACCACAATAATTACAGAGCCAAGCAATAACACCACAAAATGGTCCTGAAGGCTTTGTGATATAAAAGAGAAGAATACACTTGGGTAGGTGGTCTTTGGAGCCTTCTGTTCTGCGTAAGTGCTCTGGGACACCATCCCAGGGCAGTGAAACCACCTTAATCTTCCCAAGATCTCCTGCAGGTGACTATTCATCCCAGAGAAAGGCTCACATTTTCAAAAGTTTGGAGCTTTTTGGGTATATTTTTAATAGACAATTTTAGTTGAATTCAATATTTTGAGCATATGACACTCAAACTTTCTCTTTTGAAAGCTTTCTAAACTGAGGAATAAATAGAAGTAAAATGTTTTATTTTGGGGAGACAACTTTGTAAACATAAATGTCATTTGGGATCATATAGTCATTGATCGTGTGTGTATGTTAAATTTATGTTAAATTTGATGCTGATTCTAGAAGAAATTGAATATTTCTCCAAATACATCTATAGAGAATAATATTTATTTTCACCCAAAAGACAGTAAAATAGAAGCTTGGAGATTAAATAATTCAGCTAACTTCATACAACCATAGAAGTTAGGTACAAACCTCAACTTCTGTGCTAGTTATGTGTAGGGTATTCTCATTATATCTTTTTAATCTGTCGTCCTAAGCTTTTTCACAAGTTTGATTTGACAATTATGTTGCAATCTCTTTTATAAATGGTGGCAATCATAGCCCTCTGACTTAAAAAAGGACTTGACAGCTGTAACTAGACACTCCCTGCTTTATTGAAATTCAGGGAATGCACTTTTCACCATAACTGAAAAGTCTGATCTAGAAAAGATCTTTACTTGGTTGAGAATGACCAGTGTATTCAAAGATTGAAGACTGCATTATTATTCAGGGTTCCTCAAAAACTTTGTGGATCCGCTAGGAGAGATGATCCTCTGTAGGTTTCTTGCTTTCTATAAGTCTTGGTGACTATGCCAATCACATAGTGCCTTGACTGATCCTTATACTAGTAATTATTTAGGGTTTTGTTTATGAACTTGTAACCTCACAAGATGAGATAATGTATCATCTAGGGTGTACTAAATAAAGAGGAGGGTTGCTTATTGCTTGCTATAAAAGTGATAGGTTTCCCAAGACTAGAATTTCTCAATTGGGATTCAAAAATCACTACATTTTGGGATCTTCAAGCAAGAAGAATTGTGATAAGAAAATTATAACTCCAAAGAGCTCCAACTCTATTCTCTTGGGTTATGAATATAATAAGATACCTGGCTCATGAATGTTGCTATACATAAAAAATTTACAGAGGTATTTGTAAATTTGATGCTGATTCTAGAAGAAATTGACTACTTCTCCAAATACTAAATAGTTCACCATAAAATAGATTTTACTGGATTATTGGTGTGAACCCAATGTATTCATTTCAGCATTTATAAACAAAGGCAGAAAAGGAAATAAAATACATATAGGGGAAGAAAAAGATTCAGAGTATACCAGTAGTGGTTCTGATTATTATAGGTGGTGTCAAGAAACCAAAAACAACCAGTAAATAAACAAGGACCTCAGTAGGATAATGGATTTGAATTTACTTCTACTATCATAATACCGAGTATCCTTGGAAGTACACTTATCCCCATAGATTCAAGAGCAGAGCTCAGGCCCTCTGATTACTCAGTTTTGATCATGTAAGACCTTATGCAGTGTACAAGCCAAGTATGCTGGATTTTTAACCTATACAAATCTGAGATAATAAATGAATGTGGTTTTAAGATTATAATTTTGTACTAATTTGGTACATGGGTAAAAGAAAACTAATGTAGAAACTCAAACATTTTATCTATTGATGCTCATGTTTCTTGCTATACTGGAACAAATTAGTTCATCTCTGACCCAGGAGTCTTGTCTGTTATAAATATCCATAATACAGTATGAGGCTAATTTATTAGATTGCAAATAGACTAAAATTAAATTGTAGACACTCAGTTTCTAGAATGAGTAGACATTAATGATAATGATGATAATGACCCTGTTGTGTTAACAGAGGCTACTTCTGAAAAGAGTATTATGTAGAAGAAGATTTGGTTTACATTCAGATTTGAACACTTGATATGATCTCAGACTTCTTAATTTGCCTTGCTGAGATTCTACTTTTTAAATAAATATTATTAATAGCTGTCAACCCTAAGTGAAATTGCAAATATAAAATGTCTGCATAGTATCTAACAAATTATAAAGTACCCCCTTTATTATCTCCTGCATCTTGTTTATATGCCTGTCATGATGCTAGTTTAGTGACCAACCATAAAAAGTGACTTAAATTTCTGGATTAAAAAGAAAAAGCTACCAGGTGTGGGGTTACATGCTTGTCATCCCAATGACTCAGGAGGTTGAGGGAAGGATTTCAAGTTCTAGCCCAGCCTTAGCAACTTAGTGAGGCCCTCTCTCAAAATAATTATAAAGGGCTGGGGATGCTAACTCAGTGGTAAGGTGCTCCTGGATTCAATCCCAGTACAAAAGAAAATGATTTGTTGTAGCTAGGCATGGCAGCACAAGCCTGTAATTCCAGTGACACGGGAGGCTGAGACAGGAAGATTGCAAGTTCAAAGCCAACCTCAGCAAAGACAAGGCGCTAAGCAATTCAGTGAGACCCTATCTCTAAAATAAAACACAAAATAGGGCTGGGGATGTGGCTCAGTGGTCAAGTGTCCCCTGATACCAAAGAAAAGGATAGGTTTCTTAACAATTAATTATCTAGTATGTATGATGTATGTGATGTATGTTAAGTATTTGTGTGGGAAAACACACACATACACATATACATACAAACATGGTTGCTCTAAAAGCTAACCTTATAGAGACAGACATAAGCTTTTAGTTTAGATAATTTTCATTTAAAGACTTTGTAGTGCCATAATTATATTTCAAGTACTCTTATCTAACTTCATTTTTACCTCACAGTAATCTGTTCTACTCTTGTTTGTGAAAAGCAAGATTTGACAGAGGTGGCCTTTTTTCTTTTTCCTTTCCAAATTTTTGCATTGTCTCCAAATATTCACTCAGTTACCACATAAAATCTATACCACCAGTTGGTATAGGGTTCAGTTCTCAAGCCATTAAGGATACATTCAGATTAAGCATTAATTACAGGATGTGGACCAGAAAATGTTTGGGATTCATGGATTCGGCTTTGTCACACCTTGGTCAACAAGATATGTAAAATAGGAAGGAATTTTAGAACTTAAGTTGACAGCCTCCAACTTATAAATGGGGAAACTGCACACACCAAGATGTAAGGATATAATAGTGAATGGTCAAACTGAAATGGGAGCCCAGGTTTGGGCTTCCTAAAACATTGGGATTTCTATTCCACCCATTTCTAAACACGTGGAAAATTTATGCCCGTCCTTTATGTTAAATTCTAACATACACAAATCAGTGGCATTCTCTTCCTTCTTTCTGACTGTTCCTTTATTTACTACTCCTTTTCTTACTTATCCAAACAGCAGCTACGACAAATACAAATACATTCATAGCCACAGATTCCCAGGGAAGACCTTCTCTGCCAGAAGCTTGCCGTTACTGACCCAGCAAGAGGTTTAGAGGAGAATAAAGAGGAAACAGACCAAATAAGCTTGAATCAGAAGGTCCTTGGCAGGTTGCAGAACATTGCCCAGAGGCCATTTCCCTTTCCTTTTGTACATACTCTAAGTAAGGAATAAATTTTGTTCTACTGACATGATTTCTCTCTATTTGCTCAACCATCCCTGGTGGTAAAGAAACTCTTTAAAAAAAAAAGACTTTCTCAAAAAGTCTTACTTGAAGAATCCAGGCAACTGACCAGCATAACTGAACTTGAATTATTTGGTGGAACTAAATGTGTCATGGAAGGAGTAAAAGATATGTATTAGAAATTCTGCTGATGGAGAGCCATTCTGAATGTTAAAATAGCCCAGGATGCAGTGCATACTTCTCACATCATTAACTTACACAAAAACATGCCACTGTCAACGACTTTTCAAATTAAGTAGCCTGGATGACTCTAAAAAATGTTTGGTTTGACCCACTCCATGAAACAGTCAGGTTCACCTCTGTAGTTGTAAATATAAATCTTGCTTGATTTAGTAATCTGCAGTGATTGAAAACATTTTTGTGTAAGTGGAGAACAGATAGTTAAAGAAAAAATATAGTAAAAAAATGAAGAAACCAAAGCATGGAAAATTGACTCCAAAGGAAGTTTCACAGGAGGTTTTAGAAATTAATACATGTTGGTATCCTTACCCTTTGTCTAAGATGTTCTTAGTTAACTACATTGACGAACCTTTATATGGTCCTCATATCACTTTGAATTTAATGACCTTGTGTACTTTCCATAAATCCTCCAGAAACTAGTAGATTAACAAAATAATCTACAGTGATAGTTTGCCCAATATTACCTCCCAGCGAGCCAGAGATATGGATAGTCAAGGGCACAACAGTTTGTAATTTCAAAACGTTTGCCAGCTTTGAGGCTTATTAGAAAACAGCACTTCTTAGTCTTCTTTGGTAAAACTTTGAATAATTTTAATTTAACACATTTGCTTGTTCTGCTTTAAATTCTTATCTTTTCTTCAATCATACTTATCTGAATATGCAACAGATTTAGAAAAACACAAAAAAAATTTTAGGTATTAATTTAGAAAAATCAATTCTTGTTTTTAAGGCTCAGCCACTTTTATGTTTTGCCCCCTACCCTCTTACCATTTAAGAGTCTCTTACAAATCAAAATTCATTCTGCTATCATATATAGCTTACAGACATAAAAATGTAACTGAATTCATCAGACCTAATACTTAAATAAAAGGACTTCAAAAATTCTCACATCTGCTCCTTTAATGTCCATGTTAAAGGAGAGCAGGGAAGTCAGCAAACTGTACCTTAGCAGATTGTATCTCTCTGGAGAGTGAGTGGCAGTAGTGGTGTGGCTGCTAATAAAGACAATTGTGCAAACTCAGGGTAGTCTCCTAAGATAGTGGATGGGCTGTCACAAACAGCTCACCAGAAAGTGAGGCTTCACCAAGTAGCTATTGCTCATCATAAAGAACTAACAACTTTATAAACAGGAAACAATGTACTCTCATAAAAATATAAAGGAAGAAATTGTGAATTAATTATTCATATAAGTATCAATTTATAGCCCTATTATATTCCTGATGATAGATGTCTTTTCCTTGTTTTTACTACTTCCATGTCATTTTATTTTTGCAATTTTGTATGAATGAGAATGATTTAATTAAACTGAATCTGATTATATTGTCACTGAACTGATTTGAGATTATATTAGCGTTTATTGCAAAATATCAATTACTTACATATCTATTTGTTCCTTGTTTTCTTTCATTCCCCTATTATCTATATTTTGTGACCCATTGTTCTTTATATCATTAATGGAGGACAGAATCATGTGAATAAGGAAATAACATTCATTGACTAGATAAAATACCAAGTGCCTGGTCCATATTAACATAATTTTACTTAATCCTTACAACTACCTATAAGCTAAGTCTTTAGATTTTTTTTTTAAACAGATGGATAAGAAGCTAAAGCCGGTAAAACAAATTGCTCACTGTTACTTAACTGGTAAGCAAAGAGGTGTCAGAAATAAGGTTCAAATGGACATATATAACTAGTAATTTAAAATAACTAATGATGGCTTAAGTAAAAGATGTAAAACGTCTGAACTAAAACATCTTGTTTAATGCTCATTAGTTTTATTAATAAGTTTAGAGAATACCAGAAACTTTTTTAAAGAAGCTATTTAAATATATAAACCATTTAGGACTAAAAAGATAGTTTGTCTTCCTCTTTTGCCTGTAATGTTATCACTTTTGACAAACAACAAACTGAAGTTCCATTGAAAAATAGTTGGTAAAGTTAAGTAACACCTACTTCCACCACTGAAACACAGAGTCTCAATGTATGGAGAAGGTGTAAGGCAAACAGAACTGAAAAAGTAAATATTTGAAGGATCTTGAGAGAAATGAACAGAATTCCTATCTAATTCTCCCTCTGGAGCAATTGTTGATTGAGGATGCTGGGACAAGATAAGCACTTAGGCAAAGCACTACTACTAAAATAAAGAGAGGCAAGGAGTTTGAGAAATCCTGAAAGCCTGGAGGAAAAAATGGATTTTTTCATTTTTTAAGGAAGTCAGCATTTCTCGGTTCAATATGCCAGAGAGAAAACTAATCAAAAATATATACAGACTATTATTATTATTTTCTTAAAACTAGTCAAACTCTCTAGCTGCACATGACAAAAGACCAAGAAGGCTACAAGACATATAATAAAAAGAGTGGAGTGGTATTTTCAGCAGCCTCATCATGCTCAGGAGATTAAAACAGGCTCAACAACTATCAAAAACGTCAACCACTAGCAGATTTTGCAGGCTGCTAGTTAGAAATGATGGTGGGCTTAGGTAGGGCTGAAACAGAGGTAGATCAAGATTATGAAGTCAACAAATTAACCTCACTCTGATTATCAAACTAAAGGCTGAACTTTTTGAAGATAGAAAGGATTAGGATTGTTTTACCTAACATTTTCTTTACAGAATATAAAGCATTCAATTGACATTCCTGATGAGAAATGCATGATCCCAAAACACAAAAGAATAAAACATGAACACATTCATCAATCAGTTATTGGAGCCATCAGACTTAGCTCTTAGATTTTAAATAGGTAATAAGTAAAATTTATCCAGAGGATAAATACATAAAAATGAAACAAATAAAAATTATAAAACTAAAAAAATACAATGACATTAAATATGACCAGAAGAGATTTAACAGCAGATTTTATACAACAAAAGAGATCAGTAGAAAATATACATGTTGAATTGAGAGAAGAAAAGAAACTAGAAGATTCAGAAAAATCTCATTAAAAAACATACTTAAACTATGTAAAGAGATTTTAATTACTCTGTAGAAGAATGAGACCAAACAATTAAGATACTGACTGAAATTCTTCTAAAATACAGCATGTGAATGATTCAATAAACATTATAAACACCAACCAAGACAAAGAATAAAGAGAGGCAAGGGATCTGAGAAATCCTGAAAGACTGGAGGAAAAAGTGGATTTTTAATTTTTCATAAAGAATAACTAATAAACACCAAATAGTGAAAATCTGGGAAGTAGTCAGATTGAAAAGATGTTACATGTAGAGGAGTAATGGTTGGACAAACAGCTGATATTTCAATAGATATTGAAAGACAAAAAAACAACGGACTAGCATCCTGAAAATAAAAGCAGAAGAGAATAAAATCATGGCATTTGCAGGTAAATGGATGGCATTGGAGAAGATAATGCCAAGTGAAGTTAGCCAATCCAAAAAAAGCAAATGCTGAATGTTTTCTCTGATATAAGGAGGCTGACTCAGTGGGGTAGGGAGGGGGAGCATGGGAAAATAGATGAATTCTAGAAAGGGAGGAGGCAGAATATTAGCAAGTACGGTGGAATGTGATGATCATCATCATCCAAAGTACATGTATGAAGACTTGACTTGGGTGTCAACATACTTTATATATAAACAGGTATTACACATATATACCACAATTTTTCATAAGAATTGTAGAGAAAAAAACAAAGTACATGTATAAAGGCATGAATTGGTGTGAACATACTCTACATACAAAGATATGAAAAAATGTAAAAAAAATAAATAATTTCTATATTATTATTTTTGAGTTGCTATTTAAAAAATAACCATAAACTTGTTAGGTTGTAAACAGAAATTTCTCCTAGTTTTGAAGGTGGGGAAGCTAAAGATCAAGGCACTGGCAGATTCAGGGTTCAGAGATAGCTGCTTTCCAATTTGTAGGTAGCTATCTTTTCCTTGTGTCCTCATATGGCAGAAGGGGCAAAAGAGCTCTTTGGGGCCTCTTTTATAAGGTCGATAGTTCTATTTGAGGCCTCCACCCTCAGGACATAATCACCTACCCAAATCTCACCTCCAAATGACAGCACATCAAGAATTAGGTTTTGGTATATGGATTTTGGTGGTGCTACAAATAATCAATCTATAATATTCCACCCCCCAATCATACCAAATTCATGTTCTTACTTGAAAAATACATGAATTCTATCTCAATCATCCCCAAATCTTAACTTCTTCCATCATTAACTTCATTCTGACTTCTAAATCATATTTACATATCAAAATAAGATATAAATGAGACTCAAAGTACAATCCAGTCCATCCAAATTACCCTCCAGCTGTGAGCTTGTGAAATCAAACTACTACATGCTTCCAAAATACAATGATAAAATAAGCATAGATAGGATACACATTTACATAACAGGAAAAAAAATAGTAAAGCAAAATGAGGTGTTCCAAGCAAATCTAAACCTGGAAAGGCAAATATTAAACATAAATGGCCAACAGGTATATGGAAAAATGCTTGTCATAACTAACCATCAGGGAACTACAAATCAAATCCACAATAAGGTATCACTTACCCCAATTAGAATGGCTTTTATTAAAAGGACAAAATATAAAAGTAAAACAAGAAGTATAGGCATGAATGTAGAGAAAAGGGAAAACATACCTATTGTTTGAAACGTAGATTAAGGCATCCGTAATGGAAAACATCATGGAGTTTCCTCAAAATGTTAAAAATAGAACTATCATGTGATCTAGCAATCCTACTACTGGCTGTATACCCAAAGGAAGTGAAATCAGTATGTTAAAAAGATATCTGTACTCATGTTTATTGAAGCCCTTTTTACAGTAGCTAAGACATGAACAGTCCTAAGTGCCAATATGTGAATGAATGGATAAAGAAACTGTGGTACAAAGACACAATGGAATAAAATTCAGCCATAAAAGGAATGGGATCCTGTCATTTGTGGTGATGATGAACCTGGAGGGCATTGTGTTAAGTGAAATAACTGAGGTACAGAAAAACAAATACTGTGTGATCCTACTCATGGAATCCAGAGAAGCCAATCTCATACAAGTAGAGGGTAAAAGAGTTTTGCAGAGAAGAAATTGATCAACTGGTATAAAATTACAGTTAGATAGAAGTTTGTGTTCCTTGCATCACAGGTTGATTATGGTTAACAATACTGTACTAAATATTTCAAAATAGCTAGCAGATAGGACTTAGAACATTCTCATCACAACAAAATGATAAATTAGAAAATGAAACTTAAAAATAGATACCATCTTGCTTCTAGTTCTGAAGATAGATTTTACCCTATTCCATTTTGGTGGAAGATATCAGGCATTGAATTCAGGAATGCTTTGCCACTGGGCCATGTCCTTTTTTTTTTTTTGAGACAGGATTTTGCTATATTGCTGACAGTGTCTATAAGTTGCTGAGGCTGGCCTCCAACTTGTAATCCTCCTGCCTCAGCCTCCTTAATCACCAAGAGTACATTCATGCTTCATTGTACCTGGCTTTTCCATTCTTATTACAATGATAAACCTTAGACAAAATAAACAAAATAACAGGACTCTGAAAGGTGGTAGAAACAAAGTCTAGAGAACTCAGGACTCAGGATTGAGTTGGCAGTTTGTGTTTGGTGGTTTATTGTCTGTTGGTTGACTTATTTTTAAATGGCTGCCTTTATTTTCTTTATATGCTTACTTCTATTTATTTCATGCATCTTGATAAAGCTTCTGCCTTCTGGAAACACCACTGGGCAAACCAAAACAGACACACACATATGTGCGCACAGGACAATTGATGCTTTTTTAGTTCAAGCTACAGCCTAGGAGAGGAGCAGCCCTCCTAATCCTATAGCAGGAATGCTGTGATAACCAATTCTCCAATCAAATATCCCAATTATAACCACCACCTGACCCCTTCCTCCTCACTGTGTGTAACTATCTGCCCTGCAAAGGTCTTGAATGGAGCCCTGCCTTCCATCCCACCTCACTCGTGAGGAAAGTAGCTCTGTCTCCTAGGTGACAGGCATTTGCAGAAGCTGTGTGTATGATCAGAGTTTGACTATCACCTTAGGATGGTGGTGAGACAGCTCCCTTCCGGTCCAGCAGGCGTCTACAATGGCTGCCAGAGAATGGCCCTAGTCCCACAGAGGCTATACAGAGACAGCGCTCCTCTTGGCTAGGAGCATCTGCCAACATTATATGTGAACACAGGCATGAATATCAAGCTATCTTGACAACAGGACTTAAATGTGAAACTGGCTTTTATAATATCCAAAATGCCCAGATTAAGAAAATGACACATCATAACAGATATCAATTCAAATTAGGAGGGAAAAATCAGTAGACATGGGTGATTGAGTGAGCAAACAGTAAACTTAAATACATATCAATAAAATTGTCTGAATAAGAGAGAGAAGATAGATTGAAAACAAATGAATAGAGCCTTGGGGACCTATTGGTCAATAATAGAAGATCTTAGCTCTGTGACATCAGACTTCCAAGAAGAAAGGAGAGTGTAGAGGTTTAAAAAAATAAAAGGCTGAACATTTCACAGGTTCTCATTTCAAGAGTCTCAGTGAACCCAAAGCATAAAGTACAAAATAAAATAACAAACACAACCAACAACAACAAAAAGGAGTATGAAGAGAGCCTAACTGAATGGGAGAAAAATTTCCAGCTAGTCTTCTAGAGGATTAGTATCCAGAATATATAAAGAACTAAAAATAGAATGTTTCCTCTGATATGTGGAAGCTAACCCATAATAAGGGGCCTGAGGGAGAGGGGAGAATAAAAGTTCAGGGGAGTAGACAAAGGGAATGAAGGAAAGGGAGAGCGGGGATGGGAAAAGGAAAGATAGTGGAATGAATCTGACCCAACTTTCCTGTATATGTATATAAGTATACCACAGTGAATCTAACCATCATGTACATACACAAGAAATTAATTTAAAAAATAACTCTGGGTAAATGGCAGAAAGATCAACAGATAGAAGGGAGTAGTGCTAGGGAGAGGAAGGGGAAGGAGAGGCACTGGGATCTGAATTAGAGAAAGATATTTCATGCTTTTATAATTATGTCAAAATGGATTCTACTGTCATGTATAACTAAAATGAACAGATTTTTTAAAAACTAAAAATAACTAAACAACCACAACAAATCAATAGATTGGCAAATGAAGAAATTCAAATGGCTAATATATGAAAAAAATTTCAACATCTTTTAGCAATCAGGGAAATGCAATTCAAAACTGCACTGAGGTTTCATCTCACTCCATTAAGAATAGCAATCAAGAATATGATAGTAAATGCTGGCAAGGATGTGGTTGGAAAAGAACATTCACACATTGCTGGTAAGATTTTAAATTATTACACTTACTATGGAAATCAGTATGGAGGTTCCCCAAAAGACAAGGAATGGAACCACCATATGACCCAGCTATACCACACCTCAGTATTTATCCAAAAGAATTAAAGTCAGCATACTATAGTGTTACATGCATACCCATGTTTATAGCAGCACAATTCATGACAGCAAAATTGTGGAACCAGTCTAAGTATCCATCAACACATGAATGGATAAAGAAAATGTGGTACATATGTATTTTCACAATGGTGTTTCACTCAGCAATAAAGAAGGACAGTTAGGTTGTTTGCAGGAAAATGTATGAAACTGAAAGGCATCCTATTGAGTGAAATCAGACACAGTCAAAGTCAAGGGCTGTATGGTCTCTCTCATGCGTAGAAGCTAAAGATAAAAAAGTAAAAAAAAAAAAAGGGGGGGTGGGGTGGGGTGGGGGTGCTGATTAAAATAGAAGGAGACCAGTAGAGTTGAGGATGGATATTGGGGGGATGGAAGAGAGAAGAGAAAGGGGATGCACTGGGGAATGAAATTGATCATATTATGTTTATATGTCACAACAAATCAATAGACTGGCAAATGAAGAAATTCAAATGGCTAATATATGAAAAAATTGTGTATAATCATAATGCACCAATAAATCTCACCTCCACTGCCATCTTTCTGGTATCCCTGTGTTTACACATAAAACTGAGATAATGATATGTTTCTAGTTTATAAATATTTAAGAATTAAAGAGAACTAATGAATTCTGTCATTTAAGGAAATACAAGTCTGTCTTCCCTATGAAGACACGTTATTATCCCAGCCAACATATGAACAGGTGAATCATGATATTTTTCCTTCCACTTCCCTCATGGTGGCTTGGATAAATCTGGCATGAGGATACAATTTATCTTCTCTCCTCATGCAGGGCAGTGGTCAAATGCTTTTCCTTATTGAATTGACCCTAGCACTGAGCAGAATTGGTACTAATGGTGACTAAGTACATGTTTGCTAAGTGAATGAAGAAACAGAGGCATAAGTTGATTAATATTTTTCTTTTTTGATTTATGGTAAATCCTCAGGTTCCCTTTGATTGTCTTACATGCTGGGTTATCTTATGTGACAATCCAAAACACTTCACTGAAACATTTGCTTTACTCACACATGACCTGCTATTTGCTCCTGTCCAGTTTCTTCTGCATTAGACCCTGAAAGTGTAACTTTATTACTCTGTTCAAAGTGAATTCTTACCTTATCACACACGTATATTAATGTGTGTCTATAACATGTGTGATCATTACTAGCTGAGATAAATTAATTTTGCATTAACATTATAGATTAATCACTTTTCATAATTAATAGGAGGATAACTGTGGGAAGCATTAGTAATTGGAAATATGATTAGCATTACTGTTATACTCAGTTGGTAGCCTTTTTTTTTTTTTTTTTTGTACCAGGGATTGAACTCAGGGGCATTCAACCACTGAGCCACATCCCCAGCCCTATTTTGTGTTTTATTTAGAGACAGGGTCTCACCGAGTTGCTTAGCACATTGCTGTTTCTGAGGCTGGCTTTGAACTCGTGATCTTCCTATCTCTGCCTCCCCAGCCACTGGGATTACAAGCACGTACCACTGCACATGGCTAGTTGGCAGCATTTTTATAGAGGTAAACACTGGCCAGTAGGCCACCCTGGGTCCTAGGGAAAGGAAGTGGCTGCCTGTAGTGGGAGGGATATGGTATCCAAGTTAACCCAGATGTCATGATTGAGGAATTTCATGGGATTTACACTTAAGGAATATGACAAGAAAAGGACATGAATTTGTTAAAAATATTATACCTCATATTTTGAGATTAAGAATTTTCAATAATTTAGCCAAAATTTCACATTGAGGCAGAACTGAAACCAGGATCTTGGTCTTCTGTCTCTGTACAGTGCTCTTTCATCTTCCAAGTTTGACCACTAACAAATTTGTTTTAATTACCCTGTTTAGGGTTTAAATTATTAATGCCTGAAAATGAGATTCAGAATACTCCAGAAAGTTTTTCTAGGAATGTCAGATTTAAGTGTGATAAAATACTGAGTTTGAAAAGAGGGCGCAGCAACTGAGACATAGCGTGATATAGGCTGTGCCTTCATTGCTCCCATGTTCTTCTAAATCTTAAAAATCAGTATCTCCCTGAAATGGTCCCAAGGGTGCTGAGCCAAGTCTATTAATTGTAACTTGAGAATGGTCTCACTTAAAATTATCTTAACAATACAGACTCCAAAAACATGTAATTCTCTCTGTTCCCAATCCAACATAGACCTAGATGTGAACAGGAACATTTATATGCTTTCCCTTTGAGTTTTATTATGTTATTTAATAAATATTTTGTACGTGTAGAACAAACTTCATGAATTTTGAAATGCCAAATGTAAAAAGGCATCTTGTCGGCTTTAGAAACATTTACCATTCTGCTCATAAGAATCATGTTTATTTGACCTACTTGTGACCACTAAAAACATGCTATTCTAAAGGAAAATATTTTAAAATTTTGCCTAAAGCTTAAAATTTATAACAGATAAAATGTTATTCTCTATTTTAACACGTTTTCAAATTAGATAACTTATGCTATGAAAATATTACACAAATATGTCTCATGTTTTTGTCTTAACGCAACATTAAAAATGCATCTTTAACTCATAAATTTTAGAATTTATCTAGAAATCAACCATCTTTTAACAGATTTTAGTTTCATAGCAAAATTAAAAGGTACAGTGAGTTTCCCTCTATCCCCTGCTCTTAGATGCATAGCTTCCCTCATCAACATCCCCTGACAATCGGTAACATCACAGTCACTCAAAGTCCATGGTTGACATTAGGGTTCATTCTTCCTGTTGTATGGTCCACGGGTTTGGACAAATGTGCGGTGACGTGTATCTTATAGTATCAACACAAGATTTTCTTTTTTTTTTTTTTTAAAGAAGTTTTCTCCACTTTTTTTTTTTAAAGAGAGAGAGAGGTAGAGAGAGGTAGAGAGAATTTTTAATATTTATTTTTTAGTTATCGGCGGGCACAACATCTTTGTTTTTTGTATGTGGTGCTGAGGATCGAACCGGGGCCGCACGCATGCCAGGCGAGCGCGCTACCGCTTGAGCCACATCCCCAGCCCCACAAGATTTTCACTTTCATAAAAATTCTATGTTTTACCTACTGTCACACCTGCTTATCTACCCCCTTGGCCTCTGGAAACCTCAGACTATTTTTTTTTAACTATAATTTTACTTTTTCCATGATTTCATTCAGTTGGAATTATAGTATATAAGCTTTTCAGATTGATTTTTATTTCACATAGTTATTATGTATAAAAGTTTTCCTTATTTCTTTTTACAGCTTATCTCATTTTTAAACATTAAATAATATTCCATTGCCTGGATGAGCCATAGTTTACGTATCTATCTGCCTACAGAAAGACATCTTTGCACCCATGTTTTGGCAATTATGAATAGACTTACCAAAACATCCGTGTATGGGTTATCATACTGTCATAACTCTTCCTTGGTATTTCCTTAGGGTAAGAAGCATAGTTGTACTGTATATTAAGTATATTTAGTTTTGTAAGGAAATTTCAAGCTGTCATCTAAACTGGCTGTACCATTTTGCATTTCCATGTACCATTGAATGAGAGTTCCTGTTGCTCTCTATCCTCACTAGCGTTTGCTGTTATCAGTGTTCCAGATTTGGAATATTCTAATAGATGCAAAGCGGTAGCTCATTTTTTTTTAACAAATTTTCATTTCCTTGAGGTCATATAGATGCAAATCACCATATGAAAATATGCTCTATATCTTCTCTGGGGGAAGTGTCTGTTAAGATCTTTGAGCAATTTTTAAATTTTAATTGGATATTTTTCTTAACTTGTTAAATTTTCAAGGGTTCTGTGTATGCTTTGAATAATCTTTTATCAGATGCATCCTTCACCACTGTTTCCTCCAGAGTTATAGCTTTATTTCTCCTTCCAGTGAGATTGTCTTTCACTGAGAAGTTCTCTCTTAATAAGGTAAAAGTAGATCAGATACTACACGTGGGAATTAGTTGATGGGTCAGCTCCTGCACCCATGTACTCTTTTCACCTTTATTGTGAAACAATTGTGCCTGTGGCCAAAAGAATGGTTGGTTGGATCATGGAAATAAGGGGCTTCTTTGTGGAGTTTATTCAAATTTGAAAAGAGGAGGAACTGTGAAGTGAGTTTCATGGCCAGGAACTCACCACACTCATTTTGAGAGGCTGTGCCATATTTTAAGATGTTTTTTTCAAATCTAAGTACCCTCATTATATCCTGTTGGTAAAAATTTGCTTTCACGTCATTCAGCTAAAGAAATGGCTCACCAGGCTGAACTGTGAAATTAAGGAAAGGCATATTTTCTCATCTTATAGATGTCCTCAGATTGACCAATTTCATTTAGAAGATTTTTAACATATGTAAAAATGTACTCCGGACCATTGTTTTTAAAAGATAGAAACATTCCAGAAATCTCCCAGTAGAGATCATGTTATTAACCAATTGGTACAATGTATACAAGAGACATGGGATTATTTGTATAAAAAGTTACAGCTCAAAAATTTATGGCAGTAATATAAACTCATGAATGTCCTGTGTTGCTTGGGGGAATTCTCTGCAGTAGCTAGATGACGGATGATGTGGCAGAGTGTGATAACAAGTACAGCTGCTTCTATAAAAATGAAATCATAACAAGCTAAAGAATAAATCCTCCATAAGAAATCTCTTAAAGTGACAATCCAGTTTACTTGTTTTCCTGTAATGTGATTCTACCATCTACTTTTCCCACTCAATGGACAAATCAACTTTACAATATTTCTTGTCCCAATTCATCAAATGTTGTAAACAAGGTAATTTTTCAGGTGCAATTATTTAAGGTAAGTCTATAAAATCAAATACAAACAAGACAACTGCACCAAATACGAGGGTCTGTGACAATGAGCATACTCAAGCAAAGCATTTTCAGGTACGAGCATATCATTAGTAAAAGAAGGGTCTATTTTTCTTGAGTTTTTATTAAAGTTTGATAATTCTACATTGTTTAGGATACCAGGATATAAAATGTTCTGAAACTTTAAAAGTTATGGGTAAAAATTCTCTTCATGAAATTAAAATCCTATAGACAGCTGGACGTGGTAGAGCATGCCTGTAATTCCAATGGCTAGGGAGGCTGAGGCAGGAGGATCATGAGTTCAAAGCCAGCCTCAGCAAAAGTGAGACACTAAGCAACTCAGTAAGACCCTGTCTCTAAAAAAAAACACAAAACAGGGCTAGGGATATGGCTCAGTGGTCGAGTTTCCCGGAGTTCAATTCCTGGTTACCCGCTCTCACAAACATATCCTACAAACAGAAAACTAAGAGATATTACAAAGAATTCTGACTCCTGTTATACTGAGGATCTTGGGTTGTCTATGAAGAAACAATGCTTAAGTATCCCCTGAAAGGCTTTGATACTACTATGTGACTTTCACAATGAACAGATCAAACCCAGTCTTCAAATACACGAAACTTCTATTTATAGTTTAATCCAATGAGAAGATTTTTAATAAATATCAAAAACATGCTTGACTAATGTGAGAATTAAAATATTAATAAATTTTATCTGATCTCCTGTATGAATGATAACTAAGACTCAGACAAAGGAATGAAGTATTGCTTAAGGCAAGAGAATAATAGGAGTCCTATCAGCAGAGGCTGGTGCTCTCAGTGAGGTTACCACTTCCAAATTTCAGTGGTGGGGAAGATCTTTGATGCCTACTTTAGCTATAGATGTTCCATCCAGTAGAGGCTGGATGAGAATGACTATATGCTTTCATTTATACAACTAAAAAAAAACCCCATCATTTGCATATACTGTATTGTTATAAATTATCTTATAATGTGTAAAATATACTTCTTAATCTTCAAAGATGTTAAAAGTACTCTACTCTTTATTAATATTAACTTTAATTATAGATCATTTCTCAGCACACTCAATAAATGAAAACGCTATGCTAGTCAGAATAATAGGATTTTACTATATCTTACCTTAGTTTGACACTTGCATGCTAGTGTAAATTTTTTTAATTAAATATGTGTACACACACACACACACACACAGTATGGTAACCATACCTCCCAGCATGTCCAAGTCCTAGTTTCTAAATTTTGTCCTGACATAATTATTAATACTATCCCTTTTACTCTCAAACACCTTTGGATGATAAATCTGTGGTTCCCCTAATAGGAATATACACTTGGATATTTTTGGTTCGTTTATATTTACCTGGATTTTCATTCCAGAATTCAAACACCTTGCTTGTTAAGGATGAGGTATGTACTTAAAGCAGTGTAAGTGGACAACTTATATTGAAACTTGAAACAACTTAATTTGAAACACTAGAGTTCTTTAAGCCACAATAGCATACACTAGTCATCCCATCATGATATATTGCTGTTGCTAACACAAAAGACAGCTGGGAAAATATGTTATTAAATCAGATAAGGGAGTCAGGAAATCAATTGTAAGTGTACAAGCCTTGAGGTCTCTTCCTCCCCCCCCCCCACACTCACACTCACACACACACACACACACACACACACACACACACAGAATTATCAGAGTGGAAACTACTCTCTTTTAAGCATCCTTGCCACCAAGGTTAATTTAGGTAAATAAAGATTTCTAAGGGAAGTGTTTCATTGTGCGTTATGCAGATTCAGGATTTCAGGCCATTGTTACTTAGAAGTCGTTTGCTCTTATATTACTTACAGAAAAAGATAATTTGTGGAGTGGATTCCTCATTTTCCTTAGGTGCTAGTCAAAATTTCAGAACACAGAATGATTGTAGCACATTGTCTCTGTATAGAAAGTGTTCAAAAAATGGCAGATGAAAAAGTTGCTGAGTAGAAATATTTTTATTGGGTTGGAGTTGTGGCTAAGTGGTACAGAGTTTGCCTGGCATGTGCGAGACCCTGGGTTTGATCCTCAGCACCGCATATAGATAAATAAATAAATAAAAGATCAGTTGACAACTAAAAAAATTTTAAAAAGAAATATTTTTATCTTCTATCTGTACTTGAAAAATTATTTCCAACAAATAAATGTGTAAAATGTAGATTGGTTCTATATTTCTTGGATAATATCTGAACCAAAGAAACTATCCTTTGTCTTACATTAAGATGATTATAATTGACAGAATGCTTGAGAATGAGTTATAGAATCCAGGAAGGAAATGAGATAATATTTGGCTTATTATAATCTAAGTGCAAAAATAGTTAAAATCAAGGAAAACATCTAAAATGGCTATTCTATTTTTTCTCATGTTATATTATTCTATTTAAATTGATAAACTTATTTTAATCCTTAAAAAGTGCTTGAACTATTCTTTTAGAGTCAATTCCAAAGCTGACCCATTTTAGAGAAGATTATGTTAGTATCAGTGACATGTCAATTCATTTCATTTGCTTTCAAGTATAAAGTAGCCTTTTGATTTACTTCAAAAATCAAAACAAAGAAGCTGATTGATTTATTCTTGTGCTAGCAAATATCATTTACAAGCATGCTAATGCAAACTTAAGGCTGCATCTCTACTTCATTGTACCAGATTAGCTAATATGACATTCTCTTTTACATGATTTATGATTAGGCTAATCTGAATTTGGGCATGAATTCCCTGGTATGTCTTATATTTTGGTGTGAAGAAAGATTCAGCTGTATGCATTCACTATTGTTTTTTTTTTTTCCTCAAAACATTATTTATTTCTACTTGGATTAGAGATATTATGTATTTCAGATAAACAACCATGTTCAAACTAAAATTTGAGTTTGCCTTTCCAATAAACTGAGTGTTACTATGGAATAGGAGACTTAGATTAGTGTGTGAGACTTAGTGGTGTGTGGAGTCTGACTTGAGTTTTTTTCCCCCCTTTTGTTTCAGTTATTATTTTTTGGTTTGGAATGTTGGCTTATTTTCATGCTTAATTTTTCTATGATAATTAGTTGAAAGTTTCAACTCATAATGAAATATTTGCAGACAGTGTGCAAAGGTTTTACCAGGTAGCTACTGAGGGCTGTGTGTCAAATGGTCAAATATAAAATTAGCCTTTGGATGGTATTTGTGGATATGGAAGTAAAGATTAGAGAAGAAATATGATCCCATAATAATATTAATGATGTACATTTATAAGGTTCCTTTCCTTGGGAAGCAGGAGCACTCATCTTCTGCCTCCATTTTCTGTCACACATTTGGAGTTTTTCACAAAGTTAAGACAGACATAAATGAAATGCTCTGACTTTGCCATTTCTTTTCTTGGACATTAAGAGCAACCAACCTCAGGGTCTAGGGAGCTATCAGTATATAAATAAGTATGTGATTTCAGACTTTTTCCATTTACAGACATAACCCTTGGAACTATGATTAAATTAGAAATGCTAGTTTGAACATGATAGCCTCAGGTCAGTTTGAATAGGAGGTCTTCTCAAAATGCTCAGAAACCTGAAGAAGCAGACTCGATCAGAGTCCAAACATCACCAATGAGAGCCCTAGTTCCTTATCTACTTTCCTAGTGATTTTGCCTTGTTATCAACCCCAAATGGAGAAGTTGTATAATGTTTCACACATGTGTACATCAAGACTATATATATAGTTCCAAGACATATTCCTCAGCCAAATTCCCCAGAAACCATGAACCCATAAAGAACAATTGGTTGTAGCCAAAAGAAAATCCATCTATCTTCTAAATTAACTATTATTCAGTTGTCCATTTTCTTTTTGTGCCAGAATAGTTCATGAAATGAAAAACATATATATTTTTTTCCAATTAGCACTTAGAGCAACCAAAATCTTGAAAAGGAAGAGAAATATATTGGTACATAAAGTTTTTTTAAAAAGATGCTTTTATAAATCTCAATACATTCCTTTAAAAAAATAGCAGCTAATGTTTCTCCTTGAAACCTGTGAGTAAAAGACAATGGTCTTGCAAGGTCATCACCTGAGATGGTAAAGGTTAAAGGAACTTCACAGGAGCACCCCAAGCACAGGTAAGATGTGGGAAGCAAGCCTCTCAATCTCCATCTTTGCTTTCCAACAGTGTCCTACGTTGTCCCAAGAGTACAGGAAAAAGCACCTGACTATTATCTGTTGTTCCAAAGAATTTTATTGCATTATTCTGTAGTTTATAATTGAAATAAAAGATTTTCTACCAAGGACAACTCTGCTTATAATTAACCCTTGGGACTTACATTTTTTAACTCTTAAGGATAAAGTTATTACTATGATAAAATCTTGAGCCAAATGATCACAGGAATATAAAAGCTGGAATGAATTCTCATATAGCCAATCTGAATATAAAAAGCCACTGCTTGCTTTCTCCTGGGGCAAGAAGATGCATTATTGCTATGACCCAAAGGCCTCCTATTTTATTTCAATTTCCCTAGATAATTCCATACTTGATCCATGTGCACAATACAAATAGAAGGACCAGGAGTACTGGGATTGTTAGTGTCAAGTTCATAAAAGGCAAAATGCACTTTTTCTCTTATCACAGACCACATTTGCAATGAGTAGATTAAAATGACATTTCTCTTTGATGTGACATTATATTGACTTGAAAATTACTTCATCTTTTGCCTATTCAGTTACATAATGATGTCTTTATGATATCACCATCCTACAGCTGACTAAAATTTACAATACAGTAATAAAATGGAACTTTGGATTTGAGAAGAAATGTCTGAAAATACTGCTGGTGTAAGACAAAGTTTATAAAACATCATGAAGCCTTGCAACACTGAATGTGGAGTTAAGTGCACTGATCTACCATCAGCAGGAATTGGCACACTGGTCCATGGACAAATATGGTCCATCTGCCTGTTTTAATAAATAAAGTACCATTAGAACACAATTATGCCTGTTCTTTTATTACCCATGGCTGCCTTCATCCTTACACAAGTACTGTAGTCACAACACAAAGCCAAGATTTCTTACTATCTGATCCTTATCTGCCAACTCCTACTCTATAGTGTTGTTCCCTACTAGAACAACCTCCAGACCAGCTCCCTGATCATCCACTGACCAGCCTGCATCCAAGGCCAGGGATGATAATGCCCAGTGCCAGAGAATCCCACAAAATGGAGAACTGCCTTCCTTAGGATGAAAACAGCAGTCCCCAGTCCCCACGGAGAACTCTTGCCATTGTCATTTGAAGTTTAAGTTGGGAGAGAATACAAATGCAAAGTGTTGAAAAGAAGATGGATGGAACAACAGAAGATGAAGTAGGTATGGGTCAGTATTGTAAGACTGATGTGATCAAAATCATGAAGTCACAAAAGGGATATTTTAAAGTGGTTTTGTTTTTCCCGAGGTGCAGCATACTTTAGAAATGTATACAAATCTTAGGTGCATTTATGAATTATGTGTATGCATCCATGTGACCACCACTCAGATGCAGATAATCAAAACACCACAGTTCTTTCTAGCACTGTTTTCTAGGCACCACTCAACTTGCAGGGGCAACTACTGTTTTGATTTGTATCCTGTGGTAGGTAGCCTACTGGATGGCTGCCATTGACTTCTGTCATCTAGTATCCACACTCTGCACACTGCCTGCCCATGTCGTATCAGTCATTTTGTGTGATCTATGGCTTACTGCATAAGTGATCCGAGCACAGTTCAGTTCTGATATTCAGTTATGGAAGACAGTGGCTCTATCTTGGATTTTCTTTTCCACACATTCGCAGCTTACTTGTTCAGGGGAAAGTCATGTTATAAGCAATATAACAAGTAGGGCAACAGATAAGAAACTAATGCCTCCAACAAATAGTATATTGGGTGAATTTCGGTGAAGATACTTTAGCCCATCAGACTTCAGAGACTAGTCCTGGTTGATAGCCTAACTGCACTCATTATAGACCCTGACCCAGAACTACCCAGTTAAGCCACTCCCAAACTCCTAACCCATAGAAACTACATGTGATAATAAATTCTTTTTTTCATGTTATTTTTGTTCCAAGTTGCTAAGTTTTGGTTTAACCCACTATGTAGTAGATAACCATGACTATATATTTGCTTTGCTTACTTTTTAAAAAGACTTTTTAAAGAGCAGCTTTAGGTTCACAGTGAAGTGTAGAGAAAGGTACAGAGATTTCCTATCTACTCTGTTCTAATTCATATAATATCCTCCATCATCAACACCCCTCTCCAAAGCTATACATTGTCTATAAACTGGTGAACCTACATTGATACATCATAACTATCTAAAGTCCTTAGTTTATGTTAGGGTTGGGTCTTACTGCTGTATATTTTATGTATTTGGACAAATACATAATGACATGTGTCCACCATTATATTACATAAAATATTTCACTGCCCAAAAGTCCTGTGTGCCACCTATAAATCTATACCTTCTTGATCTCTAACAACCACTAGTCTTTTACTACTTTCATTGTTTTGTTATTTCTGGAATGTCACACTTGGCATAAAAAAAGCACGTATCTCTTCAGATTGGCTTCTTTCATGGAGAATTATGCATTTAAGATTCCTCCATGCCTTTATGGCTTGATAGTTCATATCATTTTTTTTAGCACTGAATAATATTTCATTGTTTGGATGGTCCACAGTTAGTCATTTGCCAACTAAAGGACATCTTCATTGGTTCCAAGTTCTGGAAATTATGCTTAAAGCTACTACAAACTTCTGCACAGCTTTTGTGTAGATGTAAATTTTCAACTCCTTTGGATAAACACCAAGAAATGCAATTGCCGGATCAAAAAATTAGCGTGTGATTATTTTTGTAAGCTTTTTTGACCCGTATCTTATACCATACACAGAATTCAAATGAAAGTGGACAAAAGACTTAAATGTTAATCTTAACATTACAAAGCTCCTAGAAGAAAACACTAGGCAAAAGCTTCTCGACACTGATTTTTCACAATGATTTTTTGGCTATGACACAAAAATCACAGACAATAAAAGCAATAACAGGATTTAGGATTATGTCAAACTAAAAAGCTTATATACTACAGAGGGGAAAAAACCAAAATGAAAAACTCAGGAGTGGGAAAAATATTTTCAAATCACATATTTGATGAGGCTAAAATACAAAATATTTAAGGAACTTATAACTAAATAACAAAAATATAACTCAATTAATAATGTTTAAAAGACTCAGACATTTCTGCAAAGATAACATACAAATGGCCAAAGGTGTATGAAAAGGTGCTTAGCCACACTAGTCAGAGGGACATGCAAATTAAAACCAAAATGAGAGTGCCTCATATCTGTTAGGAGACTATAAAAACAATGTTTCTGGATTAAAGGAGAAAAGGAAACCTTTGTATACTCGCTGAGAATTTTTAAATTTTTAAATGGTACAGCTGCTGTAGAAACATTAGGGAGGTTATTCAAAAAATTGAAAATAGAACTGCCATGTCATCTCGCAATCCCAGTGCCAAATATATATATATATCTCCAAAGGGTCTGAAATCAAGATCTCAAAGAGGTAACTTCACTCCCATGTTTATGGGAACATCATTCAAAACAAATAAGATATAAAAACAACCTAAATGTCTATCAACAGGTGGATGAGTGAAGTGGTATGTACATACAATATTATTCAGCCTTTAAAAAGAAGAAAAGCTGGCCATTTAGAACAACATGGATGGACCTGGGAGGCATTTTATAAAGTGAGATAAATCAGACATAGACAAATACTGTACGATCTCACTTAAATGTGGAATCTAAAATAACAAAACTCTTAAAGCAGACAATAAAATGGTGGTTTCCAGGGGAAGAAAAGAAAGAACAGAAAGGTTATGAGAGTAAAGGGTACATAATTTCATTTGTATGTGAAAAGAAAATTTATTTATAGATCTATGCAGCATACAGCCAATGGAGAACATAGTAGCTACACTTAAAATTTGCTAAGAATGTAAACTTCATGTCTTACCTTTTAACATCTGTATGTTTAAGTATATTTCTTGAAAATACCATTTATTTTTATTTCCATCTGAAAATACTGTTTTTGATTGATGTTTAATCCACTTATCTGCATCGCATGCCCTTATTTTCTACTTGCCATCGTACTAGGCCTTTCCTGCTTGCTTTTGGAATCAGTGTTTTTATTTTTTAAACTCTGCCTTTTTTTTTAATGGCATGTTATTTCCTATCATAGTCATCCTAGAGTTTTTAACACACATCTTGAATTTCTGCTATATTTCCTAATTGGTACTTTAAATATTTCCAGAATAAAATTCGGATCTTTACAAATTTCAGTGTCTTCTCCCTTTTGTGGTACTATTGCCATTTAATTTCACATGTACTTAACCCTTGGAAGATATTAAAACATCGCTTAAATTTTTTAAAAAAATCCTATTTCTATTTACTCATGTATGTCACATTTCAGAGCTTTTTTCTTCTGCACTAGCAAGCTTCCATGTGGAACCCGTGTATGTCACAATAAAAATAGTGTCAGTTGTCGTAATAGTCATATACCTATCATGGCCCAACCCCAAAACATTCAATGATTCCCTGCTTCCTGCAAGATACAATCCAGATGCCTTAGCCTGACATTCATGAACCTGCACTAAACAGTATCCAGTCCTATCAACTTCCCCTACAAATATTTTTGTGAGCTCACAGAAATTATGTTTAAAATTTAAATATATGTACCTGACCCATTGATCAAGGACTTACCAAATCTAGGATTTATGAGATCCAATCAAAAAGCATCTTAATTTTTATTTCATTTAAACTTTATTCTATGGTGCTCACCCGATAAAAATCTAGGTAGGTCCTACAGTCTTATAG
Organism: Marmota monax; assembly: GCF_021218885.2. Lineage (NCBI taxonomy): Eukaryota > Metazoa > Chordata > Mammalia > Rodentia > Sciuridae > Marmota > Marmota monax. The sequence goes on along the minus strand of NW_026693933.1, from coordinate 5,650,938 downwards.
TTTAAAAAAAAGCAGGTAAACAATATAAATTAAGCTATATGAACATCAGAATGTATTAACCACATTTCTCCATGCAAAGCTGAAACTTCCCTGCCGTCTCCCAGTTGGGCTGTCTGCTATTGTAAGCAGCAGGAGAAAAGATGTAAGAAATATAATTAGTTGTTCCTCACTTCTTTGTTCCTTTTCCTATGCCTAGTTGCAATTTTGGTCCCTTCCTGGGGTGGGACTAGGAAGGGCATGAAGGATATTTAAAACCTCTTCTTCCATGAGACACTTGCCTGGGTTCTATAATGACCCGTGGCTGATAATCTCACCTGCAGGCTCCTCCTCCATCTTATTCCTCAGTGAGCCTTAGCTCAATTTTCCCCCACTTCAGCTTGCCCTCTAGGTGGCCCTGTTGGACAAGATCTAAGGCAGCCTATAATTATGTACCACATCTGGACCTCAGGAAGCCCTTAATATCCTCACTCTATGCCTGCACAAACTCAAAGTGCAGTCCAGTCTCAACACCCCTCACACCCCCCTCAGGGGGTTTGCTGGTCTCTGCCTAATGCAACTAACTTCAAGAGACCCAGGAAGCCGAGAGGTGCCACTAAAATCCTCTTTTGTCTTAATGTGAAGAGAACTCACCTCCTACTTTACATGTTTTCAGAGTACATAGTACTCAAAACAGTCCTCTCTAAACGAAAGCCTCATCTCTCAACTGCCTCATGTGCATGAGATATTTAAGGTATGGAACTAGCAATTTTTTTATTTCCCTGCTCAGTACCAGGGACTGAACCCAGGGCCTTGTGCATGCTGGGCAAGTGTTCTACTACCGAGATATCTCCTGCCCTTTTTAAAAATTTTTTTCCCCTTGGCCATGTTTCCCAGACTGCCCTTGAACTTGTGATCCTCCTGCCTCAGCATCCTCTCCAAGCAGCAGCTGAGATTACAAGCGTGTGCCACCACATTCAGCAGGTTTTGATTAGCCTTTGTGCCCTGCCTAGGGTCTAGCAACTGCCTTGGAATCAGCCTTGACTGTACTGGAGCCTAAATTGAAATGTTTGATTTAGCATCCAGTTATATACATTTGGTACTTTCTCATTCCCAAGCTTTTCTTTTCCCAGTTTCCATTCTACTTATACTTCCAAATATGTAATTACAGTTTGTTTGAATATAGCACTGACATTTAGGAAAAGAACTGAAGATACAAAGCACTTGCAGTTTACACATTTGTAACTGCTAAAGAATTTCTTTATTTTTCTAGAAACACCACAGCATGGGGGCTATTTTGGTTTGAAAATGTAAAGGCAAGTTGGATGAATGCAAACCTTGTTTCTACAAAATTTAGGATCTTTAGTTCATCCAACCCAAGTGCACATGATATTTTATTTTGAAGGCATAGTTCTAATGATGGCTTTAGAAATCTGTTTATCGGGCTTCTTTCTCTATGCTAATTTATAAAAATATACTTCAAACATCTTCTCAGGCTGCAATTAAATTTAAAGACTATGTAAACTTCTGTTTTTGTAGGCCTATCCACATGTTTCCTAATCTTCCATGAAAACAATTTTTAAAAGTTGAGTTAAATGAATTGGATTAGAGTCTCAGTCATCTATTGAACAGGTGTGTGACCCTACACCTGCCTATACCTCAGTTGTTTAATCTGTAAAATTGCCTCTTTGAGTTAATGAGTAAATGACTAACAGATGTAAGGAGCTTCACATGATTCTTAGAAACAAAGTGCTAAATAAAATTCTCTTCCATTCTTCAAGTTTTCTTTTTTTACTTTTGTGTTTTCAATACACAGTCTTTTGACTGGGAAAACATGACACTTCCTTTGGACTTTCTTTTGACTGGGAAAACATGACACTTCCCCCATTATCCCTTTCCACATCATCTTGTCTTTATTGCCTTGTGATGGCTATTGTTTTGTCTTGGGGATTGAACCCAGGGCCTCGAACCCAGGGCCCCGAACCCAGGGCCCTTCTGCATGCCAAGCAGGAGCTCCACCACTGAGCTTTTTCATTTTATTTTGAGACAGGATCTCACTAAGTTGCCCAGGCTGGTATTGAAGTTGCACTCCTCCTGCCTCAGCCTCCCAAGTAGCTGGGATTAAGGGCACCACGCCCCTGGCAATTCCCTTGGTTTGCACTCTAAAATTTCCTTGCCATCTTTTGGAAATGTTCTATTTGTTAGAAAGCACTAGTTTCCTTTTCACTTGTCTCTATAACTGAGTTTTAAACTCATGTGGAAGAGGAACACAGTCTCTTCCGGCAGTGGTTAAGGACTCTTGAGATCAGTGGGGCAAGGCTCTAGTGGCCCTAAATAGCAGGAAGAAGGTGGTGTCCATTCCAGGAATTGTGAAGATGGTGAGAAGAGTCACCTACTGTCATTAGTGAGACTTACTGTTTTCTAGGGACAAAAGGAGTCTACGTGGGCTCTAGTAAGAGGGTGGTATTCAACAATAATATTTAATTAGGCTTACCTCTGTTTTCAATTAGTTGAAGGAGAAAAAATTCAAATGCCTATCACGTACATGACTATTGTCATAAAATAAAAACACTGCTCTAGTGCATTTTGTGCTATGGGTAATTTACAAAAAGAACAGAATTTTATTTTTCTTACTGTTCTGGAGGCAGGGAAGTCAAAGGTCAAGGACCTACAGTTCTCTTGTCCTATGAGGTCTGCTGTTGGCTTGCCTGCTGCTGCCTTGCCTGGAGGCACCTCATGGTTGCATCCTCTGAAGGGGAGGAACAGCGAATCCTCACAAGGCTGAAGGGCAAACTTGCCTAAGGCGGCAAGAAGCCTCTTTTATAAGGATCATAACACGAGGGTCCTCGTGTTCGAATCACCTGTTAAAGGCCCCAGCCTTGAATACTGTCCCATTGGCAACACCTGCAAACCACACAAGATATTATTCTTTTTTTTTTATTTTAACAAGTTGTATTGAGATGGCATTCACCTAACAGATTTAATCATTTTTTAAATTTGTTTTACTTAGTTACATATGACAGTACAATGATCTTGACATAGCATACATTTGAATCAGATGGGATATACTTTCTCATTTCCCCCTCATTGTTTGCAAAATACAGTTATGAAGATGTGAGGGGAAAAAAAACAATAGCGTTACCCTAGATTAGATAGAGAGAAGTGATGGGGGGAGGGGTTGGGGAGATAGGAAGAATAGTATAATGAAACAGACATTATTATTACTGTGTGTATATATGTGAATGCATGACCAATGTGATTCTGCAACCTGTATACTCAGAATAGATATTATTCTTATTGTTCCAGGTTGCATTCTCTAGAAAACAGTCTCTGATGGAGATTATTAGGAGGTATATTAAAGGCTAGTTTGGGATAAACATTTGGTGAAGAAAGTCTGAAAAGACAGGTGTTAACTTTAACACAGTCTCAATCAAGGCTCAATTAGGATCTCTGAAACTGAAATAGCCGTCAGAGGTGTCCTGAATTGGATTGCAGGAATGGGCTCTATTCTCCTACGTTATTCAGTCATGAGGTACAGGTCATCCTGAGAAGGAGGCATGACTTTGGGAGAAGGAACTTTCTTGAGTCTAAAGAATCATCAAGGGGAATTTAACTGAGATCTGTCTATCAGCAGCTTCAAGCCTTTTCAGCAATAAGCTCTTCATTGTTGGGGGAGGATTTCAGTATTAAACATATCCAGGAAGCCTCACTCTTTTCAAAATAGCATGTTCTTGCCTATATTTACCACGATTGAGTAATCATCAAAATGATGAATCTGAGCATGAACAAAAAAAGATTCTTAAAGGTTTTTGTTCTTGATCTCTGTAACATTGTTAGTCACTGAAGTTCAAAAAGGAACAAGATGATTTTGTTCTCAAGGACCTAGTACAATAAGTTGGTAATAATAATATTATTAAATATACCTCGTATATCAGAATCTTTCATGACTTTCATACATATGTGAATCCACATGCCCACTTTGCTTCCCTTGGAAAAAAACATCTTTTAAACAGAGTTGAACAAACTGGAGTCTACTGGCCAAATCTAGTCTGCTAGATGAGATTGCAAGAGAGATCACATGACTTGACAAGTCTAAAACATTTACTATCTGGTCCTTTGTGAAAAACATTTGCTGACCTCTAGTCTATAATGTACTCTGAGATTCATACTAATATGATATTAAGACTGATTTTGCCTATACAACTAATCATGATCTATTTTTTTATTTTTGTAAAAGCATGTTGTCCCCAGATTAGAGAATATATTTTTATCTTTGATAATCAATTATATCCCCTTTGTGATTATATATAAATAATTTTTCTTCTTTAAATACCATTCATCTATTCCCCTTCATCGCTATCATCACCATAATGCAAATAAGGAAAGTGAACAAGTGTTTAACCAAACTCTAGATAAGTCATGTTTAGTCAGTATGGTTTAACATTATAAAAATGGTTAGAGGCCACCCTGAATGAAAATATTTCGTAATATTCCACAAAGATTTATACTTATTGCTATTCTTTTCAACATATATTTTTTATCATAGATTTGGATGAAAACAAAAAACACATTTATCCAATGTGTATATGACACAAAGCTATAGAGTCAATAGTTACTCTATTAGATGACAGAAACAGTATTCAAAAGGATTGCAAAAAGTTGGGCCAAAAACAACAAAATGAAATGTAACAGGGCTAAATATAAAGCTCTGCATTTGGTTTAGAAAAATTGAGCTACAAATGTGTAAATATAGGATGGAGAACACATGGCTCAATGGCAGTTAAAGGTGGACAAGTTTTAGGGTTAACCACAACCTTAATGATGAGCACCCTTTGATGTGGATCTGAATAAATTCTCATATAATCTTGCATGTGTTTTAATATAATCATACATTCTGTATTCTAATTGCATTGCATTGATTAGTAATAAGCCATCTGGAATGATGCATTCGATTTGGGGAGCCATGTTATATCAGGGGTACACTGCAGTGAATGCTTGACATTTTTTTTCCCACCATAGACATCAAATAACTGTTTTATAACATTCTTGAAGTTAAGATGTGACATAAAGATAGGGTCTAATCTGACAGAGCCATAGTGAGAGCCAGAAATGAAAAGTAGGAGGGAATACTTAGAATTCATTCTAGCAAGGATAAAACCAGGGCTGTATATCTAATTTCTTGAAACTTTGGGGGAAGTAATGCCCCAGATGCTGTCAGCAGTGAAGGTCATGGTACCTGTGGGACCCAACGTCTTCCCATTGTTGGTCCTGTGTGTAAGTTACATAGTTTCTAGCTCTTTCTGGGTGTAATAAGAGATGGTAATTTAGATCACCTCTTGGGTCCATCTCATCTCTTAATGCTTCTGCTCAGTTATTTTTATTTTTTACCAGCTTACTGTTTACAGCCTGACAAATGGGTGTATGTATTGCAGGTGGTGGGGAAGGGTCACATAGAAAGATTATTATGCCAAGGACAAAGTAAAAGTAATGAAAATAGACAAGAAAAAAAGATGAGTACCATCCACCTATTATTAAATGGCTAACATTGAGTTCTTAAATTATGAAAATCTTATTTTATTCAGGTTTTCCAATAATCTGCCAAGAAAATTGTTCACAGAAGGACTACATAACATGCTCTAGAGAGGAAGCACAATACAATATGGTCTGATGGAACTGCCTTTAAGGTAAGAGTGGAAAGGATGGTAGTTTGTCATTTTTTTCAATTTTATTATTCCTGCTTTATTTATTATTCTGTTCTTTTACCAGTAGTACATTACTTGGTATTCTTTCCTTTTGTGACCACTTGTTTCCAAGCAGCACAAAGAAAAGATCATGGACATCACAGTCAGGCTAGACTGAGTTCCAGTCTCAGGTTGTCATAACCAAGTCCGTATTTGTGGCCTTGGCAAATTTACGTTAGCATTCTGAGCTGATATTAGAAAATCAGTAAAATAACAAACACTGTGTCTTACAAAGTTGTCCTGAAGTACAGTATATATGTTACAGTATAGGAAAAGACACAGGCCATGCTAGATAGTATACCCAGCCCTCATATATTTTGCCACTATCTTTAATTTTTTTTGTGCTTGCCCAAAGATGGGAAATCAATAAACTTTGGATAAATTATGTTTCTTTTTAAAAATTCATGTTTCCATTTCGCTCTGTCATCCCCAAACCTCACCCCACACCACCCAGAAAGTAACTTCCCTACTTTGAATAATTTCTATAATATTCAAACCTGGACTGATTTCTATTATCTTGATTTCATAAAATGCATCTCATGAAGAAAGACTCAGAAGTCTGATGTTTTGGGTTATATTAGGGATGTGAGGAAATAATAAAGAAGTAGTATATTCTTACTACACAACGAGTTCTTCAGGTTCAGCCACAAAGTATGAGTTCCTAGGGTTAGCCCTGATGTGCCACCATCTGGCTTCTGAATAGTTCCTATGAGAACAAAGATGAATAGGAGCTAAAACATTCATTGAAATTTTTTTTTTTTTTTTAAAGAATTTTTTAATGTTTATTTATTTATTTTAGTTTTCGGCGGACACAACATCTTTGGTTGTATGTGGTGCTGAGGATCGAACCCGGGCCGCACGCATGCCAGGCGAGCGCGCTACCGCTTGAGCCACATCCCCAGCCCCATTCATTGAAATTTTTAGTAAGCAATGTCTTCCTTAGCTTATCTCAAGGCATATTTTCACAGAACTGCACTGTTACTCTTTAAAAGACTATGAAAAATGATATTTCTAGAAAAATATTAATATTCATTATATATGACTTAAATGAAGAAAAATCCCAAATCCTAAGAAACAGAAACAATGAAGAGCCTATATATAGAGAGAGAGAGAGAGAAAGTCAATGTTATAAAGATACCACTATTCTAAATTACTTTGTAAGTATACTGCAATTCTTATTAAAGTACTTGTTCATCAGTTTCAAAAATATAGCACATTAGTATGAAACCAATCATAGTAGAAACTGTTTTTTTGTGACTATTAATGTTCAGTTCATCTGAAAAATAAGCTGAGTCAGGAAAATGTTAAAAAGGGAGTCTACCTCTACAAATAAAAAACATAAAATAAATACAAGATGATTAAATGAACTAATTAGAATATAAAACAGTCCCTTGTTTTGAAAGTACAAAAATTTTATGAATATAATGTGAATCTAATTCATAATTATATAAAGACAATTAAAATTAAACAAAACATTCCTTTTCACCTATTGGATTGGAAAAACAGATGTGAGAAAACTAATGTTTTTTTTATTGCTACAAAATTTGTAGGATAATATGGTAATACTTGCTGAAATTTAAAGTACACATGTCCTTTGACCCAACAATTCCATAGCCAGAATTTTATTCTAAACAAAAATGTGCCAATATACTTGAATAAGAATTCTTATAAAAAATTATTAATAAAAAACAAACAATGAAGAAAATAAAAGTTTAAATATTCATCAATATAGGACAAATATTACTCAATTTTTATTTACTTATTGATCTAGCGGTGCTGAGAATCAAACTCAGAGCCTTACACATGGTAGGCAAGAGCTCTACTACTGAGCCATGCACCTATCCCTCAATAATCTAAAGCTGTAAAATATATATGTATGCTCTGATATAGAATATCTCCAAGTTCTATTATTAAAAATTACTATAAAATGTTAGGGTCTGTAAACAAGTCAAGATGGCACCTGGCATTTTGCCAGAGGGAGTGGTTTGTGAAGTAACGCCAGCGAGCCATTAAGTGTGGAGATTCCTTATTGGTTGACTGCTGTATCTAGTTTATGTTAATTAAGATAAGCTGTGTGTAATGTATATATACCCCTCTTGTCCTACAATAAACGGCTCCCACTCCTGCTGTATCAATGTACACAAGTTGCTCGTCACCCCCCAGTTATTTTGATGCAGCTGGACTGCGGCAATAAAAATTGTATAAATAAAAGAAATTATGATATATATATGTATATATATATATATATGCATATACTCTTATGGTGAATAAATAATAATGTTCTGTAAGGAAATATAACTTTTTCAACAGTGAGAAGCAGGGGAACATATTTCAATTTTATATCTTTTAATAGTGAATATATCTTTTACCACATGTATTTATTAGTCTAATAGATTTTATTTTAGGTAATTTTAAGACATTCCTACCATGAACATGAACCATTTATTAATTTAGATCTTGGATTTCTTTCATGAGAGTTTTGTAATTGTCCTCATATATATCTTATATTTATTTTATTAGATTTATACCTAAGTATTTTAGGTTTTTTTAATGCTACTGTAAATGACTCTTGATTCTAATGTAATGTTAATGTAAGTGAAAGAACTTCTCATTGTTCTTTGTTGTGATACAATAAAACAATTGACTTTTGTATATTACTCTGTATTTTATGACTCACTATAATTGTTTGTTAATTCCATGAGGTTTTATGTCTATTCTTTTAGATTTTCTTTATAGAACAAGAACAGTTTTAGTTCTTCAATCCGAAATTGTATATATTTTATTACTAATATCCTATTACATTAGTTCTGACTTCCAGAACAATGTTGAATAGGAGTGGTAAGGGGAAATATCTTTGGTTTGTTCCATATCTTAAAGGAAAAGTGTCTGGCTTCTTACAAATAGATATGATGTTATTTCTTTTTTTTAGTTTGCTGAGAGTTTTTAATCAGTGATGCTGGCTGGATTTTGTCAGATACTCTTTTTTACATTCATTGCTATGATCACATAATTTTTCCTTTTTAGTCTATTGCTATGATGGATTACAGCAATTAATTTTTACATGTTGAACCAGCCCTGTACACCTGAAGTGAATACCAATTGGTCAAGTTCATTATTCTTTTTACAAATTATTGGATTTACTTTGCTAATATTTTGTTGAGCATTTCTGTACAAGAAATAACAGATATTTGATATAAACGCAGATAGAAACTCTAAAAAAGAATCAAAAGGAAATGCTAAAAATAAAAACTGTACAATGTAAATTAACAATGTCATTAAAAAGCTTATCAGTAGACTGGATATGGCTGAATTAGTGAGCTTAAGAATACTCGATAGAAACTCTTCATATGAAAAACACATCATAAATTTCTGTAAAAGGAAAAAGAGAATACATATCCAAAATTGTCAGACAATTACAAAAGGTGTAATGTCTGTGTAATGGGAATACCAGAAAAAGAAAGAAAACAAAAGAAAAGAAGAAGGACAAGGAATATTTCAAATAATAACACTTTGGAATATTCCAAACATATTGACAGACACCAAATCACAGATCCAAGAAGTTCAGAGAACACCAAGAATAAGAAGTATTAAAAAAATCTATTCCTTGGAATAACATATTCAAACTTCAGAAAATTAAAAAGAAAATCTTGTGACAAGTACAGGATAAAAAAAAAAAACACCTTACTAATATACATGGGTAAGAATTGCAGAAGGCTTCTCTTTAGAAACCACAGAAGCAAAAAGAAGAGAATGTAGTGAAATATTTAAGAAAAAGAAAAGAAAACAACCACCCAAAATTCTATATTCAGGGGGAAATCCAGTAAAGGAGAAATAAAGACTTGCTCAGTTGAAGGAATTTGTTGTGAGTAGACCACAACAATCTTGAAGATTATTAAAAGAAGTTCTTTCAGAACTCTTGGATCTATGTTAAAAGAAATTCTTCAGAAAAAATATGAAAATCAGATTTATATAAAAAAGAAAAGCATTGAAAATGTAATAAGTGGAGGTGAAATAAAACTATTCAATTTTTAAATTGTTATGATCACCTTGTTCAAAGTAAGAGTAGCAAAAATCAGATGATTACTGCTTATAGCTGAGTGAAGTTTATGACAGCAACGTTAAAAGAAATGAGAAGAAGGAGTTAATAATACTTTGCTATAAGGTACCTGCACCACCCATGAAGTGGTGCAATGTTATTTTAAAGTGGATTGGTTGTATATTGCATATGCTAAGACAGTCACTAAAAATCTTAAAGAAATATAGTTAATATATTTTGAAATAAAGGAGTAATAGTGAAATCATACAACATGCTTAATCAAGTAAAGCTAGAAAAGGACAAAGAGTAAAGGCAAAAACAAAAATAATAATAATAAGAAGAAGGGCAACAAATAGAAAACAGAAACAAGTATAATAAAGTGCTCCTTTAGAGCACTTAGTATGTTAATCATAGTTATGAATTTCCAATCTGATAATCCCCAAATCTCTTTGACACCTGAATCTTATTCTGATTTTTCTCTCTCTTCTCCGTTCAAACTCTGTGTGTGTGTCTGTGTGTGTGTGTGCGCCTGTGTGTGTGTGTGCGCCTGTGTGTGTGTGTGTGTAGTGGTTGTGGTGGTGTGTGTGTGCTTGTTTGGTTTGTTTTTTTGTTTTTGCCTTTTTACATGTACTGTGATTTTGTTGTTGTTTAAAGCTGGACATGATATACCATTAAATGAATAGGGTACATCAACCTTTCAAGGGAGGTATTTATCTGTCTAGGAGTTAGGTTGTGTTTACTATTAGAAGAAGCTGCTTATTTCAGAGGTTAAAATTTTCTTTGGGTTTTTCATTTCTGTCTCCCTGTTGTGTTTTGTTTTCTTAAGGGTCCTCCTTAGACCTTGCAGATCTTTTTAACTATAATCACTTCTCATACAGGTTCCCTACTAATGTGATAGTAAAATGCTTAGCGGAGGTGAAGTGTTCTTTAGTCATAGCTATGAGTAGGTCTCACTCTGTTACTGAGCCTGTCCCAGCTGTGACTGGGACCAGTAATCTCTCAACTTCTGTTTTCAACTCCCTGGATGGGATAGGAAGGCCAGATGAGCTGGAGTTGGACACTGTTAGGCTGTGGCTGTCAACTGGTGGCCTTTGTAAAAGTGAACAGAATGCCCTGGGTGAGCCCATTTCCAGATGGTTACTTACTTTCCCCCTCCTTCAGCAGGGGAAGGATGGGGTTTTTCTTGGATCTTTGTAGTGAGATGTTGGGGCTCTTGGAGATTAAACTCACAATAGCTTGAGCTCCTCCCTGATTCTGGGGTTCCAGGAGCTTTCCATCTCATAAGCTATCCATGCTCAGTCTCCACTCTTGATTAGTTATCCTTGAAGTGTTGTTAGGTGTTGGCTCCCGTGGCCTTTTCTGCTCACACTTCGTTGTGATTCTCTTTTTCTGGTGGTTTAACTGTGACCTCAGGATCTAAAAAAGAGTTATTAATTTTTAGTTTCTTCTTCTTCTTTCGAGGATAAAAATGATGGCTTCTAAAACTTTTCTATATAGTACCAGAAAGCAAAATGTATATCTTCCTTTGCAATTCATTAAAGATTGGGGATATATAATGTCTATAAAGTTAAAGTGGTTTGTTCTACCTCTTCCCTCACCTGGTCTTGTCTTGCCTTCCCTTCCTTGCCTTGCCTTAGAACTTCAGTTCTATAACCATTAGTGGTACAGAGAAGTTGGGCTATAAAATGCATCCTGTTAAAGGGGTGGTACAATGTGGGGTGTCAGGTGAAGCAAAATGAGAGGTCCATGCACACACCTGGGTAAAAGGAGAGTACAGAGCATCAATCTGAGAGAGATGATTGATGCTGACATCAATAGTTATGAAATAAATAGAAATTGTGTGGGCTGGGAATGTGGCTCAAGTGGTAGCGCGCTCTCCTGGTATGCGTGCAGCCCAGGTTCGATCCTCAGCACCACATACAAAGATATTGTGTCCACCGAAAACTAAAAGAAAATAAATATTTAAAAAATTCTCTCTCTCTCTCTCTCTCTCTCTCTCTCTCTTAAAAAAAAAAAAGAAAAAGAAATTGTGGGACACACAGTAAGATGCAACAAGAAGACCCCAAACTTACTTTTGTGATATCTTCACAATTGTTAATAACTTGAATATAATGAGGTTACATTGAAAATCTGAGGAACACTGTATAAAATATGTAGCCTATCCTCTTCAAAAGTATCTGTTCATGACAGTCAAGGAGGGAATCAGAGGTGTTCCTGACCAAAGGAGATGAAAGAAGCACATCGCCTAAATGTAAGTCATGATTCTGACCTGAGTCCTTTGCTATATAAAAGACAATATTGGTATCTGAGTGGGGGTTGAGGTAATATATCTATGTTCATTTTGTGATTTAGATGGTTGCTTTGTGATGTTGTGGGAAGACTGACCTTGTATGTAGTAAATCACAAGGTGAAAAAAAAAGTATTTTGTTAAGTTGAATATCAGGTCAACAATTCGCTTTCCAGGAATAGAAAAATGTATTTGCAAATTTTTCGTGATTGTTTCAAAATTTGCAAAAAAAAAAAAAAATAAATAAAGGTGATTCCAATAAAGGATGAAAGATACAAGTGACCATCTGAGTCATTCTGAATAAGGACTTTCTTCACAGCTGGTGGCTGATACCACTTCATCTGCCCTTGTGGTTTTGGTTAGCTTAATTTTTGCATGTATTTTCCCCTGGCCCTCTGTAGAGATATGACACCTGATTAGACTTATGCAATTTAAGACCTTTGGTGACAGAATAAAGGTCTTGCAGTCTACCATAGACACATAGCTTAGAATTCCCTATCTCTAAGTTAGATCCAAAAAAGAATCATATAGCTGGTTGGTCTTAATCGTATTATAAATAATATTAACAATGCAAAAAAACTATATAAACTATTATCTCCAGAAAAATTCAGGTTCATTGAAACATTTTTACTTTGCTCTTTGCTAAAAAGCAACATTCATCTCCAGAAAATTTTTGACAACATTTCAATGTGCATTTATTCTGCAAATACTTTTATTTATTATGACTCTCAAACTGCCACTACAAGAGGGAAGAAAACTATCCAAATTCTTCTCAGTGTTTAAAAAGATAATTTAAAGGATAACGTAATTTTGTATTTCATGTATTGTTGTTATTGTTATTTGCAATGCTAGTACTCATATTACAGAAAATTATTATTTAATAAAAAACTAGTTTTTAAGTATATTTTAAATGGCAGGAAGCAAATTCGGCCTGTCTATTCTTTAAACTGTTTCTTGGCCAGATATTAGCAAAGTTTGTATGGCCAGCTGGCATATTTATAGTATTTTTATTTTGAATATATATAATTAGAAAATATTTATGGAAATAAAATATGTACATTTTAAAATTATCAAATGTATTACCACTCTTCCTCACTACAGAAAGGAGTCTAAAGCCCTCTTTAGAGATATGAAAACTGAGGCTGACACACAGTGACTGATAGATGACATGTGGGCAATTGTAAGATCATACCAAATCATTAGCAATTTACAGAAAAAGCAGAATAGTTGTCACAGGAACAAATGGTAGCATATATTCATGCAAGCACATGTCCATGTTTTTCCCTTACTGTGCCAATAAGTATTTATTAAACACGTAATTTAGATACTGAACTTTAACATAATAATTTTTGTTTGACATGTTGTTTTGACCCAGTTGTGAAACACTAGCTAGAGGCAGTCAGAATCTTTTCTTGGTCAACTGATGAAAGTCCTTACATCCCAAAGTATTTGTGTACCTTCCCAATAACCCCAGATCCAGATACCAGGAAACTAGAAGGAATTGCTATGCCCTGGAGAGAATAAAATCGTTTAAATTATCCGATCATAGGAATTCTGGAAACCTAGCTAGACGCAACCCACTTGCCACATGTAAACTACACTTACAGCACCAGCAGGCCTTATTCTGTCCCAGGGTGCAACAGAATATGTGACCCTGAGTGTCAGCCTCCTCCACTTTGGAATAGTAACACAGAGTTCTGCCTTTCATCTCTCTGAGTTCCACTGTGTTTTGTCTCACCTTCCAAGGAATCTTTAAATCTTCCAAAGTGGGGAGATACAATGAGTGAAATCTGGACCCTGATCTAAGAGAGCTTTCATACTGATTGGGAACACAGACAGGGAAGCTGTCACTACTAACCCAGGAGAATCTTTAATTCCAAGCATGATTTCAGTCATTATTAGAAGTCAAATGACAGGTATGGGAGGTGAGAGAGAATATTCTAGAAGGAGTCCAAATACACAGCAAACTGGGAGATGAGCGAAAGCTCTGCATATTCATAGACCATAAGGTACATGATCAGAAAATGTTGCAAGGCAAGGGTGGTGAGGGATGACATTAATTGAGCAGGAGCAGCCTCCTCTGTTTATTTTATACCATGGTACGAATAGTAAGAATGTGAACCTCCACCTTGAGGCTAATGGTGAGCTACTAGTGAGTATTAGGAGAAAAACTGGCCATGATCTGCACAGTATTTTGAAACATCATTTTGATTTTAACATGAAAAATGGATTGGGAAATTTTAAGGGGGAGTGTAAGTGTGCACTGGAGATGCTACTCAGGAAAGCAGTAATATTGGCTACAGTGGATGGTTATGTGACCCAGAATAATGGCAGTAGGGTAGAGGCTATGGCCATGACTGAACTGTGGCAGGCAGGGGAAGGCTTTACAGTATATGTACACCGTTTGTTTCCTGATTAAAGATTTTCAGGGACTTTTATTTTTCAACTTCTGACATGGCTCTAATATATCCTGTTATCTTTTAGTAGGTATTGGCTTAAGTTCAGAGTTTTTATAAAAAATGATCTTATTGAAACCCTTCAACCTAAACCAAACCTAATCAAAAACATAGTTCCTTCTGATTCTTCCAATGCAAATTTATACAGTAGTTAAAAAAATGCTGCCTTAAATTAGCTTTAATCTTCACTTATATCATATCATTTACAATTGAGTTAACTTGTTAAATATAATTGATTACAGATTAAGTTTTCCAGGGAATAAATATATCCTCTCATGTAAAATGAAAATCAAAAAGAAAATCAAAGCACTTGATGCAAGCAAATCCTAAACATTCTACTAGAACAAGAGGAAGAAAGTTTTAATTTATGTTCCATCTACGATTTGTGCTTTAATGGCCAAAAATGTACTTCTTGATATTCAGCTACCAACAGCTGGCACATGAACATTCAACTCACCTACCAAGACTTTAACCCAAATCATCTGTCTTAAAAGTAATATTCCATAGACTTGGGAAATTATTGGTTCCAGTTAAAATTTTAGCAGCATACATAGTTATTTATTTGAAGTAAGCAATTGGTTGAGAAATTATGAAAGAACCAAGTATTCTTCTGGGAATATGGCAGAACTTTTTTAGGTTGAGAATTTATTTTCCTGAACGTTGACCTTCATCCTGATTTCTTCATCTGTTTTTTAACAAACCACACCCCCAAACATTGCATAGAAGGAAACAGGCAGACTGTTCCCCCACTATCTCCTACCATTCTGAAGGTCCTCAGATGGCCTTGGAGATAACACTATGATTCCTCAGACACAAACTATTCCAGCGATTGCCAGCTAGGTCATTAATCACATTGCAGAATCCATAAATAGAATCATCGTTAATCTCCAGAAACCCTTGAGAAATCTGGAATATAAAGGGAGTCACACATAATTAGAAAAATCATGCTGCATTTCAGGGGAGGAGGGCAAAGGTCTCTCAATCATAAAAATATATGTAAATTGAAAAACCTTAGTGAGTACAGGCTTAACAGGGAAAGCATACTTTGTTATCTTGTTGTCAGGTGTCTGTTGTCTCATACAGGGTATCAGCAGCTTAGAACTATACTTGATAATTAACCAATAAAAATATTTCCAACTTACTGGCTCAAATTTGAAGACTCAAAAGGACTAGAATTTAGGAGGAAACATCTTTAAAGCTAGCTATAATATTTTATGCACACATCTATAATTTGATAAAAACAGAATTTTGCTTAATGAATACTGCTGACTTCTATTTCTATAGATGAATCATGAGATTTTCTTGGTTTTTAATATTTTTAATTATGAAATATTTGTAGGTTCACATGCAGTTAAGAGAAATTGTAAATACAGTGAAATCCTGTGTGCCTTTTACCCAGTTTCATTCAAAAAAATAACATCCTGCAAAAACCATAGTACAAGATCATAACCAGGATATTGACATTGACACAAGCCACTGCTTTTGTTAGAGCTATATATTTTAATAACTGGAGAACATACCTCAAATTGGACTATTTTCCTCTCACCTCATTTTTTCTCCATCCTATTCTCCTACATCAATGTTTTGGATGCTTGGATAAATCATTTGCCATTTGCCTAGAAAAGGAATGAAAGATACATGGGGCACAGGTTAGAGGGAAGAGTTTGAGCATGTTCATCCAGGGTTCCTTAGGATATCCAGTTTGATATGTTTAGCAAGTATTTGGACAACTCTGTACCTCAAATCTGAACTCTGCCATGGCTAGCTGGAAAGCAAGCATTGAAATCAGGCTAAAGAAGCCAAGAAAAACATGACCGTTTTTAAGGGGAAAAAAATGCCATCAACAACAGTGGACACATCTTTTCCAGAATGCCCCTCTAGGAAAACTACTCTCCTTTTATTTTTTGAGGTTTCTATTTACCACTCTCACTGGCCTTTACAGTGAAATGTCAAGAATACAAAGATTGATTTGGTTTTGTCTGCATATAGAGTTTATTTTAAAGATGCTAACCAATTCAAGTAGTGCAGAATATAGTTTCTATAATATAAAATTTCAAACAGCCAGTTACTGTTCTTCCATCCCTTTGAAGGGGCCCAAACTAAACAGCTCCACATTCATTACAAAAGACCTCTGTAGAGTAACTTATTATGCATCATTTAAAAAGAGTAGAAGAACACAAATCCAGGAATCCTTTGGAATTTCAGACTGTATAAATAGCTCTTCAGTGAATGACAACTTAAGCAGTGCTATGCAAAAAAGCATGGCAGAGACAATAAATTATTTGAACTGAGTTGGTTTTTCCATATTATTCTAACCCTTGAGCATCATAGGAACAATTTCCCTTTGCTATATTTCTATGCTAAAGTCCAAGGGTAATATTTAGAGTGATTTCCCACTAGCTCTTGTGATGATCTGCATTATTAAAAACGATTATTTCCAACCAGAGGCCATATCTGCCAGCCGCAAGGCAGGCGGGAAGCATTGTGTGAGCTCCTGGCTCCAGGACCACTGCTGTAGATCCCTGGACAAAGTGCCAGCAACTTTTTTCACCTGACTGGAGGGTTTGGAAGTGGTTTTCCTTTGTGTCTGCAACCCATTTTGACAAAATAGTTTCGATATTGAGTTAAAACCAGGATAACACAGAAGATGTGGCCTTTAAGCATGGCTGTTTCATCAAGTAAGTGTTCCTGGCAAACTTTAAATGATGCAGGACTGCATTCTTTCTGGATTTTTCTGGCCAGGACAATGTAATGTATGGTACAACTTCAGGTAGATGCACATTTTGAATGTGGAGTGAAAACAAGCAACAGGGTATTATATGGAGATTAGGAAAAATAAGTGTATTTTATTAAACATTAGGTGATATCAATAATTGCCCAAATCATTTCTGTGACTCTGATACTCTCTGTTGATCTAAGCCTTTTCCCAAGAATATTTTCAACCTGTGCCCAGACCATAGGCTAATGGATATAAGTGGTAGGAAACCTCTGAATCAGAGAGAGTCAGGGGAAGTTCTCTCTCACCAAAGGACCTTAGTTTCTAAATACCTCTACCCCCATGTTCACAGCCCCTTCCATTGAGTGTGTTTCAGCCAATGCCAATCTTGATCTGAAACACAACTTCCTTCACTCTCTTTCATAAGAAATCCAAAACAAGTGGCATGTTTTTCTGAATCTTTATGGGATTCCAGGTTGGGGTAGGTAGGCAGCATCCCATGGCCCACTGACATTTCACTTAAAACCTGATGTCTCTTTGCCAAGCCACGAGGTCACACAGCTTAAACCATTCATCCAATATGGTGTTTAGCTTTGTTTCTTCTCCTTTTATTCTTTGAAGAACTCCTTCTTTTTTTCATCAGCACTGGGTACCTCTGCTAGTCCAGCCGCCATAAGTCTTTCAAAATATCTTCACAGACTGGGCATGGTGGCATACATCTGTAACCCCAGTGACTTGGGAGCCTGAGGCAGGAGAGTCACTGGTTTGAGGGCAGCCTGGGGAAGTTAGCAAGACCCTGTCTCAAAATAAAAATATCAAAAGGAACTGGGGAGGGAGCTCAGTGGTCAAGCACCCCTGAGTTCAATACCCACTACCTAAAAAAATAATTTAAACATTTAAAAATTCTCAACAAATGTCAGCTTGTCCTACAAAGAGATTTTGTGTCAAGCATTCAGAAAACTCAATTTTGTTCATATCATTAGGTTAATAATAATGATGACCTCACCAAAAAAGGAAATAGAAAAGTATATCTCATATTTTCATCCCAGAAATTATTTAATGCATAGAGAAATATTTCACAGAAAGAAGGGAATAAATAATGGATTGGAAGGAGGTAAAAGTCAAAGGCAGCCAAGATCAAAACTGACTGATAAGCTCCTGACTTATAAGTGATAGGCCAGCCTGGCCTCTGACTTGCACTTTCTACTGATTGGTATCCAGTGTGTTTAAGATGTCCAGGGAGGGTGACTGTTGAGTCAAGTTATGCAAGGGGTATCTTTATGTTTTCTAATTACCATTTCAGAATATACATTTCACCTCCCTAAATTAGCATCTCTTCTCTCCAAATGTATACATGCATTCCCACGAATATTTATCTAATGTTGGGCCTTAGAGGAAACCCTCTTCATATTCAGAAAATAAATATAGTGTACTATTTCAAAAGGCAAAATCCTGTAATATTGAATACTATCTATGTCAATTTAAGAAAAAAAACTCAATAGAGGGTAAGAGTAAATATTGCCACAGGTATTACTTAATAAATATTAAAGGGTATGGTGTGCACATCTTTTTCTTCTTCTTTCTCTCTTTTTCTCCATCTCCATTCTTCTGAATCTCCCTCCCTTTCATCTGTATCATAAATAGCATTAACTTCTACCATCCACAGTAACCAATATTAGTTTTTGAGTATTTCACCTCCAATTTATATATATATATATATATATATATATATATATATATATATATATATATATTTTTTTTTTTTTTTTTTTTTTTTTTTTTTTTTTTGGTACTAGGGATTGGCCTCAGGGGCACTTGACCACTGAGCCACATCCCTAGCCCTATTTTGTATTTTATTTAGAGACAGGGTCTCACTGAGTTGATTAGTGCTTCACTGTTGCTGAGGCTGGGTTTGAATTCTCAATCCTCCTGCCTCAGCCTCCTGAGCTGCTGGGATTACAGGTGTGCACCACCACACCTGGCAATATCAATGACTTGATATCAATTACTTGGAAACTTTAAAAATGGCCTGTTAAAGAAGTGGTGGCTGCTTAAGTGTAGCTAATCCTGGACTTTTGAAGTGACTGCAGATAGAGCCCACAGGGGCCTTTAGCATAGACTTTTCTTTAAAGGCCTCCAGTGAAAATGAGAAGGGAACAAAGAAGAAGGGCTATCAAACCTTTTGGACTTGAGCAAAGAATGAGCAGGAAGTTGCTTTCATCCTGCTTTGCTTTAAATACTGCAGAGAACACAAGAAGAAAGGAGAAAGTGAGAGAAAAAGTTGGATAGCTATCAAAGGATGATCACTTAAAATTTCCTCTTTCCACTCTCTATTTCTATCAACTAGTGGGAAATCGCCAACTGCTTCTTGAAATTAACCTTCTTTTATGCTCCAAGTATACATAATATCTATTTAGAGACAACTCTATGCAGTCACTGTTGTTTCAGGAAGAAAAGTGATTCAGAGTCTCAAAGCTAAATGAAGGCAAATGGGAGGAAATGGATGGCAAGAAATAAATAAGTATATAAACTACAGAACAAATTTCAAACACTGTGATTTCATGTGGGCGTGGCAATCTAAGATTTTCTGAAAATTTAAAATTAAAACTCTCGTAGAATTTTGGAGTTATAAATTACCCTGAAGAGAGAAAACTACAACTATTCATTTTTTTCTGTAACATGAAGAAACTGGAGCCCATGGGGATGAGCAGCTTTGTTCTTACATTTAATAACAGTTTTTCACTTCGACCCTGAAGTCATTATGATATAGATGAATGTCAGACCAAGGGACTTTTGTAAAGATCTTAATGCCAGCTCTAAACATGAATCCTTTTATGTGCTCAGGGGCATGTACATAGATTATTGTGCATTCATCAGCCAATTAACAACATTTACTAATTATTCAAACATTACTCTTAGATTTACACTTTTAAAAAAGAAAATGATCAAAATTGAGTATAAATAACAGTATTGTGACATTTAAAATTGTATCTGTTTCCTATATGCAGAGAAGAAAAGAAAGGCAATTAAAATAATAGAAGTCAATGTTATGGCCTCTAAATGATGGACATTTAATATTTTTTTTAAATTGAGTAATTGCCATCTCTGATTTCCTCATGCTTGTAATTTTTTTAAAAAATACCTGAATTTTTAGCAAACTCAAGAGTTACCTTTTCTTTTTAATCTAATTAACAGCTAGAAAACCTTGGGTAAGTTACTTAACCTGAAGATCAGATGAGGTATTTCATGTAAAAGTACTTACACTGGCATCTGGTATATAATCAGTACAGTGTTCGCTGTTTTTATTGGTAGTAAGCATTTTTTAAATGAAAAGAGTAAAAAGGAAAGGGTCACCTATATTAGAGAAAATGTAGGATTTGGCTATAAGCGTCAGTTCACTGTAAGCAACAGCTGGTCTCTTTATAGGGCTTAGAATACAGATTACATAAAATATATATATAGGAAGAGGAAAAGGGTAAAAACTTTCAAAGTTCACCAGTTGTAGCCTACAGCATTTCACTCAAGCTCATTAGGAAGTTTACATTTATAATGTAATCTCTTTGAAACAGATTTGATTTTTTTTTTTAGTAAGGATCTTGTAAATTAGAACTTTCCCAGGGGGCTAACCTAATACAAGTTGTTCCAGAGGTGGAATTCCTTCTGAGAAAATATCTCAGAGCAGGAGAAAAATGGTTCTCTACGACTGCAGCGTACTGGTTTATATAATTAGCAGTGAATATCGGAATACCAGAGGGCAGCGTTAGCAATTAATAATACCCTTGCCTTCAGAACTGCATTTAGCAAAAGAAAGACATTTAACATTTAACCTACATAAAAGAACTGTGCAAATTACAGTACATTGTCTCAGTCCAGCTGTTGTAAAGTATTACCATATGGCTTTATGGTACACCTTTATATTACCTTGGAGATTAAAAAGCCTTTTAAAAAATACTATTTCCTAAGGTTGTTCTGTGCTACACACAAAAAAAAAAAATATCAGTGCATCTATACATTTGGGGGAAATGGTTAATGTATGAAGGTTATAGTTTACACCCTTACCTTTTCCTACAACCTCACCTAGCCAAGATTCCTAGGGATGAAGTCATACTTAACATCAAGTAAAGCCATTCAGAAGTGAATTAAATTCTGCTTCCAAACAACAATTCATGCAAGGACGTGAGTTGTGGGAAGGGCCATGCAGTGAATGAGGGAGAGCAGCCACAGCAGTTTCTTTTTAGTTCAACTTGATATGAAAATGGATCCCTTGGCTATGATACACTGAGGGGCATCTGAAAGAGTTACCTCCATTGCCTGGCACCATCTCCACACCTGTAGATGATGGATACCTTCACACATACTCATTTTAAAATGCCATCTGGAGAGAGTTTGCTGTTCTTTGTGCAAACCATTCAAATGCATGGGCACAGATACTATTCAGGGAAACTGGTGATGAAAACATTAGACATGAGACAAAGACTACTCTAAAATCTGCTGCTAAAGATAAGTGGACCCATTTGAGGCCATTAAAGAAAAGGAACAATGAGACAAAATTTTTTTTGAGCACCTCTACAAGTAGAAAACTTTTTATTCCAACATGATCAAGATAACTTTTGATTTTTGTAATTCTTATAAAACTAATTCTCACAAAAACACATACCTCGTATATTTTAATTTAAAGTGTAAATAAATGTGTATTTTAGCTACAAACAACGAATGGAAGACAATGACTTTTCATTGTGAAATATGGATCCTCAATTGTTTTTCTGTAAAGGATTGGGTGGTAAATAATGTTCATTTTGAAGGCAATGGTTGGCCTCTGATACTACTACTGGGCTGCAGCGGACTCTGCTGCTCTTATTCCTGCTGTTTTTCTCACCCCTCCTCCTTCTTTTGCTTCTTCTTTTTTCTCTTCTTCTTTTTACAACCCTGTAAAAATATAAAAGCCATTCTTAGCTCATGGGGCATATAAACAGGCTATGGACATTCTAGACATAAGCCATAGTTGTCACGCCCAGTATGCATGTTCCCCATTGGTATTCTGTTTTCTTCCCATGCACAAAACACATAGGTAATAGATCCATAAGTTCTAAATTATTTTTCTTTTAATTAGAAATGTGAACTTAACAGCAAACAATCTAAAGCAAATATAAAGCAGTAGGAAGGCAGAATCTTTGAACATTTGGTTGGATCTTTTTCTTTTCCAACATCTTCACTCATACCTTACATTATAGTGCTTTATTATAGCGACTCATTTTATACAGATTTCCAGTGTTTCTAGAAATGACCCTTTCGCTTTTTTATTTCATAGGTTTGACTATTAGTCAATTGGATTAGAATAATAACCTGAATAGGAATAAAAGATAGGTAAGAGATATACCAGCTTCTGGAAAACACTATATCAGTCATAGAACTGGGGTGGCAGTGCTGTGAGCCTTGGCATGGCCTGGGAATTGGTAACTGTGTTTTAGAAAGAGACTGGAAAGCATGAGTAATCCTGTGAGCTGCTTTTAAGTGCAGGTTGATTCAGAAAGTTGTACAAATTGCTTGGGCACTATGCCAAGAACTTTATATATGTTAAATGGCAGGAGAGATAGTGTCCCACACTAGAATAAAAATAGCTCATGTATGTACATATGTATATGTATATACATCAGTTCTAACTGGTACCAAGCAATTTTATATACATATTTATACCTTGCTGTAACTCTGTTATGTAGATGTTCATATCAATATCCTATCTCTGATATTTGTAGATGTGTAGCCTTACCTAAGTTGATTCAGTTTCCTTGTCACTTAATAGATGATACCTAATAGAGGATCTATTCTTTACTAAATATTTACTATGTAATTTAGGAACTGGGCATACAGCAGTGTTCTACAAGGTGGACATTGGCCCAGCAGCAGCAACAACATTCAAAAATGGTAGAAATAAACATTCTTGGGCCACACCAAAATCAACCCAATGTGAAACTCTGGGGTTGGTACTTGGTAATCTGTTTTAACAAGCTCTCCAGATGGCTCTAATGCAAGCTAGAGTCTGAGGGCCACTAGTTTAGGATATAATATCTTGTACTCTTGGAGGTTTTTTTTTTTCGTGTGTGTGTGTGTGTGTGTGTGTGTGTGTGTGAGAGAGAGAGAGAGAGAGAGAGAGAGGGAGAGAGAGAGAGAGAGATACTGGGGATTAAACCCAGAGTCTCAGACATGGTAGGCAAGCTCTACTAGTGAGCTAAATTCCTGGCCCTTTATTAAAAAAAAAAAAAGATTTTGAGACAGAATCTTGCAAGTTGTCCAGCCTGGCTTCAAACCCAGGATCCTCCAGCCTCAGTTTCCTTAATAGCTGGGATTACAGGTATGTGCCACCAACCAGGACTTGGTGTTTACATTCTAATAGAGTGTTGTGAACATTTTTTGCAGCTAATACATATGAAAGCACTCAGAATTTTTTCAGGTACAGATTTGGCTGTTATTATATGTTTGCATTGTTATTGCTACTACTAGTATTCCAACAAATACTATGGCTTTGAAGTGGACAATATTGTAGAATTGCTTTCATTACACGTAAACAACTTCATTTTGTATTCACATCATGAATATGGATTACATCAGTCATAAATAGATGACCCAGGGAAAATTACTAAAGATTGTTTTATAAATTTCAGAGAAGAAAATGATCATTTAAGAGTTAACAATCAGAGTGGACAGGTAACAGAAATAACGACTATGAGACTGAGCTCAAGAAGAGTATTGTGTGTTCTGTTTAAAAGGGACTGTACTCACCCCACCCAATTATTCCTGCATGGAAATGCAAGCACCCAGTGCCAGATTTTATAATTTTTCAAGTGAAATCTGAAGTTTCATGTAACATGTCCTGAATTTTAAATGTTTAAACCTAATTCAAACTCTAGGCCTAATCAAACACTTCTGCAGGTTCGAGGGCCACAGGTTTGCAACTTTCACCAGTTCCTCTTCATTTTATGTGCCTGCAAAAGGGCCTAGAGAAACACAGGAACTCGTTGAAGATCTCAGGATTCAAAGAGGAAAAGGAACAAGAGTTTATGGCTCTCTTCTCACTGAAAGGCCTTGTTTAGCCTTCTTCCCATTCTGAAGGGCATTCACCTAAATTGTTGGATTGGGCAGACATGGGGAGGAGCAGAGATAAAACCGTAAGTAAGAAATTGTGGCACAAAATAGGACTCAGTAAGTGCATACTGTGTGAAATTCCAACATGAATTAGAACTTCTCAAATACCTAATATTTAAAATATTTAAATCCTTCAGAAAGTAGCCTTGTGTTTTTGACTCTTGTTTCAGTTTTGTTAAGGAAAATTCATATTGCTTCTTTTTTATCTGCAAATATATTTTGCGCATCTTTATTCCTTTACTTACTCCCTAGAGGCTCGCCTTAAATTACAAAACTCTTAAGAATTTTGATTTGTAAATAGTGTTTGCATGCAATTGAGAAAGGGCCCTTCATTTGTATGAAAAGAGTTGAAAGCCTAGCAGATCCATGCGGGCCAAGTTCCATATGAGGCACCTCACCCTGCACCCAGTATGGCATTTCCAGGCCCCAAATGAAGTTAAAGTTAGCTATATTATATACCATCATTCAAACTTGTTTAGATTTTTTCTTTTGATTCATGCCTTTGCTGCATTTTGTACATCCTCCTGACCATTCTTAGCAGCTGTAACAACACTTGTGGTATTACCAGTAATTTGCAACTTATCAAACATGATTGAACCTTGTTCTTTTGTGTAAACGAAACGGAACTCTTTGGTTGGCTTTCTTTATACTTTGGACATAGTGTAAAGGAAATGGAGACTATATTTGCATGCCAGACAATGAAACATAACACACAGTGTATACATGCCTTTGACATTGTAATTACTGGCTGTTGTTTAGATTCCATGTATGGTCACTGGCTTTGGCTGTGTTGAAATCAGCTGTATCAACATTTAATCAAAGTCTTATAGATTTTGGTTGTATATTTTTCTAACGTCAAAATAGAAACGCTGAGACTAAAAAATAGGCTGGAAGGAATGGAAATGTGTGTGATACATTGCAAAACTAATGAACATTCGTGGTATAATAAATGAATTTTTTTTCTGATTTTGCCAGTAATGAAATCAAACATCACATGGAGCCCATTTAAAATTAGAATTATTTCTCTAGCATTTCAGCAGCTTCTAATTAATTTTGCTTCAGTTTATATTCAAAATAACCCCGTTCACAACATATTTTATTGAGGTATTTTCTGATCTATAATGAAATGTTAAAAAGAAAATAATTATAGGATTTTCCCCTGAAGAATGTAATATGTAACTCTGGGAAATCATGTGTAGAATGTACAACTGATACCATATTATTTAATACCATATAATATGAGGACAAAAACACCATAATGTCCAATATTACCTTATTCCTGAAGAGTAAGATTAATTTCTGTAGATTTATACATAAGATTCCAAAAGTTCCAAGTGCAAGATTTTGGTGTTTTTCTTTCCTTGGTGGAGTGGTTGGAGAGAGAGGGAGGCAATGGTCTATTTCCAAACCAGGCCTATTGCTTTATGCTTTTTCAGAAAACTCCCAGGGAAATGTTCTTCCCCATCTGTTACTGCCCAGACCCTGCTTGACTAAACAGGGGTCTCCATCAAATTCAGTGTTATGAAACCATGTGCCCGTAACAAAATTCTGCATGTATTAGCTGACTCATATGCTACATGATGCTATATTCAGCATTATCTTTCATATATACAGAATCATAGCAGTCTTACAATGCTATATAATACAATTATGGTATAAACATAATGCATATTTGATGTTTGTTTATTAGTTTGAAAATTATCATGTGCCTATGATATGCAAACAACTAGAATAGTTTCTACAAGAAAATTAAAGGTAACCAAGACCAAAATTTGTCTTCCATGGGTTCATAATCACACAATAGTAATTATAAACATAGAAAGCAAGTCATGCATAAACATGAGGATATCATGTGGGATTTCAGAAAACGAGAGGAATTGCTTCCAGTCTTAATGATCAGGGAGTCTTCATGATGGAAGATATTGAGGAACAGACATATATGGGATCTTCAGAGTTGAAGGGACTATCGCTGACATACATTCAAGAAGATGGGTTTACACATATAAGTTTAGGAGATGGGTCCATGAGTTTAGAAACACAACCAAAAACATGGTTTAAGACTAGATGAATACAGGGGAGAAGGAAAAAATCAGAGGTACAAAAGCAAAATGAAGAAGCTGCTGCAATGACTGGCAATAATAGGAGAGAAGAGGGAAGGTAGCTGATGGGTGAATGAGGATGAATGCAGGAGGTAGTGGCAGAATTCACAAAGGAAGCTACTAACGTTTAGTTGACTAAAATTTTAAGCTTTCATGATTATAGACAATGGACCATTATTGTTGGAAATATTGGAAAGCTGGCCCAGGAAGACAGAAAAAATTTCAGGTGGATATATATGAAATCCACAAGTGGGAGTGAGCTAGCTGTCATGTTCAGCTCACACCTAGGATAAAGAACAGAGCTAGAGATTCAGATTCAGGAGGAGTTGTTCATTGGTGGAGAAAATCAACACAGGATTGCAAGGAGCCAAGAATAGAAACTTGAGTAAAAGGTGGACGTCCAAAGAAGTTACTGATCCTGTCAGACCCAGAGAAAGAAACAGAGACCTTTTCGTAGAAGTCAAGAGAAGAGATTTTCAAGAGCTTCATTTCAACAATATGAATTTTTGAAGAAATATGAGAAGAATATGGACTAAAAATAGTTTCATAAATAAGGACATATTGGTTTATTTTGTATGTTTGCTGATAAAAAGTTTTTCTTAGATTGCTAGACAGACACCAGTGCAGAATTAGTAATAGAAAAATTAAAAATATGATGGTGAACATTTTTAGGAGAATTGTAGAGAGGCAGTACCAGGGACATCCTTTTTCCATTCTCCTCTTATTAAGAAAGCATTTTAAGCACCAATAACTAAATAAACCAAAATCTACTCACTGAAGAACTCTGTATGAGTCCAGTAATGAATGAACCAGTGCTTCAAAGTGATTTCTTTCTTTCTTTTTTTTTTTTTGCAATATTGAACATCAAACCGTGGGTACTTAACCACCCACTACATCCCCACCACTTTTTATTTTCAGTGTTACTTTGTTGCTGAAGGTGGCTACAAACTTGTAATTCTCCTGCCTCAGCCTCCTGAGTAGCTAGGATTATAGGTGTGTACCACCACACCCCAATTCTAAAAGTAATTTTAAAATATGAAGCACAATTATATCTATACACTTTCATTATCATCTGCATAATAAAGTGACCCCCAAGGCAACTGTTCTATTAGCTATTCTCTATCTGCAGAGCTCACTTGGTACATGCTTCTTAAAGGGGCCCTTGGACCCTGGGTATGGTTAGCAAATCAAACACAGGAGTAAGTCAAATGCACTTTAATTATAAAGATACTAGGAAAGGTTTGTCTGCAGCATCAGGGACTAGAAAGACACATGAAATATTTGGTTTTGGAGTCTAAATGAGGAGGATCACGAGTTCAAAACCAGCCTCAGCAAAAAAGCGAGGTGCTAAGCAACTCAGTGAGACCCTGTCTCTAAATAAAATACAAAAGAAGGCTGGGGAGGTGGCTCAGTGATTGAGTGCCCTTGAGTTCAATCCTGGTACCCTGCCCACGAAGAAGGAGGAGGAGGAGGGGGGGGGGCGGGAGAGGAGAGAAAGAAAGAAAGAAAGAAAGAAAAGAAGGAAGGAAGGAAGGAAGGAAGGAAGGAGGGAAGGAAGGAAGGAAGAAAGAAAGAAAGAAAGACAAGAAACACAATTGTATTTAAATTAAGAAAAAATGAACTAAGGGCACTGTTAGGTATCTTACATCTGGAAAGAGGGTCTATTTTTTCACCTGATGCAATATTGGAAAAAAAAAACATAATGGTATAGGAAATTTGGAAATGGATAGAGAAATTTAGTTAAATGTACACATGAAAAGGTGGGATTTAGTGTTCCATATGAATATAATTCTGTGTAAAACTAAGGCGTCCATAGAACACTGACCTAAAATATCAAATCCCTTTTATATTTTAAAATATTAAATTCTATATTTAACATAACACAATTCTCTACCAAGTTTACAGCCCAGCCAGCTTTGTACTTTGGACTATGTATGAATGTTATTCACTTGACCCTTAGCCAGACACCACTATCTGGTTTACTGTGGATTAGTTCTTTATCCCATCAAGCTCCTCAAAACAAGGGGAGCAATTTAACAGGAAGTCTGACTTACTATTCACTTTTAGTTTGTAGGTCAGGACTTTTATTTTTTCCTTTTTTCTTTTCTTTCTTTTTCTTTTGTTAGTGAATTTTAATAATATTCTCTAAATACAAATAAATATAAACTGATGTTAATACACAAATTTAAACAAACCATATTTATACATTAATTCTGCTATTGAGAAGTTAAAACCTGGATTTTATAAGAGCAGAAGTTAGCAACAAGCTTACAACTGTTCCTTTGGACTCTGAATGAGACATCATTTGTCAATAGGTAGAGGTTAAAATAGCTCATACACAAGATGGAATGCTGTAAGTCTTTGGGGAAGAGCATTTAAAACATGACTCAAATAAGAGTTACATATAAGGATGGTCTCACATGAAGCAGATGCACAACTTTGTCATTGACTTTCTGTTTATTCTTTGGCTTAATAAAAAATTAAACTGTCTTCTATAAAAAATTATTAAAACATGACTGTTTAACATTCAAGGATATTTCAGAAGCTATCTTTGTTTTCTGAACATGGAAATTGATGTTTCAAATCTACCATGCTCCCTTGTAATAGTTTACCTCTTTCAAAGAGGCCTTCTCTGTGCGATAAAGTCTTCCCATTTTTGTAACCAGAACACTCGCGATGTCGACAGGAGCTGCTGTGGCTAAGGCAACTAAAAGACTGACACAGAGATCGCTGGAGACTGTTTATCGACCCCCGAAGAAGCATGTTGTGGGGAAGCACTGAAATCCACCCTTGAAGTGTTTGAAGGATGTAGAATTCATACTGTGTGCTTTAATTTCATGGAGAGGCAAAATGACAAGCAACCTTACCCAGATGACTCTCAGAGGAAAGATGATACCGAGTTGAAATCGTTTTAGACAAAGGAACTACTGTTTAGAAGTCAAAGTTTTTTAGTCTTCAGTTGTATCCTCACATAAGCAAAACCAGTGCTTAACCTAGTTTGAAAATTATTCAACACCTAGCATGGACACCTACTATGTGCCTGACATAGGAGATTAGGATATATCAGTAAGCAAAACACATAAATCCCAGATCCCATTGAGGTTACTTATTTGTATGTCTGTTTGTTTGTTTTGGTACTAGAGATTGAACTTGGAACACTTACCCATTGAGCCACATCCCCAGACCATTTTTTTTTTTTTGAGACAGATTACTTAGGGCCTCACTTAGTTGATGAGGCTGGCCTTGAACTTATGATGTTCCTGCCTCATCCTCCTAAAACCACTGGGATTACAGGCATGTGCCACCATGCCAGGCAAGGTTACATTTTTAAAAGACGGAGGTAATAATTGGAATAAGCAAGTAGAAATTTTCTGCTTAGCATTCACAAGTGTTGTACAGAGATAAGGGAGAAGAAGAAGGATGGCCTATCAGGAAAGAACGGAGACCTGAAGGGAGGAATCATGGGAAAATATGGGGAGTATTTCAAGCAAACCAAATCAAAATATAAAGAATCTGAGGCACGAAAATTCCTGCCAGTTTCGTGTAAAAGCAGAGAGACCAAAAGCTGTTGAAACAGTAAGCAAAGAGAAGCCAGGAGATAATATCATGCACATGATGCATAGTTCCTTACGGTGCATTGGAAACATGTTGATTTCAACTTTTTTGAAATGGAGAACTACTGAAGAATGTACAGAGTGACATGTATTCTAATGGCATCTCTGGGTGCTGCAGTGAAAATAGTAAAGGGAAGCAAAAGCAGAAAGCAAGGAGATCAGTGAGGAAGATATTACAATAATCCAGGCAAGAGATGACATTAGATTGGACTATGATAGTGTCTATAGGAATGAAGGAATGTAGTTAGATTTCAGATGTGTTTTGATGAAAGTGTTGACAAGACATTTTGATAGATTAGATGTGAAAGAAAAAGTGTGAAAGAAAGAAGAATCTGAAATGATTCTAAGGTTTTGGTCTGAGCAACTCTAAAAATGAAAGCATTCACTGAAATGATTAAGAAAGAAAAGATTATACACTAAAATGAGTAAAACAGAAAAAGGTTTGGGGTAAGCAAAAAAGCAAGGTAGTTGTGGACACGTTAAGTCTGAAAGCTGCCTGTTGGTCATACAGATGGAGATGTGCAAGCAGCTGGACTGAAGATTCCACAGTTCTGGAGAGAAGTTGGGCCAAAGACACAAATCTTGGAACCAAAGATACATACGTGATCAAAGATACATATGTGATATTATAAGTAATGATTCATCAAGGGATTGAGTGTAGATAGAGGAAAAAAGTAATTAAAAAAAAGATGGATGCTTAGAATTCAAAGAGATGGGAAGGAAGAAGAAAAAGGAAGTAGGGAGAAAGTACTAGAATAATAGAAGGAAGATGAGAAGAGTGTGGATCTTAGGCACCAAAAAATGAATGTATTACAGAAAGATGGTGGAATGAGATGGACATCATTACCCCAGGTACATGTATAAAGACACGCATGGTGTGACTCTACTTTGTGAACAACCAAGAAATGAAAAATTGTGCCCCATTTGTGAATCGAAATGCATCCTGCTGTCATGTATAACAAATTAGAACACATAAATAAATAAATTATTAAAAAAAAGAAAGAAAAGAAAATGACCACTGGAATTTTTAATGGAGATGTCAGTGGTGGTCTTGGTAAAAGTAGTTTCAGTGGAAGGTGGGGGATGAAAGTTTGCTGAGTGTAGGCTAAACAGAGATGGAAGGAGGGAGTTGGAGGCTAGAAAGCTCTCAAGGATATTTGCTATCACAAGAAAAAGAGAAATGGGATATGATATTAGAAAAAGTGAATTCTTTTTTAAGATGGAAGAATTAGGAATGTGTTTGTATGCTGATAGGAAAAAACATCTAGTCAATTTTTTTTTGTGTAGGGGAGTAACTGGAGTTGAACACAGGGACACTCAACCACTGAGCCACATCCCCAGCCGTATTTTGTATTTTATTTAGAGACAGGGTTTCACTGAATTGCTTAGCACCTCATTTTTGCTGAGGCTGGCTTTGAACTTGAGATCCTCCTTCCTCCCAAGCCACTGGAATTACAGGCATGCACGACCACGCCAGGCGAGTCAAATTTTAAGATACAGGAATAGAAGGCAGTGCTGCCATGATGTTTGGGAGTAGATTTGGGACACTGAGATATGGTACACAGGTGAGGGGTTTGGCCTCTGTCAAGAGCACATACAATTCATCCAGTGACAGAGGAGGAAAGTCATAATACATAGGCCAAGAAACCAGTAGGGCAGGATGTAGTGATGCAACCAGTGGAATTCTCTTCTGATAGGTTTTACTTTCTTAAGGAAGCTGTCATGTCATCTGTTAAGACAGGATGGGAGATGAGGTGTTGGAGGCTTGAGCAGAAGGGGAAAGCATGTGGAGTCATCTAGGAGTGGCAGATTATAAATAGATGAGGAAAATAACAGTCATGAGGTCCAGTTTAATTCAGTGATCATAAAATTAACGTGTGACTATTTTTCATCTTTTTTTTTCCCTAGTCACATTCAATCTACTATTTGGGTACATCCATAGAATTGACAGAGTTGGATTTAAATCAAACTTAGAATTGTTCAAAGAGTTGAAAAATATTGACCGCACTTTTATTTTTCAGTTGTACTAGCATAAAAGAGTGGTATCTATGAAATGTTCTTGATGATCAACAGTGGTGAATTTCTGCTGTTCTATGCCTTCAGTTCTTTATGCTATATACATATTTGCCTAAGTAGGCTACTTAAATTATTTTATAATATAGTATGTGTTTAAATCAGGAGTGAGTATGTTCTTTCTGTAAAAGGGTCAATAGTGTGTATTTTAGGCTTTACAGACTAGATGGTATCTGTCAAAACTAACACAATATAGGTAGGTCTCTGTAGCAATTACCAATTCTGTTGCTGTAGTCTAGGTAGCAATAGAGAACACGCAAAGGAATGGGTGCATCTAGGTTCTAAATAAAGTTTTATTTACAAAAATTTATGCCATGCAAAATCATAGACCTTAAATTGCCAACCTCTACTTTAACTATTATAATATATCTTAAGTATTACATGAAAACAGCTATTAATTAAATATTAAATATTAAAATAGCTATTAATTAAATATTTGGATGAGTTAAAATTTGTGAGAACGTCTACAAGTGTGTCTGGCATGAGTATATTGTTGGACTCTTTAACAGGTAGTTTGCAGATCAACAGTATTATTGTTACCTTGGAACTTGTCAGAAAAGCAGAACATGGGCTTCATGCCCTGACCTATTAAATCAGAGGCTGCATTTTAAAAAGAGCCCTATGTGTTTGTATTCACATTGACATTTAAGAAGCATTAGTTTAGAAGGTGTGGAATCAAATAACTTATTTTTAAAATCACAAATTTAACAAAAAACAGAGTAATATGAAGCAAAAAGACAAATTAAAAGACACAGAAAAAAAACTATTAGAAAATACAAAATCAAAGTCCATCAAATGATGAATGGATAAATAACACATGGTATAACTATACAATAGAATATAATTTATCCTTGGAAAGAAGTCCATCATGGATGGTCATATATTTTGGGATTCTAATGATATAATGTCCAGAAGAGGCAAATCCATAGAATCAGAACATAGGGTAGTGGTTTTCAGTGGCTGGGATGAGGGGAGTCTGAGGAGTAACTACTAATGAGGATAGGGTGTCTTTGGGGGTGATGAACTTGTTCTGGAATTAGACAGTGGCAATGCTTATACCACTCTGTAAATATACTGAAAACCACTGAATTGTACAGTTTAAAATGATGAATTTTCAGTATGTGAAATGTAGCCCAATTTTTAAAGTCAAAAAAATTGGAAAACAAAGGCAGTAATAAAAGAAGTGATGGAAGTTTTTCCTCCGTAGCAATTGTGCGACAATTACATTTAAAGATTTCAAGACTTTGGGTAAGAAAAGATAAACACTGCAGCTGCTACAGAGCTACAAGAAGCAAGTATCTATGTGGGCTTTTTTCAGCTTTTGAGGGGGTTTGATTATAAGGATGAAAAACTGAAGAGAAGTTGATTTTCAGGTTTACCTGAAGTAACTTGGGTTAGGTTGGTGGAAGGCTAACTGGCATCTACTACTGAAAGAGGGAGAGAGAAACACTTTGCAAATTTGTGTTTTTGTTTCACTGGGTATAATCTGAGTATTGTCCTGTATCAATTGATTCCCCAGGTCCCTACCACCAACCCCATACCACCACACCCAAAGCCATAGACAGGCCTTCAGTCTTTTCTGCTCTGTCTTCACAACAAGCACAGGTCCAACCACATCATATGAATTGCAAGATTTGGACTGTTTGTATATATTCTAAAAGGAATCCAACTGTCTGAGTGTTTCACATAGTTGGGAGTCAGCAATCACAGAGCCTGGGTGATGACTGAGTGAGTCACGCTGGGGAAAACACAGACCGCAGTGGAATCTAGACTTTGAATTTGCAGATGTGCCCTCCCACCCCCTCCCACCAGGAATCTTCACATATTTACAACCTCTGCTGTAACTTAGTGTCTATTCTCTTTTATTCACCATAGGTAAAGCCCACAGGTTTTCCCGAGTCGAAATTAATTCTTAAGTAAAGTTGAAAGATTAAGTAGCAAAGTGTTTACAGATGGAAAAATATTAGCAGGGCATTCAATCATTAAATGCTAACACCCAGCAGGCTATGATTTTAAGGCCTTCAAGGATCATTTTCCTCCTGAAGTCAAGAGCATCAAACTCATCCATTTATGTGCAAATCCTTTTTTTTAAATTCAATTTTCTTTTAATGGACACAGGATAATCGTACATATTTATGGGATGTTTTAAAGTATGTATACATTTGTGTAATAATCAATGGGTAATTAGCATACCTGGCACCTCAAATATTTATCAAGTCTCAGTTGTGAGAACATTCAAAATCCTCTCTTCTAGCTATTTTGAAATATGATTCTGATGCTTTATTGTTAACTATTGTTAACTATTACAATGTACCTGTTGGCCAGTATCTTCCCACTCCCTCTGTTCCCTTCCATTCCCAGCCTCTAGTAAACACTATTCTTTTCTCAATTTCTATGATTTCTACTTTTCTGCATATGTGTGAGACCATGCAGTATTTGTCTTTGTGTGCCCAGCTTATTTCATTTAACATCTTGTCCTCCATGCCCATCCATGTTGTTGCAAATGACAAGATTCCATCCTTTTTTTATGGTTATATTATGTGTATTATATGGGTATATTATGCATGACAAATGTGTCCATTTGTCAGTGGCCATCAAGGTTGATTCCATATCTTGGCTATTGTGAATAGTGTGACAAGCAACAAGAGTCCAGTCATCTCCTTAGCATACTGATTTCCCTCCCAGCCACCACCATTGGACTCCTTTACTTCTCTCACTAAAGGCCACACAGGTTTTTACAATCATGGCAAACAAGAGAAAAATCAATAAAATCTCCTTTTCATTGCAAGTTAGGTATTATTCAATATCCTTCCAATAACTGTAGGTCTATTACATCAATACATTATTGTGGTTTTTAATTATGTATTAGTCTTATTTCATTCTTTTTAGATATGCACGACGGTAGAGTATATTTGACATAGTATACATACATGGAGTGTAACTTACTCTAATTAGGATCCCAGTTTTGCGGTTGTACATAATGTGGAGTTTTACTGTGATGTATTCATGTATGAACACAGTGATTTCACAGACACAAACCTTACCTCTTCTTTTCCTGTACCCACAGTAAAATGATATCAATACATTTAAGTATAATCATTTTCACAAATAAAACCTTACTTTCTAAAGAATTCTGTTTTCAAGAACTCAACTCATTTTGTAAAACTGAGCATAAGATGAGCAATAGATTGTAATCTGATAGGGGAATTTTGATAAATCCCCTTTGATTACAGTGGGTTGTGTTTGTCATGAGTAGTGAGTGTTATACTTCAGAAAAAAAAATCATACTATTTCTCTATAAACTCCTCTCTAGGACCAAGAAGCAAAAAGTGTTATTATCTTCTCTGAAGGGAATATAAGTAATAGATATTAAAGCTTGAAATACAAATCTGATGCAGGGTGGCAAGCAGATTTCACCATTTGAATCCATTTAAGAGCTTAATGCTGGATGCCTAGAGAAAGGATCTGAGGGAGATTCTGCAGCTTCATGTACTTCTCCAATTAGACATGTCTGCCATGAGCTTCAGAAGTAGAGTGGGAAGAATTCCTGTTCGGTCTAAATTTCTCTGGTTGTAATATCAGTCCAATACCTAACTCTTCTCTACCTCAGTCCACCAGAAAGTTATTTTCTTGGGAAGCCATTCTCAGGTTGCGAGTACAACTCTCATTAAAATGATGTTCTGAGAAGAGAGAATTTTCAAAGAAACCTAGAAATCATTGAAATGAGAATCACTTAAAGAAAACATAATAAAAAAAATCATACAGTTGAAAAGTGAGTGATAAGTGAGAGAATATCTTTGGGACATGCTAATATGCTGCATCTAAGTATGCATGATAATCCTTCAGGATGCTATTCCTTAGGAAAATAAACAACCAGGCTGTCCTTTGTTTACATGTGTTCTTGTGTCTTTTCATTTATTCCTTGACCTTAAGATTCCCAAATAACTAGAGTCTTTTTTCATAATGCTTTTTCTGCTCAGGTATTTTCTCATAAAGTCATCCATTTCTCTTGTGAACTTTTGTCATTTCTTCTAACAAATCAAAATATTTGACATGGAATAATAATTCATCAAAACTATGTTTTGGAATATATAACATATAGGCATACTTTCTTCGTTGTCTGAATAGTGTTATATAGCTGTGGTCACTAAATAACTTAAAATATACATATTTTTTTGTTTTACTCGTGCAGCATTTGCAATTTCAGTCATTAAATGAGCTTTGCAGGTGTGCAAATACTCTGTTAATCCTGGTGTTTTCTGAAAGACTGCTAGCCACATCAACCAATACTTTGCAAGACTGGCAAAATGGAGCAGCTTTTTCAAAACCCAACAATAAATTTGTAAGATGAGTTATGTAACAACTGGAACTCTGTTGAGTTAAAAAATAAGACCACCTGAATTTTTATTTTTTTAAATCATCAAGGAATGGATTTTTAAATGCAAAACCAGATATA
This sequence comes from Marmota monax, assembly GCF_021218885.2. Lineage (NCBI taxonomy): Eukaryota > Metazoa > Chordata > Mammalia > Rodentia > Sciuridae > Marmota > Marmota monax. The sequence continues at coordinate 5,614,344 of NW_026693933.1, read as the reverse complement.
ACCATTCTTGTCTCTCCTTTGCTTTTCCTTTCATGTAAATATTATTTTCTTGATATGGGAGTAGGGAGAAAGTCTCTAACCTGTACTTCTCATTACAAAAAAAAAAAAAGTGTTTTGGCAAGTTAGGTCTGGGATATTTCTTTTAAGGGGCACTTGTGTGCAGTAGAGAGAAACCATCTTTATATCTTTAGGGTGATGTGAGGTTTTGAAAAACTTCCAGTGAAACTATTTAGATGACAAGAAGAAACTAGTAAAAAAAATCCCTACCTTTTCAGTGTCTTTTGAGGCTCTTTCCACACTGTGTTCTGCATACACACAGAGAGCTTTACAGAAACTCTGCTCTATACCATTTTTATAAGAGAAGAGTAATTTGATGTATAATTCTCATTTTAAAATATGTGCATAACAGAAGTCAGGGTTTACATTACTTTTTAACAGCCAAACATTCAGATTATAGTTTGTACTCAAATTCTATAAATTACATAGGGAAATAGTTCAATCAGGTCTATACCAGGGGGTTGAGGGTGCCTCTTATCCTTACATGTCATGAAAATGACCTGAGAAATAGCAAGTTCTTAGACATTGCTGCCACCCGCATGGGTGCTGGGACTTCAATTGTTTTCCATACACACTGGTTATGAATTTGCAGGCATCTACTCACCATGAATTTGGTAGCCCTTTGTATAAATAGTTCTCCTCAAAAGAGAGTATGAACTTACAACTAAGAAGCATATAGGCATCTTAAACATCCTTTGATGATCAGCCTAAGAGAATCATGTTTATTTTTTTGCTGCATGTGAAAGTTCATTCTCAGTATCAAGTTTATTTTGTCCACTAACTTTGTTAACCTTTCCAATTTCTTCAGTATTTGGTGTCCTTTCACAAAGGGCTGTTAGGATAGAACAGTTGCATCGGGGTTAAAGGTCAGAGCCATTACCGTGTTAACCTGAAGCATATATACTAGTCTGTGAGCTCACAATGTGTTTTTGATTACTTTTTTTAAAGATAAAAAGTGCCAACAAGAGTCCTAAGCAATGTACAAGTCATTGATGAGACCTCCCATAACTATCATACATTTTATTAGAAATCACTTAAGATATTTCAATGTCCAAAGTCACTAAGAAGGCTAATTTTTCATTAAAAGAATATATTTTGATTATTTTAATTTAATTCATGTACTAAACTTGTCATGAAGTTTCAGAGATCTGGAATTTTTTAAAGTGGTATATTTCTACTGATCTTTCAAAATAATATTTAAATGACAGCATGGTTAATGAGTGGAACAATATCCATTCTTATTGAAATCATACTATCAAAATGAATAATTAACCAAAAGATATTTTCCTATAAAGATTTACTGCTAATCCCTCAGTCGTAATTCATTTCACTTGAGAGACTTTCAACCCATCGCTTAGAGACAGTATTTGCAGACTTCACCGGGGTAACAGCTCTAATCCTTAAGGTAATCATCTTTCACCCTCCTCTCTAGTTCTTTCTCCTTTTAAGTCCTCACTGGTCTTTTTTAGAAAAACAGAAACTATAAGACAGCTATTATTTTCCTCCATGGGATAGTCTACTCCATTCAGGCAAGTAATACTGTCTTCTGTTTACCTTCATCTAAAACAAGTGCACAAGGTCACCCCTCCTCATGCTGATATTTTCCCAAAGAAAAAGAAAGACTATATCAGGAGATAGCTAGATCACCAGCTATGATCACTTAAAAGTGGACTCCATTTGCCTTTCTCAGTTTTGTATTTCATATCCATGTGGGATAAGAAAGACAGAAGTTGATGAACAAGAGAAGGAAGAGGAGGGGGAAAAAGGAGGAGGAGAGAAAAAATAGGGAGGAGGAGTTAGAAGGGGAGAGGAAAGGCTGTTTCTATGTTAAAAGTCACAATCTAAATCAGTCCAAATAGCTTTAACTTTTGTTAATATTATTTAGCCACATTCCAAAGTGTACCATAACCAGTAATAAGGAAAAAGAAAAAAAATACATCATTATAATTCCAGCATTTTCAAATAAAAGTTCAGGCCAAAGAAGTACTACTGCATAAAGAATGGAATGCATGTTTTTCAGATACTATATCAAAGAACAGGGCTGAACTTAGATTTTTGTATATTCATTTATGTCAAAGAAACATTTCTCAAGTGGATGGAAAGGATTTCAGAATTCTGTAGCAGGAATGAGTTCTTTAGGATTCTGAAACTCTCTTGTTCTCTTATTATGACTTTTTGAGCATCTACCCATGTTCATCATTGATATTGGCATTGGCTGGGGCAATTCAAGCCATTCAGAAGCATGACTAGTATCAGAGAGTTGACTAAAATTATAATGCATGAAGTTACATGATGTATGCATGGTAGGCTATCTCCAAATAACCAACTTCTGCCATCAGAAAACCTTCTAGAAAATTAGAGATAAAATTTCGATTCTCAATTTCATTTATATTAAGTTCTGAAAGTTATTTAAATTTCTCTTTTTCAAAAATAAAATCTTAGTCTATGTAAATTTAGAAAAATACATTCTCCAACCACCAGGAAATTTATTTTTTAAAACATTTCCATGTGAGTCAGTAAGAACTAATCTACATTTTAGATTTACCATATGTTTCCAAATGTTTCCTTTCTCCAGTGCACTTTTCTTTCAATCTACCCATGATTCTAGAAACTTTCAAATCCCTGATCCTATTTTTTCCCCTAATCACTGTGTGCTTTCAGCTCTACCTTCTAGAACTTTCCGTTGCCCATGCCTCTCCTCTACTCTTGAATTATTTCAGATTCTAATTGAGTGCCAAGAGAAATTACCTAATGATTAATAAACTCATGTTCTTAGGGTATCAGTAAAGCAAACACAATATAAAATATGAGAGAATCTTAGGTTCAATTAATTTATCCAGAATTATTAAGTTGGACTCTCTGAAAAGCATTTATAATCATGATATCAAAATTATGGATGTTACTTTTATTTCAGCATTCATATATGCTTTGTATATCTTGAATTACATTTAAAAAGGCCCCCAAATCTTTTCAGTGTTTAGGGCTTTGAAAACTGTGTTCAAGCCTTCACCTGTCCTTACTAATATCACTGAAATTTTTCTAGAAATTTATCAATTATTTCAATCACCTGTTCAATAATCTTCATAGGTCCCTATTGGGAGGGAAGCTTCACATTCCTTGTCTTCACAAATAAGGCCCTTGGTGGCACAAGCAGAGCTTGCCTCTTGACTCACATGGCTACACCCACCGTCACCCTTTACCTTTAATCACATCGAACTGTAAGTTCTTTAGGTAAAGGATATTTTAAAAATTTGTCTTGACTCTTTTAATAGGATTTCATGCATTGCTCTTTTCCTTAAAGACAATCAGCAAATATATTTTCACATTGTCATTAAATTTCAATCACTTTTCTTTCAACTAACACTGAAACCTCTTTTACCTATTCTTCTTTGACGTTCAGATTCCAAACAATTCTTCCTCCGACACACTTCACAGATGAGATTTCAACTGGCAACATCCAACCTCATCCTCAGATATTCTGTTTTTTTAAAGGCAGGATGTGGCTTCTTGAACCTGCCATTTGGACCCTCTTATTATTATGCAAATGCATAAGTGAATTATAAAAATCCACTTATTGACTCATATGTTGGTTCACCATATAAAATCAGCAAAAACGTCACCACAACTTTTTTGTACCACATTGAAAGGAGAAACTTCGTGAACTACCATGCTATTAAGTAGCCTCAGAGATCCCTACCCACTGTTTTAACACTGAGTTCCACAATGAAGTCATGTGAACTAAACCTCCGGTTCCCACAGAGTGGTTCTTTCCTACAGAACAGGGAGCTTTAGGTCCCTGGAGGTGCTGAGAGCCTCATGCACAAACCTCAGGAGTAAGGCCAGCCCAAGATCCGTGGGTACTCCAGGCAAGCTATAATTTGGCATCCATTTAAACCTATATTCTTCAAAGTTTGGCTAGCTCACTATTTATTTAGAAAAGAGTTTGAGAACTCAGTAAGAAATAAGCAGAGAGGAGTTTTCACTCAGATTCTCTCCTGTCATGAAAAATCAACACAAAAATAAACTCTGGGCCCGTGATGGTTAATTTTATGTGTCCACTGGCCTGGGTCACAGGGCACCCAGATATTTGGTCAAATATTATTCTGGGTGTTTCTGCGAGGGGGTATTTGGATGAGATTAACATTTCAATCGGTAGACTAAATAAGGCAGATTACCCTCCCCATAATGTGGTGAGCATCCTCTAATCATATGAATAGAAACTAAAAGCTAATGTCACCCTGAGTAAGAAGGAATTCCTCCTGTCCACACACCTCAAACTGGGACATTATTAGCCTTTTTCCAGGCTTGGAGTTGAGCTGAAACACAGGTTCTTTCTGCATTCCAAGACTGCCAGCCTCAGGACTGAACTACCCCATCCGCTCCCCTGCAGATGGCTAATCCAGGCAAAAATAAAGCAAAACACAACATAATACTAAGAGAATATTAAAAGAGGTCAAAGATGTTTACTCCAGGAAAGCAAGGATGTTTCAATATTAGAAAATCTATTAATATAAATCAACAAAAAATAGTTCTGAAGAGAAAAATCACACAATTATGAAAATGCTGAAAAGGAATATGGTAAAATAAATAATCTAACCTTAATAATTTCCTGTGTCTGAAAGTATATAAATGTATATGTATGTATGTTTCTGCTTGTGCATGTGTAGGTATATATATATACACACACACACACAAAAAAAGAAACAGCATCAGCCTAATACAGAAATAAAAAGATCTCCAATAACATCAAGATTGAAACAAAAATGCCTGCTAGCCTCACAGTCCTTTAACATTATATAAATACTTATATTAGACTTAAGCTAAGAGAAGAAAGTAGGGCAAAAAGATAAAGAAGACTCAAAATGGAATTAACTGCAGTTGATATGATTACATACATGGAAAACTAAGATAGTGAAACTAAAATTTTAGAGAATTCAATAAATTTTCAAAGATAAACTGTCATTGATATCCTTTTTATAGATACACAATAGATTAGAACATACAATTTTAAAAGTTCCTCTTTTCCAACAATGAATGACTGAAATGATGAAAATATTATAAAACTTGTTCAGTGATAAACTAGCATAAAATGTATAAGATATACAAGAAGCAAACTTAAAAACACAAAGCCTGACTTCAAAACATACTACAAAGCTTTAGTGGTTAAAAAAGCATGGTACTGACATAATAACAGACACATGGACAGACTAATGGAGCAGAATTTAATCCACATGGGATAATCAACTGATTTTTGCCCAAACTACCAAGAATACACAAGTAAAGATAGTCTCTTCAATAAATGGTGCTGGCAAAATCAAATTTGCATATGAAGAACAAAATAAGTCCCCTTCCCTTACTGTACACAAAAGTGAAGTCAAAGTGGATCAAAGATCTAAATGTTGAACATAAAACTATGAAATTATTAAAAGAAGACATCAGAGAAACATTTTAAGATATTGATGTTGACAATGATCTTTTAGATGTGACCCCCAAAAAGGCACAATTAACAAAAGTCAAATGGGATTATATCAAACTAAGAAGTCTCTACACAACAAAGGAAATAACAGAATGAAGAGACAACCTACAGAATGTGGAAATATTTGTAAACTATTCACCCATCAAGAATTTGATATCTGGAATATATAAAGAACTCAGAAGCTGAACACCAAAAAAAGAAAAAAGAAAAAGAAAAAGAAAGAAAGAAAGAAAAGAAAAAAGACAGGAAAGAAGAAATTATCCAATATAAAAACGGGCCAAAGAACTAAAAACATACATTTCTTAAAGGCAGACATACAAATGGGCAACAAGTATGTGAGGAAATTTTCAATCTCATGAATCATCAGAAAAACACAAAACAAACCACAATGAAATTCCACCTCACTCCAGTTAGAATGATTGTCATCAAAAAGACAAAAAATAGCAAATGCTGGTGAGGATGCAGAGAGAAGGGAAATCTTGTAAACTGTTGGTGGAAAAATAAATTAGTATAGCCATTGTAAAAAAGATTATGAGGCCCAGGAATAAAACTACTGGGAACATATCCAAAAGAGATGAAATCATACCAAAAAACTATCAGCAGCCCCATTTTTATTGTAGCACTATTCACAGTAGTGAAAATATAGGATTGACCCAAATGTCTTTTAGTAGATAAATGAATAAATAAGATGTGGTGTATGTGTGAGTACACCCATACACACACATACATACACCAAATGGAATATTATTCAGTCATAGAAAAAAAAAAGACAAATGTGGAATGTTTTCTCTGATATAAAGAGGCTGATTCAAGTGGGGTAGGGAGGAGGAGCGTAGGAGGATTAGAGGAACTCTAGATAGGGAAGAGGGGTGGGTGGGAAAGGGAGGGGTCAGGGTGTTAGCAAGGGCAGTGGAATGTGATGGACATCAATATCCAAAGTACATGTATGAAGACTCGAATTGGGTGTCAACATACTTTATATACAAACAGAGATATGAAAAATTGTGGTATATATGTGTAATAAGAATTGTAATGCAAAAAAAAGTACATGTATAAAAGGCATGATTGGCATGAACATACTCTATATACAAATATATGAAAAATTGTACTCTATATATGTAATAAGAATTGTAATGCATTCCACTGTCATGTATTTAAAAAAATAAAATCAACAAAACGAAAAAAAAAAAGGAATGAATTCTGTCAATTGCAGGAACATGGATGGAATTACAGGCCATTGTGTTAAGCAAAATAAACCAGACTGTACACAAAAGTGGAGTCAAAGTGGAACAGAGAGACAAATACCACACATTCCCATAATTTGTAAAACATTTAATAAAGCAGTCTTGGAGAAGAACTAAAAGGAATAAAGGGAAGGAAAAAAAGAGAAGGGGGATGAACGAAGCTCATGAAAGGGCACCAAAACATAGAATGGAAGGATTAGTTCTGGTTCTTTCTCAGTAGAGTAGAGTAACTATAGGTCAAAATGATCTATGATATATTTCAAAGTGACTAGAAAAGAAGAGTGTGAAATTCCCAGCACATAAAATGATTAATGTTTGAGAACTGGAAATGCTTCTCACGCCAATTTGATTATGACACATTATATACATGTATTGAATTACCATGATATACCCCATGTTTTTTTTTTTTTCTGAACAAAAAAACAAACAGAAATCAATTACTACTATATGATACACTGGAGATTGGAAAAATATTTTTAAAAAGTTTTAAAATAACCAACATGTTCAATGCTTCTCCTATTAAAAAATAAGTGAGATATTTTTGTTTTTGACTAGACATGCTTGTTTTAACATTCAGAATGTAACATAAAGCAAATAATTAAAATGAAATAAATTATGGAAGATCCTCTTCCTACCATGTGATAAATTATATTCAAAAGCAATAGTTATTAGAAGTGTAAGGTAATATTGCATGAAAAATAAAGATCATTTGAAAAAAAGCCAGAATATTTATAAATTGACCCAAATCCATTTAGGAAATTGTATCTTAAAAGTTGCAATTTGATCATTAAAGGAAAAAAAATGGATTATTTAAGAAATTGTGTTGGAACTGCTGGTAGGACTACAAATTGGTGCAGCCAATATGGAAAGCAGTATGAAATTCTTGGAAAATTGGGAATGGAACCACCATTTGACCCAGTTTTCCCTCTCCTCAGTATATACCCAAAGGATTTAAAGGCATACTTCAGGGACACAGCCACATCAATATTTATAGCAGCACAATTCACAATAGCTAAACTGTAGAACCAACCTAGATGCCCTTCAGTAGATAAATGGATAAAAAAAAAATGTGGCATATATACACAATGGAATATTACTCAGGAATAAAAGAGAAAAAATCATGGCATTTGCAGGTAAATAGATGGAGTTAGAGAAGATAACGCTAAGTGAAGTTAGCCAATCCCAAAAAACCAAATTCTGAATGTTTTCTTTGATATAAGGAGGCTGATTCATAGTGGGATAGGGAGCGGGAGCATGGGAGGAATAGATGAACTCTAGATAGGGCAGAGGGGTTAGAGGGGAGGGGAGGGGGCATGGGGTAATTAATGATGATGGAATGTGATGACCATTACTATCCGAAGTACATATATGAAGACACGAATTGGTGTGAATATACTGAGTATGCAACCAGAGATATGAAAAATTGTACTCTATATATGTAATAAGAATTGTAATTCATTTTACTGTCATATATAAATAAAAAATTTACATAAAAAAAGAAATTGTATTGGAAAAATGGATAGCCAATATTAAGTTACTACATAACTCCCATCTTACACAAAAACAAATCCCTAATGGATCAAAGATTTGAATATGATAAATGAAACTGTGTACACTAAAAGTAACGTTAGCATGTCTATAACCTCTGGATGGTAAAGAACCTTAACATTAGACCTGAGAAGCTGTGCAAGATGCTAATGAAATTGCTTGCTCTTAGGAAATGTGCTGGCTTTATTGGTGCATCAGCTGGGTTAGGATGCAGTCCAGAGCCATGCAGGCAAAATAATCTAGGTGCTGAAGGGAAGGTTTTTTCCAGATATTATTAAGGTTTCAAATCAGTTGGCTTAAATTAAAAGAGATTATGCTGGATAAATCTGCATGGATCTGACACAATCCACTGGCAGGCAAAAAAGAAAAAAAAAGGTAGGGCTGAGATTTCCCCGATACAAAAAAAGAACGGCCAGAAGTTTCTGCCTGTGCATGTGGAATTCCATCCTGCTCGTGCTTTTCCTTTCCTGATGCCTATAAATAACAGCTGCACCTTGTACCTGTAGCCCATGGATGGTTTGAACCTGCACATGACTTTGACTTGCTGTCCTACAGACTTCCCTCTTAGATCCCACAATCACTTAATCTATGTATATGAGAGAGAGAAGGGGGACACTTCAGACAAAAATGGTAGTTCCTTAAGGTTATAATGGATCAAATATATTATATATTATAATTTTTATGAATAAAAAATTCCTATCACCTAGTGACATCATAGCCATCATAATATCACCCTGGAATGCAACCCATTACTCAAGAGTTTGTGGTGATATGAGTAAACAAGCCTACCGCACCACCACACAATAAAAATTTACACATACAATTGTGTAAAGTTAATAATACTTGATAATGATGATAAAAGATTGTTACTACATTATGAACTTTTCTATACTTTTTATTATTATTTTAGAGCATACTCCTACTTATTAAAAAAAAATTCACTGTACAACATTATGGTGTTGTATAGTAGGCTATATCATCTCGGTATGTGTACGCACACTCTGTGACGTTGGCACAATGGCACAATCACCTAAGTGTTGATCAGAATATATCCCCATTGTTAAGGGACTAATGACCATAAATTTATATGTTTATCTGTTCATATTACTCACTACTGGTTCTGCTTCTCTGGTTGAACCCTGGCTGATACAGAAGGGTAACTGTGCTTAGGATGACTTACCTGAGGGAGAAATATTTTGCTGTATCCACTCTTGTACATTTGGACTTGGAACACTGTGAACATATAACTAATTCAGCAAATGAACTAAATAAATAGAAAGTATGTCCTAAACACAGGTGTGCTTTAGCACACCTGCATTACTGAACAGAGGTATTTTCTTGCCCTTTTAAAAGCATTTATACACTTGCTATTTCACTATTTTCTACCAAAATTAAATCCAGTATTTCCTCAAGCCCCTGATCTTTGCTGATTGTGTACCTACATATGGCTTTACTCTTAATTCTATCTCAAGACCTTAGGACTTTTTAAAACAAATTGGGTTGAAAATGAGGCATCTCTCTTGACCCATACAAATGAGAATTGACTTGTCTTAAAGACTCCACCTTACCTCTTAGAATAAATTGCTCCTGTGTTCATCTAATTGTCTTATTATCTTTAACACCCCCCCCATCTCAACCCACAGTCAAAAGCAAAATAGAATGGTAAAGAGTCCTGCCCTTAGTGTATAGATATCCAGGCTTCAATTTCATCATATGTTTATTAATTTAATGATTTACAGCATCTTTAAACTTAAACTGTTTTAAGTTCCAAAATAATCTTCAATACAGTCATAGAACTAGTTTATCTGTTTACACCAAGTAATATTAAAAAAACTAAAAGCATTTGCAAACATTGTTACCATTGTTAGTTATCTTAGATTTGAGTCTATTTGTACTTGGAGTGAAGTTATAACTAAAAAGAAGAAGAAAAAGGAAAGAAAAAAATGAATTATCTGAAAAGTGTTTTCTCTGTGTAGGGTGCTTTCTACATCTAGCCCCGTTGAATGTAGAAATTCTGGAGATTTAGTTAACTCTTCCAGAATCCCTGATCTAGATGAAACTAAATTTCAAAAACAGGACTGCCTGGGTTTCTAGTTGGTACTGTAGTAGAAAAATCACACAAACAACTTCCGTTATTTATTTATATGTTACAAACCTAAAAATGTATTCAAAAGAAATCTTTAAATGCAAAGAACTAGAAGATAAGATTAGTTAAAACAATGTTCTGCATTAGAGCCACTCAATTAGACTTTTAAAACATTCTTCTTGTTTTACATACTCAATTATGCAAACAAACAGACTGGTACTTCCTTGAAATCCCATTTGATAAGAAAGGACACATTAGATGAGAATATCCATTTGGCTGGTTGAAGAGAAATATGAATGCTGTTCAGAAAGATCCTATTCACAGACTTTTGGTTTTTCTCAGAAACAAAGTAATCTTTCTTTTTAAGATTATTATAGAATCACATTGGTCATGTGATTCTGCAACCTGTACAATCGAAAAATGAGAAATTATACCCCATTTGATTCAAATGTATGAATAGTCAAGATCATTGTATTGTCATGTGTAGCTAATAAAAAAAAGATTATTATAAAAAAAGAAAGAAAAAATCACTTAGATTTACTATAGATTCATTCTAATTTGGCACAAGTAGGACGATGTGAGAAAGGAAAACTTTTTTTTCCTCTGAATATGGAATGTTACTCTGGTTGCATGCTTTTGCTGAGTGAAGATCTTCCTGGATAACCTTGTCCTAAAATTAAATATCTATTTATTTAAAAGATCACTTTATTTTTGAGTCCATATACTAATTCATTATTTCAATTTTATAAGTGGATTGCATTTTACACACAAAATAAGCAAGTCATTTGAGTGCCTACTAGGAGTTGTACTTTTTAGTAAGACTTCATCAATATTCATAAAAATCTTTTGTTATAATTCTAATTTTCTTGATGAGCTAATAGACACGGAGAAAAATATCATTAACACAAACTGTGCTGTATACTTTAAATTTGCTAAGAGAGTAGATCTTAAGCATTCTCACCAAAAAAAAAGTAACTCTGATGTGATGAATGTTAACTAGCTTGATGATGATAATTATTTTGCAATATCCATAAATACATATGTATATGTAATATTACATAACTCATACAATTTTTTCAGTTATACCTCAATAAAACTGAAAAAGTAAACAAAACTGATTTATGAAATGGTGTATTTAAAAATGGGTATATTTTATTGCATATAAGTTGTTACAATATTAAAATTTACTTTTAAAAAATAAAAGCTAAATTAACTTCTACTGATCTGTCTAGAACTTTCCCATAAAGAGATATTAGTCTTCCTTCTCATACTTTCCTGTTATGAAACTGGCCTGCTTCTCCTTGGTCATTTGTCCTATAAGTAGAAGGCAGAAGAGACTTCTTCAAGAGAGTTTTTATTTATATCATTCCCCTACTCAAATCCTTTGAATTAACTGTTCCCAATTATTTTAAAACCTAGTTAGTACATTGAATTGCAAAGCTAACAGTTAATTACATGATTACTGAAATTTGACCTAGTACTTATTTTCCAAACACATCATTCAGAACACTCTGATCCCTAATTACAAAGCATTTTCCATGTTTCCTACCTTTGCTTCACAAATTGTTTCAAGTTTAACCCTTTCCTAAAGTTATTCCATCTAAAGACTAATTGTGCCCCCCCCACACACACACATGTTTGTACACTCACTCACCAGTGCATACATACACAAATACATATAACTGATCATGTTTGCATATGTCTTGGTTGGTGGTAGTTCCCCACGTAAGTTATCATGCTTCGACCATCCATCCTTTGTAAATACCGGTGAAATACTGTCAAATGGGAGGTTTTTGCAAATTTTAGTTGCCTCCTCTTTATTTTTTCTGATTATAAGCACCTTGAGGGCAGTGTTTCCATTTCAGTTCACCACCTGGCTGGTTATGGCACTTCTAATATGGCAGGTGTTCAATAAATTGCATTGAATAAGGATCTGTGGTTGACTGATTAACTTCTTGGCAAGTGAAATATATTTGATATTCCCCTTGAGTTTACAAATGGTTTATGCACTTCACAAAGCACCATTTCTCAGAATTATTCTGGCCTTACAAGAATGTGACCAACAACCTCTAAATAAAACATTAAGGGCCCTAAAACGTAGACTGTCTCCTATCCACATGGAATATTTTCATTTTTATTACTCTATTGTTGCACACATATCAGACTGGAATATGGTTTACGTACTGACCTTCCAATCTCCAACCCAGCAGTCTTGCACTGGGCTTTCCGAGCTCTGTTTTCATTGTGAATCACGGATTAGAACTGCAGCCTTTCTGACCTGCAATAAAACTCACACATTCCCTTAAACATATGCTACTATACAATGAATTTCATTGAAGGAAAAAATTAATGTGATTTCTACCGGACTGATTCTTTTCAGCTTTAGCATGCTGTGGTTAGAAAGATCAAATAATACCAGTTATGTCAGGTAGAGCCAGGAACTTCAGCCCTCCATAAATTCTGATCCTGGAAATCATATGACAGAATTAGAAAGAATATTTTTCTTTGTCAAGACCTCAAGCTTTTTTTAAAAAAAACTTCAGGCCCTTCTAGTCCACTTGCTGTTATTTCTCAGACAAAGCAGAATCAGAAGTCATATTCCAAGAAAGGAAATGGCTAAAAATGAAATTCACTACTGGAAAACATCCCTTCATAGTTTCTACCAGAATACCACTCTGTTTGTTTCTCTCTCTCTCTCTCTCTCTCTCCCCTCTTTTTCCCTCTGTAAGCAACAGATTTTTGCAAATGCACATTGTCCACAAACCATACCAACATCAACACATAATGGAGCCTGATTGAATATATTAATAGAAATTTTGATTTACTAAAAAAAGATTTCTAAATCACCTTTTAATGATAAATCTTTATCATTTCCAAAGTTTTATAAGAAAGAGATCTTATTTATCAATCACTGAGAAAACATCTTTACAAAACTCCACTCACCTCACCACACACAGATGAGATAGTTCATACAAATACATACATGTTAATTCTGTTTCTTCTCTTCTACATAAAAACTCAGAAAGAGTACTCAATCATTAATTTTAAAAATATTTTATATACATTTTAGCATCTTCCATGTTTAGGGAAGCATTTCTATAAATTATGTAACTTTAACTGGTTTCTATTTTGAACACATACAAAAAAATTGCTATTCTTCTTGACTTTTTGATAGCAGACAGTGAGGACAGGGAAGGGGGGGGGATTATCCCATAATTCATTATGGCACTATTTTAACTTTTCTTTCATAATTGCTTTTTAAATTAGCATACTCCTTTTAGAATGGTTTTACATTTACAGAAAAACTGAGCAGAAAGTACAGAGAGTTCCTACATATCACACCCACATTCCTCCCTCAAGCTCAGAGCTTCCTCTTTTATTAACTTCTTGCATTAGTGTGGAACATTTTTAATTTCCTTCTAATATATGTGTTTGGTAAAATTAATATGAATGCCCAGGCTTTGCTTAATATTAGCTGAGTGTGCATTTTTAAGGACATTTTAACTTTAATGATACACAATACTGATCTATGTGGATTTATGACTTTATATTTTTACAAAAAGATATAAATAGACCATACATAATCCTTCCTATTTTTATACTCTTTTACAAAATTTTAAGCTACTTTGATTCTTTCTTTTAAACACACACACACACACACACACACAGCTTGTTTATTTTCTGAGGTCTGCATGGGCACTTTGCTTCACAATGTGCTAATTGCTCTGACTTTGGTTCAGGCTCTTTGCTGGGCTGGGAGCCTTTGCTCCTCCATCTGTGTTTACATATCTTGTGGATCACTCAGAGCCCTGCTGCAGGTCCCTTCAGCTTCTTTCAAGACTAGGCCTCAAGGAATCTAACCAAAGTCCAAGTCACCCAGATCAGTTACTCCCAAGAGCTTACCCTAGTCAGAATCTGCCTTTCACTGACACTTTGATGCAAAATCATAGGCAACATATTGCCTCCAATGAGGACATATGGTTTGTAAAAGAGGGAATTCAAAAGTAGTTCACAAGTTGCTCTTTAAGACCTTCACTATTAATTTCTGTCAGGAGACAGTAAAATGGAAAGGAGCATCAACATTGTTCCAAAAATAACACTTCCTGCTACAGAGTAGAACTCTTTGCAATGCCAGGTTGAAATTAATCTAGTTCAATTGGTTATTGAGTGATATCTGAAATTATTTGACTGGAGTTAAACAGAGGTATTTTTCCTACATAAGACAATAAAATCCAAATTCTTATACCAGCAGTTAATTACATATCAGCAATGTAAGTCTAATAATGTTAGCAATATAGGTCTGAGATGAGGGAAAGACAAATTGGTAGATAATAGAAGTCAGACCACAAATATAACTAGAATAATATCACTGGAAACATGTCTGTTCTACTGGATCAAAGATATCTTTCCTTTAGGTAAAGCAAAAACTGATTTTTTACTTTGAATTTTCTTACAAAGTGTTCAAAATAATTGTTTAAGGAAGATCAGCAAACAACAAGAAAGCATTGCTATGCAACTTGAAGCTATCAGGAAAAAAAATCCATAAATAAAACATTCAACAGAAAGAAATTTCAGCTTAGAAATATTTAAATTTATGAATAAAATACTCATAAATGAGAATAGAATAAAAATATCAGAACTCATGAGTCAAAATAAAAAATGCAGTAAATTCTTGGAACAAGAATAAAGATATATTGATCAATAGAGAATACTGATCAAGAAGAAGAGAAAATCTGTGAACTCAAGAAAGAGCATTTAAAAATACACAGAGGAGAAAAACAAAAAAAATAAAAGGAATAGAGAAAGACACAATAACGAGAGGTGAGAATCTCACCATAGGAATTTCAGAAGGAAAAGAGAGAGAAAAAGCTTATTTTAAGGAAATATGTGAAAATTCCCCGAATCAAGTGATGGGTATAAATATTGAAGTTCACGAAGCTCAGAAGTCCCCAACCAGGTTAAACCTAAAGAAGATGTCACAAAATATGTCATAATTAAACCGTCAAATATCAAAGCAATGAGAGACTGTCAAATGCAGTAAGAAAAAAGAGGTTTTTCACATATACGAGAACCACTCTAAGGCTATCAATGGGATTTTAGCAGAACTTTGCAGACCAGAACAGGATGGAAAATATTTTCAAAGTAATGAAAGAAGGAAAAAAAAAACTGCCAACCTCAAATACTTAACCTGGCAAAGCTGACCTTCAGAAATGCAGGTAAGGGAGCTGAGGATATAGCTCAGTGGTAAAGCGCATGATTAGCATGTGTAAGGCCCTGGATTCAACCTCCCAAACCAGCCTCCCCCCTAGGGGAAAAAAAAAATCAAAGGATGAAAAAACACTTTACCAAACAAATAGAAGCTGGGGGAGTTAAGCATCTCTAGACCTGCCTTATAAGAAATAGTAAAGGGAGTTCTCCAGGATGAAATTAAGGATTTTAATTAGTAAAATGAAATCATATGAAAATATAAGACTAACTGGTAAAAAATAAGTATGTAATAAAATTAGAATACCTAATGCCATAATGGTTGTGCATAAATCACTTACATTTCTATAAAAAGATTAAAACACAAAACTTAAAATAACTACAGCTACATGTGAATTATGTCATCAAGAACAAAATAAGAGGAATAAAAATATAGAGTTTTTATATGTGATCATTGTGAAGTTGTTAACTTGAAAAAGACAATTAAAATTATCAGGTATTATAGGTAAGTCTCATTAATTACAAAGCAAAAACTTATAGAAGATAAAGGCAAAAGAAAGAGAAAGGACCAAAGTGTACTGGTAGAGGAATATTAATCTTCAAACACAAAAGACAATGGCAAAATGACTGGAAAATACCAAATGTAAAGTAGTAAATCTTTTCATGTCTATGATTGCCTTGAGTGTAAATGAATTAAATTCTCTAATCCAATCAAAAGACATAGAGTGATTTTAAGGATTAAAAATAAGACCCAACCTGCTGCCTACAAGACTTTATTCAGCTTTAAGCATACACATAGACTGAAAGTGAAGAATGGACAAGATAAGCCATGCACATGGAAACCAAATGGAAACAAGAGCAGGGGTAGCTATACTATTTCCAGATTAAAAAAATACAGGAAATCACAAACTATAAAAAGAAAGAAAGGTAATTACTCCATAATAAATTCAATGATAAGTTCATCAAGTAAATATAACAATGAATATATATGTACCTAGCATCAAAGTGTTTGAATACATAACGTAAACATTAATAGATACAAATGGAGAGGTAAAGGGCAATACAATAATGGTAGGAGGCTTAAATATTCCACTGTCAATAGGTCATTTACACAGAAATTCTATAAGGAAACTTTGAACTTGAACTAATAGTAGGTCAAATGGTCTTACAAGATATGTACAAAATGGCCCATTGAACTGTAGCAAAATACACATTCTCCAGGATAGGTCATGTGTTAGACCTCAGGACAAGCCTTAATAAATGGAAGAGACTGAAATCATGTCAGGTATCTTTCCCAACCATGATAGTATGCAACTAGAAATCAACAACAGGAACAACAGGTGAAAACCTGGAAAATTCATAAATGAATAAATTAAGTAATATGTTCCTGATCAATTGGTGGGTCAAAGAGAAAATCAAGAGGGAAATTTAAAAATTTTTTTGAGACAAATAAAAATGAAAATAAATGTACAAAACTTATAGAATGTAGCAAAACAGTTGTAAAACAGAAGTTTATAGCCATAAACATCAACATTAAGCAAGAAGAGTTTTCTCAAATAAACAGCCTAAAGTTACACCTAAAGAAACTAAAAATAGAAAAACAAACTAGGTCTATATCTAGTAGAAGGAAATAATAACGATCAGAGCAGAAATGAATGACATAGAAAATAATAGAAAAGACTGCAGAAACTAAGAATTGGTTTGTCAATAAATAAATAAAATTGACAAACTTTTATTTAGATTAAAAAAGTAGTGAAGACTCCAATAAATGAAATAAGAAATTTAAGAGGAAGCATTACAACTGTTACTAATGAAGTACAAATCATAAGGGACTACCAGGAACAATAATATACCAATATATTGGATAACCTAGAAGAAATGGAAAAATTTCTAGACACATACAATGTACCATGAATCAGGAAGTACCAGTGATGTGGTTTGAATGTTTATTCATTTCAAAACTCATGTTGAAATTTAATTGCTACTGTAGCAATATTTAGAGTAGGAACCTTTACAAGATGTTTAATCAATGGACTTAAGCTTTTACCATGGATTCGCCCTCTCTTTGCCTTCTTCCATGTGATGTCTTCTGTTCTGTCGTGGCACAGAATGAAGTCCCACCAGATGCTGGCAGCCTGGTATTGGACTTCCCAGAATCTAGAACTGTGAGCCAGTAAATGCCTATTCATTATAAATTACTCAATCCATTGTTATAGCAAAAGGAAATGGACTAGAAGAAGGAGATTGAATCAGAAAATTTAAAGAGACCAAGAAGAAGAAGATTGAATCAGTAATCAAAAAACTCCTATAGAAAATTTAAAAAAAAACAAAAACAAAGAAACAAGTAACTGAAGACTTCATTGGTGAAATCTACTAAATATTTAAAGAATTAATGTGATTTCTTTCATACTCTTCCAAAAACTGAAGAGGAGAAAACACTGTATAAGGTCAGCATCACTCTCATATGAAAGTCAGACAAGGGAACTATACCGGCCAATATTCCTGATGAACATAAGTTGAAAAATCCTCAAGCAAATACTAGCAAGTCAAATTCAGTAATACATTAAAAAGATCATATGATTGGGCAAAGGGGAAGGAGAGAGGTGAGGATGCACGGGCCAAGAAAGATTGTAGCATGAAATGGATATCATTACCCTAGGTACATGTATGACTGCATATTTGGTGCAATGCTACATCGTGTACAACCAGAGAAATGAAAAGTTGGGCTGCAATTGTGTACAATGCATCAAAATGCATTCTGTGACATATATACCTAATAGAATAAATAAATGAATGAATTTATTTATTATGATTGGCACAGCAATAAAAAACAATATATTAAATAATATTGGCTAAATTATATTGTTAAATTGAGTACTTGTATAAATATGTAACAACAAATCCCATTACTATATACTATTATAATGCACCAATAAAACAGTTTTGAAAAAAAAAAGAATATTAAAAAAGAAGATCATATACCATAATCACAGGATATAAGAATAGTTTAATGTATGTGAATCAATAAATATAATACTTGTTACTATTTCACATAAATGAAATAAAGGATAAAAATCATATAATCTCAGATTCATATAAAGCATTTGAAAATTGAATATCTTTTTCATGATGGAAATTTTCACACAATTTAGCATAAAGGAAAGTATAGTGACCATATATAACAAGCCTGCAACTCACATCAGACTCAGTGGCAGAAAATGAAGCTTTTCCTCTAAGATCAGGACAACTGAAGCCACTCCTGTTCCACATAATCCTAGAAGTTATAGAGCAATTAGATAAAAACAGTAAAAATAGATAAGGAAATGAATAAAAGTCATCCAAATTGGAAATGAAGGTATACATTTTTTGCTTGCAGATAGCATGATCTTATATATAGAGAGAAAACTCTTTAAGTCACCACCCCAAAATGTTAGTAGTAATAAATATATTCAGCAAAAATATAGGATAACAAATCACCATAGGAGTCTGTTGATTTCTATACACTAAGAACAAACTATTTAAAAAAGAAATTTTTTAAAATCCCATCTACAAAATAATACAAAAGAATAAATGTTAAAAATATCTGTATACTGAAAATTATAAAACAATGCCCAAAGAAATGAAGAAAATATAAGTAATAGAAAGATATCCTATGTTTCTAGATCAGCACCATCTATTTAATAATAATAGTAATAATAATAATAATAATAATAATAACAACAACAACAACAATAACACAGGGGAGATCAGTAGAGTAGAGCAAGTAAATTGAAAGGAGGAAGGGGGAGGGAAAAGAAAAGAACTGGGAAATGAGATTGGTCAAATTATGTGCATTATGGATATGGCATAATGAATCCCACTGTTATGTGTAATTAAAATGCACCAAAAACATTTTGGGGAAAAAAAACAATGAGAAATCACCTCACACCCTATGATAAAAAGGCTATTATCATAAATTCATTGCTGCATTACTTACCATAACCAAGATATAGAAACAACCCAAGTGTCTGTGCTGGGTGAACCTAGAGGGAAACTGTGGTAGACAGTCAGGAGAGAGAGAAAGAGAAAAAGAAAGAGGAAGATATTTTTTTTCCTGCTAGTCATCATTTTACACCTGTCTCCTAATCTGAGATGATATGCCTTTGTTATTTATGCTTTTGCTTTTATATGATCTCCCTAGGCTATTACTTACCTGTATGTATACTCAACTAAAAGAAAGTTTGTGACTCTGAAAGCATGACATTTTAATGAGATGTTCCATGATATTATTGACAAAAATATAGGAAAATAGATGTGGAAAGACTTGGCTTGCAACAATAAAAGTTAAATATACAAGGTTACACATTGTATGGGATGAGGGGCTTTTGCTTTATTTTGTTTGACTTTACTAATGTCCAAGAAGCATCTCCTGGCAAAGGCTGAGAGTTGCAGAGGAGGAGCAATTAAATTATCAAAAAGTCAAATGAACTTTGCATTTGGCATATACAAGGAAAATTAAGAGTACTTCCCATCATGGATGAGCTGAGATTGATATTACTTAGAAGCATTTGGTCAGAAAAATAAGTAAAATCTGCATCTTCTTTGGCAGTAGGAATATTAATAATGATAAAAAGAAAATAAAGTGAGAGATGGGGTGGTTTTCCTAGAATGGTAAAGACAAGTGCCACACACTTTCCAAAGGGAGTAGAATTTTATTTCAAACTATTGTTATAATTCTTTTCAGCTAGATTGTGTGGCCTTAACTAAACCATGGAAAGAATGAATACCAGTCAAAACGTTAGATACATGAATACTATGAAAGTTTGACAGGAATTAAAAATAAAACTAGGTACAGATTAGCATAAACCTTGATCTATTGCTGCTAATCTCATTTATTTGAAAAAACTAGATGTGTGTGTGTGTGCAAGTTTTAAAAACCATGGTTTACCTCATTCCACATGTCAATTTGGTATCTTTTATTTTGAATTCATATTTAGCCTACCTGAACAAATGGACTAAATATGTAGTTCTATTTTACTATTAATCGTATAAGTGTATACTTATTTTATTTTTCTATACATAAGGTTTAAATTCACCGAAAATAACAATCAATTATTTCATCAGATCTTAGTAGCATTCTAAAGAAATAAAACAGCACCAAATGGAATATTCACAGATATTACATACAGACATGGCTCCAGCTATGGATAGGACAATTCATGTTTTTCTGTTGGGGACCAGTTTTTTTTCCCCCTTCATGTCACCTGTTAAAATAGAGTCACTTGATACTTCCCCAAAACAACTGCCTAGTGAAGGGAAGTTTATTTGTGAGAACTTGTATTTTAATCTTGATTTTTTTTCCTCAGTTACTCAAAATAGCTTCTAACTCTAATCCCTACAACTCAGGTTTGAAGCAGGTTAATCTTCCTCTGCCAGTGGATAAAAATGAGGTACATGAAGGAATAAAATTAAATTTATCAATAGGATAATATGGAAATAAAGAATACAGTTTACTTCTTCCTCATTTTCCTAACCAGAAATCCTTTTCTGAGTAAGAGATCCTTTGCTCATAAAGCTTCCTGAATCTCCTAGATAACAGCGGTTATTACCAAATAACTGATTTGGTAAATTGCTCATCATCTTTCAGTTACTCCTTGCTAAATATTTTCTTTTTCAGTCAATAAAGAGACCACGACTATATTTTTGTTCATTTTTTTTCCTCTATTACATGACTTAATCTATTTCCTCTTACTTTTATAGTGGTTACAACCCTCACCTACTGTGATTTCTGGTAAAATTTAGTAAAATATGTTTTTTCCTCCAAAAGTTTTAGAATATAAATTATAGAATTGGTGAAGATATTTTTATTCCTGGGATAGTTTTGTGCTTTCTTTTCCCTGTATCTGTAAGGAGGAAAAGGTATATCTACCCTCGGTTTAAATCTTTCCCTGAACTCTGAAAGTCTTCCAGCTGTATCTTGAAAGGAGACTCTGGCTTTTGCTTCTCTTTCCTGTCTTATGGATAAGAGCCCGGCTGTTTTCATAAACAGTGGCCAGCTGTTCAGCTTCTAATACTATTCAACAATCTCCTGCATTTCACAAGGGAAATTTATCTTGATTGTATCTTCTTCCCCAACTCCAGTTAGGAAACTCATTAAAGATTTTGAATTTTTAAGTACTTCCTTAACCAAGACATTCAATGAAGTATACAGCTGCTGGTTTAAGACAGAGACTTGCCTTTATATTTATTTCAATGTCCTCTCTTTATTTACCAAGCAGATTGTTCCAGGAAAGTTTGAAATCTATAGAGTAAGAAACTATTCAAATAAGAGGGCAGTTGAGTATTTGCTGGGCACTTATGAGAAATAGCCCAACCAGGTAAAGTTATTTCATGCAGTTAGCCAATTCGGCTACATGGAATGTCATGGGAGCAATGTACTTCTAGTCCTTATTTTTTGTTTCACCATGCTAGTGCCTTAACGATTAGCAGTACCAATGTGTGGGATGAGCAAACTTATTGTCAAAACAATCCAATCTCCAAGAAGGATTAGAGCACAGGGAGTACAAATCCCTAGGTTGATCCATCACAGGGCAATGTAAATGCTTTTTTTCTCCAGTGAAGATTTACTATTACAATCAAAGATGCTAGGAAGAGTAGAAAAGAACAGAAAGAGAAGGTGTAAATAAAACACAAGTAAATTGTCAGAAGTAGATAACAGATAGAATTAATTTTTTTCATTAGGCTTTTCTAATTTAAAAACAATAGTAGCTGTTCTCAAAATATTTACTTTTGTATGAAATCTATCTGGTGAAGAAATAATTATTATTATAATTCAAATGATGAGGGCAGATATACTGGGAAAAAATCTCTGTTCTTGTTAGAAAAAAAATAGTTACAGGTACAATTGTCTATGTCCATAGGATATATGAACATGGACAGATATGTGGAGCATTATCATAAAGATAACCTCTTCTTAATCATGGACAGGCATAAACAGGAATGGATAGAGGAAAGAGATTAGAGGAAAATTCAAATATTTTCCTTTATTGGAATTCAAATATTTGATGAAGAAAAAGAAAATTTTCTTAGTTATTTTTCATTTAGAATAATGTTAATTGCTTTTCAATACAAGACATTAATATTTTCCAATGGCCAAGGGGTTGTATGTAGCCCAATGTAACTCACTGTCTATTATGCGAAGCTATGTGTATATTTTCCTTCTGAAATTAGTGTCTAGAAGTTTGCAGTTCCATGGGGCCATGAACTAAGGAACTTCAGCAAATGGAAGGATAAATATCAGAAGGTTTCCTGCTAAGTACATTTAAAATGTCAACAAAGTGTGATGTGTAAGCATCCTGGAGTGTTTTGAAATAAGTTCATGAGCTCTTTCTGAATATACTTAGATTGATTGGATTGGCTACTAACGGAATACTGTGGTTATTTGCTTCATTATATTTCAGGTATCGCTATATTTTGTGAAAAGACAGTATCAACAAAGCTCTTTAAAAAAGAAATTTCCTTACCACTAATTTAGATTCTCATCCTAATTTAAAATTCGTACCTTCCACCAACTATGAATTTGCCATGAAAGTGTACTCTGAAGAAGAATGGGAAAAACTCAAAAGAGCATTTAAAACTCTAGAAATATAAGACTGCTTAAGATTTACACAAATTTTCTCCATGTATAAAGCACCTTGACAACAATTATATCATTTGGTTCTCTCAACAACCCTGTGAGGCTGGCAAGGAAGGCTATTTTTTTCCCATTTCCCAGATGAAGAGTCCAAGGCTCCAAATGTTTGCATGCCTTGCCTTTGAACAATGTACTAGTTAAACTGTCAGGCTTGAATTGAGTTTTGTCTAACTCCAATAATCCTGCTTTCCTACATCATCTGCCAGAACATCTACACAGGGGAGATGAGGGTGACCAATTATTTAGACTATCAGAAATTAAATAACATTTTATTTTTGCTTTCTAATTAACGCATCTTTTGGTAATGAAGAGAAAAAAAAACTTCAGAAATATAAAACATGTGAAAATGTTTTTCTCTCAGTTTGATTGTGTTCCAGGCCAAGGGATTCAATTGAAATGGTTGTTGGGAAGGACAGTGAACAAGTCAACATGTAAACATGCCAATGAAATCTATGGGCATAATAGAAGTCATTGAAATTCAGAATCTGTTCCTTGTCTGGATAATGAATATGATTTTAAATATTTCATATGGAAGGATTTCTTTGCAAAAAAAAAAAAAAATGAAACGAACCTAAGATTGACTGGAATTTACAAGCTCATTTAAAGGAAAGTCTCGACTATTTTTTTTCTTACAAATGTAATACCTCCCCAGATGGCAGTCTTTGTAGTTTGTGGCACTGATTCAAAAGGCATATTAACTGCCACTTTCCTCACTGCATCAAGCATTTACAGGCCTCCCTACAGAATGGATTCAGCGGTAATTAAAATAACACCCTTCCTCAGGGTGAAGTTAGACTTGAAGAGTTCAGGGATGTTTTTCTTTCCTTCCTTTGGATAAATTCCTTCTCTCCTCCTTACCCCAAAAAAACATGAAGAAAAAGATGAGAAATGGGAGAGTTCGAAAGAAAAAAGTTGGGGTGGGCAGGTAGGTGGGAGGAGAGAAGCCCCAAATAGTAGCCCAAAGCAGGAGTCCCAGAAACTATGGTAAAATGTTAGTGGGTTAGTGTTGCCTTCATTCCCTGCCAGACACTGATAGACAAACAGGTAAAAGAAGAAAGAAAGAAAAAAAAAAAGCAATGGGGAAAAATATCATTTACTCACTGTAGCAGCAGGAAATCAAGGAAAGAAAATAAACAGGGCTTGAATTGTGTGCCTTTAACCTGCTAGTCAGACAGTTTGATTCTGTGTGTATTTGTGTGGTGGTAAATGGCAAAGGGGAGGTAGAGGGACGGGAGGCTTGTGGGATTCTCGGGACTCCCACAGCTACCAGTCCAGCTGTACAAACACGCACAAGCTTTGTTAAGGTACGGTGGGCAACAAGCTGAAACTGCTGAGCTATCTGACCTATAAATCCCTGCAAAAGCTCCACTTGAGGGGAAGCCAGGAGTTATGTGTAAATGTTTTATCCAGCCAGAGCTGCCCTATTGGTCACTTCCGCCTCCTTTCTCATCTCTCTTCAATGGATACAGTGGCCAGCTACAGTTAAAGTAGTGTGTTGAGATACATAAGTGACTGTCTTAAATTCTACTTCCCTCTAGGCCAAACAAGAAAGGGAATAATGACTCAGAAGCTCCACCTTCAGGAGTTTATAGTTTGGGGCCAGTGTTCCACAACTAGGAACAATAAATTCAGGCAGAGCAATAGGACTTTCTCATATTCTTTTACATTTTTTTTCTTTGTCAGATTCAGTAAGAACATCACTTTAAAATACTATGAATTTATGTATAGAGTTCTAAAGAACTCAGGCACAAGGGAGTTGAGGTATTCCCTTAAATATGACACCACTCCCTTTGTCCCTGTTTTGCACTTTGCTTTTAGTTTGATTCACAACAGAGAATCTTAGCGTGGCATATGTATCTTGAATGCAAACAACGCAGAGGTTCTAAGTTGCTAACCCCGAAGAGAAACTTCCTAAGATTTTTTTTTTTCTCTTTTCTAAACATTTCTGAACTCCAATTGACCTCCTTTTATGCAGCTTCCAAATGGCATCCAAACACCTTAAACATGGTGTAGTTACTGAGCTGTATAGACCATTTAAAAACTGAAGAAAACTACATAAAACAATGACAAGTGAAGCAGGCTAAGTTTAAGTAGAAAATGGCTTCTGTAAACATTCAGAAAGTTAGAGAGGTCTCTGTGTTTAAAACACTTGGAAACCACTTTGGACTTTCCTAAACGCTGGAAAGAAGAAAAAAAAAAATCCAAACTGAAAACAAAAGACATGCACCCACAGAGAGCTGTTTACTCTATGCATATTCTGCTCTGATAACTTACAGTTATGTGATTTTTTTAAACATTCAAATGAATTAAATATTCAGAGATATTAAGCAAAAGTTTCTTTCTTTTCTTTTTACTTTCTTTCTTTTTTCTTTTTAAAATAACATTCCGTGGTTATCTAAAGATTTACTTCAACAAATATTCTCTGATTCCTTAATACACCAAACACCAAAGTGGGACTAGGGGTGGGAAGACGTAAATCACTACTCTTGCTTCCTTACCTGAATGTGCACCCAGGCAAAGAAGCATGCTTGTAACAAAAAGAGAGCAAAGTACTAGAAAAGTAAAAAATGTAGAACTAGAGAAATTCAGGTGGCAGGAAAGACTAACAGATAGGGATCATGGATAAAAAAGATGTCTTAAACATCATCTTCTCAAAATATGTGAATAACTTCCATCACATTAAATGAATGGTAAAGAAATAGAAATGACCTGTGGCAAAAGAGTTAAAGCTAGATCTTCTATTAAAGAAGGTTGCAGCTCAGCATTGCCACTTTAAGATTATTGATGCTTTCTGGCTCCCAGAAAGGCTATGCTCATCAAGAGAACGCCTAGATAATTCTAAGAAACAACAAATAAGCTCCCAATAAGTACAACTTACTGCCTACGCCTTGCTACTAATAAAGATTCAAAGAAAACACTTTTTTGACAAATTTTACAAACTCAAAAAAGTTTGGGGATACTAATGCTGTAATCAGCTTTCCTTTACTATGACAAAATGTCTGAGATAATCATATGGAAAGAAAGGTTTATCTTGGCTCACAGTTTTGGAGCCCATGGTCACTTGGCCCTGTTGCTTTTGAACCTGTGTTGAAGCAGTTCATCATGACAGGGAATGTCTAGTGGAGTAAGCTCATTAATCTCATGGCAGTCAGGAAACAAAATGAGAAACAGGAAAGGGAATAGACCAGAGTCCCCAATTCCCTCAGAGAGGACATCCCCAAAGACCTTTCATTGGGTCCCTTTAAAATTCTTTAACCTCTTTAAGGTTCCACTACCTCCCAATAGCACCACAAGTTAGGGACCATAAATTGCGTGAACATTGCAGATCCAAAGTATAGCATGAATGTTTCTTATTTCCTTTATTAAATTAAATTATTATTATTATTATTAAACAGCAGTGAATCTTTTCTTTTTTTAAGAGAGAGGGAGAGAGAGAGAGAGAGAGAGAGAGAGAGAGAGAGAGAGAGAGAGAATCTTTTTTGTAGATGGACACAACAAAATACCTTTTATTTTTATGTGGTGCTGAGAATCGAACCCGGGCCTCGCCCGTGCTAGGCAAGCTCTCTTCTGCTGACTCACAATCCCAGCCCTTAAATTAAATTATTATAAAAATAACACAATTTATCTCATCATCATTTCTGTCTAGGTTGACAGTCCAGTTTTCTAAATGTTCTCTTGACGTCTGCAGTATTCCAAGAAACAACAAATAAACTCCCAATATATGCAAGTTTTAATAATGAACCAAATAAAATGTAAAGCACTTCTCACATTCACAAATGCAGATGATGCTCCCAATCACTCTTGGTGATGATGGTGGTTGTGGCTTGACCGCAATCGACTGCCCCTTACCTTATGTTTTATAAACTAAGGAAGATATATGCAGTAAACTGGCCGGGACCAAGAATAAATTCAGCAAAATATCATGGCATAAAGCCACAAGAGTAACTTGACTGTCCACAAAGTTGTACCTAACCATACTTTGTCATTCTTTAGTTCACCTAAAAATTTGCCATTTCAAAACCAAAGAAATCAGATGTATAATTCATATGATGTAAACAATTTGGAAGATTCAAATAACACAAACACTCTTAGTTTAACAAAAGCAAAAGAAGAAACCAAGCTTATATAACTAAACATAACTTTTTGCTGAAAAAATCGACTTGGAATTTAGGATACTCTATTGCTTCAGAGTCCCTCTGCAATCCACAGAAGCCACCAAATTACTCTTTGATTTATTTATATATAAACTAAAAAAGCACCTTTCCTCCCTCCCTGGCTTAGATGGATATGAAATATTCTAAAAACCAATTGCAATATTATTTTAATTGATGACTTTTAAAACAATCAATTACTAAAATAAGAATACGAATGATGAAGCACATTAAAAAGTTATTAGTTGCCCTCCCAAGGTCAAATGCAACATTTTGAAAATTTTAAAATATTATTTATATTCACCAAGTATGCCAAAGACAAACTGCAATTATTCCAAATTTTTTTTCACATGTATTTTAATTATTATTGAAATTTTTTTCTTAAACATTGATATAGCAAATTATATTTAAATTCTGTTTTAGTGGCATCAATATTCTTTCTTGTTTTTCTCACCTATGATACTAGACCCTAGACAAATTCTCCATTGAGTTCTAAGCTACCATTTTCCTGGAATACAAACTAGATAAGAGTTACCACCTTTATTTCTTTTCAATATTAGAGAGTACACATTATTATTTGAATATATGACTGACAATATACTGTATAATATCAAAACCACATTTTCAGTGAAAGATGATATATGAAACAGAAGCTTTTAAGACTGCTCATAGAATATCCATGGCTTTAAAAAAGCATTTATAGTATAGTATTTTTGGTGTTGAGAAATATTTTTTTAATTTTATTTGATTGGTCTCAGTTTAGATATTAACTCTCAGTAATTATCTTAACTTCATAACATAAAATTAATTACTAGCTTTCTGAGAGCATCTACCCAATCTGCGAATGCCACCGCAGCTGTTGTCTGCCCTCTCTTCCATTCACCACTGCAACCAATAAAGGCTGTTCTTACTGGTTAAAAATAATAATAATAATAATAATTGCTAAACATGACTACCTCATCTTCTCAGCATTATATGCATTTTCTTTAGGTTATACACCTACATATACAAATACATAGACATGGGTACTCAAATGGTATAATAACAATTCTTAACAATTCAATTATAGTTTGACAAGAGGGGATCTGGTATTTGTTGAGTGACCATATGCCAGAAATTCATAGCACTAGATGCCTTTCACATCATTGAAGCTTTACTCAATCTTGTTCATTCTACCAACCTGCCAAACTGGCCAATGTGCAGTTATTATTGACTGTTGATTATATTAATTAGTGTGTGTTCAGTGAATAAGTAAATGACTATAAGCAATGTGCTCATGACGTAATGTGAACTGCAAAACTTAGATAGACTGCAGAACTTAGACTTAAGTTAGTGATGTAAGAGTCTATACCCGGACCTCACCCAGTTACCAGTTACAAGCACAACTGAACTCGGACTTAAAAACCCAGACTTCTCAGGGGAGGGAGGACTAATAGGACCCAGACAGAGAGACCAAGACCTCTGTTGCTGTTGTCCCCCCTGCACCAGACTCCTCCAGCCCGGATTCAGTTCCAGTGACCCTGACTTAAGACACATCGAAAGTGTAGACTCAGTTAGGACTCAGAATTAGGATGTGTGTCTGAAATGTGATGAGCATCAATAAAATAGATTTGACTGAATCTAACTGCACCTCAGACCGAATCAATAATAACCATTCAGGACAGTGGCCTTGGAAGATTTCATTTGAACAGAGATTTCCATGACTAACAAGTTAAGAAACTACTGTTTTCTAACACAGAGCCTCTCAAACACCTGGGATTCGTCTTTTCTACTCCTGTAGATTTATGACTGAAAAGTCAGGAAATCACTGGAAATTCATAATAGCCACCTGACTCTTTCCAGGGGGAAGCAAATTTTTGTGAAAGTTATGAATTTCCTTGATTTGGAAAATTTAACTTTGTTATATGATCTACTTATAACTTTATAGTAAACAATGTAGCTAATATCCATGTTTCCAAGGGACCTCTAACCTGTACTTTCATGAACTTAAACAATATTTGCAGTGTGAAAATGAGAAGACAGAATAAAATATTTCCATTTAAACTGCACTTGGCTTCCTTCTCAAAATCCATACTGCTCATCTAATCATAAGAAAACACGGGACAAGCCCAAAGTATGGGTAGTCTACAAAGTACCCAACCAGATCTCTTCAAAACTTATAAATCAAAAGCAAAGAAAAAACAAAACAATAACAATAACAACAAAAAATGGAAAGCCTGAAACTGTCACAGCCAAGTGAAGCTTAAATAACATCACAACTTATTATAATGGGATATCGTGGTGGAATCTTGAAATAGATGCACAACATCAGGTACAAGCTAAGGAAATCTCAATGATGTATCAATTTCAGATAGCAAAAATCTACAATACTGATTCGTTCATTGTGGCAAACATCCTATACCAATGTAAAATATCAATAGGGGAAATTAAGTGGGTTGGTATGTGGGAAATCTACCTTAGTAAATTCTTCTACCAATCTAAAATTATTCTAGACTATAAACCTGATTTTTAAAATGTAAAAAGTGTATTTGATGAAGAACAACTTTTTTTTTTCAAAATTTTGATGAAGGAGGAAGCTATAGGAACTATGTATAATGCTTTTAAGAGAGATAGAGAAATGTTGATGATCAAAAGAGATGAACTATAAATTACATTTTATTTCCAAGTTTCTTGCTGATTCTTTATTTTATCTGTGTCAACATAGGAATAACAAAGATCATAAGTTAATTTTTTTAAATTGTCAACATAGAATAACAAAGATCACAAATTATTTTTTTAAAATTTACTTAATGCAATACTGCCCTAATATTGCATTAAGTAAATTATCTAAATTTCATTAAAACACATCTTGGTATTGAGGATCACCAACTTATAAAAACGTTTCCAAAATTGATATTTTTATCTAGAAAAGCAGTGAAAGAAGAAATCTAGATATAATAGCCCTAGATTTTAGTGGTGTTTAGGAGCAGTTGTTATACATAGGTATTTTAAAAATATGTGCCTTTTCCAGTTGACATCAGGAAAACAGTATCATCATCTTCATCAGAAAAGTAAAGACTAGATTATCATCATGAACATCCATGGAATGATCAAATAACTGATCAGTAACTTATACCAACATCTTTCAAACTGACTATCTGACATCAGATTGTGGAAAAAGTCTGCAAATTGATAGAAAATCCTCTATGAAAGAACCACTTCCCTCCCACCCCCCTCCAAAAAAAGAGAATAGAATTTATCCAATGCCCCAAAGTGAGAAGTTCACTTTATAAATTTGCTTTGGATCTGAAACTGAATTTATAATATTGAACAGACTCAAAGCTGGAAGACATAAGGTCTCTTTTGGGTCAACCTCAAGTTTTTTGACAAGGTAATTGTAAAATATCAAAGGAGAAAAAAACGTCCATCCTTTTCTAAAGATTTATAAGATTGACAACTGCTCCATCTTTCTTGGCAAAGTTATAGCCTCAAAGGGTTGCTTCCTTACATCTAACAAACATCTCTTCTTTTTGAATCCAAGTCTGTTTCACTTGTGTAGTTCTCTAGTGACAGGAAGCAAAGTGATTGTTATTCCTTCTCAAAAATAAAAAGAGAGAGAGAAATTTTTTCTTTTAATCCTTAGCTCATACATAACAGTTGTTAGAGTTAACTACTGCTTAAGCAAAGGTTAAGCCATGTAAAATAACCAAAGAACCCCAAAGTAACAAAATTAAGTATCTAGCAACAGACAACTCAATGACAATGACATTGTTAATAGTTCTTCTTGTATTAGGAGATCATGCATTGCTCTATCTTAGGGAAAAAGTTCATCAGTTTGGTAAGGGTGTCCCAAAGCTGGACCTGATAGTCTGGACAGCAGAGTTATCAATTTTTTCTCACTATAAGCATAGAATATGAACTACTGATGTCAACTCTCCATTGTCAAACAGCAAAATAATAGTGAAAAATGGAAACATGGGACAAAAACAGTAGCAAAAACTTAGTTTTTCTTTAAATGCAGATTCTTGACTTAGTTTGTGTGTGCAGGTAGAGCACAGAGACAGAAGGAGCAAAAAAGGCTGAATGACAGATGTGAACATTAAAAATAAAAGAGCTGACATTTCTTTCCTTTAAAAAAAATATAGAAAGAAACTGGAAAGTGGTATAATGGAAGAAAAGACCTATATTATTTTCCATTTATCAGAGGAACAAAGATCTTTTCTTTTGACCTCAGGAAAATACATTATTTATTTTTGTCTTCTCTGGCTCTTAACCATCTCCAGCTATTGTCCTTACCTCTACACATCTCTGTGCATAAGCCTTCATTGTTTTAAATAGGAAGGAAACATTTTGAATGATAGAAACCATGGGCATGGTTTGGAAAGGTGATGAAGAATAGTAGATAATAAAGCACTCATGTTAAAAACTACATTACCATTATTCAGGGCCATGTTTCATATAAATGATGATGTTTTTCTTGGGGAATTGTAGCTGTTCCCCACCATTCTCACTGTTTGAAGTGCTCTCTGAGAGCTGTCGACCTAACTCAGCTCATAATCTCCTTCTGCTTTGATGTTGCACCATGACCAAGCTCCAGGAGTTGCCCAAACAAAAAGATAACACATCCAAACGGTGTGTGTGTGTATGCTCATATTTATGGTAGACTCATAAAAACGTGCTGAAAATAAGAATAGAAAAAATAGGTGCTTACATTCTGATATGCCTCATGTATTTGTGTATAAGAACACAGTTATATCTTACGCAGACCCCATTGTTTGCCCAGCCTCCAGGTACTCTCAGCCCCTTCCTATTTGATGGACTGCTCCAAGATTTTTCGGGTCTTTACTCCCCTATAATCTTACCATGTTCCTGAGACTGAATTGATAATAATCTTTTTAAGCATTCATGGTCATTCCAGTCTCCATCAAAGTAACAGCGTTGGGGAAAGCATGAAATACAAGCCAAACCAATGAGACGTAAGAGAATCTATGGATATCTGACAAAATATTTAAAATAAAAATTTTCCATTCTAGATAAAAAATTTAAAAAAGAAATTCCTCCTACCATTGCATGATATCTAGTAGTGGTACACTGAAGCAAGCTTGCACTGACTCACGGCTGAGCCCCTCTTCCCGCTTCCACATCCTGGGGGAACACGCTATTAGAGTGCAAAATCAACCAGCAGGAAAACTTACAACTTGGAAACCAGCAAATGCTATGAATCAGGATGCTTCTTGTTTTGGTTGTCCAAAGAATAGGCTATAAAACATTTACCAGAACACCACGGAAATCCTCTAGAGATATGAGATTTGGCTCTAAGTGACCATCTTGTCATCATGAGTGTGGACATCAGTAGCACACTGAGACAGCGAGGATGGTGCAAGTGGTAGTGTGATCGTGATGAAAGACAATGAGTCCTTTATAACCTTCTTCAGTTCCTTACCCAGCCTTGGAACACCTACTGTCCTGTGTTGGTAAAGGTCCTCATGGCCAAAATAACTACTTAACCAATATCTTGCACTTTTCTTGAAGCTGAAAACATCACTTACAGTCTGTGAAAATAAGAATAAAATGGACTCAATTTATTTATTTATTTAAACATGTATATTAAAATAACTATACATTTTTTGAAAAGTACTTTTATTTTATTCGAAGCTTTAAGTTTACAGGAGTATGGGCATTTAGAGAGTACAATTGTAAAAACTGCACCCACTATTTCTTTTCTAAGTTAGGAATATGATCACAAACATTTTCTTTAATTACATGATTAGGGACACATTTAGTTTTTGTAAAACAAGATGTTCTGAGGGAAATAAAAGAGTTATAGCCAGAGCAGCAGGGTGAGCACAACTAACCACTGAAATAACATTATAATAATCCTTCTCACCATACAGGGACTACAAGGACACAATCAGATCCAATTCAGACTAGAATTTAAGTGATGGGATTTCCATGAAGCTGGGATTTTGCCCTGAATAAGTTATATTATGTCCTCCAGTTCTTCAGGCAGTGGGATGAGACAGTGTGAAATGAGTTATTCTGGTTCCATCTGAAACCAATTACCATGAGTGGACCCAAATTGCTAAGACGGCTGCTGAGCAGCCGCATCCCAAGTACAGCTGGGAATCAGCTGGTGAGTGCTGTCAAGAATTCTCCCTATCAATTGATTCCAGGCCAGGTTGTGATTGCCTTTCACCTCTCAAGCATCACTTTTCTGGTGCTCCAAAAACTGTTCCAAATGGCAAGAATTTGCGAATATAATTAAGTATGAAGGGGGAAGGGAAAGATTGGAGAGTGTAGAAGACAGGAAGTAGGAAAGACCAGGAAAGAAAGAACTTGGCATAGTAGAGCTGTAATGAATTTGTTTTACTGGTGAATTCTCATTTGTCTGGGATCAGTTTTACAAGGAATGAATCCTTCCGCTACCCTGTGCCACAACAAATCTTCCTACATAGGAGGACCCTGTCACCATTTAAATTCATTCTCTAAAAGCAGTAACTGTTGATTATTTATTATACGTTTT
The DNA here is from genome assembly GCF_021218885.2 of Marmota monax. Taxonomy (NCBI): domain Eukaryota; kingdom Metazoa; phylum Chordata; class Mammalia; order Rodentia; family Sciuridae; genus Marmota; species Marmota monax. The sequence continues at coordinate 5,580,403 of NW_026693933.1, read as the reverse complement.
GAATTTCTACTTTTCTTCCTTATTCTGATCCTTTGTTTAAACTAAGGTCCCGTAGTCTCATAAAGAGAGGACCTGTTCTCACAGTAATCATTGTTTCTCTCACGTCAGAAATATGGGCAAAATGCACAACTTTTGACTTTCCTAAAAGGTTATTATGAAACAATGTTTTAAGGAACAGTAGGTTTTTAGCCTACAAGAATTGATATTTGAAAAGGACAAAACAGAAATATTAATTTATTTTTATATTTAAGCAAGGAACATGATGTGGAACAAACTAATGTGATTATCCTTTCCCAATGGTTCCCATACTTTGATGCACTTGGGAGTTACTTGGAACTCTTTAAGAAAACAAAACAAAACAAAACAAAAAACCAAAAACAACAACAACAACAAAACATCCTGATTCTGATTTAATCAGTAGGTGCTTGAACTAGACATTGGGATTTTCAAAAGCCCCCTAGGAGTTCACAACATGCAATCAATATGCAATCTTATCAATAGAATGGCAATATCAAACAAAAATGGTCTTAATTAAGTTGCTAGAGAAAAGGGTGTTTGTTTTTATTTTATTGTTAATATGTCATACATGTCTTAGATATTCTTTTACTATTAATCTTAACAAAATGACTTCCTAAAAGAAAAATAGAAAATAATTATTGAGCATTCAGTGTAAGAATACTGAAGATCAGTATGACCAACCCATGTAAATTGAAGAAAAATGAAGGTGAAAGCAGAAATTACAGAAATAGAAAATAAACACAAACTCAAAAAAGAAAACAAAAACTGATCAAAACCCAAACCCATTTAAGAATATTGCTTTAAAAGCCAAATCAAAACTTTTAAGGAAATAGTTAAATCTTTAAATAATGAAATGCTCAAAATGAACACGTTTTGTCAATTAATTTTAACATTAAGCCATAAAATAAAATTCTGGGGGTGGGGGGGAGAATTTATATCATAAAAAATACAAACAACCTCAAGACCAAATGTTGGTTTCCAAGTACCATTCTCAGCTAAGAATTATGGTTTCTTGTAGTAATTACTGTTCCTTAGGAAGTGGTTAGGAAAATAAAAGACAAGCCTAGACCATCTTAGAGCACCATAGAGGGAGGATTTCAAGGAACAATGAGGACATGTAAGGAGTACACAGGAGCCAATTTGCAGGGGCTCCCACTCACCCCAAATTTACTTAACATGAATCCAAAACTAGAAAAGGACACACTAGAAAACAGTGTTAAACTAATTTTAATCATGAAGATGATGGGAAAAATTTTTTAAAAATCAGCAAAAGGTTTTAGCAATATTAAAAATATAAGGATCATCTTTTTGCCACTCCTCTTCCATCTCTGAAGTTTGTTAACAGAGCCAAGTGACCTTTTTAAAATATAAGTCAGATCATGTTATATATCATGTTAGATATCAGATCATGTTACTTTCTTCCTTCAAAATACTACAAAGTCCTGATGTATCACTTAGGCAAGAGTCAAAGTCATCACTATGGCCTACAAAGAGCTTCCAGGGTCAGCTCCCCACCTTGGCTTCTCTTTTCTCCATCTTTTCTTCCTTATTCACCTACTGCTGCTACCTGGGCCTCCTAGCTGTTTCTTCAACTCTCTAGATCTTTGCTCTGTTAAGATCATAATATATTTGGATATATTTCCTGCTTTGACCCAGTTTTAAATTTCTGAAATAAATCTTATGGTATAGACTTATTAAAAATTGCTCTATCATATTACAGCATCCTCTAAAAGCCTGAACTTAATATTTAGAATCATTTTTTATTTCCCTTTTATTGATTCCCTTTTATTGAGGTCACTACTACATCCTCAGTGAGAAATACAACACCTCAGAAGTAATACAGGTTCCAAGTATTTGTGGATTTTATCAATTCTTGTTAGCATAGAAGACTTGGCCATCACAAAATAGGCATCAGAAGTCCTGAAGAAACAATATCATGGAAAGCAAAGGAAGATTAACAATATCAGGAATTGAAACTTAAAGAGCAAAATTGAAATCTTAACTGAAAAAATAAAAAGCCTCAAACTGCCTAAATAAATGGAGAAACACTAAGTGAAAAAAGTACAGAACAAATAAAAATATACACCCAGAAAGCAAGAACAAAAGAAAAGCATGGTAATATTTGAAGGAGGTTGATAGAGATTGGATATCATATCTTAGAATTATAGCTAAAGATAATATTTAGATAAATTAGTCTTGCAGTTAAAAATTGTTTTAGACAACTTAAGAAAACATTTTTGATTTAGGCAAAACTTGGGTGTGCAGATGGGAAAATTTCCCTGTTTCAAATAAACATACATTTTAAAATCCATGCATAGATATACCTTAGTATTTTCTAAATATTAAGGACAAAGAAGACATTCTACAATTATTTGGGGACAAAATACAATAATCTAAGAAGTGAAAATTTCCAAAATAATTTCAACTGTTTTGTGTAATTAAATTCCAAGTGGAAAAAAAAAATGAAGCTATTTGCTAATATGTTAATTTCTTTAATTGGGTAGAATTCTAGTAAGAGAGGATACTTAAGGTGTGAGCATATGTATGCTTCAACAAAATCATTTTGTGTTAATTATATTTTCTAATTCTACCCAAAATTGTTATGTTAGCCTCAATACTCTAGAAACAATGGGGTGGGGTAGGTAGGAGGGGAAGAGCGAATTACCATAACTATTCTCCTGTTAACAACATTGCATTTATCTTCAAGTTCCAGGATTTTTATATACACAAATTAAAGGGTCACTCAAAAGCAACGTAGCAGGCCCCTGTCACAAAATTTTAAAAAATTAATAAGAAAGAAATAATGAGATTTCCCATTTTATTAAAGCCAAGAGCATTTTTGTCTAAAAATTAAGACAGTATGATAACAGATAAAATTTATGATCTCCAAGAATAAAAGTAGAAACTGTGTTAACTATGTGTAATGATACAAAACAGTGGTTTTCATTCACTTAGATTCTTCAAAAGTCAATTCACTTGGTAAAGCAAATATAAGAGATATATTTGTTATATCATGTGTTATAAGGTTTATAATACTTGAAGATGTAAAATATGTAAAGACAATAGCAAAAGAGGAACATATATAAATGTAATTGTAATCCAGTAAGATTCTTGTTCATTAGATGACATTATAAAGTGGACTTAATAAGTTAGAAATGTGTATTGCAACTTCTGGAAAGACTAATATAAGAAGGGAAGGTTAAAAAGAAAATAGAACAGATTGAATAGAACACAAAAATACACAATAAATAGAAAAAGACAGAAATGGAGGCACAGAGGAAAAAATGGATGTAAAACATCTACAATTCTCATTCATTACAGATGCAAATAGAAAATTGGACAATCTCTGTGGAACATAACTTAGGAGTTTCGATTGTGAAGTTGAACATGCATTTATCCAAAGTCATAGTAATACATATTTTATAAAACATACCCTAGGTATTTAACCAAGAAAAATGGAAATATGTCCACAGACAGAATTATATAAGAATGTTCATAAGAATTTTAATCATAATCTATAAAAATTGCAAAGCATCCAAATGTCTGTAATAGGAAAATGGATAAACTTATAAATCCATAAAATAAGTACAATTCAGGAATAAAAAGATAACACTGTTAATACAAGCAATGCTTTGGATAATTATGATAGACATTTTTTTAATCTAAATTACCCAGATACAAAAAAAAAAAGATATACTGTTTTATTCCATTTATGTGAAATTTTGAATCTGTAAACCACTGTACACAATAAAAGATACAATGATGGAAATCAGATTATAGGGAACCTGGGGAAGTGAAGATAAATTGGACACTGACTCTAGAAATTCATTAGGGTGATGAAAAGACCCTTCTTCTTCAATGATCAAGTAGATGGATTCATTTGTCAAAACTGTTTAAGCTTTACACTCAGTCAGCTTATCTTATGTACAAATAATACCTCAATAAAAAGTAACAAAATGTACTTTATTTTATTGTATTATTTTACTTTTTATATTTAAACATTCCATGCCCCATAGATGGTCATGCTTACTAAGTATGCGCTCACTATCTATGATTGCTCCATGATGAACCCTCCCTAAAGAAGACCTTTAGTTAGTTGTTCAATACCTCCTCTTAACTAATGTTCTAATTTACCCAAGTGACTCTTTTCAAAAAAGGCCTTGGTAAATATTTGTGTACATATTTGTACTGAAAACAGATCAAAACATTTTTAATACTTTTGCTCTTTAATTTGGGTAGTGTTTGGTGAACACTGTTTCACTAAAAGGGAGGTTAGTTATGTCATTATGTACTTGATTTAAGTAAAACCTGGGTCAGAGAAGGTGATTATAGACATAGTAAGTAACACCAATTTGTAATGGCTCTACAACAGATAAGTATCATTCTATGTTCCCAAAGTAGCAAAACCCAACTCTGGCTCATTTAATTAGAGAAGAAATACATTTAAGAAATATGTGTTAGCTCACTGGGTCTGTAGGTTGGTTTCTGTCCTCCAAGAGGCAGACCCCAAGATAAGATTAAAAAGTACAAGAATTTCATTAGGAGAAACATCATTTGAAAGAAAATGGGAAGGGATCTCAAATGACTTTAAGAGCCAACAGACCATGCAGCAATCTGATGACTCGTGCAGAAGGAGGGGCCAAGGGAGATGGGGATGGAAGCTTCTGAGTAGTTGGGCAAGACTATCCATTTACCAACAGCAGGCCTGTCTTATTATTCTCGCTGAGCTCAGTCTGATTAGTACAGCCTATAGACATCATGGATTGAATGCAAACTTAGAGATGAATTTCAGAGCAGAGCATCTAGACCCTTGGTCAAGTAAGTTTTCTATAGCTGGAGGCCTGTGAAGCACATTCTCAGAGGCACCACAAATACCAAGAAGACTAAAGAGCAAAATTCAGGGTTGTGAAGCCAGAAACAACTCTGGCAATCACCCTTCAGAACTGTCCAGTTAAAACCCAAATGAGCTACCTCTGGGGATTGCATAAGGCAGCTTGCACCACTAATACTGAAAGTATCAGATTTCCAGTGCCACCATTAGTAACACAGACATTGCCCCTTTAGGAATTTGCCTCTTTCAGCAACTTCCAAAAGAGGAGTTCTTGGCAGTCACTGCATCACCAAACTCCTGATTCAAAATCTGGGGCCAGTGAATCTGATAGAAAAATACTAAGTCATTGTTGCCATGGAATCTTGGAAATCAAACATCAGACATTTCCACTTCTTAATCAGAAGGGGCATTACTTTGCACTCAAACTCAGAAATGAGAAATATTTGATATGGACCAGGCACAGAAATCCACTGCAATATGACAATAAGAAGAGATGGAAATGCTTCCAAAATTGTCAACTGTACATACATTATTTAACATTTTTTCCTTGGTGCAAAATCTAAATGATCTGTATTTGTCATTTATTAGGTCAAAGTACCTATTGATGCTTAGCTATTTTTTTAAAAAAGAAATTCTTGGGAAGAATGGACATAAAAATATGTCTAAGGAAGATTAGGAGTCAACACATTTGTTAAACATCTGGAATTTTCATTGAAAAATCTTTCTGACATGAATACTTTGACTATACCTATAACACAAATGCAAAAAAAAAAAAAATCCCAGGTGTCAAAATTTCCTAACATTGCTGATGTATTTTAAAGATTCTAAAGTTAGTTGTTATGCCCACTAGTTTTAAGGTCTTAATTTTAAAAGCTGCATGTAATCTTGCTCAAGGGCTATTTCCACAGCCAATTTGATTAAGCACAACTTAAAAACTTCAGGAAATATATTTGAATGCACTGATTGAACCAACTAGAAAGGTGTAATTTAAAAAATTAGACTTAATTTTTTACCCTTGAATCTTAAAATTGCCTTCTCATTCAACTTGCTATATTTATTCATTTTGGCTTTTTTCCCCTAATGTTGTTAACATATAGAAAAATTTTCAAAGTGGTCACGTAAACTGTAAATGGCTTTTCAACTATAGTTACCATATAAACACAGTGTAGATAACAGGCAGAGAGTGCAGGTGGAAAATTTTTGTTTTGGAAATGCAACAAAATATTCCCTGGCCATAATTAATTAATTGGATAAATGTAGAATAGCTCATATAACTACATTGTGGAATAATGAGTGTAAAGAAACTGAAAAATATTAATGAATAAATAATTTCACAAAATAAATTTAAAAATTTCACTTATATGTTTAAGACAGGGTCTTGCTAAGTTGCTTAGAGCCTTGATAACTTGCTGAGGCTGGCTTTGAACTTGTGATCCTCCTACTTCATTACAAACATGCAGGACTGTGCCTCAATCCTATATATATATATTTCTAAACAACATAATACATTTATAAGAATAACAACATGATAAATGTATAAGAATATCATTAAAATTTAAGTTATAATGTTTTCTGATTCTAGTTTTGAAAAACCATAATTTTATAATTCTATCATATAAATATATAAAGCAAATTAAATACTTAATAGTATCTCAGTGTTATTTCATATTTCATAGTAGGCACTCTTTAAGAATGACATGAAAACAACTATATATCTGGCAAATCTCCATTTGAAACATTATATAGAGTTTCCTCTCTCTTTTCAGTTGAGTGTTCTAATAAGCTGTGTTAAAAACATTTTTGAACCCACTTGAATCAAATTGTGAAATATGATATATCAAGAACTATGTAATGTTTTGAACAGCCAACAATAAAAAATTAAAAAAAAAACATTTTTGAAAGGAAAGGTAATTTACTGAAGTGAGTTAAGCAGTAATTTATTAAAGTAATTCAATGATAACTTCATAATTTTTCATTTAAGCTATGAAATATTTGTTCATCCTTTAAATTTGAACTACCTAGTACTCCATGATCATCGAATCTTCCAAGTTGTACTTTATATATATCTGACTTGCCAAGCACCTGAAGTTTACAGTGACTTAATTCAGAATCCGGAGATAACAATTTATCAATAAGGAACCAAGTACCAGATAGGTAACAGAAGTTGTTCAAGGTTATAAAACTCACTACTGGTGGATATTAGATAGGATTGCATATGTTTATATTAGTATATCATTGTTCCTTTTATAGTACTCTCTTAGGTTTTTGATCATACTTAATTGATAATTGTTTTGTAGTTTTTAGATAGCTTCCTTTACATGGGACAGCAGCTATACAACATAAAGACAATTCTTAGGTTTTAATTCTCTAGACTATATAAATATTTTAAAATTGTATTTATACTTTACATTTATCACCTAGCATACATTTCACCTTTCTAACAGATTATATATTGTAGTGCTTAATATCTATGTCTAAGATTTGGAGTTTAAAACATAGATGACATTCTGTGTGTGTGTGTGTGTGTGTGTGTGTGTGCATGACTTGAAGATCTGATGGACTCTTATTTTTCTGCTTAACATTTTTCTTCCCTGTGCCCTTTTTGGTCCAAAAAACTTGATTATATTCAGGGCACAAATATATCCAGCCCCTAACAATGAGTCAAAATATTTCCACAATCCATTGCCTGATATTTGTTTTCCTGATTCTTTTTATAGCTACAGGTGATTATGTGACTGGGTTATAGTTGATAAGATATAAAGGAAAGTTTGATCCAAATTTTTTTTTGGGGGGGAGACTTTAGCTTTCCTACTAAAGTGGCTGGCCAACTCATTCCCCCATTATATTTAAATGTAGTCATGATTCCTAGAGCTTGAATAGCTATTTTGACATTATAAGGAAAGACCAAGAAAACTGCAGATACTTCTGATGTGTCATGCACTTGAGCCAACATCAGAGTTTCCAGATGTAAATGCTACGTGGAAAAAAAGTTAAGCATAAACCCTCCTTTGTTTTAGTCACTCTAAATCAGAACTTTTGTTACTTTCATCTGAATTCATTCCTAGTTTTGTACATGCAAATGTCAACATTGTTATATATGCAATGCAAATACTATTATAATTTAGGGAGGTTTACTGATAAGATATTTCACCCATTAGAGGTGTTCAACAAATTGTTATTCAACAGATTTCTAGAAAAATGGCCTTGATCAATATTAGGCTGTCACAATTGAAAAATCACTACTGTGTATCTAATTACTATAAAATACATTTCCACTTTCCTTGACTCAAATTGAAGTTATTGTTATTGAGATTATGATCATTTTCAGTTTTCATATGTCCTAATAAATGCCCCTTAATGAAATTGTGGAAGCATTAATCACAGTATTTAGAAATCACTGACTTTGTTCTTGGGGGTGGGGATGCAATGGGCCAAATATTCGAGTGGATCTTCTAAACTTCCTCAGTTTTACAAATAAGACTCTGAGCACTGAGGATATAGCAATTAAGACTGTTATTCAATAAAGCTTTTCATCCTGGCTCAAGGCTTGATTAATGCCAAAACGTTCTCTTTAAAGAACCCATACTCTCTCGATTGGTATATATCCTGTTTCTCCAAGGGGAGATTCCTTGTTTGAGGCCTTCTTTCACAAGCCTCAAGAAACATACTAGCCACAGACATATGTCCACGATGCTCTAAGTCAGGTCAGCTAAGGCTGAACACCTAGCTCCTTGGGCATCTAAATGGCCTCCGCCTCCAATCAGCACCTCCCTGACCGACCATAAGGGAGACCACAAGGTATTTACAAAGCTCTTCTGGTTGTGTGCCCTAATCATTGATCTTAATTTGATTTCAGTTGCAAACTTCTCATCTTAAATAAAACAAAGCTTTCTTTCTATCTTATCTTTAAATTTTGTTTGGATGTCGAAGGTACTTCCTTGCATTTCTAAGTTCACTTTGACTCAGGATGCTGTTTTTAACTTTGATTGACTCTAAACTCTGTACCTATGATTCAACCCCATGTGGTCTCCCTACCGGTAACTCCCAGAGCAAACACAGCCTTGAGAGAGTCAGAGGCCATAATTTGATTCAAATCACCACCCTCCACAGATACCCTGGGTATTTTTTTCTTTTAATAGAATGAAGCATGAGGATTTTCTCTAAGATTAGTCTCAGATATGAATTCCAAAAACACAAAAAGCCAAGTTTTCCTGAAAAGGCTCTTGTAAAAATGCTTATCTGACACAAGGAATAAAAAAGATCTGATAAGTGTTTTCTGAATTGAATTTAACAGCTAAAAAAATTCCTCTACTAGTGTGTGACACACTTCTAATGTAAATGTACTGAGTTAATCTTTATTACTAATATGAAGTACTTACTCAATATACACTTTTTCATCTAGGAATCAAGAAAACTTAACAACCAAGTACAAACATCCTCTAAGATCTTACTTAATTTAAATTCTTCTTTGATGTGATTAGTACCAAAAATACTGGCTTTCTATTAAATACTGGGGTTCTTTTAGCACATAGTTAGATTGCACAGCACTACCAATTCTTAATGCTCACTTATGAAAAAAATAAAAAGACCATAAAGAAACTTTTTGAGGTAGAAGATAGGTTTATTAGGTTCATCGTCGTGATGGTTTCAGACATATATATTTCATATGTACAACTTATAAAGTTGTACATATGAAATACATACTTTTATATCAATTATACTCTAATAAAGCTGTTCTAAAAAATAAGACAGTTCTTTTTTTAAGATACCAGTGGTTTCATTTCATCTTACACAAAAGTACCACTGCACGTATAAGAGCAGAGTACTCTACTGGGGTCCTATGAAGATTCTTTGCCTGCTTCTGAAAACCTGAGTTGCTTGGAAAGTTGGTTTTAAAGCTAACCTTGACAGAAATTTAATTTGTGGCATACTAAATGTAGCTATTTTCCATTTCTCTTAGAAAAGTCAAAGGGTGATGCAGCCATATGTGTTACAAATATATCAGCAGGCCAAATCTATTCCTGGAGCTCATTCATCATTATAACACCCCCTTGACATGGAAGGGTGACAAGGATTATTGTTCTTATTTTAAATAGGATTGAGAGATCCTTGACTAAATCCTGGTTTGAGAGTGTGAAAGTGATTGGTCTAGGTCCTTACTCCTGGTTTTACTTGAATGCAGTTTTCTGAATACCAAGGTAAGTATTCTTTGCTATTAAAATATGTACTCTATAAATGATATATAAAGCCCATTCTCATTTTTTAAAAACTGCTAAATAATTGAATGTATTATGAAATAAATCTATGCCCTATAAAATCTTATATGAATATATTTTTTAAATCAGTAAAAATAAATAGAATAATGAAACCATATAGTTAAAACTGAGATTTAATAATTAGCCAATATCAAGCCATATTTACTTCATCAATCTAATTAATTCACATAGTTTTCTTTTCTAAGTTGTGTCAAATTATATCATATTTATCATGACAGTTTATCTTTAAATATTAACATACATCTTTTTTAATACTTTTTTAGTTGTAAATGGACACAGTATCTTTTTATGTACCTATTTTTATGTGGTACTGAGGACCAACCCTGTGCCTCACACATGTGAGGCAACTGTTCTACCACAGAGCTAGAGCTACAGCCCCTTGATATACATCTTTAAAAGTAAGATACTTCTTTACCCATGTGACTGTAATATTTTTACTAATTGAGGTTCTCCATAAAAACAGAAATAGAATGTATATAGATAAATAGAAAAAGATTCACTGTGAACAATTGACTCACATTATGAAAGCTGGCGAGTACCCTGGTCTGTTTTCTGCCAGCTGTAGACCCAGGAAAGCCAGAGGGGTAGTTCCCTCAAACTCAAAAGACCTGAGGACCAGGAGACCCTTAAAGTGCTGTTAAGTCCCAGGCCAAGTCCAAAAACACAAGAAATGGAGTCTGAAGGTTTGAGAACCAAGACAGCTGATGTTCAAGGGCAGTAACTGTGGATGTCCCGGCTCAAGCAAATAGAGCAAATTTGGCATTCTTCTACCTTTTTGTTCTAATTAGGCCCTCAAGGAATCGAATGAAGTCCAACCCCATTGGTAAGCCTCATCTTTACTCAGCCTACACATTTAAATGCTAATGTATTCTGGAAACATCCTCACAGACACATTCAGAAATAATGTTTTACCAGCTATCTGGGTGTCCCTTTAGGCCAGCCAAATTGACACATAAAAGTAACTATCACAACACCTTTATCAAATATAACAAAATTAATAATATTTTTAACAGCATCTAATACCCCATACATATTCAAATTTCCCTAATTGCTTCAGAGTTAGAGCTAGTTTGCTCAAACCAGAATTTAGTCATGAACCATATATGATATATGGTTATTTTATCTCTAAAATCTCTTTTAATATACTATAGTTGCCCTTCCTCTAATTCTGTCCTTTATTTAAAACACCAGATTCTTGAAAAGACTGAGGCAGTGTTTTTGTAGGTGGTCTTATTATGGGGTTACTTTTGATTGGTTGCTTATTCTTTTGTTTGACTTGTTCTTCTATACCTTGTATGTTCTGTAAACTGGTCCAAAGAAATGACAGATTAAACATTTTTGGCAAGTATACTTCTTTGGTGATTCTGGAAAGCCCCTGTTTATAATGGGAAAATAGTAGAATAAACCTAAGGTTTTAATTTGTTTTTACAGGGATAATATAATCATTCCTGATTTTATGGCAACTAATGGCTCCAAGTGCTAGGAACTTTGGAAGATTTTCTTATTCATTAGGTGACAATCTGGACCAACCCCTAGGTATTTAAAAAGTATTCAGGGGCTGGGATGTGGAATAAACTTTGCAAAAATTCTGATGTCAAGAGGTTTCCACTTCAGTTAATAAAATTAAAAGGATCAAAAGGGATTCTGAGAAATCTACAAACCAGACTTGGAAAACATGTTTCTTCTCTGGATGACGCATATACGCTATGGAAGTTTCACAACTTGAAAGACCTATTCTGTACAAAGTTTAGAAAAAAGAAAAAAAACAATATATCTGTTTACTTTGGACGTTGTATGGGCATATTCTCCTTAGTGTAGTTATATATATTCAAAGCAATGGGCAGTGAACTTCAATCACACTGACTTCCAGCTATGTAGCTGCTCCCCAAATTATGGTTGTCCTAGTTGTTAGGAACAACTCATCCTAGTTGTTAGAAAATATTTATTAAGTCAGAGGAATGTAGAAAATTAATTGTCCTGCTTATAATTCTTTAATTTTCAGATAAAGTGCATAAAAGGAAAGACAAAATATTTTTATTCTCTTGAGTGAATAGTAGAAGAAATTGTGAATAGACAAAAGTAGCCTACAGAAATAGTGAGAAGGGGAGAAGGGGTATTGCTGCTTCGCTAGTCTATGAGTGATATTCATGCACTCTTGAGTCTTGGTATTTAATTCACAGTAGTGCGCCATCATGTTGTGACAGAATTAATGTTTAAGAAGTCAAGGACTCCTCTTAAGAAGTGATTGAACTCTTGAGCATTTTATTTCTTCTAGACAAACAAGACTATAATTTAATCATGTTCCTCAAGACATTCTTCAGATCATTTCTACCACTACATTTTAAAAACTAACATCTATGCAGGGTATATTTATTGCTGTTTCCAATTACTCCCTTATGCATCCACATAATAATGATGTTTAACTTAAAAACTTATTTCATCACTTTCTTTCAAAAACAGAGATGGACATATACAAAATTATTAAGGACTTTTAGGTCTATTCTTTTTGAGTTTTAGTGTTACAGTTCATACAAACATCTGTCTCACAAATATAAGTTTAAGAACATTAGTACTAATCTCCCAGATTCTATTCATTTTTCCAGGACCTTCTTGGGAGTCACAGAGGTGGCTTTCTAATTATACTAGGAAATTACTTGATGAAGTATTTGTAGTATTGCCATGGCAAGTTAGGCTTTGTCTCTGCAAGGTTATGCTAAATTTTTAAAGAAAAATTGCCCAGTATTTTTTGTTAAAAAAAAAAAAAACTAGTTATACAAATCATTTCTTCATTGCATTCAATTTCTGACATTCAATATAACAAAGATTAAACAATTGACTTACTTGGAAATACTGGCATGAACTATTTCTGTGTAAATTCTATAGACTAATTTTACATACTAAAATAGGAGTTTTAACTAAGTACATATATTTTGGTTTATCATTCATTTTTAACATAATTTAAAAAAATTTTGCACCTAGCACTATGCCAAGTCCATAATAAAGATTCTCAAACTCTAGTGTTTATATGAAAACTTACTGAGGAAGGAAATTTCCAACCACATCCTTGAAAACTGTTTCAGAAGCTCTGAGGCAGATCCAAACATCTGCATTTCAAACAAATACTCTAGTTGATTCTGATGCAGGTGGTCAATGGCACATGCTGTGAAAAACACAGTTCTATATGTGCACAAGGATTTTAAATGGAAAATAAGAAGAAAGAGAAGTATAGAAGTCAGGTAAGTTATGATTACAAAAGAACTGTGGGATAGTGCCATATAAGTAGTATAAAGTGTTTCACAAGATATTCCAATTGAAGAGATTACATCTAATTCCATGTTAAAAATAATTTTAAAGATATTTATTGTGGTAGAATAGAACTTTCACAAGTGAACAGTATCACATTTTTTGAAAATGTGCTTGTATGACTCTTTACCTCTGAAGAAAAATTTAGATTCATATACATCATAGTTAAGCCAATTTAGAAACATTGGAAGACTTTATTTGGTACCGGATTTCCTTCAACTAATTACTTTTCTTATACTTGAAATTTTATCTGGAACTCTATATTTTAGCTTGTGGAATATACATTTTTATCCCCCAAACCGAAGGATTATAATCTCTATTTTTGCCAAAATAATTGCGGATAGCATTATCCCAATCTGCATCTTTTTCCTCTCCTCCTAGCTATGCCCATTCTTTTTATATACTGTATAACAAATGACCTCAAACTTAGTGGCTTATATGGAAGACATTTATTTAGCTCATCATACTATGGGTTGGTCTGAGCTGGCAGCCTCTATAGTTCTCTAGAGATCTACTCAAATTGTTGGCCAAGGACTGGATGGTCCAGGCAGGCCTCAGTCAGTGGTCCTGAGATTGACATCCTGTCAGCCAGAGCAAAGGGAGCAACTAGGTGCCGATGCCACTGGCAACATACAGAACAAGGTATTCTGGGAAAGTGTAGTTCTTCAGTGTAGCCAAGTTGACCTTTGCAAGTTAGCATGATGCAGTGAAGCAGCTGAAATACTGAATGAATACAAAGTACATATCACAGCAGTTAGAGATCTGGGATCCTAACTTGAAACAACCATAAATCCCAACGGTTAACTGCAGAAAAATTTTACATATGGAAGGTGTAGCCTCTTAACTGAGTTAAGTTATCATCTGATCAATACTAGTTTTCTTTTCTATTAAGATCTGCACTACTTATGTTATAAAAATTACTGTTGACATCTTAAAATTTAGTAAAATAAAAAAGTAGTCTATAGATCAAATGAATAGCCAGACAAGAACTAGAACTAGGGTGGAACGTGAATTTATACAAAACGAAAACATACATGACCAAGACAGAGAAAAAAGAAACATACTATGTAAATCCTGTTTAAATATGTAATATTACGTTCAGTCTTAAAAGAAGGTGTTAAAAATTGCCATTATTTTTCTGTGTATTCAAAATGTAAACTTTACATGAACATTTTTTTTCTTCTGTTCCCTTCTATTGAATCTAGCCTGGCCCATTCTGAAGGTTAATTTTTCTGACTTATTTACCATATATTAGTGTGATACCTTTTATGGTACCTTGTCCATATTAATATTATAATTTGTGAATAAATAAAGTCATTTTTTGAAGTTTGTTTTTTAGCAAATATAGAATTTTAATAAAGAAATGAGTTACAAACAATAATGTTTGCAAAGAAAAATAAACAAATAATTTTTGGATAGTCTATAGCAAGACTTAAATCTTCATAGTTTTTAGGTTAAATCAATTTACTTTGTTAATTTATTTTCCTGCCTGGTAATTTTCATTCAGCCATTAGCAGAAATGATTATAACTGGACAGGGTCATTTTATTACTACATTTTTGGAAATGATATTTATTTCAGCTGACACAGTAATAAGAAAAACAGTATCAAGAGATTTATAAAATTCAAGCTAATTTTAAAACATATAAGATGAATTCTGAACTGGAAGAAAAATAATTCCATGACATGATTTATATAAGAGGTGTTTCAGAATTGGAAATCTGGGAGATAGATCTATGCATTGCTTTCAGGCATTTTTCAAATGTCACCAGGAGACATGTCAGTGTATGATCAAAAAACTGATAGACTCTGGATACAATCCGAAACCAACCCAGGCCTTTACAGAATTGTTCCATTTAACATTCTGAAGATATGATATCATTTTTAGAAAACTCTAAAAAAATGAGCTTTGAAGTTGAACTTCAAAACTACAGGGTCTTTTTCTGATCAAAATATAAATTGACTTTCAAAGCAATAATTACCTAAACCTGTCATTCCTGCAAGAATATATTGAAAGCAGGTTTTTTATATATATATCTACATCATAAATATCAAGGAAGATTACTATGGTGTTAGAGTATTAGTTTTTCCAAAACTAAAATTTTAGGCCTTCCTATACCAGGGCAAGGAAAAATAATCGATACCGTTATTTATAATTTGCATGTATGCCTAGAGCCCAGGGACATGTGATGTGAAAGGAAACATTTATATTTAGGAAAAGTTGAATTGAGATAACATTAAATTGTAATATTTATTGGAAGTCTTCTACTTCCAAGAAATGTGTTTCAGATAAAAATTAGTATCATCCATTTTAAAATGAGACATTAAAACTTCATGAAGTCAAGTAACTTATTCAAAAACATGTTGGCAATAAGTGGCAGGACCTAAATTTTAATACTGTTTGATTTGAAAGCAAATTTCATAACTACTCATGAAGGAACATTGAGAAAAGTCTTAAAATTCACTATGGGCACTCTGGCATGTAAGGTTAGAAGTTGAACCTCCATTCTGACAACAAATAAATAACTGAATAAATTGAAAATTCAACAACCTTTCTTAGACCCACTACCACCATAATTGGAGACACAGTACAGTAGACACTGAGAATGACAACTTATCAGAGTAGAAATCTCCATGGGAATCAGGACTGGGGTATGAAAACCTGCATTGTGATGAGCTGCCTGAGGTTCTGTGTGGACAAGTTTGAGAGTTAAAAATTCCAGGGACCCAAGTCAAGAGGAGCCTTTACACTGTTTTGAATTTTACCTCAAGGAGTTCTACCAACATCCTCACAATGAAGACTAAAGAAAAATCCTCTTGTTCTCTAGCAAGGGGATTGGAAAAGAAACCATTTTGAAGTACACCCTAACAATTCTGTTCTCTAAAAAAAGGCAGGTACACAGGAGAAATTAAATTATCAGAGCCTTCCCTTCCTGGTGATGGAGAATACCCACTTCTAGTTCCCTCTAGCCAGCCATTCTCACCTATGTGGGGAGACAGATGGACCAGTGAGTCTCATATTTCAGACTCATAGGCTCACCAAAATCCCGGCACTTAGTGATAAGAATATGGAACACTGAGCCTACCACCCATAGACAAACATTAATAAGAGCCTATTTATTGCATTGTCTTTTATTCAATACATTGTGTTTACCATTTACCAAAAATCGCTTTCACTAAAAAGCAGAGACAGTGCTGAACAGAATCAGATATAGCAAGAACAATGAAATTATCAGACTGGAATTTGACACTACTATGATTAATGTGCTAAGGGTTTGAATAGAATAAATGGACAAAATGCAAGACCAGGTGGATAATGTAAGCAGAGAGATAGGCACTCTAAGAATCAAAAAGAAATGCTAGAGATCAAAAACATAGTAATAGAAATGAAGAATGCCTTTGATGATTTCTTTAATAGAAAGGAAAATGTCTCTGAACTGGAGGATATCTCAAAAGAAATTTCTAGTACTGAGAAAAAGACTTAAAATAAAAAACAGAACACAATACTTAGAAACCATGGAACACTACAAAATATGGAATATATATGTAATGGGGGTTTTTAAAAAAGAGGAGAGAAATAGGAAGAAATATTTGAAACAATCATGACTGAGGATTTTCCCAAATTAAGTTCAGACATGAAACCACAGATCAGCAGAATTACATCTTCTCTTCGGAAACCATACAACAAGAAAAGAGTATAACATTTTAAATATTTAAAATGTTGAAAATAAAAAAAAAATGTACTAATTCTATATCCTGAAAAATAATCATGAGAAGTGAGGGGAGAAAGAAGAACATTTTCTGACAAACGAAAATTGAGGGAATTTGTTGGTATCTATACACTGGTACAATTTGTTGGTATCTATCAAGACAGTTATGTCTTGCAAAAAATCTTAAAAGAGATTTTTTAGACAGAAGAAGGATGATAAAGATCAGAAACTCAGATCTACAGGAAGAAGGGAAGGAGATTAGGAAAAGGAAAAGTGAGGGTAAAATCAAACTTATATTTTTCTTATCTTTAATTGATCTAACAGATAACTATTGGTTCAAAATAATAGTAGTAACAATGCATTGATAACATTTGCATAGAAATATAGATACTAATCATGATCTAAAAAAGTTTCATGATCTAAAAAAGAGGATAAGTAATATCTTCCTGCAGGTTTATTGGAATTAAATTAAGTGTCACATTTCTCTAATGTTTATCTCAATGTCTACCATATGTAGTAAATATTTAATAACTGGTATTTATGATTTTTTTAAAAATCATACAGTTTGTTCTTATCTGTCCAGTTGAATTGCAAAATGATTAAGGGCAAGGTTTATATCTGCTGCTTACTGTTACCCATAATAACCACCCATTTATCAAGTTTGACCATGTTATATGAAATGTCTCATCAAAATTTGTGATTGTCTTATGATTAAATTATTATGATTCTAGTGAAAAGATGAGAAAAGGGGCTTGGAAAAATTGAGGATACAAGTTATTAAAGAGAGGAATTAGGATTAAATGTAAGGCTTGTGCAGATAACAACAAACATAATTAAAACTGCAGAACCTAAGCTTAGCTATGTATTCAAGTAGACTTTTGATAGATGCTTGGGGACCTAATCCACACAATGTGAACCAACCCAGCAAGATTGATACTGTTGAAGTAAACAATGACAGGCTGGGAAAGGTGCAGAAGCAAGACTCTAAGTACTAATGAGTACATAGAATCAGAGTCCAGATCCCTAGTTCCTAGACTATTGTCAGGAGAAAGGACCTCAAGCAAAGCCAATATCCTCACCAGTCCTCCTTGATCTCCACAATAAGAGGGGCAGTAGCATGGCACTGTCACCTAGGGATGAAACACCATAACAGAGGATGAAAGGGAAATTCCATTGAATAAATGTGTTTCATATAGCAAATGTCAACCAAAGCATTGTGAAACAAATTTAAGTTAAAGTATAATTCATTAAAGGACAAACATTATTTAACAAAACCTTGTTTAGTGTAGAGAAGTGGGTATTAACAAAGGAACTGCTATAAGTTGAATTATGGAGAATAAAAATTTAGGGATGTAGGAGAAGGATCCAGATCTTTCAGAAGGGCCACAGGTATTTTCCACTCACCCCTCAGTTTGACTAATTTAAAATGTGGATAATGTGGAGCACAGAAGATGAGAAGCAGAGAAATTTGAAACGTGATGAGGAGACCAAGAACAATTGACTACAGAATGAAAAGACTACACAATGTTTTCCTTTTTTAATATATTTTGTTAAATTTGTTCACAAAGTTTGGTTGTTTAAAAAGATTCCTTTAAAATATCAGCTGATAATGAATAATAAAGTAAATAATACAAAAGAAACACCAAAAAATATATACAGTTCCTATTAAAATTTACATTTTACTACTTTCTTAGAAGTAGGACACTCCATCCACGTTATAGGGTGAATAGAACAGAAACTTTTGAAGAGATTAGCAAATTGCTGTACTAAGTGTAATCTGGACTTGGTGCCTTGGCTTAACCCAAGGTTGGGTAGGGGAGTGGGAAAAAAGGAAATAGAAAGCCAATTATATGCTGATTTGCTAGTGTTATTTTTCAGATTAAATGCCACTTCAAATTACAAAAACTCTGGTCCTTGAAGCTGTCACTTTTCTGAGCACTTTCTTGAGAAGTCTTGTCTTAGCAAAGAGAATGTTGAAAAACAGGGCCCCTCAGGGGGCCAACCAAACTTTGACAGAGGTTTAACAGTCCTTGAAATTATATCCCCAAACCTTAGAGAGCCTGCTGATTCAGTGGGAAAGGACATAAGCAGAGCAAGTTATAAATAAACTCTTTTATCAGAGGCGATGGTGTCATGGTGACTTCAAAGACCAAACCACGGATAGTAAGTTCTCTGATGTTCTGAAGACAGTAAGAACTTTATTATAATGGACAGGTCATTCTTGGACCTTAGCTGAAATTTGATAACACTACTGGGGGTTTTCCCCTTTATTTGTACAATTTGGAATGAATTTCTAGTCAATCAAGGTCACTAATGTGTATCATTAAATTTAAAAGAAACAAGATAATGTATATTTTATGATATATTATTACTGTTTCTGTCTCACAGAAGTCAAGATTTTCTAAGGTAAATTATCATTACACTTGATGTTCCCCATAGTAAAAATCTATCCTGAGTAACAAGATCTTAAAGAGACACAAAATAGATTACCTCAAACTTGCCCAGAATAACTTGGGATAGTTCAACATGCCTTTCTTGGTCCCATAAAAACCACCAAGGACACAAATTAGAATGTTGCTAGTTACATTCAGTTGGTGTATCCAATTCCTATACAGTCATTTTAGAATCTAAAATAATAATGAAGATAAATGTAATGTAATAGTAACCATCAACTTTGTTACTTCAAAGTTAAATGTGCATAGTTTTCCCTTAGTTAATATCAAATTTTAAAATATTAGGTGGAAAAAATATTCAAAGAATTTTGTAGAAAATAGTTGGAGTATAATTTTAAAATTATTGATAGAACAATTTGAAGTCTAGCTGCCTGAAAATACGGTATGAGGGGATTAAACAATTCAACACACACACAAAAATATGTTATATTATGCTAGAAATGTTGGCACATAAAGAAATTAATAAGATATGAGCTATGGTCCTTGTATATAAGCATTTAGACTGTATGAAAGCGTTACAAACAATCACCTAAAACACAAGCTTTCTAGTCTTTTATACCTACTCACATGTATTAGAGGATATGAAGAATAAACTTAATATGACATGAAATGGCCATACAGTCAACTTTAGCAAAGATTTATGTTGTATCTGCTTATGACTCTATTGCCACTTAGAATTAAGGACACAGATCTCATGAAAACTTCAATGTGTGAGTGAATGCACATATGTTGTAAAGAAAACCTTGTCAGACAGATACCCAAAACAACTAAAAAATACAGAATGTTGTCATTGGCAAAGGAAATGAATTAAGCTGAAGTCTTGCCAGCATCTGAGGAAACTGATGGAATGTGCTTTACTCCAGAAGTTACAGAACGTCTACCAGAGGTGTTAGGTTCATTTCTGTTGGACAAAGAGAAAAATAAATAAAATAAAATGTTGCATCCGTATCTTATAGTGAGGATGCAGTTCCTAATTTAGGCTTACAGAGTTTCTGTTAAATGTCAGGGACATATTTATGAATGTTACCTTATGCACAGTTCAGGCAGAAACACATTCTTTCTGCTAAAGCATGTTACTATCATGTCACCACACTTCACGGAAAAAGCAAAATGGACAGAATACCAACATTCAGACAGAAATCGCATACTTTCTTCACAAATATTCGTTATCACTTTAGTGAAATGAAAGAAGTGTGTAAGCCACTGTGCTCTGTAATTTTTTTCAGTATTCTTTGTGGGCTTTTAATATGGCAGACAGGAGTTTCCAAGGAGAAAAACCATAATGTAAGCAAACAAATAAATAAATATTGGCAACTCTGATGTGATTCTATGGAATAAACAAGAACTTGAGACAGCAAATAGTAGGGTTTAATCAATCAACATCTTCCTAGTTATGCGAACTGAGACCTTAGTGGAAATAGGGAAGGGGAGAGGGGAAACAGTACAAATCCTTTGCCAATTCTTGACAAATTCTAGGAAGAAGCAAGAATATTTACAAAAACCTGAAGGAGGAAGACTGAGAGAAAGAGCTGGTTAGCTAGAGTAAAGTGAACCTGGATGAGAGAAGTAGGAGACACAAACTGTGAATTGGGAATCACCCACGGAGAGAAGTGTTCCTTTCTCATTACCTAATACAGGACCCTTATCTTCTTCTCTCCCTTAGCCTCCCTGCCTCCTTCCTTTTATCCTCTATATACTATCCTGAACAGAAGAACATTAAGAATAAAGTATTCTTTCTAAGGATGGAAATTGTGCAGTGCTTAATTTCTTTTTGGATAAAGTTAGTCATCAGTTTTATATAGAGCATCTCAAGAATCTGACTGCAACCTATCTTACTTTCATGCCTACTCCAAAGGGACAGAGTCTAAGATTCTAGTTTTTCAGTGTCTCCATCCTGTTTCTTTTAATTATATGAGAGGAAAGAAAAAAAAAAAGAATAAGAAATTTTACAAGTAATGATATATGAAAATTTTAGAGAAAAATATAACAGGTTTTTCTTACATAAATGATTTAATAATTAATTTGAAAGTGTTTATTATTTCCAGTTATTATAACTATAGAGATGAACTTTTAAAAATCATGAATATTTAAACAAAAGAGTGGCCAGAGTCAGGGGACAAATAGAAACACACAGCAAGAGTTAAGGAGCCTATGTTCTGAGGCAAATCATTTATTTCTGGATAAATTTCTAAAAATCTGAAAGCAACTATGCTGTGTCCCTTCAGCAACAGAGCTCATGTCTTATACCCCTTGTGTCACTCAACATAATTCAACATAGTGAGTAAGTTCCCATCATCAGTAAGTCGATTCATAACTAATATTCTATTGGAATGTTGTACTATTTCTGGCAAAATTAATGTGATCAAAAGAAACATTTTGAAAGACATCTTTCAGAGAATAACTTATTTTCACTGAAGGTAGTGATTTTCTGTGGTTTGTGCACGAGTCAAGTTCTTCACTTATCTGTACTTCAAAGTACCATTCTCTATAGATGCGTTTTTTGGTGAGCCATCAGTTTCCCCACAGAGGGAGCATCTCTATACCATCTAGAGCAGAAACCTATCAGCCCCTCCTCTTTCCAGCCCAACTTGCTGAAGGCCTCATAATATCATCAGCAATCCCAGCTGTGGCTTCCTGAACAATACTATCTTTTGTGGAAGTTGTCAGCTCTGTTTAATGTAACTAAGGAGGAAAAAAAATCCTAGAAAATTGAAGTCTTTACTCAAAAGCAGCCATACTCAGCCCCTGACAGGCTAGAGAAATGATCCAGTTTGATCCTTATGAGTTGAAATAAAAATGAATAAATTTTAGCACCAATATAAATGATGTGAACTTTGGAGGTCCTCGTGTATAAATAAAGCATTCACAAACTCAAATTAAAACAAAAGCAGGAATATATAAATTTTCTTTTTGGCAATAACTAAAGAATCTCTTGAATATCTGTATTGTGCAAAAAGCGGAAACCTGAACTAATATTTTTAGCACATACTCTATATACTAAGTGTGTTATGTTTCTAGTTTAATTTAACTCATCCAATGCTACTTTATAATTATCTTTTACAACTGAACAACCAATTTAAAATAAGAAGTCAGTTTTAACAAAAATGTAAGAGTCTGAAACCAAAACCTGCAGTGTTTTTTTTTTTTTTCTTTTAACTTCCTTGCAGATCAGGAGATTTCCAAAACCTTTTTAATTATATTTCTGAATAGCTAAAATGTAAGAGAGTATTAGTTTGGCAATATTAATTCCGAGATTACTCTGTAAGTCTTAGTCATGGTATAAACCCACCATACATTTTAGTAATGAGAAAATATATATGACACACTTTCAGACTGTCCTAAATGAAACTAAACGCACTGGAAATGAATCATAAGATTCAAATTCTTCTTTTTTTCCATGAAATTTATTCTGATATAATGAATTCAGACTAAAGAATGTATGTAATTGACCTTAAAATACCATAGGATAAACATCAACTAATTACCAGATAAATTTGAGGAAAAGCAAAATAAACTTTGGTGGCAAGTTTTTTACTTTAAGTTCTTATTTTTCTCTTTAAAATAATTTATTCTCTGTTCCTTTTTTTTTAAAGAGCACACCAAGTGATGAATGAGTTAGTCTTTCTATCATTGACTGGTGTTTAGTGAAATAGATACTACCCAATGTAAATGACCCATCCTTTTTCTTTAAAATTAATTAGAAGAGATTCTCATGAACAAATTTCTGCTTTGAATCTTCATTTTGATAATCAGAAATATATTTCTAAATTGTACATGTATTTCTGTAAGTAGTCCTCAGGCTTCATATGTGAATATATGTAAAAATCAATAGCAAAAGAATGAAATATCTTGTTTTGATTCTTGAAAACTGAAAAACCTCTAACTTAACCTTCCATAAGAAAATTCTTCCACTCAGGTAACAGCGTTGGCTGGAATACTTCTGCCTATGAGCAACAAAATGGTGGGGGAGGAGGGGATAATGGTGAAAATTTTAAGAAGCCTTCCTAACACTGACATCTATAAAAGAAACAAACAAGCTCAAGCTTCCTAATCTCAACACTCACTGGACTTTATCATTGTTATTGTTAGACTGAGTATGGAATAACTAGAACTCAGGATTACTCACATAAACCTAACATTTGTGAAATACAAATGTCAGTTAATAGTTAGTGATCCTTTCAATCCATCGTTGTCATGCAAATGCCAGGGGGTCCTTAGGAATTTGGGATTATCTCCCCGCTGTGATTTTTTTCAAAGTTAAACTCACAGCAGACTCCTAGTCACATTCTAAGACAAATGCCAAAACAGTTTTTCAAAGATCTCTTATATTAAAAATAAAAGGTTTCAACCATCCCACACTCATTAGAATGGCTATTATAAAAAATAAAACAATGATGCTGATGAGGTTATGGAGAAATTGGAACCCTGGTGTACTATTGGTGGGAATGTAAATGGGTGCAGCCACTATGAAAAAAGGAATGATAGTTCCTCAAAAAAAACTTGAAAATAGATTGTATTTCAGCAATTGCACTTCTGATTATATATGTAAAATACTTTTAGGTAGGATCTCAATGTGTTTTTGTGAGCCATATACATATTAGAGCTATTCGCAATGTCCAAAAGGTGGAAGTAAAACAGTTTACCAGTGGTTTTACATAAACTAACAAACAATTCTACCATATTATATGGATGATTCTTGGGGGTGTTGGGCTAAGGGAAATAAGCTGATCACTAAAAGAAATAACATACGATTCCATTTATATGAAGAACCCAGAGTAGTTAAATTCATAGAAACATAATCATAACATTCAAATTCATAGAAAGTGAATATTTTCATCAGGGAGAGGAGAAAATGGAGAGTTCTTGTTTAATAAGTATAGAATTTTAGTTTTGAAAAATAAAGAGTGTAGAGATAGATGGTGCTGATACTTTTACAATAGTATGAATGTACTTAACATTATTGAATTGTACTTTTAAAGAATAGTCAAGATGATAAATTTTATAATAAGTATATTTTACCAAGATTAAAAATAAAAATAAACTGAAAATAATGAAAGAGTACCAAGTATAGGACCATTGCATACAATCCCTTCAATTTTGCTATGATTGATGGGACTGTAAAATAATTAGCAAATGAGGGGCTTGATATAGCCCAGTTGGTAGAGTGTTGATTCTGTGTTTTAAGTGCTTTCTGTGTTCATCATGTACATGTATGATTTTCTTTAGTTAATAACTTGAGAAGAAATAGACAGTATTATTATCCCAAGCTTATAGGTAGGAAAACTAAATTATAGAAAGATGTAGTGCCTACTCAACTTCACACCTGCAAGTGGTGAAGAACAGATTTGTACCCAAGACTCGTCCTCTCATCCCATTCCCCTCCATAAAATATGATTCATTCAAATTATTGTTTTCTCAAAGTATAGGAAAAAAAAGTTTAATGAGTCATGCATCTCCTTTAACAAAATGTGCCAAATCTTCCATGAGAGACTTTGTGCATTTATTTGTTGATGAACACATAAGAATTTTACTCAGTATCATGCATGTTCCTGACAGATGAACACGTGAAAACTCAGCCATTGCTGATCAGCACTGGGGCTAGCCATCAAGTGGCATGGGTAATTGATGGTCCCGCATTTGCTGCTGACATTATAGATTCGGATATCTCTGAGTCTTACATTTTCCATCAGTAATATGGTGTTATTTTATCTTTTCACCTAGAGTGTGTTGTATTGAAAAGTACATTGGCATCAGAATTAAACTATTTGATTTTAATAGGCATTAGTTTTATAACTTTGGAACTATCACTTCTTCAAGACTAGTTCTCTTATGACAAAACTCCTTTAAAGGGTATGTTCATAACTCTATTTCAACAGCATAACAAAGATTGATAATGTTCTCTATTTATCTTGAATTCCTTAAATATTGTACATTAGTATTTAACATATTTGGAAGGTAAGATCTAGGTAAATGTTTGTGTATAAAACTGAACAAATATTCCTTTCCAAAAGAAAACTAGATAAATTTTATAAAAAAACATTTTTACTATATTTTTAACAGGAATTTTTTTTTCTTTCATTTACTTCTGTCCTTAAGGATACCCCTAAGAAGGAGTAGGAATTTATGAACATGGTGTTTACTTCTTCTGCACATCAGGACAACCCTCCTCACTCCATCATTCTATCACCATCTTGGCAGTCTCCACGCAGGATCTCACCCTTCCCTTTTCATCACTATTCTTATTTTGTACATTCCTTCAAGAAGCAAAAACAACTCTCTCTTCTCAAACATAAATAATTTGAAAAATTCCTATGCGCACACCAAGTACAGCCTGTTCAAGTTCTCCACCTCACATCTTGCACTTCCAGGCAGGCCTGTCTCACTTGTTGAATGTGGGAAATTGGGTTTCAACCCTATTCAGGACATGGTGTTGCTTACTATGTCATCCATCTTCTGTTGGCTGGGATTGTCATGTTCTCGCCAAATGTGAAGAAACATGAAACTATAAAAGGATGGCCCACTCAAGCCTTTGCCAGTTGACAGTGCCTTTCCCCAGAGCTAGTGAAAATGTCACAATGATGAGGGTGAAGACAGAATTTGATAGGCTAAAAAATGCAAAATTCAATTCATTATTTTTAAAGTATGGACTATTTCCAAGTTTTTTCTATGTAGTGCATAGCTTTAATCAGTCTTTTCTTTTTTAATGAATATAATTCTGTTTCTACTTTTTGACCATTACCTGTTACCAAAGTCAAATATCTTGATTTAACCTTAAAAAAATGAACATCATTCTGAAAGAGCCCATTCTCTTAAAACTGTTATACAAAACTTGCCATCAAGTCCAACATTTAGTTAATTTTATATTGAGCACTTTGTTATACAAATTCAAATATATTTTGAGGGCATATTAAAATACTGTGAATAGATATTCAGAAAATTAAGAAGGCACTTTTGAGGGTCATCCCATCCAAGAAAAAAAATGACTAATATGTGGGGTAAACTATTATAACAACCTGTTAGTTGACTCCTGCACCATCATAAAACATAGGGAATCTGCTGATTTTACTCTTTGTTGAAATTGTTCCTTCTTCAACAGAATGAGATTGGTAGAAATTATTTTTCTTCAATGGTGAAAACATTGAACCTGTGGCTTTGTCTGTTCTCCTGTATCTTTTTTTTAAGCTTGCCTATAACCAAATTCTCCCCAATTTTAAACTATACATGTAAGTGAACATTAAAGAATTCATTGTGTAAAACAAGAATTCTTTAGATACAGTTTATCAACATTTTATAATATATAACCTATGTTATTCTGTCCTAAAATTGGAGAAAAGAACATTTGAATATTTATATTGAGTAATTATTAAACTACATAATGAGTGTTCAAATAAGAGTTGAACAAAATTATCTCCAATATCCTATCATCTTCAGAGGGAGAGTAAAGCACATTGTGAAGTTGCCAGAAACACATAAGGATGCTCTCTGATTCTTGTACAGTACCAAAAATAGCTGCAATGTTATCAATGTGCAAATTCAAAGAAAACAGAGCCCAGACACTTGGGAATTTGTAATACTGGTCTTTAAGAAGTAAAGAATAATAATAGAGTTTTCTTCATTTTGTTGTAGGTTTTCATTTCTAAGACTTTGTAATGGTATCAGAATATCCATGAACATGTGAGTAAATAAGAAAACTATAGCACAAAGAAATGAAGACATCTCTCTCATGAGAGCCTGCACAATGTCTTCAATTCAGGGAATCCTCTCATTATGTTTCTATTCTTTAAAACCTGTTATACAGTCACTTAGATAATTGTTGTCAAAATAGGCCTCTTGGTTGATTTATCTGGAAGACTGGGTCTTATCTTCCTTTGGAAACATACTGCTTCATATTTTAACTTTTCTCTAGGACCTTAATTGTCAGTGATTTGTCACTAAATCATCTGCAAAGGACACCACAGAAAAGCTACAGATAGGAATTGGAGGTGGATTAAGCATTTTAATTAATCATCTACTTGTACTTTCAATGACTACATAGCCAGGTGATTTGGCTTCCAAGTATATAGTCTGATATTCTCTGTCAGGATATTTATTCCATGACAAAAAAATAAAATAAACTTTCACATGTTAAGGTGCATAAATACTGTGCCGTGAAAAACTTAATCTCACTTCCTGCCTGTTCTAGATACCACATTTTGAACTGACAATACTATACACTTCATCACAAAATAGAGAAGTAAATGTTTTCTATGTTTCCTCATTTTCAAACCTTTTCACATATTGAAGAATTGTGTCGTTTGGTTATTGTTTTTTGTTTTGTTTGTTTTTCACTTATCTAGGCAGTGACCTTACCATCTTCAACAGATTCACTATTTTGTTCTTTAGCTCATTATAGTTACACATTTTAATAAGTTTTATTTTATAACAATTATATGTGCATGGAAAAAAGTTTGTACCATTTCAATCCCAAGTACTTCCTCAACAGATCCACCTTCAGTGTTTTTCTAATTGATACTCAGTTTCAGGTTTAGGCTTATAAAATCATTTTCTCCCTGTGTTTCCAAGAGAAGATCATATTTCTCTACAAACTCCAAGAAATATTTGTCATAGGTTCATGTAGAAAGGTTATTTATTTTCTCATTATATAAATAAGTTGAAAACTAACAATATACTTCATCACATAGGTAAGGATGGCTTGACTTCACAGTAACTGTTTTCTGAACACACACTGCGTCTTCGGTAAGTGCTTTGATGGCCTCCAGTCTTTCATTCTGGGTGGGTTGCATTCCATCAATGACATACTTACATTTTGTATTTCATTCTAATGT
The DNA here is from genome assembly GCF_021218885.2 of Marmota monax. Lineage (NCBI taxonomy): Eukaryota > Metazoa > Chordata > Mammalia > Rodentia > Sciuridae > Marmota > Marmota monax. The sequence goes on along the minus strand of NW_026693933.1, from coordinate 5,551,988 downwards.
CACCATTAGAGATGTTGGTTTTTCAGTGTTTTAGGCTTTGAGACCCAACAAAGCCACAGCCAATGAAAACTCATTCTTTTAGTTTCATGCCCAAAATATATCATCATGTAACTTAAAAAGATCATACTTTTTATTGCAATATCAGATGGACTAAGTTTGTTCCCTCCCAGCAGATTAACCTCCAAGTCCGTACCAATTCATTAAACATGCACATCAGTCACCAGGCTGCAGCATAATTTATTGTAATTAAGCACTTCTGTGTTGGGGAACTCAAATAAGATTGTCCATTATCAGTGTTGTTAATGGTTTTCTGAACAGTTGCCAGTTCATTCACCCCACCCACCCTTCAATAATAAAATAATTTTGACAAAGGGCCCATGTTTCAACATTTTTAATAAAAACAAAATAGAAAAACCATCAGTAACTGAGCAGTAAAGTTTCCTCTCTCTTTCTTCGTTGCCAAAACTAACAGAAAGGAAAATGTCAGTCTGGCTCCTTGCCAAAAAAAGAGGAAATTGAATGGTCTCAGTTCTTATTCTTTGACTAGTAGCATTGTGTACACAGAATGCTTGGCTCTTGGGCTAATTTTGACAGAACTGAAACAGAGATAAGAAGTTTTGAGGACTCCATTTTGCAATTTATAGACCTGATTCTGTTTAAAATCTTTCAATACCACATAACAAATCAATGTGATTTAGAAAATAACATTGTTTCTGCCGTTGACATAAGCCATATGTGAACTGCTAAGCTACTATGCAAGCCACAGCTATAAATTTTGGTCACTTGCAGGAGATTCCTTATTATTTGGGCTCAGAATAATTCAAACCATTATCATCATCGTGAATGATGTCTCACTTAATTGTTGCCTGGTAATGAGCTGAAAGGTTTCTCACACTAAAGTATGATACAGTTATTCTCAAATCGATCTCCCAGGTAATTCATTCAGAATGACAGAGCAGTAGCCTCTGTTTAAAAAACAGATTCTCATATATTCCAATCATTAATGTCCCATTCACAGACACTATGAATGTAATCTAAGAAATATAAATATCAGGCACAGGCAATGTTCAATTCAGACAGTAGAGAGATACATGGGGATAAAATGATTGTACCAATTTGTCTTTCTACAGAAAACAACAGAATGTGTTCTCACCATTCTTACACTTCATTGGATGTCTTTGTAGAAGAAGCTTGATTGCTCATCACTTTTGTTTGGAAATAGCTGAATTAGTATACTTTGCAAAAAACATAGGTGAGATATGTGTGTGTGTGTGTGTGTGTGTGTGTGTACTGGGTATCAAACCCAGGAAATAATATTTTTTATATAGGGTGGATATTTGTTTCCTACTTTGTTTTCCTCTTTGTAGTGTACACAGAGCATGGTAATAGGATTCCTCAGCCAGTATGAATCTAATCTCACGTAGAAAGAAATCTAAATTTTCAAGCCCTCCCTTCAGATTCAATTATTCTGTTTCTGGTTTATATATTTTTTAAAAAAAAGAATTCATGGAATCAGAAAGTATTTACTATTTTTACTGTTTTAAACATTACTAAAATTCACTATTAACCTTTATTTGTAATTTAGAGGGAATATTTACCTTACAAAGAAAGGAGTTTGGATTCATGCATCAAAAGCAGGTTTCTACAGAATATTCAAGGACTATATCCTCACAAGCAGTCTCTAGTGGTGCTCCTCTCTCTCTCTCTCTCTCTCTCTCTCTCTCTCTCTCTCTCTCTCTCACTCTTCCCACTGCTTCTCTTTCTTAAAAGTGAAATTTTACCCAAAACTGGCCTCCACTTTTACATTTTCAAGAAAGCCATTCAACTGAGCCAATTTCTAGATTCAATTTCAATCCCCCTTTATAATAATTATACAGGATGTACTCAATTGATTAATATAAAGTCTTTTTTGTCCCTCATTCTAGAAATGTAACTTTTAAAATACATACACAATTTACTTTAAAATCTATATAATATTCACAAAACTAAGAATAATCATCAGATTATTTATTCATTTTTAATAATTTCATTTTCCAAATGTATTAGAGATGATTGATATTTAAAGATTATTGCTTATTTAAAATAATAGCAAATTAAACAATAAGGTAGTCTAGAATGTTTGATTTGAAAAGTAAATATTTTAAAAAGTTAACCCTATGAAACACAAAATAGTTGTCTAGGGTTTTGAATTAATCCCTATTCTATTTTGTATTTTATTTAGAGCAGGGTCTCAGTGAGTTGCTTAGTGCCTCGTTAAGTTGCTGAGGTTGATTTTGCTTAAGATCCTCTTGCCTCAGCCTCCTGAGCTGCTGGGATAACAGGCATGTGCCACCGTACCCAGCTTTTAAAAGGAATTTTTAAATTTAAAAAATGTATAAAAACAGTTTAAAATATTACTTGCCCCAATTTGAAAATAATGAAAAATTGTTTATAACAATTAAGAAAAGAAAAAGTCATTAAAGGTCATTGAGACCTTTGTTGTAATTCAAAATCATTAAAATTTGTTATTGATTGAATTTAAGGTAGGAAAGAGAAGAACATAACTGTCTGAGGTGGAAAAGTAGAAAAAAAAAACATGAACTAAAGGGACACCCCACAGGTGGGAGAGAAGCCAAGCAGAAAAGTCATTTAGGGGAAAACAGGGTCAAGTCACTGAGAAAGAGAAGTTTAAATGAAACCTGAGTGTTATGCAGCAGTCTCCTAACTATAAATATCTTTGGCCAGGACAAAAGGGGTGAAGGCGGGGGAAGGTTCACATTAATTTTTGAGAATATGTTGTACTATGGAATAGTCATGAAGAGTTTAGAACATCAGTATATATTATAGAACAATAATGCAACTAGTTAGAGATGAAGAAGTGACACATGATTGTTGGTGCTTATATCACCATCTTATTTTTAAGTGAATTATCCTGTGGTGCTATTGGGTTTAGGAATCAAAGAAGAAAGTGGGAACCATGCTTGATTCATTTATACTATTGAGAAGAAAATATAAAAAATATTGAAGTTATTATCATAATAATCTTGCTTGGTACTGAATGATATATAGATTGGAAACAATAGCCAAAGAAATGAGCCTTATAATATAAGTACTTCCATTTAAAACCAGTTAACTATAGATGGATTGTGATTATATGCTCTTTTACATATATATGTGTGTGTATATTATATTATATTATACACATACGTGTGTGTAATACATATGAAAAGTATTATGTTAAACAATTATTATGTTTCTTTTATTCTATTGACAGCTAACAACAATACCTGTTGCTAGCTGTCAATAGAATAAAAGAAACATAATCCTATGACTAGTCAGGCCACCACATAACATCAACTTTTGCCTATTTATTCATCTAAAAACAGAGAGTTTCCCTGAGTCTTTTTTCTCTAACCTTATCCAACGGTATTCCAAGCATAAGGGTAATATAGTATTGTATTATGCAAATATAAATTCAAATCCCAAGAGTCTTTGCAAGACTGTTTCAGAGCTGGACAAAGATGCTGTCATGATGGCCTGGCTGCGGAAAATGTGGCTTGCTGAAAGGGTATGTCTGGAGGTAGGATGAAGACTTCTCAGAGGAGCAAATCAGTGCTAAGAAAATAAAACAAATGCTTTCTTAAGTTTGTACTCCTTCCCCTCCCACCCCCACTCCTTTCTTGCCTCTCTCTGTCCCTCTGTTCTTACTTTTCATCCTTTTTAAAATTATTTTTTGGTTATAGGTGGACACAATATCTTTATTTTATTTTTACGTGGTGCTGAGGATCGAACCCAGTGCCTCACCCATGGTAGGGGAGTGCTCTACCTCTGAGCCACAACCCCTGTCCCCTTTTCTTCCTTCTTTAACTTCTACAAGGGGAAGTAAGTTTACCTCCAAGAAATTGTCAGGACTTGAAGCCGCTGACAATGAAGACTCCACATTCTCCCCTGACCCTCCAGGTACTTTGATTGAACTAACCAACATCTTCCCCATGATCAAATGAGGAAAAATTACCAATCAATAATACTGTCTTAAGGCTCTTCCCTTGCACTGAATTTTGACGTAACTTCTATATAGTTAGAGGAGGAGGACAGAGCACGTTTCCGTCGCCCTATACCTAACTGGAGCTCTTAATGTTTCTTTGCCCTTTGGCTGTCCCACACAAGTTCCAGCCAAGGACACCAGGGTGGATCTGTGCAGTCACTAATATATTGCAGCACCAAGGGGATCTCCAAAACTAAACTGTGCGGAACTCCATCATCTACCTCCAAGGGATTAGGATAGAGTTCAGTCTGCCAGGATCCAGGACTCTGGTTCCATGGAGTCTAGGTACTAAAAACCTTGTGGTGAACTGTCCCCCAGCTATAATTATGCAAGGTAAAAATATACATGCTATAAATTAGAGTCACAAAATTTTTTTCATCATAATTTGATTTTAATAGTGAGTAACTTTGTGAAAAGCACACCCTAGTTTGTCTGAAATTTTCTTCTCTGACATTACACTTTCCTTTAAAAAGACTTCAATAAATTAGAAGGTTCTCTTCTCTGCAGGATCAATTCCTGTGTAACTCTATTTAAAAATTACAAAAATAATTTTTAAATGTAACATTTTTATTTTGAAGTTGAGCTTTGTATCACCAAATTATCTCATTACTTCCAGGAGGAATTATCTCCTCTTCTAAGGCAAGTTCACTAGAAAATTTACTGTAGTATTTTCTTGTTTTTAGACTACTTTAACTAAAACATTTAAGCATATTAAAAGAAAATGTGTGGGGAAATATTATATATGCATAAATCCCTTTCCTCAATTTCATTGTATTATCAGTGTGCCCAACTCCATCTATGATGTGTCACTCTTTCCCCCAGGACACCTGGCACGGTTCTCAACATATGATCAACCATATTATCAATTCCTCAAGTCTAGGAAGAGATTCTACTTTTGTGAAATTGCATATCATTTATAAGCAAACTTTAATTTTAATAAGCTAAAATATAATCATGGGATCTGAAAGTATAAACTTAAAATATGGAAAATAAAATGGGAATTTATCATTGCTTTTCAAGTTCAAATCAAGCAAATAAAATCACATAATTGAGAGGAAAATTGTAATAGGTACAAATGAGAGTTGGTTGCAGGTATTATGGAAGAAAACAGAAGGGTGGATGATCAAACTGACAGATCCTCCCTAGGATAGCCTGGGCTTTGAATCAGCAATTGTTTTCACTTTGACATTTGACTAAGTTGGGATCTGCTGCTCTAGGGAGCTACTCCAAGGGAAATAATAAAGTCCTACTGTAAAGACACCACACAGGAGGCTCAATAAAGTCATTCAATTTCTTCAACCTTTTTTCTTCTTCCCATTCCACCCCATGCTGGGCGTATATCATTCTGGAACAGATTCACGTAAAATTTTCCCTCTTTCACTTCTCCCCAGGAGGATTGCAAGTGGGTCAGTTTTCCAGTTTCAAAAAACTTTTGGCAAAACTTAAGGCAGAAATGACAACAAAAATGCCAATCAAACACATAACATTCAGTCAATAATTTTTGCCTGTGGAGTCACATAGCAAATATAGTGGTTACTTATAACTGTAATGCAGAGATTTAACCCAGATAATAGGAGATTTGCGTGTGTGTTCTGGAATTGGATGTTCACCAGATTGAGAGAGTTGTTTGTTTGTTTTTTCCCAGACCTTCTTTTTACAAAGAGTGTTTGGCAATCCTATATCAAATATTAAAAAAAAATCTTGGAACTTTTACTTTTTATTAGCAGAGTTAATAATCATAGGAGCTGCAAATAATTAAACATTTTTCTCAATAAAATTAAAATGTGTTCCAAAAGCTCTTGGCAACCTCTGAAATATCACAAGGAAGTTTTGTTCATTTTAATGTTCTTATAAAAATAGAAATTTAATTAACCCCATAGAAATATGAACAAAATTTTAATTAGATATCTCAATGTGCATTATTTAGAGCACTGTATCACAGATACCCTATGGGACGCAAGGGAGAAAAATAGGCTAACTTTTCTTTGGATCACGTATGTTGAGAGTACAAGTACCAAGAAGGTAAAGATCAAGTCTGTTCACATCTCCTCTCCACACTCCATGACTAGAACATTATTTGACAAAGAGAGCAGCATTTTATAAATGTTTATGAAACAAATGAATGGATATTTTACAAACATATTAACATATCATGCATAATAGGTAAGAAATTACAAAAATATTAATTCTCTACTCTAATATTAAATTATTCTGCCAGTTAGTAAGGCCAACTGCTAGAACCCTGAACTAATTTATGCATTTCAATGTTATGCATATGTTGTGTGTGTGTGTGTGTGTGTGAGAGAGAGAGAGAGAGAGAATTAATGATGTCAGACAAGTTGACTGTGACCTAAATATAACCTCTCATCCTTATCTTAGAGCCAGAGAACAGATGCTATTCCTTGTTGAGTATATTGTTCTTTTTCCAACACATACTGTACACTGTAATATCAAGCATCTTAAGAAAATAAACAAATACAAAAGTTCTCTAGGCCCTAAGTACCCTTTACAGCAACTTCCCCTTTCTCTGCTTTCCTGTCTAGCAAAACTTCTCAAGATACCTGCCTGCACTCACTCTAGTTTCTTTTTTAATATATTTATATTTAATTTTTAGTTGCATTTGAACACAATACCTTTATTTTATTTATTTTTATGTGGTGCTGAGGATCAAACCCAGGACCTCCCACGTGTTAGGCAAGCACTTTACCACTGAGCCACAACCCCAGCCCCTCACTCTAGTTTCTTCTCATTTTCAAAGAAGCTCCAGGTAAGTGTTCATCCTCCATCTTTGTGGAAACCATTCTTTGAAGATCTCCATTGACATTCTTGTTTCAGCAGCATTTGGCACAGATAATAATCTCTTCTTTTTTTGAGACACTTTTTTTTTTTCCAAGGTTTCAAAGTCCTTGGTTTTCCTTCTGCCACAATGGTCTCTGCTTCTCAGTCTCATTTTCTGGCACCTCCTCATTAGAGATGCCTAACATCTAAAAAATAGCACTCAGGTCAAGGAAGGAGTCTTTTCTGTATATGTGTTCACCACATTAGCCCTTTGGCTCATCTTTGAAATGAACAAGTTTATTTCTATCTAAGAACACTCTATTTGCTGTCTTTTCTGCCTAGAACATTGCTCTTCCAAATAGCCCTCCTCTCATGCATATCTCTACTTAAATGTCAGTACGATGGAACGATCTGTACTAATCCTTATTTGCTGTAGCCGATTTTTTCAAGGCCACGACTAGGCCCTGATTCTGCTTTATTTTTTTTATGGTATTTTATTGATAATGACATGTCATATGTTCATTCACCTATGTTTGTGGTTGTCTGTCTCCCTAACTAAAATGTAAAAGCTTCAGTCACGACTCTGCCTTGTTACTACCAATGTACAGGTGCATAGAAGAGTGTCTGACATACTAAGGAACCCAATAAAGATTTGTTGAATGAATAAATAAAGAATAGTACCACATTAAAGATGTATTATCAGCATATTCCATGTTAAATATGTCACTATCCTCCTTTTATTTACATATTCAATATAAATATTTTGACATCTACAACCTTGTATGGCAAAAGTTCTGCACACATGCATGTAAGAAGAGGAGGGGGACATAGTCTAGAGTTACAGGATGTTGTACTTAACATGTATGTACACTATTTAATTACAATGCAAGGAAGACTATGGCAGGTGCAACATATCTGTTTGTTTATTTGATCATTCATTGGGCATCTCCAAATAGCCTGCACTAAGGAAAAGTAGAAGGAAACAAAAAAGTGAAAAAGGGGAAATAGCAAGGATGGTAGAAGGTGATGGTCATCATTATACAAAATACATGTATGAAGATGTGAATTTGGTGTCAACATGCCTTGTGTGCAAACAGAGATATGATAAATTGTGTTATAACGTTGTATTAAAAATTGTAACGCAAAAACAAAGAGAGAGCTCATGTATAATGGCATGATTTGGCGTGAACATACTTTATATACAGGGTTATGAAAAATTGTGCTGTGAATGGATAATTATGAATGTAATGCACTCCATTATTGTCATGTATGTAAGAAATTAATTAATTAATTTTAAAAAGTGAAGAAGGGAAACTGCAGAAAATAGGTGTCAGTATTCCAGATAGATCTAAGTCTTGTGCAAGCAGCAGGCTGAACTTGACCTAGAGAGTTAATAATGCACAAGATAACGAGGAGGGTTTTAGTGTACTTTAAAAAAAAATGGAAGAGGTAAAAATGAACTGAGTGACATTTCTAAGCCAAAGCACCTGAAAGAGAGCAGGCTGTGAATAGCTTGTGTAAAGAAGCGTTCGCCTCAGTCACTCCCTAGAGAAGGAAGATATTTTTGTTCTGAATACAGAGTATGTAGCAAAGACGTAGTCTCCAGAAAATTTATTTCAGGCGTGAGGGGAAAGAAGCCAAATACCGAGAAAAATATGTTCCAGACTATGACGATCAGATCAAATCATAATTTTATGAAATACTATGTGGGAGCATCCTGCACAGCTTTTTATCCTAAATTTCTGTAAGACCAAACTAGCCAAGTTTTCATATGGAATTATTGCCCTGATTTGAATCTATAATGGTAGATATTATAGAATTGTCAAAAGAGGTTAGCTTCAATTTTTGACCATTTGCATTCTTAGTGTTTGAAGAATCCCTCCACAAGAATATTTGACTTTAACTTTGAAAACCTTTTCACTTCAAGAAAAGTGTTAGATGTCTTAGAAAAACCACATGGTTTATTATCTGTGACTGTATAAGAAATGCTGTGCTCAGTATTTTTTGTTTTCATAAGAAATATTTGATTGTTTAACTGCTGAATAGAAAGGTTTTTTAAAACGGTTATTGGATTGGTCTGGGATAATACCTACTACATAATTGTTTCTACAGAGTTAATTAAAAAATTGGGGGAAATTGTGAAGGAAGTCATGGATTTTATTTTCAAATACAGGGCCGAATTAAGTGTCATATTAGCAAGCTCTAAGAGATTTTCAGCTTGGGCTTTGGTTCTTCCTAATCACCTGAGTACTGATGTGATTGCCTTAGGCAGCTGTGATCTCTGTAATCTTTGTATTCTCTCAGAACAAACTCTCATATTTATTATCTCTCTATATAAAACAAAAGGAACAGTACCTCCCTGTAGTGGGAAGGATTAGGCAGAGCTGGTCATAACAGACACAGAAAGTGGGCTCAGAAGCAGAACACCTATAAATTCACATTTTATTAGCCTGGTTCACATCCTGCTCGACTTCTCTCTCACTCCACAAGAGAAAATTCCTGTTTACTTGTACAATCTCCTTGGGACCATGGAGGAGTATGAATTGTGCTCTATGAAAAGAACTGCAGTCAGATGTGGGAAAAGTCAGCTTAATATGACCTTCGAGGGCTGTACATCTCCTAATCTGAATTCCTCTTAAGAGATCTACCATCCTCACTCCAATGAACTCAAACAGGAACCTTCTGTGAGCATCAGTTACTTAAAAATTCTACAGTTAATAAACCTAGAAAACTGGCCACAGACATGCTGATTTTTAAAATGAAGATAGACTACACCAACTAGAGAGTGAAGATAGCTCTAAATTCTTAATATAACTTTTTCTCTAAAACTTAGATATGTTTTAAAACAAAACAAAACCTTTGTTAAATAAGTATACATTCCTATTTATAGGAGACTAAAATGAAATGACTATACAAATTAACCTAATGGGGAGGGAAATGGAAGTGGAAAATCTCACAGGTATCAAATCATTCTATCCAACTGTTAGGTGGAATAAGGATGCTATCCTGATCTGAGTTACAAAACGGTGAGGTCCTTAAAGACACAGATGGCAGAATTCAAGTAAAATATCACAAATATGTCATCCAACTCTACCTTTACTTAAATTCTCGTTTTCAGGTGAAGGGTTCTGTTTGAACTGCTCTGTGGAGAACTGGAAACTATTCAGAACAGCCAACACGGGGTGGGGGTGAGAGCAGAAACCTAAAGATCATTCCAGGAAATTTTTCTGGAACTGTTTTTTTTTAAAAAAAAGATTTATTTTTTACTTTTAAGTGGACACAACATCTTTATTTCACATTTATGTAGTGCTGAGGATCGAACTCAGTGCCTCAAGCATGCTAAGTGAGCACTCTACTACTGAGCCACAACCCCAGCCCCTGGAACTGGTTTTGAAAAGCTTTAAAGAAAATCGTAGACAGTCAACTGTCAGGGTTAGTTTACATTTGTTCTGATTTTAACATGGGGGTTAGACTATTTCTTGAGATCTCTCAACTCTTTCTATACTTATTTCATTAATAAATATATAGCTTATCTTATTCCCCAAAGTACTTATAGATGCATGGTAAAATAAAAATGTTTAAATTAGGGAAAATAGGGAATAGAGAAAACAAAGCTTGTATATTATGAAGAAGCCCGAGAACATGAACTTGAGATAAATGTATACATATACATATGTAAATATATATATGCATTTATACAAGTAGATCTATATGACAAATGTATACATTTTTGCAAAAGAATTAAAGGTTATTCATAAGTTCAGCCCTGAGTCTTCTATCAGATTAACTGAAGTGAGAGATATGATAAGGTATAAAATTATGCTGTATAAGATAAAAAAAATATCCTACTAACTATCCTAGAGTCTAAACAAAATTCTCCCACAATTCTTCATAGAGGAGATACTTGGGAATTGTAGGGGCATCATCCCCAATAATATCCCTGCATCACACAGACAGCTCCACAGAGCTGTTTTTCACTGTGGCTGCCCCACCATTTTCACCAGGGACCTCATGCCGAAGTGCAGCTTAGCAAATGCAATTCAGAAGGACTGCCAAAACCACACAGTCGAAGCCCACAGCTTTCTGATTTCCTAGCTTTATTCAGGGATACATTTTTTTAATACTATTTAGCAATCCACATGGACTGGGCTGTGCATCCGTTGTGTTATCTTTTCTAATATAACTTCTTTAAAACCAAGTTTTGATAAGAGTTGGGTTGCAAAGATTATATTGTCTGGCTATCCTGAAGCATAGGCATTGCATCCAGCTGATTCTGACTGACAGCTGATGCAATCCCAACATCCAAAATCACCCCATTAGAACCTCTGAGATATAGCCTGAATTACTTCCCATTCCAACTCTATGGGAACGTGTACCATGACAATAATCTTCAGGTAGTGTTAAGATTATTTTAGACAACAGTTCTGGTTGTGATAAAACACATACATTATAACACAATACAATGACACTAAAGTTTAAGCTCCTCAAAATGGGGAACCTTTGTCCATTTTCTTTACTTTTAATAGAACTAACAGTAGCATATAGTTGACACTCAATCAGAATTTGTTAACTAATGAATGGATGAATAGACAAATGAATGATCTTAGTGATTTCAAATAACTACTCTTAGCATTTTCAAAGTAAGTAATAATAAAAATACTATTGAATTTTACTTTAAGAATAATCTCTTCTTAATATTAACTGGCCAGAAAATTATAATGAATGAAACTCCTATAACCAATGATGACTAATCATTGAACATACACATATTGTTAACAAAGAATATATTCATACTAGGAGACATCTTTATTGTCTATAGATAATGCATTATGTATATTTGGATTCAAGAATGCCTGATATTAACTTGGAGGTCCCCCAAGAATTCATGATCCATAGGATGGGAAACAGTGGATAAAAACTTGGCCTTCATTATTTTGGCCCTGAAATTTGTCTCAGAGGATATTTCAGGTTTCCCACCAAAGTCATTGAAAAATGGTGTGATTAAGTGCATGGATGTTATCTCCACAGACTCACGTTTGAATCATGGCCCCACTGTGTTCTGGTTGAAATGTACTTTATTTCTCTGAAGTCTCTGAAAAGAGCATAATTATATCCACATCGTGAAAACATTGTGAGGATGTAAAGAGTTTCACATGTAGTAAGAGCCCTGTAAAGAGCTCCTTTCTTTCCAAGAGATGCTGGATGGATGACAAAAATTGATTCATGAGACCCTTCTTGGTTCTCTCCATTTTATCCATCTCATGAGATGTTTTTCTGTTCCCTATGGCAAAAGCACCTGTAACCACAGCATTTGAAATCATCTGATCTGCCAGGGATGGTGTATTGCCCCTGATTCTTACAGTGTCCTTACAAACACTGAAAGCAGGTTCTAAATAAATTTCCTATCTGGATCTCATAGAGATTTCACGAAGCTCTTCCTATAAGCAGTGTCCTGAACCAGGGGTGGAACACAAATGAAGAATCAATAAAAGATGCAAATATTCTTTTTTGTTATTGTCACATTTCTTCATAAATACTATACTCTGTCACCTACTTCCATAGCAGGCCAGAAGGACAAATAGCAGCCCTGACCATTCCCTGGTGACACATTGACAATCAATATGATACTGATGAATGAGCATTGCTTTAATATTTTTGTTCAATATCTTATTTAGGATTTTCCAAAAGAAAATCTAAACAATCAATGTGCCTGTAGTGTGTCTGTAACAGGGATTTGGGGATTCTTTTTATCTTTTCATTGTCTTGCAGCCCCAGACAATCGTCTCTTTCTTGGAGCTGTTACTGACATTAATGCAAGTATTTCTGACAAGTGGAAAATCTCCTTATAATTAAATTTCTGTTGTACTTTAGTGTTTGTTCCCTAAAGAAAGTTCCTGTTAACAGATTTCAAGCTGTGATAATAATATTTTCTTCCTATGTTATCAAAAGTCGTAATCTGTTTTCTTTCCTGGAACAAACTCAAAGTAGCTGTAAGATTTAAGACAAACTGGAAAAGGTTCCCCTCCTAACCCCCTAAAGTTTGAGTGAATTATTCTTGAGTATCAATTTAGAGTTTCAACAGAGTGACAGAGACTGTTAGCAAACCTACTGTAATAAATTGATTTAGAAATTAAAGTCTCTGCAAATGTTATAGTCTAGAATCGGCTGACTTCTTCCCAGGTGGATGGGGAAGTAGGGGAGAGGTACATCAGAGGAATGTGTGCTTTAGAAACCATACAGCGGGGTTCAGTGGTGCAAGCCTGTAATCCCAGAAGCTTGGAGGCTAAGACATGAGGATCGCAAGTTCAAAGCCAACCTCATTAACTGCAAAGCAAAACAACTCAGTGAAACCCTGTCTCCGAATAAAATACAAAATAGGGCTGGGGATGTGGCTCAGTGGTGGAGTGCCCCTGAGTTCAATCCCTGGTACCAAAAAAACAAAACAAAACAAAACAACAACAATAAATATAGTCTTCTATAGTCAAGTTATAACTTTTGATCATGATAGAAATAAACTCTAAGTATAATTTTATTCAGTTCAGTTTTTCCTGTTTATTTTTGGTTTTTGAATATTTTTCTTAGGAAATACCTTTCTTAGCTTAGAAACAAACTGATAAATAATACACTGATCAGAATAAAACTTCACTTCCCCCAGCTAATCACCTTTGAGCCAAATATGTGTGATACCAAATTCCTTCATAAACAAGACTAAGTTCAACACAGATAAAAGTATGCTATCTTAAATCCTTTTATTTGTTATTCTCATATATGTTGAACTTTTTATTACTTTTGTTTTTTAAAGTAAAACCTCTCACATAAAACAAACCACCTTTTGTTTTCAATTCCAGCTAAGTAACTGATTTCTATAAAGAGTAGGAATATAGTAAGTAAAATATTTAGAGAACAAAAATTTGTTGTCCCGTCTGCACTAATCAGTATTTAATAAAACATAGATATTATTATAAAAAGTGCTGCCAAAACAACTAAGCATACAGCAGTTTCATAAATTTCAGCCTTCATCTAGTATAGCTAACCAAGCCAATACTCATTTCTTACATTATATCAAAGTGACAGAGTACTCACACCAGTGGGAGAACCATGGACGCACTCTAGTCTTCAACAAAGCTAGGATGGGGGTCATTCCTTGAGCTGAGGTAGGAGACATCTCTAGAAACTTAGGGATTTATTTATCCCATGAAAAGGACGGCCTCTGAGAAGCTAAATGATTTCATCAAGGGAGTAGCGGTCCTTACACTAGAATAAGAACTTTAGTCCCTTGACTTCTAATCCAAGAGGCTGTATCCCAGACTTTTTCCCTCAATAGAGATTTTACACCAGAACCTTTTTATTCCTAGGTGTTTTGCAGCTTTGTGAATGGAGAATCCATATTGCCCAAATGGAAAACAAGGTGTTTTTGTTGTTGTTGTTGCTGTTGTTAAGTACTGCCACTTCTTCCTTCTACCACATCTGCAAAACAGTATCACAGCTCCTGTGGAGATACGCTATCAACTGAGTATGGATGCCAGGAAAGTATATCTCTAGAACATTTGATGAAAGGGGGATTTATAGCTTGTCACAAGTCACTTACATGGCCAAGTGGTAGGATAGTTCCGAGACTTCTGGTTTTCGTTAATAGATAACGTTATACAACTTGTTCCTATTTCAAAGATGAATTGCCTATTTGTAATACTTAACCAAATAAAAATAGATAAATAAAAGGCTCAGAGGTCCCTCACTCTCAAATGGACCTCTTTGGGTTATTCTCACTTTAGGCAACAGATGTTTTCTTCAATGAAGACAGAGTATTAGCAACAGAGGAGGTTCTTTATAAGGGTGAAGATGAAATAAGAATTAGCACAGGCTTTACTACAAATATTTGACAAATTAATTTTGCCACTATCATTATTAAATAAATGATTTGTTAAGGAAACAGTTACAAGTATTCATCACTAAAATTTTACTAAGTTAGTCCTCGTTCTGGGCATTTAATGATTCTATTTTGAAAGAAAAAAAAAGTAAATTCCTAATTTGCTAATACTATCATAAAGGCAGATTTCAGTGTTCCCTGATCAGTTAATCATCTTACTTTTTAATTTTTTTTCAAAAATTATTGAAACTATTGTATTTACAAACTCATGTACAAATAACTCAGAAAAGAAAAAAATTGGGGGGCTCTCATAAAATGCATGTTCTTTATGTGGTAAAAGTTGTCACCAGTCTTAGAGTGTACATCCAGTATGTTAAATATTCAGTCACACAAGTAAGTCTTTTCCAAAAACATAAAATATAACCAATATAAGAAAATAATGGAAAATAAGGATATGAGAAGTATGGTTAATGTGTGAAGAGAGCACCATTAAGTCCTCTAATCTCTTTAGAAGTTAGTCATGAGCTTGTCTCAGAGTTTTCTAACAACAAATGCAAAGAAGGTAAAAAGTTGTTATTACATTACCACAAGGTTTACATGATAGAAACACTCTGGCTGCCAAGGATAGGAAAAGTGATTTTTATTCACCTAACACTAGTGATTACTATAATTCTGCAAACACATTTAATTCAGGAAACAAACTCAAACTTTTTAGGAATAGCAACAAATAATAACAGTAAAACATACAACTGGTATGTATATGAGAAATTCTCAGTATTAATTCTCATACAAGTATATGAGGAAATATTCAGTATCACTAAAGATTAAAAAAATACTGATGAAGATGCAGAGAAAAGTGAATTCATACTCTGTTGGTGGGAATGTAAATTAGTACAGCTATTCTGGAAAACATTACAGAGAACCTTTTAAAAACTAAAATAGGATTACCTTATGACCCAGCAATTCCACTACTGGGTCTATAGGAAATGAAATCATTATACTTGCACATCCATGTTTAGTGTAGCACTACTCACAATAGCTAAGATACAAAATAAACCCCATCAGCAGATGAGTGAATAAAGAAAATGTGGTATACATACAGAATGGAATATTATTTAGTCGTAAAAAGAATAAAATCCTGACATTTGCAGCAGCATGGAAGGAAGTGGAGGTCATTATGTTAAGTGACATAAACCAGACACAGAAAGACAAATGCAACATGTTCTCACTCAAAACTGGAAACTAAACAGTCCATCTCATGGAAGAGCAGAGTGGAATAGTGGTCACCAGAGACCTGGAAGGAGAGAGGAAGAGGGACAGAAAAAAGTTAGGTAAGGGACACCAAAACAGTTAGGGAAAATGAATTAGTTCTGATTTCCTGTCACATAGTAGGCAAACTGTTGGTTAAAACCATCAGTGATATATTTCAAAATAACCAGAAAAATGACTAATGCTTAAAAAAAAATGGAAGGGCTTACTATCCTAATTTGATCATTATACAACTGTATACATGTATTGAATTATCACAGTGTACTCTAGAGAGATATTAAAACATTATGTCTCAATAAATTAATAATAATAATAATAATGATAATAATAATAAAACAGAAATTGCTTAGGGAGGAATGAGAATTTAGTCAAGAAATAACACTCTACTATGAGACTTCAGAAAGCCACTTACATTATGTCTCAGCATTGTTAGTTAAAATGTTCATAATTTAATATTAAAAATAGTATCATATTATAGTATTTTGGCCACATTGTAGTTGCAAGTTCATTTCTCCTAATTGATTTATAATATTATATGCATTTAATTAGAAAATTAAGGCTTGCACTGTTTTTGTAAATCCTGGTTTTAGTCGAGGCATGCCACATTATGATATGAACTTCTGAAAGCACTTTGTAAAACAGCACCTTCTGAGAAGAATTAAGGAATATTATGATTTAGAGATTTTCTTGGGGAAAACCTATTCTTCAATTTCCTTCCCCCTCCCTCTCTTCCTTTTAAATTTGGGTCCTAAGAACTGAGAGTTGACTTTGCTGATATCTAAATGTTGAAGAGTTAGTAAAGTATTTAAGGAATCCTATTGGCTTTACAATATAAAACAACATAATGTTTGGGTGACCCAAACAACCATTGAATGCATTAAACATAACTTTTAACCCAATATTGCACATAAAACGTGATAAGCTCAAAATTATGTATATTCCAAGAATTTCTATAATAGATAAGTCTATTAGTAAAAGGGAGTAAATATTTGTTCTATGTGGTTAGCGAAATGAAATAAAGAGCCCAAAGTATATTACCATGTCATCTGCAATCTAAATTTACATGAGAAATTGTTGATCTGTGTGAGTGACTTCAACTATATTCTCTATGTTAGCTTAAATGGAACATACATTTAGGGGAAATTCATCTTTTCATCACATAGCTCTTTCCTTAATTCTTGTTTAGGTCTTGACCAAGCAGGATAACTTAAGAACATCTCAAAATAGAGATACTGTCCCTTGATCTTTTACTACCCAAACTTTCCTTTTATTTACTTATTTTGAGTGAAGGGATTGGAGAAAAGGACTAATCATTGCTAATGAATTTGGTGCTGGTGAAAAATACCAGATGGGCAGTCACAGAGATTGAAGTTCTTTTATTTGCAGGCAGAAAAAAAAATATTTCTCTCTGTAGTTCTGAGTCCAGATGCAACATGGAGTACAGAGTTATCTGCATTTCCAGACCTGTACAATTTCTCCTTCATTAATCAGTGTTTTCACGTTTCATCAGGTATCATTTCTGATAGACATATTCTGGCTACACAGAAATCACTATTTCTCATTACTCATTTCTCAGACAGCTTTTGCAAGAATAGGTGTTTCACATCAGCTGTGTCTCTTGGCATAAAGGTTGTATAGTAGTGAAAGAAAATGACTTAAGAACAAACAATGTAACATGTCTGATGATGTGTTTTGTTCTTTTGTTAGAAGGAAACAGCAATGGATATATCACAGCAAAATTTTGTATAATTATTTCTTTAGAATAGTGCTAGCCACCAGAATTCTGAAGGACAGCTTGTTATTTCCAAAGAAAAGCCATGACCCCAGAGATTTAGATAACTTGCCTAAAGTCAGCCAGATAGTAAACAGAAAGGATCATAACAAACCCGGAGTCTGTATGACCATAAAGTCTCTATGTCACCCTGTCTCCTGGCTGTCAAATCCACATCTCCAGACCAGACCAATAATCTCGTGTCCCAGTGTCTCTGAGATATTTTCAGTTTACTCTTAGCATGTCGAAAATTGAATCTGAATATTTACTCACTAACCAGCTTCCATTCTGGTATTTGCATCACTGTTATAAATGCTTTTTGGAATCACATTTAATTTTTCTATCATTTACATCCCCAGTATTCAGGTATTCAATCTTCTAGTTTTTTCTTCAAAATTTCTTATGATTTTCAACCACAATGGGGACTTTTAAAAATTATAATATTGCAAAATTAAATATTTCTGTGAATATTATTATGTCTCTATATAGCAATCAAGACTGGGAAATATTCTCTAAAGCAAAAATTTTTGTATTTGAGCAGAGAAATTAGAAGTAGTATTTCTCATTTCTTCAAAATAATCTTTACTACTTTATTGTTGCAAAAAAAAAAAAAAAAAATTGAAAATCCCCAGTGATACAGCAATTTCTCCCTCTACTTTTCTACTTCTTCAGCTTCTTGTCATTAAGCTTGCCATAAACTATGTAGTCTCTCCAGGCTAATCTGCAAAGCTTTATCCAGTTGATGTTTAAATAAATATATAAAAAATAAAGATTAGATAATACCTAAAAAGCCTTTAGGAAGTTGTTCTATGTCTAAAACACTGCTAGAAAAATAAAAACTCTCCAATATTGGGCTTAGGTTTTGTGGTCAGTATCACTTCTCTAAAATTAGCACATTGCTCCAGCTAGCCATGATATATTCTTATTTCCATCCTACCTTTATGTTTGATAAGCCACTGAATTTTGCTTTAAAGGATACCTTGTGGTTGAGCATGGAGTTTCCATACCAGGTCCTCAATAAGCCCTTCTACTAGCCTAACTTCCTGTTTCCTTCCTGCCTTGGATACTAAGTATCTACAACACATTAAAATGCTGTTTACTTAATACTGTCTTCTGTTATTCCCTTAGTATTTTCTTAAGTTTTTTTTTTTTTTTTTTGAGATCAAGAACCAGGTCTTAGAACCCTTCTTTTAGTCATGTAAGAGAATTTATCAAATCGAAAAGGATTAATAAATTTCTGTTGATTTTTTTATTTGCTATTAATACTGCCTTTGACAACAGACATTTAAAATATATATGTGTGTGTATATATATATTTATGTATATATACATGTATACATAAATATATATATACCTACACACACATAACATATATAAACACATAATGATGTGACTTTTCAAAGATTTCATGAATTTTTCCTAAATTTATGAATATATTAACATTTTAGAAAAACTTAAAAAACTCATATAAAATATAAGCTCCTAATCATCATAGGTTAGGTTTTGGATTCATGAACACTACAGTATTTTCTATCCAGATGACTTCAGGCTAAAAATATATAATTATATTTTAAATTTTGTATTCTTAATAATAATAAAAACCTCAGTACTTTTGCTGGTGTTTAGATGCAAACAAACCTGACAGCCTATCATTAAATTTTCCCAGATTCATGAACTCGCAGAAACCTTATGTTACCATTTAAAGTAATTGTTAAAAATACACCCACTGCATAATAAAGTTAAGAACTGTTTTTATATATTTAATTCCACTGAAGCTATTATAAACCGTTACAAAATCTAAAAATACACTGCCAAATATTAGCATTTCAGATATATCTAGTAAAGTTTACACAACTGAGAGAAAAGGAAATGAGCCTATGAAATATAAAAATATCAAAAATGAACAAAAACAAATTTGCTTTTCCACAAGTGATTTTTAAAAAGCATGAAAATTAGGTGACTTATATTAAACTCTCTACTCTGAATTACAAAATTTTGATGGAATAAAATGCAAAGCAAATAAAGGGAAGAGAAATACCTAACATTTATTACAAATCTGATTTTTATCATTTAAAGAGGTATATTCCTTGGGCAAGTTAATGAATACCTCTGAATTCCTAGTTTCTTCTAAAAAAAAAGATAATTCTTAGCTGTAATTATTATGAGAACTAAATGTGACAAAATATATGAAATCTAGAATGATGAGCAGATATACATGAGTCATCAATGCTTTTGTTGTCTTTATCGGAACCATAGGATTCTGAAATAACAAATGGCCCAAAACTGGGGCTGATTTATTCTTTATTTCACTTGCCAGAGCTCAGTGTACAGCTCTAAAAGAATATACATCATTTCTTCATTTCTAAGTGGAAGAACATGTCCTCTGTTTCCAGGTTATTCAGCACTTACTTATGCCAACCTCCTTGCTTGTTAGTCTAAGTTTCTTAACCACTGCTTTCTTACCAGATTCTAAGTTCCTCAATCCTCAGTGCTTAATTCTCCTCTTTTTCAAACTCTACATGTATGTATATATATATATATATATATATATATATATATATATATATATATATACACACACACACACACACATACATACATACACATATGTTCCTTCATTTGTTTTCCCTGCAGTGTGATAATGCATCTGCCTGTAAATACCTAGGATGGCCTAGAACTAGGATCCAACTTGACTTTTATCCATAAACATTATTAGTTTTCTGTGATCTGCATTCCAATTTCCTACTTTTTAAATGATAAGTGTCTCAAAAGCTGGGATCCCATCCTTCCCAGGACAACTTAGTGAAGTCTATCTCAAGTTGAGAAGAAAAATGCCAGTATCTAGGAAGCTCAATATGGTTAGCTCCTTTTCTCCCATTAATTCCCATGGCATGGCCATAGGAATTAGGAGGCAAAATAAGAGTGACCAGAGTTTGTAGGTATTTAGGAGGTTGAACATTTGAACCACCTAAGAAGATTTGATAAAATACTTCTGCCTGGTGCTGGCCCAAAAGAATTAAGTCAAAATTGGCCGAGTCCTGCTGCCCTGAAAGAAGTGGAACTTTTTCTCCCTGAGGCTTCCATGCATTTTTAATGACACAGCCATCTCCCTAGCTTCTATCTGAGCAGATTAGGTTTCAGCTCCTTGATGTCTTAGATTTTAAAATTCCTGAACAATAACATTATATTTACACGTTGCCTAGGTTCTGAGGGAAATTCCTTGGCAGAGGCTGAGGCAGATGCTAAAACAACAGGTAATGTAAAACTTTACAAGTTTGATTGTCTTCCCCACCCCCATCCCTGCCCAAGACCAAATGGATCAAGAAAGTGCACTTTGGAAGGTTAATTTAATCCATGTTTTTTCTTTGTAATAATAAAACTTTATCTGAAAATTGCTGTGAAACTTTTGCGAGTCCCTCTAACCATTTTGAAATGTCAGCAAAGTAGAAAACGAAACCACGTATATACCAGAGTGATAAAACATGCAAGCTTCATATGTAGTCTCTCTCTATCTTTTTTTTTTTTTTTAAAAGGATCTAATGGTTTCTTCAAGGTGCAATTTAAGGAGCTGATATCAATTCATGTTACTTGAGCTATGTTTACACTAAGATTTAGTTTCCTTTCTTAAGTACTTTAAACTTAGTAGCTTCAATGATACTCAGTGAATCCAGACACTCAATAAATGCTTTTCGATGATGATAATGATGGAGTTGTAACAGGGGTGTTCTTGTCTTTACTTCCACTTAATGTCTCGCACACACGTTGTCTTATCAGTGTGCTTTTTCTTAAAATTGGATAATGTAGATATTGTTAGCCTGCTTCTTTGTCTTCATTTTTTTTTTTTTAAATAGAAACAAACCCTTTAAAAAATCTGCATTTCCTTAAACCAAGTTAGATCTTCTATTCATGGGACAGGTAACATGAAGAAACTCCATCCTGCTGGGTTTTGTTCTATGCTTGTTTTCCTTTGCCTGACTCCCCTGATCTTCCTAAATACTTCTATTCAGGCTGGGTTCCCACAGGTAGTGCTATGAAGTGGAGTTTAGGGTCAGGGGCCACTGGGCTAGCTTTCATGTATGTAGCTCTAACTGTAACCCAATGCATCCCTTTCCCCTGAGCAAAGCATTTGTCTGCTCAGCATGAATTGTCTACATGCAGAGCAGGGTAAGACCCTGCAGACCCTTTGAGGGTTGACATTTGGAGAATTAAAACTCACATGTGAAGTTACATTATATTACTTTAGATGAGAAAATAAAATATTGAAATATTGGTAGCACCTCATTATGCTTTGGAAATACTAATTGGTTTAAGTTTTCAAAAAGGAAGTCCCTATGTGAAAAAGACGGTCATCCATAGCTAGTTGTTGTAGTGGCTTCCCTATAAAACAAAGACTAGCTAAAAACACTACACAGACCCTTTCCAATCAAAGAGCCGGGGCTTGAAAAAGTTAACTTGACTGCCTGATTCTGAAGTTCTCATTTTCTTTGCCAGACAGGTTCAAAAAGAATGTCTGTTTTCATTTCATCAAGCTTAAGCCATACATAACATCCTTTCCCACTATTTACTAGACTACAGCTATCAAATGAAGATATGATGTCTGTGTTTGGGTTAGTTGCTTTAAATTCTAATGACCATGATGTAATCACAGTAATCAAGAAAAGCTCCTCTGTCCTTAGATTCAGGTCCTTTGCCATTGGCCTAGCACACATAAGCCTTTTCATTAAGCTAACCACAATTTTGCCTAATTTGTAATTATCAGTAAGCCTGCTTTACACAGTGTTGTGTCCCCAAATTAAAGCTTGTTCCATTGGTTTTGTGTTGTGGTAGTGGCTGTTGTTCTGACAGAACAGTTTATAAATATTTGGATCAGACAACTTTATCAGCAGAACACTTTTTACTATACTGATGTGTTTGTGCATTTGAGTGTTTCTTTCAAATTGTGTCTTTTATTTTTCAATTTGCCCAAGTAAATGTTTAGAGAAACTTGGAAGTTTAGAAAGAATTAAATTGAAAGAAAAAAAAAAGATGGAAACTATGAAGTATACATGTAAATATAATTTTTTTTCTTAAAATCTTTATAACTTTGTGTTTTAAAACAATAAATGTTCCTATAAATAAAATGGAAATCATGGAAATATTCTTAGGATGAGGAAAATTGAGCTATTGTGAAGAAAATGTGACTATATCCCTATTTTAAGCACCAGATTTTGAGAAGTACAAAATTATTCTTTCAGTGATTCACTGAAAGGGAACCATAAGATCTCCTTCATCCAGGCAAGAAATTTTGCTAATTAATTTGGGAATCAAGGACCACTAAATAAAAATAACCATTTCTAACTAATAGAATGTTGCTACTCAAACTCACATAATGTCCATTTCATCAGAGATACCCTGAATAGCATTAGCATTTAGTCCCATTCCTGACATATACTGAAATTTATGAAAATCTTCTGAGTTTGAATACCCTTATGTTTATGTTGCACATATGGGATAAATTTGTGGATTTTTTTAGGTTGCAAGGTGAGTAGAGTAAGGGAAAGAGGAAAATGGTTCCCTTGCAAGGACCAGGCATACTTAAACTAAGACCAGATAAGCTTTCAGTAGTGTCCTGGGAAAGTGATAGAGAACACTCTCTCCCTCTGTGAGCCTCTTTTATACTGATGTTTTGTGGGGGAGGAGTTCTGTTTTGTTCTGCAGTGCTGAGGATAGAACCCAGGACCTCCCGCATGCTAGGCTACCACTAAGCAACACTTCCAGCCCTTCTCCTTCTTTTGAACTGAAAATGATGATCTTATTCAAATAGTAAAATGAATAATTTTTTCTATACAGTATGAAAATATGACTATGGAAAACTCTGAACCCTCCAATTCCCCAGTGTAGATAGATGACCATGACTGACCCTCACAGGATACCATACCACAAGGTTAATTAACTAACCTAGATTCATTAATCACCAAGCTGTTTGAAATTAATGGGTTGCTACATATCTTCTCATACAATCATCTTTTGGCAGATACTGTTTCATTTCCACCAGTTAAAATCATTCATGAAAACCAATAAAAAGGAGCATCAGCAGTATTATTTCAGTTTATTTAAGTAAAACTCCCTTGAGAACTTTTTTCTGATTGGTCTTAATTAAATAATAATTTAAGTGACTAATGTGAATATGACCAATAAAGAAAAAGAGTTTTAACGTTACAGTAGTGATTTTTTTTCCCCAAGAATATAAGGGGAACAACAATTTTGTTAGGTGGGAATGGTGAAATTTGAAATAAAACACAATCAATATGATAAATACAATAAGGTGTTTAGGTTAATTGGTGTGACATATGTCTATTATAAAAAGTTGTGGTGGAAGCCATGCCTGTTAACCTTTAGCCCTGGAGCCTTATTTAACAGCTAACTTGCTTACCAGCAGGATACTTTTGTGATTTCTTAGTTTGGTCTGAGCATAGAGAGGTAAGTCCTGACAGTGTCAGTGCAGAAAAAAAACAATTTTTTTCCCTTGAAGAATACATTTTCCATTGCAATTAGTTCTTCTGGGGAAATTCTAATGTACTAAGAAAAATTACCATTTTGTACTTAAATGAACTAAAGAAAAAAACAACAACTATGAATTTGTTTTAACATTATTAAATTTTTAAATGCACAATTTTGAAGAACCACTGACTACCAAATTGGAAAGAAACATGAATTATATATGCTTGTTTTTAATCATTGTTAACTTCAAAGAAATGTACATTATATACTTATGTAGGTATGTATGCATGAAATCAAGATGCAAATTGGTATAAATTGTGTTAGTTCTTAGACATTGTTTTAAATGTAAATAAATAATTTTTTAACTTTGAGATTTAGCAACACCCTGGAAATAAATAAAGCTACTCTTCCATGATAGAAAACATGAATTTTGATTCTCTGTCCTAAGGAGATGCAGATGATGTGGGCAATTCATTTAGATTTCTGTGGCGCCATGGGTTATTCTGCCTTATGATATCATTTCTATCATTCTGATGATCTGTTATTTAGTGTATTATATGTTTAATTTAATTTTTAAATGTTTATGCACTATACTACCAATGATATGTAATCTCCTATGGGAATGGATCCCGGCAGCATCTAATACAATTGCCTTGCATACAGTGGCATCTTAAGGAAATGTCTGTGGTCTTGGCTTGACTTAAAGCTTTTACTCTGAAGGTTTGGTTATACTTAGAAGAAGCAAGCGGTGGGGGAACCTCAAACATCATAAAGAAAGGAATGGAGCCAGGCAACACAAATGAAGAGTTTGCAGCTGTATTTGAAGAGGAGGGAACATAAGGAAATAGAATGAAAGATGAGGCTGAAAATACAGGTTTAGTGGGTATCATGGAGGGCTTGGGCATAAAGCCCAAACTTATCCTTTGAATGTAGCAGTCAGAAACACAATGACAGGGGCTGCGGTTGTGGCCCAGGGGTAGAGCGCCTGCCTGGCATGTGTGAGGCACTGGTTCAATCCTCAGCACCACATAAAAATAAATAAATAAAATAAAGGTATTGTGTCCATCTACAACCAAACATAAATTTTTAAAAAAGAAAGAAAGAAAGAAACCAAGTGCCAAAAAGAGCCAAGAGTTAAAAAGGCATGGGCATCTAGTAGAACTACACCTGGCACTGATAGGAAAATGGCCAGTGGCAAAGTGAACTGTCATCTCAAACACAGCCTGAACACCCAAAACTCAGCACAAGCAATTACTGACATTTAGGAAAGTAGATACAGTGCTGCCAGTCCTCTAAATCTTTTCATCAATAGCCAGAAATCCATTATATTGTGAAAATAATGTAAATTTAAAATACTATTTTAGTTTTTAAAATAATTGCATGGATCAGATAAAACATATCTACAAGCTTGATATGACATAAAGACTATTAAATAGTTTGTGTCTTCTTTGTTTACAAAGAAGAGCTATGGAAAGCATCAGAAGGGAAGTTTTCACTGCCACTTCCTAAATATAATAAAAGATGTCCTATGACATCACTAGACACATTTGGTCATTCAGGAACAGTGATGCTGCTTAGTAGACAACCAACAATTTTAGCAATGGATCCAGAGCTTTGCTTTCAAAATAGGGTGGTTCAGTAGTTTTCAAATATGCTGGAAAAACGTAGCTCATTTAGTTAGCCTTATAAATAAGCTGATTTTCCCCTCTTAATCCCCACTTACTGCTTAGTGGGAAAAAAATTCAAATTCTAGCTTTATCCAGTTTAAAACTCATTCTGGTTCATGTATGAAATGGCCTCTTTAGCTGATATTTCATATGGTAACTCCTACACCAGGCCTCTCTCTAAATTGATCTCTACACGTACATTAGCTGTGTACACTTGTTAATAGCATAATGCTCCCAAACCATCTGATTTCTGGGCATCCTATGACTTCCATTTCTAAACTGTTTCTACACTCCAAAATTGATCACCTCATTATCCACTCAGTAATCCATTTTTTGGGTGGAGATGCCAATCTTGCCTCCCAGGAACAACAGCCATCAGACAAATGAATTTCTCCCCCTCAGTTATTACATTTCATACCCAGGTCTCTGCTGGTGTCCATCTGCATCCTAGTCATATATTTAGAAATGCAAAAAAAAAAAAAAAAAAAAAAAAAGAAAGAAAGAAAAGCACATCAGAATCTCCAAAATACTATCTGCTTTATTTAAGTATTGTTGAGAACTATAAAAATCAAAATTTAATGAAGCTACATTCCCTTCATCCCAAACTCACAAAACTTATTTTGCAAATCCTTTTTCTCCAGTTTTATTCCAAGGCAACATTTAAAACACCCAGATTTACACATTGCGGGTCTCATATAAATATGCTGTGAACTTTTTCTGATACTGGGGAACATGGATTCTGAGGCTTTGAGACATATTGAACGATTTATCTTTTCATTCTAACTAATTTCTATTCTCTGAATCTAGAAGGCCTTCAAAACACAAAATGATTTAATACAAATGATGTCATGCTATGTGTGCATTTCAGGCTTTTCCTTGCCAAAAGTTCCACGTTAAAAGAAAAGACTTTAAAATAAATAAATAAAATGATTCTCAGAAGACACTGATGAAAGCTATTTATATCCCTTTACTCCTCCACTACTCAAAATGGAAACCTCCTCTTGAAAACTTGTCAACAAATGTTTTGGCCTAGTAAAGTATAGTAAAACATCGCTTCATTTAATGTGTAATAATCAACAACAATGTTTGAATCCATTGCCACCATAGAAGATGCATCTTCTCTGATTATGTAAATGAAATCAACATTTTTAACCTCAGTGTTTTCGTATTGCTTCAGGAAGATGTCAGCAAGCTAAGATCACCTGTTAAAGGGTTTGAAGTTACTGTATTTTTTTGAAGTGCATTTACATATAGATTTAGATTAGGTGGAGAAATTGGTGTCTCATCTAGTGATTGAACAATGTGTAGGTTTCTTCACATTGATGAGATGAGAAATTAATTTTTTCAAGATGAAAAGAAAATAGGTAAAGTTTCTCTCAACGTTCAGCCCGATAGTTTTAACGAACTGTTGTCCAGATGAAAATGGTGATATTCTGAAGAATGGTAACTATTGAATGAACATAAAAATAGAAAATCGCAACTTTTCAGACATTTGCTGTTCTTATTTTAGAAGATGACTGCACAAAGCCAGCCTGAAGAGGGGGATAAGATTTCACATTTTATTGGCGTTTAGGGAAACTTTATACCCTGTCTCTGGAAAATCAGAAAGGGAAGTGGTTCTAAGGAATCCACATAATAATGTATGGGAAAGCCAACTAGAATTTACAAGGGAGGAGACTCTACTGGTGAATCAAAGAGCTGCCAAGTCACATGTTGCACAATTTATTAATCGTGGGCTGCTCCACCAGCCAGCAGTTTCTCCATTTTCTCCTCATTTATGACTTTATTCCCACTAAGCCACTAAATTATTTTTGGTGCAAAATATGTGTTATGAGTGAAAACACAACACAGGACAAAATGAGAGGAAAGTAAACACTTGGCAGCTTTTGAAAGCAGGTGGAATGGGTCCAGATTGTATGTTGCCTGGATTTTCAGATTCTGGTTTTGGCCAGGGAGCATTATTTTGTTGTAAAATGCTACACGAGTCTCAGCTTGGTTTTCAAGAAACAAGGACTCAGCATGATTTTGAAGTCCATTTACGGGAGATCTGCTGGTGCTAAGAAATGTCATTGCCCCTGACCCCACCTCTGTTTCCCAGCTGTGACTCCAAGTAAAGGAAGTTCATAGATAACTACTGACCAAAGAGAGTTTTCTAAGAGTTCACTTAACGATTCTCTCTACTCATTTTGAAAGTGGCCAAGCATCATATGTGTCGCCACTGTTGTGTTCTACCTGTGGGTGAATAAATAATAGGCTTTCCTAACTACCCCTCTTTTGGTATTTTTATGGGTAAATGGTATTTTAAAACATCGTGTCTCTTTTTGCACTGGATTCTCTAAACCTGGATAAAGTTAGACAAGAGATTCAGCTCAGGACTTTTCACTTTTCTTTGCTTTTTGCCCTCCATTGAAAGCTAAGAGAGCGTCCGCCAAGGTAATTTGGGCTATGTCTGTGCTAAGATGTACTGTAGAATATCCCCTCTAAGAATTTATGTATACCCATTCATCTAAATGAAGAGCAGTGGATCAAAGAAGCATCATCTCTCTTCCAGCCCAAATCACCTGCCATTTTGCCCCACGGAGGCCCCCACTTGTTCCTGGGCTCTTAAGCTTTAATTAACTTCACTGATGCGGGCTGTAGAAGAAGCATGTCCGTATATACCTACAACCAATGGAAAAAGAGCATCCGTTTAAACATTCTGAATTATCACTCTCTGCTCTAGTAAATAGAGAGGCCATGCAGGCAAAGGAGAGAGTAGACCCAAAGCAACCTGCATCGCCACTGCTATTTGGCAGTTTTCAGTCTATCACACTCCTGAGAGCAGTACCAGAAGATGCTGTGCAGACTCCTCCAGTTCCCCCTCCATACTCCTTCACCCTCATCTGCTAATTTACCACCTGGTTGAGTCAATCAAATGGCCTCCCTCAAATCCCTCCTCTAACCTTTCTCTGTCTTTGTCCATCTTTTCTTCCCTGGTTGCTATATGGGCTGCTCCAATTTCCCCAGCAAATGCCTGCTGCTCTGCTGTGGCTCTCATTCGTCTTGTTCGTCATTATCATTATTTTGCTTCTTTACAATCTTTCATCCTGCTAGCCATTACCCTTTACAAATAAAATCCAACTATTATACTCAGTCTCTGTATTTACTCACTCCCCAATCTCTTAAGAAAATATTAGCATTCATAGAATCTTAGACTTCCAGAGCATTAGAGTTGGAAAGAAATTTGTGAGGCATTATTCTTGCTAAATAATTTTATGAATAGAGAAAACCCTATGCCACTCCGTAGTCTTTCCTCTATGCCCACAATTTTAATAAATGCATTTACTCAGAGATAATGAATAATTTTCCCCTAGTCTTCATTTTTCCTGGCTTTGCTATCTTTAGGAACCATTTCATCCTAGGTAAATTAGTTCCTCCAAATCACCCAGACCTGTTGATTTTTTTTTCTAATACGTAATCATCTGGGATGATGATAATCATCAGGTCCACATACTCAGCTTTCCCAAGTACTCGTCGTAAATTCTGAAAACTATCCTTGGCTCACTCCTCCTGTTAGTCCTTAATTTGAAAATAATATGAAATTCTATCCATTCTTTTCTTCTTTTCTATTGCCCATAATGGCTTTCCATTTCTCTTCATGGATGATTTTAATAGGCTCCTACACAGGGTCCTCAAAGACTTGATCTGTGTCCTCAGTCCATCCCATATGTTTATACCTCATTAATTTTCTTCAAGTGAAACTCTGATAGGTCTTTACCCTTAAAATCATATTCAAGCTTAAAGTTCCAATCCCCAATGCATTTGCCAATTAAATAAACTACAATGCCTAGTATTCAAAGCTCTTCAGAATCTGGGTCCAATTTTTATTTCAGATTCATTATTTAATAATCTTCTTTTTAAACCTTAACTTAAAATGAAGGGCTGGACTCTCTATAAATATTCTCCATGCTTGCTGTGTCTGTATCTTGCTGCTTTGCCATGACTTCCTTGGTCATCCCTTTCTTCAGCACCATCTCTGCTAAATAAAATACTCATGCTCACCCCGATCTGAAGATGGCTTAGCACTGCCTGTTCCTGTTTGATGCCACCTAGGATATTCTGCTTTGTCTTAGATATACTTCAATTGTTCTTACCTTGAGAGTAAAAATTGAGACTGAAAACTGCTTGATTTTAAGTTTTCTAGAACTCTTAATGTAGTCACTTCTGTTTGGGTATTCATCTGTAGATTTAGGTATGTCCCATAGCTTGTAGAAAATTCAACAGGCTGTAGAATAAACTCCCTCTCCATATGCTATTGGATCCTGCATTAAACTTCTCTTTTCACAGAATTCCCTAGGCTGGGTTTATGGCCTCATTAGTAATGCAACAGGTTACCTGTGAAATCTGTGAATCTCAAATATCTCAACCTTCTGCACAATTCCCACTAATCATTCACATTGATAAACAAGTTGATATTTTTTTTCTAAATTCCTTATAAATTTCTCATTTCTTTCCATCAGCATTGCCTCTATCTTACATAAGTCCTCAACATTTTACCTAAACATTGCCACACTCTGGTGGCCACCTTTGGTTTCCCATTTGTAACTTCTTCCATGCTACTCCTAGGGTGGTTTCTCTGAATGACAAAACTGATCATGTATTCCATCTTCTTTAAATCTTCCCACACTTCCTATAACCTGTTCAAGCACTTCGTATGGCTTGCAGACTCCTCCACCATCTGGCCCTGCATTGCTTTCCAGCCTCATTTTCAACGATTTTCCAAACATCATGCAAACACGGAAAAAATTTGGAATGTCGACCCCCATCAATTAAGTAAATCCCGATGACTCTTGAAGGCTCCGCTTGATCCTTGTTCTGGTCCATCACAAAGCATCAGGTGTTGCTTATCTATCAAACCACATCATAACTAACTTTTTTTGAACTTATATAATAACTTTAAGTGTACATCTTGGAATTAAAAGAAATTAAAATTAAAAAAAAACAGTTACAAATACAAATTTCAGGATAATTCTGGGGGAAGGGCCAGGAGAGGTAAAATAGAGAAGTGACATGGAGGTAGATGTTAGTCACTCTTAGTCTAATTGTGGGATAAATTCATTAATGTTCATTCTATGATACTTATTGGGATTTTTGTTGTTGCTGCTTAAAAATGACCATTTGTAGGCAGAGTGTTTCATTAACTAAGGCACATGGGTGAAAACCACACAGGACATCAGATTTTTTTGGATTCTAATTAACAAAACACCTGCAATAGTTTTTTATTATTCAGATCAGTACTAATCATATTTTTATAAAAGGTGATGTTTTAGGCTGATGTACTTTTCACTATATTCTTTTTGATGCTTAGTTCCATGTAAAAATATATAAAATAATGACAGAACCAATAGACCCGTACAGGTAGATACATTTAGGCAAATATATCTACTCAAATATTCAAATTTATATGTGGAGATTTTATTGCAAGGTGGGTTCTGTTCTCTAAGGAAAAAGCAAGTGTGATTGAAAAAATAATAATAACAACTGTGTATTCTCTTGGGTACCCTGAACTAACACAGCTTCACTCACCAAGTATTTACTGAACATCTGTCAGAATCTCAAAGATAACAGCAATAAATATAGTTTCTGTGGGGGAAAAAAAGAGTATACCAAGCTAAGAGCATCCACTCTGTGTCCCATTTACACCTTTGAAAATTGATTTATCAAGTCATAGAAGTAATTGTCCTCTCAATCCAATTCAAGGAGAATTCTGAAAAAAATTGTGATATGTTTCTTTATATCAACTTAATAAAAGATATTATTATTTATGACACATTAATTCCCAGAAGATGAAATTCATTCTTTATTTTCTAACATGGAGTTTGATATTTTATGAACTTAACAATATACTGATTTCTTAGAAAATGAATTCTAATTTAGTAATAGCAATTGGTTGTTTATATATTAAAGCTTATTATTCAAAAGTTTATAGGGAACTATTATATAGTATTTTAAATGCAATAATAACTTGGGTTTGTTTTATAAAAAATTTTGCAAATATTGTCTAATATAAGTGAAACTGAAAATTCTGACTTCTTAGTTTCAGAATTTTATTGAAAATTTTTATAGACCTTTCTTTTGAGACACACACAACTATACACCCAGAAATTGACCAGAAATTTAAATTAAACAACAGTGGTGTTAAATATGTGAACTTTTGAAGAGCACAAGTATGGGGACGTGTATAAATAAAGTCAGATTTTATACACTGCAGCAGTATCACTAATTAATATGCACGTGGGAAACATTACAGCTCTAGTACAGGGCATAGCATAAAGGAGTTTAAAGATTCAGGTCAGTATTTCATTTTTTTTTTATGGTAAGTAAAAAAAAATGATAGACACAGTGACAAGATAGAAAGGTGAGATTGTGATGAATTTAAAATTGATTTCTTTTACTTTCATTTTAGTAGTATTTAACATTTATTTCACAATTGCCATGTGATTCATAGGTGAAATGCTTTGGAGGGAACTACAGGCTCAACAGATGCAAAATTGCTGGACGGGTGACATTACTCTTCGACGTGGCATGTGTAGTCTGAATCGTCTAAGTCCTCAAACTTCATAGAAGGAAAAGAAAAATAAAAAAGGAAAGAAGGGAATGATAGTTTTGTTATAAGAATAAGCCTATGAGATTTCAGTGATTTATCATAATGGAAAGGCTGTAAGTAAAGCAGAGGAAAATGACAGCTTTAGCAGAAAGCACCAGCATAAAACTTCA
The DNA here is from genome assembly GCF_021218885.2 of Marmota monax. Taxonomy (NCBI): domain Eukaryota; kingdom Metazoa; phylum Chordata; class Mammalia; order Rodentia; family Sciuridae; genus Marmota; species Marmota monax. The sequence continues at coordinate 5,519,376 of NW_026693933.1, read as the reverse complement.
AAGAGACTTTCCATAATGTCTGTGATCCCGGTTATAAAGAGAAGAGAAAAGAAAATATTCAGTCCACTTAAATCTAAAACAAATGGTCATTTATATGGCACAAACACCCCTTGTCCAGGCAAGAGGGTCAAAAGAAAGAAGGGAAAGAAGTAAGATAGTAATTCCTTCTTTAGGAAACAAAGAAAATTAGATTTCATGGTTCTATTTTCTAATGTTAGGAATAAATATCTAAGCTTTGTTATTCTAAATTCTCTGCAATCTCAGTTTTGAGAACTGAATAGCTATATCTAAACATGTCCTTATGATTTACATGTATACATTTGGTTTTACTCTCATCCATTATACATCACTAATTCTTTAAAATATTCAGAGATAGAAAATAGTTTGATTTTCCTTTAATGTCCTGAAGGGTGTATGGCCACAAAAAAAAATGATCTGTGATGATTTATAGTGAGTTAAATATTATTTTAAATGTGAAATAATAATTTTATTTATTTTTTTAGACTTTATTTTTTTCAAAGCATACCATGCATATTAATTCACTTGGGCATCCCAACAGTGCAGTTATAGTGTTTTGTTACATTACAAATAAAAGCATAAAGACAAAGACATTAAATGACTGCCTTAGGAATATAAAAATGTCAGAGACAGAGCTTCTTCAATCAAACTTTGTGACTCAGGCTAAATAATTTTCTAGAAATTAACCATGCTGGTTTATACAGTCATGAATCATTAGATCCAAAAGCCTAACATTACTATGGGAACAAGATTCTGGGCAATCTCACTTACCTTTTGAGGAATACATTTTGTAAAGGCAAAAAAAAAAAGTACCTTTCATTACTTTTAGGGGAACTCAGATGGCCATTAAGATTCTCAATACTAATTTGAGGAACTTATGCCGGGAGGACACCAGTGTATTTGTGTTGTGAGTCTCTGAGTTAAGTAACACTTGGGTCAGCCTATGGTATCTGTGTTTTCTTTCATGCTAGTATCAAATGATCACACAACTATAAAATTTCATAGTGTATATTAGCTATGGAAAGATAAAAAGCAAAATAGATAAAAAGTCACAATGCCTGAAATCCACACTGAAACACCTCAGCATCAACAAGGTGATAAAACTGTGTGTTTTGTAAGGTCAGCAAGCACCCACACACCTATCAAGAAAGGTTGTTTGAGGAGTGGTTCAATGGCATGCTAATCAAGAATGCATAGTCTTCAGATCCGCCGCCCGCGCCTTCAAGGTAGGCAGACCTACAACAGACCGGCGGATCAGGCCCAGGAGCCTGCCGGCGGGGTACAAACACCACCCTAATTGGAGTAGTGACAGAGCAGAGTCGCCTCCCTTGCCAGGAACAGACCCAGCATCCTGCAGGCGGGGTAGTCACGACACCCCAATTGGAGTAGGGGCAAAGCAGAGCCTCCACTCGTGCCCAAAAGGTGGGCAGATCTGCGACCGACCAGCAGGACAGGCCCAGTGGCCTGCTGGTACAACAGACACGTCACCCCAATTGGAGTAGGGGCAGAACAGAGCCGCCACCAGCTCCCAGAACAGGCCCAGTGACCTGCCGGCGTGGTAGCCACGACACCCCAATTGGAATAAGGAGAGAGCAGAGCCGCCGCCCGCACCTGCAGGAAAGATACGCAAGCAGTATGAAAAGACAAGGAAAGAAAGGACCACAAGCAATGCAGGTCAACGCAACTTTAGAAGAGGTAACAGCTGCAGCAGATGGAATGTCAGATAAAGAATTCAGGATATACATGCTTCAGATGATCTGGAGTATCAAGGAAGACATTAAACAGCAAAATCAGACAATGAAAGATCACTTCGACAACGAATTACGCAAACAAATCCAGGAAGCAAAGGATCAACTATACAGGGAGATAGAGGTTATAAAAAACAAGCAATCAGAAATCCTAGAAATGCAGGAAGCAATAAACCAACTTAAAAACTCAATGGAGAATACTACCAACAGAGTAGAACACTTAGAAGATAGAACATCAGACAATGAAGACAAAGTATTTCAACTGGAAAAGAACATAGACAGCTCAGCAAGACTGTTAAGAAACCATGAGCAGAACATCCAAGAAATATGGGATAACATTAAGAGACCAAACTTAAGAGTCATTGGGATACAGGAAGGTACAGAGCTCCAAACCAAAGGAATGAGCAGTCTATTCCATGAAATAATACAAGAAAACTTCCCAGACTTGAAGAATGAGACAGAATCCCAAATCCTAGAAGCCTACAGGACGCCGAATGTGCAAAATCATAAGAGATCCACACCTAGACACATTATAATGAAGATGCCCAACATACAGAATAAGGAGAGAATTTTAAAAGCTACAAGAGAAAGGAAGCAGATTACATTTAGGGGCAAGCCAATCAGGATAACAGCTGATCTTTCAACACAGACTCTGAAAGCTAGAAGATCCTGGAATAACATATTTCAAACACTGAAAGATAATGGGTTCCAACCAAGAATGGTGTATCCAGCGAAATTAAGCTTCAGGATGGAGAATGAAATTAAAACCTTCCACGATAAACAAAAGTTTAAAGAATTCGCAGCTAGAAAACCATCTCTTCAAAACATCCTAGCCAAAGTATTACAGGAAGAGGAAATGGAAAATAACAATGAAAACCAACAGTGGGAGGTAGGACAGTAAAGGGGGGGGGAAACAATCAAAGAGGAAAACAAACAATGTTTAGTAACAGAAATAAACAAATATGGCTGGAAGAACAACCCATATCTCAATAATAACCCTAAATGTTAATGGCTTAAACTCACCAATTAAGAGACACAGGCTAGTAGAATGGATCACAAAACAAGACCCAACAATATGCTGCCTACAGGAGACGCATTTGATAGGAAAAGACATACATAGGCTGAAGGTGAAAGGTTGGGAAAAATCATATCACTCATATGGACTTCGGAAACAAGCAGGCGTGTCCATACTCATATCAAATAAAATAGATTTCAAGCCAAAGTTAATCAAAAGAGATAAAGAGGGACACTACATACTGCTTAAGGGAACCATACACCAACAAGACATAACAATCATAAATATTTATGCCCCAAACAATGGTGCAGCTATGTTCGTCAAACAAACTCTTCTCAAGTTCAAGAGTCTAATAGACCACCACACCATAATCATGGGAGACTTCAACACACCTCTCTCGCCACTGGACAGATCTTCCAAACAAAAGTTGAATAAGGAAACTATAGAACTCAATAACACTATTAATAACCTAGACCTAATTGACATATATAGAGTATACCACCCAACATCAAGCAGTTACACTTTTTTCTCAGCAGCACATGGATCCTTCTCAAAAATAGATCATATATTATGTCACAGGGCAACTCTTAGACAATATAAAGGAGTAGAGATATTACCATGCATCTTATCTGATCATAATGGAATGAAACTGAAAATCAACGATAAAAGAAGGAAGGAAAAAGCATACATCAATTGGAGAATGAACAATAGGTTACTGAATGATCAATGGGTTATAGAAGACATCAAGGAGGAAATTAAAAAATTCTTAGAGATAAATGAAAACACAGACACAACATATCGGAATCTATGGGACACATTGAAAGCAGTTCTAAGAGGAAAATTCATTGCTTGGAGTTCATTCCTTAAAAAAAGAAAAAACCAACAAATAAATGATCTCATACTTCATCTCAAAATCCTTGAAAAAGAAGAGCAAAACAACAGCAAAAGAAGTAGAAGGCAAGAAATAATTAAAATCAGAGCTGAAATTAATGAAATCGAAACAAAAGAAACAATTGAAAAAATTGACAAAACTAAAAGTTGGTTCTTTGAAAAAATAAACAAAATCGACAGACCCTTAGCGATGCTAGTGAAGAGAAGAAGAGAGAGAACTCAAATTACTAGCATACGGGATGAAAAAGGCAATATCACAACAGACACTTCAGAAATACAGAAGATAATCAAAAACTATTTTGAATCCTTATACTCCAATAAATTAGAAGATAGGGAAGGCATAGATAAATTTCTTAAGTCATATGATCTGCCCAGATTGAGTCAGGAGGATATAGAAAACCTAAACAGACCAATATCAATTGAGGAGATAGAAGAAACCATCAAAAGACTACCAACTAAGAAAAGCCCAGGTCCCGATGGGTATACAGAAGAATTTTACAAAACCTTTAAAGAAGAACTAATACCAATACTTTTCAAGCTACTTCAGGAAATAGAAAAGGAGGGAGAACTTCCAAATTCATTCTATGAGGCCAACATCACCCTGATACCTAAACCAGACAAAGACACTTCAAAGAAAGAAAACTACAGACCAATATCTCTAATGAACCTAGATGCAAAAATCCTCAATAAAATTCTGGCGAATCGGATACAAAAACATATAAAAAAAATTGTACACCATGATCAAGTAGGATTCATCCCTGGGATGCAAGGCTGGTTCAATATACGGAAATCAGTAAATGTTATTCACCACATCAATAGACTTAAAAATAAGAACCATATGATCATCTCGATAGATGCAGAAAAAGCATTTGACAAAGTACAGCATCCCTTTATGTTCAAAACTCTAGAAAAACTAGGGATAACAGGAACATACCTCAATATTGTAAAAGCAATCTATGCTAAGCCTCAGGCTAGCATTATTCTGAATGGAGAAAAACTGAAGGCATTCCCTCTAAAATCTGGAACAAGACAGGGATGCCCTCTCTCTCCACTTCTCTTCAACATAGTTCTCGAAACACTGGCCAGAGCAATTAGACAGACGAAAGAAATTAAAGGCATAAAAATAGGAAAAGAAGAAATTAAATTATCACTATTTGCAGATGATATGATTCTATATCTAGCAGACCCAAAAGGCTCTACAAAGAAACTATTAGAGCTAATAAATGAATTCAGCAAAGTGGCAGGATTTAAAATCAACACGCATAAATCAAAGGCATTCCTGTATATCAGCGACAAATCCTCTGAAATGGAAATGAGGACAACCACTCCATTCAAAATATCTTCAAAAAAAATAAAATACTTGGGAATCAACCTAACAAAAGAGGTGAAAGACTTATACAATGAAAACTACAGAACCCTAAAGAGAGAAATAGAAGAAGATCTTAGAAGATGGAAAAATATACCCTGTTCATGGATAGGCAGAACTAACATCATCAAAATGGCGATATTACCAAAAGTTCTCTATAGGTTTAATGCAATGCCAATCAAAATCCCAATGGTATTTCTTGTAGAAATAGAGAAAGCAATCATGAAATTCATATGGAAAAATAAAAGACCCAGAATAGCAAAAACAATGCTAAGCAAGAAGTGTGAATCAGGCGGTATAGCGATACCAGACTTCAAACTATACTACAGAGCAATAGTAACAAAAACAGCATGGTACTGGTACCAAAACAGGCGTGTGGACCAATGGTACAGAATAGAGGACACAGAAACCAATCCACAAAACTACAACTATCTTATATTTGATAAAGGGGCTAAAAGCATGCAATGGAGGAAGGATAGCATCTTCAACAAATGGTGCTGGGAAAACTGGAAATCCATATGCAACAAAATGAAACTGAATCCCTTTCTCTCGCCATGCACAAAAGTGAATTCAAAATGGATCAAGGAACTTGATATCAAATCAGAGACGCGCCGTCTGATAGAAGAAAAAGTTGGCTACGATCTACAGTCGGTGGGGTCGGGCTCCAAATTCCTCAATAGGACACCCATAGCACAAAAGTTAATAACTAGAATCAACAAATGGGACTTACTCAAACTAAGAAGTTTTTTCTCAGCAAAAGAAACAATAAGAGAGGTAAATAGGGACCCTACATCCTGGGAACAAATCTTTACTCCTCACACTTCAGATAGAGCCCTAATATCCAGAGTGTACAAAGAACTCAAAAAATTAGACAATAAGAGAACAAACAACCCAATCAACAAATGGGCCAAGGACCTGAACAGACACTTCACAGAGGAGGACATACAGTCAATCAACAAGTACATGAAAAAATGCTCAACATCTCTAGCTGTCAGAGAAATGCAAATCAAAACCACCCTAAGATACCATCTCACTCCAGTAAGATTGGCAGCCATTAGGAAGTCAAACAACAACAAGTGCTGGCGAGGATGTGGGGAAAAGGGTACACTTGTACATTGCTGGTGGGACTGCAGATTGGTGCAGCCAATTTGGAAAGCAGTATGGAGATTTCTTGGAAAGCTGGGAATGGAGCCACCATTTGACCCAGCTATTCCCCTTCTTGGTCTATTCCCTAAAGACCTAAAAAGAGCATGCTACAGGGACACTGCTACATCGATGTTCATAGCAGCACAGTTCACAATAGCAAGACTGTGGAACCAACCTAGATGCCCTTCAATAGACGAATGGATAAAAAAAATGTGGCATTTATACACAATGGAGTATTACTCTGCATTAAAAAATGACAAAATCATAGAATTTACAGGGAAATGGATGGCATTAGAGCAGATTATGCTAAGTGAAGCTAGCCAATCCCTAAAAAACAAATGCCAAATGTCTTCTTTGATATAAGGAAAGTAACTAAGAACAGAGTAGGGACGAAGAACAGGAGAAGAAGATTAACATTTAACAGGGATGAGAGGTGGGAGGGAAAGGGAGAGAGAAGGTAAATTGCACGGTAATGGAAGGAGACCCTCAGGGTTATACAGTGGAGGGGGTAGAGAGAGAGGAGGGGAGGGGAGGGGAGAGGTGGGGAGGGGGGAGGGTGGATGATGGGAAAGGCAGCGGAGCACAACAGACACTAGTATGGCAATTTGTAAATCAATGGATGTGTAACTGATGTGAATTTGCAATCTGTGTATGGGGTGAAGGTGGGAGTTCATAACCCACTAGAATCAAAGTGTGGAATATGATATGTCAAGAAATTTGTAATGTTTTGAACAACCCACAATAAAAAATTAAAAAAAAAAAAAAAAAAAAAAAAAAAGAATGCATAGTCTTGATGCAGTCACATTGGGTCCTGTTACCAGAGAGAGGTGGCTAGCACAATCCTGGATTTCTGTCTGAATAGTAGCCAATGCTTTACAAATAGGTTATGGTGTATCTAAAATGGGTTCTTACTAGTGACACTGAGGATATGTTCTTAATTTGAGAGATGAAATGGGCTTTTGCTGGTGAAGTGGGAGGTGATCAAGACTTATGGAATACCTAAATTCATTCATTTAGAACTTTATTACTCAAACAAGGTCCAAAGTCTAGTAGCAGCTTGTCAGTGTAAACTCTCAGAATCCACTTCAGACTTGGCTGTTTCAGAATTTCCTTCGGTTGATTCATATAAACTAGTTTTGAAGCATTCCCCACCATTCTATGAGTAAATTAAACTGAACTCTAGCAAGGCCTGGAACTTTCATTCTTAGGTCTGATGCATTAGGCAGAACCCTAAGGGGCCTATCTAGTCAATCACATCCCTGGATTCTGTTAGACCAAACATCATATAATGCTGCTTGGGACAATTGCCACTGCTTTGAATAAGTCTTTTATTCAGTACAGTGATCTGAGCATATAACAGGCAAACATTTTGATACATCAGATTTATATACAACTGTATATCTATTATACTATTACATGGTGCCTTTTATCCCAGTGTCATTACTAATCAAGCTTCATTTCACTCTTGAAGATATCTGATTTTTTTTTCCCCATGGTGGGAATGAACATAGCTTCTTGTGTATGCTAGGCAAGTACTCTACCACTGAGCCACTTCCTAAGCCAAAGGTTTAAATGAGTAATTATGTGGTCAGACTCTGTATAAGTATATAATTTTCACTTTTTTGCTTGTCTATTATTAGTCCCATAGGGATAAAAGATGAGAAATTTTTCCTTTTAGGATTCTTTAGTTAATATGATATATCCAGGTTGCCCATCAATTCTGCCATCTTGGTATGTCATCCATGTTAAAATAATTATCATATATTAGTTAATCAGATATTGGTGAGTTGAAAAACAAAGGAGAAATCAAACATACTTTCAAATCCATTGTCTCTAAGTTTTAGGTTCTCTACAAAAAATATTTTGTAATATTTGAAAGAGTTAGGAAGGAAAATGCCCTGGTTCTAAAATTGAAATAATGTTGATGTGGAAATAAATTGAGATAAAATTTTAAAATTTCTTATTCCCAAAACTTAATTCAAAACTTCTTAATGAAGACAAACTCCCAGATTTAAACTTAATCTTTATCAAACCCCATTTATAATAATGTTCAATCAACCACAGAACCATGCATATTTTAGAAAATATTAAATCTTAATCAATGTTTTGATTGTTATCAAAACTTCTTATGGAGTTAATAGTTAAATAGATGGGATTTCAGTGCTTCCTAAGTTCCAAGAATTCAACTATATCATCTACACCAAAATGCATTTGTAACAATACAATTCAAGGCCATCACTCTGTTCCAAGTTCTTAAAGTAAATAAAAAGGTTTGGAGCCCTCATTTAAACAGATGATACATCTGTGGTGCAGTTTTGGCAATGATGGATTTTCTTGGTACATCATTGTTACCATAATGGTTATGGATCTTATGAACATAACATTTGTGGTAACCAGTTTACAATTGAGAATGAAAAGATGCATTTTCAAGGTCATAAATAAAGCTAAAATCCCTCTTATTCAAGGGAAGGAATATCCAAAACTTGACCAATTGTTCAAGAATCCCAATTAACAAAAATGTTTTTCACTAGTGTGTAGGCCAATGTGCGATTGCCCTGCAATTGTGGAAGCAGCTCACTGTGGACTCAATCCATCTTAGACATTAACTTTTATTCTTAGAGCGTGTCAACTCTTCATATGTTAAACGTGGCAGATAAACTTGAACATTGAGAAATAACCCAGAAATGTATTTATCTGACAAATTTACTAATAACAAAACAATAAATTTATTGGAAAACTGTATTGATCAATCTCAGAATTCCATTAAAAATTTCATCTATTTCCTGAAAACAAGACTGAATCCGGAAGGAAAGCCCAGGACATACTCAGTCTTAGTGTTGCAATTCAATGAAATGCAAAGAACCATCAATTTCTCATCACTGAGTGATTTTATGGTAATCTGTACTGGAAATTTGTAAAGAACTGCTTTCAAATTTTGACATAATCCTGATCTATGTTACAACAGATGAAACATGGCCATGAAATCCCACAAAGCAAATCCATCTGGACACTCAGCATTCATATCAAAACCTAAAGAGAAATGAATGTGGACAATGAAAAACTAAAAATATAGTCACTGAACCCAAGTGGCTTTGCCTTCCTAGCAGTTAGTGCAGAATTGGAGTCTAAGAAATGAATGACAACTTAATTCTCACCATTCCCGTCATAACTGCCATGTCAAACAGGTAAAAGTTTAAGTGGCTAGTATGGCCCTCCATATGCCAAGTATTTAACTGTGAATTGCATTACCTTTCAACTTAGAAAAATGAAACTAATGGACATCAACAATCTGTATTAGATCTATATTAGATGGTATCTCCAAGAAATGAACATCCTAGACAAAGCTAAATCAGGAATTAGGCATCATAGGAGTCTTACCTCTACCTGTCCTTGTTCTTTTTTAAAAAAATATTTTTTAGTTGTCAATGGATTTTTACTTTATTTATTTATTTATATGTGGTGCTGAGGATCAAACCCAGGGCCTCACACATGCTAGGCAGACACTCTGCCACTGAGCTACAACCCCAGACCCCCTTGTTCTACTCTGAACCAGTGACAGTCCAGTATCTGAATACTGCACTATGTTCAAATCCTAGTTCAGATACTTGTTTGTCATATGAATTTATACAAGTTATTCACCCTCCCTCTTCCTGAGATCACTCGTCTGTAACATGGGCATAATTTGTAATATCTGTATTTTGAATATTGTTAATTCATTCAGAGATATAAAGCAATGCCTGGCACAAAGAAGTATTTAATAAAATATTATTAATTCATGCTTCAACTGTGTAATGTACTTTCTTCAACAAATATTTAAAGAGAAGTACTTTTGTAATAAGTTCTAGACTGTTTCCTCTTCTTCCTATATACTCACTTGAGTAGATGATTTCTAGGTTCTTAAACTTTTAAGTATGTGTGCATTCTTCTCAATATCTAAAAAGACTTGAATAACAAAGTGACCCTTATTAGAGGATGACAAGGTGGTCATCTTACTGAAGTTGGCATTGTTGAGTTTCTCATAAGGTATTCTGATATAACTTATGTGTTTCAATCAAGAATACATACACACACACGCATACACACATGCACGCACACACACGGAAATCCCAAGAGAATTTATGAAGCCACTGAATAACTGTAAGACATCTGTGCACAAGTTTAATTATATTTTTAAAAAAGCTGTGGGAAAAAAAATAAATAAAATAAATTAATAAACAAATACACAGAACAGTGAAGTTACAGCAGAAGTCACCATATTCTTAAGTAAAGCATAATTGGGATATTTTCATAGAACAATATGAGAATCGTTACTCAAAACCAAGAACGGTATCTGCTTTAAAGTTCCCAGAAACTTAGACCAGAGATTCTACCATTGATGTGACTATGAACTTGACTTCAGGGAATTTTGCCTCTGAAGACTGGGAAATTCCTGTTTTTCTTGATACACTGCTGCTTGTGCTGACTTCTTCCTCTAAATAGCCTTTAGGATGGCTGAGACATACAAATTTTATCATGACCAAAGACTCAAGTTTTGTGTATCTGCTTTAATGTTGTAAAAAAAATTACTATTAAAACTATCTACTTTTGAAAGTTCTCTGTCATTTTACCAAGAGAAAAACAGTGCTTTTGTTAACACACTGAAAAGTAGCTTTACAAAAAATTGAAGCTCAAAGTCATTTTTTAAATTTATCCTAAGAGCCAGGAAGGAGTGGTCTAGTGATAGACAGTCTGAACAGATACAGAGGAGATATTCTCCTGCTTCAAGGAATAAGGGTTGAAAAAAAATAATATTAGAATAAAAAGGAACATAATTATTAACTCATGTCTAGGGAGAAATATATACAAACAAAAAAATCAGAGAAATCAAAATTCAAAGAAGTCAAGCACAAGTATAAAGTTTGATTTTATATTATTTTGTGTTTCCTTTATCTTTATTGTTCTTGTATATTTGTCTTTTGTTGTTGTTTTGGTTGGTTGGTTGGTTGGTTGGTTTTGGTAAAAATTCACTTACCTCAAATAGTTATATCCATTATTTTCAAAACACTAACTAAATGTTAACATAACGATACATTTTATTTTAAAGTTTACTTCTCTTCATGATATTCCCTAAGAGAACAATTGGGTAAGAACAAAATTTAACCCAAGGAAAGGAGTGGTATTCAATAGTGAACCAAAAAAAATGTAAAAATGTTAGTAAATCTAAATAAGTATTCACCAACAATGATGATGAAGATGATGATGATAATAATATCTAGTTTTGGGTGATTTAAATATAAAAAGGAACTGATAACTTGATAAAACAACACGAAAGAAGAGCTATATAATTCCTGAATTTTTTCAATGTTCTAGAGAAGGATAAAAAATAGTGATTAAGTTTAGACCTGTTAAATCCAGAACTAGCTGCTCAACTTTAATACTAATATAAATAAAAAGCAGGAAAGTTTAATGAGGGTCAGGAAAAGACAAACCACAAAATAAAATAGTTAAAATTATTCCAATAAAATTATATCAGTAATTATAAGCACCTCCTATTAAATGATACACGTCAAGATTGGATTTTTTTTAAAAAAAATGCCATGTCTATGCTGAGTTTTCCAAAACTGAATAGCAAATACATATACACAAACTGGGATAAGGAAATTAAGTTGAAGCTATAAGAAATGGAAGAGACTTTTTATATACAGTATGATTTTCTCCACAAAGATGCAGAGGGCTCTACAGAAAAAAACTTCCAATTAACAAGAAAGTTAAACCTAAACTTCTTTGTAAATATATAGTTTATCTGCTGTCTATAATTTTACTTTCCATCTAAGGCGGGGTTCTCTGGGTTATATATACAGTTGTGTGTATGTGCATGTATGTGTGTGTGTGAATGTGTGTGTGTGTGTGTGTTGTATTCAATTTGGCAATCTGTCTTGTAAATAGAATTTTTAGAATATTAATATGTCATGTTTACTATTTTTATATTTGTCTTAACTGTTCTTTTTCCTGTCTTCTCTGGAATGAAATATTTTATGTGGGATTTTATCTTACCAGCACTATTTTGCTTATTGTCTAAACACTTGATTTGTTTCTTCCTTGGTTGCTCTAAGGATCACATCATAAATATTTAACTTGTCACAGTCTACCATTAAATAATAGTCTACCACTTCACAGTACATGAAGGAGCCTTAAACTTCTAATTACTTCCACCCACCTTTTTGTGCTACTGTTGTTATATACTTCATTTCAATGTTAAAATTTTCTAAATTATTTATTATTAGTTTTAAGTGTTCAGTTATGTTTAAAGAGCTTTTAAAACATGTAAAGAAAACATTTCCTATTAAATGACATATTTGATACATTATTATTAAAATTCAAATGAAATATTTAGTATTTCATATGTAATGATGTATTGATCATTTCACATGATCTTCAGTTTTGACAAATTTCCATCCATCACACTTTGTCTGAATTTAATAATTAATGAATTAAAACTTTATAGTAAAGGTCTACTGATGAGATCTCTCTATTTTTGTCTAGAAGTCTTCATTTTTTCCTTAATTTTTGGGAAGATATTTTATTGCATATACAATATAATACAATGATAATTATTTCTTTCAGTACTTTGAAGATGTCACAATAATATCTTTTTACTTGTTTAGCTCAGGACAACTAATCTGCTGATATTTTAAAATATATTCCTTTATAAGGAATGCCCTTTTTTCCTGTGTCTACATGTAAGTTTTTCTTTTTATCATTAGTTCATAAATATTTGATTATGATAGGCCTGGTGTCATTTTCATATTTCTTCTTGGAGTTCCTTGAGTTTTGTGTATTTATTGGATTTTACAATTTTCAACAAATTTGGAAACTTCTTGGCCATTATTTCTTCTATTATACTTTCTGTTCCCCTTCCTCTTCCTTCTGGGTTTTTTAGTACACAATTAAACACTTGGTATTTTCCCACAGGTAAATTTTGAACTATTTTTTTTTTAAGATTTTTTTTCTCCAGTAGTTCATTTTTGAATAGCTTTCATTGCTAGGCCTTCAACTTCAATGAATGGAATAATGGGACCAGATTTACTTTCAAATATTTAACACCAATGAACTTCTATACTCCCCCCTCCCATGGGTTATGATATGTACATATCAGAGAGTACATTCAACCTTTCATTTTGGGGGACTGGTTTATTTCACTTAGCATGATAGTCTCTAGTTCTATCCATTTACTGACAGATGCCATAATTTTATTTTTCTTTATAGCTGAGTAATATTTCATTGTGTGTAAATCCACATTTACTTTATCCATTCGTCTGTTGAAGGGCACCTAGGTTGGTTCCAAATCTTGGTATTATGAATTGAGCTGCTATAAACACTGATGTAGCTGTGTCACTATAGCATGCTGTTTTTAAGTCCTTTGGATATAGACCAAGGAGTGGGATAATTGGGTAAAATGGTGGTTCCATTCCAAGTTTTCTAAGAAATCTCCATACTGCTTTCAACAGTGGTTGCACCAATTTGCATTACCACCAACAATATATGAATGAATCTTTTTCCCCACATCCTTGCCAACATTTACTGTTACTTGTATTCTTGGTGATTTCTATTCTAACAGCCTCTTCTTAGGGACCTATGCTCTTGTGATTTCCTTTAGCCAGTGTCTGAAAATTGTTTCTTAATATTTTGTCTATTATTGACTTGTTAAATATTTGAAAGTAAATTTGGTCCCATTATTCCATTAGAGTAAAAGAAGTAAATCTGCTGGGTGTGGTGGTGCACGCCTGTAATCCCAGAGGCTCAGGAGGCTGAGGCAGGGGGATCACAAGTTCAAAGCCAACCGCAGCAATTTAGTGAGGCGCTAAGCAACTCAGTCAGACCCTGTCTCCAAATAAAACATAAAAAAAGGGCTGGGGATATGGCTCAGTTCAATCCCTGATACCAAATATAATAAAATAAAGAAAAAGCAAATCTATACTATTATTTTTGTCTGCGAGTTATTGAATGTTAAAAATATATTTTTTTTACTTCTATTTGAAGGTCTTGCTAGTTAGTACGCAATTAATTTTCAAAGAAAACCTGAGTATTATAATCTATCTTTTGTTACTAATAGCACTATACCATATCCTGGGTGAGTTTTAATGAAAAGAGGCTAAGTTGGCTCACAGTTTGGGAGGTTCAAGATCACAGAGCCACAGCTGGTGATGACCTTTTTGCTGGCAGCCTCCAGAAGTGCTGCAGGGTATCACATAGCAAGAGAGAGCAAACATAAATGTGTGTTTTCTTGTGTCTTCCTTTCTTCTTATAAAGTCATAAGAATTCAGTCTTGGGCCCTCTACCCTGATGATTTTATTTAAACCTAATCACTTCCCAGAGGCCCCATCTCTAAACACTGTAGTGAATTAATTTTCCACCCCTTAACACCTCACAATATATTTAATGACTTTTAGAGGGGACACACCATAGTCTAGCAATAGCAACCTGTTATGGAAATAAATGCATTTGGAAACTTGTTAAGGGTATATTTTAACATGTCTTAAAGTATAATCAGATTGCTACCTAAAACTGGTTTTTTTATGGAACTAAACGTGTTCTTAAACTTTATTTTCAATTTCTAATGGAAATTGAGTTCTTTAAAGTTCTAAAGATATTTTCAGTAATTTTCTTTTCCTCAAAAGTAAGCAGAATTGGAAATCATGAGACTTTTGGAAAAGAACTTCTCCATGTAAGATTACATTTTCAAAATTCCATACCTACCAGGCACTCTTCAAAGGTTTTATGTTTGTTATTTCTTTACTTACAGAACTTAAAAAGGAAGTACAGTATCTCTGATTATGTTGGGTCTCTCTGTTGTTGGTTCTTCATAAATAGCAGATAAAAGAATTTTATGCTCATCTTAGAGTTTAGGAGTAAGAGGTTGAATGCCATGAAACACTTAAGAGATGTTTTTATGAATAAGATTTATTTCCAAATAAATTTATACATTTGTCTGGGACTTTTCTGTCAATCTCCTGAGAGGTTTCAGGATCAGCAATAGAATTTCCAGCTTGTCTTAACAATATGAAATGAACACTACTCATGGTATCTTATTCAAAGAGATAATCATGTTAAGATTGCTTGCTTATTTCACTCTGTTTTGTTTGGCTTGGTTTGGGTTTTTATTTTATTTTTTTAAAGCAAGCATGAAAGATTTTCTTTGTCCACAGAAGTGAAATGAATCCACCAAGTCATCCAAAAAATTGAAAAAAGAATTGAACTGAGGTAGACCCAAGACGATTGATCCTTGAATTTTAAATCCCCACAGCTCCATCTAGGTCAGCTAAGCCTTAATCTTTCATTTACAGAGTAAGTGTTTTTGAAACACATGTACTAAGAAAAGATTCTCTGGCAGAGAATGGCATGTTCAGTGGTTGGGTAATGTGCAGTAATGACATTTTGATTGTGTACTCCACAAAACTATTATGTCATTATGAAAACACTAGGTAACATTTGTCAAATCTAAGAGAAGGGGAAATTTCAAAGTTGCACCTATAATTGGTACAGTGTGAAATTAAAAATACTTTCATTTTTACTCCCAGAACCAGAATTTTGAAAGTGGTCAGAGTGTCTTCCAACATTTTAGATTAAATTAGAAGGCACAATTTGTTTTTTCTTTCTCTTTAAATGACAGCAAAGGGAAACGATTTCTCAATTGGGACAGACTTTAGATATCGACTACTGACAATGACTCTAAAACTTATTTGCTATTCCCAGTGATTGTCAAATCCCATGATCTATGAGTCAACTTAAATTATTGGAGACCCATTGGCATTTGAGTAATTGACATTTCCCATTTAAACTAATAAGAAACATTGAAAAACAATCCTAAACATCTCTGAAACTGAAGTAGATTTTTCTGAGTTGCAAATTTAAATCCCAAGGGCCCAGAGGCTGATGTGGTAGAGGGAGCCTCAAGGTTCACCCCGGGTTCCACCCATCCTCAATGCAGCAGTTTCAAGTTTTCATTTGTCTTCTTTTCCTGAGGTTTTTAATAAATCTTGTGAAGGGAGTAAAACATTGTCTCTGTGGAAAATCCCAAAGAATGTCAAGAGCAAGTCTTGTTGATAGAAGCACAAAGAAAATAGAACAGTCTAAGAAAGCAATGGCTCCTTTGCCAGAAAATAAAGGGTGTGGACAAATTTAAAGCATAGAAATGTGATGTTTGGATGAATGTGTTGACCATGCATTATGAACAAAAACAAGAAAATCCAATTAAGGAACCTACTTAGCCAATCAAATTCTCCAGTACAAAAATTGATCATTAAATGAGATAAAACTTTAAAAGAAAACTTACAGCATGAGGCTACGTATAGGCCACACATCATTCTAAATGGAAATGTAATTCAGGAAAAAGCCAGAAGCTCATATAGTACCCTATAAAGTAACAGGTGGCATAGGTCCTTGTATGTTCCAGAAATGCAAAGAATTGGAGGCTGCTCCATAAAGTCAAAAACAGGCCATATAGAAATAAATGTCTTTGCCCACAGGAATGCTCCGGGTGCTTAGCCTCTGAACCATCAACACCAACCAGAGTTACTATTTTAATTTTAATTTTGCATATTCAGGTAAAGCTTGCTTGGTTAGTGTTTCCTCAGAAATGATGTAATGTAGTTTGGGGTGTATTTTATTGACATTTTTATAATAGCTTTTTAAAATAACTTTACTTCTTTATTTATAGAACTATTAAACATCTGAGAAGATTTTTATTTTTCTAGTTTTATGTTACTGTTCTTATGAAGGACTTCATAAGCTGGAGTGATATTTCAGACTTGTTATTTACTGAGGATGGTGGAATAGTTTTATGGAAATGAGTGAGTCTTGTTGCACACATCTCTTAAAATGAAAAAAATAATTTTTAATAAAACTAGTCAATAATGTTTGAATATTTGCTGCTATGTTTTACATTATATATTTCAAATGCAAGATTCTATCTGTAGGCTTAGAAAAAATAATATATTTTAAAATTTCATTTCTATGATTAAATTCTTAAATAGTTTTGAAATATACAACATGGTTAAAGAAAAGTTTATTCTATTCAAATATGGTCAGTTTTACAGAAAGTCATGGGGAAAAAAAATGTTACCTCAGCCCCAATATCCAGGATGCAGTAACAGCTAAACAATCATTCAGCTATTGTTAAATAACAGTTTGTTATGTACATCAGATGTGTAACATGTGTGGCCCACATGTCAACTAGTATCCACTTATGACTTAAGATCCCATCTAGATTATTCCAACACTCAGAGATTCCATGTTTTGTACACAAGTAATACCAAATCCAAATGGGGTCCATCTGAGCAACTGCTTTCACTTAATAAGCTCAGCTTTAGGTCTTCTGAATGTTCTGAACATGCTATCCTTATCTCCACTGTATCACCCCAGGTGTGTAATTCAGGAGTTTTCTTTAGTATCTGTCAAATCAAAATGAAATCCCCTCACTCAAAATAATGAGGGCATATGTGGACTTTTTAAAGTCAGCGAAGTGATTTACCTCAGGGAATGAAACGTTTGTACTCCAATAATGTAAGTAACTTTACACAGAAAATTAGACACAATAATCTTTAAAAGGTTCCATTCACATATTTCTCAGACAACATCCTAGTAAATGCTTCTCTTTCTCCACCTCAGTTCTTTTTAGGTAAAGACAGATTCCATATCTCTATTCCTTGCCTTCTGTTAATCCACATGCTCAGGATGTTAGCCTTCAGTTTACCATAAAATTTTCTTAAACAAAGATGGCCCCTCACTAAAAAATTTCTAATATCAGCACTTAATGTAATATTTCTTTAGACATTGGAAAAATCACTAAAATATTAACCAAAACTTTAATTTTCTTAGAAGGGAGAATAGTAGCCAGTTGTTAAAATCGAACATGACTTAATACCAATCATTTTATTGTTTCTCAAGTTTTCACGGACAGAAATTTAGAAGTTCCACTGGGCTGTTTTGAGTCAGGTTATCAATCAGTAAAAATAATAAGTAAAGCTATAACAGGTGGGACTGGCCTTGTTTCTCTCTTTAGGTATTCTGAAAGTTTTCCCATGTGGCCTTTCCACATAGATTAGCTTGTGCTTCCTTACAACATGGTGGCCTCTGGGAAGATGGACTGCTTATACAGTAGCTCAGGGAACCACTAAGGTTTGAGGTGAGAGAACATAGACTCACTTCTCAAAGTAGCAATGTAACCAAAACATGGTATGGAAGATGGGTATTGTGACCATCTTTGGAAAATATAACTTACCACATATGTTTAATTATTTGTTCTTTATTTTCCCCAATTCTTCTTACTATATAGCAAAAAAATATTAATACTTACCTAAATGCGTTATCTTGTCACTTTATTGCTATTTTAATTAGAGTTCTTTTAGTCACTATCCATATTTTAAAATCTGTGAAATAAATACACATGCATGTATTTTTATAAAAGTAATAACATCATTAACCAGTCTCCTAGCTAACCCTGGTACAGCTATGAAATCTTTGTTAAAAGTGTGTTGATGCTACTGATAGTGAGAATCTGAAGGTGGAAGCCGACATTGGTTGGAGCTCTGTTGTAGCTTTATCTCCAATATGACCCTGAGAAAGACATTTAACACTCCTAGGACTTTTCCATAAAAAGACTTTTTTTAAAAAAATCATAATTTATGAGATTTTCTCTTTTTGGAAATATAGGAAAGATAGCATTTACTGTATAAAGGAAGCAAAAATTTCAAGGAAATAGAGTGTTTGTCTGAAATTTTAAAACCAGCATCAAAATTAAGACCAGAACTGAGTTCCAAGTTTACTATTCTGAACTGCACAACCTACTCAATCAATATAACAAAAGAACAACAAGGTTATATCCAGAATAAAATTAGGGCAGCTGTAAAATTGAATGAAAATTTAATCTGTCTCACTGATGATTCCATTGATCCTATCCTACTCACCTGTGCTTGCAGATTCCTGTTTGAAGGATGCTAACAGGCCCCACTAGAGATTTATTTCACACTGGTTCACAAAGGATATCTCAAAGGAGGCTAACATAGCCTACATCCTTGTATTTTTGGCATACCCTAATGAGTGCTTTCCCTACACACATAATCTGTCTGTTTCCCATCATACTGAAATTAGTACACATAGATTGTTTAGAGGCTACGAATTACAAAGTTACTATGTTAAACTATTTGGAAGATGAAATAGCAACACAAACCTTCCACAATTAATACAGTTAAAATTCATTTTTTAAAAATCAAGTGACAATGTAATGTAAAAATGTGCTTAAATGATAGAAAGGTAAAAGGCTTACATTCATTTAGACATTTCTGCATACATTTGCTACCTTCTTTTGACACAGGGTCTTGCTATGTTGCCAGGCTGCCCTCAAGCTCCTGGGCTCAGGTGATCCTCACACCTCAGACTCTCAAGTGTCTGGGAATACATGCATGTACCTCCATGGCCAGTTTGCTTTCCTATAAAAAGAATAAAAATGGAAATCCATTGCCATATGATTTAATAATTATAAGCTATCATCTGTCTTCTCATTTTTAAGAATATTTTTGAGATTAGTCTGTCACCCGTATACTTTACCCTGTCTGCAGGGTAACTGATTCTGAAATTAAACATTATAGCTATTTCTTGAAATTAAAATTCAGAAGATTTATTCAAAAGAATTATGAAATCCTCAATAATATTGATAATTTTCTAGAGGAAAAAGTTATCAACATCAACCAAAGGAAAAATAAATAGAAAACTCGAATAGGCTGTTATCCATACAGAAGGTTGCAAAATTATCAGTTATATTTTAAAAAGCCTCCAAAGATGGAAAGTCTTACCAGTGACCTTTTTAGACTGCAAAAACAATTTAATGGTTATTGTAAAACCATTTTGAGCTTTCTAAGTGTATAACCATATCTCTGCAAATAATGATAACTTTGTTTTCCCTTTTTGAAGAGTATATGGATAATCTTTACAAATATGATCACTGGAGTCAGACAGACCCATGTTTGTATGCTCAGGAGGTCAAATGAACATTCCTCTCTAAGCCACAATTTCTTGATTAGCAAAACAATGATACATAAGATAACTCATGGGCTGGTGTTGTGGCTCAGTCGTTGAGCACTTGCCAAGCATGCGTGAGGCACTGGGTTTGATCCTGGTACCACATAAAAAAATAAAGGTATTGTGTCCATCTACAACTAAAAAGCCATTAAAAAAAAAAAAGATAACTCACATAGCCAAGTGTGGTAGTGCACGTGTGTAATCCCAGCCACTCAGAAGGCGGAGGTAGAAGGATCACAAGTTCAAGGCCAGCTTCGGCAACTTAGTAAGACCCTGTCTCGAAATTTTAAAAAGGGCTGGGGACATGGTTCAGTGGTAAAATGCCTCTGGATTCAATCCCCAGTACCAAAAAATTTTTTAAAAATATAACTCCCATAAATTTCTAAGGCTACATTTGACTTATGAATGTTTTCACTAGACATCGAGTATTAACTCAATCATTGTTTTATCAGACAATCTGACCAATTCTATAAGACATAAAATGGAAGTAGCATAAAGAAAGGAAAAGATTAAATTACTATTAATATTGGTAATAATAACATTTATTTACTGGAAATTTCTTAGAGTTACCATAAACTGGAAAAGTATTTAATTATATGGTAAATAAGCAAAAAAAAATAGTTTTCCTTAAAAGTTACAATAGTTATTATAAGTAGTTATTTTATTTCAACATACAACAAAATTTTCCTAGAAGAATAAATGGAGGAATATATGTCAAACAAATTTTAAAGGAAAGAGTATAAAAGGAAATATATCTTAGTATAAAAATGGAATTTTGTTGTTGTTGTTGTTGTTACCAGGGATTGAACCCAGAGGCACTCAACCACTGAGCCACATTCCTAATCCTTTTTATTTTTTATTTTGAGCCAGGGTCTTGCTAAATTGCTAAGGATCTCGCTAAGTTGCAAAGTCTGGCTTTGAATTCACTATCCTTGTGCCTCAGTCTCCTGAGCTGCTGGGATTACACACAAGTGCCACCACACCCGGCTATACCAGAAAATCTTAACCCAGAAACACACATATACATAGTCTCAAGACTTTAATAGAGGATAGAGAAAACATTAAAAATTAAAAATGAAAGAATAGAGTACCCATAAGTACTTTTATTAGCAAGCCATCTGAAAAATAATTTTTTATGTCTTCATCTCTCCCCAGCTCAAAATTTTTCCCTTTCTCTGATAACTACCCTTCCCCTGATTCTTTGGTGAGGAATCTGATCCACAGAGAATGGGCTCCCAGCAGCCAGGGTTCATTCAACATGACCTTGTTTCAGGGCAACATTCAGTATCGTGTCCAAATTAGAAAAACAGGGTCATTTTACTGGGAATTTGGATTGGAAGTGAAAGCCAGATTTAGTCTTTCTCTGGGTGGTTAGATGGATCCCACTGGGACAGGGAAGTCGCAAAAACAAGTGAGACATTTGAGGAAATACACTGAGAACCCAGGCCAAAGAGGAAGAAACAGAGACAGTCTCAACAGCAGGTCTGCCCTGGGTCCTGTATTTCCCTTAAGTGTGGCTGAATCCAGAACAGGGGCTCCATGAAATACCCCTGTTCTCTTCACAAGAACACCCCACCTCCTGACAGCTCTAGAAATGAATTAATTTACCAAAATAAATTCCAGTAGAGGAATAGGTTAAATTTTAAAATGAAGCATAACACAAATATGAAAATATTGATGAAACTTTTAATTCATCTTAAGAAGGTAAATGACATTCTAATAATGAGTCCTATGACAGTTACAAGGAAAACTACATAGAGTTTCATATACAATATCACTCCAATTTGTGAACAAATGGAAAATGGGAAACATCTTCACTAAGTATGACACAAACTTACAAAAGAATTACTTATATTTTTAATGAAAAAAAAACTCGTAAAAATGAAGAAATATATTGGCAACCATCCAAAATAAAAGCAAGCAATGGTCATGAACAGAGAAATCACAGAAGAAATGTAAAATGTCCTTTAATGTGAAAAATTGTAAAATGTAAGGGGATATTTTCACATATAAATACAATCTACTTGTATCAATACTGGCACCCAGATGTGAGTACTCCATGGCTGGTAGTGCTGTCTAGAAATTAATTTTGCAACGTCTCTAAGAACCCTCAAATATATTCAGACCCTTTGGAGCCATTGTACTAAAACAGCACTCCTGCTTGAAAGTGCAAAATCCTAACTCAAAATGCTGCGATGAGAAAAGGGATGAATTGGCTCACACGGGAAAATTCCAAACAGTGCTTGTGTTGGAGCCCGGTGTTCAAACATGTAATTACGAATCTCTCTCTGCATATCATTTCTGCTTTCAACTGTGATGGCTTTTTATTTTTCAGGCAGGTGGTTCTTTCCATATAAACAGTGGCAACCTGCACTGTAGGCCTACGTTCTACTGGCTGAATGAGCTGGAAGAAAGAAGACTCCAACTTCCCCAGGACTTTCTGTAATGCACCAATATTATACCTCATGGTATCTTCCTGGCATAACTTGGGTCACATGCTTCTCTCTGAAACAATCACTATGATTAGAGAACTGGCTCAGCTCCCTTAGACATATGCACTGCATGTGGGGTTTGTCCTGTCTGAATTAGTACCTGAATCACAGAGATAGAGTAGTGAAAGGTGGTTCACAAAGGATTATCCAGATGGCCTTTCCAGGAGAAGGGGAAATGGATGGTATGCATATAAAGATAATAAGTGTCCACCCAGTAATTTAAATTCTAAGAATCTCATTTAAGAACATAATTAGCAATCAAAGAATAAAAGTTGTATTCCTTATAGCACAAAAATGAAAAAACAAATGAATGAAATATTCAGGATATGGTTAAATACAAATGTACTACAATAAAACTACCTGCTGCTCTATAATGTACATCATGTTATCACATCCAGCTTAAGCATTCCTTATCTGAAATACTTGGGACCAGAATTGTTTGGGTTCTTTTGGATTTTGGAATATTTGCATATGCATAATGAAGTATCTTGGTGATAAGAATCAAATCTAAACTCAAAGTTCATTTATGTTTCATATACACATTAAACACATAGCCTGGATGTGATTTTATACAGTATTTTTTGTGTGACTGTGTTTTGACTGTCACCCCTTTATGAGGTCATGTGTAGAATTTCCCACTCATAGCAGAAGTTGCCATTCAAAAAGTTTGGACTTTAGAGATTTTACATTTCATATTTTTGGATTAGGATGCTTAACCTATACAGGCCATGTATTTATAAATTAACATTATAGTAATACTAATATTAATGCACTGCGCACTGCCCCTCTTTATCACATTACACACCTGGACATAAGTAACACAATAATTTTTCATTAAGGACTCAATTACTTGTCTTTCTTTGGATTTTGCTTTTCAAGTTTATAAATGGGTACAACAATATCTGCTTGTTCCATCTTATGTGAGGTTAACCTCATTGAACATCTACTAGTTCTTGGAATCCTTCCCACCTTTCAGTTGGATTTTTCCAAGAAAGCTAAATCTCTTTCACAGAGGTAAGTAGATTCTGAAGCACAAATGGCTAAATCACTGGCTTCACAGATTCAACACTATTTCTGCTGAGGTGCGCAGGACAAGATGACAGCACACAGTACTGCTCTTTCTATGGACCCAAGGGGGTAACAGTTCTTATACAAAGGATCACAGGGATTCAGGGCTGCCCAATATACCTAAGTGCAGCTTATTCCCTAAGAAAACTGGGAAGCTTAAGCTTGCATGAATTCTATAAGTAGTCATAGTGAGGCTGGATGCTACCACAAGTGGCCAAATATCAATGAATAACTCAATAAATGGTGGTTCAAGAACGATACAAGAAAGTACTTGAGGAAGGCATAAGACCTTCTAAGTTTAAGAGCTATGACTTTCTTTCTTCCCCCCTAAAATTCAGACTACTCCTATGATGCTGTGGACTCCTCACCACCTGAGTTCTGCATTTCTCTTCCCTTATTACCACTAGGAAATTGTGTGTAGAACCAAGTTCATCAGGGGCCATGTTCCCTTGCTCTTGCCTTGACCCTGTAGCAATCCTTCAACACTCCAGACAAAAGCACATTTCTTTACCCAAATTACTAGAGCTTGCCTGAAATCTGGGGCAGCTGAGAACCTAGCCTGTCCCCACAGGGTAGGAATGTATTAACCACCTTATAAAAGTTATTTTTAAAGTTTTATTTAAGGAACAGCAGCTGGAGAATAAAGAAAGAAAGGTGAAACATGATTCCTTTATACCCAGGCTGTAATCCTTCACACACCAATCTCTAGTAGCTTTCTGTGGGAATTCCATCCATACAAGTGTTGAAGTCTAACCTCTCAAACTGGAAACTGGAGAATCCAGAAACAAAATAAACAGGAAATTCAAAACAATCTTGTTGGATCAGACCCTTGTAGTTGTCTTGCTTAATTATACTAGAGAAATTAGACAAAAGGCTTAAAATTCTTTCATTGGATTCAAAAGTAATTACAAAAAAAAAAATAAGAGAGACATTAAAATACCATCAACTATAATGAGCTCACTGCCATTTGAAAATTATTTGCAATCGACACAGACACACTGTAAATGTTAGCAATGGGAGGTTTCCTAGCAGTTTCTGTCCTGTGGATGAGAGTAAGAATTTGAATAAGGGAGAAAATAAATTTAGCAAACTGAATAGCTATGAAGAAAGAAACAAATACTAATACAGTCTCTATTTTTTAAATCTCTAAATTATGATGAAAATCAGTTATTTTAGTAATCCTGTATTTGAAATCTATAATTGCCATATGCATTTTTGTTTTGTTTTTAAGGAAACAATGCATTGCTAGGATGGAATCTGTGACAATTTAACAAGATTTATTGAGACCACTTATTGTATCTGAAAGACAGTTTCCACCTCAATGAGCAAGTATGTTATAGAAGGAAAATACATAAGTGCCTACAGAAACTGAGCATATGGGATGCAAAATGTTATGATGCTGGAGATGGGGAAGCAACACATCCAGTCAAAGGGTTTCAGGAAGGATCCACTGAAAATTACCTTGTGAAATCAATAGAATTCTAGTAGGGAGAATAGGAGGTAACCGCATAACCAAGGCAAGAAGTAAGAAAGAAAAGTGCATGTTCAGAAAACAGCAAGTGTTCCCACAGGAGCAGGGGTGAGCAAAGATTTCAAAGGAAAGTCAGCTCCAAGCCTGGTTCTGGACTTGCTAGCTATTTAACCTTTACCAAGTTACGAAACTCTCTAAGCCTCTGTTTCCTCCTGTTTAAAACTGAGCTTCTAATAAGTGTGCAATGAGAGCAATACCATGACATATCTACCATGGCTGAGAGCAAAAAAGGAATGCAGAGAGGGAAGGAGGAAAGGAAGGAGCAAGGGAGAGAGGAAAGCAGGGAGGAGACGGGGAGGGAGGAAAGGAAGGAAAGAAAAATAAGTCACATTTCTGAGAGGCTTAAAATAGATATTTTAGATCCATTTGCATATAATTCTAAGAGATAAACATAAACACCATATGCAAACACCTTAAATTAAACAAAGTACGGAATAAAATTTCAGCAGATGCCTGTCTACACATTATGGTGGAATGAGGTAAAGACACACAAGGTCACAAGATACCACGGAGTAAGAAAGGAATATGGGTTCTCATTTGTGTCTCACCAAGATCTGTGTGACTTTGAAAAAATTTCTAGACTTTCTTGAGTGGGAAAATATCTTCCTCATGGAACTATGCTGAAGAATAAAAGTAAGAAGAGGTTAAAAAATAAAAATAAAAGCATGTAACACCAGGGTTTGCATATCGTTAACTATCACCAGCTACTAGGTTCCTCCTCACTCTCTTGCTTCTCTTAGAGAAAGGAAAAGGAGCAATGAATGTAGGTGTGATACAAAAACATGGTAGAACACAAGGGAGTCACGGTGGTTTGATGATTAGAAGAGGGCAATGAATAAAAAAGAAACTCTCTGGGGTTGCTACACAGTTACTATTCATCTTTAAGAGTTTGCTTTTATTGGAGGGTTAGAGGAAAGCAGCCAGATTATTTATGAAAATTTGAAATGACTCCTACTTCGTGTCAGGTCATGAAGTAAAACACTAAGAAGAAATAGTATATGCGAGTGTTAAGAGTGAGTTTGATTTATTCCAGTTAGTTATTTTTAGGGAACATATAACTTGAAACAAAGGAAAGAAGAGGTTGAGGAAGAAGGCAAAAGAAATGGCAAGTTCCTGCAGGGAGCCATCCTTGAAAAACACAGGAAGATCTTCTCTCTGCATGTAGGCAGGGAGAGTTTAGGTTTAACCTTGGGAACTACGCATGGCTCTCCCACAAAATAGATTGCCCAAGGCACAGGACCTTTATCTTCCCTCTGCTAGGAAGATCTCGTGATCTCTCTGAAGATCGGCATAACCCAATGGGAACAGGACAGTCCATCTTTAACCTTTTTTGGAGAATATTCTATGAGAAGGCCTTTGATGTCCCCTGATATAAATAAAGCAGTCATGGGCTCCATTTTGCCAGAGTATAGAAGCTCAATCTCTATGATCGGCTTGCCTGTCCTGCCCCCATTTTTTGAAATTATATTCTGTGTCCTGTGGTTTTTTTCAACATTCTATTGCCTTAGCTTTTATTTCTCAGCCATCCCATTCCACCAATGGAACCTCATATCCATTGCCTGTGCAGGACATGGGGGGGAGGTTCCAGTGTATATGTGGAACACAAGTAAAAATTACTCTTTGATAAAGAGATACTCCTCCTTTTGAATAAAAGAAGTTTATGGTTGACGTAGACAAATTTCTTGAGAGAATGAGATAATGGGCTGAGAGAGGTCTTACAAAAAAAAAAGTTCATTTCTGAATCAATGTGTTTCCAATAGTGACTCCTGTTCATGCTTGACACCCCAGAAGTGTAGGTTGCCAATGGCTAAGGATTCCTAAGAGCTAGTGAGCCCTGTGAAAACTACTGTGGTATAGTCTCAGAAACCACATGGAGGAAGAAGAAGGATGATGGACAGGAGAATGTTAAGTTGGTAGAACTGAACCTTGATAGATCTTGATCAGAGTGTACACAGGCACATTCACACATGGAAAATGGGCAGTAGAAAAATAACAGCATGAATAATCTAATTCAATTAAATCAATATTATACACACACTATGTAACTGCAATATCCTTGAGACTGAGGATAATAGGAAAAGACATGGCCTTTGAGGGCTCAAAAACTGAATGGCATATACCTCTATAATCCCATTTGTATAATAACTCTAATCTTCACACATAAATTGCACAACTGCATTATAGTACAGAATAATTTTCCTTTCTCTATACAATATCTGTTCTGATGATTTGCAACCCAAGCAACTTAAATATTCTCCACAAATTGAAAGCAACAAAATACCAGTCAGCAGAAATTTTAACCTGATTAATCTATTAGTGTGCTTTAGAAAGACTCTTAGAAAAGATGCCAATCCAAAGACTATTCACAAGGAATTGATTTGCCACATACATGGAAATGTTTTTAAAAGGAAACAAAAATTCAAAATAGATACTTCTTTGGATGGAAATATTAAAATAGTAACTTTTCAAAGAAATTATAATTCCAACTTTAAGAACATCATATACTTTCTGAGCTAGATGAGATCTCAGTTTCTTCCTATTCCACCCCATGTTTTGTGGAGGATATAACTGAGCTGAAGGAATTAAGGAGCTTATACCTGTTTATCTTCCAAGAGCAAGAATAGTAGTAAAATTTCAGTTTGCAGATGATACAATAAACAACTGAAACACAACAAAAGAGTAGGGAATAAGCTGAAGGAAGATGTGTTGATGCTGTGTAATGAGTGACAAATGTATTTCAATGTGAACATGTGCATTAGTGCATTTAAGATAAGTAACCCAAATTATTACAATAAACTATTTCATTCTAATATACTGGTTCTGATTTGAAATGAGATCTAGAAGACCTTCTAGTTTCTTCCTTATCAAAGTAAACACACTATACAAGCCCTTTGGAAAAAACATCACAATGTCATGTTCCCCAGATGCTGGACATGGAGCTACAGGACTTATTTGCCCAGCTGGATTTCAGTATTGCTTTGGTCCTATCCCTTCTTTCTATGTCAGTATTCTTGTGAATGGAAATGTTTTATCTGTACCATTATATATTGGATACTTGTAAATTGCTTTTAATTTTATAGAAGCTTACAATGTGAGATTGCTTTGAACCTCAAAGAAGACTTCGAACTTGAACTTAGAGCTATCTAAGAACTGTAAAACTATGGGGCTCTTGGGAATGGGCAAAATGTATTTTGCATTGTCAATGAGTGTGAGCTTTTGGGGGCCAGGAACAGAATGTTATGGTTTAGATGTGAGGTACCCCCCAAAAGCTCACGTGTGAGAAAATGCAAGAAGGTTCAAAGGAGAAATGATTGGTTTGTGAGAGTCTTAACGCAATCAGTGAATTAATCCCTGATAGGATTAACTGAGTGGTAATTGGAGGCAGGTGGGGTGTGGTTGGAGGAAATGATTAATTGTGGGCATGGCTTTGGTGTAGAGTCTCTCTCTCTCTCTCTCTCTCTCTCTCTCTCTCTCTCTCTCTCTCTCTCTCTCTCTCTCTCTCCCTTCTTGATCACCACGATGCTTCCCTCTGCCAACCTCTCCAGCCATGATGTTGAGCCTCACCTGGAGCCCTGAGTAATGGAGCCAGCCTTCTCTGGACTAATCTCTCTGAAACTGGAAGCCCTCAAATAAACTTTTCCTCCTCTACACTTGTTCTGGTCAGGTCCTTTAGTCACAGCATTGAAAAAGCTGACTAAAACACATACCATTGCAACAGAAAAGTCCACTTAAGGTCCATTGACAAGAACTGTAAAAATCAAAAACATCATTCTTCCATAATTTTCTACCAATCTAAAGGCATTTTCACCTGTGTTATTTTGTGCAATTTTGAGTAAAATTTGAGACAACTCAAATAAAATATAAAAATCATCACATGAATCATGGTCAAAAATGCAAAAAAAAACCAAACAAAAAAAACCTTAAGTCATATTTCAGGGATAAGAAAAGAAAAAACTGAGAGTAAATATCATGTAAGTATGTTTTTCATATATTTCACAAATTAAGCACGCATTGTCCTGTTTTATATGACATGATAAAGACAGAAACTTTTTGCAAGTTGATCGGTGCAATTATAAAAAACAGAACCAACTGCTAGAGTCAGCAAATGTCATACTCTTTTTTTAAGGTTCCGAAACTCCCCACATTTGTAATTTGGAGACCTAGAATGCATGAACATTTGAAAAGAAAAGGACAGAATTTTCCAAACACCTTGGATTCCCTATGTTATGGAGAATATGCCCTTTTACAACCAGGCAAACAAAACTACTGCAAGAACAATTTAAAGGTAGCCACTGTCATCATAAGAAATGAAGGAAAGATTACGGTCTATACCATGTGTCTGGTTGAAACATTTAAACTTAGTAAGAACAAAGCATTATTTCCAGGAGCAACAATCTTTAAAAGTATACTATGGCTCTGGTAAATTTGTGGTATGTCTAGATACCCGTTTCTTTGTAATTGCTTACAAAAGAGTGAGGCTGTCTGTTTTAGTCAGCTTTTTTTTTTTTTTTTTTTTGCTACTGCAACCAAATGACCTGAGAAGAACAGTTTTTAGAGGAGGAAAAATGTATTTGGCACTCACAGTTTCACAGGTAGCCAGCTCCATTCCTCCAAGCAGAAGTGAGTCAGACCATCATGGTAGAAGGGTGTGGCAGAGGAAAGTGGCTCAGGAAAATGCACCAGGAAGGGGAGGGAGATGGAGAGGAAGGAAGGGAAGGAGGGGGGGGGGGCTTTGCTCAATAAGGACAGAATATATATCCCAAAGGCACATTCCCAGTGACCTACCTCCTTGCCACAACTTACCTGCCTACAATTACACCCAGTTGATCCCTATCAGGGAGATAACACACTGATTATGTTAATACTCTCATAACATCTCACATCTAAGCTTTGCTGTGTTGCCTCATGCATGAGCTTTTGAGAGATACCTAATATCAAAACCCTAACACTGTCCATTTATAAAATCATAGATTTTAGCCCAGCGTGGTGGTAGATGCCTGTAATCCCAGCAGCTCAGTAGGCTGAGGCCAGAAGATCACAAATTCAAGGCCAGTCTCAGCAGTTTAGAGAGACCCTGCCCTCGAGTTCAATTCCAAGTAACTCAAAAATAAATAAATAAACAAACAAATATGTATTTTTAGTTAAAACAAATGAAAATTTAATTGGTAATATGAATAGTTTGGCCAAATCTTGAACATCATTATTTTTTATATGAATAGGAGAAAATGAATATTTGAAAAAGAGGTAATGCCATTGGCTTTAAAGTGATCAACATAGAGTCAAAGAATATAGGTCTTCGTCTTTCAACTCAAGAGTTTTATGCATGTATTAGGATTCCTATAAATTCAATTTGGATTTACTCTCAATCTCATGTTATTTTAAAAACTGCTGAGATTAAAATAGGAGAAAGCTGATGGAAACGCTCCTTGGATCAAATTCGTATTTTTATTAAGCCACTTTACTCCTGGCAACTGCTCTGGTGGTGGTATGGTGGTGGTAGCATTCTTCAAATGCCAACATCCCACTGGTACTGAATGTTGGGACTTTTTGCAAATAACTGAGAGCTCTGAAGTCTAATCCGTGTGAATTTCCCAGACCATGACTGGCAAGACTGCAAAATATCAGAGTAGACTGAATAAAATTATAGAGCCTCATGATGTTTGGATTGAGAAGTAGGATATCACTTTATATTCCCCCTTCATACCTCATAAAAAAAATTAGTGAGGAAATTTTTTTAAGCTTTTAATCAATGAAATCTTCTTCCTTCAGTTTGCTCTGGTTTCATTAGTTCATTAGTTAGCTAT
This sequence comes from Marmota monax, assembly GCF_021218885.2. Classification (NCBI taxonomy): domain Eukaryota; kingdom Metazoa; phylum Chordata; class Mammalia; order Rodentia; family Sciuridae; genus Marmota; species Marmota monax. Next base: position 5,488,242 of record NW_026693933.1, on the reverse strand, counting down.
TAATTAAATCTGTCTTTCATAAGAATCTCCTGGTCTCTCTTCTGATTTCTTTCTTTTAGTATGTTTCTCCATGATGCCAGTTGGGTATCTTAGAGACATATATGACTCTGCCTCAGCAGCTCCCTTTCTTTCCCCACAAATGTACAGAAATTCCTGGATCTTCTACATGGGAGGAACAGGCTGTGGAGATCAAAGAGAGTAATTGTGTGGTTCATCCACCTGGCAGCCCTCACTCTCCAAGTGTGACCAAGTCTCAGAGTACAAACCTGACCTTGTGCTAGAATGAAACTTCTCTAAGTTACGCCTAATTGAGTAGACTCTGATGTCAATAAATATTCTTTGGTATTTGCATGCATCCCTGCATGCTTGCAGGACACCTCCAAGCTTTAAACCACAATACATACTTGCTCTTCCACTATCTGTTTTGTTCATGGATGTATTGATTAAGTTAAGATTTTTCAAAATCTCTTTAACACTCTTAGTACTATTTCCTGCTATCATTTTTTTAAACATCAAAGCATATGCTTTGGCCCTCATGATTCCTTTAACCAAGTTGTCATCTGCTTTCCTCCTGAAGAGAACAAAATGATTCAATGAGAAAAGAGACCAAGAACAGAGGATTTCACAATAGGAAAATTTATTTCTAGATATTTCTAAGTGTCTCCCAATGTTAAAAATATTCTACCTATTGATAAATTTCCCAAACTCAAAGAGAAGAAAAGTGCCCTACTAAAGGCAAATCTTGTGTCACCTCTGTGGGTGGAAAAGTGGCAAGGAACACATTTCTCAAGGCTGCCCAAAGGAATGAGTCACATGGTTAATAAGGACCAGTAGTTAATGAGCACGCAGTAGTTAATCAACTCCAACAGTCTCAAGATTAGAATGTGTACATGCCCTGATGCTGTTTCTCAAGACATAATCCAAAAATCACATCAGTAACATATTGAGAGGAAGACTTCATGGATCAAGCCTAGATTTATGGAATCAGAATATTTTAGGGTGGAAGTGGGTATTACCCATCTTAACAAGTTTCACGAGTTGATTCTTATGAACATTTGTGTGTTTCACAAAGGGTTAAGGACATTTTTCCTCTTATGAAAATTTGCTAAAGCCCGAACTCCACTAATTTACACTAATTCAGTCTAGGATGGGTTGTTTGTCAGAGGTTAAAGAAAAGGGACATCTGTAGAAGAGTCCTCAAAGGGATAGAAAAGAAAAAAAACATTACAGAACAAAATGAATTATGTATAACAATTCCTGTATCCTTGTGGCTTAGCACACAGCAAATCTCAGTAATTCTTAATAAGTCATCACCAATGAAATTCAGATTTCATTAATTATAAGACTATCCTTAAAGTTATTGACAAGTTCAGACTTCATGAATTTAAAATTTATCAAATTCATATACTAATTGACTAGCACAAGTAAAAAGTATTTGTTCTTATTTACAGATGACAAAAGGTTTGGCAACTTAATCTTAATTTTTGACATTCCTGGGCACACATGATCTTATTCACTTCCTGTCCTATTCTTCACATTCCCTCTAACACCATTTTTTAGCATTCTATGCTCTAGTTTAATTATTTAATTTGGTCATAAAAGGCACTTAATAAGCATGCTTTCTCATAATTTATGGTTTTTATAAGTATGGGATTTAATGTTTTATTTAGAAGTAGTAGTAGTAGTAGTAGTAGTAGTAGTAGTAGCAGTAGTGGTAATAGTATTGGAGATTTGACATGAGGGATGCTTTACCACTGGGCTACATCTCCAGTCCTTTTTTGTTTGTTTGTTTGCCTTTTTATATTGAAATAGGATCTCACTATGTTGGATAGGGCCTGGCTAAGTTACTAAGGCTGGCCTTGAATTTGAGATCCTCCTGTCTTAGCCCCTGGAGCTGCTGGGATTACAGGCATGCATCACCACACCTGGCCTAAAATTTAGTTTTTAAGTTACATATTGTTAGGAAGAAATATTTATTTTTCACTATTAAAATTTCCCTGGAGAGGCAGTTTCCATGAATAGTCCCAATCTCTCTCAATCTCTTGGAAGAAGAGGAAGGCGCAAAGGGATGCATTTGATTGACAAGATGTGGAACAAGGAATTGAGACACAGCTCAGTCCCCATTCCTTTCCTTCTTCTGAGAACCTCCCTATCTATAGGGAGTGTACATTCTGGTTATTGCCTCCAAGTTATAAAGTTGACAGAACAATCACTTTCACATAGGGAAGCCTGTGGCTGTTTAAAGCTGGCTGTAACATAGGGGATAAACCGAATTCTCAGGTTTGGTGTTGAGAGTCTCGTTATTATCAAATTCTCCCATACACCATTCATCTACATCAAGCTTCTATTTGGATATCCATCTGCTCGAATATTTTTGTCTTTCTCTTAATTGGTTTCAAAAAGGAAAATAATAGTAGTATTTATTGTACTCTTCTAATCCCCAAAACAATTATATAATTTAAACAGATATCTATATAATCTATAACATATGGCCACTCTCGTGGGATTTTCTTTATGTTCCTCTTTATTGAGGCAGGACTCTGTATTTATATTTAAGAAAAGCTATGGGAGTCTGAAAATGGCATAAAAAATGTTCTAGAATAAGAGGTATATAGCAAATTGAAAGGTTAAATGCAGCACCATCAAGACAAGATTTTTTTTTTTTTTATCTTACTGTGGGATAATTGGTAAAAAAAAATCCTTAGGAGAGAAGTTCCATTCCCCAGTGCTTCTGTTTCTCTGTGAAGGAGCTTCCTTTAGAGTAAATTCCTGGCCTCCGACTTAGTGTTCATTTTTCCCCCTTCTGGAGGATGGAGATTTGACAGAGAGCCTGGGAATGCACGCCTCCGGCCACTCGAACCCCATCTTTGGGATGTTCCTGCCTCAGAGGACATGTGCACTTACTATACCCTGATAAGCAGTATTTTAGGTTGCAGCCCTGCCCATTCTCAGCATTTCTTGTGCCCATACAGATAATTTTGCTTAGGACTTGGTACAAAATTATGAAGCCCATTCTTTCAACCAATCTGAGCCAATCCTCCAAATATTTTTGTCAGCATTTATACAGACACGTTCATCTCCAGTGTCCATAACTCTTAGGCCTATCCATTGTTTTCAAATAAGTGAGAGATAAGAAGGTGATATTTATTAGGTTCCCCAAATCAGTAGAACATAAGCTCCACTGAGACTGGGACTTTACTTTTTTGTTGTTTATAGCCTAGAAAAGTGTTAATCAAATACTGGGAGTTCAATACATATTTGTTGAAAGAATTTTATTTTATTCTTTTTATACTTAAAGAAGAAACAGTTACATATGCCATTGTTTTTCAAGAATAGGTAAGAGGAAAGATGAGGAAATGACATTGCTTTATATATCTGTGCAATCTCTAGGACTAAAAGCTTTCTAAAGTTCCTTCCATTTCTATAATTCTATAAAAAATTGAATGATTTAGTCTCAGAATAATTTTAAAAACAAAGGATTTTTATATTTTTGTTTCATTGTATAATCTTTTTATTAATAATAATCATTTTATTGATCCTTTTTAGTTATACATGACAATAGGATTTATTTTGACATAATTATAAAAACATGGAATATAATTTGTTCTAATTCAGTTTCCAGTACTTTCTATTCCCCTCTTCTCGATTCTCCTCCATTCCTGTCCCTCTGGTCTTCTGATCTGCTATTTACTTATACTTTTCTTTTTAATTAGTGGATATACATGTTGGTGAGATTCTTTGTGGCATATTCATATATAGAGAGAGAAAAGTTGGGTCATATTCACTCCATTTTCTTTCCCTATTCCATCCTTTCTCCCTTTCCTTCATTCCCCCTTGTCTACTTCACTGATCTTTCTTTTATTCTTTTGTTTTTCCTCCCTCCCCTACTTATTTTGGATTAGCTTCTGCATATCAGAGAAAACATTCTACCTTTGACTTTTCACTTATCATGATAGTCTCCAGTTTCATCCATTTACTAGCAAATGACATAAAGCCATTCTTCTTTATGGCTGAATAATATTCCATTGTGTATACATGCCATGTTTTCATTATCCATTCATCTATTGAAGGGCACCTAGGTTGGCTCCACAGCTTGGCTACTGTGAATTGTGCTGCTATAAACATTGATGTGGCTGCCAAACTGTTGTATGCTGATTTTAAATCCTTTGGGTATATACTGAGGAGTGGAATGCTTGGGTCATATGGTGGTTCCACTCCTATTTTTTTGAGGAATCTCCTAATTGCTTTCTAGAGTGGTTACACCAGTTTGCAATCCAACCAACAATGTATAAGTGTTCATTTTCCCCCACATCCTCACCAACATTTATTGTTACTTGTGTTCTTGATAATTGCCATTCTGACTGGAGTGAGGTGAAATCTCAGTGTAGTTTTCGACTTACATTTCCCCAATTGCTAAGGATGTTGAAATTTTTTCATACATTTGTTGATCATTTGTGTTACTTATTTTGAGAAGTATCTATTTTGTTCCTTTGCCCATTTATTGATCGGGTTATTTATTGATCGGGTTATTTGGATTCTTTTGGTGTTAAGTTTTTGGAGTTCTTTGTATATCCTGGATATTAATACCCTACCTGAGGTGCAGACGGCAAAGATTTTCCCCCATTCTGTTTCCTTTGCTGTGAAGAAGCTTTTCAATTTGATGCCATCCCATTTGTTGATTTTTTTTTTTTTACTTCTTGCACTTCAGAAGCTCTTTTAAGGAAGTCAGTTCTGAGCCAACATGTTGGAGTGTTTAGCCAACATTTTCTTCTAGCATGTGCAAATTTCTGGTCTAATTCCTAGACCTTTGATCTACTTTGAGTTGACTTTTGTGCAAAGAGATAGGGTAAGAGATAGGGGTTAAATTTCATTCTTCTACATATGGATTTCCAGTTTTCTCAGTACCATTTGTTTAAAAAGGCTGTCTTCTTCATTGTATTTTTTGGCAATTTTGTCTAGTATGAGATAACTGTTGTTATGGTTTGGATGTGAGGTTTCACCCAAAAGTTCATGTGTGAGACAATGTAAGAAGGTTGAGAGGAGAAATGACTATGTTATAAGAGTGTTAACCCAATCAATGAATTAATCCCCTGATAGAGATCAACTGAGTGGTAACTGAAGTGTTGGGGTGTGACTGGAGGAGGTGGGAATTGGAGGCATGGCTTGGGGTATATATTTGAATCTGGAAAGTGGAGACCTCTCTTTCTGCTTTCTGATTATCATGTGAGCCATTTCCCTTGGCCACACTCTTCTGCCATGATGTTCTGCCTCACCTGGAACCCTGAGAAATGGAGCCAGCCTCCTAAGTACTGAGACCTCTGGAACAATGAGTTCCTAAATAAATATTTTCTCCTCTATAATTGTTATGGTTGGGTCTTTAAGTTACAGTATCAAAAAAGCTGACTAAAACAACTGTATTTATGTAGGTTTGTATCTGCATCTTCCATTCTATCCCATTGATCTTCATACCTGTTTTGGTGTCACTACCATGCTGTTTTTGTTACTATATCTCTATAGTTAATTTGAGGTCAGGTATTGAGACGCCTCCTGCTTATCTTTCTCACTAAGGATTGCTTTGGCTATTCTGGGTCTCTTATTTTTTCAAATGAATTTAATAACTCCTTTTTATATTTCTGTAAAGAACATCAATGAAATTTTGGATAGGAATTGCATTGAATCTGTGTAGTGCTTTTGGTAGTATGGCCATTTTAACAATAATATTTCTGCCTAGCCAAGAACATGGGAGGTCTTTCCACTTCTAAGTCTTCTTCAGTTTCTTTAGTTAATGTTTTATAGTTTTTACTGTAGAGATCCTTTGCCTATTTGTTAGATTGAATCCCAAGTATGTTGTGTTTTTTTTGTGTGTGTGTGTGTGTTTTTTTTTTTTTTTTTTTTGAGACTATTGTCAATTGGATAGTTTTCCTAATTTTATTTCAGGAGATTCATCATTGGAGTACGGGAATGCAATTGATTTGAGGGTATTGATCTTGTAGTTTACTACTTTGCTGAATTTATTTATGAGCTCTAGAAGTGTTCTGGTGGAGTTTTTTGGGTCTTCTAAATATAGGATCATGCCCTCAGCAAACAGAGATAATTTGAGTTCTTCTTTTCCTCTTTGTATCCCTTTAATTTCCTTTGCTTGCCTAATTGCTCTGGCTAGAGTTTCAAAGACTATGGTAAATAGGAGTGGTGAAAGTGGGCATCCTTGTCTTGTTCCTCATTTTAGAGAAAATGCCTTCAATTTTTCTTCATTCAGAATAATGTTGGCCTTGAGTTTATCATATATAGCCTTTACAATGTCAAGGTAAGTTCATTCTATCCCTAGTTTTTCTACTGTTTTAAACATGAATGGGTACTATACATTGTCAAACGTTTTTTCTGCTTCTATTGAGATGATCACGTAATTCTTGTCTTTAAGTCTATTTATGTGGTGAATTACATTTATTGATTTCCATATGTGTAACCAACTTTGTATCCCTAGGATGAAACCCACTTGATCATGGTGCACTATCTTTTTAATTTATTTTGTATGTGGTTTGGCATATTTTATTAAGAATTTTTGCATCTATTTTCTGCAATGATACTGGTGTGAAGTTTTCTCTCAGTGATGTGTCTTGGTATCAGGTGATACTGGCTTCATAGACTGAGTTTAGAAGTGTTCTCTCCTTTTCTATTTCATGAATAATTTGAGGAGAATTGGTATTAGTTATTATTAAATGTGTGATAGAACTTGCCTGAGCATCCATTCAGTCCTGGGCTTTTCTTTGTTGGAAGGCTTTTTGATGGCTGCTTCAATTTCATTAGTTGAAATTGATTTGTTTAAGTTTTATGTATCCTCATGGCTCAATTTGGGTAGGTCATATGTCTCTACATATTTGTCCATAAATCCAAGATATTTTAGCATACAAGTTTTCAAAATAATTTTTGATGATCCTCTGGATTTCAGTAGTGTCTGTGTTGATATTTCCTTTTGCATCTCAGATTTTGATAATTTGAGTTTTTTCCCTCTTTCTTTTGGTTAGTTTGGCAAATAGTTTAGCAATTTTTTTCATTCTTTCAAAAATCCAGCACTTTGTTTTGTTAATCTTTTGTATTTTTTTAATCTCAATTTCGTTGATTTCAGCTCTGATTTTAATTATTTCCTGCCTTGTACTCATTTTGGTGTTAGTTTGTCCTCCTTCTTCTAGGGCCTTGAGATGCAATTTTAGATTATTTATTTGGTATCTGTCTATTCTTTAGATGTATGGACTCAAGGCTATGAACTTTCACCTTAGAACTGATATCATACTGTCCCAGAGATTTTGATATGCTGTGTCATTATTCTTATTTACCTCTATTTTTTATTTCTCCCCTGATTTCTTCTGCTATCCATTCATTATTCAAAAGCATATTATTTAGTCTCCAAATAGCTCTCATTACTGTGACTAAAAGATCCAAGCAAAACAATTGTAGTGGAGGAAAAGTTTATTTGAGGACTCACAGCTTCAGAGGTCTCAGTCCATAGAAGCCCAGCTCCATTTCTTGGGCCTGGAGGTAATGTGGAAGAAGAAACAATGTGGCAGAAGGAAGAAGCTCACAAGATGAATAGGAAGTAGAGAGAGCAACTCCACTCACCAGATACAAATTTATATCCCAAAGCCACACCCCCAATGCCTCATCTCTTTCAGTTACCATTCAGTTAATCCCATCAGGGGATCAATTTACTAATTGGATTAAGGCTTTTGCAACCCAATCATTTTTTCCTCTGAATTTGCTTGCATTGCCTCATATGTGAGCTTTTGAGGGACAACTCACATCCACACCAAAACACCAGGTTTTACATTTGTTCTGTTTTTTATCTTATTGTTGATTTCTAATTTTATTCCATTATTGTTTGATAAAAATGCAAGGTATGATCTCTATTTTTTTTGTATTTGCTAAGACTTGTTTCTTGTGAGCTTCTATTTTAGAAAATGTTCCATGTGCTACTGAGAAGACAGTGAATTATATCTTAATGGATGAAATATTCTATAGATGTCTGTTATATCCATATTATTAATTATATTTTTTAGTTCTGTAGAATGTTTATTTAGGTTTGGTTTGGATGATCTCTCCACTGGTGAGAGAGGCATGTTGAAGTCATCCAGTGTTATTGCATCGTGGTCTATGTGATTCTTACCATTGAGAAGGGTTTGTTTGATGTACATAGATGCTCTGCTGTTTGGGGCATAAATATTTATGATCATTATATCTTGTTGATGAATGATTCCCTTAAACATTATGAAGTGACCTTCTATGACTCTTGGCTTGAAACCCATTTTATCTAATATGAGAATAGTAACCCCTGCTTGTTTAGGAGATTCACGTGAATGGTGTGTTTTTACCCATCCTTTCACTTTCAGTCTGTGGATGTCTTTGCCTATCAGGTGAGTCTCTTGCAGACAGCATGTTGTTAGTTCTTTTTTTTTTTTTTTTAATCCAAAACTTCCAAATTATGTCTTTTGGTTGAACAGTTTAGACCATTTACATTCAATGTTATTATTGAGAGACTACTTTGTGAGTTTCTTCTTCTTAAAGAGCCTTGGGTTGGGTGAATATCCAGACAACAGTATTTTAAGTCAATCTGTGACCTCTGCTGAACCCAGTATCAGCATCACTTTAAGAGTTGCCACTGAGCCCCTATTTACTACAAGCACTTCAGAGCCAAGACTTGTTCTATTCAACCTTAAATTATTCTTTGAAGTTTCTCAAACTCAAGTATAAACCTAAAATAAACATCTGAAATAGGTTGATAAAGTTATTAAAATTAGTAAATTTACCATAACTTTAAGTGAGGAATAAAATGGGGGAAGAAGAAAGATTGGGCATATAGGGGAGGGGGAAATAGAGAAAGAAGGGGGGTAAAAGGAAAATTCATGCCAAGGTAGAAAGGAGTAATAAATGAATGGTTGGTATTTGAGGCTATAGCAAATAATGCAAGAGGATGAGTAAGTGGTAAGAGGAGCAGTTTTTAACTACAGCTAGGAAAACAAAGAAAGACTGATTCCAATTAATGCTTTAAACCATTAGATGAAATACATTCAAATGGGTTGAAGGTATAATGTTGGGTATTGGGTTAATAATTATTATTCAAGTAAAAGGGTTATATATATGATCAAAGTTGACATTGGAGTTATTTATAGTATATAAACCATGTCAGAGGTGAAGAAAATTTGTTGAATATTGATTTGGATTTCATTAGGTTAATAAGGTTAATCATAATTTTCATTACGATTTCATTAAGGACATTTAGTGGACATCTATCAGTTTGGGGCTGTAGATCTCTCCCAAGCTGCTGGGGCACAGGAGCCAGTTCCCTAGTTGCTATGTACCTCTTACCAGCAGCTTCTGGTTTGTCAGCTCAGGGTCTGCAGCTGACTGCTTGGAGGGTTGTGAATTGGTTGTTTCTATTGTGTGCAGGATCAGGATGCAGGCTCTGGAGCATCCCTGTGATTCCTATGGGTCACAGTGTACCTGCTTCCCTCTACAGGATCTTTGTCATGGTAGTGAAGATCCTGGTGGCTGTCTGTCAGCATCTGGCTGTGGGTTTTCTGTGGTGCAGAAGTATCCCCCCAGCTGACGCTGCTCTCTGAGGTACTGTAGTGAAGGTCTCAAGTGGTTAACATGGACACTAGTCTCCACTGGTCCAGGTTGTGAATGGTGAGTGTTGATTCCCTCTGTTTACTAAATCTGATGCAAGGTCCTGCAAGTATCCAAACAAAGCCCTGTCACTAGTCAGTTGTGATCATTGTTCAGGCTGTGCACCAGATAAGACTGGGACCAGCCCCTTCCTCTGCATAGACTGGTAATTTCCCACTGGGTCTCTATGACACTGAATATCCAGGCAGCTTCCCTCTGGTACAACCTCCCTGGGGATCCTAGGGACTGTCCCCAGGCTTCCCATGGTGCCTCCCCTAGTGTCAGTCATTGAGGTTTGATGAATCTGCTTTCCTAAGTTTGGGGCCCAAATTACTTCATTACTGTGGCTGAGTGGAGCCAGCAGGGGAGGCTTCACAGAGCTTGTCAGAGCTAGGTGCAGTTCCCCAGCCCATTTCCCCTTCTTCACAGTGAAGAGGAGGGAGGGGGTTTTAGTGATTTGAGGCTAGTAGTGGTTCTTTCTGGCCAGATTCTGAAGAGGTCCCACTGCAGGAGATGTCCCCTGGTTTAATGGCAGCTGTCTTGTGCTTGAGGTCTTAGCATATATCTAAGAAAATATAGGATGATCAACTAGAGTTTAATCATTTTAAGTGTAATTTCTGTCCACCCAGAGGAAAAATACCTGGATTTCAACAGTGTAACTTGATACTACATTTTTAAAAATGCTTACTATTGTTTTTTGATTGTTTGCAAGACTTTAAAAAATGATTGGTATTTTTTACATCTTATAATTTGGGTGTATTAGTTTTCATCTCTGTGACCAAAACACCTGAAAAGAATATTTAGAGGAGGAAAAGTTTACTTTGGGCTCAGAATTTCAAAAATCTCTATCCATCCGTGGTCAGCAGGCCCTAAAGCAGAAATATCACGGCAGAAGATTGTGGTAGAGAAAAGCAACTCAACTCATGGCAGAAGGAGGGAAAGAGCAAAAGAGAGAAAGGGGACAGGGACAGATATAGTCCAAGGCTACATCCTCAAATGATCTACTTCCTATAGTCACACCCCACCTGCCTATAATTACCACCCAGTAATTAATTCAAATTATTAATCCAGTAGACTAATCCGATAATGAGATTATAGCCATCATAATCCAATTTTGTCACCTCTGAACATTTCTACCATGCCTAACATGTGTTCTGTGTCAGACATTTTTAAATCTAATACATAACATTTGGGCTTCCCTTTTTCTTATAAAAACTTACAAATTTAAAATTTTTGATAAAATTTAAATTTAAATTATAAGCACTCTAAACTGCTAAGAAATTGTATATGATACTTTATTTCTACTATTGCATTTTAAAATACATTTGTTATTAATATGAAATGTCAATTTCACAATACCTAGTACTGTTAAAAGTGTAAAAATTTGTTGTTTCTAGATGCTTCTGGAAGATAATTAATAAATTGATGAATAGCTATGCAAATGTTCATTCTTCAACCTAGAACCTCCACTTATAAAAATTTGGTTAAACAAATAGGCACACTGTAAAAATAATTTTTACCAAAAAAAGTAATGACAGGAAAATATCCATAATATATTGCTAAATGAAAAAAAAAATCTTAAATATATTGTTATTTTCAATATTAAAATAAATGAAACACTCTGGCTCAGTTAAACAAAACTAAAAAGGTACAATGTAAACCAAAGGCCAAAATTTGGGCAAGATTTGGAAATAAACAGACTATGGATGCACAGTAGTTAGGACTAAATCCTTATTTCTGAATTGTTCCTTTCTTTTCCTTTCTGCTGCCTGTCTTGCTGAACTCCCCTGATACATCCTCCTGTCCTCTGCTTTCTGTTCCATGTATCAGAATATATTTGGTTTTCCTCTATTCAACAAACTAAGAAGTATAAGGTGAGAATACGTTCATTTCAATTTCAAATCCACTAAGAAAAATTCTCACATTGCTTAGGTGAGCTTGCTACCATAATCTAATCATCTGTATGAGACTCAGAAAGTTACAGTATATGGATGTAGCTACAGGAAGTCTTGCCTTAAGATTATTTTTCCTAGGAAAAATACACTTATACATTTATAGAAGATACCTTCTGAGTTTGCTGTCCAAGAGTTCCATAACACGTATAATGCATATAGATCAGTAGAGACATAAATCTACGAATGTTCATAAAAAAAAACCTATATGAATATATAAAAACACATCTAAATGCTAAGCAAATACAATCTAATTTTTTCAAGTTATATTAATTTTAACTTTATTCTTTACTTTTAAATATAAATTATTTTTATAATCAAAGCAAAAGTATTAAAATAAAATAAATATCAAATAAAATTGAATATTATTTAAAACATAAGATTCACAAATTACCTTCAGTTATTGTTGCACTGAAGGTATGAGTGCAAATTTTAAATTAAACCAATTCAAAATGCAGCATAATTTTTACAAAGTGATTGCAAATTCAATGAAATTGTTTGGTAATCATAAAGGCTTAATACTGACTATAGAGTTAGAACGTTATCCTGTTAACATTCACTTCCATATATAGTTATAGGAGAGAATTGTAATTACTGAGAATAATTACTAGATGAGTCTGAAAAACAAACTTAGTTAATAAAGCATTTTAGAGAATAAGTGCTGAATATTTTGCTAGGATTATACATACTAACTTTTCCTAGAAAATTAATGTGCTGATCATTTTTAGGCATATTTTATCCACATTTGAGAAAGAAAATATTCTTTTTTTAACTCACTGAAAGGATCTAGAAAGCTAATAAATAGACACTAAATAGAAAATATTGTCTGGAAATACCTGTTCACTGCACTGTAGCTGCTTCTGTGTATTTTTAGTGAATCTACTAAAGTTTGAACTAAGTGTTCTGTTACTAAAGATATATACACAAAATAAGGCTATATGTCAGCCAAAGTAAGAATACTGACTCCCTGAATGAGAAATTAATCAGAATCTCTAGTTCCAGATGATTTCAATTGTTTAAAAATATTTTAATAACCTTAATCCATTGATTTAAAAAATATAAAATGTCACTTCTCATCCTCATAGAAATATGCTACAATAAGAAAGATGAACATAAATCAATTCCTTGTTTTATAGAATCATAATTGAATTACACGTAGTGAATTTGCCATTGGCGCCCATCAGTGGTCCATTTAGCGGTATCACAGGTTGCCCTTACACTGCGCCTTCCGACTCCCTATGGAATGCCAGGGCCAAGCAGCTTGATGAAGTTCCTACTTTAAAGGGAGGGAGCATATTTGCCAGGTGCAAACTGCATCCATGAGTAAAGCACCACGTGATTGGAACCTGGAGCTTCCAGGGCTCTTACAGATGTTTGAGGTGGTTTTGAGATCCTCAGAGGACTGCTATGGTCTCAGGAAAGCATGAACAATGTTTGGACTAATGTCAGCCTAATAAAATCCCTCCCTGGCACATTCTGAGTTGGAGGTAAGAAGAAGGAAGGCGAGGTCTGAAAACAATGCCCCCAAAGGTGCCACCTCTGAGGAATGCCAGTGTTTCTCCACTCCACCTGCCAGCCACTTCACAGTGTGAGCCTACAGTGTTGTCATGTAACATCTCAGGGAAATGCGACAGAGCTAGATAAAACCATGTGTGTTCACTCTAGAGATCTTGGTTCCATTGGTTTTACGTTCCTGGGTTTTCATCAGATGAGCAACAAAAGTAAAATTAAGAATGCCTCTCAAAGAAAGGCCCACTATTCGTGCATTCCAATGCATTTTCTGTTCTCCATTGCCCCACCCCCCCCACCCCCACACACACACACACACATTTTTTTTCATGTTCCCTTCTGCTTCTACCACGGAAGACTTCCCTGTTTCTGTGAGCTGAGCTGGGGCTGGGGATCCTAGAGTTTGGGGGAGGGGGGCTGTCTTTACATCTCACTAGTTGAGGGGTCTCTACTCAGAAATACTTAATAATATCACTTTGATATCTGAATAGTTGACAGGAAATTCTAGAAAGTCACAAAGGAACACATGAAGCTAGAGGAAAGAACTAGATGTTGAGTTCAGATATTTATCTATTCCAAAAGATAGACTGATGGCAGAGGCCCCAGGAATCACTGGCCTTGAGCCCAGAGCTAAGTTGGGCTTAGGGGTCCATTGTGACCCTTACAGTGCTTGCAGATGGGGAAGCATACAACCTCCTCAGTACCACATGAGAATTTTTTTTTTAGTCTTTACCAACTCAGTAGCACAATTTGAGCATCTTGTCCTTGTAGTTAGCTAGAAAATACTACACAGATATGATTTGTAGGTAACTTTTTTAAAGGAATCTGTCAAAGAAATAACACTATTTTATATATCAATGCTACTGGAAAGATAATAAAAATGTGTCTTTTTCCTATATCAATAGTAGGGAAAATTTAAACATAACTCAATAAGATGGAAATGCTAGAAATAGAAAGCCCTTCTATGAAGTTGTATGCCTGCCGTGCTTAAAATTACACATTAATCCAATTTGCAGAGTTGGTAATCTGATAAAAATAAACAAAGTTCATATTTAGATATGAACTAAATTCCTCCATCTGCCAGAAAGCAACTACCATTTAAGCTGCTTTTCCATAGAAATATGCCTATTTCAAGTCTTGCAACCACTAATGTACTAGAATCATAAAATGAAAAAGCCTAAAATTTCATGTAAGATAACCTTTCCTCCACACTCAAAATACTTTGCAATGTGATCTACTTATTAGTTTAAAAGTCAAACTTTGGTTTACATCAGAGGCTGCATGAGTAATGAAAGTGCTGTATGGTAAGCTTGGAAACAGATCAGAACAGAAGAGGAGGAAGTGGGTGGACGTGCGCCCCAACTAGACTGCTTCAATCCTGTTTCTGTAATGACCTTCATTAGTCTTACAGTTCATACAACCTCTCTCCTTCCATGCTCCTAAGCCAATTTTATATTTCTCTCTTAGATGCAATAAAAATAACTAAAATTCACTAGATGATTGCTTCAGGCAAGTTGTTACATTAAATACTTATTAACTAATTTAATTCTTCACAAACTCCCCATGGTGTAAGGGCTACCATTAATCCTCTTTGAAAAATAATTAAACTGAGTACATCCATGTTCACAGCAGCATTATTCATTCCATTATTCATTATGAAATAGTCAAAAGGTAGAAGCAGCTAATGTGTCCATTAATGGGTGACTGGATAAACAAAATGTGGCAAATGTGTGCAATGGAATATTATTCAGCCTCGAAGAGGAAGAAAATTCATACCCATGGATGAACCTTAAAGATATTATACTAAGTGAAGTAAGCATACCAGAAACTTCCATATGATTCTACTTATATGAGATATCTAAAATAGTTAAGTTTATAGTGACAGAAAGTATAACAGTGGCTACCAGGGACTGGGGAGAGTGAAGAAAGAGGGCTATTGTTTAATAGATAAACATTTCTGTTATACAACATGAAGAGTTCAGAAGACTGTACTTAACTATAGTGAACCATATGCTTATAAATGGTTAAGGTGGAAAACTCTGATATACGTATTTTACTAAATTTAAAATTAAAATAGGCAAACAGAGACACAAAGAGGTTGAACAACCCCAATTTCATATAGACATTTTGGTTTTCTACAGATGCATAGTAATATGGTTTTAATATTTAAAACATGATTTCCAATTTTTGAAAGGAAGTATGCTTGGACAGGAGTCACTCCTGCAGGATATACCCTCCATTCAGACATCCAAGCCATGATTGGAATGTTTTCTTAATGTCAGACAATGCTCCCTCTCCTTCACGCCCACCATCCAGTGAGTCATTGCTTCTTACTGATCCAATCAATGAAATGTCTCATTTCTAGTCTCTTCCTTCCTTATCACCTCTGATACTGCTTTATTCTAAGCTGTCATACTAGGGATCCTTGCAGTCTCTCTCTGACTTGCCTCCAAAAAAGACTGTTCATTCTAGAAAAATCTCGTCAACCATCAAGCTGATATCTTTCAAAACCAGATTCCTTTGAATGAAGCTTTATGTCCTTGGGTGGTATAAGCAGCCTTACAGAGCACTGTCTTTGCATCTCATATCTCATCTCTTGCTTCTATCTCTGTCCCCTAAGCTCTAGGCATAACCAACACTTTAGAGATCCCGAATATACAGGTCGCTATTAACATTTTCTACCTCCTAATATGCTGTTCAATCTACCTGCAATCCCTCCCTTTCTTTCTCCATTGAAAAATATTTCTGGCCATTCTTGATGGATAATTTCATAAGCATCTAGTCTGAAAAAGTGTTCTCCATGCTCAGGACTTTAAAAAGGTCATACTGAATGATTTAATAGTATTTATAGAATGTTGTTATATTGGTTTATGTATTTGTCCCATGAATTTATGGCTCTAAAGTGTGATCAAAATCTTTTTCTATCACCATTGCTACCATATAGAACAGTGATGAGGATACAAGAATGTTCAATGACTGTTTGAATGCATTAGTAAATACATCATGAATAAATTAATCAATTTGGCTTCTTCAAATAAGTTCCAGCCCTGTGGCCACAAAGAAAACCACACCTTTCTGCTTGAAATGGGTCAGGTCACTAATTCTGTAGGCTGATCTCTGGGTTACAGAAGAAAATAGACAAATTTGAATAATTCTGTATTCTCCATCTCACTAAGGATACTGGAGACTAGCTGGACAGCATGGAAGAATTATTTAGCCAAAACAAAAGAAGTAAAAGAATAGAATAAAATATTAACCTCTTCCAGGCAGAAGGTAATTCACAGCCAGTCTCAAAAGTTGATCAGTTTTTAAAAAATAACTTGAGATAGACTTGTAAAATAAGTTTTAAAAATTCTACATTGAAGAACTAGAATGACACAGCATATTTGAAACTGTTTCCATTGAGGCAACATCTTGGTTCTTGGCAATAAAATAAATGACATCCCATTCTTCAAAAAATGGTAAAAAAAAATGCTGAAAAAAATCTCAAAATCATTATTGATTCTAACAAGAAAAGGTATACATTAGCAACTGACAGCTTCCTGCAGAGAAGCACAAAGACACTTAGTAAAGTGCTGCTGTGGCCAATTAAGGTGTGAGATATGTTGCTGGACCATATATATGAGATGTGAATAAAAGTCAGTTATTAGTTATCAAACCCAATAACTGCTATCAATAGTTGATGATGCTTGACTGATGTGAAAGGATTGAATGAATGCAGAGAAGGAAGATGAAATTGTAAGAATTGTAGAGTCATTGCTGGAAAAACTGGAGGATCTGAGGATATATGTGACATTTTCTTTTCTTCCAGCTGAAGGTCATGAATTTGGGAAGAAAGTTATAATGAGGTTGAAAAGGAGCTTGGATTAGATCATGGAGCAAGGAATTCTGACAGATTTGGAATTTACCCAATAAGCAATTAGGAGCCATTGAAGTTCTTTGCAAGGGAAGCAAATTTGCATTCTAACTCTTAAAATTAGACTCATGTACACTGAGTTTATGGAATCAATTATGTGTGACATAAATGCCTCTAGAATCTACTAAAACTAAATCATTCTATGAGACTTGAAAAACAAAGTACTAAATTTTGAGTGATGATAGCCTTACTAAGCTTTAGCGAACCTTCCAATGTTGGCCAAATATTCCTTAGTTCACTGTACGTTACTTCTTTATTTAATCTATAATGCCTAAAGCTACTTATGAATATAAATGTATATCACATTCCTGGCAGGAGCAGTGCAGGAGACAGAGAATGGTGCCCACACATTATCTATAGAATTACTTCTAAGTCTCCCATTCAATGGTCCTACTAATAAAATACAATAATCAAATGACCCATGTGAGCACACACATACTTATCTTTTCTGAATTATACACAAAAAGAATGGATATAGTTTCT
This sequence comes from Marmota monax, assembly GCF_021218885.2. Lineage (NCBI taxonomy): Eukaryota > Metazoa > Chordata > Mammalia > Rodentia > Sciuridae > Marmota > Marmota monax. The sequence continues at coordinate 5,470,725 of NW_026693933.1, read as the reverse complement.
CCAACTATATAATTTCAGTTAAAATATAAGTTTGTAACAGACATAAATTTTCTTTGGGATGTCCTCAGAGAAGTTACAATATGGTTTAACAATATGTTCATATGTCTGTCAACTAGAAGGAACATGTCATATTTTCAAAAATATTCTGGACGTCAGTAATATAAGTTTCTGTTTCATACTGAAAGTGTCAACTATAAGTGCTTTAAATTGAAAAATGAGATTTAATTGAATGGCTTCTCATTCGTGCAACTCTACCTAGTCTGATCCAGAATTGTGAAAGCAGGGTTTTGTTGTTTTTTGTTTGTTTTGTTTTGTTTTAAATAGTGTTTAGTGAATTTTTAAACCCAACCCAATATGATTACAGTGTGTATGTATCCAGTACATTCACTATATGACCTCTAAATTCTGTGTTTTAGAAAAATTGCACATTGAATCCAAGAGACCAGATGGCTCAGGATATAATCGGTGGGCAGCAGAAGGCCTACTGACCCAACATGCTTCACGTAACAACTCACATATATATATAGCACTTGCAATACCAGGTACTACACTAACACAGATAGGTAGATAGGTGACAGATGGCAGATGTATGACATTTAATCCCCACTTTTAACAAACATTCTTCTTACCCCCATCAATTAGCTTCTTATCACTCACCTTTTACAGAAGAGGAAATAGAAATAAAACAACATTAAATAACATAGCCAATGTTATACAGAAAGGAAATGACAAGATTGAGGTTTAATCCTGGATTTAGAATTCATTGTCAATCACCAACCTTCAGTACTTTTTCTATAAAGTATTTTCTCTCCTGTGTGCTTATATAGCACCCTCTACATGCCTGGGTCACAATGCTTCTCACAATATAGGTAAATATATACCATGGTATCCAAAATACTACATATTTTTACATAATATGCAATATATGCACGCATAGACTCATATACATAAATATATATATGGTTATCCTGAGCAGGAAGGAATATTATTCTGTGACTCTTTTCACCCATAAATTCCTAACACAGTGACAGGATACGTGGAAAACAGTCAATAAGTATATGCTGATGAAAACTCACCTATCTCTCCGGGTTCAGTACAGCTATTAGGTACTCTTCTCTATTCAGCTGGCATTTGTTGTCTTTAGGACAGTTTATTTCCCCTTCATGTTCTGCACCCTGGTCACCAATCAGGACGCTATGCCTGAAACAAAATTAATAATGATATAACATCTCTGGCTACAAAAATAATTATAATAATAGAAAATGCATATTGAACATAAACTAAGATTTCAACCTTGGTTACTCTAGACTGTCACTGTGTCTGGGTTCTATGAAATACAGAGAGAAGATTTTGTTCTGAGGCAGTCTGCATGTCCTATGTAACTGAGCAAAGAAGCAGAATAAAATGGAATATTTATTTAGAAACATATTTAATCAAGAAACACCTGGAAGAGAAAACTAGTTTCTTCTCTAGAAGAGAATATACAACTGTTATTTTTTTTCCTAATCAAACCACAGGTTTTTCTTCTGTATCTTAGAATATCTTAGCTGTAGCCAGAGAATTCATTAAATTGAATGCAAAAATCCTACTGATTAAAATTTTAGCTAACATTTCAACTTACTTTTGGAATGCAATTAAGGGGCAGTAACATTGAGTCACAATTTATCTCAATATAATGACTTCTGGCTCTTATAAAAAAACTATTAAAGAATGGGAACAAGAGCTTTCTTCTTCACAATTAATATTTACTAAGTCTCCAGGGCTGAAATGACCTCAGTCTTTCTCTTCAAGTCTACAATCACAGCTGCAGTTTTTTTCTCATTACTATAGCAACCACAGGAATGCAAGCATTGTGTTTCCTTCCCTGTCCAAAACATATAAAAAGGGCCAAAGTAGCAACAACCACCAGGAGACAGATAAATGTCCTAAAATGATCATAATTAAGAATTTACATTTATGGGAGTATTTTGAAAGCACATCTGACTTCAGAGTACTTAGATCATTCAACTATGACAAAATACATATTCATCCAAGTTTATTGAATCAAGATTAATTAGTGTCATTTACAGAGACTTTCTACAAAGAAATCCTAAATTTACCAGTTTTGTCTCTTTTTCTAAACAAATGATAGGAAAAAAGTCTCCCCTATTGAGGTTGTAGAGAACTTTCCAAATTACATAAAAACAATTTATTTATACCCAAAAGGAGCTATAAAATGACCAAAGCACAAGGACTCCATGGTTTGATTCCCAATTTTGTTGTTTATACTTCAAAATCATAATAATAGGACATTCCTTCATGCCTACATCTGCATCTTTAATATAAGTTCATTATAAGTAACATTAGTATGGTATTTTTAAAAGAACTCAGTGCAGCTTTCAAACATCTGACCCTGTTTGTATGTCTACAGCCCCAATTGGCTATTATATCATGAATTTTAATGTGAAAAAAATGTGTTATAAATGACAGCATTCTTCCTTATAAATGCAATGACTTTGGGTTTGGGACACAGATACATTTGTAGCATTGGTTGATATATTATATATATATTTGAAGAAAGGAAGGGGAAATTTTTTTTCAAATATCCCTCTCTATCCCATCTTCTATTCTGAACTTTTTTTTCAGGAAGAAATGGAAACAGAGATAAAAAAATAAATGGATATAGATAAACGTATAGATGATATAGCTCAATTCTAATAAATAAAGGTCTATACTGCTTAGTATTTTTTTCTTTTAAATTTTCAAATGGGATTGCTACTCTGTTTTCTAATATATTACTTACTTGTACTACCCTTGTCAAGCTCCGTAAGGGCTCATCTTTGGGGAATAGTTTCCTACATTAACATGTAGAATTTACGGGATAAGTGCTATAGTGCACACATTAACACAGCACAAGTGAAACACACAGGATGAGCCCCACTTTTCTTGGAGCAGTTCCCCAGAGGGAGGATCATTTTTGGTTGGTGTTAAACACTCTTCTTTCACTTGTACAGGAATCAAGGTGGAAGAAGTGTGCTGGAAGACAGAACCAGAAAGTGAGCATATCACAATTTTGCACAGGGCCTTAAATGTCATCCCAAGGCATCCGGCCAGACTCTGATGGGTAACAGGAAAATTTATCTTAAAGTAACCTAGTGACAATTTTTAAAGGACAACTGGGAAGATGGTTTGCAGTGAGGAGAGACTACAAAATAGAAAGTCTGGTGTGTTGATTTAAGGAAGACATTAAGCAGAAAGTTATGGTGAAATAGAGGAGAGGGCTGGGGTTGTGGCTCAGTGGTAGAGCACTTGCCTAGCATGTGTGAGGCACTGGGTTTGATTCTCAGCACCATAAATAAATAAATAAATGTCCATAAACAACTAATAAAATATTGGTTTTTTTTTAAGGAGATAGATTAGAAATACAGGAGGGAGACTTCACAGGACATAATAACTTTGGATGCATCTAAGAGCAAGTAAAATAGACTAGTTGAAGGTAACCCTGACAGCTTCTAATTGGAGAAACATGGAGGGCAGACACAGGGAGTCATATAGAAACTTCCAGATTTATTTGTAAAATTGCACAGGTGTCAGCTTCTCTCCTTTGAAGTATCCTCTGCTTTCTGCCCTCAATATTTACCACGCAGATTCCCCTCGTGGTTGGAAAAATCTGTGTGTTTAACATCTCTGCTCATCTTCCCTGAATCTTAACAGAAAGTAGAAAGTACTCATCAAAGTAGTTCATGTGAAAATGCCACGAAAAAGGAAAGAACTGACCCCGTTGGATTCTTAAACTAAGAATCTGTAACACTTTATAATTATTCTCCTTAGTCCCTTTGATCTCCATCTCCTTCTCAGAAGGATTAAAAAATATGTATATATACTCATATGTGTGTATGTGTGTATATATGTATATATTTGAAGCACTACAATAAATCTAGTTTTATATATTAAAATAATAGCATGATTCTTTTAAAATAAAATTATTTGTCCTATAGTCACCAACTGTGGGAGAAATTTCTACTTTCTTTTTTTAAAAAAAATAAATTTATTTTAACATCTGGCTTCTTAACAAGTAAGTGTAGCTTTGGAATATGTTACATAATTAATTTTGCTATAGAAGTATACCTTTTGCTAACAGTCCAAGAAAAAAACAATCACATTATCTCATTGCCATTAACAGATAAGAAAGCAAATAGTGTATTAGAAATGTAAATATATGTGGCATTTTATTTATTTTTCCACTCATCATTATGTTTTCATGATTTTTTTATAACATCGGTTCCTTCCTCTCCAACTGCCCTGTCACACTCCATAGGCAGTGTCCACTGTTTCTTCTGTGGGTTGCTAACCTCTAGGTAGGCTTCATCTCCTTGCTACCAAAAACAACACCCTTAATTTCACTAAGTACAGTAAAATTGCTTTCCAGAATAACCACATAGTTTGCACTTCTACTTTGCAGTGCAAGAAATTGTGTCTTCTCAAATCTTTTCCAACACTTGGTAGTAACATTTTCCATAGATTTTGCCATTCCAACTGGTGTGAAGTAAATAAGGTCTTATTGTTTTGTTTTTGTCTTTGTTTTTCGTCTTGCAATGCTAATGAGATAGAGCATCATTTCACTGACTTTGTTCCTCTTCTATGAATTGCCAAGCCAGACTATTTACCTATTTCTACTTAATTTCTTGTTTTATACACTTACTATCTGAATGAAAGTTACATATCTACAAATTACACAAAATATTTTACACAGATAACTGAGTGTTTGACTATATATATTAAGCAGCTGCCTGAAAATAGACTTACAGAAGATACTATATTTTAAGCTAACAGTTGTAAAGAAAATAAGCATTGAATATTTACTTTCCTGAGAATAAATTTACACTTACATTTATATTTCCTGAGAATTTATACTAACTGAAAATCTCACTTAAAATAAGAATCTATATGCTGAATAATTGGGAATAACCAAAACTTCCACATAAGATTGATGAAGTAAATTCTAGTAGAACATAATCAAATATACTGTTGCCAACAAAATTATAACTACAAAGTTGTACAACAATTCATTTCAGGAGCATTTAATGAGTGCTTATAGAATATCAAACACCATGTTAGGTGCAGGAAATGCAGACATTCACCTCAGGCTCCACACAAAGAGCTCATTAACTAGTTAAGAAAAGCACATATAAATAATTATTAACAGGGCTTTCTGTGTATTGTGTAGACAATGTTTACATGTGATGTGCTGAAAGAGCTCATTAACTAGTTAAGAAAAGCACATATAAATAATTATTAACAGGGCTTTCTGTGTATTGTGTAGACAATGTTTACATGTGATGTGCTGTGGAGCTCAAATGACAGGAAGTTGCTGTGGGTAAAAGGGAAACAGTTCAAAGAGGTGTTTAATGTTAAGCGGAGCTATAAAGGCCAAATACTTGTCAAGTGCCCCAGTGGAGTAGGGAGGCTGCCTGTTGGGAAGAATAGGAAAGTATGTGCAATGGCACTGGGGTATGAAAGAACACAGCCTGTTTGAGGACTTTCTGGTTGTTTTTATGGGAACATGTTCAACTGTTGATGGAGTCTGGAGACTGAGGAGACAGGTGGAGGCATGTGGTAAAGCTTCTTTTATGCCCTTCTTAGGAAGCCTCCAGGTGTTGAATAAAAACTTATGAAAGGGTTACGTGCACAGATATCATGGGAGATGGTGATGTCATGGTGAATACATCAGACAAGCTTCTGCTGAAGGTTGTGAAATGAGGAATCGACATATTATTTTAGGTTTTCAATAGTTAACCTGGATTCAGTGTGTAATACAAAGCAGGAACTATGGCACAAAGGCTACTTACATTGCTATTGGAACAATCCCGACCTGAACTAAAGCAACATGTACACATGATTATGATATAGTTACAGAAAATAAAACAGCAAAGTTTTGGTGATTAGCCTAACAACTTTTGAAGAGTACACCCCAATATGAATGCATATCTAATTAAATCTTCAATAGTCTCTGAGAATACTATTCTTATCACCTCCAAAGATACTGAGCATCATGCTCCAGAAAAACAGAGCAGAATAGAGAGGGTATCTCAGTTCACTTGATTTGCTATTGATTTAATCACCAAACACTAATTAAGGAACTTGTACATGCCAGACCCTATTCTATGATCTGCAAGTAACAATGCTAGCAAAATAAAGCATCCCCTCTTATTTTTACAGGAGTTTGTAATGAGAAGAGACCAATACGTGAAAAGTCAATTACAACACAGTGCAAGAGGCAGCTTGATAAGGTTCTGAGTTGGACCTGCTCATTCAGAACTGTGTGAAGTAAAATGAAGCCCTAAGGTCAAACCAGGAAGGAAAAATCTGTTGCATGAAAGGCAGCAGGGCAGAAGTTTATGTCTTCTCTCATGACTCCTTTAATGTTGTTATCATGGCACTTTTGTACTTTAAAAGGCCGAAAGCAGATAAAGAAAAGAGAATACCCATCAAACACAGAGCAAAGGTGACTTCATGGCAGCCATTCCATTTCTTTGTAATAAAAGAACTCACAGAAACAACACATGTGGTAAATGCATAAGTAAATGTCTGAAAGGTATAAGATAGCTATGTAGAATTTCCCCAATTTACAGAGTTGAGTGTTTAATAATCAATGCCAGCAAGTAGACCAGAGAGGTGAAGCATAATAAAATATCAAGAACTAAGGAGACTGGATCAGATAACATTGTTTGCACTAAATGATAAACATGTCAAATTGGACTTAATTACCAATGATGCCTACAGTTTTGCCAGCTGTATTATAATTCAAATCACTCCTCCATTTCTTTGCCAAAATATGTTTGAGAATTTGTTTTGTGATATATGAGAACATCACGTAAGAAGTAACAAATCTAGATTGAGTTTTAAAAACACACGAATTCGTTTTTCATAATGCATGAGGACATATAATCTCCAAAGTGCTCAAGTAAATTAAGAAGAGTGTTTTGCTTGTTAAAGATAATAGGAAGGTTTGGAGTTTAAAAATTGGGGAGAAGGATTGTCTGGGGAATCAAATCATTAATTTTATTATTAATTTCACCAGGTAGGTTTTTTCATAGTGTGATTCATATTGATCATGATGTTCAGCAAATGTAAATGTGAAGAATGATTTCTTCTTTGTTTTTGATGAGATTTTGGTGGATATTGGAAAGAGTACTGGATTTGAAGCTGGAAAGTCTCTAGTGTGATTAACCTCTTGCTAGCTGTATGTTGTAGGGCAAGCCACATAGTGGCTCTGAAACCCAAATTCCTCAGGCAATTTCACATAAAGTTGTTGTAATGTTTAAGTGAGATAACATGTGCCAGCATTTGCAAAACAATAAAATGCCACATAAATATCAGTTCTTTATTACTCCTTGTACAATTTTAAAGGACATTATTAAATGCTAATGGAAACCAAAACAGACTTTTATATATATATATATATATATATATATATATATATATATTTTTTTTTTCCTACCAGAAGCAGACTTTATCTGCTTTCATTACCTTGTCACCTCATAATATTCATTTTGAAATTTTTCTTGAAGATGTAGGATCATAATTGATGCGCTCCAATGGAACACAGTCCAGAACTTTGGAGAACAAGGAAAAGATTAACAATTCAAAAAATACTACAGGGAAAATAGAGCCTTTAAGGAACACATTTTCTGGGATTCTGTTAACTATCCCTACAAAATTAGCCATCCCTTTTTCCCTTCGTGGCTTGTGTAATTTTACCCTCTTCTTGAGGAAGAAGAAGGACAGGCTAAGTTACTGGTACAAAGCTCAAGCTGGTAGCCACCCTGACATCTTCAGACTTCCAATCCAGGCCTGCATTAGCCATATCACCTATAAACCTTTCAAGTTGCCACTGACTCAAATAAAACCATCATGTCAGCCCATTTGTGCCATTTGTTCCTTTATCTCCCAAACCCACTTGAAATATTACCTTCCATTCTAATGGTCAGAGCTCATGACCTAAAACAGACACACACTCCTCCTGCCACCACTTCTAACCCTCAAGAGACATATCCCAAAAAGCCTCAATAAGAAAGTTTCTGTGAAGAAAAATGACAAAGTAAGGACTTGGAAGCATGATATAGGAAATATATATATATATATATATATATATATATATATATATATATATCAGGTAGAAGTTTCTCATCATTGCACAGAGTCTTATCCTTGACTTTTTGGAGGCCTAACATTAATTGCTTCCCTGAGCTTCTCTTTGTTAAGACTATTTCAGGAGAAAATACATCATCACCAGGCTTCAAAAGTAGCTGGTATTTTACCCTACTGCTACCCTTCATATGAACAATAATAACTTAGGATCCTAAATCTGAGGCAGTTTGTAACAACCAGTTTCCTGATGATACTCAACATCCCATCTCCTTAGCAAAACTATAGGTCAGGCCAGGCACGGTGGCGCAGGCCTATAATCCCAGGGGCTCGGGAAGCTGAGACAGGATCATGAGTTCAAAACCAGCCTCAGCAATGGCAAGGAGGTAAGCAACTCAGTGAGACCCTGTCTCTAAATAAAATACAAAATAATGCTGGGGATGTGGCTCAATGGTCCAGTGCCCCTGAATTCGCTCCCCAGTACCGACCCCCCTACACAAAAAACGTGCTAGTTAGTGGATTTGGTAGATGGAGTGGAAGACACTCCGAAAAACAAAAGTTTCTGAATAGTTAAAGAAAGACATTGTTGGGACTGGGTATGTGGCTCAATCGGGAGGGAGCTCGCCTGGCATGCGTACGGCCTGGGTTCGATCCTCAGCACCACATACCAACAAAGATGTTGTGTCCACTGAAAACTAAAAAAAAATAAATAAATATTAAAATTCTCCCTCTCTCTCTCTCTTAAAAAAAAAAAGAAAAGAAAAAAAAAAAAGAAAGACATTGTCCTCTGATAATATGCAAATTAACTCTTTTGGAGGAAGCATAATGGAAAGGTTTTAGGGATCAAACTAGGGACCTGGGCATACTAAACTGTACACACTCCACCACTGAACTCTACTGGCAGCCCAAATTAACATCGTATCTTTTCTCCGCCTAAATTTTTCTGCATCTCTCAGCCAACAAAATCCCATTAAACCCTAGTAAGAAAAGAAGACCTTTTGGAGTAGCGAGATTTTGACTAATATCGGAATCATTAACACTGAAAAAACATCTGTTTTTCAAAATTTTTACTTATTTCTGCCATAGTAAATAGGAAGAGAAATAACTGGAGCCAGTAGAAATAGAGGCACAACAGCTGAAAGTTTCACAGATGGCGTTTGAACAATTGGAGACACAAACAAAGCTCTGGGCAATGAGAATATAGGCTCCCGTTCAAGGAACTGATTGGTAGGATATGGGTTTGTGAATACAGTGGGCCAACACCCACCAGGGATGCGAAGACCCAAAGCCAGGATGGTGATCAGAGTGGGCCTGTGTGACAGTGGGCCCCCACCAGAATTTCAGGAGGTGAGCAGGTAGCAAACATCAGTTGACTTGTTGTTCTGTTTTGTTCTTAACTTAAAACTGGAATTTGGCTGTTTAGAAAACTACATCTTATAAATTAAATTCATCATGTCCAGTCTTTTGTCAAATTTATAAACTCTTCTATCATGTGTTGCCTTCATTCTGTGGGAGGAAGCGTTCTCCAGCCTGTTCTAACCAATTAAAATCGTGGGTACTGACTTCAGAGGCCCAGAAGGGGCAAAGCAGGCAGCAGCCCAGTAGACATCACTCTTTCCCTGAATCAGCGCACCCTTCTTGTTTATATCCTGAGCACAGCATGGGAAGGGAGTGTGAGGGATTATCGTACTGACCCCATAACCCCTCACTGAGAAAGAAGTCAAAATTACTGCGCAAAAACAAAGGTCTATCCCAATTCCAAAGCAATTTTAATTTTTGTAGTATTTAGAAACAAAATTTGAAATAACACTCAACCTCAACAGTATAGATCATTTTTTTTTTTATTCCACAAAACTGTTGATTGAAGAAAGAAAGGGTAAAAGTACAGTTTGCTTTTTGGACTGGTCAGATTCTGCCAATGAGATCAAAACTAATTACAAAATAGCAATTATGAAGGTTTTTTATAATTATTAGTGGATAGATCAGAGCCTAAAGTCACAATTTTTTAATCCCACTAAATATCTACTGCATAATGCTAAATGCAGGTGAAACACATTATTGTTGCTGGATAAAATAAGATGAAATGTTAAGCCCTTCAGAGAATATAAAGGAGTGGAGCCAGATTTTCCTGCTTACAACTCTATATGACTATTTCTATAGAATAAGTATCTGGCTTAACTTGTGTAATCATTTAAAAGGTCCCAAAGTCTCCTTCCTGACTCTCTTCTCACCTCTCAAATGTTAAAAACACATTTCCTGACACAGCGGTGATACATGCCAGCTCCCTGTCAGTGAAGACTAGGAGTGAGAACTTTGACACAACGGCCATCAACAACTCTCCATGGACGGCCACTGTTTGGAGCCTGTTTCTCTCTCTCTGGTGATGAAGTATCTTCTTGGTCCAGTGCCTCTACTTTTTGTTCTCCATCATTTTCCAGCAACAATCTCTTTGTGGGAATTTCAAGATTCCAAATAAGCCACGCAATTTGTCTCTGCTCTTGGCCAAGCTTGGTTTTGGAACACAAAATTATTTCCTAACATGATCAGGCACCAAAATAATCAAACCCTTAATTTTCTAGCATTCCTGTAATTCTGCAGTGACTGGAAACTTAAAAGAAAATACACATCCAAAGAAATAATCCCATGTGTAAATGTTATGCTTAGTGGAAATTCAGGAATGAAATGATAAATAGTGTAAAATAAAATTAGGATGAAAGTAGTGTCAAAGACAGATAGGATTGGACAATTTTGACTTGCTACTATTTAGTAAACTTAATTTTCATCAATTAGCATATAGGTATGTAATAAGTACTTGGTGTTAGCCTTCATAGTGATAGTTGGAAATCTGTGTATCTATAAACAGCTGTGAAAACAGAAGCATTGGAAGGAAGAAGTATATATTATAATATACATAATATTGATTTTTAAAAGGTTAAGAGCAGAGTAGTAGATATTCCTAGGAGACATTTCTTGAGAAAGAATTCTATGTCAAAGGAGAACTCTAAGGAGAAGACTCTGCCTTCTTGTTTACTCTTTAAGTCTGAGAAAATAGGAACATTGTTAGAAAAAGCTAAAATCAAATTACTGAGGCAAGAATTCAAGAATAAATTAATGTAAACCCTTATACTATAAATCCCACGAGGGAATTCACAACACACATAAGCTAAGCCAGGGCCCGAGATGAGATGTCCTGCCAAAAAGAATCCTCCTAAACCTAGGAGTTACAAAATATTTTTGATACAGAACACGTTTTGGAGAAGAGAAAAATCATTACTATGTCAAGAAACATATATGCTAGGGAAAGTACTTTAAGGAACAGAAATTCAGAGAATATCTGTGTGCAGAACACTGAACTAAACATAGGCATACAGTTTGTATACTCAAAGAACTCAAGTCAGGTGGGTAATACTGATAAGTATGTAGCTCATTACAGAGGAAACAGACCATAGTGAAAAATGTTATGATTAAAACATATCTATATGTTTTATGAACTATACTATCATAAGTGCTATAATGTTATAATATATTAATAACTATTATACTTTAATGTTTTTTCCACAAAAATGTTAATTAGCTTGTGGTTGCATAATATATTACATATAAATATGATCACATGTTACAGTAATAAAGTAGAAATTTTATGAAGGTCTTGAGGTTCTTGTAGTAAAACCAAACTTACAGACATATAGTCAAAATAATGGAACAATTTATTTTTAATTCTATTCTTACTTTAGCATAAATTTTAAATTAAATACATGAAAATGAAATAGTTATACTTTTCTCTTCTACATCTTCTCACCATTTTATTATATTTAAAAGCACCTGACATCAGATTATTGAGATTAATATATTGTCATGTTAGAATCATATCTTATTTTAGAATTTGTTATATTAGCCATCAGTTAATATAAATTCATTTTCTTAAGATGGTACAAGAAACACCCATTAATTATTTTTGTTTCTTTGCTCATGTTCTACATAATATGTTCCAAAAAATAATCCAAGAAATCTTACAAATGTCTAACTTCAAAATGTATAGCTTCTCAGAGGTAAATCCTGAGATTAAAAACCGGAGACATTTTAACAGCTAAGGACTTTTATTATATTCATAAAAGCATTTTTAATATGTATATATATGCATATTTACATATATATGTGTGTGTATATATATATATATATATATATATATATATATATATATATATAAATGTCACACCACCTTTGGTATCTTTAAATTTTTTCCATTGAAAAGCCTAATAGAAAAGTATATTACTCTGTGAAAAAGAATCTGGTCTTAGACTTACCCAGAGTGAGAAGCAGAATACACATTGTTATTATGGGTAATACCAATGAGGAGTGCAAATTATGAAGTCAAAACAGTTTACAAATGTCTCATGTATTACACCAATCAGTCCTCAAAACGTTTGTCCCTAAATAGAAGAAAATTAAAATTTGATTATCGAATGAGCTGATGTATTCTAGATGGAGTGCTTAAACTTTGCCTTCATGACACATCATGCAGTACTTCTATAATGCTTAAAGTTGGTATGTCCTTATTAAAATACAAGTTCTAGAGGTTTAAAGCAATAACAATAATTTTCAAATATTCTCTTCAGTCATTCAAAAGAGTAAAATCAAGAAGTGTAAGAATTAATCCACACAAGACCATAACTTCAGCATTAGATAGACAACAAGTTCAAATACTCTATAAGAGAAAGAAAGAAAAAAATTCCAACAGAGCATCTGCCACCTGCCCTGCTCTGAAACCAGTTTGTGGACTCAGAAGGCAAGGCAGGGAAAACTGAAAAGACTCCACCAAACAGCAGAAAACACAGGCCAAACATCCACAGAAAACAGAAAGTGAAGCAACTGCCAAAATGATGTAAACAGGTCTGAACTCAGTAATCCATAGGCCTGGCTCTGGGGAAGGAGGTTGTGTTTGGACCAGAGGCAAAACTGTTCTGTGGTGACATATCTGAAATTCTCTAGGTGGGGTTTAGAATGTGGGAGGATGGAGAGTTAGGGCTCATTTAACCAAATTTCATAGTTAATGTCATGAGGACCATCCAGGGAGGACCCACTTTCAAATCTAGAGCTAACCATGAAGAGTGGAACACTCTCACCCCTGACTCTTCTCACTGACTGCAAAGCTGAGCAGGCGGTGGACAATCTGGTTGGGAAGTTGACCACAGTACTAAACACAGGGAGTGAAGTCAATGTTTCAACAATGAACCACTCATGGTACTCGGCAGACTTATTGAGAAAAAAAAAAGTAAAATTTTCGTAGTAATGATATTAATCAATATTTGGAGACCTCAGAGCCAATTATAGTACTAGAGTCTGAATTTTCTGCAAATAAAAACAAGGCCACTGAAACAAAGATAAAGTAGGCATTCAAGTGAAACAGATAAGAAAAGCTGGGAACATACAGAAAAATATCACAGTTAGCTGAAGGCCAGATCTGTATAATTCTCTCACTTATACTCTCTCTTACCCATGTCTGTTTTCACCAGTTTCTGGACAGAATTACTCAAGATCTGTAGTATTTCTTCTGAAATTTGCTACATAATAATATTTAGATGGACTGAGTAGAAATCTGTATGGTTAATATCATTCTCATCAATTATTACCTTCCTAAAGTCCTAAATGTGAAAGTCTCTCAAGTTTTGATAGATATTCAGATGTTTGGTCTGGGTGAACTCTACCTAATTCTTATAATTGTATTTTTGAGTCCAAGGTCAGCAAAGTCAGTTATGTTACAACCTTTAGAAAATATGCCTCAGCCACATTTATTCCTGCTTCCACGTGCGATATGTGACACCTTGGCTGGTTGAGAATTTTCACTGAAATGGAGAGAAACTAGCTTTTCGGAAAAACAATAATGATGTGAACAAATTCATTTCCATGTATTCGTTATGTATCCAACCTCAGACACCTATTTTAAGTTCAGAAGAGAAAGATATTCCTTTGTTTTCATCCAGTAAAATTTCAGGCAAAGGACTGAATGTAGGGTCTATTTCCAGGAGGCTGTTTTTGCCATTCAAAGCTCTGTCCTCTTCAGACATTTGCCGAATGATGCATTAGCAGGAGCTACAAGGATCACATTGTTTCACACCAAATAGCCTCTACACTTTGATTCATATATCACACATGTTCTGTTTCTTGCATTTCTGTTTTCACACCCACTACCTAAGTGCAAAGGGATTTGAAGACAAGTCCCACAGTTTCCTAACTTTCAGCTGCTTTGGTTGTATTGATGGTGTAAGTTATGGAACATGTAGAAAATAGAATCAAGATTAAGGAGATCATATTTCTGTTTTATGTCCTGTGATACAGTGAAACACACTGAGTAACAATTAAGCAGAACGTTCATTTTAGCTTCACTGAATTTTCTTCAAATTGGTAAATGCAGTGAAAGAAACAACTATGCTAAGGAAGAATGAACTGGGGTATGCCTTCATAAAGTGGATCAATAAGAATAAATAGTTGTTACATAAAACCCTCTCTAAAATAATTGTTACATGAGCAAGTAGTTCCTTGTACATTTTGAGAACTTTAAAACAAGGAAGTGAATTGGAAGGATTCCAAGAAGGTTTGTTTCTGATAGTTACTGAAATATAATAACATTAAGATACCATAATATATGATAACATAATTTTATTTATGGTATTTAAAAATATAAATATAGTCTATTCATGAATCTTGAAATTTTCAGTGGTTACATTTTCTAGTGAGTTCAGAATTCTCATAAATGAATTCAATAGATAACCTTGGGGAGTCCTGTCTGAGCCCATTGATTCACAGTTTACAAATGAGTTTAAATAAGTTCCTGATCCACCAGATGAATAGGTAACAGATGTTCAATTCCTTGAGAAATTATTCCTGAAATAATAGAATTAATTTTATAATCCATGGATCCATGACCATATAACTAAATCCTTTTATTTTATAGAGGAGGTAAGTGAGGCCAAAAAAAATTATAGGCTTGTTTAATAGCACGTAATGGTAACACATCCAGTTCTCTAGCTCAGAAATCCTGATTTCCAAATTAATTCTTTTGCTACTCTACCTCATTAGACACTCAAACTGAAAGTACAGACCTATAAGAACATACTTCTCCTTCTCAGTTCTCCCATCTGGGCAGACTTTCTAACATGCAGAGTGCCTGGAAAGAGATTTTAATACCTGCTGTTCAACCACAGCAACAAAAATCTTTTGCATAATTTAGTGACTGCCATGGAACACACACATAGAAGCAGTAAGTGCAGTGCCTTGAGGATGAAGTTAACAAAGAGGAACAAGTGAACCTGCACAGAAGAATGAGAAGACGCTCTAGCGACACATTGAGTTGATGAAGGAAGAGGGGAGAGTGACTATCGCTGACGAGAGAACCATGCTTAAAAAACTAAGCATCACATAATAATTATTTTCAGATAAATTAAGAAAGGGACACAGTGTGCTGGTAATAAGGTATAAATAAATGCATCGATTCCTGATCACCTTCTTTTTATTTCAGAATTCTTTCTTGGGAAAATTTCCCATCCACTGAACACTTGCCTACCGTACTACTACTATGTTTTTGTGATACACAGCTTAGCATTATCATCTTTATTCGTTTATGTTCTAATATTTTTCAACTCTATCAAAAGCCTAAAGAACATATTAGAAGCTCTGACTAGTAGACACCAAGACAATTAGGTTGTCCAAAATATTGCCCTGAAAACATATCTTTAAGTTAGAGAAAATTTCTATATAAGTTATACAGAAATATGTACATACATGTTCATGTGTGTATACATGCATATATATACTCACACATACATATACTTACATACATGCAGATTTGACCAAGCCATACATGTAAAGAATAAAATGCTATACTTAGCAAATGATACCACTTAATCATATATCCCATTCAATATGGTTCTATAACATACAATTGACATGAACAAAAAAAGTTAAAAATCTGCCGGACATAGTGGCACACGCCTGTAATCCAGAGGCTCTGGCGGCTGAAGCAGGCAGATCAGAAGTTCAAAGCCAGCCTCAACAAGAGCGAGGTGATAAGAAAATCAGTGAGACCCTGTCTCTAAATAAAATACAAAATAGGGATGGGGATGTGGCTCAGTTGTCAAGTGCCCCTGAGTTCAATCCCTGGTACCAAAAGAAAAAAGAAAAAAAATTAAAAACCTAATGTTTCTTAGAGCATGTTAAAATAGAAATTTAATTTTCAAAACTAATTGGCAGTATCTGTAGAGGGTTCCAAGCCAAAATATATCACCTTTAAAGTAATTTAAATACTACATAGAAATTGTTCAATCTCTTCAAAAAACAAAGCTAAAACCTTGCTATTATGATTCATGAAATCCCGAAAGTGTGTGTTTTCTAGACATTGCAGCTATAGATATCCTTGGCTCCCAAATAATGACTGACCACTAAATCACTTGGAAGAGCAGGAGGACAGCCACTCTTAAAAGTGAAAACTCCAATTATAGGGGAGACTGACTGAGAGCTCCAGCAGGGCAGAACACGACATGTGTCAGCAGGGATGTGTCTAGAAGACAACACCACCAGTGTGGACCTGCAAGACGGTGCATTTCCAGGGGAGAGAAGTAAGCCCCTGTCTTTCCTCAATTCCATCAGTTCTTCTCACTTTGTTGGTTCTCTTTACATTTGGCTCTAATGCACCACTGAGAGATGTTAGAATCAAGATAGTATATGAAGTACGGAGTCGTCAACATTTTTCAAAGAATCTTACCAATGTTATTAAAGCAAAATGGCAAATCCAGGAATTACACTGAGGTAGTTTTAAGCACGATTCTAAGTCCTCTGATTTTATAGATTCTGCCCTAGAAATACATCGTCAGTTGTCTGAATTCCATTTAGATTATGTCTCAGAATTGAATATTTGCCGACAAATACATGTATGTCAGATGCAAATATTTGATTGTTAGGTAGAATGTAGTAAGACTTTTCTCTTCTATTTGCAGGAAACTATTGTAGCCTGACTGCTTGTGAGATGGTGTGGAAATATAGTTTTTAACCATTTTTTAAGGAGCCCCTTGACAAAGAGCTTTCCCCTTAATTTGAAGACACCTGGAATAAATTACATAATACTAAGTTTTTATATTTAATTTTGACTTTTTCTAAGTATTTTTTAAATAATGGGGAAATGAAATTTTGGTTTCTTTGTTGATGTGATAAGGAGTTACCATAGTGACACAGGCCTTATACTCCCTGGTAGCAATAAGTCAATAGAATTTTGGTACCAAGTGTACATTTATAAAGAATGAATACTTTCCACTTGGCCATAATCCCTGATAGGACATCTTTATTTACCTTGTATACCTACTCACCGTGCTAAGTATTACTGTGTGATCTAAAGAGAAGAGTAAAACAATTATTAAAATAAAATAATCTAGATGCTGGCAGATACATAATAAACTGGTGGAAAAAGAATCTGCCTCAAGACAAAGGGATAACATTTTATAGTTGATGAACTCTCTGAAGCCACTCTCAGTTCTATCTGCACTTTTATTTATCCACAGTTGTTCTAGCACCATGGTTTGAATGCTTTCAGACAAAACTCAAACCATAGCTATGTTGCCCCTTTTCTTTTTTGAATCTTTCAATCTGTTTTGACATACATCACCTGTCAATCCTCTTTCTAATCTTGTGTCTCTATGCTTTTCCTAAAACCTGTTTACTAGCTTTCATCTATTTTTATAATGAGGACAAAGTACTATGAAAAGAAGGTGAAAAGTGCTGCTGGCATCATCATCATGCCTACTGCACCTCTGTGCTGTTTTGCTTTTCTTTATTGTAGAATTACACAGGAGGGTGGAAGGGAAATAAATGAACACCAAAAAGTGACTTAGAGCAATTTATGCAAGGCTTCAGGCTAAAGCTGAATAATGTCCCATCCCTTTAAAACCAATAAAGAGTAGCCACATTCTGATAAATTAACATATTTG
Source organism: Marmota monax (assembly GCF_021218885.2). Taxonomy (NCBI): domain Eukaryota; kingdom Metazoa; phylum Chordata; class Mammalia; order Rodentia; family Sciuridae; genus Marmota; species Marmota monax. The sequence continues at coordinate 5,452,624 of NW_026693933.1, read as the reverse complement.
AATTTAAAATTAAAAGTGAAAATATACTGGGAGGATCTTAAAAACAGAATAAATTGTAGCTTGATCTAACAAGAGCTTGAATCTATTTAGTTATGCCAAACTGAAATATACCTACAAAGTGAATTCTGGTTTCATAAGACTATGGTTTAGATGCATTAAATATTGAAGTACATTTCATACTTAATAAATTTAAATCATACTTATCAGACTTAAAGTTACTAAAACTTTTGTGCACAGGCACAAGATATTGTAATTAAGAATAGCAAATACATACTTAATCTTAATCAAAACTGTGAAAATTATTTTCTATAAATTTTTCCTATAATTTCTATATATTCTCTCTCTCTAAATCATGAGAACATTGGTACAAATTGCGTGTATGATTTACTTTTAACTTAAGACCTAGAAACAAACCTGATTATCAAACCAATAGTGAAACCTGGGGTCACCAATTTTGGAGACAAATGCACACTCTCATGCACACACATCAGGTTTCTTTTATACAACCTGTAACATGTTCACCTTTCTGACAGCATATGTGTTAGCAGAGGAAGCGCCTCTGTAACAGGATGTTTCTTGCAACAATCACTTCTATTTTGGTTTAGTTAGAACACTAAAACTTATTCACAGAGCTTTACTTTTTTATTATCAGTTTAATTTCAAGCTGAATGTCATTCTTTTAGAAAAATGGTGCTTCCTCCAAATAACCTGGCAGTTCCACACAGGATTATTCCAGCAGCCAGGATGATGTGTCTGGTGATTTTTGCATTCCATGTCATACTGCTACAAAAGCAAACAGAAGTCACCACTGTCCTAGCAAACCACATTGGTTTGAAGTATTTCTCTTTGTGGCTGTCCCAGAATGGGGTCTTGGTGTCTGTTCCCCCTCAGATACTCATTAATCAGACATCCATTCACTACTTGGATCCAAGTTTCACTAAAATGTGATGACCAGAAAATAGAAAGCAAGTGTCCCCAAATGAATGTCATCCTGAGTTTATATGCAAACATTTCTCTGGTTATCAAAGCTTGTTATGCACACTGAGATAACTTCTCCGACCTCTAATATTTCACAAGCACTCACTGAAAGATTGATAAATTGAAAAGATGGAAGGCATCTCCTTTCCTGTGTAGTCTTTGCCAGCCTCCCCAAAATTGCCATGTTATATTATATAATACTTCCTTAGCTAGATTCCAAGAATTCTATAGGCTGTAATTTAATCCTAGGAAAACCAAAGGATATTAAATGATCTAAACTGTCTTAGCCAGAAATCTCTTATTTGGCTGCCCTTTGAAGTTTGTATCTGAAACTTTTGATGTCTTAATATTATTTTAGAAATTGGGGGGGGGGGGGGAAGTTGACTTTGTAAATCATTTTAGGATCGCAGAAATGACATTATGATGATGAATGGCACAGGGCTTTTCAAAAAAAAAGTCTCTCTGAATATTAAATTAATCACAAGCCAAGGCTGTCTAATATTAGCTCCTGATAACTTAGGATTCTGTGGCATTCCAGATGCTCTATGAAACAGAAATATTCTGTCTGCATTATGAGCACCTTTCCACATCTGCAATTCTGTTATACAATAAAGTCTTGTTCTTTTGTTGCAAGATTGCCCTGGTTCATTTTTTTATTATTAATTTAAACCATGTGGGTAAAGGGTAATCCAGTAAGCCATAGGATTTCAGATCAGAGCTTTCATACAATCACTTGTAACATCAAACATCTGGATATTTAGATGAATAGAAATAGGGCAAAAATTAGCAGGAGCTAAAGCATTGTCTGAATGAATTGGTTTTAATTGTACAAGTCTTCGCTTTGAATATATTTTCTTCACATGCTTAAACAATAGCCATATTATGACAAAAATAAAATCCATAACCCCATTGCATTATTTATATGTGCATTCACAATAACCAATTAGAACAATTTAAATTTAAACAACCTAAAATTTAAACAATTTAAACAACCTAAAACATATTATATAAGTTGCTTTTGCAACTCAGTTTAATTATATCTAAAAATAAATTTAACAATCTATGTAAAGAAAGCATGATATACAAGTTTTCTTGGAGCACAAACTCATATGGTTGTCTATTTAATAAAAAGTCCATACCAGAATATTTGCCTCCAATTATACAGATACACTTTGTATTTAAATTTCTACATTACTCAATTTTACATTGTAAATTAATGTTTTCCATTCCCTGTTTCTTGCTAATGCTGCACTTCTTCCTATTTCTATTTCCATTTTTCTATTTGGAAAAAAAGGAAGTTATGATGGTATAAAATTGAGGAAAAAAAAATTTGTTTTGTTTCAAGTTTTTACATTCTTTCAAGATACCTAAAAGTCACAAACAATAAATAGCATAAGGAAAATGTATTAAATCATTCTCTCAGGGTTTCTAAATCATTTGAAGCAGAATGTTGAACTTCAAAGAAGAAAAACAGTAGTTGTTTTTACTAAGTGTACTAGTTTAATGATGTTTAGCATTAAAATGATATTGAAATTAGTAAAAAGAATTCTGTTTAGTACCGAGAAAGGAGAAATAATATGTCCATCAACAAACAACAACAAAGTTAAAAGTTGACCTCTCCAAATCAGAGAAAATTTCTACTACAATCGAAATCAATTATTTCCAAGCAATTATTCTTAGAGATTTGCCTGAATGGATGTTATTTGTATTCTGTAATCCAGATGCTCTGTATTTTACTGCAGATGCCAGGTGTGGACATTCAAAAGTAAAAACCTCAAGATCAAAGAAACAAAGATTGATCCTGTTGAAATGTTTAGCCACAAGTCATGCATATGACTATAGACTTTTTGTTTCATGAGGTGTTTACATCCTTTGTTGTTAAAGCTATTTATTACCTTTGAAAACAGGTCACCTTCCTTTTTGGAATACTATAGAGTGTGATGTGGTCTTAATTTGTGTTAAGAGAACATCCATGCTCGCAATGAAAATTTCATCTTTTAGGTTATAAAAGAAAAACAGGTCAATACTTAACATAGAGATAATACAAGCTCTTAAATAATATGTGATGTAAAGTAGATGGATATGGAAATACAAAAGCTGAAGTAAACATGAAGAAAGGAAAAATACACATGTATATATAAAACTTAACCAGCTCTGAAAGGTAATTGGAGAAAGGAGAATGGAAATCATAGGTCAGAGATCCCTGGCCTGGGGCAGCATGCTCTTTTTTCTTCAAACAGACTTCAGTGGGTTGATCCGCTGGCTTTAGATGTCTCTTTTTTCATTAATTCATCAAATATTTTCTTAGTACCTCCTGTTTTACCAAGTACTGTACATACTAATAAAAATAAAACAGCACCTTCCCTCAAGGCACTTACAATCTAGGAGAAGAAACAAAAAAGTGCACTCATGTTTTCAGAATAATGATGCAGGTGTTAGATTAAGCAAAGTTGAGGTAGCCACAGCTTTAGTCAGCTTCTTGCTGATTAAAAGACTTGACCAGAACAATTGTGAAGAGGAAAATTTATTTGGGGGCTAATGGTTTCAGTGGCTTCAGTCCATTTCTCAGGGCTTGCAGTGAGGCTGAACATTCTGGCAGAAGAGTGTGGTGAAAAGAAGCATCATTCCATGATGATCAGGAAGAAGAGAGAGAGATTCACTCCCCACGTACAAAATATATACTCCAAAGTCAGAACCCCCCATGCCCACTTCCTCCAGCCACACCCTATCTGCCTTCAGTTACTACCATCAGGGAATTAATTCATTGATGGGTTTAAGGCTCTCATAATCCAATCATTTCTCCTCTAAATCATCTTGCATTGTCTTACACACAGCTTTTGGGGGACACCTCACAACCAAACCATAACATGGCCATAGAAACTCCAGGAAAGGGGACCATGGTGGAACAGAACAGATTTTCCAGTTTGACTTTTTCTTGGAGATGAGAAAAACAAACATTAGGCATCAGTCAGAAAAGGAATAAGAGGTGAATGATCCTGGTAGAAGGCTGTGCAGCCCATAAGAAAGTGCAGCAAAGATATGTCATCTACAAGGAGGGAATGAGGACTGTAAAGGCAGGCAATGAGGAAAACTATTGCATAAGGGGCTTAAAAAAATACCTCCAGATTATGAACAATATTGTTCTAATCTCATCTCTACTACCCTGAGAAGAAACTATTGTATCAACTTAACTTCTCCTGTTCATTACTCAGCTCTATGTTAGGCAGGAAATTCTTTTAAGTATTTCTAGGTACCCTAGTGAACTTGCATAGTCCTCCACTCTCTGGTTAATACTGTCAGGCATATGTTCTTTCAAAATGTATAATTTATTTTTTTAAAAGTAGGTCAAAAGTGAACATTTTCATTGGTGTCCCAATATTTGCTACTTAACATAATATTTTGCAAGATCTTTAGGACCACTGTCAATAGCAAGGACTGGGATTCTACTAGACTCTGGACTCTGCTGAAGTTTGCCTAAAAATGGAGGAATTGTGTATTTACTCCCTTTCTGAACAATCTCTCTTGTTGCTTGCTATCTTTTATTCACTATTAGAATCATTTTCATTTGACATGATAATAGTGATATTTACATATTATTATGTTATTAGTATTATATAATAAAGTTTAGCATCTTAAATCTACTGGGTACTCCCTTGAGATTTTCAGGCATTCTCTAATTATTCTTCATAATAAAGACATAAATTGATTTCAGTCAATATTTCTATTTTACAGAAACTGACAGTTTCTTAAAAAGTAAGTTTGCACACAGACACAATATCACATTATCATATTTTATTGCTCAAAGAAGTCACAAGTTCACTCAGGTCCAAGAGGTGGGCACAGATACTCTCTCTCAATGGGAAGAATGTAAAATAATTTGTGGCCACTTTTAACTACCATACTAAGCTCTTAGCTGGAAATAAAGACATTATCAAATAATATTTAACTTTCCAAATTTCTAAAATTCAATATGCTTAATCATTTTTATGAAAAAAGTAATTTCTATTATGTTAGAAATTTTAATTAGCCTAAAAAATAGCACATAATGTTGACCAGTATCCAAGTATACTTGTTATTCATGTTAGCCACTGGCTTGAAAAATGTGATGGATAGCGTTATTTATGGATAACTTCAACTCAGACCAGATGAATTGTCAAAGATGCCAAGATTCATGATTATAGGGCAGAAAATGGCAATTCTTTCACAGTACTCAAAATAATTTTTTAAAGTAAGAAGTTATGACAGACTGCATAGCAAATAATATGCTGCTTTCAAATGATTTTATAATGATAGCAACAATTTTCATGTACTTCCATGGGAAAATGTTTTTTTCCATAAGTATTTTTTAATGACTATTTGAACAGTACTTTTCACAGAGAATTTAAACTACTCTATAATGGCTTGATTCACTTCATTAGAAAGTCTGTGGGAAGATCAGCAGCCCCTAAATTTGGGATTAAAAGGTTTCTTCCTATGGCATTTAACTTAAATCCCCAGGGACAAACGTAGGATATGAGTCTTTAAAGTTACATATATAAATGTAGACTGTCCAAAATTACAGAATTAACAGACCTGTTTCAAGATGAATAAAATGTATGACCCCGACCACAAGGGAGTTGTACAAAGAATGTTTGTGATGTTAAGAAGTTAGAGATCTAGGAGTCCACCGCTGAGAAAAGATATGTTAAAAGTATACATTCACACTATAAACTACCAAGCAATAGTATCAATATGGAAATTAATGTTACTGGAAAATTATTTTGAATTCTCAGTTATTAAAATTTTTAAGCATATTTGGAATAATTTAGGTAAGTGAAACTATTTTTTTACAATAAATTTTATGAAACTTTCACACAGATAAATGTCTGCAATGAAAACCTAGTGTCCAAACCAAGGTGGCGGCACATGCCTGTAATATCAGAGGCTCAAGAGGCTGAGGCAGGAGGATTATAAATTCAAAGCCAGCCTCAGCAACTTAGAGAGGCCCTAAACAATTTAGCAAGTCCCTGTCTCAAAATAAAAATAAAATATAAAAAAAGGCTGAGAATGTGATGTCCCTGGATTCAATCCTTGATACCAAAAAATAAATAAATAAAAGGAAGAAAACCCAGTGTCCAGTACAATTCAAGTGCACTGTAAATGTGAAATATAAATTGGAATTTAAATACTTAGTAATAAAATAAAGTATCTTATTAATAATTTTCTTTGATTAAATGTTGAAATATTATTTTGATATATTACTTTCAATATACCATTAAAATTGCTTTCCCCTGGATTTTTTTACTATATAATGTGACTGGCTGTTATCAATTTATTTCCCATGAGCTTCAAAGTCATCTTTCATTGCTTCATGAAAATGAGCTAGATTCTTAAAACATTTCTTGTTTATAGACTACATAACTTTAAGCATTGTCAGTTGATAGTTCTAGAGATACATTGCAAGATGACAGAGACTCCCCTTCCTGGTTCTCTGCTGAGCATTTGAGTTCTATCTTGCTCCCATTTCACAGTTGGTCAGTGAGGGTGTTTAAAGACATTGGTGGAACTGTGCCCAGCATGTACCCACAGCATGAGGTCCTTCAGCACTTTCACAGCCCACCTCAGGTCCAACAATCCCCTTCTCACCACTCTTCTCATACCGACACAGCATGTTTCAGGCTTCACACCCAGAAGGCTACCCTGACTCTTTCTGGACACCAGCCTATAGGCCCCAACTTGCCTACACTGCAACCCCTCTATGCAAATTGTTTCTTGCTGCTCAGTGACTATGGACCATATCTGGACCAGTCAGCTAAGCAAACTTCTCGGGCCATCCAATTGGGTAAAATCACACTTTTTTTTTCAAAGATATATGAACCTTGATTTTTTTTTTTAAGAGAGAGAGAGAGAAATTTTTTTAATATTTATTTTTTAGTTTTCAGAGAACAACAACATCTTTGTTTTTTTGTATGTGGTGCTGAGGATCGAACCCGGGCCGCACGCATGCCAGGCGAGCGCGATACTGCTTGAGCCACATCCCCAGCCCTGAACCTTGATTTGAAGTGGGTCTCCCATTGCACGGTATTTTTCCTTTAGTTTCCCAAACAACCCTGGTATTCCTTTTAAAGTTATTTTTCTATTTTCATAATTTCTGTCTTAGCTTAATAATTCTGTATATTAAACTTCCCTGGTTTAAATTGCAGTGTGATATATGTCTCCTAATTGGACGCAGACTGATTTAGCAAAAAGGTGTAGAAAAATTTTAACTACACACTTGACTTGCAACCCATCTATTAGATGATGCTGCTATACCATATAAAAACAGAGGAGATAGGGAAAGAGCAAGAATTTGGAAACCTTGAAAACAATGATGAAATATTTTAATTATATTTAAGTATAATTAAAAGTTGAAAGCAGGTTCAAGCTTCAAGAGACAGATAAAATGTTTGAATTGGCACTTCAAAATGATATTGAAATATGACCCTCCCACTAAGACAAAATGATTGCTTTGAAGAAAGTCTGGAAGTCTACCTAGAGGTTAGAATCTTCTTACCCTGAAAGGCAGTTTAAGTCCCAACCCACAACTGCATAAAAGAATAGAGAGGAAGAGGTACATATGACCCCTGCTCCCCAAATGGAAGTAAAATTGGCTAATCTTTAGACACGTTTGGCAAAGGCCAATGTGAAATTAAAGATAGCATTAATTTGCACAATTAAGTCATTAAATAGTAATATATGAGAAAACAGTTCCTGTGTTCACTAACAACGACTTACTAGTCCAGTTCTCAAGTAGCATAAAGAGCATTAATTAAACCATAAAATAAAACCACATTTTAACGTTACAATTTGAATGTATATAAGCCATGTTATTCAAATATAAACAACTACTTAGAAATCTTTAGACAGAATTTCATTATTTATTTTTCAGGAGATAATACTTAATAGTGTCTATGTGAGCCAGGTAATAATAATTTTGATTTCATGTTTGGTGTGTAATTTTTCTTACTATTTCTCAGTCAAGAAAAACACTAATTTTTTATACATGTTTTAAGAGAACAACTAACTATTTGGATGCTTTTCTACATAAAAACTAAATAATCTTTCTAACACTAGAAATATTAAAAATCATCATATTGATCAAAAACAATTCTCATCAAACAGCAAAAACAGCAAACTTTCTGTTTCTGTAACAAGTAAAGCTGCTGTAAAGCATCTGTGTGCAACAGATATATTGCTCTCCAACTGTAATTTCAGTCATGTAAGCACCAGAATATTAAGCCATCAGAAAAATAATCCATGGGAAAACTGCTGATTTCACATATCTTGGACTAAATATAGCCCTAAAAATATGTTTCTGAAAGTTTGTTTAGTATTATATAACTACTTGGGTTATGTGGTTTTCATATTTTTTTGTCTATTTACTAAAACCATTGGTCCTACGTTTAATTGTTCACCACAAAAAAAGAGTCTTTCCAACCTTCCAAAATTATAGAATCGCATTAACTTGTTTCAGAGTTTATGATGAGAATTGCATTAAGTTTCATACTGATAATAAATGTAATCAAGATATTTATTAAAATATGCTCAGTATGTGTGCCTCATTAAAAAGATTTATTAAAATTATTATATAGAAATCTTTCCTAAGGTTTACCAAAATCACATAAAGCATTTACAGACTGAATTTTAGAATTTTCTACCTGCATTAAATGTTACATATATGATCTAAACAACAGAGCTCAAAGCAAATCTTACTGAATTGCAGGTACACGAAACTGGGAGACTGAACTCAAGAAAAGCATACCTGAATCATAGATTAGAATGCTAATCTGATACCAAAAACATTTAAGATTTTGGGAATTACCAAGTCTACATCCAAAAAACCCAGATCTGTTCTCAAGCCACCAAAGGCCACATTCTTCAAACCCTCCATTATTAATTTTTCATCTGGGCTGGGTACCAAGAAGTCTGCTGAGTGAATGCACCTCTCACCAACTCAAGAAAGCTACAGAATAGCTCAAAAGAAGCTTTGCCTACTAAAAATACTTCTTCTTTTATTTAAATAAAACAGCTTCATTGAAATGTAACATATATAATAAACTACATATAATTTTATATTTTGATATTTGTATACAACTGTGAAGCTTCACACACAAAAAAAGTAAGCACATCTATAACTGCCATCAATATCCTCATGTCCCTTTGAAATTTCTCCCTCTCAAGCATATAGCCCTCATTCGCTTTCAACCACTTACCTGACTTAAATTATTAGAGTTTGCATTTTTAGAACTTTATATGAGTGAAATCATAAAATATATACTCTCCTTTTTGCCATTCTTCTTTTGCACAGTGTAATTATTTTTTGCTTCAGTCATGTTGTACTGTGTATCAATAGTCCATTCCATTTTAATTGCTGAATAGTTTTTCATTGTAAAGATGTAATAACGTTGTTTATCCAATTGTCTGTTGATAGGCATTTAAATTGTATCCAATTTGGGTCTATAAAAAGTAAAGCTGCTGTAAAGCATCTGTGTGCAACAGATATACTTTCATTTGTCTTAAATGCCTACGGGTAAACAACTGGATAATAAGGTAGGTGCATGTTTAACTTTTTAAGAAACTACTGAACTATTTTCTCTAGTAGTCATAACATTTTACATTATGACTAGCAATGTATAAGATGTCTAAACTCTACACATTCTTGCCAGCACTTAGGTTTTTTGGTTTTTTGATTTTATTTTTTGTTTTGTTTGTTGTTGTTGTTGTAGTTTTTGTTTTGTTTTGTTTTGGGTACCAGAAATTGAACTCAGGAAAACTTAATCACTGAGCCACATCTTCAGCCCTTTGTATTTTGAAAAAGTTCTCGATAAATTGCTGAGGCTGGCTTTGCACTTGCAATCCTTCTGCCTAAGCCTCCCGAGCCTCTGAGATAACATGTGCACCACTGCATCAAGAGCTAGCACTTGGTTTAGTCAGTCTTTTAAATTTATCCATTTGATAACTGTGTAATGGTATCTCATATGATTTTAATTTATATTTTTCTTTAATGATGTTAAGCTTTTTTTCAAGTGCTATTATAATAAAAATATTTTCTTTGATGCAGAACTTATGCAAAAATTTGTCTAACTTTTGTTGGATAGTTTATTTTCTTATATTTAATTTTTCATGGTACTTTTAGTGTATTTTAAATATACTTCCTAAGTATTCAGTTATCCAAATTGAAAATAATTTTGCCTAGTCTATGATTTGTCTTAAATGCCATTTGAAAAGCAAATGCTTAAATTTTGATGAAGTCTCATACAGAATTTTAAATTTTCTGAATCATGCTTTAGAATCCTAGCTAAGAAATCTTTGCATAACTCAAAAATCACTACACTAAGATTTTTCTCCTGTGTCTTTTCCTAAAATTTTATACTTTGAGGTTTTACAGTCATGACCCATTTTTAGAAAAATTTAAATTACGTTCAATATACATAAAATTAAATTTTCTGATGTAGGATCACAGAAGAAATTCATGGTGGCTAATTAGAGAACCAAAAATTCCAGTTACAGATTGAGTGATGGAACAAATTTGAGGATTGTTTAAAAATTCTAATGCCAGGGAAATTTTTAGGTATTTTTGTCCATTTTCTCTTTGTTTCAAGTAGTAAGGGAAGTTCAGTTCCTATTATTCCAGCTTGTCCTAAAAGTGAAAGTTCCTTATTCTTCTTTAAAAAAAAAATCTTTATTTTATTTATTTATATGTGGTATTGAGGATCAAACCCAAACTCAGGGCCTCACACATGGTAGGCGAGTGCTCTACCTCTGAGCCACAACCCAGTCCCCTCCCCCCATATTCTTTATTTAAAAAAAAAAAATGGATGTCAACTCCAAAATTTTTATATTTATTTCTTACCTGGAGAACTGAATATAAAACAGAATGTTGTAGTAAGAGGACTCATGTCATAAGTCCTAAAGAGTACTATGGCCTATCCCAGAACATGAAGAACAATCTAGAACAATGAGAAGTGAGAGAAGAGTCTGGAGAGATTAACAGTGATTATATTACTGAATGCTCTTTTCAGTAAGTCACAGATTTCTTACTCCATCCTGGGAATGGTTGAAGTCACTGAAAGGTTGTAAACAAAATTGGGGCAGATTTGAGATTTGCAATGTTAAAAGAACTACTTTAAGCTTCAGAGTGAAAAATGTGTTACAATAGGGCAGGATATTCAGAGACCAGTTAGGAAATGTGAAACATTTTGGACAGAGAGGTGAATAAGGTAAGGAGAGCAGCAGGATAAAATGAAAGGCCCAGGTGTACCATGATCAAAGGCAAATAATCAGAATGAGAAGGCAGGTTCTTGGAATGGCTAAGAGAAAGCATGTGAGGTTTAATGGTAATTTAGAATACAGGGGGATTCTGAAGGTTCTCTAATGTCACTCAAAGGATTTCATTTTCTAACTATATACCCATACACATAATATTTGTATACATACACATTAACAAAAGTATCAAGAAATCAAATGTAAGAAAAGTTATTTAGGTTAATGATAATATGGATTAAAAGAGATGAAGATGAGTTTCAAGTATATTAGAAGATAATTTCAGATACTGAACCAATGTGACATGGGATTGGAGTACCTTCATAAAAATGAAAATTCAAATTAGAGGGGAAGTTGCTTTTCCTAGTTTTAGAGCCTTCCATTACTTAAACCAATTTCATTTCTCAATTCTGCCTTATATAAATGATTGTCTTTTATAAATTAAAATATTGCTTAGAGCTCAAAAATATTTTATGTGTTTAAGGTACCCTAAATATAGGGCTTTATATCACTTTTCTTTATTATGTGAATCTTTTTATTATATTTAGCATTATTTTAATCTATAGAATTTTTATTAGGATTAGCACTTTAACTATAAAAACTCTATTCATCTTTTAACTTTCATGCTTAAGCATTCAGTAAATTGAGGGCAATAAAATGATTAAAAAATAAAATAAATTATCATCTTCATGACTATATTAGTTATCAACAAAGGAAAAATGATAATAGATTGATGCATGTGTATTTGCCTTTTACAAATATTCTCAGCAAACTGAGTTTTATGATGAAGAAAATATATTACATTGCTATAATTTTAGATTTGAGTTGGATTTGATTTAAATTATTATTATAGAAAAACAACTGATTTTTCTTTTCAGTCTAAAATCATTGCTTCCCTATATATTTTGTTTGTTTGTTTTTATTTTTGTTTTTCCTACACAGTTTTTGCTTTGATAATCAAGCAAATCTGGTCAAAGTGACCAGATTATGTATTACAGTTAGACAAAAACAAATCCTTCAAGTCTTGCTTTATCTACTAAGGATGGATCAATTGTTGGAAACTTTAAAATTCATTTAACCAGTTTTTTCTATAATCTTAAAAGTATAAGTTTTATATCTAATTTTCTCTGAAGTCTCCAACGAATAGATCATCTTATAATTTTACCTTGTCATGAAAAAGAAATCAATCATATGATTCCTAGCACATTCTCCAAGAGAGTCAGAGATCAAGTAGCTTATGATAAGTATAATTCTGTAAAGTAGAACCTCAAATGGAGGTTTTGGACTGATGATAATCAAACCAGTATGGAGATAATGGTCCCAAAATCCACTTCAAAGTCAGTTAGAGAATAGCAGATCAAATCCAGGGAATAGAATCATAAATCCAAGTAGGAGTAGCATACTAAACTGTGAAGCCTGAGGAATAGGGGGAAAGACTGAGACTACATCCATATGTGGAATAAAATCAAGTAGATGGAAGACTCTAGAGCAATTCGATTCCTCTTAGACACTGTGGGTGAGGTAATCTTACTTTTTAAGAATCTTTAAGCCACTGATGTGTGGGTGAGTGAGTGTGGCCATAAAGGAAAGAGCAAAATAAGCCCAAAATAGGATGTTAGAAATGCCCAGCGGAATACATTGAAAAAGGTCTTCCTCTAGGAAGGAGACAACAAGAGAGTATGTCAAACCACTTTGTCAAATAAGGTGACTGATATGACATTACTGTAAACTTGGATGGAGCATGGGAAAATTTGTTCTAAAAATTAGAATCTTCTTTTGGTATAGAGCAATACTTGTGAGAGTGTTCCTGAAGGACACCATCTTTCAAGACACACAGAGATAAAGACAGTAATGGCTCCTCCATGATAATAATTTTCTCTATCCATGATACAAACCAATATGGAGCTTCTGTAATCCTCAAATGATAGCTATAAGAAGCCACAAAGAGGCTAAAGACAGTGGTGGAATACCCAGAAAATCCCGTCCAAGTGTTGGAGAGTCAAAAAGCAGGAAAATGGTTAGGGAAGCTTTCACTTCAAAGCTGTTAGTTCTGATACAGCCAGCATTTTAAAGCTTAAGTAAATCACTTAAATTTAGAAGAGATAATATAGGACAGAAATAAATCTTAATGATACCCTTGGCGTCATTACTTAAAGTTATTTAATAAAAACATCTAGTGAACCCACTGCAATATTCTTCACTGAAGAAAAAGATAAGCACAGTATATACATGTGTGGAAATGTCACGGTGAAGACTATTAATTTTGCAATTAATACGATTGAATAATTACAGTTTTAAAAAGTATCTAAAGAAAATGCAAATAAAAGCTGAGCACGGTCGCATAAGCCTTTAATACCAGTGGCTTGAGGCAGGAGGATTGCAAGTTCAAAGCCACCCTCAGCAATGGCAAGGCGCTAAACAATTCAGTGAGACCCTGTCTCTAAATAAAATACAAAATACAGCTGAGGATGTGGCTCAGTAGTTGAGTGCCCCTGAGTTCAATCCCCAGTACCCCCATCCAAAAAAAAAAAAAGAAGAAAAAGCAAATAAAATTAATGATGTAAATTTCACAGAAGGGCTGTGTAATTTTTGTTTTGGCTTTTTAGTACTGAAGATTGAATCCAGGGGTGCTTTACCGTTGAGCTATATCCCCAGTCTTTTTTTTTTTTTATTTTTATTTTGATACAGGGTCTCACAAAGTTGCTGAGGGTCTCCCTGAATTGCTGAGGCTAGCCTCAAACTTGTGATCTCTGCCTCAGCCTCCCACGTCACTGTGATTACAGGCATGTACCACTGCTCCCAGCCCCATAGAAGAACTTTTTAAATAGTTGAAGAATTCGTGTGGTAGGCTCTGTGCTGATATCAGAAAGATTAACAGGTATTAGTGGGAAGTAGTGTATTTAGTGAATCAAATTCCTGAGCTCAGTTTCTTGAATCCTGACTTGAATCCTGATTTACACATTATGAACTCAACTGTTCGGGGCTTCACTTGAAAAATGGAGAAATTATGGAAACTCTTGTATAAGCTATGGTGTGAAATAAGATAACACAAGTAGTAGGTAATTATCACTTAGTAAGTGAACATTATTATACTAGTCTTGAGAGAGTCCATAGTCTAATGAGAAAGAACATAATTGTCAAGTGTAACTCAGATTATAACTTTCAAATTTTCCTTATTCAATGTCCTCAAATTGGAGAGAGGGTTGAAGGCACTGGGGATTCAGCTGAAAATCAAAGATAAAATTCTGTGCTCGATCATTTAGGAATGAAAGGGGGCAATGTTTATGAAAGATAAAGAGGGAGGTAACAATTGGGCAAGAAAGTCTTCAGATGGTGACACAGATATAACCTGTGACAGGAAAGAAATGGGGAAGAAGAACTGGGCAGGAGAACACAGACTATGCTGCAGACATGACAGTGTCTCAGCAATACAATGGGAGCTATAGTGCAAAGTCTTTCTTTAGAAGAGTCGCACATTGGGCAAGAGTAGCCAGGTCTTAGTATCATCACCACCAGACCCAGTCATTGACTGGAGACTGCGTTGGAAGATCATGTCCTGGTCTCAGAAGATGCAGTTTCAAGTTGTAGATGCTGCAGTAGAAGGCTGTGAGCTAACAATACTCCTGGGAACTGAACAAACTCTTTCTCGAAGGGTGTGGGTAGGTACACCTTCATGAATACTACAGTTCATTCTTGGTACCACATGATCACCTTTACATGCATTAAACACTGGCTCCTTCAAGGTTCCAGTTGGTCCATCTTTCTGAGCAAATATTTTAAAACGAGAGGTAAATGGAACCAGCTATCACCCCATCACAACAATTCCTCTTGAGGCTACAGTGGTACTTCTTGTCTTCCTTTTCCACTCTACATTCCAATTTTCTGCCACTTCAGCCATTATCTCTACTAGGATAACCATATTATCTAGGTTATCTAGGATAACCATATTCATCTCAGTCAGAATTATGCAAAGGAACTGTAAGACTCCCCCAAATGGATCACCTGAGTTTCATATATTTTCCTCCTACTTCATTCTGCTTAACAGTGCCTGGTGCCTTCTTTTCATGCCTGGTTTTCCCTGGACACAAAACTTAAAGATGTCTACCTGGGACCCATACCTTGTAACTGAATGGTACCTTTGGTGTCTTGGAATATTAGTCAATCGTCTTTGAAACTCAACAACTCTATTAAGCCTTAAACTTGGTTTTTGGGTTTTTTTCTGCTCTGATTTCAACTTCTCATCATTCTTCATTAGGATATCATCTAAACTTATTAACAGCCAGTCAATTCCATTGTTCTTTGCATCCCTCATACTTTTTAAAAAAAAAAAAGACCTGAATTGTTATACCACCAAGTTACCCCCAATGAAACTCTTAGCAAATATACCACCATTTTGTACCAGAGTCTACCTGTGTCCCACATACCACACAGGATGAGGTCCTCATTAGCAGTCATGTGAGGTTTGACCCACTTCCCAAATTTCAATTTAGTATACACCCATAACAACAACATCAGTTCAGGTTCTTCACAAAAGAGATAGTAAGGCCTAAGATTGAGTCAAGAATGCTGTAGGAATTTTGTTTTTGTTTTTGTTTTGCAGGGAGAGGGGAAGGCAGTGGAGGATGGCAACTACTGTGACAGATAAAAGGAGAAAGAAATAATTGACCTGGGAAAGGCTTGAGATCCTAATACTAATCTAATATCTATGAAAGGAAAGAGAGCAGGAATTAGACTGAAAAAAAATCTCAGAAAAAATCTTGGGAGCTTTGGAGAAAATATCATCTGTAGAGAAGTCTGTGTTGGGTAGCAAGGGCCAAAGCCTAGTATTTCCTTTTTGTGGGGCTGTCCAAAAAGTGTCTTGTCTAGCTTTGAATCCTGCATTGTTTCCTTAAGGCAATGCAGAAAAATCAAAATACCTAATTGCAATCATTGAAGCTAAAAGAGAAATCCAAGCTGGGCACTTTCATAGTTACCAGCTGGGAAACTGGAATATTCTAGTCAAGGAAACTGGAAGTAAATAAGTGAAGAAGTAAATATAGATTGTATCATGTTGTTTGTGTGCGGTAGAGAAAAAGCAAGGCAAGAGAGTTAGGGAGTGAAGACAGAGAAAGAAGAGTACTAATTTATTTAGACTGGTTAATAAACCACCCTACAGATCACAGAGTGGCTCTCTGATAAACTGGGATTGCCAAAGGACCTAATTGAGGTAACGGAAACTGTCAAGTACCTATGTAGGTATTTGAGAAAACGTATTGCAGTAAGAGATGGAAAGGTACTCTTTTAGCATAGCTCATGCAGAGTGAAGGAGAAGGAAAATAATGAGATGAGTCCTCACAAGTTTTAGGCAGGAAATGTAGCAACTTGTAAGACAGAGTAATAACTTTTACACTGAGATGGAAAATTACCCAGTGTTTCCATTTGACCATCTAATAAACATGAAACTTAAGACGTTCAAAGCTGATCTCCTGATTTTCGCCCTTCCCCAGATCACCTCATCTTGGGGTCTTTCTCATTATCAGTTGATTGCAACTTTCTTTTCAGTTGCTTAGGCCAAAACCTTGGGATGGTGTTTGACTCCCTTCTTTCTTTCATGCCCTACATATAATCCATCAGCAACTCTTGCTGATTGTTTTTCAGAATATATCCAGAGTGCAACCACTTCACATCACTGCAACCACTACTGAACACGGTTACTAAAATAGCCCCTTCCTTAATAGGTCTCCCTACCTTCTCATTGCCTCTCATAGAATTTATTCTTCACACATTAGCTAGAGGAATTTTTTTTTAATGCTAGTTAACTTTCTAAAAGTTCCAATGAATTCCATCTTAATGGAAAAGCTAAGAAGTCCTTCTTGATACAACCCTGCCCCCATATTACCACATGGATTGAGAACTTTTCTTGTCCCTCACTTCTGTCATGGTAGCCTTTGTGATGTTCCTCCATATCCAAGGTGCTCTCCCACTTTATCTTGTTTGAAATGTCAGTTTTCTTTGAAACCTTCTCACCTGGTGCTTATTGAGAATAGTAACTGTTCCCAACTTTCCAGTGCTCCTCATCCCCCTTATGCTGAAAGTTTTCTTCTATAGCACTTACCACCCACAGCACAATACTGAATTTTAAAAATCATGTTTCCTATCTTGTTTGTTGATGTATACTAAACCATTAGATCAATGTCACAGAGATCCAGCACATCATAAGCATTCAATAAACATTTTAAATTTATTATGCAATAAATTTAGTATATAATAGGATAACTTATCCATATCTGTTATACATTAATACAAGTTGTATGTTGATGTATGATTGATTACATTTTAATTCCACTTTTTTACTAAATAGGAATGTTTTTCAATATATTAACTTAATGCCAAATGAAACTGCCCATATTTCAGGTTTAAAATGGTTTGATTTTGGCAGTTTCATATGCTTCAATTTAATATTAATACTTTCCTTGTATCATAAATGAATAGTATAATAGTAAAAAATTTTGAAAAATTATTAAATTGCAAAATCACACATATAGTATTTAATCTACAAATATACAAAGAACTTATGGCTTTAAGGATGAATGTAAGACCTATAAAATTTATTACAAAGGAAAGTCACCATTAAAAATAATGTGCAAAAATATAGTATAGGAAATGAGAAAAAATGGAAATTATTTGAGGGTAGTAGTTTATAGCATCCTGAGGGATATTTTTTCCTTCACACCTCTCTAATTTTCCACATGTTTTCAAAAAAGTGAAGAATTTGGAGAGGGTTCAATCAACAACTAATGTAAGAACTAATATAGATGAAAATTTGGAAAATAGATTTATCCCAAAGGCTAGTGGAAATGGAATTACTTCATATGAAGAAGAAAAGCTTGAGGCAAAGAAAAATGTAATTTATTTTAAGCAGTTTTTACAAATGACACTTTAAAAAGATGTAAGGGAGCATGTCCGTTTAATCTTTCAAATCATCTTCTAGTGTTTTAAGTACCAGCAGAAATCACATTGGAATTGTATTGTTGCTCACTTATTAATCTGCTTTTGAGAATTAAATTCTGAGTCCCAACTTCCTGTTGCTCTTCCATCCCCTAAGGCCAGGGTCAGCAAACTTCAGTCTGAACAACAAGTTCTGCCTGTACCCATTTAAAGTAAATAAAGTTTTAAATAATAACAGCTATTCCTTTACATATTATAAGGCGTCTTCACACTACAATGGCCGACTTGAGTATTTGTGACAGACTATATAGCCTGAAACACCTAGAATATGTTCCATCTGACCATTTACAGAAAAGGTTTCCAAACCTGCTATAGGTGCTATCCTTGTCTACATGGCTAATTCTAGCTCACCATGACTATCCATATTCCAGGCAGTGGGAAGAAGGACAAAGACCAAATGGAGGGGAGACTACTTCCTTTCCAAAATGTCGACTTGAAGGGCACATATAACTTCGGCTCATATTCTACTGATGGAAGGTAGTGAATCAGAAATGTGCCCACCTTGCAACCACTCTGGAAAGCAGTATGGAGATTCCTCAAATAACTAGGAATGGAATTACCATTTGATGGGGGTATACCACTTCTAGGCATATATCCAAGGGAGTTAAAATCAGCACACTACAGTGACACAGCTACTTAATATTTACAGCAGTTCAATCACAATAGCTAAGCTATGGAACCAACCTAGGTGCCTTTCAACAGATTAATGGATAAAGAAAATGTGGTATATATATACCCAATGAAATATTATTCAGCAACAAAAACAAATGTTTTTAGGACATTTGCTGGTAAATGAATGGATCTGGAGAATATCTAGCTAAGTGAAATAAGCCAATCCCAAAAAACTGAAGGTCTGGTGTTCTCTCTGATAAACAGATGCTAATACACAACAAGGGGTGGGGGAGAATAGAAGTTCAGTCGATTAGAAAAAGGGAACTGAAGGGGTAATAGGAATAGGAAAGATAGTGGAATGAATCTAACATGATTTTCCTATGTACATGTAAGAATACACCATAGTGAATCTCCACATCCTGTACATACACAAGACTGCTATCCTAAGTAGAATAAGATGTACTTCATGTTGGTACAAATAGGTCAAAATATATTCTACTGTCATGTGTAACTAAATAGAACAAATAAATTTTTTTAAAAAAGAAATGTGCCCACCTTAAATATATGTGAATGAATCCATTATTAAAAGGCAAAAAGAGAATATAAAACTGGGGAGCAGTGCACATCCCTCTTAGGCTTACCCATGGCAAAAAGAAGGTGGTGTAGGTGAAAAGGATAAGCCTCTAGAAGCAGCTGTCTACTTCACTGAATCAGGCAAAACCACACTGAGATTTTTGAGCATGAGAAGCACTTCACAAAGTAGAAGTCTGCTTTGTCCAAGAACTGGGCCTAGTTATATGTAATTCACCCACAACCTGATGATATTTTAAGGAGAAGGTCATCAGATTTGGAATTTGTTGTCAGTGATTAGAAAAGCCTTCAATCTCTGCAGTAGCTATGTTAATGTGGTATGTATCTCTCCTCTTGTTAGACTCTACAACACCTCCCATAATTTCAAGGACAGAAGCTACAGATTCAATTGGTTCAGGAGCACATGTACACTCCCTTTCCACTACTTCCTCTACCCCTGCCACACACATGTACACACGAAAACAAGATATGCACTCAACAATTTCATACTCACTTGTATTTTTGACTCCTTACCCTTAGTAAGTCTCCAAATTAGGATTACCATGGATAAGATTATTACATAGGGCAGGGGTCAGCAAACTATGGCCCAAGGGCCAAGGCTAGCTCTCTGCCTTTTTGTTAGTAAAATTTTAGAGACCATAGCCAGGTAAGTAACGTTCTGTCGCTATAACAAATACCTGAGGTAATCAACTTAGAAAAGCAATGGTTTATTTTGGCACATAGTGTTGGAGGTTGGCCCATTGATTGTGGACCAGTGGTGAGGCGGTACTTCCTGGCAGGGAGCACTTGGTGGATCAAAACTGCTCACCCCATGGATAAGGAAGGAAATAGAGAAAGAAGAAGACACCAGAGACTGAAGCTCTTCAAAGATATACCCACAAGTGACCTCAAACCTCCTATCAGGCCCCACCTCTAAAGTTTCCATGGCCTCCAATACAACTAAGCTAGGGACCAAACCTCTAATATGTGGGGGACATTCCAGATCCAAACTATAGCAACAGCCATGCTCATTCATTTACATATTGTCTATGGCTACTTTAGCTCCACAAAAGCAGAATCAAGTAATTGCAAAACAGATAATCTGACCTATAAAACTCAAATTATTTACCATTTCAGCCAATGAAGAGAAATTTACCAGTCATTGAAGTACAACATTCTAGGGAGGCTTTACTTACTTATATTCTGGATTATAATCAGAATAGCAAGATATTATTTGAATGTAAGCAAAAATTTCTTAACTTTAAATATAAAAAAAACCCTCTAGAATTGATTTACCCTCCTTGGTTTTTTACCTGGAGTTTTAAAGGACAGAAAATATGCCCATGTAGCTTAGATATTTTTGTTTTGTTTTGGCTTTTGGGGTATCACTGGGGATCAAACCCAGGGCCTTGTTCATGCTATGCAAATTTTCTACCACTGAGCTATATCCCCAATCCTTAGAAATAATTTAATAAAATAAATAAGTTTAATAAGAAAAGGATGACCTTTCAATAAATGGTGATGTGCCAATTAAATATCTAACAAAAAATTAAATAAATATTTACTACTTTTTCTATTATACATGCAATACAAAAATAATTTCTACAAAATTACTAAAATTTTGTAAAATTAGCTTTCTAAAATGTTATCAGAAAAAAATATTAAAAATAACTTCAAGGAGGGGAGGGGAGGGGAGGGGGGATAGTAGAGGATAGGAAAGGCAGCAGAATACAACAGACACTAGTATGGCAATATGTAAATCAATGGATGTGTAACTGATGTGATTCTGCAATCTGTATATGGGGTAAAAATGGGAGCTCATAACCCACTTGAATCAAATTGTGAAATATGATATATCAAGAACTATGTAATGTTTTGAACAGCCAACAATAAAAAATTAAAAAAAAAATAACTTCAAGATATTGGAATAGATTCAGATTTTTAAACATGACATAAAGAGAGGCAAGGAGTCAAAAATGATTATTTGAACTACAGTAGAAATAGGATTTTTTTTCTCATCAAAAGATATTATCAAAGAACTCATACTTCCTGATTTAAAAATTTACTAGAAATCTGCAATAATCAAAAGAGTTTTGTACTGGTATAAAGACAGACATACAGACCAAAGTCATAAAATAGCACAAGAATAAGTCCTCACATATATGATTAGATAATTTTTGACAAGGGCTCCAAGACTATTCAATAGAGAAAGGACAGACTTTTCAACAAATGGTGCTAGGAAAATTGTATATCCATATTCAAAAACAATGAAGTTGAATCCTTAACCTAACACCATATATAAAAATTAACTCAAAATGCATGATAGGCCTAAATGTAAGACCTAAAATTATAAAACACTTAGAAGACAACATGGAAAAAAACTTTAAAATATGGGATTTGGCAGTAATTTCTTGAATGTGACATATAAAACATAGGCAACCACAATAGAAAAAGTAAACATATTAGACAGTGAAAATTTTTAAATTTTGCATACCCAAAGATGATCAACCGTGTAAAAAGGCAACCTACAAGATGAGAAAAGAACATTGCAAATCATTTAACTAATTAGGGATTGATATACAGAATATATGGAGAATTTCTTTTACATAAGTGTAGAGAAACAATTATTTTTCTGAAAATACTTTTCCTATATGTACCATATTTCAAAGTGTATAATACATAGTCCAAACAATAGAAATCCAATAAAGCTGCTTGGAAAAAAAAGAGAGAAACAAACCAATTCCCAAATGGACAAAGGACTTCACTATTTCTCTAAAGATAAACAAATAGTCAATAAGTACATGAAAAGGTGTTCAATATCTCTGATAATTTAGAAAGTGATAATCAAAACAATGATGAGATGCAAGCTCATACTCATTAGGATGGCTACTATCAAAAACTAGAAACTAACAAGTGTTGTGAAGATGTAATTGGAACCCTTATAAATGTTGGTAGCACATTAAAAAGGTGCAGCTGCTATGAAAAGCAGCACTTTTCCTCAAAAATTAAAAATAGAAGAACAATATTACCAGTAATTTCACTTCTGGGTATATATCCAGAAGCTTTGAGAGCAGAGGGCTCAAAGGGATGGTGAATGCTGTTCAAAACAGCATTATTCACAAGAGTAAAACAAGAAAGTGACTCAAATGTCCATCAGTAAATAAAAAAAATAAGCAAAATATATATGCATAGAGTGGGATATTATTCAGCCTAAAAGAAAGGGAATTCTGATGTATAATGCAGCATGGATCACCCTTGAGAACATTATGCTAAGTGAAGTAAGCCAACAAAAATCAACAAAATAACAAAAATACAAATGTATAATTTCCTTTATATGCAGTACCTATTACCAGATTCAAGTCTATTGCACAATAGGTCAAGTGAGACAAGGAAGACAAATATATTCAAAACACTGACTTTATTTAAATCATCAGCTGAACAAGGAAAAGGACTCTTGTCCAAAGTACATCTTGCTAGGAGACTGATTTAGGGGTGGTTTGTGTGGGAGAGAGGTGATGCAGACTGGTGGGCACATTTTCATGTGTGGAAATTTGTGGCCAAATGATGCACAATCTGACCCTAATCACCTAGTCAGGAGATGCTTTTCAGTTCTGCAAATCTCAAGAACAAAGCTGAATGTTTCCCCACACTATTCTTGTCATTGATTAGCTTGCCTGTGTACAGTTTCTGACATGTTACACAATGACAAGCCAGAGAGGGTGACTGCTCCTAAGTCCCTCTTATGATCATCAAACTCACAGTAATGGAAGAAAACATATTTCCTCTGATTGTTGAAGACAAGGGTCAGGTGAGGTTAAATAGGTAGTTAGAAACAAGATTCAATCTCAATGTTCAACTTCATACCTAAAGGAGTCAAATTCATAGAGTCAGAGAGGAGAATGGTGGTTGTCAGCAGCTGGGGAGGGAAGAGAATGGGGAGTTCTAGTTTGGTGGGTATAGACTTCCCATTTTACAAGATAAGAGTTCTAGCAATGATAGTGGTAATGGTTGTGCAACACTACGAATGTATTTTATACCACTGATACTTAAAAAGTTAAGACAATGTTTTTTAAGAGTACTTTACCACTATACAAATGGGAAAACATTAGAAGTAGATTTTTAACTATACCATAGAGAGAGTGAAAGTGAAAGCCACAGAGTTGTGAGAACATATTTGCAATAAACAAATCTCACAAAGGACTCATAAAAAATCAAAAATTAGAAAAAAAAATTAGCAAAACAATTGAGCAGGCACTTTATACCAAGGAGCCAGAATCTGGTCATCTAATATGAAATGGTACTCAATTTTACTTACCATCAGAGAAATGCAAGTTATAACCTCAATGTGATACTCATACACATCTTGAGCAGAGCTTAAATAAAAGAATAGAAAATGGCAAGTATTGACAAGGATGTGAAGAAATTAGAATTCTAGTACATCATTTGTGACAATGTAAATTATTACAAATATTTTGGAAAATAATTTACCAGTAACCACTAAAGCTGAACATATCTATAAACTGTTCCACTTTGGGGTATGTCCTAAACATGAATGAATAAATATACTCAAATAAAGACATATCCATAAAAATGCTATTTCTAATGCTAATTTCTAATAGCTAAACACTGCCCAGTAGAAGCAATAAGTAATGTTGTATTCACATTCATGAATCCTATCCAATGAGAATGATATGCACTAATCTCATAAATAAAATGTTGAGTGAAAGTATGGAGTATGATTTATTTTTATTTATTTATTTTCATATTATATTAAAATGGGTTGAATTAATCTGTCAGATACTGATATGTTGGGAAGTGATTAGTAAACAGATACAGCCAAAAGATTATGGGTGAAGGCTTCTAGGATGCTTGTAATGTTTCCTGATTTGAGTGCTGGTTATAAAGATGAGCTTACTTTGTGAGATAGTCTCAAACTATCCACATAAGTCATCTGTATTTACATTGACTCAGACTTCAGTAAAGCATACTGTTTCTTGATTTGGGCACTAGCTTCATGGGTATGCTCATTTTATGAAAAATAATTGACCTACATATATTTGATTAGTGAATTTTAAGACATATTTACTGAACTTCAAAAATGTTTAAAATATAAAATGGAAAAATTAAAAATGGATATATTGCTCTATCTCTGAAATCAGCTATGACTATAGATACACATAAAACTGAAATTGAATAGAAAGAGGATATAAGTCCCTTCTCTGTCAGCTGAAGTAATACTTCTTAAGCCATTTTCCCTGCAAAGATCTTAAATACCTACCTATGCCATTTTTTAATCATTTGTCCTAAAAATATATAATGAATCACTCAGCCATAAAAAAGAAGGACAATGACTTTATGACTTTTGCTGATAAATGGATGGATCTTGAGACTGTCATGCTAAGCAAAATAAGCTAATCTCCAAAAAATCAAAGTTCAAATGTTCTCTCTGATATGCCAAGCTAACACATAATAAGATGGGCAGGGGTGAGATTAGAAGTTCAACGGATTAGACAAAGGGCAATTAAGGGAGGGGAGGAGGGATAAAAATAGGAAAGATGGTAGAATGAATCAGACATAACTTTCCTATGTTCATATATGAAAATACCACTGGTGAAATTCCACATCATATACAACCACAAGAATAGTATCCTATTAGAATAAGTTATACTCCATGAATGTATAATATGTCAAAATACACTCTGCTGTCATGTATATCTAAAAAGAACAAATAAAAAAGGAAAAAATAAAAATATATAATGATTCTGAAAGAATGAGGGAAGGAGTATGAAAAGGGGAGGGGAAGGGAGAGCTTTAACAAATTTGAGAGAATTAGAGATTTACTTTATTCACTGAAAACTTTTTTTTTTTTGGTACTGTGAATGAAACTTAGGGGTACCCGACCACTGAGCCACATCCCCAGCCCTATTTTGTATTTTGTTTAGAGACAGGGTCTCACTGAGTTGCTTAGTGCCTCACTGTTGCCGTGACTGGCTTTTAACTCATGATCCTCCTGTCTCAGCCTCTTGAGCCTCTGGGATTACATGTATGTGCCACCATGCCCAGCCCCCACTGAAAACTTAAAATCTCCCTTTCTCTCTGCTTACCCCTCTCCAGTCCTCTTGAGAATTATTGCTCAAATATTCATGGTCACTTGCCTTTTTTTTTTTTTTTTTGCTTCAATTCTAAATTTAAGATACTAGTATACACAAAATGTTTAATGGAGTTGACCAATAGAGAAAAATTAATCATCAAATAAATAAAACTGAACATAATAACAGGTGTGGTGGCACATGCCTCTAAACCTGGCTTCTTGGGAGATTCAGGTAGGAAAAACATGAATTAGTTTAGGGCCAGTTTAGGCAACTTAACAAGACCCAGTTTCAAAATAAAAATTAAAAGGCCGGAATATAGCTCAATGGCAGGGTGACTTGACTGCCTAGCATGCACCAGGTAGTGGATTTGATCCCTAGTACCCCCTCCACCCCACCACAGACATACAGAGAAAGAAAAAGAAAGAAAAAAACATGAATATCACAGTTGTCATTTCCTGATTATTTCCTGATATATACTGAGAAAAATTTGTGGAGAACTTATCAGACTCTGAAAATCTGTATATATGCCACTGAATAATTATAAACTATAGGCCTAGAACCCAGGGGAATTAAGGTTAAATTTAGCTTTTTTTAATTCCTAACTGGGTTTTTAAAAATTGTGTCTCTCTTAATTTTCAAATCTATAAATGAAAATAATGATTCCTTTTAATAGGATCAACTGCTTTGAATTACTTAGCATTTTATAAATTACTGCATGTACTATGCGTGTTTACTATGAAAACAAATGCAAAGAGCTTTTTTAAAATAAAGTATAGGATCCTAACTAAGCAGAGAAACATTATTTTGTTTATTCCTATAATTTATGATTAGAAATAAAAATATTCATTATCATAACTTAGATTTATGCCTTTTTTGCTCTAATTATGGCAGCATGATTAGAAAGATCCTCATAAGATAAACAAATTAAGGTAGCATGAACTTAAATGTTTATCTTGGGTTTTTTTAATTTAAAGTTTTAAATTATTGTTACAAGTATACTTATTAAGACATGTTTTTTAGCATTTCTAATTTTTTAATACTAGTATTTCAACAAAGCTTGAGTGCTGATTTTATTAATTTTGTTATAGTTAAAATATTCATTTCCTTTACTAAAATCATAAGTGATTTTAAAGGAAAAAATTGTCTTCTTAGAGTCTCATTACAGCTTCTGATCCCTATTTTATTAAACTTTACATTTAAGTTCTAGTATGTTTTCCTTCATTAAGTGTCCTAATATATTTTTATTGCAGAACTAGATTCTCACCTGACTCAAGTATACATCCACTTATATAAATAAAATAAAAATAAATCATGGAGAAACACTTAACATGATAAAAAAAAGCCAATTTCAAAATTTGTCCACATATTTAATAACACAGTTAAACAGGGACCAGAAATCATATTACTGCTTGTCAAAACAAAAATAATTTTTTCCACTTACTGGTTCCTTAATTACTGTTTCATTAACCATTTTTATTTTTCAATTTTCCTTTTGTAAGAAATTTAATAAAAATCAAATAGGTGATCATCACAAAGATTTCTTTTTCATTAACATATTTGAAGGAGAAAATTTTCACTTCTTTTCTGTCTGTACAACCACAAAATAAATTGGATAATGAAGAGTAAACACAAGCAGGAGAAGAGAAAATCTATTAAAGGACAAAGATAAAGGAAAAACCTAATCAAGGGTTTACAACAGAAGAAAGATTCAAGGTCATATTGCATTTTTTAAATTAAATTTATTTTAACTGGTACAGAGAAACACAAAAAATGTTCATATTAATAAGTATGATGTCATGTTTCAGTATATATATATATATATATATATATATATATATATATTACAATGTTTAAATCAGGTTAAACACATTATCTTCTGAAACATTTGTCATTTCTTTATGGTACAAAATTTCAAAATATTTTCTTCTAGATTTTTGAAATGTACAGTGCATTACAATTATCTATAGTCACTCTACTGTGCAACAACACACCAGAAATTCTTGCTTTGATTACCCCCTGGGAGACTAGAAAGAAGGAAAAGAATTGTGCTTACTTGTAAGAAAGGGAAGGTTTCTGGGAGCTGTCCAATGTACTGAGTGAACTTCATGGCCACAGTTTACCCCCTTAATAGGGGCTGCTGTCCTCGTTGGTTCTCTCTGAAACTAGGGTGCTTCTGTAATCAGGGTTCAAGCTATTTCTTCTAAGTCACCTTTGATATTATTTTCCAAAGTGTTGCTCTGCCCCGCTTGGCTTTTTAAATATGTTTACAAGGAATAATTAACCATAGCTATTGGCAAACAAAGAAGGGGGGAAAGCCTTTCTTTATTAAAATTAGGGATTTTATGAAACTAGTAAAATTTTATTTTAATCATACTAAATTTAAAATTTTTTCTCAAAAAGAAAATATCTAAAGACAGCCAATAAATTTCCTGAAGCAGAATTCACTAAGGTATAGTTTCCACTCTTAAAACCTACTTGTAGACGGAACCAAACAAATGGATGAAAATAAGCCCAATAAGAGTGTCAGGATTTTTCTTTGTTCACAAGTAAATACTTGATCAGCAATTTAAAAGTCCAAAGACTTCTCAGCAGAGGGGTGAGCTGATCTACCCTTTGGCTTAACCAAAGATAAATCGTACTTTTGAAAGGAGATTGAAGTAGTTTTGTTGGGGGGTGGGGGGGGGGTGGCGGAGGGTTTGCTTTGTCCCCAACGCTGACAATTATACAGCCGGACTAGAGAAAAATTTGCGAACTACCATTTTTCATTTTGTTGTCATGATAACTTTTTCCCTGTAATAAAATATCCACGTGAGTGGAAGATGAGGGTAGGGAAAGGAAAGTCAAGTATCTCAATTGTTAGGCTGATTGCTACAAACAGACATTTAGAAGTCAGGGTTTGTAACCACGCAGCAGAGTTGTTTGAGATGCCCTAGAAGGAAAAAAAAAAAAAAAAAAGAAAGCCGGTTCCAACAGCGACTCTGGGGAATGTGCTCTAGGCCCCCCCTGCCATGCTTACTTAAGCTAATGGAAGGTCTTGCCTTTCAGCAGCCGCTGCACTGGGATACCAGACAAACAGCTCCCCTCGACCCCTGGCAGGAAGGGCCCCTCTTCAGGATGGGCCCCTCTTCAGGACATCATTAAAAGCACATGCACTTGCTTCACATCCATTGGCAGATGGTGGCAAGATTCAGGACTTCTACCCTGACGCCAAGGAGAAACCATCGCGCTGGAAAATACCTTCGCTTTGAAAATCCAAATCGAAATTAAAGAACTACATGAGATAAGGAGCCTGGAGAACATTAGTTGGCTGCGGGGGTGAAGACAGACACAAAAAGCACACAGCAGGTAAGAACTGGGGTTTGTTGCCAAGAAGGAACTGTCCGCGTGGCGCAGCGAAAAGATCTCAGAAGTGGAGGCCTTTCCTTCTGCGCCCTCCAGGCGTACTCAAGCTTGTCTTCCTTCATCAGCTTCCAGAGGAGGGACGTTGTCAGAGTCTCCCCAATCGGGGCGACTAATCCTGTTATCAGCTTGGTAATAAATATTAATGTCCCCCAGCCAGCCGGTGATGGTGTTCCATCAGACCCAAGGCTGTTAAGAAGCCCCATCAGCAGCTTCGCCCCTCTCTGCGAAAAATCGATGAGACGCAGGGCCAAGTTGAAGCGATGGCGGCCTATCCCGAGAGCTGCGTGGACGCCTCTGTGCTGGACTTCGTCGCAGACCTGTCCCTGGCCTCCCCGAGACACCCTCTCCTTTGCGACTTTTCGCCCTGCGTCCCCTTTGGGGACCCGGCACTTGAGCTCCGAGAGGGAAGGCCCAGGAGGCTGGCGCAGTTTGAGGAGGGGACCCCGGAAGAAGAGGATTGCGAAGTAGATGAAGGGGATGGGGACGAAGAGGAGGAGGAAGAGGAGGGACGCGGGAGAGGACCCTCGATACTAGGCCGCCCCAAGAGGAAAAGGGTGATCACCTATGCCCAGCGCCAGGCCGCCAACATCCGCGAGAGAAAGCGGATGTTCAACCTCAATGAAGCCTTTGACCAGCTGCGGAGGAAGGTGCCCACTTTTGCTTACGAGAAGAGGCTGTCTCGGATCGAGACCCTACGCCTGGCCATCGTCTACATCTCCTTCATGACTGAGCTCTTGGAGAGCTGCGAGAAGAAGGAAACCGGCTGAGCCGGGTGGGATGGGGGTCATCTGCCCCCTCCTCCCCTGAGCGCGCGTGGGTCTGGGGTGTTTCAGGACCTAGCAGTGAGTGTCGCTGAAAGGCAAGTAGGGACGCCCCAAGACAGAACGGCTGACCTTCCGAAGATCAGGTTCAGTATTGTAAAATCCCCACAGCCCTCGGGAAGTGTGGCAGCTGTAGAGTTAATATACATGCGGTCGCCCTCAAAGGAATGGAGATTAGGGGCCAGAGGGCTGTTAACTAGGAGTCTGGACTGTGTGAGGCTCAAGCCCAGCATCTTCTGAGGGCTGAGTGGGTGGAAAGTTCACCTTCTCAAACGACAGAGTTCAGAGCTTCTATGGAGTACAATCTTTCCTCCTTTTTTAAATAGAAATAAAAAAAAAATCTTACTTTTTAATTTTTAAATTTTTTTTTTAAAGACTCAAGAGTCGGGGCTGAACCATCCCCTACAGGAGGTCCTGTCTGGCTTGCGCTGGTGGGCACAGAACCACTAGGGGTGCGATGGTGCTGAGTTTTCTGATTAGTCAAGGGGTCTCGACCTCCCATGGGGTGGACAACGTGCAACAAGTGCACCAACCTCTGAGAAAGAATCATTCTCTCTCCTCTCTCCTCTCTCTTCATTCGCCCTTCTCCCTCCGGTCTCCACCTGACTAGGGTGATCGTAGAGAAGCTGCCATTCTGATATTCCCAGAGAGACCTTAGCTCACAGCAAGGCAGCACGTAGCCAGATCACAGTGGCGTTTACTCTGCGCCTTAGCTCGCGTGCAGATCGCCGCATTGGCAGAAACAATAACCTTCTTTGTGACACTTCCGGCCCTGCTTGCGAGAGGTGGGCTGGCGGTACTTCTGGCGCTAAAGCTCGGGACTCTTCTCCACCTGTAGGAGGCCCTGAGCGCGCCCACGCCCTAACCGCCCTTGCGCTTCCAAATTTCGCTGCTCTCAAAGGGCTTGGGTCTTTCTAGGAGCTATGATGCCCGAACGCACTTAAATATCTTCAGCTGTTGGGAAAGGGAATTGCTTTCATTTTAAGGGTCTCCACGGAGGCGAATAGTTAAAGGAGGAGATACATTTTGACACTGCAAAATGCTTGCGATGGAAAAGAGATTGAAGCAGGTTCACTGCTGAGAGGCGCCTCCAGTTGAACCCTTTGTCACTCCACAATTCTTCCTTCTTTGTGATTTGCTAGCACCTGAACTGGGGGTTTTAAGAAAGGAGAGGTTAAGTGAAGAGAGGAACTGGAGCAATGATGCCCCGTTAGCTGTAAATTCACTGCTCCTAAAGAATAAACCCCCAATGGTTTATTCTAGCACTTCTTTTTGTCTTTCATTGCGCATAGGCATATTCAGGTGTGGAAGCACACATAGATAATTCTCTATCACACGTTTAAGATACTTCATATAATAGAATTCGTGTTATGAAGATGCAACATATACGTGTTCTGGAAAATTTGTGAAACAAAAGTTCAAAAAAGAAAATTTGAATCATCCCACACTAAAACACTGTCAGTATTTTCATCTGTTTTCTTCTAGTCAATGTCTCTCCCTCCCGCCCCCCCCTCCGCCCTCCCCCTTGCCCCCTCCATCCGATGTACTGATAGATTCAATGCATTTAACAAATACTGACTTTATTTTCACCTGGCATTATAGAATGAGCACTTTTCCCTTGACTTTATTATTCAAACATGATTTTGATTACCGTATTGTATTGTCATGTGGATGTATCACAACTTAATCCAAATCCTTTACAGTTGGGTAGCTAAGACATTTCCTTTCAAAAAGTACATTAGGCCACAAAAAGTGTTCCTATAAATGCTTCTTCTTCATAATTTTCTAATATTAGATTCCTAGAGCTGAAATCTCTGGGTAAAATGAACATACAGGTTTGTGAACACAAATGGCCAGAATTGCTTTCGCCAGTTCACACTCCATCCAACCAGCACAACAAGGATTTTTCCTGTCCCCCAGCCCCTTTGTCAGTACTTACAGCCCTTGAAACTTTTCCCATTTCTCCTTAACATAGGAACTGGATTAGTTCTGAAATGAGCCCCTTCACCTCCACCCCCCCCCCTTTTTTAACTCTCTCTTTCCACTAGGATTCTTTTCACCTCTGCTATAAACACATCGGAACAAACAGGTAAGAGAAAAAAATATAAACACTAAATTAACCAAACAATAACAAAACCAGGAAATTAATTATTTTCTAATTCTCTATCTCTAGCACTTTCATTGAGAAAAACTGAGATTTGGAAAATGACCTATTTATCTGTTTTATGAAGTAAAATTGTTTGTTTTCCTCTTCTTTCTCTCGACAACGTTTTAGTTACCTAGATGATTATATTCGTATCTTTTAAGATACATTTAAAATTACTCATTTTGATACATGAAACAAAAATAGTTATTTCCCAATCCAAGCAGTATTCTGTTCCCCAACTCCTCATAATCTCTAGTGGCTCCATCAAAACCCTACATTAATTTACCCAGTTGTCTATTCGTTCAATCAAGTATTAACTTTTTATAGATAGTGTGGATGGTTTCAAAATTGAAAAGCCTTCCTTCAAGTTCTTCTGGAAATTAAGCATCATTTTTTGAATATCTGCAAATGTTGAATAAGTAAAAAGATATGGGGATTCAATTCTTGGAGTCCTTAATATTTTGTTGGAAGAACCAGTTTTGAAAATCAGAAATAACACAGAACTAGGTAGACAAGGGACCAAGCATCACTGGGTCCTGAAAAGTAAATGCAGCCATTCATTTTCCTTATTCCTCTTCCTCATATTTCATCTTACTGTTATGATCTGAGTAAGCACATAATATTCCTATAGTGAATGCCTCTTCGGCATAGTAAATAATATCTAATGAACTTCTAAATGGAAAGGTATTACTCTATTATCTTTGTTGTCACTAAAAAACTACATTCACTGTTCTTATAACTGTTAGATTTTACAAATTCTTTGCTTTTTGTAAGTTTTTACAAGTCCCAGAATGTGATATCTTTTAAGTCATTATCATAATCATTCTACCACTAAAATAATTTGAAGCCTAGTAAGGATCAGAAACACAGAGAAATTAATTGATTTTTATTATTTACACCAAATCATCAATAGAAATAGAATGAAATGATCCACATCCCAACATTAAATCTGATGCACCACCATATTTTCACACAACTTTTCTAACCAGTGTTTTGTTTCAGTTCTCCCTATGGTAGGTCCATGTAATCAGTGTGCTTTGTAATAAAAACTTTTTTTTATAATACAGCACATGCTAAGTTAAAATTGGTTGTTGGTTTACTCTTTATAATTGTTTTAGTCAATATTGATGGAAACATCAGTATACATTGACTTTTTAATAATTTCTACCATTTTTTAATCCTAATGGTGTCAGTTACTTTAAAAAATTATAATTGGTTCTTGAAATCTCAAAGTTACTTGAACATTTAGAATCTACATTTTTAGATGTTGCTTGGAGGCAATTTATTCTCTCTCTCTCTCTCTCTCTCTCTCTCTCTCTCTCTCTCTCTCTCTCTTCACTAAAAACTGCCTTTTGGTTTCAAACTAAGTTCCACATAACTCTCAGGTTACTATTAGTATTCAGACATGCAAACCATGAAAAGATATAAATGAAATCATATTTGAAAGGTATAATTAAACTTTTCAAAGAAAGCAAAATATATCAGAAGCTTTTTCATTAACAGGGAGCCACTCAGACTGATTATCTTCTACAGTTAGTTGCCCAATTTGAAAGCAGATCTGGGAAAAATTAGTGTTGGAAGTTCAGCCAAATATTCTGCTAGTATGCATGATTCCTGAATGAACATACAATTAAGGCCTGTAGGTTGGTGTTCATTATCACACTTGTCAGCATTCCCATTATAAAACACTCTGTGGAATTATGACATGGTTATCAAAATTGTGAGATGAATCTTGGTGAGCAAAATTTTAGGATATATTTTCTTCTTGATTACAAATCTTCAAAAGAAACTTCAAGCAGAACGAAGCCACAAGTACATTTTACAGTTCCAAAATGTACCTGTAACTTTAAAAACAAGAGGATTCATTTAATACAAATTAGATAATTATTTTGTTTTCATTAAAAAAACTAGTAGATAAATACTGAATATTAAATATTAAGCTGACTTCTTCAGATTGGTATTATTCATTAAATTGTGTTTCAAATGTTTTTCTATAAGTGGTGAAGTTTTGCTATATATCTTATAGCTTGGCTTAAATTCACTCAAAGATTTCTGAACTTTGCCAACATTTTGGGTGAAGTTAGGCCCAAGTTCTGGTCAGCACCATCTCTTCCTGTGAATATTGGCCTAAAAAAAGGTTACAAAACAAGAGTCAGCAGTTCTGACCATTTTGTTTTGACTTTGGGGTTTCTTTGAATCCAAAGCTCAAAACCAAACCTGGCGGAGAAGGAGAAGGAAAGGAAAGTAGCAATGCAAACTGACAGGAATAAAATACCAGAAAGATGGAAAAACTTCTGCAAGTCTCTATAAACCAAAGCCTATAACTTTATGACACCAAATTTTTCATTATGTGACTAGAACACATTCCTTAGAGGAGTAAAAGAAAATGCAAAGAAAAGCATAGATATATTTTAAAACATTATTCATGACTGATACTTGGTAAAATATCATCCTTTATTTGGCAGAAAGCAATGAACTTTAAATATTTGGTAAAATCAAAAATTGGAAAAATAAGACTGATAGAAATCATTATAATAAAATGCCTTATATTTCTTAGTGCTTATTTTAAAAATACCATCCACTTAGCTTCTCTAATTTGATCTTCTTCATTGAATTTCCATAAGATCTAGAAACTCTCAATTAAATTGAATCATCCATGTGCCATCTTACACATTCTTTCTCTCATCATTGAAAACAGCATGATGCTGAGCTTCCTAAAAGAGGACTGATGGTCACATATAAGCACACATCACTTTGAAAGATATTGCCTTCAAAGATCAAAAGCACCTTAACACGTTCTGCGGATGATAAATTATACAAAAGGCTGGTAGGGTCTGGCTTCCTTAAAGGCCAGATTTTACAACTTTCTATTCAGGGCTCTGTGAAGGAGATTTCCACCTGCAGCCAACAAATGTAGATGACCTCAAAGCAGCTGTGATGGACAGGTTTGGGGTTTTTTTTTGGTTTTTTTTTTTTTTTTTTTTTTTTTGGTAATATATATGATTTCCAATCTTCAAAAGGGAAGAAAATGCCTATGAAAATATGGAAATAGATCAGACAATTGGTGAACAATAGAACACAAAAATATCATGTGTTCAAATGACCGAATGGATGATCACACTCTTAGTATACTGCAGATAATTTTGTATCTTCTTCCAGTAGTAGTAAAATCCCAAATATATTTGTTACTGGTCAAACCTTGAAGTGGTAAACTATATCAGTTCCCAGAGTTTAGTGAAATGTTGATGAAACCAGAAGTAGTCTCCAGGGAATAATCAAATAATTAGATCTAGATGAAGTAACAATATCCATAATAATAAGCAGTAATATCTATGATAATATATCTGTTATATTGCTTGCTTTTGACAGCACATGTTCTAAACCTTCTATTTAAAGTCCTCCTAATATTTTTAGGGTATAGACACTTGCTTCTTCCATAGTGCTGAGGAAACTATGGAGTAGAGAAGTTAATTTTCCCAAGCTCAATCAGCTACATAATAGTGAAGCTAAGATTTATACCAAGATAGGGATTTCAGAGATCAGATCTGAGGGGCTACTATTATTTGAAAACAAGTCTATATGATCATTATATTTAAATAGCAATGCTATAAGAGAAATGAACAGCTAGTCATTTTTGCATTGTCCTATGATCTCATAATTATTTCAAAATAAAAAGTAAAAAAAAGAAAAAAAAAATCAAATGACTATTATGCCAAACCTTTTTGACCTTGTAAAGCACCATACAAATATAAATTATCATTAATTTAAAATTATCATTAAATTATCATTAATTTTAACAGCCATCCACAGAGAGTTGAATCATGCCTTATTTTATAATTTTGCTTGAAGAGTTTCATGAAAGTGAAACTAATATTTTGTATGTGGTATTATACGGATTCTGAAATAAAAAATGGAACTTGCTTTTTAACCTGATCCTAAAGGGTATAACTAAGAAACTGAGTGTCTGACTCTGGGTCCCTTGGTCTGGACTGACATGCTTGGCCAATACAGTCTCAAGTATAGATTTGTAGCATTTGTACATCCCAGTTCTGCAACTTACTAAATTAGATAATTACTTAAAACTTAAACCTATCTCTTCTGATCTATAAGTTAGACATCATAAATACAGTTATTTAAATAAATAGAAAAGATAATATAAAGAGCTAAGTATAGTGCCTCACATAGAATAAATATTTAGCCAATGTTGTTGTTGCTGTTGTATATATTATTTCAAACTTGAATGTGTATAGAAGACAAAATGATTCTGCCTTGTAGAAGGGCTCATGAGAACATACATGAAAGCAATTTTAAAATTCTCTTTTCTGGTAGATAAGCAGAAAACTCCTACCTGAGATGTTTAAGTGGCTTCTACCTGTCTCCCACAAAAAGACATCAAGGATGAAAAGAAAAAGGGCCCCTCTTTGAAGCATCAAAAAGGGAATATGGGTCCCAAAGTACATCCTTGGACATCTTGTGTCCTATCTGTCATTTAGGCAGTCTTTAAAACTTTGACACCTGACATTACCCTCTTTTTTTTTTCACATAGAACTTTTTTTTTTTTGCACACTGACACTAGAATATTTATACAATATTTCACACACACACACACACACACACACACACACACACACGCGGTTTGTATTTTCTGGTCCAGATTCTTTTGCAAACTAAACAACATTTTTAAAAGATAAGGTTGGCCTTAGCGTGCAAATAATCTCTCAACATTTATAAATGGGTAGCTCTATTTTTTTCATATGTACTATTTCATATAATAATGTTTCCTCCTTACCTATAAAATTAAAAGGGGAATTATTAAATATTCTATTCCTTTTTAAAGTTTTGATTTAACTTTAAGTAGCTCATTTGAGGGCTGATGGTAAAGGACCATCTGAAATTTACTAAAATTTTTCCAACTTAGGAAACGTACCCAATTTCAAATATTCCGACCATGGGTTCATATTTTTGGCCAAAAAAGTGTGGTGACTATAGTTAACAAGCATTTGACAAGTAGTGGTTTTGCTAACTGCAGATCTTATTGAACATGCCACACCATTTCTTTCATCATTATTCATTTGCCTAATCTCACTAAAACCCATTAAAATTAGAGCAGATGAGCTCAGTTAAAATATATATTGGATGCCACTTTGTTTCAGGATGACAGAACCACAAGTTAAACTTCATACTCCTTATTAGTATACTACATTTCATCAAATGAAGTCAACTGCTTCTAAAGTTAACATGAAACAGGCTGAAAAATGCCCCAAACTCAGAAGCATTGCACAACAAAACACAACAAAAATCTTTCCAAATTACATCCACATGAAAATATGCACCATACCTCAATCCAAACCTCAGGGTCTTTACTCTGGATACTCTCAGACTTCTACTTATAAATCCAATCCCACACTCCATTGTACGGTCCACATATAAGCAAACCTGAATACGTGCAAAACTATTTCCATCAAAAAACCTTCACATGTACTTTAAAATAAATTGTGCATATATAAATATTTTACACCTAGTTTAAAACTTTATTTTTTTTTTCTTTTTCCATCATGATTTGGTCATTTCACTTTTTTTCCCTACAAACAGGCGTGTTTTTTCTTGATACTCCAAAAGTCATAATATTAATGATTATTGAATTTACCCATCTTTTGTCACTGAAATAGTCATTTAAGTGAGCATCAACATCTTTTCACATAATGAAACCAAGCACAGGAATTACTCTAACTTTTCATCAAGCATTGGACCCACTTATGTATATCAAGCCTGAATATAATTACTAAGACCAGCAACCAGACAATGGTAGAGAAGAAAGTGTCTGGAATTGCCATTTGAGAACCTACAGAGTGCTCATTGATTAGATGAGGGTCATTGACTCAACGAGAAAAACAGAATTTTCCCTGGGAGCAGAGCTGCTTCCTCTTGAGGAGATTCAGGAGTATCTGCAGTTCAGGTAATTTACCATTTCAGAAAGGTTTAGAAATGATTCAATCCTCTCTGAACCTTGGCTGTGATTGAGAAGACCTAAGCCATATTTTACAATATTATGACATTTTGTGGGTTCTTACAGCTTGCCTACAGAAATTTTCCTTGCAGGAATTTAGCCTAAGGAAATAATCAAAACTATGCACAAAGATTGAACTATCAAATATGCACCTCAGTATTGTTAATAACATCAAATATGGAAAGTAACATAGAAAAACAATGCTGTTTTTTGGGGGAATGTTTAAAAAGTGAGACCCCATTTAAAACTATTATGGCCATTGAAAGTATACTGTAGAAGAATAGTTTATACTGGTGAAGATAATTAAACAAGTGGCAAGAAAAGTATTTTATAAAACAATATGTAAGGCCTGATTTTATTCCTATTTCACATGAGACTGTGTACAAGTATATATGTATATATATCCATACCCTTATACCTATAAATATAAATGCTCATTTATACATTCTAGAGAATTGGTTGTATTTTTGTGCTTGTTTGTATTTTTCAGGTTGCTATCATCCTTTTGTAATTAGGAAAATGATATAATTACTTTAAATTAAGTGGACAATACAACCATACAATTTATGAGCTTCACTCTTAGTGGAAGGGCAGGATGCTGTGACTGAGAACTCTTGCTTTCTTAATTTTAACACATTTAAACTAAGTATTTAAGGTCCTGAAAAGTGATGTTCTGTAACATTTTTCTTTTGGTTCTAGAAAGCAGAACCTTCCCAGCACAAAAGAGGCCTTTCCCGTCATTGCTTCTTTCTCTTTGCAAGGATTTTCTATATCCTGATTTCTAACAACCTACATTAATTCCCCAGTTTTTGTATTTTTCATATAAAGAAAATTTTTGAGGTTTTTTTAAAAGATTAATTTTAATTCATAAATCTATCTTTAATAAAATATGTATTCTGGTGGCCCTCTCAATAAAACAAAGTTGAAATTAATTAAGAAGCTATGGATTAAATTTATTATTGCATAACAGTTTAAAATTATAAAGAAAAAGTTCTTGGCAAAAATTCACTTCAGTTTTACTGACATTAGAATGAAAAACTCAACTAAAATACTGAGGGTTTCTTCTAAAACACATTTGAATTTACCCATAATTTAAACACACACACACAGAGTTTCTTTCTCAAGATAGCTAACAGTAATCTAAACTAATCCTAAGACATTTATTATCTCGTCAGGAATACATTTAGCATTTCTAATAATACTCTAGTTTTTATGCAAAAAAATAGTACTATAATAAATAAATAGTTTTATAATAAATAGTATTGTATTTATTATTTAATCTAGTGTGTGTGAGAGAGAGAGAGAGGATGAAGATAGAGACAAAAGCTGCAAAAATAAAATGTAACATTCAATTTTATTTTTTAAAAGATACATTAGTAAATGAAAAACCCTAAAGTTTTACATATTCATATATTTTTGCATATGTATTTTCTCGTATTTTGCATATTCATGATTTGAAAACTTTGACATATAACAAAAGAAAAAAACACATTTCTAACATACATAATTTCAAAATACTTAAAACCTGAGCTGCTTTTAATAACTTTTATTGTTTTTAACATGTGACATTTTATCCCCATTAGCAATAACAGATGTCTAATGCATTAAAAGGAAAATCCTGCACATGTGTTGAAACAGAGGACTTTACTGAAAGGAAAGCATGTGCTTTGATTTATATTAGTCAAAATTTAGATACTGTACTTGGTGCTATTTCAGGAAATGAAAAGGTGAGGAAACAGTTATATACCAGTAAACCGGAGCAAAAGTCTCCATAGAAACCAAAACAGTTTAAGTGGGAGCCACTTAAGCTAAATTAATACCTAGAATATGGTCATATTAGCCCCAAGAGAGCTAATTCGAACAAAACAAAACCCTGTCCATTGATTCATGCAGTTACATAGTATTTACAATTCTTCTTTGTTCATATTCAATTGTAAAAATTAATCAGTCACTGAGATTATGAAAATTCTGATGAATTCCCAAAACAAAACAGCATTGTTTTTTTTTTTCCATTGTATTCAACTCTTCACTGATGAATAAAAGGAATACAAAGGGCAAATTCAGAAATGGTGATCAATAAATCCAATTTTGTTTGTTTGGCTGGTGTTTTGCCTCCACTTGCACAGGCACCTTCTTCCCTGCAGGCTGTTCCACAGAGTTATTGCAACCTTCCACTCACTGAAGACAGCCCAGAGATAGGTACTTCAAAGCCAATGGAAATGGCAATTCATTTACTGAACAACTACAGTGTACTAGCTGTTTGCATAAATTTTGTCATTCAGATTTTACAAAATAGCAATATGGGTATTAATATATTTATTTTACAAATAAGGAAACAAGTTTGAATTAATTAAAACAGCATGCCCCAATTTAGACAATGGTGATCTAGTTGCCTCTATCTCTAGAGGTAACCTTGACGAATGCTGCTCTATTGTAGCCAGTGCCCATGAAAATGAGATGCCAGCTTGCATAAAATCCTTGCAAAAGTGACTCAGCATTGTTGGGGGTGGAGGTGGACCATGAGCACTTTTACAAGCACTAACTGAAAAAAAATCTCTATAAAGTTACTATTCCTATTGTTTCAATTTATATCATCTTTCCAAAAGTATGTGTTGCAACTGGGGTAATTTCTATTTCATTTAATTTGTATGAGGTTTCCCTAATCTCATTTTACATATTACTATTTCTTCAGGTTCATACAATGAGAAAGAAATAGTGCTCTGAATCTGAATTTTTTTTTAAGCTTCAGAAATACACGTAGGTGTGTGCATGCATGCACATGTGCATTTGCCATATATACATATCTCCTTCTGTGAATGATATAGTCAAAAGGCTACTAATGCAAGACCACGCCACCCTTGGTCTTTCCTTCCAGCAATATATTTCATTAAAGTCTCTACTTCATAGTCGATCATATTATAGGGTGCCAGATAAAATATCCTATTTATGATTTTTATCCTATTTATGATACTTGAAATAGTAGAGGGAGAGGAAGCAGGAAAAGGAGAAAGTACAGGGAGAGAGAAAGAAAGGAAGAGAATATGACCATTAGATAAATCTACATCCTGTGTTTTAGTTCAAGTCTATCTCCACTATGGTCAAAATGGATATCAATACCCTTGTGCTATTGGGCAGAGTTACTTACTTTCAGGTTTATTCTCTTTTCCCCCAATCTCTTTAAAATTGTTTTTTTTTTTAAATGAGATGAATTTTTTAAAATATAAAAATCTAACATTAAAACAAAGAAAATTTGTAAAGATTTGTGCAATTTGTGGGTTTTAAACTAAGCCTAGATCATGTCCATGTGCAATGCTAGTATAAGAAGTAGTTTGCTAAGTTATACTGTCACAGACAAGGAGTCCAAATAAATGACAAGAGCAGCAATGAGGTCAGGAATGTTAAGGCCCTGGCCAAGAGCACAGTGTGTACAAAGGCCAAGGAAACTTTCTTTCACAGAAGAAGACACTACTCAGACTGACAGTAACTGTGAGTCCGAGGATGGCTGGAAAATTTTCATGAAGGTTTACATTAAATTTATTAGCAAATGGATGAAACGACAAAAGTAAATGTAATTCTCAGATTTATGGCCTTTAATTCAAAAATGAGGTTCAAGCATTGGGAGAATTTCCCAAATCAAACAATGTTATTTATAACAATTTCTTCATCAGCTTAAAGTACATTATTACATTTCTAATTTTGTGGATGTTCCTTAAAAGTACTTACTCTTTTCATACATGTAATATGTTTCATTTGTGCTCTGATTTTCTACAATTTATCTGTAGTTGCTTTTTCCTGCTTCTATATCATTAGCTATTGGATTTCCATGTATTATTCTATTTCACAGTTCTATTCATTGTTCATTTATCATCCATGACACAAATGACTACCTAAAACAGAACAAATTAAAAAGTCATTATAGCTCTCTTGTACTTTCTTATTCTTCTCTCCCAGTTCCTTCTCTCTCTCTCTCTCTTTCTCCCTCTTACTTACCCACCATCTTTTTTATTCATTTTATACAGACATTGTCAGTTGAATTCATTGACTAAATTTAATATGCTACCATGTAAAATTAAGTTTCTTTTAAAGACTATTTCCTT
Source organism: Marmota monax (assembly GCF_021218885.2). Taxonomy (NCBI): domain Eukaryota; kingdom Metazoa; phylum Chordata; class Mammalia; order Rodentia; family Sciuridae; genus Marmota; species Marmota monax. The sequence continues at coordinate 5,410,631 of NW_026693933.1, read as the reverse complement.
CTGTAAAAGTGTACACAAATTGTATGCTTCCTACAGAAATTACAGAGGAACAAAACATGAAGATATATTTTATTTTAGCTTTGTGAAGTTATTGGTCTACATAAATGTCTCCTTTGGGAAATAGGAGTTGACAAAATGATCAAGAAGGTGAACAACTTCCTGACTCCCCTTACCCAAGTCAAATGTTCATGGTCATTCTTATGTGCAGCCCTAAACTATACAAGCACATAAATGTCATGGTGAGGAGAGAGTGAAAAGTAGCAACAATGCAGGCTCAGTTTACATTTAAATTGGGCTGGATCAGATTGAGTTTTCTTGCTGTGTTCAATATCCAACTCTTGTGCTAATTTTCATTACCAATTTAATAAAAATCTTTCATCTATTTACTGGATACCTTCTAAAGACATGGCTCCACTCTCTAACAGTTTTCTATTTGGGTAAGAATTTTTGCCCCAAATCAGCTCATAGTAGAATTAAGGACATAAAGTTTGACCAATATATGCAGATATTGGATAGGATATATGGGGAAACAATAAAATGAGTTACTATGATGAGATAGGAGAATATAAGTCAAGTATTGTAAGTTCTATAGTGTTTTATACTGCAATATCCATAAGTTGAGGCTACTGGAGATCGTAACAGGTAACAGATTGAGCAAAACTGACATAGAACTGGAATGCAGATCATGACTAAATGCCAAGGAGTAAGTTCTAACATTAGAGCTAGTTGAAACCAAGAATCACTCCTGTTCATTATTTTTAAGAGTCTGATAGTGATTTGCCAATATCCATTCTCCATTCTTCTTTTTTTTTTTTTTCCAGAAGTGCAATTTGGGAGGTTTTCTAGCTGTGTTAGTCAGCTTTCCACTACTGTAAAATAGGCCTATGATAATCAACTTATAAAGAGAATAAATCTATATTGGCTCACAGTTTGGGAGGTTTTAATACATGACTAATCTGCCTTGTTGCTTTTGGACCTGTGGCGAAGCAGCATATCATAGCAGGAGTGCAATAGAGGAATTCCATTCAACTATGGCCAGGTATGAAAGAGAAAAAGAAACTAGGGTCCTATAATCCCCTTTGGAAGCACACCCCCCATTGACTTAAAACCTACTATTATGCTCCACCTCTTAAAAGTTCCATCATTTCCCAATATTGCCAAAGTCTGGGAACCAAACTTTTAACACATGGTCCTCTTGGTTACTTTGCACATCCAAACTATATTTCTGCACTATGTCCACTGCATGCATGTCTATATCATAAGGCAAAATGCATTCAGTTCACCCCAAGAGTCATCAAAGTCCTAACAATTCCAGCATTGCTCAAAAGCCTAAGTTCAAAGTCTCCACTAACACAAGTCTAAGTTCAAAGTCTCCTCTAAGACTAAAGGCAAATAGTTCTGAGACCCTGCAAAAAAGCAACAAAAATAAATAAATAAAGTTACCTGCTTCCAGGATATAATCCACAGGGCAAACATTTTAAACATTTAACATGACCATCTAACTAATGAATGTGTTTCAAGGTCTCACTTGCATTAGTTGTAGCCATATGACTAAAATCTAGTATTGGGGTATCAGCAGAAGTCACAGATAAAATTTCTACAGTGGAATCTTAAGGACAAAACTGACTTTCTTGCTTTTCATTCTTCCCACCAGATGAAATACAAAATTGGCATGAGACCTGGAGTGGTCATTTCTGTCCATGAAATTGCAGCCATATTTTTGAGGATGGCAAAGCAGTAAGTAAAATCTCCATCATGGTTGAGGCACTGAGCCAAGCCTACAACACATATTCAAACTCTTCATAATATAAACAAGCGCCTTGATTAACTCACTATATATATTTATTTTGTATTTCCTTGTTATTGTGCCATATCTTACTTCATCCATCACTTCATCTCAAGTATCTGACACACACTGTGTTCTCATTAATATTAGGAACTCCCAAGGGACAGAGTAGTCTCAGACTATATTAAAGATTTTCATGTATCAAAGCAGAGTACAAGGAGACAAGGGCCAAGCTGAAATTGTTGTGTGTTAGGATGACATGAGGGAGGAGGTGCTACACACACTAGTTTATAGTACACTTCAGTTCCTCACAGCCTAGCTTCATCTCACAAGGCACCATTCTGATTTTCAGAAGGGGAAAACAGCCTAACTATATAAAATAATAAGGACTGAATCCATCTCTGTAGTGATTTTTCTGTCTTCGACAATAGAGATTTGGGCTGATGTTACTGAAATGTAGCTTATGATGACTGAATGATCATTGTTATAACCTTACCTCCAAATAGAGGTAACAAAGCATCCCAGTTAAGCATACATCCTTTTAATATTTTGGTGGGCTCAGTGTACCTCTTAAGAGAAAAATCATCATTTCATTGGTAACTTAGAATATTGCATTTTATTATCAAATTTCAGTAAACACAAACTCAAGTCACTTCTCAATAACTTCCCATATCTCAGTTAATAAAAATGATATTTACAGAAGATAACCAGAAGTATATGTATTCTTTTAGATCTTGAAAACCTATATATCTATATTGCGATTCTGTCATATGAGCAGAAGGAAATTTGCTTCTAGTAAAATTTTAGTAAATCAATTGTTTTGTCACCACCATAGTGCCATAAACATACATTAAAAGTTCTTACTTTTTTAGAAAACAAATAAAACTTTCTGAGTTTTAATTAACATATTATCAAGAAGATTATCCTTTATGATTTTTAATGCTTCTTCCTCCACGAAGCTAAGTAAAAAATTTTGTTTCAGGTCATAATACCAGGAACAGTTGGGCATCTTTCAGACAGTGTATGTGTGTGTGTTTCTGTGTGTTTGTTTCCTTATGGATTCCATAAATCTTAACAATGGTATATAATACCTGTTCACATTATCTAGTAGATTTAGAGTCAAGTGTTGGACTCACCACTGAAAAATACATTAAGAAATTGTACATACATTCTACTGCTAACTCAGTTAAGTTTTACTTTATCTTGTTTGCTTTTTTTAATTAATTTATCTTTGTTTTGTTAAATGTCTTCCTGATTTTCTTTTGTTGACATCACTTATTTCCATTCTTTTTCTGTACTTAAATGTGTATTTAAAAATGAACATTTTTATAAAATGTTCTTTTTTAAGAATGTTTTATTTTGTACTTTTGTTGCCATTTTTTAAAACAATTAATTACACCTCACTCTTTGTTTATTGCATGGCTATACATCACAGTTCTTGGAAGTATCTTTCTCAATAAGCTAAAAATGTATTTGACTCTTTTTTTTTCCCTTTTGTCTTTCTATATTTTTACTTCATGTAGTCACTTACATGCAGTCTTAGCTGGGTATATAAACTTGTTAGACGACAATATTCTTTGACATTTGTTCTTATCAAGATCCATTTGGTAACCTGATTTTCATTCCTTTGTAGATGATTAATTTTCCTTACCTGGATACCTATATAAGATAATATCTTTAATAGTCAAAAATATCCTGAGAATATTTATGGTTATAGATCTGCTTTCATGAACTTGGCCCAGAATTTAGTGTGCTATTCCATTTTATGAACTCTGTTATTATTTGGATATGTTTTCTGTCATTTACTATTGATTATTGCTTGTTTTCAATTTGTCCTTGTTTTTTCTTAGGAAAATGAATTATCTCTAATTTCACAAATATTACCATAAATTGTCCTCTTTCCATAAATCCCTATGTCCCTTCTTTGGTTTATTTTCTCTCCATTGCAGTGATCATAATTGTTTTTCAGTTTCAGTCCTCATCTTTTCCTCACACATACTCACACTTGTGGTGACATCTCTCAGTTACATAGCTTAAAATTCTATTTATATGCTAATGAATTCCAAATTTTACCTCCATTCCACAAACTTCAGACTCACATATCCAATTGCTTCCCAACAATTCCACTTGGATTTCCAGCTGACAACTCAAATTTAACATGTGTGAAACAGAGCTGTCTCCTCTGGAATAGGTTACATCCATAACCTTCTCTATCTCAGTGGTTACCAGCTCCCCTTTTCTTTTGCTCAGATCAAAAGACTTAAGATTTCTCTCTCTCATACTTGATGTTTTATTTTTAGTATATCCTGTTGGCTTTACCTTCAAAATATATCTAGAATCTAACCACCCCCCCCCCAACTCCAACTCCACTGCTACTAGCCAAGTTTAGGTCACTTCTCACTTAGATTACTGCAATGACCTCCTAACTAGTCTCTATGTTCCTCCCAAAGAAAAGCCCACATGTGACATCAAAGTTGGCTCAGTTCTATGTCAACATTATTCCTTCTTGGACAAGGATATTGTGGTCAAGTAAATACTCATGAGTTATGATCAGAATGGACCATTCCTTAAATGGATGTGTCATCCTGAGGAATCAAAAAGACAAAAATGATATTTCAGCAGTCAAAAAATAAACTGTTCTTTTATTCTAATGGCCACAGCCTCTGACTGGGTACTTCACTTTCTCCTGCTTTATTACACAAATGTCTGTTGTTATTTTTAAATTACACAGTTGAAAGACCCTCTTCTTCCAGCTCAGGGTCAATGACTTAACTTCTTCTTTGCAAAGAACATAAAATAGAGAGTTTACAATTAATTTTTGCTTTATTGCAGGTTTTTCTGCTCACCAATACTTGTTCTGTGTCATGTGATTCTAGTGCTATGATACAAAACAGGATAGTGTCCCAATTATTTGTTAATAATGTTTAGGTGATAAAGACCAGAGGTATTTATTGAGTAATTTTAGAATCCAGGAAGATATATGTGAGTCTTAGTGGGAGATTACACTCCTTTCATGAGGACTTGGATGAAAAAGGTGGCCTGAGAAAGACTGAGAATTGACAGTGGTCTATATTATTAGGCTAAACAATCAAATATCTACTAAAATGTACTGATTTGCACTGATGGGAAGACTAGGTTATTTGAGAATAGCGATAAATTTGAGATGTTTGTAAGAAACTCACTATGGTAGCTCATAGACAGTTGAAGATAACAGCTAAAAAGATTCCACACAGTTCAGAAGTTGAAGAGATAGCATGCCTCCTGCTACCATTCCTTGACAGATAGGACATGGATAAATGATTGAACCTCCTCCAATTAGTGTCCTTTTCCTGAACTTTGAGTCTTTAGGGAATGATGCATGGATATAAAATTAGCTGCTCTTCAAACAGAACTGGATCATCAATTAATTTCATTTACCCCTTAAATCCTTCCTTTTGCACTTAGAATTGAATGCTATTGCTTAATGTCAAGCTCCTGCATAACTTAATCCTTATTCAAAATAATAATATCAAACATATACCAAGTACCAGCCACCATTGTAAGGAGTTAGCCCTTATCAATTAATCCAGTCATCACACCAACCTAATGATACTCAGTATTCCTTCCCTTTCATAGGAAGCATGGAGGGGTAAACAAATTATCTAGGGTCACTCAGGCATTGAGAAGAGAATCACATATAAACCCAGGTGGACTGTCTCCAGAATTCAGGTTCTTCTCCACTACACTGTTCTCTACAGTTACTCTTCCTTGCCAGAAAAGAAAGAGGCATTCAGAAGTTCTAAGTCCTCTTATAGTCCTAGTACTCTGAGTTTTTGCTTTTTTATAAGCAGTTTCCCCAGTTCTATAATTATAATGGTTTAAGACATTAATGATAAATGAAAATAGAATGATCATCTAATCTAATTGCCTTAAAGATTACCTAGGTTCCTTTTGTTTTTAATTAAATTTATTTATTTATTTTTGGTGCTGGGGATGGAACCCAGGGCTTTGTGCATGCAAGGCAATAGTCTACCAACTGTGTTTTTATTTTATGGCATTATTCTAATAAGCAAATCTCTGACATACCTATTAACATAGAGAAACAGTAAAACTAGGGACTGTGATTACAAATTCTACTGCTGATGTATTCATATGTAAAGTTGGATTGGCTTTCTGTCTTTCAAAATTTGCCATAAAATTCTCTCCAATTTAAAAAAAAGTTTTCAATTTTCTAACAAAGTATTATGGTTTAGATATGAGGTATCTTCAAAAGACTCATGTGTGAGACAATACAAGAATGTTCAGAAGTGAAATTATTGAGTTGTGAGAGCCTTAACATAATCAGTGCATGAATTTACTCATACAGATTAGTGGGTATAACTGTAGACAGGTAAGTGCATGGTTGGAAGGAGTAGGGTAAAGCTCTATTTGCTTCCTGCTTGTGACATTCTGAGCTGTTTTCTTCTGCCATGCTTCTCCACCATGATATTCTGGGTCACCTTAGGCCCAGAGCAATGGAGTCAGGTGTCTATGGACTGAGACCTCTGAAACTGATAGCCCTAAACAAACTTTTCCTCCTCTAATTGTTCTTTTGGTCACAACAACACAAAATCTGGCTAAATCTAAAAGTATTTAAAATATCTAATAATTCTCTATAAAATATCTGAATGCCCAACTTTTATATAAGAATCAATATAATGAAAATAACAGTGAAAGAATGTTACTTACATCTAGAAGTTTATTTTTCCTAAGGTTATTTTGGACTATAGTCTATTGTGGTGGAGGGACTGGATAAAAATAAATTAATTAATACAATTCATTTGCCATATCTGTTCCCCAGATATTAAAAATTATTGCCTACTTGCTTGAGAATTAACATCTTTAGTTTTTTTTAAGTTATATTTAATTATTACTTCTCCTCAGTCTTGAAACTTGCTGTGAAGTTAAAATTGCCACTAAAGTACTCACGATAGTTTTGTTTTTTTCAATCTTCATTAAATATACTTCATATTGCCTGGAAATATCTCTACTCTTAAACACAACCACAATAACAGATATCAACACATTTTTGTCAAATTACAAAAGAATCAATAGGCACATAGCTATTAATTGATGCTGGTTGAAACCAGAATTCAGAATGCCCCAAAAAAACAGAATCTTACAGTTTCTCAAGGTCTTGACTACAGTGAATGAGAATAAGTCTCATCTCTTGCAGCTGTCTTTCCCTAAGGTAACTAAGATGGGAAAGGCAAAGGCATGGAGCCTCACTTGCCACAAGAAAAAAACAACTTGACTTTAATTGTGTAGGTCAAAGAAAATAACTTATGAGCTAAGAGTCTAGGCAACTAAATAGGATTTCTAAAATTCTATCATGGTTAGTAGCAGTTTTTATGAAGGAATAACACAGTATTCCCTAGATGAGATACACCCTGAGATCCAGTAATGAGAACATATTACCATCTTTACCCTAATTTAGGGAAGAGAACACCCAGGAGGTGGGCATCAACTTGAATTAAGTTTCATGACATTTCAACCTGTCTTTTGTTATTACAACTTGGGCAAGGATGACAAAGATTTTTAAAACTAAATGTCTATGCCAAAGGACAGGCAACTACTTGCCACAATGTCTCTGAGGACATAGAGGTTAATAATCTGGGTGCTTTCCTATTTCCTACAAAGTGTATTAATTTCTTTCTTCTGATATTTTAGCCTTCCATTCCCTTACTATCAAGCTTCATTATCTCTTGCTTTCTATCACTGTTACTTGCCCAGGCTCCCTCTTTCACCCTCTCCCCAGATTTCGTTCCATCTCTCTTGATCTCCTCCTTGTTATTCTCCTTCTCTCTCCCTCCCTCCCTTCCTCCCTCCCTTCCTTTTTCCTCTTCTTTTTCCAGGTCTCTGGTTGATTGCCAGTTCCTCCAGCAAAGTCTCAGAGAATGTGATTAGGGACATATCTGCTCTAAGAAACAAATGTAATGCAAGAGTTTAAGCTGAAACTGAAGCAAGATTCTCTAGCCTAGCTGTCCTAGCAATCCAGCAGAATGATTAAATTCTTCCAGAAAAAAAATATCTAAGACATAATTCATTTTAATTTACAAAGTAAGCCAATGCTCTCAAACCTTTCAAGAGAAGGAAGCAGAGAGAGGAAAAATATCTTAAATAAAATATTGCATATAATATTTTGGGGGAAGTGTATTGAAAGTATCTTAAGAAATTCTATTTTCATATTTCTGCAAATAATTTATTAACCTGTTATACACATTTAAATGCACTTGTCAAACTACAAAACATAGTTTCTGTGGAATTTTCTATATAAAAACACCCCAGACAACCAAATTGAAAATTCAAACTTTCTATTGCATTTTGAAATATTCATTATTTTTCATCTCCAAGCATGACTTTAAAATTAACTAAAATTCTATGTCATCAAGAATTTTGTACAAAATTGTACTAGTGTATTATAAACATTTTTATTTGAATTACAACAGTAGCATTTTTGTATATTTTCAGAAATGTATACTTTTATTTGGGGCCTAAATAAGGAAAAAATGGTATCTTAGAAACATCTAAAGCTTCAATAATAAAGCATGTTTGTTTTTAAAATTCAATAAAATTCATATAAATCAACCAAACATTTCCAAAGTGATACTCATTAATTGTGTGGTATTTCTGCTATTTTGTTAGCTTTCTTCTATGAGCTTTTTAAATTAAGTTCTCTGGGAAATTGTGTCCTCTTGTGGTCACTGGCAAAAACAACATGTTTTCTGAGGGAAGAACCAAACCAAACAATGGAATTAGGACTCTGAACTTCAGGAAAAGAAGATCCCCTGAAGCAGCAAAGAAAGATAAAGGGTATGAGTCTCTGAAGGGAACTTTAATTAGGAAAACATCAAAATTGTTCGATTTGTATTTAAATTACCAATCATTGGATGGTTAAAAGACACACAAATGCTTACTAGGCAGCACAACTAACATTGATAAGTCTTATGAGTGACTGTACGTTTCTTACATTATTTTTTCAGTTATTCCAGCAGCTCATTGTAGTAAGTTGTGGGCATGTATATCAACAAAGTTAATTGGCAGTTGAGATGGGATACCAATGGACAGGCTGCACTTTCCTATACGGTTAGGAAAAAAAAAAAAAAGGGCAAAATGTTATTCAAGACCCCACATATTTCCACACCAAACTTTAGTCCTGTTCCCCCTATGTCTCTTTATTCAATCTTCAATTTGAGAACAAAATGTCAGACATTTTAATGATTAATATCCATTTGAAATTTCCATTTGCTCATTTGAGATGCTCCTTAATTTCTTTTTAAAATAATTTTATTTGTTCCTTATTCTTAAAGAAATTCAGGAAAGGAAAGGTAGGATCAAAAAAATTCAGAAAAAGAAAGGTAGGATTAGTTATGTTCACAAATTAAACCACCTCATTAAAAGAGAAAGAATGAGTTCTTATTTAGGGCAAGATGTTCAAACATCAGTAAGACTACCTGGGTAATCAAAGAAGAATCTCCTTTTACACAGAGTTGTCAAATTCCTTCACTCCCGCAGACACAGACTTTATATTCCACTTTAATCAAATTCTGTCATTTAAATAACACATTGGGCAGTCTCTTGTAAAGTGTTCAAATACCATTCAACCTATGATGTACAACCTCATCTGAGATCTACTCAACTGCAACCCTTCCAATTTGCGCCCCCTTCTGTAGGAATGCTCCTGGGTTTCGCTTAGGCAATTCAGAGAAATTAGTTCACAGAACTCAAAGCCAAAAAAAACAGGTGACAAGTCATCTAAAGAGAACGAAGCAGAGGAACAGATTGGAGAACCCACATTTTGCACAAGCCCAAACTCCCAAACTTACCAGCTTACTAAAAATTCTACAGTGCATTTCTTTTCCCTATTTGAGAGTATTTATAATTCATTGCTGCTAAGAGAATGTCAGTGCATATTCAAACTGTAAGGATACAGAGACTTATTGCATTTGCTCAGTATGAGATTTCTAGCTCTGTAACTTCTAACAGTATTTTTTTTCAATTTTTTAACACAGCACACATTCCTCAGGAAGGACTGCAAACATGCCAAGTTTGCAGTTTGAAAACAAAGCTCTTTTTTAATTATCCAAGTGCAAAAGAAATTTTTTTTTTGCTTTCAGTTAAATTTTTTTTTCAGGGACCTTATTTTAGAAGTAGACAAAATGATCGAATCCCAATTAATCTAGCATTGCCAAAGAAGGTAGTCCTCCACTGACATCCTTCCAGACCAAGTTCAGTCCTCTTAGAAAAACTCCTAACACGATTTTCAAAAGCCTGAAATTTGGATTTCAGAATGAAGTACGCTTTCACATATTAAACAAAACATTGTGGAAATTAAAATTATTGTTGCATATATGAGATATCCAGAATTATATCTGGCTTGTCAGCACATTAAAAAAAAAAAGCCATTCTTGCTCCAGCAAGTGTGGAAAAGAAAATTGTTAGATAAAATGTTAGAGCCCACTATACATAAACAGAGTGGACAGCCTGCCACTGGCATATTGCAGTTTGCAAAAGCAAAGATTATCCAGCCCCAGGCATTTTTTGAAAGGTAATTCACCTAGCAAGCTACTACTTTTGCTCAAAATGTAATTTTCCAGCCTCACTTAAGAACTCAAAAAACTGGTCTCATCCTCTACTCCTTGCAAGAGTTCAAGAGAAATTTTGTCTTAGAACTGAAGTCATCAATTGTGACCTTTTGGGAAGCTTCCATGGCCAGGATACTTCTGGTTAGGTCATTCATTTTAAACTCTCTTTAAGCATTCTGGCATCCAGAGCTTGGCCTCAGCTGTGAGGTCCATCTACAGAAGGCCAGGAGCCATTCACCCGCTGGAAGTTAGTGCCAGAGAAGTACTAGGCTCCCTTGTTTAAGAATTTGTCTTAGAGATTGATGACTTTGCAAGTCACACTGGCTAATGACCCCTGGTTGCTGCACCATCATGGACTCTGCTTCTCCTCCACCTTGTAGGACCCTTCCTCCTCCCCAATTCCCTTTGGTCAGGTAAGGTTTCCTTTACACTTTGCCCACACTTTCCTGTCTTGCTTACCCCCGGTCACAAAGGAAAGAGTCCAATCATTCGATCTCTTTCTTTTTGAGACTCAACTACAGGGGGAAAAAAAAAAGTAAGATTTGAGACTGATATTAGCATAAAAAAAAAGACAGCTAAAGTGGAAAATTTTCAAGATTTCTGCAGCCTCGTTCAAAATAAGAATTTTTGAATAATCTGCAATTCAGACTTTAAAAAAAGAGAACACTTGGTAGAGAATGGAGCAGAATTTCTGCCTTGTCTGTTTCCAAGAGATAAAATCCTATAGGCAGAAGATGCAAATACAAGGGTGCACGGGATGACTTTGCTTTGACAAGAAACGCCTTCGTGCTATTGAAATCAAGTGGAGGTCAAGTAGAATCTGATTTTCTGACAGGCTGTCATTTTAAAATATGGCAGCGGCTCCAGAAGCAGGCCAATCGGCATGCTGCGGTCATTGTTTCTGAATATTTCTGTGAAAATGGTGAAGGAAAACCCCAGCAGGGTTCCCATCCCTTGGAAACACAGTACTGTTTACCCCTCGCGGGAGAGATAACTCTTGCCCTCACACCCCAACAAAGGCTTAGCCTTTCAGCCGGCCCAAAGAACTCCAAACCCCAGGGTTTCCGGGACCGAAGCTGCGAGCCTCAGCGGGGCACAGCCACGTGGCCTGCCTGCGCGTCGCCTGGGCTCCCGCCTCCTTCTCGGAACATCCGTGGCCAAGACCCTCGGTCCAGCCCAGAAAAGGGTGCTTGCTGAGTTAGCAGTTCCCACCCGCGAGTTCGGACTAGGAAGCCAGTGGGCGGACCTCTCTGCCTGTGCAGGGCGAAGCACACAACTGGGTGCCCCCCAAATCTGCCCTAAACTATTGCCTTTGGTCTTTTGTTTGATTTAAAATGTAAAAGATGAACATGAAACTGTTATTTCACCCCAACTCCTTCCAAAAGGGAGCAAGGATAGCTTTGCCAAGATGGGCTTTTCTTCCACAGCGGCTTCTCTTCCCGCTCAACTTTGTTACTTCCAGTTTACCAGAATCTGCCTGAACACCCGCTTTGGGGATTTTTGATTTAATTCACTAGATAGAAATGCTTAAAGTGAAAACGTGTTCAAATAATTGGAATGCACTTGGGGCGTTGAGAGCATAACTGCCCACTGGACCTCTTTGGAAGGGGAGCTGGAAGATGGGTACTCTCAAGAGCAGGCAGCCCCATAAGTATAGGCGCTATCGAATCCCCGCATCACTGTCTGATGAACTGACCTTCCAAGGTCACATGCGGAGACTGACTTGGCGGTGCGATGGGGATGAAATGGTCAAAGGGTTCTCCACCTTGGGCTGCTGCGCCGGGTAACCGGGCCGCGGTGAAGGCGTGTGCTGCCCTCCTCCAGCTTTGCTCCTTCCCCAAAGACAAGGCTTCCCTCGTTGTGTGGGTAGGGGTAGGGGAGAGAATGAACTTCTGCCTCTAACACTTTCAGAGGCGCAGTCCTTTGGGTACAGAGAGGCTGTACATTGTGTCACTGCAGAGGGAAAAGGAGGGCCCAGATGCTTCTCCCGGAGGGGTAAGAGAGCAGGCCGGGGCATAGCTCCACAGCCCCTGCTACGCAGCCACGTCCTCAGAAACGCCCTCGACCTTAAGCCCCGGCCGCCGCGGTTAAGCCCTGGGGACCCCAAGAGTTCCTCTACCTGACCACTGGGTGGACTCCGCGGTTGACACTTTCTTGCCACTCTACCCCTTCTTCCCCGCGCCCAGGACTCCCAAACCGGCCCCAAAGACCTATAGGGATCCGAGGAGGGATGAGACATCACCCACTGCGTAGAAGCTGTTGCCACCGTTGCTGTCACAGCCACTCCGTTTGGGGCAGCTACAGCGGCCAGCACAGTCCCCTCTGGCCGTTTCCCGGCGCTGCGATAGGGTGCGGGGGCGCTCCCTAGCTCTACGGCACGGAAGGAAATCGCCCCTCTCCTGGCGGAGAGGGAAGGGGGAGGGCAGCAAGGAGGCGGGCGGAGGGGCCGGCCGCCCGGGCCAGGTCGTTTTTGAATGGTTTGGGAGGACGAATTGTTAGACCCCGAGGAAGGGGGGGGAGTGGGACGGGGGAGGGGGGTTGGAAAGCGGAAACTTTCCTATAAAACTTCGAAAAGTCCCTCCTCCCCACGTCAGGCCAATGACACTGCTGCCCCCAAACTTTCCGCCTGCACGGAGGTATAAGAGTCTCCAAGTCTGCAGTTTTCGCCCAACTCCCAGACACCTCGCGGGCTCGCCAGCACCGGCACCGTTTCCCGGAGGCCGAGCCGGGTGTGCGTGCGGCCGTTGGGCGCTTTCTTTTTGGACCTCGGGGCCATCCACACCGTCCCCTCCCCCTCCCGCCTCCCTCCCCGCCTCCCCCGCGCGCCCTCCCCGCGGAGGTCTCCTCACTGTCCCTCCTCCCGCTCCCACCTCGGCGGGCCGCACCGCCCGGGCCGGCGCCGCGCGCTGGGGAAGCTGGCGGGCTGAGGCGCCCCGCTCCCCTCCTCTTTCCCGGGCTGCCCTTCTGCCCCGGGCCCGCGAGGCCGCACGTTGCAGCTCAAGAGATGATGCAGGACGTGTCCAGTTCGCCAGTCTCGCCGGCCGACGACAGCCTAAGCAACAGCGAGGAGGAGCCGGACCGGCAGCAGCCGCCGAGCGGCAAGCGCGGGGCGCGCAAGCGGCGCAGCAGCCGGCGCAGCGCGGGAGGCGGCGCGGGGCCCGGCGGGGCCGCGGGCGGGGGCGTCGGAGCCGGCGACGAGCCGGGCAGCCCGGCCCAGGGCAAGCGCGGTAAAAAGTCTGCGGGCTGTGGCGGCGGCGCGGGAGGTGGCGGCGGCAGCAGCAGCGGCGGCGGGAGCCCGCAGTCGTATGAGGAGCTGCAGACGCAGCGGGTCATGGCCAACGTGCGGGAGCGCCAGCGCACGCAATCGCTAAACGAGGCGTTCGCCGCGCTGCGCAAGATCATCCCCACGCTGCCCTCGGACAAGCTGAGCAAGATTCAGACCCTCAAGCTGGCGGCCAGGTACATCGACTTCCTCTACCAGGTCCTCCAAAGCGACGAGCTGGACTCCAAGATGGCAAGCTGCAGCTATGTGGCCCACGAGCGGCTCAGCTACGCCTTCTCGGTCTGGAGGATGGAGGGGGCCTGGTCCATGTCCGCGTCCCACTAGCAGGCGGAGCCCCCCACCCCCTCGGCAGGGCCGGAGACCTAGGTAAGGACCTGCGCCTCAGCGACTCTTTGTCGCTCAGGTGATGGACAGTCGAATGGCCAGGCCGCGGCTCCTCGCCCACCTCGCCGCCTTCCCATTCTCGCACTCTCTTCTCAGCCTTTCCACCTAACCAGACACCGCTATCTCATTTCACCAGTGTCCCCGGAAATCAGTTCAGCCCCGGGTGGGGAGAGAGTCCCCAGGGGTATGCGCCCCTGTGAAAGGTGTGCGTGTGTGCGTGAGTGTGTGTGACCGACAGGAGGGGAGACTGAGAAAGACTCAAGGTTCAAGGGTAAGGGAAGGGATGGTTTTGCCAGGGCCTCCCTTTCTTTTGGCTTTAAATTTTGTTCTTCTTAAAACAAATGTTCCCAAATTCCACCTCCTCCTTTCCGCCCACCCACTTCCTCTTGCCCTCCAGCTGAAATCCTTCCAGGTTCTTCAGCATAATTCCTCGGTGGTAGTGATAACAGAGCTCACTAGTTTTAGAAAACAGCGGCAGAGACCTAAACAATAACCAACTTTCCCCCCTCTCTGGGTTTTTGCAGATGTCATTGTTTCCAGAGAAGGAGAAAATGGACAGTCTAGAGACTCTGGAGCTGGATAACTAAAAATAAATATATATGCCAAAGATTTTCTTGGAAATTAGAAGAGCAGAACCCAAATTCAAAGAAACAGGGCGTGGGGCGCACTTTTAAAAGAGAAAGCGAGACAGGCCCGTGGACAGTGATCCCAGATGGGCAGCAGCACCATCCTCACACCTCTACATTCTGATAGAAGTCTGAACAGTTGTTTGTGTTCCTTTTTTTTTTTTTTTTTTTTTGACGAAGAATGTTTTTATTTTTATTTTTTCATGCATGCATTCTCAAGAGGTCGTGCCAATCAGCCACTGAAAGGAAAGGCATCATTATGGACTTTCTCCATTTTAAAATGGTAACAATCAGAGGAATTTTAAGAATACCTTTAGAAATAAACGTACTAGGATAAAACTGGCCAGAAAAATCATAGTCAGTTAATTCCTTTTTTCATTCCTCTGAGGGAAATAAATACTTAAAATACAAAAAAAAAAAACAACATTCTATTTATTTATTGATGACCCATGGTAAAATGCAAATAGATCCGGTGTCTAAATGCATTCATATTTTTATGATTGTTTTGTAAATATCTTTGTATATTATTTTTCTGCAATAAATAAATATGATTGAAAATTTTAAGAATCTTAAGAGTTTGGTCTATATTTTTAAAGCTCAGGATTATGTTGGTGGTAAATACCTGCTTGTTTAACTCCAGAGGCACCCAGGAGGGAGGGGGCACTAATATAAACAAAGCAATGAAAAACTCAAATAAACCAGCTACTGACAGGCACAGGCATGTTATTTAAAAAGACAGCTTTATTATTATTCCAGTTTGCTTTTCAGTGGAGCTTAATAGCATCTCTCCATTTCTTATCAATCCTCCAGCAGCAAAAAAATGAGCAAATTAATTTGCACTTTGCTTCTCTTTCTTATAATTTCAAGTAACAGCTCTAAAACATTCAGATAAACAGTACAAAACTAGCAATGTTTTCTCTTGTTACTATATATTTTTGTCATTCCCTCCACTCTTAAAGATGAGGATTCTTAAATGTTTATTTCAGTGAAAGAATAATGTGTTATGAACATTACATACACAAATAAATACAAATGCTTGGAAAATGAAAAATTCAGCAGGAGACAATTTCACTTACAATTTGCTTAACTTTTATTTCATGAATAAGTATGACATTCAGTGTCATGTTTGCTAAAAAGAAAATATTTCACTTTGTTTTTCTTATCTGTTTGAGAAGTATGCTCCTAATTTACACATAAAGATTATACATCTAAGTACAATGAATAAACAACCTGAGTTTTCAGTATCCTTGGTAACTGTTGGAACAATTACTGTTGTAAATGCATAACCATTCAGTTTCTAGTTTAGTTCTTTAGCAAATATATTCTATTCAAAATTACATAGTATTTTCCCATGAAGATACACACACACACACACATACACACACCCCTATAATCTCATGAAGTAATGAAAAACAATAATGAGGACAAATGGTGCTTGATTTTTCTTTCATTCTGATTATTTCTGGGCCGGGAACATATTGACTTTTATGATTAATATCATTAAAAGTGATGATTCTTATCTACTTAGTTCTTAATTTTTTTTTTTTTACATCTAGTTTACTATGTTCAATTATAATTAGGGAACCTATGAAACTGGAAAATTATATGGGTGCCTAATTCAAATAATGAGTATGTCAAATAAGTATGTGTATCTGAACAGACTGTGTTTGCTTAACTAAGGTTGAGGTTATTTTATTGCCTGAATATTTTTCTTTATTTCTTCACACAGCACCACAGAATGCTGACATGACATCATTATGAATTTATTATTGTGAATATTTTAGACTGTATTTTATAATAAGCTTGTAGCATTTACTTACATTAAAGGATTAGTGAAGGCTGGGGATTATGATTATTACTTTTATGATTATTAGGATTTTGATAGTCCTTTATCAAATAATGAAAAGGGAAGTATATCCATAGGATGTGTGGGTATTTTTTGTGGGGTGTGTGTGTGTGTGTGTATGTGTGTGTAGGATTAGGGAGAACATCAAAATGATAATTCTCTCTTTTGTGCGTATCATCCAATTACCTCCATTTTCTAAATTGTTCATGGGGGAACCTTCTTGTTCACTAGCTTGGTCTGACTATTTGATATTTCAGATTTCTTGATGTACACCAGAATGGAGCTGACCATCATTGCTGACAAGGTAAACTCTACCTTACTTCTTGATGTAAATATTAGATGTTTCAAAGAAAGAGAGCCTACTATCTTCTTTTTTTTTTTTTTTAATAGTACCTTACTTTTTTTTTTTTTCAAAAAAAATCTGGAGGAAAACAAATGCTACATTTGTATTGAGGAATACTAAACACAAAACTGAATATAATCTTTCTCCAGATTTTCAGAGCAATAAATAAATAAACAAAAGAAAGGTGGTAAACAGTTTTGAGGAGACTTCATAGTGGAAAACATTAATTTCTCAAATATAGTTTTCAGCTTGCAAACTATTTTTGCATTCCTACCCCTTGTACACATTATATAAATGCTTATTTTTAAAGAGTAGTAATAAGTCACCTGTGTTTCTTCCCTTCCACCATTATTTCTTTTCATTTTGTTTCATTTCACTTTATTTATTACTTACACTTATTTAAAGATCACATCAAACGAATTGCCACTTTTTCATCACTAAGAAGCTAACTCTTTTCATTTAATGTGGCTACATTCAAGGTCTTTGCCCTTCAACCAGAATGCATTCACTAGGGGAAAGTATTGTATAAAAAGATCTTGGGTGGCTTCTTTAAAAATTGAATTAAGATTGCTTCCTTTATTGTGAAAATAATTCTTTTTATCTTGTTTTAAATTTCAAGTGATAAGATACTTATAAGTTTTTGTTCCCATATACACATAGTTATCCTTTTAGTGCATATACATGCTAAATATATGCACAGATAATAATTCATGCACAGTTGCTGATACCTTCCCCAAAGTGCAAGCTATAAAATACCATTAAATAGCTGAAACTATGTAAGTACTTTTTTCCCCCACATTCGACAGGGGCAGAAGCTTCTTGCCCCTTCTGTCTTCAGGCTTATATTCATAATGGAGCTTTTTAAGGGACACTTGGCCTCTTGCAAAAAAGTAGAGCATTTTGCACATTCCACGGTTTGGCAAAGTCAGAACTAGTTATTTTCTCTAGACCGGTATCAAGTTCTTCTCAGGCATATGATTTCACTTGAAGTTCTGCCCAGGAATCCTTCAAAGTGAGCGTTTGTCCCGCTCTCATGATGTCAGGCGGTTTTCCCTGCATCTGTAATTTGAAGAAAAACAAACAAACCTGCGGGGAACAAACGCCACGGAAACCCAAACAGAACTCCGTGGGGAGCGAGGGTCTCACCTGCCGAGGGCGCGGAAGAGGGGCACCGGCTCAGGCTCCCCTGCGTGGGTGGCGGCCCGGCCCGCACGGTGGAGCGAGTGACAATGTTGGTGCCCTCCTTGGATGGTGTGGACCGGCCCGGCCCAGCCTCTGGCCGCTGCTTAAAAAGCGGCTGCGCCAAGTGTCAGCGGTAGCAGAGGGAGCAGCAGCAATGGATTCAGGCAAAGGCCCAACCTCAAATTTCCAGAGACAGGCCCACATTAGCGACAAACAGGGGTCTGGACAGGGATCCCCAGGGGCCACTTTTCCAGAATTTTCTGCTTATGTGTCATAAAGAGTGCCCCACCCCCCAGCACCAGCGAAAGTGGAAAGGAAGGGCACTGGCAAAATGGAAAGAGAAATCGGCTTCTACATAATTTCTCAGAGCCGGCAACTCTACCGTTTCTCAGACACCTCCCAACTACTCTTCGCAAACTGAACACCGGAAAATGCAAGCTGAAGCATCATTAATTGTATTTATTTATTGAACAGCAAAAGATACACTCGGTAATCACTGAATGGGCTACATTTTCCATTCGCTTTTGTTTCAAGGCCCCAGGATGGAGCCCACTTAATGTTCTTAGCAAATCAAAGCACGTGTCCTTTTGAAGAAGGTGTGTAATTGGAGTTTAAGGCATGTATGGAATTCCCAGATGTCTATAAAGTAAGAAGGAGCATGTGAGCAGGTCACTGGAAGGTGGGGCAAGTTAAAATCACTGGCACGCACGTTCCCATTTTATATTCTCCCCTTTTATAAAGGCAGAGATAAACCTTGGGGAAAGTTTGGGATGGGATCATAATAAATATTCATTTTCTTGTATCAGTCATAATAGCCATGGTAAAAAGCACATGGTCAGAAAACCTCAAAGAAAACACTCAATTATAGCAGGGATTTCGTGGGCGCCCGGCAACGAGATCGTTTGGGGTTTGCTGCAGTGAGGGCCTCCAACGGCCTTCTTTCTTGTTTACGTGGACTATTTTCTTTTCCTACTGTTTGTTTTTTTTTAACCCCCAAGTCTGTGGATGTGTCCTCTGATTTCTGCGTGAGATTTAGGCTGAAGCCAGAGGAACAAAACTCCAGATTAGGAAAAGAAAAAAACAATTCTAAGAGCATTCATTCCAGAGGCAGCCTTCTTGGGGGAGGGGAGATTGCGCGCAAGTGAAATTAAATTTCTATAAAACATGCAGTTTAAACATCTATCAGGTAGAGGGAAAGCTCATGAAAAGACAATCATCAAAGTCAGCAGCTCGCCTTACTCTTTCTTTGAGGAATGTATGGGCTTATAAGAGACTGTGGAACCCGAGTGTAAGTTTGGATATTGTTGATGAGGCGGCTTTTGTTTTGGTTTGGTTTCTCGGTCTGGAGCCGGAATAGAAATGTGATTTTTTTTCCCCCGTGGGTTCAAGATATGCCCTCATTTACCTGCCCAGTCGAGCAAGAGGCGGTAAAGAAACTGGCCCTAGCCAAAGGCTGGCACTGCAAGGAGGCGAGGTTGGGAGTTTGGACTGGGAGCCAGAGCACAGAGGACTGGGACAAAGAGCGCCACAGAAGCCACCACTGAGGCAGGCAGGAGGGGGAAAGGGACGCGCCCAGGACTCGAGTGTGACAAGTGAAAAGTTAAGCAGGTACCTGAAGTTTATCTTGCCCAGATGTTAGGGCTTTTATGAAATGTCACGTGAAGGGAACAGATGTACAACTTGCGAATGGGGCCACGCCTGTAAATACAAGGAAGGCGAATGCTTGGAGGGAAATCCAGGCATAAATCATCAACCTTGCTTTTCTAGATATCCATTTTCTCCTTTAAATATTTGCTTCCGGAAAGCGAGGGAACATATTAAAGCTAAGTGGTCTTCCAGGAGAAATCACCATTCCACTCGTGCCCAGTCAGTACAAGCATTCCCTAGGTTCTTTGAGTGCGGAGGTTTGGGGTGTGGGGCGTACTTTGCCCCCGCCCCGTCTGTTTTCCTTTTTCACTTCCCCATCCCCCACATTTCTTTCTGGGCTTCTTGAAGACGTTTGATCCTGAGAAACATATCGGATCTCGGTTTGGAAAAGCTGAAACTAATCAATTGCCTTTTTGAAGGGGTAGAGAGTGATAAGAAGAGCGAAAGAATGCCAGGCCTGACAGACCCCAAACCTCCAAGATACTTAGATGGGCTGAAAGATGAGCGGGTGATCTCCCTCCTGGGGCCAGGAACCAATGCTCTGAGTATCCCTGAACCCTTGGGAAGGGCTTTTACCAAGATAAGTGACCGGTCTGATTGAGAAGGATTTTTAAAAATGACTTGTACACACAAGACACTTTTCCTCCCTCCATGTATGAAGGAAGCTCAGCTTGTAAACAATATTAAAATGAATTAGCAGTTGTCCAGTTGTGAAAGAGAGTCCAATTTCTTCATCTATATTGAAAAGAAGTGTTCATAAAGTCGTTGTGAATATTAACATGTGGCACAGACCTGGGTCTCTACACTCCATAAGATTTTTAAAAATTTGTTGACTCATTTTAAGACTGTATGTTAAACACTGTATATTAACAGCTATGGCTCTTCTGTTAAATGCAACACTATTCCTACATCTCTATTAAATTGACATTGCATCTGGCTTGTCATATGGCCATACATATAACTCTCTAGACAAAATTTAAAAGTCAGGGTATTTTCTTCTACAATATTAAATTCAATTTTATTTTCTGAGTTTATCCTGTTCTTCATAGGGTTTCCTACAGATGTGGTCAGAAATGAAATACATTCAGAGTGATCACCTCAGCATTAAGGGTTGACAATTTTTTAAATGCCCAGGACCAGATAAGCAGATAGGTTCTTACTCTACATAGCAATTAATATCAATATTCATCCACCCATACCTAACCTTAATTTATTACCTTTAGGTGCATATCATATTATCTGGTTATAGCCTCCAAAGCATTCTGGTCCTAGACCTAGTGGTCAGATCCTGCTCCTCTGGGTTTGCCTGACTTCCAAGGAATCATTGGATTGAACCCCAATTCCTCACTGTAATGCTTTTTGGGGGGGCTTTCAGGCCTCCATTTTCTAAACATACAACTGGATGAAACAATCTTTTCTTTTTTTTCCTTCTTTCCTTTCTTCCTCCCTTCCCCTCAAAACTTAACACCAATCAAGGACTTGGACTGTTGTTGAAAGAGAACTTGAAGCAGAGATCATCTCCCTACTACAAATTTAGCAATGACTTATAATCCTTCTGAGAGGAATGTGGATTCACCCTAATGAAGTCAGTGCTCCATTCCTGAGGGCAGACTTTTACCTTCCAAAACGGTATTCTTTAAAGTGTTCTTATAAATTCCTTTTCCACATTATGACAGAAGGAAATTTCTGTTAGCCTGTGGCAATGGTTGCTTCTGGACTCACTCCACCCCTGACTTCTCTTGCTACTCACATCAACACACACCTTTTAAAACCTAACTTCATAACATATAAGAGACCTGGAATGGAGAATCCCTCTTCCTCTTCCATCTCTCCCAGCCGGACTGAGTGAAACTTAAAACATGTCTCATAGATCAGTTTTCCTCCTCTGATGTTAGGTACAGTCCACGACCCAGATTTTCAAATAGCCCAGGCTGGAGACTGCAATATTTAATCCAGTCAGCTATTAAATGTCCTCCGGCTAAATCAAGAGTATAAGAAAGAATCCATACCGGGGGTAATGATACCGAGAGCACTTTGGTGGAAGGAAGGGAGGGGGGGTTAGCTAGGAGTGGGCAGACAACTCCAAGGATCCTTTGATTTGGAAAATCCTGTTTTTAGAACTCCTGTCAGAGCAATAACAAAGCTAAGAAACATGAAAGAACAACTCTTTGTTCCAGGATATGGTTTTAATGAAATACTACTAACACACACACACACACACACACACACACACACACAAATCTATTAATAACCGCTTCAGAGACTCCGCTTTTCCTTTACCTATTAGGGACTGGGAGGGTTCGTAATGTGATCCTCTCCCTCTCCCCCTTTCCTGCTGCCTTCTTTCCCCAATTAAGCCAAAATGGTTGTTCTGATGAGCCCCGGCCGGCACATAACTGCTAACTGAGGCTGCTTTCCGCATCCCCGGACCTTGCCCCAGCGCCAGCCTTCTTCATGCAAAGCCAGGCCCACGGGGATTTGGCTGAGAGTACCTCGCCTTCCTCCTTCCAAGCAGGGCACCCACACCTGGGGCGCTTTCCTGGTCCCGAGCTGGGGGAATTCTTAAGACCCCAACAAATGTGGCACCAGGCAGATGGCTTGCCTAAAATCTGCCTTCCTAGGCTCCCTACTGACCCTGCCAAGTTCTTTTTGTTGATTTAAACCACCCGGAGGGATTGCAACGAAGATAGCAAACGGGGTTGGGGGTAGGGCTGGGGATCCTAGAGGCAGGGGGTGGAGATCCTCAGAGAAAAAGCAACAGCATTTGGGAAGGGGGAAGAGGCAACCTCTTAGGCAGCAGGGATGAGGCATTTTAGCAGCCGCATCTGTCATCTGTAGCAGTGGACAGATAAAACCGTTCCTGATCAAAGACGCTGGTTCATAAATCACCCGTAAGAAATGGATTGTGAGGAGTAAAAGACACGTGTCGAGTAATCTCAACCCAGGAGTCTGCTTGCTGCCGCGCTGTTCCCAAAGACCCCTCCCGCGATCAATGCGTGGCTAGCGAGTCTCGCGACTGGGAATGTAAGATATGGGGTCCCCTTCCTGAACCTCCCTGGCCCCTATCCCCGCCGCCCCACGACCTCCTCCTCAGGCATCCGCCTGGGCCATCTCTGTTCCGGATTTGAGGTTATTTCAATACAGTCGGTTGCCCCAGCAGGGCAAGAGTTGAGTCTTTTTAGTTCTGAAGCGAGAAAGTTCCTGTCTCAAAAATCCAAGACATCTCTTTTTCAGGTCCCATAGTGTCCTTACCCGCCCTAATAGTCTTTCCTCTGAGAAGAACGCAGAGATTTGCTAAGTATATGGTGCAAACAGAACGCAGCGGGGAGAGTTTAGCGAGAGCTGAAATTGGCTAGACGGGTGTTCGCTGTTCGGGTTTTCTAAGTTTCGGGCTATCGGTGTTTTGTACTTGGTTTTGCCGCCCTAGTGTAAGATCTAAGGGGCAATTGCTGTCCTCTGCCGGAGGACCAAATAGAATCTCTTTCCCCGCCTCCCACCTCCCAAGCCCCAGACTCTCTCGCACCTGCTTCCTCTGGTTGAAAAAAACAGGCGAAGGCGAATGTCCAGTCCGTGTGCTAAACGCTCTGGCCAGCTGTTGCGAGGACCTTAGAAACACTTACTGGGCGGGTTTAGAAACGCAGTGCGGCTATTTCCAAGAAGGCAGTAGACAATACTAAGAAATAGTTTGTGAATTTGTGTGGGGGGTTTTACAGCGAAAAATGCCCCTTACCCCTTCCTCTTCCCTCAGTTTTAGCATTCTGCAGATAAGTGGGATTTTGCATATAATAGGTGTTTATGGTTCCAGGAATTGCTCTTTGATCTAGGATTTGAGGGGTGGAGTGTCTAAGCGGTCTCTAGACGCTTGTCTGATTTGAATGCTTTTCAGGATGATTTATGGCAAAAGGCTCTTTTCTGACACTTCCAGATGCCACAGCTCTTCTCTTCTAGGAAGGGATGGGGGAGACTCGCTTCCAACAGCTTTGCGGATAGAAGCCCTAGCGCCTAATACGCCTGCCAGTCTGTCATCCTAAATTGACAGTAGTAGTGTGCACCAGCCTCCTTGGAGAGCTGCGGACACCTTTCCCGTCTTCTAACTAAGAGGGCGAAGGGTTCTGCTATATATGACAAAGCTACGAGGGAAATAGAGTCACCCGCCTGCAAAGTTAGGCTCTTCCAGTAAGTCTACTTTGTGCGATTGACCACCTGCTCCCCACCGGTTGGTGGCTTGGCGTTAAGGCGATTTAACACTTCCTCCTTTACCCCCAATGTGAAGCAGGATAGGAATAAGCCCTCCATTGGGACACTTGGTGGTTTCAGCCTCCAGCCTCAGCCTCTGGCCACAGCGGAGCAGACCGAAGTCCTGGTTCCCGAGGGGTGGAGGCACAGGCAGCGTTCAGAAGCTGCCGGGTCGTCTGGGGTGGGGGTGAAGAAGGGGGAGGAGGTGATGTCTTTCCGAAAACTCCCTGCAGGCTCAGGACAGCGAGGCGAGGCCAGGAAAAATAACCCTCCCGACTCAATTACTGCGAGCTCCACCGTGAAGCTGAAAAGCTGAAATGTGCGCCGTGGCAGGGGGGCAGGTCAGACAGGGCGGACGCTAGCGCGATTTTAGGGGACCCCTAGGGCTGAGCGAGCTGAGAACGCGCCGAAGGCATTTGTCAACCTGAAGCTAAAGGTGGGCCCAACCCTCAGTAGCCTCCAGCGGACGCTTTTCCCAAAGGAAAGGAGGTTTTCCAGTTACTACTTCTTCTAAATGTAATAGATTGGGGTGGGTGGCGGGTGTTTTCTTTCTTAGAGTGAAGGCAAATTAAGGAAGGAATGAGCCTGGCAGGCTAGGACACCAGTGGTTAAGAGGTTTGGGGCTAGGGCACTGCTAGTAAATGTCTGCTTACAGAGGAAAGTTCAGCCCTGAGTGATACTTTACTAGAATCCTAAAAGGTATGCATCTGTAATATTTGGGGGAACGGTATCTGACTATCTGTCTTTTGGGATATGTCTAGGACTTCACTCCTTTCAGGTTAGTAACTTGAAGGTCAATGATTTGCATACTCCATTAAAAAAAAAAAGGCCAGTTTCCTGAATAAAAGAGAATGGATTAATTCTCTGAATAAACTTATTTTCCAATGCACAAGCTTTTCTCCTTCTCTATAACATTGCATTACAAAACACAGAACTAGATCAGAGTTTATTGGTTTATGTAGAACCGATCCTGATTTGATAAGCTTAATCATATGACAAAAAGGCATAGGATTTTCCCCTGCCCTCTCTCAAAGGGCAGTCTAAGAGTTTTTGAAAGTCACTGCCTTTTTTCTAGAGTTTGATCACTACATCAAAAGACTCAGGTCACCTCTTGTCTTTTCTGTATGTATAGAGCATAAAAATATTAAATAAAAAAAACTTTCCCAACTTCAAACCTATCGAATGTTTAACAGCTGAAGGATATTCATCTTTAGGAGGCAGGCCAAAATGTCAATAAAAGTTTAATTATTTCTGAAACATATGGGAGCACTTACAAAACCCAAAATGTGATACTAAGTATTGATATCGAGAGGAAACTTTACAATATACTTTCATATTTGCTGATCAAGACCTTCTACCCCCAAAAGGTTCCACAAGCCACAGAAATGTTTATTCTTCCTGACAGAGTTTCTAAAAGTAGTATAAAAGACAGGCTGGTGGCCAAAGGGATCACCTATATTCTGTGTAAGGAGAAATCAATATTGAACTCATATGTATTTGTTTTATGTGGAAAACTATCTGTATTATCTATGATAGCAAATATTATTTCAGTAAGAAATGGGCGGGGTGTACCTCAGTGTGGTCATTTTTGTTAGCAGCTAACACAAATTGCCTTCTGAAATGTTTCATCCAAATATTCTTCCTAGCCTATAATTTTGTGAGATGTAAAGCCATTGGAAAATGATACTGGTGGTGTTATTTCTATAGTTGGCTGTGATGAGCAAGACTGATGATGTGTGACTTGGAATAACCTCCAAAATATAAGTAGAATCTTTCGATAGCTACTCCTTCCACTACAAGCTGCAGTTTCTTTTCCAGGTATAGTTTCTAGAGGACTATTGATCTTTTAAACTTGGCATTCAAATTTCAGCTGTTGAATTGCAGTTAGTCTTTCAGTCAGCTGCTATATGGGGAACATTTCTTTGATAATCCTAGAGAGTTGGTCTGATGTTGTTGTCATAATGATTTTCCCTGTGGTTCTCTTCACAATGCCTGTTTCTTTGAGTACCTAGCTATCTTCCTCCCAAATTGAGCAGTTACCAGTACTAGCACTGATCTGTTGGTGACTTTTACATCTTCTTTGATTGGTTATCAATAGGCCCTCCACAACTGGAATAGTCTCTATTTCTCTCAGTGTTCATATTCTTTTAATTCAACCATTTACTTTATTAGAAGGACCCAGGCCCAGTGTGTTTGAGATTTTTGCCCAAGGCCAATGTACCTTGGTTCAGTGCTTGGTTCTTTCCTTGGAGACATGGTTTTCAGATTTTAAGCAGGATAGTGAACTCCCAAATTGGCCTAGATACCAGAACTACTCAAACAAGAATTCCCTAAGGCTCACCAAGTTTCTCTTTTATTACAAAGTTTTGTGCAACAAAACAGACAACAAGGTCCTTACTGACTTTTAATAAATGAAACTAGACACTAATCCATGAATCTACTTAACACCTGGTAAACTGCAAAGGCCAGGATACAAAAATGAGTATTACTATTTAGATATCACATTTTTTCATTTCCCAAGAATGAAAATGAGTATATTTATTGAAATTAAGATTCTAATATTTTGAATACATTAAATTTCAGAATACTTTTATTTTGATTTTGACAATTCCTAACGCAAAGCCTTATTTGTAGAAAGGTGTCCTAAGACCATGATTTTTTACCTTTTATAAGGATAAGTAAGTACCACTAAGAAGATTCTTCTGAATTCAAGAGTGATGAAAAAGAAAGGTAATTTAAATAACATGTGCAGAAACTGTGCCCCAGGCAGAAAATAGGAGTGCAGTTTGCCCCATGGAGTAATTATGGACTGAGGCAGAACCAAAGGAGAGTGGTCTGTGGATATTTTTTACTACTCTGTGCAAATTATCCCAGAGACCTTTTCACTTTGTGATCTGTGATACCATTCTCGCGTCTAACATGATTCCCTAATAACTTTTCATGAGTTTCTGATGTGAAGAACAACATGTCATCAGATTGTAGGTTACACAGTTCAGAAAAATAACAACTTAGGTAAAGAGTGTGTGGACTTGCTCAATTGTACATCCACAGGTGACTCTCATTTACTCCTGTAAAATGATCTACTCAGTTATCTGTATAGACAGAGTTAAAAATCATCGAGATCAGCAGAAGCAATTTTGAATTGTTCACTCTTCCCCAAGTCATTTCCCCAAGTGACAGGCTGTGTGGGTGGCCACTAGGACACTGCTTTCATTCAAATAAATGAATGATGATCAGTCAACAAACAGCATTGATTTCTCACTGAGATGTAAGGGCCATTCAGAAGTGACAATGAAGAAGCCACTGAATCCAGAAGACTGGTCTCACCTGAAAATATTTCACTAATGCACAGTGGGGGACCCAGAAGTGGCTGTTTTACCCCTGCTTTTCTTGATATTTTGGGGTGGTATAGAAAATTAGGTACCCACTACCTGTGAAAGAATAAAAGGGAGAAAAGAAAGTATCTCTGCATGAACATTCTGAAAGTATAAATTTTAGAACAAAATGAATAGAGATAAGACCAGGAACATTTTATTTTGCATTTACTGTTTTTCTTTTAATTTTTCATCAATCCATAACAACATCTTATCCATTAGCAATCACTTACCAGATTATGTAGTGTTTTGCCTACAGGAGCCTATCCATATCACTGATGTCATCCCAGCACTTTGCTTAGCATCTGGCACATGGCATTTTTGTTAATTTTAAATAACATCCCCCTTTATACTAACAGAAAATGAAGGCAGAGAGGCCAGAGTCCACATATAAAAGAACCCAAAATTATCAGTTTAGAAGTCTCCTAGTTTTGTGAAGAAGGAATTCATATTAATATCTCTTAAATTTATGGTTAGAATAGAAATCCAAGTAAGCACGTACGATGTTCAGAAGACAGTTATTAAAACATCAGATTAAGATGTTTATTTTACCTCAAGTCTTTTAGAATTAAAATAGCTATGAAACCCCAAACTGCCATTTGCCTATATGATCTCTTTGTTTTTATAAGTAAAGGGACACGCTTTTCTGAGGGCTTATGGCTTAACCTGATGAACAGGGCTTATTTCAGCCCCCTAAGACTTGTGGACCAACCACCTTTGTTCAGTGAATATTCCTCACAACCATATGTGGTAAACTTGGCACCCCAAAAACAATAAAGAAGTTTAATGAAATACTTGGCTAACTTATTATCAGTCCATTTTAATGTCTGTGAAATTGATTCCACTTGATTCCTAAGACAGCTCCAAATAAACTCTCCATATGTGCTTCTTGACCAAACTAGGGCATCCTGTTCCAGAAGAGTCCATCTCTTCTTCTGATTCAGTCCAATGAAAGTTCATTTTCTTATTTTTCTGTGCTGTAAACAGCTGCCCTTTGCTCTGTCACCTCCTAGGACAGCATAATAACTAATAACTAAATTGTACTCATCAGTCTTTATCTTTCAAAAAACTGAAAATTTGAGTTATTCATTATTGGTATGCACCCATTGTTTCAAAGCCAAGGGTGGTGGTTTAGACACTGAAATGTAATTGATTATGAATTGAAAAGAAGCATTCTAAAAAAGATTTTAGATCTGGTATGATTAGTATGAATGGAGAATGCTGCTTCTCCACCCCCATCTTTCTCCTGCCTCCCCTCCTCACTCCAGGGATGCGGTGAACTTGTGTAATTTAAGGCAGGTGGTCCACATAGTGGGCTGACCACAGAGGATGAGAGAGTGTGCATTTGATACCCTGACTGCTGCTATTTAATAGACTTTAAATATACTCTATTATTTGGCTTTTGGCTATTACATTTATTTTCACTTTCTTTCAAAGGCTTTTCCCTTTCATTTCGTCATTTTCCACACACCAAAATGTAACCCTGGTCCAACAGCACCAAAGAGAGGATTTATCTATATTGTCATCAAGCTGGATGAAAACAAAATATCAAAGGGGAGCAGAGGGCACCAGTATATTTGGCTCTTGAATGCTGACACAAAATGCATGCATTTTTCTTTGCCTAGGTAATAACAACACTTTATTTTTATATAAAGCCTTTCATCTGTGAATCTCAAAGGCCTTCAAGATGTTGTTTGGGTCTGGCATTCTTCAATTGGCTGCCCTTTGTCTCTTTCAGTGAGGAAATATTGCTGTTGGATGTCATTTCATAACTGAATTGCACTTGGGTTTGCATATTCAGAGGTCCAAGGGCATCGGGTGTTTCTTGAATGGATCAAATAAATGACCAGTTATGACATTCTCAAAACAACCCTTCGGGGAAGATGGGTGGCAAAGGTGATTATTGAATGTGCAGGTGGAGCAGTTGTGACACAGCAGGGTTAAGTGACTCACCTGAGGGCACACAGTGCAGTCTTTGTTACTGCTAGAATTAGAAGCCCATGTACCAGAGCATGAGCAGGGCTGTGTTTCCCTGACATCTTACCTATCTGCTTCTTCTCCTTTCAAAATGAAAAGCTCTAAGAAAAGGCACCCTGGTGCAGAAAAGAAAACATACCAATGCAAGGGAGAAAAGAGTAACAGCTTTGGACTTATTGAAAATAAAGAAATGTGTCTAAATGAGCCTAAATATAAGAATATTACTTGAACATTGATTAGAAGCATGATTTAAAGTTTCATCACTTTGAAGTTAGAAAGCATGTGTTAATCTCAGCCAGGGAGAAAAGGCATACTGTGTTTTGTTATATGCAACATAGACACACACACACACACACACACACACATATATATATATATATATATATATATATATATATATATATATATATATATAGCTATATACATGCACACATACGTGGATGAATATATGTATGCTTTAAGTTACCTGTATATTTCAAAACTTAAGAAGCGTTTTTATTTTTTATAAATATCTTATTCTTTCCTAGATTTTTTTTGTCTCTGATATTCAAACTTAGTAATTTGCCCTAACATCACAATTATTAGGCTGAAGAGCTCTGAAATATAGACTATTCTTTCTTGACATCTTACGTAATTTACTATTAACCAGGGTTTGACTTAAACACTTTTGTTTAAGTTGCTTAAAGATTAAGTGTCTATTTTAAATCATTCATATCTTTACTAGCCAATATTAATCTTATTCAAAAGCTCATAGCCATGTGACATGCATATGAGACACAAGGAATGTATATGTTTACCTGATGATCAGTATGCTTATTACTGATCATAGAAATGACAGGTAGCACGGATGTGTATTGGCTAGAAGTCTTCTATAAAGTACTAGTTTGTAGTTCTTTATCACAATTTCCTTTTTCACCTCCATCAAAGTAAGGGTTTTAAACTGGAAACTTTCCTTAGGATCCATTCTGTGTCTTTCCACTGAACATTTATGTGTTAATATCCTCTTGGGACATCTATCATGATCTATGTTTAATTTAAAAACTCATTTTGAAGTTTGGGCCAGTTATCCTAACTCTGCTTTTACATGTAAAACAACTTCAGTATTTCATTCCAGTGAGAGTAGCTAATGAAAGGACTATGTATATTTTTGACAGAGAGGACTTCATAATAAAGGAGACTAGTTTTCATCTGAGAATAATTATACATTTGAAACAAAAACATTTTTAAAACAAAATTTATTTGTTTTCATTGTTCTTTCTTTTATTTTATATTCAATTTGAGTTTTTACATTGGAATTTCTCTTTCATGGTAAATGATTATTACATGTAGCCAGAAAAAGTTCTGGAACAATTCTAATAATCATACATATTGAAGCTGTTATTCATCCATCTTATTTGTAGTTATTTATTTTTTAAAAAGTCACAGATATATGTCTTTTTAATTTTCTAAGTTTAGAAAAATATAGATCTAAGCTATGTAATTTAGAAAGTTTAGCAAAAGCTGCTCCATATATCGCATTTTTTTTATACTGTGGATAGAAATCTTGAAGTGATATGCTCATATTCTTTATCTGTGCATATCATCTAGGTTCTCAACTTCATTTTGATCTGCTCCAGAAGAAATATGCATAAACAAGCAAGAATAATGATGAAAAAATGTTAAAAATTTAATTATCTTTGCCTGAATTTGGGCTTCTACAATTTGTACTGCATTTTGTTTCTCTCATTCATGAATCTTTGTTGCTTTGTGCTTTCTGTACAGATGAGGTAGTTTTAAGAACATGAAATTATGAAAGATGCTTAAAAATATTTCTTTCTTTATTAGATGATCTAAGTATGGTGTTTTGCTCATATTTCATATCTACAGCAATCAGATCATTAATACTGCCCTTTTTGATGTCATATGTATCCTTGTTTTGAATTTATGAAGTCTTTTGCTTTATTCATTTTGCCTTAAATGAGAGTTCCATTACGCATGCATAGTTTAGGTGTATAGAGAAAAACAAGTTTAGTTTAATAGTTTAAACTTTTCCGTGTACTAGTTGTGTTTTGGCCAATTAACTGAATTTATCTGGACATCAGATTTTCTATAATTGGAATTATATCAAAAGCATTATCCTTCTGTCATTCTATGATCTAATATCTCAGGCAGTGCCACAATAAAATACAACGTAAAATTGATGTTTTAAATTAAATTGTCAAGAGGGTTTTTTGTTTTTTGTTTTTTACTGCCAGATGGAAAATTTTAAATATATAGGATCAATTAAAATGCTGTTTTTTCTAAAATAACTTAAAGATTGTAAAGTGAAGTATTATTTTAAAAATCCAAAAATTCTTTCTGAATCTCAAGATATACAGTTAATAAAAATAAAAACTTGAGATCTGAGAACAAATACAAAAATAGTGATAATTCAGTATCATTTCCTTGCTATGAAAAGTCTTTTTCTAATAGCTTTACTTTGTTATTTTCTTGTTAAAGAAAGTAGTTGTTACTAAGTTGCTTAAAGAGTGAGTCTATCTTAAATCATCCACATCTTTACTAGTCAGTATTAATCTCATTCAAAAGTTCATATCTTCAAACTTAGTAATTTTCCTTAGCATCACAATTATTAGGCTGAAGATCTCTGAAATATGAACTACTCTTCCTTGACATCATTATGTGATTTACTATTAACCAGTGTTTGACTTAAACGTTTTTGTTTAAGTTGCTTAAAGATTAAGTGTCTATTTAAAATTATTCATATCTTTACTAGTCAATATTAATCTTATTCAAAAGCTCATAGCCATGTGACATGCATATGCAACACAAGGAATGTATGTTTACCTAATGATCAGTGTGTTTATTGCTGAGCATAGAAATGACAGGTAGCAGGGATGTGTGTTGGCTAGAAGTCTTCTATAAAGTACTAGTTTGTAGTTCTTCATCACAATTTCCTTTTTCACCTACATCAAAGTAAGGGCTTTAAATTGGAAACTTTTCTTAGGATCCATACTCTGGAGTATTTCTGTTTCTTGTTTTGTTTTGTGGTCACTAACCACAGAGAAATTTGTCTTTTTTTACATATGATGGAAATAATTTACTGCTTTTAGAAATATTAAACCACAAAAAAACCCCAATGTTAAAGAAACATTATGGGTCTGTCGAAGCCCTCAAAAAGCCAGGAAATTGAGAGTTAATGCAGAAGCTCTGATCTGGCTCTGTCCCAGGGACTTAAGGACTCTAAAGAATGACAGGTAGTACCCAGCCCACAGATATGTAAAAACAAAAACAAACACTGCATTGGCAGGGTGATGTGGTAGAGGGCACCCGTGGTTAGGGCAATGTATCTGAGACACTAGTTTTCATGTCTACTTAATATAAAATAATATTCTTTATAAACCCCTATTCTTATCCTAATGTGTAGGTTAAAAGTCTAAATTCAAAGATGTCTAATATGACCAGGTAGATTTTAATTGATGATATTGATATATTTAATGATATAGGCTTGACAAAAATAATGTTCTCGAATGAGTTTTAGAAGTAATATTCATTTGAATAATATGTGCATGTGGCATACATGGCAGAAATTATGCTTTTAAGCTGAACTTTTTCTTACTGATCTCACTTAAAAAGCCAGAAATCCAGGCTCTTCACCCAGATTAGGTCTCCAGAAATAAAAATCTCCTTTTTGTACCTAACATAGAAGCAAAAGTTCAACTGTAGAAGGCATATTTTTAAGTGTTGCTTTTCAAACATTATGTTTCATATATTCATGTAGAAACTGAAAATCATGAATCAGTCAAGAAAGCAGATTTGTACTGATAAAAACATTTCATCTGATTTGCTATTGTATTGTATTGAGTTCATTTAAATTACCAAACATTTTTCTTCAAGATCTTACAATTGTAACAAATTAGAATAAATAAATATTTTAATTTAAAAAATCTTAACAATTGCCCATTGTTTTTATCTTAATATTTAATTGTTGTTTAGTGCATAGAACATATCTTGAATTTTGAATAAGTACATTTATACCAAAAGTGGTATTGTTTTTAAAGAAGTTACTTAAAATGTGATTTATCATCACAGTTAAGCTTAATTTATATCAGAATGTCCTTCTGTATTGAGTACAATGCTTTAAAACTTTTAATGTATAAAAATAAAAAGATTGACAGTTCTCAAACTATACACTTCCCGTTGGCAATATTATTCAAAGGTCATAATCACATAGGGATAATAATATTCTTTTGAAAGTATTTTGGTTGAATTGGAATTTTATCAAAAGAAATAAATGATGATAATTAATTGATAAACAGTATATTACTTCATTTATAGCGGTAATATTTGCTCTTTTGTGAATGATAAAGAAGGGTGGTAATATCCAAATGTATTCGTTATTTAAGTAAGCAAATTTGGACTTGGAAAGTTAAAGATAAATTTACTTGAGTTAGAAAGCACAAACAACTTTCAGTTTTAATCAAAAAGAAAATAACATTTTTTGGTTTTTGCCTCTCCAGATACAAGTTTTTATTTTAAAAAGCGCTCTACCTATTTTATAAGCAAATTAATTATAAATTGTATTAATTTATATATTTAAAAAATACCCAATCCCAATATACAATTAAATTTTATTAAAAGCTAATAATATCTGCCTACACTAGTGATTTCAGTAAATACTGGCAAAGTAAGAAATATTTAACAATCTACTAAGCAAGGAGTAAAATTTAATTAAATTTAATTGATGCTTTATAGAAATACCTTCTGTACTGATTGAATCTTACAAATTAAGATCTAAAAATCTTGTGAAATGTTTAAAACATTATTGAATAAAGATTATATAACAAAGTATTTACAGATTCTGATGCATAATTAAAATTTCTCACATTACATATTTCAAATTATAGGTTTGATTGGGTTGCAGTTATATGAAAGTAATGAAATTATTAAACCTACTTTTAAACATAATTTCCCCCATAAACATGGAAAACATGTTATCAAAGGGAGAACTGAGTACAACTTGTCATTAGACACTTCTAGAAATTAAAATTTGTAATTTTAATAATCACAGCTTTGCAAAAAAGAGGAGGTTTGCTTTTTTTACTCTGGTCCTAAAGGAGGGCTTTGACACATTTACATAGCAAACTTAGTCAGTGTTTGGAAATGCTTTGTAGTGGTCAAAAGCTGTGCATTTCCTTCTGTTGATCTGATTTTTTTTCTTGCAATAAAGTAAATTAATAGAAGATGCATCAAACAGGATTATTGCAGATGTGCACATACTGCAGTGCTAATTGCTCTTATTTTTTTTTTTACAGTCAAACCCTGCACATGCTTTAATTTATATTTGCCTGAGTTAGCTTTTTAGTGAATTAGCGGCACTCTGCCACACACTGAATAGTAATGTGCTTGCGTCACTCGATTATCTCAGATACATTATTGCCTAGAATCCATGCTTCTAATTTCTTTACCACCCACACCCATTCCTTTCTTCTGTTTGGAAGGCTGATTTGTGTTAATAAGGGACCACCAAGCCATTAACTCTAGGTCATAACTAGCATTGTGCATAGAGAGTGTGGCTTATGATCATATCACATTTTAACTCTTCCTCCAGCATTATCCTTGTTTCCCTCAATGCTTTCAAGAGGCAATAACTCCAAATGCCTCGCATGGAAATGATAAACTGCCTGTTGTGCCTTTTCTTTGAAGGAGTTCTCCTGCAGAGTATCATATTTAAATAAATTGCCATTGAGTTTAGCAAGCAGCACAATCATGCCCATTGAGGTGGAGTCTTTTGATCATATTTTGTAATGCAATCAAGGATCACATGAGGATTCTCAAACAGACCAGCCTTGCTGTGTGCTAACTAGGCGACAGGAGAAAGAGAACATTACTTGCTCTGAATTCCACTGACATAACAAAGCACACCTGTATCCCATATACTACAGACCCTAAGGCAGTGGCCACATATACAACCAGGAAATTTTTTTCACTTGATTGATTAGTAATTTCAATCAAACTATTTGATTTTTAAGAAATGCCAATATACTCAAATTGTCATAAAGGATGAAATATGTGCTCAGAAACACCGGACTTATGTACTTTTCTGCAAGGGAATGTAGTAGATGTGAGCAGGAGATCTGGGCTCTAGGTCTACTTGTTTGTTGATTGAGTCAGATAACATCTTTCCCAAGGTTTTCCCTTCTTTCACTTCTTATGCAGACAATAATGGTCATTTTTATGCAATAATTGTCTTAAAGATTAGAGGAGAAAATGTTCAAAGAGGACATTGGGGAAAAAACACCATACAAATGTACTGTTCTGATAACTGTATAGACTCTATAAGAGCAGTGTTCTTCTCTCATTGCCTCTTTGTGAAAATTTTCCCCTATTATTATTTCTGAAAAAAATAAAGGACTTGGGATATCTGTCATCTACCAAAAATACAGGGTCACTAGTGAAGAACTGCCTGTTGACAAATTAATGGAGGAAACTTGGAGACACTGCTGTACTTCAGCAAATAGATTTAAAAAGAGGCAGCAGATGAAGAAGTAGGCCTAGTAAAGAATTTCCTGTTATA
This sequence comes from Marmota monax, assembly GCF_021218885.2. Lineage (NCBI taxonomy): Eukaryota > Metazoa > Chordata > Mammalia > Rodentia > Sciuridae > Marmota > Marmota monax. The sequence continues at coordinate 5,374,791 of NW_026693933.1, read as the reverse complement.
TTGGTCCAGTATTCAGACTTTCTGTAAAACTCTGAAAAATGAATGAGAAAGAACTAACTGATACCATCCCAAATCATTTCCTGCTGACAAATACTGTTTGGTAACTTGCTACCCTGCCTACTCTCTCCCTCTTGTTTTTAATAGCCAAGGAAGAGAAGTGAGAGAATGAAAAACTGAGAAAATAATTAATAAGCAGAGTTGTTTTTTTAATCTCTACTAAGATCAGTTAATGGAAATGTCATTTTTTTTCTCTATAATGATTCAGTGTAGAGGTCTAGTCCAAGACTGATACCTCACCTTTCTGCCTAAAGGGAAAGGAACCAAGGGGACTAGAAGTAGGGATAGCATACCTTTGGTCCTAAACAGTGATGAGTGAGCCTGTTTCATAAAAATTAAGCAGTACTTATCATTCTGCATCCTTATTTTAAGCAGAATTTTAGGCAACATGTATGTTTTCTCTAATCCTCAAATTACAGTGTGATGTATACATAACACTCATTTTACAAATAAGGTAATAAAGTTCAGAGGGGCTTTAATAATTTACCTAAGGCTCCACAGTAATTACTTGACAAAGACAGAAGTTCATTTTAAGTCTGTCTAGCTGAAAGCACCATGACCTCATCCTTCCCAGACCAAAATGGCCACTCTAACAGGGCTAAGGCAATACAGCTAATTACAACCTGACAATATTCTTATATATTCTGCTAAAACATTGTCCAAACATTACTTGTCTTGTTAGTAAAGTAGGATTGAGTATTCATTTGTTGTAAATATAGCACGTGTGATTAAAAACTGGGTGGTATTTTTCTGAAAAGAAACAAAAATCATTCATCTTTTCTAAAACTGGCTTTCTCATAACTTGACTTCAACTAATCTTGTTAATCAGGACAATGAAGAAAAAATTTACAAGACCCATGAGTCAGCCCATTGCAGTTTCTCAGTGTCAGCATATGGTCTTGAGCTCAGACGCATCATTTTCACAGGGTGCATCTTTGGCCATTCCTTACTGGGGAGGTGGGAGGAGAGGGAGGCAGTCTGCTTTGTTATACATTCAGGAACGCAATTAAATGTCTTTTTCCCCAAAGGCAACTCGGCAGTTTTGGGCTTGATGCCCACATTGTTAAAGCTGTGTTTGTTCTCAAGCCTTTAGAAGGATTTTTTAATATTTTAAATATTCCTGTTTCTTCATGTCCCCTCCCTATTCTCTAGAGGAATTGTTTAAATCATATGATTGATCTATTTTTAGGGAGCAATTCTGTTATAACTTTTCAGCAGGGTTACTTGTTTCCTTTTAACTCTATGATAATTTATAGGGCCCTTTAGTTGTGTTCATAGAATTTCTATCAATTTTGGTCCTAGTGTCACCTGATTTTTTTAATGCCTTATGAATTAAACATTCTGTATATTGCTGAAAGTCTTTCTTCCCAGATGTTGCATAATATGTTCTAAAAATAAGTGAAGTTTCTTTTCCCTCCATATTCAATGGTAATGATTGAATTTTAATATGGAATAGAAAAAATATATAGGTTCCCAATGAGTGAATTAAATTAAGGTACAGGCCATGTGTCTTCTTCACTTGCCTGAGATCTACCATTCACAGCTACATATGGGTGAGGCCCTTGGCTTCCAAGATCAGTTCCCTTGATTAAATTTTCCCCTTGTGTCAGCTCAGCAACATGATGGTATGCAAGCTGCCCAATCTCTCATGGCTGTTTTCACCTTTACCAAGTTGGTGACATTGGTGCCTATCCCTAGAGCATGGCAGATTAAATGGGGTCATCTATGTGAAGGATTTAAACCAATGTGTAGCACATCATATTGCCTAATAACTACTTAATCTTCTATTGTTAAGCAACTATTATCATTTCAGAAAGCATGAAAAAAATAATTCTCCCACAGTCATAATATGTATGAGGAGCCTAGTAGGAGGTTATCATGTGGGACTGCATCCATAGACTCCTTTATTATGACTGTCTCTCCTGCCTTTCTAGCAGGACCTGTGTGGCAGCCTTCTTCACCCTAACGGGTGCTCCAACCACAGGAAAATGAACTAGAGTAAAGCATGTTTTGGGTGTTATGTATGACTTTACATATGGTTAAAAACTCCAGGCATTTGAACTTGCTATCTTGCTCATCATTGTCACATGTAATCTGCTTCATCATTCAAATCAGAGGAAATAATATGTTCCGCATTTTTATGAAATGCAGGACTCCCTTGCAATTCCCAAGATCTGAATTTGGAACTGGAAATGAACCATCCCAGAACTAAGTTAAAACTAATGTTGTCAAGCCCAGTATCATGATTCAGAGGGAAAAAAAGAAAAACATCCAACCAAGGTTCACCAAATAAAGGTTTTATCAGTCTCTTTGGTCATCAAATGCCTCCTTAGAAACCAAGCTGATGAATTATATGTCGATGAATTAGAAACAGAGGAATGACTAACCCCAGCCTTCAAAGGGAAAAAGTATTTGGCCATATACTCTCATATTTTCTAAATATCATTCAATTCTACAATTGATATGTTGAAAGTAGATTTTTTTATAGTTTTTTTAGGAAATAGTGCACATACCATACTGTTCACCCACTTAAAGAGTACAAGTCAGTGATTCTAAATACATTTACAGTTTAAGAACCACCACAATTTTAGAATAAGTTTATCATCTCAAAATCAAACCCCAAACAATTCAATTATCACCTTAGGTGATGGTTAATTTTAGGTATCAACTTGATTGGATTAAGAAGACTTGGAGCACTATTTCTGGATATGTCTCTGAGGGTGTTTCCAGAGGAGCTGGCATGGGAGTGGCTGGATGGAGGAGGGAAGATCTGTTCTCATTGTGGGTGATAATCATCCAAACAGCAGGACCTGATAGCATGAAAACACAGAGGAAAGGCAAAATCTCTTTCTTTTTCTCTTCCTTCCTCCCTCCCTCCCCCCCCCCCTCTCGGGACTCAGAACCTTTATTCTCCCATTCTTGGACATCAGAGCTTCAGATTCTCTGGCCATTGGATTCTGGGTTTTGCATGAACTGCTCCCTGGGTTCTCAGGCCCAACAGACTTAGACTGTTAGGTCAGTGCCCTTCATTATCAGGCTAGTGGACTTGGACAGAGCCATGTCAGTGACCTTCATGGTTCTTCAGCTTGACTAACTATGGAATTTCTCTCTCTCCAAAATCATGTGGGATAATTTCCTAATAAATTCCTTTTCATGTATCTATCTATGTACCTACCTACTTATTTGACTGCATTCTTTTGGTTTTTGTCTCTCTGGAGAATCCTAATATACTACCCTATGCCTCTATGCTCTCTAGCCCTGAGTGACCGCTAATCTACTTCTTATCTTTATTGAATAGTCTATTCTGAACATTTCACATAAATGGAATCATATAATGTAGGGGTTTTTGTTGTTGTTGTTGTTTTGTAACTGGCTTCTTTCATTTAGCACAGTGTTTTCAAAGTTCATCAATGTTGTAACATAAAGCAATATTTCACTCCTTTTTATGATCCTTGTTTAAATGGACCACATTTTGTTTATCCATTTATTAGCTGATGGAAATTCAAATTATCTCCACTTGTTAGCTATTACAAGTAATGCTTCTTTTTTTAAAAAATGTTTTTTTTATTTGTAGTTGAACACAATATCGTTATTTTATTTATTTATTTTTACGTGGTGCTGAAGATCAAACCCAGCGCCTCACACATGCTAGGTGAGCACTCTACCACTGAGCTACAACCCCAGCCCCACAAGTAACGCTTCTATAAACAATCATGTGCAAGTTTTTGGTTTGGATGTCTGTTTTTTTATTCCTCTTGGATAGTTGGAAGTGGAATTGCTGAATCATATGATATCTCATGTTTACCAGTTTGAGGATCTGCCTGAGTGCTTTCAAAGTGTCTGCACCATTTTTGCAGAACTGTGTATTCAAATCTTTCAGTGATTTTGAATTGGGCTATTTGTCTTTTATTATTGAGTTGTATGTATTCTTTGTATGTTCTGGATATAAGTCTCTTACCGTATGTATGTTTTACAGAAGTTGTCTTCTGTTTTGTGTTTCCTTTTCCTTTCTTGATAGTATCCTTTAAAGCATGAAAGTTTCCGTTTTGGTGTAATTCAGTTTACTTCATCTTCCTTTATTGCTCATGTTTTACTTTTTTTTAGACAGGAAATTCACTTTATTTATTTATTTATTTGGTACAGGGCATTAAACCCAGGGACACTTTGCCACTGAGCTACATCCCCATACTTTTTTTTTTTTTGAGAGTCTCCTGAAGTTGCTGAGGCTGGCCTCAAAATTACAATCCTCCTGCTTCAGCCTCCTGAGTCACTGGGATTTATAGGCATACACCACTATGCCTGGATTTGCTTGTACTTTTGTTATCATACATAATAAATCCTTGCCAAAATCTAAGGAAATCCACAAATTTTCTTCTAAGAGTTTCATATTTTGTCTCTGAAATTGGAGTGTTTGGTTCATATTGAGTTAATTTTGTGTGTGGTCTGAGGTATGGGCCCAAATTCATTGTTTTGCATATGGCTACCAAGTTGTGTGAAGCACAATTTGTCAGATAATTATTTCCCCATTGAATGACCTTGGAAAATCAGTTGACTATAGTCACATGGGTTTATTTCTAGACTCTAAATTCTACTCGTTTGATCATTATGTCTATTCTTATGTCAGGATCACACTGTCTTGATTAAGGTTGCTCCGTAGTAAATGTGAATCTCATTTTGATAATTTTTCATGATTGTTTTGACTGTTTTGCTCCCTTAACAAACATTGCTGAAAGAAATTAAGGAGTATCTACATAAATGGAGAAAATTCCATGTTCGTGCACGAGACTTAATATTATTAAGATGACAATACTGCCCAATTCATATAAAAATTTTACTCCCCAGTAGATTCCCTACTGACTTCTTAGTGGAAACTGGCAAGCCAATTATAAAATCTGTGTGGAAATTAAAGAGACCAGAATAGACAATTGTGTGGCTTCCAATTACAAAATCCATAGGTCTCCAGAAGGATTTGACCTGCTGAAAGGCATCCTAATAACAAAAAGTTCAAATACATAATTTGATATAAGTAAGTAAGATATAAGTAAGTTCTTTAACTTTTTGTTGATAAAATTATAATAGAAATTGAAAAACTAAAGAGATCCTTAATTTTTTTTCCTTTTTTTAAATTTTTTTTTTGCTTTGGATGGAATGGGAGAATCATGAAAAGTATGAAATTTATATTAAGCCTTTATAAAGTAGTAGAATATAGCAGTGCATTTTCTATTTTCTGATTTTATATATTTCCCTCTTAACTAACCATACAATTTATGATGTCTTTCAAATATGATTTTTTTTATTCTTCCTCATGTTAAGGAATCATATGTTGTATATCTTTGTCCTTCTAGAATCTAGAATAATTACTGGTACATAGTAGATATTTAGAAATTGTGTCAAATATTATGAATACTTTCAACACTGATTCTTAAGTTGCAAACCTATTTTCTCTTAAGAAGTGTTGTGAGGGTGCTAGGGTTGTGGCTTGGTGGCAGAGCAATTGCCTAGTACATATGAGCCACTGTGTTCAATTCTCAGCACCAAATAAATAAATAAATAGAAGTATTGTGTCCATCTATATCTAAAAATACATATATGTATTTTTAAAAAGAAGTGTTGTGAGCTCGCAAATTTTCTGCCAAGGGTGCTGTTATTTGAGAAAGTATGAGATGATGCATTTATTTAACAGCTTCCTGTAATCTCATCTAGTAGCATAAAGAAGCCAAGTAAGCCTCCACAAAATTAATTGTGTGTATATTTGGTGTCCACGTAGGTAAGAAGCACAAATATGCAGAATTATCTGCTCAGGTTTCATTTTATGCAGAAATAATATCACAGGTGACTTGTCAGGTAGTAAGAATAAGTAAACTAGAGAATCCATCAGAATGGTTAACAAACTCATGAAGAAGGAGATTAGGTGGTGCTGATATGTGCAGGTAGCAGCTAGTGAATTCCACAACTGGAACAGAAGAGGTGGAACTTAGGAACAGATTGGGGCAACTGTTTCACACTGAGGTCCAAGACATAAGAGTGTAGGAGGCAGATTTTAATCAGTCCCTAGCCTGTATTTGATGACATAAATGGGAGCCTATTTGCTTTTCATATTTTAGATATGTAATAAATGGTCTTATTTCATGGTATTTTTTCTTGGAGGGAAGAAGAGAATTCACATTTTTAAAAAATATTTTAAATATTTATTTTTTGGTGTAGATGGACACAACACAATGCCTTTATCTCCATGTGATGCTGAGGATTGAAACCCGGTCCCGCCCGTGCTAGGCGAGCGCTCTACTGCTGAGCCACAATCCCAGCCCCGAGAGTTCACATTTTAACACTACTTCTAAATGGGTCTATCAACATAGGTAACTCATTAACAAGCAGAGGTGTCTAGTGGCATAAATTCTACACCCATTTTACAGATGAGGCAAAGGAAATTCAACGAGTTTAATAAGGTAGCCATAGACACATAGCTAGGCAGTAGCAGAGTTGGGGTTTATGCTACTGCATTGCACCACAGATTACAAAAATGGGAAATTCAGAATATGAAGCTTCTACCACAAAAGAGTAATCAGTCCCAGATTGCATTTCTGCTAGAAAACTGGACAAAAATATATGAAGCAATCATTTTCAGATATTAGACTATAGACAGTGCAGGACTGTGATCTTTGTAAAAGAAAATAAACCAATTAAGCCTCACAACGGTACCAGCTTTCTGCCTGAAGGAGTTTTCTGGACTATGGGGCAGGAAGGAGGAACAAAGAAGAGCACAACAACTTCATGAGTAAAAGAAGAGATGAGAGTTCTGGGCGGCTGAGGCAATTTAAAACACAAATGCTGGAGAGCAGGGAGCCAACTAGGAAAGGAGCACTGGAGTCTGCATGAGTGTCTTGAATCTGTAGCTGGTTATGAAACCATGCTCACATAGGAGGGAACTTCATGAGGTCGGGAGCTACTGGGGAACTGTAAGCTGAACAACTCTTAGAGCTCACGTGGGAATGGAGGATATTTCAGTTCCAGCAACTAGACAAAAAACCACCTGTTGAACACCTGGGCATTCAGCACTAAATACTAAAGTACAATGCCTTAATAGTAAATCAAAACTAGATGTAGAGTAAAAGGCATTCTAGACTTGCCCTGATATAGTTTAAAACTAAACTTGGAAACAATCAAGCTGTCCTGCAGGTTACTTAACTGCCAGTCAAATCAAAGTTCAACACATTCTAAAGAAATTGACTATATTCAATCAAAACATATGGGAGGGGAAATAGAAGCATAACGCTGTAAATATTTCACTTATTATGTGATGTCTTATAATATTACTTGAAAATACACAGCAATGTGTTAAAGATGAATATTATAAACTCCTGAGCAACTGTTTAAGAAAAACAACCAAAACAAAGAGATATAACTAATAGACAAAACATACTGATTATTCTGAAAACTAAAATGATAATTTAAAACACATCAGAAAAAGAGAAAAAAATGAACAAATAATCGATAAGAAAAAATAAAAAAGAGCATGCACTTAAACCCCAACATATGAGTAATTGTATTAGTTGACAATAGTTTAGACATCACAATTAAAAAGTTGAGATTGTGGAGGATGGGTTTGTAGCTCAGTGGTAGAGCGCTTGCCTAGCACGTGTGAGGCATTGGGTTGGATCCCCAGCACCACATATAAACAAATAAATAAAATAAAGTCATTGTGTCCATCCACAACTAATTTTTTTAAAGTTGAAATTGTAAGAATGAATTAAATAAACTTGACTATATGCAAACACTAAGTGCTTCATAATACAGGAAGCTATTCTATTGTTTGTTTTGCCTCTTCAGCTTGTGGATTTTTAGCTTTTTTTTTGTAGCATGTCTTGTAATTTTAAAAATTATTGTTAACAGCTAGACACAATGCACTTAGGTGAGTCGGCCTTTAGAACAGAATTTTATGTTCACTGTAGATGTAGATTAAAATTCCCTTGGGTTTTTGTTTTGTTTCTTTTGTTTGTTTTGTGTCTCTCTTATTTAACTGTGGATCCTTGGACTTCTTCAAGTGCTACTGTTCAGAGAGAGTCTGTGTCTTGCAGCCCATTTATCTACAATCCACAATCTTATGGGTAGTAAGATGAAGAGGGGAGGGAAGATATTCTATAGATTAGGATTACACGTTAATCTTTTAGTGGCCCTATGTCCTTGAGCTAAGAGATGACTTCGCAAGTGTTTCTCAGGAGAAACAGGAAGTATAAAGAAGGCTAAAGTAGGAGAGATGTCCTTCTTTCAGTGGGGTAAGGCACTGGTCAAGTCTTTACTATGAGGAGTAGGAAGAATAGACCACTGTTACACTCAAGAGTGTATTTCAGAATGGTAACCCTACATCTTCCCTGCTAGAGCCATGAGAGTATCTTCTTTGCTCTTACCATGAGGACTTGTTAGGATTCCTGGGAGTAAGTCCATAGGAGTCTCTCACACTCACACTAGTCCACACTCCAATAATCCAGTAATTCAATAATAATTCAATTGCAATTGAAGTGTTACTACCATTCATGACTCTGATGACTTTTGCTTCAGGATTTGTCTCTCCAGATTCAGTGTGTGATTTACCCATAGACCTTAGTTCTTCAATGAGTCCAAAAAAAGTAACTAATTTTCAATGTGTTCAATTTATTTTTTCCTTATTTTAAGGATAGGATAGTGGCTTCTGATTTCATTACAAATTGAAGAGGAAACCAGTCATATCCATTCAATTTTTTATTTCAGTTATTATAATTTTTAGTTTCACAATTTCTATTTGATTCTTCTTTACATATGCTACTTCTTTGTTGAGACAAATAAACAGCTTGTTTGTTTCAAGAGTATTTGTAATTGCTTATTGATGCATTTTTTATGATGGCTACCTTAGAATTCACATCAAATAATTCTCACATCTTTGTGTTAACATCTCTTAATTGTATTTTCTTATTAAGTTTGAGATGTCTTTGCATGACATGAGTTTTTATTGAATGTTTTGGGTATTATGTTACAAGACTCTGGATCTTATTCAAATTTTGTGTTTTAACAAGCTTCCTCTCACACCTCTCCACTGAGTGAAGGAGGTGAGGGTACTTTATCACTATTGCCAAATGACAGTAGAAATCCAGATTAGTGTTCTCAATAGGTCTCTGCCAATACCACACTGGCCATTTCTTGGGTCCTAATGTCATTGATTTGTGTGTCTTCTTCTCCCAATTGTCTTATATTTGTTGTGTTTATAACATCTAGACTTTTACATTTCTTCAATAAAACATTCTACTTATTCACCAAAATAACTAAATTTAAACAAGCCTCACCTTACAAAAAAATTGAAAAGATTTAGTTCCTAATTTTTTTATGAAACCAGTAGCAACTTAAAACTACATACAAAGGTTAGAAAACTTAGACTAACATTCCTCGTGAACATAAATACAAAAATCCTTTACAGAACATTAGCAAATTGATGTTGACAATTTATCAAAAATGTAATGCACCATGACTGAGGAATGTAAAGTTGATTTTACACTTAGAAATTAATCAATAAACTTGGGAATAGTAATAGACTAAAATACCTAATATGATCTTAAAATGTACCAAAACACCTACTTGAAAAAATTAAACATCAATGTGAAAAACTCCAGAAGACTTAATATAGGAACTCTAATCTAATTAAGGACAACTATTGCAAAGATATAGCTTACTATTCAATGATTGAATATTTTGCCATTAGAAACCATCAAGAACCAACCAAGGATTTCTTCTATCAGCAATGTTATTCAATATTATACTGAATTTCATAGGTGCTACTAAAAAGCAAGAAGAAATGGAACATAACAATTAGAGTAAGGAAATACCTCTACAATAACTGGATAGCAAGCCACAGATTTAGAGAAAATGTTCAAAATACGTATCTCTTACACAACACTTGTATTTATCATATACAAATAACTTATACAATATCAATAATAAGAAAAATCAACCTAAATTGGACAAAAGCTTCAAATACACATTTTACAAAAGATTTACAAATGACAAACATACAAAAAGATATCAAGGAAATGCAAATTAAAACACTGATGAAGCATTCTACTTACTGTTGGAATATCTAATTTAAAGAAGACCGACCTTACAAAAAATTGAAGAGAATATAGAGTAACTTGAACTCTTGCATGATACAAATAAGTGTATGACCAATATAACTAGAAAATAAGTTGTAGTTTTTAAAAGATTTTAAAGTTTTTAATTATGCTCTTACTAGCTCAAGAGAATTTAGAAACATATATTAGAAAAGTTTAAAATGTAAATTTTTTATAGCAGCTGACATTTATACAGCTGTGTTCTCAATAGGTCTCTGCCGATACCACACTGGTCATTTCTTGGGTCCTAATGTCATTAAAATTGCCCCCAAATGGAAACAACATATTGTGGACATCAGCAGCAACAATGTGGGACCCTCATATAAAATTTTATTTCAGTGTCAAGATTGATGCCACATATATAAAGTAGGAAAAATATAGCAATTATATGATGAAGTTTTCTGGGAAAGAAAGGGCAAAGATTCAAAAGAGACGAAAAAGAAGAGTTTATGGTTGATAAGGGGTGGTATGAAGGTGAGGTTTCCTGTGTGTGTGAGCCAAGGCTTGTATAGTTTGAAATTCCTACTTGCACCAGGAGTTTTTCTGCATTCTCTTAGATGTGGGGTATGAGGGTAGGAAGAGGAGTAAGACTTGAAAGTTTTCAGCAGTTACATTAAAATGTGGTCAGTAAAATACAACTCAAATGTCCATCAAAAGTGACTATATAAAGTGACTGCAGTATACTTGCATAATAGAGTAGTATTTAAAAAAATAGTAGTCTCTTTACATACAGGAGAACATAGATAAATTTCAACATCATTTTGTGAGCAAAAAAAGTTAGGCATTTTCACGAAATTCTAAAATGGGCAAAATTAACCTAAATTAACATAAAGCATCAGTGATTACTTGGGCTTGGGGAAAAAGGGTTACTGACTTCAAAGGAAAGAGGAAATTTTTTTGATGAAAAATTTTTTGATAGAAATATTCTACATTTTTATTATAATGTTGACCACATACTTGAATATACTTGCAAGTATGTAAAAATTAACACTAGAAATGGCTACATTTAGTTATATGTAAATTATATCTCAATAAACTTGATTGGAAAAAGAGGAACTTTATAAAGAAAAAACAATGATGTATTAAAGACTTAGCCTTACAAATTATAATTGACAAGGATTTATATTTTGATCAAATTTAGAAAAAAAATGTATGAATCAAAGTGTTTGTTTTAAATCCTAATAATGAATTACAAGCTGACAGTTTAATTTGAGAAAGTTATTTTATATCAATGTGCCTCTTTTTCTACTTCAGTAAATGAAACAAGTAATAATCATTACCTCAAGAGTTATTGTAAGTACTAGCTGAATATACCAAAGTACTAGAACAATGAAGAGATAAACCATTGTTAAATATTAGCTTTATTACTTTTTACAAGCATCCAGGGAAACAATGCTTTCATAAACAGTTGCTGGAAATATAATTGCATTGTTTTTTGAGGTCGCAGCATACAAAATCCCTATAATAAACTTAGGCATTTGGATAACAATTTCATCTCTGGGAATGCATGCTATACAATTGTATGCAATGAGTTTTCCCAAGGATATATAATAACTTAATTGTTTATAGAAGGAGAAAAAGGAAGGAACACAAAAACTCACATTTCTAGTTATGAGGCATTAAGGTGTATTCACACACCACAGCTTAGAGGGAAATACACATTTACATACAGCAACATACACTATATATTAGTGGAGAAGTAATTAAAATTAATGATTGTTGATAAATTAATACAAGAATGATTGTATACCTTACAGCAAAATACAAAATGCTAAAACAATCAATATAAGAAATTTTAGGACTGAAAAGGACAATCATATCCATATGGAAATAAAATAGAACCATATCTATAAAAAATTTTAACTCTGACACTTGTTAACTGTACGATCATCAATTTTTTAGAGCTTGTTTTCTCAAGTGTTACAATAGGGCAACTATGTGATAAAATGTACATTCACATGATATATTTTTGTGAATACTTCAGTCATATTGATGGAACATGTTAGGTGATGAATAAATGGTAATTGTTATTATTTAAATTACTTAATTTAATAAGTCATTTAAATGCGTAGACTAATATGATTTTTTTGGCTAGTAAAACTAAATATGATAAAGATAAAAATCTTAGCAAAAATTTAGGAAGCCCTATGCATATTTGGTGAAATATTTGGACCATTAATTTGAAAAAAATAACAGTAAACATGTCTATAAAATTTTTGAGGAAAAATGAGACAAAATGATGGATATTACAATATATTTTAAAGGCACAATAATTTTAACAATGTGACTATGGAAAAAATAGCCAAGTCAGTGGAATGAGAATTTATAATGAAAACATGTCTTTATTTACTCAAATTGATCTAGATGAAGATATGTGTATAAGAAGTTAATATGAGGTAAACTAAAATCAATGATAAATCATTTCCTTAACATAAAATATCAGGAAAGTGAATAAGTATTTGAAAAACTAGTACTTTATTTCATAACATAACTAAAAAATATATTTCAGATCAAGAAAATAATTGAAGAACGAGAAAAAAAAGATCAATATGTATCTGTTATCTAAAAATTTCCATAGCTTCAATGAATAGAAAGAGTAACAAAAATATCAACTAAACATCAAAATATCTATGATCAAAATACAATAACCCCCATAAATGAAATCAGGAGACAAAAAATGAGAAATGTCTAAAATACCTGAAATGAGTATGAGACTTGATATTCTTTTTTTTTGAGACTTGATATTCTTGATGTAAATATTTTCGTGTATGTTGTTTACCTTAAAACCTTTTTTTTTAAATTTTTTCAAATCACTTTAAATTATTTATAATGTTTTTAATTAATTTATTTATTTATTGGATCTAATTTGTTATACATGACAGCAGAATGCATTTCAATTCAGAGTACACACATGGAGCACAATTTTTCATTTCTTTGGTTGCACACAAAATATGAGTCACACCATTCATGTCTTCAGACATATACCTAGGGTAATGATGACCATCTCATCCCACCATCTTTCCTACTCCCATGCCCCCTCCTCTACCTTCCCTCCTCTTTGCCCTATCCAAAGTTTCTTTCATGCTTTCCACCCCACTCTTATTATAGATCAGCATCCACTTAGAAGAGAAAACATTTGGTCTTTGCTTTTCTGGGATTATCTTACTTCACTTAGCATGATATTCTCCAAGTCCATCCATTTACCTGCAAATGCCATGATTTTATTCTCTTTTAATGCTGAGTAATAATCCATTGTGTGTATGTGTGTGTGTGTGTGTGTGTGTGTGTGTATATATATATATATATATATATATATATCACAATTTCTTTATCCATTCATCTGTTGAAGGGCATCTAGATTGGTTCTACAATTTAGCTATTGTGAATCGTGCTGCTATAAATATTGAAGTGGCTGCACCACTGTCGTATGCTGATTTTAAGTCCTTTGGGTATAAACTGAGGAGTGGGATAGCTGAGTCAAATGGGGGTTCCATTCCAAGTTTTCTGTGGAATCTCTACACTGCTTTCTAGATTCGTTGTACCAATTTGCACTCCCACCAGCAAACTAAGAGTGTGCCTTTTCCCCTGACATCCTAGCCAACACTTATCTTGTAAAATGCTTAGTAGATTTTATGATTTGATAAGAACAAATAATTTGATGAACAATTAATAACCAAATTTATCTATGAAAATGAGATGATTTTGTAGAAGTGACAGAATCTAAATATTCTTGACTTAAATGGCAAACTAAGTACAGAATCCCACAAATAGTTTAATTAAGTTTTCTTACTCTATGAATATAAGTATTTTCAAGTGCATATAAATTAAAAAGAAAAGAGAATCTAGGAATAGTAGAATAAGAAAAATAATGTTGATAAAAACAAGTACAACTGATATTGAAAAAGCCAAACCTCATTTTGTAATAAAATGAATGAAAATTTTAAAAAGTTCCAGTCTTGCTCAGAATAGCAAATCTACCCTGATTGCCTCATCATATTGATGGGTAGGTCTGATGTTCACTCATTACCTAAGGGGCAATAATGATAGTTATTAGAGTGTTCCCTAATGAAATGTGAATAAAACTTTATGCACAAAGTTATTTGCAATATAAATAGATATAATGTTAAATATTGTATGTCATGTCCTACATTACAAGTAAACAAATGTGACATTCTTCAAAGCTGAACACTTATCCAGAAATTAAGTTATTTTCTCAAAGATTTTTGAAGATATTGAATGTAATAATGATAAGTGAAAAAAGATAAAAAAAACTATTGTGTAATTTTAACTATGAATTATTAAAGTGCTTATAGAAAAAAGACTAAAAAGTGGGTATGATTATGAGTATTGTTTTCTTATAATTTTTGTTATTCCAAATGTTATATTGCATTGCAGTAAAAGTTATTTCATAACAATTGTTTTATAACAGTGCAAAATGTGCTATCTATAAAAATTCTTTTGTTATGATCATCAAATTTAGCATTGGTATATTATAAAACATTGTAGGTCATTTGTAAAAATAAATTGCTTTACTTTGGACTGATAAAAGGATGGATTATGAGTATGTTAAATATCTCTTTGGATGAACAATTCCAATAAGTTTTCATGTTACTTTTTAAAAATTTGGTTTGTATTTGTGCTTAACATTAAAAAACAAAATTCCTGATTTACTCTTTCCTCCTACACTGGAGAACACAAAGTCCTACAATGTGGAGGAGACAGGAAACTATTTGGAATTATCTTTTCAAGATGACAGAATTTATTGTTTAAAAAATTTTTTCTGAAACATTTCATTGGGTGGATACTATTTTAATGCTAATACAGTGCCAACTGTTGGTTTTTAACATTGCTTTGTTTCTTTTCAATTTTTATTTGTTTCATCATGGTATAGTCAGATTGGAGGACAGTTTCTCAACTCTTTAGTGTTACGTTGTAACATGAATTGCTGCTTGATGAGAGAGTTCTCTAAAATGTCATTAGCAAAATTGATCTTTAAATAATATTCAAATTTTGAACTGATGAAAACATAAAGAATAAATGTCAGAAATGATTAAAAGCATATTAAAGTCTTGTAACATCATCTTTAAGTATACTTTAAAAGAAAGTCAATAGAAAGAGTAATTTCATTAAAAATTAATGGTAGGGAGCTTGGAAGATACCATGTCAGAGTTTCAAATAGTGATCCTGTCTTCTTTGAGACACTGTTGTGCCAGAGGCCAATAAGTATTATTGTTTACATATGAAACACTACTTCATTAGCTATAAATCCACATAATTTTCCCATATTCATTAGTAATAATAGATGTTTGCTACAGGCATGTTAATTCATGTGCTGCTTAAAACACTCAGAAGGATCTATATCACTTTCCTAAGTATTTTCTTCTATTTTGGTGTCTTCTCCATCTTTTTATTACTTGGACTTTAGTTCCATGCTTTGTATATTTTCCCAAAAAAGAAAGTCACCTGACGAAAAAAATTACCTTAATCTTCTTTGTAGTAAACAGGGCAGCTTCCACTGAAAGAGTCACAGAAAACACTAGAAATTGGAAATAAGAAATGTAGACCAGTAATAAATGATATTTGCTTTGCCTTTACCATTTGTTCACTGGTTTATATGTATTCATTTATTTAATCTTCAGATTTATTCCATGAAGTGAAAAGTTTAGGAAACTGATGCCTACAGAGGTTATAAAACTGATTCAAATTAGGTGGCTGGTAGAGGGACATGTTTGCCTGGAATGCAACTGTTTGGCTTCAGAACTCACACTGTTAATCACTATACTATGTAGAGTCTCAGAGGTTAGCTGAAAGCTTACAAACTACCCAGTGCTTTGTTGAGCTTTTCATCAGAAAGGTTGAACCTATCACAGACAAAATTAATGGTTCATTCCTAAGTATGTTAGTCTCTTTTCTGGCTGGAAACAGGATCACTATGTTGAAATTGTGGAATATACCCAGTTCCCAGGCTGAAGAGGAAGGATTCATCATGATTCAATGAAAGTATTCATCAGGAAGCATTCACTATCAGGTGAATGTCTCACTGGCTATTTAATAGTGCAATTAAGTGTGATGATCACACATAACATATGCAGCAAAATCACAATAGGGATGCATAGAAAAACACAAGTTATTTTGGTCAATATTTGTGATAGAATTAAATGGTAGAAACATTATGGTTTCTGAATTACAATCACAGATCTTGTTTATTTATATTGTGAATTAGTACAAAATACTCCCTACAAACTTTAGTTTTCTCATGTACAACAAGCTCACATGATGCCTAGTCATGATGTTTGTTATAAAGATTTTGATACTAATTTGAAAACATCTACCTTGGCATCTCACACACAATAAATTTTGGTTATTATTATTTATATTGTATGGAAGAGTATGTTAAAATTGTGTATGTGAAAAATGAATACATTCATTTCATCATTCATTCAATAGATAATTATCCAGTGCCTAATCCATTCTAGGTGATGAATGGAGACTTGTTTTCACAGAAAGGCTACAGGTCAGAGAAATCTTGGATAATAGACATACACCTAAATCAAGTCATTTATAACTGACTTGTCCCAAACACAAATTGACAACAAGATCTGCTTGAGAAAAGTTAAAAGCTAAATTTAAGGCTTAAAAAACAATAAAATATGATATTTATAAGATTTTTTTTAAAATTTTAAGGTTAAAATTAACTTCAAGTAGTTCTTAATTAACTTTAAAATAAATTTTAATTAAATTTTCATGTATTTTTTCTGAAATCGGTTAATCACTAAAAAATAAAGCCAAATGATTTGAAATCTAGATGATTGATGGTTGAAGATCTTTAACATATAGATAAGCTATATTATCTGATCTAAGATGATCCTCACAATATCAGTGATTTGACAAAATAGTTGCTTATATTTTACACATGTACAGACCAATATAGGTATTTTGGTGGGATAATGAAGGAATCTAGGCTCTTTGAATAACCATACCATCTTCAAACACATGGCTTCAAAAAGCCACTGTATATTGGGGAAGAACATGGAACATAACATATGGAAATTTATACAAACATCCCTGGAAGTGATAGATCTCATTCCATCCACATTGTATTAGTTAGAATTTCCTACAAGGGGGACTATGGACTAGATCAGTGGCACTCAAATTGTGGTTCAGGGACTGACTGCTCATCTACAAACTATTTGTTACTGATCCTCAATAAAATGAAGAGCTTTTTCTGATGTAGATACTATGTCACTAAGGACATCCAAATTTAGTAACAATTTTCTTATTGAAGAAAGTAGTGTTGATTTGCATTCTGTTGCAAACTTCTAGCAGAGGTCTGGCATGTTGAGTAGCATTAGAATAACTGTGTGCCAAGGACAAAGAAACAACTTTTGTGACCAATAACCAGTCTCTGCTACACCAAAATATGTAATTCATGTAGATGTATATTGAGAGGCAGTTTTACTGCTACCAACTTGTCCCAATCTAGTGAGAGAGCTCAGTTATAGACACAAGTTACAGAGAGAAGATATATTACTTATAGACAGCAAGGGACAAAAGAGCTTTAGATTCATTGTGAGCTGCTCTCCCAAGACTCAGGAAAGCTGTTTGGGATGATGGAGTCTCTACTGCATGTAGCCCATCTACATCATAACTGAGGGATCCCTAAAAACAGCATTTCCAGGATTTTATATTCCAGGGCCACATGACTTGCTGGGTTAAAGCACTAAAAGATACTTTCTTTCTAGGGAGGGAAGGTCTGGGCAGTCCTGGCTGTTCCTTTCTTTCATAAATGTTGCATTACTAGTGCATTCTATAGATATTTTTGAGCACTAAAAAAGTAAAGGAGGGGTACCTGGCATGGTGGGGCATGCCTATAATCCCAGTGGTTCAGGAGGCTGAGGCAGGAGGATCACAAGTTCAAAGCCAGTATCAGCAAAAACAAGGCACTAAGCAACTCAGTGAGAACCTGTCTCTAAATAAAATACAAAATAGGACTGGGGGGTCTGGGGTTGTGGCTCAGTGGTAGAGCACTTGCCTAGAATGTGTGAGGCACTAGGTTTGATCCTCATCGCCACATAAAAATAAATAAATAAAATAAAGGTCTATCAACAACTAAAAAATTTTTAAAAAATTTTTTAAAAAGCCCCAGATGTGGCTTAGTGGTCTAGTACCCCTAAGTTCAATCCCCAGTACCCACCCCCCCCAAAAAAAAGTAAATGAGAGGGAAATTCAGTAAATGTAATGCCATCTGAAGAACTGTCCCACATGTATTTCTGAATGATGATTAAGTGTGTTTTTTAAGAATCTTTAAGAGCCTATTGATATTATCATCTCTTATCTCAATGAAAAAATATTATAAGAAACAAGTCTCTATAATGTTCATTGAAAATATGAAGGCAAGAACAAATTAGAGCAATTTAAGACAAATGATAATATAGGCGAATGTAATAATCCACACTGTAAGTTTTCAGAGTCAAATTTTACTATCATTGTAACAAGTAGCAAACATGTGACACACATCAAACTCATTAGATAAGTATACTCAGCTAACTCATTTTAAATCTAAAGAAGTGAGATTTTTGATGCTAAGAGATTCAACAAAAATTATGAGACTTGGAATGAGGAGTTTTACATTCTTTCGTTGTGTAGATAAATGACTGTGTGATACTGAATAAAGAGTGAACATTACCAGGAAGATTGATGGAATTAAAGCTGTCAAATACATTTTAATTCTTTTGCAACAACACAGCTATTGGGAGGATTCAGAAGCCTGATTCAGGTCCTAAGAACGCTACGAACAATAAGAAATATCTACCAAAGACTGAAGGATAAGAGCCACAAATGAAGCCAATATTTGCTATGCTACATTATTTATTAGGTTCTTTATGTTGTTAAAATAAATTTTCTTTTGGAGATTCCAGGCATGACTATGATGAAGTAGACCAATGGGTAGATGTGCAATAAGGTATGGATAACTGAACAGGAAAAACAAGGAAAAGTGAGATGATTAGAGACTGACTTCATGTTTGAAGGAAACATTTAAAACATAATGAGTCCTTGTTTAATGTTAGCACAAAGCGCATTTCAAATTTAGATGTCTTTTGGATTAGTCACTCTTTTGAGTAATCTGCAAGCTGTTTCTTTAATGTGGACAATCAAGAGTTTTTCTGGATTGCATATTGTACCATTATGTGACCTATTCACTTGAGCATAGAAATGGACCAGCATGGTAATACTTGAGAGATTCTACCATACACATCATAAACAAGGGTGGATGCAATACATCTAAAGGGGCACATGTGATCTATACCATATAGGGAAAAGCCAGTGTAGCTGCAGATGGAATTAATGAAACAGGATTTAGGATGTGCATGCATATGTTTGACATTCCTCTTTAAAACATCTCATATGGAAAAGGCAGTCTGTTTTGGTTATTCTACCTTTGATATACTCAGTGAATTCAAATCTAGATTATAGAGCATTCACATTGATCATTTAGAATGAAATGTATCTCCTGGTTTCTTTGTGATATTTTTAAGGTATCATTTTTTTTTCTTTATATTCTTGCAAACTACTGTTTAAAAAGCTAGGATTCTAGTGTTAGCTCTGCCACTATATGAGCAAATCATTTTGCCACTCAAGATGTTGGTTTCTTTATCTGTAAAACAAATTGGTTCAAATAGATGCTCTGTCATACTACATTATCCTGTTTTAATCAGAGCACCAAGGATTTCCTGGTTTGTGACTGACAGGTAGGAATCCAAAGAATCACATGAAGGCAGAAAGACAGACCTCAATGGTGATAATAAAATATTTTCTGAGTGTCAGTAACCACCTACAGAATACCCAGGCATTAAATGAGAAGCTCCAGAGCCATCCTTTATTCTCCATCTTCAAATGTAATTTATTTCCTTTGACTTATTGGGTAGAATGGAAATGACTTGAGTGACTTAAAGCAAACGTCACTTGGTCACTTGGATTTTTTTTTTTTTTTTGGCTATGCAACTTCAAACAAGTTAACTTAAACTTTTTGAGCTTCAGGTTGTCTCTTTGTGTTGGAGTTCATTCTATACCACACTTCAGCTCTACTTTCCTTTTTTTGACTCCTCACCTGGAGAAACGGAACATCACTTAGTTCCTTTCCTTCAAGGCTCACCTGTTGCCTTCTCCAAAATCAGTTCTTGCTCTTATTCTTCTACTATAACTGCTTTTGTTCCCTCCCTGAAACCACACGAAGCTTAAAGGCTTATCCTCTGCAACACTTATCCTGAAATATTGTGATTTAAAAATAACTGGTAAAAATTTTAAGAGCTCAAAAGACAACTGCCTCATGAGTGAAATACCTCACTGATTTTCCAGTCTTTCTTCTTCCTTTCTTAAGTGCCCCAGTGGAGCTGAACTCCTTTTATAGCTTCACTTGATAGTTAGAATATCTCAATACCAGAGCTTCTCAAACTCTGGTCTGGTGCGCTTTTACACCGTCAGAAACAATCAAGCAGTCTATGGAATTTGTATACCTGGATTATATGGGTTGGCATTTACTTTATTATTATAAGTGAAAACTTAGAAAATGTTTTAACTAAGCATGATGGGGCAAGCCTGTAATCACAGCAACTCTGGAGGCTAAGGCAAGAGAATAACAAGTTCAAAGTCAGCCTCAGCAAAAGGAAGGCACTTAGCAACTCAGTGATATCCTGTCTCAAAATAAATTACAAAGTAAGGTTGGGGATGTGACTCAGTGATCCAGTGCTCCTGAGTTCAATCCTGGGTACAAAAAGAAAAAGAAAAAGAAAATGTTTTACTAAAGAATAACTATTTTCTAAGGCTCAGAAATACAAAGAACCAATTTTTTTGGTTTGTCAATTTTTTCAATTATTTTTTGGTTTCAATTTCATTGATTTCAGCTCTGATTTTAATTATTTCCTGTATTCTACTGCATTTGGTTGATTTGTTCTTTTTCTAGGGCTTTGAGATATAATGTTGAGTCATTTATTTATTTACTATTTCTTCTTTTAAGGAATGCATGGATGCAATGAATTTTCCTCTTAGACCTGCCTTCATAGTGTCCCAGATATTTCAATATGTTGTATCATTGTTCTCATTTACCTCTAAGAATTTTTTAATCTCCCCCTTGATATCTTTTGCAACCCATTGTTCATTCAATAGCATATTATTTAGTCTCCAAGTGTTGGAGTAGCTTTTATTTTTTCATTGCTTTCTAATTTCATTCCACTGGGGTCTGATAGAATGCAGGGTAGTATCTCTACTTTTTTTGTATTTACTAAGAGTTGTTTTGTGACATAATATATGGTCTATTTTAGAGAAAGATTCATGTGCTGCTGAGAAAAAAAGTGTATTTGCTCGTTGATGGATAATATACTCTCTATATATCAGTTAAGTCTAAGTTATTGATTGTAAAAGTCATGTGTTACCATAATGAAAATTTCCTGATGTCTAGTTTAAGAAAAGACAGTAAGATTTGGCTCCTACATTCACTTGTGATATGTTGTTTTGATTGTTAATACAGTAAAATTCTGTACTCTCAAAATATGAAGTTAGGGAAAGGAGTTTTTAGTAGCCTTATGTAGATAATTGTCAATATTTTCTTTGATATTACACCAAAACTCAACAGTGACCATTTCTTAAAACTTTATTTTAATGTGGAATGTGAAATTGCATCATTACACTCTTAAAACTCTCTTACACTAAAATCTATTAGTCTATCTGGTACTATGAATACATTTTTTCAGTGTATGATGCTATAACATTAGGTATTTATCATTTGAAAATTGCTTATCAATACTGGAGTTATACATAACTTCCAAATGCTTTATAATACCATTATTAAAAACTGACATTCATTAATACTGCCATCCAAGAAGCATGAAGTATTGGCAAAGAAGCTCAGACTGCCTGATTTAAGTTTTTCAAAATTTTCTAATTTTGTTAAAGAGATTATATTATATCATCAGCAGAAGATATTTTTATTTGTTTTAAAGCAACAGGCCCCTTTGGATAATTTTCAAAAAAAAATGTCTGCCAAATATCCATATCTGAACAACCATAGATTGTCTAGTAGTCGTTCTTTCCAATAAAAGATGACATCAACCTATTCCTCCTGTGTCTACTCTTGCCACATGCACTTATAAACAAGAAAAATTGTTTTTTATATACAGTATGTTACATAGAGATTGGCATAGATACATGCTATATTTTGAATATATACTGAATAGATAGATCTCACTTATCCTGATTGTGTCAGTTGTCTCACTGCCCAGTGATGAAGTGTCCAATTCAAAGTCATTCTCTGTTTTAATATACATAGACTGACATGCACAAACACCTATATACAATATATCTAGCTATATTAACACTGATATTTATCACATATGTGGCAACATTTACTAAAAGGAGGACAATCGCTCAGAAAAGTGTTTTTCCTGTAAGAATCTATCTGTTTATGTTCTATAAAAGCCTCAAGCACACATAACCCTGACATATTTATGTTGAACATTACAGAAAAGTTGTTTCCTAATGTTAAATTCTCACAACTCTTGAAAAATCTGGACATTTATTTCAATTTTTTAATCAGAAAAAAGAAGTGATCACTTTAACAATGAGAAGCTGTAACTCATGAGTGGGGATAATTGATACATATAATCATCTGGGTCATTTTGTGTCTGTTCTTCAGTATAAATTTACAGAAAAATCTGGTGATTTAATTCCAAAAGCATGTAGATATTATGCGGAGTGTGATTTTTTCCCCCTGGGCGTTTCAGTAGATGTCAGTAGAGTAAAATGCAGAACTAAGACAACTGAAGAATTTGATCAATACAGATAAGCATACTGATTTTTTTTCCTGTTAAAACATTTTGGATACTTAATTTAGAAAATTGTCTCCTTTCTTTTTACTTCATTGTTCATTCTAGATTAGAGACAAAGCATAAATGTCTTATAGCTATTATTATTTTGGGCTAAAAGAGTACAGAGTAGGAATAATGTTGATGCTGGTGTGTGTGTGTGTGTGTGTGTGTGTGTGTGTGTGTGTAGTTTCTCTCAAAGATTGTATAAGGCAACACTGGTCTGAAATATTTGTAAATACAATCTAGAATTTCATTTGTCTAGAAAGTTAGGCTGGGAGAAAGATTGCTCACTTCAATAAAATTTAAACATCATGTGCTAGGTTAGGAATGTGTTTTTTAGGTCTTAGGTAAATGATATTTTCAAACTCTACGTAGTCCATCTTTCTTAGAGAATATACTTTTGGTGACAGCATCAGGAGAGTTCTCAACCCATTCATCATATTCTGATTTCATCTTCACCTACTAGAATTGGGCTATTTGAAACTAAAATTTTGCTGATACGTGAATCATGAGATAAACTGGATATTGATAAATGTAAAGAATGTAAGAACATCACTCAAACTTCTTATTTTCCTTTACTTCTCATGAATGTTTTAATAATGTGGCTCAATCTTAACATTATATTAACACTTGTTAAAACCATGGAACCCATAGCTGTAAAGAATTAAATATATTAAGGTTTGAAACACACTTGCACTTTAAAAATTTTTAACTTTTATTTTTACTGAATTTAATTAATTTTATTGTAAATTGAGAGATTATAGCTGTATTTGTGAAATACAAAGGGATATTGTGGTTTATGAATGTATTGTAGAATAGCTAGTCAAGCTAATTAACAAGTTGTGGCCTTTTTTTTTTTTTTTTTTTTTTTTTGCTATACACTTTCAGACAAGTTATTCAAACTTTTTGAGTTTGTAAGATAGGAACAGAAATACTTTGTGAAGACCAGAAGAAATATTTGTCTAAGTACACAATATAGACTCCTTGAACAGAAAAACATTTGGTAAATATTACTATTTTCCCTTGTATTTTCCAATAATATGTCAGGTAAAATAATACTCCCAATTAAGTTGAGACATTAATCAGTGTCAACCATTAATAATTGGAATTTCAGGATAGCAATGGGGCTAAAATACTGGGAAATATACCCAATTGTCACAGGATTTGAGACAGGAGTTGTCACAGGAATTTGTTCCATTAATAGGAACGAAATGCCCTTTTTTGGTTTGGTGACTTTCTGATGTTGCAGAATTACTCTTCTAATTAAGTGGCAGTTACTGCCATTATGCATCATTATTTTAAATGGAGTATCTGGAAGATGTCTCAAGTAGACAGTTCTCTCAATTAAATGTGTCCTATAGGTTAATAGGAATCACTTCCTCCCCCTTGAATAATACTATTTGGAAAAAATACTGAGGGCCCAATCATTAAAAGGTCAAAATTATACTTCTCAGTGAACGGTCCATTAAGCTGAACTGGGAAAGTTTGCCATGAGTTCTTTGTTGTTGGTGTGGCTGTAAATCAATTGAAACATTACATTCTGTGTTACAGTGTAAGGTATACGTTGAGGCAAAATAATTCACAGAGAGGTCCACAATACTCTTTAAAAAGAGCCCAAAGTCTAGCAGTTCTTACAATAAGTCACCATATTATCAGGCTGGCTACAATTCATAAAATATTTTTAAAAATTTTAAATCTTCAGACAAGACAGAGAAAAAAGAAGATTGAGATGATAAATTCTAGAGGCAAAAAAAAAAAACACTTCACAAAAGAATGGTGAGCTTAAAATAGTCACATTATCTAAAGTACAAAACATTTTGCAGGATGACAATAAACATCAAGACACTGGAAAATCTTTTTGGCTGTGGAGGAGACTTTGAATACTCCCCGACTGCTACTTCTGCCACTAAGTCTGCAGTTAATGGAAACCTGGGGTTACATGAACAAAATTTATAGATTACAAATGTCTCAGCCAAAAATATTGGATGTATGCAAGAGCCAGGGTATTACCTGATTTTACTACCTCAATATGCTAACTTATACTATTCATGGGCTGAGAAAAAGTCACAGAAGGCAAACAAATCTTGGTCTTCCTGACTTATGATACATACAGCCTCAAATTCTTTGGCTAAAAGGATTGAACATTGTCAGAAACAAGTACTAGTGAGAAAGACTTTAAAGGAGAAATATTTGTATTTTTTTTAATCCCAGAAACAATTGTGTTTCTTCGGGGCACACATAGAACAAGAAAATATAAAGGAAGAAGTTAGAACATTGTTAACGAAATCTTGCCAAATACTCCAAGAAAAATCACAAGATAATTGCATTGTTTAAATATCTGTTCATAGTCAGGAGTAGATATAATAAAAAATTTAAAAATAGCCATTCATTTATAATGGATTCATAAAATTAGGTTTTATGTTATTAAAGGAATGTGCTAACATTACTTGTGACATTAACATTCTTAATGTTTTTCTTATTTGCCTCTTAGGAACTCAATAATGAGTCCTGTGGATTCATTTGTAAGCACCCTTAATATGCTTGTGCTCATATTTTTATAATACCCACAATTTTCTTTTCTAAAAAGGAAATATGCCATTTTTCCAAGTTAAAACCTGTTAAAAAATCTTTGTCTTTTCCCTGGGTAAATTTAAGCTTTTCTAACTCACTAGGCAATGAAGATTCTTTATTGGCATATGGTTTCTTTGTCAAAATATGCACATACATATGCTTGATGAGCAGGATGTAAACAGAGAATAGTATTGCAAGGTCTGTTGAATAAGCAGGATCAGTATCCTGTGGAATGGGAGATTCTAATTTCTAGTTCAGATGAATCTTGACACCTGAGTTGGAGCACTGTAGTGGGTGGCTTAATTGAAAGCTTCAGGGAAGTGAAAAATGGAACCCAAACCTAAGTCCCCAACCTCTGACTTAGAGTCATGTTCTCAACATCATGCTCAATGGAACCATCTATAGAGCCTAATATGGTGTCAGGAATGGAGAAGCACCTTGCTAGTGAGAGAGATGTGCTTACTGCTCAGAACCCACCTCATGGGAGAATGTTCCTTGTCTGTCAATAGACAGTCTTCCCCTATCCAGCCCTTCAGGATTCACCTCAGCTACACAGGAACATCTGGACTGGCGTCACAATTTCCCAAAGCAGCTCACATCCAACAACTGGTCATGGTGTGATTAGAAAATGTCCAGTTCAGATACAAGTTACATAATTCTGAGGGCTATTCTAACTTCAGATCTTACCATGAGGTTGACCACAGTTTCTTGGGGCCTACATCTAGATTTCTTCTATGGCTCTTTCTGCCGTCTCCCTTTCCATTGCACCTGTGCTAGTCCCTAAAAACTCTGCTTCTAGAGAACTTAGTCTACAATAAGCATATTACAAATTTTTGATTGTCTCAGCTTCCATTATCTCTATTTGCTCTTTTACTTCGATGGTATTTGTTTTATGTCTAATGGCTTTTGCAAGATATCATCTTAAGTGTCCAAAGATATTAGTCTTTCTCCTTGAATCATGTGGCAAATCTTGTGTTCTAAGGGCAGACAATTTTTGGTTATATGATATTATTACGAAACTTATACTTTGTAGGACCTGTACTTAGTTGCACTTATGACAATATAACCCATAAAGTTACTTATTTTGTTAAAGAGAAACATTTAATTGTGTTTAAAGGGTAAAAATAGCATTGTGTTTATTATTTTAGGAAGTTCTGGAATTAAGCTACTTGCATTTGGTCCTGGCTTCTATGACAAACTTTATTACAATTTTTGATGCTTTGACATAACTGATCCATCAATATTCACCTGTGCCATTCTGAAAGACAATGTAGAAAGAAAATCTAAATGAGAACCCTAAAAAACAGCTCAGTGTTCTTTAATTTTGCCTATTATGTATTTTTTCATAATAATTATATTCCTAACATCTATTTTGAACATGTTTTTATTAGTGTATAACAGCTATACATACTATTGGGTTCCTTTTGACATAATAATGCATACATGAAATATAATTTGCTCCACTTCAGTCCCTAGTACTTCCTCTTTCCCTCTCCTCCTCCCTCCCCATGTTCCCCTTCTTCTACTTGACTGGTTTTCCTTCTATTTATTTTTAAATTTTTAAAATTAGGGCTTTATAGATATAAATAAAGGTGAAATTCACTGTAGTAAATTCATATATGTACAAAGCACAATTTGGTCAATTTTATTCCAAAGTTCATTGTTTTTCATCTCCTTCCTGCTACCCCCTCCATCCCCTTCCTCTGCTCCACTTATCTACCTTTCATTTTTGTAGGACTCATCCCTGTATTTTTGTCCTTATTTTGGTTTGTCTTCTGCATATGAGAGAAAAACACTTAATCTTTGACTTTCTGAATGTGGCTCATTTCACTTAGCATGCTGTTCTCCATTTCCATCATCTACCATCAAATGTCACAATTTCTTTCTTCTTTATGACTGAATAAAACTCCATTTATATATAAATGGAATTTTATATTATATATATATGTGTGTGTATATATATATGTATATATACATATATATATACATATATATATATATATTTTACATAATATATACACATATATACACTACATTTTATCCATTCATTTGTTGACAGGCACCTGGGCTGGCTCAATAACTTGGCTATTGTCAATTGTGCTGCTAAAAACATTGATGAGCCTACATCACTATAGTATGCTGATTTTAGTTCTTTGGGATAAATAGCAAGCAATGGGATAACTGGGTTACATGGTGGTTCTGTTCCTAATATTTTGATGAATCTCCATACTGCTCTCCAGCGTGGCTGTACTAATTTGCAGTCCCACTAACAATGTATGAGTATACCTTTTCATGCACATTCTCAGCAGCATTTACAATTATGTGTATTTTAATGATTGCCATTCTAACTAGAGTGAGAGGAAACCTCAACATAGTTTTAATTTACATTTCTCTGATTGATAGAGATGTTGAACATTTTTTCACATATTTGCTGGACATTTGCATCTCTTCTTTTGAAAAATATCTGTTTAGTACTTTTCCCCATTTAGTAATTAGGTTGTTTTTTATGTTCGGTTTTTTAAGTTCTTTATATATTCCAGATATTAATCCCCTGTCTGAGGAATAGGTGGCAAAGATCTCCCATTCTGTAGGCTCTGTCTTCTCACATTTAATTGTTTCCTTTGCTGTGAAGGAGCTTTTTAATTTGATGCTATCCAACTTATTGATTCTTGGTTGTATTTCTGCTTTTAGAGTCTTATTAAGGAAGTCAGCATCTACATCAATATGTTGAAGTGTTGAGCTTATGTTTTCGACTAGTAGTTACAAAGTTTCTGGTCTAATTCCTAAGACTCTGATTTACTTTTGAGTTGAGTTTTGTGCAGGTGAGAGACAGGATCTAGTTCCATTTTTCTACATCCGAATATCCAGTTTTATCAGCACCATTTGTTTAAAAGGCTATCTTTTCCCTAATGTATGTTTGTGGTACCTTTGTTAGGTATTAGATAACTATATCTATGTGTGTTTGTCTCTACCCTATTTAATTTATCTTCATGTCAGTTTTGATGCCAATATCATGCTGTTTTTGTTACTATAGCTCTGTGGTATAATTTGGAATGTGGTATGTTGATGCCTCCAGCTTCAACCTTCTTGCTCAAGAATTATTTTACTATTCTGGGTCTTTTTATTCCTCAAAATATATTTAAAACTGTCTAAAAACATTGAAATAAATCTGGCATCCATTCATATAAAAATGCTGGAGAAACTAGGGATAGAAGAAACTTACTTTAATATTGCAAAGGCTATATATGGTAAACCCAAGGCCAACATTACATTGAATAGAGAAAAACTAAGAGCATGTCCTCGAAAATGAGGCATAAGAAAAGGAAATCTACTCTCACCACATGTAA
Source organism: Marmota monax (assembly GCF_021218885.2). Classification (NCBI taxonomy): domain Eukaryota; kingdom Metazoa; phylum Chordata; class Mammalia; order Rodentia; family Sciuridae; genus Marmota; species Marmota monax. Next base: position 5,345,823 of record NW_026693933.1, on the reverse strand, counting down.
GTCTTAGTCAACATAGTTCTTGAAACTCTAGCCAGGGCAATTAGTCAAGAAAAGGAAATTAAAGGGATACAAATAGAAAAGGTAGAAGTAAAATTATCTCTATTGATGACATTACCTTAGATCTAGAAACTCCAAAACCTCCACTAGAAGACTTATAGAGCTGGTAAATACACTCAGCAAGATCAACATAAATAAATCAATGACTTTCCTATAATGTTGCATCTTCTGAGAAAGATGTCAGGAAAACTATCCCATTCACAATAACCTAGAAAAAATGCTTGAGAATAAAACTAACCAAAGAGGCAAAGGACTTTTATAAGGAAAAACTTCTATACACTGGAGAAAGGAATTGAAAGGACATTTCTTGCTTTATAAAATCAACCTTCCTGAATGTCACTTACAAAGGGTGACTCACATTAATTTTTGTGTATGTCCCAGATGATTAACAATTGATGACACTTCTTTCTAATGGTCTAGTGGTTTAAATAGCCAAGTTTTCCCTCTTGCTGGATACAGTAGAAAATGCTGGCTAAAAATGAAATTTAAAAAAAATTTAGGGTATCAATGAACTGATAAGACCATAATGAACATTGAAAAGTAAAAAACTAATAAAATAGGAACTCAAAAAATAAGTACAATCCTACATCTGGCTTTACCTTATAGGCATTTACCTAATTCCGACAAACTTGATAATGGTCTACAGCCCATGTTTGGACAGATTCTAATACAAGAACATATAAATAAGGCTAGAACCCCAAAGAGTTGCACCTTACTATATGTCAGGTTGATTTGTAATTAAATCTAATCCCAATGCCTAAAGGGTTATAATGAAAGTGGGCTATTTCTACTTTGTGATAAAGGGCAATTTTTTTTTTCTCTGAGAGCTAAAAAATAAATCCGTCTTATGTAAGTGTGCAAAATGAATTTATACTTCAATGATTTAAAAATCTGTAAATAGACAAAATCTGTTTAGTTGGTTTTAATTCTTTCTGCGTTATATGGCCCCATTTGCCTGTCAAAATCAAACATATACCCGTATTAGTCAGCTTTTTATCACTATGACCAAAATACTTTATAAGAATAACATAGAGGAGGAAAAGTTTATTTGGGGACTGTAGTGTCAGAGTTTCATTTCATGATCAGCCAACTCCATTGCTCTGGGCCTGAGGTGAGGCAAAACATCATGGTAGAAAGCCATGGTTAAGAAAGCTGCTCAACTCTTGATCACCAGGAAGTAGAAAGAGAAACACTGAGGAGCCAGGGGTGATAAACCTTTCCAGGGCTCCCAGGGACCAAATTCCACCAACGAGGTCCTACCTCCCAGTGGTGTCTTCAACTATCAGTAGATTAACCCATTGATGAAGACAGAGCCCTAACCACTGTCTAAAAGCCCCACCTTTGAACTCCGCTGTTTTAGAGATCATGCTTCCAACACATGAGTTTTGAGGACATTACAGATCCTAATCATAACAATGTCCTTTCAGGAAGAACCCATATCCATGTCTTGAAGTATTTAGACAGATAAAATTCTCAGGACTAGAAGCTCACACTAAAATACAAAGCAAGACAATAATATGTATACATCTATTTATATATTTGTATATACACATATAAATTTAAAAAAAGGAAAAGAAAATACCAAAAAAAATTAGATATTTTAAATAGGACATTTAAAATTCAAAAATAATAGGATAATTGAAAGTCAAACCTCAAGATGGGCTTAGAAATCTATAATCCAGGGCACTTTCTCTTTTCCAATTTCCCTTTTTGATCCCTGTTCTTCTCTCCAACCTGTTGATGTTGAAATACTCCATAAGTCAGTTCTTGGTTCTCTCCTGTCTTTACTGTCTCCCCTTGGTGTTTTCCTCCAATGGTCTGGCTTTAAATAGCATCCAGATTTTGGGACTCCAAGTTGTATGTACTTAATTCAGATCTCCCTCCCAAAGTAGAAATTTATGTTTCAAGCTGTCTCCTGATATCTCTGCTTATATGTCTGCTAGACATCACAAATACTAGATGTTAAAATCTGAATTTCTTGCTCTTCTGAAGACTGACCCACCCACAGTCTTCTCCATTTAATTCAAAAGCATCTAACTCTGTCTTTATAACACCCACACTTCAGCACCATCCTTGATTCTTTCCCTCTTACAATGCACCCAATCCCTCAGTAAAGTTGCTTGGTTCTGCCTTCAAAGATCTACATGTAACTTGTTCCTTACCTACTGCCTTCCTGATCTGAGCTAACATGATCTGCATCAGTGGCTTAGCTTCCAAATAGATCTCTCTGCCTTTAAGTTTGTTCTTCTAAAATCTGTTTCTAGCAAAGCAGCCTAACTGATCCTTTGAAGATATAAGTCACATTGTATCACTCTTCTGCTCAGCACCATGCAATGGATCCCCTTTTCACTCCTGCCAAGATCTCCAAGGCCTCCAGCATCAGGTCAGTTGCCTTTTTCCTCATGTCTTTCCCTGTGAACCAGCAGGCTGACGGACCAGAGGTTCCTCAGCACCCTCCCTGGGACGACCTTTGCTCTCACAGCTCCCTCTGGACAGCTCTTTCCTCAGACTTTCTTTAAGTCTTGGCCCAAGGTTTGTGCTGGAGCATGCTTTTACCAATGACAGACAATTACTAAATATTCAGGAACTTCACAAACCATTTTTCAAACTTTTGGTAGCTTGAAATTGACCACAGTGGGAGTATTTATGGCACAAAAAGTAATGTCCACTTGATCGTTTCATTTAAAATGTCAGTTTTCATACTCTGTGAATCCAGATTCCCCTGGTCCCATTCTACTTTTTCTTTTTCTTACAGAAATACCATATAACTTATTGTTTAATGTGTTTATGGCTTTCATTACTGATTACCTATTTCTGCAGGCTAGGGTATAAGTTTTACTGTGGCAAGAGTTTTTGTTTATTTCACTGAAGACAAAGTATCAGGCATGTAGTAGGAATTTAATAAATGTGTATTGATCAAATGAATTAAAGAAAAGATAGGTGTTTTATCTTACTGAGAGGCAGAAGTAACTCTAGGTGTTATTTCATCCATAACTTCTACTTGTTTTTTTTAATCAACTAATACTAGAATAAATGGCAAAATGTGGTTAATGACTTCAAATTTGAAATTATTTTCTCTGAATGACAAAAACATTTTTTGTAAGCAATGTTCATTAATTAAAGGAATATTAAAACACCTGAGAAGTATTTGAGATGGCTTCATAAAGAAGATATCATTAATAAAAATTGATTTAGATATTTTCCATTTTTGCCAAAATTCTAGACAGTCTATGTAATTAAATTTATCTTAAATGGTTATTCTGCAAATAGGAATAACATACCTAGTTAATAAAGCGGTAATGCACAGAGAAGTTAATCTTTAAACAACTATATTTTACATATATATATATATATATATATATATATATATGCTTTTCCTTTACGAGTATTTATTTCCAACTGTTGGAAAGCAGAAAACTATCATGACTTTGACTATTCTAAAATTATAAAGAATATTAGAGTTGAAATAAAGTCAGTTACTTCTTATAGATATATATTTACATTTCTTCATTGTGGAAGTCTCCAGAAGCAATGATGGGACTGGATGTAATGTTAACTGAAGACAATTTCACTTAGTAGATATGAAAAGGAAAATGTAAATGCCCATGTGTATGTGTATACACTCAAATATAAAAATCACATATTCCATTTCAACAATTCATTCTCTAAAATTACGTGTCTAATTACTGCCCAATGTACTCACTTTCAGTTTGCCTATATATTACCACTTCTATTTAACAGACTTTGGACACTCAACATTCTCAACAGGTAATTTGGCTTTTAAATGACTCTGGTATGTTAACTTGATTAAAAAATATCTAAAAATGTAGAGATGAAAAAAAGAGAGAGAGAGAAATGTGTCACAGTAGATTGGGTAGAGAGAGGTGACGGGAGGGGAGGGGAGGGGAGGGGGGATAGGAAGGGCAGCAGAATAAAATAGACACTAGTATTGCTGTATGTATATACGTGACTATGTAACCAATGTGATCCTGCAACTTGTACACGTGGAAAAATGAGAATTCATACCCCATTTGAATCAAATGTATGATATGTCAAGATAATTGTTTTGTCATGAGCAACTAATAAAAAAATAAAGTAACAAGGATGGAAAAGAAATACAAAAAAATGTAGAGATGGCAAAATGCACACATATTTTATAAAACATGAAAGAAATAATATATTTATATAATAGTTTCTTGATCAGATGTCATTGAAATAGCTTATATAGTCGTAGAAGTGATGTGTTTTTGCTGTGTGCTTTTAAATATTCCCTATTGGTTCCTTATATATTAATTAAAGTATAAAGTCTTTTTCATATATAATATGTTTTTTTAGGGTACATTAGTTATACTCAAATAGTTACATTTCTCTAGCTACAGATGACAAAGAAATCACTTTTGATGCTCTCATCTTGCTTGTGTTCATACACTAGTGTCTTATTCAAGATGAGAAAATCTGCAACATTTTGTACATTTAAGCATTGTATTAACATTTTTATTGTGGGATATATTTATATAAGCCAAAAGTTTTACACAAAAATATATCAAATGAAATGAAATTAACCTCTTTTAAAAAGACAAATCTTGGCAGGACACAGTGTTACACACCTATAAATCCCAGCAGCCTGGGAGGCTGAGGCAAGAGGATTGCAAATTCAAAGCCATTTTCAGCAACTTAGTAATCTTCTGTCTCAAAATAAAAAAAAAAAATTAAAAAGGGCTAGGGATTTGACTCTCTGGTTAAGCACCACTGGGTTCAATCCCTGGTACTAAAAAAATAAACAACAACAACAAAAAAAAGCAAAACCAAAAAAAAATATAGAAAAGACAAATCTTCACACATGCACAAATATTCTTATTTCCAGGAACTATGGAATTAGATGAAATTTCAGAGGCCTTTTAGTAATCTTAAATATATTTCAAAATTGTTTTACTTTCTTAACTTTTTCAAACATAGAGAACCCCAACCCCACCCCATTTGCTATTTCCTTGGTTTACTACCACCACAGTGGGGAAATATTAGATTAATAAAGTCAATCCTGGAGTATGGTGGGATTAATACAAATCATATTATACATTATAAATAAATTAGAAAATAGTTTGTGATGAATTGGGGAATTTTCTCATAAATCTAGCAATAACAATGTGTAATCAGTACGGGACCTCACTTCAGTAAGTCTCATGCTTACATAATTCAACCACTCCAAGTTCTTTTTCTGATTACTCACAGTCTTTTCTGCCAATATTAGCATGGCTTCATTTCATTTTCATTTCAAAATTCTAGTTATTTATTTCTCTAAATTGTATCATAAGATCTTAAATCCATCTGCTGTCTCCAAGTCCACAAGATATTTCATGATTTCAACAGACACTTTTGTGTAGTTAGAAGTCACTGCTTTTTACTTCCTCTCCACTGACTACAAAGGCATTGGGTTTAGCTCAAGCCTCAGAGTAAATGCAAAGATTTCGGTGGGATCCAGTGGTGGGCTTAGTAAAGGTGGTTTGGTGTTCATAATTTTTGTTGTGATAAATATTTCAACGAAAGCTTGTGTAGTGATTGCACTTATTGTGGGCCATGTTTTGAGACTTTTATCAATTAGCAATATGTTCTGCTGAAGAGAAGTGATAACATACACACCATAGCTAAAACAACTAAGCACCGTCCCTCACCCTTATAAACGTGAATGCCAAGGTAATTTGCCTGCAGCTGATGCCAATGCTCAATAGTGTTAGGGATCCAGGCTCCTTCTGCATCCCTTGTGCGTTGCCATGCTTAACATGTTGACTTTCATTCTTATGCTGGTCATTTCTTGGTTCCAACATGACTGACATAACAGGAAGCAATTAAGTCCATATTCCCAAAAAGAAGAAAGGAAAAGTACCAAAGAACTATGCTGCTATGTTTATTTTTTTATGGGAAAAGGAAAAGCCTTTCTAGAGGCCCAGTACAGTTGACTTCCTTTATCTTATCTTCTTATAGCTTAAGCCACATGACCAGTTCTAAACCAATAACTGACCGAAAAGAATAAGGTAATTACAATGGTTTAGACCAATGGAGATTTACCTCCTGGCCTAGGGCAAGAACCAAAAGACTCTGAGATCAAGGGATGGCAGGCAACTCATGAACAATCTCAATCAGTAGGAAAAGGTAATTGGGTGTTTGGAGGTAATGGACAGATGCTTCCACACCCATAATTCTACCTCATTTCTCTTCAAATTAAATAATATTAAAAAACAGTCTATAAAGCCAAAGTATAAATTATAGCCATGGTTGGCGAAGAACATACTTTGATCTCCACCTTCATTTTCTGCCTAATTTTTAGGTATGAGGGTTATAAATGATATCCAGTTTTATTAATAACTTGATTTGTAAGGAAACGTTAGTCCCACAATATAAATGAAGTATAATATTCAGGATGTTGGCTTCGATTCTCAGTTCTGGCATATGCTAGCTATGGGACTCTTTGAGGCATGTTAACTAAGGCTCAGTGTTCTCATATGTAAAAAAAGGAACATTATAATTTATTGTAGGGACATATGCCATAGTGTGATTGTGAAGATTAAAAGCTTTAGGAGCTTAGCACAGAAGCTGGCATCTTCTAAATGCCCCATAAATGTTTGCGATTGGGATTGTTGATTGTTATTACTATTCCTATGTTCAAGGCTGATTGGATGAATAAAATCATCTCAGCTCACTCAATAAGCAGTGTGTAAGGTGAGAAGAATGGGGAGAAAGTATAGTATGTCCTCTTCAGAAATTGTGGTCTCAGTGAAGGAAGTACCTAAATTTAAAAAATTATATATAAGTAATTATATATAATATTATATGTACAATTTTAAATATATTATATATAAAATTATATATATGATATATACTGCTCACCTTTCATGAAATTGCTGACCTTACGATCCAGGGAACACTTCTCAACAAATTGGGGACTTCATGGGAATTAGTACAATTTCGGGAATTTTTGGAAGACTAGAGGGAAGTGAATTCTTCTTGGATACCTTAACAAGTCAACCGCATAGTAACTACATTTTAAAGTTCAATGTGAAAGCAAGCTCCTAAAACATAAATCAATCTATGTCAATCAGATTCTGTCTATAAAGACAGGATCCATTTTTAAATGATAGTTTCAAAGCAGCCATATTAAACATTGAGCAGATTTACCCTTGACCCATTAAAACAAATCCAACTAGGCTTCATTTCTTTTTTTTTTTCATTTGCTTTTTAAAAATATACATGACAGTAGAGTGTTTATATGTACATAGAGTATAATTTACTCTACTTATTATTCCATTCTTGTGATTGTACATGATGAAGAGTTTCACTCTTTGTGTATTCATATATGGACAAATTAGTACCTTTCATCCAATCAGAAAAGCAAGTCATGTAAACTTTTCACAGATGTAAGATAAAAAGAAAATTGTTCAAAGAACAAAAGGCATTGCATTTGAAGCATATGGATTCAGAGTCTTGTAGCTATTTGAACAGAGTGACTTGGGATGATATAACAATTCTTATAACACTATGTTTTTCTTAGTCTCTTTTTCAAAGTATAATAGGGCTGGGGATGTAACTCAGAGGTGAGCACTTGCCTAGCATACATGAGTCCCTGGGTTTAATTCCCAGCACTGCAAACAAACAAACAAACAAAAAGTTTGTCAAATGTGATAAAATAACCCTTCCAACTGAATGTTCCTTGCTGTAGGGATTTTACTAAATGTCATCTAAGGATCATTAAGAGGGGAGCTTAACACACCAAGAGGTTATTATTATGCAACAAACTTTATTGAGCACTCATTATATTTAAGATACTGTGCAAAGTTTGTGGAGAGTAAGTTTATTTTTGGCCATTTTGTTTTTTAAAGCTAGTACTGTAAAGTGCTAAGTTAATTGACTTCTCTCTTTGAAGATAACATGTAAAATCTTTTCATTTTTCTATGTATTTTCCAAGGGACTAAAAAGGAAAACAGCCTGGAGCAGTGGCTCACACCTGAAATCCCAGCAGTTTGGGAGACTGAGGCAGAAGGATCATGAGTTCAAAGACAAGTCTCAGCAATTTAGTGAGGCCCTAAGCAACTCAATGAGACCCTGTCTCCAAATAAAATATTAAAAAGGGCGGAGGATATGGCTCAATGGTTAAGTGCCCCTAAGTTCAATCCTTGGTACCAAAAAAAAAAAAAAGAAAGAAAGAAAGAAAACATTTGAAGTTCCAGAGCATTCCAAGGGTAGAAAACAGCTTGCTGGAATTTTCTTCAAAACTTGAAAAATCTAATTATTACACATTAGAAAAGACATAAGACTAGTATGACAGGGCTCTCCTATGCTTATTACTAAACCAAAAAGATATCTTTATATAAAATATGTTCCTCTTCTTGTTTTCTACAATGCTTATGTAATTTCTGTATTCCTAATCTAAAAATGTTGCAGTTTGTTTCTTTCACTCCGAATCAGCCATCACAGTTCAGAATCTGGTTCTTTGGTATAGTTTTATTAGCACGTACCATGTCAAGAGAAGTTATTACCACTTTCACCTTCTGTGACATCATCCCTTTGCAAACTTGGCCCCTCTAAACCTACAGTTTGCATATCCTTTTGGGATAAAAAGTGTTGATATTTGGGATAAATATAGTCAATGGTTGATCTTTTAATTCCTTCCATGTCCAGCAGTCATTGCTTTCCCCACATAGAACCCCAAGTAACCAACCAACATCTACACCCAAAGCCTTTCCAGTGAAATGCTTTCTCTCCTCCCCATTCCACCATCGTGTTGGAACACTGACATTTTTTTTTCTGATAAGTGCTAATAACCAATGCCTTGAATATCTATCTCTTATGCTAACACCTGATTAATTTGAGAGCCCAATGGGAGCAAGCTGGGAACGCTTCTCATATGGGCATGTGGTCTTTTCTCTTTAGGTAACACAAAGATATTTATGGTGATCCTAGGGACACCATCTCTTTCCACCATTTGCTTCCAACAAGAGCTTATAAACAATCCCTACTGAGTAGTATTTAGTTTATTAAATTCTTATTGAAATATTCATAAGCTATAACTTATTTTTTTCTTATTTTCCACACATGCAGTTTTATAATTTTTTTCTTCTTATTTATCTGCCATAACTTAAGTATAAATTAGCCATGTATTAGATGCTTTGGAAACCAGTTTTGAAATGGCAGAAGGATATGTGATTGGCTGATGGCCAAAATTTGGGATCCCACCTCCAAAATTCCTAACAAAATAGGAAAATCGATTATTTAAGAGGGATTTCATTTTTATCTGTTTCCTGGTTAAGTTTGAATTAGTTCCAGATAGTATACTAATATTAGTATTGCATTAATACTGTATATATCTAATAAAGATGTTTTATAACATTAATTCTCACAACCAGGGCTAGATTGACATTGCAAGTATCTTAAATTGAATATTGAAGTCCACTTCAAACTGATCTGAAATATTTAAAGATTTGATTTAATTTACTTAATTTAACATTCTTTTGTTTTAGTTAATATTTGAACACATTTTAAGGGCATTAAAATAAACCAGTTTTCTTGTATTATAATTAGGACTATACTACTTGAATAGGATACAACATAACATTTCAAATTATTGACATTGCTTTTGTTTCACAAATTTTCCATTGTTCATTATTACTTAGCATCAGCCACTCTTATTCAGTTAAAGGTAAACATAATGTTTAAATTTTCTTTCCCACCATCTTCCTCTTCCTCACCACTGATTTTCATATAGGCAAAGTATTTTCTGATATTTGTTTTCAATTTTCTTTTTTGATTATCTTAATGAAATAAGTTCCTGGAGATCAGATAAAAGGTTGCCATTTTTAGATAGAAATATAAATCATCTGATCTGATAATATGCCCCATGCTGCCTGAGACTGAAAGTTGTACCATATAACCTACAAATGTCTGTGAGAAAATTTTCAATAAAGTCAGGCAAGAGTAAATGATGAGTGTGCTTGATTTCTTCTCTAGGGTGCTGTTTCAGGGAAATCAGGGCCAATTGACCTTTTGCCAGTTATATAAGAAGTCCCCTGTGGAAACTTGAGTTATCTGGGACCATTTTCCAGTGATATTTCAGTAGCTTCTATAGTTGTCTTCCAATGCAGAAGTCCAGCTTGACTACCCACCTCGGTATGACTTGGCTCACAACAATCAAAGTTATCAAGTTAACATTCCAGACAGTACTTCCTTCTAATGGCAGGAAAACCCCACTGTGGCAACTGCAAAGAACAGAAGTTCTTTGCAGACAAAGCCCAACTAATGCAGAGTAGTGTTTTTTCTGTCATATATTAATCTGCACAGGCTTCACAACTTAGGCTCTTGGAAAACTAGATTGCTACTTTTGACTGTAATCAGCTTTGAATAAATCAGTCAATAATCCATAGATTTTTTTTCATTTCTGTGTGAATAGATGGCTGTAAGAACTTATTTTTCTATTAAAAATTCTTGACTTGGTACAGATTAATTGGAAAGACAGAGATCCATTTTCTACTAGAAGAAAATTAATTGTAGCAAAGGGTCATACATAGCTAACCCTTTTGAAGTTTCTACAGTTTGTATATAAAGTAGAATTTTGTTCTTTGCTCTTTCAGCTGTCTTTTCTGAAGTGTTTTTTCTCTCTTGGTGGTTTTCCTTCAAGTATTCACAAATATGGCTAGTTTGTAAATTCTGCTTGTTCATACTACACTGTGGATAGATGAATTTTCATCTAATATATGGTCTTTTCTAAGGGTTTTGTGTTGTTCCTTATAATGTTAACAACTTTCCTTGTGTTAAATATATGTCTGCCTTGATGGTCTGGTTTAGGAATTGATTTGGCAAAGTCTTAAGTAAGAGCTTATTGGACTTGCTCAATAGATTCTCACAGTTGCTCATCATGGGGAAATTGCATCCAGAGAAATAGTGGGGTAGAAGAAAATCATGTGAACTGTGGTGATATATACACTGAAAAAAGAATTCAGATTTTTTAATCCTGATCTCTTCCTACCTGCTCTATCAACCACTTCATTAAAGATTTTTGCTTTCTTTGTGTTCAAGTTCATTGATGAAAGTCCTTATAATGTTTGTACATATTTTATGTAAAATGAAGGAGCAATAAGCAATTATATTCAGAGTATTTTATGAATATTTTAAATAAAATATGTGCATTATCACTATTTGAACTCTTAGTCCAGAATTTTACTTTATGACATTAAATTTACATTAGAAGAGTGAAGCCAACAGTTAAATGAATAGACCATAAATTGACTCTCAGCAAATACAAAAAAAAAGATATAATCCCTTGCATTTTATGAGATTGTAATAGAATAAAATAAAAAATCAACCTGAAAAAAATCTACAGAAACTACATGTACACGTGAGATTTAACAATACACTTTTGAATGATGAATTGGTGACAGAAGAAATTAACGGAAAAATTAACAAATTCTTAGACTCTAACAACAATAGTGATACAACATATTACAACCTCTGGGACTAAAAAGGCAATTCTAAGAGTAAAGTTTATAGCTATAGTGCCTATATAAGAAAATCAGATCCCAAATAAACAACCTAATAATGCAAGTCAAAGCCCTTGAAAAAACAAATTCCAAAACCAATGGAAGGAAGGAAGTAAAATCAGAGTCAATATCAATGAAATCAAGGATAAAAAACAACACAAAGAATCAGTGAAATAAAGGGTAGATTCTTGGACAGGATAACAAGATTGATACGTCCTTATCCAAACTAATCAAAAGAAAAATCAAGAAGACCCAAGTTACTAAAATTAGAGATGAAAAAGGAGAAATCATCACAGACATCATGGAAATCCAGCAGATCATTCTGGATTATTTCAAAAATGTATATTTCAACAAACTGAACAACCTAGAAGACACACATACATATTTAGACACATTTGATTTGCCAAAATTGAGTCAGAAAGTCATAGAAGATATAAACAGACCAATATCTTGTAATGAGATAGAAGAAGTAATAAAACACCTCCCAACAAAGAAAAACCCAGGACCAGATGGACTCTCAGCTGAATTCTAACAGACCTTTAAAGAAGAATTAATGCCAATATTCATCAAATTATTCCATAAAATAGAAAGGGATGGAATACTTCCAAATTCATTATATAAAGCCAGTGTCACACTCATACCAAAACCAGATAAGAACACATCAAGGAAAGAAAACTACAAATATTCCTGATGAACTTAGTTGCAAAAATTATTAATAAAATAGTAGCAAATTGTGTTCAACATCATAGTAAGAAGATTGTATAACACAACCAAGTTGATTTTTCACAGGGATGCAAGGATGATTTAACATAGGCAAACCAATAAATGTAATTTACCACATAACTAGAATTAAAGACAAAATTACTTAGTCATCTTGATAGATGCAGAGAGAGCCTTCTGTAAAATTTAGTACCCATTCATGAAAAAAACACTGAAGAAACTAGGAATAGAAGGAACCTACCTCAACATCATAGGCTATATATGAAAAAAAAACTACCTCAACATCATAGGCTATATATGAAAAACCCAAAGCAAACCTCATAGTAAATGGAAAAAAAAAATTAAAGCATTTCCTTTAAAATACAAGAACGTCCATTCTCACCACTCCTGTTTAATACAGTAACAGAAATTCTAGCTGGAGAAATTAGGCAAGAGAAGGAAGCAAAAGGGATAAAAATTGTAAAAGAAAGAGTCAAATTATCACTGTTTGCATGTGATATGATCCTATATTTAGAAGAGCCAAACAAACTGTATCAAAATACAGCTAGAGTTAATAAACAAATTTGGCAAAACAGCAGGTCACAAAATTAGCATACAAAAATTAATAGCTTTCTTATATAGCAACAATGATCTGCTGAGAAAGCAACCAGGAAAAAAAATTTATTTAGAACAACCAAATCTAACCAAGGAGGTGAAAGACCTCTAAAATTCAAACTATAGAACACTGAAGAAAAGAAATTTAATAAGACTTCAGAAGATGGAAAGACATCCCATGTTCATGAATAGGCAGAATTAATATTGTTACAATGACCATACTACCGAAAGCAATATACAGATTCAATGCAATTGCTATCAAAATACCATTGACATTCTTCACAGAACTAGAAAACAATAGTCCTAAAAATCATTTGGAAGAATAAAAGACCCCAAAACAACCTAAGCAATCCTAAGCCAAAGGAACAATGCTGGAAGCATCACAATCCCTGACTTCAAATGATACTACAGAGATATAGTATCAACAGCTACATGGCAGTGGCATAAAAACAGACATATAGACCAATAGTACAAAATAGAAGGTACAGAGACAAACCCACACTTCTACAGTCATCAGATCCTTGATAAAGGTGCCAAAAATGTACAGTAAAGATAGCCTTTTTAACAAATGGTGCTGGGAAAACAGGTTTATGTAGAATAAAAGTAGACCCTTATCTATCACACTACACAAAAATCAACTCAAAATGGATCAAAGAATTAGAACAGGAATTATTCAGGAATTAGAACAGAAACTATGCAACTCCTAGAAAAAAACATAGGTCAACACTCCAGCATATAGGTACAGGCAATGACTTTCTCAATAGGACCCCTAAAGCTCAGGAAATATGCCAAGAGATAATAAGTGGGATGACATTAAATTAAAAGGCTTCTGAACAGCAATGGATACAATTAGGAATGTGAAGAGAGAATCTACAGAATGGGAGAAAATCTTTACTAATTACCCTTCTGACAGAGGATTGGTATTTAGAATATATAAAGAACTCAAAAAAACTTAACACCAAAAATTAATAAATGAGCAAATAAATTAGATACTTCTGAAAAGAACAAATACAAATTGCCTACATATATATGAAAAAATGGTCAACATCGTTAGGAATTAGGGAAATGTAAATCAAAACTAAACTGAAATTTCATCTCATACCTGCCAGAATGGCAGTTATCAAGGATACAAACAATAAGCCAGGCACAGAGGCACATATCTATAATCCCAGCGGCTCAGAAGGCTGAAGCAGGAGGATCGTGAGTTCAAAGCCAGCCTCAGCAACTTAGCAAGGCCCTAAGCAACTCAGTGAGACCCTGTCTCTAAATAAAATACATATTCAAAAAAGATCTGTGGATGTGGTTCAGTTCCCAGTACCAAAAACAACAACAACAACAAAAATTGAATTTCCTCAAAAGACTAGACATGGAACCACCAGCTGACCCAACTATATTACTCTTCAGTAGTTGAAGAACTAAAGTTATCATGCTATAGTGATACATATATACAATTAGTTAACAGGAGAAGACTTAGCCATGATATACAGTTACCACCCAACAGCTTCAGTGCTATTTGGGGCATCCCTGAAAAACAGTAATAAAGTAAAATCCTTGCAATGGGCAAAACTTCAAGCAATGCACCTGGTTTTTCATTTTTCTCGGAAAGAGAAATTACTAAAGGGGATTATATACCAACTCATTAGCTATGGCCAGTGGTTTGGCTGGATGACCAGGCAATTGGAGGGAACATGACTAGAAAATTTTAGACAAAGGAATTTTGGGGAAGAGATATGGGGAGAGACTCTGAATGAAAAAATACCACTTATAATGTTTGTGTTCTGTATATGTCTTATTTGTATATGGTATTATTCAAGTTTTTTTGTTGCTTTTCCATCTAGTTGTTCTACTCATTATTAAGATGAGATATGAAAGTCTCCTACTATTATTGTATTGCTGTCTATTTCTCCCTTAGTTCTTTCAAAGTTTTTATATATTTAGGAGTGCTGGTATTGGGTACCTGTATGTTGATAACTATATCTCCTTGTTGAATTTACCATTTTATCATTATGTCATTTCCATATTTGTCTCTTGTCACAATTTTTTATTTAAATTCTATTTTGATTGATGTTAAGTATAGACACATAACTCTATTTTTATGATTCTTTGCATGGAATATCTTTTTCTTTCTTTATCAACTTACCCTATGTTCTTAGATTTAAAGTAGGTCTCTTATAGATAACATGTACCTGGAGCCAATTTTTAAAAATATTTTTAAAAATATTTTTAAAATTTGTTATACATGACAGTAGAATGTATTTTGACCTATCACACATACATGGAATATAACTTCCCATTCTTGTGGTTGCTCATGATGTGGAGTTATACTGGTTATGTATTCATATATGAACATAGGAAAGTTATGTCCAAATCATTCTATCATCTTTTCCATTTCCATCCCCCCCTCTCCCCCCAATTCCCTCCTCTCCAATCCAGTGAACTTCCAATCCCTGCCCACCAACTGCCTTTTGAGAGTCAGCATCCACATATCAGAGAGCATGATAGCTTCCAGTTCCATCCATTTACCAGCAAATGCCATAATTTCATTCTATTTGTATGGCTGAGTAATATTCCATTGTGTATATGTACCACTTTTTCTTTATCCATTCATCTACTGAAGGGCACCTAGGTTGGTTCTATAGCTTAGTTATTGTGAATTGAGCTGCTATGAACATTGATGTGACCATGTCACTAAAGCATGTTGACTTTATGGAGGTACTGGGAATTGAACTCAGGGGCACTCAACCACTGAGCCACATCCCCATCCCTATTTTGTATTTTATTTAGAGATAGAATCTCATTGAATTGCTTAGCACCTCTCCATTGCTGAGGCTGGCTTTGAACTCATATTTGTATCTGTGCCTTTTCCTCAGACTTGGAAAATTTCAGCCATTATTCATTTAAACAGCCTTTCTATGTATTTCTCACCCTCTTTTACTACTGATTTACATAATGCATATATTAATTCATTTGACAGTGTCTCTTAAGTCATTTCGGCTCTATTCACTTTTCTTCATTCTTTTTTTCTTTTTGTTCTTCTGATTGAATAATTTGAATGGCCTATCTTTACATTTGTTAATCCATTCTTCTGCCTATTCTTTTGTTGAACCCTCTAGTGAAATTTTCAATTTGATTATTATACTTTTCAGTGCTAGCATTTTTTTTTTACTTTTAAAAATTGTCCTTTTGTGGATATTGTCATTTTGTTCAAAGATTGCATCATTGATTTCCTTTAGTGCTTTATCTGTGTCTGCCATTAGTAGCCTTAAGCATATTTAAGACAGTTGTTTTAAAATCTTTGTCTAAAAATCATGATGCATGTTTCTTCAGGCTGTTTCTGGAGGTTTATTTTGTTTCTTCATATGTTTCCCTATTTTTTTGTATGTTATGTGATCTCTTGTTGATTATTGGGCATTTGAAAAAATATCCACCTCTCCCAGTCCTTGAAGACTAGCATGAATGTCCTTTACTGAGACTTGAGTTTAGCTTGGGAAACCATAAGTTTAGCTTGGGGACAATATTCTCAAGTCTTTTTCTGGGCATGGGTTCTGTTTGAGCTTATGGATATGCTTTTCTTTTGTCCTAGTTGCCTGTGAATATTTTAATTTTCCAAAGAGTCTTACTCAAGTTTCTTGGGGTCTACATATTTTATTGATTTCTCCATCTATAGTCAATTTCTTGCTCCCAGGTACTTTCAAGTCCACAGTATTCTTGTAGTTTTCACATGCCATGATGCCCACCACTACTTTTTATGATTTCCAACCTTTAAACTATGCCACTATTTATTTCCTGGGTTCTGAGTTAGATAAAGTGATACCATTCCTTTGTGCAGCTCACAGATAGATCAAAACTTTAGAAACAAGTTTCCTCCCTCTTTCTGACTCAAGTGAGAGAACAAGGAATTGGACTATATTGTGGACTAAATTCATATTAATTTGAAGGTCTGTTTACCTTCAAATTAATATATAATTCCCAATCTGATGTTATCAAAATGAGACTATTTGGGAGTTAACTACTTTTAGATGGGGTCATTAGAATGGAGACCCTAGGATACAATTAATGCCCTATGAGGAGAGGAAGAAACATCAGTTTCCTGTCTCCTCATGTAAATGTGCAGCAAGAAGGGTAATCAGTTGCAAGCCAGAAGAGGGCACTCACCATAACTAAACCGCGATAGCAACTTAATCTGAAACTTCCTGGCTCCACTATTGTGATAAGTAAAGGTTGTTTAAGTCATCTAGCTTATGGTATTTTGTTATAGTAACTGAGAATACTCAGACAGATCATTTTCTTCTGACCTGAGTACATGGAGTGGAATAAGTGTGGATGAATAAAAACACAAGAGAATTTTCTACGATTTGATTGTGGCTTTTTCTTTATTGGGCATTTGTTTGATTTCCATAGGTCATTGACTGGTTTATAGAGCTCCTATGAAGTTATTTTGTTAAGTCCATAGTTGTTTATCTGATATTTCTGTTAGGAACAAATTCTTAGAGCATCGTCTTCCACCACCATGCCAATGTGATCTCTTCATAATTTAGAGTGTTTATTTTCAGAAATAGGAAATAAGACATAATGAGTTTAAACATGATACATTAGTGGGAGTATAATTATAATTACCTGGGAGTTTTCCAAGTTGGTCAAATATTTAACTAATATTTTAATATAAATTAATAGAGATGCTTCATTTTTACCAATTCATGAATTTGACTCCACAGGCCATTCTCTTCATAGGCAAATATCCTGAAGTGTACATGGTGAATAGCCAAGTTTTATGCCCATGTATATATACTCTACATGTATACAGAGACATTCTTGAGCAATTACAAATCATGATCTTGTAACAAACACTGTGTTTTTCGTATATAACAAATACATTATTTCCTAGTGCCCCAAATGAAAATTTGTAAATTACATCCAGGAACTCATCAAATCTGTTAGATGAATTATGTAATTCAATTTGGCAAAATTTTTGCACACAGCACAAATAGTTTTCTTTGGTTTTCTTGGATTCTGTTCTGAGAAGGAGGTAGCTGGAAAAAAAGTGAAAAATTACAGGATATGATTCATAAAAATCCCACATCTTTTTTGTGTGCTTGTACATTCTTTTTTGAGGGAAAATGTTTTTGTCCCACAGCAGTGGTTCCTCTTTCTTTCAATGAGTACTTTTTAGTCAGAAAGATATCCACACATAATATAATGAAATGATTCAAAAAAAGGATATCCCAAAACAGAGGATGCATGTCATTTAGCAGCTATAAGTACATGTAACATATTTATTAAATCTCTTTTTCATTAGAAAAGAAAGTGAAGCCTAAACTTGAACACGGCCACAGTATATACTAGACAGCAAAGAAATGAAACCTCAGCTTTGTACGTCCTGCCAAACATTAGCCCATGTCTTTCACCCTCCAACATGTAATTGGTATCTGTTTTCCTGTCATGTTTTGAGAGAGAAGAAAATGATGCCCCTGTAATCCTATCCTCATTTCTGAGTTTCAAACAAGTGGCACTCACTAGTATTCCTTCCTCTTTTCATTTGCTGCCAACAGTAAGATTAAGCACATACACTGAAAGAAAGGACTACCAGCACTCCATTATTAGAGGTAATTTTCAGAGGTTGAAGTAAACATCAAATAATGAAGAGTAATTAGATCTCTGTAGATGGTCTATCTGTTTTTACCTTTTGATTTCTGTCTTGAAGCAGCCTAAAAACACTTCACTCACATTTGTTTTATTAAAAACTATTATAGCACTGGTTGCTCATTATCCCGACGGAGGAGTGCTCTTCGGTAATAGAATTCTGAGTAGTTTCAGAAACTGAAGTGTCAATTTCATGCATATGAAGAACTCAGACTATCAGAACTAAAGGGACTATAGAGTTAAGGTATTCAATTCTCTCATTTCATAGAAGGAACCAAAATCCACTTCCAACAATGTCCATATCAAGGATCTTATAAACTGCAACACTCTTACATTAGGTTCAAGGGCAGCTGGACAGAATTTTCTTTTAAATGTGCAGCTATATTTATTTAAATTAGAAAAACATCCATGCACCAAAAAGGAAGAAGGCAATGGAAAAGAGAGTGGCAGATGGAGCACTGATGCTGTTGTTGGTTTAAAGAGGTTGGGAGGAATGGCAGTCTGTGTAACCCAAGGATCTCTGCTTTTTGTGCAGAAAAGGAGATGAATACTTGAAACTTCTTAAAATAGAGAATTGGAACTGAGAAACCAAGCCTGTCACACATGTTCATAATTAACCCAGGATCCTTGAAAGGCTGTCCCCTAAGTGTTGTGATAGACTCAAGAAAAATCTGCCAGCAAACAATGGAATCACAACAAATAGGTGGCTGTTTCTTCCTGGAAACTGGGTGGGGCAAAATATTTCTCCTGAGAACTGTTAAGTCTAGACCAAGTTTTGTGATGTTAATTCACATTAGTCATGTAGTCAGAGAATCCATAAACAGAAAGATGAGCATTAAAATGGTTGTAGGTGGTAAAACTACGGGAATGTCTCTGTCAAATGGAAAAGCAAAATTGCCTGAGAGGAATATGTCCTTAATCTAGATAACAGGGAATTCCATTGATGAAAATCTTACTGAAAATGAGTTCAGAATTTAAAAACAATTAGAGTAAATTAATAAAAAGTAAGTCCTTGAGTATTTAGATCAAAGAGAATTCAAATAGGAATGTGTAGAAAATTTATAAAAATATTAAAGACGAAATCCAAGCAGTAAGATAATAAGACACTAGAATAATGGAATACTGAAAAAATGAGTATGCTGTTAAAAAAGAATGAAGAAATTCTTGAAAGTTAAAATTTATAGGATAAAAATGCATACAATTAGACCTGAACAATGAAAAGAAATTGCTGAAATGGCAGCATGAAATGGCAATGTAATGGAAAATATAAAATTCAAATTTACCAACAAAGGTACAGTGAGGACTTTTATGTGTCTAATAAAAGTTATGTCTAATAATTATTAGTAAAGAAAGGAATAGGAGATTGTAAGAGCTATTGTCAAACATAAGTAACTAGAATTTTCCAGACCAGAGGAAAGGATTAAATCTTGAGATTTAGGAAACTCATTAGATCTCTTGCAGGTTGAATATAAAAAAGATCTCAGCTGCTCATGAAGAATATCTGAATAGATATTTCAGAGAGGAAGAACAAAACATAGATAACATTCAAAGGAGCAACAATTAGGCATTTGAAGACATCTTGGTGATGAAAGTCAAGGCATAAATTCGATAATAAGATAAGGTTATCATAGGGTTGAAAAAAATCATTGGTAGTGCAGAATTCTATACCATCCATAATATCATTAAAGAATGAGCATAATAAATAAATATATTCCAAACAGGCAAAATAGGAGTAAGTTAATTATTCTCAGCCTGAAAGAAAAAAAAAACTGGGGTGAGCAAAGTTACCAAGCAAATAAATTACCTAACATGACAAAATCTTGATAGTTACTGACTTATTATATTTTTGTTATTATAAATAAAATATATTAATAGTCATTTGTACACAACAATAACTGTCAAGGCTTACAAAACAAGGGAAATGAATACTAAACAATAATGATGTGTGGGCAACAGTACAAAATTGAAGATTCTCATATTCTGCAAGAGGAGAGTAGAAGAGACATGATTAACACATTGGACTTTCATGTGTAGGCAGCATTTTAATAATATAAGTTATCACTAAAATAGTAGAAATTTAATGTATAATTATCATTAAATGGGAAAACTAAAGAAGATAAAAGACTTATCAAATGTCACAAACTAGGGCATTATAGAAATAAGGCTGGAAACCAAAGTCTGGATTCTGAGGCTAGAATTTTCTTCTCTGGAAATACTCTGACCATGTATTTACCAAACTTAAATATTTTATGGTGTAAGTAAGCAAGAGTTGTGTTCTTAGTTGCATCTTTTGTTCTTTTTTGGGGGTACTGGGGATTGAATTCAGAGATACTTGACCACTGAGTCACATCCTCAGCCCTGTTTTGTATTTTATTTAGAGACAGGGTCTCACTGAATTGCTTAGCACCTCACTGTTGCTAAAGTTGGCTTTGAACTCACAATCCTCCTGCCTCAGCCTCCTAAGTCACTGGGATTACAGGCATGTGCCACCTTACTGGCTTCTTAGCTGCTTTTAATTCTTAAAGAACTAAATGCCTGACTTGGCTGATCTTACACACACACACACACACACACAAATTTGTAAACTCTGTTAGATTCTTATATGGAGCTCCATGTATTTTTCCATTCACTTCCCATTGAATTTAAAAGGTGTAGTTACAAGAAGGAACTATTTAATATCATTTGTCAGTCCTTTATAAATAGAAAATAATTATAAAGCAGAGATTTTGACTTCTGTGGCTTTGGGTTAAATTTAGTTTAGTGGAAGAGATGGACATGTATGTAACTAAAAAACAACAAAAAAAGAAAGAATAAGGGTAGGTGATTATTAGAATGCATCTGGTTAAGAGTAAGCAGACTTTTAAAATGGAGAATTTAAAATTTCAAAATGGCAGCATTGTTTTAGTGGCACAGAAACAACCTCTAACTTCATGTCTGATGAGGGTACTACATTCTCTCAGGCTTTGGAATCTGATGAAGGAATTGAAAGTACTGCTTTATTTAAGATCAGTGTTGTAAAAAGTAAGAGGTCAGAAATTATGTTGTATAAAAGGGCAAATGGAGAGAATTAGAAATGGTTATCGCAGAACTTGATTATTGGGACTTGAAAGAAATCATTATTAGTTGTTATTTTAAAAATAATGAAAGAAAAGCAAGTGACTAGAATTTAGGGAGAAATTTCTAGGGAGATTTTTAGGGATTTCTACAAAATTAATATCGACATTTCTAAATTTCAACACTATCTGCTTTCATTGAATATGCTAGTTTGGACACCAGTAAAGAAAATGGACTCTATGTAAGTCATCATGGAAAACAGTAATGGTAGTTTCTCAAAACATTAAAATTAGAACTTCCACATGATCCAGCAATTATAATACTGGGTTTATATCTAAAGGAAATGAAATCAGTATCTCAAATCAGTATCTCTCAAAGAGACATCTGGCCTGGTATGGTAGTGCATGCCTGTAATCCCAGCAACTCAGGAGGCTGAGGCAGGAGAATCCTAAATTCAAAGAGAGCCTTAGCAAATTAGCAAGGCCCTAAGCAACTTGGTGAGACCCTGTCTCAAAATAAAATTTAACAATTACTGGGGATGTGGCTTGACATCTAAGCCCATCTGGGTTCAATCTCTAGTGCCAGCCCTCCCTCACAAAAAAAAAAAAAAAAGCACCTGCATGCTTATGTTTAATGCAACACTAGTCAAAATAACCAAGAACCAGCAGTGGTGGCACACACCTGAAATTCCAATGGCTTGAAAGCCTGAAGCAGAAAGATCAAGAATTCAAAGCCAGCCTCAGCAAAAGTGAGGCACTAAGCAACTCAGTGAGACCCTGTCTCTAAATAAAATACAAAATAGGGCTGGGGATGTGGCTCAGTGGTCAAGTGCCCCTGAGTTCAATCCCTAGTACCAAAAATAAAATGAAATAAAACAAATATCCAAGAAATGTAAACAAACTAGGTTTCCATGAACTGATGAATGGATTAAAAAATGTGGTACTTATACACAATGGGATGCTGTTAAGCTTAAAAAAAAAAGGATAAAACCCTATCATTTGCAACAACATGGACTGAAATGGAAAACATTATGTTAAATGAAATAAACCAAACACAGAAAAATAAATACCACATGATCTTACTTGTATGTAGAACCGAATAAAGGTGACACCACAAAAGTTGAAAATAGAATGCTAGGACAGCAGGGAAAGGGAGATTTGGTAAAAAGGTGGTCAATGGATAGTAAGTTATAGTTGGAAAAAAAAAGATATTTCATGTTCTTTTGCATAGTAGGGCAACTACTGGTAACAATAATGTACTGTATATTTCAAAATACATAGAAGCTAAAGGGAAGGATTTTAAATGTTTTCATCACAAAGAAATAATAAATTTATGATAAGGTAGATATGCTTACTCTGATTTGAATATTGTACAATGTATCCATGCATTGAATCATCACTTCATTTCCCATAAGTATATATAGTTTTTATGTCATCTAAAAGATTTTTAAAAGAATTTAAAAAGAAGATGAGCCTTGTTCTGACATAAAGTTTCAATTTTTTTATGTATTATATTACTCCTCTCAGAGGATTATGGTGAGATATAAATTAGAGCAAAAGAAAAGTGTTAAATAATTATTAATATTTTTATTTTTATAATAAGTAGAACAACTGAAACAAAATACATTTAGCAAAGGAGAAAAAAAGTAAAATAATGCACTAAAATACATTCTTAAAGGAAATTACCTCTTTTATGTGGATTTTATATCCACATATGTCTACATTCAGTTAAGAATAAATCTTCATAAGTATATAATTAAATTGTTATTAAAATAATCATTTTATTGTATCATTAAGTTGATTTTATTTATTATGTACTAATTTTTAAATCTTATTGTTTTGGAAACAAATCAACATTGGAAAAAATGCACAGGGAATTATATCATATTTTAAATGTACTGTGTAAACCTTTGACATGGAGTTCACAGTGTCTTTTCTAGATCCACTAAGAACTTCAAATTTAACTTAATGTTAGGTAAATGCAATCTTTTCTATTATCTTAATTTCTCCAATTTTTAAATATTAAAAGGAAATTTATTCACCTCTTATCTTGAATCTTGCTTCCCGATTGTTATAACTTTTAAAAGACCAGATAAATCTTTTCCAAAGTACTTATTAAGATGTGTTAGGAATGATCCATTGACAGTCAACCTGGAGGGCTATAAGAATGAGCACAACCCATTGATATTGGAAAGCCCAGGAGTAATTCCAATATTTGTAAGGACTGTGAGTTCAATAATTGTAAAGCACCATGAAAGTGTTAAGTTAATGATAGAAATTCATTAGACTTCTATTTTCAATTATAATCTACTCTTTTAAAAGGAACAGTTTGACATTCATTCTTATTTTTCTACTTATACTCTGCTGTTGAAGTTGCTTTCTTTTCACCATGGAAACTTAAAATAAACAAAGAACCATGAAGTAACATTTGCTATTTGACAAATCTGATTAAACCAAAGGTGTTTACCATTGAAACAGACTCTACTCACTAACTCCATCTCAGGTTTACTTTCTGTTAGACAAAATATTACTATCTTTTCCTAAAAGGAACCCAAACCATTGTCCATTGGAAACAATTATGCTTTAGAATGTTAAACATTGCAGGGGGTTATAAAATACAAAACTATGTATTGGTTTTGGAATAAATTTCAAGAGTTTTTGGAGTATGTGTTTCAAAGACATCTTAGAGTTACTGGCTAGATTTTAAAAAGATGTTGAAATCAGGAAAGAAAGAATTGTTTTGTAACTTGTACTTACTGTACAAACCTAGCCACAATTACTAGACCCATTTAAGATGGTAATTCAATAAAATGTTAAGGTTAGCAGAGATTGAGCATACAGTCTATTCTAAAGGTTAATTGTAGTTTTTGGTTAAAATATCTTTAGTATGCCATCTTTGACATATAATTTATGCCATTTGGAAAGAGGACAGACTTTAAAGCTAGATAGACATAGATGAAGATCAAATCCTGTCTCTTCACAGTCTGCAATAGATGAGTGAGTTAAACTTATTTGATGCACGGTATCCTCATTGGAATTTGCAAGTATTAACACACATGGTATAGAGTTCAAGTGTGGTGAAGTAGAATTCTGGTCAGTGTTTAATAGAATAACAGGCACATGGTTGGTGCTTAATCTATGTTAAATCTTATTATTCTTTATCTTGACCAGCAAACTACATTCAAACCAGCAACTCTCTTTCAATTTTCCTTCTTTTTTTGTGAGCTCTCATTTCATTATAAGGAAGATTTATTTGCAAGTCAATCTTTTCATTTTTAGAAAGTGGAACAGTATATGTCAAGATAAGTCATAATTAATATTTTATTTATTCAACATATATTTTTCAAATATCTGGTATGCAGAATCTAATGGTAGTCATCTAGGATGTAGGAAAATAAGAACAGTTTTATTTCAAATAGCTTTTATTCACATAGGACTAGAGGAAAATCTAATTCAGTAGAAAACACAAGACAATAGGGCATATTTCATTTTTTGAAGAAGAAGAAGAATCGTGACATTAACAACATCAATAATTTGGAACACACAACTGTGTTTTCAAATACAAAAAAAAAGAATCAGAAAGAAGGTGAACATTCCATGAGCATGTTCAACAATAGTATTGTTATTAGGTATTAATCCTTAATTAGATAATTATTTTGCACATCTGGGAAAACACCACTGGCAGCACAATTTTAAGAAAAGAAGTTTGGCAACATATATTTTTCTCAGCATCTCTGAATGTCAGATCTTGGTGAATGCTAGCCAAAAAAAAAAAAAAAAAAAAATTAAGGGCAAAACCACTGGCATACAGAGGACAACAAACTGATCTTATTACAAAGACAGATATCAGACCACAATAGAAAAGACACTTTAATTTTACACTAATCCAGAAACTCCAGATTATTGGCACACAGATCAGTAAGCCTGGTCTAGAGTGTTTAATCACAAAAGTAATAAATATTGGTTTCCTGCCTGACCTGCCCACCTGATTTCAAAATATCAGGATATTTGCTTTCTAATGACATAAACTGTCAAATCTCTAACCTACAAAATGGCTATTTATGTTTTACAGTATGCTGGTTTTCCCCAGAAACTACTGAAAAGGCAATTTCCTATAACCTAGCTGTCCTGTGGATAGATTCTGACATCAACGATCCAGAAAGAGTTTGAGAATCTCACAATTTAGGAAAAGCAGATGAAGATTTTTATCTGCAGTCAACTCCTCAGATTATAGAATAAGAATTTTTAGAGTTTTTTTTTAAAATTCCATTTCTATTAAATTTTAAGTTAATAAGACCAATAGGCAGATATTGCTGCAATCATTCTATCAATTATTACAAAATGCCATCTTCAAGATCGGGCATCACAATGAAGGCTAAAGGATACGACCACAATGTCCCATAAAACATTTGCCTCTCCTTATTCTATTGGATGTTGTAACTTGCCTAAGGCCCAAACAAGAAAATAAAGGAACTCCTATCTTCATTGAAGAATCTGGCATTCTTTTACTTCCAAGATATACGGATTTAAAACTGCTTCTTTTGCCATGTTTTTCTTCAGGTGGAAGTTTATGCATGTGGGTTTGTCTCACAAAGACATCTTCCAAAGGGCAAGGAAATTGTATGTACAACTTGGATGTAATAACAGCACAACATAATTGGATAGTAGTAAGAATGGTAGAAAACTATCTTTGAAGCAAAAAGCAAATTCTGAATTAATAAAATAAAGTGCCAAGTCCCAAACTACAGACCCAAACACAGTAATTTTATTTATCTTATTTTGAAAAAAAAAAGTTAAGTGGTTTTGGAAAAGGAAGAGATAAAAAAGAATGATAAAGATGACTAGCTTTAGTTTTTACATATAATGGCATGAAGGAAAGCATGTCCTGTGGAGTCTTGGAAAAGAAGCTGTCAAGGATGTTTCTGCTTAGAAAACACAAAGTAGAGATTTCAGAAATTATTCTGATTGTTTAGACACGGCAATTTGGAACTGGCAGGAAAGCAGGAGAACAGAGAAAGGAAGAAAGGAAAGTATTGGTTAAAAAGATTGGCACTGTAGAGTGAATTCACTGTGTATTTGTTAACTGTTCCAGTTTGAGAATTAAGATGCTTTGAAAAATTGTTATAACTCTAATACTTTGTCACAGGGATCAACTCCAAGCAGCTCCAGATCAATAGTCTAATGTTTGTTTAACCTAACTATTTCCAACATATTGATAACTGACTTAGTTGTTGCTTAATGCATTATATAAAACCAGCCACGAATATCATAGGAAAAATGAACTGCAGTTGGTTTGGGGAAACCGAGTTCTACGGTGTTGTGTGTGTATACTGTGTTCATTGAAGTGGTTGTCCTCTGGCCATGTGAAAATCATGCTCTGCTTCATGCAACATGTGATGGATCAAAGCAAGCTGTTCTGGTTAGGAGGCCAGGTCTATGATTTTCAATATAAATATGCCCCAAAATAGAAACTGTAAATAGGCACTTATATATATTTTAGTGATGGTGTTGATTAAGGTGATAAAATAATTAATAATACTTCTATTAAAAGGAAGTAAGTAGTACAAAATACTGAAGACCAAATATAATTGTGTCCTTTGGGAACACAAGAAATTTGATGGTGATCATGACCATGAAGAAGATCAATTTTGAAGACAACAATAAAATGCCTTCACCTCTTAGGATAGGTCTTCTGGTTTTCATTTCTTTTGGAGGTGAAAATGTTCCCTTTATGGAAATGGTCTAACAGATGTGTTGTTCCCTACTTATCCCCACCCAATTCTTATTGTCTCAGCAGGCAAGTGAATTCATTCCTAAAGCGGGAAAAGTATGTAAAGATAGATACCATTAGGAATGACAATGTCAAACTCTGACAGAATGGTTATGTCAAGCTCAGAATAAATCTCTTTTAACACAGAAAATCTGCTTTGTTTCTTCTGGGGCTGTTAGATTGCAATACTTATCTCCAGTGAGAAAAATTGAGAGCAAATTTTCAGAAGATAAATAGTAAAAAATATTTAAATAAATTGTCCTAAACATAAATGCTGGGATTTGCTTATTAAAGAGGAATTTTCGCCCGAGAGACTTTCCACATGATCCTTCTATTTTACTTTCATATGGAGTCTATAAAGAAACCCAGAAAATCCACAAGGCTTTTTGATTGATCTCCAGAAATAAAACAGGACTGAACTATCAGGAGACACTAGTCCTGTGTTTTCTGAAGTCTTTGTGGGAGAAGAAGCACTGTTTTCCAAGGCTACCATGTTGTCAGTGATGCCTGAGCTTATCCCATAGGGTTATATTCCAAACCAAAGGCAAAATTATGTTCCTAGGAAATAGGAAATGCAAATTGTAGAAGTTTGTTTTTAAAATAAATATGTTTTCTCCAAAAGCTGACTTCTGTCTCCATTATCAATATGTAAATCTGTTAAAATATTTTAAAATATTTCATTTTAAATATTTTCATTTACTAAATGATAACTCCTGTTTTCAATAGAGATTCAGTTTGCCCACTACTTGAATAAAACTATTTATCAGTTTAACATACCACTCCAAATTATGCTATATGATTGAGAAAATTAATTTTCTTGTTTTCTTTCTGTATCTATTATGAAATCTCATTAAACTCATAGCATTGTTTACTAGTAAATTTCCCCTAAATTATTCTTTTTATTTACTATGTATGAGAGATCATAAGACTTGAAAGAATGTGATTATCATTTAAAATATGGACCAGGATAATTGGTAATGCTCAGGGCGCCACTCTTCTACCACCCTGTCATTGGGAGCCATTGTGAATGATAAAAATTAAATGTGTAAGTGAAGAAAACTATAAAAATTAAATGTGTAAGTGAAGAAAACTAGAGCAAGTGAAGTGCCTGTTCAAAAACTGCTGGTCTATTTCAAACAAAAAGGTTGATATTCTCAAAAGGCTCCATTCTGTCCCTCAGGGCTATGGTCCATCTTGTAATAGTATAATCAAAAAGCACTGGCGCTCTGTTCTTACAACTGCATTCAGCTGTGATTAATCTTCTCCACAGTTTATCCCGGTATCCTAATGATTCTAACTGCAACCAACTGGGCACAGTGTCACCTGGAAGGATGTGTGATTAACTCAACGTGTCATGTTTTAAATCTCATCGACCATGGCCATGTCCTAGTGAGTTGTCTTTATCAAATTGGTGGCTCAGCAGAAGTACGTGGCTATCTTGTTGGAGGAAAGAAACATCAGTAAATTAGTATGAATGTGCTACACTGTTTAAATTTCTATTTCAACATCTAAAAAAAAATATTTGGGAGGACTGAAAGGTAATAACGGGGGATTTATAATTACAAAGTTGCTTTTAAAGCTTCACAATTATGTTTCTAATTAAAATGTGATATAAATGGTGGTTTTGTTTGTTTGTTTTCTTTTTTAAGGGAAAAGGTTTCTTTTTTAAGCCTTTGGCTTCCCTGTTTGGTTTTCTTTAAGTAAATTTCTTCAAGAAATTACTACACATTAATAAGAGCTAGCAAATATAATTGGGATAAATTTCTCTGAAAATATCAAGAAAATGAAATTTACAAGAAATTCATTGCTCTTATGAGTTGACTGACCTAACCCTTATGCAATGAAAGTCATTTCTACCTAATACTAAGTTACATTCCATTTCAGATTTCCTATTTCAAAGGGTAGCTCAAATTTCTAAGATGTTAAACCAAGTATTGAGCCATTTTTGTATATGTAATAAAAGTCTTTAAAATTAAAATGGTAATCCTAAAAAAACCAAATGCATGAAAATATGGTCTGACTGTATAACAAAAAAGAGTTATATAATTCTACTTGAGTGAAATCTTTCATCTTTGATTTACAGGTTAGAGTCCTCTCTAACTAAAACCATATTGTTCCATATCTTTCATATCATGGCCTTTCCTAAAACCTTGTTTTAATTAAGGTTTCTTTCAGATTTCTGAATAAAAGCATGACAATCTTCACTTATGGCTTTAATATATCCGTTGAGTTAGGAAAATATGTAAAAAGAAACATCAACTCTTTTGAAAGTATTGTCAGGTATTAAATATGCGAGGTATTCTACCTTGGTGTCCTTAGGTGTTTGAGTTACACATTGAAATAGAATTTTCAGAGGTAGGGATAACCTGCTTATTTATATTTAGTAAATTTCTTTGAATCTCAGAAATAAGTGTCCTTTGTTTTAAACCTTTGCAACTAAGGCAACATGTGCAAAGGTTAAATTTTGTGTTTGTTTTCACACGAAGGCACAGCTTCTAGGTTAACTCAGTTCCTTCATTAACAGTGCCTTCATTAACACATTTCCAAATCTAGAACATTCAGTGACATTGTTTAAGCCATCTTGCTTCAACAGTCTCAAAGCTAAAAGAACACAATCAGATAATGCAACAGTGTTAATCTGAAAAGTAAACAAAATAAATGGAAAAACTCAAAGCCCCTGAGGAATAGGGGAGATTATGAGTAATTGCCAGTATTTCTAAAAGAAGGAAGGATAAAAGGTAAGGGGGAAAAAAAGAAGAAGATGAAGCAATGGAGGGCAGAAAAGGAAAGGTGAGAGAATAAATTCTTGATAGCTTTGGAACAAATTAAGACCATCTTTGAAAAGTCATGTGCTTTTTTTCAAAGACTGCAAATCTTCAAGGGAACACACCTTTAGAACCACTGTCATCAAGACAAGGAAGGTATGCGGGGAGGGAGACCTCATCCTCTACAAAATTGCAAATCGTCCCTGCCTGAGAACCAGGAGAGGGATGCTAGGGAAGTAGGGTAATTTTCCTCAAAAAAAAAAAAGACATAAAATATTGCACCATTACATACATATGTGAGTTTCCTTTGGCATGTGGACTTTGAGATACAGCATGGTTGATTCCACTGAGAAAAGCCTCACCCCAGGTCCTCCATCTTGAACTCTTGCTAGGAAGAGTTGAACCATGTGTTAAAAAAAAGGCAAAACACAAAAACAAAACTAAAAAAAAAAAAAAAAAAAAGAAGAAGAACCACGGCGATCTGTCTGGAATTGCTACCCGTTCAAGACTGAAAGCAGATCCTGGAAACAATTTAAGACTGACAAAATTTACCCAATAAAAAAACTGATCAGAATGTTAGGAATGAGTATGTTTCAGGTTTTTGCCCTAAATTTCACTGGCTGTTACAGCTTCTGAAATTAACAATATCTAATATGGTAATGGATGTTTCTAGTTCATACTTTGTCTGGGAGTGGGTCACCCAGCGTAATAAAAGCGCGCTGGAAGCAGTTTCTTCCAATCATGGTTTACTGTAACTTTAGAATCACAGCAGTTACGTTTCAGGAATCTTTAATGCCCTTTCAAGTCCATCCAAAGAACAAGTGAAGCTGCTGTTCAGAATTTTGTGCCCAGTGTTTATGTTCTATCGAATCTGTGCCACCCAGGCAGCAGACAAGACATGTCTGAGGGTGCTGGGGTGGGGGCATACACAATGATGTCACACACAGGAAATATTGGGGGAGACTTGGCACTTCACAAGGCTGGCTCCTCTTCCATGGGCTCACCAGCAGTTCTGTAAAAATAAACAGGCAATCAGAATACGGCATAAGAGTACACAATGACATTGTAGATTTTCATGCATAATCAAAGCTGATTTTTCAGCTCTCTCTGATGTTTATTTGTGTTATTCAGTTATCCATAAATAGAGTTTCTTTCCTAGGAAGTATAAACAAATGTCAAGTGGAAAAACATTTTGGATCCAAGCAATCATTGGAAATGTTCCTGTTTATATTAAAACATGTCAGGATATTTTATAACTCTAGATTCCAAAATGTACATGTTTTGTGTCTAGTACAGTCCAATAATTTATTGCAAAAATTAACTACAATATTTTATTTTAGGAGCAATTGCAGTGATTTCCTATGGAACCAGTTTGCTAATGAGAGCTAAGGACCTAGCTAGCTTCCGAAGGAGACTCACCAGGGCTCTGGTTTTTGCTTCTGTTCTTTCATAACTGGGTTGGCTGCCTGCCGGAGGCATTTCAAATCAAATTCTGAATTTGATTAGCAAATAGCTGCTACAGAACCAACATTTTATAAGAAATGCACTATGGTAGTGTGTAAATAGTTTTTATTCGGCATCATCTGTGGGGTGTTCTGCTCGGGCAAAACCAAAACTAATTGCTTGAAAATTTATACTTCAGATTTAGCCTTAATTTAGTAACACTTTGAGGGTGTTTAAAGGCAAACTTTTAGAATGATTTTTAATTTAGTCAAAAGAACAAATTGTAGCAGGAATCCAAATACATGAGGTAGTTGGATTGTGGGGGGAAGTTGGATTACTGGGATTTGAGATGCCGGGAGAACTGAGTTTGAGTCTGAGCTCTGTAATTTGCAAATGTTGCAATTACTAATGTTGTAACTACACTTCTGTGAAGCTATGGTTTCAGGCATAAATCAGAGGGAAAAGATGTTCCTTACGGTATTAGTGAAGGCTAAAAAAATAATAGTAAATAAAGAAGGATGTAAATAACAAACGTTATGAGACATTAGTTATTTGGTGTGTGGATTCATCTCTTCATCATCTACAATTTGCATTAAATCGAGTAGAGTGACACACAGATACATGACACACAGTGTCATGCCTGTCCTACCAGAGGGGAACTCACTATTTGTACGTTGGTTCTTTCTAGCTGGTGGGATAATAGGTACGCTGTTTTCATTTTCTTTTCATAGTGTTTATCTTCTTGCCAATGTTGTATAATGAATCACTTTCATATTAGGAAAAAATGCTATGTTTGAAACACAGCTGTTTATGAAGACAAATGAACTAGTTAGCCATGTTATTTTTTAGATTTATAAAGAAAAAGTTCCAAGATTTCAATGCATCTTTAAATAAAGCAGTTGCTATTTTAGCTGAGAATTTTTTATTATATATTTAAAACAATGAAAGTAAGATATTATCCATGGAGTGGTAATAAAAAAGATTTTAACACATCCTTTAAAGAATGAGAAACAAAAGATATTCATCATTTAATGTTAGCAAATAGAAAAAAGTTCTAAAATAGTCTGTGAAGAGTACTAAAAAAAAAAGAAAAAAGAAGAAAAAAAAGAAAAAAGTCATTTCTGAGGAAGTTATACCCTGTCCAAGAATGTTCAGGATACAGAGGCTGTGAGAAAGTGTTTAGACTTGGTATAAACACTTATACCAAGATTAAAGCTAGCTAAATGAGTCATACTTAATTAAAATCCTTTCTATCTAAACTGATCAGCACTCCAAGAAGAAAAATTTAACATTTAAATTTTGAAACAAATTTATGTGCAAATATACAAATTTATTTACATCTGAGAATATGTGGACAAAGAACTTGTAGAATACTCAAACTGAATACTCTAATGCAAACTGAATTGTCCTAAATCTAACCAAAGCCACAGTGAGATAATTTCCCCCCCCCCCCCCACATACAGGACTTGGGATTCCACAGAGAATGGGATGCAGGAAATATCCCAAGGGTCACCCACGTAAAGGATCTCTCTTTCTGGTGCAGAATCTGTGCATTCCTCACAGGTCCAACCTTGTTTTTGAGGGTGTGGGCAGGGTGTCTACAATTTTTGTCACTCACTGGTGAAAACTGAGCCTCTTCTGTTGGATCACAGAGACTTGCAAGTAGAAAACCCTTCTATCAGATATTTCTTTGTCCCTAACCTTTAAAATGATTTCCTACTAACTTCTGTCTTGAAGGTAGTCCATTTACTGTTGCACACCTTTTACCGAATCACATCCACATCCACACAACTGACCAATTCTTTCATGTCTTGCAGCTAGATGCATTTATACATAGCACGTTGGAAAATAGCTCATATATAAGGGTAGATGATCTATCTTCAAGTTCCAGCTCTGTCACTTTCTACAATTTAACTTTGAGCAAGAGTCAGTGTCTCTAGATTATCTAGATTATCTATTTTCTCTTCAAAATGGAAATAATAACCCCTTACTTGCCCTTAAGGGTGTGGGAATCCAATAAGTTAATGAAAGAGAGCGTGCTAATGGATCATACAATGTTAAACAATTACAGAATAATTGCATTACATGTATCTCCCATTGCAAAAATTTGTAGAATCTCCTGTCTTTTATTCATAGCTCTCAGTGCAAGAGGCATGATCTTTTCTTACTACTTGTCTCTACATAAATATTTCCTATGTTTTCATGTTTTTAAAGAAACACGTGGAAAGTGAGTTAGTGAAGGATCTCTGTCTCTTTAATGGCTGTTTTGGGGGCGGGGAAAGTGAGAAGCAATGCTCTGGAAATGTGTGGGGGGGATTCCCACTTTACTCATCCATAGAGCTATGCTCAGTTTACCTTGATTAATAAAAACACAGTCATGGAAAAGGATGGAGGAAGGGAAGACATGCAATTTCTATGTCTTTGAACTTAAGTTCCCTTATAAGCAGGGAGGTAGAGACAGTAAGCTCAGAGATAGCTGTAAAGTAAACCCACCAAAGATAAATTTTAGTACAAGAGTTTAACTAATTGAAAGACAAAAACTTCTACTACTACAAGCCTGCCTCACAGGGAACACAGACAGTTCTCTATCAATGAAGAGCAAAAGATTATTTTTACAATAAAGGGAAAGATCCAGTCAGTTCAGCAATCATAGATTAAGTTAGTTTACAAAGGTAAAAGCAGGAAGGAAAGATAAGGATAGAAAGATAAAGCATAAAATTAAATTCCTATATTTTCCCTTAAATTGATATTTAATTTTCTATGATTTAAAAATATATTTGTTAATCCATACTAAGATTGTTATTTGGTAGGACATATTTCCTCTTATTATGTTTATTTAATTTAATCCCTGCATTTCATTTTTCCTCCTCAAAGACAAGCAATCTGATGCTTGTTGCATAAATTATTTGTGTTCTTTAAAGCTATATATTATTGTTTTATGGCATATCTTTTTACTTTATGTAAATTTCATCTTTATACACACATGCATCATTTCTGTTTCTTAATTTACTCAATACTATATTTGTTAGATGCATCATTCATATTTATTTAATCTGTAGCTACTAACCACTACATGGCATCCCAGTGGTTTGCATTCATATTTTAACTATTCATTCTCACAGTAATGGACATAGGGCTTGACTCTAACACTATAGCCATCATGAATAAAGCTGTGGTCAGTCTCCTAGCACATGAACTACAATGACTCCAGATGAGAATATCTTGGTATACATTTCCAAGAGCAAGATTACTGGGTCAAATATTTTGTTGTACACTAAATGGTGTTAAATTGTTATCTAGCATACTGCCATAGTTCATCTTCCTATATCTGGGAAGGTTTCACAGCCCCACAACTGCAATGCTAGCACTACCCAGACTACTGGTCTACTGATTTCTCTTGCTTACCTGAAGTACTGCAGATTGAACCCAGGAGTGCTCTGCCTCTGGTCTACATCCCTAACACTTTTAATTCTATTTTGAGACAGGGTTCTTGCTAAACTACTAAGGCTAGCCTCAAACTTGTGATCTTCCTGCCTCAGCCCCCTGAATAGCTGGGATCACAGGTGTGTGCCATTGCCCCCAGCTCTTTCCATAGACTCTTGAAATAGACATAGAATGTTCACTTTGTGCCCTGGACCTCTTTCAGGCATTGGGAAGACAGCAGTGAACAAAGCAGACAAAAATCTCTATTCTTATTGAATCCCTGCTCACATTTTAACTATTCATTTTCCCAAAAATGGACACAGGGCTTGACTAACACTGTACCATCATGAACAGAGCTGTAGTGAACTTCCTAGTACAGGAGCTCCAGTGACTCTACACTGACCTTATTATCTTCTGTTTACCATCTAATGTACATAAAATAAAACTTGTTCAAATTTGCATTTCTTTGATTACTAATGAGTTTGGGCATCTCTTTAAAGGATTTGTCTTCCAGCAAACCACACAATGCAGAATAAAAAGAGAATCAAAGGACTCTCGTAAGTATGTGCTATGATATGTGTCTGTCCTGCAAGTTTCTTTAATTTGCTCTTTCCAGTGTTCATGAACTCATTTTATACTGTACTGTTTTGTCCTTACGTGCTTTATGAATTATATTTTATGTTCTTTCTCTCATTTCTCTCATTTCACTTTTCTTTTTGTCTCCCTGCTCTAACCATTTTATATACCTAGTAGACATTCCATAAAAACTTTATGAAATGTTCATAAACATAT
This sequence comes from Marmota monax, assembly GCF_021218885.2. NCBI lineage: Eukaryota > Metazoa > Chordata > Mammalia > Rodentia > Sciuridae > Marmota > Marmota monax. The sequence goes on along the minus strand of NW_026693933.1, from coordinate 5,310,044 downwards.
GTTGGGATGATTTTATAGCTCTTTAGAAGTAATATAAATCAAGAATAGAACAAGAATTTTAGCAAAGGATAGAATTTCCCAAATTATTCTTAGTTTAAACTACAATTCCACACCTGAATGTGTGATCTGGATATGTATATAAGGATCAAATCACAAAGGCATGCAGGAATCAAAAACAAAATGAGAGCCAATACACACATACACACACACACACACACACACACACACACACTCACACACATAACAATATTACCATATGGTTGGCTGCAAGTTTTTGTGGTGAGTAGTCATAAATTTTCTAATAGTTCCCATTATCCAGTCGTATCTAACTTGCTTTATTAGTTCATTTTCTTTATTTTTCCACTTCTTAATTCTACAATGTATGTTCACCTTAACGCAAGCCTTCCTTTTCCTCTCTCATCTAATGGCAATCACCATCTATATGCTACTTCTTTTTGTCTGTGTGGTGCTAGGGATCCATCCAAGGGCCTTACATGTGCTAGGCAAGTGTTCTACCACTGAACTATAACCCCAGCTCAAGAATAATACTTTGGCTTTCTTTCTCTCCTTTCATAAATTGCCATTTGTGCATGATTCTTCAGAAATTTACCTACAATATGCTTCCTTTCTCTACATTTTTTCTCCCATCATTATTTAGCTTTCTTATCACAATTGTCATAAGAATTTCTTGACCATCTCTTTAGTATTATGCTAGCTCCTATTCTATACTGTTGTCTTTTAGATACATAGTCCAATGCTGTCTGTCTCCTGTTTTGGTATCTTACTACTAAAAAGAGGATGCAACCCATGTTCCTTTGGTAATAACTAAATATCCTCCCAAGCCTTCTGTACCCATCTTTTTCTTCCCAGCCTTCCAACTTGGAAAAGAACAAGATTACCTTTCCTAAGGGCTGTACTTACATACTCTCTCAAATGTCTCTGGATTTCTGCTCTTTTGTTACTAAAAACAATTTTTAAGTACACATAATGGATTTTATACTGTTTTTGGAGATATAATGGTAAGCAAAAGGGGCTTTTATTTATAAGAAACTTATAGAAGAAAACATATCAATCAAATATTTATTAGATAATTTTCATTTATATCATATGGAATAATGCAAAGATATAGAGGAGGCATGAAAAAGAGTGACCAATTTAATTTTGCAGTTAGTGTTCAGTGAATATGTTCCCTGATCAGTCAATGCTGTTTGGTTTGAGATCTAACAGCTAAGTTAAAAGAATGAAGAGCTCATTATAGAGTTGGTGATACAAGGAAAAGGACAAGATATGTATTCCAAGCACAGCAGAAGGTGTGCTCCAAGAAAACCTCAATATGGAAAAGAGTATGGTTTTTAGGAGAAAACTGAAGTGAGATCTCATTTCTTCACCCCCACAGGAAAGGCTGAAATAGTAAAGACTGATTATACCACATTTAGAAGAACTGTCATTCATTGCTAGTGAGGATAAAAAAAACGTATATCCATTTTATAAAGCAGTTTGAAAGTTTCTTATGAGGTAAAACATATGACTTCCTTATAACGTAGTAATTCACTCTTACCTATATGTCCAAGAAAACAGATGCTGTTTACATATGTACACACACACACACACACACATACACACACACGTGTGCACACACACATGTGCACACACACTGTTTGTATAAAAAAATTATAGAGATTTAGGATTCTCAAAATTAAAAACAAAGTTACCATATGAGCCAAAATTCCAACTTTTGAGTATATAGCCAAAAGAGCTAAAAATAGAGTTTTGAAGATATATTTGTATACTTGTGCTTATTGCAGTGTTATTCACAATATGTTAATTGACAGATGTATGGAAAAAGAAAATGTGTCATACACTTATACAAGAATATTATTTAGACTTAAAAAGAAGGAAATCTTGTCATATGCTACAACATAAATGAACCTTGAGGAAGCTTGGCTAAAAGAAGGAAGCCAATCACAAAAAGACCAATACCCATGTTTTGGCTTACATGAGGTATTTAGAAGCCCCAAGGCAGTTGCTAGGGGCTGAGGTGAATGAAAAGGGACAGCAGTTGTTCAATGGCCACAGAATTTCAGTTTTGCAAGATGAAATTCAAGAGAGCTCTTGCACGACAGTGTGCCTCTCATTAACACCACCAAACTGCACACTTAAAAATAACTCTTTTTAAGTGGTAAGATTTATGTGTTTTATACCACAATGATGAAAAATAATCCATAGCAGATTTATCCATAATAGCCCCAAATTGGAAACAAGCCAAACACCCACTTGCAGATAAGTGGATAAACAAATTAGGATATGTTAATGCACTGGCATAATGAACAGCACTGCAAATGAATAAACTACTGTCAGTGAAATTAATGGATGTCAAAAATATTATGCTTAGTGGAGTAAAGGAAGCCAGATTAAAAATCAGTATGAAGTGCATAATTTCATTTAAATGAAATTAAAGAACAGGCAAAACTGCATGGTGTTAAAAGGTAGTTACTGCTGGGAACTGGGAAGAGGTACAAGTGAACATTCTTAGGTGGTGAAAATGTTCTCCTTCTTGCTTTGGGAGGTGTTTACATGTGGTGTAGGTAACAGTCTTAGGGTCTGTGCATATTATTCTATGTGCCTCAGTTTATTAAAAAAGTCGTTGTGGTTGGAACATAGACCACAAAACAGAGAGGAGAAATGTTATGGATGAGACCTGAAATACACATGAGGGTAAGCACACAGAGCTTATGAATCCTGTTAAGATGACAGTCTTTATGCTTATAGAAATGGAAGGGCGTGGGAGAGTTTCAAACAGAAGCACAACCAGATTTGCTTTACCATTTCTCTCTCTCTCTCTCTCTCTCTCTCTCTCTCTCTCTCTCTCTCTCTCTAGCTTCCTGGTTATAGAAACTAGAATAGAAAGGACACATATGTATATGGGAACTAGTAAGAAAAGTACAGTAAGTGTTTAAATGAAAGATCAAGGTAGTTTGGACTGAGAGATACAAACAAAATTGATTGTGTGCTCAAGTTATCATCTCTTTCTTTGGATGCCTGTCAAAATCCTACATATCCTTCCACCTTGTCTCAATTGTCACTGGTTCAGTGATTAGTTCCCTGGTCCTTAGTCTAAGTTAAGTCTTCTTTCATCGTGAAGGATATTATCTCAATCTTATCAAGAAATGTATACTATATCTGATCAAATAACTTATATCTGTTTGTCAAGTAACATATGTTCTTCCTGTTTTTCATACTTGATTCTGTTGTAGGAATAAAACTCTCATATCCATGTCTTAATCTTTGGAACCTGTGAATATGCTATCTTGCATGGCAAAACTGACCTGGTAGATGTGGTCGAGGTTATGGACCTTGAGGTCAGGAAATGATCCTATTTTTCCCTGATGAGTCCAGTCTAATCACAGAAGCCCTTAAAATCAGAAACCTTTTCTCACCAGTCAGAGATAGATATGATGACAGAAGAAATGTCAGAGAGATGGAAGTTACTAGCTTTGAGGATAGAGGAAGGAGGTCAGGAGCCAAGTGATGCAGGCAGCCCCTTAAGCTGGAAAAGGTGAAGGAACAAAGTCTCCCCTAGAAACTTCAGCAAGGACTGCAGTCCACCACTACCCCACTTAGCCAGCGAGACCTGTGTCAAACTTCCAACCTACAGAACTTTTGTGTTAAGTTATTACATTTTTAGTAATTTTTTTGCAGCAGCAGTAGAGAATTATTACAATCTCCAAGTAGATGAATGTTTTGAAAACTGCGAAGTAGCTTTGTGAACTTGCTCTTAGCACTTTGACACAGAAAGAATCAGAGTATGTCTGAAAGTGAATGAACTCAGTGTCCTCACATGTTCTCCTCATGCTGCATGTTGGAGGATGGTCCTGTAATCAACTAGTATCACTTCCATTCCTTCTCTGCCCTTGAATGCAATCCTTTTTCCACTCAAACAGATATTTTGTGCAATACCTGCCCCTCTTAGTATCTTTTCTCAGGCAAACCACCTATATGACATTAGAATGGTATGGATGCTAGTTAGCTAACATATTCTGAAAATGGACATTTTGTCAATTTGTACTACACAAAAAAGTAAATTACACATTTTGAAAAATCTCACAAAAATATAACAACATGTTTTCCTGTAAAGATAGTAAACATTGAGATAAGTAGAGCTCATGTAGCATTACGAAATGCTGTTACAATGTTAACAATGTTTTGTCTTCTGATGGATGTTTTTACTCATTCAATAAATATGTTTATTATCTACAATGTATTATACATTATAAAAGTCTTTGAGTTAGATCAGCTCACCATAGAGTAGTTAATTTAATCAATTTATTACTTAGTCCTTATTTATCGATCTCTTATTTTATTTAACCAAGTTAAACCTAAAGATGCTACCTCTGTTCTTATATTATAGATCTCTATATCATGAATAGTGTATCGGGGAAAGAAAAAACCAGCAAATTGAGGAAAAAAGTAAAATGATAGAAATAATAATAAAAATCAGCCTTTACTGAGGAATTCCTTGTGTCAAGTGTTAAGTTCTTATAATGTGTTCTCATTTTATCTTCATAGCCCTGTGAAAATTTTCTCTAAATTTAAAAACAGAAAATAAAATTTAGAGACATTAAGTAACTTGCCCTTGAGTACATAATTATTAAATGCAGAAGGCCTAGGCAAGCTGACTCTAGAGTTGAGCTCCAGTCTTCCTCTGCAGTGGCAAAAGGATGGGAATACAGGGACAGAGCAAAGACGAGATGGGAGCTAAACTTATCAGCATCTCATTTTACTTATGGCTCTATTTGATTTTTTCAAAATAAATGCTGTTTTACAAGGAATTTAGAATGGAATGGCTAAAATACACAATAGGGCATTGAATTTATTCCCTGATATACCAAGTCCAATTTCATACATACCCAAAGACTATATTAGGCACTGAAAACAGATAAAATCATGGCTCTGGGAAGAGGAGGAAAGACAAGAGAGCACGGATTGCTCTTTCTTTCACCAGGAGCTTCTAAATCTCAACTTTTCAACTAAGGCTTTATTAACACTAAGAGAAAATTAAAAATGAAATTTATTTTAGAAAGTTTGCCTACTTAGGTAAACATGTGCTCAAAATAATGGCATAGAGAAAAATCAGAAACCTGCATAATTTGTGCAATATTAACTTCTGGAAGCCTTAGAGATATAATCCCAATGAATAGGATATTTGGACAAATTCATGTTTCTAAGTATATTAGACATGAATTTGTACTTACTAATGGTTTGTATTTCTATGTAAATCACTGGATTGAGGAAAATGGAGTCATTAATATTCTCAGAGGTACTGACAAGCCATTCAAAGCTCAGGCAAATGATACATAGGATTTTTCAGTTTATTGTTATACTTTTAAAAGTATGAACAAGATAGTTACTGAAAAAAAACAAAATACCAAGACTTGGACTCATACATTTTCTCATGGTTCTGTATTATATAATGACTTGAAACCATCTCTTTCATGAGAAAAGTTGCCAAAAATGGAACGTTAAGTGATTAAATAAAGAATCATTCCAGACTCCATTTAAAAACTCTAACATGATTTACACTATAATCAACAGGTCATACTGACATTTGAAAATCTAACTTTCAGTTTTTGCTTTGCATTAAAAAAAAAAGAGACAGTTAGGAATTTTAGAGTGTAAATGTGCTCCTAAAAACTTGATAGTCGATCACCCTGAAGTTTTGATTGCCAGAGAGAACTTTTCTTGATTTTCATCACAGCCTGAACTGGTATCCAAGAATAAATCTGAGTACATTACTAACCCTTCCAATAGAAGTGTTTTGAAACGGCTATCTAACAAATGTAGACTACAAATCTTTCAAAAGTACACTTTCTTAGTAAACAAGAAAAAAACTCTAATATTACAGTTTTTGCTTCTAAACAATATGCTACATATAAACAGGCCTATCTATTTAAATCTTTAAAAATATATTTGGGACCTGCTCAGGGATGGTCTTGCTTTTTTTCTTTTTTTTCTTCCTGAACCATCAATGACTTTTCCCCATTCAAATTCTTTGCCACCCTAAAATTGTGTTTGAAAACTGTGTATCAGTTAAACATCCACAAGACGAATTCCCACATACCAGCCCTTTCCTAATAATTTGTTCTTCAAGGTCCATCAGTGTAGGTATAAAACTGAAATGACTTTTTGCACGGTGTTGTCACCCTCCCCCATCCAAGAAAAATGAACAGAAAATACTTACAATGGTTCTTAGCCAGGAGCATTTTATCCCTTATTCACTAGTGGTAAATGAGTCAGATATGAGTTGGCCAGGAAAAGAGCTGCTTTACCCAAAATCTTAGTATGAAATGAGTCATCTCACTCCAAACACCAATATATCCTCCAAAATAACTGGCAAGAATTTCCTATAAAAAGAACCTTGCCTTCACTCTTTTCCATCCATTTAGGTCTCTGATTTTTCTAATTTTTCAATTTCCTGCATGTTCATAATATTGCATTTATAACAAAAGCCAGGAACATTTCCACCTCTTTATCTTATTTTGAAAATCATCTTTGCCTATTGAATAGGGGAACAATTTTGATAGCTTCCTCTGAAAAAACTAAGAGCTCTGTGACTCTCAAGGACCCCCCCCCCTCTCTTTCTCTCTCTCGAAATGCATTCATGGTTCAACTGAAATACAAGAGCCAGTTCTAGAAGAATTTTTTCTTTTCCTCTGTTAAGAAAAGGAGTTCAAAGCCACAGAAAATACTTCAAGCAAAATCATTTTTCTTCCCACAAGAAAAATCAATCACTTTAGATATAATCTGTTCAAAACTGATAAATGAGTATGAAAGCAGACAACAAACTTCAACTCTGCTTTCCTGCACAGCAGGACATTAACATTTCCATTTGCTCTCTGCCATCAGATGAAGCTTAAAAATCACTCTGGATTGAAACTGAGGTTAAGTCCTGTAGATTATCAGGAGTCAACACACTATTCACCTGAGGATAAACAAGTGTGCTTATGAAGCCAATTCTTGCCAATGTGCTGAGATTTTTTTTTTTGTATTACTTGAGGCTCATAAAATCAATTATTATTGCTAATTATTCTAAGCTCTGCAATTTAATGGACAAAATTACGGACAATTCATTTCACTGAGGTTGGAATTTAGCCTCGTTTTTCTATATTAAATGAATTCTAGAGAATAGCTATGCTCCTTTTATATTCAACAGTAACAGATGTTAGTTTCCTCGGTTTTATAGCCCTCAGATGACAGACAACTAACTGTTTTTGGCCTTGGGAATAATTGCAACACCTTTGGATTATGAACTTGGTTCACTTCTTAGCTGGAAACAGCAGGGGGTTCGTTCATATTATCAAAGACATAAAAGAAAACAAATTTCCCTGTGCTTCAAAAATCATAAGAAAATGACTTCTAATTCAAACAATATACATTTTTTTTTCTCTACTGATAATCTGCTCCTTAGTGCTCAGAATAAGAGAAAATACCTGCATAAAATTGAAATCTCTTATTCAGTTTATCTTTTGCTCTTGGCCAAAACAAGATGTTAAATCCATTAAACTCTGAGTATCCAGTAAAAGCAAGAAAGCTAGAATTGTTCAAATTTGTGCATTCTTGGGAAAATAGCCAACTTATGCACTAGTAGCAGGATCTGTGTAATTAATGGTGATGTTATTGATGGAGGGAATCTGATTTTCTTCTCAGAAGCAATTTGAGAGTATAAACTGGCAGAACTTTAGCAAAGCCTTTCCTGATTCAATTTCTCATTGAGGAAATAAGACCTTGAAGTCAGCCATAGAAAGTACCAATGTCAATGTACATTTGTGGTGATTTTGGTCGTGGTAGACTTTAAAGAAATCCTGAATGTAGCACTGTCCATAGAATACAATGATGGACCCAAAAAGGCACAAACTGACAAAGATTCCTTAATAAGACAACAAGGGAGCCCAATCTTAGATTGACCTTTAGTTTTTTCCCCAGAAAGCTATGTTCATATGAAGTTGAACAGAGACCAATTCCTTCCTATAATGTAAGTAAAGTAAGACTCAAGTCCACACTCAGTCTACACACGCTCTGTCTCATTTGCAGACAACTTCCACATTCATCATGTTGCTGGACCTCAAGAACAATCACAATGGACAAAGTGCGAATGCAGTTTTGGCTAGCCACTGCCTCACATTACCTCCAGCTTCTGCTCTCCTCTTTCCTTTGTTATATGAGGAATTTCAAACTGATGAGAGGAAGAAAAAGAACATCTGGAAAAATAGAAATAACTAGGGAAAGAATTAAGGCCACAAGCAGCTCTTTCCATAATGATCTGCACTAAATTACCCAACCAGGAGTGATTTTTCTCACCGACTATCTCATTCTCTCTAGTTCTCTGTGAACTGCAACCACATGCTCCAGGTCTGTGTTTCCCATGAAGAACAAAACAATTGAATTTTCTATAACCCAAAGCATGTGCTCTGGCATCTGTGGTTTTGGAGAAAACAGGTGGAGGAAGTGGGGGAGACAGGTGAAGGAAAACCAGGAGCAAGGTTCATGAACATCAGAGATGAGCCTGGATGTTACTGACCCACATGATTCACCACACTGGATTCATACCTGCTGTCTTCCTGAGCAAAGGGCTGTTCCACATCCACCGTCAGGGAGGCCAGAGCAGAAACGGTCTCTGTCTCTTCTTGCAACTGAGCGCCAGGCAGAGCACAACCCCTTGGCACAGCAACCATCCTTACCGACTTCCAGTACTTGCCTAGAAAAAACATCCATCATACTTTATAGGAATTTTGGTTAGAGCAATAGTAATAAGAACACTCGAATAGATCCAACTCAGAACAGTTGTTAAAATTCCCCCTGTTATACACAGTTGTAATTTGGTTCCTTAACTCTTATGATTAAGTGGTTTTTTTTTTATATATGAATGTTAAGTTGTGATGAACTCATATTCCCAAGTTTAAATCTCTCTTGCTCTAAAAGTAATACAGTGAGGGATAATCCATGATCTAATGAACTCACTAAAAGACTGACAGCTGTCTGTACAACTAAGTAAGCAAACTCTAGGCACCATTCCCCCTGGGAAACCCCTGAGAGACCTGGAGGTAGAAGTTTCCTGGAAAAAAATGAATGAAATAGTAATGTTAAAAATTACTACTTGAACCATTAACTTTTTAAAAATGAAGTTAGAGTATTAAAGAAAAAAGCAAAGCCTGGCAATGCCAGCATGAATCAAATGACAACTTTGCCAGAACAATTGGGCTTGTTAGTCCTGGATGTTCTCTCTTTCTCAACCTCAGGGTGTGTACTAGAACAATAATTGACTGAAAACTTTAATATATGAACTGGCTGATGTTGGAATCCTTCCATGTGTCATATTGATATTTCTTTTTGTGAGACAAGGCAGAGAAGGAGAATAAGAGGAAAATAGTCATTTCATGAGAACATGCTAGTGGGCTAAATATAAAAGAGGAGAGGCAAAGCCCTCCTTCTTGCAGCCCCTAAGCTTTTTTTTTTTTTTTTTTTTAGTGTATGTGTGTGAAATGTTGAGTCTCAAATCAAAGCCGGAAAATCTCCCTAGATGCTGACATGACTCATCAGGTTAGAACTATCTTTACAACTTGACCAATTAGATGGAAACTTGGCATGCTGAGGATTTGCTTATTTCAAATAAAAAAAAAATAAAGTCTTGCTTGAGTGCAAAAAGAAGATAGATGAATACTGGACTAGAAAGTAAGCTAACTGGGCTCTGGACCCACCTCTGCCTCTGGACATCCCTATCATGCTCATAGGCCTGCTAGGACTTTATTTCTGCTTCTTCCAAGATGGGGATTGCTTCAAATATTTTCCAGCTCAAATACTTTGTGATTGGACTTCTTTACTGTACTGTTTCACAAAGGAATGAATGTCACATTAGGGAAAAAGACTCAGTCTCCCTGTGCATTCTGCATGCCAAAAACACTCTCTGACATAAGTGTCCACACTACTTACTGTGATCATCTGCTATGTCCAAAGTCTGAAAGTCACAAATGTTTTAATTTGAATCAAACAATAGTTATGTCAATGAAGCCACAAACTAATATTTTTTGGAAGCTGAGACTATGTTAGATGTTGATGTCACAAAGAGGTTCCTAATCCTAAGAAATCCATTCTGGTTGAGTTAATCCTACTAGTTAACAATGGCACATCTGTGTGTAAAAATTCCATATTATCCTTGGGAGGGAATAAACGCAACATATGCTTACAGTGATAGCAAAATAAGGGAAAGTTTACTAGGGAAAAAAATAGCACTTTGTCAAGTATTTGAAAGGCAAACAGAAGCTGATCAAACTAAAATAGGGAGAGGTGGTGGTGTGTGGGTAACCCCAGAAGAGGAAATACTACATGCAGAGATATAGAAACTAGGTCTCTGTGCTTTATTGGAAGTGCAAGTGAAACACAGAAAGAGTCTGGCGTGTAATGAATGACTGCTATTGTAGGCAAAGGCAAACTAACACAATCTTGAACAACATGCCGATGATCTTGGACTTCAACCTTGTACTTATAAGTAGAAGAGGTACATAATCAGATTAATGTTTTAAGAAGATTTCTCTGGAAAGATCATGGAAGATGGATCAAAAAGTGATGAGGATAGTGGCAGAAAGACCAATTTTACATCCTGGCAAAAGTCCAGGTAGTAAATCAAGATGGAATAGAAATGAGAAGATGAATTAGGGACCTTTAGGAGGTAAGCAATGGAAATATATCTTGGCTTTTTCTTCAGTATTCCTCACATCTCTCAAACCTGAAACTTGTCCTTGAATTGATAATTTCATTGCAAGTGCCTAATTACTCTAGAATACAATGTCATTATTATCCTACCCAACTTGGAAATGCTATAACCATCAATTAGTTTAGTAAATAGAGTTGCAATGAGTTTCACAAAATGTCATTAAGCACTACTTTAGCACATTATATTCACAAAGCTAGTGATGTGGGATGGCATTCTTTCCTTGTTCTCTGGAGTGACAAGTGCAGGGACTCTGACAAACACACCACAAATAACTGATGATTGATGGTCAAATTATGTTATAAAAACTACAGGGAGGAGACACTAGCATTACTGAACACCTAATATATGTCAAAGACTGTGTGATAGGGATTTTTAACATTTCTAATTTGTTTTCATTTAATCTTCATGTTAGATAATTTTTTCAAAGGTCACATTGCTCAGGATCAGAGGAGCTTTAATTCTTTCCCAGGACAGATTAATTCACAAATCTCTTCCTTTATACTATGCTGTCCTCCTCCATCTTCCACCCAGTACACACAAAAATATTCTCAATATATGAAAATCTTGACTTAAAAGCATTGTGCACATTACAGATTCTTCACTTTACCAGAAAAGAAATATCAAGCTATCTTTGTTCCTTAGATATGTGTCTCCGCACACTTTTTTTTGGACTTTCTGGTGTGGATTTTTTTTTTTTTTTTTGCACAAAGAAAGACCACCATGTTCAAACTTGTTTTTTTCTACACTTTATTTTAGTTTGGATATGTAGTGCTCCCCCAAAATTACATGTGTGAGACAAAGAACGTTCAGTGGTCAAATGATTTGGTTGTGAGAGTTATAGCCTAACCAGTGAGTTAATCCACTGGTATGGATTAACTAGGTGATAACTAAAAGCAGGTAGGGTGTGGTTGGAGCAGGTGGGTCACTAGGGGCATGTGTTGGGGATTATATTTTGTCCTGGTGAGCGGAGCACTCTCTCTGCTTCCTGGTGGCCAAGTTCTGAGATGCTTTCCTCCACCGTGCCCTTCTACCATGATGTTTTGCCACACTGCAAACCAGAGCTTTGAAGTTGGCCAGCTGTAGACTGAGACTTATGAAGCCATGAGCCAAAATAAAGTTCCTCCTCTAATTGTTCTTGACCCATCATTTTGGTCAGTGACAAAAAAGCAACTAAAGCACTTCATTTCTCATAACCTTGTACTATTGCAAGTACTAGGTTACCAGGTAAGTCATCAATGAATCTATGATAAAACTGGAGACCAATGTTCACTGAAAAGTATAAATACAAAGTACACAAAGGTGGAGCTCTGAACTAAAATACAAGATTTTCAGACTGCTAATCTTATGCTAATTTTAGGAAAGTCATGGAATCACTTTGAAGAACAGTCTCCATATTTACAAAATAATGGCACCAAGAGTTTAATGATTATGAAAGATTTAATTCTGCTCTAATTCTCACTAATGGTGATTCTTCTGATCTTGTTAACAAATCACTCTTGGATATTATCATACATTTGTTATGTTAAAAAAGCATTACATTTCTATGAGCCTATGAACCCGCAAAGAGGATATTAAGCATTGACTTTCAGATAATGACATATCTACAATGACTGAGGACTTTCATTTTCAAGCACTGTAAATTTTTCCTCAAGAAGAAAACTCCTGGCCATAAATAACAAACAATTTTGCTCCCAAAAGACAATGAAAAGGCATGTATTCTTAAGATTAATCTTTAGGAAGAATGACTGACAATGATCCTTCAAATTTTGACCTATAAGTATGTGATTTTAAATATTTGAGATGTTTTTGGATAAAATTTAATGTGTATAAAATATTCTGCTGTTAAGATCAAATAATAGAAGTTTGGCTCTTATCCAAATATGTGAGGTCCCTGACTTAGAATTTAAAGATTTTAAATTCAATTTGGCAGAAAAGGCCCAGTGGCCCGCAGTGGGACAGAGCTTCCAATCATTCCTGCAAGGTAGGCGGGCCTGCGACCCACCTGCAGAAGAGGAGCAGCAGCCTGCTGAGAGGCTGAGCTGTCCCCTCCCCCTGCACCGGCAAGGTAGAGGGAACTGTGACCACGCACAGAGCAGGCCCAGCGGCCTGCTGAGGGGCAGAGCCACCCCCCACCCCCCGCGCCTGCCAGGTGACCACCGACAGAAAAGGCCCAGTGGCCCACGGTGGGACAGAGCTTCCAATCACTCTTGCAAGGTAGGCGGGCCTGCGACCCACCGGCAGAAGAGGAGCAGCGTCCTGCTGAGAGGCTGAGCCGCCCCCTCCCCCTGCGCCGGCAAAGTAGAGGGAACTGTGACCACGCACAGAGCAGGCCCAGCGGCCTGCTGAGGGGCAGAGCCGCCCCCCACCCCCCGCGCCTGCCAGGTAGGTGGAACTGTGACCACGGACAGAAAAGGCCCAGTGGCCCGCGGCGGGACAGAGCTTCCAATCACTCCTGCAAGGTAGGCGGGCCTGCGACCCACTGGCAGAAGAGGAGCAGCGGCCTGCTGAGAGGCTGAGCCGCACCCTCCCCCTGCGCCGGCAAAGTAGAGGGAACTGTGACCACTCACAGAGCAGGCCCAGCGGCCTGCTGAGGGGCAGAGCCGCCCCCCACCCCCCGCGCCTGCCAGGTAGGTGGAACTGTGACCACGGACAGAAAAGGCCCAGTGGCCCGCGGCGGGACAGAGCTTCCAATCACTCCTGCAAGGTAGGCGGGCCTGCGACCCACCGGCAGAAGAGGAGCAGCAGCCTGCTGAGAGGCTGAGCCGTCCCCTCCCCCTGCACCGGCAAGGTAGAGGGAACTGTGACCACGCACAGAGCAGGCCCAGCGGCCTGCTGAGGGGCAGAGCCACCCCCCCACCCCCCGCGCCTGCCAGGTGACCACCGACAGAAAAGGCCCAGTGGCCCGCGGTGGGACAGAGCTTTCAATCACTCCTGCAAGGTAGGCGGGCCTGCGACCCACCGGCAGAAGAGGAGCAGCATCCTGCTGAGAGGCTGAGCCGCCCCCTCCCCCTGCGCCGGCAAAGTAGAGGGAACTGTGACCACGCACAGAGCAGGCCCAGCGGCCTGCTGAGGGGCAGAGCCGCCCCCCACCCCCCGTGCCTGCCAGGTAGGTGGAACTGTGACCACGGACAGAAAAGGCCCAGGGGCCCGCGGCGGGACAGAGCTTCCAATCACTCCTGCAAGGTAGGCGGGCCTGCGACCCACCGGCAGAAGAGGAGCAGAGGCCTGCTGAGAGGCAGAGCCGCCCCCTCCCCCTGCACCGGCAAGGTAGAGGGAACTGTGACCATGCACAGAGCAGGCCCAGCGGCCTGCTGAGGGGCAGAGCCGCCCCCCACCCCCGCGCCTCCCAGGTAGGTGGAACGGTGACCACCGACAGAAAAGGCCCAGTGGCCCGCGGTGGGACAGAGCTTCCAATCACTCCTGCACGGTAGGCGGGCCTGTGACCCACCGGCAGAAGAGGAGCAGCGTCCTGCTGAGAGGCTGAGCCGCCCCCTCCCCCTGTGCCTGCAAAGTAGAGGGAACTGTGACCATGCACAGAGCAGGCCCAGCGGCCTGCTGAGGGGCAGAGCCGCCCCACACCCCCCGCGCCTGCCAGGTAGGGGAACTGTGACCACCGACAGAAAAGGCCCAGTGGCCCGCGGCGGGACAGAGCTTCCAATCACTCCTGCAAGGTGGGCGGGCCTGCGACCCTCCGGCAGAAGAGGAGCAGTGACCTGCTGAGAGGCAGAGCCGCCCCCTCCCCCCAGCGCCTGCAAGGTAGACGGAACTGTGACCACCATCAGAACAGGCCAGACCTGCAACCGAGAGACAGAACAGGCCCAGTGGCCTGAGGAAGGGTAGAGCTGCCCCCCCCAGCGCCTGCAAGGTAGGTGCACCTGCGACCCACTGGCAGTACAGCCCCAGAGGCCTGCAGAGGGGCAGTGCCGCTGCCTGCTCCTGCAAAGTAGACAGAACTGTGACCACCGACAGAACAAGCCTAGCGGCCCGCAGAGGGACAGAGCCACCGCCCGCGCCTGCGAGGGAGACTTTGCAATTATACAAGACCAATATAAATATATAGGGGGAAAATTCAATAGCACAACAGTTTCACCAAGTAGAAAGGAACGCGAACAGTATGAGGAGACAAGGAAAGAAAGGACCACAAGCATTGCAGGTCAACTCAACGTTAGAAGAGGTAATAGCTGCAGCAGATGGAATGTCAGATAAAGAATTCAGGATATACATGCTTCAGATGATCTGGAGTCTCAAGGAAGACATCAGACAGCAAAATCAGACAATGAAAGATCACTTCAACAATGAATTACATAAACAAATCCAAGAAGCAAAAGATCAAGTATACAGGGAAATAGAGGTTATAAAAAACAAACAAACAGAAATCCTAGAAATGCAGGAAGCAATAAGCCAACTTAAAAACTCAATTGAGAATACTACCAGCAGAGTAGAACACTTAGAAGACAGAACATCAGACAATGAAGATAAAGTATTTCAACTTGAAAAGAACATAGACAGCTCAGCAAGACTGTTAAGAAACCATGAGCAGAACATCCAAGAAATATGGGATAACATCAAGAGACCAAATTTAAGAGTCATTGGGATACAGGAAGGGACAGAGTTTCAAACCAAAGGAATGAGCAATCTATTCAATGAAATAATACGAGAAAACTTCCCAGACTTGAAGAATGAGACAGAACCCCAAATCCTAGAAGCCTACAGGACGCCGAATGTGCAAAATCATAAGAGACCCACACCTAGACACATTATAATGAAGATGCCCAACATACAGAATAAGGAGAGAATTTTAAAAGCTATAAGAGAAAGGAAGCAGATCACATTTAGGGGTAAGCCAATCAGGATATCAGCTGATCTTTCAACACAGACTCTGAAAGCTAGAAGACCCTGGAATAACATATTTCAAACACTGAAAGAAAATGGGTTCCAACCAAGAATTGTGTTTCCAGCGAAATTAAGCTTCAGGATGGAAGATGAAATTAAAATCTTCCACGATAAACAAAAGTTAAAAGAACTTGCAGCTAGAAAACCATCTCTTCAAAACATCCTTGGCAAAACATTACAGGAAGAGGAAATGGAAAATAACAATGAAAACCAACAGTGGGAGGTAGGACACTAAAGGGGGGAAAATAATCAAAGAGGAAAACAAACCATGTTTAGTAACAGAAATAAACAAACATGGCTGGAAGAACAACCCATATCTCAATAATAACCCTAAATGTTAATGGCTTAAACTCACCAATCAAGAGACACAGGCTAGTAGAAAGGATCACAAAACAAGACCCAACAATATGCTGCCTACAGGAGACGCATTTGATAGGAAAAGACATACATAGGCTGAAGGTGAAAGGTTGGGAAAAATCATATCACTCATATGGACTTCGGAAACAAGCAGGAGTATCCATACTCATATCAAATAAAATAGATTTCAAGCCAAAGTTAATCAAAAGGGATAAAGAGGGACACTACATACTGCTCAAGGGAACCATACACCAACAAGACATAACAATCATAAATATATATGCCCCAAACAATGGTGCAGCTATGTTCATCAAACAAACTCTTCTCAAGTTCAAGAGTCTAATAGACCACCATACAATAATCATGGGAGACTTCAACACACCTCTATCACCACTGGACAGATCTTCCAAACAAAAGTTGAATAAGGAAACTATAGAACTCAATAACACAATTAATAACCTAGACTTAATTGACATATATAGAATATACCACCCAACATCAAGCAGTTACACTTTTTTCTCAGCAGCACATGGATCCTTCTCAAAAATAGATCATATATTATGTCACAGGGAAACTCTTAGACAATATAAAGGAGTAGAGATAATACAATGCATCCTATCTGATCATAATGGAATAGAACTGAAAATCAATGATAAAAGAAGGAAGGGAAAAGAATACATCACTTGGAGAATGAACAATAGGTTACTGAACGATCAATGGGTTATAGAAGACATCAAGGAAGAAATTAAAAAATTCTTAGAGATTAATGAAAACACAGACACAACATATCGGAATCTATGGGACACATTGAAAGCAGTTCTAAGAGGAAAATTCATTGCGTGGAGTTCATTCCTTAAAAAAAGAAAAAACCAACAAATAAATGATCTCATACTTCATCTCAAAATCCTAGAAAAAGAAGCAAAACAACAGCAAAAGAAGTAGAAGGCAAGAAATAATGAAAATCAGAGCTGAAATTAATGAAATCGAAACAAAAGAAACAATTGAAAAAATTGACAAAACTAAAAGTTGGTTCTTTGAAAAAATAAACAAAATCGACAGACCCTTAGCCATGCTAGCGAAGAGAAGAAGAGAGAGAACTCAAATTACTAACATACGGGATGAAAGAGGCAATATCACAACAGACACTTCAGAAATACAGAAGATAATCAAAAATTATTTTGAATCCTTATACTCCAATAAATTAGAAGATAGTGAAGGCATAGATAAATTTCTTAAGTCATATGATCTGCCCAGATTGAGTCAGGAGGATATAGACAACCTAAACAGACCAATATCAATTGAGGAAATAGAAGAAACCATCAAAAGACTACCAACTAAGAAAAGCCCAGGACCGGATGGGTATACAGCAGAGTTTTACAAAACCTTTAAAGAGGAACTAATACCAATACTTTTCAAGCTACTTCGGGAAATAGAAAAAGAGGGAGAACTTCCAAATTCATTCTACGAGGCCAACATCACCCTGATACCTAAACCAGACAAAGACACTTCAAAGAAAGAAAACTACAGACCAATATCTCTAATGAACCTAGATGCAAAGATCCTCAATAAAATTCTGGCCACTCGGATACAAAAACTTATCAAAAAAATTGTGCACCATGATCAAGTAGGATTCATCCCTGGGATGCAAGGCTGGTTCAATATACGGAAATCAATAAATGTTATTCACCACATCAATAGACTTAAAAATAAGAATCATATGATCATCTCGATAGATGCGGAAAAAGCATTTGACAAAGTACAGCATCCCTTTTTGTTCAAAACTCTAGAAAAACTAGGGATAACAGGAACATACCTCAATATTGTAAAAGCAATCTATGCTAAGCCTCAGGCTAGCATCATTCTGAATGGAGAAAAATTGAAGGCATTCCCTCTAAAATCTGGAACAAGACAGGGATGCCCTCTCTCACCACTTCTGTTCAACATAGTTCTCGAAACACTGGCCAGAGCAATTAGACAGATGAAAGAAATTAAAGGCATCAAAATAGGAAAAGAAGAACTTAAATTATCACTATTTGCAGATGACATGATTCTACACCTAGCAGACCCAAAAGGGTCTACAAAGAAACTATTAGAGCTAATAAATGAATTCAGCAAAGTGGCAGGATATAAAATCAACACGCATAAATCAAAGGCATTCCTGTATATCAGCGACAAATCCTCTGAAATGGAAATGAGGACAACCACTCCATTCACAATATCTTCAAAAAAAATAAAATACTTGGGAATCAACCTAACAAAAGAGGTGAAAGACTTATACAATGAAAACTACAGAACCCTAAAGAGAGAAATAGAAGAAGATCTTAGAAGATAGAAAAATATACCCTGTTCATGGATAGGCAGAACTAACATCATCAAAATGGCGATATTACCAAAAGTTCTCTATAGGTTTAATGCAATGCCAATCAAAATCCCAAAGGCATTTCTTGTAGAAATAGAGAAAGCAATCATGAAATTCATATGGAAAAACAAAAGACCCAGAATAGCAAAAACAATGCTAAGCAGGAAGTGTGAATCAGGCGGTATAGCGATACCAGACTTCAAACTACACTACAGAGCAATAGTAACAAAAACAGCATGGTACTGGTACCAAAACAGGCGGGTGGACCAATGGTACAGAATAGAGGACACAGAAACCAATCCACAAAACTACAACTACCTTATATTTGATAAAGGGGCTAAAAGCATGCAATGGAGGAAGGATAGCATCTTCAACAAATGGTGCTGGGAAAACTGGAAATCCATATGCAACAAAATGAAACTGAATCCCTTTCTCTCGCCATGCACAAAAGTGAATTCAAAATGGATCAAGGAGCTTGATATCAAATCAGAGACACGCCGTCTGATAGAAGAAAAAGTTGGCTACGATCTGCATACTGTGGGGTCGGGCTCCAAATTCCTCAATAGGACACCCATAGCACAAAAGTTAATAACTAGAATCAACAAATGGGACTTACTCAAACTAAAAAGTTTTTTCTCTGCAAAAGATACAATAAGAGAGGTAAATAGAGAGCCTACATCCTGGGAACAAATCTTTACTCCTCACACTTCAGATAGAGCCCTAATATCCAGAGTATACAAAGAACTCAAAAAATTAGACAATAAGAGAACAAACAACCCAATCAAAAAATGGGCCAAGGACCTGAACAGACACTTCTCAGAGGAGGACATACAATCAATCAACAAGTACATGAAAAAATGCTCACCATCTCTAGCAGTCAGAGAAATGCAAATCAAAACCACCCTAAGATACCATCTCACTCCAGTTAGATTGGCAGCCATTATGAAGTCAAACAACAACAAGTGCTGGCGAGGATGTGGGGAAAAGGGTACACTTGTACATTGCTGGTGGGACTGCAAATTGGTGCAGCCAATTTGGAAAGCAGTATGGAGATTTCTTGGAAAGCTGGGAATGGAGCCACCATTTGACCCAGCTATTCCCCTTCTCGGTCTATTCCCTAAAGACCTAAAAAGAGCATGCTACAGGGACACTGCTACATCGATGTTCATAGCAGCACAATTCACAATAGCTAGACTGTGGAACCAACCTAGATGCCCTTCAATGGATGAATGGATAAAAAAAATGTGGCATTTATACACAATGGAGTATTACTCTGCATTAAAAAATGACAAAATCATAGAATTTACAGGGAAATGGATGGCATTAGAGCAGATTATGCTAAGTGAAGCTAGCCAATCCCTAAAAAACAAATGCCAAATGTCTTCTTTGATATAAGGAGAGTAACTAAGAACAGAGTAGGGTCGAAGAGCATGAGAAGAAGATTAACATTAAACAGGGATGAGAGGTGGGAGGGAAAGGGAGAGAGAAGGGAAAGTGCATGGAAATGGAAGGAGACCCTCAGAGTTATACAAAAGTACATACAAGAGGAAGTGAGGGGAAGGGGAAAAATAATATAAGGGGGACAAACGAATGTCAGTAGAGGGAGCAGAGAGAGAAGAGGGGAGGGGAGGGGAGGGGAGGGGAGGGGGGATAGTAGAGGATAGGAAAGGCAGCAGAATACAACAGACACTAGTATGGCAATATGTAAATCAATGGATGTGTAACTGATGTGATTCTGCAATCTGTATATGGGGTAAAAATGGGAGCTCATAACCCACTTGAATCAAATTGTGAAATATGATATATCAAGAACTATGTAATGTTTTGAACAGCCAACAATAAAAAATTAAAAAAAAAATTCAATTTGGCCTTTAGCAAGATGTAAAAAAAACAAGAAAAATGTTCTACATTAATAATGTACTTATAGACCACTATCTATGTTCACAAAAGAGAATAATTAAAATGCAAGTAGGTATAACACAGACTATGCAATATGTGGACAACTCAGACCCCATAATTTATGGGTTATATTTTCATGTGTTGTGTAGTTTTTTTTTTTTCTTTCAGAAACAGATGTTCAAGAAACTCATATCTATTGGCATGGGAATAATAATGCCATTAGCACATAAGAGAAATGAACCAAGCTTTATGAGTAGAGTTCACAGGAGTTGCTATTCATAAAGTAAAATATTAGCAACCGGCACCACTGAGTTGCTCTCCTATGGCAATAAAACTGGCAAAGGAGAGGAGTTTTCCATTCAAACTGGAGTGCACACTCCCTCTTCAGTCATATCCTTTATCCTTATTCGCTTTTCCCACTATGTAAATCTTCCCACTTTTCAGCACTTTTTTAAAGAACTACTCAGCCCTCATTATTCTGCATTTTTGTTTTATCTGGCAAAGGTAAAGCAAAGAATGAATGCACAATAAAGGTATGAAGTAGATAGTGGAAGGAGGACAGTCGGGATCAGGGTGGGAACCACAGATGGAATTTCACTGGGTCAGATAGGAGTCAAGAGAGGGCATCTTATGGGTGGGTACTGTGTAATCAGACTTCAGGAAAAACCATAACACTTCTGGTAATGAACAATTTGGTAAGATAATAGTTGTCAACTTATGCAAGTCTGTCTTAGAAATAAAGCGTTCACCAAATGTTTTCCCAATCAAAGCCTCCGGACAATTTAAAAATCACTTGACCCTCAAGTCTCCTGTTCCCTCGTCGTCTGGGAGCCTCAGAGTCATGCCTTCTGATTATTTTTTAAAAAAACTTCTTGCCATTAGAATGGTACTGCCTATCATCTTTACACACCATGTTCTCACAGAAAAAGAAAAAATACTAAATTAAACCTCTTCCTGTCCTCCTCAAGCTTAGAGTTTATCAACGCCTAGGGTTTATGAGAGAACCAGGCTTGTAGATTCTCTAGAGATTCTTAATACTTAATTGAGCCCATTTTATCCCAATGTCCCAAATGTGGAACACCTAGAAAAATTTAAATATAGTATATAATATATAATTATATAATGACAATAATTATACTGTAGTGATATTAATTAATATAATAATTTATATAAGCTCTGGATTATAATTTCCAACCTATTTTAATGCACCTATGTCAATTTCCTTGAAATACTATAGAATTCAAAACATGGGACTTACTGGTTAAGATTTTTTTAGCTAAATGAAGAACTTTATCAGGTTCTAAAACATTGTATAAATGTAAAGATAAAAAATGCATTGAAAATTGGTGTAAAAATTGAGTAACCCAGTAATTAAATTTTTCATCCATATTGTGGTAATTTTGAGGTTAAGTAGAGCCAAGGATAAAATTTACATTATAAAAATATTTATTCATCAAAAAATTATTTTTAATTTAGACCCATGGAATAGTCCTATTCAAAGCTTACTTTCACATGAATATTCAGCTTTAAGATGCATAAATAAAATCTGCTTAAGTCATGTATCTCAAGGCACAGAAACCAGTATATTTATAGTGATTATAAAAATGTTAGAAAATAACATAAACATAATTATGCTTGGTAGATATTCATGTATGATAATTCTTTTGTGGTTATATTGTTCACCTACAATATCACTAATATTTTTATGAAGAATAAGCTTTCTGTTTCAAAGGAATCCAAATATTTTAGATTTTTTTTCATAAAACTGCTTACAATCTTTTTCAAAGTTAAAATTTTACAGTTAACTTGAAACTGTTGGTGTCTTTAATTTTTCTTTTCAAGAGACAGTGATATTTTTGCTGAGAAATACTATCTCTACAAATCTGGAAAACTCAGAGCAACTTCTACCAAATGGGATTGTTTTCATATCTAGTTTTTAAGATATTGAAATAAGTACTGTGTTCCAAAAGTTTTCAGGACTACTATCTTTTTTTTCTCCTTTCAAAATAGAAAACATCTTTGTCAAATATTTTATAAGACAAAACAATAAAAAGTTTCCTATTTATGAATCTTCAAAATTTAACAAATCAGATGCAGAAAAACTTTTGATATTTTTTACTTCATTCCATTCCAGATCATCAAATATGAATTTATCTAACTGTAAGAGTTTGATCAAAGATTCCATCTATACACAGAGTTCTTAAATAAATAAAATTTTGTGCATGATTTGAGCACTTATCCTTGCTCAATTATTTCCTTGCTTTAATAAGGATCAATTTAAATATGTTTCTTCTTGCAAGCACTATTTACTGTCATTGAAGTTCTCCAAAAGCTTCGAAAACATATTTTTGCTCCATTTGGTAACTATTTCTTATCAGCTTCATTGAGCTATAGTAACACTGAATAAAATTTGCTAATATTAGGATTTAATTAAGATGATGCTTGTTGACAAATGTACACAGTCGTATAATAGGTATAATAATTAAAATGCAGAATATTTTCATCACCCTGAAAAGTTCCCCTTGACCCTTTGGAATCAATTCCATACTCTCCTTCCTTCTTGACCATTGTCAACCACTGAAATTCTGCACCATATTTTTGTTTTTTCTTGAATTTGATATAAATGGGACCAGACAGTACAGTTTTGGCTTCTTTCACTTGACATAATACTTTTGCAACTAATTTTTTTATCTCTATCATCTATACCTTTGTTTCTTTATATGTAATATAATTTTTATTAATTAATTAAATTATTTTAATTATGTATATATTACAGCAGAATACATTTTGATTCATTGTACACAACTGCAGCACAAGTTCAATTTCTCTGATTGTACAGAATGTAGTATCGCATCATATGTGCAGTCACACATGTACCTAGGGTAATGATGTCCATCTCATTCCACCATCTTTCCTGCCCAAAAACCCCCTCCTCTTTACTCCCTCCCCTTTGCCCCATCAAAGTTCCTCCATTTTTTCTCATGCCTCCCACCCACAATATAGATCAGCATCCACTTATCAGAGAAAACATTAGGTCTTTGGTTTCTTGGGATTGGCTTACTTTGCTTAGTGTGATATTCTCCAACTCCATCCATTTACCTCCAAATGCCATAATTTTATTCTTGTTTAAAGCTGAGTAATATTACATTGTGTATATATACAACAGTTTCTTTATCCATTCATCTATTGAAGGGCATCTAGGTTGCTTCTACAGTTTATCTCTTGTTAATTGTGCTGCTATAAACATTGATGTGGCTGCATTACTATAGTATGTTGATTTTAAGTTATTTGGGTATAGACTGAGGAGTGGGATAGCTGGGTCAACTGGTGGTTTAATTCCAAGTTTTCTAAGGAATCTCCATACTGCTTTCCAGATTGGTTGCACCAATTTGCACTCCCACCAGCAATGTACATCCTTGACAACATGGCAGTTCTTGATAACTGCCATTCTGACTGGCACGAGCTGAAATCTTAGTGTAATTTTGACTTGCATTTCTCTAATTACTAAAGATATTGAACATTTTTTCATATATTTGTTGATTGAATGTACATCTTCTTCTGAGAAGTGTCTGTTCAGCTCCTTACCCCATTTATTGATTGGGTTGTTTGTTTTATTGGTGTTAAGATTTTTGAGTTCTTTAATCCTGGAGATTAGTGCTCTATCTGATGTGCATGTGGAAAAATTTTGCTCCAAAAATGTAGGCTCTCTCTTCTGCTCATCGATTGTTTCTTTTGATGAGAAGAAGCTTTTTAGTTTGATCCGATCTATCCCATTTATTAATTCTTGATTTTATTTCTTGTGCTTTAGGAGTCTTATTAAGGAAGTCAGGGCCTAATCCAATGTGTTGAAGATTTGGACCTACTTTTTCCTCTGTTAGGTGCAGGGTCTCTGGCCTAATTCATAGGTCCTTGATCCACTTTGAGTTGAGTAATGTACATGGTGAAAGATAGGGGTTTATTTTCACTTTGGTGCATATGAATTTTCAGTTCTTCCAGCACCATTTGTTGAAGAGGCTATGTTTTCTCCATGTATGTTTTTGGTGCCTTTGTCTAGTATGAGATAACTGTATTTATGTGGTTTTGTCTCTGCATCTTTTATTCTGTACCATTGGTCTACATGTCTACTTTGGTTCCAATACCATACTATTTTTTCTAGTTTGCTTTGTAGTATAGTTTAGGATCTGGTATTGTGATGCCTCTAGCTTTACTCTTCTTGCTAAGGATTGCTTTGGCTATTCTGTATCTCTTATTTTACCAAATGAACTTCATGATTGCTTTTTCTATTTCTATAAGAAATTATGTTGGGATTTGAATTGGAATCACATTGAATCTGTATAGCGCTTTGGGTAGTATGGCCATTTTGATAATATTAATTTTGCCTATCCAAGAGCATGGGAGACCTTTCTGTCTTTTAAGGTCTTCTTCAATTTCTTTCTTTAGTATTCTGTAGTTTTTATTGGAGAGGTCTTTCACCTCTTTTATTAAGTTGATTCTCAAGTTTGTTTTTTCTTTTGAGGCTATTGTGAATGGAGTAGTTTTCTTAATTTTTTTTTCCAGAGGATTCATCACTGACATATAGAAATGCATTTGATTTATGGGTTTTGATTTTATATCCTGCTACTTTGCTGAATTCATTTACTAGTTCTAGAAGTTTTCTGGATCTTCTAATTATAGAATCATGTCATCAGCAAATAATGATAGTTTGAGTTCTTCTTTTCCTATTTGCATCCTTTTAATTTTTTTCATCTGTCTAATTGCTCTGACAAGAGTTTCAAGGACTATGTGGAATAGAAGTGATAAAAGAGGGCATCCCTGTCTTGTTCCAGTTTTTAGAGAGAATGCTTCCAATTTTTCTCCATTTAGAATGATGTTGGCCTTGTGTTTAGCATAGATAGCTTTTACAATGTTGAGGTATATTTCTACTATCCCTAGTTCTTTTAGTGTTTTGCATGAAAGAATGTTATATTTTGTAAAATGCTTTCTCTGCATTAATTGATATAATCATGTGATTCTTATCTTTAAATCTACTGATGTGATGAATTATATTTATTGATTTCTGTATGTTGAACCAACCTTGCATCACTGGATGAACCACACTTGATCATGATGCACTATTTTTTCAGTTTGTTTTTGTATGCAATTTGCCAGAATTTTGTTGAGAGTTTTTGCATCAAGGTTCATCAGGGATATTGGTCTGGAATTTTCTTTCCTTGATGTATCTCTGCCTGGGTTTTGGTAGCAGGATGATACTAGCTTCATAGAATGAGTTTGGAGGGGTTCCTTCCTTTGCTATCTCATGGAATAATATGAGGAGTATTGGTATTCATTCTTCTTTGTAGATATTGTAGAATTCAGCTGTGAATCCATCTGGTCCTGGACTTTTCTTGGTTAGTAGGCTTTTGATGATGTCTTCTCTTTTCTTGCTTGAAATTGATCTGTTTAAATTGTGTATGTCCTCTTGACTTAGTTTGGGTTGATCACATGCCTCTAGAAATTTGTCAGTGTCTTTGAAGTTTTCTGTTTTATGGAGTATAAATTTTCAAAATAGTTTCTAATTGTCTTCTGTATTTCAATAGTGTCTGTTGTGATATTTCCTTTTTCATCACAAATTTTAGTAATTTGAGTTTTCTCCCTCCTTCTTTTTGTTAGGGTGGCTAAGGGTTTGTCAATTTTATTTATATATTCAAAGAACAAGCTTTTTGTTTTGTCAATTTTTTGAATTGTTTCTTTCATTTCAATTTCATTGATTTCCACCCTGATTTTAATTATTTCCTTTCTTCTATACTTTTGGTGTTGTTTTGTTTTTTTTCTAGGGCTTTGAAATGTAATGTCAGATTGTTTATTTATTGACTTTTTCTTCTTTTTTAATGAATGAATTTGATGCAATGAACTTTCCTCTTAGCCCTGCCTTCATAGTGACCCACAGATTTTGATAAGTTTTTATATCTGAGTTCTCATTTACCTCCAAGAATTATTTTTATCTCCCTCCTGATGTCTTTTGTTTTCCATGTGTCATTCAAGAGCATACTGTTTAGTCTCCAAGAGTAAGAGTAGCTTCTCTTTTAACTTTTATCATTGATTTCTAATTTCATTCCATTATGGTCTGATAGAATGCAGAGTAGTATCTCTATTTTTTTTTTTTTTTGTATTTGCCAAGACTTCCTTTGTGACATAACATATTATCTATTTTGGAGAAGGATCCATATTTGCTCATTGACAGATGGAATATTCTATATATGTCTGTTAAGTCCAAATTATTGGTTGTATTATTGAGTTCTATAGTTTATTTTACTTAATTTTTGCTTGGAACATCTATCCAGTGGTGAGAATGGTGTATTAAAATCACCTAGTACTATTGTATTGTGGTCTATTTGGTGCTTGTATTTGAGAAGAGTTTGTTTGACATACATAGATGCCGCATTGTTTGGGGCATAGATATTTATGATTTTTATGTCTTGTTGATGTATGAATTCCTAAAGCAGTATAAAATGTCCTTCTTTATTCCTTTTCACTAGCTTTGGTTTGAAGTCCCCTTTATCTGCTATGAAGATGGAAACCGCTGCTTATTTAGGTGTTCCATGTGATTGGTATGTTTTATTCTCACCCTTTCACCTTCAGTATGTGGATGTCTTTCCCTGTGAGATGAGTCTCTTGAAGGCAAAATATTGTTGGGTCTTTTTTTTTTTAATTCCAATCTGTCAGTTTATGTCTTTTAATTGATGAGTTTAGGCCATTCACATTCAGGGTTACTACTGAAATATGATTTGTATTCCCGGACACTTTGGTTATTTTTGGTTTTTAATTTGACTTGGTTTCTCCTTTGATTGGCTTTTCCTTTCATGTAGTTCCACCCTTTGCTGATTTTCATTGTTGTTTTCCATTTTATTCTCCTGGAATATTTTGCTGAGGATGTTTTCTAGTGCAAGCTTTCTTCCTGTAAATTCTTTTAACTTTTGTTTATCATGAAAGGTTTTTATTTCATCATCAAATCAGAAGCGTAATTTGGCTGGATACAAGATTCTTGGTTGGCATTCATTGTCTTTCAGTGTTTACTTTATATTGTTCCAGGATCTCACTGGCTTTGAGGGTCTGGGTTGAAAAATCTGCTGAGATATAAATTGGTCTGCCCCTGTATATGATCTAATTCCTCTTTCTTGCAGCCTTTAAGATTCTATCCTTATTCTGTATGCTAGGCATTTTCATTATAATGTGTCTTGGTGTAGATTTGCTTTTATTTTGTACATTTGGTGTCCTGTAAGCTTCTTGTATTTAATTTTCCAATTCATTCTTCATGTTTGGGAAATTTTCAGATATTATTTCATTGAAGAGATTGTGTATCACTTTGGTTTGAATCTTTGTGCCTTCCTTTATCCCAATAATTCTTGGAGTTGGTCTTTTTTTTGTTAGTTGCTCAAAACATTACAATGATCTTGACATATCATATATCATACATTTGATTCAAATGGGGTATGAATTCTTATTTTTCCATGTGTACAGATTGCAGGATCACATTGGTTATACAGCCACGTTTATACATACTGCCATAATAGTGTCTGTTATATTCTGCTGCCCTTCCTATCCCCCCTCCCCTCCCTCCCCTCCCATCACCTCTCTCTACCCCATCTACTGTAACACATTTCTCTCTCTCTTTTTTTCCCTTCCCCCTCACAACATCTTATATGTAATTTTGTATGCTATCCATAATTCTTGGATGCTCTGCTCATGGTTTCTTACCATTTTCACTGTGTGGTCAACTTTATTTTCAAGATTGTATATACTTTGCCCTCATTATCTGAGACATTCTGTCTTCCAAATGATCTCGTCTGTTGGTGATGTTTTCTATTGAGTTTTTAAATTTGGTTTATTCTTTCCTTCATTTCAAGGATTTCTGATTTTTTTTTCAGAATCTCTCTTTCTTAAAGTAATTTTTGCTACCTGTATTTGCTACCTTATCTCTTTATTGGAGTGATCAATTTTTGCCTGTATTTGCTCATTTAGGTCTTTCTTTAATTCACAGATCATTTTAATTATGTATATTCTGAACTTCTCTGACATTTCATCAACTACACTGTCCACGGATTCTGTTATTGTAGTATCCTGGTTTGTTTGGGGCACTTTTTCCTCTTGTTTTTTCATGTTCTCTGTGTGTCTTCCTTTCTTGAAGTATGGATCTGAGGTATTATAGTTTCTATCCTATAATCTTATAGTGTCCCTGCTAATTATCTGTATCTCACCTTGGTGTTGGGCTTCCAGACCCTGCTGGTGTCCCGGGATGGATGCTACTACAACTAAAGTAGTGGCAATAGCAGAGTGACTCAAAATAGCAGTGGGGTGTCCCAAGATGGATGCAACCACTTTCAGAGATGGGACTGAATGAGTAGGCCTTACAATGGCTTTGGACTGCCTGTTATGAAGTGTAGCTGTTTCTAAGCCCTGTCTGTTTTTGCAAGGTGGAGGCTACTGTGTGGGGAGGTCTATGGCAATGGCTGCAGTGTTCCAAGATGGAGGTGGGCTAGGCCTGGCTCCCAGGTGGGCTCAGGGGTTGGTGCTGTGCCTGACCTGGGCCTGAGTTCAGGCGTGGGTTTGCTCATCTTTTAAGATTTGATTATGATGTTCCTCAAGGTGATCGTAATGGTTGATCTGAATTGTCAGATTGATTGGATTAAGAGATGCTGAAGATTAAGAGACTTCTGGGTTTGTCAGTGAAGGTGTGTCTAGAAATGATTGGCATGTGGGATAGCAAACTGAAGTGGAGACCCTCCCTAAGCACAGTCAGCACCGTCCAATAGGTTGGAGGCTTGGAAGGAATAAAAGTTGGAAGAAAAAGGAAGCAGCGGCAGATGCAAGCTCCATTCTTCTTGAACAAGTCCTTGATTGCTGCTGTGACTTCCTGAGGATTTCAGACTCTCCCTCTGCTCTTCCAAAGCAGACTTTGCCAGTAATTCTCCAGGGAGTTTCCAGAAGACTTCAATCTTGAATTGGGGCAGCATCATTGATCCTTCTTGTTCTGAAACTTCAGCATTTTGAGATGCTCACTACTAGTTCCTCCAGCTCTCCAGCCTGCAGAAGGCCACTGTGGACTCTCCTGCTTCTGGTTATTTAAACCAATTTAATAAATCCCTTTTTTATAATCATACCTCCTGTTGATTCTGTTCCTCTAAAGAACCCTAATAGAGTGATTTTATTCATTTTTATTCCACCTGAGATTCATTGGGTTTCTGTAATCTGTGGATTCATAGATTTTAACAAGTTTGGAAACCTTTTTCCATCATTTCTTCAAATACACACATATATGAACTCTTAGCTCCAATTTCAGATTTGTTAGACTGACTGATGATGTCCCCATATCACTGATACACTATTTTTATCAGTTTTTTTTCTTTCTGTACTTTGGACAGACTGTGATACCATGTCTTCAACTTCACTGTTTTATTTTCTTTTTAAAGTGTATAAACTGCCATGAATCCCTCTCAGTTGTGTTTCTTGATTTCAAATATTGTGTGTTTCATCCTTAACTTCTTTGCATGCCTAGTGATTTCCATCTGGATGCTTGGCATTATTAGATTATTTTTGTTTTGAAAGAGAGTTGGACATTCTTTTGACATATCATTAATCTACATATCATATAATCCTCTGGAGGCTTACATGCACTCTTTTTAGGGTGGTTCCCAAGCAATCTTCCATTATGATGTCTCTATGTGATACCTTGTGAATCACGAGGTCTCTCGACTTAGGTTAACAGGATTGAAAACTATTCCCAGTTTTGTATGAACTCTTTGAATTGCTTCACCTGCTGTTTTCTATTGGTTATATCCACAGCTTTGTGGAGTTTCAACTCATACATGTAAAGAAGTATTCAGATACATGTAGCTCCCTGTGTGCATGTGAACTTCATCTCCAAGGTTCTGCCTCTTGAATTCTAGTCACTTCAGTCTCCTCAAACTTCACTCTATTCTCAGCTCAGTAAAACAACTGGACCTTTTTTAGTTTCTTTCTTCTGTGCAGACAACCTAAAATCTCCCACATTAGGAAACCTCCTCATTCGGAAAAGAATATATAAAATGAAAAGGACTCATTCAGAGAATGATGAAGCCAGTAAGGGAACATATGGATAGAAGAGAGAACGTTTTTTGAAAGAAATCCAGAAATAGGAAGAGGGAAGGGGAAAGTATTTTAAGAAAGAAGGCATGTTCAATAGTATCAAACGTTTTTGAGGGGTTAACTAAAATGAGGAATTAAATTCGTATATTGGACAAATACTACGTATCTAGAATATATATAATATTTTCTAAATTCAACAATAAGAAAATTAAAATCCCTATTTAAAAAATGAGCAAAAGATCTAAAAAAACAATTCACCAAAGCAGATATACAGAATCCAAACATGCATATAAACATCCTCAAAATCATTAGATATATGGAAATTAAAATTAAAATGAGATATCACTATATACCTATTAGAATGTCTGTAAAACAAAGAAACAGTACCAAGCAATACCAAGTAAGGATACAGAACAACAGCTTTTACTAGTGGGAATGCAAAAATAATACAGATGCTATGGAAGAACAGATAAGCATTTTCTCATCAAGTTTAGAATGAAGTTCCTATAGGACTAGGCAGTCCAACTCCAAGGTTCTTACCCAAGAGAAATGAAAACTTATGACTACATAAAAATTTGTATGTGAATGTGGAGAGCAGCTTCTTTCACTGTCACCCCAAACGGGAAATGATGCAGATTATTCAGTAGGTAAATGGACAAAAAAGTTGTGGTATATCCCTATAATATATACTACCCAACAATACAAAGTAGTGAACTCTTGATACAGTCAGAAACATAGATGAATTTTAGCGTATTTTCAAAGACAAAGAATCTAGGCTCAAAGGGCTACATATTTTATGATTCCTTTGATATAAAATTTTGGAAAAGGTAAAAACAAATTAAATAGAGAATAGATTAGTGATTACCATGGGTTTGGAGTGAGGGGAGTAGATAAGTACAAAGGGAAAGCATGGAGGAATTTTTGGGGTGATGATCTGTGTTAAAACTGTGGTGGCAGGCAGGGACATGAATGCATGCATTTTTCAAAACCCATGTTACTAGTCAACAGAAAGAGTGATTTTTTTTTTTTTTTTTTTTTTTTTTTTTTTTTTACTGTTTGTAAATTTGTAAAGACAACTAAGACATGTGGGAACCCAAAATGGAAGACACCACAATAAATGAAATTAATTATGTTACAAATGAATAACATTAATACAATGAAAGGAGGGGGAAAAAAAACCTAAGGTATTAGATAAGGTGAGAAAGCAATTATTATGGTTTAAATATGAGGTGTCCTGCAAAAGCTCATATATGAGACAATGCAAGAAAGTTTAGAGGTGAAATAATTCTGTTAAGAGAGCCTTAACCTAAACAAAACATTCATCCACTTGAATGGATTCACTGGGTGGTAACTGTACGCAGGTAGGGCGTGACTGGAGGAAGTAGGTCACTGGGGCGTGCCTTTGTGGTTTATATTTTGTCCCTGGTGAGCAGAGTTCACTCTCTGCTTCCTAATGCCATGTCCTGAACTGCTTTCCTCCTTCCACCCTGATGTTCTGCTTCACTTTGGGCCCAGGGCTATGGAGTCAGCTGACCATGGACTGAGACCTCTGAAATTGTGAGTGCCAAATGAATTTTCTCTCCTCTAAACTTGTTTTTTTCAGGTCTTTTGTTCACAGAAGAAAAAACGCTGATAAAACAGCAGTGTTTTGACTAGATACTATAAGACTAAGGACAAAAAGAAGTGAACACAAATGTTGAGCTCTAGTTCAAACATGGATTCTTACAGGGATGTGGATCAGCGATTCTGAAACTGCTTTATATGCACGTAAGAGTTAAAAAATAAGTAGTATACTGTCGATAATGAGAGCCAGATTTCTCACTTTTGGAGAAAGAAATTATAAATAAGGAAAAAGGGAAATCTAGAATAAACCCTGTGGTATTGGAATTGAGTCAGATATATCAGTAGGAAATATGTTTTAAAAATATATGTAGTTATAATTAGATATGAAAATAAATATAGATGTGAGTATACATGGCTTAGCATAGTCACGTATGTTTCCTGGCTGCATTCACAGAAAGGCCTGGAAGCAATGGCACTCCAGTAGCAATGAGCACATATCATCATTTCGAAACAGATTTTTTCCATTGAAAGAATCCAAAGCTCCTTGGAGATGAGTGAATTCCAAGTCCAGGACAGTGTGATGGTAACTCTTCTGTGTTTACTTGAAACTGGTCACAGCATACCCAGATATTTTGTTAAACATTATTCTGAGTGTGTCTCTGAGAGGAGTTACTTCTAAATGAGATTAACATTTGAATCAGTGGTCTGTGTAAAACAAATTGCTTTTCCTGTCCAATCTACTGACGGGGAAACCATTAAGCTGGGACACCCATCTTCTCCCACCATTGTCTTTTGACTTGAACTAGAACTCTGTACCATTGGCTCTCCTGGTTCTCTGGCCTTCAGACTCAGACTGAAACTTGCATGGTCAGCTCTCCTGGGTCTTCCACTTGTCAACTGCAGATCTTGGGACTTTTCAACTTTCACAACCATGTGAGCCAAATGTTCATAAATAATCTCTTTTTATGTATATCTCCTATTGGTTTTCTTTCTCTGGAGAATCCAGACTAATACAGGCAGGAAAACTAAACTAATACTTTCCAAGGTAAGCATGGAATATATTGTGAGGCCAGAAAGTAAATGCTCATAGAAAGACAGTCATCTCAGAAGGACATGGGAACCAGCCTAAAGGAGTTCTAAATGGCTAGAACTGAAACAATTAAAAAGCATAAAGAACGTGTATATATATATATATATATATATATATATATATATATATAGTATAAAAAATGATCATATTGGATTATGATTCATAGAATAAAATAAATATCTATGAGCCAGAGTGATATAAATGTATAATGAAAAAAATAGAACAGAGAATACAGCTTCATATTAAAGATTGTTTCCAAGCAGCAAACACAGAAGAACTAAGGAAAACAAAATCAGCACTGGAACACCTGTGTAATAATTGTTGTAGGCAAGATCGACTAATGGATGCTAAAATTAGGGGGCAAAAGTTAAAGAAGTATCTTCCTACTACATCCGTAATTCCGAAGGGAAATATTGTAACATTACACTGGAAATCTGCTTAGTCAAATGATCCATTAATGTCCCCAGGAGTAAGATATACTGACATCACATACCCCTGATACCATGCATTGGGAAGGGTACAACATCACTGCTGTGATGTTGCCAGAAATTTATCTATTCAATGTGATCATGAGGAAACACTGGAAAAACCCAAGCTGAGAGACATTCTATAAAACAATTGACTAACATTCTTTGAAAGTGTTATGATCGTAGAAGGCACAAAAAGGAACAGTCACAGCTGGGAGAAGACAAAAAGAGATGACAGTTAAATGCAATACAGGATCATGAATGAAAAACTGGAATGGACTAAGGAAATTAGTGAAAAACTCAGCTGGAATCCAAAAGATGTCATAGTAGAGCTAATAGTGTCATACTAATATTAACTTCTTCATTTTGATGACTGTGCTTTTGGGTATACAATATATCTACATTACAGGAAGCAGTGAACATTATAGAGGAGAGCTCTGTATTGTACTTGCAACTTTTCTCTAAATCTAAAAATGTTTCAGAAGAAAAATTTAGTAAGATCATTTTTTTAAAATCCGGCAGTGGGGATGCTGCTGGGAACCAGAGCAAGATGGCAACCAGACCAGAATGATCCAAGTGGCGTAATATATTAAAATGTTAACTAGGTAGAAACATTTTTTCAAAAACATGTTTCTGAAGGGTTTGTCAAGCTCTAGATTGGTAAATTGGTGAAAGAGTGAGTGTGATGGGCTTGATTTTCTTTTTACCAGGAATTGAATCTAGGAGTGCTTACCCACTGAGCCACACCCACACCCTTTTAAAAATTTTATTTATTTTTTTAAATTTTGAGACAGGGTTTTAGTTGCATAGGGACTCACTAAATAGCTGAGGCTGGTCTTGAACTTTTGATCCTCCCATCTCAGCCTCCTGAGCTGCTGAGATTACAGGTGTGCATCATTGTGCTCAGCTTAATTCACTTTTAAGATGAGAGGATTACAAGGGCCACTTGAGTTGGGTGATCATAAACTTACAGGAGGTGAAACTGCTGTGTTTCATGACAATCTCTATTAGACCTACTTATTCAGAACCACATTTGAAGAAAGTTTGTAGAATATACCCAGAGTTGAGATTTTTCTCAGATAGGTAAAGTAGAAAAGTAAGACTGGAGGTAAAGTAGACTGAAAGATAGAAGGGCAAATAAATCTAAGTGTTATTATTTGTAAACTGTACATGGAAACAAGCAAAGAAAGAAAATGGATAATGAATGAGGAGAAATGAGGAATTAAATAGGAAATAAAATAGATTCTGAGGTATGCAGGTCAACAATTCCATCACATATGGGTCTGATGGTCTAACATATCCGTCTTTGGCAGGGAGGTGCCTGCCAGTGCTGGTTTATGATTCAGTTTTTTTTTTTTCAAATCTGCTAAGACAATAACAGATGGTCATCTGCTGTCCAGGTTCCTCTTATTTCCTTTTTCATTCTTTATCCTTATGAGTGTATGATTTAAAAATGAAAAAAAAAAAAGATTTTTTTTCATTTTTAAATCATACACTCACCAAGGATAAAAAAACCCAAAAACTCTATTATTATTTTGGTAGGGTTCCATGGAGGAGTGAGAGCAAACGAGTACTCTTTGTCTATTATCAGTTGAAAGTAGTCTCCTTCCTCCATTTTAACCCACAAATAAGAGTTGTTCTTGTGTCACTTGTCTTGCTTCTGCTGACTCTTCCTAGTGCCTTATGTCCTTGTGTGTTGAATTTTATTCATTTCTTCCATTGAGTCTGTTATTTATTTTTTTGAAATCATAGTTTGTTGGATGTAATCTCTGTATCTACCAATGGTTTAAATTACAGATACTTCACTACAGAAAGGAATTTCATGAATTTCCTCCAGAACCCAGGAGTGGATAAAGCTGAAACCTCTTCAAAACCTGTCAAATTCATAATGCAACTTTGACACAGATCTTATTTTTGGTGCATTATAGCACAAATATCATCATTGGCTCCAAGGATACTCCCTTTTATGTTACTCAGTGCTTACTGCACCTTATTAAATTTCAACTTCTGTTTTGTTTCTCTCTCCTATTTCCTTACATTCTAGCAAGTGGAGTAATGTATTAAAATAGTTTATTTTACCATTTGCAGACCCTCTTGTGTTTTTAGGAGAGCCCAGCTACAGAATCTATCTAGCTGCACTTGGGAATAGGAAGCCTGGTGGAACTCTGTTCTTACTTGCAAAATAGGGTGGAAACAAGAAGGTTACGTAGATGCTTCAATAGAAATAAGGTGGGCTTTGACATCACAGCCCAACTAGGTATACATTCTTGATTTTATTGCTTCCTAGTACAAAGACCTTCAGCAAATTACCTAAACATTTATTGAGCCTCAATTCATTCATGAACAAAATGAGGAAAATAATTATGCATTTCAGAGTTGCATGAAGACTAGACATAATTTATGCAAATACTGTGCAAACATCTCTCACATTCTTCCAGTTCACCCTATCTCAGTTGGAGGTATCACATGTGCATGTGAAACTCACCTGCTAAGGACTGAAGATATTAAAAAAAAAAAAAAAATCACAAAGTGCCCCTGAAGAGTTTTCATTCTCAGAAGCATGCATAGTTTTATTTATTCTTTTGGTTTGATTCATTTTGCCTTGGAAGAAATGTGAGTGAAAAAAATTCATAATTGCAGATGCAGTTGGAATAAAAATAAATTACCACGGCAAGTTAAGTCTCTAAGCAGATGGCAGATTTTCCTTTTTATTCTGGTACATTCTAGTAGTAGGGCTCCAATACACAATAATCAGAGTTTCAACATTTCAAGAGAATGGTTAACTAAAAATTCAGAATCAACTTTGAAAAAGCCATGTGTACGAGTTTGACCTGGCTCTGATACAAGTGAGGGTTCATGGGGTTAATAGTGGGAAAATGCCTAGCACTGCTTTTCTTCAATGAAGGTCTGCCTGGCCCAGGGCTCCAACATCAAGGCCTCTGTCTGAAGCCAAAGAATATATGACAAATAGCAGCTCACACCTGACAACAGTCAGGGTTTAAACTCAACAGGGCAGGGATTTGAAATTCTGCCAATCCTTGCATTTTTTTCTGATTAGAAGTATTTTACAAGTTTACAAGGGGCTCAAAAGTGGACTCAAGAGCTCTGTGGCTCCTTGTAATTTGGCACTGGGCTTTTAGAATGGACTATGCCTCAACTACAATTAGCCCAAACTTCCAAAATTCCACATTTTAAGTTAAAATGACTTTTTTTCTAACTATATCAGTTTTGGAAGAAGTGGGGAAAAAGTGTCTACAAAAGTTGCATGAGGAATTAATTTACTTGTGAGATAGCATAAAATATAGTAGGGGGGAAGATTCTAGAGCTAGACTGCTTGATTAATGATCTTCCTTCTGTCCACTCATTATCTTTGTGACCTTTAGCAAGTTAATTAACCTTGATGTTCCTCACTTTACTTGGCTATAAAATGGGAGTAAAAATGGCACTTATCTCATAGGGTTGTTAGAAAGATTGAGTGAATTTATATTAACAAGAGTGTTTAGAATAGTACCTGACACACTGTCAGCATCCAATGATTGTTATTTTATTATTTACTACAAGCTTATAGTGCTTGTATTTTATATACATAATGTCCAGCATCCCTCTATAACTTTGGTATAGAGAAAAAATGTTTTTAAGATGTGGCTGCAATCCCTCCAGTCTTCAAGACTCTCAACCAGCAAGGTTTCTTTTTTTCTAAATTTCTTCTTTTGTTGGAAACCTTTTCTTCTTCCATTGGTTTCCCATTTCAAAAGGTGATTCCTTCCATCTTCTCAGTTTTCCAACCAGAAAATGTAGAAAGCAATCATCTCTCTGTGCCAATTGATTACCACCTCATACCAATTCAACTTCTGGATTAAACCATTCACCTCTGACCATAAACTCTGCTCCTCTCCTGTCTTTGGTGCAGGCATAGTGGTCTTTTGAAATGTAGGTTTGATGATGCTTCTTTCCAGCTTGAAATAAAATCTCATTTCCCTGTAAATAAAAAGCCCCTTTCTAACACTGTGGTTATCTTCTTGTCTTTCTCCCCTGGATTTCAGTAGGATAGAAATGGAGGAAAGAGGAAAAGTGGGATATGGGGGAAAAAAAGCAGCAAACCAAAATGAAATAGGAAGGGACAAAAATAGAGAGAGGAAAAACTGCACTTGGGTGTGGAATCCAGACGTTAGTCAAGCTTGTGAGATGATTTATGTGGCACATGTTGCAATCTGGGGAAACAACCCCTTTAACTATGTGCATGGACCCCTGAGGTTAAAATATTGGACAATTTCCCCATAGCAAGAGATGTATATACATTCCTATCAGCTTAGAAACAATCTGGATTTTCTTCTGGGTTGTCTGATGAAAATCACCTTCTCCATGGGAGGGATAGGTAGTGTCCTGCAGTGATGGAGGCAGGGCCAGCAATAGCATTTCAGGTAAAGGCAGAAAATGGTTCTTACCTTTATAGCAAATATTCTCTTACTCTACTCTAACTAGCTCTTTTTCATTTGGTCCAGATCTCTTAGCACCAATATAACATATTATTTTCTTTTTTAAATTTTTATCTATCTATCTATCTGTCTATCTATCTATCTATTTATTTATTTTTGGTACCAGGGATTGAACCCAGGGATGCTTAAACACTGAGTTACATCCCCAGCCCTTTAATTTAGAGATAGGATCTCTTTAAATTGCTTAGGGACTCACTAAGTTGCTAAGGCTGGCTTTGAAATTGCTATCCTCCTGCCTCAGCCTCCTGCGATGCTGGGATTACAAGGTGTGCCGCCACACCCTGTGAAGCAACATATATTCTGATTACCTATTTTAATGAAAAATCATCAGTTTTTATCATAATATTTTACCAACTAGTTATCTCCCTTTGGAAATAGAGTAAAAATAAAGGTCAACAAAGTAAGCATTAATTTGTTCTTTTTCACATCAGTGGTTATATCTAAGGGTAGTTTTCAGAACTGTAGCTAGAATCAAAATAATAAAAAGAAAAGAATCAGAGTAAAAAAAAAAAAGCAAGAGGACGAGGAGGAGAAAAACATTCACTAAATAGTACATATACAAGTCATAAAATTAAGCATACTTTTGGAGGAGATGCCAAATATACTTTCCTCTCAACTTCCAGGAAAAAAATCTGATCTTATTCTTATTTCTGTAGAATGTGTGAAAATGTATATGTGGACAACTGGCTACCCTATAGTCAGTTACCCAATTATTTGTAATATTCTTCTGCAACAAAGGAAATCATAGCTCTCTTGAAATTGTCCTCAAAAGTTGGGTAAATTCAGAGGACTAATAATTCACTTCTCATTGCCCTAAATAATACTCTCTCTGTGTGTATGTGTGTGGGTAAAAAAAAAAAAAATAGAGGATTAGCTATACTGACAAATTTTATATACGAGAGAGCTGGAATCTGATCTTCCATTTATGTAGCACACAGTTGACAAGAACAGATGGTGAAATTGCAAATATTGTTCCTTCCTCACTCTGGCATGTGTCACCATTTTGCCTTGGTTGCTATAATAAGGAATTCAGAAAGACCCCAATCCTCTCTAAAATAAAGTATCCCGAATATGAGTAAAAGATAAAAGTGGGGTTTCGGAGGAAGTATTCCTACTATTTTTTTGTGATTCCCTTCCTATGTGCCACTTTGTTGCCAAAGGAACCCCAACTTAGAAAAGCAGCACGGTGACATGCCATCTCATTCCTCTATAAATCCCTCAGAAAAGCGGCTTGCTCAATCATCCCATGGCTGGTGAGTGGAGGGGAGGATTACACTCAAATTCATATCAATTTAAAATTCTCTACACTGGTGTTTTTCAACTTATCAGCTATAAGCCATGGAAGGGTTACAGCAAATTCTTTTTTAAAAAAACTCCTCAGATCCTTGTGCACATATTTATTTCCTCGATCCGCAAATCAAAAGATACTGTGATTATCACTATTATCATGCAGGAGGTCTACAAAGTTGGTTGACACTTAAAAGGAGTACTCTTCTTACTAGAAAAACTTAAATAAATCAAAGGAAACCATTGGTCTATATTTGTGGTTCTCATATTTTGGGGTTTCACAGATCAATATCAATATCCTTCATGATATGTTTTTAGAACTTAAAATTATAGTCTTTTGAATGAAATACATTTAGTTTTATTAAAAAAAAAAAAACTCATTTCATGGTTCTTCCCCTCCACCATCAGTGAAAATTTTATCATGGGCTGGCACCGGCATGAAGAATGGTGTTTGAGAACTCTGCTTCTCACCGCACCATGCAGCACAGTGGAAGAGTCCAATGTTGCACAGACTCTACAAGTTGTTAGCATGGGTCTCAGGAAAGGAAACATACATTTGAGGGTCCCTTATCCTACTCTGGGCTGACTCTGGCATCACTTGCTGGAGATGACTGCCATGCAGCCAATAACTAGATTCCGCTCCGAAAATTGTCAGCTCCAAGCTTTGCCATGGCAGCTCACTAAAGTAGCCTGTGCTCTTCCTAACTTAGAAATGATTCATCCTGTGGGTTGTAAAGTAGGGAGAAGAAATGGGCTCTCATATAGTTTTTCTGCTCTTCTTAATCTCCTTTTCTGCATTGTCTTGGCCAAGGAGTATAAATATCTTAAATTAGTTTAAAAATCAATCTTGGCTTAATTTAAAAAAAGTGGGACAAACATTGACAGTTTGAGTGATTCTCAATCAACAAACATTTGCAGAGCACCTATTTTATGCTAGTTACTGTGCAAAAGGTACAGCAAGTAAAGACAAACGAACAAAGGAGAACATCAGCAAGAACAATCTGATATAAAAGAACATTATGCCAAATTGGGACCTGTTACAGACCTTCCTTTCTTTAAGGCTGAATAATATGCCACAGTGTATATATACCCCATTTCTTTACCCATTCATCCACTGATGGACATTTAGGTTGTTCCCACATCTCCTCTATTGTGAATAATGTGGCAAAAATTATCTTCTCAAGATCCTGCTTTTAGATTTTTTTGCATAAATATTCAGAAGAGAGATGACTGAATCATATGGTAGTTCTATTTTTAAATTTTGGAGGAAAAATATGCAGCATTAAAAAAAAACAACTATACTTCCCTTTTGTCTTTGCAAAGAAGGTTGACCCTTATATCTCACTTACCACAAGATACAATCAGTTCCTGACCCTCAGAAGGAGTCTCTACCTGTCAGGAGAAACGTTGGCCTTGCTGTGGCTGTATAAAGCCTTTTCTCCTCAGTCAAACGAGTAACTTAAGTAAGGATGGGACAGCAATGATGATACTGCTGCAAAGTACTTGCATACGTGTAGCCAGGCAGCGAGCCAATGTTAATCACAGCCTCCAGCACCTGCACACCCTCAGCTGGGGGCTCAGTTGTCAAGAGAAAGTCATAGAAGGCCTGTCAGCACCTTGCTGTGTGCCTTGGGACAAGGCTATCTAGGAACTGGACTGAATTCCCACATGCTACAAGGCTCACTTCTTAACATTTACAGAGTATTTAGATACTGTAGTCCAAACCACAGCACAAAAGAAACCTTCAGAACCTGGGCTAGGAGGTGGGCTGAAACAGGGACACCACCCAGAGTTGAAAGGAGACACCTATGTGATGCTCAGAGACATATGTGATGAGGAAGTACTTTGTTTAAACAAAGAGTACATTCAGGGCCTGCTTTCTAACAGGCGAGGGTCTCAGGCTCATAAGGGACCCAAGCTCGAATCAGTTCTCTGCTGTGGCTTCTTAAAATTCTTAATAGCATTTTAGCAAGGAAGGATTCACACATTTTCATTTTGCACTGGGCACTAAAGTAGCCATTATTGACTACTTTCCCTACTAAAGGGGAAACGGATACCCCAATCAAGGACCTGGAATCCTAGGGGATTCGGTTCCTTTAATCTGAAAGAACAGCCCCCCAAACAATACACATATAGAACCACATAAAAATGCAGTACATAGTGTCAAAGCCACAGTGTTGAACCACTTTGTTCTGATTTTCACCCATGTCCCAAAGGGTGAGAGATCACTTTGCTGTGTTGTGCTTGGCTTTCCACCACTCAATTCCTTCTGAACCACAATTTGAATTCTCCTTTTGGTGATATTTCTATCAATTTTTCTTAGTAAATATATATGTACTTTTTTTTTCATCATTATCACTTTGATTTTCAACCGGACCAGGCACATAACTTGTAGGGTCTAGCGCAAAATGAAAATGTAGGCCCCTTGTTCAAAACCTACCAAGAATTTTAAGGTGGCAACAGCAACAGCGTTAAACCAAGCATGGGCCCTTGGAAGTGGTGGGGCCTACGTGACTTCACAGGTTGACAGCCCAGAAATCTCAATTTTCCTTGGTCAGAATTGGGAAATGTACCCATTCCTTGATCAATCACTGTTAAGTAAATTGGCTGATTCAGCTTTGGAAGAAGAACATCTATCTCCCCTGGATCTGGAGATAGTTCATTTCCCCGAGTTGCATGTTGTCTGGTGGCAAGGATTCATAAGTAAAATCAGACTCCTTCTGAGTAGGTGTGGGGAGCATATGGCTGCTGGGGAGACCAACAACAGTGCCTGCTCCATCATGCCCTTGACTTTGAAGTGGAGCTCTTCATTAAAAGCTCCCCTTGATGCACACTTTGGCTCCTCTGGACTTGAAGAGCTATTCAAATCCCATCTACTTAAATCTACCTACATTTAATTCCCAGGCTCCTCTACACCTCAGGCCTCATCCCTGCTGCCAGCCTTCTCTGTAGGGATATTCAGGGATGCAAAAATATTGTTGTTGTCTCCTATTGCTCATCATGAAATTAAGAAACCAGACTAATAGTCATTAAAATACATAAAACCTAAAAAAAAAAATTGAAAATAAAGTTACCACTGAGCAAAACCCATAGATCAGTATTGTGAAGTCATCAAATTATTGGATAACAAATTGTATGGGACACTCAGGAAGAGTTTAGAAGAAAACAGATTTTTTTTAAATGGAAGAAGTGGTCAGTGTTGGGTGGTACGAAATGCAGTGTAGAGCAGGATTCTCAAGCAGATAAAGCAAGTTTTGATGTAGCACAGTGAATCCTTTCTAGGAGTCAAAAAGTTTGCATGAAGAGAACAGACTGTGCAAGTGACTTCAAAATATCAGTGTTAGGGGAGGAAAAAATGCTCTGAAGCAGATGTCATTACTAAGAAATTAGATCCAATACAAAAGGCAATGGTTCGGTTTCTGATAGTATGTACAAACTGTGACTTGTCACCCCTACGTTGCTTCTGTTACTCCTTTCAAAGCATCTTCTCTTTTTTTTCTGCAGCTATCCAAGTCCCACTCAGCCCTTAAGGTCAAGTTCAGAGTCTATAGTTGCAAAGAAGACTATCTTGACCCTTACTGACTTTCCAGCACCTCTCTCCCCAGCTGACAGGGACTGAGGAAAGGAACTGTTCCTTCTCCATAACCTCAGTGCATCCTGTGAACATTCTGTGAACTACCAACCTTGCTCACTCTCACTCACTGGACTGTAAAGTCTTTGATGCAAGAAACTCTGCCTCCTTCTTCATAATCTCAGTGCCTTGATAACTGATGAGCATGTAAAGATGAAGTACTCAAGATGCCTACTGAAGTGACATGCTCAGAAGATACCTAGGAACAATATCTAGTAACACTCTGTGTGCAATGGCAAAAGAATGCTCAGAATAAAATACAATAGTGTGTACAGGCTGAGATATTGTTATATTATTGGTGACACTGGATTGGATGTGGGTGAACAGGAGGAGGATGTTGTCAAAGATCACTTGAAGATTCCTTGCCTCGATATCTGGAATGACATGATATGGACCTTCCTAATCCACCCTTTGTAGAAGAGAGATAGTTGGGATTCAAATGAATAAATGGTCTCCAGCCTTCCCTCTGGGTCTGTCAGTTCCTTTTTCTTGTCTCAGAGACTTTGCTCCTAGGATTTGAATTTTTATTTTTCTGTTCTCTGATAATCTTTGAATTTCATAGTTTATTCGACTTAGGAGACAATAATGCTTCTTGAGTAAAAATGGCCACACTTCATGCATGAGTGAGATTAAGGAAGGTGGAGAAGTACTCTGAGTTTATCTAAGACATGATTCAAAAATGCAATGTCAAAAATACTAGAAGGTCAGTTACACCCCTGTCTCACAAGTCTGCTGAGCAAGTGCAGCACTGACTCCAAGAGATGTCTGGAAAGAGGCTTCCCAAGTGTTTTAAAAGTGCTTCTACAGGACACTAGTAAAGCTCAGGTGTTTTCGATCCTCTTAATCTGTAGTTCTGCTGTGTGGCTGTGTGGCTTTCCTCTTCCTGACAAATGTCATGCTAATTTGTAGCAGAGGGCTGTAGATGTATGTAAGGGGAACTAAAAAATAAAAAGTCTCTGCCTTGTCTTGTTTTACTAAGTTGGCCTTCCTCATAATGAAGTCTTTCTCATTATTTTTCCCCTCCCAAGCTTAAAACCGAATTTTAACATCATTAGAAAAAAAAAGTTATTTCTGGTTAAGATTTCACTACACAATCACAATTTCCATATTTATTTCATTTTCCAGGTGAATGCTTAATGATAGAAATAGAGAAAAAAGTCTAAGTACATAGAAAATATTAGAAAAACAAGATTCTAAATCTTATCGTCTCAGTTATGTCATCAGTGTAAGATAAGATTGTCACATTAAGAATAATGCAATAAAACATGTAGGGAAGAACA
The DNA here is from genome assembly GCF_021218885.2 of Marmota monax. NCBI lineage: Eukaryota > Metazoa > Chordata > Mammalia > Rodentia > Sciuridae > Marmota > Marmota monax. The sequence goes on along the minus strand of NW_026693933.1, from coordinate 5,265,856 downwards.
TTCATTATATGCTAATTAAAATAACCCTAAATATGTTTCTTTGTGCTCTAATTCTCAATGTCATTTCAATTAGCTTTACCTGGTTAGAGAATTTTTAAAAATAAAAATTTTAAAGACATACTCTGAATCTCAATGATCTTCTGTAAAGAAGTAACAGCATTCATGTTCGGGGTTTGATGGAGAATATCTTCAGCAAGTGGCTCCAGCTGCAAGAATATGAGATAAGACTATGAGCAGAATATTATGATTTTACATCAAGTATCAACAGAAGCAAAGCAAACCGAAGAACCTAATCCTCAGGAAAAGCTTGCTCCAAGAACTGATTAACATTTTGCTGATATCAGTACTAAAAGTGTAGCCTGTTTTATTTTCTGTTTTGCATCCATATAATTAAATTCCAAGGGGCTTTTCTATTGGTTACAAGATTAATCTATGAAGTCCCTGAAGCAGGTGCATGTCTGTGTATTAGTCATTTAAGATATGAGTTATTTGTGTAATTTTTGTAGGTTCTTCACAAACCAAATTCCATCATGTCTGTATACGCAGCTGGGCCCTGCAAACAAAATCTCAGGGAAGTTGCAGTAGACAGAGCAGGGAGTCTATTATCCATATTTTTGCCGTGTTTTCATATCTAACCACCTCACACATTTGAACACTTAACGGTGGAAAGCCACGAGACAGCTGTTCTTATTTACCTGCCATTGAATAAAGTAGTAGATAAAATGTTCAAGTTAAAGCAAAGGTAAAATAACTGTACAGTTTCCCTTAATTTCTACATAATTCATAACTCTGCTGATGTCTGCCTTTACATCCAGGATAAATTCCTTTCCTGAAAATCTATCATGATCTCTGGAATTACATCGATTTTTCATGGAGGAGCTCAGCAAACATTGCTTTACAAGAAATGAAAAGGAGCTGTAAATAATTTATGGAGCTTATTTGTCAGAACCAAGTCTGATGATGCAGCACTGAAAATGCCTTGGTGATGATCGTGGTGCATTGCAGGATCCTCACAAACAAAAGAGCCATCCAGCTATTATGACCCCCCAAAGCAAGGAGAAAATAGCAATAAAAGGGTTAGCAAAAGTGCAGTTTTCCTAGAAAAAGTTAATAGTCTCAAATAAAAACTGGGTGGTTCAACTATGATGTGGCATGAATGGAATTGCTGTCACTAGACGTACCAAAGCACAGACTCATCAATGCCTCTTCATCTTCAGGAAAAACTGAAAAAAACTGAGGGATTACAAGTTTCCACAGCACATGTGAGTGAATCTTCCCCGCAGGGTCTCTCTGAATTGATTATTCTATACTTCAATCATGGAATCTCAAACAATAGCACCTTTCTTCCAGATGCTGCAGGAAAACAGACTAGCTCAGGGATATTTATACATGGGTAAATTCACTAAATATAACTTTCCAGAGTGTTTTTCTTAGCTGCCAAAGAAAAACCTTTAAAACATCAAAAGGCTTATGTTCAATGGTTTGGTGAGAGGAAAATACGCTACCACCACTCAGTGTCAGTGAAAAGTTCTGAAATCTTAGACTCTTTAATTTTGTTAAAATCATTTTTTCAAAATATGGTATTTCAGATCATATCTTCAAGAATATGCTACCCTTCTACTACCCTCCCAACTCAGAGGAACTACTGAATCATCAATCAAGAGTACCTCGGAAAGCTCATTTAAAAATTAAACAGGGTTGATGGAGCCACCTTGCCCATAAATAAGCTTCTCTTTCACTTATTTCTCAGCGCTCAGGGAAAATGACTTTTAATAGAAATTGGGTGGGTTTTGCTAATGAAATATTTTGAAGCATCCCTATTCAGATTTTTAAGAATACAAGCTCAAGGTGATGTCAGCATGTTTAGTTCTTCATAAGTGTCTCTGTGACTTCAGATTAAAAAATATGACAATAAATTGAAAGGTGCTGGCCAGTGGAAAGAGTGTTACAGGCAGATCACCAATGCAAAAACTAATTTCTGGAATTGTCCCACCTGAGGTCTATATAACCTGGTTATATAGAAAGTATATGTGGTTCAAGTGTTCAGAGTAAAAATGCATACACCACTAAACCCACAATTTAGAATTTTCAGTGAGATATGATAAAGTTGTGTCAACTTACAAAAGCATCCCAGAGAATTATGACAATTAAATTGATCATTTAAGCTTCCCAAACCATTTCCCTGTATGTTTTAAGTGAATGTCACTTAGAGGATTAAACCTTCAGTAAATTGCCCCAATTTGTTTCATTTGGGGTGTATATGCACAGACAGAGCTGAATTCAGAAAGTTCTCAGTGTAGGTTCTTTATTTTTCCTCTGGTAGCTCTGCAAAGGAGGCAATCGGTAATATTCTGTCCTTTGGCAAGAAAGGAAACAGCATTTAGAGTCTGTTTTCATAAAAATTAAAACTTTGTATGGAAGGACCACAGAATCAAGTTGTTTTTTAGAGAGCTTGTTGACTTAGTTACTCATGTTTATAAGTATTAAAACCATGAACTGAAGCACCTATTTGATAAATATGTATGAGTCTGGTTATTAGTAGTAATCTAATAAGCATAAAATAAAATAATATTAAATAAATGGTTATTTTTTATAATTTTGGGGCAAAAATGAGAATATACACTAAAGCTATGTGATGTATTTAGTTGGGGCAATATACTGCAAAAATATTGGCAATTGAGGCTAATCAGAATTATTAAAAGATAAATAAGGAAGAAATTTATGCAAACCAAAGAACTTTTGCATGCAAAAAGTTCCAGTAGGATAAAACAGATGCAATGTAAGAAATATTATGCAACCATTATGCTATCTCTGTGGAGCAATTCCAATAAGTAATAGTAATTATCATGGAATTAAGATACACTAGATACAACCTCTAGACACACAAATCTCTCATTCAGCTTTGCTATATGTAAAGCTTAATCACAACTGTTACTTACAGCCATTCTTCATATAGAGTTGAGAATCTCAGCTCAATGATAGGAAATTTATTTTTCTCCATCTTTATAGAAAGATGAGATATTCTATGGACACGACTCAGAAGTTTGTTCAGTTGTGCATACCGTGTGATCTCTAAGTACTCTAGCTATTTTAAAACACCATAAAAACTGTGGTCATTATCATTTTCAGGTTCTTTAGAATAAGATCATCTAAATCATGAAAAGTATTTTCCGTTGGTCAGGATCCATCTGTGGAAAGAAGCAAAGCTTATCCTTGGAGAAGCTCTTGATTAAGAGTTTTAAAACACTCTGTGCTCGTGAGACATAAAAATCAGCTCACTGTTATTTTCATGATTCAAAACAGAACAAGAGAAGTTAAACAGAGCCCTTGCGAATGTAACAGGTACATAAGGTTGAATGCATTCATTAAGCAAGTAAAGGATCTATTAAATATTCTTGTAAGCTTTTATGTTACATTCTGATATTTCCCTAATATCCCAAATGTTTTCATACTTCTATGCTTTTATCGATTCTGTTCCTTCTGACTTCTTTTTCTCTACCCTTCACTGAATCAGCAAAACTGCTAATCACTCAAGGACTAGCACAAATATTGTCTGCTTCTCAAATTCTCCGATAGAAAAAATTATTTCCACCTCTGTGGCATCTCTCCTGACCAATACTCTTGTTTCCTATGCACATTATATCACAACCACATTTACCATTCTCTACTCTGTTGTGAGACATTTAAAGACTAAAATAGAGCTTGATATATGGTAGGCATTAGAGAAAAAAAAAAGGTGGAACAAATGAAGGAGGGATTAATTGAAAACAAACATGGAGATGTGATCTTCTTTCACTCTCTGTAACTGACAAACCTGAGTGAAATATATTCTTCTACTTGGTTGCCAGCTGTGATCAAGGGATGGTTTTAAGGTGACAGACCAGAAAAACAACAGTGACAATCATTTTGTTCCCTTAGAAAACCGTGCCCACGTTTGAGACAGTTCCTCTCTTCTGTGTGTGTTGGCAGGGTTGCCTGATATGGAGACAGGGTACTTCTCCAGAAGATATGCAAGAAAATGGAAAAGAAACCAAGTCCCAGAGCAAGCAGATGCAGAATGGAAATGCCAGTGGATAACAGAGGAAAATAATCACTCCAAACTGGAAAGGAACAGAAAGCCATAGCATGGAGGCAAAATTGAATGAGAATTTAAAAGGCATTGAGATTAATCCAGTTTGGGGGTAATTGGGGTCTCCACAGTACCTAGACTTTCAACCCCCACACATAGTATATTCTTTACATTTAGTCAGATGTTTGGTAATTTCTCTGAAAATAACTTACAGTGTGTCATGCATAGGGTCACATTTTTGATAGATTTATGTTGTCTACATGTTATGTTTTGATGCTTTTGCAAATTATGTGTGTGTATGTAATTTTATTTAGGAAAACTTTCTGAAGATAATCTTAGACTTGTAAAGATTTACGAAGATAGTGCCAAATACCCATATAAGGAGAAACAGGAAACTTCACCCAGTTTCCCCTAATGGTAATAGGTTACAGGAAGTCGATACATTCTTAAACTTTATTTTCTACTGTTATGGCTGGTATACAATATACGTAACTTATTTTTATGTGATATTCTGAACGATTTTTGAATTTTCATTGACTTCAGTTGACTAAGAACCTTGTAAACTTACATATTAATTTGTAATTTAAACAGAAATAAGTTTTACAGATTTTCTACATACCTAATCATACATAATCTGTGAATGAGACTTATTTATTCCTCTCCAATCTTCTTGAATAGGTTTTCTTTTACTTACCCTATTGTACTACCTAGGGTTCACACTGAAATGCTGAAATGAAGCAGTAAGAGTACATGTATTGTTTATTTCTTATAAAAGTTTTCATATTTTACCATCACAGCATTGTACATAAAAACTCCAAAACTTCAAAAAATTTCCACATCCATCAAAGTTAGAATATATAAATAATCTATAGCATTTTACTACAAATTATTTTTATGAAACTATATACAAATTATTTTTATGAAACACTATACAATGAAAAATGAACAACGTGTAGCTAGTTGCAACAAAAGAAATCAATATTTCAAATAAAATGTTGGAGCAAAAGGTGTTAGAGTCAAAGAAATACATGATATATGGTTTCATTACATAAAGTTCAAAAATAAGCAAATGAAACACAGTGTTAGAAATCAGAAAATAGACCCCTTATGAGATGGGGTATGAGATGGGGTACTGATCTGAAGAAGAAAGATGGGGTTTTTTGAGGTGCTGGTATTATTATATCTCTTGACCTGATTGATGGTTACATAGTTAATCTTTTGCAACACACCATTGATTTGTACATTCATGTACATTCTGTTTTCTGTACAAGTATTATATTTTCTAATTATAAACTACTGAAGAAAAAGTAAAAGTCTCCCAAATGACATAAGAGAACAGGGACACAAAGCCTGGATCTTCAGAACATGTTCTTTCCACTACATTATGGTGCTTCTGAAAAAACAGTGAGATTATATGTTTTGCAGCAAGAGCAACAAATTACATTCTTAGATACAGGCCATGATTCACTTACAAAGGGAGCTGAAAGTCCTCTGCAACATTTAAACTGACTCCGACAAAATGAAAAATGTGTTTAATCGTCAGGATCCAAGATGTTGGGGGAACTTTCAAAGAATATGATGATTAAGACCAAGAGGACAAGAGAAGCAGATTGTGATATAGACTTGAACTTTTGTGCTGATGAACTATTATCAATTCCCTAGTGAAGAGGTATTGGTGATTTAAACTCAACTCTCATTTAAATAATTGGCTTAGAAATGCCTGCAATTAGTTGTATATATTTAATTTGATTGCATAAGTCAATCTGGTTATAATTTTATCCATACTGTGATGAATGAGTCAGTCATTCTCAAAATAACCCTTTTTATTTGTTTGAAGTCACTAATATCCTTGACCAAATAGATTGTGGGGGGCACTGAAATCAGGGTAGATTCTATTGACAATCCGTCTATAATGACAGACTGTGAGACTATTCAGATTAGGTCTGCCTGCACCCTACCTTCGTGTGGATGATAAAAAGGATGACATCAACACAGCAACAAGGAAACATCTCTACTCAATAGCACTTCTACAAGCCCAAGAAGTCTTATAAGAGTAATGGGAGGACCATGATGCAACAACAACATCAACAACAACAATAACAAAACTGTGTTGGTCATTCAGTGCCTGTGAGATACTGAGGATCATTTTTAAACAAGATAAGAGGAACCTATGGGCTGGGCTCTAATATTATTGCTGTGGTTATTGAATAGTGGCATAGTGGTCTATTGGAAAGTTAAAAAATTCAATTGGTAATGAATCCAGTTCTCTGGGTAAATCTGACTAGCGATATTCTTGTTATTAGGTAAGATTGTAAGTCTACAGCATAAGGAGAAAGCACTTTGAACCAGAGTGAAGTTAGGGAAGTTAGGGAAATACCACATACATTGAAAAGCCCAGGTTTTCAATATTTATACTGAAAACTGATGTTTCAATAACATCAAAGGGGAGTTGGTTCAGTGCTTTCTGTGTAGTTTTCCAGCACACTGCCACAGTTTGGACATCAATTGTTAGGAAGGTGGTTTATTTCATAGTATATGTACCAAATCTTGTGTTTACTTGCCCCTGTTTCCACAAATAAGTGGAAATTGGACAGTTATATTTCATGAGTCCTCAGTGCTCTATTTTCTTTGATCCTGGATATCCTTCTACTCATTTGTTTTTTATTTCCTCTTCCTTTAATCTGCTAATTTTCATGGTTTGAATTTTTTTCCTTCTTTTGTTTTAATAAACCTTTTCTAAAGGCTGATTTTTCTGCTTAAGAAGATCTGTTTCATTTCACGTAACAGTGGTGTTCTGATAAACATTTAACCACTAACTGTCCAAAAAAATAGCCCTCATTTGGTACTTGCTAATGTCTGTGGTGTCGACATTCCCACCAGGGCCTGTTTGAATCTACCATTGTGAGGACAGGGAACTCACACTTGAGTAGAGATGACACACTTGGCTTTCGCAGGCCCACAGGAGTCAACTGTGGCATAAAACTGATGTAAACTGAGTCAATTTCATTCATTGCTCCCAATGATTCTCTCCCCAATAAACTATTATTTTCTTGAATGAGCTTCTGCCATCTCTATAACAAAAAAATATCACTGTGTGGTGGTTGTTGCTAATGTTATGTTGGTTGTTGTTTTGTTCCAAAGCATGGATTCATTTGACCAAAGCTTCCATATTTTTCACACAAAGTCTAATCCTGTGATATTCTATTCCACTGATCCTGCCTTACTGTTTACTTTATTCCACTCAAATGGCCTCCCCTCTACCAAAACCAAAACAAACTAACTTAAGAAGAGCCATCCACAATTCCAGAAAGTCCTTATGACTTTATCTATGTTTTTATACTATACAATAAATCTTTTCCTTAGATATTAGTTCGTCAAATCACCTTTTAAGATCTAGGTTAAATGCTACTTCTTTTAGAATATTCCTCTACCCTTTTAGCTAAAAGCAAATAATCCTACATTATATTCCCAAAACACTTTGATTATATTCCTTTGACTTTTACTTGTATTAGAACTTTTGCCAACAAAATAAATGCCCACTAAAAGGCTATTTGTTGAATGGACAGATAAATGAATGTTATAACATGTTTGCTTCATTACAAAAAGATAAATGGATAAAATAATGTGATGTATATATGTATATATGCATATATGTAGACACACACATATACATACAATGGAATATTACTCAGCCATAAAGAAGAATGAAATTATTGAATTTGCCAGTAAATGGATGGAACTGGAGACTATCATGCTAAGTGAAATAAGCCAATCCCCAATATCCAACAGCTGAATGTTCTCTCTGATATGCAGATGCTAACACACATTATAGGCCAGCAGAGAATAGAAGTTAATTAGATTAAACAAAGGGGAAGGAAGGGAATTGAGGGGAGATGGGAATAGGAAAGACAGTAGAATGAATCAGACATAACTTTCTTGTGTTCATACATGAATTCCCCACCAGTGTAACTCTGCACCATGTACAACCACAAGAATGGAAAGTTATACTCCATGTATGTATAATATATCAAAGTACACTCGACTGTCTTGTATAACTAAAAAGATCAAATTAAAAAATTCAAGTATAAAAAAAAAACTCGTGACTCACCCCAATAATTTTTTCAAAAAAGAAATGCTTTATTTTTCTTTTACTGGTAACCATAAACTATGAGGTATCCAGTTTCACAACCCACAATTCTTTTAATAGCTCCTGAAAAACCTAAACAGATAATACAGGAGAACTGCATAATGGAGTTTTGAATTATCAAAATATCAATGGTTCATTTGGCATTTGCTGAAACAGACAGCTTGCTTTCTCATAAGCAATGCTGAAATATACGGAACATAACTTCATAGGCCATATCTACACTGGAAAGTATCTTTAAGTCATATTTTCCAAAACAGTTTTCCTCTTTTCAGATCATTGATAAATTCTCTTTCAAAGTATGGAGACACTTCAGTGTCTGAAAGAAGACCGAACACACTGCTCTGGCATAGCACACATTTCCCTGGTATTCGGCTCTCTCTTTTATTCATGAATTGGAACCATTTAGGACCTTGTAAGCTTTCCCAGATTCACACCAATTCCCCAATGGACTACACTTCAGCCATACATAATCTAAAGGATGAAAAAGAGGGCAAAACAACTTCCCTATTCAAAATCCAGTGCAAACGGACCCCTGATGAGCAACTTGGACAACGGCATCTCAAGAGTTCACCTCAGGGGTGGTTGTCAACACTCACTAGCGTCAATTCAAGAGACTTTTCCAGCAGCTTTAGAGCAAAAAGTCATCTTAAAAAGATTATCAACAAACACCATCACTGTTTAGCCACTGTTTGTGAAATCCAAGTCAAATGAAAGCAGCTAAGCATACTCAACAGGAGATGGTACTTATTTAAAAAAAAAAAAAAGAAAAAGAAGAAGAAGAGAGAAAGGAAACAGAAATCAGAATTCAAACTTCAAAAAGAGTGAGGAAGATCTAGAAAAAAATATATATATTGTATACTCCTGAGCAAAAGCACTAAACTTTCAGTACTAGAGGTCACAAGGCTATCTCAACAGCTTTCAGGTCTAAGACGATGTGAGTTTTTCTCTCTCTCTGGCTCACTCCCTCTCAAGCTTAAAGCCATCATTTATTGTGTTTTGACAGGTGGTCTTCTAACCTCTATGTTCTCAGCTCACTACCAATGCTCCTACTACCTATCTCCCATCCTTTACTTCTCCAAGGTTTTCAATGTTTTCCTTTTGGATTCCATAGGAATGGCAACTGCTTAAAGTTTTTCTCACCTCTTGGGAAAATTTCTTTCAGAGGAATCAACCCAGGGTGCCACTAATTGGCTTTGCATAACAGTAGGTAAATTTGGTCTTAAAGCAACTGTGACACTGTTTGCCAACCAGCTCCAATACAGATTACCAAAATCAGATTCCCCGGGGAATTCTATTACCAGTTCTAAAAATTATGTGGCTATTCACTTAAGTATCCCTGATGCTTTTCCAAGTAAACTCATGATTCTTTTCATGTAGATATTTCTTCAATTTCTTGCAAATCCCAAGCTGGTGTTTCTAAGCGCTTCAATGAAGAAGTTCAAAAATATTCATCAAACACTGATTGGACCAATAAATCTAAGTTCTAAACTTTGCCAGGGAAAAGGAAAAAAAAAAAAGACTCTGGTATGTCTTCCAAATCAGTTGCCTCTAGGAATTTCCTGTACCATGCCCAAATTATTTTTAATTCAACAGTATATTATTTTGACTGACCTTGTGCATATTTCTTAAAAGAATAGTTAAGAGATGTTTTGCTAAGTAGATCATGTTGTGATAAAAATATTTAAAAAGAAGAAAATACTGGTTTGGGGTACAACACTCAGATAACTTGATTTCTTAAACATCAAGAGTTTTGGTACCCATCTATGTGTCTACACCAAGTGGAAGAGCCAACAGATCCTGCCGATTTTACAATTCCTTTGGGTTATGAACTACATATTATTTTGCTGATAATAAGCCATAAGAAGCAGTATTTTGCTATATTGACATGGCCTGGCCAAGAACAACAAGGAAAAGAAATAGCATTAAAAAAAAAACTGGCAAAATGTTTATGAATTCTAATCCTCTGCACATGAATAAATACATCTGACAAAGTGCAGAGTCCCTCAAAAAGGCCCTTCTTGACCTTTCTAATTTGAGTTCAATTGCATGTTCAGTGTTGAGAAGCCAGAGTGGGTTCTGCCAGTATTTTAAGCTCAAGGTTTAGTACATTTTTTGTTATTTGTAAAAGCGAAATCCCAGATAATAAGTTATAATTGCTCTATTAATCACTTGAAAAGGAGGTTTGGAGGGAAATTGGGATTTGAAATTGCAATAATTGGTATCTGAAAGACATCTCTTTTATTTTCTTACCTAAAGCTCACCACATAAAATTGTTGTAAAAACTGCATGTATGCGCCTTTTAAATGGTGAGGTACATGCAATCTGCCTTTTATATTATTTTTTCTAAAGGAATGAAATTTAAAACTTCAATGCAGTCATGATGATCTTTGACCTGGAAAAAAATACCAAAAACCAGGCCTTGGATTATAAATTATATTGTCAATGAAAGTGAGAAGAACTCTTTGTTTCTTGAGTTGTTTCAAGTATTACATTTTCATTTCCTTTTTCCAAATGAATTATAACGTACAACACACTTGTATTTTTCTTCCATTTTTCATTTTTAAAAAAATCCTCTTTCTCTTAGCTTTGTTCCTCTGTGCACTGATAGACCTGTTATAAAAAAAAATTTCCCTTTCAATATTCAATGTAACAACTCCATCTGTCGTCCTCACAGTATCTTGTGAGAAATCTATATTCTTGTGTACGACTCTAAGAAACTTTAATAGAAAAAAATACAGAAAGATTAGATTATTCAAACTTCCTTTATTTCACAATGAACAAATTTTTGGTTGTGCTCACTCAATTGAAGATGGCCAATCAAGAGACAGGATCATATTTAGGGTATTATAATAACGTCATTAAACTTAATGTCAGACATCCAGAAAATTGAAGTCAATTTTATAGTCAATAGAGCCAAAAATAATCATTTCGGTTTTCATTTCCTGGAATTTTTTGAGCAATGTCTACACCCCTGTGGGCAGAATTAAGAATGACCATTGATATTTTTGTACCTGCCTGGTCTTTCTAAAAATGCAGAGAAAAGGCACAGATCTCAAACTTTAGCCCAAAACATTTTAAAAACCATGTAACTGCACTCAGCTGAATCTGTTTTGAAACCTAATCATTTCTTAAAGAGAGGGATCATAGAAGAGATTATTCCATCCTCACTGGAAATACTCTCTTGAAAGAACAGAGTTGGACCAAGTGCAGAGATTACAATAGCAAAATGAGAATTTCATTTGAATGGGGTGTTCAAAGAGAGCCACTGAAATCTGTAATTTCCTTCCACTTAGTCAGAAAAGTAATTTGCTTTTGGAGCCAGGTAACATTTCTTTCTGAGCAGGTCAATCATCAGTAGCCATAATCCACAACCTATTCTGATTTTCTGCACATCTGGTGTAAGCCTTTATAATGCAAATATTAAAACCAGTCTGCTTCTCTAAAATATTTCTATAGTATTTAAAATCAAATAGGGGATCTGAATATACACAGGACGTGCAAAAGATGTTATCAGGTGTTCAGGCAGAGTAGAACATATTAGCTGATAAAATAGGTAATCATTTATTTTTTGCATCTTTATTGCCACACCAAAAAAATCCAACATTCTTTTTGATGTTGATGGATCACAAGAAAATGAAAAAGATTCTACCTTTTAAGGGAATCCTAGAAACCTTGACTTGTGTGTGATCTGAAACAGCAGAAGTCCATTGTTGACACTAATCATTATGTAATTGCATCCTGTGGGTTATTTTGCTGTCTAAAATTATGCAGCCCAATATGTAAAGCACTTGAGAAGTTATCAGATTTTCTCTCTAATGTTTTTATTTTGAATTAAAAATATATATGCTTAATTCAATAAATATGTCAAAATAATGATGTCAAAACAGTATAGATTTATAAGATAATGATGACAATAAAAGATAAATGTTCAATGCAAGGAAAAAGGTACCTTTTTTCCATAAATACTATAGGCAAACCCATGTGATACTGTTAAAACAATATGAATGATAATTTTAAAAAATATATATTTATTTCATAAATAAATTTATATTTCAAGTTCACAAAAGAAAGGCAAAATATATACAATTTCATACACTATCAAATAAGTGAATTATAATAAGTGAATTATAATATTAATGCATACAGAATTGGACTTTTGGAGGGTACTAGAAATTTAACGCAGGGTTGCTTAACCATACTTGAGCTACATCCCCATACTTTTTTTCAAATGTTTTTATTTTGAAACAAGTTCTCACTAATTTGCTTAGGCCTTGCTAAGTTGATGAGACTGGTTTTGAACTTGCAGTCCTCCTGCCTCAGCCTCCCAAGTCACTGGGATTACAGGCATGTGCCACTGCATCCTTCTCTGAAATACTTTTTTGAGTTGCAATTAATTGGTCCAAAAGTTTGTCAGGATTTGGACATAAAACTCACAGAAATTCAGTCCTAATTCTGCAGAGTGGTCAGTAAAATGTACTTCAATTTAATTATGTAGTATTAAATAAAAAAGAAAGACCTATAGCTATTTACATTCAAGCTCAAATCTTGGATCTAAGGCATTCTGGCTGCATGCATTAGATCAATGGATTTCTCAACTTTTTAAATAATATTCCCTTCTTATTATGGAGAATTCTTAAATGATGATAAAAGTAGATTATCAATATTTCTAAAAGTTTTATTTTTCTGAACTGACAATCCTACAAAAAATCTTAAAAAAGAAACAATGTTAAAATTTCATTTCTTATTGAACATTTTAATGTTCATTTGATTGGGTCTTATTCCCAGAGTTTATCTTTACTCATTTTTGAGTTGTGTGAAGGGAGTACTATGTGGATTCTGTGGCTGGAAAAAAAAGTTGTAGCATATATAACATGAGAGCTGTTAAATTGCACTTATTCATAGCTTGCTTACTTCCTTAAAGACAAGAACAAAATTGAGTTTTATAAGTAAGTGGAATTTTAAAAAGACATTAAAATATGCATTCATACATGTCTAAGCCTTTTATTTGACTCTTTTGCACTTGTAAATTTTACCTCATTTCCTAGAAGGGCATTTACACAGGCTTCCGACGCATCACAGATGGCCGTGAGATCGTGTCCTCCTTCCAGAGCCAACACCACACGTCCATCAGCCAGTGTCATCAGTTGCTCCGTCAAATGACCAAAGCCTACCGTGACACAAACAGAACATTTCAAAAGCATTAAATCAAAGAAAATGACCACTAGAATCTAACAGTGAGCATTTATTCTGTGTAAGTACTTTCTCAGCCTTTCCAGTGAGAACACATGTAGTGCTCATAAAAACTTTTTGGTTTGGTCCTGTTATTATCTCCTTTACAGAGGAGGGAATCAAAGCCCAAGATTACACAGCTAAAAAGTATCACAATCAAGACTTGCACCCATCTGGCTCTTTACCAGTGCCCAGTACGGTCTCTTACGACACATGCTACATGTATCTGGATGAAAAACTTGAATATTACTCAGCTGATGTTAACAAGGCAAACTATCCTATTTGCTTCCCATGTGCCTCCCACCTCCATCATGTGCCTTTAGTTTATTATAAAAGGAAGTGTTTTATACCTCACCTCACATTACTTGGCTATCACATTAGGTCTTTATAGATATTATTTTATTATGAAATATTTGATAAGTAAAACATAAATTATATCTATATATGTTATAAAGTATAATATGAGGAACATCTGCTTATTCATCTTCTACTTTAGGGCAAATAACATTAGCAATGCCTTTGAAGCCCCCCATATCCCCCTTTCAGATAGTATCAGCCTTCCCTGTATGAAATCAGGATCCTTTGCTGCTGTCAGTAGGTCAATTTATGTCTATAGAATTTATTTACCCATTCTACTATTAACAGATTTTGTTTTTGTTGTTTCAAAAAAAAATTCTCCTTTTTTGTTATTACAAACAATGTTGCTATGAATATTCTTATGCAAGTCTTCTGGTGCACATATGTAAGAATGGAATGAAACTGTTGAGTGAAAATCTGCTAAACAATGCCAGATTATTTCCAAAGGGCTATTGCCAACCCCCAGTCTTAGAAGCTGTGTGTATAAGAATTCCAGTCCAGTCACATCCTTGCCAACATTTGGTATGATTTGCAAAGTGGATGAATAAATAATGTCAGCTTATTGTGGTTTCATTCAGTATAAGGAGGGAACTTTCTATTTCTAGCTTGAATTAGAGTTTTTATTCAAATGGTTATAGAATTTAATTTAATTCTTTCTCTACATGGATGGTATTTTTTCCTACAATTTGTAGTGTTGTGAGTTACATCTATTAATATTTCTAATATTACATTTATGGAATAAAATAAACTTATTCATGATTAATATCTTTTTAATACACATCTGGGTTTGTTTTACTAATGCTGTTTAGAATTTTTCACCTATATTAATGAATGGCATTAATCTATAATTTTTCATTCTCGGATTGATCATGTAAAATTTGATGTAGTTCTTCACTTGCTGTATCTCTTTCATTATCTGAAAAGAAGATTAGGTAGACAGCTCTGGCAAAACCATATGTGTCCTGCATTCTTTGAGAAAATTTTAAAATATTGATTGAATTGTAAGAGATTATAGGACTATTCATGCATTCTATATTTTCCTGGATTATATTTTTCTAGGAATTTGGTTCCTTTAGGAGTTTAAATTTACTGAAATAAAATTATTTTCTTTTTGTTTATTTTGGAATTCAATTATATGTATGAGGACATTATTATCCAATATATCCTCAGTGTCTCTTGAGTTTTCTTTCATATTTCCATCTCTTTCTGTCCTGCAATGTGTATGTTTTTTATTTAAATCTATCTTCCAGACTTTCTCTCTTCAGATGGCTCCACTCTCCTGTTTAATTCCTCTATGCATACCTTCACTTCAGTGAATGTATTATTTAATTCCACAGTTTCTATTTAATTATAGCACACAACTTCCTAATTATTTTCTAAAAAATGATTCTTCTTCCTTGTTCTTGCTTTTATTTTTTTAGCATAATTGTTTTGTGTTCTGTATCCAAATTCTGAATTCTTCCAGTTTAGTTTGCTAATTGTTGTGTCTCCTGATTCATCTTCATGGTTCCCTTAATTCTCCTCTGTTTATCTGGTTGTTTATCTGGTTGTTTGTTTGTTTTTGTTTTAGAGGGTTAATTTGTTGCCTCTTTGTTGTTTATATTTTTGCTTTATATTCTCTGCAACTTTATATCTAAAAAAATCTTGGAATTCCAGTACAATGGACAGAATGTGTGTGCCATCCCAACCCCTACTCCCACTTCAAATTCATGTATTAAAATACTGACTCCCATAGTTATGGTATCAGGAAGTGGACTTTTAGGCCATTAGCTAAATGAGATGAATGCCTTTATAAAAGGCCTTCTCTGGCCTCTTTTGTCTATATGAGAATATAGGGAAAAGCCAGAAATCTATAATCCAGAAGGTCCTCACCAGAAACTGACCACGTGGGCACACTGATCTTGGGATAATATCCTTCAGAACTGTGGGAAACACACTTCTGCTGTCTATGAGCCATCATTCTATAACACTTTGTTATAGCAACCTTCACTAAGGCACTGGTGGGAGTGAGTGTGATATCTATCTTTGAAGCCTGGGAAAGTGTGATTTTGTTTGCTTCTGCTGGGGTATTTGGGATACCACCATCTCAAATCAATTTTAAATTATCAGAACTTGTGGAGTAGTTTTGTTTGTTTTGGCATATATATTCTAACTCCAAAACTTGATTATAATTTCTTAAGAAGGAGGAATTCAGCTTTGTTCCTATCTTTCCCTTCCCCTTCTCTTCCTCTTTTTTGCTTCCTTGATTTTCCCTTCTTTCAAGATCCCTTCTATTGATAGTGACAGCTGAGATGTGTAATTGCACTCATCAGTATATTTTCCTACTCTTCCCTTTCTTTTGAGATCACCTTTTGCCATTCTTTATTTAGACCTTCAAATTTCCTTCCCATTTTAGGTTCAAGGTATTGAATTTCTTTTCCAAAACTATGCAGTAGACTATCACTGTTCAAGTTCTAACCAGATAGAGATTATTGTTATATATGCCCCCAGGATGGCCAACAACTTAGTATGTGCTCACCTTGCCTCATCTTTTGAAAGTCATCCATACATTAAAATGGCTGGTTTTCAGGTTTAACTTAGTATTTTGAGATATGTTAATGTAGGGATATTTCATGGGAGAGTCTCTCATCTTGCCAAAGTTGGACATTTCTTATCCAATCTTTTAAAAAATTTAGCATTGCATTTAAACTATTCAATTCCAAGGATTATTACAAATAGGATAAACAAAAAATAAACAAAAGCAAGTGTTTTGGTATGACATTTTGCTTTTGTATGCTTTGTGAACTTATAGGAAAAAACATTTATTTTTTAAGTCAAATGCATTTTTATAACCAATAGAATATCTTTTTAGAGCAGATTGGAGTTTACAGAAAAAATGAGAAGAAAATACAAAGAGCTCTTCTATTAATTCCCTTATTTTCTTGTTATATATATTAACATCTTTCATTAGTATGGTCCATGTGTTATAATTTAAACACCAATATTTATATATAATTGTTAACCAAAGTCTATAGTTGGTGATTATACCTTGTGTTACACAGTTATACAGATTTTCAAAAAGGCATAATATGTATCCTCCATTACAGTGTCACACAGAAGAATTTACCTGCTCTAAAATATCCTGTAAGATTCATTAATTCATCCCTTCTCTCTGCTCCTCAACTACTCACAATCAGTGTTCTTTTTTGTCTCTATAGCTTTGTCACTTATTTTTTTAATGCTTACAACAATTCAGAATTTTAGCTTCTTATATTATCCTTTCTAAATTAGAAGAACCATGATTTCATTGTCCCTTATTTATAACACTTATATCATTTAAAACATGTATATATATATATATATATATATATATATATATATCACAACCTTGGTTGACTAAGAGAATAAACTTGAATACGCAAGTGTATACTCTTCAAATATAACTGGGTTACTCTCAAATCTAACCTTAGTTTTTCTCTCAAATAGTGTTTGTCTTATGTTTGAAAATAACTCCTCAGAATATAGTTGCTAGAACTAAATGAAAACATATAAAATTGTCAATCAATAAGAACCGAAACCTAAACCAAGTTCCTTTTATTTTGGAACAATAAAATACTATCATCTTAATTTTGGGGAAAGCATTAAGATTTCTACCAAATAAATAACTGCCCAGATTTTCAGTTCTGGTCTCATACTTGAGGTTAGCTATGAATGGGATAAAGCAATTTCCCCCCTACTTTCTTAAAGCACTGTTAATAGTTTAAAATCTGGAATGTCCCCCAAGGGCTCCTGTGTTGAAGGTTTGATCCCCAGCTGGTGGCGCTATTGAGAGGTGGTGGAAATGGGGAGGTGGGGCCTTGCTGTAGGATACTGGTATGGAGGGCATAGCCTTGAAGGGCATATCATGTCCTTTGACTCTGCTTCTCTCTCTCTGTGCTTCCTGACCACCATGAGATGAGCATCTCTATTCTGTCATGTGCTCCCCACCATGATATTCTGCTTTACCAAAGGACAAAGGTTTTGGATCATGGACTAACACCTCTGAAACCATGAGCCAAAATAAACCTTTCCTTTTTAAAGTTGATTTCCTCAGGTATTTCATCACTGCAACGGAGAGCTGACTAATGCAAGCACTTTGGTGTTGATTTTAACCACTTAGCTACTATTTGGATGAAAATCAAGAGCCATTTATAATTATCCCATATTTTTATTGGAAAAGTATTCTAAAAAGCATTCTAAAATCAGGGAAAAACTGTTTTATAGCATTTCAGTATTTCTCACTTCATACGGACCTCAGAATGATGCCAATAAGAATCTTTTACATAGGCAACTGAGGAACGAGGCTGAGCACAGTAAACTCCACGCCTCTGCTAATCATGTGGTTAAATATTCCAGACAGCTTTTCCAAAATTTAACCAGGGCCACGGTAAAGATTGAAAAATGCATAACAATAATAATGATAACAATAACAAATCAGGCCAGTCCACTCCATCTTTCATATTAAAGGTTCCTAGAAATTGACAATTCAACCATCTAAACTCACTACTAAACAAATTAAATTATATGTGTTTCAAAAAGAGACAGAGAAAGCCCCAAATCTGATTTAAGTTCACTCTTTCCTCTGGGAATAAAAAAAAAGTACCATAAAATACCAAATTTAGATGGGATAGTAAAAAGTGGAAGGAAAGAGTGGAATGAAGCTAATCTTTGATCTCTATCCAAATTCCTCTTTTACCTACAGGGTTTATTTCCATTCACATGTTGCCCATGTGATCTCTGGAGTTAGAGATGAAGGCAGCTGCACTCTGAGGTATGCATGCACAAAACATTCAGGTGAAGCAAAGAGATGAAATAAGCAATTTAAGAATAATCCTTAGGTTTTATTATCCTGAGTTCTACAATGTCCATTGCTGTTGTATATATTAGAAACTTCAGAAATGCCAGCTGGTTGTGATGACCAATATCAAAGTATTCATATTTTTAAAGATATGGGAGAAAAATGCTTCAGTGAAATGTGTGCCTGTGTGTGTGTGTGTGTGTGCGCGCGCGCTTGAGTTTGTGTAACATGGTTTATAAGCACAGTCACATTTTTTATAATCACATTTACTTCCATCTTCACAAAACCCCCAAAGGTCTTCCTATAGTTGTCACAATAAATGTTTGCATAACACTCAGTGTAGGAAACATCACAGAGACCTTCTTCAGGGGAGCTAGAGTGTTCTGAGTGTGAAGACTGGTGGACCAAATAATCAAGCGAGAAAAATACTTCCATATTTCATGGAACATGAAAAGCTCAAGAAACCACTGGATGCTGAGATGAAAATCAGTTTGCAGAAACCATGCATAGCTTTAGTTTTGAAATTTTGGAGGCAGGAGTGCACAACTGCAGGAGAAACCTGGATACCTGTGCACCTATGTGGGCAGGCTTAGGTTAGTGACTGATATTGGCACACAATGACTGATTAGCCTCGGTAATATTCCTACCACTTGCATTTGATTGCAACTGAATTTTTCAACAAATGTGTTTTTTATTTCCAAAGATAAATTTGCCACCTAAAGCCCTTGAGAAAATCTTGCAGATTAATAAATTAATTAATAAATTACTACCATTACCTACACCACTACCAAAGAATCCTACACGTAATCTACTTGTTTTAAAAACAGTCTCATCGGCATGAACATTTAAGCACAAGAAGGAAGCTCTGTGTATCAAATATTTACCTTCATAACTAAATATTACACGACTGAGACACCATAATGGGACACCATTGCAGAAACGTGTTGGAAGGTCATTTTCAATTGCTGTTTCTGTTTATTTAATAGAAACTAATTTAATTGTGTTGCCTCAAAAAATAAATATGGGAGTGATTTAAATTATAAATTTCAAGTTGATTTCCTGAGGCTCTATGGAGTCATAGCGTGTCAGTGTTCTTATTGGTTCAGAAAAGTTGCTTGAGATTAAAAGTTGTTCAAGAAGGCTCCAAGATTAAACCTTAGGTATGCAGCTAATACTAAGTCACAGGACATCAACAGATTCATTCTTCAAAATGGCACATCTCAACTGCTTCTCTCTAATATTTCCAAATAATTCCCAGAGAATAGTGGAATAGGGAAACAACCCTGACTAGATTTATTTTCATTGTCTTTAAAAGAGAAACTATTTTGAAAACTAAAATTAACCCATGTTCATTGCAGAAAATTTGGAAAATGATAGATAATAGTAAATAAAATAGCAATATGATATATAATAAATATGCTACATGTTATGCAGTATATGAATACAATGCCTATCATTCAATAAATAAGTAAAATAAACAATAGTTATGAAAAAATTTTATAGAACAGAATAAAAAGTCCATAGTTCTATCAACCAGAGATTGATTCTGCTTTTGTGTATTTGATGCCTGTTGTTTATAAGCATTTTCTAAATACAACAGGCTTATTAATGTTTTTAACTTACCTTTACAAATGTCAATATGTGAAAACATTTCTCATATCTTGTTTAATATCATTTTAAATGTATTAATGTATGAGCCAATTTTTTGTTTTTAGATATTTAAGTTTATCGAGTTATTAGGTTTTCGATTTTATAAGAAGGCAAAAAATAGGGGCTGAGGCTGTGGCTCAGCGGTAGAGCAGTGGCCTAGCACATGTGAGGCCCTGGGTTCCATCCTCAGCACTACATAAAAACAAACAAACAAACAAACAAATAAATAAAGGTATTGTGTCCAACTACAACTTAAAAATAAATAAATAAATAATTTTAAAAAGAGTGCAAAAAATAGTCCCATTTATGATAAAAATCAACACTGTATACAAGAATTTATTTGATTACAGTGTTATTATGTATTATTCAAGGAAAGTATTGAAAGAGACTTGCTCTTTTTATTGCTAACTTCTTTTTAACCAGAGTATTGGACAGAACATCAATGGTAAGGCATGTGAAGGCAAAATGGGAACTAAGTGCAGTCAACACTTTATAAACGTCATTATTTTATATCCTACGTGTTTGGCAGTGCCTGTTGTAGATGACTCTAACATTCTTCTAGAATCTCAGAAAATAAACAGTACTCCCAGAAAGACTGTTTTTAATACGAAATTGCAAATAGATCTAGAAATCTCTGTGGAGGCTGAAACGGAGGGAATTCTGCTACAAGTTTAAGAGGGAATTCTCTCCAAATTAATATTTAGCTACTGTTGTGATCTTGCCATCCTATAATAAAACACACTGGAGTCTACAATCAGCCACCAACTCCCCATGAAAGGTACCTGGGTTATGCTTCTCTTGATTATAAAAAGTCATGAGAGAGTGATTGCTTAGGCAAGTCACTTTACTTCCATTAATGAATGTCCTAATGTTTCCCTACAAGGCATCCTCCACTATTATTTTCTGCTTAAGAAAATCTTATAGGGAAAACCCAAAAGTGATATTGGCAACCTCCTTCCCCACGCTGCCATTCAGCAGAGGTAGGGAGGTCAGCAGTGTGAAGGTCTCTTTGGAAGAGATGATTATATCATTTTTGTAACTGCTATGGCTAAAAAAAGCCTCAATACCAATATGCTCATTTATGAACACATTAGTTTCATTCGGGCCTGAAATGTTCATGAAGATTTCCTTGCAGAGCCAATGCAGTAGGGATCACACACATTTTTGCCCCCATTTTAACTTTAAATTTAATTTTGCACATGCACTTGCATACTTTTATAGCAATATGCAGAAAGGATTACTGAAGAATGCATGTACAGAGAAGTCCAATTACAAAAACTGTAACCATTTCCCTCTCTAAACCCTTTGGTCATTAAGTGACTGTGGTGTTCTTTAGGAAAACACAGTCAAACTCAAGTTGAGAGAGAAGTTTGGGTAGCATGTGGCAGTCTCATGTATTGCGAAGCTCTCCAGCAGCACTTCAAAGCAGGATCTGATTGTTGCAGATGGGAGGAATGCTTTCCACAAAAATACCTTTTTAAGACTCATGGTGCTGTAATTCATATGGTAGGCACTTGTGATTCGTTCCTGATGATGTTGGGATCATTTAACTCACAAAACCATTGTCGCTACCATAAAATCCTTTCATCTGTAGCCAAAAAGGTTTATTTCATGCAAATGAAAATTTTTCATTAAAGTATCACCTTAATAATGGGCAAAGATATATATATTTCTGGTCATGTTTAAATGTAAATTTATGAACATATTCTAAAGATTCATTTCATGTTAAGATCTCTACTTATTTGATGTCCCAGGACTCTTTCCAAGTTCATTGAAACCGGAAATCAATTCTAGAAGAAATATGGAGATTATTATCATTAAATCTCTCAGTTGGCTTACTCCAAGCAGCCCTATAAATATTGCATACATTTTAAAGAAGGCACTTTTAACCACAGTAAGAATCCTTTTACTTTTCTAGTCAATGATGCTCCTTGAGGTAAGTTTATAGTCTCAGCACCTTCGAAAGCAAATAAACAGTTGCTTTGTGTCCTAACTGAAGTCTAAAACAATGGAATCCTTCAATGCCACTATTTTTTAAAAATAAAACTTATCCTCAGGAATCCCCAAGAATTAAAAGGGCAAGAAAGGCTGACTGGCATTTTGGCTATATATCAGTCCATCCATCTATGGTCCAAGTACAAATCAACCATTATTTAGTAAATACCCACTATGTGCCATCATTTTGTGTATAAATCTAATACTTCAAGTGGTATGTAAAAATATAAACTCTATTTGAACTTCAGTTTTCTCACCCATAAATATAACTACTATTTTTTTTTTCTACATCACAGATTTGAAATGAACACCTGGTCATAAAAAAGACACCTAAAATGATAAACACAGAATATGGAACAGATCTTGGTACATAGTAGGTGCTTGGTATGTATATTTTAATGAGAGATTTTAATCCTAATAATTTAGATCTAGAAATGAATTTCAAATTTATATATTCCAATTCTTTCATTTTAAGGATGAAAAAAACAAAGACGCAGAAAGTTGAATTTTCAGGGCAAACAGTTAACAACAGAGCAGGAGTTAGAACCTCAGCTGTGCCTTTCCCACTGTTCCTTGCTGCCAATTTAAAAGATATTAATACAGGCCATATTTTCAGATATTATTTTCAGTTTAAAAGGAGCTACTTTAGAAGGAGTTCCTAGACACCAAATGGTTTTTACAAATCATTGCTTTGGTGTGTTAAGTGTAAACAAACCAGAAGCATATGAATTAAATTTCCTTTAAAATATGCAAGTATAGAACCAGCGAGGGGAAAAAAATCCCTAGAAAATGCTTTTGGATATCATAGGGCTATTCCTTGCCACCCCTCAACAAAATTGATTTGTGCCAAACCCCAACTGCAGCTTGATTTGCCAATCACTAGTTTTTACTGCTGTTTTCAATAACGCATCAAACACATGGGATCCATTCTCTCATCGATGCTCATGCATAATTGGCCAAGTGGGATGGAATAAGAGCAGATCAGACTTGTGCTAAGCAATGATGATCCCATTATGGTAGTTTGTACTGCTCAAATCCAACCAGCATTTCCTGAGCACATCTCTAATAATAGCAAGGGAAATACAAGGACGAATAGGCTGTATCGTTCTGGCTTCCAAGGGACTCAAATATAAGGGACACGTATGCAGATAAGTATCATTTGACACAGAGAAAGTTAATGGCTATAAAATAAAGTGTCATTAAGGTTAACAGAAGGAGGATGTAAGTCTGCTTAGAAGAGACTCAGAAGATAACAGAAGACATACACTTAAATATCTGTAGTGTTCTACATTTGTAAAACTTGGCCTTAGCTTCCCATTGCTGACATAGGAATAGTAATTTGGATTAGTTTACCTGAAATAATATATGTAAAATGCACTCACTGGCTCATGGCACACAGGCAAGGTCAACAACTATTACTGCCTCATTTCCAGTTCATTGACCCTATTCATGGTTTCAAAGCACAATTAGATATATATGTATATCTACTAGATGTTATCATCATTTTCATTTATTTACTTTTTCTCTTGCTATAAAATCACTCAATTTCATCAATATAGAACCAGATATACTACAGTTCCCAAAAGAGCCAACTGGAGAATGAAAAGATAAGGCTTAGTGAATAGGAGCCTATACTTCTATTGTTTTTTAAAATTTGATTTATTTTTTATAATCTTCTTATTGGTTCTTTTTAGTTATACATAACAGTAGAATCTATTTTGATATATTTATAAAAATTTGAAACATATCATTTTCTGGGGGATATCAGGGATTGAACACTCAGGGGTACTCAGCCACTGAGCCACATCCCCAGTCCTATTTTGTATTTTATTTAGAGACAGGGTCTCACTGAGTTGCTTAGTGCCTAGCTTTTGCTGAGGCTGGATTTGAACTCATGATCCTCTTGCCTCAGCCTCCCAAGCCACTGGGATCACAGGCATGCACCACCACACCTGGCATGAAATATCTTATTCTAATTAGCATCCAACTCTTGTCTATGTACATGATGGTGAGATCCACTGTGGTTTATTAATATATATGTATATATATATATATATTGCTCCTGTGAATAGCAAAAATATCTTTTAGTTGACTGAGTAAATTGAGAGGGAGATTTGGGGCACTGGTGAAGGTGAGGGAGGGAGATAATCTAATCACATAAACCCTTTAAAAGCAGTTTGTCCTTTTGGTCATAGAAGAAGTTAGAGAGATTTGAAGCAAAGAATTACTTGATGTGTCCCTGATAGTTCTAAGATTGAGGACAGCAAAGGAATGTTGGTGGCTTCAAGCCAGCAAGGAAATGGGGACCTCATCTCTCCAACTGTGAGGAACTAAATTTTGTCAGATTTGGGGGGATTCATCCCCCAAACCTTCAGATTAAAGATCCAGCCTGGCCAATCATTTGGTATCAGTCTTGTGAGACCAGAAGCCAAGACCCAGTTGAGTCTGTGTAGATTTGTGACCTACAGAATTTCGAGGCAAAAAGTGGACAGTGTTAGAAAGCGCTAATTCCCCCACATCTCTGGGTGTTCTAGAGGCCTAAGGAAATCAGTTTCATCTCCAGGAGACAAATTTGAGAATATCAGGAAGGTTAGAATAATACAATGATTAGTGATTCTAAAAATGTTTACCCTCCAGCAAATACTGAGCTTTATACAGGTGTTTCATCCAATTCTCATGCTCACTCAAAAAATACTGGATCCAATTTTCCACTGAGGAGCAGAGAGAAGTAGAATAACTTTCCCACAGTCACACAACTAGAAAGTATAGAGTCAGGAGTCATTTCAGGTTTTCTGACTTTAGATTCTGAAGCACGGACCACTGAGCATACTGCCTCTTAAAAATAAGTGAGAAGAGCCCAAAACATTTTTTTTTAATTCTATACACAAGCATGTGTACTTGGAATGCATTAAAATAACCACTGCATGCTGCCCAAAGGGTTCATCTGCTCTCATTATTCTCCACCAAGTACCAAGTACCCATATACTAAGGTAAAAGACAGGAACCTTGACAATGCATAAATAAATTATCTGTGGTGTATGGTAGAGGTGGGTTGCTAGAAGAAAAATACAGTTGTGATGGGGTTTCAATTATGATGAGCTATTGCAGATGAGTCTCAGTGCTGCTTACTTCTCCATGACACTGAGCCCAAATCAAAATCTATGGACCGTTTTGTGAAAAAGAACCCATAAACATCACTCCTGGATGAGTCTGGGCTCACATTTTTGGTAATCTGTCTCAAGCAGAGTGACTGATAGAACTTCAAACTCTTCCAAGAAACCAAGCATTTGTCATATACCTGTTATTGGCCACAGCAGATGCAACACAACAGAGTTTTTCTGACTGGTGTACTTTGCTCTCAAGGAGGTTATAGGTGACTAAGAGAATGTACACAGTAGGAGAAGACCCTGATTCAGGAGATGGACAAGCACATTAGAGGAAACTTTAGGCTCTCTAGTGCAGAGCTCAGGATGCCAGCCACCCAGCCACCTGTCACAGGCTTCTCAGGCTTTTCATGATTAAATTCAAGTCTTTCATCGTCATGGTCTCTTGCTCCCTCTTCCCATCTTGTGCCACAACCTCATACTCACTCCTCTCTCAATATGGAAGCAACTATTGCCCAGTTTGATGAACACTGCAGTCAAATGGTGGCCCATAATTCTGAGTCTCTACTGATGGAGTACCTTGTCCACCCCTAACTAAGACACTCATTTGTTGACCTCAGTGTGATCATATCCTAATCCCCCACCATAGGAAATGTAGATATAGTCCTATGTCCTATGTGCTGCTTCAGACCCATTTTTTTCTCTATATTTGTTATTTTATTAGGCTACTCTATTAGTCCACAAACTGCTAGAGGACAGGAACCACTTCCACCTGACTTTGCACATCTAGTATCTAGTACAGTGCTGGGCAATTACAATATATTTTTAAAAGTTACTGGTGAATAAATAGTTGATAGAGTTGAAGCAGAACTCATGAAGCTGGTTGACTGTGATGATAAAGTTTATATGGCATTTACCCCAGGCTAAGTTTGATGCTAAACACTTTAGAACTTGTAGAACTCTCCAAAAATTATACAAGAAGAATTGACATTATTCTTATATTAGAGATGAGAAAACAGAGAAGTTAACTATATTGCCCAAGGTAAAATGGCAAAGATAGGATTTAAAGTTTCTGACTACAAGAGAGATTTGAAGCATAAGAAACTATGGAATCCAGTTTTGTGACTATAATATACAAATTTTAATCAGGAATCGGGGTTCATGGTTATATTAGAGATTTTTTTTTTTTTTTGGACAAAAGTAAAACAGGAAAAAAAACAAGTGAAGAAATGTGTGAAAAGTGATATGTACTTATGATATACCTCCTACAAAAAGTTTTCCTTTCAGAATATTTTAAAAAATACATAGTGGGAGCATAAGCAGAAAATCTTTTTCAAGGATTAAGGATGGGGGAGGTGAGAAAAAAGGATTGTCTAAAGAAGCTCAACCCAAAGAAATACAACACACCAAAAATAAAAACCAAGTCCTCCTTGTCTCAGATTGTTTCTTACATAAGTCTATTAAACTTAGTAGGAATGTCATTCATTTAGCTTCACAGAGTGAAACTAAAGCACCACACCTTTGAGAGGACTGAATAAAATAGCTATGGGAGACCTATTCACAGAGGAGGTCATCTGTTGGGAGCCTACTATGTGACCTAAGAACTGGGATGGATCATGAGGACATGAGTTGAACAAAGGTGGTCCCTACCTTCTCTCCTTAGTGAGAGCTAGCAGAACCAGACACCATGCCAAGTGTCTGAAATGCATTATCTCATTTAGTTACCACACAGCTGCCCAACACGAAGATGAGTAATAAGGAAATGAACTTGCCCAAGCATCTAGATCAGTAAATGGCAAAGCTGTGCTGACAGACTGGTCACTTGACACAGGGACCTGTCCTCCAAACTGCTGGACTGTGACTAAATCCAAATGATACCGAAGCACAAGTTTAATATGTTAGTGCTATACTCATAATGCCACTCTTATCTGAATAATAAATCTCAAGCCCTAATAATTAACCTATTCCTCTTACTCAAACTTTAACTTTTCAGGGGGAAAATTCACTTTTATTCTTTGGATATGCTTCAGTTTGAAAAGAAAATATAACTTCCCTTACCCCTCACTTCTCCCCACCAAGCAAACTAATTTTTTTCAAACTAGCCAGTGAATCTAATGTTCACTTCCTTTCCTCGAGATAGCGTCTTGCTTCCTTGCCTAGTCTGGCCCTGAACTTCTGATCCTCCTGCATCAGCCTCCCAAGGAACTGGAATTACAGATAGGGACCACCGTGCTAGCTTTAGACTGGCATTGCAGCCTCAGCATTAATTCATGGTGGCATTCCCCAAATTCAGTTCAGACAATGATGTAATTGACTATTTTGGGCTACATTTGTAATTGAATGCTATTGTCAAAAAGCTTATCTACCAGGATTCCTTATTATCCTCCTGGTCACTTCATAATTAATTGCTCTTAAAAAAAGAAATAAAAAAAATGATATCCTCATCCAGCACAGTATCTGACACATTCTACCAAAAGCTGTTTTCCCTTTTAAAACAGATGAACAACAAAATCCCACTATTGAATCACAGTATGCATATTACTCATAAATAGGAGAAAATTCCTCTTCAAAATACTGGATAAATATCAGCTAAATTATTAATATTCATTGAATGGTAGAAAAACAAGTGGTTCCCTTAAAGGAAAAGGGGGACAAACTTCTCATTGCCAAAACATTCCTTGGAATTGCATTTCCCAAATGAACTAGGTTTATAATTTCAAGGCCCAAATACCTGATTTTAAAAGATAAGTATCCACCCTCTGGGCAAAACTGATGATTTCTTATTTTTCCTGCCATAAAAGGAGATTCAGGAACCCTTCAAATTAAAGGTTTCAAGCAACCATTTAATTTAGATTAAATTAGACAGCAATTGTATGTTAAATAAATATAAAATGGCTCTAGATGTATTTGTTAAAGATTAAGAATTCCATAATACATAGGCTTCTATTACACATTTGTTATTGCTGATTTTTAAAATAAATCACCATTTAATTGAAATACTTAAAGAACATTTGCAAAGGAAAGCATAGCACTTAGCAAACCTCATGAGAATCTAATAAGCCCAATAGGGTAGTTCTGGAAAAAAAAAATCAGCTTAGTTCCCAACATCTTTGCAGAAAAAAATCTGCCATGTAAATGCAGCCAGAATCCTATATGATCTTTATAAATGCTATGATTCAACCTGCCAATATCAGCAAAATAAAGATTTCGTTTTGAATATTATCAAACTGGTTTTGTTCTGCTTTAGGTTATTCCCATTTGTCATTTAAGAAAAAATCATTGGATGAAAATGTGAATTTCATCATGTATATAACAGATATTTCAATATAATTATTTGAGGAAAAATGTCAAATATTCCAGAGTACCTTTCTTCACAGCTTCTATCTTGCATTTTCTTCCTGCTTTCCCATGTTGGAGAAGCGGGGAATGAAAAAGAATCGTGCTAAAGGTCTGCAACTTAAGGCACAGTTTCTTGGTAAACGAGGCCCAATATTCAACTTATAAAAAATACTTCAAAAATCTTAATAAAGAGAAACACAAGCATTTTGGGGGGAATGGTGGCATTTTTGTTCAAACACTCCAAGACACTTCAGGGATCTGAAAGATGATGAGATTGTGGAATTGAATGTTGAGAGAGTGAAGTAAACAAAGTCCAGAGTCAGGATGGGTAGATCAAAGGTACAACATTTGGGACTTGCTGGGTATGTACCAAAATACATGAAGAAGTGTAATCTGCTGGCCATTCTAGAATCATTAGGACTGGGAGGTCACAGACATCTTTCAACAAGAGTCTGTAATGAGATTAGGAAACCGAATTTCAAACCAAAGATGCTCACAGATGCACTAGGCTGGAAGTCAAGCTGGAATACACATGGGATGTGCAGCTGTTGGACCCATTGCTTCTCCCTTAGCGTGTCTGTTCAGATATTCCAAAAATAGTTAAAATTTTATAACCTGGATAATTGACAAACCCATAAAATTAAAAAAAAAAAAACCTAAGGATTTTGTTAAGGTGAGACTATCAACATTTTTTCTATCCCAATTGCAAGTGTAATAACTTCAGGAAAAAAATAGCAACTGTGCATTTAAAATTGCCTGATTAATCAAGGATGACAAAGGGAATTCCAAGCGACTATTAAAGGAATATGGCTTTTATCATAACCGTTACATCTCAAAAGAGTTGTGTAACTCATCATCATAATTTTCAACCTCAGACAAATTCATTAAAGAGAAATTACTTCTCTTAAGAGACACCCAGATGTTCTCCGCCAGCTGCTTAAATCCTCCCAAGGCTTTTGCCAATTATCATTTCCTAAAAATTGTTAGCTGCTTGAAAAGATGATCTGGTCTGCCTTGGGAAGCATCAGTAACAGAACCAGGGTAGCACCACAGGTTCTGAATTTGGATAACATTAATCAACAAATACAGAAGGTATTACCAACTGAATTCTAGTTTAGGTTCTACGACCTGCTGAATAGTTGGACCTGCCAATCCCCATCTCAAGGTTTTCACTTCTCTATGGGTCAAAAACAGAGGTGGAACAGGTTTAGTATTTCTTAAAAAGTGGTTAACTTCTGGCTAATCAGAATCACACAGTTGTTTGTTAAAATGCAAATTTCTAAGCCTTATCCCAGACCAAGTTTGAATCCAAATCTCTGGGTGAGACCCATACCACATTTAAAGTAAGTCCTCCTGCTGAGATCTAGTCTTTCTACTGAGATCCTTCTACCTGCATTGAGCTTCCAGAGCCATCTCAGACAAAATCTTGGAGATCCCTCCCAGATCTGTCATTTGGTTGATCCTCTGATATCTGTAGTAGCCAACAATTTAAAAGCCTACCAAGAAACAATAAGCAACACATAAAGAGACTTTTGTTTTTGTTTTAGTTTATCAACAAGATAAATGTTGTGTTTAATCAACAAGTTTTAAAATAAAAATCAAGAGTTTGTGTTACTGCAGGTGAGGGCTTCCGTATGACTATATGAGAGGTAGTAGCATTTCAAACTGACCTTCCTATTCTGGTTGCATCTGGACTTCCTTTCAAGTGCTGCCTCCCTGTGCCCTCTCATGCCCATGAATCTGCTTTCATGAAGGGCTTGACACAATGAATTTTATATCAACGGGCTGTCATCATCAGGTAGCTTTAGATTTGAGGGCTTCATTTCAATATTTAAATGTTAAAAGTAGAAAAGTTCATAGAAGAGTGTCTGGCCCATTTTAAGATATCTATAACAGCATGCTAATTCTGGAATGACAAAAGACTTTCTATTAAGAATTTTTTTCTCAATTAAAACTGTGTCCTAGTTCTCACTAAATACCGTCTTAAAGGAAACTGTTTATTCAAATTTAAGACCAAACCTGGTTACCAACATTTCGGTTAGTCTTATGATAGATTACAAAAGGTAAAATGCCAACATGAAGAAAATCCTCTGCTGAAGATAAACAAATGGTTTAGTGCATCATGATAATGGGCACCTCCTTGGAAACAGTGTCACATAAGTGTCCTTGTGCTTTCATCCTAACTAGCTAAGGATTTTAATTGTACTCTAAGCATATTGAATTGTCTTTATGAGTAGGCCTTTAAATTAATCATAACATTTTAAAAATCAAGTTATTTACTGAGGAACATTTTCTATGCTGTACTGTTTGTTATCTATTACTTACAAAGTAATAGGTTCGATTCTAGTAGAGGATCTGTGACAGATTAAACAAAAAGGACTTGGGCCACATTGAACCACTATTTAAGATGATGGTATTCTCAAAAGGAAATAACGTTTCAGGTTCCTGAGGTTAAAATAAAGCTTGTTAACAGGAGAATTCTGGTTCTTCCTAACAGCCATAGTTTAACATATAAAGAAGTACAGGTTCCTAGGATATCTCATTATTTCATTTGG
Source organism: Marmota monax (assembly GCF_021218885.2). Classification (NCBI taxonomy): domain Eukaryota; kingdom Metazoa; phylum Chordata; class Mammalia; order Rodentia; family Sciuridae; genus Marmota; species Marmota monax. Next base: position 5,234,595 of record NW_026693933.1, on the reverse strand, counting down.
TCAAATAATAAAATTATCAAATCTACTGAAGTCAACTTTCTGGTTGAAACAACAGAGGTGGCAGCATTTGTAGGGATGTATGTCCAACTGGCTGTGGGTGAAGACATTTCCCAAGAATATATTAATCTCTTAGCAGAAGAGAGGAAGATAATAAATATGAAAACATAAAGAATCTGGTTAGTTGGTGGCTTAAATTAGGGGCAACTTTCAATGACTTGAAAAAACCCTGAAAATTTTATATTTATTCTTAATGTAAATGGGAAAAAACATTAATAATCACATAATATCTAATTTAAATTCATTAGACTATAAATACTCTGGACAAGTATCTCTTGAGTGGTACTCTGCTATTAACATTATATCTCCCTTCCTTCTGCAATGCTCTTCTCAGCTGGCTTCATGCTGTCATGTTCTCAGACTTTCCCCCTCCTGTGCCTTCTCTGCTTGATCTAGTGGTCAGCTCTTCTATCTTCCTCCACCTGAGAAATGGCGTGAGAGTCCCCAAGATTCTGTCCTCAGCACTCCTCTCTCGCCTCAAGCTGCGCTATCCCAAGCATTCCACTGTACATGAATGTCTCACTGTCATAGCTAAATCCATCACTAAGTCAGGAACTGAAATCGCCACCTCCTCCTGCCCTCCTTTCCTCTTATATCCAATCACAAACTGCCAAGAGTAACTGCATTTCTTGGCACACCCCACTAGCCTCTAATTAAACACTTCTAAATATTGTCCATTATCTGTCTTCCTCGGTTTCTCCTGCTGATGTCCCTACTTTGGCCAATAGATCATCTAGTTTGTGAAACCTTAATATCTGTCCATGATAATAACAAACTAGCTCAAAATACTCAATGACAAGTAAGCTTAAACTTTAGAGGTTGGTAATAAAGGCCATTATATGCTGTTATTGTCCACTGACTTTCCTGATAAGGTTTTCCTCTTGAGAGTACATTAGGTAAGAGCACAGATTTTGGAGTTCAAATTACATCTCTACAAATGGTGTCATCCCAGACAAATCCCTTACTTCCCCTGAGTCTCCATTCTTTTCTCTATAAATTGGGGATAAAAACACTTGAGGTTATGGCGAATAAATGGAACACTGCACATATTTACTTAGCACTGGGCAGTTTACTTAGTAAAGGCCAGCAAATGTCACTGGAGAACGAATGTGGTACAGTTGCTTGTATTGTGCTTTTTGTCAGCTTTGCTCTTTCTCTCATCTCTGTGTGACTCATCTCCAAAAACCAGCTCTGCTGCCCCGCAACAACTACATTCTCAGAAATTCTCTGATTGCACTACATTCTGCAGGAAAGTAACTTAATTGAAAGCTGTCTTTTCTACCATGGATGTCTTTTTCATTTTCAATTTAATCATATGATTCTGAAAAGAGTAGCTCAACATCCCAATTCTTGGCATGTCAGCCATTAAACCAGCACAGTCCTTTATACTGAAAAACAATGTCACTTTCCAACACACTCACGTCCAGAGAGTCATTTGGATGACACAGTGCTCCTCCTGAATCTCAGTTCTTCCTCATGACTGTCAGCAAGCATTGTGATAGATATCAGTACTCTGGCATCCTTTGTTCTTTCTCAAGGAATGTATGAAAATTTCATACTTATAAACTTTGGAAACATTTCAGCTCACTTTTGCTATTATCTCTCCATCACACACGCACACAGAAAGAACTTCTTCTCCATTTGGGCACATCTAGCCTCAAAATCTAGCTTAACATGAACAAAACATGGACTCTGCCCCATACTCAGGAAAACCTCTCAGGGTCCGGAAATAAACATTCAGGGATGCTCTGCAGGCCAGATGTGCAGACTGTGAGATGGCATTGTGGGAGAAGACAGAATGAACCCAAGCCTATTAAACTTGGAATATTCCCAGAGCAGCTTGCTGTGCTCTGCAAAGACGTGGCGGGAAATCCTTTACTCCTGATTGCTATATGCTTTCTGATCATTTGGTAAAATCGATTAAAGAAGCAGTCAGGGGTTAGTTTCAGAGTAGTGGTTCTGATAGGCAGATTGAACATTGAGCCTCAATCCAAAGTATTTATAAGCATGTTTCTCTCTGAAGCCCAGTGGCTTCTAAGGCTTCTATCATCTTCTTAGCCAAATCACAGAATTCATTAAAATTCCATCCATTGCTAGCTGTAACATCTTTAACAAACCATACTGCCACTATGAGACCCAGTGTCCTTCATTTCCTTATTTTTAAAACTAACCGTTGGAGATGATGTCAAAGTCCCTTTGCAGGATGATTCTACATCACTCAAGGATTCATCTTTACCCCTGCAAAACAGAGCTCTACAGGTCAGACTCTAATTACTCTCTTTAGGGCTCCAAGAAATGGCTGCCAAATTTCTGGCTAGTGACTGACATTTCATATTCACGCTAGTACACTTTCAAACACAAACCATCCCCAAGCTTTCCTTTGTTCTTTTGAGATGTCTGTTTCCGTCATCCTAAGAAAATGCAAGAACAGTCAAACGCAGGTGTTTGGGCATGGCCTAACAACTAAGGTTCTTTGTCTTTTTTTTTTTTTTTTCTTTTTTAAGAGGGGATCTGTTTTAATGTACAGGAAAAAAAAAAGTCACAAAGCCTGATCCTGAAGCCTTGACATCCACTCTCGTTGTCTGAAATTCCCTCTGAAGTCCATGGGAATCCCGCACTCTGTCGGTCCAGGCCCATAATTGCTAAATGAGGAAATATCCAAGGCAACAAAATGTGAAAATTAGCAAAGGATGGGGGGAAGACCCTAAATCCAGAAAAAGTGATTTTGTTGTTGTTGTTGTTATTGGAAAAAAATGGAAGTTTAAACAGCACATTTATTTCGTTTTAATTTCTGGGCTGTCAGACATCAGCTCTGAAGCCCTGATTCGGAACACATGCAGGGTCCCTTTGAAGTTCTGGCTGCTTTTTTTTTTTTTTTTTTTTTTTTTAACAATGGCAGCAAGATATAAAGAAATTAAATGGCAACATAATCATAAAACAGAACTTCTGGACTCCTGATTTACAAATTGTCATTCTTTCATTTCTTTTTCCCAAGGCTTCATTTTCAAAGCCTTATGTGGCACATAACTTTTTATATATTTTTTTCTCTTTAGGCTTAGTCTTCATCTATTCTTTTCCCCTCAAAAGTGAGGCATTCTACTTTTATTTTATTCAACTAAAAAATAGTTGATTGTGGTTTTCTGAAGTAAAGAAAGAAACAGGAAAACCCAGAGCAATTTACTAAATGGAATCTTTTTGATAAAAGCTGTGGAAATACAGGGTTTAACTCTTAAAGTACCCAATTTTTTGGCATAAAGACAAAATGTGCCTTAAATTTTCAGGCTGTCCCAAGAAAATGCCTATCTGGTTTTCATGCTGTAATCACCAAAGATTCTTACAAAATATTTCAAGGATACTTAATAAAAACTGTTCATTTCAAATTTGGCCCAACAGATGTCACATTTGACAATACATATACCGCCCCCTCCGCCAGCTCCCACCAAAGCATACACATGTACAAATAGGAACAAATTGAGTTAATGTTGTCAGTCACTGGTTACACACATTAATTTGAATGAGATACACAGAAATCTTGTGATTCAACAACCCCTTTTAAATGTAAATGCACACATAAACAGGCTAAAAAATTCTTAGTAACCACAATCATCTTTTTCATTCGGAATTTTATCTATAATTCCTTCTAGGATTCATCATATATATTATTCTAATATTTATACTCTTCTCAAATAACTGCTGTACTTTTTTCAACCTTTTTACATTTTTACAGTGAACTATCCTAGGGTATTTCTCCCCTTCTGTATATCCTTAATAGTCAAAATTTTTTAAATTATTTTTTTTCATCCAATGTATTAACCTTCATCTACAGAATATATGTCATCTTTGATATCAAGTTCCAAATCTATATGTCAAAGTGAAATGGGAAGTTGAAATAACTATTCCTATCAGTAGTGTGTTGAGGCTGGCTCATACTGACTTATAAGATTTTAGGAATTTTGTGAGGCTAGTGTAAGTGTAGCTATTAGTAAATATCAAATTATGTGGGCTTACAATTTATAAATTATATGTTAAATATTACTAGATACTACAAATTCTTCATGTCCTCATTACTTTATGACATTTGCTATCCTTTATACTTTAGGGTTCTTTACATCTATTGTATTCATATGGTAAGAACACTCAATGAGGTGGCATATGCCTGTAATCCCAGGGGCTTGGAAAGCTGAGGCAGGAGGATTGTGAGCTCAAAATCAGCCTCAGTACTTGGTGAGACCCTGTCTCAAAATAAAACCTAAAAAAAAAAAAAAATGGGGCTGAGGATGTGGCTCAGTGGTTAGGTGCCCCTGGATTAAGTCCCCTGGTAAAAAAGGGGCAGGGGACACTCAATGATGATTTGTTATTGCATCTCTCTTCTCAAGTCATTTTAGTAACTTCCATGGTAGTACTGGAAATTGATCAACTGAGCGACTCAGTCAATCTGGGCTGCTATAACAAAATGCTATAAACTTGGTAGCTTATAAAGACTGGAAATTCATTTCTCATAAATTTGGAGGTTGGGAAGTCCAAGATGAAGATGTTAGCATTTAGTGTCTGGTGAGGGCCTACCTTCTGGTTTATACATAGCACTTTGTCACCATGTCCTCATATAGTGAAAGAGGGAAAGGCAGCTCCTTGGAGCCCCCTTTCCAGGGAACTACTCCCATTCATGAGGGCTCTACCACCCTTATCCTTATTCATCTTCCAAAGACCCCATCCTCTAACACTGGGGATTACATTTCAAGATGTTATTTTAGGGAGATAACAAACATTCAGATCACAGCAGTGAGAATAGTTTGTTTGTTTTGCATTTATTGTTATTTGGGGAGCTACTTTTTAAATGTGTACCTGCAGAGGTATCTGAATTTACTGTCCTCTGTACTCAAACTATTCAGAAAAGCTAATTCACAATTTACAGTCATTTCCTTTTTACGTTTTATCTTGGATATTTCAAGAAAGACCTGGAAGGTGGAATTTATTTGATCCTGTCTTCCTACTTGGGGTAGTGAATGGAAGAATTAGAACATACAGAATGCTTTCTGCTTGTCCATGGCCTGAAACTGCTCATAATTCCTTAACTGCATATAACTGTTTGATCCCTGCACTGCTAGTCAGTGTTTTGATTTTTCTTTTTTACATTCTCATCTTCTAGCATTTTAACTTTTTTTAACGTAGAATAAACTGCATCTTTGCAATTCCAGAATCACCTCTCGTAACTTTAATGAAAACTTACATTCTCTGTGATTTCAATAGTCATTAGGAAGGTTGATAGAAGTTCCTCTTATTTTCTGGCACAGGTTCAGGTACATGTGGTCCAAATGAAACAGGAAGAAAATTATACATATTATCTTTTTTAAAGGAGGGAGGAGTAAAGTGTGGATTGCTATGTCATTACCTTAGAATTTTGGACTGTAAGAGTCTGGAAGGGAGGTACCAAGTATGTCAAGTAGCCTAATCCCTTAAGTATTAAATAATCATCAGATGGTTTGCCAAACTTCCTCCCATTCTACTCTGACAACAACAGCCTCCATCTACAAATGAAAAACATTTCTATGTCAAGTGGTTTACATTCTATTATTCTGATATGAGTGACGGTCTTGAATACAAACAGATTTTAGATATAGGAAATTAAGATCTCTTTCTCCAGAAGGGATGTGGAAAAGATTTGGCTAAGAACTGGAGAAAGTATGACCATGAAAATTAGCCATGTGTTGAAAAGATTGCATTATTTATATACATTTGCACAGCCTTTGGTCTAGTTCTCAAGAATGCTGGATTCTCTTTACATCCAAAAGAGAAAGAGAAAAATATTTAAGCAGGGAAAATAAGCATTTATATGTGGTACAGCTGAATAGTAATCTTTCCACTATTTGGATAGTTTTATAATATTTAAGATTGGTATTATTCGTAGTGCATGGGTAAGAAAATTACTAAACATATTATGTAAACTCTGGTTTAACATAATTTTCAGGATGGAAGTAGGAACTTGCTCTTCATGAATTATAATAGCTATATTTTAAGCATGTCCAGGTTTAACACAAATCTGTCTTAGTGTAAATTCTAGGCAATAGAGGATAACATTAATTTTTATTAGAGTCCTTATAAGTTATGCCATATAGAATTGTTTCTCTCTCTTATTTTAATTAAAATAGGAACAATATGTCTCAGACTTCACACTACTGACATTTTGAAACAGATAATGCTTTGCTCTGGGCAGCTCTTCTGTGCATCATAGAATGTTTAGCAACATTCTCTGGGTGCTCCTGGCTAGATGCTGGCAGCACCCTCAACTTGCAACAACCACAGTGTCTCCAGATATTGCCAAACAACTCCTGGAGAGCAAAACCACTCCCAGCTGAGAACCACTGAATTAAACCAATTTTTAGGGGGAAAAAAAAGGTTACTTTGGACAAATATTGACTTTTTTGTTTCTCATCTGCTGTTAAAGAAGAAAAATCTATAGTAATACTACTTTCTATCATTTACTGAATACTATTACTGTTCCTAAAAAGTTTTAAAACATTATCTTAACTAATTATCATGAAACCTAGAAATATAAGGAATTTTTTCCCATTTTCACAGATAAGAAAACTGAACATAGAAAAGGAAAAATAACCTCTTAAAGATTCCCCAGCTACTATGCAGGATTTAAATATACTTAGTTCTGACATTCATATCCAACCTATTCAATTCAATGAAAGTTTGTTAAGCTCTGACTATGTAAAGGCACTGCATTGTAATGTGTGGTTCTTAGCCTTCATATTGTTTCTACTTCTAGACCATAATCTTTTCTAAGAATATATCTCATTTATGAAGCACCAATTGTGCAATGTTTTTAAATGATCTCCATATAAAGTTCTATTTTTTAAAGCATATGTTAAGAGGCAGTTCAATGAATTCTTTTCCTTTAGAATAAAATATATAATATCATGGGGAAAGTATTGTAAGAATGAATGGGACATACAATGTATACCTACTATATATTCACAGTAAAATGTACCATGGTGTATTTTTAGAGGTATAAATTTGATCAGAACCATTTTTAGGAAGTTTCCTTCAGTCTTCACTTTCAAGATTCTTCTCCATGTGGATGATACTAAAAGTGACTGGACATTCTAATACCCACCCTCAAGATGTCACTATTCCACCAACATGTCACTACCTTACCAAGAATAAGGTAAACTATAAAAATGCATCATATACCTTGCATGTTCCCCTTTGGTAGATTTTGCTTTTGCTCTGCAATAATGTGACTGCACATCACTGGGTTGCCTGATGTGGAAGACAATGGGTCAACTCTTGTCCTAGGAATCACCTATGACTCCAAAGGTCAGTGGCTCTTGTCAAAGGTAAGGGCCACTATGATATCATCACTGGATTCTACTTTGCTTGTTCCGGTTGTGGTATAACCTATCTTTTCTCAAAATTTTCCTGTCTAATAACATGGCATCACAAAATGTGTGGAGACTTCTTACACTAGCAATTAGAACCAAATGAGAATAAGGCTAGGTCATATGATATTTTAATATATTTTTATTTCTAATTGATACATAGTAATTATACATATCTATGGGGTACACTGTGACATTTCAATACCTGTGTACAATGTAAAATGACTAGATCAGAGTAAACGACATAAATCATTCTTTGTGTTAAAAACATTCAGAATCCTCTCTTCTAGCTATACTCATCTAATTATCATCAATAGTTATCCCTCTGTGCTACAGAACATTAGAAGTTACTCTTGCTATCAAACCGCACCACTGTCCATTAACTACCATCTCTCCCCACATTTTTGCCAGATTCTGGTAACCATCGTTCTAGTTTTTATTTCTTGAGATCAACTGTTTAGCTTTCATATAAAAGTGAGAAAATTTAGTGTTTGTCTTTCTGTGCCTGCTTTATGCATTCCAGTACCATACATATTGCTGCAAATAACAGAATTTCATTCCTTTTAATGGATGAATGATATTCCATTCTATAGTTATAACGTATTTTCTTTATTCATCTATCAATGGACAGCTAAGGGTAAAGTAATCATGACATAGTGACTTATTACTTGCCCCATTTAAAAATCTTCTAAAATAAACCTTCACTTATGGGTTAAGTACTTTGAATCTCCATTATAGCTCACTTAGTAACAAACATATTTAACAATTACTCTGGACAACATTCTGTTTTTCTTGGCAAACATTTTTCACATCACAGAATTCTCATGAGTTGGGTGAAAATCTACCTCCTTCTGTACCTGGAAACGATTTTTTTCCATTTAAAATATTATTAAAAAAAAAAAAAACCTTTTCATGTTGTGAACGTAACACTGTACTATAAGCCAGATCCCCGCCTTGAGATCTTGTACCCCTAATACCTCCCCGTGGTTCCCACCTTTGAACACAAAAAGGTTTCTTCCTTTCTCATGCAGGTGTTCCAAATGTGAGGATAATAGGGGATTTTCCTTCCAGTCTACCTATTCTTTATCCCCGGGTTTACACTCAGACTCTGTTATCATTGATGCAGATTCCTGGAGAGTTTCTAGTTGAATTATGCCTTTCCTGGGCTTAGAAACTTTAGGAAAAGTACAATATAGTCATGGTCATATCCGCTGTTATATACCATTGCTAGGTCCGTGGCCCTAAAGTTTATTGTATATATTGAATAAAGAGCTATCAGATTACCATCTCTGGTTGTCACAGTGAGGGATCTCCATGTTAAACAAGTCTGTTGGGGTTGATTTCAGAAGGAGGCCCACTCTTTCTCTAGGAGCCATGAAGGAGCAGATGGACTTGCCTTCCTTTACCTCTCTTGTGGGCTCTCTTATCTGCTCTCATTTCTTCCTGAACATCCTCTACAAACTCTACTTTATCAGTTCTTGCATTTGAATTAAGATATAAAACAATATTATTTAGCAATTTAAAATGTTCCTTGCCAGAAGCTGTCTTTATTTATAAAAATTGATTACAGGGCTGGGGATGTGGCTCAAGCGGTAGCGCGCTCGCCTGGCATGCGTGCGGCCCAGGTTCGATCCTCAGCACCACATACAAACAAAGATGTTGTGTCCGCCGAGAATTAAAATAATAGATATTAAAAAAAACTCTCTCTCTCTTTCTCTCTCTCTCTCTCTCTCTCTCTCTCTCCCACTCTTTCTTAAAACAAAAAAAAATTGATTACAGACTATTTGGGGATAAAAAATTAGACCTAGATGTTGTAGTTAATGAGAAAAAAAATCAACATAGAACTTAATTATTCCACATTAGAAAATACACATAATTTGAGAATGGTGAAGAGAAACTATGAGGACTAAGTAATATGTCCAGGTTTGGATCTTAAAATGTAGAGATGGCTAAAATACTTTTAGGAACTGGGGCGCTACATTTCATTCTCATCTGTGATGGAAATCTCTTCAATTTCCCTAAAACAATAAGGACTTTCACACACAGAAACTTGTAGGTTTGTTTCACTGTGAAAAATTTAAAAAGGATCATATTAGAATCAACATGGCACAAGATCGGAACGGCACCAGCGAGGTGTGGCAATAGTCTCTAAGATGAGTTTATTGGCAGGAAGCTGTGCACAGAGCCACAGCACTTAGAAAAACCATAAGTACCCCCACTGCCTTCACCAATTCATCCCTAGATGCTTGCAGAATCTTGGGGAGAAACACAAACTTTTCAAAGTCTATGGAAAGGAGGTTTGAATAAAGCTTATCTGATTTTGAAGGAACAGGGTAGCCTTAATGTACATCCACCTACTCTGTATAAAATTGCCATGCTAAATCTTCAAGTGTCTGCAGGTTGGTAAAGGACATAAGGCAGAACCATGGCCATGGCATATAACAGTGCAAATACAGAGGGATTAGCAACCGGAGAGATTCCAACAGTGTCGTGAGTGGTTAACAAGAGATGGGATGATTAGAGGGCTCCTGTTAACTTATGTTGATTATCTAGAAAGTGGGAAGGAAAGATGATAAATCAGTGAAATACTTGAAGAGCCCAAGGATTTCAGAGCTTACACTTTCCAGTACATATTTCATCTTCTTTCTGGTAGATATTAACCTCCATGAGAGCAAAGATTGCATCTTATGTTAATTACAGTTTGTCATACGGTGGCAACACAGCACCCTGGCCACCACAGCTACCCTGACACCTCTTTCACTTGTAAGCTGCACTGGCTCCTTCTCCTCTTTTTAAAAAATAGGCATGTGAAAAAGTGTGTATGTTTCATAATTATTTTCTACTTTTATTGTATAGATATTCAAAGTAGACATTAAACCTCAGAATGTGAGTAATTTTCTACTACCTTTTACTAAAGTAGAAAGCAAATTTTATCAACTTTGCAAGAAATTGGGAATATACACATTTTTTTTAATCTAAGGTATTTTAAAGCTTGTACTTGTTCCAATTGTCGGGTGTTTTTGGAAAGATAAGAATTGTGCCTATTGTAATTATGACGTTTGAAACTATAGACATTCAGCAGAATCTCTGTTCCCCACCGGAGCCAGCATTATTCTGATCCCAGATCCTTTGCCAGTTGTGTAAAGGTCATGTGGAGGTGAACAGAGTATGAGGTATCTGGCTCCAATTCCAGTTGGAACATTAAAGTGACTCCAGATTGATAAAATAGACAGAGGGAACAGCACACTTGACTACAAAGATCTCTAGCCAGAGCCAGCCAAATGGTGCACTCTCCATTAATGGTGACAGACACTGAAAGAGGGAAGGGAGCTGAGGGATGGTAGAGAAGGCCTACTTAGCAGGGCTTAGTTTAAGATGTAAGGAGAATGTGTGGCAGAAAGATAACAGAAGACATGAGAGTAAAAACTGGCAAAAAGGATGGAGAAAACTGTTAATATTTCCTTTGAGGACGTGAAAACTGACCTCTTCTGTGGTCCAAGTACTTGCAAGCCAGTGAGATATTGACTGGGAAAAGAAAAAAAAAAGAACAAGGAAGCTAAAAGCAGACACTCCATGGTTGTTCTCAGAAAGCGGAAGAGAGGAAATTCCAAGGGAGGTCTTTTTGAAAGATTGGCAAGAAGAATATGAAATAAGGAAACCCAAGGAGATGAAAAAGGATTGGAACATGAAAGGATTATCACCGATTAATTCTGACCTAATACCACTGCTAAGACACCATGCCAGTATTTTACCTGAACTGTGAGAAAAGTGCAGTTTTCTCTTTTTCACAAGTTAGGAAATGGGTTTTGGAAATGAGTGATTTGCCTAAAGTGTGTTGCCAAAGCCTCATTTAGTCAGCACCCAAATGCAAGTTTATCTAATCCTACCACCCTTGCTGTCATTAACCATAAGGCTGAAATTCCAACCATTCTGCTCTTGATTAACACACATATTCCCTGGCTTCAACCTGTAAATTGTTTGCAAATAGCTTACACAAAAAGAAAAAGATTGCTGAATACATCTGTTAACATTGCCCTGAATAACTTTGTATCATGTTCTATTATATCAGATTGACCTTTCCTATCAAGCCAGGAGTTCTCTGCCCAATTGCTGTTGCTCAACTCATACCTCCCTACTCCGTAAATCAGCCCTGTTTACTGCTGACGATTATACTTGTTTAAAAACTCAAAGCAATGACATAGTGAGAGTTATGTACTCCAGTTAGAAACATGTTTTACTTAGAAATAGTATGAACTTTCCTTTTCCCCACACTTCCTAGTCCTCAGATACTAAAATCAAAAGTGTTTCTCTTTCACCGATGTACTAATTCTGTTACTGAGCAAAATAATTATATTCCAGGAAATCCAACAAGATGTTGAGCCCAGGTAAGCATATTTTTATTTATTTCAGTGATGAGGTTCACTCAGTCATTTCCCCGACCCTTGTCAATTGTTTCAGTTGCTCACAGGCAATCCTATTAGAAATGAAATACTGTTAGAGGGGTTCTCAAAAAGTGCTTTATCTTCATTATATGGAAAATTCTGTTCCCAACGAATCTTTAGGGAAATCTTTTTACTGACATACTTTTCTTTCATAGTTTTGTTTCAAACACAGGGAGGCTTTCCTGCCAAAGCCTCATTTTTCTCCCTCTTTTTGGCTAAAGGCCGTCTTCTGCAGACTTCATATCCCCCTTCCCTCAATGGAGCGCACACCGAGATGACTCTCCCAAGGACACATTAGAGGGTTTTGCCCTAATCCATATTTTACTAAACAGCCCCAGGAGTGAGAAGGACCTTCACTAAGATTTGATTAAACAAATTCTTAAAACCAATAAAGTGTTTCCAAGTGGTACGAGAAAACAGCATTAGCACATGTCCCCCAACAAGACAGACATTGCACTTTTCAGTCACATTTGGTGATTAGGCATTGGGAATGCAGCACACTCTCCCTGGGATTAGTTCAGATGCTTCAGCCTCTGGGGCAATCACCCCGAGAGTGACTTTATTGCATTGCATTGGCTGCAGTTGTGACTGAAGTGTTTCCATACATTTCAGGGCAATTTTATGTGTAACTTCTCCTCTGTCACTTTACAGGGTTATTGAAAGAGTAGAAGAAAACAAAGTAGGTAAGACCCGGCAAAGCTTGTGATGAAATTGAATCTGGCATAAAACAAAATGACATCCCCCCCCCCAGGGGAAATGAGGGACAAAGCTACTTGTGACATACATGGGTTAGAAATGTGTGTATGCAGATGAGAACTTTAAAGAAAAGTTTGGGCCAATATACAGAACCTACTTTTATGATGAAATAGGATTGAAAATAGTCCTATTGAATGTTTTAGAAATGGTTAAAATGGACCAAGTTGAAAATAGTCCTATTGAATGTTTTAGAAATGGTTAAAATGGACCAAGTTATTTGGCTCACTGCCATATTTATATATGCTAAAATACTCATAAGATCCAATGAAGAGCTATCTGGCAGTTATGTGGTTAATTTGTTCACTATACATAATCATGGAGATTCATTTGTTTGGAGGAAGGGGGTATCCCCTACAGTCATCAAAATCTCCCAGTTGGCTGATAATAACAAACAGGCTCCCAAGGAACAAATAGTTGTAAAATCTCCACTATATTATGTGTTCAATAGACACAGTTTGAATATCAAGCCTTGCTTTTCTTTTTCTTAAAGTCAATAATGCAGACAAATAACAGGCCTTTTGAAAAGGAGGACCTTTTTTTTTTTAACTTTGGAATATTTCATTCCGTCCCAGCAGAGAGATGAAGAATCACAGGAGAAAATACATTATTCTCACACACGAGAGCGTGCGCACACACAGGCACACACACACATGCTTTACATATATATATTAAGCATCAGATCTGTTGCAGGATTGGAGCCCTGGGAATAAAACATCTTGCTGAGAATCTCTGTAGTTTTTTATTAGACGATCATGATTAATGTCACAGAACTTGAGCAATCTTTGAAAAGAAGTCAAAATGTGCCACAAAAATTCATTTGATTGTGCCAGTGGGAATATTTCCTAACATAGTCCCAAACTTCAAAAACAGTATACAGCATGCAAATGGAGTAAGGGGCGGGGTCCATCCATTTCTTCCCAACCATATTTAATTTATTCAACAGAAAAAATGCTGGGAAAGTTGTGATCTCATTAGCATGAGAAGAGAGCATGTGGAGGTATCTGCACACTGGCCTGTTCACATGTGTTTTCCCAGGACAGGGGTGGTACTCGTATTTCTTATGGCTTCATGTCACCAGTCTGCAACCCAGATTGTAACTTTAAGATGTTATCTCTTGGCTGCTCAGATAAACAGCCCATTATGTTTTTATGGTGGGCAGTTCTGAATCCTCAGGGGATTAGAAGATATTGGCTGGAGTTTGTGGTTCCCTGCTAGACTATCAAGGGCTCCGTGGAATCTGGTCCGGACTATGTCTTTAAGCAAACACCTCTCTCATAATGGTGTTCTCACACTGCCTTCTTGGCCATGGACTTCAAAAGCTGATTGCAGGGAGGGCGAAAAAGGCAATAACCCTTAGTATAACAGAGCCAGCCTAGCAGGGACAGACAGGGCAAAGGTAAGGCGTCTCTGAGGTTGGCATTTGTGTATTTAGCCACATGGGGTGATTAGGGGCCATCTGTTCTTCGGCCGGCTAACTCATAGTTTTCACGCCATCCCAGGATCAAGTACATTTCGTGCTCACTGGTGTCAGCCCCTCTGTAGCTCTCCTAATCCGAACGATACATATTTTAAGCTCACTTACCTTTGATCTCTAAATAATGATGTATGAGTAGGTGCTTGTCTATATGTGTGTGCCTGCACGCATATGAGTGTGCATGTTGGGAGCTTCTAGTTGTTTCTGCACACTCCAAAGTCACAAGACACAGAGCAAAATTCAAACAGTTATTCCAGAGGAGAAAAACCTCTGGAATATTGTGTTGATAGAATATTTTTTTTTAGTGCATTGTTTGACTACTAATAAAAATTAGAGAAACTCCCTGTTTGAGATTCAAATACAGAGGAATCTTTCTGTCATCTTCTAATAGTGGTGTGTGTGCTATAATTCCTTCAATGAAAGCTTCGTTTAAAAAAAACACAACATTCTCAATTTTTGAAATCTGTAAAACTTGAATTTTTTCTGTCTACTTTTTTTATTCATTCTTTTTAGTGATAAGTGACAATAGGATTCATTTAGACATAAAAGCATGGAATGTAAATTGTTCTATTCAGTCCTCAGTACTTCCCCTTGCCCTCTTCCCTCCCCCTGTTCCCTTCCCTCTGATCTACTCTTGATCTTTCTGCTTATAGTTTTTTGGGTTTTTTGTAACTAGTGTCTTGTGACATATACGACTGTACATGTTGGTGAGATTCACTGTGTATATTCATACATGAAAGTTAGATCAGAGTCATTCCACTGTCCTTCTCTATCCCATCTCACCTTCATTCCTCTTTTCTGTTAATATTTTCATACCAAAGACAAAATTGGCTTTTATATGCTAGATCACAGAGACTATGCAACTTATTAAAAGTCAAATATAATGAATGTGGATATGTGCCCTTATTCACACTATTTTCTAATGACAAATAACACAGAATAATTCAAGGTTTATATAGTGATTTAAGTGTCATTACCCCATTGTACTTATATTAATTATTTTGTAATATAAGGTAGCTACCGTGATTTCTAAAGGAATAATTAAAATGCCATTAATTTTAACTGGAATAAATAAAATGATCAAAATTTGTATCTTTTGGAGCCTATAAAATTTTAAAAGTAAAACATATTTAATAGATACAAAATAAGTTGAAATTTGCCACTGGTGGTTGACCATCTTTCATTGGTCAATATCTTTAATGTACTTCAGCCTAGGCTTTTAGATTCTTCATTCTTCTTAGTAGAGATAATGAAAAAGAAGAAGTCAAGTTCATGTCCAGGTATAGGAAGAATAGGTAACTTTCGGAAAAAGTGATACTATGCTAACACAGGAACATATGGATAGCTGTTTACCAAGGAAGGGCTCAGTTTAATCTAAGCTCTGCAACAGAAAATACCCTCTATTGATGTGACATCCAATTAGCATTTTGATTTGGAGGGCGGTAAGTCTATATCTCATCCAAAAGTTATGTTTTCAATCAGTGAAACCATGGCAAATATATCCTAAGATTAAAACATGTTTTATCATTAATAACAGTGTGCTTAGTAGAGATTCCAAAATCTAAGCCATACTTTGGAAACTTTCCCTAGGCAATAACTTCCTAACTCAGCAATCTTCATACTTTCTTGGTAGCATAATCTTATTTCTTTTAAATTAAACTTATTTTAACTGATATGTAAAAACATAAAAGTTGTACATGTTAATTGGGTACCATGCAACATTTTGATAATGCACATACTATAAATGTTTATATTAGGTTAAACATATCTACCTCCTCATTTATCATTTCTTTATGGTGAAAACTTTCAAAATTCTTTCATCTAACATTTTGAAATATACAGTACATAACGGTCATCTTTAGTCACCTTATTATGCAACAATACAGCAGAACTTCTTTTCTCCTGTGTAACTATAACTTAGTACCCATTTATCACCCACCTGCCATACACACACATACTCTTCCAGTCACTGGTAACCACTATGCTTCTCTCAACTTGTACAAGGTAAAGTTTTTAGATCCACATATAAGTGAGACCATGCATTACTTATCTTTCTAGGCCTGGATTATTTCATCTAACATAATAATCTCTAGTTCCACTTATGATGTTGCAAATGACAAGATTTCATTTCTTTTCACTGCTGAATAGTATTCCATCATTTTATAAACCACATTTACCTTACCTATCAATCTAAAGAGAATTTGAAAAACTACAAGCCTTCTTTCATATTTTAAGTGGGTTTGAGTTAGTATTTTTAAATGTGTACTTTTTAAACATTTTTAACAGATTTTAAGATATTTTAATATTAGAGCTCTGAATTTTGCTTATTCAATTTATTGAAAATGTTCACCATACAATCAAATTGACAATACTATTTCTATTTGTCACACCAAGAAACTGAATCAGAATGACTTCTTTTGGGGGTAGGGGCTAGGAAATGCCTTATTTACTTTTTCCATTCATATGATCTGAATGTGGATTCTAACTTAAGTAGACTGATAATGGATAAGTGGACAGATAGATTAAAAAGATTATCACTCACTTTGCTTTCCAATCATAGGAAGCTCCCTCAGAAAGAATACATTCTCTTAGTCACTCTCCTTCACATACCCAAGCATTATAAAACGAGTCCACTCGCTTTCCTTCCAAACCCCTGAAAATACAATGTTCTTTTAGAATTTCTTTAGCTGTCTATTCCATTTAGCCAAATACCTCTCTTGTTTTACTATACTCATGTTACCTTGTCCATGATGCTTTCCTCAACCAGGTAAATAGCTTCGTCTTCATTTGTGTTTCCAAGGGCTATTGAAGGTATTTTATAACTAGTTATATGCATACCTTTCTTAACAGACTAGGTGCTCATCATGTGTTAAAAACTCAATAAATGTTTTCAAATGAAACAAACGAACCAAGAACTCATTAGATCTTAATAATTTCACGAAGAAACTTCTAAAACTGTGCTTTAAACCAGGTGCAGTGGTGCATACCCGTAATCCCAGTGGCTTGGGAGGCTGAGGCAGGAGGATCGCAAGTTCAAAGCCAGACTCAGCAAACACAAGGTGCTAAGCAACTCCGTGAGACCCTGTCTCTAAATAAAATACAAAATAGGGCTGGGATGTAGCTCAGTGGTAGAGCACCTCTGGATCAATCCCCCAGTACCGAAAAAAAAAAAAAAAGCAAATACAATAAAATAAAATGGTGCTTTATAAGGACAGTAGCCATGTATAAATAAATGCTCCAGAGGAAACAATTCCTTGAAAGGAATGTATGAAATATGCTTTATGAACTTCTGTACATACAAAAATGTATGTTATTATCCCTCTTTGTTTCTGAAGAGATTGACTTGTCCATAACATTTTGAGAAAGACAATAAAAAACAGTGTCTAGAAAGACCACACAGGGACATGGGCTTTTAAAAGTGTTAGATCTGTGCATAGCTCCCTGGTGGACAGAACCATCACTGGAAGGGGGCAAAAAAAAAAAAAAAAATTAAAGGATGCTTGGATGTGGAAAATATACATGTGTTTTATAACCACTTCTAAACTTTAATTAAATCCATTTAGCACACATAAAATAAAAATTTTGAATGAGACTAATTCTAAAAATAGAACCATAGTCCATCATTCACACCTTCCAAGTGGCCAAATCAAGCAGTTTAACCAGACGTTCTCTTGCCCAGCACAGGCAAAATGAAGGTTGCTGTTAAGTTTGAATATTTGATATTCTTCAGATAAAGTTAGCAGAACACACAGTTTCAGAATGCCCTAAAGAGCGTCCTTTGAACAATTTAAACTGAAACATGGATTTTCCGAGTTATGTGGTGTTTATGTATTTTCTGCCAGCTATATTCTCAGCAAACAAAGGTGTGAAGTCCTAGACTTACAGAAAACCAGTTTTCCCCAGGTCTTTGAGGATTGTTTAGATTTCTAGGCATTATTCAAGAAATGATCATTTGGGGAAGTGTTTTTACTTTTCTTCAACGTCAGCCACGCTTCTCTGTACATCATATGTACAAAACTTAAATTCTCACATTTCTCTATCATACTCTGTTACAAAAAATATCACCAAACCCATCTCTGAAAAATTCAGTCAGACCAGATTTTGTTCAATCAGCATTTTCTCCAATTTGACTTTTAAAAATAGAAAACATTAGTGAAGAAAAAAAAATGGGAGAGATCAAAAAAGTAATAGGTCACGATTTTAAATTAGTTGAAAAAAATCCTAGCATCAGTATTTCCTGGACTGAATGGACGCAGGCCCGTCAAATCTTAGAATGTCATATGCAGAGGAAGTTCAAAACATTTTATTTTTCTCTGTTCATGGTTGGTTTCAGGAATTTAGAATGACTTTTCCTCAATGGGCAAATTAGAGCTTATTTTATCCTCTTTTACCATTTCTCTATGGATATCCTTTGTACTAAAAGTTTCAATAACAGATCTTGCACTCTGTGAGCTGGGGCTGATGCAATATTCCTGCTTCTCTAATAAGACACAGGTCCTCAGGAGTGGCATGTGACCCGCGCTTACCTCATTAACAAAATGACTTTTGTACCGAAAGAAAGATTTTTATACCTAAAAATAGAATCTTAAGACACATTGTGAAAATTATCGGAGCTGACATTGGGTTTTATTATGCTTTGCGTTATTCATGAGGGACAAAGAAGATCATGCTCAAGAATGAAAAAGAAAATACTTAAGTGGGTCTGGGCAGTTTTAACAGCATGAGTGAAATACAACACCAAACAGGATGTCTCCATTCCCTTTGAACTTGAGGCATCCCATGGACCTAAGCTACTGAATTCTCTGGTTAGTTATGTGGTGCCAGACATTCAGTGGCACTTACTTCAGGAAGATAAGTTTCTACCCTGTGCTTTTATAGGTAATCGTGAATGAATCCTGTCTGACCAAATTGAGTGCTTTAACAAACTGACCGTAAAATTGTAGAAAATAATACATGTTTTTCTTGAGTCTTAAAGTAATTTGTCTTTTTTCTATTTTTTTTAATCATTGAATGCCAATAAATCATCAAATCAACAGGCAGAAACATTTCCACATTTGTGTCTCACAAGGTATTGTAAACATTGGTTTGTCCATTTATTTTGGAAATAAGATTCTAATGGCAAATAAAATTTAAATTTAAGCATCAACTAATTATATGTCATTGAATTTTTCTTCTATTATAAATAACACTTAGAATTCCCTGCACATTAGGGAATCTTGCTTTTTGCCTTTTGTATTAGTGAAACCTCTACCTGCTCCTTTTTGAGGTCTCATGATTATAAAAATTAATTGTTGGTTTCTATATGGTGGGACAGTCAAAGAGTACAGAAGCCAGACCTAGCACACTTTCATTCCTCCTATTTGGAAATATATTCATGTAAAGAGTGGCTAAACATAATTAAATAATGTCTTACTATTGTATTTGAAGGCTTGCATTGTATTTGATGTCCCTAAACAGAAAACTCTGGGAAATCGGGTAGAACAAGAAGCTTCAGCCCCAGATCAAAAGTAAACTCCAACTATCAAGTCTTACACAAGTCAGAAAGATCTATCTGCTGGGCGCAGTGGCACACATTTGTTAATCCCAGCTGAGACAGGAGGATCAAAAGTTCAAAGCCAGCCTCAGCAACTTAGCAGGCACTAAGCAACTCAGTGAGACTCTGTCTCTAAATAAAATACAAAATAAGGCTGGGGGTGTGGCTCAGTGGTTGAGTGCCCCTGAGTTCAATTCTCAGTTACCCCCACCTTCCCCCCCCCAAAAAAAGAAAGACCTATCTGATGCAAAGGGGAATGTGCTGCATTGTTTTCTTTTTTATTTCAAAATTTAAGCATCAACCAGTTGTACCTCATCAAAAATGTCTTCTTTCACAAAGACATAAAACTTTTACTGAGGGGTCTGGGGTTGTGGCTCACTGGTAGAGCACTTGCCTAGCATGTGCGAGGCCCTGGGTTCAATTCTCAGCATCACATACAAATAAATAAAAGAAAGGTATTGTGTCCAACTACAACTAAAAAATAAATATTAAAAAAACTTACTGAGACAAGATCTACAAGGACCAAATAAAAACTTAAAATGTCTCCCTTCCTGCTAATTTTTTTTCTATTTTAAAATCATGACCTATAACTTTCTTGAACTCCCCAAAACTCTTTTTTTACTAACATTTTCTATTTTTTAAAGTCAAATTGGAGAAAAATGCTGACTGAACAAAATCTGGTCTGACTGAATTTTTCAGAGATGGGCTTAGTGATTTTTTTTTTTTAACGAGAGTGTGATAGAGAAACGTGAGATTTTAAATTTTATGTAGCTGACATACAGAGAAATGCGGCTACCCACTGAAGAAAAGTGAAAAAAAATTGGTCCTTAAGGGTGGGAATTACAGACTCGCGCTTTCTCTATTACCCTGGTCTCTTTCCTCAGCAGTAATTAGAACCTTTCCATAATACCAGTTGTAGTAAGTACCCTCCCTTCTCATCATTACCTCCTGTCACAACTTCAGTGATTCTGGGCTCTGCAATCCAGTGACCTTACCAACTTTTCCTTTCTTGTGTCCCCTTCATTATTCTCTTCTCCCTTTTTAAAATTCATCGAGCCTCAGGTAACCATGTCTTTGCCTCTTTCACTCTAATTCAACCCGGGCTACATCCATTCTGCCTTGTGGGCACCTGGACCTTTGCTGAATGTGGTGGGTGAAAATTACATTGTTATGCTCCTGGTCTCACTTTAAAGTGGTGTTCATGAAACTCGTCTTGACCCTTAAAGCTCTTCCAAGCCATTTTCTTCTACTAGATTTCCTTTCCCACTCTCCTGGATAATTATGTTACACCTTCGATGTTCAAACCTCAAACTCTCTTTCCCATTCTAATTCTCAAGATCTGATTCTTATTTCACAGAGGAGACAGTCCATCAGAAGGACACTTCAGGTACCCCCCATCACTATATCCACCCGTTCGCAGCATCTGGACCACCTGCTCTGCCTTTCCCGTGGTCACTGTGGATGCATAATCACATACCTAAGGCCAGATCTTCTATCTGTGCACTAGACTTCATCCCCTTCTCAAATTCAAGAGCATTTCTACAGCAGTCCTCTTCTCTCTCTGTAGCAGCATCAATTTTCCTTTTATACTAGGTCACTACCAGCATTACGTAAATCTGCTGCTATTTTATCAATATTATTTTTAACTATACATTCAACCCCTTGTCATTCCCTACCCACTGTTCCCTTTAGAGCAAAATTCCTCAACGAGCAGTCCATTTGTACAGATTACAGTCCCTTTCCTACAATTCCCTCTTCTCATCAGGCTTTTTCACTCACCAAACCCATTATTGTCCAGGTCAGCAGTGACCTCCATGTTACTACATGGAATGGTCAGTTCTTATCTTACTTGTCCTTCAAGGACATCTGATGGAGCTCGTCTTTGAACTGCTCACT
This sequence comes from Marmota monax, assembly GCF_021218885.2. Classification (NCBI taxonomy): domain Eukaryota; kingdom Metazoa; phylum Chordata; class Mammalia; order Rodentia; family Sciuridae; genus Marmota; species Marmota monax. The sequence continues at coordinate 5,213,052 of NW_026693933.1, read as the reverse complement.
TTAGTTGGGTTGCAGCACAGCACCCTCTGCTAGTGGAAATCAGCCATCCTACATCTGTTCCCTCCTCCACATGGATCCAATGTCCTAATGTTGGGATTCACAAGCCTCAATCTTTACGTTTCTTCTTGACCTAGGCTTGTCCCCTAGGTCATCTGATCTGGGCTTATGGTTTTAAATACAGTGTTGAGAACAACTACATTTATATTTTTAGCTCTGACTTTTATCCTGAACACAAAGCACATATATCCAGTTGCCTTCTCAACAGCTCCACTTGGATGTCTGGGGAACTATTCTAATCTAACGTGTGCAAAGCTGAACACAAATTGTCAGTTTAAACCTATTTCCACACCTTTCCCCATTTTAGTTAGCAGCTATTTCTTCCTACAGTTATCTTTTCCTCCATTCCTGTCTCCAGCCTCTCCCACTATGCAGATCCCATCCATTAACCAGTCCAGCTCAGCCACCTTTAAAATAAACCAGAATATAACTACTTCTCACCACTCCTCTCACCTTTGTCTTCATCACTCCACCTCATACTTGTTTCCCAGCTTCGTCCTTGAGCACTCACGTTTGGTCCTGCCTCAGGGTCTTGGCCCTGGCCTTTCCCTGTGCCCACGAGGCTGTAACATTTCCACATCTCTTCCTTCATCACCTCAAATCTTGATGCAAACATCATTTATGAGTGAAGCCATCACTGATTTCCCTTATTAAAACTGCAAATCTCACTTCTTTCACCAAACCTAATCCTATCCTTGCCTTAATTTTATTGATAAAAGACCAATTCCAAGTATACTGTTTATTTATTTATTGGTATTGGGTATTGAACTCAGGGGCACTTAATCACAGAGCCATATCCCTCACCCTTTTTTATTTTACATTTTGAGACAGGGTCTCACTAAGTGGCTTAAGGCCTCGTTAAGTTGCCACGGTTGACTTTGAACTCATGATCCTCCTGATTCAGCGTCCTAAGCTGCTAATGTTACAGGCATGCGCCACCATGCCTGGCCTGTTTATTTATTTAATTTAGGCTTTGACCACTAGACAATGCTCTCCAAAATAACTTCCTGTGATGATGTAAATGTTCAATATCTATATTGTCCAATGTGGCAGTTACTAGCTATGAGTGGATGTTGAGCATTTGAAATATATAGTTTAACTTGAAACCTAAATATCCACATGCAGCCAGTGGGGAGGTATCCTGTTAGAGAGCATAGTTTAAATACAAGCTGCGTGACAAGAGTGGTTTTGGACTGATGTCACTCCAGCACCTGCAATATCAAGCACACAGCAGGTGTCCAATGTATATCTGTGAATGAAATGAATCACTTTCTTTTCTTTCTGGTTTCATTTCCCTGGTTGAACTTTGCCTCCGCCCATGGTATTTGGTTTGTGAAAGAAACAAAGGTTACATTTCAGCTCCCATCACCCCTCAGTCCATTGTGCAAAGCAGAAACTACACTGACCCTGAGTAGGTAACTTTATTTTGCAGATAATCACCTCGTTGTTAGAATCTGCAGGTTTCTCTCTGCTCTCTACCACCATTGTCACCAGCAACATGAAAAGACAGGCAAGGATATGGGGAGAGAGGCTCAGACGTGGACGTGTTTTTCTATCTCTCTACTGTCACTGCTTTAACAATAAATGTACTTAGGGGTCCATGATTTTTGTTTGTTTTAATCCTTTACCCACTTGAAACCCTGCATAGACTCTCTAGACTTAGCTTCAGAAACAAAGGCCAGATATGAGAAGCAGCAAGTAATAGCCTGGGAGGGAGAAAAAAATTACATTTATCTAAGATAAACTTAAGCTCTTTAAACTCAACAGTAATTATCCTTAGAAAAGAAATCTCATCTCTCCACCCAGAAATAAATTTCATCAATCTTACATGGGGCACATTTAACAACAATATGAAAGACACAAAATCAGATACACCTTCCTGATAATTGTGAATTTATTTGTGTGTAATCAATCTCCCTTTTCCACTTTGTTCTGCCCCTTGTTATCCTTTCATCATGAGAGAACAGGCAAACAGGGACCCAAGTTTACCTCTTTCCATCTTTGTAGGACTGAGTTCAAGTTCTTCAGGGTAGATTGATGCTGTCCATATACAAAATGTTTTTCAAGGACAGAAAGAAAGATTGTGGAAATAGAAGAGAGGAAGAGAGATTGCTTCTCCTTGTTTTCAAGGTTGGTTTCTAATGTAAACATAAATAGAAAAATGCATTTCACCAGGTCTAAAGTCAGATGTCTTGTGAATCCAGATCTAGCTCTTCCATAACTTGACTGTTTCTTATCATTTTTATGCTTCACTTTTCTCATATTTAAAATGGAGGTTCTACTAATATTGCTTATTTTACAGTGCTATTATAGAGATTAGATGGTAAATGTAACGTGCTTACTGTAGATTAAAATCATTTATTAAAAGTAGCTCTCTCTGCCCTAGATAGAGAATTTTAAGTCATTTGCATTAGTGGGTCTAAATATTACATTTTCTAGATGAAGACTGGAGATACCAATTTTTTAAACAAAGAATGTTTGATTGAGGACTAGTCTACATTTTTTAGCTGGTGTTTTTTTTTCTAATAAAACACTCTCATGCTCATCATTTCCCCTTATTTCTTTCAACTTTTTTTTTAAGAGAGAGAGAGGAAAGAGAGAGAGAGAGAGAGAGACTTTTTTAATATTTATTTTTTAGTTTTCGGCGGACACAACATCTTTGTTTGTATGTGGTGCTGAGGATTGAACCCTGGCCACACGCATGCCAGGTGAGCGCGTTACCACTTGAGCCACATCCCCAGCCCCTTTCCACTTTTCTTGATGGTCACATGGGAGTAAAAGGAGTAAGTAAACCTTGGAGAATTAGAGGTGGAAATAGTAGTTTTAGTTGCAAATAAGAATTTACTTATTCTGCTTTTCAAGTTTTTTCTTCATCTGCATGGGAGGCATCAAATAGATCAGCTGGAAACTCTCTACCCACCCTCAGAGGGCATGATCCATCCACCCACAGATCTTTCAGACTCAGGGCAAGGGTATCTCTGTCCTAGGAGAAGGATGACTGTAGCTGACCTTGGATAAATAGACAGGCTAGTGAAGGAGTTTTCAACTTCCAGCTAATAAAACTTTTAAATATTTGGTGATCCACTCTACTGGGATTGAGAGTTGATTGCAATCGCCTTTCCTCTTGCTAAATACCTGAACCCTCTGGAGGCAGTCACACTAGGAGCTAAGACCCCAGGCACACTGGAAAGAATAAGCAGTCAGACTACCAACATCCTTAGGCTGTGACTTTGGCCTGGTACTTGCTAGCTATTAAGTTTGGTACTCAGTGATTTACTCTTCAAGTGCCTGCAGTAGTGTCCTTTCCTAATTGCTGATCTCATTTTGCACCCTAGTGCCAAATGGTCCCCTGGAGACTACTGAGTAAAACAACAGGAAAAGTTCCAATAACCATCACAGATCCTTAATAAAATGCAGCTTTTAAAGTAGACGACCTTCCTGGAACCATCCCAAGAAGCCCAACACTCCTATTTTCTTTAGGCACTTCATGTGCCTGTCAGTTAACTGAAATTAGCTCCATTTAATAAATGATTCCCTCCGCTGGCTACTTGAGCAATAAAATGGTTTTAGGGACTCTTATGTGTGCCTTATTTAGATAATTACCCTAAAACAGGAAGGAAATATTTTGCCTAAGGACAGTGCTATGGGGAGAAATTTTTGACTAAAAATAGCAACATTTGAGAAAACTGTTTATGGTAGATCTAGAAAACTGCAAATAAATGAAGAGAACAGGCAACCCATTTGAATCTGAGATAAGAGTCTAAATGTGACTGTTGGATTTTATATAGTCCACAAATATGTGCTATGAAATCCTGATCAGAGAGATTTGCCAAAATAGCCTACGTGGTTTGAGTTATATATGGGTGGCCAAATAAATCCTGAGAACATTACCTGGGCCTAATTGTCAGCCTCTCTGGGATCACCTTTGTCTTTTCATGACCTTTTCCACTCGATCTTCTGTCCTTTTGTTTTTTTTATCTTCATTTAGTTTATATCATGGTACTATAAAATAAATTTCTATACTATGGTTCAAAAATAAGTTTTCATGACTTAACATAGTACATTTTCTCACTGTATATTTTACATATTTTCTTTTTAAAAAAGGTAATCTAACACAACAGATATGGTAAAATCCCAGTCACACATAGGAGTGTTTCCTCAGATTTATTCTTTGTTTTTATCTTGAGCAACATGAAGACTCTTGCTTTTTCTATATGGAAACCTTTGAGATGTCTACAGAAATGCTTCCTAAATGAACTTTAATATGTAGTAGATAACATTAGTCTGTGTATATCAGCCACTATGCTTGGCTGGCTAGACTGACTCCCTGTTATAAAGAGGTCTGAGAGGTTCACTCCATTGGCAGACAAGATCTCCCAAACTCTTGACTCAGGTATTGCAGCTTTGGTTAACTTGACTATCCGTTATTACTTCAGTTGTCATCTGTAAGTCAACTTGAAGCATTTAAAACTCAGAGGGCTGCATGCTGATATCACAATGCAGTCCTAGATCTGTTTAGCTTCCATGTGTAAGAGCATTAGGCTGTGTGTGCATCTGACTTGTTGTAGTCCAGAGATGTTGAAGTTCATGAACATGTTAAGATTATCTAATGCTGCCTAACATTTGTCAAGTGTTTGCTCTTTTTAAATGGGCCATGTTATTTAATTGCTAGAAATCTATGCAATAGATAGTTTTATTTTCATATGAGGATATTAAGTTTCCTTAAACGGTAAAGTAAGTTTCCCATGGTTACACTATTAGAAATCTTTCATAACCAAGTCCTAGGAAGTCATACTACAGAGTTTGCTTTTTAGAATCACTGCTTAAACCACATGGCAGGCTGGTTATGATTTATTTTTCTCTTTTAATAACAATACACATGGTACGACAAGAATGCTTATTATGAAAATAAATTGAATATATATATATATATATATATATATATATATATATACCCATGTACAAAATTTTCAAGTAAAAGAAGAATGAAAACTTAACTTTATAGAACTTATTTGATTATTTGATTTTTTTTTTTAGAATAGCAATCATTCAAAAAACGAATTCAATAAATTTGGTGTCTGGACAATGGGTGAGATGATGGTTTGGCTCCTGGGGATACATGGTAGTCAAAGGAATACTATAGCTTTAAGTAGCATAGTTTTAGCAAACAGATTAGGGAAGGGGGTGGAGGATAACAAGGTGGGTGCACTGGTCAGGAAAGTGACTTCTGAGCTGAGAAGATAGTCAGGTAACACTGAAGGAAGGAGGGTTCCAGAGAGAAGACAGAGGATCTTCCTGTGTAAAGACTCTGAGATGATCCTGATCTGTTTGGAGAGATGGAAAGACTTGCAAAGCGGAAGCACAGTGAACAAAGGAAGGGCAGAGAAGAATAGCATGATGTGGAGACTGAAGAAAGGACATGTGTGTTAAAGTATGCATACTGGATTGTAGCTACAAGAAAGGCAAAGAGGATCATCTGTCTCAGATGGCCAGTAAAACAATAATGCAGTAAAACAATTTCTGCAATAAATATTTTCTCCAGTAGACAGACATTTTTTATCTCGGTAGAGAAAAGAGGAAAACAACAGGGAATAAAGGCCTTATTTATAGATTGTATTAATATATATGAAAAAAAAACAAGTCATTCCTGAAAAAAAGGTTAAGTATCACAAAACATGTACTAATCAAAGCAGAGATTTCCAAGTTCATAACTTCAAGTTCATGACTCTAGCTATTTCTGCTTCTCTTCCTTTATTAAATAAACACCTATTTTGCCAGGTGACTCCCTTAGATTTTAAAAAAAATCCATGCTTTAAAAATCTAAAGAAGCCAGGCATGGTGGTGCACACCTATAATCCCAGCTACTTGGTGAAGGATCACAAATTTGAAGGCAGCCTGGGCAACTTAGTAAGACCATGTCCCTAAGTCAGAAAAATAAAACACAAATCTTAAGAGATAATAGAAGAGAAATAAAAGCTTGTAATCCAACTCAAATCCATCTCACAGGATGAGATGCTACTAAGATCTGAGATTGGGGTGAAGGTGGGAGATTGGATGAGGATGCTTCTTTAAATGCACCCCTCCCTCCTTCAGTGTCACTTGACTATCTTCTCAGATCAGATTTTGCCTTCTCAAGTCACCTTTCCTGAAGAGTGGGCCCACTCCCTAGTCATTCTCCATTCCCTTCCTTAATCTGTTTACTAAAACTATGCTACTTAAAGCTACAGTGTGCCTTTGAGTACCATGTATCCCAGGGGCCAAACCATGATCTCACCCATTGTCCAGAATCCAAATTTACAGAATTCATTTACTGAATATTTATTATCCTTAAAAAATCAAATGACCTAATTTAAGATGCATTTATGTTTTATAAAGTTAATGTATATTTTTTCTTTTACTTGAAAATTTGGCACATGATTATTTCTTTAAGATATTTTCAGGCTGACTGGGAGTTGTTTTGCTGTGGCTCAGCTTTTGAGCCACATCTTCAGTAAGATAATATCCAGACATTTTGTGACTGGAGTATCACCATTCTAGTCACTTCCAAATGGTTTTGTGCATTTTATTTAATTTTTAAGCATATTCATTATTCAGTTAGTTTATGGGTAAGAAATTAGAACAAAAATTTGTGAGGATCAATCCCATTTGGTAGAGTAGACATGGATCACAGGTAACTCTGAACACATAGCTTTGATTTTTTTGTAAAATTTGAGTCCATAGCATTCTGATCAACCTTGTGCTGCTCTGTAACCTTGTAGTTCTCTTTCTTCTCTGTTGAAGAGCTCATCTTCCTATTGTCTAGGTTCCTGAAGCAGCTTCTTCTTAAATTGAATAAACATCAGTGAGGTGTTTTTTTGTTTTTTGTTTTTCACATTGATGATATCAATTTTGATGTCATTGTGATGACAAATTTCTGGTGTGTTCTACCTGGAAGTGCTCAGTTGAGGAAAAGAGTTCCAGGCACGGGTAGTAAGCTACTGCTTAGCTGCTTCAGGAAAATCACTGTCTTGCCTCTGTGGCACTCAGAATGGATGCCTAGGCAGGTCCCAGGGGCCATGCTAGCTCCTAGTCTCCCCCACATACTGTGGACCGACAGATTTGTTGCTATGACTCAACTGCTTTTGAGGTACATTTTCAGTAAGACAATCTAGGCATTCTTTTGACTAGGGTACTGCCATTCTAGTCACTATCAAACAATTTTCTCTAAGTAGCAAGAATCTTTTCTTTTTTCAATTTTGGATTTAGTATCTGAGTACTTCTACTGTACATGACCTTTCTGAGATATGGAACTGATCAAGAGTATCTGCCAATTCCTCTGAGGAAGACAGGCTTTCCACTGCAGGGAGGTGTCCCTTTCTTGGCCTCACTTGCCTTGACATTCCTCTTTCTAACTTTGTCACTGGCAATGGTCTCCTTGGCTTCATCAGTCTTTTCAGTATTTGCCTTTTCTTATCCACCATCTTGCAAGATGGGAAAGAACAAAGTCTTGTATTTTTAGAATAACTTGGAAGAAAATTATACATTTCTATCATGTCACATTTCATGTTGTATATTGAAAATGCATCCAATTTTGAGATCAAGAGAAAGTTCATTTCTACAGAGTTCTGTCTACCAAGGGATCAAGCAAAGTTTATGGTACTCTACCAATAAGAATTTACTAGGGCCATGAGAAAGTGGAAAGTTTATGGAGGTGAGTCTTGGTTGAAACTACCTGTGGGAAATATTGGGCAGAGGAGGCTGAATACCTAGCACTCTCGAGAATCATAAGAACTGATCTATGAGAATGGCTGCATTTCCTGGTGACTTGCCTGTGGCACTGAGCCCCAGTGTCACATGAGATAAACCTGGAGGGTCTGTTGGAAAAGAGCTAGGGAGAGGAAGAGTTACGTGGAAATCCAGCCATCTTCCTATGAAAACCAATTAAATATTTAAAATGTTTAAAAATATCTAAAAATATACAAATATATTAATCATTTTGATATTTTACTACTAATTTTCATTCATAATTATAAAAGCATTTTGACATATGAATTCTGACCCTAGCTAATATGTATGAAAACAACAGTATCCCTAAATGACATGTGTATCTTATCATTGATATCTTATTCTTTGTAGAATGTCACATTTTGCAAAGCATTTCCGGAAGTCCATTACCTCATTTGATACTCATAAAGGCGCTATATTTAGCCAAATAGATGTAATTGGTATTATTTCTATTTAATAGAGAACATCAAGGCACAGAAGGGTGAGTTAGTTATTTACCAATTAGACCCAAATCAATCAAATCAAAATCCTGTGTCCCTCCTTCCTCAAACTAGCCCAGTGGTTTTCAAAGTGTGGCCCTAGTCAAGAGTCTCAGCAACACCTGGGAACTTGGAAATGCAAATTGCAGGCTCCAGTCCAGACCTAAGAAATTAGAAGTTCTGGGAGTGGGCCCAGCACACCTAATTAGTCCTCCAGGCTATGCTGGTCCCTGATAGTTTGAAACCACTATTCTAGCCTACAGTGACTCTGCAACCCACAAGAGTAGTGTAAGGAGAATTTCCTTTGGGAGCAAGGAACACATTCATTTCTCAAAATTTCCTTGATTACTTTATCAGTCATGCACATGTTGGTAGACAATTCATGGTCACACAGCTGTGGCCCTTTGGCTTACACTATTGGCACTATAACATTACTTCACAAATTGTTTGATTCTTTCTTCTTTTTTTTTTGTATTGGTTTGATTTATGAGATGAGTCAGAAACCATTTTCTTTTATAAAATCATAATAGTCAGAGCCTATGGTCATCAAAGTTTAAGGCCAAGGAAAAAACATCTTTGTGCTAAAATCAAACTAATAATATTTCTGTTGTTTGTGTTTTAACTAATTTATGCTTTCTTAAGTTTTTTTCAATTAAAAGAACTTTAGAAAGAAAATATAAAATGGAGGGCTGGGGTTGGGACTCAGAGGTAGAGCACTCACCTAGCATGCATAAGGCACTGGGTTCAATCCACAGCATAACATTAAAAAATATAAAGATATTGTGTCTACCTATAACTGAAAAGTAAATATAAAAAATATAAAATGGAAATCAGAACTATAGTTTTATTATGGCCTCTGACTAGGATTTTTAAAAACATCTCAAGGAATAAAGTACTGTATTTCACTGAATCTAAGATTCCATCAATTGGAGCACTAATTAATTGTGTGAACATTATTTTATATACTGCTCGTGAGTTAGGAAAACATGGCCAATCTAACAATGAAGTACTATCAAGCATAAGTGGCAACCAAATTTTTAGACATGTTAAAATATGAAAAAGTACATCTTAGAATTAATAAAATACATTCCACAATTTAATGTGCAGCTTCAGCTGCTATCATCCTGCAGGGCTAATTTTGCTTTTGTATTTTCTTTCCACAAGCAATGTTTACCAGGTCTCTGTTATGGCACAGTTAGAGTAATTTTGCTCTTCAAAGGTAAGCAGCACAATCCTAGCCTAAGTATTGTTTTATCACATCAGTAACTAAGTACTGCAGATGGAAAATATTCTTCTATAATTTGGTTTCTAAGTTGTCATATGGTGTAAGAAAGCAGGTAATGGAGAGAGAAAATGGAGGAAAGATAATAGTAAAATATGAAGAACTCAATCACTTGAATAGATCTTTTGGCTGTCACTTACAAATGAAATTATTCTAAAACCTAAGATAGGTTATGTTTTATATGCTGACATTTTTCTTTCTTAATTAGCTGTTTCTCATTATGTTAGTAGTTAAATACATATAAGTGAACTATGTTGCATAAATTCGTAAATGTTTTGCAGATCCACTCCCCGCTTTTCAGCATGAGCTATGTACTTGCTGGAGAATATAACTAATGACATACTGATGCATGGGAATTTTGAGCCAGAATCAGATCCTGACTGTCACATAGAATACTCCACATAAAATAAGAAATACAGCCTCTACCAACTGGTAAAATGCTAGAAAAGCTCTGCTTGTATTTTGATTTGGAGAATTTAATTCAAATAAGAAAATCATTACCAGGAAATTTTCTATATTTTCAAAATTTAGAATAAACTTCTATAGTAATTAAAAGCTCTACTCACTTATTTGGGATATTTTTAGTAACTCTAAACCTGGTTGAAAAGATATGAAGGTGAAGATCAAGAACAGGAGATCAAACTGTGGTTCTGTTCTTCTTCAAGCTCTGTAACTTGAGCAAGGTAGTTAATTTTTTTTTAATTAGAAATTTAATGGCTATTAAAACCTCTTTAATAATTTCTGGGTAATAAAATCCAGTAAAATAATAATAATAATAATAATAATAATAATAATAGAAATAGAAATACATTCTTAGTATTACCTTGCTTAATCATAAAACTGAAATTAGATAATAGAGAGAAATATTGTGCAAAGGGCCTAGCATAAAGTAAAAGCTCAAATGGTTCTATTAGTTTTTATTATTCTATCATCAATAACAACACTAATGGGGTGAAATTAATGTTTTCTGATCAACCAAGAAAATAGTTTTCAAGAGGCTGCGATCATTCTAAGGGCCCAGGTCCAAATTATGACATTGGAATTGTCCTCTTGATTTGTTTTTTTGGATAGTTTGTTATTAGTACATAGCACACTATTAACTTTTATATGTTAATACTGTATACTCCAACTTTACTGTATTCATTTATTGGTTCTAACAGTTTTTATTGGATTCTTTGGCATTTTCTATATATGACATCATGTCATCTGCTAATAGAGATAATTTCACTACTTTCTTTTTGATTTAGATGCTTTTATTTATTTTTCTTATCTTATTTCTCTGGTTATAACTTCCAGAAGAGTGGGCATCCTTGTCATGCTCCTGATCTTAGAGGAAAACCTTCCCACTTTTCACCATTGAGTATGGTATTAGATATATGTTTTTCATGGATGGTCTTAATTGCATTGAGGTACATTCCTTCTATACCTAGTTCCTTAGAAGTTTTAATCATGAAAAGATGCTGAATTTTGTTGAATGCTTTTTCTGCATCTATTGAGGTGATCATATGATTTTTGTCCTTTATTCTGTTAAAATGGTGTATTTATTACACTTATTAATTCCCTATATTGAACTATCCTTGCATTCCATTAATAAATCTCACTTGATTACATAGTGAATGATCCTTTTAATGTGATATTGAATTAGGTTTGGTAGTGTTTTGTTAAGATTTTTTTCTGATTTAATTGTGTTTATCATTCTTAAGCATGTTTATTTTATATAGCTCAATTGTTAAAAAATATGACTGGATAATTTATTCTATATCAGCATATTAAAAATGTTAAGCATAAAGCACACCTCCATATGCCAAAACAAGATACAGAGTTTTAGGAAGCAATGACTGAGATATCCTCATTGTAAAATAATAAATCCTTTATTTTCTTTTAAAAGAACTGACATTTATTCCAATGGAACTGGAATTATACAAAGTAGGCACACTTACAGGTATAGAAATATGAAATGAAGGCACTTCTGTAACTAAACTGACTTTTAATTGAACGGACAATACAATTATATTTACCTAGAATTCTGTGTTGCTTCCTGGGATTTCTGGCAATCCTCCAAGTTTTGTTCAATTAAGAACCTAAAGTATCTTCCAACAATATTTGTGGCGTATATTTTGTATTCAAATACACTATATAAATGCCCAGACTTTTATTGAATTCTAGAACTGTCAAAATGATATTGAAAATAAAATTAAAGCTATTAATTCATAATATTTAATCATTTATTCCTTGTGTAATAGGAATAATTGTCATCTCTCTACTCTCTATCCCATTTCTTTATGATTAAGAAACGAATTTGATTACAAAGTTAGTGAGGGACAAAATTGAGACTTGAACATAGATCTCTGACAACCAAATAAGCTCTTCTATACTCTAATTCTTCATGCCTACTTCAAGTTTAATATTTTAAGGATTCAATAATATCCCACTACCATGCTTTTCTGAGCAGGAATGAAATGAGTTTATCTCACCAATTAGAATGTAGCAGGTGTTAACAGCTGGACTAGACACTCTTATCTAAGGCCACTGTTATAAAGGGTAAATCATTACTTCCCCATTTAATCCTTATAGTCTTTTCCATATAATTTCTATTAAAGGAACATATTGAACAAGTCATATGTTAGGAACAATTTACAGAAATATGAGTGTGTGGTAATTAAAATAGTATAAGAGAGATGAATATGTGATCCAAAACAAACAAACAAAAAATAGAAGAGGAGGAGGAAAAGGAGGAAGAAAAAGAGGAGGAAGAGATGGGGGAGTAGCAATGATTAAAAAATAATAATAAAGAAATCCTAATTCATATAACATTAAACATAACAGGAGCATCTATATGTTAGCATTCTTCCTTTAAAATATGCTGTGTACCAGGCCTTGGGCTGATTTCCAAAAATACAGTGCAGATGTACAAAGAGGGTTTAATATGATGGTAGAATGCTTGGAATTATCAATGCTGCCATGACATTCCCCAGCTTTCAACCCAACCTAAAAGCACAGAAACAGACAAGGCTTCAGGCTGACCCTTCATGAAGAGTTATCTGTTGGGTGTCTTCTAGACACTCTTTTCTCCACACTCATTTGCTGTGGTTTGATACTGGCATTCTATTATGAGAAGATAAGACATCAATTCCCTAGTTATAGATCAATAGTAAAAAATACAACTGCCAAAGAGACACATCACATTAGCTGAAATACATTTGCTTTTAAAAAAGTATAATCATACAATAAATAAAATACAAAAGTAAATGTAATCAGGTTCTTTATAGATTTTAATAATGAGAAAATTAGAGATGTAGGACAGCCACTGGCAATTTAAAGTAGATATAGATTCACTGGTGAGAAAAAGAGAGAAAAAATAAGTCAATGTCACAAAAATGCACTTTGTGTAAATGGACATAGCTCAATCAATATTCAACTGCTTGGACAAATTATACATGTAGATAGAAGGCAGTTGAGTTGCATACCTTATATATATGTATATATGTATATGTATATATATATATATATATATATACACACACACACACACACACACACACACACACACACACAGAGGATGAAGCCTATACATCATTATTAACAGTTGGCATAGACCAACTTAGCCTTATATTTTGATAAAACTTGTGTCTTGGCATTCATTTGTAGACTGAATTAGCACCTAACTTTTTAGAAACTTGTGTTTAGGACTGGTTAATCAGAGAATTTCTGTATTTACCCCAGGATAACTCATAGCAAAGCTTGAATTCATTTAGCAATTATCTGTCCTCAAAGAATTTTCTCTCCCTGTTTTTACAGACCTTCATAGGAATAGAAGAATAGGAGGATTACCAAAAGGAGTAACTCTCTGTCAAAGAGAAGACAGTAATTCAAGACTCTAAGATATGCTATTTGATTTTTTCCTCCAACTAGTATTTCTGAAAAAAACTATGTATTCTCCAAGGGAAATGATTTATATTTCAGACTATAAACTATTTACTAAAGGAACATATTTTATATAAAAGGAACCTATTTTTATGAGACACTATCATAATACAAGGACTTTTGCATTATCCCAAAGCCAGAAAAAGTTCTATCCACATGATAAAAGCAATTTGTACACAGGAATTGACTTCATATACCAAAGAAAGTAGAATGCATTCATGTGTTAAATCGAAGAAAAAAAATATATCTTGTTATAAAATTAATTTGAACTACAATGGTAGAGTGTCCTTGGGTTCAATCTGCAATACTGGTGAGGGAGATAAAATAAAAATAAAAATTGCTGGGTGTGGTGTTGTACTCCTTTAATCCCAGTGAGACCAAGGGAGGAGGATGGTATATTCAAATTCAGCCCCAGCAATTTATCAAGACCGTGTCTCAAAATAAAAAAATTAAAAAATAGGAAGTGCTAGGAAGTGATATTGGCCTAATTATATTGTCACATTTTGTACTGTGTGCATGTATGAATATGTAACAATAAATCCCATCAGTATGTACAACTATAACATGCCAATAAAAATGTGAGAATAAATATTTTTTTAAAAATGATGTTGAACTAATGAACCTAGTCTGTTCTTTTTTGTTTAAGTTGACAATACTAGAAAGCCAGTGGGGACTGCAATATGGTGAATCGATGTTATTGTTTGAACCTGGTACTGAGTTGTCATGGAATCTTGTTGTTTTTTTTTTAATTTATTTTTTAGTTGTAGTTGGACACAGTACTTTTTATTTTATTTATTTATTTATTTTTATGTGGTGCTGAGGATCAAACCCAGTTCCTCAAACATGCTAGGTGAGTGCTCTATCATTGAGCCACAACCCCAGCACTGGATTCTCCTCAAACTATAACCTGAAGACAATTCTATCTGAACCAGTGTATTTAAAATGATAAACTGATACCTTCAAGATAATTCTTACACTGGGCTTAGGGCAAGAAATAAAGCTACTTATTCCTTGAAGGTTGGAACTTAAGCCTGGTCCTTAAACACAAGAGAGGGAGGATGGAAAACGCACTAGTCACAAATCCGTTGAATTTTAACCACGTCTATATTCAGGCTGGGACTTTTGACATATACCTACCTTTCTGTTTTGTTTTTCTTTTTATTTATTTTTTAGATTGCTAACTAGATGTATAAAATAAACAAAAAGTTCTGCTGTTTTACTTGCCCTCTCTTTTTCTTTTGGAGATATTAAAAAATTATTTTAAAAGATTGATTCAAGGTGCTAAAAAAATAAGACTTAAGTATGTCTGACATAATAACCTCAAAATAACTCTCTAACATTATTCAGTGTTCTACTAGGAACACAGATGAATGTGGCCAGAATCCAAAAAGTTTAGGAGAGGAATTTGCTTTTGTATCTTATACCTACTTTTTATGTGAGTTTTTTTAGCTCATTTCTAACTTCATTTTGGGACTCCCTGCAAATGGAGGTGATTTCTGCCTTGGGACAACAGGAGCCCAGTTTTAATTGCCTGTCCTGAACTTTCAGACTAAAGTAAGAGCCTGGTGGTTAGGAAGCAAACAAAGAAAGCCAATGGTGAACCACTGGGGGATAACTGCAGAGCTGCCCATAAACCCCGGCTTCTACCCTGTTAGTGTGGCAGCCTTACTAGAAAATAGCGCCAGCAAACTAAAGCCTACAGGAGATGATATATACAGCTGCCCAGCAGTGAGGCTCTGTTGTTAGTGTCTATCACAGTCCCTGATAGTAAAGATAAGGGTCTTGGGCATGAATTTGGCCACTGTAAAGTGTGCATGCAAATTCTCTACTAACATGCAGTTGATAAAATGATTTTGTCTTTAATGGAAAAATCTAGTAAATGCATCAAGCAATTTCATCTAAGTACAAATTCAGGAAAAGCATTTTGGTTTTAACCCCAGCTATTTCAGATGATAAAAAAATTAGTTTCCTTATCTATGAAACATGTGAATTGGTTTGGACTGCCTCTCCTATAATCTCTTTGGAGTCTAAGATCCTCTCTCCTTGTTGAGTATCTATGCCTTATCAATAGGCAAATATTCAACAAATGGGCAATTGTTACATCACCTAAAACCTGCATCTTTTTGTTTTTCTTTTCTTTTTTTAACTTTTTATTTGTTTATTTATTGATTTATCTTTTAATGTGGTGCCAAGGATCAAACCCAGTGCCTCACACATGCTAGGCAAGTGCTCTGCCACTGAGCCACAACCCTAGCCTATCTATTTGCTTTTCTTAAGAAACAGGCACCCAACAAAAAAAGTGTATGGTTTCTGGCGTAGAAAAGATATTCAAGGGAAGAAATAGATATAAAGGGGTTAGAGGTTGGGGGAGAGGGTAAAGATTATATTCAGATTTACTCTGGGACAGAAAGCAATGAAGAGCTCTCCCCAAATGCATAACAATGCAAATGGATTGAAAAAAAGGTTTTATTGCATTCTTCTTGTTATTATTTGGCCTTTAAGAGTCTTCCAAGATTCCCATGTGGTAAATAAAGACTTAGTCCTCAGCTTGGTGCAATTGAGAAGTGGTGGAAACCTTACGAGCTGGGGACCAATAGGAGATCCTTAGGTCAATGGAAGCATGCCCTTGAAAGGAACTGTAGCACCCTGTTTCTGTCTTCTCTCTTTTGTTAGCTGGCCATGAGGTGAACAGTTTTGCTTTGTCACACACTTCTCATCATGATGTACTGCCTCAGCAAAGACCCCAAAGCAACAGGTTAACCAACCAACCACACTGTCAGCCAAAATAAACCTTTCTTCTGTAAGTTGATTATCTCAGTTATTTTGTTACAGTAATGGAAAGCTGATTAACATGATACTGAAACTAAAAGTGGTAGAGTGGTAGAACTCATATTTCTTACATTCATAACCAAAAAAAAAAAAAAAAACATGCTACTACTACTTTCTATTCTACCTTTCAAGATGACATTTGAGATTTGAACTAGATTTGGCAAAAAAAAAAAAAAAAAAAAAATGAGCAAACAAAAAGATTAATCCCTTCCAGCTAGTTTTCAGAAATGGACATGTTACAACTTCCCCCTTGGCAGGGAAAAAGTCCTGAAAGATTACCATTCCTCTCCCCTGAGAGATATTTTTGGATCCAATGGCAAGGAGCACCTTTTATAGATTTCTTTCTTTGCTTTCCATGTGTTTTGTATTGTTTGGGTTTTTTCTTAATTTGGGGTACTTTATTTATTTTTATTTTTTTAAAATTTAAACTAAACTATTCACCAGTTTTAACCCAAGTGAGTTTTATCTTCAATTCAAAACTGACATCTACTTGAGTTGAATTCCATGAACAACAACAAAAAAGGATCATAAAGATAGATTTGACATAAGCAAACACCTCTTTATTGAATTTTAGCAAAATTATGCATTATTATGTTTTTTTGTCTTTGTGGAGTTGCCTGTTTTAATATGTTTTCAATAGACAACAAGGCACCAAGAACTCTGAGTAAATAATAGATGTTAAAAATAGCTACTACCTAACAATGTTACTGGAATAATTAGAGTACAGAAAACTCTCTCACATGAGCAGCCAACTAAAAACAAAGGTTGGCATGATGCTGTTTCTTTGGTTCTTTTCAAATTAATACAGCACACTTGTTTCAAACTCATCTCTCCCACTTAAAACTATTTGGGTTGTTTTTGTTTTGTTTGATTTTCAGCTCTCCCTAAAATATACAATAGTGGTTCCTATTCTTTGTGTAATTTTACATTTTTTCTTTTATAGATACCTATCCTGCCAGCATACATTTATATGCATGAACTATACATATGCCTTACTTTCACACCCAGAGCAAGGAAATTTCTTTCTTAAAGAAAGCCTCATTTCTAGCCAAATTCCATTGAATTGTGTTATTTAAATGTAATATAACACCAAAATTCATTTCTTGGTTTGGTGTCTGGTTACTACAGAACACAGACAAAAAGTTCAGCTTTGCAACACAAGAGAACACTAGTAGAGACTCCGAGAATTTTTCATAGACCACACAGAGCCTGTGAGCAAGGAGACTACTACACTTTTGCCTTTGAACCTGGAAGGGCATAACACTATTGAAAAATAGCTATCTCCACACCATGTACAAGGAAACAAAGACAAAGACTTCCATTCTTCTTGCAGAAAAAAACCCAGTAGCTTTTCCAGCATATTTTAAACAGAAGCCTTATCACTTCTGTCTTTAAATGAAAAATGGGACTCCTGAAAGGTATAAAGGTCCTGACATGTCCCACCAAGTTCACTAAAGAAACCATTCAACTTTGTTTTCCTTAAAGGCCAGTTTTCACTGAGACATGAATCTGACAGAGCAATAAACACCATTTGAATCATTTTGGTGCAGTAAATCACCAAAATTTACTGGACTTGTGTGAAACATATTGTCTTTCCAAAATCCTAAAAGATGTTATGATAGCATAGCATTTCATAAAGTCCTGAATGAGAGACTTACACTTTGCTGTCACCTTGTACCCCCCCAGAGGAGGGGTGTGGCCTTCTAATGCATCAAATCCAGCGGAAACCAGGACCATATCTGGATCAAACTCTTTGGCCACAGGCATCAGGACAGTCCTGCACAGTAAAAAGGCAATAGTCACACATGGGAAATGCACATACTTTTAAAATTGTTTCAGTGAAAACAACTTGGCACAACTTTCAGAACTTCCCGGGAATAAAGAAAATGGGTAAAGAAAACACCACTTGAATGGATCAAAAACACATCATTTCCTTAATACTGCATCACCATTATTTTTGCATTCCAATTCAGTCTTTTCTCTTTCATCTTTTTTTCTCAGAATTGAATATACACACATAGACACACACCCGCATTCTGCAGGTACATTCTAAAACCCATCATATTACATGCACATCTGTAGCTGTTTTATCCTACTGCCTATTAAAAAAAAAAAAAAAAAAGCCTTCTTCTTCCAAGGGAGTGACTAATGTTTTACAGAGGAAAATCGAAGCTTTAGCAAAAACCTTGCTTGCTCTAGTTAGTGGGAACTTGGTGTAAATTTGAACTATAAATTTCTTTTGGGAAAAAGTTTGCTTTCCTTACTTTTTTTTTTTAAGAAATATTTTAAAATATTTGTCATGGTAGGGGGTGACTCTTACAAAGGAAAAACACAAAATTCCTTAATAGAATCCAGACTATAATGTTAAGTGAGTCCAAGGTCAGACACACCAGGAATGTGGCAGCTCATCCATGACAGCAGCCCCTGCTGGCCCCACTCAGACACATCAGCACTTACCTCTCCAACCTTCTCAGAGCCCCCAACCCTCTCTCATCAGTGTCAGTTTTGAGGGAGAATGATGAGTGCATGCCACAGGACTTGATGAATTTTTTTTTTTAAAAGTCACCCAGGCCTGAGACCAGCGTACCAATGTACAAATTCAAAGACTTTAATAAAATGGGAGCAAATGCACACTATCATGATTTTAAAAGGAATATGTTCTCTACAGTGTGTTTCTGAAAAATATCTAAGACAAATATTAAAGTGGTTTTTCTTGAGCAGTGGAATAATTCTTTTAATTTTTGTGTGTGTAAATTTCCCAGATTTTTCTACAATGATCATATATTAATTTTACATTTAAAAATAAATTTCATGTCATAAGTGAGAAGTTGTTAAACTTAGAAAATAAAAAATGATGTAAATAAACTTTATCTAGAGATGTAAATTAATTAAATATTTTAATAACTTTACCACGATCATGCAAATTTTATCCTTCAAGCTTATAAATGTACATGTTAGATGATTTCCATGGTATTCCTTCCAATAATTGGAAAACCACATAAAACTGGATAGCCCATCAGTGAAACTTGTAAAACCTTAATGTTATTTACCATGTACAATTAAATTCATTATTTTTTTCAATAAAATTAAGAATTTCTACTATAGCTCTATTGTTTGAAGAGATATATTGGATCCTTTCCCTCGCCAATAACATCAGCTCTTACATTGTAAAAAGTGTCACATATAACTAATTCACTATTTGTCATATGAACAAAATAGCCATGTGTTGTTGAGATACTGGAGCAAGTTTTCTCAATGAAGCAAGAATGTTTTATCAAAACTCTACTTAGTTTTATTAATCCTCGGTACTTTCTTGAAGAACAAATAATTTGGTTTTTGTCTTAAGCGAATAACACCTTTGTTGGATCATTCCTGCATTCACACACATAAGGGTTTTACAATTTCACACAGGTTTTCAAAATGTTCCATCTCACAGGACTAATCCTATACATCTGAAGTCACTCAAGAAAATGACAAAAATTTTTGAAAAAAAAATGACAGAAATTTTTGGAAAAAAAAAACATTATCTTATAGACTCCTTTCACATAAAATAATACATGCTTACAATTGTAGTTTGTTGAATAGTAGTATGTTGAATGAATTAGTTGTGCATGATTAGAACAGAGCAGTGTGATATTATACTCAAAAATATGCTGTTAATTATGTACTAACCTATATGGCAACAGATGTTCATAGATGGTGATGTTGGTGAAGGTTTACTCGTTCATTTTTAGCAAACACATATTGAGTACCTATTATGTTCCAAACACTGTTTTGGCTTAAAGATGTGCTGAATTTTGAACTGAATCTTATTATATTTTCCTATTGCTGACCCTAAACTCTTTCTTGACACCCCCCCCCCCAAACTGATATAATGAAGACACCACAGATCTCTTCATTTTTGCAATTATTTAACAAATGTACATGGACCTGTTTGCATTCTTCTATTTATGACAGTCTGGATTGACGTTTATTCAAACAATCTAGGGTATCTATCTGTTAATGGTTTGAATATCTTTTCCAAAACTCATGTTGAAATTTGAGGGCTATTGTAAGAGTATTGGCAGGGGCTCTAAGACATTAATCATTAGGAATTAATGAATTCATGCCAGCATTATGGGCCTGGACTCTGACAAAATGATGTTCTCCTGTTCTATTTTGTTTTTTCCCTCTCTCTTTTCCCACTTGCCTTTCCACCATGTTAGGACAGCATGTAGGCCCTGGCCAGACACTAACTAGCACCAAAGTCTTGAACTTCCTAGCCTCCAGAAACATCAGTCAAATAATTTTCTGTTTAATATCAATGACCTTGTTTCAGATACTCTGTTACAGAAATACAAAGTGAACGAAGAGAATGTTGGAAGAACTAAAACACTTGTACTGGAGCATCAAGTGGGAAGAATAGAAAATTTTTCTTAGAACAAACACTCGAATTCGTTTATTTAATGTTTTCTCTGAAGGACTGTATTTTCTGGCTGAAGATGGCTAACCAAACATACTTATCTTTCCCAATATCCTACTAAAAAGTAATATAAGGATACACTTATGAACTCATGGCTTTTACTATATATCAATTAAATAGACATAGAAATAACTTTAAATGCATGCATATGTATAAATTTTCTAATAACAATGACACATCTGTAACAAGAAACATACATACTATTCAGATTTTGTTTTCTAATTTTAATCTCCAATAAAAGTATCCAGGGATCCTTGAAGTGGTTGATTCCAGAACTGCACCCACAGAAAACAGAAGGGGACTCTAAGGCATCTTGTCATGACATGGTTAAGGAAATGCTCAAAAAGGAAAGAGGGGATGTCAACAGAACTTAGGAACCAATGCAAAAGAGCTCTCAATGGCCAACGCTAGAAAAATTTTAAGAAAAAAGTTAAAAATTATACTATGGATCATATTCATAAAATCAAGTAAGTATTCATGTGTCCATAGTATGATAAATAAATCACAGAGTGAAAAGAGACAGAAACAGTAAGAAAATAACTCTTCCTTACAGAAAAATATCAACAAACAACTCTGAAATAATGGGGAAAATAGAAACATCACTAATTGAACAAGACAGAAATATTTGATGGAGGCAAGACTTATGGATGGATACTAAAATTACTAGGCAAAAGTTTGAGGAGAAACATTGTATTTCCATACTACCAAAATATCTATCCAAAGATATCGCACTGGAAAAAAAATTAGATACTTTACAATAAAGAAGACTTGCAGGCATTACCTTAATTAAGTGAGCAAGGTTAATATTTTCAGAGATATGGCCCTTTGGGTCCATACTCCATGGTAAGATGTATGAAGAAAGGCAGATTGGTTCTGTGGTATTCCTGTTACAAAAATATAACCTCAAGTCTAATGATGGTGAAACATCAGAAAAAACTTAACAAAGTCATTTAACAAAATACTAATAGTATTCTTCAAGAGTCATGGCCACAAAATAAAAACAAAAAGCAAAACAAAACAAAAAAAAAAAACTAAGGAATATTTAGACTATTACTAAATGTTGGAAGACCAAGGAAGTCTGACATCTAAGCTTTATGTGGGGATTGAATTTGATTCAAATCCCAGAAAGACATTAGTGGAAAATTTACAGTCCCACATATAATTTGTAGTTTTAACTAACAACATTATACAAATATCAGTTTCTTTATTTTGATCAACTTATGATTTCTATAAGTTATTAAGACAAAGAAAACACTACCATTTTGACAACTTTCCTATAATTCCAATATTATTTACAAATAAAATGTTGACAAACATCAGATTTCTGAAAATATTTAAGAATAAAAGAGAACGAGGGAGATGTCAACAAACAGATTTTTAACAAATATCCAGAAGAGGGAAGTTGATGGGAGCATATAAAAAAGAGAAGAAAAGAAAGCTACTGTCCTGCACATGATCTGCTATCAGGGCCCACAGAACAGGTGAGATACACTCTACCTAGTGGAGCCCAACTGAGGGAAGAGGTCTGGTGAAGGGAAAGAGAGACAGGGCTGAAAACAAATTAAAGAAATGACAGACAGTTAACAATACCAAGCCGGGTGCCATGGCCCAAGCCTATAATCCCAGTGACTCTGGAGGCTGAGGCAGGAGGATTGAGAGTTCAAAGCCATCCTCAGCAACTTAGCTAGGCACTAAGCAAATCTTTGAAACCCTGTCTCTAAATAAAATACAAAACAGGGCTGGGGATGTGACTCAGTGGTCAGGTGTCTCTGAGTTCAATCCCTGGTACCCCCCCCCACCACCCCCCAAATAAAAAAAGAAAGAAAGAAAAGAAAAGAAAAGACTATCTCCCAATACTTTGATTACCTTTTTCTATGCCAGCAACCAGAGAGGACATTCAGATTCTCTTTCTTGAGGAAAAGGACATGGTAATCAAAGCTAAGGTTCTACTGTAGTTATAAGTGCCCCAAATATAGTCCTTCTTATTTGGTCATTTAAGGGAATTCAGAGGCCATTAAATACTTCTTACAGTGCTAATCCTAACTTGGGGTTTAGCAGAGGCAAAGGGACTTCAGCTCTAATACACTGTAAATCCACTGGATCATTTATGTGATCCCTGGGAAAGAAGACACCAGCTACTAATTCCTTAAACACCAATGGAAAATCAGGGATTTATTGACAAAGAAGGAGATCCAGTGGTATGGGAGGGCGGATTAAAATGAACATACAAATGACTAGGTGAAACAGAGATAAGTAAAGAAATAGAAATACTATTCTCAGAGAAACTCAAGAAAATCTTTTAGTTTCAAAACAAAGACATGCTGAGCAATCAAAGAACTCTGGAAATAAAGACAAATGACAATCACATCTATTAACAAAATAATAGATGCTCTGCAAAGTAAAATTCTCAGAAGTTCCAAGAATATACTTCTACAAAGAAAGGAAGTAAATCAAAGAAATGGTAACACCTCAAGGGGAAGCAAATATGTCAACTATACAGTAGGTGAGAAAATATGAGACAAATGATCATTGCAGAAGCCTTGTATTTGAATAATAGAAGTCCCTGAGAAAGTCAAGAAAAGAGAGGAGAGAAAACTATCAACTCACAATAATTGTTGCTACTTTTTAGGGACTGAAACTTACTCAAGTCTATGACTTAATAAATCTAACGAATTTGAAGCTGTTTTAAAAATGCAGCCTTTGACACAGGCTCATGATCTTCAGACAACCCAAAGATCTTGAAGAAAGAAAAAGGATATCCTCTAAAGAAACCAGAAGATAGCAATAGACATGTCTTATGAGGAGCAGTCAATGTGTTTTCATTCTGAAGGAAAATCATTTTTAAACTTTATTTCTACTCCCAGCCATTACAGGCTAGTATTTCAGTATGTCCTTAAATAAAAAATACTTTGACAGGGAAGGACTTCCAAAGCACCTTTTCTAAAAAACTCAAGAATGTACTTTTGCAAGGCAAGAAAGTAAATCAAAGAAGCAGGCATTGAACAAAATAGTTGCTATGCCACAGAAGAATAAAGAAGGCCTAATCTTGGTTTTCATGTCCATTTCTTAGCTAGAAAACAAGTGATTGAAGCAATACTAGTAGCATACATGGTTTTTGTTTGGTTTTGTGTTTTTGTATTCCTGACCTCTGTTGATTCTGTCACAGTCTTCTTGAAGAACAACCTTCCTCCTTCTTCCTTGCATATCTCCATCCCAGGTGAGAGGACATTGAACTTATAAAAATAAAGGTAAAGGCTACTACGAAGGAAGACATAGATCATATGACTAGAGACTGAACACACTCAGGAAAAAAGAATCCCATTTGCGATATCTTTCCAGTTGATTTGGAATCATTGATTCAGATTCTGAACCTCCTCAGTTGGAATCAGATCCCTGGAACGACTTCATCTCTAGTCACTGGCCAAACCATTGGCCACACTGACATTGAGTCCCGTGCAGGCCTGTCCTTAAGCTGAACCGCACTAGTCATTTCCCAATGACTCACTCCAGCAAGTGCTGAGTGAAAGAGTGAGATGCTACCCACTCATCTCCTGCTCAGCTACAAGACAGGCGCATCATAGAAGAGCGGCTCTGGCTTCCTGCCTGAAGCTCAAATTGTAAGGCATTCAAAACCCCTCAGTCTACAGAGTTACCCCAAACTATGTTTGTATTCATTCAGTGGCCGCTTACTGAACCCCTCTATGGAAAGTGCTGAGATGGAGCCGGGATACAAGGATACAAATAAATTATAACTGTGCCCTCAAGGAGACTGTGAATTCGAAGGAAAACTTTTCTTTGAGTTTGGTGTAGGAAAAGCTCAATACACACAATGTACCAAGAAACAGGAGTGTGGGCAGCCAGCAGGGATGAAACCATAAGAGGAAAGTTCACCAGCGGGGACATGAAAGGTGAGAGATGTTAGTGTAGGAGGTTGCCAGGAACAAAAGTAGGGAAGATGATTCAGCAGATGGAGGGCAAGGGAGAAGGCATGGGAAATTGAAAGGGTGTGGATGAATAGTTTGCTGTGCATGGGCATATGGTGTAAATGGGGATGCAATGGAAGAGGAGGCTACAGGACCAGGTGATCCAAAGCCACACGCCTGAAACGGAACCAGGAGAGCCTGCTTTTGAGCCAATTGGGGAGGAAGGACTGTGGGCAGTGGTGAGCGTTCCAAGAACTGGAAAGTAGACAACTGCACAGTGCTTCACACAGTTACAAAGTTCAACACATTCACTTTTTTTTTTTTTTTTGGCTCAGTAAATCTTTACCAACTACCTATGTTGTGCCAGGCACTGTTGTAGGACAGGGTTCACACCAGAAAACATCCTAATTGATCTCTTGCCTTGATATAATTTACTTTTCAATAGGGGAGAAAGTATATAAACAAGCAAACATGTAGTAAAGACTAAGGAGAAAAGTAAGTCATGAGAATATATGGAAAACTGCTCAATATCTCTAGCAATTAGAGAAGTGCAAATCAAAACTACACTGAGATTTCATCTCACTCTAGTCAGAATGGCAATTATCAAGAATACAAGCAACAATAAAGGTTGGTGAGGATATGAGGAGAAAGGTGGGACTGCAAATTGGTGCAACCACTCTGGAAAGCAGTAAGGAGATTGCTCAGAAAATTTGGAATGGAACCACCATTTGATCCAATTATCCCACTCCTCAGTCTATACCCAAAGGATTTAAAATCAGCATACTACAGTGACACAGCCACATCAATGTTTATAGCAGCACAGTTCACAATAGCTAAACTATGGAATCAACCTAGTTGCCCAACAGATGAAAGGATAAAGAAAATGTAATACACACACACACACACACACACACAGTGGAATATTACTCAGCCTAAAAGAAGAATGAAATTGTGGCATTTGCCAGTAAATGGATGGAACTGGAGAATAACATGCTCAGTAAATAAGCCAATCCAATAGAACCCAAGGCTTAATGTTTTCTCTGATATGCAGATGCTAATTCACAATGTGGGGGATGCTAGGGAAGACTAGAGGTACTTTGGATTAGACAGTGGAGAGTAAAGGGATGGGACGGGGTAGAGGGGGGAGAAGGATAATAGAATTAATCAGACATTATTACTCTACGTAAATATATGATTATACGACCAGTGTAACTCTACATTATATACAACCAGAAGAATGAGAAGTTAGACTCCATTTAAGTATGATGGGTCAAAATGCATTCTACTGTCACGTATAACTAATTATAACAAATAAGAAAATACTAAGAAAAAAAGTAAGTTATACACAAAGTCACAGGTTGGCACAAGTTTAGATGTGTACACAGAGAAGGTCAGTGGAGGTGGTAACAACAGAGCTGAGAGTGGTACTGTATGACACAAGAGGCAGGTCACCTGCAATTATGAGCAAAGAGAAGTGGCCAGAGAGGAGAACTCCACCAAACACCTTGACCCTGGAGGGTCTTCCAGGTATTCAGAGCATCACATGGATGTCACTGCAGGTGACACCAAGTACATGACAGGAAAAATGGTTGAAAAGAGGTCAGAAATGTGGCAATAAAGCCAGTTCCTGTAGGGCTCTGGAGGCCACCATTGGACCCTGGGTTTCATTCTGAATAAGAAAGAGAGCCTGGAAGTTTTGAGTAGGGAGTGCCCTGATCTGATTTGTGCCACCTCCAAGACAGCAGACTTGTCCCTCTGTGTCATTTATCATCGCATATATATAATGGTGCATATGTGAATTATAGGTAAAAATCCAAGTCTGCATTTTTTATAGTCTAGTTGTAGGTCATGGCTTAAAAGCATCAGATTATAAAATCAGACATTTTCAAATGGTGTAAGTACTTCTGTTGATTTTTTAAAAAGATTTTTCTTTAAAATGTGTAATTATATTATGCACCTTTCCCCGTCCATTCATACATGTTGGTGCATGAAGGACAAAGGAAAGGTGCTTGCAAGGAAAACTCTTCCTGACCGTCTGCACCTGGACAAGTGGCCAAGGCAGCACATCAAAGAACATCAGCTGAACAGATTCCAGGCAGCTGCTAGGGCTGCCTGGGCTTCAGGACATCTGCCAGCACCTCACTGACCACTGGACGGCAGTGGGGAAAGCACCAAATGAAAGGATATTATCATGGGCATCTCTGGAAGAGGGTCATGTCTGGGAGCTGTGAGGACATAGGCACAGCTGGTGCTCATCTCAGCCCTAACCTGAGTAGGTCCTGTTCTACTTCCTTAGCTCAACTTTACATCTCCTCACACTCCAACACACACACACACACACACACACACACACACACACACACACACATTTCATTGCTTCTTCTCTCTTTTACTACCCTCCCTTTTCTTTTTTGCCTCAATTCCCCATCTTTGGCAGCTCCCCCACACACACAGACACCATAGCCAAACTATCAAATACTACTATTTACACTTTTAAAACATGTCCAGGAATGTAACACATCCCAAGTCCTCCACTGCTATCACCTGTGTTAGCATTATCACTTCCTGATGAAGACTATGGCTAAGACAGAGGCTCCCTTACTGCCTGTTTTCCCTCTTTATCCTCCATCTCTTGCTCACAATATCTCAACATGACGGCCATCAGGTCCACAGGGTTTAATCAGACCTGCATTATGTCTCTCAGCATAAAGCAAAACCTTTTATTTTTATTTCATTTTATTTTTTTATTATGACCTACAAGTCTCTGTCTCTTGCCACTCTCTGCCAGGATTCTATTTACATACATGTCTGATGCACTCTGGGAAAAGGATTTTTTTTTTAATGGAGGGGTACCAGGGATTGAACTCAGGGGCACTCAACCACTGAGCCACATCCCCCGCCCTATTTTGTATTCTATTTAGAGACAGGTCTCACTGAGTTGCTTAGCACCTAGCTTTTGCTGAGGCTGGCTTTGAACTCATGATCCTCCTGCTTCAGCCTCCAGAGCCAATGGGATTACAGGCATTCTTCACCATGACCAGCTGCAAAAAGGGATTTTTAAACAACAACAACAAAATATGTTTTTGTAGTAACACGTGCCTAACATAAAATGTACCATTTAACTATTTTTGCAATACAGTTCAGTGGCATAAGGTACATTCATTGTTATGCAACCCATCCTTCAACTCCAGAAGGATTTTCAACTTCTCAAACTGAAACTCTGTATACATTAAACAATTACTCAAAAACTCACATTTCTCCCCTCCCCTAAAGCCCTGGAAATCACCATTCCACCTTGTTTTCTGTGATTGCAAACTTTTAAAGGGTGATAAATTATTGATTAATTTCAATCATCTTGAAGTTTTTCTTTTTTTTCCGCCCTTCCTTCCCTTCTCTTCTCTTCTTCTTCCCTCCTCCTCCCTTCCCTCTTCCATTTCTTTCTTTCTGTTATTGTAAGAACACTTAACATGAGGTCCACCTTCAGAACTTTGGGTGTACAATATGGTATCGTTATTTACAATGCTGCCCAGCAGATCTCTAGAACATATTCATGTTGCATAACTGAAATTTTACACCCTTCAAATGACTTTCCATTCCCCCCTCTCCTCAGCCCCTGGTAATTACTATTGGACTCTCTGCTTCTATGAAGTGGACTATTTTAGATATCTCATATAAGTAGAAATAATGCAGTATTTGGCCTTTTGTGACTAGTTGATCGCACCTAGTATAGTGTCCTCAAGGTTCATACATGTTGTCACATATGGAGAATTTTCTTTTTTAAGGCTTTTATCCAACTATTGACAGACAGGCTGTTGGATATGGAGAACTAGAAACTTGTACACGGTTGCTGGGAATGTAAAAAGGTGAGAAACAGTGTGAAATGTCCACAAAAAAATTAAAAATACATATACCACAAACACCATGTGATTTAGCCATCCCACTCTTGGAGATTTACTCAAAAGACTTGAAACTGGAATCTCAAAGAGATACTTGGTCTCCTCTGTGCATGGCAGCATTGTTCACAGAGGTGTAGGGAATTTACCCTGACTCTTCTTTCTCCCTAGAAGGCTTCTTCCTAGATGACTCTCTCACTTCTTTCAAATCCTTATTTATCTATTAATTTTTCTCAAGACTTTTCTCCTATACCTACCACTACCTCCAAGACTCTCTTTTGTCTTTCCCTGTAACACCTTCCAAAAAGACACACAATTTACTATGTTCACTGTTTTTCTGATTTTTCCACTACATGCAAGCTCCCCAGTGAAAGAGAGTATTTGCCCCTTTGTTTCCAGATGCATCCCAGGAGTCCAGAAGGAGGCCAAGTTCACGTCATGGTAGATATGGAAAAAAATAGTTGTTTTCTGGGCTTCTCACTCTTCCTCAGACTCTGCACATTTCACAAATATATTTAAAATGCCTCTTTTAGTGAAAGGCTGCTCTTGTTGCTTCATTGTATATAAGCTTTTTCTTTGTGTGTCTTAGTTTCCTCAACTATACCTTGGGCTGGGGAGTTGCCTAACTGATGTTCAGAGTCAGATGCAGCTGTCACATACTGTGACTGATTTATGTGCCAGAGCTTGTATGTCAAAGGAGCATATTTTCTCATTTTCTTTTCTTTTTCTTTTTAGAGAGAGAGAGAGAGAGAGAATTTTAATATTTATTTTTTAGTTTTTGGCGGACACAACATCTTTGTTTGTATGTGGTGCTGAGGATCAAACCCGGGCCGCACGCATGCCAGGCGAGCGCGCTATGGCTTGAGCCACATCCCCAGCCCCCTCATTTTCTTTCTCTTGCATTTGATAAGAAGAACCATTGCTTGAAGCTCAGCATTCTTTCTGATCAAAATCTTTGTTACATCCCTCTCAGGACTCTACATGCTCAGGTACAGAGCAAACCACTTTTACTCTAAGAACAAAGTTGACATACACTATAATCCTGGAGAAGAACTATCAGTCCTTCAGAGACTGGAGTCCTAATCATGACATTTAGTGAGTTTTTTTTTTTTTCATTATGATAACAGGCCAATGTTAATTATAGTACTTAGTGTTTTTGAAGAAATAGATCCTTGATAAGAATAACTAACCTATGTACAAAAAGCACATATGTATTGTAATAAAACCAGACATTCTAACTAGGAATATGCATGTGTGAGTTTTCATATATATCAATATTATAAGAGTCTAGAAGTTCATTCTTTTTGTGAGTTTACAATATGATATTTAGTAAGTTTATATTGTTTTACTATAGTCAAATGCCAACGCTAATTTTATGATGATGCTTTTTAAAAAGAACATATATTTGAAGTGATTAAGGGACTTTCCTTACCTAAGGAGTATCAATCAGGTAGCGTCAACATTTTTACTAATTCAGAAATACTGCCCGATATTGCCCTGAATTGAGAGCTGGGAGATACTTTCTCAACCATTTCTCTTCCAGGTTTTGTGATATTGCCAGGGAGTACAGTATTATTTTCTTTATAGTAACATATTTGGTGCTCCTCTTAATGCAAAATGATGCTGCCTCTGAAGGTAAAATTCTACACTTAAGCATAGTAAGCTGCATGAAATTTTGAGGTTGCTGTCTATCAAAATAGATAAAGAGATTATTGTCTGATTAGCATCTAAAAACTAAATGATATAATAAAATGCCCAGATTCTGCTGAAGTCTGGTCTAGAAAAATCAACACACCAGAATTAGGAACTTGTGAGGCAGGATTAGAGTTTCTAGAAGTGATTTAAGAGTTAATATTAAAATGTTGGTGAAATAAAAATTCTTTTGCTGAGAAATATAGAAAGCAATATATTTATAAACATCTGCATTTATAAACATATTTATTCTCCATCCCAGTCATTATTGTATAAAAGTATATAAATGCCATGTATTTTAATATTACAAAAAATGTGGCAAACATTTTACAACAGCAATTCTTAAGAAATATTTTGTTATAATTCCAAACATAGGTCCAGTAACTCACAGATGGTTTTATGTGTATACCTTTATAAGCATTACTGAGAAAAATCTTCATATTTGTAAAGGTGAGGGCTAAAAGGGAATAAGGTTTATCTCTTGTTCTGTTGCTATCCAGTTATAGAAGGCTGAGTCATAGGTGGCCAATTCTGAGCCACACTGAGGGGTGGGAGAGAAAAGAGTCTCCTCAGTATAAAAATCACCAGCAACTACCAGAGTAGATGTGATTTTTCCTCATGGTGCCCACAGTGGGTGCCCCTAGAGATGTTAGCTGAACATCTCTGTAGGTAGCTGCATGTCTCTCCTGTCTATCTTTATTACCCCTCCTTCCTTCTTTTCATTCTTTTATTTTTTCCATCTCTTAAATCTGTTTAAATCCAATTTATTCTTAAAGGACTTGAAAAGAATCTAAGTTGGGGGGTGTGGAATTCACACGAATGAGAACACAAATTTTTCAACTTTGTTTCCTTAAGATCAACTGGATAACCAAGGAAGAAAGCACATTCAAAGAACGTAATCCACATGTTATGGGCAAGAGAGGCAGAATAGGCTCCAGCGACATGCTTCTTTCCAATTCTTTGTTTATTTTCATTTCTATAGCAACCTGGTGGTTGTAAAACATTGCCATAATGAATAGAAAAGAGAACACAAATGACAGAAAAGTTATTATGACTGAAATTGCAGAGAATCGTTCAGAGAATGCGGTTCTGATTTTCTTTTTTTTTTTAAATGGGTTGGTGGCAGGAAAAATGTCAGCCTGAGTCAATAGTAAGTTGTCCTTCCAGAGGGACAATAAGATGTTTGCGACACGTGAACTCTGGAAACTTAATTATGTGCCCATTTCTTGTTATTACTTTCTTTATCCAAAAAAATCCCTGAAGAGATTTTACTACCATCGAATCAGTCATAAGGATTTTTCTGCTTTCGGTGGGGTGCAACGCGGAGCTTAGTACACATATTGCATTTCCCATCACCCTAGGAGCAGCACAAAATATTCTTTTTGTAGAGTTTCAAATGGGCCTCTCTTTGGTCTTTGCACAAGTGATTGCATTCCATAAAACATTATTACACAAAGCCAGAGAACCCTGGCTAAAAATTAAATTCAGTATTCCAATAAAATCATACATACACACTCACACACAAATGCTGGTCTTTATATTCTCCAAAGAAGAGAAGAGGGAGCTTTGGAGACATAAAAAGAAAGAAAAAGAAAGGTCAGACTTTGCTGTAAGTCAATGTTCTGTGGTTTATAGAATTCACAAAACAAATTACAGCATGACATCCTTTTCAAGGAACTGTTTGTGTCTTCGGAAAAAGTGTGTATTATTTTTGGTGAACTCTACCTTTTGATGTGGCCTTTCTGAGGGAGACAGCATCATCAAGATTTTTTTTTAATTGAATAACAATGTGAGATGAACAAAACAAAAGGCAAGCTCATTTAGTAACTTAAATCCTTCTCCTTCCCTGAGGCCTAGCCAGAAAAAGACCAAAAAAAAAAAAAAAAAAAAAAAAGAAGAAATGGAGGCCTGAATGGAGCTCTGAAGCTTAAAGACAGGCTACCTCTCAACCAGGAGAGCAGGCCAACGTCCTTTAATCTATATCTAAGATGACAGGTGAACAGGATTCATCCAAAAGCTAAGGAAATAGTTCATTTATGTTGGGGGAAAGTTAACTCTTTCCTTCTAGCAACAATAATAAAATTATCAACCATTTAACAGTATACTCTGTTCCAGGCAAGGAAATATGCAATCTATATGCTCTTAATGTTGTAATGCCCACGACAGAACTGAAAATACATATTTTGACCTCTGCTTTTATAGATAATGAAACTGACACTCTATGTATTACAAGATTTTGCTAAGTTGATTAAGCAAATGACTGGCTGAATTGGAATTGCTCTGAGGATCCAGACCTTTCTGAATCCAAAGACCATGTGCTGTGAAACTTGATAGTTTCACTACTTTTTAACTACGTTATTGCATGAAAAATTAATTTTTCTAAATGATATGATTCTATGAGGCTGTTAAGGAATTTCATGTGCATCTAATTTTTTTAATCACTTCAATGTTTCTGTGAATTAGAACTGCTGTCAATATTTAGGCAACAGCAACATATTATTGGCACAAATCTAACCCCCATATACATTCCACTCACAAGCATGGACTTCCCATAATGGCATGATAAAGTCATTCACATTCACTATTTTATTAGCTATGAGAATATACACAATAATTAGACTATGGCTTGTCAGTTGAATTAACATGAAAACAATATCCAAGTACACACAAACATTCCAGATAAGAGGTGAAAAAATAAACTAATCATTCATTTTTCCAAATATCCAGATGCCTGGATGCAAATACACAAATAGCTATAGTTATCTGACCATTTTCACGTTTTAAAAATTGGATGTTATGGTGGCACGTGGGTACTACAGAAGTGATACAGTGACATGCTATATGAGCCGCTGAACAATTGGCAGACCCCAAAGTTCCAACGGGTGAAAAGCTTGACAGTTAATCTTCCATGAAAGCATATTTGTCTTAGAACCAAATAATGCTTTACAGTCATCAGTACAGCAATGTGACACCCTCACATTAATAGATATCAATTGTTACTATTATAAATCTTTCCAAATAGCAGATATTGCATAAATATATCCAAATTGGTTTCTATATGTCATATTCCCATTTGAGAACAAAGTAGCTGGAGCTGAACATGACAACTTTGTCTTACTCATGGATTTTTTTCCATTTGTTCATTCAAAATGTATGTCCCAAACATTCATTGAGCATCTGCACTGAATCACAATGCCAAAGTGCCAAATGCTGATTTCATACTCTGAGGACAGGTCCCTACATTTAAGAAGCTCACGTGGCACATGTAAATAGATCTGCAAACAAATTTTCCACAATGAAAAGTAATATGTTCTCTAATACTTTTTTCTTCCATTCAAAATGATAACTACTCTAAAAAAGCATTGCTGTGCATATAGATGAAGAAAAGGCAGTTATTAATTATTCCTATGGAATAAGAAGCACTATGAAATGCTATTCGAATTGGCTGCTTAAATAATGTCTTAGTGGGTTTCAAAATTCTCAAACTACAATGAACTGCAAAAATTCTCAAACTACAATGAACTGTGATACATGTATACACACCACACACACACACACGACTAAAGCATGTTTTGTGAAACATTACTTGCACTCCTGTAAATTTTATTATATCCCATTCCATTCCATTACAAATGTCAATATTGATTGACACAGTAAATCAATTTTAAAGCCTTTTAGTGAGTTGCAACTCATAGTTAAAATACTATGTTATTTTTTATGATATTCATTTATATATATTAATTGTATAAAATAATGGGAATCTTTGTGACAATTTCATACATGTATACTTATGTACTGGGATCATATCTTCTCTACTTCTCTCTTCCCTCCCTCCCCAGGGTCCCTGTTCTTTTCTCCAATAGTCCATCTTCTATTTTTTTTCTTAGACTTCACATATACAAGAAAATATGTGATGATAGTTGTCTTTCTGAGTTTGCTTTATTTCCCTTTGTTCTCCAGTTCCATCCAGTTTCCCTCAAATGATATGAGTTTATTCTTCTTTATGGCTGAGTCATAGTCTTATGTATAGAAGCTACATTTTCTTTACCCCATTCATACACTGTTGGGCACATGGCCTGATTCCATAACTTTTCTGCAATAAATGTGGTGATGCAGGTGTCTCTACAGTATGGTAACTGATGTTTCCTAGTATATACCAAAGAGTATAGCTAGATTGTATGGAAGTTCTACAAAAATCACTACATTTTTGTTTAAAAGGAACAATTTCTCACTGAAAGAAAATAATTCTTTACAAAGGGAATAACATGTTCCAGTCAAGAGAATTCTGTGAATCCTTAACAGAGAAAATGGCAGAAATTTCAATGGAGCTGAATCATAACATGCATATGAGTGAAGAGTTGGAAACTAGATCAGAGGAATTAAGGGGAGAAAGGAAACCATAAGGCTAAGAGATGGGAGAAAAAATGTAGGATCAGATTTCAAAAACTTAGACACTTATTTCCTTCAAAGGAATATTTTAGTGTGACGGCAATGGTCCTGCAGAGACCATGAAGGTGGGACACGGAGCCTCACCCTTGCTTTAGGAAAAGTCTTTTTTTTTTTTTTTGGAAACTGCTGACTTATATTTCAAAGTGCCTAGTATAGTGTCCTGCACATAGCTTAAAAATAACTATTTTAACAATGACTAACATTTCTTTAATCCTTATTATATCCCATGTACCATGCCAAGTACTTTTATTTACTTTTTATTTTTTTAAAATTTTTATTGTTGGTTGTTCAAAACATTACATAGTTCTTGATATATCATATTTCACACTTTGATTAAAGTGGGTTATGAACTCCCATTTTTACCCCGTATACAGATTGCAGAATCACATCAGTTACACATCCATTGATTTACATATTGCCATACTAGTGTCTGTTGTATTCTGCTGCCTTTCCTATCCTCTACTATCCCCCCTCCCCTCCCCTCCCCTCCCCTCTTCTCTCTCTACCCCCTCTACTGTCATTCATTTCTCCCCCTTGTATTATTTTTCCCTTTCCCCTCACTTCCTCTTGTATGTAATTTTGTATAACCCTGAGGGTCTCCTTCCATTTCCATGCAATTTCCCTTCTCTCTCCCTTTCCCTCCCACCTCTCATCCCTGTTTAATGTTAATCTTCTTCTCATGCTCTTCGTCCCTACTCTGTTCTTAGTTACTCTCCTTATATCAAAGAAGACATTTGGCATTTGTTTTTTAGGGATTGGCTAGCTTCACTTAGCATAATCTGCTCTAATGCCATCCATTTCCCTGCAAATTCTATGATTTTGTCATTTTTTTTAATGCAGAGTAATACTCCATTGTGTATAAATGCCACATTTTTTTTATCCATTCATCTATTGAAGGGCATCTAGGTTGGTTCCACAGTCTTGCTATTGTGAATTGTGCTGCTATGAACATCGATGTAGCAGTGTCCCTGTAGCATGCTCTTTTTAGGTCTTTAGGGAATAGACCAAGAAGGGGAATAGCTGGGTCAAATGGTGGTTCCATTCCCAGCTTTCCAAGAAATCTCCATACTGCTTTCCAAATTGGCCGCACCAATTTGCAGTCCCACCAGCAATGTACAAGTGTACCCTTTTCCCCACATCCTCGCCAGCACTTGTTGTTGTTTGACTTCATAATGGCTTCCAATCTTACTGAGTGAGATGGTATCTTAGGGTGGTTTTGATTTGCATTTCTCTGACTGCTAAAGATGATGAGCATTTTTTCATGTACTTGTTGATTGATTGTATATCCTCCTCTGAGAAGTGTCTGTTCAGGTCCTTGGCCCATTTGTTGGTTGGGTTATTTGTTATCTTATTGTCTAATTTTTTGAGTTCTTTGTATACTCTGGATATTAGGGCTCTATCTGAAGTGTGAGGAGTAAAGATTTGTTCCCAGGATGTAGGCTCCCTATTTACCTATCTTATTGTTTCTTTTGCTGAGAAAAAACTTTTTAGTTTGAGTAAGTCCCATTTGTTGATTCAAGTTATTAACTCTTGTGCTATGGGTGTCCTATTGAGGAATTTGGAGCCCGACCCTACAGTATGTAGATCGTAGCCAACTTTTTCTTCTATCAGATGCCGTGTCTCTGATTTGATATCAAGCTCCTTGATCCATTTTGAGTTAACTTTTGTACATGGCGAGAGAAAGGGATTCAGTTTCATTTTGTTGCATATGGATTTCCAGTTTTCCCAGCACCATTTGTTGAAGATGCTATCCTTCCTCCATTGCATGCTTTTAGCCCCTTTATCAAATATAAGATAGTTGTAGTTTTGTGGATTGGTTTCTGTGTCCTCTATTCTGTACCATTGGTCCACCCGCCTGTTTTGGTACCAGAACCATGCTGTTTTTGTTACTATTGCTCTGTAGTATAGCTTGAAGTCTGGTATCGCTATACCGCCTGATTCACACTTCCTGCTTACCATTGGTTTTGCTATTCTGGGTCTTTTATTTTTCCATATGAATTTCATGATTGCTTTCTCTATTTCTACAAGAAATGCCATTGGGATTTTGATTGGTATTGCATTAAACCTATAGAGAACTTTTGGTAATATCGCCATTTTGATGATGTTAGTTCTGCCTATCCATGAACAGGGTATATTTTTCCATCTTCTAAGATCTTCTTCTATTTCTGTCTTTAGGGTTTTGTAGTTTTCATTGTATAAGTCTTTCTCCTCTTTTGTTAGGTTGATTCCCAAGTATTTTATTTTTTTTTTGAGGATATTGTGAATGGAGTGGTTGTCAGGAATGCACCATAGGACAGGAAAAAGTCATGAAGACCTCAGCTAAGGGAGTGGCCTTGGGCATGGATAGTGATGGGCAGTTTCAAACGTTATTCCTAAGAAGGGATTCAAGTTAGCTAGTTGGCATTATAGCACACAGAGCAGGAACAGAAAGGATGAAGATGAAAACAGTATAAATAAAATATTTCTGTCTCTCAAACTTAAACTAGTCATAGAGATTCATGTATTCAACTGAATATTTTTAGCAAATCAAATAGTTTTTAAAACTATCATTACAAATAAACATTAATGGTTTTCTATGGATGGTCATGAAATACTTGAAAAAAATCCACTTATTAGCAGTCAGAAAAGGGTAAATTAAGCAGAGAATATGCCATCTTTACTTATCAATTGACAAAAGATTTTTTAGAAATTGTTTTAATTTGACCTAAAATATAGAACAGTTCATATTAATAATTTGACTTAAATTATATTTTAAAAAATAATTAATGATACAAGGAAATTCTAGTGTCAATTTTAAAATGAAGGAGTCAAAATAGATGTGAAAGATGTAACATGAAAACTATTGAAGATTATTTCAAGATTGGTGGATTATAGGTAATATATTTTATTTTATTATTTACTCTTTTATGTTATGTTTTCTATAACAGAAAACACTGATTTTGTAATTATATAAAACTTGTCAGTATAGTTGTAGATAATAATTACAATCACTTATACATTAATTAATACATATAGAGGTTTTTTAAATTTTGTTTTCTTTTTCATTGAACAAAGATCAGATTACATGAGAGGAAATGGCATTTTAAAAGTGTAAATGTCTATTAAAATATACATTTTTTCCTACTAATACTTTTTTGACATTTATTTATTTTAAAAATTGTTACTTGTTATTTTTAGTTACACATGAAAGTAGAATGTATCTTGACATTATACATACATGGAGTAAAAATTCCCATTCTTGTGGTTGTATGTGATCTGCAGTTACATTGATCCTGTATTGATACATGAACATAGGAAAGTTATTTTCTAGCAAAGACACTGAATTAATAAAGTTAAAATGGCTTCTGGAGAACAAAAGTTATCTAATTAGCATTTGTAGCTGAGTCCAAAGTCAAAATACTAAAAATCTTACAGGGTTCTCAATTTAATTTTCCCAAGTGGAAAATAAATTAAGGCTTAGTATCTACTAAAAATTAAAATTACACTATTAGCCAAATACAAACTTTTTTTCTAATCATTGTATTCATCCTAAAATCATTATGCTGTCTTTTGTGAGAAGTCTTACTGGTGCTGGTTTTTATCACATTTCCATTTTCCAACTTTTCTCTAGCATAATTATATTCTTTTTATCAGCCTGAATTGTGAATGTAAACCTTTCTACTACTTAGATCAAGTTCCCAGACATAAACGGAGTTGAGACAGTACCATGAATACTCTACCTGCCAGGGAGCAAAGTCAAATAAGAAAAAATAAAAGAGAAGGAGCACTTAAAATTGCAGAAAGAGATTCAATAGACCATGATGCTATAAAATGCAGGAAGCTTACACATTTCAAGGGGAGGGATAAATACCAAGTAACAGGGAGAGAAAGATAAGAGGCTTAACAACAGCAAAAACAACAACAAAACTATTGTCACTTTGGATTTTGTGAATAGGTGCTAGCCCCCAAAATAGTCTCAGTCAAGAAATGAAAGCAGTTTATGTGGATGATAATGATATCTGAATAAATAGATATGGTGAGCTCTTTTCAATACAAACCACATCTTGACCTAAAACATCTCTACAACATTCATGTATTCCCCACAACACATTAATATTATCACACCCACCTGTCTGCATCCCACAACATTTTAAGAAGCCCAGAAGCCCTTCTCTATCCAGTGAGAGACAGGAACGAACGTGAGAAGGAGGGAGGTGCCCTGAAGCAATCTCTAGATGTACCTCGGTTTAGGCAGTCTTTTTGGACCTCAGATACTCACATGGTTCTATGCCACCTTTTTCGTAAAAAGATATGCATTTTATGCAATAGCAAATTGTGGTACTATAATGTGATATGTAACACCTAGAATACATTATACTAAGGGTTGGGTGCGGTGGCACACTCCTGTAATCCCAGTGACTTGAGAGGCTGACACAGGAAAATCAAAACTTCAAAGCCAGCCTCAGCAACTTAATGGAGGCCTTATGCAACTTAGTGATATCTTGACCTTGTCTCAAAAAAAATGGGGGAGAGGGTGCTGGGGATGTGATTCAGTGGTTAGGTGCTCCAGGGTTCAATCCCTGGTACCAAAAATTATTTTTTTTTAAATTTATATATATATATATATATATATATATATATATATATATACACACATATATATATATGTGTGATATTAATAAATATATATGATATATTATACTAAGTAATATGAAAACATAATTTTCCTAACAGTGTTTGGGGTGCTTTGTATCTAAAATGTGAGACCAAGTCCTTAGTCAGCATATTCTTTCTTTAAAAACAAGTTTGTTTTAAACCTTCTCTAGTAGCAAAACATTCCCAAAGCTTGGAAGAGAACATATGATCTGCATTGGCTAGTGTTGTGATAAGAAAGAATTAAAATTCTTACATGGTAGTAAAATATTTATTTGATTAGATCATTAAACATACATTGATATTAAGTGTTAAACTCAGAAAAACTACAGCAACAGAGTGTATAGTAGGAAAACTAAGCATAAATTTTTCTCTAGGTACTTATAACTAAAACAACTTTATCACTCTAGAGAGCCCATGTCAAAATATTAATAATTATAATATATTACCATGCATCAGGTTGTGTGTAAATAAACTAATCTATTTTGCAAAGACTCTCAGAAAGCATTTCTGTTAATTTTTCCCATCTTGCAGATATAAAAAATTGAGACACTTAGGTTAAGTGACTTTTCCAAGGTCCCACAAGCAAGAGGAGATCAGGTTTAAACCAGACATTCTGTTTCCTGACTCAGATACTTAACAACTTAGGTAATTAGGCAACCTGTCTTTTAATACTGTAAAGAATCAGAAAATCAATTTCCCAAATAAAAATAGTTTACACTTGAATTGACATTACATTTGATTATATTGTTTCTATTGTCCAGAAAAGCATAGAGAAACAATTCATTTAAGTCACTGTGTTATATCCAAAGATAAATATATACAAAATATTTTCATTTATACACAAACTAATAAACTGAAATTAAGGGAAGATGCTAATGCATTTGTAGAAAATAGTCTTCTTGTAGCCCACTCCAAGTTCAATAAAAGAAACATAGAGGTTATATATGCATAGTTTCTAAAACCGATCACATCCCTGCCCTCTGGGGACCATTTCTATGTAAGTAGCCCTGAGTGGTGGGAAATGATCACGTGCTAAAGCCCCACTGTTATTCATAATGAACAAAACAGCAAAATAGATTCAATTGAACAAATTAGATTCAAATGAACAAAACAGCAAAATTGTTTCAAAATAGGATCAATTCAGATATTGAATCTGCAATTAAAAATCTAGCCAGTAACTCATAGTTTCTTTAGGGCTATGAGCCTCTACCCTGAACCTATGATGCAATATCTCTTAGGACCAAATATTATAAGAGCACCTTCTTTCAAAGTACTCATTTTAAGAGAACAGCAGGATTCAGCTCCCATTACTAAAGCCTGCTCCAAAGATACTACAGATGTTGGGTCTGCATGCAAAACAAACATCAGTCCTGCTAATGTGGTCTGTGCTGAATTCTTCATACTTAGACATTTATCCCAGTGCAGAGTCAAGGTCATTAGAGTGAAAGGCTTTAATGCTCACAGTTATTTTGCCCCTTATGTCTCTTTGCATGAATTCAGGGAAGACAAAGGTGGACAGAAGTAAAAGAAGGAATGTTTTCATGATTGCAAAGGTCTCTAGCTACCTTAGAGGCTGGGAAACATAGTCCAAGTGGGCAGTAGAATCAGCTACCATTTTTGGTTAGACAGCTTGACCTGGATTTGGCTAAGGATCTCCTCCTATCTCTTCTCTTCCTTTCTCTGCCTCTGACCTATGCAAGGGAAACATTAACTGACAGAATGGCAAGAAAAGAATCAAGAGGCTAGCAACCACAGCCTAATTAAATTTAACATACTAAGAAGTGGTAAAACCACAAGCAGCAGAGGAGTCTGCAAGTTCAGCATGGCTACTGTTTCTAAGCACAGTGGATGCCGCAAGCTGGGATCAGGAAAGTCATGCTCATGTTGAAGAGCTGAAACTTCTCATGAAGACAGGAATGAGCAGAACAGAGCTACTGACAATGGGCCAGGTTTAAAAAATAATAACTGAAATTATTTTCTCTAAAGAGAAAATGTACATTTATATCAGGTATACAGAGAACAGCCAACAATAAATTAGTTTCAAACTTCCTTCTCTATAATAACACAATGATGGGGCAAGGTGAACCTTTTGGGAAAGTATATTTCAAAAAATTTGCCATACAGGCAGGACATGTTGGAACATGCCTATAACCCGATCAGCTCAGGAGGCTGGGGCAGGAGGATCATGAGTTTAAAGCCAGCCTCAGAAACGGTAAGGCTCTAAGCAACTCAGTGAGATCCTGCCTCCATATAAAATACAAAATAGGGCTGAGGATGTGGCTCAGTGGCTGAGAGCCCCTGAGAACAATCCCTGGTACCTGCCACCAACTTCCAAAATTTGCCATATAAAATCTAACTTACAGACAGTCCTGGGCCATACACCACACAATCTGTTTAAAACCAGGCTCTGCCATTCACTGGCTCTATGACGAGACATGTCCTGTTATTTCTCTGGCTTCTGACTGCTTTTGGAGAGTAAAGGATAGAGATTAAGGGAATACTTCTAGCTAATTCCTTCCATTCTCAAGTCTGATGCTGATTACTTAGCAATCAATTATCTTCGTGTTCCCATTATGTTATAAAGGCATTATTTTAAACCTTGGAGATATTAAAAATACTTAACAACAATGCCATAGACTTGAGCAATTTGTGCAGGCACTGACCTTGTTGCTTTCCTTTGGGGTTTAAGTGAACTGTTAAAATACTTAAATCATAATAGATACAATTTCAGTGATAGTGATGAAATATCATTTTCATAAATTGTAGCAGTAATTTAAAATAACAGCATTTGCTATTTTTTTTCTTGCTTTGGTATCACACTTATTTTCTGTGTTAAGAGATACAGTGGCAGCCTTGGAACTCATTCAATGACCAGTCTGTACATCAACACAATCCCATCTCTACCATGAGCCCCATAAAAATATTGTTTAACTAATACTACATCTGAGATAGCAGAAATAGCATTCAATCGCTCAGCTCCTAATGTATGACAATGGATGATTTATCAACCAGCAGAAAGAACTAAGCCTTTCTCAGGAATGTGTTTTAAAAGTTCCTTTTCATTTTATTTTCTTATCCTGCATATTGGCAGATAGCTCCTCACTGAGGTGCTTGCCAAATACCCATGTCTACATCACATTAGGCAAATTTCTGGTGCACTGGTGAACAGATTTGTTTTTTTTAACTTTCTTAATAATTCACTTTAAAAAAAATCTTCAAAAAATAGGTCACTGTTTACTTCCACCAGAGGAATTAAGACCATGTCAATATATTCCTTGCCTAATTCTGGTTTTAGTGAATGTCATAGTCCGCTCGCTGCATAAATTACAATTTAATCAAGTTAAGATAAAAAGACAAATGAATCTTTTACCCAATATTTTTCATCAGACAGGTAGCTTCTGAGAAAAATGCCAACCAACTATTTAAAAATCTGTTCATTTTTATTAATTCCCGTGGAACTGAATCATATAATCATGTGCATTGGGTTAACCAATGCATACTAATGAAATCTAAGAATAAAAAAGTTTTCTGCTATTTATAATTTCTGTTTAAATTATTAGTTCTGAGTTAATAAAATGGTAATGACATTTAACCACTGTAACTTAAACTATTGAGTTTTAACAGTTTTGAAGATATATTTTAAAGGTAAATATGGCATATATTTAATTCCTAATATACTAAGGAGGCCTAGTATTAGATTTATAAAGATGTTCTGAAGACATTTTGTGAATCATGATGTGCAGATCAAATTTTCAAAACCCAGACAAAAGAATATTCTAAATCATAGAATAAATTACCTTAGAATTGATGCTCAGTGTCTGAAGCTTCTATTGCTGATTTTAATGGCTGTTTTTAGAACATTCAGAATTCATAAGAAACCCCCAAACTCATTTTTCCCTAATGGATTTAACCCTACCCAGGGTCACCTGCAAATTTATTCTGGTATGTATTGAAGTCTTCCATTTGTTTTAATAAAAATAATCATGCAAAAGTCCTGGACATATTTATTTAATATTTTTTAAAGGAGACTAGGATGTCAAGGGTATTTTCTCTGTTTCATTTCATTAACATAAATCACTCTGGTTAAGATGAAACACCGTACATGTGAACTGCATTAAAGCAACCCTACCC
The DNA here is from genome assembly GCF_021218885.2 of Marmota monax. Lineage (NCBI taxonomy): Eukaryota > Metazoa > Chordata > Mammalia > Rodentia > Sciuridae > Marmota > Marmota monax. Next base: position 5,169,532 of record NW_026693933.1, on the reverse strand, counting down.
CTTAGGAGGAAAGTTAGCCAAGCCAGCTCAGGGAGTAGCCTCAGTCCAGATTTTGAACTGTTCACAAACAGGTGCAGAATTTTCACACCAAAACCAACAGAAACCTGTGTGCTTCCACATAATCATTGGTAACTCTCCCAACCCCTATTTTGCTTTGTTTTATGCTATTTGGGTTGATTGAATGTACACACAAACACACACACACAATAGAAGAGAAAAAATTTCTTTACTTTGATTTCCTTAGCATGTGCCTTCAGATGAAAAACGTATCCCAGTTGAATTTATAAGTTTAAGACAATTTCTGTCATTTCAGTTTCTCTAATCTCTGAGCCTTGTAGCATTTTTCTTCTTCCCATTACTACCTAGCATAGTCATTAATTTTATCTGAGGCTCATTATGTAGTGTTGTATGTTGATTCATTCCAATTAATGACAATATAACTTAGGGTTTATGAACCAAGACATATTTATTATAAAGCTAATGAAGCAAAAAAAAAAAGTTCACTCACATGAACCCTTTCGAAGTCCTTGTACCTATTTTTAATTGTTTTTGTATTTCTATAGTTATACAGGATTGAGACCCACAAACTGAAGCCTGTGTGGTTTGAAATCATCCTTGCTTGACTATAATTGTCCCAAGGCTCCTATCCATGCCCACAGAAGGCTGGGATGCTTATAACATTTATATCAGCAGCCCTTTCTTTTAGTTGTGATTTCTACTACATGTCAGTATCCCATGTTCTGTTCATTCTATAATTGTATCATAGTGATTTTCTCTTTGAACCTGGACTCTTGAATACTTCTGTATCTTCCATACAATTACCTTATAGTTTAGCACATAGTAGATCACTTTCTTATAGAAGAGCTTTATGCACATTCATACTCATGAAAGTTACCTCCTCAAAGCCACCAGGGCTTAGCTGATCAAGAAGCCAGGACAGTTCTATGTCATTTCTGTGTCCCTAAGCAGCCATGTCAGAAGACCTCTCTTCCAATAGACTCAATTTCCATAGCATTTCCCCCACAGGACTGTACCTTCTGTGAGAAGGGACAACTTCATTGCTGAGTGTTTTTTTTTTTTTCCTAAAGATTTTTTTTACATGCTGATATTTTTATTAATTTCTTTTTATGTGGTGCTGAGGATTGCACCCAGTGCCTCACACATACTAGACAAGTGCTCTACCACTGAGCTACAACTGCAGCCCCAGAGTGGTTGGTTTTATATTTTGGAAAAGAAAGAAAGTCTAATGAATCTAAGTGTCCAGGAGACCAACTTCAAGCTGCTGGTTCCATAAAAGAAAAATATCAATGGAAAATGGTTTACTTTGATAAACGTATTTTAAAAGAGAAAACTAATTACAGGCATTTGATGCTAATGCAATTTTTAAAAGCTGATTGGATGACGTAACATAAAGCACAAAAACCAACCAACATTTCAGAAAAATTACATCATATAAATCTAATCCTTAACCTTTTATGTACATCCTGTGACAATTAAAAATGAAGCTTCAATAGAAGGCAAATAAAGGATGACGATTATTAAGAGATAATACTAAATCAAAGCAAGCAACAGTAAATGTAGAAGGGCAGGAGGTACAGCCTAGACACTCCTGGTGGCAATCTGGTGAAAGCACGGGGAGCCACTGCTTTTGAACACTGGGAATCACCACTAATGCAATCATGAGAACCAGTTAGTTCTCAATATAGTCTAAGTCCATTCATGATGGTTGTGGGAATTGCCATTATCTGAAAGTTTGCATCCATCCAAATTTATATGTTGACATCCTAACCCCCAAGGGGGATGGTATTAAAGGTGCAGGTTGTGGAAGGTGATTAGATCAAGAGGGTAGGGCTCTTAAGAATGGAATTAGTTTTCTTGTCAACAAAATAGGTCCCAGAGATCTGCCCTGACCCTTCCACCATGTGAAGACACCATCTATGAATCAGCAAGTAGGCCCTCACCAGACAGCATTAAAATCGTCTAGCACCTTGTTGTTGGACTTCCCAGCCTTCGGAACTCTGAGAAAGAAATTTTGGTTATTTAGAATTCCCCTCCCCCAACTTATGATATTTTGTTATAGCAGCCCTAATAGACTAAGTCAGGAATGTACTCCGTTTTCATTTTGAATCGATGTGAGGACATAGTCCGTGGCATTAATTTCCTGTGTGATCTAAACACCTTTTCCATTTCATAAGCATGTTTGGGGATAAATGAAATACTAGAATAGATCAGAGATTTTGAGCTTTCAGAAGACAGATCCTTTTTCAGTATTTTAGGCCCAGGAAAACTTGTTAGTGGTTCACAGAAGGAAGCAATCTGTAGGTTTCATTCCAGGGAAGAATTCTTCCCTGAACTACCACTTTGGGAAGAGAATTGTCACACCTCTGGCTCTCCAAGAGCAAAAAGTACAAGAGTCTATCATCTACACATTGTGCCTTCCAGCCGCCTGGTGAGTTCCCAGGCACTCCGTCTCACTGTACAAATGAGAGCCGCTGTAGCCAAGGAAGGCTGCATCCTGCCATGTCATTCAAGAAAAGCATTTTCTTCTTTTCCTATTTTAACCAGGAAAATGTGACAAAGGTCCGGTTGTCATAATATGTTTCATGACACCTGAATGCTTTCATATACTTGGAGCTCTTTGCTTGCTTTATTCACTATACAATTCAACCCAGATGGAATTCCTAAGGCATTGGTAGAGTGCTTCCTCATGCAGTAAAGCAAAAGAGGGTTTTAAGGATGAAGGACTTTAAGGACTAACTGCTTTGATAGCTATAATATCTTTTGAACAAATATATGATATATATATATATATATATATATATATATATGGTTTAATAAAGTTCACAATATCTGCATATCTATAAATGTTACATTTGGGATTTGGGAACAAAATGGAATTACCACTCCATGATAGCCACAGGGTCTACACTCAAAGCTGTATTGTTCTTTAACCAGGGAAAGTTATACATTTTGACTTACTGTCTTATTTCAGGGTGTGTTTTCATCATGGACTATGCTTATGTAATGAACCCTCTCCCTTCAATAACAGAGAGACAAACTTATTATCCGTTTCTTTTCCTCAACAAAACATGGTCACAAATAATGAATGAAGTCTTCAACCTTTGTAATTCCACAAATGGATTTATTCACAAAACCAATTACATATTCACATTGCAATTAGTTTCTAACTGCAAGAGTTTAAAAAAAACTCAAATCCACATTTTTAATGTGTCATATCTGATAATAAAATACATTTGGGAGATAATGTGTCTATATTTAAACTGAAACAAAATATACAGAGTGACTGTAAAATATCACCAATTTGCTATAATTGTGAATGGCAGTAACTTTACCCTAAGAAAATTCACTGGGTGATTTAATAGTGATATCAAAGGAAACTGACCTTCTTTTCCCTTTTACTTACTTTGTTGATTTTGTTTTTCCTCCTTTCTTTCTTTGTCTTCATGATGGTATGTTATCTAAGAACCACTACGATGCAACCAGTGGGGAATGGAGAGACCACCTGTAGAATATGGGTTACTCAGGGCTCAGTGTATGTGATAATATAATATAATAATGTGTAACGTCTTGCAACTATTTTTATTAGATTTTGAGATTCTTAGGGGCTGGTTTATTTTACTTACTTTTATATTATTGTGTTTATTGAATTGGCTATGAACTAATCAAAATGCCCACTAATTTTTTTCTCCCCTATATATCAGGATTTTAAAACTGTGTTCCATAGAATACTAGTTTCAATGAGATTTTATATATATATATATATATATATATATATATATATATATATATATATATATATAAAATGTGTGTATATATACACACACCCACATATATATGTATAATACATAATTACATATATAAATGTATGTATAAATATATGAGTATATATATACATAATATGTATGTATGTGTGTGTGTATGTGTGTGTGTGTGTGTATATATATATATATATATATATATATATATATATATATATATATTAAAGCTGGGGGAGCTGAGAGTCCTTTGTTCAAATAACTGGAGGAGATACTATATGAAATAACATAAAATTGCTGCTGTAGTTCTTAGTTTTAACTATGCTTGTATATAATATGTAATTTTAAGAGGATATTTTTTGAATACAGAATACTTTATTATGAGAAGCATTTATTATTATCCCTTATATGTAGTGTTTAGCAGAATATAGTTTAGAGGACACTTTCTTTGGTATCTCAAATTTGGAGTCATTACTGCATCCTTTGGTCTTGCAAATATCTTTATTTTGCTGATCTCACTCTGTTGAGGCTGCTATAGCAAAATATAATGAAGCAGATAGTTTAAACAACATAAATTTATTTTCTCACAGTTCTGGAGACTCCAAGTCTAGAATCAGCATGTCAGCATGGTTGGGTCTGGTGAGGGCCTGCTTCCTGACTAGCAAGCAGTCTTTATCTTACAGTGTCCTCCCAAGGCATTTCTTTTGGGGTGTGTGTGCAAAAAATCGGAGGGAGAAAACAAGCTCTCTACTGCAGCCTATAAGGGCACCAATCCCATCAGTGCAGGGCCCCATCCTCAGAACCACACCTAACCTTGATGAGCACCCAAAAGGCTCCATCTCCAAAAACTATCACATTGAGGGTTACGGCATCAATATATGAATGTAGGGGCAAAAGTACATAGTCATTTAGTCTATAAGAGTATCCAATGAAAAATGAGCTAATATTTCAAATGAGCTGAGTAAGATTCTTCCTTCTTCTGGTGTGACATAATAATCAGTTCATGTGTCATGGACAACTCTGTCATGGACAACAGCTCTGTCAAGGACCTCCTTAATTTCTTTTAGGAGAGGCTGGCGAGTGGTGTCTTAGCTTTGTCTTCCCATTACTTCCCATTTGTCTTCCCATGTCTTCCCCCTAGGTTCTCAGTATGGTTCTTAGGCTCACATATACATTATCCTAGTGGAGAGCTAGTGTTCAGTCCAGCCTGTGCTCAAGAACACTAAGAGAGAAGTGTCAGATGAATGGTCAGTAGGATCATACATGAAATTGGAACACATTAATGTCAAGTTCACTTAAATAATGCAAAAGCAAATGCTTAACTTTTTCTTTTACAAAGAACTGAATCTGATGACATCACTTGTGACTTTCTTACCCAAAGGTGATGAATAGGGCAGGAAATAGGCCCAGACTGCATGTCCCTTGGCTTTCATAGCATGACCTGATCTCCTCATCTGAGAGAACTAGGGGTTGGATAATTGGTAATTAATTCAGATTCATAATCCATCTTTGCCAATTGGGCCACAAAGAGCAGCAGCAAGAATGGGAAAGACGGAATGCTCAGTGACACCACAGCCAGCCTATGAGAAGGAAACTTCCTCGATTTTGCTTATGGGTGTCGAGGTGTACTGGGAGCACTTTTGTGCAACTTCTTTGTCAGAGACGCTAGAAGCTGGGATTTAATTTTGTAGAGTCTCCTGAGGGGTCTTTATTCCTCGGGGTGTCAGGACAACTCTCACACCACAGGAGGGGTCCTCACTTATTTCCACTTCAAAGGGGCATTAATAATAATCCTCTTTATTACAGAATCCAACCAGACCTTCTGGTGTGATGATTAATTGGGAGGTGTTGTTCTTTGGGTTTTTTTTCTTTTCTTTTCTTTTTTGTTTCCATATATCATGTGTAATCATTTCAATCCCTAAATATAAATGTTCTCTCTTCTGAAAAAAAAAAAAAGGAGGCACAAACAAAAATGTTTTGAAAAGTAATCACTTGTTTAAAAAATGGAAATTGGGCTTCTGTGTTGTGAGGAATGTATGTGCGTAAGGGTGAAATTCAACACTGGTAAATGATCTGACTACCTCAAAGTGAAGTTTTTGCCTTCCTACAGTGGCCTTTAACCCTGCCCTTTCCTCCAATCTGAGAAGAGCTGATGTTGATGGAACATATAATGGCCCCTTTCCTGTGTAGTAAAGTCAGCCATAAAGCTTAGTAATTAAGGGTACCAGGGAGGCCCAGCCCAGCAGGCTAGTGGTGTGGCGAACACTTTTAGAACTTCAAACAATATCAAAGTCACTGAGAAACGGGCCTAGCTCAGTTCTGGTTTGAATTAAGCCTCACTTCCACACGCACTTTTCAAATCCAAGCTCAAACAAGAAAGCCAAGGCCTTCTGGATTTCATTAGAGCCAATTATCTTATCTGTTTCATCTCAGGCCTGACCCTGAGGCTGGCAAACAGCTATTCAGTGCATTTGTGTGGTTGTTGGAGAAAGCCTCCAGTCAGCCATGGCCTGAGGACCTGCTAATTAAAACACTGTTGCCCCCCTGCCTCCAGTGATTAAATATTTTCAAGCTTTTGTAAATAATTTTTCCATTCTTTGCCCCAAGCCTCAAAGGTCCAATACATGCAGTAATTTATTTAGTTTGTCAGAGAATACTGTTGGAAATAGGGTCATAATGGAACCTTTGGAAACTTTTATATGTCTTCGTACTTCTGAAAGTGACAGTTTATAAACCAGCCAAATGTGTATACTGTTTCTGATGTAATTATGTCCTAATGGCCTTTCTCCTTTTGAAGTGATATAGTGTGTAACAGGCTTACATTTTGTCAATAATCATATTTCCTCAAATGTCTACATGATATCTAGAGTCAGAATTTAATGAGATCTTTTAAGTCCTGGAAATTTGGTCAAGGTATATTGCCTTTTTGTTTTTTTTGCCTGAGGCTGGGTCATAGTTCCACTCTGCCTTCGAAGATGACTGTCAAACTCCTGTGTGCTCTCTGTGACAGGGACCTGCTAGAGAACCACTGAATTTTTTTTTTTTTTCCATCATCAGATTCTAAGAACTCAACTCAGTGAGTGATATGGTGACGCCACTTCAGAAAAGAAAACATTCGGGGAGAAAAAGAATTTTTAGAATTAGAATTATTGGTTAAAAATATTCCCCAGACCTAGTTTATATGGGGAATGTTCTGCACTAAGATGGTCTCTTATAGTTGGACTGTGGGGAAAGGGAAGGCATTAGGGACTGCAGAATCCAGTCACAAACAGTGAAGCATGCGTGGGCTTTGTAAACACCCCAGGAAGCCACAAGGACTTCCCTGCCTCCCAGGCTCCTGTGCTCCATATGGCCACGTGTCCCAACGTGCATGTGACTCCAAACCTCTGGAACAAAACAAGACTGAGCCGCTGAGCACAGCCTCTCCTCCCTTATGCCCTGGGCACAGTCGCACAGACTGCACAGAATCGCAGCTTCTCTAGCCAATCCACTCACGTTTTATTAGAGGAAAATAAAAAACCCAGAGTTTTGTTTGTTGTTGTTGTTGCTCTTTTTGAAGTATTACAAGAAAAAATTTTTTTGGGCTCATTAGCAACATCCAGTATGCACTAATACACCTATGAAAAAGACCTATGAGACGGAACAGCTCTGCTTCTGTTGTTTTTAAAATGACACTTTGGTCTTATCCTAAATAATAGGCTTTTAATAAAAACATCCACCAAAGGCAAACAATTAAACAATACATAAAGCACCAGGGGGCAACCTCGTGGTTCAGTTACAGTCTGGAGCCATTCCAAAGGAGAGCATGTGGGTATTTTACAAGGAACAATACACTTCTCCAAAGATATTATAAAACAACAAAATTTTAAATTGGACCACATAAGCCCTTCTAACTTGGTATAGGATTTTATGGTCAGCCCTGGCAATGGGATGATTTCGTTAGCTTCTAATTTCTCCTAAAGCATATTAACTGTACCAAATCTTACATATCACTGTGATTTTAAGAGGAAGACAAAATAATAATTTGCTAAAAGTTTTTTTTTTTTTTTTTTTTAAAGTTGACACTGGCAAATACAGGCAAGTGATGCTTCTTTCATATTAATCAGATATTTTTCTTTTAGATTCTAGATGTAATCATTTGATTATCATTTATTGTCACATCCTCAAAAAGTTAAGCTAAATGGAACATGTTAGGAAACTTGTGGCAGACTTTGGTTCTCTGAATAGTTTAGAACTTAATCTCTTAATTTAAACTGAGTCATAAAACACAACACCCACCAGACATTATCATTTTTGCCTCTAATGTCATTATAGTTATCAGAAATAAGGCATCACTAAATAATTTCTGCAATGATATTTTCATTATAAAGTCCCTGGACATAAAAGAGAACTAGTACAGAAACTTGTAGAAGGGGAAGGACTTGAGTGTATGAATCAAATCAGAGACCCAGTAGGGCAATTCTAATATCTAGGAGACTTTCAGAAACTGGAAGTACAAAATGAGGCATCAAACTCTTTGGGTTACAAAACTTTTAAATGAGAAACCTATTCCTGTTTTTTTCTTGCTCTTGGTTTTAAATAAACTCCCCTTTGTTTCTTTGCCTTTGGCTATTATTCCAGAAAAACTGTTTGTTTCTGAAATTCAGTCCATTTCAGTAACTCCATTATTGCCTTAAATTCAAGAAGTTATGAACCAACTAAAAATATACAGCAAGTGAACCAACATTTTGTTTTCAAATGCAATGATATATTTCTTTACATAATAATACTTACATGGTCTTTCTTTCTTTTTTTTCTTTTTTTGATATAGGGGGATTGAACCCAGGGGGTCTTAACTACTGAGTCACATCCCCAGCCTTTTGTTTAGAGACCAGGTCTTGCTAAATTGCTGAGCTTGGCTTTGAACTCACAATTCTCCTGCCTCAGCCTTCTGAGCTGCTGGGATTATAGGTATGCACCACCACACCCTGCTCTAAATGTTATTCCTTGGTTTTCTTTTCCTATAAGTGTTTGTTTTAAAATGCAAGATATCATCACATTGAGATGTGGATAGACCTAAAATTCTGCTGAGCTTGAAAGTCTCATCTATCTCCTTTCTCCTCCCATCCACTTTAAAAATTGTGAAATGTGAACTCTAATGGCAAGAATGTTATTTTGCTGTCTTTTCCATTAAAAGCTACGCAGTTCATAAGCTCATGGCCCTCTGTATGGCTTTACAGCATCAATGCTGTACTTCAAAATAGAAGATGTTTAGACAACCAATACCCAGTACTGTGGTGCCCACAAGAAAAATGGGCAGATTCATAACAGATACCAGAATAAGCCATTGCCCTTGTAGAAGAGTGCCAGAGGAGACTGAATGCCTGCATAAATGAGAACAGATGTTCATTTGTAGTTTCATCTCCATAACATCAAATCATTGGGATGAAATATGGAAAACTGAGTTTATCATCCAGATGCTTGATGTCATGCAAGGACTTGAACCTCTCCCTGATGGTCTTGCCCACCAAAAAATGGTGCGAATTTCAGCCCTGAACCTCAAAAGTAACATCTGAACAGATTTTTAATAGAATTTTCATGAGGATGATTCCTGCACCTGGGAAAGCCAAGTAAACTCCCACTATTAAACCACAATATATATCTAGTTTTCCCAAAAGGGACTAAAAATCTGTATGTATAGGATATCAAAACAATCTCTTTTTCACATTATTCATCACCTCAAAAAAATCTAGTTATAGTAAACTTTAGATATAAAATCATGAAAAAAGAAAAAATTATTCAATTTTGAGAACACAACTTAAAACCCCAAGTCACTGAAATTTGGCTAAATGTTCAATGAGGATAAGTGACTATTATTTGGACGAGAGCTTTATCTTACCAATAAATGAAGCAAAATCTGCAAATACTTATTGGAACACTGAAAAAAAAAAGTGTGACTTCATAATTCCTTCATTATAATTATCTTCCATTCTGAGTATATCATATCATAAATAACTACACAATTCCATTATTAGTAGATGAGATAATTTAAGCTGATGAATTGATCTGAGCTGTTTGACAGTCCAAAAGATCTGCTATTTCTAGCCTAGAAATCTTCACAGTATGTCATGAAAAGATTTCATTTCCTGCTATCTCAGAATACTGCACATATGTTGGGAGGATTTTGTGCAAGGCAAGGGCTTTATAATTCAGTGTTTCATCTTAAAAATAAAAACAAATCATTCCTGGGCACACAAAGGACCGGCTTATAAACATTAGGGAAAATAGTTAATTAAGCATAACAACTCTTTTATTTAGTCCTTATTATTTGAAAACCAAATTTCTGAAAAAAATTGGCTTTAGAACTACTCTAAGGCAGAAAAAATTGTTTTATAGTTGATCTAAACTTTTAAAATACTAATAAAAATAAATAGTAGCATTTGAACTACTTATTCACTGCACATATCATTTGCTTTTCAAAACTTCAGGCACTTCAAGATACTTCCTGGACTTTTTACCTGACCTCTATACTGTCTAATATCATATCTCTTTGATGCTCAGCTCAAAAATCAAGTTTGCAAGTTTCCCAAGGAAGACAGGTGTGCATAAGATCAATTTACTCTAAGGGTCAAAGAGCAGAAATTCTAAGGGTATCTAGAGACACACACCTATAGAAATTGTAATTTTTTGATGAAAATTGGTACAATATGTTACACAGATGAGAGAGGAAAAAAATGTTCTTAAATTATGTTTATTCCTGAAGCTAAAGAGCAGATAGAGCCGACAGTCTTCTAATATTTATTCCTTTGGATTTTTTCCTTGTGATGTTTTGATCAAATATATTGAAATATTGCAACATGATGAATATAGAGAATAGAATATGGATAATGAATAGAATTGTAGCTCACACAACCATAAATTCATATGTATTCCTTCTTATTGAAATAGAATATTAATAGATGAAAGTCATTATTGCTTTGTTCCCAAGATTGATTGACGAGTTCAGATTTGAGACCCACATCTTATTTATTAGCCAAGTCTTTCAGAAAGAGAAAATGTGGGCTTGATTTGTGAGCTACGATAAATGGTCTGGGAAAGATGGTAGTCAGGCCAATTTGATATGTACAGTATTTCATATTGGCAAATTGTTTCAAGAAATTCTACCCTCTTTCCCCAAATGTCTTGGCCATCTTTGGGAAAGCGTACACTATCATGAGTATAATATATTTGCTTGTCACTAACAATTGAGAATCCCTTCCAAGACTGGGAAGCATCAATCGTAGTTCTCGTAGACAAAACAAGACCCCAAATCATTTGACAGTATTGAGTATGATTCTTGGATGACAACAAATCATTCTTTATTTCAAAATTGGATCTAATAGTTCATTTATCACTTTGTATTGTATTTAAAATTTTAATTTGATGTTTCTGAAGTTTAATCACATACCCTTACAAAAAATCTAAATGCATACATAAGGAGGAAATATTTCTTGTAATAAAGATGGAAAAATATATTTCCAATTGTAAATAGAGTGGTGATCAGAAGAAAAAAGTGTTTTAGGGATTTAATGGGATAGGCTCTGTTCTTCTGTCAGATGAGGAAAAGGCACAAGAGTGGCTTGAAGATATTATTCGAGATAAGAATGATAAAAAATCTAGGAAGGATTTTTCAATTTTAAAATAACATCACCAATTTAGATGTCCAAGCCAAATGATGGACAGGCTAACAGGCATTTGCAAAGGATTTTTCACCATATTATTTTGTCACCTGCTACCCTTTACAGAGGAACCACAATTTGGGGACAAAGAGGACTGTTTCCAAAATGACACTTGTTGCCACAAACCACTAGTCACCATTTACCAGCTGTGTGACACAGAGCTACTGGCACTCAAAAGGTTTAGAATTTTTATCTGGAAAATAAGAACACTTAAGAACCTCTCAAGATTTTTAAAAATAAGCAGCTGGCAAAATTAAATTCTCAATGAATGTCCTATATTATGAGGGCATTATTAACATTATAATTTTTAAAAATGGTATTGTTTTCTATTCATTTAACATGAAATTACACTAAAGTAAAATAAGAAAAATAACCATAAAAATATTTACTAAGTGGCCCTTACCAAAAGAGAAAATTTAAATATTTACTTATGCTCCCATTTTATTTCTTAGGTAGATGAGAGACTATTCTTTTTCAGTCTATGTACATAACAACAACATTCAGAAGTTAGTCTTTTAAAATTAATTATAATAATGATGATTGTTTGATAAAATAATGAGAAAAAAATACAATATTGTACTACTTTATTTGCCTAGTCCCCAAATTATCTACCATCATTGTAAGGAAGAAACCAACCACCTTGGTACACTGTAGTTGACCATTACTAACTAGCTGTCTGAGGAGCATTTGCTCTATGAATATGACAAAAAACTCTATTCTCCTCTGTTTGAGTTAAATGCACATTTTTTATTTTTACCAGAAGCAGGGGAGGAATTATGGAAAGCCATGATTTCTATTTTAAAGACTGTCTCAGGAACAAAATTGGTGAACTAAAAACAGACATGATATCTGGTCTGTTTTCCAACCATTGCTTTAATAGATTAGAATATTTTTTGTGTGTACTATAGCAAAAAAGTATAAGCCAAAGACAAGATAAAGAGTTACAGGCTGGTTGAGTTATTTACATGTGTTCAATGGTTTAGTTCTGTAGCAATAACACTACCCTTATAAAAATTCTAGTTGGTTATATGGCCAAAGTAATTTAGCAAAGCTTAAACTCATCACATTTGATAAAATAGAGATACTTCATAATCTGATTAAAGGAAAAACAGGTGGTTTACAATGAAAGCATCAACTTTTTAATTAAATTTTTATTTCCTAGATTGGACAACTTTCTTAATTCCAATTTTTCAATCGGCATCCTGGAAACCTCAGTGAAATTGAATCATTCTGGTTCAGTTTTGCCCTGAGATAAATTTCTCTGAAGAGCTGATATAGATCCTTTGACTTTTGAAAATCTTTATCAATGAAAAAAGTACTAACTAAAGTAGCTACAGATTATAACATGCTGACTTGGGGAGATCTTTTAAAATCAAAACTTGCTTGTATCTAAGCAATGAAGATCAATACTTTGTGATGTTTTCTTAGCTAGTCTTCAATGTTTGCCAATTATCATTTATTATCTCATCAAAACCTGAATTTAAGTACCTTGTACAGTCCTTCCTCAGTATCCAAGACTGACCATCTTAGATAATAAAATGTGTGAATGTTCAAGAGCCTTATAAAAAACTGTGTGGTGTTTGAATATAAACTATGCATATCCTCCTATTTACTTTAAATTATTCCTAGATTACCTGTAACACCTAAAACAAAGCAAATGCTATACCAATAATTCTTATATTATACCATTTAGGGAATAATTACAAGAAAAATGTATACATATACAGAATAGATGTAATTTTTTCAAGTATTTTCTATCTATAGTTGTGTGAATCCACAGATATGGAACCCACCTGTGGATATAAGGGGCATGTAACTGAACTTCTTTTTGGAAATTGAAAGGCTACATGGGGATTGTCATTCATTCGTTTACTCAATCATTTGTTCATTCAATAAAATAGGCATAATTTCAAGGAGTACTATCACCTGACTTCTGAACTGAAAATCACTGTTTACCAAAACAAAACAAAATTAAAAAGTTCTTTAAAAACCCACAAGGGTTGGGGTTGTGGCAGAGCACTTGTCTCACACATGTGAGGCACTGGGTTAGATCCTCAGCACCACATAAAAATAAATAAACAAAATAAAGAAATACCCAACCATACTTTGAAAAAGAAAAGCAACCCTTCAAGATGTCTTCCTTATTAAATTTAATTAGAAGTATGACATATACTCCTTTCTCTTACCCAGTATAAATGAACCATGTGAATTGTCATATATAAATGATCACTTTAACATTTGAAAGACCCTTACAGACTTAGTCTTTAGGGAAAAAAAAATAACATTCTGATGCTCATCAAGGGATCATGAAGAATTTAAAACCATTGGAACAATCTTTTGAAATGACCGGGATAGAGACTGCTGAGCTGGCATCCAGTAAACACCTGTTGAGTAAAGAGAGAGCATCTGACATCTGACACTCTTACAGTCAAATGAACAGACATTCAAAGTTGTCTGTAAAGCTGACTCCTTGAGAGGTCAAAAGATGTCATAATAGGTCTTAAGATATTACGTAGCTTCTTCAGGCTTTTCTAGGTTTACTTAATACTAGAACTTTCAATACTCCTCTTTTAGTTAGCATCATCTCTCATCTCTGACTAATTGAACCAATATTATTGAATACCTCTTTTTTTTTTTTTTTTTTGGCCATGCTGTGCATGAGGTATCCATGGGTTAGGGCAGGAGGCAGTGGGACACAAAGGTCTTACATTTTGATAAAATTCACTGTGCTTTGGCACTCCTGAGTATTTTAAGTCCAACAGTAGGAAAGCAGCAATGTGGCGTGGCAAAAGGAGCACAGTTTTTAAATCCATAAACTGAGTTCACATCATGGCTCTTCCAATTCATGGTTCTGTGATGTATAGATAGAAAGCATTTTGGAGTTACCCATAATGCCTATGAAGTTTCCAATCTAGGACCTGGCATGTAAGACCTCAATAAATATAACCATTATTACTTTAAAATATGGTAACCTTGGAAACATATTTGATATTGTGGAATATTTTTAAAACTCTCATGAAAAATTTAAGTATACCTTTCAGTTATTTCAGGGATGAATGACAACTGCTTGGAAGAAATAAGAAGTTATCTGAAATAATATAAAAATCATCTTTAAAGCTCATAGCAAACATGAGAATGTTGGCTTGCCAACAATTTTACTTTTGTCATAGAAAAAGCATGTAACAGAACCCATATATATATATATATATATATGTCAATTTTTGGCTAGTAAAAGAAGTAACCATCTTATATCCCACTATAAATGTAGCTTTACAGACAATGAAGCTTCCCTTCCGAAGATACTTATCATATTCTAGAAATTATTAAAAAATAAGAAAGTAGAAAATGCATTGTTTACTCCCCACCTCCATTTCCTGCACCCACACACACATGCCAGAATGAATGAGCTTCCATTTTAATACTGAGAAAATGATTGTATTAAGAACGGATGAATGTGTTAGTTCTTCATCACTGTGACAAAGTGCCTGGGATAATCAACTTAAAAAGTGTAAAGGTTTATTTTGGCTCATGATTTCAGAGTTTTCACTCCATGATTCCTCAGCCCTGTTGCTTTTGGCCTATGATGAGGCAGAGCATCATGGCAGAATTCACTTGGTAGAAGAAACTGCCAATGTTATGGAGTCCAGAAGGAAAAAGAGAGAAAGGGGTTTGGGGTCCTAATTTCCCCAGCAAGGCACATACCCTCAACTGACTTAACCTCCTTCCACTAGACCCCACCTTCTACAGGTTTCACCATCTCCCAATATTACCATCAGCAAGGACCAAGCCATTAACACATGAACCCTTGGGGGACATTTTCAAATGACAGCAGTAGGCTTATACAATAATACTACATCAAAAATTATGGGAAATCTATCTTACAGACAGACAGATGATGATGATAGACAAAAGTGGGTAAAAGACTTTACGAAGTATGATCCATTTTCCTTCTACCAATCCCACCTTCATGTCCTTGAGGCAATAAAGAAAGAATACTTCTTTGTAATCTTGTGACCAAACACAGGTTGAACAATACTTGATGAAATGAATGAATGACAATCATTAGCTTAAATTATAGCTTAAATCTGGAATAACTATGAACACACACACACACACACACAAAACCCAGCAATTCTAAATTTTTACAGTTTAGGTAAATAATGACACTTTTCTACTTAAATTCAGGTAATGGTGACCTTACTGGGGAGTTCAGAAAATTTTGCTAATATAAAGTGTCTACATTTCAGGCCCAGAGATGTGCTGTTCTTGAGGACAGCCACTTTTCAGGAAAATTTAATTTACTTACCATTTCAATTAAAAAACAGTATTGTGCACTTATATCTGTTTTCATATTATTTAGTAAAAATTGTTGTGCTCATTCACCATTCCCTTTCTAATATGAGAAGTAACAGGCATGAAATATAAACTGTCCTTCACTGTTGTGCGTACACAATACATTTTTATATGAAAGCTATGTCACAAGTAGTATTACAATACCAGGAAATCTGATCTGTATTATAGATCAATGGATATGATGTTATGTTATAGTGAGACTGAGAATTAATTTATATCATTCAAGTTACCAGCTTAACTTGGGAAGCAGACAAATTCATATATCATATGTATTCAAGTCTATTCTCTGATTCCTTTGAGACATCGTGATGGTTTGGATATGAGGTGTCCCCAGAAAGCTCCTGTGTTAATATTGCAATAGTCAAAGGTATCTGATTAGGTTATGAGAACAGTAACCTAATCAGTCCATCCTCATTGGAATAGACTGACTGGGTGGTACCTCTGGGCAGGTGGGCATGACTGGAGAAGGTGGGTCACTGGGAGAATTGCCCAGAATGGTTCATCTTTGCTACAGACACTTCCCCTGTCCTCTTTGTCTCCTGACGTACATGGATGAGTCATGGTCCTCTGCCATGCCCTCTGTCATGATGTTCTGTCTCTCCTTGGGCCCAGAGCAATGTAGTCAGTACACCATGGATTAAAAATCTCTAAAACTGTGAGCCAAAATAAACTTTTCCTCTTCTAGGTTGTTCTTGTTGGGTATTTTGGTCACAGAGAAGAAAAGCTACCTTACACAAAATAATCTTGTTTGTGAAGTTCCAAATATAGGAAAAGAAAATTTATAATACTTAGACCCCTATTATTTCTTTATTATAATATTCAGATATTTTACTGCTAATTAAAGCAAAATATCTTCCTACACAACCCAAGTTTACATTATTTCAGCTATTTTAAAATAAATATTGTAGACATTACTGTGTATATTTGTTTCCCAAATATCTATAATGTAGGTAGAATTTTCCTTTCTATTTTCAATACCAAGCCAAATATATTTAACTTAAATGCATCTTTAGAGTAACTAAATAGTTATTGTCACTTTTCCTGGATGACTTTTCTAATGAGAAGTCATCTTTAAATGAGAAAATTAAGTATGCGTGACACATAAGATGGCAGAAACCCATTAAAATTACATATATTGGAAAATTTTCCCATTACTTCCCAAAGTCTCAAATACAATATTAATAGGATTTTAATTCTTGGGAATTTATAAATGGTAAATTTCGAAACTCTGAAGTTCTCATATTTCTTTTCATGCAGTTGTTTGCTTTTACTTTTAATTAAACATCTAGGCAATTAGGTATTACCGACATGCTAAAATCTCCTTCTAAAATCTTGCAAGCGAGGCTCATATTGACACATTCTGATATTTCTTCTTAAATAGACACCTTTCCAAAGACCGAACTTTAAAATTTTTAACTGCCCTTTCTTAAATTACATTTCTAAAAAAAAAAAAAAAAAAGCATGTTTAAATTGATTTTAAAAATTCTTTGCTTTCAAAGAGAGAAAAAAAGTAGCAGAATACATTATGGATACATTTCATTTACTCCATAGAAACTGAAAACAGCCAATTAATTGGTTAATGTCTTAATGTGAGAGGGAAAACATACAGAAGTCATTAACTCTACCATAAAATGAGATAGCCAGGGCCTCTGTTCCTGAGGTAAGCTGGCTCCTCAGAATGAGGAATGCCAACCTAGCTGTGTAAAACAGGGATCTGAGTCCAGTGGAGTTTGGGAAATACCTGTTCAGCACAGTTAAATAGGTAGTGAAGGACTTTTCAGAATATTTAATATGCTAATGTCTATTGTAAATCACGTCATGTGTTATAATAGGCAGAATTTTCCAGACAGAACTATTTAAAAATAAAGTCTTTGCACCCTTTCTTTGAGGGAAATGGGGAGTATATGTCTGGGCCATTGGCCAATATACCTGTATAAATACAATTAGGTCTTGATATACTTTTTTTTTTTCTTACACATAGTCCTACATAGCTTTTAGTGATACTTTACCTTACTTAGAAATTTATGTTTCTCTTTCACATTTGGTGTTGTTCCAATGGACATTTTTTTTTTTTTTTTTTAGTATTTGTCTTTTTTATTTTTCTTTTTTTTATTGGTTGTTCAAAACATTACAAAGCTCTTGACATATCAATTTGTCATTTTCAGAAAGAAAGAAGTACCAACCTGAATGCTTCAAGGTACTCAACATCTCCCATGGGGGGATCAAGGCCACCTGTCCAGGCAATATTTATATTGTAGCCTTCTCCAAGGCCTGTCCCAACCTGGGAAGAGAAAAACACCAGAGTAGGTAGAGAAGAGGGCAAAGGGAAGAAAGCAAACAGAGAGGAAAAACAAGCACATGGGACCTCTTGAAATAAACATCAAACAATGTGTCAAATCAGCCCAGCCTGGCTTGACAACCAGTGCTCTGGGTTCTGCACTTGTTCTGCACTGGATCTTAGTCCTGTGGGACAATTCAGTAATCTCATGTAATTTAAAACACCAGCAAAGGACAAGAAAATTAGGGGTAATCATGCAATGTAATTACCTGAAAGATACAAATAAAAGTGGGGCTCTAAAGAAATAAACCGAACCTCATTTGGGGCTCCACTGCCAGGGAAAAAGTTCCCTTCATCATAGCGATGGAGTGAAATGTACAGGATGCTGGGGTCAGCATAAAAGGCCTGCTGTGTACCGTTTCCATGGTGAACATCCTACAGGGAAAAGAAAACAGATGACACATACAGTCATGTCTAACTCTGTATGGAGACAACCTTTCTGATTTCTAGTTCCCTGTCTTCCTACCCCACCCTCCTTCTCATTTTCTGTCTTCTCACTGTGTCCCTCTCTTTCTTTCTTCCATTCAGCCTGTTTCCACACCACCCCCTTTACTTCCTGAACTTTCAGGCAAATTACCCTTTAATGCACTCATTTTTTAAACTGGCTTCTAAAAATCAGGAAACCACAGCGAGCATGCCCTGGAGACTCCAGATGAGCAGTCATTGAAAAAGCCCAGTCCTTTGGTACAATTAGATATTTATACACCGGCCCTTTGTACTCTTTGCTTCAGTGATGGAATCTCGCATCCTGTTTTATGGAGGAATTTTATGACTTATTAACTGCCAACAGTTCATAACCCCTCAGGCTTAATTAACTGGCCTCATTGGCCCCTGAAAAAAAAGACTAATGTTTAAACTACAAACTAGTATTTTGCAGAAGGATCTATGGCTTACAGAGCATTTTCGCAATTCTTGACAGAACACTAAACATACGTGTATGCAGTGTATGCATTGATTTGCCAAGTCCCACCATTAAGGTCAAAGGCTTTGCAACCAGCTGAATAAATTGGCTTTCTTGAAGCATTCAGTTCGGTTAGCAATCCCTCAGCAGTTAGAATCACTTCAAAAGAGGTGCCAGATGCAAAAAGGACTTCATACTTCATTTTGGTAAAATTGTGACGGCAAGAGTCAAAAGCACAGGGAGTATGAGCTCATTAGCTCTTAAATCATTTGGGCTGAAGCAGAAAGATGGGATGGGGCTTTGTGCAATCTTGTCTAATCTGCTTAATTTTAATATTATATCATGGCTCTCTTCCCAGCTTTCCTCCTGATCTTTTTTTTTTTTCTTTTCTGTTTCCACACTACTCCCCCTTCCAAACTAAAAAAATAAAAACAAAAGCCTGTTTCATTAAAATGAATGAAACATTCTTCAGATATTTGCATATGATAATGGCTCCAAACTTGATAGTTCTTTTTTGTTGTTGTTGTTTTAATATAAACAGGTTCAGAATTAATATAAGAATGCAAAATAAAACATAGCATTTTTTAAAAAAGGGTCTTTAATGTCTTTACAGGTATTAAGAACTACAGTTAAATGCTTACTATCTTTGGAACAAAAATAAAATGGAACACTCTTAAATGTTGATAATCTATACAATAAGGTTTCAGGCAAATATTATTGCTATGTTATTAACTTATAAAGTATATAATTTCTGGTTCTGTTATAAAAGTTTTGATAACTTGCAACTACATGTTTTACATTAGTAAGAATCACACTATTTTTAAAAAATAATTCAAATAATTTTCAAGTTAGGCACTCTACTAAATACGTTGCATGAATTATTTATTGATTATTATGGTGTATGTGATATTAGCCCTAATTTTAAGAATAAGAAAAATGACAGAGAGTTTCAGTAATTTACTAAGACGATATAGAGAGTAAGCTGGAAAACTAGGTCTTGAATTCATTTCTTACTCTAAATGAAAAATTCTTAATTATCACAGTTAAATTCAGATCCATTATCTCTTTGGTCCTCTTAGCAAATTTGAAAGGTGAAGTCATTGGACATTATTTCTCATTATTGAGATTTATTTAACTTGTCTCCACTCCATCCTCTAGCCTGGAACTGCTTCACTAGACACTACCAAAGCCTCCTTTTGGTATTTTCTGAAAACCTACACTAAGCCTGTTGTCCATGCAGTAGACATACAATGATTCTTTCCACCTTTTGTATAGCATGCCTACCCCAAATTAACTAAGAAATCATAACATTAGGGAAGATATGGATCATCTCAGAAACTTATTTCAGCTAAAGACACATACATCAGGGGGAAAACGTAACTTACTGAAAATATATTAATTCCTGGATTTCTAAATATTCAAAGAAAAGGAAGAGATAGCAAAATTATTTCCTTCATGGGAACAAAAATGAAACAATTTAACCCACAACGACTTTTGTATTTGCTACTAAATATCTAGAGAATGGACCAAAAAAACCTTAAAAAATAAGTGAAAAGATGTTTCCATTTCCTTAATACAACAATAATATTTAGGGTTGTAAATGTATATGCAATTGGCAAATCAGAAAAATATTGCTTTGATTGCTCTTGTTTCTCTAGGAACATTGAACAAATTTATTTTTAAAAGGTCAAATAAAATGATAATTTGAGATATAAAATTATTTTTTCTTGAAAAATATTTGGGTACTTATTAGTCCATACTCTTCTAAAGAAATACAATCTTGTTCACAGTATAATAAAGGTTTGAACTAACATTCTTCATTGAAATACACAGACCCATTCTACTGTTTGAGAAATCCATGATTCTGTATCATAGTCATTAAGTATTTAGAGAATAAAGTTAAATCCAAGTATGTTTTTTGTTTTGCGTAACAACTTACAGTATAACTTTTAAGATGTCTTTATTTTTTCAGTTTTTCAGTTTTTATTGCTATAAAGTATTCATAAAAACCACATGCATACATATACTCAAAATAATCTGAGACCTGTTTCTTCATAACAACAAATATATACTATATATAGACTAAGGTAGGAAAATTATTGGTGCTTCTGAAAAATTATTATATAAATGAAATAAATTGAATCATTAAAAGCCTTAAAATAAACCATGCCTCTCAGATCTGCTGGGAAATGCAAAAACTTATCTCTGGTTAAAAAAGTATACTGTAAAAATGGATTCTGCATAAGAAGTTAGAACCAATATGTTTTCAATTTTATGTCAAAATAACTTTGAATACATCATATATTCTACCAGCTAATGTTATCACTCAAAATTATTTAGTACAAGGACTTGTGACAAAGGTCTAAATGTACTTGAACAAAAAAGGAATTTCCCCAATCTAAGTACATTTGTAGTAGCTATTCTTTCAAAAAAAAAGAAGAAGAAGAAGAAGAAAATCTAATAAGTACTATTTTCTAATTAAAAGTCACATTGCCCAAAAGCTACATGAGTCGTGCAGACAAATCTACCTCTAGGATATAGCCTGAACACAATGGCCGGTCTCGAGTGTGTTAAAAGACTGTTACACCTGCTCCCTCTCCACAGAGTGAATGTTTTTAGGCTCTAAGGAGAAATGGAATGAATGACCTTCACCCACCAACTAGAATCATATCTTCCCACAATGCTCAATGCATTTGAATTTGGCTGTGACCCAAGATAGGAAGTGAATTAAGAACTCTGGTTCTATATTTACTAGGCACATGAAAAGCCCCAGACTAGCTGTTGTACAATGGAGTAGCTCCACTTTTTGTTGGCCCTAGAATGTGTGGAGCTAGTTTACACCCACCAGCCAACGTTAATGACTCTGGATGTGCAGGAATGAGGCTTTTCCACCACTGGAGAACCTTCACCCTGTCTCCTTTGCAAACTCACAGAATAGACCTGTCAGCCAGAGAGAACGGATGTCTCAGAGCCACGTGGCACTTTAAAACTTCCTTCTCCACAGCTGGAAGAAACAGGAATTTCCTCAAAGTAGCCCTGCAGCTGCAGAATTTGGAAGACTTGAAAGTAAGAATATGGGGGCTGGTGGTGAGCTCAGAGGCAACCCTTTGGACAGAACTTCATACATTTAGAGAATTTGAAACAAAAACTTCTCGTCTGATACAGCCTATTGGGAAATCAGCATCCTTTATGATTGGATAATGGAGCAAATTCATAATCAAAGGCCAGCAAGCTCACAGGAAACTACTTGGAGCTACCAAATAAATTATTTTATAAATTGTATCAGATTATCTCCAGAAGTCTTTTATTCCTGTGTTAATGTACAAAAACAAAACTTTACATGTAAATCCTCTGAAGTACAAAATATCCATCTATCATAAGATAGGCATTTAGATTACAATCCATTGTTTTTGAATGGATATCACAAATGTGCTTTCAAAAGGGACCCTAAACATTTATTATCTTCATAGAACCATAAAATGATAACAAAAATTTTTCAGAAAGTAATCACTGAAAGACTCTTAAGAATAGGATGAATAGCTGACCAATTATCTTGCCACATAATGTGGACAAATTTAGAAAGCTCAGCAATTTTATTTATTTTTCTTTTTGCACAATCTTTGGTCTTCATCTACTATCCTCTTTTTCCATTTCTGGTCTATCTTTCTAGCATAGAATTTACAGTACCAAGAGCATACTAATTTCTTCAAATGTAATATCCTATAATTCATACAAAATTAGTCATAAATTACTTAAAATGTCCTTTTTGTATGAATATGGTATGTCTTTATTTTTGCAAAAATTTTAAGACCTTGCTGCTGTAGTATATCTAGGTCTTCAGCACATTTTTTAATGGGGAACTGTGACCTACACTAAAACGTATGCATGTTTGGAAAATGCATGGAAAGCTAGGCTTCAATATTCTTTGCACAAAACTGTACACAGGAGGGATACAATAGTGAGTGTGAAAAACATCCATTCCAACCAAGCACTAGAAATGGTTATCTATCTTCCATTCCTTTTATCTTCATTTTAACTTAACTAAGTATTTCTTCACATGGCTTTGTTTGTGCTCTCTCAACCCTTTGGTGTGCCTGTTTAACTAAATCAGAGGGCTGGAGGGTGAGGCCACGACTTCCAATAAGATTTAATTATGAGTGCAGATATGAACAAGATTTAGACTATTAAGCCTTGCACTTCAAAAAAAACCTTTAACATATTTTGCCTTTAAATCTTTTATCACCTGCAAAAATTAATTAAGTGCAGATGTAGCAGGTTCGGTTTGGATGCCAGGGTTCATTTCCTGTCTATGCCTTGTCAGACAACCTATTACACCTCCTCGTGAACTGGAGGCAAACCGAAAACGGGGCTCATAAATCACCATTCAGCCTTCTTTCGCCCTTTCCTGGATTGGTCCTTTTTTGTATGGGGCAGATCTCCAGCTCATTATTCATGAATATACTTTAGACAACATGCCAAGTGTCATCTGCATTTAAACAAACCATTTGTTAAACAAATTATAACTATTGTGTAAGAATGCATCAGGTTGAAATGCAAGACTAAGTTAATGCCTCTGACTTTTAATCATTCAGAGTTCCTGCAGGGAGTCATCTCAAACTGGCATCTGAGATCCGAGATCTTTTCAGAAAAAATGACATGCTGACTTGTTTTAATAATACCACTGTTGCACAACAAGCGACAATGATTGCTAACCAGGGGAAGTGGCCAATTGGTTACCAAAGCAACAGCATTCTTTCCAGCACATCTGACTATTTAAAGTCTATATTCTGTAGGGAAAAGTAAATTCAGGTTCTGTTGGGTTATTTTAACTGTGGAAGTATCAATTCATTTAAGGATCATAAAAGTTGCCCTGATCTGCGCCTTCTTCTCATTAAATTGCAGTTAACACCATGAAAGTGAAACGTGAATGTTTATGGTTTCAGAACTGCAATCCTGAATTTAATGAGTTTCCACATTCAAAGGAAACACACCCTTCAGTTGTTTGCAAGTGCTAAAAGCAAGACAACCTAACAGAGAAATACAAATCCACTTCCTTTTATCTAGAGTTGCTGGAAACACAGCACTGGCCAGGAATACATACCAGATCTACAATCAATATCTTGCTTATATTTAGTTGGTCTCTCAAATATTTGGCGGTAATTGCAACTGAATTAAAAAAGCAGAACCCCCTGTGGAATAGAGAAGAACAGAGAAATAAGAAAGCAAATCATCCAGGAAAACCATTATAAATAATGTTCAGAGCATTTTTTAAAATGCTATATGATCTCTGAAGCCATAAATCTGCTGCTGGGAGTACCTCGCAAGATTTTTCAGTCCATCTGCTAACAATTAGAGGCTTCAGAAACATGCATGGGGCAGGTGACCGCCAGGAACTGTGGCGCTTGGAGATGGGCAACAGTTCCTGGTACTTACATGGCTGCAGATTCTTCAGCGTGATGGCCTGGGGGCCTCACAACAGCAAACCCATTCTGTAAGAATAAGACAGGTTTTCAGTAGCCAGATATGAGGGGCTTGCTTGGATCTCTACACCCTACAGAACATTAGGTACACACTTAAAATACTGACTCTTAGATGCTCCTGATCTTGTTTTCTTGCCCCTATTACCATATTGCAGAATGGATAGAAACAATACATATGATCACACTTTCTCAGATCATGTCTCAAAAAGAAGGCTCCCACAGAGCCAGGGGAAGAACAGAAACTTGGGAGCTATACCTAGCTGGCAGACATGCATGTCAGCTATTATATTTGCATGATTCATTTTCAAGAACAACTTCTTTCATGACATCAACATCCTACAAAGGGAGAAGAAATTCACTCTTGGTGCAACTTTAGGTCAACGTTTGGAAAGACCTGAGAAGATCCAAAGTGAAAAATTTTTAGCTAGATTCCCTCAATGATTATTTCCACTTCGATGTCAGCAAAATGATAAATTTACACTCACACACTCACATAGACATAAAAGAAACCTCACAAAGGTGAAAAAGAGAACAATGGAAAGCCCATATTTCTTCCAGTCTATAAATTTAGCTTGGATGACTGCCAAGACTTGCAACTTTATTGGATTCCCTAAGTCAATTTCTAGCCCAAGTTCTGGAATTTTATAAAGAATTCCAGGGCTGAGTAGCAATCGGATCTATCCATGATCAAGGAATGCCTTAACCTACAGATTAGTTGGAATGCATCACGGGAAGCTGAAGTAACTCCAGCATGAAGGCAGGGAACTATAAATCCTTGCAAAGCCAGTGTGCTCAGAAAACTTGGTTGTCTGTTGTGAAAAATAATCATTCATCACATGGTTCACAACACCTTTCACTTAACTATGACTTAAGTAACATGCTAAAAAGAGAATATTTCTTTAATACATAATCTTTAAACTTTTGAAATAATTTTAATATACCCAAGGGATTTTTTCCCCCAATTTTTAACTGTAAACATGAAAGTATTGAGAAAACCATCTATGCCCTAGGTCTTTAAATATACATACAATTTTTCGTTACAGTGATTAACAATAAGTTGATTTGCTATATATTTTGGTGTGTGTATATAATGACAATCTCAGAAGCAAATTAGGAATTGCTATGCTTGAATCTGTGTCCTAAAAGTTATGCACTGGGAACTGATCCCTAGTGTAACTGTATTAAGAGGTAAATTGGTCTTGAGGGCTCTGTACTCATGTGGGAGTGCATTAGTTAGTGAAGTATTGGGTTCCTGATGAAAAGAATGAATTTGGCCAGAATTTCCTGTATCTTACGTGTGTTGCTTCTCTTTTGCCATGTTATGACTAAGTATGAAAAGACATTACAAGATGCTGATGCTGGGCTCTGAGGCTTCCTAGCCTCCAGAACAGTAAGTCAAATAAACTTCTATTGTTTATCCATTACCCTATCTGTGTTATTTTGTTATAGTAGCAGATAATGGACTAAGACATAAGATAACAAGCTGATTGGAAATCTTGTGAGGCAAGATTACAAGTTTGAGGCCAGCCTCAGAAACTAGCAAGACCTGTTTCAAAATAAAAAGGACTAGGGTGTATGTAGTACAGAGGTACAGAATATGAGAGAGAGAGAGAGAGAGAGAGAGAAGGAAAGAATGAAGGAAGAAAGGAAGGAAGGGAAGAAGGGAGGGATGTACGAATAAATGACTCCTGGAATGGTAACAAAACAGTCCTTTCTTTTTCTTAAGAACTCTCTCTGGCAAAAATACATTAATATGAAAGAAATATGAAAGTTAAAGAACTATACAAAACAAGACTGATTTTTTTTAAAAAATTCCCTATTTTCTTCTTAATCTTTTAATTTTTTATCTTTACTGGTGCATCATAGTTTTGTATAATGGTGGGATTTGCTGTGACATATTTCCTGTATCTGACATGTGTGGCTAATCTTAAGTACATGTGCATAATATAACAATATCATTTGGCCCATATCTCTCTCCAGTGTTTCCACCCTCCTCCCCACTTCATAGCTTTCCTCTGATCTTCCTTTGCTTTTCATGTGATCACCCCCTTCCTTTCTTTTTGTTCTTGTTCTCTAGCTTCCACATATGAGAGAAAACATACAACCCTTGACCTTTTGAGTTTGGCTAATTTCACTTAAATAATGACCTCAAGTTTTATCCATTTTCCTGCAAATGATATAGTTTCAATTATCTTTGTGGATGAATAAATATAAATAATAAATATCCATTGTGTATATATACCACACTTTTAAAATTTTTGGTACTTTAGCTCTTTTTATGTTTTATTTTGAGACAAGGTCTCACTAAGTTGTTTAGGGCCTCTCTAAGTTGCTGAGGCTGGCTTTGAACTTGTGATCCTCCTGCCTCAGCCTCCCTAGCCACTGGGATTACAGGCATATGCCACTGCATCTGACCCATACTTATTTATCCACTCATCCATTGATGGACACCTAGGCTGGTTCCATAGTTTGGCTACCTACCGTGAATTGTGCTGCTGTAAACATGGGTATGCATGAATCACCATACTATGACAACTTTCTTAAGGTAAATACAGAGGATTTGCATAGCTGGGTCATATAGTGGTTCTCATGCCTAGTCAAAATTAAAATTTTAAGATTCTAGGGTGAGACTATGCAGTGCTATTATAGATCTGTTGAGAATGGAGAATTCTGTAAAGATTATGATAGACGCAATTTAAATCACTGGAAAACAATAGGATGAAAACAAAAACAAATATAAGGCATGAGAAACATAATTAGCACGTAAAAATCTTAAATCAACAATATGAAAAATCTTTTACAAATGAATTTAAAATATTACATTCTTATGGGTAAAGGGCAAAGAAGAAAACATCCAGTTGTCAAAGATTATAAGAAAAAATATTCAACTTAACAAGTAATCCAATAAATACAGATGAAAACCTGAATGAAAAGCCATTGTTTTCTACCCAGAATATTCAATATTCTAATTGAATATCAGAAAATTCTCTCTGCTGACAAGAGTTATAGCTTATCCACTCACATTCTTGCTGGAAAATAATCCACCTGATATATCTGGAACCTTTAGAAAAACAATCCTATCCCTTGATTTGATGCTTATAGGATTTTTGCCTTCATGGTATTATTAACTATGTATACAAGTATTTATGTAAAATTTCATGTCTAATTTATAATTAAATATTGTGAATTATCTATATTAGCTAATATTAATAGAATGGTTAGTAAATTATGACACATTTATACCAAGGAATATTAGATAGTCATTAAAACTTTGTTAGCTGAACACACTGGCACACGCCTCTAATCCCAGCAGCTCAGAAGGCTAAAGCAGGAGGATTGAAAGTTCAAAGCTAGCCTCAGCAACTTGGTGAAACCCTGTCTCAAAATAAAAAAATAAAAAGGGCTAGGGATGTGGCTCAATGGTCAATTACCCCTGGGTTCAATCCCTGGTACCTCCCCCCCAAAAAAAAAAAAAACGTTTGTTATAAATATTCAGTGAAACAGAAAGGACTTTGCAACATTAATTCAAAAAGTATTAGGGTCAGCAATATACACAATGATATCTCTGAAGCTAAGGTAATAGATGTGATTTTATTTTTCGTGATGATTTCATATATTTTCCAAATGGTTTTACAAAAATTATGTGTTATTTCAAAGAGAAAACTAAAAACCAAAGAGAAACCTGAGAGGTAGATGTTAATGGGTCATACCACAAGAGTTGTATTCACATAGATAGAAATGGATTTTTAAAGGACATTCTGGACAGAGTAAATGCCAGCATTCAAAGAAGAAAGAAGCTTAAGAAAGCATTATGTACAGGAAGTCAATCCAAGTAAAGTTCATGTTGAGAAAAAAATATAAAAATGAAATTACATAGGTCATTAGCTGAGTTATAGAAGAAAAAATGAGAGAGGGAATTTGAACCGCACCCCCACTTTCCCTTTCAGTCATTCCTTGAACAGAAGTCCGCCTTTCACTTACAGTCTTCTGCTGTGACTGCCACCATTCTGCTAAACTACTTCTAAACTGCTTGATTTTAGGTTAAAAATTATCTCCTTCCCAATCTCAATAAACCTTTTCTTAGTCATCAGCAGCTACTCAAATCTTCTATTGTGCCCCTAGGAACATCCAATCCCCTACACCCTCCAGCTATTCTCTGCATGCACCACTTTTCCTAGAAACCTGCTAGGGCCGCCTCTCCTGCAGTCTGCTCACTGTGGTGCTTTTCTCCAAAACCTCCCAGACCAGCTTGCAGTAATAGGCAGAGATGGAGTTCTTCTGTTTCTCACTGTTGCTTTGAGATCATAAAACCCACTTCATCCACTCCCAGAACACATTATTGTAAAACAACAACAAAAGATTAAGTACTCAGGGAAAGAGAAGATAGAACACAATAAGATGACGGAGAGAGTGCTGGCTAAGGCACTGCAGGTCCCTTGTGCCCTGCTGCTCTAGAGGAGATGTTAGTCTCACCACCTGCAGTTTGGATCCCATCCTCTCCTACTCTCATTTATCCACCTTCTTTCATCCACATGTTAAATTTATATTAAAATTTCCCTCCCTATTAAATGGCCTTCACTGCGATTCAAATAGGCTCAGGCTTCTACCATTTTGGAGTATAGACAGATAGATACACACATGCATCCTAAATCTCATCAATTCCACCACTTTCCACACTTCTTTTCTTCTTTTAACAGCCACAATTCTGGTACAGATAATTTATCCTGTTTCATCTCTCCTTCTCCTAATCTCTGCCTCAATCAACCAACTACATCACTAAAGAAGCTCTTACAAGTGTGTCAATGAATCCAATAATTTTACTCTCAATCTACTAGCCCCTCATTAAATTTCAACCCTACTGGCTACTTTTTCATTTATTAAAGATTATTCCTGTGGCTTCTTGATTTCACTCTCTCTTACTTTTCTTACCTCTCTTTTTACTTCCTAATAAGTCTTCTATTCATCAGTTATTGATGTTATTCAAGGCCACATCTTAGGTTTCTACAATTTTAGAATAGATAAATGGATGAATTCAGTGGCTACCCATTATAAGATATTCCATGGATTTATGTTTCCAGGATGAATTTTCCTCTGAGCACAGACCATCATATTAGCCCACATACTTAATATCTTCATTTGGATATCTCATGGTCATTTCAAATTCAATATATTCAAAATCAAACCTTGATCTCCAGCCTTATTTAATTTTAGCAATTGCCGCAGTCCGGCTGCAGCAAAATAACTGGGGGGTGAAAAGCAACTTGTGTACATTGATACAGCAGGAGTGGGAGTCATTTATTGTAGGACAGGAGGGGTATATATACATTCCACACAGCTTATCTTAATTAACATAAACTCAATACAGCAATCAACCAATAAGGAATCTCCACACTTAATGGCTCCTTGGCGTTAGTTCACAAACCACTCCCTCTCGCAAAATGCCAGGCTCCATCTTGACTTGTTTACAGACTCTAACAAGCAATGATATCATGATTTGTCATTGGATCAGTTAGAGACCAATAAAGTTAATTGTCTTTAGTGGTTCCTTCTCCATAATCTTTCTTCATCTCATTTTCTCTCATAAACAATCCCTATAGATTTTATTACTTAAGTTGATGTACTCATATATGTGCCTGTTCCTTGAATATTCTAACTTTTAAATTTCTACCTTTCTTTCCATCATTCCTTCAGTAATTATTGCTATTGATTTCAATATCCACACAGAAAATCCACTCAAGCAGATTTTCTCCTTACCTTTTATAAATTGGTTTTCTGTTTGTAGTCATACTCCTAGACACTGTCATTACCAATAAAAACTTTACCTTCATAATTTCAGTGCCAAACATACTAATCGCTCACTATCATGTCTTTCCAATGAAAACCTCAGATGCACTGGGACTTCCAACCCATTGACCTTATTTAATTTTTGCTATACACCATTCATCCCACCACCGTGTGCAATTTCTTCCTTATCTGGTTTGGACTTCGGTTCCACGATTATATTCACTAACCTTCTGTACTCTGTTACTTTGTCCCTTTCTCCCTAATATCCCCCTGGTCTATTAGTCTACTCAGGCTGCCATAACAAAATACCACAGTCTGGGTGGCTCAAACAACACAAGTTCATTTCTCCCTTTCTAGAGGCTGAAAATTCTGGGTCCATGCTTAGCAAGGTTGGACTGGTGAGGACTCCTTACCTAGTTGAAGATAACCATCTTCTCACTGCAGTCCTTACATGGCCTTTCCTCAGAGCACTCAGAGAAAGAACATTCTTCTGTCTCCTCCACCTTACATAAGGGCACTGGATCTTATTAAGGTCCTTCTGATCTTAAGTAACCTTTATCATCTCCTTACAGGTCCTATTCCAAACAGACATACTAGGAACTAAGTGTTCAATGTCTGGATTTGAGTGAGGCACATTAATTCCTCAACATACTTTCGGTTTGTCCCTTTCTCCCTCCAACGCCCTCCTCTGGTACCATATTGGAAGCAAAGGACAAACCTCACTAGACAATCCAAATTGCCATCATCTTGATTGTGGGCTTCCAAGTCTCCAGAACTATGAGAGAACACATTTTTTAAAAAAAAAAACAAATTACACAGTCTGTGGTATTTTGTTTTAGGAGCATGAATGAATGAAGATACTCAGAGACCTGCCAAATACTTCTTCTGAGAACTCATCTACATTTGTAATGATGTACCTATAAGATTAATTGTTTGATTCATTTGTTTTCATTATTGTGATGAGTATGATCACAACCTCATTCACCAAAGCATTTCTTTTTTCCTTACTATTTTATTTTCTACATTTACACAGTACCCAGCAGATAGCAGTTGTCCAGTAAAGAATGATAAAACTAAATTTGTGAATAGATTCTATGCTAAACTTTTTTCTTTTCCTGCTGTCCATTTCTCCAGTCTGGCCTTGGCCAGACTGGTTCTTTAGTCTTGCAAAGGTTCACATTTTTGCAACCCAGTTATTTGTAGGAAATCACTTATTAGACTTGAGAGTACCTTCTTTCTCAGAAATACATAAAATACTTTGCACTTTATAAATAGAAAGAGGCCTGACATCCTTTAAAATAAAGATATTATTCTTACAGAAATATCTCTCAAATCGGATTCTGATCTTTTGACAGGGAATGTGTTTAGTATTTTTCTGTACCCCTTAATGTCTGGTACAAAGATTTGTTGTATTCATACCACATCAACCAGGTTTTTCCTTGGCTGAAGCACATATATTTCTTCAATTACTATTTTTTCTTTCCTTTTTTGGTGCTGGGGATTGAACCCAGGGCCAGCTTACCACTGAGCTACATCCCTAGCCTTTCATTTTTATTTTGAGCTGGGTCTTACTAAGTTGCCAGGCTGGCTTTGAACTTACCATCCTCCTGCCTCATCCTCCCAAGTTGCATCAATTGATATCTTTCAATGAATCTTTGTAATACTTAATTTTACTCATTTTAAAGTAACAATAATGTACTACCCTTTCAAAAAATACAATTATAAGAAAATGTGCATAATGTACAATAAAAGATTTAGTGACTTGGTTTATGATTTTGTCATAAATACTAATGATAATAGGTAATGATTTTTATTTTGTATATAAAGACTGTTCTCACAAACTTTGGAGAACATACAGTATACTTACTTATACTTTTTCCCTTTTAATTTGTGAACATTGCAGATTATAGTATAAAACCTAGAAATGCCATATTATTCAATACAATTTTGTTTCTTTTCTACTTTACCCATTGTAAATCTCTTTGATTTATATTTTATTCAAGTTTATGATGACCAAGTAATTAATATAAGTAAATGCATATTAAAGTACTTTTTATGGACTTATATGAAATTTATGGCAATATATTTTTTGTTTCAATAATCTGATTTACTCCTGTTCAGTTTTATATTTGCTCCAGTCATGAGCATGACCAATCACAGAGCTTCAAAAGTATTTTAACATCATCAACATTAACAATGTTTCAAGTACTGAATGTGCTCCCATCCCCACTTTATTGTTTAGATTAGCATATTGATGTTTCTCTTTGGTTTAAAGGGAAGAAATGATGTGTTCTTTGGTGTCACCATGTGGGGAAATACAGTAGAATATTAGATTACCCTATATAATCTATGTGACATCCAGGAAAAATAAATCTATGATACTGCCCACATACAAGGATTTGAGGAAAAGGAATCTAATCATTTTAGATTAGCCTATTTTTATAACTGATAAAATTTACATTTTTTCTGGGAAAATTTATCCAAATGTCAAATTTGTTCTTTTATTCCTTATATACACAGTGAAAATTTCCCTAGGCAAATAAAAGGAAGACAGTAAACAAAGTACTGAAACCACTTTAAACATTCAGTTTTTGACTCCACATAAGCTGAGTTTATCCATGGTCATTATGGGTACAGAAAATTCAGAATGTGAAAATTATCTAATCATTTCACTTGTGTTCATAAGGTTGGGCAGAAGAGATGCACATCCCACGTCCATAGCCATTATGAACGATGGATGAATTTCCATGGTTCCATTACTAATTCCAACCTGAACAGTACAAGCTAGGTTTCAAAATCAAAGAAAACAAGGGTCTAATCACACTGAGAGTGACATAGTAAGAGCACATTATGTACCAGAATCAACTATAAACACAGAATCTAAAACAGAAAAGCAAAGATGACTTGTACAAACTTTAAGAAAAACAAGGGAACTAGAGCTTAAACTAACACTACCTAAAATATCCAGCCATCCCATTAGTTACTTACTAATTTTTATTTAATTACTCTGGATAAAAGTATAACAGTACAGAGAATAGAAAGCCTATTTGACCTTTATGAACTGACAACAAGAGATGAAATGATTGTTTTTCTTTTTTAGATATATTTATTTATATGTAAAATATATATATATATAAATTATGATGATTAAATATTATATTCTTACTTAAATTTTTAAAAAATGTATCTCTCTTTTTTAGAAATATTTATATGTAATATAAATATATATAAATTATGATGATCAAATATTATATTCTTAAATTTTTTAAAACATGTCTCTCTCTTTTGGAAAGCTATAAGAACATCAGATAAACCCATCCTCTGGAATAAAATGTTTTCTTCATAACACAACTGCCTACTATCCAAAGATTAATTGAGCATATCAGAGAAGCTGATTGGGAGTTTGTTTTAAAATTTTCTCTTTTAGTGCACTGCTAATTTAGAGCTCGTTAATTTCCTCCCAATTGTAAGTATCACTAGTAAAGTATTTCTAAATGTACCAAAGTATAAATGGGTAGTGAAACAAATGTAACAAAACCAAGCACAACATGGAAAAATTCTACAGCATGCATTTCCAAGTAAAGATGTGATGGTTGAATTATTACTTCCAATGCATTTGCTGAACTGGAAATTCATATGCAATGTTTTATGTGGTTGAAATATTTCACTGGAAGCCAAAATCCTAGCTATGCCAAAAAGATTCATATTGATGCATCATCAATTGCGAAGATGACTTTAAGAAACAGTCCTTATCTATATATAGGTTGAAGGATTTTTTTTTTAAGGAAAATAGTTGGGAATATTTTAATCTACTTTGATATTAAATGTTAAATGTAGTTATCAAATATGTGCATGTACCCTTTTATTTTGGTTAAAAAAAAGTGCTGGAAGCAGCCAAAACCTAAAATTTATATGATTATGCTAGCATGGCACAACTTTTGTTCCCCCAATTTGGTTGTCTTTTCCAACATCTCAATAGATTTATTTTCCATGTATACAAGTCCTTTACCTATAAGACAATAATGAAATAAAGGATGCATTTTCTCAATTAACAGGTTTTAAAAAATTATCCGTTGGAATAAACTTCTTATTCTTTATCTTAGGTAGCACAGAGGCCAAGAAGTGAGAAACATGGTAAAGACATAATGGTTTTGAAAGATTTAATTGAATAAAGATCCTAAAGTTCTCCCATTATACTACAAGTTTGTTTTTAAAAATCAGTACTTGAAGGGATTGTGTCATCTCTTGGTCTTATTAGAGTTTTTTAGCTGTTTTTGGTGTAGAAAAGAGTGGGTAATCCCATCTGTTCACAAAATTTAAATATGCATAATGTTGCTCATTTCCTATAGTAGCCCTTCAGTTATAAGAATTCCCCACCTCTATTCAAGTAACATTGAAAAAGTCCATCAAAATTCTCTAGGGCCTGGTGGAACACCTATGACAGTTCACTTGAACTTGATTTGACTATACTTCCCCAACTGAAAAAATGCAAGTTACACTGATCATAGTGGTATGAAATTCAATTCTTAACCTGAAAATTTTCAAAGGAAATTAAATGCAGTGTCCTTGTTGATATCACTAGATGTTTACATTTTGGGGTAAGATTGTACAGGAAAGTTGGATGGACAGTACCTTCCCCTCCTAGTAGCCTCTGATAATAGATTGGAGAATTTAGATTATCAGAACACAACTCAGGAGCAGAGAAGGACAAATATATTCTCTTCTTCTGTCTTAACTTCTCCCACTTCTGTTTACCTTGTAAGAGTTTGAGTGACAATTGACAATTGGCTCAGATTCCACATTTCAGGAATAGCTCAGGAAGAGCTATGCTGTTGATGAGCTACTAATTAAGCAACAATATCAATTTGACCATTATGAATGTGACAGATTATCATTTATTCAACATGTCTTATATCAGCTTCCTTCAAGGTCCCTATTGATAATAACTGTAAATTCTTGGCTTATTCCAAATACTTTCCCTTCAGCTACACTAATTTCTATGATAAAAATGGTTTCACATGATTTATATTGTGAAAACAATATGGTGAAAGTAGAATATATCTTTTCCAAGATTTAATTTCTTTGAAATAAAACCTTTCTTAGAAGTAAAAAGAAATGTATTGTCTATTAAGGGTTGTAGATAGTTGTGAATCTTTACGAGAAAGAAAGGATCACTAGTCAGTAGACATTTCCTAACAATATCTGAACTATTTCTAAAATTTTATATTTAAATTAATAAATTAAGGTGAGTCTTTTGGGTTGTCTTTAACTGTAGTTCACTACTATGCGTAATATTTTGGAATACACAAGTTTAGCTTCTAAAACTCATTAACTTTAGCCTTAAAAAAGAACTTCTAAAAAGACAAGGTTGCCTTAGAATTAATGCTATTAATCTACAGCCTCTAAGGGAAAAAATGTTTCACAAAGAAAGATTGTCTCAATCATACTAGAATCTGGGAGGTTAAGGGAGGTAGGGAGAGTTGCCAAGAAAACAATAAGGGACATATGGGAATACCATTTTGTTTCTTTGAGGAAGCTCAAGGGAGCCAGGAAAACAGGAGCCTAACATTAGCAGTTTAACTGAATGGTGGACTCCAAAGCTTATGCACAGCTGCCAGTCCTGCTCCCTGAAGACTCCAGAAAGAAAGCGGTTGATGACAGTCCTGGAAAAGTTTTTAGGAAGCCTGGTATCTGTGGTCCATAATGCCCAGAGCCTTGAGCCTGGCAAAGCTGTGGCTATAGATGGGTCTAAATGGATTCGTGAAAAACCAGGCTCCTGGTAGGAAGGAGATGAGGCATCCGATGCTGCTTATATTACATGTAATTTAAGTTGAGCCTTTTATGAAAATAATAACAACGGATCCACTATGAAGAAGGTTTTGTTGTGAGGGAGGAAGTCATCAGGATGTGGATCTTGGTAAGGCAATAATAACCCCCTAAAAGCAATTTGTTTAGTTTATCAATCAGTGGTTTCATTTGACACAAGGCCCAACAATTCAATTGGCTGAGTTTTTTGAAATATGACTGCTTTTTGGACCACAATGACCAAAAAAGAAAAAAAAAATCAGGTATTTTTTTTTTTATCATGTAAACAGAGACTCAGTATGAAAAACTTCAGAAAAACAGGAATGAGGGCAAAAGTGTTCTTGCTTTCACTTTTTTTTAAGAACCAGAAATCATTTTTTTTAAAGAAAAATAATCATAGACATTTTTTAAAGGCAGTATTACAAAATAATAGTAATGACCAAGACCTGAGCATAGATCATGCTGGGGGAGAAGGATTTATACCAATGAATAGTAAGATCTCTTTTGTCATTATACTCATATCTTTCTATAGTATATCTGTTTTCAACCAATATAGTAGTAGTAATATTTTTGATACCATATTATGCATACAAACATTTTCAATTGGATTTATAACATTTCAAAAATTTTTAAAGTAACTATTAGGTTATTTGGTTAAATAATTTTAACTTTGGCCATATTGTCATTATTCTGATTACAGAATTTCTTTTTTGCATTTAAATTCTAATTGTCCGTGACCAGGATCTAGAAGGAGAATAGCTAACAAGCAGGTTGATCAATTCAGTTACAACTATGCAGTTCAGTAAAATTTTCAACCAAAGAAACTGTGAATAATTAATATATGTAATAGCATTATTCAAAAAAAAACCACAAAGTAAATTGACCAGACTTCATTTTACAGCAAATTCGTGTGTGTGTGCACGCACACACACACACTGAATTTACTGCTATATAAAATTACAAAAGTGTAAAATACTTATGTTTTCTGAGTATGTATGATATGTGCAATTTGGACACTGGTATCAAAAAAAGCAAAACAATGTCTTTTGCAGAAGTTGAAACAAAAAAGCAAGACCATCTGCAATACACATAAACCAGCAGGTATCAAATTTAACACTATCAAAAGACCAAAAACAAACATAAATTATTGGAACACATTTTCCATTTGATATTATTTGTTTGTTGTATATTTTAAATAGTGAGGACAAAAACAAAGCACTAGAAAGCCTTGTAAGCATGTGCCAAATTTGAGACTAGAATTTATTTCAGGAAGCATTTTTGCTGATGTCAGTTATTTATTTATTTATTTAAAAATATCATTAAGACTTTGACTAAAAGTGTAAAGTGTGTGTCAGTGACTGAGAAGAGGTCAGCAAGATTTAGAGGGGAGGCAGACACAGAATCTTAAGTAAGATACAGCAAACTTTAGTCAGTATGAGCTAAACCACAGACGAGTAATGAAATCTGGACAGTTCAAAACCAAGAATCAGATGAAGAGGCTGGATATAGGCATATCCAATTACCATGGAGCAGGCAGTTAAAACTACAAACTAGGAATTGAAATATTAGCCATCAGAAAAGCAGATGGGCAGGATAAAAACCTAGCGGGAAATGGATGTTGCAGTGGGAACATACCAGGCAGGCCAAATAGGTAACAGGTCTCCAGCAAAAAAAAAAAATCAGTAATAGGCAGACTTGCTTTTACTTCACCTAAGATCTGTTAAATGTTTCCTTGTTTGTTACTTTTCAGTGGTGTAAATCAGCACAGAAGTTGACCAGGTTTTTAGAAAGCATTCAGGCACCTAGTACAAGAGGAAGTAGGAGGCTGAGCGACAGCAAGCAGTTCCCCACAAGATTGACATGTAACTGCCAAGGTTTCTCCCTTCCTGTGATGTTAAAGTGGCTATTCAACAGTACCTATGCAGCCAGTATATTGGCAACATATTTGTTCTTTCCTTCATTTAAGTTGAAGAATCAAATAGAGAAACAATTTAATATGGCATTCTAATCAGTTATATTTGTCCTTTATTAGTGAGAGACATAAAATTTGCAACAGGAAAGAACTTCAGCATCCTTTCAACTATGAATTTGTTTTGAAAATACACACCTGATCAGAAGAAGGGTGTGCAAAATCTTTAATCCTGACAAACAAAAAATAGTCAAGAATGACTTTTTAAAATCACTGAAGAAGTTTGAACACGATTTTTTTAAAAACTCAAATTCCAAAGAAACAGCCCCTTTCTAGCCTTTATTATTTTTTAAACACAATGCCAAGCATATAATCAAATGTTACAAGACACAGGAAAAAGCAAAAATCATAATAATAATGTGTAAGTGGAAAATAAGGTAATACAAACAGATCACAAGTGACTCAGAATTATCAGATACTTTACCATTATTATGGGAAAGAATAGGTGTAATGGAGAGAACAAAAATTTCAAAAGAGAGATGGAAGCTGTAAAGAAGAACTAATTAGGAATCTTAGATATCCATAGTATAATGTGTGAAGTGAAAATTATTTGGATAGAATTTATAGCAGATTGGAAAGAAGACAGAAACAATGAACATAAAGATAAGTCAAGAGAAATTATCCAAACAGGGGTACAGAAAAAAAAAGCAAGACTGAAGATAATGAACAGAGAATCAGTGTCCAGTGGGACAGCATGAAGTCATCAAATACACACACAACAGGACCCTCAGGAACACAGGATATAGAGAATGAGGCAGGAAAAAAAAGTGTTTGAATATTAATTAAAAGTTCTCTCTAATTTTTGTCAAAAATAGTAAGCCACTGGCACAGGAAGCTCAATAAACTTCTACAGAATAAATACCGAGAAATTGTATCTAATTCAAAAACCTCTAAAAAGAATAGGGAAAATATTTTAAAGATAGCAAGAAAAAAAATTAATGACATCAATGATATGAATGACAGCTGATTGCTCATCATCAAAAAAGTTTTAAAAAAGAAAAATGTAGATAAATTGGAAAGACCAAGTGTTAAATAACTGCCAATTATAGAATTCTAAACCAAACGATAATATCATTCTGAGGAAAACATTTTCTTATAAACAAAAGATGAGAGAATTTGTTGCCAATAGAAGTGTAATGCAAGGAATGTGGAAGGAAATTCTTCAGATTGAAAGGAAATGATACCAGATGGAAGCTTGGATCTGCCTAAATGGATACCAAGCACCAAGAAGATTAAATATGTGGTCTAATATGAATAACATTTAGAATTTTTATTTTGTATGTATATATCTCTCTTTCTTCCCTGCTTTATCTCTTTCTCTCTCTCTCTCTCTCTCTCTCTCTCTCTCTCTCTCTCTCACACACACACACACACACACACACATACACACACTTTTAAACTTGTTTAAAAATTTTCAGCTAATTTAAGAGAAATTACTGGTAATTTAATATGCGTATTTATTATATAAAAAGTGTAACATAGAGAAAATAACAAAAAGAGCAGTAGGAGATATACAGAATTATAAACTTCTGTAAATGTGAAAAACAGTTAAATCATACAAAGTGTTTTCTGACCCTAGAAGATTTAAATTATACATGAATTACAGAAAGCAAGATGAAAAACAAACAAATACCCAAATAGTCAGACACTAAACAACACACTTCTAACTTACTCAAATGTCAAAGAAGTCAAAGGGGAAGTTAGAAAGTATTTTGAACTTAATGAAAACTAAAACACAATATAACAACATTTATAGTACCCAAGCATAGACATTTATCAAATGACACCATATCATTGAAAAAAAGGACATTCCAATCAATATAACTTATATCTTGATTAAAAAATAAATTTAATTACCTAATTCTCAAAAATCTCACTGGATTACTAAACCGCTTTC
Organism: Marmota monax; assembly: GCF_021218885.2. Lineage (NCBI taxonomy): Eukaryota > Metazoa > Chordata > Mammalia > Rodentia > Sciuridae > Marmota > Marmota monax. Next base: position 5,129,532 of record NW_026693933.1, on the reverse strand, counting down.
CACCTAGACAATAATAATGTTGAAGAATTGAATTTTGAGCAACTGGTTGTGGTAAAAATGTGGTCTCCCAGAGATGCCCATATCCTAATCCCTGGAATCTATAAAAATGTTACTTTAAAGGACAGAAGAGTCTTTGCAGATGTGATTAAGATTAAAGAGGAGATGGGAGGATTATCTTGCATTATCCAAGTACGTTTAATAAAATCACATGGTTGCTTGCTGTTCCTTTTTGTGCCATCACCTCTCTATTTTCCCTTCTTCTGGCCCCTGGTAATCATCATTCTACTATTTGTACGAGTTTGGCTATTTTATATCCCATATATGAGTGAGATTATATAGTAGTTTTTCTTTTTGCATCTGTATTACTTCACTTGAGATAATTTCCTCTAGGTCCATCTATGTTGTCACACATGGTAGGGTTGCCTTCTATTTTTGTAAAGCGAAATGATATTCCTGTGTGTGTGTGTGTGTGTGTCTGTCTGTCTACATTCATGTGTGTTACCACTAATTCTTTTTTTTTTTCCATATTTTTATTGCTGCACTATAATTTTACATACTGGTAAGATTCATTGTTACATGTTCATACCTGCATAGAATATAACAATATACTTTGGCTATTATCAGTCTCCAGTATTTCCCCTTGCCCTCCAATCCTCCTTCTCTATAGTTTCTTTCTTCTACTCTCCTAATCCCCCTTCAATTTTTATGAGATTGCAACCCTTACCCTGTTCCACCTTTCTCTTTTTTTCCTCGATAGCTTTCACCTATGAAAGAAAATACACAATCTTTGACTGTATGAGTTAAGCTTATTTTATTTAACACAATGATCTCACATTCCATCCATTCTCCTGCAAATGACATAGTTTCCTTCTTCTTTATATTGAATAAAACTCCAATGTGCATATATGCCACATTTTCTTTATCTATTCATTCATTGATGAACACATTGATGAAATACATGGCTGGTTTCCTAGTTTGACTACTGTGAATTGTGTACACATGTACCAGTACAGTTTATGCTGACATTAATGTTTTAGGATAAATATCAAGGAATGGTATAGCTGGGTCAGATGGTAGTTCCATTCCTAGTCTTTTGAGGAACCTCCATCACTGATTTCCCTAATGGTTGTACTATGGAACAACAGTGTGAAAGTGTAAAAATGTTCCTTTTTCTTCACATCCTCTCCAGTATCTATTATTATTTGTATTCTAAATGAATGCTGTTATAACTAGAGTAAGATTAAATCTCAGTATAGCTTTGATTTGTACTTACTTAATTGCTAATAATGTTGAATATTTTTCATATATTTGTTGGCCATTTGTATTTCTTCTTTGGGAAGTGTCTGTTAATTTTATTTGCCCATTTATTAAATAGGTTGTGTTTTTAGTGTTGAGTTTTTAAAAATTATTTATTAATATTCTAGATATTAATTCTCCATCAGAAGAGTGGGTAGCAAAGATTTTCTCCCACTTTGCACATTATCTCTTCACATTCTTAATTGTTTCCTTTGCTGTGCAGAGGCTTTTTAATTTAATTCTATTCCATTTATTAACTTTTGGTATTATTTCGTGAGTTTAAGGGCTCCTACTGAGAAAGTCATTGCTTTTGCCTATGGGTTAGAATGTTGACCCTATGTTTTCATCTACAAGTTGTATAGTTTCTGGTCTAATTTCTAGCTAGGTCTTTGATCCATTTTCAGTTGACTTTTGTGTAGGGTAAGAGATATGGATCTCGTCTCATTCTTCCAAATATGGACAACCATCTTTCCCAGCACCGTTTGTTAAAAAAGATATCTTTTCTCCAATGTATGTTTTTGCATTACCACAAATTCTTTATCCATTCACCTGTCTATGGACATTTAGATTGTTTCTGTATCTTGGCTATTGTGAATAAGAGAGTACAGATAACTGTTTGAGATCCTGATATCAACTCTTTTGATCAAATATCTGGAGGTAAGATTGCTGGATCATATGGCAGTCCTATTTTTAAGTTTTTGATGAACATCCTTTTTGTTTTCCATAATGGTTATAACAATTTACATTTCTACCAATAATGCATCACACTTCCCTTATCCTTTTTTTCTTCTTCCTCACCAAAATTTATCTTTTTCTTTTAAATAAAAGCCATCCTAACAGATCTCATTTTATTTTAGACTTGCAGATCTCTGTCAATTAGTGACATTGAGTGCCTTTGCATATACCTGTTGATAATCTGTATGTCTTCTTTTGAGAAGGGTTTAAGATATTTATTTGGGTCCTTTGTCCATTTTTCATCATGTTATTATTATTACCATTATTATTGTTTTACTATTGAGTTGTGTGAGTTCATATATTTTGAAAATTAACTTCTTTCCAAAATTATGGCTTGTAAATATTTTCACATCTCACAGATTTCTCCTTTATTTTGGTAATTTTATCTTTTGTTGTGCAGAAACTTTTTATTTTGATGTATCCCACATGCCAATTTTTGCTTTTGTTGCCTTGCTTTTGGTGTCATATCAAAAAAAAAAAAAAAAAAATCACTGCCAATACCCGTGTCGAGAAGCTTTTTCCTTGTTTTCTTCAAATAATTTTGACTTCAGGTCTTACATGTAGGGCTTTAATCCATTGAGTTCATTTTTGTTTATGATATAAGAAAAGGGTCCATTTTCATTCTCTTATATGTGGATAGCTAGTTTTGTCAGCACCATTTTTTAAGAAACTAACCTTCCCCAATTTTATGTTCTTGGTATCCTTATTGAAAATTAGTTAACCATATAGGCAATGGTTTATTGCTGGGCTCTACATTCTTTTCCATTTTTCTATGTGTCTGTTTTTATGCCAGAACCATACACTTTTGATTATTGTAGTTTTATCTTATAATTTGAAATCAGGAACTGTCATGTCTCCAGACTTCTTCCTGTTGCTCCAAGATTGTTTGACTATTTAGGATCACTTATGGCTCTATATAAATTTTAGGAATTTTTTTCCCTATTTCTGTAAATGCCATTGGAATTTTAATAGAGATTACATTAAATCTATATATTGTTTGGGATTGCATTAACAGTTCAATAGTATTCATTTTTCCAATCCATGAACATGTACTATCTTTCCACTTATTTGTGGATCCTTCAGTTTCTTTCATCAGTGTTTTATAGTTTTAAATCTACAGATCTTTCACCTTTTAGTTATATTTATTCCTAAGTGTTTTATTCTCTTTGCTTCTATTACAAGTTGAATTTATTTTCTTAATTTCTTTTGCAGATAGTTCATCATTGTATACATAAATGCAACTGATTTTTGTATGTTGATTTTCTATGCTGAAGATTTACTAAATTGTTTTAATTAGTTATGACATTTAAAAAAATTCTTTGGACTTCTATACATTTTGTAATTTTTTTATCGTAATTGCTCGGTCTAGGACTTCCAGTGCTATGGTGTAAATAAGTGACAAGAGTGGGTATCATTGTTTTGCTCCTGGTTATAAACTACACATTATCCAAACAGAAAAATCAGTAAGAAAACAGCAGAATTGACTAACAATACTGTAGATAAAATGAGACTTGCAGGCATAGATAGAACATACCATCCAACAAAAATAGAATATATATTCTTCTAAGGGACCCAGAGTAAATTATCTAGGATGGATCATATGTTAGACCACAAAACTGATCCTAACAAATTTAAAAATATTGAAATTTTATAAAATATCATTTCTAATCACAAAGTAGAAATCAGCAACAGGATGAAAATTAGAAAATTCACCAATAGGTGGAACTTAAGCAACACATTCTGAACAACAACAGTGGTGAGATCTTTTCAAAAGTGGTGAGTCAAATGTTGCTACCTTCCAGAGTCCACTGGCCCACAAGGGGGGGAGGGAATATCCTTGCCTACCCACAGTGTCAGTGTCCATGCAGCTATTCTCCCCTTTCTCCTGGGTCTGCACCCTGCACACTTTCAGCCAGCTCTCCAATTGCACTTCTCAGGTGACAAAAGCAGTCATTCTTGGCCTTTACATAAGCTCCAGAACTCCTAACACATGGAGGCCCCCTAGTGAACTCCTTCGTGCCCTGCCTTGATAGTGCACTTCTGTAGCTCAGCATAATCAAACTAATGACTGAAAGACCACTCCTTGCATTTACAGACAGGAGTGATTTCCTTAACCCCCTCCCCCCATCCCCTGCACATTTGGCTTAGGTGGGAGGAAAACACATGAAGGGAACTGAGCGGAATAACCAAAATACTTAAATTCCCCTTAAAGAATCTTCCATCAATTACAGCTTTTGTTCTTTTGTCTTTTGTTACATGAACTGGACTAGGTAAGATAACTGAAGGTCTATTTGACTTTGTTTGAATGAATTAGTCGAAGAGCTGTCTAGCATACACAGTTAACATCCATTGCCTTCCGCTTAGGAATTTAGTCAAAATTGGAATAAACACAAATATTTCACACTTTGTGAAACCATTTAGGACTGATGACAATATGGCATTAAAAAAAAAAAAAGACAAACTGGTGGTGAAGTGGTAATATAGCTTTCTCATGCATAATCAGTACTCAGTGTAGTATTATCCTTATTATCCAAGCTATCAGAAACAGACTCTTAGGTTGTAATGTTCCTTACATGTGTAGAATGCCGTGAACACTGTATTTCAGTGTCTGTAATGTGCATGCATCCTTACCTGGCCCTTCAGTAATGCTGTGCTGCTGGCCCCTTAAAGAATCATTCCCCTCACTGAACATGCAAAACTTTTCCCCACTCTACAAGAGAGATTCTATATTTGCTTTTCTCCTCTATATGAAATATTCTTCCCCCATAATCTCTGCATTATTCTTGCCTTTCTTCAGGTCAAATGTCTCCCTGAAAGTAAGGCCTTCATGAGATACCACTCCCTCAGTTCTCCTCTAGCTGCCTTTCATGCTTCATGTTTTGTCCATACCACATATTTTCACATGAATTTGTTTCCGATGTCTATTTTATCTCTTTATCATTGCTCTCCTTAAGGGCACCTAATTTCCCTCTCTTGGTCACCATACTATTTTTAGTATTTATAGTAGATCCTCAAACAAAAGAGATGCTCAATATATATTTGTTTTATAAATGAAAAAGTAATTGAAATCAAGAAGGTTACTTTCAGCTGGGTGCAGTGGCACATGTCTGTAATCCCACCCAGCAGCTTGGGAGGCTAAGGCAGGAGGATCATGAGTTCAATGCCAGCCACAGTAAAAGCAAGGTGCTAAGCAGCTCAGTGAAAACCTGTCTCTACATAAAATACAATAAAAGGGCTGGGGATGTGGCTCAGTGATTGAGTGCCCCTGTGTTCAAACCTTGGTACCAAAAAATAAATAAAAAATTAACGAAAAGGTTACTTTCAGTCTGAAGCAGGTGAAATGTCACAATGTATGTTGCATTAAATATACTTTAAATTTGGTTTGCTAATATGTATTATAAACAACATAATTAATTGCATACATAGTAAATAAAATACAGAATATCAAAGTCAAAATATGAGATGGAAATCTATTAGAAAAGATAGAAAATCTAAAAAAAAAAAGATCATTAGACTATAGGTTGATTTTTCCTTATTAAAATCAGAAGCCAAAGGAGCAGAGATAGGGAACCTTAAAATTTATGAGAGAAAGTATCAATCTTTAACTGTGTACTTACTGAATTATCTTTCAAGAACAAGGGCAAAAAGACAGCATAGATAAATAAAAATATGAGAAACCATTACTAAAGAAACTTTTAAAAAATGTGCTAGAAGAGAAATAGAATCCCAGAATGGAGGTTTCAGATACAAAGATATGTGATGAGTAAGGAAAATGGAAATACACAGGCAAATGTAAAGAGACATTGATGATGGAAAAGAATGTCTCATTAGGATGCTATTTTTTAAAAAACAAAAACTAAAGAATAAACATATAATAACATGTAATTTAAGATATAACTATTGTCTTTAAAACATTCTAAAATTCTTTGTTAATGGGGAGCAAAGGACAGTGGTAAAGATTTAGCCTTTAGTAAAGGATAAATTTTAAGAAGTAATTATTAAAATAATAAAAGCAGTGTGTATATATTCCCCCAAATTAGAATAAGGAAAACAAACTAAAAATAAATTCATCTGAATACAAAGCAAGGGATGGGTGAAGGAGAAGGGACAAATAGTGGGACAAAGAGGAAGCAAAAACCATGATGATCAAAGTATATTTGAGCATATTACAAATCATAAGAAATATTAATGAGTTTCTAATATGCAAAACCATATTAGAAAACAAATCCAGCTTTGTGCTATTTTTAAGAGCTAGATATACTACATAAAGAAAGAGAAAATTTGGGATGGGGTTGTGGCTCAGTGGCAGAGTGTTTGCCTAGCAAGTGTGAAGCACTGGATACAATTCTCAGAACTGCATGTAAAAAAATAAAATAAAGGTCCATCAACAACTAATATATATATATATATATATATATATATATATATATATATATATATATATATATATATAAAAGAACATTTGAAAATAAAGGAATATTAAATGATAAGCCAGGCAAATACTAGAAAAGGAAAAATAATTTGGTTCTGCTATATTAATATTATGTGAATACTGAGGACAAAATTTATTCAGGATAATTTTTAAATATTAATAAAAGGTTTTAAAAGAAAATAATAATTTTTCCAGATCTAATAACAGTATCAAAATATATAATACAAAATTAAACATTATATAAAGTTAAATAAGTCTGTCATGATATTTAGAAACTCTAAAATAATAGTTTAAAGCATCCATTGTAGGGCTGGGGATGTGGCTCAAGCGGTAGCGCGCTCGCCTGGCATGCATGCAGCCCGGGTTCAATCCTCAGCACCACATACAAAGATGTTGTGTCCGCCGAAAACTAAAAAATAAATATTAAAAATTCTGTCTCTCTCTCTATTTAAAAAAAATACAAATAAAAAATAAAATAAAGCATCCATTGTAGAACCCTGCAAAGATCATGTGACAAAATACAGAATATTGAACAAAATAATTAATAAGCTCTTATTAATTTTCATATAAAGGTCTTTATACACAAGAACATACTGATACAAATTTGCTTGAGTACACAAAATATATTTTACAAATAGCAAGAATTTCAGGCAAGAAAATTTATCTCATAATCTCGTATGAACTAGAATGACACACACCAAATTCTATGAATGTCTTAAGTTTAAGTCAATAACAATGACCATAACTTAAACAGACTTTTAATGCACTAATGGTACAGAAAAAGAAAAGTGACATTATTTTTAAGTAAAACTCTATTGAACAATATAGCTATAACTTATATATTGAAAAAGACTAAAATTTTAAATATAATGAGTTGAAGAAATTACTTAGAAAATTATTAAAATAAATATTCAAGATGTCCGTCTTTTAAATAAAAAAGAAAATAGTAAAAAATAAAAGAAATTCATAAAATATAAACTATATCTAAAAAGGACAAAAGTTTATTCTATGTGAATTATAAACCTCTGAAAGAAGTGATAAAGGTAAAGAGATGTAAACACCAGAATAATAAAAGAGATGTATCACTAAAGCTCCTTCAAACACTGAAGTATTAAAAGAGGATATTGCAAGCAAATTCATGTTAACAAGTTTATTTTGGGGGAGGGTACTGGGGATAGAACTGGGGGCACTCGACCACTAAGCAACATCCCAAGCCCTATTTTGTATTTTCATTTAGAGACAGGTTCTCACTGAGTTGCTTAGTGCTTCACATTTGGGGAGGCTAGCTTTGAACTTGGGATCCTCCTGCCTCAGCCTTCTGAGCTGCTGGGATTACAGGCATGTGCCACCACACCTAACTTCATGTCAGCAATTTAGAAAATTTAGCTCCAATGTGCAAATATCTAGAAAAACCTAACTAAATTGATTTGAAAGAAAAATTCTAAATAGTTTTATAATTATGAAACTAATTGAATCAGTGGTTAAAAATCTTTCCAAACAAGGCTTTATAGCTTTAGAGTCAAGTTCTATCAAATATTGAAGGAATGAGCTGCCCAATTTTACCCTAATTATTATTCTGAAGTAGAGTAAAATAGAGATAATCTCAAAATTGTTTTATGAAGTCAGGAAGAATTACAGACCAATTTCAGTACTGAACATCTATGTAAAAATCTTGACCAAAATCCTTCAATCATGTATGAAAAGAATATTAAATTATAACCAAGGCAGGTTTATCTCAAGAATATATAATTTTTAATATTAAAAAGTTAATCAGAGCTGGAGTTTTAGCTCAGTGGTAGAGCACTTGCCTTGTACGTGTAAGGCACTGGGTTCGATCCTCAGCACCACATAAAAATAAATAAAATAAGTGTATATAAAAAAATAATATACTCTTAAAAAAAGATAAAGAAGAGAAATTGCATCCATATCTCAGCAAATGCAAAAATGGAATGACAAATTCATAAATTCAAGACTTAATTGTAAAAACTGTGACTTCAAAACAGAAAATATAGGGGCTGGATGTAGTTCAGTTGGTAGAGTACTTGCCTCGCATATACAAGGCCATGAGTTCAATAGCACCACGTGCACATCAGATAGATCACTAATCTCCAGGATATATAAAGAACTCAAAAACTAAATACTAAAAACCAAGAAACTCAATCAATAAATGGGCTATAGACACTTGTAAGAAGAAGATATACAATATATCACAAAATATATGAAAAAATGTTCAATCTCTAGCAATTTACAGAAATGCAAATCAAAACTACTCTAAAATTTCATCTCACTCCAGTCAGAAAGGCAGTTATTAAGAATACAAGCAACAAAAAGTGTTGGTGAGGATGTGGGGAAAAGGCACACTCTTATATTGCTAATGGGACTGCAAATTGGTGCAATCAATCTAGAAAGTAGTATGGAGATTCCTTAGAAAACTTGTAATGGAACCACCATTTGACCAGCTATCCCACTCCTTGGTTTATACCCAAAGGAATTAAAAACAGCATACTACAGTGACACAGCTACATCAATGTTTAAAGCAGCTCAATTCACAATAGCTAAATTGTGGAACCAACCTAGATGCTCTTCAATAGATGAATGGATAAAGAGACTGTGATACACACACACACACACACACACACACACACACACTGGAATATTACTCAGCATTAAAAGTAATGAAATCATGGCCTTTGCAGGTAAATGGATGGAGGTGAAGAATATCATGCTAAGTGAAGTAAGCTAATCCCAAAAAGCCAAAGGCTGAATGTTTTTTCTGATAAGTGAATGCTAATCCATAATGGAGGTGGGGAGAATGGGTGGAATGGAGAAACTTTGGATAGGGCAAAGGGGAGGGAAAGGAAGAGGGTATAGGGTAGGAAAGACGGTGGAATGGGATGGACATCATTACCCTAGGCACATGTATGAAGACATAAATGGTGTGACTCTACTTTGTGTACAGCCAGAGAAATGAAATTTGTGCTTGAAATTGTGTACAATGAATCAAAATGCATTCTACTGTCATGTATAACAAATTAGAAAAAATAAATAAATTAATTAACTAAAAATAAATAAATCAAACAGAAAATATAGAATATTTTTATGACCTCAAGATTGGAAAGAAAATCTAAAGCCAGTCTTAAACCAGAATAACAATGAAAAAAATAGAAAATGTCTTCTTGGAATACATAATTTAAAAAAATTAAATATAGCCCCCAAACTGAAATATGATAGGGTACCAGTATTCAGAACACCTTTAACTTTTTTTAAACATTAATTAGAAATGTAAAACTAAGTAAAAGACACATAAAGCATTTAATATTATATGCAACCTAAATGGAAAATAATGCTTAGGAGATACAAATTTAAAACATTTTAAGATACTTTTTACACCCACAAGATTGTTAAAAATTTTAAATTGCCAAATATAGACAAGAATGAAGAGTATTGGGAAGTCCTTTGTGCTGGTGGTAGGGGTGAAAATTGGCAGAAAAGACTTTGGAATTATTCTCCACACTGTCTTCTCATTATTGTTATTCTGCTATTTTTCCATGTCTGCATTTTTTTGAGTTAAATAGACATTCTTCAATGTTCTCTTTTAGCTTTCTTGTTCATCCTTTCTTCTTTATTTCTTGCTTGCTTGCTTATTATTTTCTTAGTGGTTACCATGTGGATTACAATTAACATTATAACTTTTAACAATCAAGCTCAGGCACCATCCAAAATTTGCTTTGTGGTTATGTAGCCAAAAATTCTGCTTTGTTGTTATGTAGCTCCATCTCCCATGCCTTCTTTTGTGCTCTTATTGTCATACAAATTATATCTTTATACACAATGTGCACATAAACACAGGCTTATAAATATTTCTGAGAAGAGAAAAAGAATTACAAACAAAAAACACATTTATACCATAATTTGTATTTACCTGTGTTTTTTACTTTTATTGGTACTCTTTATCTCTTCTTGAGGATTCAAATTACTGTGTAGTGTAAAGTCCTTTCATTTTAATCCCAAGGACTTCCTTTATCATTTCCATAACACTAGTTAACTAGCAATGAATTCTGTGTTTTGCATTCTTGGGAACATTTTGTTTGTTTGTTTGTTTGTTTTTTCAGTGCTGGTGACTCAACCCAGGAAGTTCTACATATGAGGAAAACGCTCTACCACTGAAACACATCACAGCCCAAATTCACCCTCATTTTTGAAGGATAGTTTTACTGGATGTAGAATTCTTTGATTGTTGGTCTTTTTTCTTTTTTAGCACTTTGAGTATGTCACCACACTGCCCTCTGGCTTTCATGGTTTCTGATGAAATGTCAGTGTTAATCTTACAGCGGACTGGAGAATGAACTGCTCCCCTCTTTTGGTTTTTGAGATTTCCTAATTACCTTTGGCTTTCACAGTTTAATTACAATGTGTCTAGGTGTGGATCTCTTTGAATTTATCCTGCTTTGAGTTCACTGAGTTTCCTGGATATATAGACTAACTTTTTATAAATGAGATTTAGGAAGTTTCTTCAAAAAACAATGAAAACCATTGTGTCTTAATATTCTTTTGTCCCTTTTCTTTCTCTTCTTGGGACTCCTATTTTGCATATATTGGTACACTTGAACATGTTTCATGGGTCTTTAACTCTGCTAGTATTTCTTCATCCTCTTTCTGTTTTTGAGACTGAGCTCTCTCATTTTGCCATCTTCAAGTTTGCTGAATTTCTTGCTGTCAGCTCATGTCTCATAAGTTCCTCAAGTAAGTGTTTCATTTGTATCCACTGTACTTATCAACATCATAATTCCTATTTAGTTCTTTTTTTCCAGTTTCTTTTTGTTAATATTGTATTTTAGAGACATATATTCTCACACAATCTTTTAAAAATGAATTGAATTATTTCTTTGAAAATATTCAAAATCCCTGACCACCTTTGTCTAACAAGTCTGATACCCGAGCTACCTCAGGGACAGTTATTAGCTCTGTTTATTCTTGTGTATGGTCCTTACTTTCTTGTTTCTTTGCATAACTCATGCTTTCTTGTTGAAAATTGGACATTGTAAACAAATAGTATGGAATCTCATCTCTCCCCAGGGATTTTTTATTATTATTTGTTATTATTTTGCTTGGTGACTTTTCTGAACTAATTGTACCAAGTTTGTTTTCTATGTTTTATGTGGCAATGGAGTCTGTCATTTAATGACTGTACGGGGAGATTTCTTTAAATGCCCTGAACCAATAACAAACAGTACTCTAGTCTTTGCAAAGGATGTGTGTGTGTGTGTGTGTGTGTGTGTATTAGCTTATATATCCTTCAATATTTAGTCAGGCCTTGGCCTCCACCTTGACACCTTCACTCTTGTTGAAGCAGAACCTCCCTTTCAGCTTAAGGTAAGAGGTCAGGGCTTTCTCAAGTCTTTTACTTATCCTGAGTGTGCACATAGCTGCATCAGGCAAATGACAGTCCAGTCTAGATTCTTAGGTATTGGATGGAACTTTTCATAGTTCTTTTGTACTTCTCATTCTTAAGTTTTTCCACTGAAGCTTTTGGTTGTCCACTATTTACCCCACTGTTATCCATCACCTCAGGCAAAGTTTATCAATTACCTTTATTTTTTTCAACATGTGCTTCTGCATGAACCCCACATGCAGTCAAATAAAGACAGTCTTGCAAGTGGGTATTGCAAGGAAGCACCAGACAGGACAAATAATGACAATTATTTAGGAATGAGACTTTGAAGATGCTCCAATCCCATTATATCCCCTCTGGAGACTACCAAATTACTGGTTTTCACTGAGAATGCAGACTGTTATTTATTAAGTTTACTGTGGTACTGTAAAGGGAAAGATGGGAACAGGGTGACTTAAACCACCACAAAGCTCATTGTTCATATTAACATTCAGTCAGTTTGTTTTCTGAAATGCACTTACTGAGTTGTTGTGGTCCTTTCATTAATTTCCAGATTTTTGAAGAAAAAATCATCCTGACAACTTTTGCCAGTTTTGTCATTGCTTTTATGGAGGAGAGAATTATCAGAGGTTTAGGCTACCATTTATAAAGATGTCATTGTGGGAAAATTATTTTGGAATTCCACGTGGCATTACTTACTGAAAATATGTTATATGGCTAGCCTAGTAGCCAACTATTTTAGTTATACCAGAGTAAAAGAGCAGGCATGTTAGAGTGTTCATGGAGCATTCTTCAAAGACAAAAATTCTAGAAGCAGTTAAAATGTCCAACAAAAGACTGAATAAACAAATTCTGATTGACAAGGGGAATATTTTATAGCAATGAAAACAAATGAATCATAAATGTATATCCATGAGGACAAATCCTCATAACAATTTTAAAGGGGAAAAGAAAGCTGAAAAATAATACAAATATTCCATTTTTATAAAAACAGAAAACAAGTTCAAAAGTGGTAAAAAAAGAAAAGGAATATTTTTTAAAAATACAATAGATTAATAGCTATCTGTGGTTCAGAAAGATAGGCATAAATACTGAAATAACATTAACAGTGTGAGCAAAATTCTATTTCTTAAGTTGGATGAAGATATAGGATTTATTTATTATAATGTTTTGTGATTTAAGAAGTAACTTGTCTTTTTGTACCAATTGAACATTTTATAACACTAAAAAGAAAGGTTATAGACCATTTAAAACAGATGATTTTAATCCTACTTATTCTTATTATATTTGAGCTACCTGAACACAAAAATCCTGATGTAGTAGCTGTAAGTAAACAGAGGATTATGAGATTTATAGTCTTCTGATTTATCATCCTATATGCAGGATCTGAAAAGGTCACTTCATGTCTTCAGCCAGTATTCTGTTGGTGGCCTTTACTTGAAGAGAACATTGTAAGAATGTTACAAGTTACATATTCACTGCCCAACCCACAGCAGGTATCCAATGAGGAGCAGGTGTTATTAGCAACATGACATCACAATTTCCACTTGAACATTAAAGAAATCTATCCATCATTCAGATAGTTAGGTGTCTTGCAGGTTTTGTATGTTTTGGGGGAAAGTTGTTTTGTTTTGTTTGGCAAAATGTACAGAGAGCTAAAGCAATTTTAACTTCATTTATAGACTGCAACATCTTAAAAATAGCACCAAATTGAAGTTTTACAATAAATTTTCATAAATATTGAACCAATTTTTATTTATAAGTTGAAAGAGTGTTCACCTTTTAGAGATTATTTGTGTTCCATATGTACTTTCTAAAATGTCCCATAAAACACACAAACAAGTATTTTAAGATACCTATTTTTCCAATATACGGAAAAATTCAGCATTTTCAAAATATTTGTGCTCCTGAATAACAGAATTTGCGAAACAGCTAAATGAGGCATCTGTAGATTTGAGGAATTATTTCGCCTGTATGCATATGCCTCTGTGTGTGTGTGTATGTGTATTAATAAATTGTAAAAACCTAAAAACCTTGAAAGTTCCCATAATTTCTACTGAACTTCACTGGGAATTTCCATTCTATGCCAAAAGTATGCTGATTTACTGCTCTAGTTTGCTGCATTATATTATATTAAAGTGTCAACATGAAACCCGCCTCATTGTTTATCTCATTCTTCTAATTCTTTAGTATTCCCAGGTGAAGAAAGAACAGAGTCTGTCAGACATGTGGAAGGTGGTCATGGTCAGTCCAACATCAAGCAAAAGTTCTAAGTAATCGTATTTGTCATTTTCTTTCTTTGTAAATAAAAATAAATAAATAAATAAATGTTGAACCAATTTTTATTTATAAGTTGAAAGACTGTTCACCTTTTAGATATTATTTCTGCTCCATATTTCTGTTTCTAATCTTCTAGGGTTGCATCCTGCATGAGTTCAGTGACCTCTCCCTAGCTATCCTTCATCTCGCAAGACAGCACCCCACCCAAGCCCACCTTATTTGAAATATGGCTCTTAATTCTTTTCAATTAAAAAAAAATTAGAACAATCTCCAAAGAAGCACTATTATAATATGACAATGCCATTTCATTACAGTATTGATTGACAGGAAGAATGGGGTAGAGCGTATGAGACTTGGATGTAGATGCAAAATATGAAAAACAAAATGCTTTTTTTTTATACTTAGCAGAGGGTTACATATCAGCATCCTCAAATAAGCATCCCTATGTTCTTCTGAGATCTGAATGAAGTGATGAGTAATAGTATACCTGGCCAACAGGTACTCCACCTGTGCACTGGCATCTGAGACAGGTAGACATTGACAGGTAGACTGGGTTGAACAGGGGTCCCCAAACATGGCCCTCTACCTAAGTTATTTGGGTTCTTCACTGGCTCCAAATCATCTTTGATTTCTACCCTTCCCATAGTGGCCTACCCAAACTCTCCAAAAAGTAGGTGTTTTGTCTTGGCCCATCAGGATAGGTACCAGTGCCTCTGGTGTGGTCCTGCTGTGTTAGATTTTTACTCTGATCTCGACAACCAGAAAGGTAATTCAACTCAAAAATCTTGGATTTCATCAAAACATGCTGGACTTCATTTTGGAATACCCACTATTTGATATGTCTCAGTGTGCATAATTGAGACTCTCTGATCACTTTTCATTCACAAATAGCTAGAGTTCATGCCACAGACAACTTTCAACATTATCAATTCCACTTGATGAATTTGCAGAACAGGAAACTGAAGCCAAAAGAAGTTACATGATTTGTCAAAAATGGCACAGTATTTACGAGGCACTGTGGACCAAAATTTCTTGACTCTTAAACTGGTTCTTTTCCTCTCTTTCTTTTCTCTTTTAACCACATTTGCTGATTCCTTAACTAGAGGGAGATAAACCATTTCTACAAATCCTTCTCCTTAACATAAAGAGTCAGCGTTGGTACAGCTGGTGATCAGCATGTCCATACTATATTTTGTTGATACTTAGTTTGTAAATGGCCATTTTAAATACTTACCTGCTAAAAAGGTGGAATTCAGTTTTTGTTCAGTTTTGTTTTTGGTATATAAATCTGTCCATTCCACACAATGAGGCTAATGATGATTTTGATTAATGTAAATATTATGTGGGTATTCTACTTGAAAAGGTTTCTGAATTATTGCTTAAACTTCCATAAACTTCAAACAATTAGAATTTTGAATGCTAATATAATCATGTGGGGTTGTGCCAGCTTAATATTAAACATTATAATTTTGTGTTCTGGTTATTGTCTGTCATTTGAATTCTCCTGAAAATAAGGCCCTCAAATGTTCTTCTTTTAAAATGCCAACTTATTATAGTATGTAACATTACTCACACAGGAAGAATTATTCTTAAAATGCTACTGGACTGGGAGATAGTCAAAACCTGCCCATGGAGCTGATTCCCTTCCACTTTTTAACTTCTCATTACTAAAGGTAAAGCCTGAATACTAACTACCAGGTTAATGGCTCCAAAAAGCCCCAAGATGAGCAGTTAGCGTCCTCACACTGATCATGTCAAATTTACAGAGACAGTTCTTTTTTTTTTAATATAGCTCATCTCATCAAAATTTTATTTCTGCATATTGTGACTTCTGGGACAGATGATGCATTGTAAAGTGTGCATTCCAGTCCTACATTTTAAAACCTAAGTAGAAGGAAGAATCAGGTGTAACTGAATAAAAATTCATTACACATAAAGAAAAATATCCTAATTAGATTTTTACCTTAGATTAACAAAACTCACAACGCATGTGTTGTTGGTCATAATATATTTCCCTTAAGCCCCACAATTGCTAAAAATACCGGATCAATCACCATCCAGATTGGGTTATGAAGTGTGTGAACTAGTGCATTATAAAGCTGTGTTAGCACCAACAAAGTTTATTGGGGTAACTGCATTCAAGGCACACATGGCATACCTTTAAATAGCACTGTTAAAATACCAAATAAAATGTCAACGTCTGTCAGGTCTCTGGCTTTTATAAATTGTTTAGACTGGGAAACGTTGGGGTTTAGACATTGTTCGTTTCATATGATGTAGAAAAGAAGAGACCATAAAAAGAAAAGAACAATAAAGCATAGCTCATTTTTGAAGTTCTTTCATGGAAAAACATACTCTGGATCATTACCCTCCTAATCAACAATTTCCTTCTTCCTCCCAATCCTTCCCGTCTGGTATTTACCTTTCTCCCCCCTCCTCTCTCTGGGTGGTATTCTGAGCTTATACATACTACTCAGTAATCATATTTTTAAAATTGTTTCAAAAAAGAATCCCAGGATGGCATGACAGATATGTATACACTAAGGGTATTTTTAACCTAGACCATGACTTTACTCACCATTTCTACGCTCTTAAAAACATACCAGTGTGCCCTGACCACAGAATATACTCCAGGAGAGGAAGGCCCTAAGAGCAGGATCAGCTGCTGTCTACCTACAGAGGAGTTTATTATCACACCTTAGTGGCCATCTCTCCGCCCTCCTCCCTCCATCTCCTTCCTTTTATTACCACACCACAGTCCCCACAATTCCCAAACAACAACATCTCAGTTTCAGCTTCTTTTCTGGATTTCCCACACTTAATGCAACCCAGACCTCACCTTCAGCTCTCCTGAGGCCACTCTGGAAGCCAGCTCGATGACACAGCCAACAGCCATGCGTGCAGCACCGGACGAGTGCAGCTCGTTCCAAATGGTGTCACTGTCCACCTGAGCAAACAGCCAGCAAGGAGTCCGTAGAAAGAGAGAAGAAAATGAAAGAGAAGGGAGAGATGAAGGAGGGAGGGGGCAGGAGGGCAACAGAGAGAAAGCAAATCCGTGAGGAAGGGCTGGCAGGGTAACTGCCTATGTACAATAACATTAGTCTTCCGTCTTGGCCAGCTGAGAAGGCCTTCTGGACATGGCTTTGCTTATACTTTTTCTCTACACTGACTTCTCCAATGGAAACACATTCCTGCCATGCCTCACTGCCATTCCCTGTTTAGATTTCTCATTACAAACAGCATTACATAGGCCGGATCTGGCTTAGTTACAGGCCTGGTAGAAACCAGGCCCCAGTAGTAGATAGAGTAAAAACTAAGAGCACTTAGTTATACATAAAAATCGGATTTGCAAGTGCTGGAGGGGGAAAATTCAAATACCTTTCTAACTGCAGGTTTACAGGGAGCCAAAGACAATTTTTAGGCAGGTAGCAGTAGCAGTCGGTGAGTAGGAAGTAGCAACCGCAGCTCAGGTTCTGAATCAATGGAAGGAACATGTGGTCCTCACCCTTAAAACCCTCACTGTAGTGCAAGGCACAATGTGATTTTCAAAGGAGAAGCCTAAGATTTCTAACATTTAGTACAGTTGGCTGGATTCACTGCATGCTGCTTTCATTAAAAGTAGATAGGTCAGTAAAATACATGGTTCCTCCTATAGTAGAGAGCACCATTGTCAAAAAAGACTACCCCAGGGGCTGGGGTTGTGGCTCAGCTGTAGAGCACTCGCCTCGCATGTGCAAGACCCTGGATTCGATCCTCAGCACCACATAAAAAAAATAAGTGAAATATAGGTTAAAAAAAAAGACTACCCCAATACTCTGGATTCTCCTTTAAATATTGGGAAGGGAATCTTTCTCATGCATGTGATATGAGATTATATATATATGAAATTATATATATATATATATATATATATATATATATATATATATAAAATGAAAAGTACAAAGGTAGGGGTTTATAATTATTATATATTGCATGTTTTATGTATAAGGTATTTCTAATGTAATAAATAGCAGTATCAGATGGAAGACAGGACCAATTTTAGGATGCATGTATCATGTGAAGCACTAGAGAATGAAATACAATGTTTGTGAATTTAACGCCTCCCCAAATGAGGCAAAAAACAAAAGTTTTATATCAAAAAATGAGAATTAGATTCAAGAGGCCTAATCACATGGAACAAATACAATAAATAAAAGTAACATATATTTACAAATTACTAAGCAGTTTTCTGAGTATGTTCACAGCTCTCTCTTTTTCTCATGCAGTTCTTCTCATCTTAAATGTTGTTAAGAACAATGAATAAATAAATAGTAAATGAGAACCATAAGTAAATAAATAATGACATACAAATAGCCTTAAATATATAAGTAAGTAGATAATTGAGATTCTCTAAAAAGTAGTCAAAAGAGAAGTCTCTGGAATCAATCTGTAAGAGACAGAATAGTGGCTTGATCATTACACCTAAATGACACAGAGCAGTTAATTAATATCTCTGTGCCCTGGTTCCCTTGCCTGTGAAAATGACAACTTTTAAAAAAAGTACCATGTGCATATGACTTCGGTCAGGATTAAAATGAGTAAGTGATAAGCAAAGGTTAGCTACTTCTATTTTGTCTACTTTTGTCCCCATTTTGAAATGCTTGGCACTCAGTAGAGTTCTAGAAAGCGTCTACTGAGCATAACAGTCTGCACCATACTCTGCTGGTTCTAAACCCTCTCACAACCTGAGGCCCTGTCAGCACAAGCCCTTTACCACACCCCTGAAGAAACATGGGGTTTCTAAAAACATTTGGCTTGTGTCATAGTCATCACTGCTCACTCAAGAGTGAAGGAATCACTCAAGTGGACACTAGATGCTGACCATTTTCCTTCAAATCAAAAGTTTTACTGAACCAATGTAAGTACATACTTATTTGGGATTCATGTGGATAAATCTTGGAGGAAGATGGCTGTGTCAATTGAAAAAGTCAAAACCCAAATGTACATTATATGGATGGTTTTGCATATCATTACAGACCTACAATGCCACACAAATGCCTGGACTCACCAGATGTTAAATTACTGGGAAGACAAAACAAATCACCAAATTCCAAAAGACTTATCGGTAACCCCAAGCCAAATATAATTCTAAACCCCTTTCCACTTTTGAATATAATATATTTATATTATATTTATAATATAAATTTTATTTCTTCCTCTATTTCTAAAAACAGTAGATAAGAATTTCTGTTAGACTTTAAATATGGGATGTCCTCCAAAGGTAAAAATGAATAGATTGTGAGAGCTGTAACCTAGTAAGTCCATCCTAATTTGAAGGGACTGGTTGGGTAGTCAGGTGGGTGTGGCTGGAAGAGAAGGGTCACTGGGACTGTGTCCTGGAAGAATTCATTTTCCCTATAATCTCTTCCCTTCTTTCTCTGTGCTTCCCTGCCCCTTGAGGTGAGCAGAATTCCACCACCACACCCTTCCACCATGATTTCTATCTCACCATGGGACCAGAACAACAGAGTCAGCCCATCATGAACTAACCCTCTGCAACCATGAGCCAAAATACACTTTTTCTCCTCTAAGTTGTTCTCTCCAGGTATTTTGGCCACAGCAACAGAAACCTAACTAACACAATTTCCTTCCAAAAAATATTAAGACTATACTTTATTAGAAAAATGTTCCGGCAGCTAAGAACAGTAGTAGCTACAAAAAATTTATGCGATATCCTGCCTGTCCATACTTACCTTCCTGAAAGTATTCTTGTAGAGCTAACACTCCATATGATTGTCATTAATTTTGGTGTATAAATAACCAGTCAAGAAAGTTTTTGTTTCAATTCAGCTAGCCTCCATACTACTACTACTATGAGTGAAGTTTTTTTTTTTTTAAATAAAGATATAGTTATTGTTCTCAAGAAGTGTTGGGCACATAGGAAATCAATGCATACTAGAGGTTTTTGGTCTTTAGCCAAAGTTTAGTAGGTTAATCTCTGACTGGATTCTCTTTAGGAACCTACAGAATTTATCATTCATTCATTTACTTACACATAAAGAATATTTATCTAAATTCGACTTCAACCTATATTTTACATACATTTAGTTTATAAACAAATGTCAATAACTGTCAAGTTTGTTGGACATAATCTGATCAAAATGGGTCATTATACTGAATTTTGGGTTTATGAACAGGTTTGTCTTAGTTCAGGTTGCTATAATAAAATATCATTGACTAGGCAGCTTCTACAACAGCAATCTACTTCTCACAATTTTGGAGGCTGGACGTTCAAGAACAATGCTGCCTGAGTTTGTTTCTTGGGAGAGTCTCTTCTTGGCTTGCAGATGGCTGCCTTTCTACTATGTCCTCACATGGCCTTGTGTTTGGGTTCCTCTTGCACTAGGATCTTTATGACCTTATTTATCCTATTTCCTAAAATCCTATCAAATACAATAAAATTAAGGTTATGAGCTTCAACATATGAATTTAAAGGGGATATGATTAACTCTATAGCAAGGTCATACCCCCAAAGCTTGTTCGCAAGCATTCTTTTCAAGTCATCATATTCCAAATGGTGCTGCAGGATCAAATTAACTACCCAAAACTATCCACATACATTGCCAAGTCTTAGAAGAGCTCCAACAATGAAACAGAAGTTATAGTCCTTGTGACTAGAAGAAACATCCTTGTCTACTCTTGTTCTTCCCTTCACAATGGTAGAGAATAAATATCCCTTTTATGTTCCTCTTATTAGGGAAAAAGTTTGCCAAAAACACTTTACTACATCAGTGACAGCATCAAGAGAGTCACCTACATATGAGAGTTCTGATTACAACTACTGCAGGATTTCTTAACAGTAGGAAAAACTCTGTGAAGGGATAACGGTTGTGTTTAACCACTGGTAGTAGTTCTTTCCATGGAATAATATTTGGGGACTGGAAAGGAAGGGGAAAGACCAAGGATTATTTAAATGAGATGGCTACAAATGAGCAGGATCAAGGGGCTTAATTAGCAATCCCATGATGGTGGAAGCAAAGACTAGATAGCTTAGAATAAGAAAATTGGCAGGCATTCTAGCTTTTGGAAGTTGAAGAGCAGTGGTACAGATTTGGCTGTGAATATGAAAAATAACGTAAGATGTAGTTGGTGAGAATAATAAAAGAGGAAAAAATGGAGGTGGAGCAGGAAATTGGCACGCTGACCAAGTTAGGTCATTACTAAGATCTTTCTGAAATAATACTAAGATATGCAAGGCAATCTCTTAACAATAGAATGATTTCCTTTTTGAAAAATAAAAGTGTTTTATCATTTTTTTCCATGCACTTCATCTGTTCTCCAACATCTTCTTGGTGGGCGAGTGAGTGTGTGTGTGTGTGTGTGTGTTGTGTGAATTAAGGGACAACATCATATGAGCTGAAAAGAAGATTAGAATTGAAATAGAAGAAATGAAAAGGACTGGTTGTCCCAGGATCACAGTCCTATGTTAATGACAGCAATGAGAAACTGCCTCCATAATGATAGTTCAGGGAGTAGATTCTTTCTACCTGTGACCACTAGGTACTGGGCTTGCTGATTATGCTGCATATAAGATACGATGACAGAAAGGAAAATAATAAAAGCCATCCTTCCAGTCCTGAGAAACTAGAGAAATGCAGATCCAAAAGCAACAGAAGCAGAGAGTGGTATGTGAGCAAAAGAGGCAAATGTTTCAGGAAGCTGACAAAATGGTGAGTCTTTGCTCTGATTCACATTTGGGACCTTTGGAATCTTGTCTGCACTAAATTGGGAATAATCTAATAGACTGTAGAGCAGTGTGGAAAAAAGAATAGAAGTTCAGACTGAAGCATTACTAAGATGTTCTTGGTTCTTGTGTCGCACAAATGGAAGCCTCAAATTCCCACAATCCTCAAGGGGTATGCCCTGGGAGAGCCTATGGAATGGACTAACTATGGTTGGGGCCAAGCGCAGCCCATGGGGGAGGCATAGGGGGTCATTAGCACCAACATGAGACAAGGGGAGGGTGCTGGAGCCCAGGGGCCCTGACAAGCTTCAGTTTGTGGAAAAAGCTGAAATCAGGAGTTAATCCCTTGGCAAACTCAGCTTCAAAGAGAGAGAGCAAGGCGACATTGGGAGACTGACATGAAACCTGAGTATGCAAAGAATAGCTAGAGGATCCAAGGACCCCATCAGGTCTCCATCCCTTCTTTAGGTATCGAAATGCCACCATTAGAGGAAAATCTGAGCGACTGAGCAACTACTTAAAGAGAGTCAGCCTGGCAATAAAAGTTGATCTATAACAGACAGAATTTTTAAACTGAAAGGAGGTTGTTTAAACTGGAAGGGACTGAAATATTTTAACTGGAGAGAAGAGCAGTGTAGTTGGGAGGAGAAAGACAAGACGTATTCATCTTACCCCTGAGGAAGTGTGGATAAGGTTGTCTCATTTTCAAGGTCAGGAGTGTAGTCTGCTGGATAGCAGAGGAGAAATCTAGCCAGGATTCTAAACAGAAGTTCCCAAGAACATGCTGCTTACGTGGGCGAGCAGGGTATAATTGTATGTTAGAATTAATATGGCAATACCCCAATTACTGCCCCCTTGAAATTCCTCTGGCATCTTTACCAACCTTGTGTTTATGTGCCATTCAAAAATAAGGGAAAAGAAAGTATTTTCAATTGTGAAATATTTCTGACAATGTAACTAATGTTCAAAACATAAAGTAGTCTGCCCAGTAATCTGTCTACAGAAACCTTATTTTATTGCTGGAATGAAAAACTATTAATCTCAAAATAGTCCCCCTAAATTCAACTCACTTTATCAATATGTAGGAGGGCCTGAATCTAACATGGGTCCAAATCTACAGTTCAGATGTGATAAGGGAGACAGCCCACAAAAAGGCTTTCACAGAGAGGAATCTAACAAACTTAGTAAGATAGGGTGGAACTACACTTTGTAGGAGAGTTGTATGAGCTTAGCCTTCCAGAAAGATTTGGTCATCAGTGGAGAAGGTGCAATTCCAAAGTCAGCAGTCTGTCACTGAGATCCCCTCAGCCCATGCCCTCAGTGACACAAGTCTACTTAGTAGGGTAGAGAGGGATGGGTGGAGAGAAATACAGTTATAAGTAAAACCATTACTTAGCAGACCAATAAAACTGGCTTTGTGTTTTGTACATTAGTTACATTGTCAGAAATGTTTGATAGTCATGCTAAGTTAAACAAGCCAATCCCCCCAAACCAAAGGCCAAATGTTTTCTCTGATATGCAGATAATGATCCATAATCAGAGGGAGTAGGGAAGAAAGAGGAACTTTGAATTGGGCAGAGGGGAGTGAGGGGAGGGGCGGGAATGTAGGGTTGGGAAGGATGGTGGAATGAGATGATATTATTACCCTATATACATGTATGACTGCATGAACGGTGTGACTCTGCATCATGTGCAGTCAAAGAAATGAGAAGTTGTGGTCCATTTGTGTACAATGAGTTGAAATGCATTCTGCTGTCATGTATAACTAATTAGAACAAACAACAACAAAAACAGAGGTTGAGAAAAAGAAATGTTTGGTAGCAAGTAAACTGAAACAGGCAAAATATTTTTCTCAACAAATAAGAATAAAGTAGAAAGCTTTGGAACCAATTTTTAGAATATTATAAGCTTAAAGGAGGGAGAGAGGCAGATTCTCCACTTGCCTATAATCTTTAGAGAATCCAGAGCAACTGGCATTGCCAAAATGCATGAATATTGATACCATACATCAACAGCAGACAGCAGGATTCATTGATATGAAAGAGGAAGGGAGGGAAAGAAGGAACAAAAGAAGGAAAGGAGGAAGAGAGAAACATGGTAGTATTCCTATTATTCATTACCCAAGTCTTCTAAAATACTTAGGGAGACACTCACTCTATGGAGCAAAGGAGGAACTCTAATAGGAGAAAAGTAAAGGCCAATACACAGTTGTTAAATATGTATTTTAAGAAACTTTCCCTCTACATAACACTATTCACATTTGAAAGCAGAACATGTTGCAATCTCCCTCACGGATACTGAAAGAGAGTAAGGGATAATGTGTAAACCTGTGTCAACCATTAGTGGTGGAGCACAGAGAGTAGAAATGGGACTTCACCCACTCAAATTCAGCAGAGAAAGTCAGAAAACTAAGATGGATAGCATGTTTCATTGTATATCCCCTACCCTAAAATTCTGTTCAATTTTCTACTGCTTAGAAATAACAAAGCCAATAACAGTAATGATAGTTATCTAACAGTCATGGAGAACTTATTATGCTCCTAGAATTGTGCAACCCTCTTTACCTATATTAATTCATACCATTTTTACCACTACCATTGACATAAGTGTTCTAAATAAGCAGTTTCACATATGCAATTCACAGAGAAGATTCAGCTTGTAATTAAAGAAACTGGAATGAGAACCCAGAAGAGTATGAGCTCTTAACCCATATTGATTTTCATGCTAGTAAAATCAAAATTTAAAAATTAAAATGAAGCTTTTAAAAATATTTATTTTTTAGTTCTGGGTGGACACAATACCTTTATTTTATTTTTATGTGGTGCTGAGGATTGCATCCAGTGCCTCATGCATGCTAGGGGAGAGCTCTTTCTCTGAGCCACAACCCCAGCCCCTAAAATGACTTATTAAAAGCACATTCTAATCATATTTGCAGACTCTACAGAGTTTCCTAATTATTTCCTAAGGCTACATAAATGCCTTATCTTCAGAATTATTAAACTTCATCCTCTTACAATTGTTAAAGTATTTTAAAAATCAATTGTTTCAAGTTGTACCTGATATAATTATGCTTTTCCTGAGTGTTGTAATTTGTTTGCCATTATTCTACAGCAGTGATTCTCAGTAAAGGTGGTTTCACCTCTCAGGGGTCATTTGGCAATTTCTGGATACATTTTTTGTTGCTATGACTGAGCCAGGAGGTGTGCTACTGGTTTCTGGGCGAAAGCCAGGAATCATGCTAAAATATGACCTGCAACAAGACAACCCCCAGGACAAAGAATTGTCTGATTCAAAATGTCAGTAATGCCCAAGTTGAGGAATCCTGCCCTAGAAACACTGAGAAAGATATAAATAAGAGTGCTGCCTTCCCTATATTGGCTGCTGGAAATACCAAAGCCAAAAATGGTAAAATGGTAACTACATGTACTTTATGTATGATCTTCATTCCTGGATCACTGTATTTTCATCTTCAGATAATTACTACTCTTTATTTAAATTGTAAATAGCTATGCTTGTTTGTTTTGGAGTCCTTTATTTGTTATTTAAATTCTTTTACCATAGGAATTAAAGGAAAAACAGTTATGTGCCAAACAATGGTGTTTTGGTCAATGACAGCATCTATGTCAGTGGTCCCATAGGATTATAATGGAGCAGAAAAATTCCTATCGCTTAGTAACACTGTAATCATCATCATGTCATAGCAAATATGTGACTAATGTGTTCATGACAATGCAGTTACACAAACCTACTGTGCTGTCAATCATGCGAAAGCATAGCACACTGAATGCTCTACAGTACCTAACACTTGATAATGAGAATAAATGATTATGTTACTGATTTATGAACTTACTAAACTACACATTTTTGTTATTTTAGAGTCCTCACATTTATATTAAAATAAGTTTACTGTAAAAAAAAGTCTGCTGTGTTATGCAGGCAGGGACCTCATTTACCTTGTTTATCACATCTCTTCACTGCACCCCAAGGCCATCCTGAGTGATCTACCTATGCTATGTAGATTTGCATAAATAGACACTACTATGATGTTTGCACAGAGACAAAATCACATAACTAGGCAGATGCATTGTTCATAACATACCCTCATTGTTAAGCCATGCATGACTGTATAGAGCAAGATGGAAGAAAAAGCAAAAATGGAAATCCAAGAGGATGCCCAGAAGGTGTGGAGGAGAGGAGAGAGTGGGAACGTCATTACCCAAGTCTTCTAAAATACTTAGGTACTCTCTCTGCGAACAAAGGAGGAACTCTAATAGGATAAAAGTAAAGGCCAATACATAGTTGTTAAATATCTATTTTAAGAAACTTTCCCTCTACATAATACCATTCACATCTGAAAGCAGAACATGTTGCAATCTCCCTTACGGATAATGAAAGAAGGTAAGGGATAATGTGTAAACCTGTGTCAACCATTAGTGGAGGAGCACAGAGAGTAGAAGTGGAGAAAAGTACTTTCTATTTTTATTATTACTTTTAAAAAAATTTTGTTCTTTTCAGATAAACATGACAGTAGAGTATATTCTGACATATTTATACAAACATGCAATAATTCTTATTCTCTTTGGGATCCCAGTCTTATAGTGTGCATGATGTGGAGATTCATTGTGGTGGATTCATATATGTACATAGGAAGTTGTGTTAGATATTCCACTGCCTTTCCTATTCCTGTCGCCCCTTCCTCCCCTTCATTCCTCTTTGTCTAATCCAGTGAACTTCTATCCTCCCACCCTTTTTTATGTGTTAACACCCACTGTCAGAGAGAATTTTCAACCTGTGGTTTTGGGGATTGGTTTATTTTATTTAGCATTATAGTCTCTAGATTCTTCTATTTACTGGCAAATGTCATAAAGTCACTTTTCTTTATGGCCGAGTAATATTCCATTGTGCATATATACCACATTTTCTTTATCCATTCATCTGTTGAAGGGTATTTAGGTTGGTTCCATACTTTAGCTATTGAGAATTAGCTGCCATAAACATTGATGTGGCTGCATCACTGTAGTGTGATGATTTTAAGTCTTATAGAAATTGTGCTTCTTGTCTTGCTTTTTATTTGGAATATGACCAAACATCATTTATAGCAACACTGTCTTTCTCCCGAATTTATCTAAATAACTCTGTCAGCTGAAGAGTCAATGCTGCTATTAACCTAATCTTTTATTTATTTATTTAGGTATGAGGGATTTAACCCAGGGGCACTTAACAACTGAGCCATATCCCCAGCCCTTTTTATTTTTCATTTTGAGACAGGATCTTCCTAAGTTGCTTATGGCTTCGCTTAGTTGCTTAGGCTGGCTTTGAACTTGCCATCCTCCTGCCTCAGCTTCCTGAGACGCTGGGATTAAGGGCATGCACCACCATGCCTGACTTTGCTATCAACCTATTCTTAAGCATGGTTCTTCCCTCAGTTTCACAAATGTTAGGGACAGAGCCAGGAAAAACTTTTTGTGGTTTTTCCCATTTTTTGCTTCAGCCTCACCTTATATATATATATCCTTAACACATCAAAAGAAAGTCTGCAACTCATGTTAATGATTTAAAAAAAGAAATAATTATATATCATCAGTGGCAAAATAAAAGATCAAAGGACATCATATAAATATGGGCATCTCTACAAAACAAACAAGAACAAGAACATAGACAACTTCCACCTACTAAAAGTAGGGTCGTTGAGTAGCAGTTGTTCCTGAAAACCTTGGTTTGGCCCTGCCCATTGGCAGACAGGGACAGCACAGAGAGCCTGCTGCCTTTGTGCAGCCCTGATTCATTGTGTTGCATGAATATGTGAGCACCATTTTTGCATATACTAATCCTCCCAATTGCTCACTTCCTTTGAAACAGATTCTGAGCAGCTGAGAGATGGGTATAACATTTCAAAAACCATCATTTTCACAGTTTGTTCATTCCACTGTAAATTAGGATTTTTAAAATGGTAAAAATCCAGGGCCAACTCAGGATTTTGCAAGAACACAGATATTTCCTGCATGCTCTATTATCCAGAGGCCTCTGTGCTTTTGGAAACCTTTAGGGCAAGCCCTTGGTGGCCTTCAGTAGTTCTTTGTTTTTGTTTTTTTGTTTTTTTTTTTTTAAATTGTTTATTCTGAATTTGACCACATAAAAAAAATGGACAAGAAAATAAAAGTGTGACTAGAAGTTTACAAAATGATCAGAGTTTCCAGTAAGTTAATTGTCCATAAATGTGTCACTGGACAATATCCATTATGTTAATTTATATTTCAAAAAATAATAATAACAACTGCAAGTTTCTCCCCTAAGATATTTCCTCAGATCTGGAACTGAAATAATTTAAGTGTTAACAATTGTATGACAAATTTTCTTGATGTTAAAGAGATGGGTTGACAAATTAGACATATTTGGACCAAGCAGAGTTCCTGGACAGGGACAAGGTATTAAAAAAATTGGAGAGACTTGCATATAGAGTGGTGTAGATTAGGGCTAAAGGTGTTTGGATGACTCCCAAGGCCAGCCTGGTAACATACTGTGACATAATGTAAGGTAAATGGCAGAGGCATAGGGTGGGGATGGGGGTCCTCTGGTTGGAATAGAATGTGGTTGAATAGAATTGTCTTTGCCCTGTCTAAAAGGGCAGGGTCTACACAGTTTCAATCACTTTTTGTCATAAGGAAATGATGGAATGATATTTCATTAGTAGTCCTAAATATAGTGTTCTAAGGTGCAACATTTCAATATTTAATATTGATAAAGAATTCACATTTTTAAAAAATCTTAGACTAGGCTAAAATAAACCTATCTGTGCTGAAGGCTGTCCCTGGCCTGCCAGTGTGTAACTTCTGCTATCCAAGGTGTTTTAAAATAATAATAATAAAAAAATGTTTCTGTGGTGCTGAGGATCAAACCAAGGGTCTTGTGCAAACTAGGCAAGTGCTCTATCATTAAACTACAGCCCCAGACCCTGGAATGATTTATTCTTACACACAGTTTGAAAATTCTAGAGCAGGGAAGGCAAAACCATGTCTCAGAGGAACTAGCTGAGCTGACGCTTTGTGTGGTCACCATCAAAACTTAACCCAAGGAGACTTCTTCCAGTTGGGCACTTGGGAAGTCTAACCAGTCTAACTCTTAAGAACGAGCATTCATGAAGGATTCCAGCCTCTGCCTAAGGATAAGAATAGAGAATGCTCTACTGAATCTAATGAAAAATGACTAGGGTTATTTTTTACTATGTCTCTTTTGTATCTCATTTTTAGTCATTTGTATTTATTGCATCTTACAAAAGTATTGTTTTGTAATGTGACAGATGGGAAATAAAACATGAGTAAACAAAACCTTTTCCTTTGCACATAATTTGAGAAGCATTAATTTCACTGAGAAAGGATTTTACTTGCAAATTGTACAAAGAAAGAACTCAATCTGGGAAAAAGGGATACAAAGAAAGGTGAAGCCACAGCAAGACTGGAAAGGTGTTTTAGGCATTTTGATTTCCAAGTTAGCCTTACCAAGCGAAGTTGTACTAAGAAAGAATGGCTTCCAATAATTTACCTGGTAGTAATCTCTATCTGGAGCTTTCCACTATCCCTGGATTTGGAGAATTTGTCAGTTTCACTTTTACTTTTACCAGATGTGACAAGGAACCAATCTTTGGGCAAAGCTTCCTCTGATTCTAGGTGGTGGCACTGGCAAGGGGATCATCCCCATTTAGGACAATAGCACTTATCAATTGTGTTGAAAACCAGGACATCCACTTGCAAACTATTCAGACTTGGTTAAGTTTATTAATGGATTCAAATTCTGCCCCCTCCATGAAGATAATACCATCTTTCTCAGGATTATTGTTAGCATTCAATTAGTCAATGCATGTGGAGTGCTTCACATAGCACAACTCAATGCCGAAATAGTAAGCTCGCAATAAACGTTAAACAAGGAGAAAAAAAAAAAAAAATCCCAGAGTTCTGGTTCTAACATTACTTTCTATTTAGCAGCACATCAAAGAACAAAAATCATCTGTGATAATGCTGGAAGCCAGAAACTACCTCCAATCAGACAGCTACATTTTTTTAAGCAACATATGGATCTAGTTCAACTGGAGTTTCCTGAATGAACGTGGGCCTTTGCAGACTCTGCCAAGCACATGCAGCAAAGCTCAATCACTGGCACTTGAAACAAAGCTAATGCTCTGAAAAGCCGCACATGATAGAGATTAAGCTACCTGTCCTCAAAGTGGATGTGAAGGTATTTAAAATGGAAAGGGAATGACTGAGAAGCAAAGGAATTTAGGCACAGTCTCCTTTGTATAATCTAAATGCAGCTTGTTGATTTCTTTCGGAAATATTCCCAGAGTTAAATATAATACCATTGTGCCCATTAACAAAACAGATTTCATATGCACTGTACATGGTTAACGCGGTACATGACTCTTGCTCAGATGCCTTGAACATTTCACCCTGAAAGTTGGGAAATAAAACTCCTCACCCAATACTAAGCAGTTTAGTAAGCTCTTGCTGCTATGCTCTGCTTCTAGGGCCACAGGGCATTTTTGAATAATTGAGTTTAAGCTTAAATAATGATCAGATGCCCCTAGAAACCTACTGACAGACACCAGACTCAACAAAGAAACAGAGGTTTTTCATCACAGTATTGATTCAGCGCCATTGTAGGCATGTTGTATAAAAATTCACTGTAAAAGAAATTCTATTTTTAAGTTTTGCATTGCATTAGGTAAAGTGTACTTTTTAAAGAATCATCTATTGTGGGTCAAATACTTCTGTATACAGCATCTTGATTTGGTAACATAGAAAGTAGTTCATATTTTTAAAAAAAATCACTGAAATCATTCTTACTTGCCTTAATGACTACAATTTTATTTATTTATTTTTTCTGACTAGCTTACTCTGTTTTAAGCCACGTACATTGTGTAAAGGGACAACTGCAAGCCAAATTTCTTATTTGTTGGTTTTGAGAACTGGTATTATTACCTTTTCCCACTTCAGAGGTATTTGAGCATCTCAGTATTTTTCTCTCCTCAATTCTCTATTTTTAAGGCTAGAAGTGAGGTTTCTAATAGATATGTTGTTTCTGAACATGGAGATTAGAGAACATGGGAAGAGTGAAATTCAGAGGGAAAAATATCAAACTTATTAGTAGATTCAGTGGAAAAGGTAATGAAGACTTATGCATTGTCCAAAGATAGCAAAAAGCAAATAACTTCAGTCAGCATTTAAAGAAAGATGTAGGCACTGAGATTGAGGCCCTGCATAACAACTGGGCACCTTTAAGCATTTTAAAAAACGTTACCCATAGCTTCCTCTTATCATAGTCGAATAAGTGCATTATTGCTTTCACAAAAGAAAAAACTGAGTTTTCAAGAGGTTAAGGAACTTAACCAAAGTTAAATAGTTGATAAAGCAAAAAGCTGAAATTTCAACCAAATTTACCCCTGGACATTGATATTGTTATAGTTGTGAAGCCCTAAACACCAACGAAGTTCTATTTGGAGATAGTGCCTTTAAAGAAGTCATTAAGTTTAAAGGAAACCTTAAGAGTAGAGCTTTAAAACTAAATGACTGATGTCCTTATAAGAAGAAAAAAAGAAACCAGGAATGCAGATTTATTATGAAGAGGCTCTCTGAGGACACAACAAGAAGACAGCCATCTGCAAACCAAGGGCAGGAGCCTTAGGAGAAACCAAATCTGCCAACACCAAGATCTTGGACATTTAGTCTCCAGAACTGTGAAAAAAAAAAATAAGTTTCTCTTTAAGCCACCCTGACCATGTTATTTTGTTATGGCAGTCCAAGATACACCACAAATATGGTGATCTTTAAGAAGGTTTTAAAATCCTTTAAAAATTGTTTTATATTGTTTGTTCTATAGTACTCTTCATTTTTATTTTATTTTTTTTTTGTAGTTGTAGATAGATACAATACCTCTATTTTATTTATTTATCTTTATGTGGTGCTAAGGATAGAAACCAGAGCCTCACATGTGCTAGGCAAGCACTCCACCACTGAGCCACAACCCCAGACCCTATAGTACTCTTCTTGATGATAAGCCATGAGAGCTAGAGTAAGTGCCATAGGTGTAGGGATATGGTATCTGTTTTTACACTGTACCTTCAGGGTTTGAAACATAATAGCAATCGATGTTTAATAAATTCTGTTAAGAGAATGAATTAGAGACCAAGAACACATTAATCCTATAGTCATACTTTTCCAGACAGTGTTTATAAATGTTGCTAAAATTTAAAATGCAATATAAAATCCCTCTCCTACTCAGGTCCTGCAATAAATATAGGACTGTGAAGAGTCTTCTCTCCTCTTCAGGCAGCCCCATCCCTAGACTCCCAGCTCTCATTGCCCATATTTGATGCCTCCTTTGATGCATCATCTTGCAACATGGCTCTTAACTAAATCATCCACCAACACCTGCAGTGTGCCCCAATACCGTGGACCTCTATCACCATAGAGCATCTCCACCTCTTATAGAAACTCCACTACACATTAACTATTTGCTCAAAGAAAACAGATGACTGAAGACTTATATCAGTTAAATTCTCTATGACAAACTAATGGGAGCCTGCTAACTGATCTTCCAAGAAAAATTAATTTTAAAAAATCTGTTTTAAAATTAGATTATGTGAAATCTGATTATCAGAGAGGACACTAAATCACCTTCCATTTGTCACCTTATTTCACAGACACAGAAACTGAGGCCCATAGGCCTCATTGTCTTACAGGATCTGGCCCCTCAGTGTGGTCCACAGTGAGTAGCACTAACATCACCTGAGTGCTTATGAGGAATGCACACTCTCAGGCCCCATTCAGGCCTTTTGAACTGGTCTCTGCACATTCGAGCTGGAAAACCACTTTTGAAGCAGTGACAGTGTGAAGATTTGAATCCAAATTTTTTTTCACAACTAAATCAAGGTTCTTTGCCCTGTGCATCATTACTGGGGTTTCTGAAAGCACTGTAACCCCCAGTGTATAGCACTCCCCATGGTGCCATGATTTGAATGATAAACAAGATGTTGGGTAGGTAGGCCAGGTGAGACCTCAGGGTTGCAGAGCAGCCCATTTACTTTCTGCAGAACTGGACCTAATCAAGGCTCCCCTGTCCCACTGCCTGTAGTAAATCAGTGCCCATTTCCACATACAGCTGCCATTGATAACCTATATCATCCCATTTGATTCACCATCATTTAATAAGGGATACTTGTTTAGTTCTACTTCTTAGATGAAGAAACTGGAGCTCAAATAAGTGAAATAAAAATCATCAGAGCCTTTGTATTACTGGTTTCTTAGATTCCAGCTGGGAAGAGGGACACATACCCTAAAATCATAAAATCACTCAGAGCATTTCTCCAGACACTTAGGTGTCAACACTTTAAAACCTCCTGAGAGCTCTCTAAAGTTTTGGGTGATTGTCATTTTCTATTCTGTAGAATAATGCTGAGAGTCAAACTTCTGGGCTGAGGACCTCTCATGTTCTTTATTGCAATCTTCTTCAATCATCTCTTCAGCCTATAATAATGGGTACCCTCTCTTCTCATGAGACACAACATGCCATCTCCTTAAATGTATATATTCATTTCATGTTAGTTGTTCTGCTGAAAACCTGAGACCCTTGAAATGGAGCTGGGATGGATTTATGATGACAATAGGTGGGTAAACCCACATGCTTTCTCTCTTTTGTTCAACACTGGGAGGAAGACATAAATGACAGCTCATTCCCTTGGGATCACTTATAGGTTATAATGCCCACACCTTAGCTTCTTTAGTCATGGTAAGATGAAAAAGAAACAGAGTAGCTACAGGGAAGACCTTCAGATTCCAAATAAAACCATGGATATGATGAATGAAGACTGTGACTGATATTCCATATGGAAAGAAGGCGTGAACTATTCACACGGCAGCTGGAGGAGACAAGGGGCACATGGGGTGTGTTAATACTCTGCCACAAGCCGTTCCCAGTATGATCGACTGCTTTCTGGAAGCTCCATTGACCTTGCATGTGCAATTTCTACTCACTCTTCATCTTCAGAAAAATGTCCCTTTGCTATTTACTTGCCAGTAACAAGAAGAAGTAGTGAAATATGTTTATTCTGGCAAAAATGCTGCATCATGAGACTCTTAGGACATTGACATAAGATACTAGTGCACTCACAGATTTGACAAGTCATATACAGATTCCTGTGGGCTACATGGCCAGTCAAGGAATTTGAGTCCCTATTCTTATTCAGTTTCAGTGAGTTCAGACCTACTAAGACTCAGTTAGAAATAGAGCCAAGTAATTTCATTTTAGTATTTTCCTATTGCTTCTTCATTTAATCTGATGTACATTCTGCATAAAGTGTACTTCATATTATTATTCACTAGACAGGGCATACTAGAGCCCTGTTTTTATAGGGAGAAGCTTAATAAAATTTAGTCTGACTCAGTAGGTGTATGAAATGAGATTTTAACTCATCTCACAGTGGTTTGGTCCAAAGCAGAGATGCTAGGCACAGATGTGTAATTTTTTTTACCCTAAATTGATGATGTTTGAGTGCTTAGATTTAACACTTCATAGGAATTTCAATAAAAAGGAGTATGCTCTTGGCAAAAGAATTAAGTGTGCTTTCTTGTGGCTAGGGCTGTTCTCATTTAGGAAGGGAGTGTTGACACTCATGTGAGGTTGGAATTATTTGAGCTCTGAGTGCACAGTCTTGTGGTTAAGAGCTTGGAAATCAAGCATCTCTACCCCCCAGCACCTACTAATTGTGTGACTTGAACAAGTTGCCATTCTGAGCTTCAGTTGCCATTTCTGTAGAAAAGTTAGCCTTAGTATTTCTTTAGTAATAAGAACCTTGGGATTATTATGAAGATTAAAAGGGACTGAGGTAGGTTTTCACTGGAAATAGAGAATGGCTACTATTTTCTGTAAGACTTTGAATCAGTACAGTTTTTTTTTTTTTTTTCTGAAACTAATAGAATATATTTCAAAGGATTCTCTAGGTCCTGCTTACTCCAGAGAATCTTACCTTTCCCATTAGGACAATGTCATCATTAAAACCAATATTCTGGATACCACTAGGGTCAAAATTAAGGGTTATTATTTTATTTAGTTACAGTCCTAAACAACTGAGTCAAAATGTTTGTTGATATGGTGTCACTTATTATTTAGGATACTGAGGATTAGATATCAATAGTTGATAATAAAATATATTTCTCAAATTTAGACACCAAAATTTGCATTCCTTTCACTATATACAAGAAACACAAAATGTGATGCAAGAAGATTGAGAACTCATTATCCTTTGGTTAATGCACTAACCAAATGGCATCAACCAGTCAGTTATCCTGGATCTTGCAGCTCAGATATAAAGAATTCTTTATCTATATCTATATCTGAGACAACTGAGGCCACAACATAGGCATGTCATTCAAAGAGACACTAAAATGCAGGTACAAAGGCACTGGGAAATGTCATATACATGTCAGGGCATTTTCATCAACTTGAAAATGGGTAGGTATTAGAGTAGTCTAATTTTAGATGCTGCACCATTTAAACAGGAAAGTAGGTCCAAATATCATCCTTAAGGACTGGGAGCCCAAAAGTGTACAGTGCTGCTAAGATGTAGATCCACTCAGTCAAGCATCTCCAAGCCCAGAGACTGCCACTGAGTCCCAGATCTTTGAGTATAAAGATAAGTGTGCCCTTACCATGCCCCCTCCTCCAGACATCCAAGGCCAGACTTTAAGAGAGATCTCTGGATCTCAGAATGAGCCTGTACCTACAACTTGACCCTTCACCACTCCTGCCACACCTCAATCCAGAGGTCAAAAGAAAGTCCAGGTTCTCTCTTCTGGAAAGAACAGCCCTACCTCCAGTTGTCCATGCCTTCATGGAAGAGAATGGGGATGGAGCACCAGAACTCTGAGCTGACTTGGCAGCCCTCTCCCCACTCACTGAATTTTCCTGGTTCCTCACCACTCTCAGTACAAATCTCATTATTCTCTGTACTCCTCTTTAGTCAGTCACCACAAAAATCTAGGACTCCCAAGTCACTCACACCCATTGATTTTAATCTCAAAAATGCAATACTTCCCACTGACCTCAGTTCCATCCCCAGCCCTGCAAGACTCCATATGCACTCTTTGCTTTCTTTTCTCCATAACATTCACCAACACACAAACACACATACAGGTTAAACTCACGCATATTTTTTTTAATCTTTCTCCCCCAGTAGAGTATAAACTTCACCAGGATATTTACTATTTTAATTTTGTATTTTAAAAGAAACACAAAATATTGTTTTATATTAACAATGTTTTGGTCAAAATACTTCACAAACACAAATCCAACAGTGATATGTCAGTACTATGTGTTGGGTATAGGCTTGTCACAGGGATATCTGAATCTGCAAATTTTCAGGGTAGAAAAATGACAAGGGGAAAACACAAGTACAGTTTTTTCATGTCAAAATGAAAAGCTGAGCTGGGGCTCAGTTTACCTGCATTTCAGACCTAGATTCCTTTTTTCTAGGTAGTGCCATATTCTTTGTCTTCTCCAAATTTTTATTTGACCTAATGTCTTACATTTTCTTGACAGTCAGAAGTAGCAATCAGTAGATGACTGCACATTTAAATTTAGCCAAGTATCTTTTAATTTCTCTGAATTTTTATTGCAAAGAACCATAAAACTTCTAAGTTAGATAGAATCTTACAATTCATCAAATCTACTTACCTTCAGCTACCACAGAGTCTAAGGCTCAATTTCTCTTGGTCTCAATGTTTACAATCAAGGCATATATGAAACTGGGGATAATTCTCATGGGACAAAAATTATAGAAAAAGAAACTCTAGAAATGGATCTATTTTCTTCCTCCCTGATATCCTGTTACTGACATTACTTTGGTTTACATAGTCTGTGTGTGTGTGTGTGTGTCTATAGGTGACGTGGTACCAAAAACACAAAAACCACATATGTAAAGCTTTGATGATGGTATTTTCCAGCCATCCTATTTTGTTGACAACCAAAGAACTTTCATAGCTTTTTGATATTCATGTTTATTTTAAAAAAGAAAATGAAGTATTCTTATTTCAGAATGCATCCTCTTGCACTTAGCTTTAATGTCAAAGCAACTGAAAGAATTTAATCACAGATGGGATGCTACAGCTAAGTGAATTAAGGAGGAAGTTAAGGTTTTCATTTCTAATTTTCCTCTTCCTGCAATGGACATCAGATGCTTAATGGTTCTACAAAATATCACATTTTGTAGTAAACACAGAGTAATGTATACATGTTTATCTCTGCTCAGAGTGTTGTCTATATTCCTACCACTATTATTCGGTATTTAATTAGCATAATCTGTGCAATACTGGAAACTTCTTTTGTTTCCTAGAAGGAATTCCTTGGCTCCAATAATTCTTGGTGCTATATTTTCCAAGTCTAGAGCAACATAATCTTTTTGTGGAATCCATAGAATGAAACAAAACTCTCAAAACAATTTCATTAAGGCAGCTTATCAGTTTTACTTTTTCCAGGTGCCGTGGGGTGTTCCTGTTAGTATCATTTACATAAAGTTTAAAGCTAATGAAAATCCAAATACAATTAGGAGGGGAGATGGGGAAAAGAGATTCCAAATCAGGGTGGATCCTCTCCTTGTGCTGGAAGGAAGAGGACTGTGATGCCTCTTTGATAGTGGCAGCAGAGGAAATGAAGCACTGATTGCAAGCCAGGTTTGAGCGGAACATTAATATGAAGGAAATCAACATCATCCTGATTACTTCATGTGAGAAACAGATGCCGACCCCCTCCCTTTCTGCTGATGTAACAAAAGGCATTGTGTCTACTCAGGGTAATTGGGTGGGAATAACACACGATGAAATCTAGTTATGATAAAAGAAAAAGGGTCCTGAGTCAATATGAAGACCTTAGGAACATCCAAAGTCTGGGCAAAAACCTTAAGTGGTGTACTTTACAGGGGGTGGGGGAGTAGGCAATTTCTCTACCAATTGGCAACAGTGTGGTACAACTATAAATAATACAGTGTATCATTCTGGCCTCAGCGGTTAATGCCTGGCTGCCTTACTTTAATCCACACTCATAACCAACCCTCCATGTGCTACACACATAGACTCAGTCATTATTAAGTGTTCTTGACTCGAAGTATTCTTGAAGATTTAGTTTATGACTGCTTGAGTGCCCCCAAGCCCCTCTTCATCCTTTTCTATTTAGAAGGCCTTTCCTTTGTGCTCCAATAACATGACATTTGTCCAAATCAGCCCAATGGGTAGGCCCTGAGCATCTAAGAACAGCAGCCTTGACTCATTCGTCTTTGCATCCCTGCACCTTGCCTAATAATTGGCAATAAGTCTGGCCTTACTTTTCCCAGCCCTTCACTCCTCATCGAATGGCATAAATCATACTTTCTAAAACATTGGTATTGTTTTAAAGAAGATCTTCCATGTTTGTCAACTTTCCATTGCTATGACCAAAATATGGACAAAATTAATTTAAATGAGAAAATATTTATTTGGGGCCACACACAGTCTTAGAGGTTTCAGTCCATGGTTGGCCAGCTCTATTACTTTGGGCCTGACTTAAAGCAGATCATCATGGCAGAAGGGCATGATGAAGGGCATGGCAGCCAGGAAACAGAGAGAGGGGGTGGGCAGAGAGAAAGGGACCAGAGACAAGAAATGCCCTTCCAGAACATGTTTCCTGTGACTCACTTCCTCCAAAAAAGGCACCACCTCCTAAAGTTTCTGCCACCTCTCAGCAATGTCATCAAATTATTAATTCAACAATGGATTGACCACTGATGAGGTCAGAGCCCTCATGATCCCTCAAATCCCTGCCTCTGAACATTGCTGCATTGGGGACCAGGTCTTTAATACATGAAACTTTAGGGGACATTCTAGATCCAAACTGTAATGCTATCCTAAATTACAGTAGTAAAATACATTTCAACAAAATCTTTCTATTACACTGAATTTAACTATATGTCCATAGATTTTGTCTTAAGTCACTCTCTAGTATTAGAATTAAAAAAAAAATCAGAGCAGTTCTTTAAATGGTTTTCCATGGAACTGTTTCCTGTTTCTAAATAACTATTTTTCTTTTTTTGGTACTATGGGATGAAACCAGGGCTGCTTAACCACTGAGCCACATCTCCAGCCCTTTTAAAAAATATTTTATTGAGAGACAGGTTCTCACTGAGTTGATTAGTGCCAGGTTTGAACTCATAATCCTCCTGCCTCACCCTCCCCACCCACTGGGATTACAGTGCGTGCCATCACTCCTGGCTCTAAATAACTATTTTTGAGTAATAGTTCTAAGTAACTCTTGGGGAGAATAAATGTGGAGGATCAATGTTGTATAATATATAGTAAAAAAAAACAACAATATAAATGTATAAACATGGTATAAAATGACAGAATTTTCTTCTGAATTCATATGTATTTAAAATATTTTTGTGCATATATATACACATAGGTAAATTTATATATCAGAAGGAAAAGCTTACATATTAATTCTGACAGGGTGAAAGAAAATGTAAGATATTTCATCTGAATGTGCCTAGACATAGAGACTATTTCGACAGTAGGTATTGTGAGCATGTACCCGAGAGATCTTCAGAAAACCTCTGAGCAACTGCAAAGAGTCTTGAATCATACACCCCCAATAATCACTTGATCCTTTGCCCGACGTCCCCCTCCCCCAAACACAAAAAAAGACATTTTAAATCCATGCAAGAGTGTGAGATGTAGGTGTAATCAAATAGAATATGGGCAAAGTACAAATTTGTAACATGAAGCTGATTTTGTGTTCATAGACTCATCAAGCTGCTGCTGTAAACGGTGCTTTGGTTTTTGGCCCAACTTTGACTGGTCGGGTAGGCCCAGATTCTGCCCAGGCTCTGCAACTCCTCAACCCTTCTAGAGAATTGTTTCACCTCTTCACAGCTCCTCCTCTTCTAATCAAGGGTCTGACACTGCCCATTGACCACATTTATTTTTCTGCCTTTTGGCACTGGGAGTTTGTCTGTTGCAGGATAAAAGTGGAATTCTCTGCTGTCTGCAGGGCTTTCCCCAGGGAACAGAGCATGAAACCCAAACTTATATAAAATCATATCCTGTTTGCAAACATCATATTCCCTTTGCTTCGCACTAATCTGGTCCTGTAAACCCCAGCACAGCTTGAGAGCCCATTCCTCATCTAAACAAATGCCATAAGCCCCTTTATACTTTTACAACCATGTCAAAAAATAATATTGCCTGCCAATAGTGATGTGATTGGAGTTGCCTCCTCCGAGCCATAAAAGAAGCGCAGAGTCTGTTATCAATTTCTCTAAATGTATCAGGGGAATTATGGGTCGATTCAGTTCCAAGTTATAAATGACAACTCAAAAGCCGCAGAAGCGTTTGAAGCTGGGAGCTGATGACGACATTATCATAAAAGCCTGCTCGTCCTTGCTTTTGTGGGTTTTTTTGTGGCCTATCAAGTGAAAAAGGGAGAATAAGGCTGAGAAATGACTTCAAGATTTCTTCACACAGCAGCAGGTCACATGGTCAGGAAAATGATCACTATTTTTAGTGATATACCCTGAGGAGTACGCACTAGCTTGGTCCTGAACTGGTTTTGTTTCCAAAGTTCCTTAGTTATCTATTCCCTTATACAATGACCAAGTCCTGGGTTTTGGTAAAATGCTCTTTTCAACTGGCATATATTCTTATAGATCAATCACATCATTAGAAATGAGTCATGCCATAGTAACTAAATAAAAATGAGATGCAAAAAGGAATTCGAAGATCTTGAGATTATTCATAAAATGCAATTCTGGATAGCATAATTTAAGGCACCTTAAATATCATTTTCCCACTGAGTTGTTTGACCAACACTCCAATACCACAAGCAATTGGGGGGAGGGAATTTAATAAGTAGAGGATTTTGATTTTATAATGTTCTAAGATATCTCCAAAACCAATGAACCCATCAGCATTCAGTAGCTATATGTTAAACCACTCTATAATGAAGTTATATATCCTAAATAATGTGACTTCACTTTAATAGTTGGAAATCACTGAGCATTTTGGAGTTAAACCAATGGGTCTATTTTTAGATTGTTTAAATGAGGAAAGTGTCTTAAACAAAAGGCAATTTCAGTAGTTTCCAAGCTTCCAGGTTACCCCCATGATGCTAAATCAGATCACTCCAAGTTCATACTTGGTAGTTTGCATAGTTAATGTGTCTAGGATTGT
Source organism: Marmota monax (assembly GCF_021218885.2). Lineage (NCBI taxonomy): Eukaryota > Metazoa > Chordata > Mammalia > Rodentia > Sciuridae > Marmota > Marmota monax. The sequence continues at coordinate 5,088,430 of NW_026693933.1, read as the reverse complement.
TCTTGAGGTGAAAATTTAGACTGGTTCAAATGCAAAGGACCCAGAGTTTCTCCTAGCACTTGTGTCAAAATCAAAGATCTGAGAAAACAAGATCTGAACTGATAAGATTATGACTTAGTTTCTGAAAACAAAAACACAAAAAGAATGAATCCAATTGGTTTGCTAGAGCATCAGCAAGTGGGAGTTTATATGCACACTTGTGTTCCCCCATCCTCCCAGTCATGCATAAATTCCCCAGAAGACATAGAGACTATTTCAATAAGCAAAATGCCCTTCTTTAGCCTTCTCCAGCCCTGAGACAGCCAATCTCATCCAGGCCTCCTGCCCCAGAAGTTACCATGTTACATGTTTAGAGCAGGTGAATAGAGGTACTTTGTGTTCAAGGGATGGTGAGTCAGTGGCACATCCCAGCTCAGATTTGGAGGATGAGTCCTAGGGAGTTGTCCTCAGTTCTACTCTGGGTCATGAATTCAATGTACTTGTAAAGGACTGGGGTTTGACACTCACCATTCTTTTAACGACTTTGATGTCCTCCCCATCACTGTTCCCATGAAGTCATCATTTACTTTGTTTAATTCTTTGCCTCATTTGCAGGTTAAAAAGCTCTTCTCTTAAAATAGCCACTTGGGGTGTGAGAAAATAAGCTCAAAAATCAATGAACTCCTTTGAAAAATCAGTTTATCCTTTGAATTTAAGAATGAGTTTGCAAGGTCCCACAGGAGATTTGCTAAAATGAGCAAGGATTAATGTGGAGTGGTGACAGTTCTGTGTCAAAGGTCAAAAAGCAAAAGTCACTGGTGAGCTGCCATAAGGAGCCATGCTACCTTAGCCACACCGAAATGCTGCTAGGCTGAAGGTGGGGTTGGGGCTGCGGCTCACTGTTAAAGACTTAAAATAAGATCCTTCAGAATGCTTTCACATGAACATACACAGCATTCCCATACTTTCAGCTTTTCACCCTTTTCTGTGGGACATGAGGAGAGTAACTTCTCTGAGCATTTAGTGTCTCATCTGCAAAATGGCATAATTAATAAAAAAGTGGCCATCACACTGGCTTCCTGAAATTCAGTTATGCATTGATAAAGTATGAAATCCAAATGGATATCCTTATTTTTTGGGTGGGGGGAGGGCAGAATCACAGGCAAAGGAACACAGAGATATTCCTTATTAAGTCTGGCATCATTAAAATGATAGAATGAGGGCTGGGGTTGTAGTACTGTGGTGGAGCGCTTGCCTAGCCTGTATGAGGCACTGGGTTCAATCCTCAGCACCACCTAAAAATAATGGTCCATCAAAAACTAAAAAATGTTTTAAAAAAGGGTAGAATGAATAAAAACTATGTGGGATTTTCCTGTATAAAATTTAGTTATAACTAATGACTGTCTAAAATATGATCCATAAACAAATAGGTTTGTTCTCTCTTTTCAGTATCCAAGTAACCTCATTGATTTAAATACTTTAGTCCATAGAGGTCTGACCTAGAATTGTGTGGTCCTAACATAACTGAGCATTTAGTTCTATGTTACTGGTAAGGGTTAACTTTAAATAGATTGCAGGTTATAGAGTTTGTTCTAATCATCTACAAAAATGTAGACATTTTTCTTCCTATGTTGCTGGATTCAAACAAATTTGTCCTTGAAATGTGGTATAAATATCCTGGGTCAAAAGGCTTTGTTAATTATTGAAGACAAAAAAATGGCCTCAAGGGGTTCACAAACAAATGCCCCATAATGCAAAGCACTTTGTGAAGTTTATGCCATTTTCATCAGGAATATAATGTATGTGCATAGTTAGTGTGATTCTATTGAAAACTGAATTCCACTGCAAAACTGTGTTAAAACTTCTTGCATTAACTTTTCTCCAGCTATGTGAAAGTCCAGCAACACTGTCTTCATGAGTGTGTGGCCGTCACACAGAAACTTAAAGTTTGAAGGCCCTCAAATTCCGTTTAGTTCTGTTGCCACCATCTTGAAGTGCTATTTAAGTTTTTAACAAGTGGCTTTGCATTTGGCAATTAGCTCTGAAAATTATACCACTAATTCTGAAGTACAATATAAGCTTTACTGGAAAAAAAAAGTCTTAAAGGTAATTTTATAGATAAATCAAAGGAGATTTTTTTTAAGTTTCTGTTATTTAAAAAGCAGTAGTTAAACTCATACTTACCCCAAGTCCACCACAAGGTAAGGAGGAAAAAAACTTTTGAGAGTCATCACCTATATGGTAAGAAAACATAAAAAAAAATATACATTGTGAGTATTATTATTTATGTGGATTAACATATAAATTGTGTCACATAGTATTTATCATTGTACTCATAAGAAAAATCAACGAAATTTTGGACCAATTATTCAAAGAAGTTCATTTTAAGAATGCATTGTTCTGTTTATATAAATACATAAGTAAAAACTCAAAGCAAATGAATATTAATACTATTATATATAAAGATCTATTACCCCACAGGATCAAACACAAGCCCATGAAATTTGGGATAAAAGATTTTTTAATTGGTTTACTTATCCATATTGTATATTATAATTTTAAAATTATAATTTATTAAATTATAATTTATGAAAACTCACACAGCTATTGACTAAGTGCATTCCTCCAAGATGATACTTGATCCACAAGTTTTATGAAACTATATACTGTCATTTTAAAAATATTTGAGACACTAAGATGTCTTCTCAAGTACACACTTATTCATCATTTCTATTTCAGAAACAGTTAATATACAGGATCTACTTAAGATGTAGCTAAGGTCAAGTATACCCATAAGCCTTTCTAACATGAACAGGTTTTTAAACAAAACACTATATAAAGAAAAATTTCATTTGGGAAATTATAATATCAGTATCATTATAAAAAGTCTCCTTTAAAAATATATGCCAAAATCTTTAATTATGATTCTTTTTTTGGAACTGGCATTTCATGGGACTTTAAGCAAGTATTTCATTTATCTACACTTTAATTTTCTGTACTTATCTACTTCATGAATAGACAGACAAACAGTAAGTGTTCCCAAATTTCTGGCACTAAAATCTGTCTATTCATTAACTAAAAAGAAAGATAGAACATTTCTATCTAAGATCTTAGTCAAATGGTTCTAAAGTGACTTAGATGGGTTATTCAGAAGACCAGTGGTAGAAGCAGGTGACAAACTCTTTAATTCACCTACCCCTTTATTTGTCCTGATAATGATCAATTACATAAATAATTAAAATGGAAAACAGGTTTGTGGTATAATTTACATGCCATGTTAGTAAAATTCTAATAGTAGATTGTACTGTCATCAAAGAAAGTTTATTTTAAAAACAATGAGTTGCATAAGTTTATTTTTCAAATGCAATTACTAACAGATGGAAAACAATAAAGGAAAATGTATGCATAGATGAGGACATGTCGTTATGTAAAGACATCTTTTTCTTAAAAAAAAAAAAAAGGATACAGTTCAGTGGTGGAGTGCTTTCCTGTGTGCTAGGTTCAATCCTCAGTACTACAAAAACAAAAGAAAACAAAACAAACAGAAAATGGCAAACACACACACACACACACACACACACACACACACACACCCTAAGGCAAAATGTTAAAATTAGAATGCTGGCACAAGTAAAAGACACTTCAAAAAAATTCTGGATGACATGAAAGGTGAAGTTTTTTATGTCATTGCTCTTAACAAAGGTATCTCTATATCTTTGAATATTTTGCAAGACTGAATCTATATATTGCCAGTAAATTAAAATATATATACATACACACACGCACACACATATACACACACACACACACACACACACACACACATATATATATATATATATATATATACATACATACACATATAGATAGATGGATATCTGAATTCTTCATTTACAGTTAAAAGGGATAAAGATAATATTAAAACATAATAAAATAAATTTTAAAAAACTTATTAAACCCTAAGAGAATAGAGAAAATAAATGCTATGCCTCTTATGAAGAATATTATGTAGTAATGTTTATATAACATAAAAGGCAAATAATTGATAATGTGAATTTAGCAGTGTGTAAAAAATTTAATTCACTGCATTGACTGAATTTATTTTTTTAATGACATTACAGTACCTCGTTAATGGACTAAAGTCTGGCTAGCTACAAGGTAGAAACTGGTAATAACAATGACAGGAATATTAATGTTAAGGAAAACCTTGGACCAGAAATGACTAGAGAGAATGTTTTCAAAGTGTCACCTTACAGAATCTTAAGTATTTAAAGAGATAAATTGTGCCTGTTTTCAAATCTAATTATTTTATAATCTATAGATGTCTTTCAAGATACAAAGACTAATAGTTCTGATCCTAGTGAACTTTCAGTTAAATCCTTCCTCCTAACCTAGAACATAACTTTCAAGAGCAGTATTATCAATTTAACACAGAAATGCCACCTCCCATCTGTGTTGGAGGGACTGGGCAAGATAGCTGTATAGTAGTGAAAGAAAAGGATAAAGAGAGCAAATTACTTGATTATTAATTTCTATACATTTGTATATGACAGCTTCAATGTGGTCTTTTAGTTATAAATGAAAAAACAAACTATAAAAATCCAAATGTCACAAAGAACAAAAAAGTAATCTTTTAAGAGAAATAAATAATTCACTTTGAATAACAACAGAAGAATATCAGATAAATTTCTGAATTCACCATAATAAATGAAATAGTTTGGATATGTCCAAGTTGAACTTTGCACTTGACCTCAGGCCTCACAGAAGGCACCATCCTTGTGTGTGTGGATTCAGGTAGTCTACATTGAAAGTGCTGCTCTGATCACTGAGAGGTATCTCTCAAACTCCACAGGTGTACAGAATGTTGCCCCAATCACCAATTGTATGAATGCTATTTCCCATTAAATATTCAAACCCAATGAGATAAAAGGCTAATTATCTGTCCTAAAAATTTAAAAACTGAATCATCAAAACTAAGTGCTTGCACCACATACATACAATGAAAAGAAGCTTTGTCCAAGTTCCAAGTTGGAATTCATTTTTGAATCAACCAAATTTAAAGTAATAGAAAGTTTGAATATTTTGAAAAAGTTAGATTTGTTCAAAATTGTCAAATTCCTTTTCTAAAAGCAGTGGTACTGTTGTATTTCATAAATAAAAGTTTGATGTTGTCAAAGTGTAAATTTCATTTCTTTTAACAAATATGTCTTCCTTCTTAAATTGTGGCATTTTGATATTAACAATTTGACCAATCATATTCCAGTCCAGTAAAGTCCAGGAGTACCTAGTCTTATGACTGAGTTGGTGGATACTTTGGGACCATAGTTAAAAAAAAAAAAGAAAGAAATGAAAAGAGCGAAAGAAAAACGTTTTCTATTTTCTCTTAACTAAATTAAAAAGTAATCACATAGACACTTTCCTATTTTAAATGCTTGAGTATTTTGATCAAATAAAACCATGAAAATCACTGCATCTTTGTGCTTAGTTGGGTAGGATTATTAATTCATGTTAAAATAAGAACATTTATTATACAGCAGTCAGAAAAAAAAAGAAATACTTTATGTAACATATCTGCATGTAGAGAACTGGTTCCTTTGAAGGAACCAAGGGAAAAAGTCTGGAGCATAGATGTTTAGATCAATTTATTTGTATTTGTATTAAAGCATAACTTTAATTTTACCATATAAATTGTTTTTCATCAAAGGTTAGCAATATTTTCTCTAAACAACACTGAGTGTCCTTTGTGTCCATTTCTCTTCCAGGTACTTCTGTTGCCTATCCTGACACACATACAAACACACACACACACACACACAAACACACACACACATGTGCAGACACTCCCCAAGTACTTCGCCACACATCTTTAGGGATATTTGCTGTTCATCTTTAAAAGCAGTTTGCATGTGTTTTAAAGGGTAATTGTTAACTTCCCCTTATAATTGCTTTCCAAAATACTTACCTATTACTTGTCATATATTAGTTCCCAATCATTTAGGGCCAATTAACATAAATTATTTAAAATTATTATTGAAAAGAGTTATTGAAAGAGTTCAATAATTTGGAACTGACTCAACAAGTTTGTTTGAAAGAAAGGGACAAGAAAGGGTTCTAAAATAGGTTTTAATTAAAACTCTTAAAATATTAGCCACGTTATGTACTGTTGTTATTCAATTATAAAGGTAATTAATAAAATATAATTACTTCTACTAAAATAATGTTTTGTCAGTATTTTTCCAAAAATCTGTTGTTTATAGCATTCATATAAAGCTTACATAAAACTCTGCAACTTCAATTTTATTTTAAAATCTGATGATGAAATTTTGAAAAATCGTACATTGACAAAAATTATGTTTATTGATTTTCTATTTGTCATTTACTGTGTTATTTAATACCCACAGGGAAGGTGTGCACTAAAAAGTTTACGTTGCTATTTTAAATTCCATCTTACTATAAAATGTAGTATCTTAGGCACAATAATAGGACTTGTCTCTGATATTAAGTTGTACTATCATTTTGTGTGTTAAGGTCATGGGAAAAAAGCCTGTAAGACACAAAACAAATGGGAAAGGTAAAGATGAATTTGCACAAAAGGGTGAAAAGGTCTTATTGTCTTTTAGTTCAAAAACCCAAGTAAACAAATTTGGCAATGTATATATCCCTATATGCAAAACTACACTACACATCTGCTATCCAAAGAAAGGTTAATTTTAAAGTCAACATTATAGAACACACATTGTCTTTTGTAGTGCAGGATTTTCTTAATCTACTTTGAATTCTCTTGTACAAGACTCATTCCACAGAGCAGTGCTGTTGGAAAAACTGACTTTTTGTCACACTGCTTGCCAAGTATTTTGGACTGACACTTGTACTGACTAATGATAGTTCTGGAATGTGCTGTTCTCAGTCAAATGGAGCCCATACAGACCTAGGAGTATCCTGGGGTCCAGCTTCTGTCCATCCAGGGGGCCGGTGCCATACAACAGTGAGTGATGTTCAGAATGAACAAGCTGTATTTCCTCCAAGCTGGCTTTTCGACCTTGAATCCTCTGAAAGAAAATAGCAGAAACCTACAGTACCTCTCTGACAACATTTAGAAGAAAATGAGACCCCCAAGTCACATTTAAGATGATTAATAATGGGCTGAGTTTCATCAGGCAGGAATGTGAGACTGATCTGCTTGGTAAAATACTCTAATACTACTTGAAAAATGAGCATATGCAAGGTTGAGATGCGATGGATTGCTTATGCCCATGTAGGAAATTGACATAAAGCTTATTCTTCTTTGGCATAAAAAATAAATCTATAACAAAGAAATTAATGGTTGTCTCTTTTGTAAAAAATATGAGCTTAAAAACACCAAGGGCTAATGTTTATCTGAAAAACAAATTTATTACCATCTTATTTTATACTTACCTGAAGTTGTTGAAATGAATTTTTCTTAAAGGACATGGGTAAATACCATGGTAGTGTAATGTATTTTATGCTCATTACTTCATGTGAATGCACCTTACCACAGCATTACTCTGTGTAATGCTGTTACAATGTTACTCAAAGCTTGTCCCATGGGACCCGCAACAGTTGAGGATCTGCCTGTCAATGGCCCATGATGAGATCAGTACAGAAATTCAGAGTAAATATTTAGAAACTTGTATGGCAAATTTATGTCTTTTGAATTTAATAAAATCTCATATGACTTAAATTTTTATTTCACTTTTGCACCATTTCACTTTTAGTGTGTTTTATTAAAGTTTTAGTATATGACAGATTGGAAATTAAACGGAAACAAAAACTGCTGTTTAACCAGAGATAATTTGAGACATTCTAGACTCAATTCTTTACACTTAGGCTAGGCAGAGAGTTTTTGCCCCATCTAACAAAGAAAGGTTCTTTGACACAAACATAATTGTACTTTAAGTTAAACCTTATTAGCCAACATACAAAGTGATCTTCTTGGTCCCATTTCTTACCACATCTGTGAGCCTGATAAACATCATGCTGGTGTATGAAATTAATTAACCTTCACTTTCGGAAATGCCTATGCTTCCTAAAACTACATAAACAATATGAAGTTTTTCTTAAAACACACACCATCACAAGACAGGTCAGGTAATACTTAAGTACAGAACTCAAGAGAAATTCAGAGAGTCTGTTCAGGAAGTGCTGACCTCCCATGTTCCTGGAACCACCAGTTGACTTGGAAACATCCGGCGACAACCACACCTCTCTTGGGACCAGGACAACTCCGTGATCAGTCTCCCTTGTGTAAGGTGATGGGGCTGCTGGCAGACTCTTCAGTGTTTATGTGTAGGTTACTAGGGGTCAGGCTGGGAAAATCTCTAGGTAATGACACTTCCTCAGGGTTTATTGGACAGGAGGCAGAGTTTGCTTGTCACTGAAAATAAATGATCAGGTCACAGTGAGGGAGGAATGGTGGGAACTACAGGGGTAACAGAGGAGCATGATTTAAAGCAGAATCTCAAGATTGCCTTTATGTGCCAAACCAACAAATACCTGTGGAATTTTCTTTGCCATTACACTGAAGTTCCCTGTTCTCGACACTATCATTCAGCATTGTGTAACCCAATTTACATTTCTAGAAAAATGAAATATGCTTTTGAGAAATCATTTCCAGGTAGTTAAGAAAACAATCCCAATACTGAAGACTAAGGCAAATTTAATGATGACATTCAGGTCTGCCTTGTTCTGATCAATAAACAATTGTATTGAACAGGGTAATTTGCCGGTAAACATGAAATATGCAAAGGTATATGGAAGACAAACAAAAACCAAAGAAGTAGAATGACAGGTAAAGAGATAAAATGAGCAAGAGAAAAGCGAGAATCAATATTAAAGGGAAATATTTTAACTTCAAGATTTCAGAAGATGGAAAATCCCCAAAGATAAATGGTAGTAACTCCATGGTTTGAGTCATCTAAAATTGGAATGAACAGAGTGCTGAAAAACAGACAGTGACAATCAGTCCTAGTCTGGCATAATAATGAATACCATGAAATAACAGAGCTTCCAAGCTTTCACTTCTATGGGTCTATGAAATCCATAGCCACAGATATCATAAAAGCTGATACTGTGAGACATCAAAATCCTAAATAATGTCAATTCTAAAACTAAGAATTGGAGCCATGTTTGACTACTGGAATATCATAAAACTTCATCATTTTTTTCCCTCTCTCCTTTTCTATTAAGATTTTTTTTTCAGTTCCCAGTTGAATTTTTTGGCTCTAACATTAAATATCACTATTATTATGTTTTCATACACTAGTCATATATATTATACACTGTACACTCAATGCATGTCCCAAGTTCATTTCTTATTCTCCTACAATCCCAGTAGCATTCCAACTAAATGTTCAACCACACATTTGAACAATAATCTGCTAATAAGATTCACCGTAGATGACGATAGCTCAAGTGCTAGCAAATCATGAGGATGCCTGCCGAATCTTTCATCTCCCAGTGTAGCAGCAATCAACTGGCAGTATGGACACAGCATCTGGATAAGTTACCTAGCATTTACTTATTCAAGAGTTTTGCTTCTGATTTATACTCTAGTTCTTACCTCACTATTAAAATGTAAAACTGCTCGTACATTATCCCTTTGATTCTTTTTCCCTCTTCTCCTTCCATTTCCTTTGACTCTCTGAAAGTACATTACACTGGCAGATTGTGTTATTATAATAAATAGTTCTTAGAAATTACTGCAATCAAAATAAGGATGTAATCATTCTTGACAATCACCTTCTGCTTCTCTAGCTGCTAGGGAACAAACCCCATAAACACAGTGCCTGTTTCCCCCCAAAGCAAGGAAAACCAATTCAGCCTGAAAACAATCTCTACCTAAAGAAAGGATCTGGAGAAAGCACATTCTAGATTTGTATCTTGCAGAAACACTACTATGGGAACTTGGATGACTAAGCCAAGAATCCTGAAATAGCAACCGCTTGCTTTAGTTCTTAACACACAGGGTCTCCTGGAGTAGTTCCATTTTGCCTCCCTTTTATCAGATGCCTTAAATTTGTCACATTCAGCTCTCTTCTCCTATTGAGATCTCCAACAGTCCCATTTTTTAATTTAGAATTTCATTTGCTCAGGCTTAATATAGATATTCTCATTTTGTCTCTTCCCGAATGTTCTACTTCCTGTGTACCCTGTATTCCTCCATTTCTCTCTTAAGATGCTCTCTAGAGTCAAAGGTCAATAGCATAATGACTAACAAAATAGGATAAAGTGCTCTGATAATCTTAATTTAGGGAGATGCTGGTTTCCGTTCTCAGAGAAAAATCAGTCTGCAGGATGTCTATGTGAAGTCATCTATGATGCTCTGACTAAAAAGGCTTTTGAGCATATTGGAACACTCGATGCATATAAGGGATGGAGTTTATCTGGAGAGTTCTCACATGAAATCCAAAGATAGGTCTTGAATTCTTTAATAGGCCTAGGAACAGAAGCTTCCAGCTCTTCTTTCAGCTTAAAGAAATGCTGTGATTTAGGACTGCTTTCATTCTGACATTATTATTCTGTGACTTACATTCAATCCGGGTCTTTCCTGGGAGTGGAAAAGTAGCCAGGACTCAGCCTACTCTGTGCTTAGGAATATGATCATATTCAATACAGACCCCCAGACAGCCTCTATTCAGGTTGGAAGTTTGACTAAAGATGTCATTTGAAATCACCATATCATTGAGTCTCACAATGTACTATGGTTCTTTCCTAAAGAAATAGTCTTTCTGAAATAAAGCCTGTTAATGCAAACTGATTATAGAAGGAATGTTCTGAACATGATCTACAAAGTCATACTGTGACAGGATAAAACGCAGCCTACCCACACCCACCCACACACAGAGCACACACACGGTATAGATTCATATTTTTTTCTGCCAAGGAGCAGAGAAAAAAGGAAACAGTTCTATTCCTTCCCTGCTTGTGTTCAAAGCCTGGAGTGAGGCCAGTGTCCTAATCAGTTCTCATTGGCCCTGGAGGAATCAGAACCTTTTGTAAAATATAATAAAGGGCATAAAATCATGATAAAATGCATGAAAAAGCAGTGCCTTTGGTTAGGGAACTAGAAATAATTTAGCAGAACAGATGGATTGCATTGGTTGGGTATTATTGAGGACATGAAAGGGCTCATTTTGTGGCAGTTCCAAACTAAGAGAAAATGTCCAACTTAAATTTGACAAGTCAAAGTACCTGCCTCCACTGGAGGAGACTCCATTTTCTTTAATCATTTTCAAAGTAGTGACATATTAGGCAAAAATGTCTACTGAAATACCTCATTTTCCGAAAATATTTCATCCATTGTCTCTAAGTAAAGGAAGATTATTATTTTTTCCTCCAAAAATCTACAGTGCTGCCAATATTCAATTAAAAAACATAAATGAGTTATGTCAAAGTTAGATTCAGTTTTTGAATACCATATTTAATACTTAAGGAGTCAATTCGTGGTTCATTAATTATTCTTGATATATTTTTTCTCTTAAAACAAACACAAAAATGTGGTCTCATTGTTCGTGTCCAAGCATATCTCCTTGAATTTTCAAATGATAACAATCAATTGTTTCTTTGAATATTTTATAAGTCGTTTTTTTCTAATAGCCACCCCCTAACACAGAGCTGTACAATCTTTTCTCATAGCCCTCATCATATAGTAACCTGTTATCAGAATTTTTTCTCATAAAGTAGAGTAAAGGGAGGCAGGCAGTAATAGAACAGGCAGGCAGCCTACCAGACTTCTCCCTTCTGTAGGGCACATGGAAGAAAAGTAGACTGCAAGCTGAGAGCCAGAATTCTTATCCTGCTTCTTGAATGTTTTCCCTGTGCCTACAGCCAGCTGTGAAACATCTCTACAGGCCTTAGTTTCTTCATCTATAAGCATAAGGAAGTTTGCCTAAGTTTTTTCAAAGCTTCATTTTAGTCCTAACTGATAAGATTCTATGTGGCAAAATAACTTTATACTCGGTAAAAAATTCAAGAAAATATGCTTTACTTTGATTGATGAATTTGCCTGAGGCAAGCAAATACAATTATAGTGATCTATTACTGTGGTGGAGGCCAGAAAATAGGCCCATGAAGATTTTCAAAAGCAGTCCACCTCTTCCTTGAAGCCCATTTCTTAAAAGTTTAATCACTGTTGAAAAATGAGAGGATTTTTCAAAGCTTATACTACTATTTGACAACCTCAAAATAATAAACACTTTCCCCAATTTCTAAATTCTTTAGGGTACAGAATGTCTGGCTTTGTTTGTATGTTTTGTTTCCTGATGCTGGGGATTGAACCCAGGGCCTTGCACACACTAGGCAAGTGCTCTCACAGTGAATTACACTCCTAGCCTGTACTTCTGACTTAAAGCTACCTGTGTGTTTCAAGTAAATGCTTGAACTCTCTCATCTCAAAATATTTGATCCATCTGCCTATTTGTCTCTACCTGTTAAGTTTATGCAAGAAGTTGAGTTTGTGTTGCAGAGGTTCTTGAAACCAGCTGCGGATGTTTAAGAGGTACGATTGGAGCTTTAGATTCACTTTGTGTGGACACAGTCTGCGCACTGGATACTTAAAGCCACTGAGTGGATTCTAATGGGTAGAATCCTGGGTCAAGAACCACATGTTGGAAGGAGCAGACTATGCTTCCTACTCATAAATTAATTCAAGATATTGTCACTATGGACCAATATTTGGGACTATGAAATATTTTTTGTTTTTAACATCAAGGAATAAAAAACAAAATTCTTGTCTTCAAAATTAGCAAGTATCTTTACTTGTCTTAATTTTATTGATTCAGTCATTAATATTTATTTTCAAATATTTCAGAGCACATAGCAATTTCTAAAGCACTTCAGAAAGCCAGAAAATCTTATTCAACAATAAAGGTCTGGGGTGGTCATAAGCATATGTTATGTATGTTTTTAAAATTTATTTTCATCTATTTCAAATCATTATGTTCATACAACAAAAAGAAATTATGCCTTAGTTTCATTGCTACATTTTCATAATTTTTAATAAAACCAAATCTTATACCTTATAATTTTTAATTACAAATATTTTAATGATTTAGTCTAAAGCATTGCTTTTTCAAATATCACTCATGTATGCAACAAAATTTCTTAATAAATATTTATACTTGAATACTGCAATGTTCAAATGACTTAAAAATATCTAACATTCATTTTTATTAATAAATCTTAAGCTGCTATCTAAAAATCCCTGTATTATTTTCCAAATGATTCAGAAAGAAAATCTCTCATTGTTCCTTTTATTGATTGTATTCTACAAGCAGAATTTTTAAAACTTCCATGTTGTCTCAATTTTGATTATAAACTGTGCATTGACTTTTGATGTATGTATCTGCCTGGGCCCACCTTACTGTGATATATAAATATCTCTCAGAAAATGACATAATGCATCCTGGTTTACTCATGATATCTAGATCTTCTGCACTACTTCCACCTCCGCACCCCGCAACTGCCCTATCCTTTAGAGACAATTCACAGGACTCCCTGTTTGACTTTCTTACTGCTTTGTGGTTAGATTCTAAGACACAAACATATTTAAAAATAAATTTTTTTTTACAAACTAAACAGAACAGTAAGCTGTTATGTGCTGCCATCTAGTTAGACTACTCTATAAAACAAATGTTTAATTGAATTTGCATTAACTTGCAGTATGCAGAGCTTCACAATCTTGATGTCAGAAAACCTGTACATTCCAAAAGTAATACATCTCCTTATTTGGATTTAAAAAGGGTATTTTAAGTCACTTGTATGTGCTGGCAAGTGTGCTGAAGACCTTATCCTTGAGCTGCTGGACTTCTTAAGATTTTATACTAAAGTTTCTCTCCACTTTGCTCATTGGAACTGCTGAGAAATCCCAGAAGGGGCAACAGTAGCTTGGTTTCATGTCCCAGAATTGTTTTGTAATTACTTTGTGTTGGCACTTGAATAAAAGAGTTAAACATTTCAGCACAGTATGTTGCTTATGGCTTTTACTTATGAATTAAGCGAAACAAAGTTATTCAATATTAGTCACAAAGAGGCAATGCAAATTCCACATAATGTGTAATCCAACAAAAGCATTATAAAATGTTATTATTCTCAAAACAAATGTGAAAGCAAGCAAATGTCTGTGGGTGGTTTGGTGGGGCTGGGAGACATGAGCACTTCTGGAAAAACAACTACAAGTGCATTTCTAACAGATGATGGGTCAATCTCTATTTTTTTTTTTTTTTTTTTTTAGCTCAGAGGAGCACATTCCTTTCTCCAGGAGCACAGGCACTTTAGAAACCCAGCTACCTAATCGAAGAGCTTGTTTTCTCAACAGGATACCAAATTACCCCCTGCCCCCTGCCCCAGATCCATTTCTCACGGTGACCAGAAAGCTGCTGGTTTTGCTTTGTGTTCCCAACAGAATCACTAAACTAAGTATGAATGATTCAATAGGGGAAAAAATTAAATGGTATTGGCATGAAGGACTACTAACCGCTCAACTTTTTTAAAACAATGCCACGTCATGCCAAAAGAAGTTAACCCATGTAACCACTGTAATCTAATATAATAAGGACTAAAGTTTTCTCTGGCTGCTAATCAGCACTACTCAGCAAAGCCAATTTACACTATAGCTTACAAACTAAGAGCAAAGTGTTTACCAAAACATGCTAAAAATTTAGTCTGCTGTTAAGAAGAGAGAGTGTTATGTCTAAAGTGAGCTCCTTAGCCATTCTAATTTCATACAATATTATATCTGGAAGAAATCCTAGAGGAATTCTGCATAATATGCCCATCTATAGCATGAGAAAATGGAAGATCAACAAGGTTAAATGATTTTACTAAAGTACACAGATAATTAATGGTCGGGCTAAAGTTAAATCTATTGTTGAATAATTACCTTGGAAGGAATCCATTTTGATTAATTTACCACATTGCTAAATGAGTTGATATAATACAAAAGTTTGATTTGGGGGTCAGTCTAGCCTTTTGAAATGAAGGAGCCCTTTTAATGTTTTCAATTTGCCCTCTTTTCTATCATTTTATTGTCATTTCATTAGTGGACAATTGACCGCACCATTGGATGAGGAAAGTTGACTTTTCTCTATGTGCCAGCAGAATTGGGACTTCTTATCTTTTTCCCAGAGAAATAGACAATAGTAACCCTAGTAAATGAAGGAAACCACATATTGACAGAAGCATGGCAAGTTATTCGACATAAGAGACACTTTCTCCTTCACACTGATCTAAAACATCACCTCCTCTCTCTTGTTCACAGAACCCCTCTGAAGCTTTCAAGACAAAGAAGGCAGCTGGCCACTGTATTTCTCTTTTTATTTCTTTTCTAAGCCAAATCAATAAGACTCTTCAGAATCACAGCAACATAAACATATTGGCTCAAACCCTTTGCAAATTTGTAATTATATATTTCTTTGTATGATCATTTGACCAAAGTCAGGTGAGTTCACTAAATGTTAACCTCCTTGAAGATAGTGAATATATCTTTCTTCCTCTATATTATATCTCCTGCTCCTTACAGAGGTACCAGGAAACCTCAAATTCATATCAATATCATTGAACAAATATTCTGCTGTTGTCAAGATGTGGTAACTACATCAGCAATATCAGGATCAACTAACCATGTTGGAGAAACAAATACTTAGACCTCCATTCAGACCTACTGAATCAGAAGCTCTAGGGCTAGAGCTCAGCCATCTATGTCTGAACATCCCCAGAGGGGATTCTAATAGATGCTATTTGAGATTTTCTTCTCTGAAAGCACAAGTTGATTTCTAACCATGGGTGGTCACATAGATGTGCAGGGCAAATCATGTCCAAAAACGGCAGATAACTATCTGGATATCGGGAAACAATGTGCTGATCCAGCTTGGATGGATTCCTATTTGATTATATCCTTTTCTGTGGAATCTAATAAGTTCTCTCTATTATGAAACTATTGAGTTAAGTTCTTATTTCCCACCATCAAGAGAGAACATTGTCCAGACCACTTAGGAGAGCGATACCCTAGTCTTGGTACTCTAATCCCTGGAGAACCAGCCAGCAAGATTGCACCTTCTCTTGTTCATACTAGTTAGACAAACTGGGCAAGTGAACTAGAGTTCAACATCCTCATAGCTCCTCCCAGGCAGTTTAGTAGGAATGGTCTCCATTCTGTCTTTATTTGGGTCTTTGGGGTGCTTGCTAAATAGGACTCTCACCAGAGCTGCAACCCCACTTTCTCTCTTGGAGTAAATACATTAACTGCAGGGAGCAGATAACTGTCATTGGCTTGGTTTTCTTTGGTTCAGAAACACTAACCAGGAAGGCTTGCAGGGGAGCCTTTTCCCCCTTTCAACTAGCTTAAGTCCCACACAGAGAAGTCTCACTCCATAAGATCACTTGCCTTTTATGGTGGGTTTTCCCCCCAATTCTTTAACAATTCTGATTCTTATGAAGTGTGATAAATTGCTAAAATACTTGTTAGTAACTTTCTCAGTTTTTTTTCAAAATATTAAAATTCTCCAAATAATTCAGCATGAGATAAAAAGTTTAACATTCTTAGAAGAGGATTTAATAACATATTAATAAATTTGTATGTAGAATTGATTTATTAAATAACATATTTTAAGAGAAAACCATAAAAATGTGTATCAATTATTCCAAATGTGTTTAGTAAAGGCCTGGGCTGGGCATTCCTGAATGATGGTGTAGATTCTACTCTTTCTGAGTGGAACTAATCTGCTTTGGAATAATCTGTGTTCCTTTTCACTTTCTTCTCTTCTCTTCTGGTAAAACAGGAAGAAAAAGAAATTAAGTCATGGAAACCTTCTTTCCCTTTTGGTTCTGTGTTTTATCTTACATGGAACTAAAAGTTTCCAGAAAAGGAGAACATCTATTTAGTTAATTATTTCTAAAGTTCCATTTTGAATCCTCCTAAAATCATTCACAGACAGAGGGACATTAAACACCTAGGTGTCTTAAAGTGAATTGTTTGTTAGGGCTTTTAGAAATTCCATTACATGTTTTTATTTGTTTACTTTTTACTTTGGTTACCATATCATAAAGTCAAAGAGCAAATAAATTCACATGTGCAACCATTCCTGCAATTGCACAGGAATTTGGTAACATAAAATGTGGGAAACAATTTCTTCACTTAAGAAACTAAACACTTGGGAAGTTGCCATCGAACTATGTCTGAAAACGGTTTCTGTTTGCATGCTTGTGAAGTTTTTGATAAGACACTTGTTCATGGTCTTCTTTAAGAGCTACTCCGCTGATCCTGGTTCCCAAGTGAATTATTTTTAATTCTGTGATTGTTACCAGGAAGACTCCTGTTTTCTGACTGGGTTGGGGCTTACCTAACCCATTCTCAACAACTCGAGTCCTTCCGACATTTCATCCTGTGGTTGACAACACATAAGCCAGTGAGATATAATAGAATTGCATGGTTTGAAATAATATAGGAATAAATAAAGTGATGTAGAAGGAATTCATGAAAATGACTGACTAGAAAGGGATGATGACAAACATTTTTAGATTTTCAGATCAGTGTGAACTATACTACATTCCACATAATTCTGCACTCTGCTCCATTCATAAACAGTACTTCAGGTTATAGCTTTTCAAAATTCCACTAGAGCCACTGCCAATTTGGAGAGGTTGGGAAAAGGCCAAATGCTGCCATATATAACAAAGAATTGAATGTGGAAAAATGCAAGTGGCAATGTCTCAGCTGGCAAAAGCAGAAAAAAAAAATTTGCCAAGCAGGAAAATATCCATAGCAGTCACAAAGGTGAGACAAGAAAGGTCACAAGAATAAATGAGTTTTTTGTGTTAAGATCAGTCTGTAATTTCTCCATTAAGATCAGACAAACAAGTCTCCTTGGCTGCCCACTTTGTGTATTCCATATGGGGTTTGTGGAAAAGAGAATGGTTTGGCCTCCAAGCTGCACTCTCAAAAATATGAAATTCTTAAAGTTAACTCTAAAATTATCCAAAGAGCATGAAAGCTTTCTGCCATATAATATGGATGCCACTGGCAAAGGATGAATAGGACTTTACTCAGGAAAGAACCAGAGAAATATATGTAGCTCATTTTCTTTCACTTTGGGATTTTTAGGTAAAGGATACATTTAATCAGAAGCAGAGCTTTAAATACAAAAAATGTTTGACATTTCCACTATAAACATATAATAAAATTTGTGAGACCAGTGTTCTGTTGTATTTATTCACAATCTCAACTCCTAATTGACCTACAGGACATTATCAATAATTTGATGCAAAGATAATTAATATCCTTATAAAATGAAATATATTATTCTCCTATATCACCTTTTAAAGACAAAGTCTATAAGGAAAATTTTCCTTAGTAACGAGCAAATTGCATAAATGCTTTGCATCTTCAAAAGTCAATATTTTCACTAGATTGCAGGGAAGGACCAGACAGATGTGATTCACATTAGCAAGTATAGGCAAGTGCACTTGACCTTTAGGATCATTTTCTCTTCTTTGGCATTTATATTTCAACCAAAACATTTTCCAGGTTCTTTTAAAACTACATTTGCATAGGAATTATGTTGAATGCATTTTCAGTTGCCAAAAAATAATACACTACAGAAAGTTTTCAAAGATAGTCTATGGGTTAATATCAATTTATAATCGCACTTTTAAATGTCTGACCTTAGAATTGATACACTATGCAAACAGTCACAAGTAGTTTGCATATAATCTGAAAAGTACTAACAAAAATCAATTTTAATTTTATTGAAGTATAATGAATTTCATTTGGTCTCATATCAGTTTTCTCATACCACAATTATAGTCAAAATATTATCCATTTATTTTTTCCCCTAGGCAAGTAAAAACTATGTTGAATTTCCTTCATTGGTAGGTCAACAGAACCAAATAGAAACATCATAAAATGGCAGCTTGTGAGATCAGGAATATTATCTGTCTTGTGAAATTTGCAATTTCAGTGGCTGAAACACATCTATAATATAATACATATTTAATAAATTTTTTTTTAAACAATCAATGATAAAATGAAGTGAGAAAATACATGGAACATATTTTTTTAAAGAATTGTTCATATGTAAATGCAAAAAGTTACTGAATTTTAGGGAACAATGGAAATTTTTATCAATTAATCAAATAGCCCATGATTATTATATATTTTGCAAATTTGACAATGGGAGTCATTATGAATTGCTTTCACTTTCGTTTAATCTTTGAAAGCCTAAAGAAATAATTTTTTTCTAAATGAAAATGAAACTGTCATCAGAAATTTACAAAAATGAGTCTAAAAATTGGTATAATGAAAATATTAAAAGCCCTACCATAAAATTACAAACTTATTAGCTACTTCATTAAAAAGGAGTATATTTTCTTGGTGCTAAAACTGTTATTCTTTGAATTTTATTCATTTCCATGAGGCAAAATTGGCATATATTTGAGTTCAAAGGGCAGTTTCTAACAAAAAAAATACCAATTACTTAACATTTAACACTGCAAGCAGTTTCTCAGAAGACTAACTCAATAAATGATGTCCATTTGCAAACAAGAATGCTATCATGTGTATGTATGCTGCAACAGAACACACATATCAGGCAGCTGCTTAATACATCAACCTTGATTACCTACTGTGTGCCCAGCTCAGAGTCAGATGGTGAGTTCTATGCTATTTGTTTATGACTGATCATCAATCACAATGTTTGCTCTACATGGTTAACATTTTTTTACTACTACCCAAATGAATGCTGGCCTCTTTACATGATTTATTTAAGTAAGTAAAAAAGTGTGGCCAATTCAGGATTACCTCACATTTATTTAGCAGCCCAGTTTCTTGCAGCCGTGACCAGATGCTCTGTATTCGTCCAGCATGCTCAGGGTGGGTGGTGGAACTGCCACAAACGCACTGGTGTTTCAGCATCAGAGGGTCATAGGCAATTCCTTCAAGACAAAGAAAACATACATGTAATGGAACAAGGTAGTGGATACACACTGGACAATAACGTGATCCCTCCAAAAAGTTATTCTTTTTAAAATGAAATTTACAAAGAAAAAACATCTATATCCTTAAGACCCCATAGGAGGATTTAATCTGTGTATCTGCATATGTCTGCAAAAATCTCCATTAGTAGATTAACTAGTACTCAGACCTTAGTTTAGTAAATCTGTAAAGTGATAAAGATGGTGACATTTTAGGAAACTTCAGATTAAAAAAAAGAATGCCATAGTTTTACCAGTATGTAAAATCATTGTTAACTGGGGGCAGATAATTCAATTTAGTAGAAGTTTTCATTTTACCATTCACGCCACAAAATGAGCTGGTTTCTAAATCCTGAATTTATTTAATGAGTAAATTCCACTTTTCCTTTGGATCAGGGAACATCTTTGTAATAAACTGAACAATTTTCTAACTCTTTTCCATTTTGTTTAGAAATGTCATCAAAGATGGGTACTCAGTTTCTTCTTTACTTATGTTTTCCTAAAAATTTATAGCATTTTATAAAATATATGACTATTGTAAATCTATGAGATATATAAGTCCCATATATTGTGAAACATTGGAAGTAGTTCTTTTAAAATATAAATGATTGCTGTAATTCCTTTAGTACAGAGTTCAGTTACTTAATGAATAAAATCTATTAGAAGGTAGTATATTTCATGTTTGAAAAATTTGGTGAAATCAATTATCAAGAGTATATAAAAAAGGACTTTTTAAAGGAACAGATTAGATGATAATTACAACTCTGGTTCATTTTAGGATTTCTACCCATAACCATTTCCCTTGAGAAAGGGGAGAACATGTTACTTACAAAATTGACTAACATAAGATTATTTAACAAATCTGTTCTAATATTTGACCATCAAACTACATTATGGGGTACAGGGACTGAAGTATCCATGATAAGAAATTAAAGAGCAAAAAAAAAAAAAAAAGATCTATTCAGGAACAGATAAGTACCGAAATTTGACTTACTTACATTACTGTGTTAAAGGAATGTTTCTCAGAGGGGAAAAGTATTTGCCCCTGAGTATACCAAAATCCTACAGAAAAATATAACATATGCAATTTGAAACCATGTGGTAAAAATTATGTATAAGAAAAAATATCATTTTGCTGGTTCAAATAATATCCATTCTTAAGAGTCAATGGCTTCAGAACCCATCTTTATGCCTGCTCCTGACTTGTATGTTTTCATCCTTAGCCCTGACCTCTCTTCTGAGTAATATACTATAAACTTACCTATTCAATTGCCCACCCAAAGCTTCCATTTGGATGTCTCATAGATTTCATAAAGTAAGAATGTCTTCAATTTTGAATTCATGATCTTAAACCACACACAGTGTTCCTTATTTTAACAAAGGACACTAAGATCCATCAATGAGTATGCCAGAAACCTTTGTGTCCTCTTGACATTCCCTCTTCTATGAACCAAAGGAGTGTCTGTTTTCCCTTCCAGACAGATCTTGAATCACTCACTTCTTATCTCCACTGCCAAAACCATACACAATCCAAACAACTATTATCACTGATTTGAACTCCTGAGACAGCCTCATAACTGGCTACCTGACTTTCACTCTATGCCATTCACCACAAGACAGTAGCAATTTTTTGCTTAAACATTTCAATGACTTTACTGAGACTGAAATTCCTCAAGGTCAACATCCATAGGCTCCTCTCCATCTCTCCAGCTTCATCACATTACTCCTCCCTCCTTTGATCTCAGTTTCTCCTACAAAGGGCTCCCTTCCTCTCCTTAAAAAGGTCAAAGTCCCATCAGCCTTTGTACATGCTATTCCATCTGGGCCAGAAATTCTTCCTTCCTGATCTTCATAACTATAGCTCCCAACTGGCTAACTTCCTCTTCATCCTTCATGGTATAAAATTTTAACACCATGTCCTCAAAAAAGCATTCCCTGAGAACTCTAAGTGGGATCTCCTCCTCCTCTATCTGGTCTCATAGCATCCTCCATCTCCTTCAGAGCATTGCTCACATTTATGTAATTGCTGCATGTAATTTTGTTAACTGTGCATTTTCTTCACTAAATGTTAAGATATATGAAAGGACAGGCTACAGTATTGTTTATCTTTGAACTTCCAGTGTCTATCCAGTAGATCCTCAAAAGTACATTGTAATGAATGCATGAAAGACAAATAAATGCATGGATTCAAGAACTAGGCTAGGTATTTCCATGATTTAGCCTTCCTTGGTAAATCTAATCAATGGGTCTCCTTGGCGTCTTGAAGTTCACGCAGGCTTATTTCTTTAATATTCTACTTTTTTATTTTGCATGCCTTATCTTCCAACCAGGAATCTATTTTACTCAGCTTTGTATGTCTACAAAGTATTTTTCACGAAGTCCATTTTTTCCTTTGTACAAAACCCAACATAAAAAAATATTTTGCAATAAGGTCAAATGGAATACTTTAAGATAGGCAGAAAAGAAAGCAGGTAGAAGAATGGCATTCAGAACACAACATTCATGAGACATGTCTTCACAATTCAAATTTATCAAGTATTTATGAGTTGCTATTTCAGAACAGGAGCTGTTTAACATATTTTCAACTACAGTTTTGTACTACAAAAAATAAATGATATACTAATAATACAGAAACCAAAAGTATAGTATTGTTTTGTTTTGAAAATATATTCTTCAATAGTAGGAATTTTAATCATTGTGTTGCTTAACTATTTCTACTTCATCTCTTAACATATCCAAGCTCACTTCCATCATAATTTTTCCCCTTTTAACATCATTTTCCTCATAACTCACTGCCAAGAAAAAGAAAATTACAAAACAAGTTGTGGTAGTTAGAAATTATTGCCAGGGATCTGGAGATTATAATAGAAAGTCCAGGAGCTTTTGGAAAGACGTTCGAATTTAAGGGGAAATAAATAAAATCTGGATCCCCCAACCTCCACTGCCTCATCTTAATGACATATCAATGAGGTGTTAACAGGTAGACTGGAAGGTGAGACTTTAACCTCATCCTTCATCTCTACTCCTTTTCTCTTTTTTTTTAATTCCCTCTCAAAACTGGGGACATATAGGGTGAAAAATAAGCCTACTCTTTTCTTCAGGATTCATATGGAATTCTATTTTTCTTTGACTCTTTCTGCCCCACTGGTTGTCACTGGCAATGCAAGCCAATGGATCACTCTTTCTCTCGATTAATAGGACAAAAGTTAAAAATTAAGAATTGGAAAAGTATATGAAGGAGTCTTTTGTTAGTCAGCTTTTTCCTTGCTGCAACTAAAAGATCTGACCAGAACAAATGAAGAGGAGGAAAAGTTTATTTGTGAGCTCACGGTTTCAGAGGTTTTAGGCAGCTGGCTCTATTCCTTGGGCCCCAAAGTGAGGCCAAACATGATGAAGGAAGAGTGTGAGAAAGAGTGTGGTGAAAAGAAGCAGCTCACCTGATGATTAGGCAGCAGAGAGAGAGAGAGAGAAACTCCACTTTCCAAATACAAATATATACCCCAAACCATAACCCTAATGATCCCCCTCCTCTAGCCACACTCCTCCTGCCTCCAGTTACCACTCAGTTAACTCCTTCAGGGATTGATTCACTGATTAAGTTAAGGCTCTCACAACCTAATCATTTCCACTCTGAACCCTCTCACATTGTCTTACACGTGAATCTTTACCTGTATTTTGAACCCTAATAGTGAGTTTCATACCAAACAAACAAACAAAACAAAACAAACCCTCCTCAAAATTCTGAATATTTTAGATAAGCTTTGAGCTTTCTCTAGGTTATTTTATTAAATGAGATAACGTAATTGAAACACTGAGTATAGTGTCTTTCCCTTCCTAAATCATTACATGTAGGTAAGTCATTTTTTAGCTCATGGAATCTATTCATGTCTATAATAGGGTTTATGTTCAGTCTAGTAAGATCTGATTGAGTAGAGCTGGTTTATAAGGAGGAGTCTAGCATCTTTAGATGCCTTCTTCTGTGTCCTAGCTACTAACATTCAGCTAATTTGCATTTATAGAAACTGCCTGAAGTTTCACACCTTCTAAAGACATTTACTAAACACTACTGGAGCTAAGTGAGAAGAGGGAGGACTAGCACAAAACAAAGATGTATGACACGGCATTGTAACACATAATGATGGTTCACTATGTTCAAGGTATTGGCAACTTCAATTTATTACCATTAAACTTACAATCTAGTAGTTAAAGTGAGACACATACAAACATATGACATGCATTTGTAAAACTTCCGTATGCTAAGGAAGGAAAAAATGTGGGATGAGTAAGAGGAGCGTTCTTAAAAACAAAAATATTTAAATGACAAAATGACTTGCAAATGATGGAAGGTGAGGCCATTAATAGAATGGACAGAATGAACTACGGTCAGTGCTCTCTATCCATGAATTTCATATCCACCCAGTGATTCAAAAATATTGTAGGAAAAAATTATATCTGTCTAGACATGTACATACATTTATTTCTTATAGTATTTTTTCTAAAAAAAAAACAGTAAAATAACAATTTACAGAGCAATTACATTGTACCAAGTGTCAAAAATAATCCAGAGATGATTGAAAGTATACAGGAGAATGTGTAAAGGTTATATGCAAAAACTAGGCCATTTCATATAAGTGTCTTGAGCACCTAGGGATTTTGGTATTCTTGGAGGTTCCTGAAAACAATCCTCCACAAATATCAAGGAATGAATGCATTTTGAAACAAAGATCATTTCTAACAACCTTCAAATACTCATAGTAGCCATTTTACTTTTCCTATATATAGTTCCCATCTATCCATAAAGCTTATCTTGCCTTATTTTTTCTATTTCCACCCCAATCTCTACATTATACTACATTTAATATTTGCTATAAGACCTTTGATTTGGAATACATAAATAAAAGCATCAAACTGTACAATTTTAATTATATTTAATACATAATTTAATTAACTTGGTGTGTCAAGCAAGCAAATAATGTAGTATCAAAAAATGGTTATTTAAAATGTTGGTAACTTGTGCCTTTTACTAGGTAAGAAATTTCCTAAGACAATTTTGTTTGTTTTATGTTTTCTCATGTAACTCACATTATTAGAGTATCAGGAGAAAAGGGAATGGCTAGAAGAAAGGTCCTTAAGAGTCTATGACCTGGATTAAGGGTTGCCACTCAGCTAGAGAGCCAGGAAGGAGCCTCAGCATGTAAGTTGGCAAAAAGTGAAGCCAAACACAATCACTACACATTTGCTGGAGGCAAAATATCTGGAAAGATTTTTCTACATTCAAGAATAAGTGATCAAGAAAAAAAAAAGGACCTATGATAATATGCTACAGAAACTGTAAAGGAAAATGTCATTCATAGATCAGTGAACATGAGCTACGGGAGGAACCAATATGATTTTAAAGGAAATGTTTTGGCATCTTCAAATGTCAAAAGATACTGGCTCAATCAACTAGGAACCAAAAGCTAAAGGGAGAGATCTAACTCAATTAAAAAGACAATGGAATGAGTGAAAAAGAAAGAGAAATATGATAAATAGGGATAACAAAGAAATTTTGAAGAAAAAAATTAAAATCTATACAGGAGACAAAGACAGTAATTTATACATTTCAGAGAATCAGACTGGTGCTCTTGAACACAAATTTAAGAAGCCCTTGGAACATGAAGAAAAATTTCTAAGAGATGGACCCAATGAGATGAAAATGGGAAATCAGAGGATAAAATAGCTGAAGAGAAAGCTGTGATTGCCCTCTAGGAGAAAAATCAGACTAACTGAATAACGGGAATAACTAAAGAAGCTTCCCATAAGTAAGAGAGTCATGTGCATCTGTTAGTGAACACTCATCAGAAAGGTAATTTTTAAGTTAACAGGATAAAGAAAATACACCAATTCCAGAAAAGAAAAATGAGGCTGCCCACAAAGAATCACCTATCAGATTGGCCTCAGACTCCTCCCCTTTAGCGCTAGCACCCTTGAGCATAGGACATTTCCAAACTTTTCAGGCAAAAATATGTGTCCAGTAAGTCTATATTCAGACATGTGTGAAAACAAAAAGATGACATTCTCAGGTATAAAGACATGTCCCCAAATATGTATATATAGCACACAAGGAAGATGAATACATAATGATATATTTATAAATACACTATGTATGTGAATATGTTTTGATATGATACATGTCATCAAGTTGAGTTAATGTCCTAAATAAACAAGATAGCTGTTTTTATCATCTTAAGAGAGAATGAGATGAGCAAATTTTGGAGTTAATCTGAGAAATTTCAAACAGATATTAGAGGACAGCAATTTAAGAAAATAAATTACCTACAAAAAGAAATTAACCTCTCTATTCTAATATAGGTAATAATAGAAATTACTTTGAAAAATCTTAAACATATACATACTTACAAACACAACAAACACATGCATACAAATAAATATATATAAAAGACAATGCAAATTTACACATACACACATGCATACAGATATGTACAAAAATATGCAAATATCTTTTTTAAAGAGAAGCCTAAGGAAGAGGTAAAACCACTGATAATATGAACAAACATTTAAATTTGTTTACCTAAAAGTAATAAAATAAAGAATGATTCTCTTGTACATTATTCTAGATTTACCAATTTGCCTTCTATGAACATGTATCAATTTTTGTAATTAGCAAAAATGTAAATATTACACAAAAATATCACTTAATATTTTAATGATTTTTCTGTATAATGCCATACAATTCACATATACTTAATCTCAATTCATTCAATTATTTATTTCTTTGCTGATTCTTTTGTTTATTATACAATAAATGTATATATATCCACACACACATATATATATATACACACACACAAATATATGTATGTATGTATATATATATATATATATATATATATATATATATACTAGCACCTTTCATGTGTTAGTAATGTATCTAAGTTCTAATGTAACCAAGTACTAATGTTAGAGAGAAGTGAAAAATAGTTATTTCTCATAGACTATCCATTGTAACTTAATCTCCCAAATAGATAAATAATTATAACTTTTGATGGAAAAATACAGTCTGTTATAAAGCTTCCTGAAGGAAGTAACATATAAAGTGAAACATGAAGAACCTGAAGAATCAGATGGAATTAGCCTTGACTCACACTGAAAAAATATTCAAGTATATTTAACTACCCATCATGTGTGCCACTGACTAAATATCAACTTTTAAATCTATTTTTAAATTAATTATTTAATTAGATTATTGGTAATGATAATGATTTGATTAGATTATTGCAATGACTTTCACAAGTGTTGGTTTAAAACCATTTCAGCACTGTGATTATATTTCATATTAGACTCTGGCTAAAAAGATAATGTTATAAGGGAAGAACTTATTTATATGGATTATGTAGAGTATCCTGGTATTTGAAAGAAAGAAGACTTTAGATTATCTGTTGATGTGTAAGATAAACCCCATCACATTATTAACATTAATTTTTTGTTCTGATGGATACCATTTGGTATGAAGGAGCACAATCATCTTTCAGAACCTCTCTTGTAACCCATGGCCAAACCTCATCTTTATAAGGAGTAACTGAGTAGAAGAGATTAATTTAGCAGAGAAAATGAACAGAGTGCCTTTTCCTTAATTTTCAGAACCTCTAATAAACACTATGCATAATCTTTAATTAGAATTTTTAAAAGCACCTTTAAAATTGACTATTATTATCCATAATAAAATAGAATATAAAATCCATATAGGATCATGGTAACCTAGCTATAATACACTTATTCTTCATTTTCACCACTGCAGCTACAGGACCCCTGTTCTTTTGGGGTTTCTTAAAACAGTCTCTCTCCAGACGATGACAGTTCTCTGTGGGCCACCAGGTATTGGCTACATCTTATGCTATGTTTGGGAATCCTCTCAGGAAATGGACTGGGGACTTCATCTTTCAACAACTGACTAATATATCCACCCTGGAACATTGCTTTGTTCTTTCCAAAAAAGGAAGTTGAGTGACTATTCCGGTTGGCTGCTAAAAATCCACATGGATAGTGAAGGTTTGAATGTCATACCTTAAAAGTTATGTAACATTAGTGTTACAAAATGCTTTAGTTGTACCAAAAAAATATAGGTCTTACAGAATGGATTTAAGTCAATTTCCTACTTTTATAACTTGCTCTTCTTCGATGGAATAGCTATTGAGTGTATGAGATACTATGACTTTTTTTTTGAAAAAAAAAAATTCCCCAAGAACACACTTGAATGTCACTTTGACCTTTTCTAAATATGCACAACAAATAAATAATTAAAAGTCAACAGAAAGGAGTTTTATGCTCAGAAATATATTGTTTCAAACATACTATAAAGAAAAGTCTTCATGTACATGTGTACATATGTATATATAAAATATATATGTGTACATATGTATTATACACATATATAATGTTATATATTATCATGTCTATATTATTATGTTTCTGGTCCATTCTTGGATCTGAATTCTTCTAAGGCCTACATAGCCTTTCTAATTAGAAACTCTTTTCTCAAACATGTCAGATTTCTCAGAGATCTCACTTCATTGATATCAAAGGAATATGTACACACTGGAGGAATCCAAATCATGTCAGGAAATGGTGACTCCTCTAAACCATCAGAAGAAACCCTACCTGGAGTATTTCAATAACTGCCAACACCACAGGTGTTAACATCAGTATGAAACTTTATATTTAAGCTCACTTTTCAAATAGAGAAATTATTTTAGTCAATACAAATGGCACTACGACAGGATGGCTGTTATTCTGTGTTCTCTGAATAAAAGACACTTTCAGGAAAAAAGAATTGAAAAGTATATAATCCTTAAAGATAATGCTCTTGCTATATTAAAACAGGAATTTCTCTATGAGCAAAATCTTCTTTGCTAGACATACAGGGCTAGTCGTAGGCATGATTGATTTTGAAGGCTTCTACTAATACTAGGTTGCAGTAACAGTGTGTTCAGGATATCTGGGCAAGTTTGCTGTGCTTCTGGAAATAGAGGGATTGGATGGACTGGTTAATCTGGCAAAAGAAATATGCTCAGCCTTTAAGGTCCTAGCATGGAATGCTGTCTTAGGATATAACACCTTCTACAAAGTAGCTCCTATGCACATTTATTAAAGATGCCTATCACACTTAAATAACTTGGCTATTTCAGACATTGATTTTTAACTGAAAGATGATATCAAGGCTTAGGAACATGATTTCCAAAAATGTATTTTAAGTTTTAGAAGCATGAAGGCTTGCATGAGATCACAGAAGTAAAAAAAAAAAAAAAAAACCTCCTGAAAAAATAAAATCAGATAACCCATAAGAGCCTTTGGAGAAGGGGTACACATGCATGAATGGTCTCCTTGCTGCATCCAAGTTGTGAAACTCTTAGGGCTATAATATCTTTCATTTGATCAATCACAGTTTGAGAGCATGGAACAAATAATGAGGTACAGCAGAAGAACATGAATAATTTTCCACCCATAGGTTCACAGCACAGTTCCTTTGCAGAGGGAATTGTACCCCAAGACCACCACCATTATTTTGTGTGTGTGTGTGTGTGCACGCGCATGTCTTCCAGACTTGACCTTCCTCTGGCCTTAGAATTATCTAGCTTGTTTTCCTCTATGGGCAGCCGTAGACTAAGGAAGAGATTGGTCAAAAAGCCCACCCAGAGGTACCATAATAAATGGAAGTGGTACTAACATATCAAGCACGGATTGCGTTGGTACTATAGACTCCCGTGAGTCACCTGTGTGGGAAGTCAGACAAAAACATCCAAACAAAACAACCAGAAGACAAACTGAGGAAACGACGCTCTTTAGAGTCCAATGAGGAAGCCAAGTATCATAAATTTCCGAGTGGCCAAATCCTAGAAGGAAAGATACTGAAGAAACTCCTAAAGAATGTTGTAGGGATTTTTGTTTCCAAAAGGGACCCATGCACCTGTTGATGTATTTTCCAGGCCCTTGAATGATAGCCATTTATGAGGCTATTAATACTAAGCCCAAGATTTATCAGATGTGCTGTTTGTCTTGTGGCCACTGTAACCTCATAAAATTTGGGTTGCATTGGGTTAAAGTGGAGCGTTCTGCTGCTGGAGTTATTCTGAGCATTTAAATCGGCTAATCCTACAAGAAGGGTGCATTTCGCTTGCCTATTAGGGAGAGTCTTTAGGGATTCCTACCAGTTGCAGAGCCAGGCTGGAGGGGGCGGTCCGTTGCAGGGTGTGGTAAAATGGAGGCAGCAGGGGAAGAATGAGTCCTGGAGAGAAGGCGATGTTTCTCTAATCCATCCATGCCAACCACAGCCAGCTGAGCCTGGCGCGCCGAGAGCGCACGTGTGTGCGGGGGCTCCGGGAAGGGCTGCTGCAGAGCAAAGAACACAGTAGACAGAAACGTGAGACCAGCATCCAGGGAGACACTGAGAGCGACATGTCAACAAATTAAGTTCATCAGGTCAGAGACATAATAAACGGTGTGAAGGGAAAAGAAAAAAAAAAAAAGAGAGAGAGAGAGAGAGAAAGGGAGAGAAAAAACAAGATCCAGTCAATAAATCCATTCAACAGATGTTTTCACACTGAAGGCCAGAGACTGTCTGCCTGGCCCTGGAGAAGGTGATGGCAGGACGCCTGTCAGTTTCAACTGATTGAAAGGAACAGACCTTTAACCCCAAGAGTAAGGTTGACTTACTCCATTTCCTACCTTGATACCAACGTTTTGAATACAGCCCCAGAAGGGTTGCAATACAAAAGTGGGAGAATAATTCAACTGCTTTCCAAATAAGTCTCAATTATGAAAATCCTATCCTGAATTTATTTCAGTAATATTGTTAATGAAATTGATGGGCGCCTCTAAAAATGACCAATTAAATGGTTTTATTTTGACATCTTTCAATTTTCATATAATGGTGTAGAACAATGAGTTTTTCATGGTTTACAGGGTATAATCTCAACACTGTAATTTGTTTCTTTGATAGAGTATTAGATGTATTAGGTGTATTGTTTTTCATACTTCTAAAGTTGATCAAAGGACCAGAGTTTAGGAGCTTCCAGAAAATTCACTTAGTCTATTTCTCTGTCTTCAAAGAGACACTCTCTAAAACACAGTTGGCAGCTAATTTAACCATCAAAACTATGCAGTAATTATTTAATCTCTCACCAACAGGAATTCATAAATTTCATGCTGTTTTTTAAAATATTTTTCCTAAGGAATATGGAAAATGGCTGAACAGTGCTACAAAACCTGATTATCGCTTGCCATCAATAAGGATGGGAAAGTTCCAAAAGGTTAACAAAATTTAAAAAATGCAAGTCTAATCCCTATAATTTGAAAAATGTGTATGTTGCTTTGCTTTGACCTACAAGGCTAGCATTTCAGGACTTGATGCAAACTTCACTTTTCTTTCCCTTTAGGTTAGATACTCCACTGCACCCAACATGTCATACTCTTCCTGCATTTCCCACACAAGGATTGACAAATATTAGGTACATAAATCACTCACTGAGGGAGGAAGCTCACAAATCTACATATAACACAACTGTGCTCCATGCATAGTATGTGGTTTTATGTCATTATAGCTTTTTCTGTACATGACATGAATTAATGCTATACATCAATGCATGTTTGATGATGAAAAAATATAACTTTTAAAATAGTTACAGAATATAGACAGAGATTTCTGAATTCAGAAAAAAATATGAATCATTGAAAGTTAACTTTAAAATGGATTATAATCAACATGTATGTGGTTGCTTCAGTTTTGCTGAGCAGAATATTCAAACCATCAATAAATTGGAAGGCACTCACTGTCATATGCTCATGCTTTGGTCATTTGCTTTGTTGACCAGAATGGCTCAGTCAATGAGGTTTAGAAGAAAATTTAATGCATTCCCAAGACCTGAACTTTTTTGTTTTCTTGAGTATCTCTATGTTCAATGCCCTGAGAATACAGAAGTATTAATTACAAAGAATATAAATATATACATATCACTTCAGGCCTTTCTAATCAGGAAAAGGAAGCTTTTCTGCATATGATCTAAACTGCACAGGTAAATATTCAAATATTGAATATTCAAATATTCTCATTTATCTTCCTGTAATCTCTTTAACTCTCATCTAAACCAACACAAAAGACTTCGAATTGAGCACTTTACTTAACCAGCCTTATTTCTTCCTACAAGCATTCTCTTCCTAAAGCCCTGCTGAAAGCCAAAAGTTGACACAAAGAAGCTCTGAAGGCCAGTTGAAGTTTAAAGAACCTTCTCCACCTGTCTTTTCAGCTCTCCTTAACCTGAGGCCAACCTACATTTTCAGCCTTAGGTCATCTTTCATATTTCTAGGTTTCTAGCCAACATACTGCCTCCTGTACACAAGCATCTCCAGGGCTGCCTTATCACTTTCAACGGCCCTGCATCCTTTTACCTTACTGGGTCCTTTCCTGCCAAAAACCAATATTATAATTTTTATACCCACATTTGGTTCATTATTATATATTTATTAGTATTACATTAATTCTTTCCTTCAGCTTAACAAATGTTTCGTGGGCCCCTAAAGGTACCACAGTCCTGGTCTGTTATGTCTAAGGGTCTATGGACCTTAATCATTCCTGCCTCTACCAGCCCATCCTTTCTGTAACTCCCCTCTGCAGGTGCCTAGAAAGCTTCATATTCATCTGATACATATCTACTAAGGTCCACTTCAAACTTCAAATAGATCCTTTTTTGAGCACCCATCTAAGCCTTCTTTCTCTTTCCATTACATTCCCATCACACTTCATTTTTCTCTGTGCTTTTCCCTGCCATAGTCTTTTATAGATTTGAGATGTTTCATGTAGTCACTATTTCTCAAGCTCATAGTTTGTGCCAGACACTTTGCTAGTATGTTGAGCTTTTTATGCTTATTGTCTAGTGAGGAGAGAGACACTAAATATTTATAGTTATAAATATAATGAATGCTATATAGGAAAAATTCAGGATGCTTTAAAAACTGTTTTTAAAAAAGCTGATAAAGAGGGTTAAGTAATTTTCATCTAAGAAAATACATTCAATTTGAAATGTGAAGGATTAATTAGAATGAGCCAGAGACAGAGTGGGAAGAAGCTCTATAGACATTTTACTCATGTGTGAGTAGGTGCTCACCTGTATGAAGTCATCTTTCTTTATGTAATATTGAAAGCTTTTAGAAGCAGGAACTAGATATAACTCATCTGTTGACTTGCTCTGCTATATTTTATCTTTTCTCATGCTTTCTAAATAATTATTTGTGCATTAAGACTATGTGGAACAGACACTTGTAAGTTAAAGGCCATTTTTTAAAAAATAATATCACCAAAATTTATTCATTTATTTATTTATTTATTTATTTATTTATTTTATTTATTTATTTTTTGGTACCAGGGATTGAACCCAGGGTTGCTTAACCACTGAACCACATCCCCAGCCCTTTTCTATATCTTCTTTAGAGACAGGGTCTTGCTGAGTTGCTAAGTGCCTTGCTAAATTGCTCGGGCTGGATTTGAACTTGCAATTGTCTTGCCTCAGCCTCCCAAGTCGTTGGGATTACAGAAATGCACCACCACTCCTGGCAGCATAACCAAATTTTAAACCAGGTGCAATGGCACATGCCTATAATTCCAGCAGCTCAGAAGGCTGATGCAAGAGGATTACAACTTCAAAGCCAGCCTAAGCAATTCAGTGGGGGTCTCACTTAGTGCCTCACTAAATTGCTTAGGCTTTTCCCTAATTAGTAAGTTCCATGAGGAAATGAGCTTTGTTTGTTATATATTCCCATGCAATGCTGTACACATAGTCGATGTTAATAAATATTTGAATGTTGAATAAATAAATTAATAAAACAAAGATAGCCATCCTTAAAATTTTATTATAAGATAGATCAAACAAGCATATTAAAAGCAATCATAACAATGAAGAGTTAAGGAATGGCTGAGAAAAAAATATGAGAAATAGAGTCCAGACAAAACAATTGTCAAAGGACAATACCCTGAAATTAGCACTGGTGCCAAGAGATAATAAAGGAAAAGTTCCGGTGATTTGACGATTATTTTTCTTTGTACTTTCATGTGTTTTCCAAGTTTTCTGCCTATCATATATGTTAAAACTTTAATTAAGAAAAATGGTAAATGTTATTTAAACTAAATGGTCCAACCTTTCAAACACTTCATTAGGACAGATTCATAATCATTATACATACAAGCAGACAGGGTCAAAATGTTCAAACCTGCTTCCAAAATAGGAAAATTTAAGAAAGAAAAGGTTGTTAGTTTTCAAAATTAGTCGACTAGAATCATGTATTTTTACAAATGATGTATGACTTTTAATGTGCAGGGAGAGTTAGAACAATCCAGGAAGCCACACATTAATACAGTGCACATGAGTCACTACTTTATCAGAAAATGCTTGGCCACTTTAAATTCAAATGTCTCCTTCCTCATCAATAAAAAGGTATCCTTCTTGAGGATGAAAACTTGAGATTACATTTTTCTGTTCTAGCTGAATTGGAAGAGTTTCACTAAACTTTTTTTTCACTCTACCTAATAGAAGAGAATTTTATCTAGGTAATTTTGGGTACTTTTAAGTATGAAAGTACATGTTTTTTCTTGCATTGTCAGAAAATTAAATGTCAAATACATGAGAACCTACAGTTATTAAAAATTGGATGTATACCCAAATTCACATTTCACTTACGGCGCACAATTAGAAATGTGTCATGTCCTTCATGTAAATAGGAAGCACGTCCACCACACAGAACTTTTGATTAAAAACATTTTAAATACATACATTGAGTCTATTTCTTTTGTAACTGTTAGTCTTTCTTTTGTTTTTTTCAGGTGATATAACTTAGGGCCTGATTTTTTTTAATATTGATTTTTTAGTTGTAGTTGGACACAATACCTTTATTTTATTTGTTTATTTTTGTGTGGTACTAAGGATTGAACCCAGAACCTTGAACGTGCTAGGCTAGCCCTCTACCGCTGAGCCATAACCCCAGCCAAAAATAGGGCCTGATTTTGACTGGTTATTTTACCAGAGTGTCATTTTACTTTACTGGGATGTATAGGTCAACTTTTCCTTAAATAAAGTGGTCTAAACCCATTGTTCTTAAACACCAATTGCCTCCTCCCACTGGTAAAAACTAAAAAATTACTTTCACAGAAGAGTTATTACATACCTACTTTATAAAATCCTGAATATTGCCTTGTAAACATCAGTGTTGTTGTGACCCTGCCTTTCAATTGGCATAGAGCATTGCCAGTGCAATCTATTCAAAATAGGTGGAGATGGTTATGGAAGCTCTTTCTGTAACAAGCACAATGTTCTTGCTTAGAACAAAATATTTATTTTGGGATAGTTTGCTAATAGAGATTTTGAGGTAATAAACTTCTCAGGAAGACTTCAGGGTTCTATTTTGCTTACAGTAATAGTGACTTTTGTTCTTTCTGTTTTGCTTCCCTGTTGCTCTTGCTCAGAAGCCTAGTTTATGGCTTCTGGGTTTTCACTTTGTACTGAATGGTGGCGTTCATTTCCAGGCACATGGATGGGTCCATGTGGGCTATAATCAATATCCTCATACAACTTTAGCTGGAGCAAATAATAGAAATCATAACGTTTAATCTTTGAAATATGCAGAATTATTTGTAATGGTTTCATAAAAGATAAAAATTAGAAGTAAAAGAAAAAAAATAACATGAGGGAAAAATAATTGGCAAAAACCCCAATAGGTTTCCATTTTAAATTTGATTTCTAATGCCATTTCTTTAAATAATGTGACACTGTTTTTTGGTGTTGAGTAAATTGAATTTTTGTTTTGGTTCACAGTGTTTTTAATTTCAGAATTATTGCTTTTACAAAAAATTTAGAATCTTGATTATCCCTAGAGGTTATCTTGTCAGATGCCAGGGGCATTTGCATATTTAAAGACTTTGTATTATTCAGGAAGAGTGTAGAAATCTTGGCTAATTTCAAAACTCCTAAAGCTAAACATCCCTGTTAATAATTTAAGAGTAGCTATTAAATAAATAGAAATAATGTGTCTAATTCTAAAGTAGACAAAAAAATTTAAAGAAGCAAAACCAAGAAAGAAACAAATCTAAAAATAAACGGAGAAAAAAAAAAACCTGAAGCATTGAAAAAGCTGTACAAAAATAAATCACAAAAGTGAGATGCTAGAAACAAATCCCCATATATCAGTAAACACAGCTGATTGGAATGCAATTTACCAGCTAAATGATGGTGTCAGCAAAATTGATTTGACTGAGAAATATTAAATTGAAAAGTTCTATGAAGAAATACCAGGCAAACACTAATATGATAAAGAAGTAAAATTCCCATATAGTCACATTAAAAAGACACAAGATAGACATTAAGGAAAATTTTAGGGATCATTGATGGGATTCTTTGTAAATAATACACATATTCAATTAACAATAGAAAACTTCTAAATTTATCTGTGCCTAATAACTTGAACTCAAAATGTAAAATACTAAAGGGCAGAACTACTGGGAAAAGCTGAGAAATCCACATTACAGAGGAGTTTTGTGAAAAATTTATCATGAAACTATTTAATTTATAGAAGATTTGAATAACACAGTTCACTAGATTGAAATATATTGAATTTTCAGCCAATAAGCACATTATTTCAAGTACATGAGTTATTACAAAATTCACCACTGCAACAATGCAATGGTTAACAAACTTAAGAGAATTAATATGTTCAATGGACCTTTTTTCAACTTTACAAGGGAAGAAAGTTCCAGAATTTTCTTGAAAATATTTAGGAGATTTTGTGTGTGTGTGTGTGTGTGTGTGTGTGTATGAGATATATATTTTTAGGAAACAGAAACAGAAGCAGAAAGATGGACAAATATTGTGAATATTTTAAATAATGAAATATTTCAATAAGCCAACAAATATGTTAATAGAAATAATGTACTGATAATCAGAAAATGCAAATTAATACTGTCATGAAATACCATTTTATACTTATCACATTAATCAGTAGATCAAGTCTGGCAATACCAAGCATTACTGAAAGAAAATAGAGCAAGAGAAACTCATAGACTGCTTATAAGAAAGAGCAACCTACTTGAACCAATATAAAGAATAATTCAGTAATATTTAACAAAAATAAGGATAGACAGCAAACTACAGGAAAAATGGTGAGTGGAAAAAAAGCAAAAAAAACAAAAAAAAAACCCACATTAATACATAGGACAATTATTGAAGTTTTAAATTATACAAATTAATACCATATATTGGGGCTGGGGATATAGCTCAGTTGGTAGAGTGCTTGCCTCGCATGCACAAAGCCCTGAGTTCAATCCCTGACACCACAAAAAGACAAACAAAAAATTAATACCTTATATTAAGGAAATGCATGTGTAAATATAATAAATAAACATGAATAAAAATAATGAAAATATCTTAAAACGCAAGGGAACCTCACCCAGCAAATTCAGAAGAGAAGGAATAGAAGGGACTTGCAATAGGAGAGAGATACACAGGAAATCTCAATTGTATTTGTAATGTTTTATTTCGGAATCTTTATTTAAGAGTCTTCATTACTGCAGTATTTTTTCTTCATATATGAATATATTTTTAACAAACTTTAAATGTTTAATATGTGTTTAAGGGGCAATGGCAAGACAGCTGAATAGATGCATACAGCACTCACCTGCTCCTCCACAAAGAACCAAAGCAACAGGTGTATAGCTGCATATTGAGGTGAGTGATCATGGGAGAACACTAGAAATCAACAGGAGAAAAATGGAAACCTTGTAAGATCCAGAGATCTGGGATAATAGCAAGAGAAACAAAATAACCTGGCACCTGCCACCCTGAATGCATAGTCAAGGAGGCGGAGCCTTCCATCTCCAGGGTTAGACATGAAGGAGAGTCCCAGAAAACTCTATCAATGCAGTTACGGGCAATCCTAGCTATTGGAAACTTTCACAAGACTCACAGGATTATAGTAAACTAGATAAGCAATCTGAATTCTGCCTAATAGCCTGGCTTTGGAAAAGAAGTTCACATCACCTCTTAGTGTATGCCCAGAGTGCTATAGCCAGGAGTCATCTTGAGAAGGGATTTACTGTCTGAATTTTTTTTTTTTTTTTTTTTTTTTTTTTACTGCACTAGGAATCGGAAACAACTTCATGTTCTCATCTCTGGGACCCCAGAGACATTCCTCTGCACTGACTCAATGGGTAGTTTACTCACAAACACAGTGTAAGTCAGTAGAGTGACTCTGACACAAATCTGCTGAGAACCCTGCTTCATGGGGGATGGGTGTTTCCACACGGAGGGGAAGGAATGGTGCCACCTTAACAAACCCAAGAAGCGGGGGCTGCCCTCAGAGTCCTGGAAGGTGGCCAGACATGTGTGGTTTCATGTTGGTGCCGGGACTGAAGGCAGCCACCCATTCAGTTCATACCACTCTTCCTCCCAACACCCCCCCCGTGGCATCTTTTACTAACAAAGCAGGGGAGAGGTCTGTGGTTCCACTGCTTCCTGCCCACAGGTACACTGTCTTGAGCGATGTTCAGACTAACAAGATCCAGAGAAAGACTTTACTCAGTGCCTGCTGTGTTCTGCTCTTGCCTCTCTACTTCAAACACTTTAGGTGGGTAGAATTTTGCCTTATTCTGACTGAAATCCACTCCTGATCCATCACTGGATTCAACCCTAGAGCTGAATCAGGGAGGAAAAAAGCCCAGTTACTGCCCTGTCCCAGGTACACATGGCCAGAGGGGATCTGAGGCCCCACTCCTGGGCATGCATATCCACAGTAACAACAGAGAGGAACACCACAATTCTTGCTGACAACAAATCTACAAGTGCCCCTAACACTGATCATTCAATATCTTGTCTGACCTCACACTGCTGACAAAATTGGATGGGAGGACCATGGAGGTGATGCTGTGATTCCGCCCCCCCCCCCCCCCCCCCCCGCCACCTTTCCCTGTGAAGCACTTGGGCCTGCAGCAGTGTCTAATCAGAGGACAAGTGCTTCAGGCTTCTCACTGCTACTGGAACACCCAGAGCCAGACCCCTAACAAGTTACAGACCCAATATCAGCAGTATTGATATCTGAAAAACCTGTCAGTTGATAGGGATCGCTATTCTCATCAAAGGAGTAGCTACATAGGGTGCAACCCACACACTCTGCCACCTGTACCACACCAGCCTGAACTACTAGAGTGTCCTCATTTTTATGGGATCTGCAAATTCAGTCTCTCCAACTCTGACACATTATACAATGTGACCAAACTCACTAATCACAGACAAAGAAACTATGGGGAGATTACACTATGGTAACCAGCTGGAAATAATATTGCATACAAATAATATTGTAATATTATTACCAGCTGGAAATAATATTGATACTGCAAGACACATCTTTAGGAGAAAGCTGCCTACTATGAAGGCCCCAGACGTGCAAATGTCAACATAGGAACACAAAATTATGAAAAATCAAGGTATATGACATCTCCTAAAGATCATGACTCTATTAAAGGACTCCAAAAATATCAAGATGAATGAAATGCCTGATTAATATTTCAAATGAATGAATTTTTAAAGGCTGAATAAGATATAAGAGAATTCAGGTAATGTTAAAAAAAATTAGGAAGACAATTCAGGATGTGAATTAGAAATTCAGGAAAGAGAGTTGGTTCTTTGAAAAAGAACCAACCAGAAATCTTGTAAATAAATAGCTCAATAAATCAAATAAAAAACTCAGATGAAAACCTCAACAATAGACTAGATAAAGCAGAAGAAAGGATGTCAGAGCTTGAAGACAAGTCTATTGAAATATCACATTCACACAGAAAAAGAAAGAAAGGAAGGAATCAAAGAAGAAAAATAGGAAAGAATGAAGAGAGCATTCAGATCTTTGGGACAGCATTAAATTGTCAAACATTTACATTATTGTTGTATATGAAGGGGATTTTTATAGTTTAGATATTTGCTGAATGCAGCAAAGTTCAGAGGTGAGAATTTTCAGAAATTATTAGATCATGAGGCCTCTGAACTCAACAATGGATTAACTCATTGATGGATTCATAGATGATGGCATTATTGGAAGGTGGTGGAAATTGAAGGAATTGTGACTTAGTTAAAAGGAGCAGGTCCTTGGGAATGAGGACTTTCGAACTACCTTGTCCTTGATCCATTCCTTTTTCTCCCACTCTCTGCTTCCTGGCTATTTGGAGGTGGGTAACTTTCCTGCACCACCCTCCTGCCATGATGTTTGTCTCTCTCCAGGCACAGACCAATGAAGTTGACCAACCATGGACTGAAACCCTTGAAAATGTAAACTGAAATGAAAAATTTCCCCTTTAAATATTTTTTTTCATGTATTTTATCACAGTGATGAAAAGATGACTAACACATGGAGGAAACAAAGATTAAAGGCACAGAAAATCTATTCAATAAAAGTAGCAGAGAATTTCCTAAACTTACGGAAGACAAGGACATAGACCTGAACAGAAAAGATATGCAAGTTGATATGCTATAGTCGATCTGTTGAATGTACAGGACAAAACAAACAAACAACAGCAACAGCAACAAAAAGAAATTTAGAATCTATAAGAGAAAAATAGCAAGTCATATTTAATGGTAACTCCATTAGATCAACAGCAGATTTCTTAGTAGAAATCCTATAGGACAGATGGTCATGAAATGATGTGTTTGAAGTTCTGAAAGAAAGGAATGGCTAACCAAGATTACTGTACTTTTATCAAGCCCTTCCTTCAGAAAGAAGGGAAAATAAAGACCTTCCAAGAGAAATAACAAGTCCTATCAATTCAAAGTAAAATTTATTACTGATGTAGTACAATTATGTAATTTATAACATATTTTTACATTTATGTACCTGTGAAATTATAAATGTGTGTGTATATATGTATATATGCTGAACTATTTTTGTTTGTGATTAAAAAAAAATATAGACCAATGCATATAAGTTGGAAGGTGAAGTGGTCCTTTTTGTTAAGTAAAAATTTTGGAAGGTAGAGGACATGTTTGACAACTGTGAAGGTATTTATTATTCCTCCTCCCCATAGCAATGTAGCATTTCTGGATTTAGGTATGCATGAGTGGTACACAGTACAAGAGGAGCTGGATCAGCAGGTTTTGGCTGGCCAGCAAC
Organism: Marmota monax; assembly: GCF_021218885.2. Lineage (NCBI taxonomy): Eukaryota > Metazoa > Chordata > Mammalia > Rodentia > Sciuridae > Marmota > Marmota monax. The sequence goes on along the minus strand of NW_026693933.1, from coordinate 5,047,279 downwards.
AGAATGCACTCACTACTTTCTGCCAACCTTCCTTCCAGGGCCAAGTACTGATTGCTTGCAGCAGAAGTCAGGAAGAAGGTAGATGAAATACTGCCCCCTATACACTCACTGATCACATCTAGTGAGGGCAAGTCCCTTCCTTCTTCTCAGGTTCTTATTCCACATGTGAGTCTTTGTCCAGCACATTTTTCATGCCAGTAAAGAAAATACACAAACATGCACCTAAAGTAAAGTGCTAAAGGGAAGTAAAATTTTGCATATCAGGTTTTAGCCTCATATTCAAATTATGAGGAATCCATCAACAATGTCAAAATTCACAAAGCAGAACTGTGATACACTGAACACTTCGGAGCTTTTTAGCCATAGCCTCAAAAGCAAAATCCAAGGGAAATGTATTCAAGAGCAGCCAGTGTTAACAAGTGAGCAGTGTAGCAGCAGTATTCAGTTAAACCATGATTCTGACTGGAGGCTTAGGGTTTTTTTGCTAACTCTGCAGCTGTGAAGATGAACCTACTTAACAACACTATTCTTAAAATGAGCAGAATGTTAATAAAAGTTACTACTTTTTGCACAAAGTTTATAGATAGCTTCCAGTACACTTGTAAATATTCCCAGATATAAGGGTTCCTTATATCTTTATTTCCAGATAAATGGGAAAATAAATTAACAATTTTGTTGCACTATGTTCTTACATCTGTGCAAGGATAGTTGCTTTAGAAATGTTTAGGATCCACCCATTTTGGAGCACTTTTAGAAAATGACCCCTATAAATCAATGGAAACTGTACTCTGTTACTGAATACAAAAGAAACCACATTCAATATTTGAAATTAAATAACTAGTCTACAATGAGCAATTTCTTTCACAATAGAAAAGTTTTTTAAAAAGTTATATTTTTGTCCCTTCAATTGCTTTTCAGCTCCTACAATTTTACAATTGCCTGTAGAAAAAAATGTTCAAGAGAGCAGATTGAAATTATTTTAATTAGGTAACAGCCCAGAGGAAGATGAAATTTTACATTGGCCTAGACTAGTATCTTCTGTCTGGTCCATAGCCAATGGACAGAACAGGATGAACAATAGGGCTCTGGTCTAGAAATAATAGCCTGAAGATAAAGGAGGAAAAAGATGGTTCATTTGAATATGATGAATCTCTTGAGCATTTTCTTTATTCCTCCTGTTAGATAATTAGAATCCAGATATAAAATAACTCAGAATTAGAGAGTTAACAAGCAATATATCATTGCTATTTAAGACACATGAATTGGATAGATTTGTCTTGAATAGATGACCCAAGTCTAAGATCTGCAGAAGAATTCTGGTGAATATAAAACTCCTGGAATTATACCCAAAATTGTATAAGAATCTGAATTGTAAATTTTTCTTAAGCCCATAGCTTTCATCAAAGGGGTCTTTAGTTTTTAAAAATAATATTATGAAGCACAGCTCTAAGAACAAATTATTAGACATAATAAATGCCCACTAATTACAACTTTTATGTTGCTTTCTAAACATAACAGTTTTAACCATGACAGATTTTTCTTCATAAACCCATGGGTTCAGACATATCATTAGTTGGGTCACGTAAGTAAAATAAGAACTCTTGCAGCTTCAGGCATGAAGCTTTTATACCCTTTCAGCCTAAGAGAGCATTTTACTAACCTTAACATAAGAGAACCGCCTGTATTTTACCACCAGCCTCTAAATCCAATTGCTTGTGTGTAAATTACCAAACATGTCAAACTTAAAAATATGAATTTATTCTTATTTTATTCTTTCTCTCAAAGTTTGAGAGAATCAAATGTAAGATATAGATATTCCAAATTTCTTTTGTTACTGAACTGAAAGCTAATTGCTGATAGTACCTTGCTAAAATATTAGGGTAATGAAAAGTGGGGTGGATATTGTTTAATCTTTAATCTGTAAGTATTTTGGTATTTGACCACAAACAATCTCTTAAATTTTTTTTCTTTTTTTCATCTCAGAATGACACAGCTCAACTCATAGCATGCAAAATAAATAAATATAATCTAGAATATCCTAGAATAAATGCTTATTGTTATTAAGTTGAAAATTGGATATTTAAAAATAATGCTATGGTACATTTGCTAAGATGAATGTAACATACAAGTGTTCATTTAACATTTATTTGAAAGGCAGCTTTTCTTAAGTTATTTCCTCAAACTTAAAAATAATGATCACAAATAAAGTATTTGGATTTGAAAACAGTTATGTAATTATTTGACGTTAGTGAAATTAATTTATTAGTTCATTCATTTTATATATCAACGCTTTGTGTTAGAAACTAGAAGATACAAAAATGAACAAAACAGATATAGTCATTCCTCTGCAGGGAGTTTAAAAAACTCCTGAGGGAGGCAAATATTCATCAAATTTCCTAATGTGCTTTCTTAAGTAAATTGAAGTTATTTTTAAAAAGCATGGGATTCAGAAAACAAAACAAAAAAAAATACCAATAACAAAAACCTCCTGAGTTTATATTCCAGCCCTACCATCTTACTAATATGTAAACTAGAGAAAATATACTTAGGCACTCAAAGAATGTTTGTAAAATGAAGTGACAATTTGTATCTGACAGTATCTTTAGGAATAAGTGGGTTCTCTGAAAAACTTAATAAGGATTACTAATAGGGATTAACCTAATAATCCTAATAAGGATTAACCTAATAAGGATTACCATTTAAACTTGAGTAGTAGTATGTATTCCTCTGTATAAGACAAAAAAATTCATTTTTAATAATATATCATTATCAGTGAATTTGCTAAGATGAATGTAGCATACAACTTAAATATTCATTTAACATTTGAAAGGAAGCTTTTAAGTTATTTCCTCAAACTTAAAAATAATGATCACAAAATTAAAAAACACAAAAATAAAGTGATCGGATTTGAAAACAATTATGTAATTATTTGACTTTAGTGGAATTAATTTATTAGCTCATTCATTTTATATATTAAAGCTTTTTTTTCTTTTTTATCCAAACTCAGATTGACTATAATAGCACAATGCATTAAAATAGGCCACGGTTTGTCCCATTTTGTACCTTCTCCTTGGTCTCCAAAATTGATGTGTCAGTTCTAGGTATTGTTTCACAGTGTTGCCCAGATCAGTAAGAAGCTAACACAGTGCCTCTGAGCTGCCAAACTTATTTAGGAACATCTCCAGAACCTAGATACATACTTAGTTTTTTATATATATTTTATTATGCTATACTAAGATTTTATATTGATAAAATTTCTTGTATTAATGTCCTGCATAGTTATCAGGATGACAAAAAAAAAAACTCCATAAGTCTATTATATTGTCTTTATCTTTTTTAAAAAATTAGTTTTGACAAGTAAGAATTGGATATTGATGATATATGATATGATGTGTTGATAAATATATACATTATGGTATGGTTAAATCAAGCTAATTAATAGATAGATCTTCACATACTTCTTGGTCTGTGTTTCTATTCTTCATGTATATTCTAATGATTGATTTCAGAAATGGTCCCTATATTTAGTCTCATGGGTCAATAATTTTTCTATCAACTAACCTAAAAATAATACTTACCATCAAACTATTATCCTAACAGCACAGTTTAAATAAATCATGTCCCATAGCAACCAGATTATGCTAAATTCTCACTAGTTTACATGAATTGTTCACATCTATCAATTGTTCACATTTATCCTTTTATTCCACTTACGTCTTACAATTGTTTATAGCAGTTACTTCCCACTGAATGGGCACTTGGTACTCTCTAGTCTTGCCGTACACCTTGAATCACTTCAGAGTCAAGTTAGATTAACTTCACCTACTTAATTTTAGTTATGCTCATTAAATGGAATGGAGAATAAATGGAAATTATAAAATGTTAGACAATGCTTAACACCTTATCTTGTCTGGTATTATTTAATATGTCAGACACAGTTCTAAATAGAATCAATAGAAAACAAAGTAAATCTCTCTAAAATAGTTTTCCGACTTACATGAATAAACTTTTCAATTTAAAAGTCAATTGATTTGAATAAAGGGAAGGGAGTGGGAATAGGAATAGGAAATATAAATATAAATCTGATATAACTTTCTTATGTACATGTATGAATACACCACAGTGAATCTCAACATCATGTATATCCACAAGACTGGGATATTAATTAGAATAAGATATATTCCATGTTTGTATAAATATATCAAAATAGATTCTACTGTCAAGTATAACTAAGAAGAGCAAATAAAAAATAAAAAATTATATTTATAATTTTAGTAGAGTGATATCAAAGCTATGCTGGATAAAAATCATATATCCAGAATGTGCAAAGTTTGCACTGTTTATTTTGAAGATAGTACAAATGTTCTATCAAGAGACATATGAAATAGGGAAGAATAAACATCATGAAATAAAAGTCAGTTCATTTCCCTAAAGAACACAAAATATTGTTATGCATATATTATGATTTATAAAGTACTACAAAATGCTGTTAAAGTTATATTTAAAATATAAGACCTAAAATGTATACTAAATACGAAAAAGCTATTAAAAGCAGTTATATTTAATTGTCACCAAACTCAATTTTATTTGATTTATAACCTATCCATGAATCTACAATACCTATAGTATGTACCATTATTATTTTTCCCCTCTAGTTGGTTCTTCAGTTATTTTTGCACCACTTAAATTAAAACAGTTGTCATGAGCATTCTTGGATGGTAAGAAATTTTTTTATTGGTTATGTTTGGGAGACTTTAAACCATGCATTTAATAAATAGTGGCTATTTCTAAATTAACAGAAATAAACATTATTATAAATGTGAAGAATAGGTAAATATGGCATTCCACAATGGCTCAATGGGCAACTATTTGTTTTACAATAATTCTGCATTCTAGAGCATATTTTTTCTCTAGAACATGAGGTTTGAAATAAGGTTTGTGGAAGAAATTGTTGCAATAGACACAGGAGGAAAAAAAATTCAAAATGTCTGGTGAATAAAAAACCTTGACAACCATATTTAGAACCTGAATTGTCTTCAACCTAAAGACAATGAGAAGTCATTGAAATGTTTGAAGGAATGGAAGAACACTATTATATTAGCAATTAAGGAGTATTTAGGGTGCCTCCATTTAATTGAATTGAGATTTGAAGTTGATGAATCATGACTATTGGGTGAGTGGGTGAGCCACATGTCCTTCATCCTGTTTGTGTGCCCTCTATGAACATTTGTACACCTGCACTAGTTGATATGAGTTGCATTTGTGTTTTCTTATTTGATTGTTTTTCCTGAAGGAAAAGAGAGGAATTCTGGCAAGAAATAAGTGTAAGAGAAGAGGTAGGAAAGGATAGGGAATAAAGAATAGCAAATATTATTCCTGCAGGTAAAAGGTGAAAGATCTGTTTTTATATGAGATTTAGAACTCAAGCACTATTCTTATAGCCTTGGGTGGCAAAATGCAACACAGTTTGAATGTCTTTTCATTTCTGATAGAAAATATCATCAGGGACTCAAGGGAAGACAGATCAAGTTGGCACTCTGAAGATGGTAAATTCTGAATGCAGCGGGGCCAGCAACTCTAGTGTGGGCAGCAGCAGCAGGTGTAGCAGATCACAACATGTGTTGGTGGCTCTCAAGGGAGTGCAGATTCACTCTGGAACACTTGCAAGACTGCAAAGAACACTCAGAAGTCTAAGTACCTGAGGGGCATTGACCCAGGCTCCTGTTTCAGAGTTATGCTGTAAGGGACCGTTCTGATACCAAGAGGTTGGAAATTCATAGTGATGTGAACTTCTTTGAAACCATCAACCAACCACTAGACGTACAATAAACCCAGAAGTCAGATTCCCAGAAACAGGCAGGAGGCATACATAATCCAGTTGACTAAAGTCAGTTCAGAGTTGTTGCTGTGGGTTGAAAAGAGAAAGATGGGTCCATGGAAGACAGAATGAACATGACTTGTTGAATTAGGAAGATGTTCTCTCTAACTGAGGGCAATGAACAGCGATGATAGAAGTTACTTAAATTCTTGAAGCCTCAATTGTCCCATATGTTTGAATTTGTGAATTTTGAATAACAGTAGCTATTATATAGAAATTTTTGTCAAATTTAAATGAAATGACAAAAAAAAAAAAAACAGTGTGAGGCAAGTTCTAGGCACTCAGACATGCTAACAATTACCACCCCATCTGCAGAGAATATTTAAAGTATAAGAAGCAAATTTTAATTTTAGAAAGTTATTTGTACTGTATGCAAATTTGAAATGTATTATCTCATCTATGATTGCTAGTTTAAAATTTATATTTATTTACCTGTATAAATATGCACATATGTACAATTGGCTAAGCTTTATAATCCAACGATTAAGCAATAAAATGTCCCACATTGATTTTTTTCTCTATTTCACATGCTCTTCATTGTTATATAAATTCAAGTACTTTCTTTACTAGGGGCATAGCACAGAAAATTTCACTTTACTTAGCTTATCAAAGAGCATTTGATGTACTTTCAACTTGAGATATGATTGCCAGCCATCTGTTAGATGAACAGATGTATTAACATAGACATTATGCCCAATATGCTGAATTTTGATGAGCTAATATTTGGAATATTTAATCTCCTTTGAACTTTGATTATGCATAATTTACTGCCAGGTTATGTGCATGTGTGTATATCATGTATATAGGCTTGTGTATTTACGTGCATATATGTGTATGTGTGCATGTGTGTATAAGGATACAAATAATTACTTTTAAGTAAGATTACAAACTTGAATTCAAGATATTAAATAATTAAACAGATATACGAGCAATAGAAGAAGAATTATTAACAAATTGTGATCACAAATATTCAAAGTCTTTCTTCCCCTACATTTCTCAAGAGATAGTATTCTGTCTAGTTGGGACACACCTGGGAAATCCTTAAGTCTGGGGGTAAAGTGAGGAATAGAATTACAGGATAAGAAAGGTGCCCAGCTATTTGGACTATGATCCTTTAAGTTCCATCATTCAATTCTAAATCTGTGAAGGAGAAAAATATGTCTGCTTTTTCCACAATAATATTCCCCAATGACAGACACAGACATATTGTTCAATCAACATTTATTGAAGAGATTAATTAAATTTTAATATTTGATCTTTCAAAAACTCTTGATATGTTCTTAAATTTTTATCTCATTTAAAATTGTTATAATTGAACCCATTTTACCAATGAGAAAATCAAGTTTACTAATGTGAATGTGACTTGTTAAGATATAGAGCAATTAAACATCTGAAGCAAAACAAAGTCCACTATTCTTTATACTTGTGGAGAATCTGTTTTAACAGTCATGTTATTCTCAGAATAATATTTCAAATCACATTCAGTTTTCCCTTGGTATCCAAGGGAGATTGGTTCCAGAAGTCCCTGTAGATCCAACTTCCAATGATGGCAAGTCTCTCGTATGAAAAGTAGCAGTATTTACCTATACCCTTGTACATTCTCCTATATATTTTAAATCATCCCTACATTTTTTAGAATTCCTAATACAATGCAAATGTTATGTACACCGTTGCTACACTGTATTGTTTTACTCAATCTTAAGAAAATAAGTCTATATATACTTAGTACTAAAATAACTTTTTCCTGAATATTTTTGATTGGGGTTTTGTTGAATCCACAAATGTGAAACTCATGGGTGTAGAGGGCCAATTGTATATTCAGAAGGTGTACGTTTGCATACATGCGTGCATGTGAGTGAGTGTGAAAGAAAGGAAGGAGAGGTATTTAACCTCCACAGTTGTTTTGGTTTGCTTTTGCAGGAGTTTCTTCAAACCACATAAGACTGGAAGCTGTGCTTTCACTGTTCAGGGGCCTATTAACTGAGAAGTCTGAGGAGACACCAACTGCTCTACACCTCCAACCTACTCATCCTAGAATATTACCTTCTAATACCCGTTCACACCCAAACCTCTCATCATTAAAGTTTTCCCACTCCCTGACTCTCATTACTTGAAATTGTAGACCTCATGTGATTTCCATTCCTTTCAATCCTCCTTGGTCTTTATTTCTGTCCCTTTCTAGCATAAACTCCATTGCTTCTCACTTCAGGCACTCAAAACAATAATAATGTTTTTCAGGGTCTTACATAGAGGGCCCATATGATTAGTCTTGTTGTTTCTGCACAATCTGCATCCTTTTTTTTTTTAACCAGTCTTACTATTTGATTTGTCTATTTTAAAACTACAGTTGCAGCCTCCACTGAAGAAAGCCATGGGACTACACAAATAGATACCTTTCATTAAAAATTCCATCTTTAGCCTCAGCTGGCCTCCTTAAGGCAGCTGGGAAATCTGTGTGTCCCAAGTCCCTTTCCTCCCTCCTCCTTAGCAGCTCTTCTGAATCCCAATCATTCTCAGTAAACCCTTGACCCCACTCAGCAAATGACCTCACCTTCTACTGCACAAAGGAAATAGAGGCCAACCGAACAGCAACTCCCTCAACTTCCTGCCCCCTCCTCTACACTCTTATCAGCACCCACATCCATCCTGACGTCTTTTCCTCATTTTTCAGTTGAAGCAATGTCTCTCTTTTTGGCCAAGGCTAATCCCACCACCTGTGATCTGGATTCCATCCCTCCAGCTCCCTCAGGGAGGTGCTCCATCAATCACCCAAGCTCCTGTATCTTCAGCCTCTTGAGGTGCGAGGGATCCCTCCCTCAACACACAAAAATGTTCTTACTGCTTCCAACTCAAATACAGACATACAAGTGCATGCAGGCTTGCGTGCGCGCGCACACACACACACACACACACACACACACAGGCACACACACACACACAGTCACTCCTTTTCCCTCCTGTGTTCCCTTCAAGTTACTGCCAAAACTTCCCCTGTTCTTTATCAGACAAGCTTTTCTTTTTTTCTTTTTTCTTTTTTTCTTCTGGTTTCAAGAGTAACACATGCTTATTTTGGACATCATTTGGATATTAATTTTCAAAAAAGAAAAGGATAATTGCAAGTGGTATCTACCATACAGGGATACCAACTATGAATATTTAATATTTAGGATTTTTTTCCGTTTTCTTTTTCCTGCCTATAGAAAATACTGGTATCATACTGCACAACAGTTTCTATCCTCATCTTTTCCCATACTGGCACCTTTTTTCTATAGCCTTCAGTTCCCATCAAAAACATCTCTGAGTTGTTAATGATTTCACTCTGTAACAATTTAAATGCCTTCTTTATTAAACTGTTAGACTATCTTCCATTCCTATCTTCTATAAATAATCATAAACACACTTCCTGAAAACAAATCCATATTTTTCCTCTCCTCCCATTCACTTCTCTGCCTAGGACAATCTACCTTCTATCACTTCTAAGACCTTCATCACTTGAGATTTCTCTCATTAGAGTAACTCATGACCTCTTTCCAATATTAAAGAAAAGTTGAGTTTACTCACTCAGCTTCTGTGAGCTATTTGACATGGTTACTGGTTCTTTCCTTGCAGCCATCTCCATGCCAACTCCCTGCTTTCTGCCCTTCTAGGTCCTTCTTATCTCCTCTGCAGGCTTTTCTTCTTGGGCTTACATTTGACCATTGGCTTCTCTAGGCTCTTGGCTCCATTTCCATACTTCCCCCGGGAGGAACCAATGCCTAACACTCCTGTGCTGCTGGCATCCAAGATGCATACCCAGCCCACGTTAGCTCCCTTGAGGAGCTGTCTCTGCCTCTCTGTTTTGCACTCTGAATTGTTTTTCCATTTGCAAACCATTATGGCATTCTTTATGTGACTCTATCATGGCAGACCTGACTTCCCAGTAAGTTGGTGGACTTGCCCTTCTCTTTCCAGGCTTCTCTACACTATTGAGATTCTAGGCTACATAATTATTTTTAGTGTGACTCTGTCCTGTGTTGTGTAGGATGTTTAGTAGCTTCCTTTACTGTTACCCACTAGATACCAGTAGAAATCTACCCCAAAAGTTACAATAAAAAATGTCTCTAGACATTATTACATGTTCCCTGGAGACAAAATCTTCCCAGTTGAGAACTACTGTGTTACACTGTGAGTTTTGCAAGGCTGGGACTTGTGTATTCATCACTTCTTCCCCAGTATCCAGATTGGTGTCCTGCATATAAATTATATCTAATAAAGAGATGGGACAAATATAAGGCAAAATTGGGAGAAAAATTGTGGGAACAGGTTTATTTTTATAAAGGGATTCAATTTTTATTGTCAATTAAGCAAATATTATATTACTAATAAATTTCTTTGACTCATGGTAGGTATTAAAAATCACATGGGGGCAGGAAAGATGGTGGAATGAAATGGACATCATCACCCTAGGTACATGTATGACTGCACATATGGTGTAACACTAAATTGTATACAAGCATAGAAATGTAAAGTTGTGCTGCAATTGTGTATAATGATTCAAAATGCATTCTGCTGTCATATATACCTAATTAAAATAAATAAATAAAATTTTAAAAAAATCAATGAAGTCCTTAAGTTCAGGGAGGTTCAGTTTTTTAGGGGAAAAATGAATCAAACAAGCAATCAGCATGCACATGGAAACTTAATTACACAAATGAAATGTTAAAGTTTATGGCAATTTGGAAATTTCCTTGCTGCTCAGAGAGGCAACAAAAAAGGAAATTTTTCAGAAAAGACATTTTACCACATGTGAACAAAAGATATGATTGGTATAAAGGTAAGAATAGGGTAATTTCCAGTCTTATGGGAAATACTATGGAAAGGTCTCAAATATATGCCTCAGTCTCTGAGTCTTCAAGGACACAAGTCTACCCAGACATCAAGGAGAATATTCCTTTCAAATATAGCATTAATTTAGGAACCCATATATGTTCTTGGTTTGCTCCAGTGAAATATATCCTAATGGCTAGAGGTCTAGGACATCTGAATTAATTCAATTCAGCTCATAGGCATAGATAGAAGTGTTCAATCAATCATTGGATAGAAGATGGGAACCCACTTAGATGTGAGCCCATGTGTGGAATCAAGCTGTATACTTTATCTCAGTGGGGTGGAGTGTGGGCAGAATTTGGTACCACATGGAACACAGGACAATATTTAGAGGCATTTTTTATACAGACTGGTAGGGGGATAGAGAAGGTGTGCTACTGACATCTATGATGTAGAGGGTGGAAATGCTGCTAAAATACTATTACACAGGAAAGCCCCCCCCAACAAAGTATTAATGGGCTGAAATTTTGGAATTCCAACAGAGCTGAGTTTGGGAAACTCTGCTCTAACCTATGCTTACAGATGCACAACACAAACTAGTATGTTAAAGGATCCAGCAGTCTTACAGTTCAGTCAATCTCCATTTAATGTCTTTAAACACCAGATCTCACCAGATTATTTTATCATGAACCATGGTAATATATTAAACATCTTGGATAAAACATATTTAATGAAATAAATGTATGTTGTAAAAATAATTTTACTTATCTCTTTTTATTATTTAATGTGATTACTAAAGAATTTAAAATCACATATTTGTCTCACATTATATTTATGTTGGACAGAGCTGAACTACACAGTTTTTTTTACACTAATAAAACAAAATATTCCATTTTCTATAAAATGTTGAAATCCTATTTTAACCAGCAGCAATTGCTATGTTACTTATCTTTCCTCTTCTTATTATTATATTTTAATTTAATATTTAACTGCTGGTGACAACTAGTCTATGTCACCTCTTTTTTTAAAAAAAACTGTCTTTTTTATACTTAAAAAAATTAATTATTGTATGTAAGGTAATACCTCTCATGCTCTTCAGATGTCTAAAGTCACATTAGTTTTTCATCAGGTATTAAAATCACTAATATGTTAAAATTTCAATTTTTTTATTTTATCCTTGCTTCAAATCCTATATTTGTCCCATTTCTGAAACACTAAAAGGAAAAGAATATCAAGGTGAAAGCAGATGAGAGTCTATTCAAGTATGTCCACATGGCTACCAATGAGAATGTGTCAGTCATTTGAGGAGATTCCATACACACAAATTTAATTAAGTAATTACAAACACTTAAACTCTTTAGAGGAAAAATGGGATGCAGTAAGGGCTTTCCATAGTACATAAACAATGTTGAGACTTGAAGTCACAAAAGGTAAGGAAGAGCCCACAATATTTCTAGTATTTCTAAACAAAGTTTCCTATTCTCCAAAGTTAGCAAGTCATAGAGGAAGATGCATGGAAGCAAAAGTAGGAGTGGTATATGAGCTGGGATGTTAAGAATCTTTCTTGATCTGTGTAAGCCAAATAAAACCTTGCCAAGGTCATGTTTGCAGGCAGGCCAGCAGAATGCCTACACATCATTGGGCCTTCATGACAGCCAAGACACCCCTGGGCCCTGGGGAGCTAATAGAGGACACTTGCAGGGTAGAAGCATGTATGCTCTATTTTGAAGAGCTGTTTTTGACATTTTTGCTCCAAGCCACCCTTCTCCTCCAGCCCAGAAGTTGCAGAAATGCCACATTTGTTAAGGCAGGATAAGGTCAGAGCTTGGCCTAGGATTTGGTTGTGGGAACTCACAAAAGGAAGTGCCTAAAATTAGTAATGGATTGAATGTGTGCCTGTGTTGTGGAGCAAAGGAATAAAATGAGGAGCAACCCCATATCCCACTGGCATTGTTCTTCTGCAAGCAACAGGAATGTGGCGGTCCAGGACACTGGAGGGAGAGGGGAGCCTGTCAGCATATTCTTCCCTTTTGTTTTCAGACCTTTTTGCTGATCTCTCTCCACTGTTTTGTCTCCAACTCTTCCAATTCAGTATCCTTTGTAAATATGCAATAATGTTTCACTCATTATTTCACTATGTCTAAGTAAAATGAGTAATTCAAACCACGTTTGCTCAAACATATTTTGTCTTCCTAAAAATCAGTTATTAAATTGCACAATCAAAAAATCCAGCAATAAGCTTTTCCTGCTACTGCTACTTTTGATATATTTTATTTAATTACAAAAATGAATAATTTGGTGGAACTTGTGCTTTCTGATATGTAAATATCCCTAACAATTTGATGGAAATAGGAAGTCAAAATATAACTATATTATAGCCTAAAAAAATACCCTAATACTTTGTATATTTTTATTTCCTCTGAGCCTGTTAAAAAAATGAAACACATGTAAATTATTGTTTTTACAGAAAATATCAATCAGAATTATTTATTTTTAAGGAAAAAATATATTTTTATAGTATATATGCTATAAAATATAGTATTAGAACAGCTACTACATTTACATATAATATAAAATAAAATATAGTATTTTTTTCTTTGATTAGATCTGTGGAGTTTTAGAAAAGAATAAAATGTAAGAGATTTTGAAGACGAGGTCATTGAAACAGATGTTATTTACCACAATATTTTCTTGAGTCCTTACAGTATTTGTCCTACAAATGGAATAAATTTTGGATTCAGGCAGTATGTGTAGATTTCAAAATATGCATTGTCATTCAAGTGGAAAAGTCTAGGATTCCTATGGGATGGGAAGAGACAAAAGATGTAACTCCCTTACTCTTGGAGCAGGAAGTGCGTGCCTGACAGGGGGATGTTTGAAGTTGGACAACAGCTTACTAAATGTTAAGACAAAACCACAGTTTGGTTGGAAAGAGGAAAATGTGGGCAGAGATTTTTGATAAATGTCAGAGTGAAATGTTAATTCTAATTGTTCTGTGAAGTTGTCCTTGATTCGTGACAGGTTTGTTACTACACAGATTTCCCAGCTGCCACCTCCCATGTGGGACTTCACCCTGTGAAGTTACCCAGACACACCCTCTTGTCCATCTCACCTCTTTAGTCCTAATTACCTTGTCCCTGGATTCTCTCAGGATAGCATTAGTGTTGTCCTAATGCATTTTTTATTCTGATCCACTGACAAATTAAGCCATCTAATTTAGCAAAAAACTCAAACTTAAGGCCTAGAGATGAAAAGCCTCACAGGTGGCATCCCCAGAATCCTGCAGACTAGACAGTGGAAGAATTCCTTCTTACTCAATGTCATTTTCTGGAGGTGCTGCAAGCAGCCGTGTATCTGTAAACGCTCTCAAGGTTTTGACTTTTGTCCTTTACGTTTTCACTATAGCCACAGAGATCTTTCTTAAAGTAATATGTGGACCAGCTCTATGTGGACCAGCAACATTCAAACAAAAGTGCTGTCTCCTTTCTTGCTCACAAAGAGTGCCTGACATGTAACTTATCAGAAAGGTTGCAACCCCTTTTTGGGGTTGAGGTAGTTAAACAGTAAGAAAAAAATAAAATGGGATGGAAAGCAACCAACACTCCCTGAGACTATGCCTTTGGCATTGCTACTATAATTCCACATCATTCCTACAGAGATACAGAAAATTGGAGGTTTGTGTTCAAGGTTACACAATGACTACCAGAATTTTAAACCATGTCTGTCTACAATGCGCATGCTCCTTCTTCTACAGTCTCTCCAGATGGATTTATGGGAAATCTTATGTATAGGATACCACTAATACATAGGAATTGAGGACCTCTTTGGACATGTATTGGGTGTTCCCTATCTATTTCATACATGAATAGCTGTGAGATTAACACATGCCTGTATCCACAAATTACTCAGAGCTTTGTCTTCCCATGATGAGATTATTGGTAATTGGTTCTGATTTTAAAACACAATCTTCAAACCACTTTGCATTTACTTTTAGGGAAAGCATGTAGGATATTTAGTGTTACATGTCTAGGAGATGTTCATAAAAATAACTAATCCTTAAGAAACTGCCTTCATCTGAAAATCCATGTCAACCTTAACCAATTGAGTTTCATAGTTCCAAGGCTGGGATATAGCTCAGTGGTACAGCACTTGCCTAGCATGTACCAATGAGGCCCTGAGTTCAGTTCCCAGTACTGCAGGAGGGAGAAAAAAGCTCATAGTACTAACCTATGAATTTCTGTGTTTTTTTTTTTTTATTTTGAACAGATGACATAACAAGATAAATTTCTGTGATAAATAATTTAAAAATGTTTTTTTGGCTTGCCATATCTTAGTTGTGTAAAACACATGCATTCGTTATTCTCCTAAATATCTCAGATGATTAGAGTGATACACCCAAACTGGGAGAAAGTCTATCTCTGAGCATTGTTTTCTTATTTGTTTTATTTTTTCTTTGTTCTGATTGAAAGAGGGGGGAACCACTATGGAAAAGTACTTTTCATAAACAAGTTTCAATATATTCAGGCTTATTGACCCTAACATGAGTTTTTCAGAAACATAATTTAACCATCCTTATAATTTTTGTTTTTTAAATTTGGCCCTTTATCTGACTAATCAAATGGATTTCAAAAATTAGGGAGAAGGTAGCAGGAAGGGCCTCCTGTGGATCATTCCTTCCTATATACAGGACTTAAGTAGTCCCCTCTTGTGGTGATTCTGAGCTTGGTTATTGGATATGCTTCCATCAATGAGATAAGCACAGGAGTGACAGAAGCAAATACTAGAAAAATGCTTGCCAACTGGGGCAAACTCCTTTGTCTACTGGACACCCTAGTGGCATGCCATGTGAGCCTACCAGGACTAGACATCTGGGGATGAGCAACTGTGTGGACAGAGGCTCCAGAACTCCCAGCCAGGTCAACTTTCCCAGACATGCGGTGGGAGAAGGAGTGGCATCCAGAGCTGTATAAGATCAGAACCATCAGCTGATCAGCAGACACAGGAGAAATAGCATGTGATAGGCTGGTTTGTTACAGAACAAAAAGTAGCCAACTAAGTACTGTTTCTCCAAAAGTATAAGTACAAATCCAGCTAAAGCATACAGTGATTGAAAACTGTCCTAATGCGCAGAGATAGAGATAGGCCTCACTTTTGATCTCCTCATGATGAACAAATAGTTTTTTCAGTTATTTTCAGGAAACCAAACTCTCAGATGGCAATCTGAGTGTCACCAGTCTTCAAGTAAAAGACAGTAAGGGATGTCAGGGGTGTCAAGTGAAGGCAGTAAAGACAAGACAGCTTATTCATAAGATGAATGCAAAGACTTCTAAAGAACTTTCTCTCTGTTACCACCCACCACACACACACACACACACAAACATACACACACACACACACACACACATATTGTATAAGGAAACACCCAAATTCTCTAATTGCTCCAGGACTTCAAACCTTTGAGAAAAGTTACTTCTCCAAAAAGAAGACATTTAAAAACATAATCCTGAACCTTCCAATGCCAGAACAAGCTTGTCTATTATTTCATAATCTATAACATCTTATTTTCTTAAAAATATATTTCTTTAAAATATTCCAAATATCCCACAAAAATAAGATGTTGAAGAATGCTCAGTAAATTGGAACAATGCTAAAATGTAAATAGAAAAATTATAAGATTGTACACATAATATGAATTTACTTGTGTAAGCATTCAATGATTTTATAAATATAAGAATAAACACTAAAATAATGTATCAAAATAGAAGATTTTAACAAATTCTGAGAGTTTTATTTTCTAGTTTTAATCCTCAGTATTACTAATATGTTTTTTTTCAAAATAAATTAGTATAAATATAATCATTGGGGGGCATCTTAATATATACAGCACTATTCCAAGAATCAGGAAAAAAAATCAAGAAATTTGGATCAAATTATAGGCAATGAGACTTTCCAAGCATAAGTGGGTTTTCACTACAATAGTAAAAGCACATTCCAATTTTGAGCAAATAAGTAGATAGATGAAACTGCATGACATGAAAAGTACTGCTAAATCTTGTAATCATGTTCCTCATTTTTTTTCCATAAGTATGTACTTCTTACTTGCATGAAGAATCTCTCATTGGAAACATAGGGAATTACCTCATAGGTCTTGCCAGTATTCTATCTATTTATTCCCATACACACATACACCCCTGACCCCTCCCCCTTTCTCTCTCGCTCTCACTCTCTCTCTCTCTCAAGATTCTAAAAAACAGACATTAGATATTATTTAAAAGAATCCACTGAATCATTGCAATATTTAGATACATTACCTATTATTCAAACTTCCACACCAAGCCAGTAAACTGGAAATATACTCACATAATCCCCTATTGTCTATGCAGAAAACTTAAAATACAATTACATTGAGAGATGCAATTTTAAAATAAGGTGTGAATCAGAAGACCATGTCTTAATGGTTTCCCAGGTAGCTCACAGTCATAGACACTGTAGATTTGAGACTCCAGTTAGTGCTGTAACATGATTTTGTATGTGTTTTTGAGGTGCTGTGGAGTAATAGATTATGCAGATGAATTCATACACACTGCCAAAAAATAATCTCCTCCATAAGGTGTAAATAGGAACTTTACTTCTCCCCAGCAAATAGGATGACTTTATGAAGCTCATTGCTGACCTTTCAGCCTTAGTACTTGACAGTGTACCCTTGTTTGCTGAAATATTTTGCAAACAAAATGTGACTTGGAATTTTAACAGCGAATGTGATACAAGAGTAATTAATGTTGTAACAGAAAAAAATAAAATAGAGAAATCAGAGTTGCCTCTTCCTTGAATGAAATATCCACCTATTACTGACCACTGTGACCTTTCTGGGAAAAGTCACTTCCATTGGACAGGGCAGTGGCCGCAAGGCAGCAAAACACCACTCAGAGTAATTCTTTGCAGATGCCAGGAACCGGAAGTCTCAAGGGGAAAAATGAAAGCCATTCACTCTTCCAATGACATAGTCCTTTGATACCACAAAGCCATTTGGTCTGAGAGCTCCAAGGTCAGAAAGGCACATAAAGATTGGTGATTAGAGAAATACTATATCAGCAAAGTGTGGCAAGCTATTAAAAGAAACTATAGCTTTTATGATTGTGTTGCTGAAGCTCCCCAGGGCTATTTGTATTAGATATTGAGTTAAGCATAACTTATTTAGGCCTAACATTCCAGAAAACATTTTGATGTCAGCTACTGCAGGAAAGTAAACACAAAGCAAAGGAGGAAACAGAGCTGATCTCAAACAGATAAAAATGGAGTAATTTAATTTTCTTGAACCCAGGCGTTTTAGAGCATTAAGAATGAGGAATTTTAGAATGGTTCTTTCAACTCAAAAACTAAAGTTTATTTAGGCATTCAGTGGAGGGGGAGAGAAGTAGCACAGGGCTTACATAATCAACTCATTGAGCTTTTATTAAATTTCGATCAAAAACTATTTTAATGTATTTAGTGAAATATTCCCAGAGTTATAATCTGCATTTGTGAGAAAACTTTCCCTTTTGTTTCCCATGCCTAATAATCACGTAATTTTTGTTCATGCATCTATTCCTAGAGGCTCTAATTTTAATAGTACTCATATCATTGGTTCATGAGGTACTTAAAAAAGGTTCATTACACATTTCCACAACTACCATCTAAATTTTCTTTATAAAATCAAGGCTCTAAACGTTGACCACACTAGCCATGTGATATGCAAACTTAAAATGAAAATCTTGGCAGGAAGGAGCATAACAAAAAGTCTGTTTACTTCTATTCTGAACCAGAGAAAGGAATGCTAGAACTCTGAACCCTTGGCTCATGCTAACATTGATGAAAGAAATCTCCTCACAGATCCTATGAAGGCTGAGCAAACCTTGGTGACTCAAGGGACAGAGAGAAGTCATTCCAACACATTAGCAATATCAGTGTCTAAAAGATTAATCATTGAAAAACGTCATCACAGGTGATTTTATGATTGAAAGCTAATGAAGTGGTATAATACTTCTACCTCAAAGTGTCGGAAGTTACCCAAAGAAAGACATATTGACTATCTTCGCAAAGCAGCAAGGCAATTTTCAAGAGGGGAAGGGAAACACCACTAGAAGGAAACAAAATTCTAAAGTGCTTGCCTTTGGGTGATAGAATCATGGGTGATTTTTATATTTGTCTTTTTTGCTGAGTTTTCTCAGCAAGATGCCAAGATATATATTTCTTAGGATCAAAAAATTAAAAGAGGAGGCTGGGGCTGGGGCTGGGGCTCAGTGGTAGAGCGCTTGCCTGGCACACATGAGGCACTGGGTTCGATCCTCAGCACCACATTAAAAATAAAATAAAGGTACTATGTCTACCTACAATTAAAAAATATATATTGAAAAAAAATAAAAATAGGGAAACACATAGCCCTTTTCAAAAACATGTAAAGACCCTAAGCCATCTCCCTTAGGCTTGGTCTAGCCCTCATGAACATGGCCTGGGCAGAATCCTAGGGAAGTTATTGTAAAATTTACTGGCTGCTAAAGGGAAACTGCACGGCCATTTTTAGAAGGAAAGCCTTCTGAGTGAAGTGTTTAGGGCTTTAAGAGCATTCCTCAGGTATCTTTTACGCTTAGCCAACTCCAGGATCTATTATTTGTGTCTTCTCTAGCAAAGGTAGTCTCCTGGTTATTTTTATTCATTTCTCCTTGAAAAGCTGTTTTTCCTTGTTTATGGAAAGAATGATAACCTAACAGATATCTTTGTAATCATCTTTCTTACTCACCCAAGACTGCTGAGGATATAATGATTGCTTTGCAACTCTCTGTTCTATTCTGGTTGGTTACTGCCCAGGTAAAATGGTTGTTCACTATATGACTATCACCTGCAAACTGTATAGCCATAAAGTCATAAGAATGACCTCAGCTTAATCAGTATAGACATTACATAACTATAACTATGTAATGTATAATATGTTCTATCATAATAATCAAAACATATGTAACTGTATAATTATATAACTAATACATGTAAGTATATAGTTGCAATAGATTTATATAATCATGCAACTATGATATAGTTTGATATTCTATGATGCCATTTAAGATGATTTAGTTATAAGCCAGACATGGTGGTACACATCTGTAATCTTAGGATGCTGAAGCAGGAGGATCACAAGTTTGAGACCAAAAATGAGACTGTGACTCAAAATAAAAAAATAAAAAGCCTGGTGATACAGCACAGTGAAAAAGCATCCCTGATTTCAATTCACTGCCCTCTAAACAGAAAATTTAAATATGATTTCACAGCTAATCTATTTCAGTGATTATTTGGAAGTAAAAGTCTGTTTGGCTTAAAGAAGTCACCATTTTAGAATACCACATTAATGTATTTAGTTGATAGTAACTGATTGAAAATACTAAGGAAAAGACTAAGCCGAAAATGCCATTCAGAGCAAAAGCATCCTACCACATTTTAACCATGTTTCCTGAATGCAGTATAATGCTACAATAAAAGATATTAAAAATTTTACTTTGCAACAAATAAGGTAAGGATTTAAGTGTACTCTGCAAAATAGTCAAACACAAAATATTATAGAAAATATTTAACATTTAGGTTCATTATACTCAAAATGTTAGCAAAAGAAAAAATAAAAATGTGAAAGGAAAAAAACAAATGAAGTCATTATTTTAAATTTAAATTAAATTTAATTTAAATTTATTTATTTTTTTTTGGTGGTTGTTCTTAAGGTTCAGGTGAGGATAAGTTCCTGTTGGACAGTCATAATCCACCTATTCATTCTAAATTTAGAACACCAAAGAACACAAACCTGACACCAAAGTCAAGACAAATCCCCATCTATAACCTTGGCAACATTCTGAAAACATCAGAGAGATTATCAAGTAAGTGTCTGTTCATTCTTTCATGACTTCTAAGTCCCAGTCAGGTTGCTGGTTGAAAGTGTCAACAATATGGCATCAACCTATTTCTTTTACTGTTTCAAGTCAGTCTACTAAAACATACAGCAGACATGAGCCGTGCCATGCAAATTCAATGTTCATTTTTTTGGTCACAATTTTATGTTGATATTATTAGTCAAATAGCATAGCTGAAAAGAGAAACACAAGAGGCCCAGATGATTCCAAAACTTTCCCTGTGTGCATTATTATATGTTCTCTCCCCAAAGAATCCCCATACTGACATTATTTTTTTGTCTAGTTTGGTAGCTGATAGTCTAGCTACAAATACAATTGCTAATGGTGTCATCTTTTTTGTCCCATTACTCTAAAGGAAACCTGCTTGATTGCAAGACTGTTTCCTCCAGTGAGCTTGGTTCCAGACATATAGTCTCAAAAGTCCTAAAGTATTTAGAACTTCATTAGTTTAGAATAATGCTTAAAATGTTAAGCATCATTTATGGTCAAGCTAATTCCTTGCAGCAAACTTCAGACTAATTACAATTTGACCTCCTTAGATAAAGCATTAAGGAAAGTTAGGGTCTGAATAAAACTTTTTTGAAAAGTCACTTGTATGTCTATGTAAATTAGAACAAGAAGTAGAAGGAAGGAAGTATCAAACACATGTTCTTTCATTAATAATTCTAAATAGCAAAGAAACTCTCTCAAGGATGTTGACCCTTTGAAGATAAAGTTCCATTTGCATAACCTAAAAGGGCCTCTTTAATCCAGTTTTCATTATCTTGACTCCAAAGTGACTGATGTCAAGATCAAGGGAGTCAACCCTGGCAAGATACACTCCAGGACACCATGGAGAAATAAATCAGCCCATCCTCTAACCCAGGAGAGTCCTGCTCCATGAAGGGGATTTGTGAATCTCCTTTCTGAAACAGGAGGCCAAGTTCCATGATGCTAGCACTGACTCTCATCCTTTAGAAGTTGCTCATTCTTTTAGGTAATTGGGATGCCCTGCATCAGTTATCTAACAGGCTAATGAAGTTTAGAGATAAACCAGTTCCTGACCATTTCTTGCCCTCTGAACACTCCTGGGACACTAGCCCTATTCAGTCATTTATCTTATTATGTTTAAGAGAGAAAATTAACCCTGAAGAAAATTAGATAGCCCCATGGGTGTTAGCTGAATGTAGTATGGGTCTTCTTGTGAGGAGAGAAAGAAAAAGAAAGCAAGAGGATTCATCACATTCATTAGATCCTCTGTGACAATTAACCCTTTGTCTACCTCAGAGTTTTCTCCCATCTACAATTCAGCCTGTTATCCAATTTCTCGCATGTTGCAGTAGGTCTACTGGTCATCATAGGTGTGGGCAAATTAAAAAATGTCATCATTTGGTCTTTATTTCACAAGCTTGACTTAGTGCTGTTTTCACTTGAAAAATAAAAATGTGAGATCTATAATTTATTACAGTACTAGCAATTCAAGATGTTTTGCTTGGATCCTTTCTGTGCAATCGGTTACCAACATTCCAGCCTGTTTTGCTTTAGTTGGCTACTAGTTTACTACCCTCAATTTCATTCTCTAAATCTGTGTTTAAAAACAATTTAACTACACTTTGATTCTGTTTGGAAAAGCAGTTCTGAGATTCCCCTTCACTAATTCAGAGCTACATATGCAATGGGGTTAAAAAAAAAAAGTCCTATGAAGGCAAATGACAAGATACAAATGATTCATTTGGTGCTTCTTAAATTTGTACACGTATTAGTTTATTAGAGTAGGTATCAGAGGCTAGGTCACTTCTGGAGTACTTGAAGAGTTTCAACCAAAGACACTTGAGTGGCCTTGAAACCCCACACTCATTGAAGTCCTGGAACATGTGGCTACAACCAGCCTTCCTGCTCTGTGAGCAGCCCCTACTGGACAATGGATCAATTTTGCTGCTGTTGGAATAGAAACATCTATTCTCACTCCCTATTGTGGGCAGGATTTTTCATTTATCTTTTTGAAAGTAAATTATCACTTTCCTCCTAATATTGAATATTTAGTGGAAACAGATACACTACATACATCCTATAAAAATATATAGACCTTGTTAAAATATGATCTGTGGCTCAGTGGTAGAGTGCTTGCCTAGCATGTCTGAGGCCTGGGTTCAATCCTCAGCTTTACATAAAAAATAAATAAATAAAGGTATTTTTAAAAAAGAATATTGTGTCTATTAATTCAAAATTTTAAATTTATCCATTTTTTTCTCAATTCGAGAACATCTTCTATATATAACAAACAAAGAATATCTTTAGTTTTAACAAATGTAGCTCAGAATTCTAATAACTATTATAAAAGTAATGCAATATATGGAAAAATAGGGGAAAACATTTCAGTTTGGCTGTTTACCTCTATTTGTGATAACTATGTTAGATATGACATTATCTTACTTTATTGATTCGTATGAGGGCTTTAATGATATCTGAGTTGATCTAGTTAGCATTATTAACTACTATAGTATTTAAAAATAAATGTTTATGTTATGTTAATTTACCATAATGACAATATCAAGCACCAAAAAATGCTTAATATACCAGACCCTATAGCATACCTAACATCACATGGCAATGTATTTGTCACCAGCTACTGAATGTGATTATTGTCTTTTACTGCAAACATCTGACTACAAGATTTTTTTCCCCAACAGTGGCAGAACAACAACAAGAAAATCATTATTTACCAGTACCCCAACAATGCATTTTTCATTTTTAAGATACGCATTTTTATAATCAATGGCAGAAGACACCAGATTGTCAGCTCCATATGCTTTAAAGCCTTATTTATATACAAGATCAGCAAACAACCAAACTCAGCCACATCAGGCTGACAAAGTAGGATATACTAACCAGATCTCCATTCATTCTTTATGACTTACAAAGTATCTTTAAAAGAGAGATTGTCAAGGAGAACAAAATTTAGTCCAAGATAAATGGACTCACACCCAAATCATCTTTCCCAGTTGCCACAAAATAGTTAGGAGAGATAATTTGTTATAGTTTATACTTCCCTTCTGTTTTGTCATGTAAAGACTAAGAAGTGAGGAGTTAAGAACTTATTATGAATGTTCTAGGACAGTGTTTTAAAAAGTTTGTTCCACAGGACAATAATTTTTTTAAAAAAATTCTTGGCAATTTTTAAATAAAATTCAAGTTAAACTATGTACATAAGTTGCTTTGTTACAGGATTTCTCAGAGCCAATATTTGCTAAGAAACATTGATGTCTCCACAAGGTTTATATAGAATGCAACTTTTCCAGAACTCAGCAAACTACAGAATATCTCTCTGGAATGATGTTTCAACTACACAGTTTTTGAAAATTCTCTCTTAAAATCACCCTGACTCTCTCTTTCCAGAGCTTTTAGGGAAAGTGATATTTCATTCTTTTCCAGTCAGCAGTTAGCAGATTGATCACTTGCTCTGTGATAGACATGAAATATGCTCTTCTTTCTGAAGCTCACTCACCATTTCTCCCAAACCCCCAAAGACAGGGATTATTAACCCCATCTCATTGATGTGGAACTTCAGCCTCAGAACTCAAGAGGTCTCAGGACAAGTGAAGTGGCCAAGCCAGGACTCAAACACAAGAAGTGCTCACCACAGGGCCAACCTCCTTTCCCCTTTGCAAGAACCATTCTCTTTTGGTGAGACTCTTTAGTGACTCTTCTGGTATGTCTAGGACATGTTCCTACTCAGGATCAAGATGGAATATCACACACAGGCAATCCTGATGGTTTGATCTTTGACCACTGCAGACTATGTAAACTTGAATTCTATTTTGTGTGAAAAAAGTTCACATATGATGCTAATTTCATTCAGAACACTATCCATCCTAAAGGACTCTTACTTATAACACACACACATTAGGAGAATACATAAATGTTCCACTGCTAACCAAAGATAAATTTGGAAATAACCCAAAGGAATGTATGTTAAAGAGTAGTTGGAGATCAACAATCAAGTTATTGGTGGTCTATGGTTTCTACCTTTTTACTGACAAGCAAAATACTACAAAGCCCAAAACCATGATGCAATCCTTTCTATCTCACAGTAACAAGACATTAATAACCCATGAAAAAAAGCAACATAAAATTCAGTTTTACACTTTTCATTAAAGTCTCTCTACTCCCTGGCACTAAAATGAATATAAGATGGAAAAGAGCAAGACTGATCCACAAATCATTAGAAAAATGTTGGCAAAACATACAAACTTCTGAATGACCTGTTAGCATTTATTGGGACATGTTAAACACTTAAATTGCAAAGAACTATTTTTTTTTCTATCAAGAAGCAAAAGTTAAGCAATACTCCCATGCAGAAAGTAAGTTTGAGTATACACATTCAATGGTTTGCCGTGTCCTGAATGTACTGTTTTGAACACCTCTTCTCCATCATTAACTAAGATATTAAGAAAATACCTTAATGCATATGTAAATATTGCAAACTAAATGAAGTTAGCATTTCCCCAGAATTCTCTCTGGGATATGAAAATTTCAGAGGAGTCATTCATAAATAAATATGCATTAAGCAAATACTTGAGAATATTGGGATGTTTTGTTCTTCCTCATAATTCCTCAGTGGAAAATTAAAATTGCACGATATAAGATCATAGAGAAATATGCCTTGGTCTGAGTGAGGGAAGGCAAAGTCCCTAAAGACATTAAACAATTCTATTATCAAAACTTACATATCTTATAATAGAAAAAAAAAGGCACAAGTCTGAAGCATGCTAGTTATAGGCACTCAGTCTTGTTTGAAAAATTACTTTATGGTATCTTTCCATTTTAGAGAGTAGTTTCTCCTTAAACAATTATAATTTTCTCTATGAGGAAATCAATGCACACTATTTATGAGCTATTTTTAAAAAATACTGATACTTTAGCAATCCAATCTTGGTGAAAAAAGAAAGGGGGATCCTTTTCATCTTTAGAACCCCAGCAAGAAAGCAAAAACAACTCTAGGTCAGGGATACAACACATCAGATATGTGTGATGGAAATTGTCCCACGAGAGATGTATTCACTAAAACATTATGATCGCCTTTTCAGCATCAATCTGCAAAGCAAAGTCAAAGTTTAAAGACACCAATTTTGGCCAAAACAAAAATAAAATGTCTAATCCTCCTGTCATAAAATCTATGAACAGTTGTGGGATATGACTTACAAATATTGGTTTTCATAAATGCAAATTGCTGCCTACGCATCCTGCCAGTTACTTCTCTTTGTGATGTCTACTCAAAGGCATTTTAATACACTTCAGTTCACATCTAGTATCCAGGAATATGAATCACGAATAATAGGCTCCTGAATTACTGATAAGGGGGATTTTGCAGAAAGAGTTGAGAAACTGACAGCCACATGCAGTCTGGAATTGAATCAACTCATCAAACATGGAGTCTCATTCTGCTATGGCTATCTCCACGCATTTTCAAGGATCCTCACCCTGGGTTTGCTGAAACACCACCATTTGATGTCATTAAATTTTGATTCAAGGTATAAAATCACCCATGGAAGAACGTCTTATACATTCATGATGAAATCAGTGTCTTCCCTTATTTGCTATATGTAAGCACATGGTTTCTTTTCTTAATGTCATTTGGAAAATTTGGATTACTCTTTCTCCCTAGAGAGTTGCACTTGACATGGACATCAAAAATGCTTAGTTTGGGCCAACGGATAGCCACAGGGGAAAAAAAATACCACCAACCAAACCAACAATATCCTATTTAAATCAAAAGAAAACAAGGCTGCTCATGATCTTAATGGCCGTAAGCACAACATGAACCATAAATCCGTCATGCTAAGCACTAGTCCTGTTGCTAAGATGGTTGCACAAAACTGACTAGAAACAGCATTGCCATAAAACCATAAACTGACAAAAGCTTTGCCCTTAGTGTGAAAATCTCCAGGACTCTCAGGCAGTGGTCAAGATAAATTTCAGTACATTTCTAACACATTCCTGAGGAGTCCCATTGGTTATAATTATGTTTTCATCCTTTTTACCATTTGAATCATTCCTCTTGGGTCACTTAGATCCTCTGTAGTAATTGCCATTTACCCTTATGACACTGCTTCCCAGCCATATATTACTAGAAAAGCCAATGACATTTCTGAATTTTGAAATTTGTAAAGAAGCCCATAGTACCTGAAACCTCTACCTCTCAGGACTTAGTTTAAATTCATTATTTGTTGCATAATAGGAGATTAAAGATGTATTCATTTGGGATCTATACATTTTAGAAGCATAAATTTCCAAAAATCCAAATTATGGAGTTGTTCCTCAAGGTTTGCCTGGCTTCTAGCAATCAATGTTTAGGTTTCAATGGTGTTTACAAGTTATTTTTCAATATATGTCTTTTAATTTAGTTGTTCCTAATTACTAATTTATGTGAGAGAGTGCAGGTTTAGAAGCAATAAAATTAATTCACTTTTAAGGTAGATTATGATTGAAATTTCCATTTAGTTAAGCTATTTTTCCCTTACTTCTTCTAAATCAGTGATGTTTGAATTTATTTCACTGGAAAATCATTTGTGCCAGGTAGTTAACAATGGTCCAAGTGTCTCATGGAAAGATATTTACTTGTCTTAACCTTTCTTTGCAACCCTTTGAGTTCTTGTCATTTTGACTTCCTTTCAGCTAGTGACCTCTGCCCTGCTCCAATTTAAAGATAAACTAAAAGACATTTCCCTTGAATGTGTGCTTCTGCTAGTTTTTCAGTAGAAGCAGTAGGATGTAGTTCTCTAGCCAATTACTCACTATTCGAAAGGATATATGAGTTAGATAATTGAATATTGGAAGATGGAGGTTTAGAAAGAAATAAACAGGAATGTAGATGTGCCAACTGTAAGCAAACCCAGAATTATGTGTCAAAATAAGAAAAAAAAAAAACTAGAGATAACAAACAAGAAATATTTTATGAATCAGTTTTTACAGCAATATGTGGGCATAGGTGAGAATATTTCCAAAACACTTGATTTAAAAATATGACTGGAATTGGAGTTAGCACATCATTTTTTAAAAATATTTGCACATTATTCATAGATTTTGTGTGGAAATGCACTAGAAGTGGGACATTCATTATGTAGAAGTTTACAGAAGCATCTCAGTATCACTGATCAAACTGAGACGAGACTAAACAGACTTCTGTCTTTATACAACAGCATTTTCCCTCCCCATTTTGCAGCCATATGATCCTTTATTGTGCTGCTTTGAAATCCTATTTTTAAATTCCTTTTGATTATGACAAACTAAGAGAAGTATAATAGAGTAATTTCAAAATGATGACTAGAAAAATATTCTAAATAGCATACATGTTCACACATCTATAAGAACTCATTAAGTATTGCCATTGTTCTTCAATTTTGAAGTTATTCAGGCTGTTTGTGGGTCTCCAAGTTTTCAGTGAGCTTATGCAGGGAAATTTGATGGTCATTTCACTTCTTCACACATTACATAATGGAAAAGTAAAAAGCAAAAAAAAAGGAGGAGGGTATCTAGCTAAGGCTTTACTAGATAGTGTGGATCATTTATTGGGTAAAGACTAAAGCAATCTTTATTACAAAAGAACACACCTCAGCAGACAATGAAGGAAAACATCTCCCTGTGAGCAAATAAAATACAATCCATCCATCTAACTAGTGGTTAAACCCTGGAGAGATGCACAGCTTTACCCTCCTTCCTGTGTTCCTATGCATTTGGAGGCAGGCCATCCTAGGCCATTAATTAACCTTCAGGTCTTTGAGGTCACCTCCTTGGATCTGTTCTCTATATAACAAAAAAAGAGTTATCCCCTAGTATCATACTTACCTGAATATTGACTATAGTGCAGAAATAATATATGTATTATATTTACTAGAATGCCTGGAAAATGAAAGAATAAAAAATGCACTAAAATAATTTTGGATAGCAAAGGTGTTCCTTAAGATAGACTATTTTCCAGTCAATGGGTATTCTATGATAGTATCGATTATAACGTAAAATAGTATTGTATATATTATTGAATATCTGCTGTTGCAAGAACCTTACACTATTTTGTGGTTTTGCAAGTAAATATACATAGAGGGAAACCAGCATGACCAGTGAATTGGGTAAAAAGTTTATTTAAGTAGCATCTACTTAAATCAGTTGTACTGCATACTAGCTTGCATACTGAATAGTTTATTGTTGTGTTGCAAAATGTATAAGCTAGGAAACGTACATATACAGAAATCACATTAACAAAGTCACATTAAAAATTTTCAAAGAATCAAAAAGCAAATATAAGGCATATATTAACTATTTATGTGTATGCTGTACTACAAGGTATTCGGAAAATTCAACCTTCAGTAATTATAAAAATATAAAGTCTCAAAGTACTAACATATCTGGGCCTATCCTGTAGTACACTTCATTGTTTATTTAATAACTATTTATATAAATGCCTTGTTCTCTACTTACTAGATTATGAGATGCTTAAGCCAGGTAGGATCTTGCCCAACATTTAAGACAATGTTCTGCACATCGCAGATGTGAGATCACAAAGGTTTTTGTAAAATGTTGACAGAGTTAAAACTGCAGAATACTCTGGGCAGGCTAAGGAGGCTTAAGTCAACTGTGGGGAGTTTATGTCAAGTTATGTGCTTAAATTTGTGTTTTTTAATATATACTAAGAAACAAAGGGAATGGACATATATATTTAAATAAAAATTTTAATACCCAACGTAAATTCTACATCAAATACAACTAGTAAGCATTGAAGAGTTGGGAATTCCATAAATGACACTTTGCAGACTATTTTTCCACACCTGGAATTTATATTCAGTAGTTCCTGAATCAGATCTGAGTCTCCATAACAATTTTGCCATAAATTGGCTGTGAGACTTCAGTCTGGTCTCTTAACCTCTCTGGGTTTGTACGGGGCATGGAATCTGGCTTCCATCATTTTTCTGATAGATGAATTTATGCAACAGCTTCACCACTCATGGCAAAGCCTCCATTTCTTCACTTGTAAATAAGGGATAAATGATTAAACCCATATAAAGCATTTGGCAATTAATTTGTCTTCAATATATACTACCTTTTATTTTTGCTATTTTTGTCATTATTGAAATGCCTGCCATTAATAAAATTTTGTCATTCTATACTATTTTTAACAGTGCTTTCTGTAAAACTTTAAATACTGGTACTAGCTGACTATTTTTGCAGATATTTTGACTAATTTAGCTGTGTTATTTTCACCCCTGAGAAACATCAAAAACTCTGTCAGCATAGAATGTGTTTCTCCCACTTCTCCCTCTCTTTATTTGCCAATTCAAGTTCAAAAATAGTAAATTAGCATTCACTTGACATTTTTTTAAACATTCCACAAGGCTTTTTTATTTTAACCAGTTGGAAATTTGAAGAAAATCATATGAATATAAAAGAAAAAAAAAAGAGAAATTTTAAAACTAAGATGGTCATTCCATGTTGGTCTGCCTGCCTGATAGCTGTCAATAGAGCTGTGGATAAATACCATCCTTACATGCCATGTGGGAGAGAACTAGTTTTCAATTAAAATAATGAGGCAATTGAGATACATAACCTGTAGAAATCCTATAAGTGACCAAGAACAAAGAAAGCCTGGCTCTTATGATCCTTACTTCTCCAGGTCAGGGACCAGCCTGGCCAGGGAGGCTGCTTCCCTCAGGTAAGTAGATGAGGTATACGGTAATATGTGATTGAAAGTACAGCGTAGTTACATAATGGCACTTAATTTTATGAGCTTTCTAGCAAGTTCTAGAAATACACCAGTAGATTTTGTAGCTGGAGAACTGCTGTTTGCCAGGATCTATTTATTTCCATGTACTCCAGTTAACCTTTCTAGAGTTGTGGTAAGCCACAGTGAGGGTGGAGGACAGTTTCTGCTCCATAAATTAACTTCAAAGAGCAATTCAATCATATTTGATTCAACAACAACAAAAAGTGGTAGGACCTTAAAGAGGAAGAGAAACATGGAAAAGAAAACCACATTAAACTGAATAGAGACAAGCATGTTGCAGAAGAAACTATTTTCATTCAGATTTCAAATGTTTAAAATCAAAAGAGATGATTAAACAGCCAGAAGATTGACTTTAGGAAACAACTTTGATGGGGGAAAATTTTCATGATACCATCAGAAAATGTGTGCAAAGGGAAAAGATCCCTCATGGGTATACACATGCACTTAGACATATGTGCATACACATTGTGTATGTGTATTTATGTGAGTGTGGTATGTGTAAGGTTACTTTAGAAGATAATTGTCTTTGATAAAATGAAACAAGGTTCCCAAGCCACTGAAGAATAATAAATTCATATCTTAATTTTTAAGGACCTGGATCTTATGTTTAAAAATTAGGAAATGTATAATTTAAAAAATAGATGCCTTGCTTGAAATAATGGCACAAAAGATATCTTTAAGTCATCTAAAAGGTATGATTCAGGGTATAAATCAAAACTCTTTCAGTAACATATGACAGTTTTGATAAAAAGTTTAATTGCCAATAAGATGGACAAAAAATGTCTTCTGATGCTCATGGATTAGATATTATGTTGTGCTGGTATAAACACACTTGAAAATGTAAAAGTTTCTGTGAATGGAAGTATATTAACATAAATTACATTTAAAAACCTCGGATATCTCAAAATTTGATGACTCCAGCTTGTTAACAAGCATAGTTGAAATAAAACAAAGATTTGGTTTCTGCTTATAGTATCCTATTTTTATTTTTAAAAAAACTTACAGAAGTCATATCAGTCTTCTAAAAAACAGGCATTTTTCTACGATCATAAACAAACAAAAACTATTGTAATTATCAATGAAAGTCATTTCTCAAAGTCTCTTAGTGGGCAGCAGAAGCTGTGTACTACTGCAGGAGTCCAAGGATCCTTTCTACTCTCAGCACTCAGGAACAAAATGGTAAATCCTCCATTGACCTCTGGGTTCTACTCACCAGAGACAATGTTACTGGACAGAACAGAGACACTGTCTGTGTTTTCTGATCACAGTTTAGCATCTTAGAAGCACTGGTCTCATACAGATTTGTGCTTCATATATTTTTTACCACGGCAGTACAAATGTCACAGTATTTTCGAACTTATTTATCTGTACATTTCTTTGAGAGACTAAAGAAATGTACAAAAAAAAAAAAAGAAGAAGTTTGAAGGCCCTAGAGCTACCTAATTTCTCCTCATTGCAAATTAAGTTCCTATGTTTCAGTATATATCTCTATCTATCTATATATATAGTATATATCTAGCTGTTCCTAGTACAGCAAAGTTGTTCGGTGCACATTTATTGAATTGGTATGAGCAATCACTGTTTATTAGGTTAAACTACAATCAAAAAATAGATTGAGGGCCATTGGCCAATGTATACGCATGGTCATACATTCATAAATGTATGTTTAATAAAATTTTAGGATGATGTGTAAAGAAAATTTGGATCAATGTTTACTGAAAACTACCTTAATTTATTATTATAATTACGAGGACTCTGACACAGTTTTCCATTTCTAAATATTTACTTGAAATTGCACAAATACTGCAACATCATTTATTTTTTTGTAAAAAATAGTATTTCATAAAGATTATATTTTCTAACAGAAAGAAAGGTTGTATCATTTTAATATCCTGATTCAGAATCTTCCTTTCTGTTAACTAATGAAAGTTTAGACAAGGGGGATGAAGGACAGGGAGAAGGATAGGAAAAGGAAAGACAGTGGAATGAATCTGACATATTTTTTCTATGTGCATATATGAATACATCACAGTGAATCTCACCATCCTGTACATCCACAAGAATCGGGTCCTAATTACAATAAGATATATTCCATTCTTATATAATCACTTCAAAATGGATTCTACTGTCATGTATACCTAAACAGAACAAAAAAAAAAAAAAAAAAAAAGAAGAAGAAGAAAGAAAGAAAGAAAGAAATCTTAAGGAGATCTCTATTCTTGAATTGTCACCTAATGATCAATTGCATTTCAAACTTCAGTGATATTATAATTTATAATATTTTCAACAAAATATTACTTCTAAAACAGACTTTTATGAAAAATGACTTATTTCTGCCATAAGTATATATTTTTTAATAATATGGGTATATACCATATACCCATAGTATATGGGTATTTCTTAATATTTAAAATATATTAATTCTTGAAGAGTTACCAACAAAATGAATTTTCTTAAATGGATATTACTTCACTTTAAAATCCATGTGTGAAGGTGGTAGTGGTATGTGTGTAAGTAAGTGTGTGTGCCCTCAGAAAAAAATTGACACTCTAAACATACATGTAAAAGGAAAAAAAATGAAAAGTTAATCATGTATAAAGAACTGTAGAATATAATATTGGGTCTGAAAATAGATATGAAGATTGCAGATTTAAGTACAATAACACAATAGAACTTATACTGAAAAGCACAGAAGATCAAAAGCACAATATTCATTTCATTGTTGATTGTTTACTTGTCCTTAAATAAAATGCAAAATATATGCAGGTCATGGGTCTCTTAACAAGGCTTATTCACTTGTGGCAACTATATCATAAGATCGCTGTAAATGTCTGTATTATGAATATAAATTACTTTTAAAAAACTTAATATATTTTACATTGTTAGGTCTTAATGTCATTTCTTTTACTATTTAAATTTTTTGTCTCTAAATTGAAAATTAATCAGAGGTAAGAACTTTACTTCTCACTATCAAAGTGAAATCTGCAAAAATTCACCAAAACAGAAAAAAAAAAAGTATAGTTTCTTCTGTTTAAAAAAAAAAAAAAAAAAAAAAGGAAACAATGATTCTATTAACTTTAGACAAAGGATAATTCCTTTGATGCGAATTGCCATTTTTTCAGCCTAGGACATGTGGGTTGCTCCAAAGGCCAAGAGACATCAGAGGGCAAGAGCAGCATGTGGGCACTGGGGTGGTGGCACATGCTGACTAGATGTGCAGTGTGATGTCATTTAACTTAGTGCAGTCCTTCCTGACTTTCTAGCCATGTGTATTTTTTAATAAGACACTTATTTTTGCAATTTACAGGCTCCAATAAGTTCATCACCTTGGACAAGCCACCATGACTCCTGGAAGTTGCTATTAATGTTGCCAAAAATTTAGGCAACTGTCCTCACTGCAAATTAAGTTCCTAAGTTTCAGTATATATCTTTAAATTTCTATTTCTTTTCATATGTTCTTCACAGATTTTGAAGTTCTAAAAATTTTAGGAATATATTAACAAATATAATTCAAGATAACTTTATAAATTTGAATATATTGATTACAAGAGGGAAACATTTAAATACTTTCAACCTTAAAAGAAAGGGTAAAATACTGGGAACAATTCTGGAGATGACTAAACTGGGTTAATCACCATTATTTTTTATGAAAACAAAGTTGAATCTTTTACCCCCCCCAAAGAAATCAAACAAAATATTTTATGAATTGACTTCAAGATTTAGAAATTTGAAAAGATGAAGAAAATCACATACATATACATGAACCCCAGAAAAGAGGCTTGAATTAAAATAACAGTTTGTCAACTAAGCTAGGGCTAAAATGATACAATGTAATTGCCGTTCATTTCTACGAACAAAGCAGTAACAAGCCAATTCAAAATTTCTGATTAGAAAATGATTGATGTTCTCAACCCTTTAGTAAACCTCAGAGAGCAATAGCTCTTCTTCATATCCTCAGTATTTCTTTTTCACTACCTTAAGGCCAAAATGTCATTTTTTTTTTTGTACAGAACAAAAATCAAAGCCAAATGGTAAAAATGCAAAGATTTGGTTAAACAAACAGTGAGAATTTCAGTGGTTTTATATGCAGCATCCCCAGCAACTAAACAAAGCTAAGATATTGTCCATCTCTTTGACAGACAAAGAACCTCAGAGGTCCAGAGTGACATGCCCGAAGGCTGGCACGTGATTGGACTAATTAAATTAAATAGCAGGAAACAGCTTTTCCATATGCCACTGCCTGGCCACACACAAACTGTAACAGTAAATCTTTTATACTAGTAGAGGAAAAGTGGAAACATTAAAAAATATACAGTATCAACACACCAGCCAAGAATCAAAAGTCACATATCCACATAACCTCCCTGGGCCTTGACTCTAATGCTAAACATCTAAGAACTTCCTAATTAATTTCAGAGTCATCTAAAAGTCTATAGTAACTGCAGAGGATGAAAAAGAATCCCACCCCACCCCCCCACCCCCCAGCAAAGTCTCACCAACACTTTAACTTAAGCCAATATTCTGATCCTTTAAGACATAGTTCTATACAAAATATAATATAAATCTTAATACTTCTGAATCCAAGTTAAAATGAATTTTATTGCACGTTTTCCACCATTTTTGCATATGTCTTTCCCATTACCCAATTGAAGATTAAGGCACAAATTGGGAAAAAGAAAAAAACAAAGGCATAGAAGTTTTTGGAACATTTGAGAAACTATCCTCCTAGGTGCTCCACAGTTTCTCACCCAACAGAATAAATTTTTGAGTTTGTCATTACAGCTGTATCATTTTATTCAAATTCCATTTTAAACACATTCATGTATTCACAGTTCTAGGATTTCCATGGCTTAGTAGATGCTACTCATTTTAATCAATCATGATTTTCATTGCCATTTATTTCTAATACAAAAAGCAAGTACTATGAAATGGCAATTGTCACCCTGAAGAGGGCCAGGACTAGGTATTGTGGTAGAAAAATAAAGGCCAGGAACTTATTTAATAAGGATCCTGAATTAGAAGTCTGTAGAGTAGTTTTAACTGAATGACACAGAAAATCTGGAATCACACCATAACTTATCTGTTTAAATGAAAACATTACATTTATAAGACTAATATTTTTTCATATTCCATATGAGTGAGATTATGGCATATCTGTCTTTTTGTGCCGGGCTTATTTCACTTCATTTAATGTTCTCCAGAATCATCTCTGTTGTTAAAAATGGTAGGGTTTCATTCTTCTTTATGACTGAATAGTACTCCATTGTGCTTATGTAGTATTGCATTTTCTTTATACATTCATCTGAGAATGGACATTAACGCTGATTCCCTATTTGGGATATTGAGAACAGTATCACAATAAACTTGGGAGGAGAGATATCACCTATATACTGATGTCATTTCTTCTAGATATATGCCCAGTAGTGGGAATGATGGATCATTACAGTAGTTATATTTTAAAGAACCTCCATACTGTTTCCATATTTGCTATACTGACTTACAATTCCACCAAAAGTAAGGATTCCCTTTCTCTAATACTTTAGTCTCTGCCTTTTAGATAAGAGTCATTTTCAAATGTGTGAGGTGATATTGTGATTTTGGTTTGCATTCCCCTGATAATAAATCATTTTGATCATTTAATATACCTGTTGGCCATTCATGTATCTTGTTTGAGAAATACCTAGGCCAATTTTTAAAATCCAGTTGTTTTCTTACATTTGAGTTGCTTGAATTTCTTAAAATTTTGAATATTCACCCCTTACTAAATATATACTCAATCTTTGTTAAAACTGTGTATTAGTCCCTAGGACTAATCTTCACTGCTTCTTTACTTCTTTTTTAGGAAGCCCACTATGTACACACACATTAAAAATATTAACAATAAAAATGTATAATTGAAAAACATAATTAGAAAATATTTTCTGAAGACTATCTCCTCTCTCTGTAGAATATTTACTTTGCTGTTCAGAAACTTTCTAGATCTTTGAAATCTCATTTGTCTATTTTGGTTTTTGCTGCTTCTGCTTTTAAAGTCATATTCAAAAAATTGTCACCCAAACCATGTCTTAAAGTGTTTCCTCCTAGAAATCTCAGTTTTAAAAATTATATTTAAGTAAACCATTTGAGCTGATTTTTTGTACATGGTGTATATGAGAGAAATATGTCTTATTTCATTCTTTTGCATGTGGCTATCTGGTTTTCCCAGGACTATTCGAAAACCTTTCTACAATGTGTGTTCTTTTTAAAAAATCAGTTGGCTGTTTGTTGTGTGAGTGTATTTGTGGGTTCTCTCCTCTGTTCCCTTTGCCTATATGTCTTTTTATGCCAGAACCATGATGTTTTGATCACTATAGCTTTCAAATATGGAATCTTAAAAAGCTGATTTCATAGAAGTAAAAAACAGATTGTTAGTTACTAGAGGTTTGGGTGGTTAGGAGGTGAGGGGAAGGTGGGGCAATATGGTCAAAGAATGTATAATTACAGAAAAAAAAGGAGAGATATATTTTTAAAATATGTCCAGAATAAGTATAGACGTACAGAAAGTAGATAAATTATTGCCAGAGTGAGGAGAGTTGGGGAGAGAGGACAGGTTTGTGATGAGGGAGAGAAAAGGTGAGTGAATACTAATAGCTATGGAGTTTCTTTTTTATGTGATAACAATGTTCAGAAATTGACTGTGGTGGTCACAGCTCTGTTATCATACTAAAACTACTGGATTGAACATTTTAACATTTCATATAGCTCAATTAAAGGCTATGCAAATTATATCTTAATAGAACTGCACATACAACCATTAAATATGTAATGTAATAAACAAATTATAAATGGCACTCCCTTTTTAACATAAAAGTGGCATTTATGGTACCCAGTATTCAGGGGTCCTAAGTATTCATTATCTATGCATTTTTAACACTGATCTTAACATTTTTCATTAGATTTACTATTTCTTACTATATGAAAAGGTTGATTAAATTCATGCACCATGATCCAAAAAAAGTAGTATGATCTTTGACTACAAAGACAAACCTAAATCACAGGGATTCAATGTTGCTTAAAAAAAAAAAAAAAAAAAGTCAGTCTAACTTGTTAAAGTTAGATTTGAGAGGGTTTTTGAAAGTAGGTGGCATTATTATTTTCACTTGTTTTATTTTGTATAATTGTAGGATAAAGTTAATTCAAAACACATGAGTTAATAATGCCCATTCATTTTGTGACTGTGTACATATGAGCAACTATTCATGCTCGTTACCCCATATCTATGTTTGAAATTAGTATTTGAATATAAAGATGATCAAAATCAAAAATATCCACAGCCCCCGTCCAAGCCATAAAGAATTATCTTGGTAGGCACTAGTAAGAGACCAACCAGTTTCTTAGGTAAAGACAGACCTAAAACTGAGTCAAAGCACTGCTTTTCCTCCCAAACAGCTGCATTTCTGTCTTTACACCTTTATTAAATCTTGTCCTTCTTTTCATCTTCACTGCTGCTCTAGGGCACTAGGGTAGCATTGATTCTTCCCTGGGGACATCGATTCCTGACAACATTCAGGGAATTTAGTAGTGGCCCTGAGAACTCACAAAGTAGTGAGCAAGAGAGAAGCTATAATGAGAGTAAAGGCTACCAAAAACCTGGTGCTAAAAACGAGAAAGTCTCAAGAGGTGAATATTCTTTCAGAAAAGAAAACAAATTTAAATTGTCTAGCATCTGATTAAAGCTTCCTAGACATTAAGAGCAGCAAGAAAAGATGAAACATATTAAAAAATTAAGAAATGACAGAGATAGAATTAACAAAAATGGACTTTAAAACTAATATGAATATGCTCAAGGAGTTGAAGAAAAATGTGAATATAAAGAATAAATAAATGTAAAATGCATAAAAGAATAAAAGGAAACTTCTAGATCTGAAAAATGCATGTCTTAAATGAAAATTTACTGTACTTGATGAATAAAATTTATCTACTAGGAAGAAAAGATGTGCATAGCAATAGAAGATATAGAAATTGAAATAGAAAAAAGAACAAGGAAAAATGTATACAATTAGAGAACTAGGAACAATATCATGAAATCTACCCCACATATACATGTAGTCCCCAAAGATAAAAAGAAATAACAGGATAAAAAATATTAGAAGAAATAATGCCTGACATTTTCTAAAATTTAAAAAAGTGAAAATTCACAGATAAAAGAATCTCAGTAAAACAAAGCTGGGTTCCACACAAAGAAATCTGTATTTACGCATATCATAAACAAATTGCTGAAAACCAAGAAAATCTTAAAAACAAGCATAGAAAAAATATACTATCTGATTTTAAGACTTACTATATAGCAAACAGTAACCACATATTACCATAAGATTCTGTGGTATTAGTGTAAAGTTAAACATAGAGACCAATGAAATAAAATAGTTTGGAAATTTTCTCATAAATTTATGTTCAAAAAATTTCTAACAAAGGCACCAGAATAATTAAAAGGAATAAAGATAATCTTTTCAAAAAATGGTACTGAAAAATTTAGACATCCATGTAAGATAATGAGCTTCAATTTATCTTCATACCATATACAAAATTAACTCAAAGTAGATGTTTGACTTAAATGTAAAAAATTAAACTGAAAGAAAACAGAAGCAAAATTTTCTTTTTTTTTAGGTGTCTAAAGAACTAGCCATAGAAGAAATAATTGATAGAATTATACCCACAAGATTTAAAATATTCTGCTCTTCAAAATATATGACACTATGTACACATGTATTTGTGTGTGTGTAGATGTCAAAGAATTTAATTCAAAATGTGTGTTACTCATATAGCCAAACAAAAGCAATATAACTGAATTACCAGCTTATCAATGAAAGTATACAAATGACCACCACACATACAAAAATATGCTCAACATTAGACATCTTGGAAACACAAACTAAAACCACAGCAAGATTCCACTAACATTCACAGAATGCATAAAATTAAAACAAAAAGTCTGACAATACCAAGTGCTGATAAAGATGTAGAGTGATAGAAAATCTCATACATTGTTGATATAAATGTAAAATAATAAAACCTATTTTCTAAAATGATTGGGCACTTTCTTATGAAGTTCAAAATACACTTATCATACAACTCAACAATTTCACTCATAGGTAACTGCCCCCAAAGAAATAAAAAAATATTCATAGCAGCTTCATTGATAACTGTCCATGTCTATAAATAACTGTATTTCCACCAGTAGATGAATTATAAACATCCATGATATAGACATAGTAGAGAACAATATTTAGCAATACAGACAACCATATTACCAACACATTATGATGAATCTCAGGTGCATTTATTTTGGCTGAAAAAAATCCGGACTGAAAATATCACAGATACATTTTTATACTATTTAATTATATGAAATTCTAGAAAAAAATCAAAACCAATGAACAGTGACATAAAACAGATGGATAGTTGCTTGGGGCTGAGTGAAGAGTGGTAGTGGGTGCTTCCTTGATTAACAAGGAAGAAATGAATTCTTTGGAGTGATGTAAATATTATATATCTAGATTGGGATATGTATATACATTTGTCAAAATTCATTGAACTAAAAATATACAATGAATGAATTGTAAATAATACTTTTGAAAAGTAGATTAAAAATGCAATGAGATTTAGGAAGTTTAAGTGACCACAGTATAAATCTCATTTTAAAAGTTTAATTCAACTTATCATGGAACACAATCCAGGATACTAGAATTTGGAGTGTTTTGAATTCCCGGGAGAGCCTCTTTTTGGACTTTTTATATCCAGAAATATCCTACTGAGGTAGAATATCATACTGAGGTACAAATACCCACTATGTGTGCATAAAGGTAAAAACATATGGAGATGTGGATCTTTGTATGTGGGTCAAGAAAGTAACAAGTAAAT
This sequence comes from Marmota monax, assembly GCF_021218885.2. NCBI lineage: Eukaryota > Metazoa > Chordata > Mammalia > Rodentia > Sciuridae > Marmota > Marmota monax. Next base: position 5,007,015 of record NW_026693933.1, on the reverse strand, counting down.
AAGTCAAATTGTATATGAGTTTATCATACAATTTAAGATATTTTTTTAAAAATCAAGCCACTTAATATATGTACCAGAAAACTGAATAAGAAAGTACACAAAATATAAAGAAAATAGGGGTTTAGTCACATCATTTACATGACCAACACATTTAAGACTGTAGAAAGACTGTTATCTAATTCTTTAATAGAAGGCTCCTCGCTATTTAAAATCAGGAAGCAAATTACTTAGGTTCAAAAATCATTTCAGGATGTCTCCTTCTAAGTTCTGTTAGCATCCTCCAAACTGAAGACAGTAGAAGACAAACAAGATTCTTAGAGTATCTGTTAAAAAGCAAAGACATGGCCACGGAATATTGTTTATTTCATGCTGATTCCAAAGAAAGGCAGGTACAATACAAATGTGACAAACAAGAGAATACCTTGAAAGCTATAAGCTATGCCAATTTTCTGGGTTTTGCTTTCTGATTGATTGATAATAGGGTGGGAATTAAATTTATAAAAAACATAATTGCCAATCATATTTAAAGAGTTAGTAAACTGAGACTTGGTAGAATTAAGTAATTTGATCCACATGGAATTGCCAGTAGGTGATGGTGTTGCAGATGAAGCTCCTGCAGTCTGACCACAGATTCAGTGCCACAATTACTAAGTGGTTACTTCTGTGGGGCAGTTCCATGCAAGGATCTCAAAGACAATGAAAACTGCCATTGTTCAGGGTCTGATGCATACATTGTCAAGACAACACATCGATTTTCATAATAATTTTCTTTCAGTAATAATTTTCTTTATTTAAATGTGTATAAAGATGAGGTAGGTTGATTTGCTTTTTGAGAAATATTAATGTATATGAATCATTCTGTTGTCTTTACAAATCCTAATTTAAAAAAATATCAGTAGGTTACATGGAAATAGAAATATTAATAAAGAGGATTTATTATTTGAAATGCTGTATTGTAATCTAAAAATACGTGCCAGATAATATAACAGAAGCAACAGTGATTCATATGTGAATATATTTGTAATATCAAATAAGAAATTCATCAAGAAAACAATTTCCATCCCTTACCAGTGGCCAAAAGTGAAAACTGAATAGCAGCTATTTTTACTAGAGCTGGCTTAAAGAAAATATTACTAATGAGGACACAGCACAAGAACTAGTTCATCAAGTTAAAAATAATCCTATACATTCACACAGAAAACAAAAGTGAGCACGTAGAAGAACAAGGAAGAAAATGGCTGTTTGCCATTTTCATCTGAATAAGGGAAAAGAAAAATAAAAATCATTCAAATGAAGTCTAAGTGAGCACAGGTTCCTTGGATGGTGGTAGGAATGAAGAGAAACACAATATATTTCCCTAAACTCAAAAGACAAAAGACAAAGATACAAAGGTAATGGTTACAGAAGAATTAAATGGTGATTTATATGGAACTGATTCCAAACTGGACTGGAGAGTTCAGGTGGGTTAGAGAATTCAGAGATGCCACAGGGAGAAAGCAGAACAGGGTTTGGAACAAGGAAGTCTAAGGCTTCCTCAATAGGCTCAAAAGCTGAAGACAAGTCCTGTGGACTGGAGTCCAAGTGGGAAATACACTAAGGTGCCTAAGTAATTAGAATATATTGGGTGGGGCAAGTGTAACATTGAATTACAAAAATGGGAGTTCATAACCCACTTGAATCTAATGTATGAAATATGATATGTCAAGAGCTTTGTAATGTTTTGAACAACCAATAAAAATAAATAAAAGACAAAAAAATGAATTACAAAGAATATAACTTCGTGATACCACTCAAAGAAAACAATTAGGATGATATCACCAGGTAAGTCATGCCACAGACAATGGGAATATGGCATTGATAAATCACAGTATATTAATCAAATTTGTAGAAACATCCCAGTGATTCCAAGGAGGCTATTGCAATGATAAGACCACAAATTTATTTTAGTATTAACGAAGGTAGTTCCCCGGGGGAAGCAGAGCCAGAGGGAAAGTGAAAGGATGGTGAGTTTGAAATTAGAAACAGGAAGACTAACTACACATATGAAATAAAGGAGAGAAGATTAACAAAGATAACTTCATACTAATCCATACCTGTGTCTAAATGTTTTCACTGACAAAATAAAGGAGCAGAAAAAAAAACCCAGCACACTTTAGAGATGAATTTACTAACTTTAAGATGAGAGTAAGTGCCGTAAATGAATTGTCCTTCTAACTAATATTAATGATAAAACTGATATTTAATCATCATTTTAAGAGGAGAAAAAAATCTTTGAACCCTTAAACCAGTAAGATGTCACATATTTCTTCTAATACTTAGATTTTGTGCCTCTGTGTCAGACTAAGAGCAATGGAAAGATTCTGGCAAGAACAAATATTTATTGGTTCAGGTTTTATAGCCCACTGGTTTCCAAAATGATGTGATGAGATCTGAGATGATGAGATAGAGATGATCTAAAGCAGAAATAAAAATATACAATGTAAGCCAGAAATTTAATTCACATATATAATCTCAAATTCCCTAGTAGTTGCATTTTAAAAAACAAGGTTAATTTTAATAATAGGATATTTAAAATATTATTATTTCAATATGTAATCAACACCATGCTTAGTAAGATATTAATAAAATTTTATACTATGTCTCTGAAATCTGGTGTGCATTTTGTACTTGAGGCAGATCTCAATTCTCACCAACCACATTTTAAGTGCTGTATAACTATATGCAGTTACCAGTTTTAACACAGTAAATCAGGGGGTCTTTCCAGATTTTATATCAACAGAGGCATAAAAATCAAAGGAAAGACACGAACAACATGAACTTTAAGTGCAACATGAAATTTAAGTGCAAAGTAGACATAAGTGAAAATGAGTGAAGGGCAGGATTTTAAAATCATATCTATGAAGAGAAATAACCAATTTAGTTTTTAAAAAGTACAAGGAATAAAGCATCCCTTAAAGGAAAATAACCTTAATTTTTCACTCAGTTTGCATCAGACATAATCAACATCAAGACTGTGGCATTTAAATGGTTCTTTGGGAAGAAAAGGGGGAATAAAATGTATCAAATACTAGAAAGCAACAAGAATTAGCAGCAGGAAGGGCAGAAACACAGGACCAAAGTCAAAGAGAAATAAGGAAAACAGACGATGCATGAAAAAATGGAGCCAGTCATTAAGATAGTATCTCTTTAAGAATAACTCAAATGCATGGAAGAAAATTTTATAAAAAATAGTGTATGTAACTCAAAAGGGGTCAAAGGCTTACAAGTGAGTACCACAGAACTCTGAGAAGGAAGAACAGGGGTCAATCTTTGCAATTTTGGATTAAGCAATGGTTTCTTAATTACAATACCAAAAGCACATGCACCGAAGGAAAAAGAGATAAAATAGATTTAGTAAAACTTAAAATGTCCGCTCATCAAGGGAATCATATGTCTGATAGGGGAATAATAAGCAAAACATATTTTAATACACTCTTACAACTTAATAATCCAGTTTTAAAAGTACGTAAAGACTTTGAGTAGACATTTCTCCATCATGCATCTGGCAATAAGCAAGTGAAAAGATGATCACAATCATTACTTCTTTGTGACATGGAAACCAGAGCAAAAATGGCAGCACTTCACTCCCATTAATATGGTACCATCAAAAAAGCAGGAAAACGATGTGTCAGAGAAGATATGGAGAAATTGGAACCCTCACGTATTACTAGTGGGAAGTGAAAATAATTGAGCTATGGGAAAACAGTTTGGTGGCTCCTCAGAAAGTTAGTATTACTCTATGACCCAGCAATTTTATTCCCAGATATATACTGCCAAGAAATAAAAACATGCATAAACACAAAAATTTGTATATGAATGTTCATAACAGCATAACCCATGAGAGACAAAAACTAAAACTAATCCAGCATCTGTCAACAGATGAACTGATAAACAAAATGCAGTGTATCCATACAAGGGCATAGTATACAGCTACAAGAAGAAATGGACTGATACCTACTACCACACAGATGAACCTTCCAGAGACAAAAGACCACATATTGCATGATTTCATGCATACAATATGTCCTCAATAGGCATATCCATACAGATATGAAGTGGGTGAATGGTTCCAGGGGTTGAGAGCATACAGGAACAGGGAGTGACTGCTTAAGAAGCAGAGATAATGAAAATGTTCTGGAATTGGTAGCATTAGCTGCAGAACATTGCAAATGTGCTAGAAACTAATGAATCGTACACATTAAAAGGCCTAAAATGGTAAATTTTATATTTTAAAATTTTATCCCAATTTTTAAAAGCACAACAAATAGCACAGAAACTTTTAAGAAAAATAATTAGCCAAATCTTGGTCAACTACAGCTCTAGAAATAAGCTTAGAAATAATTTAAATTAGAAGAAAGAACAAATACTATCAATGGAAGGAATACCAGTGAATGTAGTGATGATAAATCACAGGTCAAAATAAATAAGAAAACAAGGGTAATTATACAAGAAATATGAGAAGTATATTCTGAAACTATGAACCAAAGAATTGAGAATCTCAGGTAAAAGCTATTCAGAATCAGGCCACAGGTTAAGGTCGTTAGCCATCTCCAAAGTCATTTCTGAACCATTCTCCCAAATGGCTTGAAAAATGTACATTCCTGAGCTCCATGTCAGGACTACAGGATCAGAACCTATGGGAGTGTGGTCAGAATCTGTTTCTCTCAAAAGGACTTTTCTGCACATTCTAATTAGAAAAAATGCTTCAGAGGTCTACAACTCAATGGATGATTCTGTTTTTCCTTCCTCAACATTTTATACAGAACATGTAGGTAAAAATGATTATCAAGTACATGCCTGACGGGTTAAAAATGTTTTAACAGAAGGGTCCTACTTAAAAACTGGATTCTGTGCCTTGGCTGGGGAATCAGATGAGCAGTGGTGAAGGTCAACTTGTCTGGTTGAAGTCCTTTTTCCCCAGATACAGTCACTCTGTTTTACTCCATCTCAGTACTGGAACTGGTCAGGGACAAAATGAAAGAAAACCCCCCATGTTTTAATGATTAAAAATGACTGAATACATCATTGCAGGAATTAGAACCCTCAGCTGTTAGGGAAAATAAAAGAATCCTAATCTTGTAATTTGTAGCAGTAATTAAAAGAAGAGAGAGAGGCAAGTGATTCAAAACAGTTTGGTAAATACTAATGGGAAGTGGATGGTGGATGGACTGGATGGAGAAGTAGGATCAATTGAATATACTGGTCAGAAGCAAGCATAATGGGACATGTCAAGAGAACTGCTGCACAAGCTTTCGAGCAGTGCTAAAGCTTAAGAGCAAGGACTCTGGTGCCACATTAAAATTAGACTGCCACTAACTGGGTGACCTTGACTTTTACTACTCAGTGCTCAGTGCTCTTAGCTCTAGGATGGGATGATAGTGTTATTTACTTAATAAGTGAGGCCTGAACAAGTTGACAGATGTGAGTAGATTGAGAGGATTAATAGATACAAAGTGCTTGCAAGGATGTCTGGTTGCACTGTAGGGCTACAATCATTGAAAGTAAAAATCTTTTGGCAAATCAAGATGATCCAAAAATGAAACATTGTCTAAATAGTTCATAAACCTCAAAGAAGTTATTACAAAAAGATATGAAACCGTATGAATAGAAACCTTTTTAAGTCCAAATATATTCTGAGCTTCGTGGAAAAGTCATAAACCCATTTTCCCTTTATTTGTCTGAATTCTTTGATCACTCTCCTATATTAGATGGAAAAATTATCAATAATAAAGGGAAAGATAGTTTCAAAAGCCTTCTCTTGTATCTCAAAGCTTCTCACTACAACTGGTTACAATTAAAGCCCTCAACTATTTATCACTGTAAATCCTCAAATGTACACCCACCATTTATACCTTCTACAGTTACTTATAATATCATGTTCCAATTATTGAAAAAAAAAACCACCAAGAAATGCCAAATTAAAAAAAATCTGTTATAGATTTAAAAATTCCTTTATAACATCCTTTAGAAGAAAGAAGTATGAAACAAATAAAAACTTCTTAAAGGCAATCTATGAAAAGTAGTACTCTACCCTTCAGCAATCACCTTCACCAGGGAGGAGGCTTACTGCAGAAGAAAAACTCTAATGATTTTTTATACCAAGTCTTGGCAAGAAATATTTTTAAGGAGAAAAAAAATGATGCTTTTTATTAAAATGATTACTTTATATAATATTTCAGAAATCAGATATACACTATAAAACCATTATTTCATCAATTCCTATCTTATTTTAGGATCTCTTCTGAATTAATCTTTTGAATAATAGTCCAAAGCCAAATTTCAGAAAATTATAATTAGCATTAATGGTATTTCCAGAATTCTTACTGAGTTATCCAAGTTATGGTCTCATAGAATGATAATGCATTATGTAATATTTAATAATTATAGCTCTATATTTCTTAACACTCTAATGCAATACTGTTGTAACTTAGAATAACATAAATCTGTACGACACTACTGAAGATTAGATTAAGTGAACCAAAGAACATAAAAAATTACTTTTAACCTATTGAACCAAAACACCGTAACACATTATGAAGCATTGACTCGAGTTTTGCTGGCAACAGCTCAGAAGAGGAGTAAGTAGATACTGCCTGGCCCGTGGGACGAGTATGGTACAGTTCCCTTTACCTGATTAGGCTCTTTGTTCTTCACACTAGTATTACAGCAATTGTTACCATGCAAGGGGAGCTCATTTAATTACTATTTTCTCTTTAAATTTATTCCCTGTCACTATATATGTGTAGTTCAAGATCTCATTGTGATAAGCGTAATTATTATAATAGTTGGAAAATTATTCATTTTAATATTTACTGAATGCTTGTTATCATCAAGGGATTATAATAAGCTTTTTAAAAATAATTTTTAAGTTGAGCAAAGTTAGGAACTGACATCTATTTATTTGAAGTTTTATATTTATAAGTTGACATTTTAATTTAAATACCAAAGATGATAGCATATCATGGGAAAATTCACACTGGGAAAAAGGAGAATGCAACAAATTTTACATATGTTTGCTATTTGATAATGGCTGGTGTAAATAGTTTAGAGTCCTTATTGTTGAATGATTATTTTTTTAATGGTATTAGAAGTAACTTCTCAAAATATCTTTATTTTCTTGATTCAACAAAAAAAAATGGCAATATATTTTGGCATATGAGACCTGGCATACAAGTTTCAAATTCAATTAAATATATAAAGTTTACACAAAGCCAAATGTATGAAAGGGGATCTTTTAAAAAAACTTTATTTGAGAAAGGAAGAGACTTATAACAGAAGGCAAGAAGGGAAACATACAAACAATATATTTACAACACAAAACAAGAGATCACCTTCAAGGGTGTAAATTATAATAAATACAGTAGATTTTAAAAGAAACATTTATCAATTAGTTCTAAGATTATTTAAGTCCAGCTTTCCTTTTCACTGGTTCCAGGTAGTTTCTTGATTAAATTCAAAGACTGTCAAATTCAAACAATTAATGTCCACCAACTGTACTGATGAAGCTCTCTCAAATGACATTATAAAAAATAGTTTTTTTGTTTGTGATTACATATCTTTGAAGTAATATTATACAAAAGTCTGCTCAGCCACATGTTCCTCCCCAAATAAAATGTATTTTAAAAGATGCACTATCCCTTTTTTTATGAGATTGAAAAAAGACTTTGAAGAAAATGAATATTTATGAGATGGAAAAAATATACAATTTTATCTTAGGCATGCCATATTTTTAATGCAAAACAACTGACAAAAAAGTCATTTTAATATGAAGGAATATACTAGCCAATATGTTGGTGATAGGGAGTGTTGCCTATTATAGCTATTTGTCAAATTATCAGAAGGACTTTCATTATATGGAAAAGTTTTAAACTTTCTAACTTCTAGTTATGTTAATTTAATTTGAATGGAGCCTTTTTAAAAAAGGATAATGTATCTTTAGCAGTAACATTTTTAAAGAAATATTTTTAAATGTCACAGCAAAATATAAACAACACGTGCCAGTAACACAGTTGAACAATGTCTACATTTGGCAAAACTGCTATATCTCCTTTGAAACAGGATACTACACCTTAAAATACCTTGAATTTAGAAATATAAATATTTTAATAGAAAAAAACCTCACAAAGATTCTAGGTCAATTTGGATTATCCATATTAAAGGGATCTTAATACAATGAACCTTTTACTAGCTTAACAAAAGTAAACCTATAAAACAAGGTAAACATATCAAAAGGGAATATGAAGGAAATGTTCCAGTGAAAAGCTTCCGTAACAATTTCCCTACTTGTGGTGTTATTTTCTTAGACAATAAATCAATTCATAGAGTGCCCTTTAAAAACAGAAAGAGTAAAACACTATCCTCAGATTTTTTTTTTTTTCCTACATTCCTCAGTACATGAATCACTTGGACTTCCTGTTTCCACAAGGCATTTCCTGTTCAGCCTCACAGAATCACTTTTCTGTAGGAGAACAGCAGGAACCTGACAAAGAACTGACTTAAATAAACATGGTCTTCTTTGCCTTCAAAGTTGTTTGTGTTTTATAGCATCAAAGGACATAGTCCTTCTGAAGGTGCATTATATACAAGTAAATTATTTTGTTAAACCCAACTTTCATAATTTTTCATTTGCCAAAATGATATGGCATGTGCCATGTCATTATGGAATTATATCTAAGAGCATCTAGTCATAATGATTATAAAATACAATACACCTTTTTTAAAAACTGGTTTTGACTTGCTATCAGGTGACAATCATACTGTATTTTCTGCAGTTGTAGATACGATAAGTATCTGATTGGACCATAATGTTGCACATTACTTCTCACCAACATTTGCATCTGCTTCATTTGATCTTTTTTCAATGCACAATGTCATCAAATTACACAAGATAAAAGTAAAATGTGCAGTGCTAGGTGAGACATAATGTTATATTTAAAGTACTCCAATTTGCATTTACATATTTCAAACCACCTGCATTTCTAATATTTTCAATTGCAATCTACACAATAGCCTAGGACTACTGGTATGGTAACCAGAATATTTATATTTAACAAAAAAGAGAGAGGAAGGAGGGGCAGACTACCTTTAACAGTGCTCAAGACAGTAGTATGATACATTATGTACAGTGATGTGAAAATCGGATTCTATATGTTCAAAAAGACCAAAAACTAATAGGATGTTTCACTGATCAGACTGGATGAGTACATCCAGCAGTCACTGATCTCAACAGATAAACTAAAAATAGCAGTGAGTTCATTTTCCTTAGAAGTAAATGGTGCAGCAGGCTTTGGAATGAATTTAAAGCCTATTAATTACTTGGATATTATGTAGCATAATTTTAGTGTAACAGGTATTTTCTTACCAGTGGAGTTTCAATTAAATCTTGATATCTACTTAGAGATCAACACAGACAGATCTCTACATAGATATATATATTCACCTGTATTAGAATCCTCAAACACTAAAATCAGATCCTTCAGAGTTATAAACTAATAGGAAATGATATCCATTTACCAAAACCTGCAATGAATTTCATGTTCAGATAATAACTTTAATTACAAATCCTGGAGCTAAATCTTTGCCTATTACCTGTTGCATAAAAGCAGCCTGCTCCCCAGATTCCATTTCCTGGATCTGAGCATCTTCATCACTGTCCACTGGCTCTTCCTTGACCTTCACAGCCCCAACTTGTCCCAGTGTGTCATCCACACAAGCACTGCTGTCGCTCCTACTGCTGTTGTCACTAGAGGGCGCTCTGTCTTCCTGCATGGCCTGGTCCCCCTGAAGCTCTTCCTCAGCTTCCTCCAGGTGACTGCCTGGTTGCTTCAGTTGTTCAATAGATTTCGAAAGCAGCTAGAAGAGAGTGTTCAGGGGTTCAAAAGTCAATAGTTCTTGATGGTAACAGCAAATTATACTTTGACCTCTAATAACTCTACTGCAACACCCTCTGATTTTTAATCATTGCTCATAATTTCAAAATAAATTTGTATGCAACAGCTTCCTCAGTAACACAAAATCTGAAGCAGTCCTGCCATCTGTATTGGCCTTTAAAAAAATAGATTACTCCCTAATGCGCTTAGAAAATGGGGGAAAAGGTAAATAAACTGTGTCCTTGGAAACCATGAAACTTTCACAAGGACAGGTTTGATGTAGGCCATTTAATACAAATAAGCTTGGAAATAATACTTTTCTCAAAAGAGGAAAGGGAGTAATACAAAACTTCCCAGATCTAATTTTTCAAAAATTTTAACCTCTATAGAAGCCCCAAATACAAATGCAAGTAGCCTTTCATGTCTATCTAATTTTTCAATACCTACACAGTCAAATTATAGTCAAGTGATAAAGCACCTTCACAGATACACTTATAAAACACAGAGACATTTATTTTGAAATTCTGAACTTTAAAAAGGCACAGGACTCTTAAAAAATTTGATACACTCAAATGTTTTTATAAATAAAAATGAAACTGAGTAATGGGAAAGAAACAAGGAATTAACTTTCAATCTAAAAATTATTATTTAGACATTTTGGTTACTTTATAGATTAAATTACATGTAATCTTCAAAAACATTTAGGTTAGCTGCTTGGTGATTAAGAAAGACAACTGATGATATTCCTAATTTAAACAATAACAAAATATCATAACAAAGACTCAATAAATGGCGAAATAGTTTAAAGATGATTTCATCTTACATGGGCCTTTTGTTTTATTTCATAATAGTTCTATTGACTGGTCATCTGTAGACCTCAAACTGAGTTTTCAAGGGTGGTAAGAATTTTTTTTGCTAAGTCAATGCCTATGCAAGCAAGATGCCAATTATTATAACTAGCAGCACACTTAGAATACCACCACTAAAAAACCATGAATACAGATTTTTCTACATAAAATTTAAGTTAACCTCCCACTCAGACATAATTAGGTTTTAAAACTAAACATGTTTTAAAGTTTGAATACATAATTACTCAAACTTTGAAGGGCAAGCTCTTTAGGCTTATAGACATCCTCTGGTCCACACCATCTCAAATATTTCTGAACACACCAACAGATCCCCTCATTTTGACTATAGGTAGATGTCTTGGGAGTTTTCATTCATTTGTTCAATAATTATCTCCGTCTTTAAGACAGCATGCTCAGCATGAGAAAAAGCCATTGTGCTGCCCTCAAGGCCTGGATTTCAGTGTGTGAGAAACTCATGAAATAGATAAATAAACTTACTATTTTTTAAGAAGGAAGATTTTATTTTTACGTAGGAAAAATGCTTTAAAGAAAGGAACATGGATGCCATGCGGGTCTATCCTCCTTGATATAGGAGTGGGAATGGGGAAAACGGGAGTTTCCCTGAGGAAAGGCTGGTGGGATTTGAAGACTGGAAGAAAATGCTGGAAAGATGAGGCTGGAGTTTATGCTGTTTGGGTAGAGAATCTCCAGAAATAAAGCATAATTTAGAATGAACTATATATGAGAACTAAGTATCTTGGGACCTAAGTCAGACAGGATCAAGCTAAGAGAACACGTGCTAATTAAGACCCATATCAAACTGAAGAAAGCCAGTTTCAATATTAATGTCCTTGGTGCCGACAGTCTAATTGCTATTTTTCCTGGACAGTCAGCACAAGGAGAATATTCCTGTTATCTTGTTCTGAATGTCTTAAAGTAATCTGAAGCAACTATATTCTGTACCTGTGATCCAATGCTAAACATTAACCAGCAATCTCTGTCTTAAATTCGTAACAGTTTGCGGACCTCTGTGAAGCTGAAGAAAAGAGAAATGTAATAGTCCTGAATTCTGACTACACAATTGTAGGATCCCATGAATTTGCTTTTAGAAAGAGAACCTACAAGATCATAAAAAGCATGACAGATTTTAAATGAAAAGTCCTGGTTTGTGCTGAAAGAGGGATAAGAAAGAACACTGAGTGGCAAATGTCCACTATTCTTCAAAGACGGAAAGGACATCAGTCAGGCCCACAGCCCTTACTTCCTATGAAGAGAAAGTTAGAGGGTCTTGTGGGAAGAAGGGATTTATCTGAAAAAAGTTGAAGAAAGCTAAGGAGCCCTTCCAAGAAAGTATTTGCAGTAAGAATGCTGACAGTTCACCTGGATGGATGCTCACTCAGCTGTAGAAATGCTCCCTCTTGCTATCACAGCTTAGCTGGAAAGGTTAACGGGAGATGGCTCCTTAGAGCTGGTAGAACAACGACACACAAGAGGCAAGCAGACACCCCCAAGAGGGTGGTGGAAATGATTCCAACGACATGAAAGGCCAGAGAGCACGGGCCGCTGCTCTATGTAATGTCATGTCAGAAGACCCTGATTACTAGAGGGTGGCTCTGAACCTCAGCCAGCTTCTGGATGTTTGTTGATATTATGAGGAGTATTCAATAATCCAGAGGAGGTTATGGTCACCTCTCATTAAGCAAAAAGACTTTTCTCCTGCTGCTTTTCTTTTTATTTATTTATTTTTCCTGTTGCCAACATGGCCTCTCAGTCACTTGATCTCCTAACCTCCAGAGTTGGGGTATTCTGTTCTAATTCAGCTCAAAATACCAAGATCTTACCTTCCACGTCTTCAACAGTGACTGCACAGAAGTCTCCTAGATCTCTATTTCAAGCACCATTCTTTTGTTTTGGATCACTCTCTGAATACTGCGGACTCCAACCATTCCTCACCTCCAGTGGGTCCTCCAAGCCAAATCTCACTGCCCAATGCTCCCCTCACTAGCTAACTTCCCTTCTTGCTGGACTAGATCCCGCTTAACCCTCCTCAATATGAATTTTACTGGACAAAGAAGACTCCTAACCTTGGTTCACACTAAATCTCTGCCAAACTCAAACAGCTGAATGAGCCAGGAAATAAACAAACTAATTAAAATCATGCTGAGTTTTTCTCTTTAAATTCATAACCCTGCGCCTCTGATGGCCCTCTATGCTGCCTGCAAATCCTCCTCCCTTTCTCTAGTTAATTCACTTTTACTTTTCCAACTACTGCTTCGTAGTGCCTTCTTTCTTCTCAAATCTGGACATCCCTGCCTTTTCCTCACTCCCTGCTGATCCCTTTGTTCTTATTTCACTGAGAATATAGAAGCAGCAGAAGAGAAACTCAGCATCCTTCTATCACTGCAGTTACCAAGTGGTTCCTTCCAACTTTCCTGCTGTTACAATGAACAAACTGTCACTCCTATCTCATCTTATGTCCTGGATCCCATCTACTCCTGCAGTGAAGCACTCTGCCCTCTGTCCTATGTGGCCCTTCCTACTGGGACATTTTCTCATTTATACATGTTTTAGTAATATGGTCTATCTTAAGGGAGAAACTTCCCTTGACCCTCTCTCTGCTGCTGTATCTCTCCCTCCACAATGAAACCCCTTCATTGTCATTTCTCTTTTTTTTTTCATTCTCTTGAAACCCCTTGTCATTTCTCTTTTTTTTCATTCTCTTTAGAATCTATATCAGCTAGGTTTTTATCCACATCATTTGACCAGAATCTCTCTCATTAAGGTCATTCATGATAGCACAGATGCAAAATCCATCAGCCATGTAAATGAGATGTTAAGAGGGGTCAGTGAAGGTGAACCAATTTAGGTAGTGGAAAAAGACAAAAATCAGAGCATATTGTAAAACAAGACTGATGTCACTTGGTGCAGCCAAAGATCAGACAATCTGAGCATTAATGTGCTAGAATATAATTTTCCATGGACACCAAGTCAAAGAAGACTCTAATTCAGATAAAATCTTGAGTGTTCAATGTCCATTTTAACAGAATCCTTTCTGAAATCTTAAAATTAATGTATTTCTGAAAAATTAATGTATTTCTGAGGCCAGTGAAGTACCCAGAAATCACCTCTATTAGTTAATCAATCAAATTTTATCAGTGTTCACAACCTCACAAACACAGATACATATATGACACCGTACATAATAATTTTTAGTACACAATACAGAAACAATGGCATTTGTTCCAGTAATTCCTCTGACTTCATCTACACTCCTGATGTACTCAGGGAAACAGAAAGGGGAAAAAAAAGCCAGAATGAATAACACTGGGATCACTTGGTAATAAAAAGCCAAATGGCAAAATGTTCTTTTTTTTTTCCAAAAGTAGAATTCCTTAACAGTTTATAAAAGAAATATTTTTGACATAAAAAAGCAATTTATGAGTAGAAATCATATAGATATAAAATTCTGGGGTTGAAAAATGTCTAATAACATTCTTAAGACCCTTATTTTATAAAAAAGGAATCTCATGCCCCAAAGAAGTCAACTTAATCTCCGAGATTGCAAAATATGAATTTGATTGTTAAAAAAATAGCAGAAACCTAAAACATTCTATTCTCTTCTTTGTATTCTCTTCTGAAAATTATATTATGATGACAACTGAATTAATATAAACAATTTTAATCTCTCCCCTGAGCTCTAACCTTGCATATTTAGTTGCTTACTAAATGCTTGGGTCTAAAATATCTAAAAAGTATCGTCATAAACTTTAAATAGTTCAAAAATGATCTTTAGTCTCATCCCACCCAAATGTACTGATCACCCAATCTTTCTCATCTGAGTAAACAGCATCACCCAACTGCAGGAGTCAATAATCTAGGTGTTGTGCTTGTTTTTCTCCCATCTTTTCTATTCCTTCTATTACCAAGTCCTCAGCAATCCAGTCTTCCAAATGCAGCCTGTATCTGGACACAGTTCTCCACTTCCTCTGCCACCGCTGCAGTCTTAAGTACCATTGTTTTCTCTAAGAACTTCCAAAATAATCAACTATTGAGGCTTGCATCTTGCCCTCTTGGACTTCAATGGTTCCTTCTCTTAATGTAGTTCTAGTAATTCTTTTCAAAATATAGTTTAGGTGATATCAGTTCTCTATGTGCAGTCCTCCAATGGCTTCTCCTTAGGCTTATAATAAAATACAAATCTCATAACATGGTGCATAGACATTCTAGGACCTGGCCCCACCTGACCTCTCATAATATCTCCTCCAGTTTCATTCTTGGACTCCAGTTACATACAGTACCTTTGCCTGTCCTAAGAACATGAACATGCCAACCTGATTCTCCCACAGGGTCTGAGGAGACACTGTCCTCTCTTCACTTCCTCAAATCTTTAAATTCCTAACAAGTTCCTTCTTATCAGATTTTACCTCTATAGTTGTCTCATTGATATTTCCTTTATATTCCTTCTAACTGTCTGGCATCATGTAACTATTTTTGTTTACAGTCGTAGCTGTTCACGTCCCTCAGTAGAATTTAAACTTCATGAAGTCATGAGCTTGATGTTTCTCATCATATTCTATCCTAGTACCTAATAATCAATTGCATAACACCTAGCTGGAGCTTCATAAATATATGAACACTTAACTTAATACTGAGCAACAATGCTTTCACACTTTTCTCCTAGGTTATGAAGCAATGTCAATGTCTACATGACCAGTAACAACCACTTTTTTATCTTTTCTGGAATAAAGTTTCTTTTTGTATAGAGCCACCAAATTAAGAGAGAGGGAGGGAGAGAGGGAGGGAGGGAGGGAGGGAGGGAGGGAGGGAGGGAGAGAGAGAGAGAGAGAGAGAGAGAGAGAAATGGGACATCCCAGGGACAGTGTTATAAAAATGTATAAATGCACAGAGAGAGTTAACCTGCACTTCTGATTTTACTTGAGGTATTTAACTAAAGCTGTTTTCATTTAAACACTCAAATTTGCCAGAATGGAAAAATTAGCAATTAACATCAGCAAGGAAAATCCACAAACAAAAGTCACAGAAAAATATTGCCTGCCAGGTTTGACTTATTTCAGATTTTTAAAATGAAAAGTTACTTGGTGCTATTTGTAAGCATTTAGACAATGCTGTGTTCTATGTGTTTTTGAACTACAAATATCACCATTACAAGGATGGTATGGCTAACCCTTTTCTAATTTGTACTGCTGCTGAGTGGCCCCAGATGCAGTGAAATGTCTGCTTACTCTCAGTGGGGTACCAAGGTCTGTCTTTGGTTGAACATCTGGAGGTGATCCTCCAGCAAAGTTGAGCTGTTGCCTTGCTGGCTAGAAAACAGAAGACGAAACATCTGTGTGACAGATAAAATGTGCAAGCCTGCATGAATCTCTGGTGAGGCCCCATCTGTAAAACACTGTGAGCCACTCGTCTGACACCAGGTGAGTTACTATGGGGGAGACCCCAGCTGAGATGAAGACAGTGGCTGCACAGCTTCTTCTTTTCCTTTTATCTGTGCTCTTACTCATCTGTCAGTGACTCTAGTATTCTCCATAAAACTGTACAGCCATTGTGCTGGACACTAAGAATACAGCAGGCAATCCACAACCATTCCGGGCTGGGAACACCCATATACTAATACACATTGACACAGATATTCTATATGCCAGATAGCATGGCAAATGACCAAACGTCTAACACCTTCAAGTATTGCAACTAAACTCTTCAGATTTTATCAATGCCTGATGGGGTTAGAGCAAATCACAACTTCAGTATTTTACCTTCCCCGTAAGCATCATATTTTATCAGCAAATGATGCAAAATTCATTAAATAATGTTTAAAGGCCATGTCATTAATCTTTAAATATTAGAACTTTAAGCTCATCTCTATGAAACTTACATGGTTTAACACAAGTCTACAAGTCAATATAAGCATAAGTGCCTTTAAATACAATATCCTTAAATTCTAGGATTTAATTTTTTTTCCACAGAAATCCTTCAGAGTCCCCACAAATAGCTTCAGATATGAAATACCAAGTAAGTATAGGAATAGGTAAAGAGAAAATCTGCTTAGGATGGACATCTAATTTTCTGACATTGTCAAGAAATCATTAAGCACACGTGTTAGAATGTGATTATTACACGACGCAAAATGACCTTTAACACAACTCACCCCTTCCTTATTTGGCCTCAGGTTTTAAGACAGATTTTGATTCAGGCAATGGCAACTGCACAAGTTCATCATTTTTCTTTTCTTTTTTATTTTTTTGTGAAATAAATGTAATATTCTTCTTTGGGAAAATAAAACCTTTTTCTTAAGCTCCAAGGAAACTAGATTTAAAAATAATGATAAAATTCTGTCTCAAATTCACAAATAGATTAGGTATGTACCAACTGTTCTCAAAAACAACAGGCAGAACTTGGAGAGCTTTCAAATTGAGAGGTCTACTTACAGGACTCCCGCCTCAAGCCAAAACATGTCATTTAAAACTTCTGTGCATTTTAGGAAAATAATCAGAGGAACCAAAATTAAATAACAAGAGAGGAAAGATTTTCTAAATATTGGTTCATTATTTACATAATTAAAAGTTTTAACTGGCAAACATCCTTTTTCTTACCAATACTGAAGAGGTATAAAATTAATCTATGGACCAAGTGGATTTTTAATAAACATCTTTTTAACTCTAAATGTTTGTTCAAAACAATGCCTGTAATGAAAATATTTCTCAAAATTTCCTAATATTTCAATAACTTAACTGTTTTCTTCCTGAAAGGAAATTCAAATATTTCTTCTCTCGGTTAGTTTGAGAGAGGTGTCCACCCACTCTTTCATTATGTCAACAATTACTTTTATTGAGCTCTTACTACATGCAAGGTCCTGAGGAGAGAATTGTTAATGAACCAAGATCCCAGCACTGAGAGACACAGAAAGGGAAAGCAACAGAGGAGTCCATGTGTCACAAACGATGGGGGGGAGGGATAAGTATGCATGTCCATTTTAGTTTAGGTGGGCAATGAAGGCCCCTCTAAAGAGGGGATGTTAGCACTAAGACAGACCCCCAATAACAAACTCAAATCCTGAGAAGACTTGGAGGCTGAGTACTCCATACAGAACTGTGGCTGGAGCTAAGTAAAGGAGGGAAGAGGAGATGAGGGCAGTGGGAAGGGACAGGAGTTGGGTCATGACAGCTTGGAAGCCCACATTAATGTTTTCAGATTCTATCCTACATTCAGTAAGCCACAACAGGGGAGCATTAAGCAATGCTCTGATCTGCATTTTAAATAATCACCATGGCAGCTATGAAAGATTGAACTTAGGTAGGTAAAGTGCAAACAGGAAGGCTCGACTTTCAGAACATACACTCCTCAGCAAGAGAGTGTAGCCAGAGTTCTTAGGCGGTATTCTTTAGAACACAAATAAGCTGACTTCCTTTTTGTACGTCTTACATAATGGGATTTTTTTTTCCCCCTTGAAATCTTTCCGATCTTCGGTTGAGAGTACCTTGTTTTTCTTAAAAGTTTTCCTCCTGTGCTCCTTGAGGGTAAAAATTAAAGGCTTGGTGAGAAAAGGTATTTTCATTTTCTTTGCTTGGTGTTTTTGAGTGACCGAACACTCAAACAGATGTTTGAGTTCTGAGCAGACACCATCTCAAAGCCAGTGGTCCTTGGGTCACTCAACTGGAAGACCTCACCCTTTCTCCCTGAGGACCCATTCTTGGCTTTGGTAAACTGCAGAGTAATTTAAAGCTCTAGATGATAATTACACAGGGAAACAGGGGCCCAGTGTAGCTGGACCACTCAGTTTCTCAGAGAATGCCAGAAATCCATTATTTTTAATCTGAAATCTTTCTATTTTTAAGAATTAACTAATCATTTGAAAGCTTTTTAAGACACCAGGAAGGTCAAAGACAAAAGACCCATGGATGGGCCCAGTCCATAGACTGCAGCTTACAAACTCTGAATATAATCCCTAAAGTCACTTCTTGCTTGAACATTCTATGATTTAGATCAGTTAGGGATGATATCTGTGTGCTCTTAAAATACAACTTCCCCCATACTTGTGATTTGTTTTATGTCAGAAATTCAACCATTTCGCCAGGAGTTGGGGGTAGGGTAGAAATCGACTACAAAGGAGCAGCACAAGGACATTTTAGAAGTTGAAACAACTGTTCTATATCTGGAGTGAGATAATTGTATGATGATATACTTTTGTCAAAAATCACTGAACTGTATATCCAGAAGAATAAAGTTTACTGTGTGGAAATTATACTTGATAAAAAAAAAATCCAATCACTAAATATATTACTGTTCCAAAGAGAAAATGAGTTCTGTTTCATGGTGAATACAGAAACACAGGAGAGAGTTGGAACAAGCTTCAGTGATTTGGTTTACAACAAAGTAACCTGATGCAATACTGAGGCAAGTGGGAAATGTGTGTCTTGAAAATTTTCTAGCACTTCCAGACAACATTTTTTTTTTAATTGACAGAATAAGAAAAACAGAACCACAATGCTACAGGAGAATATGAACACTGTGATTTTGTTAGTGCTTACCAAGTTCCTAAAGTACCTTCACATAATCCTCTCGTGTAACTCTCACTTTGCTGATTTGAGAATTATTGGACAAACGTTGAATACCTTGATGCAAGTTGCAAAAGTAATAAGTAGTTGTTCAAGATCTCAGCGACTTCTTTTGGAAAAGATTACCAAGCAATTCAGGTTTTGCAGTTCACACTAGCTATGTTTTAGACACAGCCATTTTTGATAATAACTTCCTGTTTGCAGGTCTGAGAGACAGTCAGGGAAAGAATCTGCCTTCTTCATTTGCATTTACAGTATGCAGCATAATGGTTGTTAACAAACAGATCTTTGTGGAACATCATCCATTTCTCTATGCTGGGATGTTATTTTGTTGAAGTGAGTTTTTATTGCTGGTTGACAGAATTAAGTTAAAAGAAGACAATAACAGTAAGCTTAGGGTCTAGGATCACAGCTCTGGATGTAATTCTTCCTGAAGACATGGGAATACTCTAGACCAGATGACATTAAGGTCATTATAATCCTTCAGATTTCCTAAGTATTTAGAGAAAGAGCTGAAAGACGCAGGAAGAAGAACTAAAATCAGGAATTTACAAACTACAAAAGCCTTAACAAAGACACTGCTACACACTGGTGGTTTTCATGTCCACAGATCAATTAGCTATATTAAAAATTCCTCAGTGAGACTTAATTATTTCATTCTGTCAAATAAAACTATTTGTCAAGGTTGGGAAACAATCAAATTATTTAGCTTCCCTCTTCCTTTGAACTCCATGGAATCAACATTAGTTAAAGTATTCATATGGTTTTATTCCCCAGATATTTTTTCTTTCCCCTATTTTCTTACCTCATAGTCCTGTCCAACTATTGTTTTTCTCATTCAATGAAAGCGTCTCTGACTAGATTAACAGTGAAGAGTGAAAAGGAAAGGTCAAGGTCCCTCCCCTTGGTCTTCAAGTTGTAAGAGCAGCACTGGGAATGTTTATGAATGCTACACATTAATCCACTGAAATGGTCCTTTAGTTTCTTTTCCAAACAGGGGATTTCATCACATCTAATATAAAACAACAAGTCATTTTCTGTATATTATAAACCATCAGCTTGTAATTATATAGCAAAATGCTTCTATATAAATTCTCTGTGGTGATGTAAGCTGGTACCGTAGCATAAGTGGATTTTTTTAAAGCCCACATACCTATGAGGATCTATTTACATTGGGCTAATCAGGTCAAAATAGCATCTATATATGTGAGGGTAAAGTCAAAGTTTCTTTTATAAACCTTCACAGATAGATAAATAATCTAGAAGGCTTTTTACTGTTATAAAACTAAAACTGCCTTTCAATGATTGCTGAAGTTTCTGAACATGCTATCCATCTAATGGGCAAAACGTAATCCTAAATTGGTGATTAAAGACTCTGCATGGAAACAAGCTGTCAAATGAATGGAGAGAAATTAATCCTGACAACAGTAATGCCTACTTTCCTAAATGAAAGCCCTGTTCAAATTTCTACTCATCCATTTTTCAAGACTTAAAACAAAGCATTCTCCAACCACCCATAGATGAGATGCCAACATTTGCATTTCAGTTGAACCTGATGAAATCAGTAAACTTCAGCTTCAGGCTTGCTGAGCACTCACTCTTGTGAGTAGATGTTTGTCCAATCAAAAAAAAAAAAAAAGATTATGTGGCAACATACAAGAAAGGAACAAAATGTGATGTGGTTGTAGCTGGCCCTGTGGCTCTGCACTGCATGCACACTGCACCATTTGGAAAGCCCTGCAGTCGATCAGGATATCTGAATGTCCCACCGCCAAACCCAAGTGCAAACTGCGAAGTGAGTAACTGAATGGAGGGCAAAGCATGGGAAGCTGGGAAACAGGGTAGAGAAAAGGGATTTCTTCATCCTGGCAAATCCAAACAATTCACAATGATCATAATAAGATGGTCTTTCCTTTTTTATACATGTTTTCTTGCCTTGTTTTTAATTATGAGATCTGTACTTTGAACAGAATTAAAATTAGGAAAATCTTATCGTCTGCTTGGTGACAAGAACAAGACTGAAATTACAGGAACAGGCGGTTAAGAACACAGACTTTTGTGCCATACAATCTATGTTGGAATTCCATCTCTGTCAACTGGTAGTTTTATCAACCAGATTAGTTTGCTTAGTTTAAGCCCTGTAAAATTCACATTCTGGAAATTAAAAAAAAAAAAAAAGAAGTGAGTTGCTAAGGTTGAGGATACTACAGATACAGATGCTGTTATAGAGAAGTCAGCCCATGCTAGATCCTGCATAGAAAGGGATATGGTGTTATTTAAGTTCAACTAGTTGTCTTAAGGTATCTATGGAGAAGGTGCTAATTAAATTCGCAAGGACACTAGGAGAAAGAGGGTAGCAATAAAACAAAGATTGGTACATGTTCTTTATATAATTATGTTTAAAATTTTAATCCACGCACAGGTAAGCCCTGGATAAAATCATATTTATTAGAATAAAGCTAATATAAAACATATACTTCTTGTTTTAGAATATAACGTATTAGAAATCTCTCCCAAAACAACAAAACAAAACTAATGAAAGATCCCCATTTACTCAGATCCAGCATTGAACATAATCATATTCTGCCTTGCTTGTCAGAAAACAACATCTACCTGTTTTAATAGAGGCAACCCAGGACATCTGCTTGGCCTCCCATTTACCGGTCTTGTCTTAGATATATTTTTATTATGATAAAATAGTACTCATGTCAAAATGCCTAAGTATCATAGTAATAAATATATAATAAATACTTATATCTAGACTGAACCTTGACATATATAAGATATCATCTCATGATTTATGTGTGTTTTTAAAAAAGTATTGGCTGATATCCAGTCATAGGAATGTGTAAGAAATTTATCACAGAGCTAGAAATAAGGGAGGAAAAAGAAAGTAAAAATGGAAAGAAGAAAAAAATATATAATAAGGACAATATAATCCAGAAAGGTAATTAAATAAATTTCTAATGTTATTTTGTAAAAGAAGTCATTTCTTCCTCACATTGTCTATCTCAATACGAAGCAAGCCGTGCTGTTTACTTGAGTGGGCCACCCTGCACTCTGCTCTCTCATCGAGGGCCCAGAATGTTGTTTACTTAGTGCCTGAAACAGTGTCTGCACAAAGTGAGAATTCAATAAGATTTTGCTGAATACACAAATGAGTATTTCAGTCAAATAAGTACGAAACAAAGACTTCTCTTAAAATTTCTGCTCACATAGATGTGATCTGATGGAATATGAAAAACAAATATTAGAAAATTCTAGATAAAAGAGATACAAATTAATGCTACTCTATTAATACCATGATGAAGAAATAAAATTAAAAGAATAATGTTGTCATAAATGGGAGTGGGGGTGGGTAGTGTTTGCCAGAAATGAATTTAAAATACACTCTACAAAAATGTCTGAAGAGTTTGGAAAAGCTGCACATAATACCCAGATATTGATGTAGCTAGAGATGGTCCTTTTGTTTTGCAAGCAGTGATTAGAAAACTCTTTTAAAATCATGAATATGTCCAAGTAACTTTGGTGTGTTTTGTTTTAATCAATCATAGTATTTATTGTTTTACCAGAAAGTTAAATTGGTAATACTGAAACTTCAAGTGGGCTCAGGAGAAAAGTACTAATATCCTGTTTTTTTGTTGTTTGTTTGCTCTTTTGTATTTTGGGGTGAAAATTCTATTTTATAAATGCTTTTTCTTCCAACAGGAAAGACAAAATATACTGGCAAAAAAAAGCAACAGTCTTCTTTTGGTACTGGTATAAAGAAACTTCATTTTTTGAAAAAGCTTACCAAAATGTAAGTCATCACAGTATAAACATACCACATATTGGCAATAGAAATTGTTTAATGCATTTGTAAATTTTAAAAAATGTCTCAAAAAAAACCAAAAGAAGAAATGTTTTAAGCCACAATTTTCTTATGATTAAACTTTTCAAAACACTTTGAGTGAAAATGAGGTATTCACACTCATAAGCAGAGATAAATCATTCTGACAGGATTTCCTCTGCAGTCAGCACTCTCCTTTCTAACATCCTGCATTATTTACTGGCAAATATAACTTTAAAAATACTGTATAAACCAACTGTAGGGATATTTCTGCTAAATTCTTGAACTCTTAGACCATAATTATGAGTCAAATAATCTTTAAATACACAAATATCCCATGTAATTATCATGAAAGTATAAGACCACAGGCAGCTAACTCATCTGTTAGGATTACTAACATTTATGTTATATAGATATATATGATAGATTCTTCAAAATTTAATATTCATCATTTTATCAATGATGCTTCTAGAACTCTAGGTCTGCTTATAATTCTTCTGAAGTTGATGAGCAACTCAATCACATCACTACAAATTTCAGACAGAAAGGGCAACTGTATTCATCTGATGTTGGCTTACATATAAATCTACTTATTTTTTTTTCTTTGTTCAAACTTCATTTCTTGCTTTCCTAAATACTCAAAATAAGAACCAAAGAGAAGTTAAGAGAATAAAAGGAAAAGACATTTTGAATATGTCATGTGCATACCTACAGGTTCATGTGTGCCTATATTTCTTGCTATGGTAAGGATCTCATGAGTGATGGCCATACTTTCATGATGACAACTATCTAAACTCCAGTTCTAATGGATTTAATAAAGATTCAAGCATGATAATGAAGGAAATGACATATATAAGATTCTGTGGTAATTTCTTACTAATCAGTATTCTAAATGGTTAGAGTACCCATGAATATATTTCTGTATGGAAACTTAGCTTTTGGCATTTACGTTATAGTCCTGACCCAGTGTGGAGTAAATGTCTTCATCATCCCAGGGAGGAAGATGAAGAGTCGAAACTCCCTTCTTGAAAGTTTTATAGATAATATTTAAAAATAGGATGCAGGTCCAATATTTTCTTTAATAGATTCTTCTCTGTTTTCTTAGACAACTGAGGGCAGGTAAAATATTTTCAAAATCTGGAGAATACCTGATGTGCACATGCCACTTGATTAAACATATGGAATACATACTTGGAGGAAAGCCAACTGGAGACCTGTGTGAGTAATCTAAACACCCAAGCTGAGAGGGGTTAACATATAAAGATCAGCTTTGTACTTTGAAGTTTTCTGGTCTTCATTTTGCCTAATTAAGACAAGATTTAATAATCAAACCACTGTACAAATAAGTACCTTAAAGTATAGGTTTGTTTCTAATTTTAGGAAGAATTCTTAACAGATTCCAAGGAATCAGCTCCACATGGGAAAAGTTTTCTGATAAGGCTTTCTTTTGTCATTGCTACAATGCAAATGCCTGCTTTTCATCTTAGTTTTATCCTGTGACTGGGGTTAGCATCCGCCTGTCAAAATCTCAAGTATGACACCAAGAAAGAAAGATACCATCTGAGCATTCCATCTGAGTCTGAAACTGTGGTAACTCTAGGTTAAAAAAAAAATACACACACACACACACACACACATATGCGTGTGTGTATATACGTATATTCTTAAAAGTATTCAATGTAGACTATGATTTCAAAGGGATCAATTTACCTAATTTATCTATAGCAGAATATATATATCCACATATTTGAAGGAAAGAGAATCACTCAAACATACACACACACACACACACATACTTCAATACTAATTTTTATAAATAAACCTAATCCCAGGTCAAAGGATTTTAAGGCAAAAAGTAGAATTGCTAACATTCCCTCCCACATAAGTTTCTTGCAGTAGACACTCAACAATTTTCAGCAATACCTAGTAATTTTGCATTGTGCTGAGAAACCACAAAACAAATAACAAACCTAACTACCATAATAGAGCAAATGTGTATTCAAGTTGATGGGCATTACGCCATTAAGCAGGAAAAGAAGCTGGCTCTTCTCTGAAGGAGATTGATTTTATACAAAATTATTTGACAAATTTAGACAGTCACAATTTTAAAAAGCATTCAACTGATGACACAGAGTGCAAAGCACAGAGAAAGAAGGCAGAAAGACAGTTGGCCTTGCCAGCCATCCCCACTCCCAACACTCTAATCCCACATGTTGCACACACCATCTTTGAAAGCAGCAAAGTGCTGGGCTGGAAGAATTTTATTTTCAGTTCTGCACTCTGCAGCCCATGTTCCCACACCATGGCTCCCTTGGTAAGATGGAGGCCCAAAAGAAGAGAAAACGTCAGCAATATTATCAATAGAGTCAGCACATGATGACAATATCTTTTCCTATTGTCATTAGAAAGCTAATGAGACCTTTTCTCATGAAGGTTTAATGAAGGTTTACTTTGTTTTGCTTTGCTTGTTTTTTATATCACAATACAATAAAGCATTTGCTAAGTCAGGTTGTAGTTATCGTCCTTCAGTAAATAGGGTCTCACTTTTCAACATAATCCCTCTAAAACATACTTGTAGATGACATGGCACAGAAGAGAGGGAAAGATCATTTTGCGTACAAATTTGTAGAACATGCTTTACTGTTCTGACAGGTATCATACTGTAATCACTGTTTTTTGTTTGTTTGTTTGTTTTTTCTTTCTTTTTTCTTTTCTTTCTTTCTTTTTTTTTTTTTGTAGTTGCTTCAGCAGGAGAGCTCCTAAGCATTTGGAAGGACATAGATATCCACTGTCCATTTCAGCCTCAGTAGGGCCACCAGAAAGAAATTATTATAAGTTTCTGAGAATCTGATTCAAATGCTGTTTGGAATGAAGTGGGACATACTAAAATATAACCATAAACTACATGCATACAACTTGCTAAGCAATACCTTAGTCTTGCTATCTGCCATCACCTATGCAAACTTTTTAACTTGTCAACACATGTATGCAACTATGCTTCAAGTCCTTTTCGCAAAAATAGGGGCTTCATGCACATGTGCCTGGATGTGCTTGTATATTACAACAGGCATTCAATCATAAAATATCTTGCTAATCTATGATCTTGATTTTGCTACCTATCTCCCAAGAATGTAACAATGGTGACAACACTGGTATTGTGATGACATTTGTGAGCCCATATAACTGGGCTAAGACAGTAGTTTCCTTTCTCCTGTAACGGATTCCAAAATTCTCCTCTTAGATACCCATATCAGTTATAGAACCCCAATTTCCAAACCAACATTACAATATTGGTCACAATATTCTGGCTTGATTTGCAGGCTTACTTTGTTCATGTGGATCTGCTGCTGGTATTGTTTCTGCTTCTCCAGGAATTGCTGGTGTTGCTGCTGAATGACCAGCTGAGCCAACGTGCTCTGAGGCAAAGGTGCCGACTGGGTTCGATTCAGGGGTCTGTGACGGGGAAGTTTGTGGGTACCTCTAATACCAGGTGAAATTCTCTCTTTCGTTGCCAAGGGAGACTGAGGATGTAAGGGAACTCCACCTGAAAAACAATTATTTGTATGCGTGAATGAGTGTATGTGTGCTTACATATGCCTATATATAGATGTATTCACGCATAATTTTAGGAAAAGGTAAGAAGCCATGTGCCAGGCAAGCCTCTGAAGAAGGCTAGTCCAGGTGGTGGAACAGGAATGTGTCTGAGCAGGTGACTCAAGTAGGCTAGCCTGGTATGCATCAAGATTAAATGAAGGGAGTTCTCTATCCACCCCCACCTGACAGATCTAGAGGAATAAATAAAGGATCATAGCCTTTCCCCGTGGTACCAGGTGCCAGGGAGATCCTTGTATGGCACAGTAAATCTTTATCAGGGCCTTGAGACATTATACTGGATCACTGATAAAATAAAAGTCCTGACATGACCTGTGAATGGTGCCATTATTAAATTACCAGTCACAAGAAGCTTTTGTTGCCGCATTTGTTCTTTCAATAATAAATGCTGCAGGAGAGCCTGGTGGCTGCTGTTGGGCTTCCCCTCTAAAGCCACGTGAGGATGGCTTGAAGATGCCGGGACGCTGCCCCCATACTGCCCAGGCAGAGGAACACCTTGCCTGAGCGTCTGTGTCTCACACTTCTGCTTTTCTTTGAGCGAATTCGAAGCCTGTGAGAAGAAATAACAAAGATATTAATCCTCTTTCATCCATGTGGGTCACTAGGTCTCTTCATCAGTAGATGAGTTTCTTATGCTATAAAAATGAAGAACATATCCAATGGGTAAGAGTTGTCTTTAAACTAACCAAATTAACAAATAACAAATAAAAATAGGTTTGAAGCACTGTAAAGTATTTAGTAACTGGGCATCTGTACAGAATCTTCAAAATTTTTTTAAAAAATATTAACAACAAAGCAAGATACAGAATTTTAGATGGGAAGGACAGGTTCAAGAGGTCTACTGTACACCATGGTGATTATGGTTATATAAATAAAAATATACTTGAAAATTGTGCAGCATGGATGATAAGTGTTTTTAACACAGAAAAAGTAAGGTAATATATATCTTAAGTAGCTTGATTAAGCAAATTTGATTACACATACACATGAAAACACCATGTAAGCCAGGCACAGTGGCATATGCTTGTGATCCCAGGGAGGCTGAGTCAAGAGAATTGGGAGTTCAAAGCCAGCCCCAGCAACAGCGAGGCACTAAGCAACTCAGTGAGACCCTCTCTCTAAATAAAATACAAAATAGGTATGGGGATGAGGCTTAGTGGTTGAGTGCCCTTGAGTTCAATCCCTAGTACCCCGCAAAACAACCATCATGTACATCATGAATATATATAATTTTATGTAACCCATATGCAGATATAATATTTCTGTCAAAAAACAAAATAGTACTAATTTCAGACTTAATACGTACACAGTTTACTTCTAAAAGATTTTAAAATCTGCTGCTTAAATAAGAGCTATGCTGAAAACATAAAATTTATTTGACTAGTTAAAGACTATATCATAGGGATAAAAATAAAGCAGTCCAAAGAGAAAGCAGTTTCAAGCAAAAATATCGATTGACTCTTTCTCTGCATGTCCTCTAATAATTTCACAGAACTGTAAGTTTCCAATATTCAATTTTTAAAATGAAATTCTTAAAATAACTCAATGAAAGGAGGTACAAAATATGCAGGAATTTGATTTAAATATGTATTCTCTATTAATTCATAACAGATCCAAAATCTCTAAATATTAAAAATGACACTCCATATACTTTTGTATAATACAGTAAACTAAAAGTGAAATCAGATATCAAATAAAAATGCTATTAAGAATTTGAAATGTATGATAACACAGTAATAAGGCAATAATAATCATATCATCAATAGCAATAATGAATTATCCTATTCAAAGAATTTAATGAATGGTGGTCATTTTGGTATTACAAAAGCAGAAGTCTAATACCTCAAAATTATGTGGCATGTTTCTTTTCAAAACTCATGTTTCATCTTTCAAAATTGCTGTGCACCAGGGAAGCAAAGCAATTTTCAGTGATGGAGAAATTAAAGGACAAAGAGGTAAATGGTTTGTCTGAGTCACAGAGCTAGTCAATGCAATGTTTAATCTAGGAGTGATGCCTGGTCCTGGCCTCCTTTCCTTAAAATTTCCCACAATTCAGTGGGGAAATGGAATATTAGAGAGATCCCTTTGCTAGAGCAATGTTAAGCTTGAGAAATTAATTGTGATTGCCTCATCCACACCAAAATGCAAGAAAAAAAAAACATGAGACTTTAATCCAAACCACATTGGTTTATTCATTCAATGGTACCAAATTGCATTACCATCGAAACATTAAATGGTCTGGCTTTAGTACTTGGTCCTTTGGGAAAAAAATCTCCCCTGACCACATTAAAAGTGATACATGTGTGAATTATCAAGGAGGAGCAGCTTAGACTATTCAAACAGCAATATCGGCAAAACACCTCTGCATGTGTCAGACACAAGAAATTTGGGGGTTAGTGTTTGTTTACTTATCATTAGAAGAAGTGGGAAAAATAGGAATAGAAGAAAAATAAGTTTTAATAAGCAAGTATTTGAAAATATTATCCATGAACATTTGCTTCCTTCTAATTCCATTTTTTCTTTTCACTAGACCCAATTATTTACAAATGCTTCACATGGAATTTCAAGGGTATAGCTGAATTCAGGATTTTCAAGCTTTGTTCTTTCATCCATAGAAATAAAACAACAGCCAAAATTTGCTTTTTCCAAATTGGTATAAGATCCTAGTATCATGGGAGATAACATATTCTGTTAAAAATCCAGATATAACAAAATTCCAGACATAATTAAAAGTCTCAGACTGATTTTATAATATGCATTGAAGATACATGTGAATCTGACATGCTGGACTTGCTGCTAAAGACTGGCAAAATTGGTGACAAGGGTTGAAACAAAATTTTTTTTAAAGCTAATATATTACAGGACATCTGTGTATGTACAGTTTAATTTACTAACCTTTCAGAGATGAATTATTCTGGGTAAAGCCTACAAATCTTTGAGAAAAACTAAATTTATATTATTTTAGGGAATGCACATAAAATAATTATTGCTATCTTCTGCTAGTAGGACAATTACCTCTAAAACTAACTAATTCCCTTTGGATCTCCTGGGAATAGTTTAATGTTATTCTTAGAGAGTTTTTCCAGATATGTATTTTTCAGGACCACAGCGTCAGTAACTTAAATTCCCAAAATAAAGTCATTCACAAAATAAATTCCATAAACATATGCTGCTGTGTTTGGAAGCTGTAGCTGTCAGCTCTGGCCAGTGTTGTTCCAGGCCTGGCACTCAGTGGCTCTGTGATCTCAAACTTTTAGACTCTCCTTGTCTTAGCTACCTCTTCTGTAAAAAATGTGGACTATCCTGTTTCATGGGATGGTCATCTGGAGCTATAAAATCATATATCTGGAGAGTGCTTTTTTAAAAAAGCTATAAGCCATTATACAAATGTTAGCTGTTTTATTATATGATTATGCAAACCAATATAATTCTGTGATTTCAAACTAACTGAGCACTTTTGAACAGTGTAGCAAACAAAAAATAGCACAGGACAGGTTCACCCTAAAAAGTTTTCTCATGTCTAAATATATAAGAAATGAAAGGGAGTTCCCATATGAACATAGGACTTGGGCTGTTTTAGGCAAGACTGTGTAATGACTTACATTGAGCTGGGATGGTCCTGCTGGAAGTCCCAAGGTGATATTGGGCAAAGAAGGAGAGGTATAAAGACTTAGCAGGTTCATGGAATCGTCATGAATTAGAATGCGTTGCTGTGAAACCAGCTGCTGTTGAAAAAATAAGTAAAGGAAAGTCTCACAATATCACGATATCATGAATTTTATAGTAAAATAGACACACTTCATAAGAGGTTTTTACATTATCATAATTCAGAAAAATATTTACGTTCTTATTTTTTGATTTCTGTATCCAAGGGTTACAACTGAAAAATTAAGTAAGAATTTCTTCAGATAGAAAATCATAAGAAAGGGATTAACAAACAAACTTAGGTTTTATTTCTTCTTAAAAGAACATGTCAGATATTTGTGCTTGCAAAGTAAGAGGTATCTTGAGATTATTAACATTATATTGATATTATTATATTTTATAATATTAATTTGTAATTAATATCATAATATTAATTAATACATTAATTAATATTATAATATTAATATATTAATTTTGCAAAATTCATTTTTTAAATTCTGGTTTTATAGAATATAATAAACATGTTTGCCGTCTCTTGGTAAAGTACAACAATCAAATTAGGTAATTTCGATGAGTTTATATATGCAATTGTTTTGTATTAGTGAGTGAAAATATACATATACAACACCATCACAGACATTATCTTCATCAGAATTAAATGTCATTTCACTATCAGAAACACATAAGAAAGTCCACACCATCACATAGGGCTTCTATAATATCACATCTTTTTGATACAAAAATCTACAAATAGACAATTCTGTGTGGTGATTTTCTTTAGATCATTCACAGTCATAAACAGAAGTAAATGTTAAAATGTTAGGTGTTCCCCATGCCACAATAGCTTTCATTACACAGTTTTGGCATCACAGAGCTTTTTTACAACAAATACCTTTTTTAATCCAATACTAGTCATGTTTTCCCACATGTGGCCTAATATGGCTGCTTGAATTACATTTTCTGTTTAACTCTTGCTTCCCTCCAGAACTTTTATACAATAAGAGTTACAAAGGTCTTATTAGACTAAGGAACTCTGGCCTGATATGGTCCCCAAGGGAACAACATCCCTGAAAAAGAATACTCCATGTAACGGTATGACACAGTGACTGCTTTCTTCCCAAACAAAAAGCATATGGGACTCCAATAATAGACCACCTCCAAGAGGGATACTGCACACACGGGCTTTGACTAAAGTAAATATAATAACTTGTCAAGCATGTTTGGGGGAGCTGTAGATTTTCCTCTGGACAAACCTGGGATATCAATTAACTGGGGAAAAATATCACGTGCTAATACAATGCAAGCTCAGAATGTCACTGAAGAGTGATGCGCCACCAAAACACAGGATGTTATTCCAAAACATTGTCTCAATCATATGTCTGTTTGGAGATGAGTCCTAGCCTTAACATAATAAGAGCAGAAGGCTAAATGGAGTTTTCTCATTGCAACTTGGAACTCCCAGCTAACTCAGATTTTGTTTCTTCTCAAAAGAACATGTCAGATATTTGTGCTAGAAAAGCAAGAGGTATCTTGAATTTATTAACATTATACTGATATTATTATATCACAAAATTTTAAATGTCTAAAATGCCAAAGGATGAAGATTATTGGAAAGTATTTTTACATTATATTGTGTGAGATAACAATTTTATTTTAGTGACTATCAGCAATTCTTCCGAATTTGCTCTAAACAAAAAGGCCAGGTATGATTTTGCTTATACAAATAGAGATTTTAAAATCAATTTTACTATAAACATACACCTAAATAAGAACCAAAAGAATGTTCAAGGAAGTAAAAATATTTTAACTAGCTTACTGGCAGTAAATTGTAATTTAAAATAAAAGGATAATCCATTCACTGATCTGTAGCCACAGAAAACAAATATGAAAAAATAAGCACTTTAATATATAATTTTCATTCAAGATTGTTAAAAAGTTCACAGCACTGAGATTTAAAATAGACTGTGGGAAGGACACTGTGTTTTTTTTTTTTCCTCTTGCCTCCCAGTGTCCTTCCCACAGCTTTCTCAAAGAGCTTATCTTTGTTTCCTAGAGAGAATTCTTGTGATATTCTGAGATGTCTTTCATCACAAAAAGCAGACATACTGAAATGAGAAAGAGATTTCTTCTTAGATAGATTGATGGCAGAGTATGCTTCATGTCCACACTGCTTTGACTAAAGTAAAAAGGATTTGGGACATTCCTACTAGGATTGCAGTCTTCTGCAGTTTCACATACAAATTGAGTGGTTCCATCTCCTGTGATGGTGCACTGATTTTCAGCACCCACCATGTGCTAAACCCTATGCCATGGGATATTTGGAGGTTAACCTATTCTTCATATGTACTCTTGAGTTACCATGATGCTCCTATTGTAGATGAGGACACTGAAGAAAATGAGCAAGGTAATGGTGCTTCCCACTGGGATGAGCAATGAAACTTAGATGCTGCTGTAGAAAGTGCAAACTACTCTGAAAATATTAATAATAATGGTTGCTTAAGAAAACGAGAGAAAGCAAATGTAGGTCCTATGACTTATGAAG
Source organism: Marmota monax (assembly GCF_021218885.2). NCBI lineage: Eukaryota > Metazoa > Chordata > Mammalia > Rodentia > Sciuridae > Marmota > Marmota monax. The sequence continues at coordinate 4,974,058 of NW_026693933.1, read as the reverse complement.
GGGTATATGGAGTACAACTGGTAGCCACCTGAACTGAGAAAAAAGCCCTATGGCTTTTCAGATGTGAGGATCTTCAAGTCATGTAGAAAATTCATGAGGATGCAAGGAAAGCTCTGTGTTCTCAGGTCTGTGGGTACAGTCTTTTCCCACAGAGACTAATAGGCATGACATTGTATCCTACAGATTTCAGGGACTTGGACATTGCTTAGCTTCTCTCCTTTGATAATAGATAAGGAAATAGGCAAAGAGTTTATATAGACTTTCAGTGTCCAGAATTATACTTAATAGAACTGAACAACCATTTTCCTCAAATTGGCTTCTTTAAATACAGCTATCCTCAGCTAAGTTTTCTTGTGGGAGTCATCTATCTGTTCCAGTTTAATGAGTCTTAATAAAACCTAGAATGGTATTCTACACTGCTACCTGAATGCACACAAATTATGGGGAAACCATTCCACTGAGACAATGAAGGATCCTGACCAGGATTCCTTCAAGATGAAAAGGCCACCCGACCTTAGCGTGGAAGTAAGCTAACAAGGATTTTCAGGCAAAGTCAAGATTTTTCCAGGAACCAATTCTGAAACTGATTCAACCCTTAATTAGTGCTATACTGCTGAGATGCCAACATTTCACAGCTTAGAATGTGGGAAAGATGGTTTCAATGTGAACATTTTTCAGAATTAGAAACTTTTATTGTAGTTAAATAAAATAGAAATATTAAATGAGTGATTGGCTATCACATAAACCTCATGAAGCAGTTAATGAGTAACTCCCTTGTGTTACATTGATGGTGCTAGGCATATAGAGAGGACCTAGGCCTCACAGACTCACACGCTAGTCAGGTTGACAGCAAAGCAGAGGACTAACTCACAAGACTCATGATAACCACTATAGCTACACAGAGTATGTTAAAAATTTTGATGGCACAGAGAAAGGTGTCAATCTAAACCCAGGTTTTGATAGATAATTAGCCTTTACCAGATGGAGCAGGATGTTGAGATGGATATGAACTGTGCCTGGTGTTCGGGTTGGGGGAAAGGGTCTACTCACATTTTAGTAAGATCCTTCAAAATTTTACTCAGTCTCTTTTCTCACTATCACATCAATTGGAAGAATCTCTCTCTTTCTCTCTCTCTTTTTGTCTGGGGTTATACCGGGGATTGAACTCAGGGTACTCAGGCACTGAGCCCCAGCCCCAGCCCTATTTTGTATTTTATTTAGATACAGGCTCTCACTGAGTTGCTTAGCTGAGGGTGGCTTTGAACTTGTGATCCTCCTGCTTCAGCTTCCCTAGCCACTGGGATTATAGGCATGCCCACTGTGCCCAGCTGAGAGAATATCTTAAAGATAATATTTGCAGTTTGAATGAATAAAATACATGTAGACAAAAGACTGAAAATAGCCCAATAAAGCTATTTATTTAGTAATTGGAATTAAGGAGCTATTAGTTTCAATTGAAAGACTCAGCATCTGACAAAACACTGACAAAAATTAGAAAAATGGGCAATATCAAACATGGGGACATAGAAAAGCAAAATCCCTTATACAGTGCTAGTGGGACTGTAGAAGAGTCCAGTATATCTGGTGAACAATTCTACATTATAAACCAAAACAATTATACTATGCACTATGACCCAGTGATTCGTCTTCTGGGAATCATAACTACAGGAAATTCTCTCTTTAAGCTATCGGATGTCCATGGGTATATATTGAAGCTTTGTTTTTTGGTGATGGGTGGGCATTGGAGGCTGCTGGCATAGTTACCTGAGTAATGAAATGGATGAAATGGAGCAGCACCCACCAGATTTCTTCAGTGATTGAAAGCATCCATACACATACAACCGGGTTTATAAACACATGGTTAGTGATAAAGAAAGGAAATTAGATAGGTGACATTGTGCCATTTAGATCTAGTAAAGTACATGGGTATAAAGCAAAAAATACATAGTATGTAAGAATTCATGTAAATGAAAATGCAGGAGAATACATGCATGTAGTACAAGGAAAATGGAAATAGGGGAAAAAAGAAGGAACGGGTGAGGGAGGGAAAGAGATTTGGTGAGGAAGGTAAATGAGCACCTTTCTTGCTCTTAAGGGGAAAAGAAGTCAACCAATGACCCTTGATGTAATACTACATAATTGTATAATTATATATTTTTAAAGAGATAGGAAAAGTGGATGTCGAATTTTCTGTTTCTTGTTTGTCCAAACTTATCTAGAGTTTTGGGAGAAGTTTGGACTAGTAAAAAGTTAGTTTATTGCCTTATACTTGAACTCTACCACTCACTGGCTGTGAGTCTGTCTAGTCAGTCACCTACCTTCCCTGGATGTCAGTTCAGCCTAAGACTGAAGCACCTCTGAACAGCTCTATCAGATACCAGCTGTGTCTATCAGAATGGTACAAGGTAAGACATGCTCATAAGTGTCAATCAACTTTGACTTTGTAAAGTGTCAAATTCCTGAATCATGCCCAACTAAAAAGAAGAAAGCCATTTTTAGATGAAAATTCCCTTAATCATCTAATGTTTGTCCATGCAGTTACTATTATTTTTCAAGAATGTATTTATTTCAACTCTTCTTTTAGATAACTGATAGAAAATTAAGAGTTTCCTGTAATAAAAACAAAATTATTCAGGTAGTAAAAATCTCCAAGTCCTCATGTTAACTGGATTCTGAAAAATGTATTACTATTATAGAATGTGTGTGAGATTTTTTTTAAAAAAGGAAAAATCATTTATAGGATTTGCTTTGCAGTTCAAAGTTGTTTTAAGCTTTGCATTTATGTTTTGTTAAAAATCTTGCTTTACAATATTGGCTCATGTTATTCCTAGTAAATGATTATTTTGTCATAGCAACCTCTTTTCCAAGGGGGGAGTGTTTTATTTGCTGCCATCTAAAACCATAGCTCTACACCCACTCAGATGGGAGCATAACATTTACAGCAAATGTCACAACATCTATTATGAAACAACAGGCAGATGAGTCATGTGAGATTGGGGCAAAACAAGTGACATTTCATATGATTTTAGAACATTTAACCTTATTATTAGAATCCTTTTACAGAATCATTTGCATCTACTGGAAAAAATATTTAAAAAATAGCAGAGCAAAGATAGCCACTGATGTTCAACTAGAAATAAACCAGCAGCTTGGCTACTGTTAAAATAGCTATCAAATAAATCTACCAAATCTAAAGTAATGATGCTGATATCCATGGAAACACATTTGAACCCCCAGGCCCACAATAATAATAATAAAGAAACTAGATAGGTAAAGACATCTCTGACTGCAGTTAGAAATAGAAACCCCTGAAGTTTAAGCTCCCCAACCAAGTTTACAAATGAGTGAAACAAGTAGCTCCAGCAGTCTTAGTTCTGCGACTGACATATGTAAGAAATAGTAGAAATGGAACAGAAGCGGTCAGAGCAGATGGAGACTCACTTTCACATGAGGGCTGCTGGCTTGAAGACAAACAAGCTAATGAGTTTTCCCTACCGGGAGTCAGCACTGATAATAACAACAAAAATGAACTTATTCCTAACTTTACAATTTACCACCTGCCTTCTGAACACAGATGCCTTTCAACCAAGTTGTTGGTGTAGGCATTATTACCTTTTACTAGATCAGGAATCTGAGAGTCAGTGGAAATTTGGTGACTTGATCACTCATCATGAGTGGTTGGTTTTGCAGTCAGGTTCATACCCAGCCTCTGAATTTCCCCTCTATGTGCTCTATTACTCTGTGCTGTTTCCCAAGAATGGACTTATGGATACTTTCTCCTTTGATTTCTATTTTCCCTTTATCTAAATTAGGCAGGACCTGTGAATTCTGAGATGGAAAAATTTGTTTTCAACTGGGGCTCAAGAACTTTAGATATAACCTTACATATCTATTTCCTACTCAGCAAAAGGGGGTAGAATCCCATTCATTTACAAGGGCTCTGAATGAATGGGTCGGCATGCTTTCCTATTTACAGGTCATGGACTAGGCAATTCATTCAAATGCACACTATTATACTGCCATAAAATAAAATTTGCCTCTGCTGCTTTAGCAAAGATAGCAGAAGAAATCTGCTATCTGTAAATGATGAAGTATGCAACTAAATTCATGAGCATAAAATGATGTAAATAATTTGTACCCCCAAATTTTCTGTTGCTATGAAATCATTCTTCTATTAATCTCAAAAGACATCTGTAAAAATCATAAGCAATTCTAAATGATGTTTAATCAAGTATAGCTAAAAATATTTTTTCTTTCTCTGGTTTAGGTAGAAACATTTAGTGTTACAAAGCTAGGATATTAATTTGCTGACAGTCTGGGTCTGAATTCTGCTGCCTCCTCGTCTATCCAGAATGAATTACACTACAGATCTCTGAAAATGTAATGCAGCAGAAAACCACATGTTAGCCATCAGGGTTGCATTTTTTGTTCTGGGCCACAGAGAGGCTACCCATCAGTGCATAAAGGTCTGCCCACCTGGCCTTTTGGATCATAGTTCAGGCACACAATTAATTCATTATGAGGTAAGTCACTGCTTGCTTTTGAACTAGTCTTTCCAACTTTGGAGGTGAATGTCCTGTCAATGACCTGAAGAAATACCTCTACCCTTTTAAACTCCATTAAATCACATTTCCTTCTGTTTTGTTTTGTTTTTCTTTTTTTTTAATGGTGGGGGAGAAGGAAAAGTTTGTAGTGACAGAATATATTGAACAATTAACTGAAAAGCTAAGGCATCTAAACAGATAATTTGGGAGAGCAAAGGGTTTAGGAATATAAAGCAGAACCAAACCATATAAGCAAACTCCATGAATTTATATTCTCTTTTATTTGTATATGTGTGTGTGCTGTGTGTATATGTATGTGTGTGTATGAAGTTCACACAATCTTGGAGATTTAATTTAATAGATCATAAAAAGTTTGAAGTAAAGATAAAAATCTATTTCCAATCTTATCACTGTGTATCTCTTGGCTGTTCTTTATGTCCTGTTAAGTACTATATCCTCATATATATGCATTTATGATGATGAAATATATATATCAGCTTCTTTAGTAACTATTAAACCGTATCTTTCCTCTTCCTCCTTCTGAAAGGTAATCATCACACTAAATTTTGTGCTCATCACCCTCTTGCCATTTTAAAATAAACTTTTTACTACATATTCCCAAACAATATTATATCACTAATTAATTAAATCCTAATAAAATATAATCATAGTCTAAGTGGTCTTCTGAAACTTACTAGATTGACAAGAATTATATATAAGAATCATATATGCTACTGAAGGTAGTGGGAGTGAGTTTCTTTCAGTTTCCAAGGGCATAAAATCCATACATGGACCCATGAGAACTTATATCCTTTGGTGTTTATGCAGTTACTGAGAATCATATTATTAAAATTGCAACCATACTTTTTAAAAACTATTTGTAAATGATTTTTTCTTTTCTTAGAAATTAATTAAAGTGTTGAAGAAAACCACCTAATATTGATAATATAAACACATGAAGCAACCCAATATTCCAATAATCTTACTTATGTCTCTGGGTCATAAAATTTGTGGAATATTTATTCCACCTAGTATGTTTTTGAAAAGATACAAAGAGGGGTGACAAGATGACAAGAAACAAGAAATAGATGAAGGAACTAGAGATAATGCAAATGTCTGAATATTATTCTTCAAGTAACTGAAAGATCACCACAAGAAAGAACATCTCCCTTTCCTACTTAAGTCCCTTGAAAAATTGAGGGCAATTTTTGAGATCTGGAATGAAGGACTGTACTTCTAGGGGGATTCACATTTGCCTTTCATAAGCACCTGGGAAACTAGAAATATTTGGCCACTGTAAACCAAACTAACAACTAGAGGTTGTGTGATTTGGGGGACATAATACCATACAAGGACAAACTTGTGGTTACAACTTCTCAGTATTTGCCTCCTCCTCTGCCCTGAGCCAAGCCTGCTGTGGGGTGAGCCACTCACCAATGTAGTAGAGATATGGGCCTTCTGGGTCCCAGCTTGGTGTTGGGGGAGGGCGGGGACAGGGGTTACCTCTTAAATTATCCTCCTTGGCAACACTAGGCTTTGCTTTCTATCTCTTGACTTTGTGAGGCCAAGGAAACCAAAGCTCAAACTCAAGCACACAAATGTCCTTAAAGTAAAAGCAACTTCACTGGCTTCCATCCTTTACGTATCAAGGACAACATCTGGGTTTCTGCCTGAACTACATTTTAGCCTAATAATTTCATAATGTACAATAGTTTATTACACAGCCATATGTGTGTATTTGTGCGTGTATGATACATGCGAATTTACAGAACAACTGATTCATGGCGTAATGTCTGAAAGATATTCCTATTGGTCAAGATAACTGTTTAAAATCAACTGGCTTGTGTCAGGAGACAGTGGAGTAAGTTCCTTTAAAGGCAGACATGTTCTGGTTGAGGTTGGATAATCACATGGCAAAAAAGCAATAGGTGCAATCCAAGAATGTGAGATTTCAACAGTTGCTATCAGACACAAAGTACGATGACTCTATATGACACAAGAAATATGTCACAGTTATGTATAGGGAGTGATCACACCACCTTTCCTTGCCCAGAGGAATGCACAGTGAAGGAGGCATTTTAATGACAGAAAAATTAAGACTTTCAGTCAATGGACGGTGACCTCCAAACAGTGAGTTCCGTGAGAAAGGCTACTTTCAGACTCCTGGCTTCGCTTGGTCTAATACTTAAACTACAAAAATTCTTGTCAGCTCACATTTACTTTCCTCTTATCTTGTATCATTAATTACAACAAATAAATAATGTGACTTTAAAGTAATTTCTTTTAACATGTCATCATTAAAGGATAGAGTACTTATTTATCTCTATATGTCCATCACCAGGTAAAAATGACTGGCATGTAATAAGTACTTAGTAAGTGTTGGCTTGGTGGCGCTCAGTGCCCCTTGACTACAATAAAAGCACTTCAATTATTGTTCACTACTCTTTAAGTCAATTGGATAAAATTCATCTAGTTGCTAGTTGAACTTCTGAGAGGATTGTGTGAACTTGTTTTTACTTACTTATGGGTTTAATCCCATCAGAACAACCAATAATCAAACAGAAATAGCAAAATGTACACTTTGTGTACATACTCAGGATCACTAAGAATATTTAATTTGAGGATTGTATTTCAGCACTTCCCAAACCCTGCTTGTTATCCAAACATCCCAAAGTGTCTCATCCATAAATAATATCAAGTTCACTCCATCCCATATAAAACATATTTATTTATATCAGTTAATAAACAACTGTTATTTCTCTTATAGGTTTAAAACATATAAAATTACGAAAAATCACTTTGTATGAGGAAGCTAATCAGGGAACCAGTTTGTAAAAGAACCAAAGAAAAAGGGTCTTACCTCTGCATGAGGAGTAGGGGGCAAAACCGAAGTCTCATTTTCAGTAACACTTCCAGTTGGCCCATTGTTGGGTGAACTGGGGCCAGACCCTGGAGAACTGCTACTGACTGAGGATTCTGAAAAACATTGCAAAATATTTATGAACAATATACCAAGATGAACTTTAGTTACTGTGACTTACAGCACTAGGCATGATTTTATCTTACTCCTAAGTGAGTGACAAGTACTGTTTCACTAAACAAAAGAACTAGGGAAGTTTATGGAATGTTTCTAAAATTTCTATTACTCTCTCTTTCCTTCTGTATTCACTGTAAAAACTACAACATAGTATTCAACAATTTCTAGAGAAGTAAAAAGATAACAGAAATAATCATAATGAGGGAAAGAAAGTAAAGAAAGGAATCTTACTTGCTTTTGTGTTATCATAAAAAAAATAAACAGTGATAGAGATGATGAACTTGCACACATCAGAAAAGCAAGTCATCAACACATGGAACTCAGAGCAGTTCATGCTGTGTTTGAAGAAAACTGCTTAAATGCTAAACTATAAACTACTCGTCATTGTATATGCTAATGCTGTACCTTATCATATAGTGCAAGCAAGTCGGAGTTGTATAAAGAAAATATAGTAGTATGTAAAATCTCAACCCTGCATCAATGACCTTATACAACATAATCTGACCTTCACTTTGTACAACTTATTGTCCAGAAGATGAAATGTTGCCTAAATTTAATGTGAAATCTTAATACCAAAAAGAAGAAATTCCTTTGAACAAAACTTAGATAACAACAACACAGACTATTTATTTAACTAATCTCTTTCTTCTTTAGGCATAAAATTCACACACATCAATTTATGAAGAAACTAATGTATTTACTAAATATCTAATTAAAAAATAGAAATTTCCAATTCCTAGAAATCCAGCTGGAGAAATCATCTTATCAGACCTTGGAAAATTACTAAGTGAGGTCTAATTAATTCCTCATCATAATTTGTTTAGTTCAACAATTTTCATTTGCCTCATCCTTACATTGTGTAAACCCAACTCTGCCCAAAAGAACTTGCCTCATACTTTTCAGAGATTGAGGGCGTCTGATCTGGTTTCCACTAGCATCTTTTCTCTGTCCTACAGTCTTCTTATGCATTTTGTAGGTAAACTGTTTCTCCTACAGTGCCTACCTTGTAAGTCCTAGCAATGTGGCTTGTTATTAACCGCTCTCTCTCAAATGGCACCAAATATGAAGGCTTTTGACAAATCTGTCCTCATCCTCTTAATCATTTATATAGTAACAGTTTCCACTTCCATGTTCATTATTCCATCTCACATTTCCTCCTCCTCCACCTATTCCCCCAAATGGACATTCACCTAACTTTGTGGCCTTATCCCTTTTCTCTTTCCTTTGTCAAAGCGACTCAATATGGTGACTTTAAATGTCATTTTTAGGCTGAATATTCTCATGAAAATTTTATTTCTTGCCTTAAATGCTTCATAAATTTCAGCCTGAATTCCTATGGAATGCTGGATACTTTCAATCTCCCATGACAATGCTTTCTTATATTCAATGTTTCCTGCTTGTCTTTGTATTTTATTACCCACCCCCTGACGTCATCCTCACTCTCTTCTTCACCCTAAAGAGTTAGTAGGGTTTGTCCTTTATATTATCTCTCCTCTATGTCTCACTGTAATGATTTTACAATACGTATTCATTATTCTCTCTTGAATTGTGGCAAAATTATTCCTGAGTCACTACAGAAGTCTCCCAAAACATTCTTTCAAACTCTTGCCAGAAGGATCTTACTAAGACAACTTTCACCATGTCCATCTGCTCCAAAAGGGAGCCCACTATTATTTCCTACCATTGCCCTTTCTGCACAGTCACATGCAATCACATACTCTCCATAACTAACCTTCTCCCATTCCAGGTCTTTTTATCCTCCTTTCTCCCACTCACTTCATTGCAGGCCAATCCCACTTGTAAACTAAAAAGTTTGTCATGTACCATCTGTGGCCCAGACAACAGGCGCTCCCAAGGTCCACACAGTATTTTCTTGCCTTCCCTCAAATCAACCAATTACTTTCAATCTTCTATTATAAATATTTCTCTACTCAGATATGCATTGCCATTGGTGACAGAATTCTGATCCTGCCTGTTACTTATTGTAGCATTTGAACAAGTTATTAGTATTATAAAATGCTTGAACACATCGTGCTCACTGTCTTTCTGTTCATATTTTTTGCTTACATTTTGATTAATTTGGTCTTTTTCATCATTGTCTTTTATCTTGATGGCTCTTCTTTTAATCAAGCAAGTGAAAATTAAAACAAAAATTCTTAACTTCCCTTATCTTTCCAGTTATAAGTATGGTTTCCCATGAAAGTCTGATTACCATTTCATTTATATTTCCATATTTTCAATTTTTTCCCATTTTTTTTAAAAAAAACTATTTCCTTAAAACTTCTTGACTTACTGATTTGAAATTCTATTGTGAAATTTGAAATTCTATTATTATATTATTTTATTTGATATTCAAACAAAAGTATTTCTTTCTTTATGTAGAAATCACTGTACTAAGCATTAAAAGTTAAGGCAGCAACTGCTGTAACAGGAGTCTACATCATCACACAGGATAGGAACTGGGAAGAGACAGCAATTACTTTCCCAGTAACACTGAGAAAAATATTAGAGAAGGTATGATATTGAAAAAGTGTAGTTCATGAAATGGGGCAACAGAGAAGAGAAGAGGGGTAGAAAGGGCCCTGCAGGCACAGGTGTCCATGCTGAAAACTTTTTTAAAAACACAGCTTTGGGGAATCAGAGGAACAGAAGGCACTTGAATCTGAAAAAGGAAAATAGCAAGTGGTTTCCACACATCAACTGTAGTGATTTGAAAGGCGGCATGGGTTTAAGAAGAGTATACACTTAAACCCATGAAATGCAGAAGAGAGTGAAGACACAGAGGAAACAGAATGACAGCAATGGCAATTTAACTGCCATTGCACCATGGTGGCTTCTGATAGATGACTGAAAGTATTTACTATTAAGATCCAAATACAGCTCATCCAAATGTGATGAAAACTGGCAGAGAAATGGGAAATAGGACAGGTGAAGACAGCTGTGTCTTGATAGTTCAGAGCTGCCAAAGGCATTTAGAGTAAGTGCAGCATACCACTTAAAAATATCTAGCAAAGCATCACAAGTGCTGGCTCACAGGCCAGAGATGTGTGCTTGCAAATGCACTAATTCCTCTTCAAATACACATGATTTCCTGAAATAATGTATGAAAAATGGAGTTACTGCCTCACAAAATTAAGAAAACCCATCATATTTTAAATATAATGAAACTCAAATGAGAAAATTACCATGTCAGAGCCCTTATAAATGAGAACTAGCCATGATTCAGACAGGCTTAAAGATAAATTCCATAGTAATTTTTAAGGAGGGAAAAATGTGGACAAAAGTTGTAACCAAGAAGAGACTAATAGGAAAATAGAAAAGAATATGGGTGTAAATATGAGGATAGATATTAAGATTATAATGTAGAAAAAGATAGAAACATGCACACTTTTCTCTTTTCAAGTTTTTCTGTTAGTGGGAATCTACACTCTCCAATTAGAAAAAACACCTATCTTCATTTACATCGGGCAATTGAGATGTTTATTGTTCTTTTACATTCATTAAAACAGATTCACTCCCCAACCACCCAATCCCACAAAGGACCTCTATTATGAAAAATGTCTTCAGATTCTTTTTTACTTAACATATGATAATATTTCTTGAAAAAAGCCTATGATTTCAAACTTAGAATTAAATTAGTACTAATTAGTGATTATACTGATAATGATAAACAAACATAAACTTTCATAAAAGTTTTATATATTGTTCATTTCTTTAATATTCTTAATCCCTCAAGGAAAAATTTTCCCACTGCGATCACCAATACTCTTCTGCCCATAAGAATGCCAATCTATCAGAATTAATAGGAGATAATTATTTTTTTCTCAAACAGCCTATCATACTGTTAAGTTGCATTTGTATTTTGTAACCAAATATACTTTTCCATCTCCACTTCCACATTCTTTCCGTTACCTCCCTATACTAGACACTGACATGGCCAAAAGAGAGAAAGAAAATAAGTCATGTTTTCAAAACAAACTAAGGATAATATTCCAGGTAGTTATAGTGACACATACCTGTAATCCTTGCTACTCAACAGGCTGAGGCAAGAGGATCACAAATTCCAGGCCCATCTGGCAACATAGGGAGACCATGTCTCAAAATAAAATGAAAGGGACTGGGGATGTAGCTCAGTGGTAGAGCACTTGGCTAGCGTGCATGAGGCCCTGGGTTTAATTCTCAGTATCGAAAAACAAAACAAACAAAAAAAACTGGTCTTGGAGAACTACAACTGACTGACTACACTGGCAAAAGCACAATTTTTTTTGAGAATGGAGAAAAATGGTTGCAGATCACCACTTCTTTCTTGAGGCAACCAGAGGAAAAGACCAGGTATAATGCATGGCTCTAAGAAAGTAATTGATAAACAGTAGTCAGTAATACTTTGACTAGCCTTTTTGGTTCTCGAATCCTTAGGTCTTCTCTCATTTCATACCAGGTCCAACTGGGACTAAGGGGGTTTGTAAGACATCAGGTTGAATTTCCTAACCTGTTCACCCCACTACTAACCAGGCAGCTAAAAAAATATGAACTCTTCCATTTGAGACTAGTGAAAATGACAGTTTCTTCCCCTTCATAAAAAGCAATATATCCCCCTCCTGCCATAAGTCCCAATTCACTAGTAAACACATAAAGTCATTTATGAGTTCTGTAAATTTGTTGAAAAGTCAAGGTCTTGCTGTTCCACATAGTTTAATTTTCCCAGATGCATTTTGTACATTCGTGTCTGAGCATGGGGGAAGTGTTCTTCTTGGACCTCCCTCTGCTTATTTCTGATCAGATTTCATTAAAAGTTATAGTCTCCTGGTTGGCATTCCCAAAATGGACTGCCTGTTTCTGAGAAGAATAAGGTGGCTTTGGTATTCCCTGGGCATGCCTTGATTGACACATAGTTCTGTTTTTTCATTCATTTCCTGTTTAACACAGTTGGTGAATGCATAGCAAGGTTTACTGAACTATTTGTGAGTTTTCAATAAAATTTACTTTCAAGAAATATTTCTCCTCACATTAACTTTTAATATGCACCATGCATATTTATTCTAAACTAGTTTTTAAAAATTCCTGCTACCAGCATTTGTTAGTGTATGACTGATCAATCCTCAATTACCTGTCACCTCAAACATTCGCTTCTTGAATGAAGTGACAACATTTCCATCCTTCCGCCTGAGTAAGGGGCTGCTTCTCCTCTCTGCCACTTTCTGTTTTAACCTGGACCGCACCTTCAAGTTGGGCTCAGAGGCTGGGGATTGAGACAAAGAAAATAGATAAAAATTAAAAAATAAAGAGCCATTTGCTCCTGTGTTTAAAGAAAAAGTCTAAACCTTTCCTTGCTCCCTTCTCATTCTCAAATTTAAAAACCCAAACATGTACATAAGGCATTGACTCTAAAATAATTAAACAGACACATATAGTGATCATTTTTTATAAAACACGTGAAATGTTTTTCTACTTATCTAAACATTAATGTGCAAAGGGAGGAAAAAATCAGTTTTCTACTTAGTTCATCTAGTAGGATTGGGATCGTTCATGGGAAGTTTAATCACTAATCATGTTTGGTTCAGAGTAAGATTTATTATACTTCATTGTCAGGCCTCTTAATTCTCTCAAGGGTGAAACTCAATAACCACAAAAGCAGTAACTTAATGTGATTTTTGAGACTTTGACCTGACTTCTGGTAATAAGAAGACACCTCTGTAGCATATAATTTATGTCTAATTCTGACTCCTGGAATATTTCTTTGTCAGTAGTTTCTAACCTAAAACCCTGGGAAAACATACTCAGTGAAATAACACCACACCAGCCAGAGTCACTGTGAATAAAACTTTCTATGTACTCATTATACCATCATCTAGAAAGGGAGACTGACCAAGTCTTAGAAGTGAAAGTCTGAAATTAGGTTACCCAAAATACATACAAATATTATTTATTATATTAAATATTATGCTATTATTTCTTTGGTTACATTATTCTAAATAGTGAAGCTACAGTTTTCATTTATTAGGATTTTAAAATCAAATTTTAGAAGAATGGAAACATTGGATTGGGTCTCTGTGATAGAAGTCGATGATGATGATAGAAAGGGTATTTTTAATGATGATGGTGGTGACAGAAAGGGTATTTCTCATGACAACTAATATTAATATCATGCTTTCTATGTTCCAGTACTGTTCTTATCAATATTAACTTGTTTGACCCAAAGAACATCCATATGGCATAGATATTGTTTATAATATGATAATACTGGTAAAATAAACAAAAAAACCCAACCAAACTACAGAGGATAAGTAACTTGCCCAAGGTAACAGGGGTAAAAGTGATCTGTACCCAAGTAATCTGGTCTTTTCTAAATATTGAAGATAATGCTCCTCTACCTTTCCTTAAGAATAAACAGTATAAAAATTGTAAGATAACTTTCCAAAGCACCACTATCTGAAGCAGATACAATGTAATAATACAGCTGGACTTCTTAATTAGTGAAAGAACTTTTGTTTTTTAAGGAATTTATATTTTTGCCAGACAAATGAGATCAAAAGGGGACCTTACACTCTTTCCCCTTCTTTCACTTTCAGGCTTCAAACATTTATAATTATTTTTCTCTGTTTTTCTTTTTTCCATTATCTGTAGTTTTATACTAGTACTGAAAATTCTTCTATTTGCTTTCTTGGAACTGGCTAGGTGAAATGAAGACTGGATCAAATACATAAAGGACAGAAAGTTTCTGTTTTGTTTTGTTTTTTGTTTGTTTGTTTTTAGTATGTGTATGTTGGGTACCTGATTTTATGCCTGAAAATATTGAAAAGGTAAAAAAGTGAAGGCCTGAAAAATATTGTAAAAGTAGAAAATAAAGAGGTGGGGAAGAGACCAGGGGCTGACAACAAGATGATCAGTGTGACAGAGAACTGAAATGTGTTACCGTTCCTTTCATAACTTCTGGGGCTAAAAGCCCATTTTACCAAAGTGCATAAGACTGAATCTCAACTGCTAACACCTCACTTACCCAGGCATAAAGTAAGAAAATAGGACTGTATTAATTTACTTAGTTTTGTTGCCATGTACACATTTATTTTAAAATTCATTTAAAATATCAATCTTAACTCTAAAAAATCTGCAAAGTTTTTTCTTAGAAGAAAAATGAGGTACTAGGAGTCTCTCGGTGCTAACTACATTGACATCCTCTCTGCAGCTTTGTCCGTAACCTTGGGACCCAAATCACAGACTCTCAGATATAGACAGAAATTTATGATGGAACCTAATAGATTAAATGCTACAAACTCGCTGTCCATAGAAAGTCAGTTGCAGTGGGTGGAATAGCAAAGACAGTGCATCTTCAGGGAGCAGATGTGGGGTTGAGTCTGCACCTCATCCCTTCCCAGCTAGGGGATTCTCAATGAGACTCTAGTACTTCCTGAGCCTGATCATTCATTTGTGAAACAAAAACTAATACTCTTCCCACTTTCCCCAAGATATGGTCACCCACGCAGAACCTGAGAAGAACTAAGATCTAGCTGAATGCAAAAGGAAAGAAAAAGCGTATGGAATCTATTTTATTAGCAGTACTGGTGATGGTTACCCAGCTAGGAATGGCTGAGCCAGGACTGAATGCCAAATCTCCTGATTCTCAGTCTTGTCTTCCTTTTCCTAACACACTGCACCAGCTGGGACTCGGTGTCCACAGTCAAGACACAAAACTGATGACAGCTTGAAAAAACAGCAAATATCATTTAAACATTCAACGAGAAGCCTAGAATTTCACAGACCCTTCATAAAGAAATGATTTTCAAGTTTTGGTAGATAGCTTTTACTCTCATATCTATTTGAGGAAGAGCTGAACATATTAGCTCTTCAGGAAGCAAACTCCAGAATAGGAATAAGGACTGCATTCTAGTCTTGCATCTACCATCTAATTTAAAAAAAAAACAAAAAACACTGACCTTGAAAAATTCATAGACTCATTGAACATCTGCTCATTTATCCAAATCAGCTAAGATGACACCCACATAATGCAGTCCTGGAGTTAAAGAGGTGTGCAAGTAAACACTGACTCCACACATTAGCTATCTAGCTTTGAATGGATTACTCGACATCTTTAAATCCCCATTTCTCATGTTATAATGGGGATTGCTGTATCTGGATTTTCTTCATCTGCCCAACAGATTCCATTTTTCTTCCTTCTCAGCACCCGTGGCAACTGGTTCCCAGAAGTACACCATTCTACGCCTTTGCTGGAGTTGTTAGATTTCTTCTGGACTCAATCTACTGACAGGATACACTGGTTGCAAAATGATCAAAGATCAGGGAGGGAAGAGTGTATCCTGTACTCTCTCAGGTATGGTGCTCACCATTGGCCATAGCTTTGCACCCTTCCAACTGCACCTCCCTCTGGAGGCACCTGATTCATGGCTTCAATTCTCTGACACTCAAGAACAATTTACTCCTCTTATTTCTCTAGTCCTGGGAATAGAAGTGGCTTCCTTCTGCAGCTATTTTCTAGTTCTTCCACATCCTTCCACAGTGCCTTTAACTCTGCTCACTTCATTGTAAGCAGTCCTTCATAAAAGTCTATGACCCACGCCACAGAGGCCTGTTTCTGCCAGGGCCCTGATTAATACAGTACATTGGAGGTAGCAGTCATGGTAGAATCAAAATGTCCTGAAAGGGGAAGTCACTGGGTCTCAACTAGGGAAGAGCTTGCCCCCAAGGGATACCTGGCAATGTCTGGAGATGTTTTTGGTCATGAGTATTGGGGAACTGCCAAATAGCTTAAAGAATTATCTGGATCCAAATGTCAGTAGTGCCAAGTCTAAGAAACCCTGGGGTGAGCAATCAGTGAATGGCAGTTATTAATAAGTCTGTTACTCTGGGATGATTAAAGGAGATAATAACAACTGTCAGAGATCCTCAAAAAGTATCCCCCAAAAGGGTAAGCGAAGACGATTAGAAATTGGAGAATGCTATATATACCTTGAAAATATTAAATATTTCCATAAATTTTACTCTCAGAAAGGAATATGAACATGTTTTTAATTTTTCTATTATTTCTATTTTAAAACTATTATTAACAGATAATAAGTGTGCATCCTTATGGCGCATAGTGTGATGTTTTGCTACCTTTGTACACTGTGAATTGAGCAACTCGTGATACTTAAATAATCCCTCATCTAAAAAAGTCATAATTTCTTTTTGAGCAGAACATTCAAAATCCTTTCTGCTAACTCTTGTGGATTATAATATGATATTGTTAACTACAATTACCCTCTGTGTAATAGAACACCAGCACATATTCCTCCTACCTGGCTGAGACTTTGTGTAACCCTCATTCTCTGATAACCACTATGCTGCTGTTTACTTCTATGGGTTCAGATATTTCAGACTCCACATGTAAGTGCAATCATGTGAATACCATTAACATTTCTAAAGAAAGCCAATCTAGTCACCATCTCTATTGGTAGGTGGAAACACGAGAAAGGCATAATTTTCAATTGTAGAGAGGATAATATTTGAGACACTGTGATTTTTTTCATCTTCATAAATTGAAGTCATAACTTTCTAAAAACTAGGAACTACTTATATGTAAGTGCAACATTAACCTGTTTTTGCAAAATATATAATACATAATTTCTGTAAAGAAGGGGCCCTTATCCAATGGTTTAAGGAAAAGATTCTGCCTAGATTTCAATACTGGTTTTGAGTCACCAGACCTATCTCAGGGGAGAAAATGAAGAATGGGAATGATAGCTAGCCATCATATAGTCCTTGCAATGCTCTATAAACTTACTACTAACAGTTTCAGAAGCCCATACACCAAAGCTCAGCATGATATGTACCTAAGCCCTAGAATTAATGACCCAGTGTGCTGACTCAGTTTGCAGTTAGAGTTAGTTCCATTTTTAATGCTCTGCTCTCCCCAGAGGCTGAAGACTTCTATGCTAGAAACTTACTAATGGGATGCTAATCCTCAGAGCCCAGAAAGAAATCACTAGATGGGGAGAAGTTCTGCTTATATGTGAATGCATTTTATGGCTACTTGCACTAATTATCTTTCTATTTTTACCCCACACCCATAACCATCTATATCTCAATTAATCACAGAAACAGAGAGCACACTTTCTACTTGCATATTCAATTAAATGCATTTTTCTGCTAAAATGATAAACTTGCAAAAATATTATGCATGAGACCCTGGGTTTGCAAAAAATTGATCTAGTGAAAACAACACTAAAATAAATGAGAAAACCTAAAACTTTTTATCTTCTCACTTGAAGGAAAAAAAAATTGAACTAAAGTCAACAAAACACGGAAAGAATGTTGCGCGAAGTAAAGGTATTTCAAATCTTTGTTCTCATATTGATCTGTATGGTTCAGACCAAACTTAGGGTATGAGAACAAAAACTGGGAAATAGATAGTGAAGTTAGGTAGTAGACACACAGGTTATAAAACCAGGATTCTAAGGTACAGTAAATGGCATCCTAGACTTGTCTTTTCACTAGGATGTGTGTGTGTGTGTGTGTGTGTGTGTGTGTGTGTGATAGTGTACATGGGAGTTCAGTGTCATGATCTGTTCGTGTAAACACACATACAAACACACAAACAACCTTTTGTAGAAGTATGCAGGCCTCTGACATAATGAGACCAGAGTCTTGATTTCAATGGTAATTCTTTCATGGACTAACCATATGCCAGATAAGCTGATCAATCTGTGGATCATTTCATCATCTATAAAAAAGGAATGACATTCCTTATCACACATCTTGGTAAAGGATTAAAGAGGTAGAAAAAGTTTAGCCAATTGGCTGTCACATTGATGTTGAATAAATGCATGCGTCATAAGGCTAAGAAACCTAGGTTAAAACACAATAAGCAAGATAAAAAATAACTAGAGGGATAGATGGCTCTGACTGGAAGACTCCTGAGCCTAATGAATGTTATCTATAAAAACAATGAAATAGCAATAATCCTTTTCTGAACTTTTACTTAGTATATTTAAAAGACTTTTTATTAATAATTGACTTTACATATTTTCCCTACTTTTTGAATTGATCTATTTATAAATTCTACTCTATTAATTTGTTTTTTAAACATATTGCAACACATTAATGTACTATATGGACATTATTTCTGTTCACTTTTAATCTTAGGTTATGACTACTCTTTACATCAATAATTTAGACAAAAAATGTCAATACTACATATCATAGTATGTGGAAAATCTCTGTTCTCATTGGAAATTATCAAAAGGTGAAAAAGAACTACTTCTCACTGTGATAAAATATTATTATTTATGTTAATACTATTTAGAACATACTATTTCCTAATACTAAGGAAGATAATTATTCATCAAGATTAAGCACTAGATTAATGTTTCTTTACACTAAAGAATGTTAACAAGATATTCAACAATTCCACCTGCCATGAACATTTAGCTCTAAAGGCTACTAAATGGAGGTCCAGCCTCCACTGTCAGCCTCCGATTCCTTTAGTGGCATTGTCCATTCTTTCTGAATGTACTGGACAGCTGTTACCTTATCCAATGGGCTGTTTTTCTCAAGAGTTTCTCCTGCTATCTCTCACTCAAAGGGCTGCCTTAAAAGTTGGCATTTCAAACATTCTGTCACTTGGAACCAAACGTGAAATCTATCACTTGCTTACTCTCTGTCCCTGATGATGATTGGGCCTCCTGGAATAGGACCTGCCCCTGTCTCTCCTCTTACTAGCCATGCAGAAATCCATGTCCCATGTGAACTGTTCAACTGAATACACATTACAATTAGGAAAGAAACTTTGGGGACAGAGTAGGAGCCTTTAATCTAGTTTATCAAAAGAGATAGGCTATGCTAATTATGAGTTTCATAATTAGACAAAAGCTATGTATTTTCAAAAGTAGAGTTTGGTAATAATAATGCAATAAATGTATCACAACTTATGCCTTTTTTTGGCTTGGGTAATATGAATCTTTAATGTTGTGAGTCAAGATTTTATACACTTTAATATTAAGGATCAAAATTTCTAATCTATTTTTAATTATAACAATTTAACAATATGAAATTCATATATAAAAGCCTTTTAAAAATCACTGGGGAAATTTTGGCTTCTAATAACTAGTCATATTTATAGAAATATATGAATGTAATTTCCTGAAGAACCCTTCAATTGAAAAATACTACTGCAAACATCTTTCCATTCTCTTACTGCAAGCATAAAAAAGTTTATTTGGTAAAAAAACAGTTATCCTTTTATAAAAATGATTTTGGTAAACATTACTTATATTACACAATTTACAGTGAAATCTTCTGAAAAGTGTTTATTTTGTAATCACATTTATTATTTTCTTCTGGTTATCCATGCCATACATGATTGAGATGCTTAAGACTAGGACAACTGAGGACACTTTCCAGCACATTTCCTTTGTGTTTTATTGTAAAAGAAATTGAAAGTGAGAACCAAATTGTATGTGTGGTTATGTGTCTCTTTCCACACAATTATATATTTAAAAAAATACATGGACATAGTTCACACTATTTATGAATATTTACGTATGATATATCTTATTTAAGTGTATGATAATGTTGAGTATGTAGTTGGTCTGTAGTGTTTTACTTTGAAAGACAGCACAGCGACACATATTATTGTGAATCTCTATGGCTATTCATATTTCCTTCCATCAGTTTAAAGATGAATTTAATTACTGGGTTACTTTCACATATCAGAACAAAAATACTGACCAATGACATCCTCCTAATGACTAGAAAAAATATACTAACAGGCATACATGGGAAAGAATATTCCTAAGTTACCTAAAACATCTCAGAATAGCATGAGAAGCTAGAGTGGGGACCTGGGTAAGGGAGCATGACCCCAAGAGGACTAATAGCTCTAGGATGGCATTTCCCTGCATCACCCAGTATGCCAGAACAGGGGCCCCTGGAGCTCAAAGCCCATGACAAGACACTCAGATGCCTCAACCTAACAGTGGTGTTATCAGCCAAGCAGCTTCTTAGTGATCAGCTGGCTTAGGTGGCTCTCGGCAAAACACATTTAATGAGTGAATGAATGAATGCAAAAAGTGCTAGTCAATACTGCCCTTTTAAAAAAAACTGGGACAAGGAGTGAATTATGGTTTTATTCAAAATTTTTGGACATTTTGCATACAATCTACCATTTTTAACAGATAAATATAGTTTAATCAAGCAATATGATTCTGGACAGAAACAAATTATAAGTTGTAAAATACTTAATTATTTTTATAGTTAAAATTAAAACCTCCTGTTGACCTGATTTTATTGTTTAATTAAATTCAATAAACAGCTATGAAATAATTATGAGAACCAAGGCTTCAAATTTCATGAGGAATGGAAGCATATTTAGTTATATTCCATTGTTCTTTTTAAGCATCAAAGCAATGCCTATTATACAGCATAAACCCACTAGTTATTTAAAGAAAGGAGGAGTTGAAGGATGGGGAAAAGGGTGTGTGAAATGCTCAGGCATCTGCCTCAGAGATAAGGTGGACAGCTTTACTGCTAATGCCTAGCAAGAGTGAACATCAGCCTGGCTATGATCAATGCCCTGTGATAAGTATAAGCAGAGCATTGTGGCTGTAAAGAAGAGCTTCATTTGCTTTAAAGGATGACGCCCCAGGGCTGAGTGAAATGCTGACAGATAACAGTGGGAGGGGAGTACAGTGCTAAGCAAAGGGAACAACCATATCCCACACCCTAGGGAGGATGCCCACAATTTTGAGAAATGAGGACTAGACATGGTGCTGGGAAAAGGAATATCAAATGAAAATATATACACTTAATATATGTCTTTAAATCCTCTCTCTTTTTGGCTCTTTTCTCTCAATATATAGTTCATGCTTAAATCTTTCACATTCAAATAGACACAGATCTTACTTTCTATTTCCTGCATTTGAATTTTAATTCAAGTCAAGCTTTATTTTTTAAGTAGCTTTGTACTTGCCACCATCATTTCCTTAACCTCAAGACACTACAATGTGGTTCAAGTACTCACTGAATCACTGAAACTACTATATTGCAGAGAGTGCTCAGAACAGTGAACACTGTGATAGATTTTTTTTTGTCTGCTCTTAGTACCTAACAACTACATAGGTTCATGATAGCAGTCAATAAAATGTTTTTAAAGGAATGAATGCATGTTTATAAATGTATCCAAGCATGAAAGGAAACTTACATTAAAAGTCTGGATTTAAAATGTTGAGAAGTAGTTGAACTTCTTTTTTTTAATGCCTAAGAATTTTGTGATGCTGAATGTTATGGCAAGAGGTCTTATAGATCAGATGTGGAATGCAGAAGGAATTTCATTTTTCTGGCAAGCATCACAAATACCATGCTTTGGAGTCAAGGGACTCCATATCCCACACAGCTTAAAACGCCTTCATATGCTAATTCTTTTATGCTTTAATTTTTCAAATACAAAGTATTTTTTTAATTTTCCCACATAACATACATACTATTTTAAATAAAATGTTAAAAATAGTCCTATTTGTGGATGGAAACTCCTATTGTAGTCCATATATTTATATCTACATGAGAAAGTTATTAAGTGCCTATTATGAGTTCTTTGAAAATGCTGGGGAATACAATACCAAATAAGCTATATTTTCCTCAAGGTTTGCACAATTGAGTAGAGAATTTTACTTTTAATATAGAAATTAATGCACAGAAGTGTGTCCAGGTATATTTGGGCATATATACTTGTCATAAAGAACACAATGAATATTGGAGACGAAGGGACCAAGTAAAGCTTAACAGAGGGGGAGCATGTGTCAGCTGAGCATTTAGAGATGACCCAAAGAAAAAACATTTAGTTTTTTTCCAAATGCAAGGAGCATTTGGAAAACCAGGTGTTAAATAACTTGTGTGAGTGCAAAACAGAAACATTTGTCCATGAACTTCCAGTTTAGTAGCTCTAGGACCTCTATAAGGTGGTGGAGGCAAGAGAGAAGGCTAGGGAGGCGGGAGAGGTTGTGCTTGCCATGGAAGAACTTGTCTTGTATGTCACAGAAGAGAATGTAAAAGTAAATGTTTTTTTAAATAAGCGGATAGGAAGACTAGATTTAAATTTTAAAAGATAAATGGCTTAATGGACAAATGAATATGAAAACAGAGAAAGGTCAGTAACTGGGGATTGAAATAAATGGGAATGAATTAAAACAGCAGGCTTGATTAAAAAAAGAGGAGGCTTCAGAACAAACTTTATCTGATAAGATAAAGGAGAACTAAGAGCTCCTTGCAGCTCCCATGTTTCTGGATTAGGTCACCATGAAGAAGAGTCTCTCTAGGGAATCACATCATTTTGCTTAGTTCAGGTGGCTTTCTGGTCAATCTTGTCATATACACATATTTTTAACAATCCACTTCTTGCTACTTAGAATGCTCCTTCTCTTAATTTTAAGCCTTCAGGTGCAATCACTAGTCTGCTTGGCTCTTCAAAATTCAAAACCCTCTACTATCCCCACTCCCAGCAGAATACAACAGACACTAGTATGGCAGTATGTAAAAACGTGGATGTGTAACCAATGTGATTCTGCAATCTGTATACGGGAGAAAAATGGGAGTTCATAACCCACTTGAATCAAATGTATGAAATATGATATGTCAAGAGCTATGTAATGTTTTGAACAGCTAATAAAAAAGACTTATATGTTAAGATATCTAAATTGATGAAATACTCTTAAATAAATCTAATAATATCTTAACTATAAAAAAAAAATTCAAAACCGCTCTGACATTAGGTGTCCTGCTTCGGCAGTGCCAGCAATGAAGGAGCAGCACTAACTTCCCACCAACAGGTATCTGTCTTCTACCCAGATACCACCTCATCTCTTGCTCTTTTCCCCTTTCAAAACCTTCTAAGTCCTTAAGGAGATTATTATTATCTATTTTCCTTTGTAAATTTTGACTTTATAAACTTTGTGGTTTTGGAATGTTCTCGGTAATTCAGTTCTGCCTCAATGGAATCTGCAGCTTTATTCCACCATAAATCATGACTTTTCCTTTTAGTGTGTATTTATAAGGAAACACTATTATCTCTGTCAAAGTATATAAAAGGCAAAATTTCATCTCTGGATTTATTCAAGTCACCTAGAACCCTTTTCCAGAGACTTTTTGTTAAACACCTTCTATGTAGTCTACATTCTCTAGATGATTTTGGGGGATGAAGAAACTTCAGTAGTATTTCAAATAAAATGGTAAACTGGTAGTAAGACCAAGTATACTATAGAAAATTTCAAAATGAAAACTCTAAGCAGTTGGGATAGGAAGAATAACAGTCCAATCCAAAGATGTCTATGTTCTATTCCTCATAACTTGTGAACTGACTGGTTCCAGGATACCTCCCCTCCCCTGCTTCGTGGACACTGAAGTCTTGGATGCTCAAGTCCCTCATATAAAATGGCATTACATTTGAATGTAACCTGTGCATATCCTCCCATACCCTTTAAATCATCTCTAGAGTACTTATAACAGATACAATGCAAATTCTATATAAATACTTATTATACCACATACTGTTTAGGGAATAATGTAAATGCTTTGTAAATAATGATACAAATGCTATGTAATATAATAAATAATATATATTGTAATAAATAATGTAAATGCTATGTAAATACTTATATACTGTTTAGGGAATAATGACAAAGAAAAAAGAGTCATGTTCATTCAGTGCAGGCATTTTTAAAAAATATTTTTGATCCCCAGCTAGTTGAATCTGCAGATGTAGAACCTGAGGATACAGAGGACTGACTATATGTCACTTTACATGCTCCAAGGGGAATTGAAGATTTCTAAGATTGCTGATCAGCTGACTTAAAGATAAGGAGATTAAACTGGATTAAATAAGTGGGCCCAATGGCAATCACTAGGGTCCTTTTAAAATATAAAAGAGAGAAGCAGTGATATAGCTTGAGAAAACCTAGACTGATTATTATTGGCACTGAAAATGGAAAGCATCCACAGCCAGAGAATGCAGCAGCTCCCAGAAGCTGGGAAATGTGGGAAAATGGATTTGCCCCTGAGACTCCAGAGAGGTGTACAGCATAGCTGACACCCTGACATTAGCACAGTGAGACCCATTTTGGACTTCAAACTTCTAAAATGGAAGGTAATGAATATGCATTGTTTTCACTGTGTTTGTGGTAATTTATTAAAGCACCCAAAGGAAACCAATAGAGACAACTAATGAATTCCCAAACTGGCACTGTTTGGAAGTCTGAAGATTCTGAAATACTGCTTTTAAATAAATTTGGTTTTATTGTGCTGTTTTGTATCTTATTTTTAAGGTGATAAAGAAGGATATCAAAGAGAACTATTAATGATATATGCCCATAACCAAAAGTGTTGGGATAATAATTTAAAATTAATTTATTGCTTTATCACACTTAAGTTTCTACAAAGGTAAATACTTTAATATATTTATTTGCAAAAAATTGAACAGTTTAAAAAGAAAGGCAAAAAGGATAATTTTTCCTTTTAAATCTTTCTGTGAAAGTTTCATGAGGGTATAAGTTAAGAGTTATTTATTGTAACCTTAAAAAACTGAGAGTACTTTGTACCTAATTAAATAACCATGATAAGCAAACAATTTCCAAGTCTTGAGTGGGAACATTTTCCTTTTCTTTTTCTTTAGATTCCAATTGAGGTATTAAACTATTAAGCCAAAAACTCTATGATAAAGACTATTTTTCAGAACAATTTCCCTTTTTAGTTCAACGTAAATAAAAGAGGAGGAGAACCAATTTAAACCTCTAATTAGTTTCAAATTGTAGTTAATTAAAATATTTTTGCTTTTATATAAGATCTTTATGGAATGAGATACAATCCCAGGCTCCTACAACTTAATCAGCTAAATATAAAATGTAACCTTCCATCTGGTAAATCAATTTAACAGACATAATTGTGCCCCACCATAACTCAATAAGACACTGAGGAAAACCATTGAAATGCTATTTCCTTTTCTTTAGAAGAGAATTATGTACAATTTCAGCATGCTTTGCCTTTCTAAAAGTTAAAGTCAACAGGGAGGTATCACTCTCCTTCACATGAGTTTCCCATGAGAAAATCAACAGCAAAGTATAAAGCTTGTGCTGTTATTCATGAAACACTCCATAATGCTAACTTGGCTTTAACCAGAACATATTATTTGGCAGCTAAAACCTTTAATTAGAGTTGTGGTTTGAACAGATTTTCACTGAATTTATGTTCTGTAGGGGCTCAAAGAACAACTTTGTTTTTCTAACCAGTTTATTCTATTTCAGGTGGTTTAAATGTACTTGAGCAAGTGGTGGAAAAAAATGAGAATGTTGTTCTGATTCTTATTTTGTTGGCTTTAATTATGATTCACCATTTCTTAAGGAGTACTAAGCATCCGACAAGAGAAGGAAAATGCGACACTCCTTTCAAGAAATATTTCCTGAGTACTTGCTCTGTGTATTTATACTAGGCGTTATGGAAAGGAAAAAAAAAATCAAGACAATTCCTTCTTAAGGGAAAAAAAGCAAGTGGAGAAATGTGTTGGCCTGATGATAGACTGGGCAAGAGGAGAGAGAAAGAAGGTGATGGGGTCAGACTTGAGTCTTAAGGTGGAGGCTGCATGACACTGGCATTAGTAGAATGGGGAAATCAGGAGGAGAAGAAATTCCTGAGGTGGAAGATGGGTGTCAACTTCTATGCCTGTTTAGGACATCTTAGAAACACTGTGTGCAGTCTACAAAAGGGCTGACAGGTAGAGATGTGGATTTAGACCTCATAAAAATAACTTAAGGGAAAAGATGAACATTGTCCTGATCAGGGTTCACATAACTGGTGAGAAACCTGAGTTAGGCCTTAACATTAGAAATACTGACCTATCAGAATGGATAAGAACTAACATCATTAGATAGTGATGATGATTAAAACAGAAAAATGAAAACAACAGAAGAAGGCATGATTGAACTTGAAGATCCCATTTTTCATGGCCTACAGATGTGATGCATGCCTTAGTAGAAAACAACGGGGGAAAAACAGATGAATGGAAGCACAGCATACAAAACTAAAACTCCAAGGAGCATGGGGTGATCAACTGGTTAAAAGCCACGGAGGGAAGGAATGTAGAAAGAGAAGGAAGGAGGGAGGGAGGGAGGGAAGAAGGGAGAAAAGAAGGAAAGAAGGAAAAGCCTGAGAAAAATTCCACTGAAAATGATTTGGGAATCCCTGGTGTCCTTTGAAAATATTGACTTAGAAGAGACTAAAGAACTGCATTGGAAGATATAGATTTCTACAACATCATAACCTAGTACAGAATTATTTTGGAATAGATGCTAAATAAACATTATTCGGAACCCAATCATATTATAGGTGATGATAAAAATAGGCTCAGAGTCTGATAACTAAAGAAAAAAAGACAACAATTATAGCAACATCACAGGGTGGTCCATCTACATAATTTTTTTTTATTTTTTAAAATTCACTTTTCAGGAGAGGGCTGGATTTTGAGGGTTTGGAAGCAATATTAAAGGAGCCTGTTAATTGGTAAACCCAGAAGATACTGTATTAAGGGTATAATTGCACAAAGTCTATTGGAAACAGACTCTGAGTAACTTGAAATCAAAAACTGTCTCTTAATCAGCTCTGTGCGCTCAGAGTGACCACAACTTCTGGCCCAGAGTAAGGGCCGAATAAAAGTTTGTTCGCATTTCCTTTTTCTCCTGTCTCATTTAGCAAGACTGAATGGGGCCACTGTGAAAACTATTTCTTTGCAATAGCTTGAATTAGAAGATTAGTAATGAAACTCTGGGAAGAATGACAAAAATAAATGACTGATCATAATATTTTCAGTCCCTTCCAATCTTCATTCTTTGAAGCAGCCCAAAGGCAAAATATACTCAATGTCAGAGGAAGAAGTCTCATTGATCACCACCTAAATCCCTGAGCTGCTATTCAGTTCTTACTCACCTTTATTTTCCTTCTAGTTCTAAGTTAAAAATATACAATTTCTTAGACTATGCTCTTGAATATAATTTCTACCAATACGGTTCAAAAATACTTTTCTAGTCAGTCTAAAGTTTCACCTTTTAACATTGACAATTTTTAAAAACTCAAAGAGCGACTGTAAACATAAACTTCCTGATTTTTGCCTTTTACATTCTCCTTTTAGAATCTGGACCTTAAGAGGTGAGGCCAAGAGTTATGAGGTTCCCTTATGTAGCAGCATCTCCATTCCTGCCTCTGTATTTTCCTGTGGCCTTATGTCTTGCATCTCTGCAATTTTCTCAATACAGCTTCTGTACTTATTTTTAAGCAAGTGAAAGGTATTATAATGTTACCAATGTTGTCCTTGAAATATCCAACATGTTATTTCTCTTCCTGCCTCCTGTTGCAGAGTTCATCACTGAATTCTACATCTCATCTTCTTTTCCTACCCTGAATTTCTCTGGAAATCTTTTCAAGACTCTAACATTGCTGTGCTTATCCTTAAGTCCTCTTCACTTCCCAACCTCTCCACCACACAGCTCTTCCCTCTCTCTTTCTCTCTCTCCACCCTCCTTTTCTCTCGCCCCTCTCTCATTCCCTCCCTCTCTCTCTCCTCTCTCCCCCCCCCATCCCTCTCATCTTTCTTTTCTGTACAGCCCATAAAATCATTATATTTGCAATACATAAGCACACTAATTCTTGGAGAGAGATAAATATTATTCTAATAACGAATCCAAAGGGAAGTTACTTGACATGTATGCATACGCAATAGTAATGGAAAACATAATGGATCTGTCTGTACCAACATTTACAAAAGCTGGAGAAATATTCTTCATGTTTTTCTTACAACTGTAAGTGAATAACATAATGAGTCCACAGTCCTCTGTTCCCCTTACAAATGTACCAGATTTGGAAAATAATTTATTTGTGTATAGAAACTGCAAACTGACATATTTTGGCACTAATTTCACATTTCCAGTTCTCAGAATTCTGTCACTGATCAACAAATTAGTTCTTATACTTATTTGTGACAAACATTTGGAAATCCCAACTTTCAATGATGACATTATACTTTTGGAATAGTTTATTTGGAAAAAAAAGTTAAATATTTAGATGTAGAAAGAACATATCAATTTGTGGTTTTTGAATAATTTCCTTTCAATGGAAAAATGTTTGTCACAATTGGCCTTACAATGAAATGAATAGCCCAAACTAGCATGCTATTTCTAAAACATTTTGAACATTACTCATTATTGGACTGAAGTTAACTTGCAAATAGTACAACCTAATTGTTATAAATTTCTACTTTTACTGGGATGGATGCAATGTAGTACTTTGATTTTAGTAAAATTGCCTTTTCAATGATACTAGATATGGGTTATTTCTGAACAAAGTGTAAAGGTTAAGGGACCAGATTCTGAAATAAAATTCCTGTCTTCAGACATGGCATTGTACATGCTGCTTTGGTAAATAAAATGAAAACTGAGTGAAATTATTAAACCTCTCTGTGATTGTTCTCTTATCTATAAAACTGATAAAAATTAATGAAATATATTTTGGGGATTACTGTGTGCATAACATATGCAGGTAGAACGTTCAGAATGACGATGGGCACATAGTGTCCAATGTAATCTGTTTCTACTATGTAAACATAGCTGGTTGTTGATTCTCTTCAAAAGTATTACTTAACAAATATATTTAAAATGTATGTATTATCCCTGCTACTTGTGATCTCAAAACCCAGTGATTATCTCTTTACTCCTCACTGAATATCACATGAAAGTAGTTTGCTGCATTTTTATCAGTGGAAAGATGCAGTGTCTGAGCAGGTAAATCACTATCAACATCTAATTAGTTATTATGTTCCTCTTAACATTATATTCTCCATTCCTAAAACATGATCTATATCACAAATGTCTCAGTGCATTTCTCTGGCAATTATAGTATTTGTTTTATAAACTTACATGATCACCTTTTGTAATATTTCACAGCAGGATGGATTTGACAGAAATGTATTGTGTTCTTATCAACATTTTAAATAAAATAAATCGAAAAGACCTTACAGGAAAAAAAGAGTATGCTTTGTTTTGTTTTCAGATATGTGTGTGCATTTATGTTGTGCATCAGTTGGTCATAGCCAAAAACATTTTTTGAAAGACAAAGGTATATTCACATGAAAATAGTTTGATTGCTATCATGGAGGCTACGAAACTAAAACATAAATCCTGCCACTGAGTAAATGTCATTATTACAGAGGAGGCAAGGGCAAATTAAGGGAACTCAATTGTAAAAGATTCCAACATCACAGCTTCAGTCAGGGAAGGTAGAGAATTGGGGAATGTTCCCTGTAAGTTGTAGTAGTTAAAATGGCTTTTGAAGAATGAGCAGGCAATTTGGATCTGAAAAGTTCACTGAGGAAAGAACCAAAGCATGTGTGAAAAATCACACAAATTTTCAGTAAGAGAATACCAGGGTCAGAAATGCCCTTTGGAAAGATGAATGCTGGTCAGAGTTTCACTCATTCTACATTAAGAGTCATAATGTATAACATAATGGATAATGGATAACAACTCATAATGTCATAATGGATAACAACTCTATCCAAACTTCCAGAATGGACAGGTAAAGCAGATTCTTTCTTCCCCTCCACCCCCAAGGCCTCCAAGTAAAAGAGTCCTGAAAACTGGAGAAAAGAGTACTTGTTTTTACTGTTCTTATAAAGCTGTGAAGAGTGAGTCTGGGCTGTTCTGCATTATGCTCTCCTTAATTTGAAGAATGTATTCATCATTGTGTACAAAGACCAGCAGAACCCAGACCAGAACTCATATTTCTAATATGAACATCTGAACACAATGAACTCACATTATCTAAGCATCTAGACACTTAGAAGAATTTAGTTCAATGAAAACCTCCCAATACCCTCCACCTTTCAAATGAAACTGGTTTGTATTTGGTTCTTGCTCCTTAAAAATAAAAGAGCCTGAAAAATAGAATTCTTCTCAGACATTATTTCTTCTTTGGGTAATGTGATTTAGAATGCTTCTAAGGAAGGTCATGCCCAAATCCAAAGGGAAGAGTTTTTTGCTGTGATTGATGAGTAAACTCTTCTCAGTGATCTCTGCTACAGGGGTTCCTGCCTTGGTTTATATCTGTGTTGTCCTATTTGACAGTCACTAGCCATGTGTGACTATTTAAATTTAGATTTAAATTAACTCAAAGTAGTCAACAAAAATTAAGCTTCTAAATAGTACTAGCCACAATTCAGTTGCTCAATGTCTAATGGCAACTTGTAAATTGGGTAGAACCAATAGAGAACTTTTCCATCACCACAGAAAATTCTACTAGGAAGAACTAGTCTATGGTATTTTCAAGGAAAAATATATGTATAATTACACCAGCCAATGAAATCTCTTTGAAAATTTTCTTAAGTAAAATACCCAAAAATATTAAAATAGAAGTTGCAGAATAAAGACACTGAAAGTTTAGAACAAGAAAAAAAAATCAGCACCTTAATGTCTTCTTTTCTATATTCTTCAGGTGGATCTTTGCTTTTACTCAAGAATGCTGATGATCTGTACATCTGAAGTACTTTCCCAAGAAGGAAGGTGATTCAAATGCTAATACATTAATGTCCAATCAACCTATTAGAAACCGACTCCATATGCTTCATTGTGAAGACTGTGAGCTCCTTAATGTCAAAATTCTTTAGTAATCTACTGATTTCTTTCTTACTCAGTACTAAGGTCCAATGCAAAGTGTGTTTTATCAAATAAGGAATGAAGAGGTAACAAATACCGTCTTCAAGGACACTTTTTAACCACCTATTAAGGAATTTAAAAAAAGGATAAAAACAACATGAAATTTGATACTTAACAATTGACATATAATTGCTAGTGTTTTATAGGAATAGTTATAATGACATGAGAATGAAAATAAGGGGTATTATGGTTTGGTTATTAAACATCTCTTGAAAAGCTGATGGGCTAAAAAACACAGGAATGTCAGAGGTAAAATGATTATAAGAGCTATAACCTCATCATTGCATTCATTAATTTGATGGATTAATAATGTGGATGAAGGACGGGGTGGTAAATGTTGGCAGGTGGACCACAGCTAGAGAAGTAGCTCACTGAAGGCATGGCCTTGGAGATCATATTTTGTCACTGGATCTTTGATTTCCTCTCTCTCTGCTTCCTACTTGCTACAAGCTCAACAATTTTCTTACACCATGCCCTTCTACCTTGAAGTTCTGACTCACCTCGGACCTGCAGCAATAAAGTCAGCTGGCCATGTCTGAGACCTCTGAAACTGAGAACTATTAGGCCCACATCAATTTTCCATATTCTAAATTGTCCTCATTGGGAATTTTAGTCAGAGTGAGAGAAAGCTGACTAACATTAAGAGGAGAGTCAGAATAAAGGATTTATGAAAAACAACACTTGAATTTATTTTGCATGTGGATAGGTAGGATAAAAAAGGGAATCAGTATAAATAGTTGAATAAAAATAAAGAGGCTAAAAAGCAAATAATCTATAAAAGAGGAAGTTGGTGGACATAAAGAAAGATAAGGCCTTTGATGAAAAATTTTGCATGCCTTGATAAACTGTTATTATGTACTGATTTAAATACTAAGGTTCTTGAACAAGCATATGGCAGACCACCTCCTCACCCCCAGGTATCTTTGTCACAAAGGAAATTTTAATTTCAAAGGAACTGGGTGAATAAAAATTTAAGGAGAATATAATCTCACAAACTTTATTATTTATTTTGTGTCACGCTTTAATTTTTCTCATTAGCTATGTCTAGGGACACGTAAGTGCGTATATTTGCAGGAATATTTCCCCAGTGTTTCAAGTTCTACAGTTGTGAATATTTCAAATGAGGAGTCATTTTTCAATCATCTTCATGATTGTATAACAGATGGCTAAATGCTTTTAAAAGTCTTGATTATTATTTTTTGCCAATTTATCATACCAGTCTTATCTAAAATGTCCTGCCTGTTTCTAATTGAGCATTTTATGGGGAGAGAAAAATGTGTCATTGGACTTTGCTACAGTTAACTATTATGATGAATTTGAGATATAATCACACATAAGTACAATTGTTTATTTTTTACTTAAATATTCTTCAAATCATCAATATTTTCTTATATACTGGTCATGAAGACAAATGATATATTTTCTTCTTATACATAATCTTAGGTACCATTTGGTGATTTTCATTTAACTAAGAAATCTAAGATCTAAAATCATGAAGTGATATGGTCAGGTTAGATGCCAGGGTTAAGAACAGAACCCAAGTCTCCTCTTTCCTGTCAATTATTTTACATTGCATTATATGGCTAATGTTAATGATTTTTATCACTAATGCTGCAACATTTTTCTCAGCAACTCATACTGGCAACATATATACTGAAACTGCTGCATGTCAGGCACTTGGCAGGACACTTTCAAGTAGTAAGTTTATTGCCCTACAAGGTAAACATTTTCCACACTTGATATTTGAAAACTAAATTAAGCTCAAGGAAGTATTATAACTTATAGCTCTAAGCCAAGCTAGAATTCTCAGCCATCTCTATCTAATGCTAAATTATGAGATTCTTTTCACAATTGATACTTATACTAGGCTGTTATTACTTATCACGATAATCGCATATACAATCAACATCTCACTTATTGAACTGTAAAATTCAAATAATTTTGTTCACTGATTCTAATCTAACCATAATTTTTTTAAAAATTTAATTATAGATGGATGCAATACCTTCATTTTATTTATTTATATGGTGATGAGGATCAAACCCAGTGCCCTACACATGCGAGGCAAGTACTCTACTACCGAGCCACAGTCCCAGCCCATTAACCATAAATTTTGAATAAAAAAAAATTCTTAGAAACATTAATTTCTGTTATGTTTGATTTTAAAATGAAAAAGTATATACTATAAATTTGTTTTCTTTATCAAAAGAAAATTTTCTATCCTAAACCACTTAATTCTTCAGGAAATTTTATGGTATTTAATCAATTATAAAATGTATGATTACCTATAGTACCACTTTTAAAAAATATTACTAGTTCACCTATAAACATTATTCACTAGATCCATTCAGATTTTAGACACATTTTAAAGAAATAAGCATCCTAAAACTGATAAAATATGATATTTTAAATTAATTTTCAAAACTGAAATTATTAAATCTATCAAACACCATCATTCGAAAAGTAAATTATCTGGTAAAAAAATTAGACCTTATTTTTAAAAGGAGATGAAATTTCTAATATTTGGAGGATCAAATATTTGTTTGATTTTATTACCTTCTAAAATTTAGTGGGGTGGGTATTATAAGAAAAATCCAAACATATAAAGATAAAAAGTCCTTACAATTCCCAAATATTGCTTAGTTTATACTCTGTCCCAACACAATATTTTATCAAACTTACTGTCAAAGTAACAAAACTCAATGGACTGTTGATTTCTATTAAGAAGTGACACATAAAAGAAAATTTAGAATTTTTAAAAATCTAAAAATTAAACAAAAAACATAATTAAACATAATTAAAAACATAACTAAACAAAAAACTTTAGCATAAAGTTTAACATTCCTTCCAAAACACGACAAAATTATCTTAGTCTGTTCTCTCCCTCAATTTTTAGCCTATGGTCTTGTTAATCATGACCAACAGTCAATCACTGATATAAATCTTTCTAAAAAAATCTATAATCATTTATTTGTGAGAATAATACTGTGTAAATATGAATTTATCACTTCAAAAAATTGAAAATTGAGTGTTTGAAAATTTATTTTTAATTTACTATAGATTTTAAGTCATTGGCAAATTTCTGCTTTTATGCCCAACATGTAAAGATCTTGAAAGTCTTAACCTCATCCTAACAACAAATACAAAGGTGAACAAAGTAAAAGGAAAATGATTTTCTTATAACTATCAGAGAATTAAGGCTTCAGGATGAAATGACACCATAAAAATCTAGAGATAATGCACAATATGTAAATTCACAGCCTGTCTCACCATCCTGGGAGCAGAAGGCACTGGAGTCAGTAACTAATAGGAATACTTAAACAGCACAATTGATGAGTTGTTGGAGGTACAAACTGTTGGAAGCTGACAGTAGAGCAGTGTGTGGGTTAAAAATTTAAGGGTCCATCTCAGGGAGATCCTATAGTTTCATCGTCTTTTTTTCCCCCAGGGACCCAACTAGGTTCTCTGAGTGAAGATTAGAGAAAAAAAACCCAATTTTTAAAGTAAGGGTAGGATACAGGGGCAATAGCAGCGAGAAAAGAAGGTATTCTGAAATACCATGGCAAAAGTAAAAATTTTGATACATATACAGAGCATTTTTTATAACAAAAGCTTTGGGATAGAGATGTAGGTCAGTAGTCTAGACACAACCACCTAACATGTAAGAACACTGGTTTCAATCTCCAGTAGGAAGGAAGGAAGGAAGGAAGGAAGGAAGGAAGGAAGGAAGGAAGGGAGGGAGGGAGGGAGGGAAAGGAAGGAAAGGAAGGAAAGGAAGGAAAGGAAGGAAGGAAGGAAGGAAGGAAGGAAGGAAGGAAGGAAAGAAAGAAAGAAAGAAAGAAAGAAAGAAAGAAAGAAAGAAAGAAAGAAAGAAAACAATAGCCTTCTTTCCAAGGGAAAATATTTTACAGAAACTCTCTGACCTGGGATTGGCAACTAGCCAATCTCAGCCTTCTATAGCCTTCCTTTATCACTGCAAGGCAGGGAAAAAATGGTAAGAAATCTTTCTGGGAATCACAGGACATGAAATTAGGCCCATTAAAATATGAGATGTGAACATAAGTTTACAGACACTTCTGGACAGCACCTTACCACCACATCATCAGTATAAGAATGGTGGATTAGAATTGAGAGAGTTGAAGGACACAGACTCTATTTAAGAAAAAAAATGTTAGGAAACTCCAAGACAAGACGGGAAAGAAAAAAGAAGTAAGAAAATTGAAGCCTCTGACATCTGCAGCTACAACAAATATTAAATAGAACATAGTTCCAGCCAGATTAACATAAAACCTCACACCAAAAGCATAATTATGAACTTTCTAAATTCTAATATATCATTCCAGCTTTCAACAAAATTACAAAGCATGCTAAAAGTCAAGGGAAACACAGTTTGAACAGCCAAAGCAAACACAGCCTCGACTCAGATATGACATAGACTTTGGAATTACTGGATAAATAACTTAAAGTTACTATGAGTAATATGTTAAAGGCTCCAAAGTAAAAATTCGATGGTATACCAGAACACATGTGTAATGAAACAGAGAAATGGAGATGGACACTCG
Organism: Marmota monax; assembly: GCF_021218885.2. NCBI lineage: Eukaryota > Metazoa > Chordata > Mammalia > Rodentia > Sciuridae > Marmota > Marmota monax. Next base: position 4,938,186 of record NW_026693933.1, on the reverse strand, counting down.
AAGAAAGAATAAAATGGGATACTAGAAATGAAAAGTACAGTAACCAATATGAAGAATGTCATCATGGACTGGAAATTACTGAGAAAAGAATCAATGACCCGAGACATGTCAATAGAAACTTCCCAAACTAAAAGGCTTAAAAAAATGTTTACATAAAACATAATGACCCCAAATTTCAGTACAATTACAAAAAGTATAACTAACAAATAATGGGAATACCAGAATATCAAGAAAAGAAAAGAGGAAAGGAGATTAATTTGGCAATAGTAGCTGGGAATTATCCAAAATTAAGGACAGATATCAATACAGGAGTCTCAGAGTGTTAGAGTCTGTAAACAAGTCAAAATAACACCTGGCATTTTGCCAGGGGAATGTTAGAGTTCTTAAACAAGTCTGGATGGTGCCTGGCAAAATGCCAGAGGGAGTGGTTTGAGAAGTAACAACAGCGAGCCATTAAGTGTGGAGATTCCTGATTGGTTGACTGATGTATCTAGTTTATGCTAATTAGATAAGCTGTGTGGAATGTATAAATACTGCTCCTGTCCTGTAATAAACGGCTTCCACTCCTGCTGTATCAATCAATGTACACAAGTTGTTCGTCACCCCCCAGGTTATTTTGCTGCAGCCGGACTGCGGCAGATGGTGGCCCATACGGGGAGCCCCGGGACACTCCGGGGTGAGTGACGAAAAAAAGCTGCCCATCCATAGATAGGACGGGAGCAAATCTGCTCGTCCCTAGGCAGATAGGGCGAGAGGAAAAATGGCCATTTCAAGAAAATGGAGAAGATTGATACAGTATGTTTGTGTCTTGTTTTGTCTCAGTGTATTGTATTGTCTTTATGATGAAAATATGGAAGGGGTGAGAAGTAAATTACTAAGGGAAGGAGGCACCCCAGTGGAACCAAGAATAGTTAGGGCATGTGTTGATAAGAGCTCAAGAACTCTAGTCAGAAAGAAAAAGAAAGTTCAGAAGAAGAAGGATTATCAGGAAAAAAGTTGCAGCAAAAGGCTATTACTAAATACATTTTGTTACCGGAGGGTGCGTGAAGCGGAGAGGCGGCTGCTGAGTGTGCAAGCCAGTCACAGCGCAGCAAGGATTTTCCAAGAGGCGGCGGCGACTGGCCCTTCCATGCCTCCTGGCTGGGGAGCTAGCTCTTCCACTGCCGCGAGCCCAAATCTAGACCTGACCTGGAGGCACAGTCTTGCAGGCTCTTGCTCCCTGTGCCCAGTAGCAGTTTGAGTCCTGGACACTCCCCAGGGCCATCTGGGGCTGCCCAGGACGCTACAGCCAGCAAAAGACGCTACTGGTGTCCCTGATGTTTGGTCATTTTCAATGCCAATAACTAAGCTACAATGGTTCTCCCACACCTGGAAGCTGATGAGTAATGAGCACTATTAATGCTTATTTCAAATGCAAAAAAACCTTGAGATAATGTACTAAATTGTTCAGAAGGTTGTTTTCTTAGTAGAATGCTACAGGATTTTCTTTAGCCATCCGGAGTTCCTGCCTTTATCCCAGTGCCGGTAAAGACCAAGGTGGAACAATTTCCAGTGTTGCTGAGAACAGGACGAAACTTCGGCTGAGAAACGGACGAGACTTCGGAGCTGTTGCTGTTTCTGCTACTACAGCTTAGGCTAGTTGCCTGCAGAACTTACCTGGACTGTGATTTAAGCTAGCTGCCTGCAGAACTTACCTGGACTGTGATTTACCTGGACTGTGAGTTAATCTATAGAGACACTGTTTTATCTGGACTGAGACAAACTGTAATCTACAACAAATTGTAACTCGGTCTTTGCAAATGGTGTCATTGCTTGTATAATTTTTCCAAGGGCTTCTTGCATGGAGCCATCAATTGGCTTGGTATTGTGGCATTTTGTATCCTCCCTTTCTGTTTGTAGCAGGTTATTTATGGTGTTTCTGTAAAAACCACTATGGTCGTTATTTAAATTAAACAAAAGGGGGAAATGTTAGAGTCTGTAAACAAGTCCAAATAACACCTGGCATTTTGCCAGGGGAATGTTAGAGTTCTTAAACAAGTCTGGATGGTGCCTGGCAAAATGCCAGAGGGAGTGGTTTGAGAAGTAACAAAATCAAGCCATTAAGTGTGGAGATTCCTGATTGGTTGACTGATGTATCTAGTTTATGCTAATTAGATAAGCTGTGTGGAATGTATATATACTGCTCCTGTCCTGCAATAAACGGCTTCCACTCCTGCTGTATCAATGTACACAAGTTGTTCGTCACCCCCCGGTTATTGTGCTGCAGCCGGACTGCGGCATCAGAGAACATGAAGCAGGATAAATATAATAAACTGAACATGTAGGCACATTGTTTTCAAACTACAGAAAAACCAAAGAAGCCAAAGAGGAGTAAGGACCTTTCATCTAGTAGCAAAATAAGAATTACAAAATAAGAGGTGTAAAAATAAGACTTATATTAGATTTTGTGTCAGAAATCAAGCAATTACAAAGAGAGTGCAGTCAAGTGTTGAAACCATTGTAAGAAAAAAACACAAATAAAACACATCTAGAAATCTGTATTTAGTAAAATTATCCTTCAAACATCAAATTTAAAAAAAAAAGACTTTTTCAAACAAAGGAAAACTGAGGGTAGACTTGCCTTGCAAAAATGTTAAGTTTTTCAAGAAGAAAGAAATGGATATAGGTCAAAAACTTTGATGTATATTAAAAAAGAAATGTATGAAGGCAAAATATTTTATATTTCACATTATTAACTGATGTAATAGAGAACATGGAGGTTAAATGGGTAATAAAGCAATATTATGAATAACCCTTTGTTCTTTAAAATCAGATAAAATGAATCATTCTTTTGAAAAATGTAAACTACTAAAATATACTCAGTAGAGGTAAATAATATGAATAGGTCTATATCTAATGAAAGAAACTGAATCAATAACTAATAACTTTCAAGAAGACAGTAAAAATTTAAAGGATAAAGAGTATCAAAACTATCCCAGAACAATTTTTTGGGAATATTTTAGCTCATTCTATGAGGTTGGCATTATTATACTACCAAAATCAGATAGACATTATAGGAATAGATATCTTTCTATATGCATATTTCTCATGAATATAGATAAAAAACTTCAATAAAGTATTATCAACTCAAATATAACAATATGCAAAAATATTATGGAACAAAAGCAAATGCAATTTATTCCAGGCATATGAGGCTGGTTCAATGTCTGCAAATGAGTTCATGTAATCTATTGCATCAACCAATTGAAAAAAAATCACATGGTTATATTTGTGCGTTGGGGTGGGGGGTGTGATGCTGGAGCCTGAACCCAGGGCCTTGTGCATGCAAGGCAAGCAAACAATCTACCAACTGAGCTACATCCCCAGCCCACAAGGTCATATTGATATAAAAAAAGAACTTAACAAAATCCAATTCATGATACTCTCGGGAAACAAGAAATGAAGAAAACTCCCCATTTTGATAAGGAACATAAATACACAATCTACATCTAACCTCAAACTTATTTGATGAAGAAAAAAAAGATGCTGCTTGCTAAGACTGGTAACAAGGCAAGGCTGTCCCCTTCTTACCTCTTGTATTTGACATTATTCTGAATGTCCAAGTTAATGCAATGAAACATGAAAAATAAACGGAATGTATACAGAGTGAAAATAAAGAAATAAAACCATGTTTGTTCACAAATCACATGATCATTAATGTAGAAATATCTCAACATACCAACACCAGCAACAACACTGCTAAAACCAATTAACTATTTATGACAAGTTTGCAAGATACAATGTTTTTGTTTTTAGTGCCAGGGGTTGAAACATATATGCTAAGCACACAGAACTACACTCCCAGCAAAATATAAAGTTAATATTAAAAAGTTAACTGCCTCCCTATATCAGCAATGAACTATTGAAATTTGAAATTAAAACACAATAACATTAATAATAATACCAAAAAATAAAATAGTTAAGAACAAATCTAATAAATATATAGAATTAAAATGAAGAAAAAAAAATAAAACTTTGAAGAAACCCAAGGAATTCTAAATAAAAAGATTATCTGCATTCATGGAAAGAACTCAATAAGTTCAGATGAAAATCTTCCCTACTCGACATATAAATTCAATATAACCCCAGTCAAAAATACCAGTAAGTTATTTGGTAGCCGTAAACAAAAAGATTCTAATATGGAAAGGCAAAAGACAGATGAGTCAACTCACTAGCAAAGAAGAGCTCCAAGACAATACTAACTGACTGTAAAAACTACCTTACCTAGGCACAGTGGCAAATGCCTATAATTCCAACAGCTCTGGAGCCTGAGACAGGAGGATTGCGAGTTCAAAGCCAGCCTCAGCAAAGCAAAGTGCTAAGCAACTCAGTGAGACCTGTCTCTAAATAAAAATACAAAATAGAGCTGGGGATGTGGCTCAGTGGTCGAGTGGCCCTGAGTTCAATCCTCAGTACCAAAACTATAAATAAATAAAAAGAACTACCCTAGGGGCTGGGGTTGTGGCTCAGCGGTAGAGCACTCGCCTAGCATGTGCAGAGCGCTAGGTTCAATCCTCAGCACCACATAAAAATAAAATAAAGGTATCGTGTCCAAGTCCAACTACAACTAAAAGACAAAATATTAAAAAAAAAAAAAACTGCCCTAAGGCTTCAGTGATCAAGACAGTGTGTTACTGGCAAATCAAAGACAAACGACCAATAGAACAAAATAGAGTCCAGAAATAATTCCACACAAATGCAGCCAAATATCCTTTGACAAAGTAGCTAAGCAATTCACTGGAAAATAGATGGGAGCCCTTTTGACAATAATTGCAGGTGATGTTAGGCCTTCATATGCAAAGTGATGGATCTAAACAAAGACCTTATTTATTTCACTAAAATTAACTCAACATAGATCTAAATGTAAAGTACAAAACTGCAAAATTTTTATTATGTGCAAGTTGCACATAGCTTAATAAGACAGCATAGAAGAAAATTTAGGTGACCAAGGGTTTGACAGTAAGTACGTGGATATAAAGTTAAAAGCAATATCTACAAATGATAATGCTGATACATTTAATTTCATTAAAATTAGAATCTTCTTTGTTGTGAAAGACACCAATAACTGAATTAAGACAAATCACAGATTAGGGAAATTTGTAAAATGCTGAATCTGACAAGTATAGTAGTTTTATACAAGAAACTAAACATAGTCTTACCATAAGATCCAGCTAACATGCTCCTACATATTTACCCAATTGAGTTAAAAACATGTTCACAAAAAATTCTGCATATTTATATAAGCTTTATTCAGAGTTACCACAATTTGGAAGCAACCAAAATGTCCTTCAATAGGCAACTGTGCAAATGAATTGTGGTTCAGCCACACATGGAATATTATTCAGAGATAAATAAGCTTCAAGCCAGAAAAATACAAGGAAGAATCTTAAATGCATATTGCTAAGTAAAAAATAGTCAGTCTGAAAAGTCCACGTATGGTATGATTCTAACTTTATGATACGATTCTGACTACATAATATTCTGCAAAATGATAGAGACAATTAAAAGATTACTAGTTACCAGGGATTGGGTATGGGGAGGGATAAACAGGTAAAGCACAAAGCATAGGGAATTTTTAAGATCGTGAAACTATTTTGCATTATACTCTAATGATGGTGTTTTAGTCAGCTTTTTTAATGCTATGACAAAAAGACTTGATGAGAACAATTTTAAAGGAAGGAAGAGTATTTGGCACTCAGTTTCAGAGGTCTCAGTCCATACTATGGGCTCCATAGCTCTAGGCCTTCAGTGAGGTAGAACGTCATGGCAAAAGAGTGTGGTGGAGGGAAGCAGCTAAGAACATGACAGTCAGAAAGCAGAGAGAAAGAGACTCCTTCTTTCACCACAGAGAAAATATAAACTCCAAAAGCATGCCCCCAATGATCCACCTCCCCCAGCCACACCCTGCCTGCCTACAGTTACTACCTAGTTAATCCCTATTAGGGTATTAATGCATTGATAATGTTAAGGCTCTCATAACCCAATCATTTCACCTCTAAACTTTCTTACATGTTTCACACATGAGCTTCGGGAGGGATACCTAACATCCAAACCATAAGGTGATATTTTGCATTATTAACCACTGAACTTTACAACAGAGTAAACCTTAATGTATGTAAACTGTGGACTGCATTAATAATAATCTGTTAATAGTGGTTCATACCCCCAATGTATTGATAGTAGAAGGTGGGGTGGTCAAACAAAGGAACTTTGTACTATCTGCTCTATCTTTCTATAAATCTAAAACTGTTGTAAAAAGTCAATTATTTCAAAAAGAAGTGAAGAAGAAATTAAAATTCAGTTTGGCCCTTGTAAGCACAGAGCATCAATTAGAGCTCCTCATATGGTAAAGAAATGCAACAAGCTGCTGCTACTTTTGGACACCACACTAGGATCTGAAATGCCAAGGAATATGCAAAATCAAAAACCTTTATTCCTATTTTGACATTAGCCTTGCAAGTTGCATATAGCTTAAAAAAAATGTTTATCACTTTGTCCTCAGGTTACTTGTTTTATCATAAAAGGTGAAGGAACAGAAGATCTTAAAATGATCTTCCACAACAAAGAGGAATTTAGTTTTGACATAATGAAATTAAATGAAACTGAAATTCCTTAGTAACTACAACCTAAAATCAAGACTAAGCACTCTAGGAGTGGGGGAGAGAAGAATAGAAGTTTAGTGGATTAGACAAAGGGGAATGAAGGGAAGGGAAGGGAGATGGGAATAGGAAAGATGGTAGAATGAATCAGATATAACTTTCCTATGTTCATAAATGAATACACCATAAATGAAACTCCACATCATGTACAAGCACAAGAATGAGATCCTAATTAGGATAAAAGACTCCTTTAATGTATAATTTGTTGAAATACACTCTGATTTCATGTATATCTAAAAAAAAAATTTTTTTAAATAATAAAATAAAATAAAGAATAAGCATTTCCTAAATCCTAGGCATGGTCCTCAGTGCTCTACATGGATACACGCAGCTGAGTCCTCAAGTTAACTCTATCAATCAAGTGCAACCACTTGATTGATACAGTTAACTTTATGACCAGGGAAGCAAAGTCCAGAGATGCTACATTGCCGCAGTCTGGCTGGGCACAAAATAACCTAGCCACCACAAAGCCTTGTAGATTCAAACAGCAACTCTTTATTCCCGAACTCTCACAGGCACTCTACATGCATGTTCTGGGAAAAATACACTCCCTCCACCGGGCTCTGCGTACCAATTCTCCCAGAACCCCCCCCCCCCCAGAACTCAACGGGAACTCAAGGAGCAGGCGCCTGAGGCAGCAGGATCCACCCTACACCCAGAGCCACCCTAATCCAGCAGGATCCACCCTAAACCTGGAGCCACCCTAATCCCTGAGCAGGGTCACCTTTCAACCAAAAATGCCATGTGTCATTCCTATTTGGCTATGGCTCTCAGCACTACATCATCCAGGCTTGAGGACCCAAATTTCAAACTGGCACATGTGGATTCAAAGTCTTTGTTATGGTGCCACACTTCTCAGTTCTGGGAAAACTGGTATAAAAGTTACATGAGGAGGATATTTCAGTAGTGTTAAGCTAGATTCATTGCAACAATGTGGCTAATACTAAAACACGTGAAAATGCTCCAGTGTTTGTCAATCTGAGATAAGATTCTGAGCAAGTATTTTTGTAAGCATAAGTGCTAAATTACTGCGATCTTGGAAGAACTGTGTGCATGTACATGTGTCACTTGACCATGTGTTTGTATACTATGAGAAAGGCAAAGAGAGGAGAAAGAGAGGGGAAAGGGGGGGGGGGAAGGAAGAGAAAAAGAGAGATCTTAAGGCTTTTAAAAAATTTCCTTGTGTTCACTTTGGATTATAATAACTTGAATAGGTCACCAAGGTACCACAACATAACTGCTGACTGCTATACCAAGGGGAGATTTATAAAGCTATATATCTCATCTCTGCCTCCTTTCCAATTTACTCAGTGTGGAAAATGCCATTGGCCTTCCAAAACCTTAACTTATGTTTGGACCCCTTCCATCTTAGAGTCTTATTCTAGTGTTGCTGACTATTAAAATGAATATTTCAGTAGGGCTGGAACAGTCTTATTAGTCCAAGCCAAGCTTTATATGACTTGTGCACTTTAAGAGGTTAATCTACCCAGCCAGCTTGCTTTGTTCAGAAGTATTAAATGGAAAGACTGTAACATTCAAAGGAAGGCAAAGTTCACTGGGTAAGCCCTCAATAGTATAATGGAGCATAAAACCTCCAGAAATTTTTACAATAATATTTTATGAAACATATGCGCACACTCATTGGAACAGAATCCACATTAAATGGTTTTGAAGGTCAGCTCAAAGTCACCACATATTCAGTATCTCTGAGAGAAACAACCACTATTTAAAAAGTGCCTGGATCCAGAAGCTTCCATTCCCTACTTTGAAGTTTATTATCTGTCCATCAGTGTGTTATATAAGGAGGGAAAAGTCACCTACTATAACAATAGTACTATTTTCAGCCAAAGTCTAAAGTTCAGTAAAATATTCCAAATTTCCCTATCAACACATACTTGTATTATGAACAAAAGGAATCACAGAGTGTAATTCTAGAAGGAAGTGCTACTTTAAGTGTGGGCAAAAAATATAAAAATTAAAATAGTTATGTTATTCTCTACTTCAAAATCAATTATATAAAGCTTTGATGTTCACTGTTGTAAAGGAATAAAAGACACTTAATTCCAACATTTAAAAGTAAAGTAAACTAAGAATCAGCATGATTAGAGCCAACTATTAGTACTATTCTGATGTTTCTAAAATGGGATTCTAAGGGCAACTATGGTTCTCTTAAGGGGAAGGAAGTAAAGGTCCACTTTACAAGACAAAGGTCAGATTTCTGCAGGCAAATGAGACTTCTATAAGTTGACTGTTCCTGAATTGTCACTGGGGGTGGAGGGACTAAAAGGTCAAGAGAGGTTCCAAATTGTGCTCACAGCTTAAGGGACACCCCTGGGGCCACCTTAATCAATTTAAGGTCATTAGGAATTTTCTTTCTCTGGTTCCAGTTTTCCTCTCTTAAATCTTATTAATATGCATAGGTAAATCAGTACTGATATTGATTTAAAAGAAATTAAATGTGTTTAGTATTATATGCTGATCAAAAGATAGAATACACCCAACAACCTCTTTTAAGTCTAAGACTGAATTCAGTGAAATCCAAGTAGAAAACAGAAGTGGTAATCTAGTTCCAACAGCAAAGAATGATTATATAATAACTGTTCTGGTATTTTGCTATGTGATCTATGACACTCCTATGGAGTTGATTTATTTATTTTTTATTTTTTGTTGTACTGGTGATGAAACCCAGGGCCTCACACATACTAGGCAAGTGTTCTATCACTGAACTACATCTTCAGCCCCATAGATTCAATGTAATATAAGACAGCATCTCACAAATGTTATTACCTTCAACAGTTTCCCCAATTACCACCTGCCTCATTATGGTAAAATTTAATAGTTTACCTTTTAATAATGACTTATGAATCACTGAAATACTACAAATGATTTAGTAAAAGTACTGTTTGACAATATTCCAATGCTCTTCTATTGAGCACAAATACATATCTAAATTTTCTCACAACAGAATTGGCAATAACCCAAATGTATTAAATTTCTAAGACTTGGAAGAGTTCTGCCTATTTGTAATTAATGAAGGATATCTCTAAGTATTTTAGATAGATAGCGTGTAGAAAACATCTGTATTTAATTATTTCATACTTTTCTTAAACAATACAATGGGAATTGAATTAGGAATATTTTGAAACCCCTATAGAGATATTAAAGTATTAACGGCTGTTCAAGAACTTTATTGCTACAATGCTTGAAAATGTTTAGTTTTACAGATCAACAGCCTGACACTTCATAAATATCAGATTTTCAATATAAAAGGAAGAAACTTGAAATACCGGACAAATACAGAAAATATATTACTCGAAAGAGCCAAGGATTTTCACTATTACTATATATCAAATAAACAGGCACAGAAAAGGTCTTGCACATTTGCGAAGATTTCAATAAGAGTGTGTAACATATATCCTGATCAGAATTTCTCTTGAATTTTGCTGTGAACTGAGAATTTCAATGTGAATAAATTAACAGCTTGCTATTCATTCTTCGGAGAAGAAAAACTATAACCTGTTCTCATGGAAACAGAGACAAAGTATGTGTTTTTAGTACTTATCCCTAAGTTTTGAAAAAGATCAGATTTTCTTTCTGGATGCTTACTGGTCCCAAATGCCACTTCTTTTCAAAGACAGTGTCAGCTCTGCAGTCAGTTTTCAATCTCCCAGTGGTAAGAATATATTCAAAGGCTGTGTGCTCAGCAGGACAGAAGTCTTTCTCTGTGAATGTAACTGTATCACTCATCAGTAACCTGCCATAAGGGGACTCAGTATTTTCTTTCCTTTTAGTGATTCTTTGGGCTCTTGCATGCCAGTGACTCCCTGAGACCTGGGGCAATATTCACAAAATCTTTGCCCCTAGCTCTTCCACAAGATACTGGTGCAACTAAATGTAAAGGTTGTAGATCAAAGTCCCCACATTCTAAGTCACATGTCCTTTAGGAATCAATTTTCATAAACTATATTCCATGTTTTTGAAATACATAGAGGCTACTCTTTACTTTTTTCCTTTTATCCCAGAGAAGTTTATTTATGAGAAAGGCAATATGATTTGTTGATAATAGTGAGAAATACTGATACAATATGTAAAACACAGTCATTCATGAGTCTGTGCAGGCTTCCATAGAAGTATTTTACTACACCTCTCAACTCAGAAACACTAAATCCTTTAGGCTACAAAAATAAAAAGGCACAGATTGCTTTGTGACATATATGACATGTAAACATTCTTTCCCAGTATCTGGAACAATATGAGCTACATTGTGGGTAATACATTTTTATTCATGATTGATTTTATTTTTTAGATCTTCATTATGCTATAGGTAAATTATATGACAGAAAATAGCTTCAATATATGTTTTTACAATCCACATCCTCTTTAATTACTCAAAACTTCTTGGAGAATGAATATAAATATTTGAAATCATTATTACTCTATAGATTTTATATACAGAAATCTATACTTTTTAAAGTAGTCCTGAATAAAATACAACAGACTAAACTATTCTTTATGAAAACTTTTCAGATAAATTATGGATATAAATTTTTTTTTAAATGACAACTGCCCTATCTAAAAACTGTATTTGGCAAACATCATAAGATTTAGAACAGAATGTATACAAATGCTACTTTTCTGTATATCTAAATAACGTTTAAATATACTTTTTATAGTGTATATCTAAATAATGTTTAAATATACTTTTTATAGTGATAAGAGCACATAACACATTAAGTATACACATCTCAGAAAGCTCAGAAAGGAGAAGAAGATGGGAAAACAAACATAGCCCTTAGAGATACTTAGAATTTTACTAAATTCTAAATACAAGCTTTATTATGCCAGTTCCCCTAAATAAATTTTAATATAACTATATGAGATAATTAGGTCCAAATTCTTGTTCTCAGTTCTTCAATCTGTGAGACATTAGGCAAGTCACTTACTCAGGAAGGTATCCTTGGCCTTACCTGTTTTCACCACATAAGCAGTTAAAGTTAAAAAAATACTTTTTCAGGCAAAATAAAATTTTATACCCATTTTTGTAGAAAATCATTGAGGCTCAGGAGAAAAATAGTGGAGGCAATTAAAGGGCTTCACTAATGGAAAATAGTTAAATTTTCTGAGGGATCAAATTTCTATTTTCTATTACTCTATTCTTCATTGTGAATACAAAAATATTTGGCTAACAATCAAATATGATTGTCTTTTAAATTTAAAAAAAGTTGTTGTGATTATATAGTGAATCAAGTGATGGATAAATAGGTAGGGAAGTATGTGTCTGTGTGTGTGATTCTGTGTGTGGGACTGTTTGTGTTTGCATGTGCACCCAACCATGTTGGGATGTTTGTGTGTGCTGGGTGCAGGGGAAGGGAGATATTTAATACCTATAGTTCAAACTCTTTGATTTTCCTCTATAAGCGACCAAATAAAACAATCGGTAAGTTATGGAAGAGCAAGTGGGTTTGTGTTAAGCCAACTTACCAGTTTTTCGAAGGGGAAAATCGTCCTTGGTATCTTGTGCTCCTGGTAATGTGTATTTGTAGGATGGAGATGTTCCACTTAGGGGCGGAGAGCTTTGATCCAATGATGTGTGGTGGGCAGCCCTGCAAAAGAAGGTTCACCATTGACACTGGAGTTTTTACTGCAGGTTGGTCAGCAATAATCAGTTGCACATGCTGTACACGCGCCTCAGCTGTGTTTATGTTCCTTTTTCCTAGTGTATACAAACCACAGCTTCATGTAACCACGTTCACTATAGAATTATGTTATGGAGTAACCCAGGATGCCTAAGAATGCCCACTGTGTGTTTGGTCATACAGTCACATAGAAAAGTTCACCTCACTAAAAAGGAGAATTTACCAAATGCCAGAGGTTTTGATAATTTGAGATTACTGTGCATGTTTTCTTAAGTGCTTTACTAGTGGGAAAAAACAATCATTGTCTGGATCCCTTTTTACTAATCAATGTAGAACAATCAAGGTATAAACATATACAAGGAGTTCTTTAAAAATAGCTAGATAGCACATTCAAGTACTTGAAGATGACTTCTTTAGTGACAAGACAATACACTGCCAAAAGTCCCAGGTCTCTTGAGTTCTAGAACAGTTCCAGAGGTGTGGCATGGAGACCACATTCTTCCTAAATATGAAACTAAATTTTAAAAATATTTTTCTTTCCTGGGTGAGTACACTGAAAAATATGCAATTGTGCTACTGGAGAGTGCTTCATAGGACTGAAACAAACCACCTCGCCACTATTTACCTTTATAATTGTTATATACTATGAAAACAATGAACAGGGCATAGCACCATTATCACAATGGTTGTTCTATCAGTACTATTTATTTGAATATTCTTAAGAATTGGTTGTTTTAAGGATATTTCATCTACCTATAACTGGAAAAAATGGTATTAAATTCATATTTACAGATTAATGATTTATGGTTATCTGGAGGTGGACCTTACAGAAGTTCAATTAAATAAGACAGAATTGCTAAATAACATGTGAGAGCCACATTTAATATATTCAAGAGAACAGCCAAAGAATTTGCAGTTGAGAATTATTTTCATGAGATTGTTTCTAAGTAAAAAATAGCATTATCTTTTCTTAAAACAGGCTTTAATTTTAAGGGACATATGAATTAGTTATAAATTATGAATGCAATTTTGGCTAACAATTGTATTTCTTTTAAAATGCTTTGGGATGTTGATTAAACATCTGAAAACTTCAGTAGTCAGTTTCTCAAGTTAACTGACATTCATGTGATTATAAAAACCATTAAAATGTGTAAAACATTCTGGAATCTGCCTGTTACTTTTTATTCAGGATGCACAAAAGGGTAGATACCTATAAAATAGACTTATAATTATAATAATTGTATAAAAACATATCCTGGGATGCTTGCAATTTCCATATAATAGAGTAATTGAGTATTTACTTCCTATCCTTGATGATGTGAGCAATTAAAAAATATGTTCATTTAAAATCCTATGGTCATTCAGTAAACACATTTATGAGAGAAATGAAACCATTGTCTATTAATCTATTAATCTAAATGCGATTTGCCTTTCAATCTTTGCTCTGATTACCACATCCTTCATATTTTATAGAAAAAGAATTATATATTTCATAATATCTCTTTACTGGACTTGGGAAAATACAATTCCATAAAAACTCAAATACCACAGGGCACCATGTTGTCCGTGTATGTGTCAGAAGCCATACACTGGAAAGAAATGAGGTGTAGTGGGCAGGGGTAAACTACTCACTCACTGAAGACTTAAGATTTATTTATTTAACTACCTCCCTTCTCTTCCTTTCCTTTTCCTTCTTTCCCTTCCTTCCTTATTATTTTTTTTTTATTGAGTCAAAAATCATCTGGACTTCTAAATATAGCCATCACTTCCATTTCATATCAAGCTAAGCAAAATAAAATAAAATCACAATCTGCCAAATCTTTAGACATGTAGATATCAGATGTACCATTTGAGAACAGAAAGATTAAAAATACAAATTTATGTCTAGGTCCCACTGCATTTGTCAGTTATTTGTTCAACAAAGAAAAAAATATATTTCTTTGTCCTCAAGATGACAAACGCTAATATTTGTTAAGCACTGCTCTCGGTTATGAGTCACTTTATCACCTTATTTCATAGGACCTTCCCAGCAACCCTAGAAGGCAGGTACTATTATTATCCTCTTTTTATGGAGAAGGAAACTGATCCTTAGAGAATTCAAGGAACTTGCCCAGAGCCACACAGCTGAGAAATGGCAGGCCCAGGATTTGCGCCCTGCTCAGCTAAATACAGAACCTGTGCTCTTTACCCCTGAGAATGAAAATAGCCAAACACTGAACATACGTGTACCAGAGCTTGGGATGGCGGCTCACGGAATGATTTTTTCCATTAGTTGGAGTGTCTTTCGTTGCTGATTTACTCAACAGGAATTCTTGAAGCTTCTGCTTTACTTCTGTACTTGCCACTGCCCCTGAAAAACACACACACACACACACACACACACACACACACACGAGAGAGAGAGAGAGAGAGAGAGAGAGAGAGAGAGAGAGAGAGAGAGAGAAACAGATGTTGATTGTGAATCTTGTCCTCTCATGCATCTAGAATATTTAACAATGATTAAGAAGTAACATCACTGGTCATAGAATATAAAGTTTTCCTATTAAAATAAGAAACCAGAATCTAAAGAGGCTTTAGAAAATGGCACGGCGATACTTTGCAACTTATTAAACTGCCAATTTCCAGAAGACCTTCAATGAGTTCTTTAATTGCTTTTGCAGAAAGGGGATTCCTGGAATTAATATTAATGTCTTTTTAAGTTTAAAAAACACTGCTGAGGAACAAAACACTGTGTTTTAAAAATCAAGATTCTTGGGGGACCATATCAGATCCCTTAAATACATTAAAATGATCTTTTCTGGGTTTATAGTTTGAAAAACTTAACATTTTTAAAAACCCCTTTGAGCATTAAACAAATAAATATTGCTGACAATTCAGTTCAAGTCATCAAATTTAAACCTCGCTACGACCTGAGTTTGAACTGACCTAATATGGGGAATTATTTGGATTTGTCTCCCTCTTGTGGACGGAACGTTTTCAAGTGTGCTGTCTTAAATCTTTCCAAAGTCTGAGTATTCAGAAATTAAATGGAGGCTAGATGTGGCTTATGGAACAATGCTTAATTACTTGGCCAGGAGGAAAGAAATAATGAGGCTATGTGGAAGCAACTTTGTTATTAAACAGAATGGCTTATACAAGACTGCTTTAGTATGACATTATGTTTAAGATCCCAAAGAACAAAAATGTCATCTTTCCACTGCTACGTTTACTTCTATGATATCCTGCAGACTGAATAGAGAGCTGATATATGAATGTCACAGCCTTACACTTGAGTCTATAACTTATTATCTTAATTAAACACCGGCAGTTTTGATAAGTTTAATTCCACTGTTTATCAGGCTTCTTTACAAATGATGATGAGTTCAAGGTGAGGGAAGAGAGTCCGTCTTTTACCCTGGTGCCTCTTACTTTCTCGTCCTCTATCTTTGCCTCTGAGAGGAGGAAGCTGCTGTTCTCTGCGATGCCTCTCTACTTCCTGTTCTTGCCTCTGCTGCTCCAGTTTCTGCTCCTTTTCTAGGAGTTCTTGTTGCTGTTTTATGGCTAGAAGTTCCTGTTGCAACTTGCGAGAAGAGAAAGACATGAGAGTGTGCAATTTCTTTAAGCTTTGTAGTCAACGTTGACTGGTCAAAAGTGAAATGCTATGAGCTTTTGGAACTTGTTTGTCATTAGTTCATAGTTTTACCCACTATTTTTGAAAAGCATCAAAATCTGAAGGCAAGCAACTAAATGTCAAGATGGTCTTATTATCACTGACAGATACGGTTTTTAGCTAACTCCATTCCCTGTAATCAAAGATAATTACCAAATCATATATTTTAGTTTATGTTGATTAAATCTTTAGTTCTCTGACAAACTCCCTGTACATATGAAATATACAAACAGGCAAATGCAGGGACTGCCCAGAAGTCTATTTCACAAAGTCTCTCACATTATAAATAAATAACCTAAATCTTCAGTTCTTAACCTAAGAAATGATGTGAAAATTATCAAGGTGAATAAAATGGTGAGATATGAGTCAATTGGGGGAAATATACCTGAAATAGAATGAAGGCTGAAAATGTCAAAACCTTACAGAAAATGTTCTCAATAGACTAAGGCAATCTGGGTGTCCATAATAGGTTCATCTTTCAAAACAGCAGAAGTCTCTAGACTTTCATATAGCACATAAAAACGTTTAGATGAGAGACACTGGTTAAGATGAAATCACTTCCATGAAACTATAGTCTAATGCACTATTGTTTGGCTTTCTGAGTTCCATGAATTCACTTCTAAATAACGAATAACATGAATATGAAATATTCCTAATAGTTATCTCAAGATGTTAGCTTCCTTTCAGGCTGAGAAATTTGTATCTATGAAGAATAGTAAATGTTCCCACTGAGGAATTACTGGACTCTCTGAATTCTACTTAGCCTCCAACATTACTAGTATGAGACCTGACAAGTTACTAAACTACTCAGAGCCTCAGTTCCTCATAAGTGAGATAGAGAACAGTCTTCCTCATATTTCATATTCATAATGCATACAAATTTAGTTTTTTGGTTTGAACCATACTAGTTTTCATTATTACTATTTGTAACTTTTGACACTAATGAAAGTATATTTTTATATTAGATTAGCACCTAAACCTCTGAATTTTATACTGAAAAGTTATAGAACAAAAACAAAAAACCTCTATGAAATGGCATCAGGGTCTGTCAGGAATAACAGGAAAGCAAGTATGCAGGTCAACCATGATAGCCTTGTCACTAGCAAAGGACAAGGTTAGAAGCAGTTCTGGTTACTCTTCATATTAAAATGTTTCATTGTGGCTTAAAAAAAAATTCACTCTGATTACACTGTTTCGATGTTACTTCTACATAGATATTAGGATTGGTCACATTGATTCAGTGCTTCATCCAAAGCCCCAGTGCATCTAAACTTCAATCTCTCTTAGGAGTCTAGGAAAGCACACAGTCTCATTACCATAGCTACTATTCACTACAAAGACTGCAGGAAGAAGGTTTAAAAAATAGAAAGAAATAAAGACTTCACCCATCTATTTCCAGATGTTCTGACCCCTGAGCAAGGCAGGGTGATTTAGGAGCTGTGGGGGTAGACAAGGTAAGACTATAGTTCTTGGAACAACTACTTTCTGGCTATGTAGCTTTGGAAAATTACATGATTTATCTCTACCTCAGTTTACTAGGTGGAAAAATGGGATAAGAGAAACCAAACTCAACAGATGTTGATTATTAAAGAAGCAAGAGAGTTAAAAAGGTGCATATTTAAAGCTCATGGACTGTACCTTCCTCGTGCAAGTAAAATCTTAATGAGAATTAAAAATATTAACTTTTAGCCTTATCCATAAAAAGAAACAAAATGAAATAAGTTAAAAAGTAAATAACTTCCTAATCTTAAAAGGAAATTTTAAATATGTCTTTAGCTTCTGAGAAAAATAATGCATTAATTTGGAAATCACTTTAAAAGCTAAATTTTCCTTTTAGCTTTCTCATAATCCTTACTCTCTTAAGAGCTCTTTTCCAACATTTTCCAGATGTCAATAAACCTATACTGTATCATTTTGTTTATGCCACAGAATCAATTATCTACTTTCTACTATTAGTTTTTGAGTAAAGTTAAATAATAAGCTATTTTCCAAAAATTATACTAATCTTCTGACTACAAAAGGCACCAAATAAAAATGAAAAGTAGAAACTTAAAGACAAGCAACTAATATGCTAATGACTTATTGGCATTACCCTGTATTCAGGGAAACATGACTCATAGAGAAGTAAAATGAACTACACAGTTCCTTCACCAACTAGGTGGAGAGTACAAATCTTCCTCATGCATCACTTCCAACCAAACATATCTGGGAGGACTAAGGACAGAGATCAAGGTGTCAATGTTCCCATTATTATTTCAAAATCAAATCAAAACAATACTTTTGCATTCACTCAAAAATAAGTTCATAAACTGAATAAAGTTTACTCATATTTTAAAATACAGCCCTGAGCTACAGATTCCATAAGGGACCCAAAAGTAAATTCTTACTCTTACTTTTAAGATATCTTCTATATCAATAATATGAAAGAGTTCTTTTGGTAATGTTCATTAGAAAAGGAAAAGTTATATTTTGTATCAGATATTTGAGTCTTTCTTAAAATGAAGATAGATAATATAGACCTCCAGGCTAAGGAAATATCTTAAGGAAACGTATGGAAGGAGATAGTATTCGATCTTCCCAGCCACTGGAATATTAACATGGTAAAATTATACTATATTTGCAAAGATTAGTTACCTATACCAACCTCACATTAGTGGTTGTACCTGATATGCAAGCAAAAGATTAAGTTCCTAGAATACAGACTGACAAAATATAACAGAGTTCATTATATTAATAAATTAACATATGTTGAAGTCATCTTTGAAGGACTTAGATATAAAAATAAAATTTTATCATAAATATATGCTATTTTATATTATTGTCATAATAAGTTCAAATCAAATATTTACTTCATCAAATTTAAAGATCCTTGCTTTTAAAAGTCTTTGTCAAATTGTTGAAAAATATGAATAAAGTATTTCTATCTGAAGATACAAAAAAATGAATACATGGTTGCATCTATAATAATCTGATAATAGACCATTGTGAAAATAATTCTGGGATAGGATATGGATATATTTCTTTCGGGATAATCTAAACAACCCAAATCATAAAATGTCAACTCTCCTCAAAATTCAATAAGTTTTTATCTACAGTCCTATATAAACATTAAAATATTTTCATCAGTTTGTCCATATAAAACACCCTTGAGGGGCTTGGGTATAATGGCATGGTGGCAGAGAGATTGCCTAGCATGTCATATGCAAAGCTCTCATTTCAAGCCCCAGTACTGAAAAAAAAGTTCTCTCGGTTCATATAAAGTGACTAATTTATCCTTTCTGGTAAACTGTTTATGCAGATTCTATATAAATATAAAATGGGTCTTTCCAGGTTCATGGTTCTTGATGGTAAGAAGATGGGGCAAATGAACATATTGGAGAGAATCTAAATGAGAGGGGGAAGCTGGGAAGTTACTATTCCTTAGGAGTGATTCTGTTAAGCCTAAGGATAAGAGTGGTAGAGATTTCTCTATTAAGCAAAGCAGGTTTTTAGCAGGTTCTTACCCAAGGTTTTTACTAATACAACACAAATTACCTTCAAGCCATATATCCACGTCTTAATCACAGTGAAACTTCCCCCTCTGTTCTCCCATGGGTACTTCTCATGCCCATGTATGTCATGGTGCAGATGCCCCAACTAAGATCAGAGACAAAAGAAACATTTGCTACCTTGATGTGTTCCTGAAGCTGAGCCTGGTGTTGCCGGGTCAAGTTCTCATGTTGTTTCTGAAACTCTGCTATCAGGAGTTGCTTCTGGATTTGTTGCTGCTGCTGGATAAGAAGTAACTCCTGCTGCAGTTGCTTTTCACGGACAACAGGGTCCACCACAGGCATCATCATCCTGAGGTCTGTCCTTAAGTCTAAAGGCGAAATGGGCTCCAGACCCACTGGAACCTCTGACTTCACATCCACTAGAGAACGAGGAAAAAAAAAAAGGAAGGGGGGGGGAATTAATACAATAATTTGGAAACAAGCAAAAAATAAGATACTATACTATATCCCGTATAACAAGTCGTAGGTCAATGATTCTAGTCATTTCTTTATAATCACAATAGAAAGGCTTTTGTATGTCAGTTTTGATAAATGGAACATGTGCTAACTTTCATTCAGTATTTTGTACTCTGCCCTGAATCTTCTGCTCTTCTCTTGTTGTTCAACAAGATGAGTTCACTGGTATCAAAGTCATTCATAAAATTTCTCAACTAGACCACTTAAAAATATTAAGTCAACTTGGGACCAAGAAATAAGACAACATTAAGAGAAAGATGTCATATATCAAGAAAGAAAATCTGCAACAACTCAATTTGTGCATTTATGAACTTTTCTAAAATTAGAGTCAGAAAGACATTTGACCATAAAAAAGTAAAACTTGTAATATATTTACAGGGATATTGGGCCTAGCAAAAAAAGAATACAGATCTATAAGACAAATGTGGGAAATGTCAATTAACCATAAAAATGATGCAAATGGGTGGCCAAAGCCAAACACCAAAGTAGTCAAGTTTCTAAGTGCCACTCTTTAAGCAGTAATCATCTGTATCTCCATAACCTAATTTCTGAAATAAACAAAGCAGAAGTTAAGGAAACTGAAAGTTATAATTAATTAAACCACCAAAGGAAGTAAGATCTGCTGATCTAAGGATAACTATAAAATATAATATTTAAATTGATGAAAATCAAATGAGATAATGCATGTAAAGTGCTCAGTACAACTTCTAATAGATAAGAATGTTGCTTCCTAACAGTAAAGCAAGAACGCTCACTCACTGGGTCATGTCCAGATGCACTGGCTCTTTATGCCTAGTGTCCATTCTGATTGGTCCGTGTCCATGCCAAACTGGTCATGAAATATTTTGAGTATGACTCTATCCCACAGGAATCAGGAGAGATTTATAATTAAATGAGACAAATTAAAGACAGTAGGGATTTTGGAATGGAAACTGGATGTTATGTCTCTTTTGAAAGAAGTGAACTACTATTCAGATCCAACCAATTATTCACAGGGAAAATACTCAAACCCAATATACACATTAAGATAACCAAATTTTTAATTGAAAATTTTTTCAAAAAAGTAAGCATTCTGGGAGCTTAACAAAATGCTTCTATAATCCAACTCTAATATGAAGGCTGCTAGTTTTCAACTTCTGCTCTAAACTCTGAATATCTATTCCCATTTTTCCAGCTGTGCAACCCTGAGGATGTTATTGACTTCTCTAGGTATCAGTACCTTAAAATGAGATATCTACAATAATAGTAACAATCAGGTTGTTAAAAGGCTCAAGTTAGATCATTCATAAAACTTATAGCTTATAGGACATTTCTCAACAAAATTTTTGGTTTTGCTTTTTTAAATTATATTAAAATGGCAATATCTTACATATTATAATAAATCAATATAAGAAAAAATAGGAAAATAAAATGGTATTATTTCTATTAAATATTAGATAATAAATACACTAACACTTCTAGAAAAAGAAAACCACACAGTGTAGCAAGTGAAAAATTACCTTCACTAGTAAAGAAATTAGAATTATAAATAAAAATATAGCATAAATATTCAATTATCATATGATTCATGTATATGTATACATCTGTGTGCATATAACACACCATTGTACAGTGCAAGCCTGTGACCAAATCATTTATTGAAAATGGTGCTGCCAATTGATATAAAAGTTCTGCAAAATCAATTTGATGATATGTGTCAAGAGTTATCAAATATTTCTGCCATTTGATTCAGGTTTCCCACCTCTTGAAATATATCTTACAGAAATAATACTAATGGAGAAAAAAAGACAAGTTCAATGACCTATTGTTTACTGCAGTATTATTTTTACCAAAAATTGAAATCCCCAACTACAAGAAAATGCCAAAGTAAAATATGTTACATCCATTTGGTTAAAAAAAAAAAAATATATATATATATATACACACACACACACACACACAATCACTAAAAATATAATGTTTATGAGAACATTAAAAATGCTGTTATATCATGAAGTGAACAAACAATAATAAAGATACATTTATACTACAAGTAAATAAAATTAATTTAGCCAATATACTAAATATGTATTACTTATCCCCTTAAAGTCCCTGTTTTTTTTTTTTTTTTCTATATGATGGGTTCAGTAGTTTTTAAAAGACAGAAATTCCAGCCCTCGCTAATTATATATTTTATTTAGATTCTTAATCATATAGGTCTGTGAATTCTAATAGCAAAGACTGGTGATACAGGGAATAGGGCATGGTTGTAATTTGAATGGAAATATGAGTGATTCTTCTCCTTTTTCTTCTTTTCTCTATTTTTCAAAATTGCAACTAATATTCTGACTATTCTTATAAGTATCTAACTTT
The DNA here is from genome assembly GCF_021218885.2 of Marmota monax. Lineage (NCBI taxonomy): Eukaryota > Metazoa > Chordata > Mammalia > Rodentia > Sciuridae > Marmota > Marmota monax. The sequence continues at coordinate 4,915,844 of NW_026693933.1, read as the reverse complement.
GATTTTCAGATTCCGTACTGGGAACTGCAAAGTTAATATTCCATATGGATTTAAGAGCTATTTTCAATGAGTTAAGAAAGCCTAACAGAAATCCTGTCTGTAGATGTTACGGTTTCAAATACTAAAGCTGTAAATGTCCTTGCGTGTCGTTTGAATTGTATGTGCATGTGCATGTAGATGAGTACCAATCTTGGGTGTTAATATTGGCTATTTTTCAGAATTGCATGTACTGATCAGAGGTTTTCACTGATGGCACTTTTTGTGACACTCTAATAAAAATGAGAAAATGATTCATTAATAAACTCTAGTTTAATAGACAATGTCTTCTAAAACATGATATTTATGAAAGGAAAGAAATTAATTGTGACAAGTCTGAAAGCAAATGAGGATGATGGCCTATGAGATCTCTTAGTTGTAATGCCCAGTGTAGAACTTTCAGTCAGTTCTAAGGTAACATGAGATTTTGAGCATTAACTTAAAAAGCTGGCATAATTTCAACCCAAAGCAATGACTGTTAATTATATATTTCATTTTACATTAAAAAAGCCAAACTATGGCCTTCAGTTTTTACATGAAAATCCCAGTAAACAAAGGTCAGATTTTAACTCAATAAAGACAAAATGTAAAAATCCAAAAGACCCTGCAGTCTCTCCTTACTGGCATTCCTATTATCCATAAAGTATAAAGATCAAACCCTTAAATTTATTTTTCGGCAAAAAAAAAAAAAAGATAAGAAAAAAAATCCCACAACTCTCTGAAACAGTTATTGTAAACCTCAAAGGGTAATTTGACTTCTTAACCTGCTATCCCAACACAAATGATTGTGTGTAACTGCTTGCCTTTGTTCAGAGACTAATCACTAAATTGTGAAAAATCACCCTCAACTTACAAAAACTGCTCTTGATTATAAATAATTGCCCAAGACTGAGAGAAAGCGGCAGGCAAGATCCCAGTCTTTCATCCAATTTATTCAGCAGCAATCCACATTCCATTTGTCTAGACTAAATATAGCAACGTTTATACAAGAAATCAATAGTGCCTGCAGAGAGGAGAGCAAAGGCATGAATATTTCATCAAACCCAGAGAGAAATGGCAATCAGCAAACTGATGGTTCTGGGTAGGTCATCTTTGGCCTGCTGGATTAGTTCCTGTTACTTGGACAATAGCTCATCTCTGCCTAATCATAATCATATCATAGTCATTCTTTCTATTTTTAGCATTAATTGCATTGTGGGTGACAAAGGCTCATCAGATTCCAAAAGGAATGTTATATTTTTCTTACATCTTTTGTGACAGGCTAGTGAGCCTCCCCAGGAGCAATAATAGTAACAATGCTAAAGCTGAATTTCAACAAGTTGTAGTCCATTTCTTATCAGAGAATGTGAAAGAGTGGGCATTATCTAGAACTGCTCTGTTATCATAAATAGGAATAATCAATTACAAGGAAAAATTAACCACCAGTTTTAACAGTGAGTAAATGGAATTCTCTCTGTTCACAATGTACCTTGTTTGGAAATATTAACATTCCTCGGAAATTACTCAGAACAGGTGGTCAAGGATACATACTTTAGAAGGAAGGTGATAGGGAAAAAATAGTAATACTAATATTAGCTATAAATGACTCAGATTCTTTTAAACAGATCTCAGTACCTCATGGACACATTTGAGCAAGAACCATGACGGAGCTTTACATGGACTCCCCCTGTTTGAGATTACAAATATATGCAAATATATGTGATTTTATATTATTCTACTTCTTATATACCAAATGCCCAGTCAGAACATTTCTACATGTATATTCTCTAGTCTGAATTACCATTTTATAAAATCCTGTTCATTCTTTCTTCACAGCTTACTTCTTTGACTATGACTCCTTTATCTGTGGAATATTTACCTACTGATGTAATTATCTAGAAACAGTTTTTCATGAATCTATAAATGAAAAAGTTCCCACTTGAAAAACAAAAGAAAATCCGAGATCATACAGATGTTTAGAATAATTATGTTTATTTAAGCAATATACATATATATTGTTTAAATTACTGTGAGAAATATGAGTTATTTTTTCAATTCCAGAGCTGTTATAAAGTTAATTCGGAGTGCTAAGAATAATACAGTAGGCTTCACTTTAGATGCCCTTATTCTTAGCAAAGGTAAGCAGGGAGAATTTTCACATGTTCAAAAACAAGACTTGGGTTGCTACTTCATCAGCTGGTTTGCAAACAAGGAGCCCCCATTTTGAGAATGTTTTAGGGAACACTAGGTAAGCCCCAGGGATGGGACCATTTTAAGAATACACTCTTTTGTCCATGTACAACCACATTAAGGCTGAAGACAGATTGTGGTGCTCTCAAAGCAACGGTGTTCAAAATACAGGTTTTCACACAAAAAAATTGGCTCAGTCATACCACCAATTTGTGCATCAATTAGTTAATTTTTCCACTCAGAACTGCCACAAAAATTGGAACCATGTTTAACAATCTCATGGCTACTTGATTACCCTTAGAACTCTGAATTAACTTTTTAACAGCCCTGGAATTGAGAAACCATCTCAGTTAATATTCATAATTGCAGAGGCAGCAACTCAGGATACAGTATCCCTGCTGAGCTAATTCACACTTATGTTCTTTACACCAAAGAATGGTTGTCCAAACCACTGACAAATGGACAAAGGCACTAAAACTTCTAGATCTGGGGAGAAAGAGAGGCTGCTCTGATCATGTATTCTGTTTTCTCTCTTCTTCCTTTCATGCATAGAAAGCTGGGAGAATTTGGGCCCGATGGCTTTGTTCACTGGGAGAGGCAACCTGTTGTCCTGTGTTCTGCTTTAACGTTGTCCAAATAGAGTTAATATCACTAGTTTGGGGTCTGGAAAAGATTGCAGAATAGCTGCCTCAGAATAAATGCAGTCAGGGCTTCCTCTCAGTATGGTGATGTACATGCCAAATTCTATAGGAAATTCCTTACCTAAAACCTCAGTAGGAATAGCTAAATTCTATCATTAACTTTTTCCTATTTCTATTTTGTTGATGATTTTAAACTTGGCCACAGTGGGCTAGTTCTATTCTAACACATCAACATGAATCCTGTGATACTGTGTAATCTTAGAAACTCGGATCTAAGATAACGAGATGTGTAATGATACTAGTTTGTATCAGAGATGATCTTCTCTCTGTGGTGTGCTTCTGTACTTTTTGGCCAATCCCAAATTAGTAAGGACTAACTTATTATAGAGACACCCAATACCAATTAGGAGGTTTTTTGGCTTAAAGTCACTAAATCGAGCTCTTTGTAAGCACATGTGCAATTGTATTGGTCATTCGTCAACTAACTTAAGTACAGTTTTCAGTATGAGCCTTCTTGAACAGATATTAAAGTCCTTAAGGCCTGGGTGGAAGAAGACCCATCAGTAGCACATTTTATTTCTATTTCCTAACCATACCACTTCATGTGTGAAATGTCAACTCCACCTGGAAGAAGCTTCAATAGTGCTGTGTGGTGTAGTTTCTATGTTCCTGAGAAACTAGGATTCTAGCATTCTAACCATTGCTTATGTTAACCACCTGATAAATGTCCCTGAAGGATTCACACTAGTTTATATTTCCTTCACATCATTAATTTGGCCATCCTGAGATATGATAAAGAGACTGGGCCACCTCCGAGAGCAAGTTCGGGACCTATGAACTTTTCTCCAGAGCAAAAGAAAATGAAAAACAGGCTCTTTCTTGATGACACAGGGCTCAGAATCCACCAAAGGAAGCCCATCACTGGTACTCAATACTGCTTCTTTCTAGCAGGCTGCCAGTTGTGAAAAGGTCATAGTCAATTTCAAGCTAAGATACTCATTCAATGACACTGACCTGAAAGGGGGCCTGTGGGCTACCACCCAGAAAAACCCTGTCACTTCACTCACACTGGATGTCACCATCTTCCTCTTCCAGGTTAGCACCACAAAATCCCCTTCCCCAGAAGCTACTCCTCCCCTGTGCAGAGAGCTCTGGCAAAGGAACCTTAGGGACTCTAGTTACCTAATGTCTGCAAGCAGAGTGGAATGGCTTGTGCTTGCAAAGCTTTTATTTATAAACAAGTCTGTTTTTCAATTTCTTTCTCCTAATCTGTGCTATGTGTTTTAGTTTGGGTTTCCTAAAACACTGCTTGATCAACAAAATTCGTCATCATCAGATTTTGCCCCACCTCTCTAGTTTACCCCTTTCAGAAGCTAAACCACAGTCTCTAACACATAGTATTCCTTCAGGCCCTGTAGCACTGTTCTGTGCCCAAATGTCCTCCCTTATTAATTTAACACTTTTTTTTACTGTATGCTATTACTCTCTTAAATATAATGGAAATAAAAATGAAGAGTTTGAGGTAGTCCCTTCTTGTCAAAGGTCACAATAAAGTACATAAATATTGTAATGGGCAGAATGGGATAGGCTGATTCAGTTCTGTGGGTAGAAGAAAGTCATGAGAGGCACACTATAATCAGAGGCACAAATAATATACTATCTTGTTCATTACAGGCCTTTTTTTTTAAAGAAAAGTCACTGCTTATTCCGGTGGTGTGAGAAAAAACTTCACAGGAAAATTATGCTTGCCTGACCCTCCTACACCATTCAAAAGAGAAGAAGGGAACTCAGGGCACACAGCAGTATGCACAAAGAAAAAGAAATGGGCAACTGCACATGGCTTGGTGAATGGACCCCATTAAGCACAGGTGATTTAAAAGGTCAGAAAGAGGCAGGAGACAGTTATTTCACAAAGCAGGCAGTATAGCCAATGCCAGAGCCACCAGCATCAGCATCACTGTAAAGACAAGGTGTTCAACCTGCAGTGGCCTCTGAGTTTATTCCCTTCCACAATCTGACCTACCTAGTTTTGAGTAATTTTGTCAGCACTAATTGACATAAGCTGTTTTTAAAAAGAAGCAAGTGTGAAAAAATGGCTTATGCAGTGGGAGTGGAACACATGGAATGAGAGAGGCTAGAGGAAAAGAGTCTCTTCTCACCCTTTCTCCTTTCTCTGCCAGATTAATGAATTAAAACAGTGGAGGTAGGGAAACAGTAAGGGAGATAAATAGGAGAGAGGTTTTCAGGCAGAATTCATAGGCTTTGCTAAGTTGAATAGCCTATGTCTTTTCTTGAGTCCTTGAAAATTGCTTTAAACCACACCTTGATATTTCCCTTGTCTGCTACCACAACCTACCCCTTGCCTTCTAACACTGACTTGGTTTAAACAAATGCAATTCTGCAATCTTATTTATATTTTTATCCTTTAAATTCTGTTGGTTTTATCATAGCATAAGCTGACTGAGGACAGAGCTTATGGATGCCCTTTTGCATTTTGTTTGTATGATTCTTTGCCTTAATAGCTCCACTGCAGCATCAGTTCTTCATATTACGCTATGTAAAGAAAATACAGGAGACTGTTAGGGCTGTATCTAAAATAACACTGAAGTCATTGTTTTTATTGCATCATGAGGTCGACATTCAGTCCCTGATCCAGCAAACATTTGTAAAGCCCCATGACATGCCAAAACAGTTTTTTTTTTTTTTTTTTTTTTTTTTTTTTTTAGTCAAGACAAGGAAACATCACCTCTGCCTTCAAGAAACTCACACTCTGATGCAGGAGATCGACCCATAAGCCAGGTAGAAACTGATGCAGTGGGGACAATCAGTCTGGTGTTCTCCTCTGGAAGCCCTCTGGGCCCTCTTTATTTTCTCTCTAGGCCTCTCTATGGGAATCTCTTTCACTCCAGGGCTTTATTTTCTTCTTATATGGTGACTATTCCATCTCTGATCTAAATGCCAATTCCATACAGAGGAAAATAATGCCTACCCATTCATGCTGATTGCCTCAGTAGGGTTACCAGGTATAGGCCATCTTCTGAATTATATAAATGATAATGCCTCAGTCATGAATGTGTACCCATGTAATCTTATTAGAATATTAAACCAAAATTGGCAAAAATGTAAAGTGAGAATTTTATTTTTCAAATCTCCACTTTGAAAGGTGAATTAAATAAATGTATATAAAAGGTAAAGTCTCTCAAACTTATTTAACCAAAATTCTTTGACATTTTACCTAAAATAAGTACCAGTGATTTTTTGAAACATGCTAAATAATTTTTTACTGAAAGTTCTTTGTTAGAATGTGTAGTCTTGGAAGGCATATATTTTTCTAGAAAATTAAATTATAAACTTGAATCTATATAACAAAAATGGGAAATAGGAAAAAAGTAATACAGCCTTGTTTGATAATAATGCTGCACAAATTTCACTTTAGTAATGCAGATATTCCCAAGTTGATTTTCTGCTATTAATATTTATGACAGCATCATCATGAAAAAAGAAAGAATTGCTAAATTATCAAACATTAAAAGGATAATTTTTATAAGAATTTAAATTGGTTAGTACAGAAAGACAATTCTCCCTCAAAGTGATTTTGTTCAAATCATAAATGTCTTCAGTTACTTAAAGTGTACTAATACATGTTATAAATGAAAAGAAAATAAATGCAAAAAGCAATCTGGGCTTTGATTTACTATTCCCTTATTTCCCAGGAGTATGAACAGGAAACAAAATAACCACAAATGACTAAAATATCAGTAGGCCTTGAAATATCAACTTAAGTTAAAGCAAACTAACTTTTTAATCAAAGCCTATATTATTTTGATTTACTTAATTCAAACTCCCTCTCTGCAAATATGCTTTTGAATTAAGCAGTCATAACAAACCATAACACAAACATGAATTGCCAACTAATTTGTAATACATACTTAGTTCTGAAGTATTGCAATGTTTGCTAGTTCTTTACTATTTGAGAACTGGGTGAAGGCTTCATTGAGCTCCTTGCACTATGGCAACAAAATCAAGCCAATTTATGTAACTTTTAGAGTAACAGGAGCTAAGAACCTAATCCATATTATTTTGTAATTTGAGATAAAAATGTAATCTGATATTAAGGTACCTGAAAAAAGAAACCTTGAATAGATGAGAAATTTTAACATTTTAAAACAGAAAATGCTGGTATTAATCTATAAGACTCATTTGTTCATTCATGTATAATTCTTCATCCAAGATCTAGAGGAAATTCATTTCTAAAGAACTACAAAGAAGGTACACAAACTATCCTCTTCCCTATTTTTTCTACAACATATATTTTCCAACAGGTTGTTGACAAGTACTATTTGCAAATGGTTAACAAAACTTCCTCCCATGAAAACATATCAGAAGCAGAGGATTTCCTTGTAACTCCTGAACCTAGTATGTTATGTGGCATATAATATAATTTTAATAAATATTGGTTGAATAAATGATCACAGCACATACTCTAATAGCACTTATTCAGCAAAGTTTTTTCAGAGTGTATTTGTACTCTTATATCAGAAACCCATATTTGTAGAAGCATGTAACCATGTGATATTTTGACAAAAGGAGAAAAAAAAGAGTTTTATTGGTTCTTGTGTGCTGTTAGCAATAAACAATTACTTGAACCAGTACAAAATTATTAATATTTTTGAAAGCTTTAATGCTTACTATATTTAAGGCACCAATATTCATTAAATGTAAAGGAGAAATAGAAGAAAAAGATAGAAATGCTGTGCATGAGAACTCACTTCATTTCCTCTTTGATCCAGAATGTCTTTTCCTTTTCTCCCCTTTACTCTTTTAATCCTTCCGAATGGGAATAGGACTTTGATTAAACAATTCTATTTTTACTCTCAAACTCTGTGACTTCCTAATGTTTAGGAAATCTTTATTACAGAAACAAATTAAAAAGTCATTGAGACCTACTAAAGCTTTCTAATATAGGATAGCACTGGCTTTCAAAAAGCAAAAGCATTTCTTTAAATAGCTGGATACTTTCTTCAAAAAAATCTTGTGAGTAGTACCAACATATAAAGCATGAATGTAAACGTTTTGGAGAACAGGAGAAGGAACCAGTGTCCCATCCACTCACTGCCCTCCCTGTGCCTTCCCTCTGGGAATTCAAGTTCCCCGAACTCAGTTTGAAAATCACTATTCCGGGCTGGGGTTGTGGCTCAGTGGTAGAGCACTTGCCTGGTATGTGTGAGGCACTGGATTTGTTCCTCAGCACCACATAATAAATAAATTAAATAAATCTGTCAACAAATAAAATATATATATTTTACAGGGGGAAAATCCCATACTGCTCTTTCATAGAACAATGTACTCTTATTTTAGAAGAACTAGAATTGTGGATATCTGAAAATTTTGAATTGAAAATAATAAATGTACATGCAATTTAGAAAAAAAAGTGAGGATTAAAACAAAAAAAAACTCTAATATTGCATAATTTCAAAACTCACCAAACCAAATGGACTGGCAGCTATATTTATGTTATTGCCACATGGTGGCACCACTTTTGCTTGTAAATAGAAGTACCTACTATCGTTTGTCAGCAAGCACTTTGAATATGTGAATTTTAAAATATGTGAGTTTTCAGGACTCAAGCATTCTAATAAAATGTGACTTTCCTATAATGGTTCCACCAGAGTCTTCTAAACATGGGTTAGGACAAAGTTTATCAGCAAAATGTTGATTGTTCTGTTTTTATTATTTAAATTATGAAGCCAACACTAATATACTTGTAATGTATCAAACACTGTTCAGAACAGTGTTAATTCATTTGTTCTTTTTTACAGCATTTTGAGGAGGTACTATTGAGTAACCTGTTGAGTATACACTAGTATGCTTCTCATTTACAGATAAGGAGCCACACAGGACCTTGGCAAGGTCACAGATACAAGGTAGAGCAACAGAAATAGAACACATATTACCCAGACCCAGAATCCAAGATCTCAACCACTCCATTCTAATTCTTCTTCAGTAATAAAAAATAGGCAGTCTATTTTATTTATGCACTTCAGAGTATGCCTTGGTATAAATGAGACCAAAATGTTTTTGTTAAAATAATATTACATATTTTTATTTTTAGAGGTAAAGAAAAGCACTTAACTTGTAATTGCCAATATATTCCATAGAGAGATGTATAACTGAATACATTTCTGCATATTTTGACACATTTGTATATTTTCAGGTGAGCCTAAAGCAGTTTTCTTAACACATGTGTTTCAAGGCTCTTTTTAAGAAACAGTTCTGTATTTAATTCCAAATTTAGGATTTCACCCTTTCTTTTAGTTACATAAAATTCTGTTGTGTCTAGACAATTTCCTTTTATTCTCCCCCGTTAAATTCACCATGGCCTTACTCTCCAATCTGTATATCTACAGACTCAGAGGAAGACTGCCTAATAATGAAGTCATCTTTGGTACTTGATTAACTAAATCCCATTGGATTTTTTTTTCAGAAGTAGAGATACTGAATCATAATTAACTGTAAACAGTGTTAATGAGGTCTCAGTGTATTGTTCATAAATTTTTAGACTATTTTTTTAATTGAAGAATGTAGTACAAAAAAAAAAATAAAAGGCAGCTGTTTTTTGACAGTGTGAGAAAAGATTTGACAGGATAGACTGTAGTAGTACAGTTTCTTTCTTACTCCAGGGTTTTTTTTTGGTTCATGAATCCTTTGCATTTTGAGAAAGAATTACTGGCCATGAAAGGATAACTTGATAGATAAACAGAGAGTCTACCTTAAAAAAAAAAAAAGTCCTGAAGCTGTATGAAAAACCAAGTTTCAAATACATAAATATATATCTGCATTAATTAAAGACATCCATAATTTGACATAAGAAAATGTAATAATTTTTCATGTGGCTTCTATTTAATTAGACTGTCATTAAAATTTCTATTTTTGATGGAACTCATATAAGTATCTGTTCCTAGAACTAAACTGAATGGTGGAACTGTCAGCATTGCAGAATGCATCTCTATATTTCAGTCAGTCTTGAGATATCTGTGTACAATTTAAAGTGAAACCTCTCTATAAACAAAAGCATAGGAAATTCTAAATCATATTAAAATTAAACTGAACTCTGTAGAGCAGGGATCAGCAAGCTATGGCTCATGGGACGAAGCCAGTCTCTCTGTTACTTTATAGCCTCTGTTCTAAGAATGATTTTTACATTTTTTAAATGGTTGGAAAAAATTCTGAAAAAAATATAAAATTATACAAAATTCAATTTTCAGTGTTTATACATTAAAGAGAACATAACCATTCTTATTCATTCATGCATTATCTACAGCTGCTTTTACACTACAAAGTCAGAATGGAGTGCCACACAGTTAGTTGTCTACAGAGTCTAAAATATTTCCCACAAGCCCCTGGCAGAGAAAGCTTACTGACCATTGCTGTAGAAAATCTTTGGTCAATTTTTATTCTCACACAACAGAAGTAAACCTTAACCCAAGATACCCCTCTCACATTTGGCCAATGTAGAAGGTTAAAAATTATCACAGTTTATTTCATCTAAAATAGGGCATGATTAGGGAATAGAATGTGCTGACAAGGAAAATACTATGTATAACAAGCTCTAAGAATTTCCATTAGGTTAATGTATTCTAGACTTTACTGTTTGCACTTCATATTAAACAGTTAACTAGAAAACAAGAATCTAAAGAAGAATGTTGGCATTTTAAAATGATTATATGCTAAGCATTTGCTATGATTTTTGTACGGTTTTTCTCATTGAATGCAGCAGCCTTATTATTTCTATTTTACGTGAGGATAATAAGCAACAGACAAGTTAGAGTGACTTTGCCAATGTCACTCATACAACATTGCTTTTTAAGTGGTACTTTTCTATTTGGCTTATTTAAAAACATGATAAATACTCAGAATAGTGATAAATGGAAAACACTGTATAATAATGCCATACTAAAAGACTTAGGTGGGTCCTCTTCCTGATTTCTTTTTCTAGGAAGCAGAGATAATATTCCTTACAAAAATTTAAGTGTAGAACAAATACTGGTTCAATTAAAATTTCTTTTAATAAAATAAAATGAAAGGCGGCTCTAATCTGTGTAGCAGTTGCTACATACTTTTATAAATTTATCTTTGAAAGGTCAGTGTATCTTCTAGAAATCAGTATTTGAATGAGTTTTGCAAAGGAATGTTTGGAAATTAAAAATTATTGTGTTTATTTGGTATTTAAATTTTTGTTAATAATGTGTACGTTGATCTTTCTTTATACAAAATACTTTTAAACCTTGGGGTTTTAAAATACCACCCTACGTACCTCAAAGCTGCAATAATAATACTACAAGATTGGCAATTATATCCTATTGATAGAGTTGTAGCCAAACCACTAAAAAGATCTGGTACCTCAAAATCGTCCTGGTAACTAAGCACTATTAAAAAAAAAAAAAAAACTTATGGAAAAAAATAGTTCCAAAAAATGTTCCAAATTCATAGGAAATACATTCCTAATCATAGAGCTTAGCAAAGCCACTCTGAATCCAATAGCTTCTATTTATTTTCCACAGAATTAATAATATAATTTAGAAGAGACCAGTAAACAATCAGCAGTTTGAAATTCCTTTGTTATACACAATTTTAAGTCTCAGTTTTTAAAAAAAACGCTTTAAATTAGTGGTTTATATTTTGTAATCCTTGAAAATAAAAAAAAAATATTGCCACAATCAAAAGAGAGAAAACAAGAGTAGATGTGATTTTTCTCTATCTTAAGAGAAATTGGTTTTTATGGGGGTGGTTCAGGTTTCCTCACCTTGCAGGGTAGAGGGAGAAGCATGAAGACAGAATTTCATGTGGTTCCTGAGTTCAGTAAGGAAATTCAACCTAACACTTTAGGCATGTCTCCATTACACTTAGGAGTCAGTCCAGTTGGGTTTATTCCTACCAAGGTAAATTTGGCATGGTGCATTATACAGTCATAGCCAAGGTTCAGAAATTTCTGGGCATGTCTGGAGAGCAGGTGGGGCTGGCACAGCAGATGTCCATTTGCATAAATGTCTAAGGCACTTCCTAAGAAAAACTCATCTTCAGCAAAGGGAAAGCCAGACCTGACACACTTGACCTGATAACCAAGACTCAACATCTGATGGCTTGATGCCTAGTACCCAACAGCCTTCTCTTCTGTGCATGCTCACCTCCAGGACTTTGGATATGAGCCTAATTTCCACCTTATATGCTGTGCTTAAATGCTTTCACCAAACTGTTCAGTAACATCACTGTTAATATCAAGTCTTTCCTTATATGATTCTTTCAAGCACAGGATATAGAAGTTATAGAAAATAAAGCAATGAATAAACCAACCTATCTGTTGAACTTCTCTCAATTGCTGGCTAATGTCCTATATCTTGTCAATGGACAGAAGTGGAATATGGCAGAAAGAACTCCACAGTTCTTATCCTGATCACTCCACTTCTATAAGTCTTTGGTTCCTCCTATTTACAGCAAAACAAAAAACTGATGTAGCTTATTCCCTCTCTTGTGGCAAGACTATTCCCTCCTCACTCCTCACTCCAAAATTATACATAACATTTTTGCATTATTTTATTTTTTAATCTCTATATGAAAGTATGTCTTATGAGAGAGATAATTACTCTTGGTCTTCAGTGACCTCTGTGGGTAAAGCAATAAACAGGAGAACAAGTTCTGACCAAAGAGAAAGGGATGGACCCTCACAAAATAAGAAATGACAGAGAACTGAATGTTGGAAAACTTTATCTAACTAAAAATTACCCTAGGTCAGGCTTTGCTTAAGAAAGAAAGCTGAATTATAGTCAAAACTGTTTATTCCTGATTGTGGTATTTGGAAACTTCTCTTCAAGCCTTCCATTCCATTTCCTTTTCTGTTGCAATAAAAATATTTCTTTTCTCTAAGAGTTGATTCTCAAGAGGGTATAATGCATAAAATATCTATTTTTGTAATTCATTACTTAAGAAAATTAGAATAGACATATTTCTCATTTAAAAAGTTTTACTATACAGCAATATAATTCCCAGTTTGGGGAAAACCAGAAATAATATTCTGATCCTATGAAATGGAATGGATATTCAAGGACTCCCACACTGCTTAATAAATAAACAGAAAATTTCCAGGAATCATAAACAACAAAACCCACTTAAGTCACAAGGCTAAAAATGAATAAAAGAAAATCTACATTATAAATATCTTAGAATTCCCTTGTTTGGTTAACAACAACAACAACAACAAAAGATTATAGTACTTCCAAAGGCTTATATTTTTAAAAAAGCTAAAACAATACCACCAATTTGCTTTTATTATTTCAGTGTATTTAGATTTTGCAAAATGCATCTATTTTTTCCTTTTGTGACTTAAATGATCCCCCTTTCTACAGAAGTATCCTACATTGTCCAAAGCATTTAGTCCTGTTCAACAGCTAAAGAACTCTTTCTCCCTCCCCCTCTACTTTGGCTGCAAGTCAATTCTGTTTTCCTCGTTCCAACTGTTTTGGACATATGCTGGCCCAACTAACAATGGTAAACACAGCAAGCTGTCTCTGATATGGTGCTGATTAAGTCATACTGTAAGCAAGCAGAGTTTGGATATTAAGATGCTAAAAAAAAAATTACTCTCAGAAATTCTCCTCCCTTTGAGAAATATTTATTCTATTTTAAATTATATGGTAAACAAACCATGGGACACCTTTAAAAATATATTTATTCAATGCTAGCCTAGGCATTTGAGATACAAAGGAAGCTAAGACATGGTCCTTATAATCATGGATTCATGGATTTACAGTCTAAAATGATAGGGGAAAGTAGAATAAAAGTGGAAGCCCAAAGAAGAACTTAAAATAATGTTTGAAGAAGGGTGCTTGCTAAGACTTAGAATAAAGAAAAGGTATAAAGTTAAAATCATGTATATTTTGAATACTATTTTGATAAATTATTAGTATAGACATAGTATCTTAACCAAAAATCTAGGAATAGAGACCCAATTACTATCATAAGCATGTGACATTAAATAATTTAAAAGAATATAAATACTGTAGTGTTTATAACAATTCTTCAGAATGGAAAAATTGTTTTTAAAAACTGTAATCTTCTTCTTTTGCACATTGGAATTGAGCACTTATTTTCCACTTAGCTCAGATTACTATATACTAGCTCCCCTTCAGTATGCAAACAGAACAGATAAAACCAAATTATAAAATAATGCCAGAAAAGATTTTTTAAAAAATCTTTTTTGGATGCTTAATAGGAACAATCAAGTTAAAAAAAAAAAAAGTAGGACTTCTACCTTGAAAAAACTGGAATTGCTCATTTATTTATCAATAAAGGTCTCACCAAGTTAGCAATTAGCAATATCCATAATTTGACAGACATAAAAGAAGAACATTAATTTATAAATATGAACTTTCTTTTTCAATTGTAGGATTGCAACTTTACTCTGTTTTCTTAGTTCGAAAATACAGGTGCTGAAAATACAAAGGTAAGAAGAATTAGGTAGTCATTACTGTCAATAAATTTGTAATTTAATCAGGGAGTGGAAACTTGGAGGGAAAACATAAAAAACATAGAATAAGCTAAATTATACACTAGTGATTCAAACAAATTGGGCTGGAGTTGTGGCTCATTGATAGAGCACTCACCTAGCACATGTGAGTCACTGTGTTCTATCCTCAGCACCATATAAAAATAAACAAATAAAAATAAAGTTATTCTGTCCATCTACAACTAAAAAATATTTTTTAAAAATAGATACATAGAGATGGTGACCTGGGCCATTGAAAGATATCGTTCTGACATCGTAAGTACATTGTAAGATCACAGAAATAGGGAAAATTAATTGTCTATTAAAAGAAAATGAGTCAAAAGAAAGGCTTCCAAGAAGAGGCTAAAGGACAGGGAAATAATGAAAATTAGCTAACAGCAACAACAACAAAAAATACACCTCACCAATAAAAGATAGCCATTGAATAAGTAGGCCTACCAAACAAAATATAAGAAAAGGATGAATTTGAGAAACATTTCCAATGTATATTTAGCAAAGTCTGAAGTCCAACTGGATGAAAAAAGCAGGTAAACTTTTAAAATTCACTAATATATCTATATTATGGTAGCACTGCCATAGCATACTGAACTTTTATTATATTAAAATCAGAAACCAAAAGAACATATTTTTTTTTCCTTAAAGAGGCAAAATTATTTGAGAGCAATATGCAGGAACAGAAGTGACAACAAAATATTTTTTTAGTCATCACAAAGTTTTCTAACTGTAAAAAAATTACATTATATTTAGAAATTCTCAGAAACTTTTGATCAGTTTACTCAATAAAATGAAATAAAAGGTCAATAAAACCTGACCCACATCAAATTCTTAAGAAAAAATTTAATGAAAGAAATGAAACACTTATGCATTTAAATTGTAAAATACTGTGAACAGAAATTAAAATTGATCTAAGTAAATGGAAATACATTCCATGTTCATAGATAGGATATTTAATATTAAGATAGCAACAGTCTCCAACTTGACCCACAAATTCACTGCAATCCCTATGAAAATTCTATCATTTTTTCCACAGAAATTGACAAGTCAGTATTATAATTCATATGGAAATTAGGAAAGGGATGAAGATCAGTGGTGGAGCTCATGCCTAGTGGTAAGACATTTGCCCAGTATAGGAAGCCCAGGGTTCAATTCCTAGCACTTAAAAACTACAACAACATTCAGAATAGCCAAATGAAGAATAATATGGCAGATTTAAAATTCCTGAGTTTGAAATACACTACTACAAAGTTATAATAATCAAGACAAGTAGCATAAGAATAGATGGTCAATGGAATAGAGTCCAGAAACAAACCTTTCCATTCAAGGTCAATTGATTTTAGACAAGAGTGCCGCAGTCTGGCTGGGCAAAGTAACCAGGGGGTGACAAGCAACTTGTGAAGGTTGATACAGCGGGAGTCACTTTATTGTAAGACAGCAGAGGTATTTATACATAACTGAATACACAGCTTGACTCAAGTTAGCATCATCCAGTTACAGCAATCAGTCATTAAGGAATCCTCATCATCTTAATAATTATACACAGCTTAACTTAATTGACATAACCTAGACACAGCAGTTAGTCATTAAGGAATCTCCATCATCTTAATGGCTCGCTGGTGTTAATTCATAAACCACTCCCTCTGGCAAAGTGCCAGGCACCATCTTGACTTGTCTGTGGTCCTCAACATCTCCCCCTTTTGTTTAATTAAACAACAAGTATGTGGCTTAGGGACCGTGCCTGTTTTAGGTTGTCCAATACTACATATGGTCCTTAGCCATCATTGGATGGTCTGACCTCAAATCGTCAGCCTCCTGTCTTAGGTTGGTACCATTGTAATTGGATCTTACCCGTCTTTGACTACCGGCCCAGCATTATTTAGCCATATTTGTGGATAACCTACTACAAGCAGAAGGGGGAGGATACAAAACACCACGATACAATTGATGGCTCCAAGTAAGAAGCCCTTGGAAAAATTGCACCACAGATGATACCATCAGCAAAGATACGCTGGCACCATTACAATTTGTTTTCTCAATAGAAATCACAGTCCAGGTATATCACAGTGCAGGTAAGTTCACAGTCCAGGTAAGTTCTGCAGGCAGCTAGCTTAAGCTGTGGCCCTCAACACAAGAGTATTAACAATTTAATGCAGAAAGGATAGTCATTATAATAAATGATGCTGGGACAACTAGATAAGCATATGCTCTCAAAATGGACGATAGACCAAAATGTTAAAACTGATAGGAAAAAAAAAACAAAACACAGGAGTGAAACATTGTGACCCTGGATTAGGCAAAGGTTTCTTCAGTAACAAAACCAAAAGCACAGTTGATGAAAGAAAAACAGCTAAACTGGACTACATCAAAATTAAAATATTTCGTTGAATATGATACTATAAGTCCACAGAATGGAACAATATAATTACAAATCATAGATATATACCTAACATCTAGAGTATATATCAAATAAGTTTTTACAACTCAACAACAAAACACAAATAACCCAATTTAACAAATAGAAAAAGAACTTGAAATGACATTTCTCCACAAAGATATTACAAATGACCAATAATCACTTGAAAAGGTTCTCAACATTATTAGTCTTCAGGATGATGCAAATCAAAACTACAATGATATACCACTAGAATAGCCATAATCAAAAATATAGATGCTAGAAAATCAAAGGCAGATCAGTAGAGGAAGCAAGGAAACTAGAAAATGCCAGGGAATAACATTGGCCAAAATATACTGTAATATTGTGAGTATGTAAGAATATGTAACAATGAATTCCACTATCATGTACAATTATAAATCATCAAAAAATATGGAAAAAATAAAGTAAATGTTCCCAAGTATATTGGCTCCAGGGCCCGGGGGTGATAAGAGTTGGCAAGCACTTATGACCCAGCAATTTCATTCCTAGGTATACACAAGAGAAATTAAAAGATATTTTCTACAGAAAAGCTTGTGCATGAATATTCTTAGCATTGTTATTCACAATAGCCAAAAAGTAGAACTAAAATATTCACCAACTGGTAAATGGATAAATAAAATGTATTATATCCATACAATGGAATAATACTCAGCAATAGTACATATAAATTGAGTCTTGAAACAGGTTACAATATAGTTGAAACTTGAAAACACTGTACTGAGTGACTGAATCCAATCACAAAATAAATATATTGTATGACTCCATTTAGATTAAATATCCAAAATTGGCAAATTTACAGTAACAAAAAAGTAAATTCGTGATTTTTATAGCTGATAGGAAGGAAAGGAAAAATAGGAATTTATTACTAATGGATATGGAGTTTCTTTTGGAGGGACAAAAAGTAGTCAATATTAGATTGTAGTGATGGTTACACAACCATCACTACTATTTAGTGAATATACTAAAAATACTGAATTGTATACTTTAAGAGGATTTTTTTTTTCAGTAAAGCAGTTAATAAAATCTAATTAAGTTGTTTATACTGAGACCTGAGAATAACAGGATAATATGTAGAACAATATATTTCTTCATTTCAAAAATACAAGAGATACTCAGTTGGGACCGTTATATACTATTTCCTTTAGAAAATTCAAAGTATGCACAGTGACAGTTGTCAGTAACTTACTAGTATTTCATTCTAGCAGTCAAAAACTTTATGGAGAAGCATGTGATAAGATACAGGCTGGGCTAGGTGATAGAGCGCTTGCATAGCATATGTGAGGCACTGAGTTCGATTCTCAGTACCACATATAAATAAATAAAAGAAATCTTCATCAACAATTACAAAAAATTGTAAAAAAGGCACAGACTTAAAATACCACCACAAATACAAACTCCATGCTTTTTAAAGATCTAGGCAATAGATCTTTGAAGGGAAAGAGAAAAATGGCTCATTTTCTTGACCCCTTTATTAAAAATCTCCTGACACTTTAGGCTTTCTGCAACTAACTGATATAGTGTGTAGTAACATAGATGGTCTCCCTTAAGAGTTTCCAAGTGGCCACTTTCTAATACCTGGAGCAAGGGTGAGGACAACATATGTTCTATGTAAAACATCTAAATGTGTAACTTGATTTCTGTGGCCTTCCACATTCACTTATTGTCTTCTCCTTAGAAACCCCTCTCTCCACTCAGCTCATGCTCCTTCTTGACTCTGGGTGAACTGGTCCCATAGTCCCCACAAGTCCCACAGCATCAAAATATTTCACCTCTGTTTATTTCCCTTCTGTCAAAACACAACAGGCCTTCAGTGAAGAAGCTTAATTTGCACATTCTTTCATTCAAAAAATAACTACTGTTTACCAGGTGCCAATCATTAAATTGAGTGACAAAACATCGAAGAACATATTAAGTTGCAGACAAAAATAAATATTAACCACATTACAATGAGGAAGTGCTATGTCAGAGACATATATGTACAGGGCACCATGTGCACCCCACGTCACAGCAAGGTTTTGGAGCTGGGTCTATGTAGGGAGGCAACATAGGATGTTGGTAGTAGGGCAGCTAATGTTGAAGGTAGGGGAAAAAACAGGATCATGTTATGTAACAAAGTGTGGGACTTAAAAAAACTGACATTTATTGAGTAACAGAAACTGTACCAATCCTTTGAAATCTATTTTTCTCAGTTTTTACAACTCTGTGGTGTTTAGTATTATGTTTCTATTTTACAAATGAAATACTAAGGTTTACCAAGATTTAGTTATGTTCCATGCCCAATAACTCTTAACAGATAACAGATAACATATATGTAACACTGAGTCAGGTCAGTTTGAGCCCAATTAGAACACTATTTATTATCAGTTATTCATATGGATCTTGAGGTTTCCAGAAATGTATAGAAAAGAACCTTAAGAATAGCTAATAAAATATTAGAAACAGTGACTGAGATACCAGAGCAGAAGAAAGATGTACTTGTCATTATATATTCTTTCATATATTTTAGATTTCATAACATGTTATTTATTATCTATTCAAATAAATGAATACTCAATCTAAATAAATAAAGGATGACTTTGAGATGTGTATTAGCTTAGCTTATCTTTGGTACCTAAATCTAAATAAATAAAACATGACTTTGAGATGTGTATCAGCTTAACTTAGCTCTGATGCCTAAATTTATATTTATGTAGTAGAGTTAGCACTACTGCTTCTAAAACACACACACACACACACACACACACTTGTATAAAAAGACTTTACAATGAAATATTTAAGTGTAAAAATATCTCATAATTTACATTATGTTTAGAAAAGTTATATTCCCTAACCTATTATTAAAATAGTTGTTTCCATTTTGGCTGAAGCCCCAAGAAAGTAGGTATCAACTGCTTCCACCTTCCAGACCACCAATGCACAAAGGAAAAGGAATAACTGAAAACCAGTCTGGGTACCCTGACCTCTGCAAAACTCAAAGGTATAAAAGGGCTGTGGTAAAACTGGCCGACGTCTTGGAGAAAAGAGATGGAAAATTTCTTGAGAGAGTTGTCAATGTTCCATACCCTCTTCCTCACCGTCCTTAGTGATAATGGAAGGTATACTTGACCCCCACCTTCAGATTAATGAGAAGGATGGAAAAAAAAGTACACTTAAATTGATAGGTTTCCTGAAGTTTTGGGGTCATGGACTGGTATCCCACACGAGCCTGAGGAATCAAAAAGATGAATGCCAAGGATGAGGAAGTAATTGGCCAGTCAGGGAGCATTTCACTTAGTCCAAGGAACTGTAGGTGAATGGACCCTGACAAGCACCCACCAGACAAAGCACCAGCTTTAATCATTTGTTCAAACAGGGATGTCAGCTCCCCAGCAGCAACATATTTCCTGCCTCCTGCTTTTTCTCCATGCTTCCCAGTTTCACCACCTCCATCAAGCTGGAGTGCAGGGCCAAAAGCTGGGGGAAACAGCTATGTGGGCACCGCCTTTCTTTATTTCAGGGCTGTCCATGCAGCTGGCCTGAGCCAAGGGAATGGAGGAAGTTTTATTTTGAATGAAACTTGACTGTTACATTGAGAATTACTAAACTGAAGTCATTTCAAGCTAAGGTGTCTTGAAGACTTTTAATTATCTGAATGTGACCAGAGCAGATAGGGAGCCTGCAATTTAGTACTCCTTCAGTCCTGGTTTGAGTGGGCAGAGGAGAGAGCTGAAAGCTGGCTTTCAATATTTAATATTTAATATAAGTTACAAAAGTTGTGAGAAACAAATTAGCCCAAAGAAGGACTAAATCTATTTACCATGTTGGCACCTGAGAACTAAGCATTACTGTGTCAGGAGAAACACAAGCACATTGTCCACATCTGCACAGAGTGGCATGTGGCTTGAGTAGGGTGGTCCTCAAATGCAATCTTGAAATAAACCCACTACATGGTTTTTAGATGACAGCGGCATCACAAAGGCCCTGGAACAACATTCTTGTCCTCCTTCACCACTTATTTCTCCATAGTTAGTCACTTACCATGGCCTGTGAAAGAAATGACAATAACTGGAAATATCCTATATTTAGAAAAATTTTGTTACACTTATTTATTTTTAGCAGTAGGAGAAAATGAATATGTTTTCTGGGGATTCTTAAAATATGTAAAACATGAGAAGAATAACTATTAATAATGATTGGTTAGAAAAGATGACTGGTTTAAGAGCATCCTCTGGGGCCCATTTTTTTTTTAGTGAAAAAAATACTTTCTGTATTTGGGGACCAAATATAACAAATATAAGATCATTCTTTAAATAGCTTTTTAAAATATTAAAAGTGCTTGCGCTTGTTCTAAGTCTGTATATTGTTAAAAACTTTAAATGCTACATTCTTTTAAGATCAGCAGCTGGTAAGCTCACTTATAAAAATAAAAAATAATTGTAAGTAAATGCTGAAAGTCAATTAAATATTTATTAAGCCCCTAAAACACCAAAAGCTTAAGGTAAACCTACAATTAGTATGTAAATAAATTAAAAATTTATCTCTTTGTTTTATACCATTAAAGTAGTAGTATGTTCATGGTAAAACATTCCAGCAGTATAAGAAATAAATGGAAGATCGAAAGCCCACTTTCTCACTCACTACCTCCTACTACAACTCCTAGAACAAATTTCTATTAAGTTTCTGAGAATTCTTCACGACATCTGTCTTTCGTGAAATGTTATGCTTCTATCTCCCTGGACAAAACAGATACCATCAGATAGCATAAGAATTCTATTTTTATTTGCATTTGTAATGAAGAAAATTTAGGAAGAGATGACTTTAACATGTATCAGGAAGTTACAGATTAGATATAAAGAAGAACTCTTCTTTGCTTTCAAGTTATCAAAGCCCCAGGATGAAACACCGAAAGTGTTTGCAGAATCTCCTTTGACCTACATCTGCTTTTTAAATTTTAAGTCAATATCACATGGAAAATAGATCTAGAATGTTGAACTAAAAGGATTCCAAAATAACTTGTTCTAGCTTTGAAAATAATCATAATCATCTGAAGTAGCTGGGAATTTGTGTAAAGAATCTTTTCTGTTGCTAATAAGATCCTTAAAAATTCTTCTTGAGTCTATCATCAGGTAAATTTTCCCATGGAAATCTGTGCAGAAGCCCTCTAAATAAACAGCGATATTAATAGCATTCTGAAATTGCCATATAGAAAGCAAATTAAAAGACTGGTTAAACAAATAAGAAATCAAACAGTACTTGATATATTTATTTAATTACTCCAAAGAACATTTTATCACATTACCCTTAAAGCAATTTTAAATGATGTAAAATCCATTTAGTTTTCTGTAGAATTATGTAGCATTCCCAAAAATTTAGCAGACACATGAAAATGTGTGGTAAAACACTGAGAAACAGAAGTTTTATTGAATTAAATATTAAGATAAGTGACAGTAAATTTTTACATATTCAATTTACTTCCAGAGGAATCGTTTTCCATATGTGGTATTTGGCTGCTGACTTCAACACTGAAATGAGACAGAAATCAGGGAACCTAATTAAAGATCTGAAAGAACATCTGGAAATTTCAGTAAATCTTATAAAGTAAAGATGCTTTGGACTTTTGATCAGATAAGATATTGCTGGCACAATGGAATTTAACTTTCTTCCAACTTTTGCCCAAAAGGTAAGAGGGGAGTCATTTTTAGCTATCAACTCCTTCTATATTTCTTATTCCTGGATCCCTAGTATTCGATCACATCTCAATGGGTAATTGTTGAATGAAAGATTGAACAAATAATTTTGTGAAAAATAATATTAAGGAATACACCTGTCTCAATCTATTTTGTATTGCTATAACAAAATATCCAAACCTGGGTAATTTGCAAAGAAAAGAGATTTATTTTGGCTCACAGTTTTGGAAACCAAAAGTCCAAGCTTAGAAATCCAGATATGACAAGGAGGTGATATCATACCATAAGATGGCAGGTGGCATTACATGGTGGGAAAGTGCATGATGGTGGCAAACAATGCTGGCAGAGAAGGTGGACCAGGTAGGATGGAATCATCTTATAACAACCTACACTCCTGGAAAGAGGAGAAGAGTTCTAATCCCTTCTGAGGGTAGTGCTCCCACGATCTAATACTTCCCACTGGGGCCCACTTTTTAAAGGTCTGACACCTCTCAATACCATTACACCATTCTAAACTCTGAAGGACAAATCCAAGCCAAATCACATCCCCAGGACTTTTAGGCTGAATTTATACAAAATTTTGTCGCCATTGTCATCTCTAAGAAGTTTGCAGATTCTTACTTTATCCTTATAGAATATATTACATAATCCCCTCATTATATTCTAGCACAAAGTGTTACTTTTACTCAAACATAGCCATGATTTGCAGCAATAACATTTTGGAACCACCTGTACAAAAACCTAGAACTTTTGAAACATATATCTAAGCTCTTTTAATAGGATTTTGATTGATTATATGTATTTTCTTTGTCTAAAAAGTTATTATACATTCATTACAAAAAACATACAACAACCACCAAAGAAAAGGATAAAAGCCCAGGATTTCACCACTTAGACTAAACAATCACTGAGATCTGCTTTGGAAGTACATAATAAGGAGACCAACCTATGTAAAAAGTTTCTCATCTTGTGTTTTTCACTGAATATTGCAATAGTGACATTGTACCACATTATCAAAATTTCTCATATGTGTTGTCTTTAAGTGTAATAAAATAATCTAGGGTGTATACCCACAATAATTAATTTAACCACAAGTTACTAATGGACATTAAAATTGTTTTCAATAACTTGTTTTTTTAATCCTTTACTATGATGCCTGTATAGTGAATCTTATAGAAAATTAAGAAATACACAATAAAATCAGAAAATATAAATATCAACTTCCAATATCCAGAGGTCACCATTGTTAATACCTTATATATCATGTTGAATTTTTTTAACCTATACATATCTGTGTATCCATCTTTGCATAATACTAAAATAAGGTTACACATTCATATTATTTTGTACATTCAAATTGTTTTGTATTTTGTATTATTTTTCTGGGCCAATAATCTCTACCTTTTAACTTCAGGATAATTTCATCTCATCTAAAAGCCAGATAATATTCTCACATAATTCCCCATAATTATCCCAAAATTATTCATTAGAATGGTTTATCAATAATTAGCAAAGTCTGTTTTTACTACCCAGAGTTGTTGAAGACTTTCCAACTTTTTGCTATTAGTAACAGTGCTGAAATGGAGACTTTTGTGTATATGGTTTTTTCTATAATTAGAATTGTTTCCTTAGGATAGGTTCCCAGAAATGGAATTAATGAATCAAATGCCATGAACTTGTAAATCTCTTGATACCTACTGCCAAATGACTTTCCCAAGGCATTGTACCAAATTACATTTCCAACAGCAGAGCATGAAAATGCTTTTAGGATGAGTAATGTTAAATATTACAGGAAACTTTTGAACAGTTTTAATTTGATGTCAAGAATAATGAACTACACAATATAGATGCCTCCATCATTTACCAGTTAAGTACAGGTCAGTTAACCGAACATGTACTATACACATAGAATTTAACTAGTTAGGACGGAGGTATGGTACAGTTCCTGCCTGCAATATGTGTCTACTCTATTGAGCAGCTATAATATATCTGTAGTACATGATGTCAGTAGAATGCTGGAACACAATGTTACATATCCAAGGATTTATAAGAGCAAAGTTGGAGTCATCCAATTCAATCAGAAGAGAGAAAGTTCTTGAAGTCTTCTTGGAAATTCTAACAATGTAGTTTTTCTTGGTGATTAAATAGGAGTTATCCAAGAAACATGATTGAAGACAGGACAGTCTAGCAAAAAAAATCAGAATGAGCTGTGAGGAAAGTGATTCAGAATACAATGTGGTATGCATGGGAGCAATGGCCTGCCATTGTTTTATATAGTTATTGTTATTGTATTTTGTATTTTCTCAGCTTTTATGGCACATATAATTCCTTCAACAAAGTTTCAACAACACAGTACTATAATCACTTCCTATCCATGTAGCAATATAATCTACATCTCCCAAGTCTTCTCAGGAGATGGAGTGTAGCTAACGCTTTTTTAGATGTAACTTACTACCAGAATAACTGATAGTGCTACATTTACTAGGCAGGGACCAGGGAAGCTCTGCTTACTGCAATGTGTCAAATATTCCCACACAAGAAAAGAACTGTCTACTTAAAATGTCCCACTCTCCATTCTTAAGGAACACTAGACACACTGCAACATCCTTGAGGACAAAGATGACATTTTACACATCTGTTACCTTTACTGCACCTAAAACACATAGGTGCTGGATATATAATAAACAGAGTAAATATTGCATGATAAATTAATACAAAAATTAGAAAAATTTTAAAAATAAGTAAAATGTTCCAAGTATATCACCAACTGTTATGAATGACTCCACTACCTACCATGCATCACCAGTGAGTAGTCTTACTAGGAAACAATGAGGCTATTAGGTAAAATAAATGACAACCATCTATCAAATGTTTACCCTGGCAGAGGGAAAGCAAATCAGCCTCAATCCCATCATCTGGCACAGGGGGGAACATCCCTAGAGATATTCAAGATCTGTGAAAACTTATTTTTAAATAATTGTGATCCAAATCCCTAACCAATGGACACTTGGAATTCTGAGGCTTAATAAAGAATTAGCTCACTATGGCAAGTCCAGAAGAAAACCATAAGTTCACACAGTACAGTTTGTTCTTAATTGTTTGATTGGACTTTTGAAGTCCGCAGCATGTATTGCCTTTAAAAGTTTCTTCTTAAAACAAAATTGCCAGGATTTATTTTTTACTGAATCTTTACACACTATTAAAAGCACAGTCATTTAGTCTTTAAGACAACCATACTGTTCTTGGGGGAAAAAACACCCCCAAAACATAGGATTCTTAAGATTTTTATTTTACAATAAAATAGGCCACAGGCAAATAAACACAGTTCTGAGTTAAAAGGAGCAGAAGCATCAGATTTCAGAATTATCGTAAAACAGGAAGGTTGTAAGGGTGTAACAGAGGATGAAAGCAGCCCGAACCCTGGAGCCTTCCTGCTGATTCAGGTCATGCCAAAACACACAACGGTTTACACACAGCACAAACACGCAAAGGTGCACACACACCATACTCCAAAGACAACCTACTTGGGAGAGCTATTCTCTTTCAAAAGGTCCAGTTCAAAAATCAGAAATAATTAAAGGAAAGGTTCAAGAGCTAATTCAACTATTCTTAAAAATAACACGCTGCCAGGACAACTTGGATTAGAACATGGTTTTCAAGCATGTGCATATTAGCAGTTTCTATTAAGGTAATGCCATCTGGGAGAGCAGTCTTCTCTCCTTGGTGATAACTCCACAGACCAGACACACACTTATATGCCTGGAACAAGTTGTACCCCATGTTGGTGCTGCATTTTTCCCTGCACCGTTTCTTTCTAAACAACATCTCAGAGAAAACCTAAATATCTGCATTGGTAAATATGGCTCTGAATATATATTGCGGTAAAGAAATATGCATTGTGGTAAAGAAGGCCATATCTATATTTATAACCACATTCCAATAAAAGAAGTGAGAGAATATGTCAAATGGAGGTAGCAGCTAAATTGCTCACCAGAAAAATAAAAGAAAACCCGGTCATTATTTTCCCTTCTCTGAAATACAGCAGCAGCTCCTGCTTGGTTTGGAACAGTTACTGCAAAAAGGGAAGCTTGTGTTTATTCAGCTCTGTTCTCCTCAGCAATGTGGTTCATCAGGTTTGTAGTATATCTTTTTTTCTCAGTTTGCTTTTCATTTTGTTTTAACTTTGTTGCATTAATCTGTGGATACTGTAAAGCCTTTTCAGTAGGTGGCAACTCAGAAGCCAAGAATTCAGATGCAAGCAGGAGACAATATAAAACACATGAAATACAAGCAAATTAATTTCAAAATCTAGTCACTTTACTAAGATCATAAAAGTGCATTCTTAATAATTTTATAATTTCATTTATATGTACTTGGTATGTTACTAACGACTTGATGTGCTTGAAAAAAAAATTGGAAATACTCAATAAGAAGAGCATAAACTTGCATATATTAGTCAATTCTTGATATAAATTTCTGCATATATTAAACCAAAGTTATTATAAAGGATTATTTAATAATTTCAAGTCAAATGTCCATCATCTTTTCAAATGCACAGGTGCACAAGAACAGGAAGCCAAAAAAGTGTTAGTTACAAAGGATACTAATCATAACCAAACTGATCCCATTAAAGGAGTTTATTTTTCTTGAAATAATTACACATAAAATACATTTAAATGTAGCCTCATAGAATAAGTATAATGGACATCTTATTAATACGTCACATCTTCATCTTCTGTAAATAGTGGGCCAAATAGAAACAAAATCACCGCAGAAACATTATTACTACAAATCCTAGTTCTTAAACTATTTAGAACAAAAATGATTCTTTGAAACCTAAGCAACAAAAACAAGAGCACTTGTTCCTAGTAGGCTAAATTCCAAACAAAAAAATTACCTTGTTTCCCAGTATAAAAATAGAATAAAAATAAAACTAGGTGTATAGAAAAATGTTAAATCACATCACACCCACTTACACTGATGGTAATAGATATATTTTAGGAAGTGGATCCTCTCTGATATTATTCTTCACTTGGCTTAGAGGACAGGACACTCAGGATTCGTCCCACACTGGTAGCTGCTGCCTCTTGGTCATGTTTTATGATTCTTTCTCTTCTTCATGACCTTTTAACTCTGGGGTTTCCCTGGGTCTAGTCCTTGGTCCTCTTCTCTATCTATAGTCACTGCCTTGGTGATCTCATCTAATCTCATGATAAATATCACTATGTGTCAGCAACCAATTCCCAGTCTAGACCTCTCTCCTGAATTCCAAATCCACATATTCACTTCCTATAAGCAATGTCTACTTGTATGCTTAAAAGATAAGGCAAAGAAGATAAGACTTTTATATCTAAAAGATAAGTCTAAAGTACTCCTGAATTCCCCCTCAAACTTGCTCCATTTCCATACTGGCCACTGGTAAGTAACTATATCCTTCAGGGTACTCAGGTCCAAAACATTAGAGTCCATTTTTAACCCTTCCATTCTCCCAAAAGCCATATTTAATTCCACAACGTCCTTGAAATCATCCAAGCTGTTGCCCATATCAACATTTTGTTCATTTACATTGCTGTGCAGTATTCCACGGTATAGATGCACCCCAGTTTATGTACGACTGTATTATGTACAGTAGTACACCTACTGTACATGCTTACATATGCAATAAAGATACAATGAACAACTGTGTATAGTTTATGTGTCTATGTGTGTATGTGAGTTTTCATTTCTGTAGGACAAATTCCCAAAAGAGCAACCACTGGTTCATGTGGTAAGTATATTTTTACATTTTTTAAAACACAGCAAAACTATTTTTCAGAATGTCAGTATCATTTTACATTTCCATCAGCAATGTAGGAACAATTTAATTTCTCTGAATCCTAGTCAGGATTTGGTAATGACACTTAAAAAAATTTTTTTTAGTTGTTCTAATAGGTGTATATTAACATTTCAGAGAGGTCTAAACACCATTTATGTAATGTTAGTGATGTTTAACATCTTTTCACATGCTCATTTGTTATTTGTAGGCCCTTCTCAGTTATACATCTCTTAATGTTTTTGCCCATTTTCTAATTGCCCTGTTTGGTTATTTTACTGTTGACTTTTGAGTTATTTAAACCTTCCAGTAGGAACCTTTTGTCATAAATGTAGGGTTTTGCTTTTTGTATATTCAAGGTTACACCTACAGATTCATATCAAAGACATTTACTAAAGCAGTAAACACAAGAGCCAATTATACATAAAATGTAACTACACTTCAATGACTGATAAAAATTCTTTTTGGTTGTTTCTCCCTTAGTTTGCCAGTGTTCACTCATATTATCTCTCTGACCTTTTTCTGCTTCTTCAGAAAAAAAATTAAATTAAAAATTCAATATTTATAAATATATATTCTACATTCATTTGTATATTTCTGTAAATCTATGGTACATATTATTATAAATCTATTACCACTCCCCCCACACACACACAGAGTTCACACCCCTTTTTCAGATTTTTCTATCAATGGAACAAAAGTCTCAGTTTCAAACTTACTCTTTTTGACACTTGATGGAACATGGACGAATGGGTTTCCTTTCAATGTACACTCAGGTTTCAACAACAGTTTATATTGTACTGAAAATCACACTTATTTTCTTACTGTATTTGGTATATACCTCACAAATCCCTTTGATTTTTGTGGGGGCTAGGGAGAGTGTTATTAGGGATTAAACCCAGAGGCACTTTACCACTGAGCTACATCCCCAGCCTTAAATATTTTAAGACAGTTCTTACTCAGTTGCTTAGAGCTACTGAGGTTGGCTTTGAACTTGTGATCCTCCCGCCTCAGCCTCCCAAGCCTCTGGCATTACAGGTGTGCACCAATGCACCTGGCACAAATACATTTTGATAAGGACTTTATTTTTATTCACAATAATTCTTTTTCACAAAATGAAAACCTAGCTGTTTAGCAAGTTAATCTCATGTTTATGAGTGAGGTTTACACCCCTCTGTTTCTCCTGATTTTCCTTTGAATATTACATCTTTTGTAATATTCAATCAGAGAAATACAGCTTATACAAGTTAGTTCAATAGAACAAAATTAATACAGCAGAATTGGTTGGAGCGTTCCTGGGAGAAAACAGAGAGAATAAATAGTTAGATAAATAGACAGGATCTTTCAAAAAAAATTTAAAAGAGGTATGTTTCTGTGGATACACACACTTGCACACTCTCAAAAGTGACAGGGGTATTTTGAACATGGCAAGAGCATTTCTCCAAATTTATTAAACAGTATTTGAAAATATGATAGGTACATGCTGCATTATATACATATACCATGAGCTATTTTATCATTCTTGTATAAATGATATATTAGATTGCTTCTAATTATAATTATAATTGTCATTATAAATATAAATATCAGGGTAATCAACATATTTCTTTATTAATTTTTAAGCAAATTACTTCCTTATGATAGAGTTTTAGAGCTAGATTTATTGAGATACACTGCTTAAAGGTCTTCCATAAAACGTGGCCTACAAAGAACATAGCCATATAGTAGTCTTCCTTCAGTAACATATTACTGCCTTTACCATATTCTTATCACTATTTTTAAAAATATATTTTAAAAGTATTTTTAAATTTAATACGTAAGTCAAGTATCATAATATTGTTTTGATATTTCATTTATTAGTGATACTGAACTTTGTTTCATGTATTACATGTCACTTGTCAATTTCCCTTTTAAAACATATCCTTTGGAAAGAAAAAATAATTTTCCTGTATTGCATGACTATTGCTAACATTTAAAAGTATTAGTTTATTACTACATAAATTTATTAACTCAAGTATGCAAGGATATTATTTATACAATATATTTATATTGTATGACTATTGCTAACATTTAAAAGTATTATGTTTATTATCACAAAAATTTATTAACTCAAGTATATAAAATACATAAAGTGTTTTATGTATTTTGGTTCATTTAATCATCACAACATTCATACAAAGGAGGCTTTATTAATAAATTTATCTTACACATGAGGAAACTGAGGTAAAGAGAAGTTTTTCATCTATCATCAGAGGGAGGTAAAGTTTGTCTCAGACATGCTGTTAGCCTCTCTGGAATGAGAAGGTTCGAGGGGGAAATTAGTTAATTTTGTATGTGTTGTTTTTCATAAGTCCATAGAACATGTAAGTCAGTGGTCCCCAACTGGAGATGGTTTTGTTGCCTGGGAGTGTTTTAGCTATTTTGAGATACTTTTTATCATTACAACATGAAGGGGAGCTGGTGCTACTAGAACCTGCTGGGCAGGGGCTAGGGATGTTGCTGAACATCCTACGAGGCAGAAAACGGTACCCACCATGATGAATTGGCCAGTCCCAAAATGTTAATAGGATTGGGGCTGGAAACCCCTGATTTAAATGGACATACACTATCTTTATAGAGTTTGGAACTCAGAAAATCTGTCTAGGTCAGAGAGAAAGATGTGGTATAAACAATACAGAGTCACTGTGAACATATTCTGTTCTCTAAAACCACTCACTTGAGGCTTGGTATCAAATTTATTATTACGCTTTTTAGAATTAATCAGACTACAATATGTGAACATTTAGATACATATTAATTCAGTTTTAGAGGATCTTGTTTTTCAGGGATTGTATATAGAATTATGAATTCCTCTTTTTGTTCCAATAAAAATATTTTAAAAGAAAATCCCATATAATTAATTATTCTGTTTGTACCAAAATATTTGCAAGCAAATGGTGTCATTGCTGAGTAATACAGAACATAATATTTTAGACAAGCTAGGCAATTCCAACAATAGAAAAACACAAAATTTAGGAGAAAATATATTAGAATTACAATAGCATTATAAGCACACTGAGAAATGAGTAAGCTCCACTTAGAATCAGTTTATGAACCACCTTGTGAAAGCATTATTGCCACATGCCTCAATGTGGCAGGACATCCTTGTTGGTTCAAAGATATTCATCAGGAAGTTAAGTGGTACTTCTGCCATTCTGGAATCCCGGCTGACACACCAGCCTGCCAAGGTCACGTTCTGCTGGCAGGCAACACAGTCAAAGGCATCCGTCCATGCACATTAGCAAGGGGCAGAGTGCCAGCTGGAGGGCACAGCAAGGCTACTTGCTTCCAGAAAATAGAAAATGTTGTAACCAGTTGTATTTTAAAGGATTTTTTTTTTCAGAAAAAAATAAAGGTTTCTTGGACATTTGAAACATTTTATGCTTATTTCTAGTTGGGACACTTTATCAACCATCACCATTGATGACATGTGGTTAGTGGGGAAAAGTGTGTGCTCTGGAATCAGAAATCTGGATTCAAATCCTCACTCTCCCACTTACTAGTTGTGTGGTCTCAGGCCCTTTACATGCTTGGTGACTCAGTTTTCTTATTTGTAAAATGAGGAATATGATAGTGTCTACATTCTACAGTTCTTATGAGAATATTGTAGGTTTGGACATCTTTAAAATAGTGCTTTACCTATTCTACATGTTCATTAATATTGAATATTTTAATTTACTTTTGAAACAAAAACACTGTCATAGTTAAATACCAAAAAAAATGCTCATTTCCTAAATGCAATAGTCTAATATCTCAAACAAGGAAGCTCTTTCCAAGTTTTTTGTGTCTCCTTTATGGAAACTCATCATTTACCCAAGGATGTCTTTTGCCTCCTCGGAAGTTTCAGCATCATAATTCACTGCATTTAATACAGCACTGACATTATCTTGAAATACTATGTAAATGTTTCACTGCTGCTTAACTCCCCGTGCCCTGACTTTTCATAGGTACATTTTATTGTGTCTGCTGTCCTGCAGTGGAACAGGTGTTCTCAGCATCTAGGACACATCAGGCTCTCCTCTACTTCTAAGTCTCAGCACAGTGCTTGACACATCAATGGGATCCAATCAATATTAATTAATAAAAGAATAAACATATTTAATAAGGTGTTATTGATTTGATGACAATATTATATGTAAAAACAGAAGGTTCCAATTTTATACTACCTATGATTTTTTGCTTATGTCTCATTTATTTAAGTTACCTTACTGTACCCATTCACTTTTTTCCTCTTGTTGCCTTACTTTTAAAACTGACATGCTAAAAAATGAACATTTTTGGTATATAGGTCTATACATTTTAATACATGTGTAGATTCACAAAACCATTGTTACAATCGAGATGCTGAACAGTCCCATCCTCCAAAGTTCTCTAATGGCCCGCCTCACCTGTTTTAGTCAGTTTTTTCACCACTCTGATCAAAAGACCTGGCAACAACACTTAAAGGAGGAAAAGTCTATTTGGGGCTCGGGGTTTCAGAGGTCTCAATTCTTAGACCTCTGCCTCCATTACTCTGGGCCCGAGGTGCAAGAGCACGTCATGGCAGAAGGGTGTGATGGAAGGAAACGGCTCAGGACATGACAATTGGCACAGCACACTCCACTCACCATGAACAAAATATATGTACCAAAGGCATGCCCCAATGACCCACCTTCTCCAGCTATGCACTCCCTGTCTTCAGTTACCGCTCAGTTAATCCCTAACAGAGGATTAATTCATTGGATTGGGTTAAGGCTGTCATAACCCAATCATTTCACCTCTAAACTTCCTTGAATTGTCTCACACATAAGCTTTTGGGGCATACCTCCCATCTAAACCATAACAACTCTCCAACCCTGGCATCTACTGCTAGTTCTATGCCACTGTGAATTTTTCAACTTTTTGTTTTGGATTAATTTCCTATTTCAGGAAATTTCCAACATAGTATTTCCAGTACCTATATCCCTTTCAACTAGTTTCCTCTATGGTTAACATCTTACACAATCATGAGACATTTGTCAAAACTGAGATGTTGATATCAGTACAATATTACTTACTAATTTATAGATTTTATTTGGATTTTACCAGCTTTTGCAAGTATCTCTTTCAATATTCCAAGATTCAATCCAGGGTCCCTGGTTGTATCCACTTGCCATGTCCCCTTCTATCTCTTCTGATCTGTGACAGTTTTCAGTGTTTCCTTGTTTTTCATGCCCTTTATACATTTAAAGATTACTGCTAAACAATTTTGTAGAACATTTCTGAATTTGAGCAGTCTGAGATTTTTCCATGACTGGACTGAGAATTTGAATTTTGGGGAGGGGAAGTACCCTTCTTGTCTCATCACACCCTCACAAGTGCAATAGATCCAGAGGTCTTGGCACTGGTGATGTCCATCTTGATCATTTGGTTGAAGATATTCTGCCAGGTTGCTCCAATGTAATATTACAAACCTCCCCTCACCAACCCCCCACCTTGTCTATACCCGATTTACTGGAATACCAATTTAAAAATGCTACTATGACTAACTATTGCAAGAATATTTTGTCCATATCCCTACCAAGTAAAAGTCATCATGTGAAAGGTGTTTTCCATTTTCTTGTCAGTGCACACAGGAGACATGTTGTATCATACTGATCTTACGAGGGAATTGAGACTCTTGGGAGTTAAATAGTTTTTAGTTAGAAAGAGGCAGATGTAAAATTGAAGCTCACAAATATCTGAGTACCAAACACATTCTCTTCTCACTAGACTGCCCTTTCATCTACCTCAAAATAAATGTCAACAGAAGTGAAGCAATAAATTCCTGTCACTGTTTATAAGTATGCAAGTCACATATTTTACCTTTCCTCCTGAACATACCAACATACTTGAACTAGAGTGTTTATTTCACAAGGATGTTGATGAGCTATGTGATAATTAGCAAAGTGATGGACAGGATCTGTCATTACTGGGGGTACCAGATGACACAGATTAATAGTACCATGTCCAGGAAGAGGAGGACTAAAGGGAAAGTGAGATCCCATGGGAGGATAAAAGTGAATGCATGGCTAGAAAAGAAATTCAGAAGTTGAATGCTAGAAAAGTTTACAGAACATAGTATATAGACAGCTTAGAGAAAAACAAAAGTATTGTAACCACAGTATTTCCTTCTCTCCATACAATCATTAATGGGGAATGAGTAGCCTACTGGAAAGTAAGTTCATGATAACTTGTGAAGCACAGAAGAGAGGTTGTATCAGGCACAGAGAACAGCTCTGCCGAAGGGCGATGGAGGAATGGCAGATGTGGCCCTTCTATTGAGGCCTCAGGAAAGATGCTGGTCCACCTTTATGCTCTACAGCTGAAACTGACGTGCTCAAGTTCAGGGCCTGGGCATTTTCAAGCGTTGCAATGTCTATGAACACTGAATACTCAGATATTAGCTGCATGCCTTGACCCTTAACTTTCTCCCCACATAATGCTAAGGTCAGATTGGGTTGCACTGATAGTCTCTCCATCTGCAAATCTTTTCCCACACCTAAAAGAATTCCCAGGGCCTGATGGCTACTATAGGCTTTAACATCTCGACTCCACAAAATTATTTTTTTTTCCTGCTCTGTATTTTTCATCTTTTCCATGCCATATTATTGATCCTGTCATTAACATGAATTTTTTTTTAAAAAAAGAAAGATGGTAAGTTTCTGCTTTTGAGCCCATAAAAAATAAATCTACCCATTGTGGCCTTTGTGTGGGTATTTGTATTTATATAACTGGGGAAAAGGAATGCAGCTCAAACAGTGTAAAACATAAATAAGAAGCAAGTCTACTAAGCTAACTACTTCCTTCCTCTTATGACTTTTCCAAACCTTTTCCCCTTTTCACTTAGCTCCTTACTTCTCAGGACAACACAGCAACAAATAAATTTCTTCCATTCTCCTGGCAAAGAAATTCAAGACTGCTTATCTATGCCTATCTCAAAATTTAGTCCTTAGAGTCTCTTTCATCCCTTTCAGTTAGAAGATGTGAAACCACAAAAGAGAAGCATGAAGACAAAATTTTATTCAGGTTATGCTTAAAATATTTGCTATGAAATTAGGCCTCATAAATTGCTGAGATAGAGGGAAAGTAAGTTTGTCCCATGTTTCCCAGGATACCAGGAGAATAGGGGAATGTAAAATATGTTAGCAATAAGGACATTCTAGTAAGCTCATTTTCAGAAGAAAATGAGAAAAACACACATAAATATGTACAGAACATTTTGTGCAAGGATTTATTTCATAAATGTGTAAGTTTTTTTTTTTTAGTTTTGAAAGACTCCATATTCCATGAGGGTGGTAACTATGGCTAACTTCATTAATACTTTTACAAGCATACACCCATAAATTTACAGAGGCTTAGGGAGGATTTTTGTTGAACACTATTAAGTTCAGTGATCTTCTATTGCCTTAACATACTTTAACATCCACACATGTGTTTTCATTAGCACAACAGCATCTTGGATATCCAGCATTTTAATCAGATGAATTATTCAAGAGGGTTTAAATTTCCATATAAGTAAAGGTCAAACTTTGTAACTGCAATATATTAGCTATTTTAAGTGGAAGTCTTTCTTAAATATACCCATAATCCTCATGTTCTGAAAAGGAATGCATTGAATATAACTGAATATTTCATTGACTGTGGGTCATCCAAAGAATTAGATATTTTACTTTTTGCACATATAATAATATCTAATGAGGAATATATAATTGTTTCCCAAACAATTAAAAAAAGTACTTTCTTAATTTGGGTTCTAAAGTCCATGTGGTTTACTTGGGAGATGATTCTAGAAAACATCAGTATTACAGTTGGGAAATGAGAGAGTAAAGGAAGGCAGCCAAGAAGCAAGTGTTTTACCAAGATGGACAATCAGAGCTTCATCCCACTGGAGATCTCTGCTCACCAGCACCCAACACATACTTCAGACTTAACCAAGGGGCAATGAAGTTGAGTGATCATCAACTCCTGTCAGTTACTGTTTGCAGGCTACTTCCTGGTAGCAATTCTCTGACTCCTCCAATCTGTCATACACCAGGGCTAGGCCTGTGAGGTGCAGGCTTGAACTACTAGAGAAAGCCTTCAGGAAAAGAGAGATGTATGCTACCAAGTGGCTGGCCAGGAAGCATAAAAATGATGGAACCCTGGGAGGTTTAGGTGGGGCACCTACATATTCCACCACACGTTCCCACTAGGAATCTGGGGTTTCTTTGCTCATCATTTCTAGTTGATTATTTCTTGCTGGCTGATAGTCTTCTCTTTTAATCTTCTTCTGTTTTGTTTGATAACTTCTATACATTCAGAATGTAAATTTCAAAAGATGATGAACCTAGTTATGAAACAGAAAGTTGATGGTTTCTTTGCTTAATTCCCTTACAGGATAACCTCAGACAAATATTTGTAGATAAATATTTATTAATAAAACATGGTTTTCCTACCTCTTTTGGATACATTCTTTGTTCTGGCATTTGTCACTAATAAAATAGGGTGGAGAGCTGAGAACTGTGTATTTATGAGCTATTATTAGTAAGAAATGAACATATGTGGATATAAATACATCATTGACAGAGACCACAAATGTCTATCTAAAATTTTAGGCTTATCACATCCCCTCATTAAAATTATAGATATAAACATGTCAGGCCCATGATAATAATGGGTTTCTTCATAATTCTATTTTAGGAAATTTCTTAGAAAAGCTCTTGTATCATTATCTTAAAATATCTTTTGTTTCAAATAATAACAAAAAGGACACCAACAATAACATTGATAATACTAACTTTGTGTGACTTCAAACTTTATATGTAAACTTTATATGTAAGGCCATAACATGACAGTAAAGAATGAAAATACTATAAACCTACAATGAAAAAAAGAAATGAGAGAATAATCAAGAGAATTCACTGAATCTCTAAAGAAGGAATATGCATTGAATAGTGATAACAGCCTCACTGAAAAAAAGACAGCACAACTTGATGTTTCTGCAGTGAGTGAGCAACCAAGAGACTCAAGCTAGAGAGGTTCAAAATCTAAAGATCTGATTACAGAGTAATAAACCATCATGTCCTTTGCCCCATGGTCAAAGACATTTTCCCTTTTCATCTTTCCTATATGCTGTTCCCTTCAATCCCCAGCAATGGAAAAAACAAAATCTCACAATCACCTATATGCTACTCCCTTTTCCACTAAAACATTGGTGAAGTGGGTCCAGTCCTAGCAGAAAGCTTGGTGCACACATAGGGCTGCAAAGTGACAAATTAATTGCCAGTCTGCATAGAACTCCCTGAGTTTCAGCAGGAGAATCCTGGATTCTTCAGCAGAAGAATCTAGGAAGATTCTTCTCTGGAGACATCCAATAACTCCCAAGAAGAGAACTAAAGATAGTAGGTAAAAATTCTTCTAAATATCCTCAACCCCTTCCCACATAACACACACACTCAAAGGACTGCTAAGTACTCAAGACTGGCAGTCCTCAAGTCTACTACTCCTATATAATAATGAGCTTCCAATCTGTAAACACTCAAATATAAGTCTCCTACATGCACAGGAGATCAAAATAAATGTGGAAAGGGACAGAGCAGAGAAAAAGTCTGAAGTACAGGTAGAAAAATAAAAATCTGATTCTAATTAATAGAGGAAGTTCCCTACTACATTAAAATAAGAACAGTGCACTTCAATAAAGGCAAAATTAAAAAAGAAATTTTCAAGCTCCTTGAAATTAAAAATAGTAACTTAAGTTAAATGTTCACTAAATCATTAAATGTCCTTGGTGATAAAATGAGGTAAATCTACCTGAAAGATATACAAAAAAAAAAAAAAAAAGCAGAATCAAATCAGTAGAGCTCATGTTCAATTATGAGGAATTCCAGAAAAAAATGAGAGCAAAGAACAGGAAGAAGAAAAATACTGCAAGGAAATACCCAAGTCCTGAAGAAGATGAGCCTCTGAATTAAAGGGGACCACAAAGCTCTCTGAAAAATGCATAAGGCTGAGACTATCATTTTAAAACAACTGAGATAAAGAGAAAAGCCTAGAAACTTTCAAAGGAAAGAGAATTGAGCTGGGATTAGAATCCACAATGATGTTCACCTTGTGTTCTATGCCCAATCACACAAGCCTTTTAATGATAAGGACCTAAAAATGACATTTTCAGACATGTCAGAACTCACTAAGTACAAGCTATTGTACAATGTCCTTCAGAAGATAAACACAAGGATATAAGCAAAAGAGAAGCCATAAAGTTCTGAGAAAGGGAGGATCACACAAGAGAAGAACAAGGAAAAAGATCCAGGCTGCGTGAACAGCCCAGAACAGCTTCTGCAGAGACAAAAGGGCAATGCCAATGAAAACAGACCAGAAGTGTTGCAGGCATGGGAAATATTTTCTATAAGCATGTGGCAGAGAGATTTAAGCACAGCAAACCAGATAGACAGAAGAGGGGTGAATTAGAAATAAACTCCAAGGAATAGGCTGACTTGAACGAGGAAAATGGCATGATCCCAGCACATGACTTGGCTCAGCAGTGATCAGCATTTGATTGTCATAAACACTAGCCATGGGTTTGATACACCTAGGGGAGGGTGTACATATTTATGTGTCTGTGTGTGCATACACGCAAATGGGCATTTTTGCACATATGGGTATAGGGAGGAATTTTTTCAATGCCCAAGGCAAGAAAACAATGTATAATGATTAAAATTTCTAAACTAAGAATTTTCTAAGTATTATTTAAAAATAAGAAGGTTAAAAAATAGAAGAAAGCAAGCAATGTTGAATGTAATTGCCTCTGTGGAATGAAAAGGGGGACTAGGGATAAGCAAAGTAAAGAACTGCTATTATCATCAAAAGAATTTTTTACTTATTAAATTAAACGCATGCCTTACTTCTATTGAAAAGAAAGACTATAGAATACACAACATTTTGATAATTTTACTTATTAGTTTGTAATAGAACTTTAATTTCAAATCACGCCAAATGCCTTGAGTAGCTCTAACTATAGTCAATATTGAGATGTGAAAAAATAAAAAGGATGCTTATGATTTCCTATAAAAACTGTACCACTTAATGAGAAATTAAAAATTAATTTCCAGAACTGGTATATTTTAAATAAATAATTAGACCACTTCTCTTCTCATTCCTGTACTATGAAACAATCAAATATTTTAATCTAGCTTTAGAAATAACTATTTAGGATAGCTTGTGTTCTCACTATAGAGAACAGTGTCCCTGGACAGCTGAAATGTAATGCTTTGATATAGAAGTGTTTTAATTCATTAAATATTTTAAAAGCTATAAATAAAAATAATCTATTTTCTTGTTTGTTTTTCAGATTCGCCAACATTTTGATAAAACATAAGAGTTAATTTTTCATCACACAATAACTTTTAAACATTTACTTGTTTGTACTGAAATTGAGTTCAGTATATCTCAGTTAACAGAAGTGTGGTTCTGGGAGGTTAAAGGAATCCTGTTGTACTTACATAAGCACGTAAAGGCAGAATTGCATTCGTATAGTTCATGAATCAGGAAGAGTAGTATGAAGGGAAAAGAGGATTTTCTTTTTTTCCTTCCTATTTTCTTGTTCATAAGAAATTCATCACTTTGTCTACTAAAGGCTGTCAAAAAGCAGTATGCAGATCTTACATTAACTTGGGTGTTTTGTTTTTTCAATCAGACCAAAAGGTGACCTCTTAAGTTTTTAGAAGTTTTTTTAAAATTTAAAGTTGTTTTAAAGAGTCCATTTCTTATTTGGCTTCTACATATTAGCACATCAGAAAAAAGTTTGAAGAAATTAAGATAAATCATCCAACAAGTTCCTACAGCTTACGTCATGGTTTAAATTTTTATTTTCTTAACAAAAATAGTAATTTAAGTATAACCACAGTCTTAATAAAGCACATTTATACGGTATTTATAGTTTTTCTACTTACTTAAATTCCAGACACTCAAATCTACACATACGTTAACAGTATGAACACCAGTAAAGACCCTTATTATTCCTGGGTTTACTGAACACTAATAAAAATTTTTAAATGATAATGATAAATGGAAGACCTAAGAATAGTACTGTAACTATATTATGAAGTGGGAGGAAAAGTTTTTCTTATTACCATGCAACAAGTCTGTAGATAATTTTTAAAGTGAGTAAATCAAAATTAGTATTTAAAGATATAGAGGATATCACTAGAGTGTAAGTACAAAACAAATGTTACAATTTGCAAGTACAGGAAGCAAGACTGAGGAGCAAGTTGAAGTGAGAGGACAATTTCTTTTCAGTATAAGCCTTTCTATACTGATGGATTTTTTTTAAAATCATGCATCCAAATTTAATCCTCAACACTTTCACAAATGTTACATATAAATCTTTATATACACATACATGTATATAAATGAATATTTTATATTTCAAATTAAGCATGTAATACTTTTACAAAGATGAAACATAACATCAGAAGATTTGACATTAGGGGAAACCCTTGAAGAAGTTGGGGAGAGCCTGATTGTGAATTCATGATGCATGAACAATAACCCATTTCTGAATTTTGAATAAAATAAAAGGTTAGCTAATGTAAAACAAGAAACTTCATGCCCTTTCATAGACTTCAACAAGTTTGCTTTTATTTTTTTCCAGAAGATTTCTTATTAGCTAAAAATCATCCTGTGATCCCACTAAATGGAAAGACAGAATAAATAATCTGCTGGAGCCCCACAGAACTAGAAGTAGCTTCAGCAAGTGCATCATGTTCTATCCATTAATATCAAACACTGGATATATTCTGAAGGAGTTATGACATTGGCTGACAATATCAGCAAGTCCACCCTAATTCTGAAAGCAACTTCCATAGGGTATAAACAATGTTGTTTTCAGGTAGAATAAACATTATTTTATAATAATGCCATTCTTAGAGTAATAAAGATATATTTTAAAAAATAATTTGAGTAGAAATCAAAACAATGTTGTAGATACCTAATGTAACAAATGGAAAAAAAGTTGTTTTTTTGTGATTCATATTCAAATAATAGATGTCATGACAAATTATGAACCTTATTAGATCAGTGGAAAGCAATGAGGATTTTTAAAAATTGGTAAAAAGGCTAGTTCAACCTTTTTTCCTTAACAATATGTGCATATATTTTAACCTTAAATAAATGAGAAAAAAAAGCCTATATATGAAATAATCTTCATAATGGGTATAAGCATAAATACACAAAATGCACACAGTTGTCAGTTTTCTTTTCCGCCACGTTAAAGTCCTCATAGGACATTTCTCAAATTTCTGGATGGAACAAACTCTCTGCTGACTTCCTCAACCTAGCTTGCCTGTACTTTGAAAATCTTAAGTGTATTTATTTACCCATTAACCACCAATTCCACCAAACCAAGTGTTTGATGGAAAATTTTCTTGGAATTGAGTAAAATAATATCTTTGTACTCATTAGGGTCTGGACTATACCTCATCCCACTTTTCATTGGCCGATTTCCTATCATCCTCCTATGCAAAGTGAAGACCTTAGGGGGATGGGGGATGAGAATAAAGGAAGAAAGGAGAAAGAAATGAGAGCTATCTTTCCTGGGAAGGGTACTCGAAGGCATTTTATCATACTCTTTTTGTTTTGTTTTTACTTAAAAATTATTTATTACTAAGCTGTCTTTGGTGCATGATGAGGATGCACATAATACTCATGAATATAGATTAAAATTGAATAGTCTAAGCTAAGATACATCATTTCTTTGTGGCAGTTTAGCAAGCATTCCCATCTGAAAAAAAAATTAGCACATTAGCTGCTACTGATTTGTGTATTATAGGCAAAATACTACACTTAAGAAAATTTACAATAGTGTTGCAAAGTATGGACTTAATAAGATGTAATCTTCTGTGTCTCAAAATTCTGCACTGCTCTCCTTGGTTTCATAATCTGATGCATCGTGCTGTGCCACAGATACAAGATGTATCCCAGTGCTCTGAACAAACCAGGAAAATAGGCTTTCAGAATTGTACTAAATTTGCACATGGGCTAAGAATTTTAGGCTGCAACTACTGGGCTTCATAAGACAAATGTGCATCTGTATGCTACTGGCAAAAACATTGTTGTTCTGTTTACCTTTCTTTAATTTGTTCAAATTAGTTATACATGACAATAGAATGCATTTTGACACGTTGTACACAAATGAAGCACAACTTCTCATTCCTCTGGCTGTACATGGTGCAGAATCACATCAGTAGTGTAATCAAACATGTATATTGGGTAATAATGTCTGTCTCAATTTACTGTCCTTCCCATGCCCACAGCCCCATCCCACCCCTCACTCCCCTTTACACAATCCAAAGTTCCTTCACTCTTCCCTATCCCTCCACCTCACTGAATATATAAAGAACTCAAAAACTAGACACCAAAAAAAAAAAAAAACCTAATCAATAAGTGGGCTAAGGAACTAAAAAGATACTTCACAGAAGAAGATATATGATCAATCCACAAACATACGAAAAAATGTTTATTAACTCTAGCAATTAGAGAAGAGCAAATAAGAATTACTCTAAGATTTCATCTCACTCCAGTCAGAATGGCAATCATCAAAAATACAAGCAATAATAAGTGTTGGTGAGGATGTAGGGGAAAAGGTACACTCATACATTGCTGGTGGAACTGCAAATTGGTACAATCACTATGGAAAGCAGTATGGAGATTCCTCAGAAAACTTGAAATGGAATTATCATTTGACTCAGGT
Source organism: Marmota monax (assembly GCF_021218885.2). Classification (NCBI taxonomy): domain Eukaryota; kingdom Metazoa; phylum Chordata; class Mammalia; order Rodentia; family Sciuridae; genus Marmota; species Marmota monax. The sequence continues at coordinate 4,872,765 of NW_026693933.1, read as the reverse complement.
ATCCCACTCCTGGGTTTATACCCAAGGACTTAACACAAGCATACTACAGTGATGCAGCCACATCAATGTTATGGCAGTTCAATTCACAATAGCCAACTATAAAACCAACCTAGATGCCTTTCAACAGATGAATGGATAATGAAAATGTGGTACATATACCCAATGGAAGAAGAATGAAATTATGGCATTTGCATGTAAATAGATGGAACTAAAGAATATCCTGCTAAGTGAAATAAGCTGAACCCCAAAACCAAAGGCCAAATGTTTTCATCATACTCTTGAAAGGTATTTTTATCCTCTCTGGCTATTTCCTGTCTCCTAGTCTTAATTTTCTTCTTGGCTACAGGGATTTTCTACTCATTGTTATTTTGTTTAGTTCTTGAGGCCCTCTTATATTGAGTCATATAAGGAAAGGGTTTATAATTAGACAAATGTTGTAGAATCCAAAGAGTCCCATGATGGAAGGACAAAGCCACCCTACAAGAAAATGAATGTAACACAAATACCCCAGAAGAACTCCAATGACTGAAACGATAGCTTCACCTCAGGTATTTGACTTTTGTGGTTCCTTTGTAAATGGATATGATTTCAAATATACATTCACTAGATTCAATTTCACTGTTGAAATTGAAAGGAAGAATAGTAGAGATGGAGGAGTACTACCCTTTAATAATATTTCACATACTGTAACACAACAAACTACCATGTTTCCATAATAGTCCCACTCATATTGATTCCTATCTTCTTATATCTTTTACTCTCATAAAAGTTATTATTAATGCCAGAAGATTTGTAAATTGGTAAAACTGTAAAACTTTCAGAAATTAGTTCCTAGATTAAATTTTTTACTAAAAGGAATGTTCCTAATATATGAGCTTGTTAAATAATTACTCCACTAAAAATTGTGGAAAACAAGAGGCAAAGGAAAATGAACTTTAATCTTAAAGGTGATATTCAAAATTTTAAATAAAGGATCCCAAAACCCAATTGATCTGAAGACCTACAAAAACTTTATTCCATTTCCTTCACTGATCTTACAAATGTATTGGTTTACTTTAATAATTTTTGTTTCCATTATACTATATTAGTACTCTTTATTTCTAGTTACCAGCTCTAACTTCTACCTTCTCAAAATAAGTAAATTAATTTTGACTTAAACACTTTTTGAAAAATACCTCATGACCATAGATAGATAGATATAGATAAATAAATAGATAGATGATAGATAGATAGATAGATAGATATAGAAGTGGAGAAGGAGAGGAAGAAATCACTCAGTTGAAGTTATATTCTGTGTAGACAGTTTCCATGTAGTTGTCTTAAGAATAAATTTTAATTCAAAATTATTTATTATTAGCATGTACATAGATACATATATAGTACAAACATTCCAGTAAGTTTAGAACTCAAGAAAATAATAGGCTAAAAAAATTTCATCATGTAAATCCCACATCAGTATATTAATACTGGAAATTCACAGGTTGGTGCCTTAAAGATTTTAATTGTAATTTGATCAAACATTTTCTGTAAAACCTAATTACCAAAAATGCTAAATTCTGGGCAAGATATCAGACTTATTAGCCTAATTATAATTCTTAGAATGTCTTTTGAATTATGATCGTTAATTTAGAGAAAATCAAAACAGGGGCTTTTTCAGAATTATTGCAAATCTAACAACTTCCTCATTGAGCCACAATATTTCTTTCATTGACTTCAATTTTGTGGTATGACCCAGAGATTTCCCCAAAATTTTCTCAATGCTTAAGAAAAATTTTCAAAATTAATTTACTTAATTAGACATGCTTCATATGAAAGGAGAAGACGGGAGCAATTGGAAAGAACAAAGACAGCAAAATTTTGATCACTTGGCTTTAACTAAAGTTATGCAAAAGGCATGTAAGTTTTACTCTTCCTACAAGTTTTTCCCCAAAATTAGGGTAAGGTGTAGTTTCACAGTATAAAGGTATATTATTGGAATCACTACCATGCCTGGATCTTTTCTCTTAATGTCCTTGCAATATTTTATTTTTTTCCTTAATTATAGTCCAAGAAACAGGACCAGACTAAGGATCATATGGAAATGATTGCTCACTATTAAATCCATGTGAATTTTTAGTTAGCTTCAAGACCATTTTCTACCTCTTATTCTTCTAAAAGTGCATCTTTTTCTTTACTAAATCACTTCATATTGCTGACTTTTTTTGTTAAAAGTCTTTAGAATATAGAATATTACTTCTACATTCTGGCTTACCTTTCTTTCAAAGACACTTTCACTGAATTTCATATTGACTACACAGAACATTTTTAAAAGTTCGACCTAAGACCCCTTTGCCTTTGAATTAGTTACTATTCTCCATGTTCCTGACTGACCCTGTGTATCCTTTTTTCTCAGGTTGTACTTCAGGATTCTGTGAAGATCTAGTTGAATTTTTTCCTTTTATGGGGGCTATCCTAAGCTATAGATCCTTTGTACTACAAATAGAAGTGGTGCAGTTAATTGAAGGCTTCCTGCTGCTGTATATAGTCGGCTACTGAGGTAGTTTGAAATTCCAGTCAATTCTTCTAACGTGGAGCCAAAGGCAACTTTAATTTCCTTTGAGACCCTTATGAGATTAACTCTGATAGTATGTTTGCTGACACATTGACAAGAACCACCTTTCACATCTATTATATGACAACTAGCAAAGTGTGCAGCTTCAGATGTGGACTCAGAGCAGTAATAAAGATAGAATTATTTCAAAATCGGCATGAAATTTTCCACTGCTCATCACTTAGCATCACTTTAATAATTTAAAGCTTTTATTGTAGTGACCATTAAGTTCTAATAGTTGACTTTGCTGTGTGTACAGTATGCTCCTTTATGGTGTCAGGAATGATGACCGGGAGGATTTACACATCAAAAAGTGATTCTGGAAACAAGAACTACTTACATAGTAACCACTTAAAAATAATGCTGTATTATCCAAACAAAACATTATATATATCAAGAAGATCATTTGATAATCTATTGTGTAATCTGGTCCAATTACTTTAAAACTGCTTTGTAAAAATTTCCCATGCAGATTGCAGTCTTCTTGAGGAAAGTCATTCTTTATGTGTTCACCAAACAATATCTCAACAAGTTTCATGTGGTACAGATGAGTGACAAGCAAAGAGGCAAAGTGGCGCAATATCTCTTAGGAGGAGAAAGTATGGACTGCATGTAGAAGTGGGACCAGCAGCAGCAGCAAAGGTTCAAGTTCAGATGAGTCAGAAGTCATATGCAGAAAGTAGAAGAGATACAGAAATTTTAAAAAATAAAAACAAGAGTAGTAATTTCTCAAAGTGAGAAAGAACCAAGGCCAAAGGATCTTCAATTCAGACAACAGGTAGTGGGTATCCTGCTCTGCTCTTTGAGACCAGACTTAGTTTACAGAACAAGACCTAGACTAAAAGAGTGGTCCTATTTTTTAGCAGGTCACTAATATATTCTGTTTCGGTAACATTTTAAATGACATCTTTTATATTATACATGAAAAACTGGAAGGTAGGAGTATATAAAAACAGTAGCTTAAAGAAAGAAAGAAGAGCAAGTCAGTTTATAATGTCTTGGGCAAAATGGTGTAGAATGAATATCAAATATCTATATAATTACTTTAGTAAGGATTGCACATGAATTAGAAGAGTATAGTTCCAGGGGGAAAATTAACTGATTTTTGAAATAATCAAACTCAGTAATTTTAAAGAATTATCTTTTATGATCAGCAAAGTGATTAAGAATTTCAAATGGGGACAGGAATGGTGGTGCACACTTGTGATATCAATGATTCCAGAGGCTGAGCCAGGAACCTTGCAAGTTCAAGGCCAACTTCAGCAACCCAGGAAAACTCTGTCTCAAAAATTTTTTAAAAGGTGGGAGCATAGCTAAGTGGTAAAGCACCCTGGTTTCAATCCTCCAGTACCATGAAAGAAAAAAAAAGAGAGAGATAAAAAGGAAGGAAGGAAGGAAGGAAGGAAGGAAGGAAGGAATTTCAAGTGGGAAAGAGACCAAAGAAACAAACCTTTTGTATTTTTAGTCACTTTAAATATTTATCCCAATAAGATTTCTATCATAACTTATTATTTTTTTAAAAAAAATCATTAATATTTTTTGTTCTGGTGTTACATCTGGTCTCTGTCCAAGTCATTATGTGTTTTCTCAGCTGTCAACACATTTGCTCTGGAATTAAATTTACTGAATAATTAACATTTTTTTCCTCCTGTAAGAATGGCTAAGGAAGCATACTATCATGTGCAAATCTATGAGGCTTTACTGATTTCAACTGATTTATTGGGATTTTTCTAGTTAGTAATGAATGGCATACTAAAAATTAAATGCATTATTTATTTCTTAAAATGATTTCAGAGTTGCCTAAAACTTCTTGAGTCGTATCTTTTTTTTTTAATTAGAGCATTATGTTTATACTGAGTTGTGTCTTAAAATCATTACATTACATTTAGAAGCAACTTTTCTTCTGTATACATTCTTTTCCATATGTATACATTCTTTTCCATATGTATACATGTATTTATTACATATGAACTTAAATCATTATGTTTTAGCACACTCCCCTTTTACCCAAAATCTCATACAAAAATTCTCCATTTAGACTTCAGCCCAAGGGTTGGGGTGGTAAGAATCTACTGGGCAATGCTGTAGTTCATGTCCACTCACTCTGACTCACTTTCTCAATCTCTTTGTTTCTCTCAATCTCTAGAAGAAAGAGTAAGAGAAAATATACATCCTCACCCTTTTAATTCTTCTCCTCCCTCACGCTTGAACCTTCCCCTGTATGCTTTCATTGCTTACATTTTTTAAATTTTCGTTCTTCCTCTACCCCTCATTTTGTGAAAACTGGTCTCTATTCCCTCCAAGCCCAACCCCCACCTCTGTAAGTCCAGAAGAGTTGCAAGATAAGCAAGAGGAAGAATAAGAAGATTGACTCTTGAAAGCACTAAGTGAGTAATCTCCCCTGTTGTTACTTTTGCTGCAATTCTTCATCTCACTGATTGTCCTTCAAGTCTCTGTTAAAAATTCTACCTTCACAAAAACACCCACGATGATCAGTCTATGTAATGATGCAACTCTCTCTCCCACCCATGATCCACCTTTCTCTGCCCTATTTTTCCATATGTAATAGAATAGCATTTATTACTACCCAACTACATAATTTAGTTCTTTATACTCATTATTCTATGTTTCTAACACTGAGACAGACAGACAGACAGAGAGGCAAATACTATACATTTAAAGGTCCACAAGGAAAAGTACATAAGGTTGTAAGTTTTGTTCCCTCATCTATTTAGATACCTCAACAATGTCCAGCATATAAGAGACATTCAAAAACACTTGTTGAATGAATGAAGACTGGTATCTCATCTGCCTAGTCATTCATGCTGGAAACCTCAGAGTTAATCTGTATCTGTTCTTCTACCTTTTGAATTAATGACTGATTTTTCCATTTCTGGTCCTTCTAGTTCCCTCATCATCCTCTCACTATTTCTGCCTGGGCACTTATAGTTAACAGTTAATGGAATGTGATAATTGCATAAACTATTTTAAGGAGGCTTCCATCCTTTCCAGTGCTGCCCAAGTTACAATTCCAAGAAGTTTTTCTGATGATGCAGAAATCCCTGTCCTGATTTTTCAGAGGTTCACAGTTACCATCTTTTCATGGAATTAGAGATGCTTAGTCATCTGTCTCCTGCCTGGTTAACAGCTTCATCTCATAGCAAGATCATAGACTGTGTTCTCCCACTACCCTAAAGCACCCTGAAATTCCCTTCCTTTATCTCCTTTGAAAAGCCTGCCAGACCTTCCCAATCTTGCCTATGCTGGTTTTGCCTCTTGTTGAACTAAGTCTACTTTGCCTTTTTCCTCCAATCTAGACAGTGCACTTTTGGAAGCAAGTTAATACATTGCTCACTTTGGTCTAAACATGGTGCCCATCGATGAATGCTTGTTAATAAAGTGATTCAGCCTGTTTGAGCTCAGTTTCCTCACTTAAGTGTTACCACCTAGAACATGATCTCCTGGGAGACAGGATAAAATACCACGTCAAAAGTTCACAGCATTTAGTACATGCTCAATGAATGTTATTATTCCTCCTGAAGATATCCCCATAGCCCTATTTTAATTGCCTCAGAGGGTCTAAATAAAATTAGATGAAGCAAGAAATGAAATGCATGGTTTTCTCGTTTGTTGGTTGATGTTTTCTAACTTCGTTCTCCTTCAGTATTAGTAAATGAACTTTATGATGCCTCTGAGAAGTAAGATACCATGCCCTGGGAAGAAATATGACCAGGAATTGATGATCAATCCTCATGATGAAGAGAAGCAAAGGTGGCCAGCCACCTGGGTGTGAGCTCCTAGTACCTTGTTAGAAGACTGTTGTTCTGAGTTTCTCAACTTGTAGCTTTTTCCTGCAGTCCTCCACATCCTTATCCTTTGCTCTGTTAAAACTTCCATCCCTATACTAAAGATGTATTTCCTAATCAGGTATCTTTTGATTTAAAAATCCTTCAGAGTGTGTGGCTTGTACTTCTGAATGGCCCCAAGTGGGTTTTTTTGTACTTGGCAGAGCCAACCTAGCCATTCACAGAGAGGCAATCTCTCTATAAATGAACAGATTTCCACACGTGGGCTGTAATATATGCATAACACATTTCTCACGGTGTTAATTTTGGCTTAACATCCTCCTGATGGTCTTGATTACCTTGGAGACTTACATCCTGTCTTCTGTATATATGTAGTTGTTAGTCACTTCTACTAAGTTGTCTCACCACCATTTCTCAAGAATGATAACAGAAGACACAATATTTCAATAACTGATTTTCCTTTCAACAAATGTTCATTCAATCTCCTGTTTCAAGGCACTGTGCTGAGGCTTAGTTAAATCTTACACTCATGTAAAATGGAAAAATTCTGTAAAGGTCCAGTTAGCTTTACAGGAAAAATAACTGGAGCTATCTCAGAATATTAATCAAAAGATTTTGTTAAAGTGAATGGCTTTGACTTGCTTTCCTATCCCTTTTCTAAAAGCTGGAGCTCCTGGACAATTATTTCTGATCAGTCATGTTATTTACAGGACTGCAAATATTATGTGAATATAAAGTATCTTGAGAAAGAAATAGCATACAAATAAACATAGTTAGAGTGTTCAGTGATAAATGCCATTTGGAATAGCATATTAACAGTGGAAAGTAATAGAGAGTAATAATTTTTAATTGGGATTATTAGAGGCTTTATCCACTTTGCTTATTTTATTCATGATGTGCTAATCAAATAGATGGGTGACTGGGCACAGATTCCGTGTAAATGATCTATGTTGTGACAAATCTCAAGGCATCTGGTTAGGTCAGATATCTCCCTTGGGGAATTAAAATGAAACAAGAAGTGTTTTTGTCCTTAAAATCTGTACTCTGGTAGATAGGATCCAACAAAGAATTAAACATTTCATCTAACTTTTCCAATGCCATGTTTCCAAAGGAAATTACATTAAACTTGTCCATTCAAAATGCAAAAGCAAGACATCCAAGAATGAGATTTCCAGCAGAATGTAATTTTAAAGACATGATTTTCCCCCATTACTGGAGATAGCAAACATTTTAAAAGCCTGTTCTTTCATAATTGGATTCCAGATCATTATTTTTTTGGCCAAAAAGAAAGGTTTTCTGCATTCTTAAAATAATTAGGCAAGATTTCAAATCAAATTATCCAATTTCAAAGCTCTATTTTTCTCTCTAAAATCCCTGTTAGAGAAGGACTGCCGATGACTAAGCTTTGTGTCATTCTCATGGCTTTATTAGGAGAATGTTCTAAGTCCTTCACTTTCTATGTAATCAGAACTATAATTTCTTCAGGTTATTTTAAGACCCAGCTATGGCTAAAGCAGGAAACTCAATTTTATTCTGAGCTCTAGACATGTCGACACAGCAGAGCAGGGCTCCAGCTTTCTGGGCTCTCTTCTTTTATAAACCCTTTTGCCTGATGTCAGACTCAGCTCTAAGCCTGCTGAACTTCAACTCTGGATATCCGGTAACTCCTTCCAGGACATCGAGGGTAGTAGGACTGTTATTTTGGAAAATGTGTGTTGACATATCATTACTCTACAAATGAAGAGCTCGTTTGTCCATAGAACACTACTCTTCCTAACTTCTACTTGAAAACCATATTCAACAGAAGGACAGTTGAGAAAACCCAGGTGCCAGAACTACTTCATAAAAAAGCAGAACAGAAAGCTCTAACTACATATGTCTGCTTAGTTCATCATGCTCCCTTAGAATTTTATAACTTAATTAACCAGCCATTCAAACAGACTGGTTGCCTCTAATTATGCTGAAAATTTTTTTCCATGTTGCAAAGTAATATTAATAGTGAATGCCATTTCTTAAAGTAACAGGTAATCCATTTCTTCTGTAACTGTGAGCCATATCTGCAAAAGGTGCTTTTTAGAATGAAGAGAAGAATATAGCATCAATAGTATTCTGACACTAATATATCAAAAAGGCTTATATATGATACACACACAGAAACATACATATTTTTTCACAGAAGTAAGTTTATTAATATGTTTAAGCTAATATATTGCCATAAAAATATCTCATTTTAAATTCATGTATCATGTCTTTAACAAATTGCTCCGTGATTTTTTTTCATGCTTGCCTTTTTTTTCATTTGGTTAAAATACAACTTTTCTAAAAAATAAAGTAACATATTTACAAAAATTTTTATTTATATATGTGTGTGTATATATATATATATATGTATATGTATATATACATATATATATATATATATGTATATGTATATATACATATATATATAATATATATATGTAACTTTTCTATTGCTATTACAACAATTAAAAAACAATATTATGGCTCTATTAGCTGAGTTTACCATGTTATCTATGTATTTATCTATCTGTCTAATCTATCTAGTTCTACATGTTTTTCACTCAACAGTATATTGAGCCTGTTCTTCTATGCTAATATTTCTAGACATTACTTATTACTTTTAATAATTATATAGCATTTGAGTAGATGGAATATGGCCGTTTGTTTCTGAATTGACCAGTGTGTAAACTGCCTTCAATTTTTTGTTACTATAAAATCATACTATAAATAAATATCCCAGTACACAAATTCTTATGCATTCATGCAAGTACGTTTATATAACAATTAAGTGAAATTACTGGATCACAAGATGCATAGATTTTTAATTTTTTAGTACTGACAATCTGTGCTCCTCTAAAATATCATCAGCATGTTCTTCCATTGATGTGTGAGAGCGGCTTTTCCTCCAAATCCCAATCAATATTTAGTTTTACATTATTGTATTTTTATTAATGTAATGGATACAAAAATTGTACTTCATGAGATTTTGATCATACCAAGATCAATCACTTCCTCATACATTTATTGGCCATTTATGGTTCTTCCTCTGTGAATGTCTTCATTCCCAGCCTTTGACCATTCTTCCAACTGAGTTATTAGTATTTATTAATGATTTATAGTCCTTATTTGTGTCCTATAGATATTAACCTCTTGAGCATTCAATAAATGTTAACTTTTTCTTGCCATTAACATAGTGGAAAATAGAGGCTTAATTTGACATTTAATCTCTGACCTAGAATGCCAAATCAACTGTCATTCTTTTATAATTTTCTCTAGATAGGTTATTACAACTCATTCTAGGAAAGATCTAAGTCAGTGTAATCCTAACTCATAAGTTCATTAATAGACTAGACTATGTAAAAATCAAAATAAATAATTCCCTTTAAATGCTCAGGTAAAACATGCAAAATATGCATTTGTCTATGGTGGAAATGTCTTACAACATGTTATTTCAAATGCGAAGACAATGAAAAATGTATAATTGACTGCTGCAAAACAATGTATGAGCATGTGAGTGTGAGAACTAGAAAAAGAAAAGGAAAGGGAGTTTCTGTATTTTTTTAAAACATAAAATTGTACTTCAGCCAGAACAGGTGTCATTCCAATTACTACTTTACTAGTCAAGAGTTCCTCGGGGCATTAGAGAAGCTGCTTTTCTTAATACCCTGTTTCTTGTCAACACTCCTTTAAAAGTCCACTTTCCACCCTGGTGTCACAATCCTGGCAGAAGCTGAGGGGTAAAAATGGAGAGAAAGAAAAAAATAAAGGCAAGAAGTCCTCTTCCTTAGCTAAGGGAACCTGGCTTAACTTTTATGCTTCTCCCTTCAAGGTCTTGTCACAAAAGGGGGAACATGACAGATCAGTGTTGAGAAAAGAGGCTGGCTGAAAGTAAGACAACAACAAAGCTGGTATAGGATGTGAAACACACCACAACTCATTCTTTAGAATAAGTGTATGGAAAAATAGCAGCTGTGCTACACTCTGAGCATGTGAGAGAGGAAGAAGCAGCTCCAAGCCAGTCCTGCCTCTCACAAGCTTACCCTTCAGTCCTTTCATTCCCAAGCAACATACCAAGTTTGTGTGCAAGGATCAGGGTTTATGTGAGCTACAAGTGGAGAGGAGCAAAGAAAGCATCCTCTGAACTCATTTTCATGATGCATTCTATGAACTTTTACCATTTGTAAAAAACAGAGTCAGAGGTAGGGCCATGAGGTAGTTGTGAAGCTGGACCCTATTAAAAGACCAGTGTCTTCCACATCATAATGTGCTGGACTGCTGCCCTCTACATCAGCTGCCCTCCACATCAGAATGTTGTGGATTGTGTTTGTATTTAAACACTGGGAAGTAAGCTTTTTCTGTTGTGAGGTCACCAATTTTGAGCCAAGAAACTAAGCTTTGGAATAAATAATCTGTGTTTATTTAGAGGGAAATCAGAAATATAGAGAATTCTGGAAGAATTGGTTTGTATTTTGTTCTTTCCCCTAAAGAAGACTAAAATCAGAAGTTGGTCTTTTAAAATAATCATTTTATGTAATTTTTTTATGACAATGTCAGATGTTTGATTTTTCAGCTAAGGCAGATCAGATGCTTAGTGGACAATTTTCTCAGAATTTGAATGTGACACACATTAGAACATTCTCTAGGGCTCTCTTCTGAAAAGATAGGAAGGAGGCTGACCTGGACATCTCCTGTTAGTGTTTCCTGGTGAACAGGACCTGGAGTAGGACTCAAAGGTCATATTTTTTTTCCTCTGGAGGTCATTAATAATCCTAGCTATCCAGAATCTACTAAGGACCTAAGCATTTGACAACTCATTGTCCAAACTACATGGATATGAACTTAACTGAATAAAGTTGATCCAGAAAAACAATTCTTCTGCTTTAGAAGCAGAAGGTATAAGTCCATCCATCGCTTATTTCATTCCTTAACTACACTGCACACAATAAACTAGGATAGAATGTGTCCACTGGAAACAGGCCTGCAACTAGAAAGTAGAGTTTAAAATCACATCTGCAAAGCCATTTTTGTCTGAAGGAAACAGCCCAAAAAACTTAAATGTCACTGAAAGATCTCCATAGTTGAAATATGACATAGTTAATATTCATAATTTATGAGCACTTAATGAAAAATAGTGAAGAACAAGAAACTCTTCCTTCACATTTTTGAATTAAAAATTGGATTTTAAAATCGATTATTTATATACAAATAAATACAAAAGTACATGTGCAATTGAAATATCTTTTGCTGTAAATGGATAATATTCAAGTCACTCACTCATTCATTTACTCACCCTACAAACATTTATTCAGCAATTATTAAGTGTCAGGCATTCTTACAGGCTTAGATTTGCTTATTTCAATTTCCATGTTTTAAGTAATTCAAGAATTTTACTTTCATATATTTTTCCCTAAATGTTAATAAATGTGTTCAGAGACGGAACCCACTTTGTTCTCCAAAATTATCTCATTGACAAAACAGAAGACTGATTAACATCATTCTGTTAACTGGTTGCAAAATTAGTGCAGGACACCATGGTTTACGGAGTCCAATCTATCTAGAACTCTCTCTCATGTGCTAGAGTCTAATAGTTAGCCCTAGATTGCACATAATATGTCTAGGAGTTAGAAATCTTTGCAAACTGGCTTTCACCAACTATCCAAGTAGCTAAAATAAAATTTCATTCTCAGAATACGGAATATTTGTGAATGACTGATGTGTTTTTGGCAAAGAAGTGAATACTTCAGTGAGGCACACTATATTCAGCAATGAGATACACTTAACATATGAAAGAAAAATTTCCATGCATTACATTTCAAAAGATTGGAATGAAAAAGAAGAAAAATACTCTTGTTATCTTGATTGCAACATGTAGCTTTGGCATCATCTAAATATCACCCATAGTAGGTGTAAAACCAAATATAATATGACTTTAGAACCAATAACCAATATAATCTCTCTCTCTTTTCAAAATTTTAAACACATAAACTGGAATTCAGAAAAAGTTATGAATAAAAAAACTCCTAAGAACTGTCATACTTATTCCAAAATACTGTTGTTACACAGAAAATTGTCCCAATTAAAACAAATTGGGAGACAAAAAAGATAAGTGAAAATAATTCCTGATCTATTAAGTAGCTGACCTGTAGCAATTCATTATATTCAACAGTAACATTCATTACAGTATTTGACTGAAGTGTTTGCTTTTTTATAATCACTGCTATTATAGTGCTACTTAAACTGAAATTTCTGCTCAATTTATAAGCTGAACAAAATCTTAAGTTTCTGATAATCAAATGATAACCTTTATTACTAAAATGAGAATCAAATGTCTAGTTCCAAAGTATAAGAAATTTAATACATACTCCTATTTTCCTCCTATTTCCATAAGGAGACTGACATGATTCTTTCTACAGAGATAGAAAAATTATTCAATTATAATGCATGCATTATGTATGTCCATGCATATACACACATATACACACATAGCCATACAAACAGTTATATTTCGCATAATGGTAGACCACATATGTGACTGTGATGAACCTGAAAAATTCTGTTCACCTAGTATTTTCATTTTACCCTTTTATGTTTAGATGTGTTTAAATACACAAATTTTAACAGTTGTCATACCATTGCCTACAGTAGTCAATACATCAAAATGCTATATGAGCTTTAGCCTAGGAACAACAGACTACACTACATACCACAGGTATATAGTAGACTATATCATCCAGATTTATGTAAGTACATTTATGCAGCACTGAAATTGTCTGATGACACATTCCTTAAAATGTTTACCTATTATTAACACACAACTACTTACATATATAGAGAGATTGATTTTGATTGCTGTAAGTATCAAACTAAGGTAGACAAGTCATAGCAATGACTAAACAGTTCTTTGTAAACAGGTCAGATCATAACATGTTTGTGAAAAGGTAATATGTTCAAAACCAAAGTCATATACAGCATAAGCTTCAGTATAAACAATAAAGATCAAATAAACTAGGGCTCAATGAAAGTTTAAACCTAAAATTTGTATTATTATAAATTGATAGTATCAAGAACATTCATTATCACTGGGATTATTTGCCCCTTTAACCAAAACTGCTGTCACTGCACAAGGAAGACATGGTCTTGCAACCTGATCTGTTATAGGTCATTAACAAGCCAAATTACTAACATTTTAAAATACATCAGAGATACCAAAAATAATCCATGCACTGTCTTATGGCTTACAGGTGCCAAGAGAAGACAACTACATTTTCCACCATCACATAGACGAAGGTCAATTGTGGTCTAAACCCCCCGACTCCCCCAAACCCTCTGTTTTGTTGAAAATGCAACAGTCCCTCTGGTCTTCATTCTAAGAACAGTCAAATATTTTAGGTCATAGGGCCTCTGCACTGACCATCACCTCTGTCAGGAATGGCTCTCTTCCACTTTTACATGGATGGCCTCTTCCAGTCCCTAAAGCCTCTGCTAACACTCACTTCCACATTCATCTTCACAGATCCTATTCAGCAACTCCCTTTTGGTGAAGCTTTAAGATTGAGTTATCTATCTATCTTCTTTGAATGAATCATCACACATTTATTAAAAATAAATGTATTCTATTTCTGCTTTTGCCCAACAACCATTATTAATACACCTTGATGTGACTTGAAATCTAGCATTATTCTCCCCTTTTGTTGCTCTAAATATTGCCATTTGTGCACACTAGCTGGTACTTTTGAGTTTTACAATCAGTACGCCACACTTCCTAATAGATCCTTGTTAGGATTTATCTGAAATTGCACTGGCTTCCAAAACATATGTAAAGTCCAGAAGAAACTGATACACTGATATTTTGAGGCAGGGAATTGAATGGCTGGTAGAGTTGGCATGGATGAGAGATTTACATTTTGCTATATACTGTTATTTATTGTAATTGACCATTATTATATATCACACATCTATTTTTTAAGGAAAGCTATTTTAAAGACAGAAATTTATAGATAAATTCTGAAAAAAAATAGCTGTTTTAAAGATATAGTCTTCCTATTCATGAATACATGATCTCTCAAGTCTGATTATGGTTTCTTGAATGTCCTTCAATAACTTTATTAGTAAAAGTGTCCATTGCTACTATATTTGCTATTGTTTTTATTACATTTTGTGTTTCGTTGTTTCTGATACAGCAACTCTTCTCATTTTTTTATCTTGCCATTTCTTACGTTGTGCAGCACTGACCCTGAACTAGCAATCTGGTTGAGCTCCTCATCAGTTCAATTACTTTCTTTACCCTTGAATTCTCTTCAATCTTATGTAATGTTCATGTCTTGGAACAGTGACAAAGCCCTCCAAAGACAAAGTTCCTGACATTAAAGAAAATATGTTTTAACTTTCCTCTTCTATTTTTAATTTAATAAAAGTTTCTATCCTAGAAGGGTACTAAATTTTGCTTGAATATTTTTCTTAATCCAGTGAGATAATCCTATTTTTTTTTCATTGAATCTCTTAACAGGATGACATTCACTAGTAGACTTTTTCCCCTTAACCATTCTTACATTTCTGGAATTACCTCTACTTTAAAAACATGGCCAATAACATATTAAAACTGTTCAAGTCCATCATAGCGAGGGAAACACATATTAAAAAAGTAGTAATACCATATCATTTTTCATCTCTTAGTTTGGCAAATGTCTACAGTCTGATAATATCTAGTGTTGGCAGGGATATGGGGAAAATGGATCTCACAGACCTGACTAGTGAAGCATAAAGATAATGTCTTTTGGTGTCTGAGGAAGTTGACTGTACAATGGATAATCAGATAGAAAGATGTCTCCCATGTCTACAAAGCAACTTCATATATTTTCTAGCCATCTAAAAATGAACTCCTATAAGGGTTTCTAATGTTATATATCCATATTCATATTTGAGACTGTGTGGCAGAAAAAAAATGTTAAGAAACAGGATCACTGATCTTTACAGGTCAACAATATGGAAAAATTTTCATTTACTATTGGAATAAGGAATAGAATGAGACAAGAGCATGGTTTTTATTATGTTTTATTTATCACCAGTTATTTGAGGTTTCTTTTCCTTCTTGCAACATATTAGGTTAAGTTGATACACAGATAATTTTTTTCTAATGTTTTAATATCTTTCCAGAAAAAAAAGAGCAATCCCAATGAACTGAGTTTATAGCTCCAAACATAAAAAGTCCCTGGAGAGCTGCTTGAATTAATTCTTATTTTTTGCTAATGTTTAACATAGGAATGGGAAAATTCTAAATCCAAGGTCAGACCAACCATGATTTGTTCTGTCTCAATCTTATTATTACACCAGTCAGAAACTTAGCTTGAACCAATAATGATGAGAAAACACAATTGGCAACACATGCTGAGCTACAAAGATGCACTCATCTGCTGGGTTCAATACCTATCTCATAACTTTGGTTTAATTATACATCTCCTTTCTTGGCCTACACTTCTATCATGAATTAACTCAATTTCCTGAGACTTAGTGCCTTTAACTTAACTTGTGCTGAGATTTAAGGCTAAAACAGAGCAACAAGACTACCCAGAAAAACATTTCGTCTTTCCCTATGGATACTACTTCTTATTCCCTTCACCATTCCTCTCTTACTCAGACATAAATATATTTATTTCATTCTTCTCTTTGAATTGCTGTGCACAGAGATTGATTCACCCCTTCCATCTGTCTTTGCTTAATATCTCACTATGTGATTTCCCTATTCTGACATTTTACTTTAGATAATTTTAAAAATTACAGATACCCTTGGCATTCAAAATTTGCTTATTAAATTGTTTATCAAAAAATCTTATTTTCCTGCCTCCTTGTCAAAGAATATGGCCAATTAAATAATGCCTGAATAAATGTAGATGGGCTCTAAATAGCAAACTGAGGAGAATTATTTCAAATTGATACTATTGTTAAAAGAAAAATTCATCCATTTTTTGTTCTTTATCTAAGAAAATTATCTGCATAAAATATCACAGAGGGGAAAAATAGTATTAAATATGAAGTGGTATTTGAGTAACATAAAAGTACACCTGTAATCATTTTCACAACTAAATTTATTCTTCTCCTTGGATAAAAAGTATGCATTTATATTCAGGCAGTCTTAAATTAGCTATTTCACACTTCACATTTTGAATGCAGAAACATATCTCATGAAATTTCTATTGGCATTACTCATTGAAAAATAAAATTAAATAAGAATATTTCAAAATTCCATTTGTTCAGAATAACTGAAACATTTAAATATATATAGCTAAAGCATTGAAGGTCATTCTTGGCTTAAATTCTATATTGAATGGTTTTAATTTTTGAGTGGGGGGCTCTAACACCCTAAAATACCTATATTTTTCAAATTTACAAAGACACTGAGGAGTTATTTCCTACATAACAGAAGAATTCTTTCTAAAAAATATGTAAAATTAATAGAAACATACTATAGCTCATTTGATAGAATGCTTGCCTCGAATGCACAAGGCCCTGGGTTCAATCTCCAGCACCACACACACATACACACAAAAGACGAAACACATTTTGCACAATAACACTGTACTCTTTAATCATTCATTCAGCTAAAAATAGTCTCAGGGATCAATTATGTGTGAGGCACTGTAGGAAATAAAAATAGAAGTAAAACATGATCCTTTTCCTCTCAGAGCTTATAATATAACTAATTAGGGGGATGGGGACACATGTACATAAATAACCACAATGTAAAACAGAAAATGGAAATGTTCTAAGAGAGTAGTAAAGGCTCATTGGAATGGAGAAAGAAAAGGAGAAGGGGAAGAGGAAAATAAACATGACTGGGTAAGAAGGAATCAATGACTGTTGGGCATTGGGGAACTTGGATCAAGACTTGTGAGAGTTAGGATGTCCCCCAGTGAATAGTTAGAACACTGCAGAAAGGTACCTCAGAGAAAGGAAATTCCTGGATATTGTTATGTGTGGGTATGTACCCAAGTGTTGTATCAATAATAACAATAGATAAACAACAAACCTCGATTAAAAATACAGCTGTCAAGAAGTAAAAAGTACTAACTGAATGAGACCATTTGGGGGTGGGGCAGAAAGTGTAATTGCTATTAACTCTTCATCAAGCTACACTACAAATCCACAGAGCATGTTGGCCAGGACTTTGGCTCAGTCCTGGCCTTTTTAAGGGTAAATCATAGCTGATAGCTTCCCTTAGTTACCTCTCCTAAGAGCTGATACAGGCCTCTCCATCCCTTCCAAGGCAGAAGTATGCGGAGATTAAAATAGCTTCAGAATACTTCCTGCTCTATCCTAGCTATGCTTTCATTTTATTTGACTTAGACCAATTGGAATGCCAAGGGAAAACCCCATGAGGCACTGAGCATGTGAGATAATGTGTCAGTCCCTCAAAACTGTTTGTCCAACCTATTGTGCATATCCATCATAGTTCACCATCCATGAGAAAGCACAACATGTAGGGGAAACAGCTCTTAGCACACACTGCTGTTTCTTCTTTTTTTAAAAATAGATGTGTCACCTCCATTAAATACTTCCATCTCAACTATTTTAATAATTTGTCACAAATCTAGCCACTTGCCAAAACAATGAAGATTATGTATTCTAAACATTTGTTTGGAAGTTACAGTTCTCCACTCAACTAACAAAGGTGCTACTTGACCCATTATTTATATGAATCAAATACCTGGCCCAAGTTAGGTACATGTGTAATGAATACCGTATTTCTTATCTCTAAAAAGTGTGTAATATTGCACTTATGACAAGATTTTCTGACTTCCAACTTCAGCTAATGACAATCTATCTACTCCTCCCCTTCTTTGGTGGACCCCAGGGAAAAGAATCTGTTGGTTTTGCTGAGCTACTAGCAAGCTCACATTGCTTGGGGAAGAAGTTTTAGCACAGCTGAGGTCAGAGCTGGAATGAAGGACAAAGATGAACATTTAGAAATAAGGAAAGCTAAGGGATTCAGAAAGGGCCTTCACTTACAGTCAATAACACTAATCCACTTGACTCTTTCTCTCTCTCTCTCTCTCTCTCTCTGGAAAACAGAAAACCTTGGATAACAGAATTTCTCTGGCTCCATTACTGAACTACTGCTAAAGCTTCCCCATTCCTTCCCTAAGGCAGAGGTAACTAGGGATTAAAATAACTCCAGAATACTTTCTGCTCTAACACTGCTTTCACTCTATGGGACTTAGACCAAATGGCATGCTGAGGGAAAGTTTACTTTTTTTGGAAAGATGTCCTTCATGGTTTAGCCTTCCCCAAAGGCTTCACTTAACTACACTAGTTAACAGTGCCCCTGCTACCATCAATCACTTTCTATCCTACTGCCCTATTTTACCTTAGCACTTATTACTATTTACAGTAGACTTATCCATCCATCATTCAATTGAACAATCAATCAGGTGTTTCTTTGTCTGGTTTCACAGTCATGTCCTCTGTGTCTAAAATAAAACCTGGAATGTGGTTGGTTTTCAAATATTCTGTAGTGAAAAAATGAACAGATGAATGATTATTTCACCTCAGCTCCCAAAACTCCAAACAATTTCATCACCTCTGAAACCTCAACCTGAAATTACAAGAATGATCAAACGCACACTTTATGCTATTCCTTCAACTATGTCTATGTCCATTATCTACACCTATTTACATCTTGGTTTCTTTTACTATACACTTTAATTGCTGTGTAGTTCCTGTTTTTGTCTTTCATTTTGAAAATGCCTAATGGTCAGTGGATTCCTTTTATTGGGTACAAAAAAAATTATCTTTTAAGAAGACAATATGGCATTTTAGTAAATGTTATTGTTCTATTTACAAGAAATGATAAAATGATGAGTATTCCTAAAGAACCTTATTAGTTATCCATTCTAAACCATTATAACTCATGAAATGTATTAACATACCATTTTAAGATTTTTATCTAGCTTTGACTTAAGAATCAAGATATATAAAATGAAAATATTGACATATTAAAATCAAAATTCTACTTTGAGAGCAAAGAACCAATTACTAAGATCGGAATAAAGCACACATGAGATAAACTAAGACAAATTTTTCATATATAAAACTTCACATTTTATTGTATTTGAAAAGAAATAGTTCAGCAAGAATTTGTTATACTAAAATAGAGGCTTAACTTTTTTCATATGCTGAATACAGTGTCTTATTTAAATGAGCAAATTAAACTAATATACCTTAATTATAATATCTTTTACAACTATTATATATTACTAGATGCATTTTAACATAATTAATTATAACAAATAATACGAATATAATTATAACATAATTAAATAATACAAATACATACACACCTATTTTCCTATATCTTACAACATGTATATTCATTGTGTTTAATAATGTAACAAATGTTTTTCAAGAACAATCTCTTTATGGATTTAAAGAAATCCTCTAAATCTATTAGAGAAATTGAATATAAGTTAGATTTCTTTAAGAGTTATAACTTTTAAAAATAATGGAATCATTCGTGTGTGTGCTCCTGCCCTCATGAAATGCCACAGTCAGTGGAAGGGTCAATATCCCCAAGGAGCCCTGTTTATGAGTGATATTAACACCAAACAGAAAGCTTAGCAAAGTCTGTTCTAAAAATAACCCTGTGTGTCTCTTGTTGTCATCATCAAGCTGAGTCTCCTGTGCTTTGTGGCATAGCATCCAGGCCTCCTCTTTGCCTTTCTACAAGCATTGCTACCCAAGACCTCCCCTTTCTCTCAAGGTGGCCAGGATAAAAAGAATTCTGCAATCGCCCTAAACATTCATTAAACAACATTATTGCCCCTTGAGCAGACAGTTATCATGTTGTTTTGGCAGCAGGAAGGAATCTGTGGTTTCACTTGAATGTTATTCTTCTTTATTTAAACTACTAGAAATAACCCAAAAATGACAGAATGCTCTTTCTATAAATAATCATTCCAGAGTAGAGTTATATTAGGAGGTAACTCAGATGGCATGATAACGCCTAACAAGCTAATCTTAGACCTGCAATGCCATAAGATAGAAATACAGAGGCTAAGAATAACTGACCCAAAGGAGTCAGCCTGCTAAAGAGAGGCACAGACTTGTGGGCATCTGCAGGTTCTAATGCATATAATGATCTGAAAGCCTCTTTCATCCAGGATGGCAATAAATTATGTTGGTCATTAATATTATAATCAATAATGCTTTATAACATATTGATTTATAGAGATGGCTCAATATTCTTCTTATAGCAAATAAGAGTATAAAAATTGGTTGATGGAAACCAAAGAATTGGCTCTTTCCTAAACTTCATCACTATCTAATTAGTAAACTTTACGCTTGTGACCTACAGAATATGCACTTTCCATCCAAAAAATGTAAAATTTAACTCAAGAAAAAGTAAAATATAACATCATGACTATATATAAATATTACCACTCAATTTTCACCAAGAAAGTTCAAACTGGACCTGAGTTAGACAAATTAAACATAAATTGAATTGAGTTAGCCAGATTAAACCTTTATTTCAGCTCAAGAATTTCACATTGCACATTGAAATCAGGATTTGAATGGGTACACAGACTTTATTAATCCCACGTTTCTAGATAAAGACCAAGGTGGGCATAATTCAAACATTTTGGCAAAAAGAAATAAATCCATTATATTAATATTTCAAAAAAAATGCTCTCCTACTAAAACATTAGTAATAATGTGCTGTTTAAAAGCTGGACTAACCTTTGATCTGTGTATTGTAAAACCTTGGCAAACAGATGCCATATGCATTAGGAACACTGCTTCTGTCCAGAGTATCTGCCCCAGGACAGAGATCACTCTCATAGAACTTTGGAGTTTCCCTGAGCTCACGGCAGCTCTGGAATCTGTTTGTCAAGCACTGAGAATGTGAAGTGAGACTCTTCCAACTATACTTTCAATATGGTTTCCTACTTGTACCTTAATTCTCTCAGGATTAAGAAGTCTGCATAGACGTTTGTTTATAAATATAGCTGATTCCACATTTTTAGTACCCAACAGATATGAATAAAATTATCCTACGCTGAATGTTATTCTCTTTGAGAAAAAGTGACAGGAGTTGAAACCAGAACCTGCCATTTCCGACCCATGGTAATCATCAGTGTTTCAGTCAGCATTTTTGCTGCTGTCATCAAAAGACCTGACAAGAACAATTATAGGAGAAAACGTTTATTTGGGAGCTCACAGTTTCAGAGGTTTTAGTCCATAGATGGTCAACTCCTTTCTTTGGGGACTGAGTTGAGGCAGAACATCTTAGCAGAATAACATGATAGAGGAAACTGACTCAGGACATGGCCATCACCACAGACAAAATATATTCCCAAGGCAGACCCCCAATGACCCACCTCCTCTAGCCATACCCTACCTGCCTACAGTTATCAGTTAATCCTTACCAGGGGATTGATTCACTGATTAGATTAAGGCTCTCATAACTGGATCATTTTACCTCTAAACTTTCTTACACTTTCTCATACGTGAGGTTTTGGGGTACACCTCATATCTAGACCATAAAAATCAGTAAGTGCCTTACCTTTCTGAACCTGTTTCCTCAGCTGTAAAATATGAACACTGCAGCAACTATAGCATAAATCAGTGATAAGGCAATGCATGGAACAGAGAAACTCTTGAACCATTAGCTATTATATCAATAATAAGAAGACTGACAAAAAAAAAGAAATAAAAAAAGTTTGATCCCGCACTTCCTACATTTTCACTAAACAACTAGAAAATCAGATGGGAGTATAGCAGAGAAAAACATGAAAAGGGCATCTGGTAGTGATACCTTTGTATTCAAAATACATACCTGAATTTTAATTGCATAGAGATTTTTAAAGGATGATTAAGAATCAATTATAATGATGTTCAACTCATGAAGAGCTTTTTCTAGTTCACCTTACATGGAATTCCCTGAAAACTTTTGCAGTAAATGTTTTTACTAAAGCAAGAACTCTCAAACTACAATGTCACTTGAAGAAATTCAGTGAAATATTCTTGCTGTTTCTGGGTTGGCTTTTTGTCTTAATTTGGTTTATTTCAATTTTGATTTTAATTTCAAGTTTCAAATTTTTGAAACAACTTCATGACATTATCATATTTGAAGCCAGTTTGGAAATGTCATGCCTTAGACACTCATCAAAATTTACCTAAAACAAATGGCCAATAACATTCACATCACTGCAAGTGGGTCAACAATGAACAAAAACTATGAATTTAAAAATTTATGACACAAGTGGTAGAATATGAGGAGAAGCAGAAAAGTAAAGTTGTGGGTATTTCCAACCTTATCAGCATGCAAAAGCTCAATCATAAGTAAATGACTAGTTACATTCTGTGGTCTGGTAAATTTCTCTCTTCCTTAAAAGTGGTTTCCATTGGATTTAATTATTGGGTATTTAAAAAACACTATGTATAAAAGACCCATCACTTACTTCACTGTGGAAAAGTTAACATTATGATAATGAATGGAAAATATATTCTTATAAAAATAACTTTATAAGATATTCTTATAAAAATAACTTCTTATAAGAATAGCTTTGTTTTGTATTCATGAACCATAGCAGCTTAGAGTAACCCTAAACATAATATGCTCTAAACACTTAAGAGGATAGATCATTTAGTGTTGTAAAAAAAAAAATCTTGTTTAAATTAAGTTTGTTTTGTGTAATTGACTTAATTGAAAAAGAATTGAACTAGAAATACAAGGTATTTTCTAGTTCTTCTGCCTTCCTATTGCCAATCTTCTGGGGTTAGCAAACAGGAAAACTAACCAGACACAGTTGTGCATGTCTGTAAACCCAACTATTTGGAAAGCTGAAGCAAAAAGGATTACAAGTGTGATGTCAATCTTAGCAATTTAGTGAGACCCTCTCTCAAATTTTAAAATGAAAAGGGCTAGGGATGTAGTTCAGTGAAAAAGGGTCCCAGGCTCAATCCCTAGTACCACGAAGGAACAAAGAAGAAGGAAGGAAGGGTAAGGGAAGGGAAGGGAGAGGAAGGGAAGGAAAATGAGGAGGGGAAGGGAAGAGAAGGAGCAAGAAGAGAGCTGCTAACAGCAAAGACACCTAACAACATCCCAAGCTAACCACTGGCACTCCAACTTCCTTGTCAGAATAGGATAACCCACAGCACAGCCACACTGACTGGAAGCACATTCCAATGTATCTTTGAATTTCATTTTTAAACTTTTAAAAAATCATTTCATAAACTTTCATTTCAGTTGTTTTCAATGTAGTCCAATTCAGAAAAACAGTTAAAATGTAGTTATCATTCCATGATGTAAAGATTGTTCATTATTCTTAAAATGTAATTATGACAACCTACTGGCAAAGACATTGCATTCTGAATATTTTAAAGATCGTCTTTCCTTCATATAATGAAAACAATTCATATATTATTAAATTTCTCTAAAAATTTTCTTTATCCCTGAGAGTCAACCTTAAAAGAATACTGCATTTAAGTTCACAATAAATACTTGTAACATATCAGACAGCAATTTTGACTTTCTTCCTTTCTAAAAGATTATTACAATCTAGAAAACCCAGTTTTCTTCCACAATTATGTACTGCTATCTTTTATTAGGGGATCCTATCTAGCAAAAGAGAGTTCAAAGAAACACAATCTACTCAGTACTAGTAAAATGTCATGAAAATGAATTAGCAGCCACGATTTAATTAAAATCAGAGCCCATTTTCTTTACTTATTTAGGTTTTCAGAAACAAGTTTGATCACCAATGTTCACACAGTGGAAAACACTGCTGGTACCTAGCTAACTTCTATTCTTGATACTTCTTTCTTCTTCCCAACAGGTTCATATAGCCACCATTCCCACATCATCCAGAGCAACCATTGTTCTCAAAACTTGTTGAAAAATGGATCAGTGGAGATAGGTGCTATTTGGGCCAATGGGTTATGAAGGATAATTTGCTTAGGAAGCTCCCGTTAAGATCCTTTTCTTAAAAGGACACCTCAAAGAAGCAAAGTTTCCCTTGTTTGTCTCTGGAATTTGTCCTGTAATCATTACCAGGACGCCTGGACCTGCTACTGAGGGGTTGTAACTATTGGAGAATGGATCTTATGATCACAGAACCCGATGCTAGAACTAGTATAGTGGCACTATATGAGGGAGTTGAATGTCGCTGACATCACTGCGTTTCTGGTAGTGCCTGACCACCCAGCTTTATTAAATGATAAAAGTCCTTATTCGTCATTTTGACCAAAGTTTTCTTTTACTTGCAGTGGAAAACACCTAATATACCTAGTTCTACAATTAATCATTGTTAGTATTCTGGTGTAATAGCTTTGTGTGTGAAGATGAAAGGGACACTTTTTAGAAGATGTATTCCTATTTATTATAAAAAGTTCACAAAAGGCAGAAAAATCTCATAAAAACAAATTTCCCTCCCCTTCACCAAAGCACAAACAAACAAACAAAAATCTCTCCTGATTTCTATCTGTACATGAATTTGTTGGGGACGTGAATAGATAGATAAAAATAATAACTTCATCAAGATCTTATTGATGTTATTTTTTTTTAAAAAAACTGAATTTTAATTTAGCAGATTTAAAACTGTATTTGAAGGAACTATAAACATGCTTCCTCATCATAAAGAGATATTATTTCCAAAAATATCTAAGGTTAAATAAACTAAATTTTTTTTTAATCAGTCTTTGGAATCTTTTTTTAAACGTGTGTTTCTATTTTAAGCAACAGAGAATTTGTTCCTGCTCAGGAAAAAGACATCAGCACCTCTCACATCTTTCCATCTCACCTCTCCCCAACACCTCACATTGGTTTGTTTTATTAATATGTCTACATTGCCCTACTTTATAACATTTACTTTCTTTCCTATAACCACAGTCACATATTGTTTAAATGAATTCATCATCATCCCCGCCATGACTTTCACAAAGTTTTCTCTCCTTCTGAATTTACCTTATGTTTTAGGCTACTCTTGGGTGGGTTTTATTGTCAAATAGTCTCTTTTAGGTTTAAGGAGTCCCACTTTGTCCACCTATTTTCTTTGCATTTTAATAACATCTTAGCTGAGGGTAACACTGGATTGTCTTTCTTTTAGAACTTCAGAAATTTTCTTCACTGTCCTCCATCATGGAGTGTTAAGGTTGACAAGTCTTCCTAAATCTTAGGAAGGCACTTCCTCCCAACCTCCCTGTCCACAGACTCTGCTTTCCCTGCCTGAACACCTGAAGAATTATTTGTCATTAGCCAACCAGAATATGAACCAGTACTGAACACTTACATCAAATTTCTCTAAAATATGGGGAGCTCTTTTAATATGCACATTTCCCTTTTCTTTTTTAATGAAATTATTTTTTCCCTTTTTATAAAGATTCCTTCTGTTTCATTGTTTTAGGATATCAACTTCTGGGACTCGAATAATCTTTCTGACATTTGACCTTTGTCTTTCAAATGTATTGACTTTTCTCTAATTGTATTACCTCATTTTCCTTGTATCCTGACAGTTTCAAGCTTTTCCTCCTTGTCAGTCAAGATTTTCCATTAAAGTCTATTCAGTTTTCTGCTATTTCTAAGAGCAATTTTTGTTCTATAATTATCATGTTTTTTTTTATATTCTCAAGTCATTTATTTAGATCTAAATCTCCCTTTTCATCTCATTTTATTGTTTTATAATTCTCACCTTCCAGATCTTGCTTTGTAGAATTTATGTTTTTGTTAAAGGGTGCAGCTCTGGGAAGCAATTATTAGACAACTTGGGGTTCAATGAGTTTTCTTCTTGCTGGGATCTCTAAGATTAGTGGAGGAAGGGGCATCTCATCTCAAGGTGCTAAGGCTCATCTCCTCAGTTAAAAAGCTGTTTTCAAGCCTCCCCTTCTCCAAAGAGAGCACGTTTGTTCACCTTCCTCCATCTCACCAGTTTCTCTCCCAAATCATTTCTCATATTCCTCAGTCAAAACAGAAAACGAGAACAACCAAACATGCTGAGGGTATCCACCCTGTTTGCTTCTCTCCAGATTTGGAAATGTTATAATTCTCAGGAAGTTGTCAACTTGCCAGTAAAATCTGAAGAAGGCCAAGGAGACAAGTCTTTATGTTCTGATAAAAAATTCCTGCTTCCATTTTTTTCCCTTGGCTATTTGTACCATGATGTATGTTCTACTGGGTTATATAGATTTATTTCCTCTTATTATTGAATATTGTAGCAGGTAGAGCAGGTGTTTGCTGACTTATATTTGGGGGGGTCACTTAAGTATCTATTGATGCTGAGAAATTACATGGTATATTTCCAAATTTTTCATCTCCAAAATTGAAGTTACCTTTAGTATTTTTTTAGTATTTAATATCCGAATGTGGGATTCTTTTGGAATCAATCCTGCAGGGTTTCATTGAATTTTCTTACTTAATGAACATAAAAGTCTTCACCTCTGTCATCCTCAGAATTATGAAACATTCTTGCCCCCATTCTCAATGGACCTGTTTATAATTAGTTTTTGATTGATATCTATCAATTATCCCAATTGGTAACAGATTTATAAGTGAAGAATCTGACTTAGAGAACAGCAAAACAGTAATTATAGGGAATATTAGACATGATTCTCGACATGACAGTGGCATTTCTTAGACTTATATTTTCATAATTAGAGTGTGCTTTTCAAGTAGACATAAATGATTGAATCCAATATGTTCCCTTCTTCTCATACCATACACCAAGGAACAAAAGGATTAAGGAAAAGTAAAGACATGTTTTAACAAAAATTTTAGGATTTAGAGTTAAATGTTTTAGTTTCATACATTAAAATGAGAATACATAGCGAAAAATTGAGTTGTCCCTTATTATAACTGACATTAGTTCTCTACAAACTCTAGGAAATTCCTTTATAATAACTGTTCCAGTACGGTGTGGACAGCTCTGCAGTCCAACATGTTAGGCAGCATGCCTGGGAACAGGAAAATACCCCTGCTTCTGCCAGCGCCTGCTGAGAGACCTGAATCAATATTTGTATATGCTTCAGTTTCTGTCACAGTTATCACTTACATTGGCCCACGCTGACCACAAAAGGGGAGATGTACTTGGAAAAAAATGTGTCAATCATAGTGAATTCCAAGATTCACTATTATAAAAATTTTTAACAGAAAGATATTCACAGACTATGTTATAGAACTCTCTATACAACATCTGAATCTCACCCAAGTTATCTAGCATCACTGGGACCATATTAGGAAAAAGTACAATCATATACAACATTTGCAATCCAATAGAACATAAAAGATGCTGGATTTTATATATATATATATATATATATATATATATATATATATATATATATATATACACATACACACACACACACACACATACACGTGTGTGTGTGTATGTGTGTGTGTGAGAGAGAGAGAGAATGCATAATGGCCAACAGAATTAAAATATTAAGTGGGAACTCTGAAGTAACTGCTAATGACAATTATACAAGAAAACTAAAATCTTTAAATAATTAATCTCAAGAAAACTTCCATAGGGATTTCATTGTTTGATTACATCCCCTTCAACCTCTTTGTCTTTTATTATTACATGAGACACACACACACACACACAAGCCATCCAAAAGTACAGACACAATTTACATAAGAAAAGGACTAGTCTTATCAGACCAAGATAGCCAAAGAAAGAATAGATTTATATGATAGCTAAAGAAACCTGGTTAGGGAATAAAAATTAATTTCCCCATGTGACCTATAATCTAACTCATCTGGTAGAACATGGCATGGAAGAGTGAGGATCCTAGTTTCAATCAGTAAAAATACTAATAATTGTACCAGACATTTTAAATACATGCTGATATATCTGAACCTTAATAAGAATGCTAAGAGATCAGGAGATGGACACAATTATTCTTCACTTTGAAGATGAACAAATCCATTATACAACTGGCTAGCAATGGAGTTCATGTGCGAATAAGCTCCTAGGACAGGGCTCTCTCCAAAACTCTGCACTGCAGCCAAGTATCTTTTCTCTCTTTCAGATTCAAAGACTCCATCCACTTCTTGGCCTACAAATCACAACCAGGCCATTGGTCCAAGAGGAAGCTGAACAAGATCGGTGAGAAAATTAAGACAAGCAAGCCCCTAATTCATCAATGAATTCAAAGGGCAGACCCTACTGATGCTGGTTCACCATCCTCATCACCCATTCTCTACCCGAGGCCAGTTTTCTGAAGGTTGCAAGAGCTGGGGAGATTTAAAAACCCCAAAGTCCATACTGTGGCTCTCACTAATGAAAACAGATACTTTAGGGATAGATTCCAGGCATCACATTTTGTAGAACACTTTTGGGCACTCTGAGAACCAGTGCCTCACAGAAAATCCACAATATAGATTGAGTAAATTACATTCAAGGACATACTATATGAAATAAAATCAAATACCATACAACATCATCAGGAGGATGCAGTTATGTTTCAAATTTCCAAAGTAAGTAGAACACAGAGTTTCCTTATTTACAAACAGGTTTGAGAGTTGATATTAACCTACATCGTTTTCCATTTAATAGCTAGTCCTTCAGGGCTGGGGTTGTGGCTCAGTGGTAGAGCACTTGCCTCACATGTGTGAGGCACTGGGTTCAATTCTCAGCACCTCATATAAATAAATGAATAAAATAAAGGTCCATCAACAACTAAAAATATATTATATATAAAAAAATAGCTAGTACTTCAGTGTTGCTTCTGGTATAAAAGGTAACAGCATGGACAATCTCAAGCACTTCCCTGTTAAAAATCTCATCGCTTTGAGTACAAATCACTAAGAGTCAGGGAAATGACAATTTCAGCTGAAATGGAAGTACAGGTGTGTGTGATGATCAAAGACATGGAGAACTGGCAAAGCTAGTAACACCTGCGGCCAACCTGTGTGGAAGGCAGGGCTGTGTTTCCGCCATATGAAAGAAATATCAAACTTGTACTTAGAGGCAAAGACTAGAAGGATATAGCATAGTACTGAAAAAATAGCAAAAAGAGTTAATTTCAATGAGTCCCTCAGTATTTTAAAAATATAATTAAAGTAGATATTAATATATTAATATATATTTTAATATTTAATATAAGTGACAACTGCCATCTGAGATACACCTGCTGACCTGTCCAGAAGTTCACGTCAGCTTTCACTCTGATAATAAATTAATGTAATTCTGGTAGGTTTACTTTGGTTAAGCAGACACAACTTGTTAGTATAGTTCCTGTCACTTAAGTGTATAAACACCAAAACTGTATAAAATTGATTTATTCTGATTTCATGAAAAGACTGAACCAACAGAAGGATCTTAAAATCAATGTGACTACCAGAGTTTTAAAGAAAATTTGCTTCAAACAGGATACGCATAGATGAGAAGGTGTGTTAGCGCCAAAGCAGTTGCCCTACCAACCTGTGGAATATTGATTGTTTTTACGCCTAGCCCCACAGTGTACAGGCTGCTTTATGTTACATTCTTATCATGGAAAGCTAGACAGTGATCTGTAATTACAATTAAACCAACATGGGAACTTAGCAGATCTGAGGAAGAACTTTAAGCCAATTTAGGTAGAAGCATTCAGAAGAAAACAGAAACAAAGAGTCCCAAAATCTGAATTAGTAATAAGAAATAAATGCAAAAAGCAATAATTACAAGTAAATAACATTTCCTGGAGAATATGCTCTTTTGACAAATATAAACTGATAAAGCTGACAAGATTCATTTCCCATCAGCACATCTTTGAGAGCACAAGCACACACACAGAAAAACAAGAAACTGGAATCTGTTCCTGTTATCCTTTAAAATGTTGCACCTGCTTCTAACACATTTATATGTGTGTATGCCACTGCATCTGCCTGACGATGCTAGACTTCCCAAATGTTTTTGACAACAATTAAAATAAGCATCTACTAATAATAATTTTATTTCATCCTAAACAGTTTCATTCTGGGCTGAGGAGAAAAAGCCACATTGAGGGGGGGAAAAAAACTACCTTTAAAACTCTGTGACAAACACATTTCAGAAGGTAGGTCTATAAATAGATGTGCTCTGTATGCACACTGTAAATATAAAATTGTCAGGCTGGCCGAGGCTGCAATTTAAACTGAAGCCCCAATATGAACTTACCTGATTTTCAAGTCCTGTTAGCATATGCTTAGAATCACTTCGAATCTCCTTTTTCTAGTTGCATAGTAAGGCAAAACACCTTCCACTACATTTTACTTATCTCACTCTCATCTTTCTTCTGAAGCAATACTTTGCAATTTCATTCAGAAGCAGCCTCCTTAAACAGACTCCGGAATATGCACAGAAACAGTAATGGAAGGGATCTAAGTTAAACCCTACAGCGGCACCAAGAAAACATCAACATCAAACCGAAAAAGCAGTCATTTCTGAAGAGAGGTGCTTTTCCTAGCTGCATTTCCCAAGCCAGCCCTCTTTCAAACATAAAAGGTCTCAGTTATGAAAGAGGATCTTACCTGAGCTGATCATACTGTGCATTCTTTGCTGAGCCAAGAGCTGCTCCCGTCCAGCCACCCCATCTGAGGAAAAACAAGAGTCACTCTCGTAAATTGTCTGCAGCATATTCCAATCACTCTTACTTCAGCTACATGAAAGATTCATCACTGCTCAGTGCACTGGCCCCAGGAGCTACCCTGGCTGGTCCTCCCTCCTCCCTGAGGAGAAGCGGCAGAGGATCAACTTCGACAATGATTTCATTTCTGCTCAGACGGACAGACACTTTTAAAAAGACCTGGACACTTTCCCCCGCTACCAACCTGTGTGCAAAGCAGAAAGGACAGAGTGGATGCTATAGCTCTCTGGAGTTTTAGGTTATCCAGGAAACTAGAAGCAGGTGGGAAATAGGAATGTGCTTCGGGGTTATTTCTTTGTCAGAATAAGTAGCAAAATATTAACTCTACCCACGAGAAAAAGAAACCAATTAAACCTGGCTTATAGTTCTTCAGGCTGCTAGGGGTTTCCTTGCAAGAACCTTCAGTCCTGCAAGTGGCTCCAGCCGGTGCCCTTGTATCTGTTTGTGTGTGTCTCTCTTCCCTTTCTCAGTCTCTCTCAGCTCAAGTTGGCTAAAGCTAGTGATAATCCATTTGCATATGAATCAACAACAGCATGGCCCACAGGCACAGAAATAGAACAATGGTCGGCCTGAGCCAAAAATAGGTCAAGCATGGCCGAGTGATTGGAGCCTGCATTAATGCATTTAAAAATACCCCAGCAAACCCAGCTGTCCAGCCTCTATCTTTCAAACCATAATTCTCTGTTGCAGGGCCTTAAAAGCAATTAACTCTTTCCTGCCTCCAAGCTCGTTTTACACACTGTTTTCATACTGGCGATTTGAGTCCAAAGGAAGGCAAGGAAAAAAATTAAGAATCATAATTCAAAGAGGGCAAATGCACATACATTTAATTTCATTTTATTTTTGTAGTATGTGTTTTTGGAAGAGAGAGAGAGAGAGAAAGAGAGAGAGAGAAGTGCAGAGCTCTGTATTGGTTCTAAAATAATACTGGAAGCTTTTGCTCATAATGTGGTTTCTGCCTCACCCACGCACAGCAATCCTGGTGTTCTATTTTTGTTGCCTGTTTCTCTGGCTACACTGCAGTTGGCTGTAGCACTAGAAGCTTTTCTGCCTTCTAGTTTCAGCACTGACAGGAGATTTAGTAGAGGTAGTTTCGGAAAACAAGCACACTCCAGAATAAAATTTTTATGAAGGACTGGTTTGATTTTTTTACTTGCTATTTATGTAAGGCAATTGTCCATTTCACGAATCCTAATGTGGTCTTAGTACCACCTGTCAATTTTATTGCATCCAGTTCCTACTCTATCTAAAAAACAAAAACATAAAACCATGGATGGCTAAGATCTGAAATTTCTCCGTCTTTCACTCTCTTAAGCTAAATCCAATTGACTTGAAAAAGGAAAAGAAAATTTTGATACTTTCCTATGGATGCAGAATTACCATGTTTGTGCACCTGTCGATAAATAAGTAAGTATATTTAGTACTTAAATATGAATATTCTGGGTTTATCTATACATTGGTTGCCTGAAATATAGATGCCACTTTTCTTTGGAATAGCATTTATGATAGTTGATAGATTTCCAGACCAGCACACATTGTGACATTCACCTGTAAGGTAAATGCACTACAATAGGTAGAATAAAAGTTCTACAGTCTCTGGTGTACATTTATATCAGTGTCTGTGAGAAATAAATTCTGCATCCCAAAATGGAATGCCATCATCTAACCGCTCCCAAGGGCAAACACAAAAGTATAATCCACTGGTCACTGAAGCTCTTCACTCTTCATGGAAGCTTTTCTAAACTAGATCAGCAAGAAAAATACAATTCCTAAGGCATTAGTAGCATCAGGGAAAGAAAGAGGAAAAGCAGATTGTTGCAAGGTCCTCAGAGCAATCTGACAGAAGAAAAACTTGGTCAACCCTAGGGTATGGGACAAGGAAAAGCAAAGAAGTTTTCATAGAATTTTGGCTTAAAAAAAAAATAGTTAAATTATTTAATAGCGAACCCACTGCTGAATTCCTCTTTTTTCATAGATAACTTCTGTTCAATATCCCACTTCTTGAAAAAGCAAACTTAGACGGGTGAGTTATAAGATTTTTTTAAAAAAATAGTTATTTCAAACTGCATTTGACTTAAGTTAAACAACAAAATCTTATGTTCCTATCAGTGGAAAAACTATTTGATTCCATCTGATATTACAAATAAGCTTTCCATGAAGAATTAAAATTCAATTTTAATGTGTAAAATTCAAGGGATAGAAATAATGTGGATCTGATAATTTTCCTTGTGGATGATGTATTTATATAGTGATCACATATAGCATTCTAAACCTGAGGTTAGAGTGGGGAGGTTGGCCACAATAATCTTCAAAGTCTGCCTCAGGAAACCACTGCAGGATGTAAGGGTACCTGGAAGCTGCCTCATTTTGCCCAGATGAGGCTGTCCCCTCAACCAGGGAAGTTCCACTTATATCGATTTACATTTGGGAGTGCAAAATTCTGTTTTTTCATTTTACTTAAAAAAAAAAAAACATTTTTAGGGGCCAGAGTTGTGGCTCAGTGGTACAGCACTTGCCTAGCATGCATGAGGCACTGGGTTCAATCCCTGGCATCATGTAAAAATAAAGGCATTATATCCATCTACAACGAAAAAATATTTTTTAATTATAAATAAGTATTTTTATTAAGGTATATTTGATAAATTAAGGTTGTATATATTTAAAATATACAATCAGATGAGTTGAGACAGCATACACTGTGAAAAAAATCAGCACAATCAAGCTTTTATCCATCTCCTTCGCTAGTTACTTTCCTTCCTTCCTTCCTTCCTTCCTTCCTCCCTCCCTCCCTCCCTTTCAATCTTTCTCTCTAATGGAGTCAGGCCTAAAGAGGCTTGCTAAAGGTAACCCAGGTAATTAACCATGCAGGTCTAGCATTCATGCTCTCTAGTCGGCCATCTTGCCCCTTACTAAAATGATGCAAATAATTACCTGAGATATTCAGAATAAAATTTAATAGAATCTACAGATGAAAAATAGAATCACTGTTTAAATGTGTCAAAGTATTTAACAGAATATACAAAAATCATGATAAATATATACAGGATAACAAAATCATAATATATACCTATATGTCTTTGCCATTTTGTTCAATTACACCATAAAACTGCAATTGATAAAAAAAAGTATCTCCAAGCTTTTATAGTCATAAAAAAAAGAAAGAAAAAGAAAATTGAAGAAAGTTCCAGAAGAGTATCTCCAATTTCTCAGAAATTCTGGGAAAGGGCATTCTAATGTGTATTCTTCAAGTTTTCAACTTGAAGTTCATTAACATTTCATCCCTACATGCCTTCAGCATTGTTTTTCATTAGCAGTCTTGTCTCTCATTTAACTCTTGATAATGAAAAATTACTCAGTGTGAAAAGATATTGGACACATTGTGAAATAGATCCACTTATCTCTGGGAAGAAATATAAACATCTTCAAAACAACCACCAACGATGCTGATTGCCACAGTTCCATTATCCAAAGCTTAAATATTAAGAATGTTAATTTTTTTTCTTATACCATCAAAATATCGGTAAAGATATGTGATTAATTTGATTATTAAACCAATTTTACTGATTTGAGGAAAAAGACGTACATTTTCTTTTGTATGAATCCTAATAAACTGATATAAATGTCAAGCTAAAATAGAAGGGTAGTATTATGGTTTATATATGAAGTGTCCTCCAAAAGCTCATGTGTGAGACAATGCAAGAAAGTTTAAAGATGAAATAATTGGGTTATGAGAGCTTTAACATAATCAGTGCATTAATTTGTGGATAGGAGTTAACTGTGTGGTAACTGTAGGCAGATAGAGTGTGGCTGGAGGAGGTGGGCCATTGGGGTTGTGCCTTTGGGGTATATATTTTGTCCCTGGAGAGTGGAGCTGTCCTGTCATCCTTGACACAGCTCTACCCCCTTACCTTTCTCTTTTCTTCTCGATTCCATGTCCGGAGCTATTTTCTGCACCCCACTCCTCCACCATGATGTTCTCCCTTGCCTTGAGCCCTAAGGAATGCAGCTAGCCATCTATGGACTGAGAGTTCTGAAACTGTGGGCCCTCAAGTAAACTTTTCCTCCTCCAATTGTTCTATCCGGTCTTTTGATAACAGCACTGAAAAAGCTAACTAAAACAGGTGGTTTTAAAAAAAATTCAATATAATAAATTCTAATTCAGTTTAATAAGCATTTTGAAATTGATCTAAATATATACTTTATATGTATACAGGTTAAAAAAGGCCAATAAGCAAAAACAAAAATCCACATTCTCTATTTACTAGAAAGTAGGAATGGGAATCAAATCCTAACATGAAATATTACTTAAAAATTATGATAATTACAATTCTTTTTATGCAAGTATGTAGGTTAAAAAAATAAAAAATGTATTAAAATTCTTATTACAGAAATATCTTCATATCTGTTTTTCAGATCAGTCTTAGTAATACCTGAAGACCCCACTGTAGAGAAGCAAGGCACATAGTATAATGTGATTTATATTACCACACAATATATATTCTGTTTGTGTGCAATAAAACAGACTTTTCATGCAGTGCCAAATCCTATGATTATGGACTCTATAAAGTTTTAAAATTTGTCTCCTTGAAATACTGAACTGTGCTTTACAAGAAAGCTACAAATTACTCATCAATAACTAGTATCCTCCATTCACTCATTCACCAACACTCTCTCTTTGCTGGTCCTCACATTTCTCCAACGACTGTTAACAGCAATAAAGTTATACACATTTGTTTACAATCAACAGGGTTAATTCTCTCAGACCCCCAAGAAACAGGATGGAAGGGGAATGATAAAGTAACTTTTGCTTGGTAGTTAGCTTATTTATCTGAATTTTCTCTTTCTTAAAGGAACAGCACCCATTCTTACTAAATAGAAGATACTGCATTCATAAGTGATTATTCCCCACTGAAGAATCCTAATTGGTCATCAAATGGCTTTCAGCTGAGAAAAGCATGTCTGGTCCCATCAGCAGGTAGTTTGAGAAAATACATCTGAAATGAAATTTCAGGGAGCCTGTTTTACGTAGAAACAAAACAAATCAACAATAACAAAAATTTTAGAGTCACAGGCCTTGCTTTGCTTGAAGTGAATTTCTTCTTTCTTTCCTTCAAATGTTGATCCATGACTTATTCTATTTTTAGGAGATTACAGGGGATCAGGGTCACCTGGGAACTTGTTATAAATGAAATTTATTGGGCTCTACCCCAGAACTACTAAATCAGAATCTCTGGAAGGAATCTGTATTTTAACAAGCCCTCCAAGTGATTCTGATGCACAAATAATGTTTGAGAACTACAAGATTAGATCATCTTTTCCAAAGCAATAATTAGATGGCTAAAAATATAGATGGATAAAATATCTTTTATGGTGCAATTTCAAATTAGCAAGTATTATTAGAGAACGATTTTTAAAAATGAAAATAATTAAACTAGGTAAGAGACTAAAAACAATGCCAATAATATTCAAAATATAAAGAGACTGAGCAACACCAGAAAGTGATCTTTGCCTATTGCAAAATGAGACCAGCATTTTACACTCAGATGATGGCATGTGTCCACTGCTCTTCCCAGCTGAGCCACTCTGTTCTAGATTCTATTTTTCTGAGTGTTTGCCCATCCATCAGCCCTTGGGCAACTTACAGCTCAAAGCAGCCAATGCAGAGGGAGAAATCAATATAGTAATGCATGGTCCTGTAATTAGAGGGACAAGTAAAACTTAATGGTCCTTTGAGAGAACCAAGGGAAGCTGTTTTTTTCTTGTATGAAAGTCAGTTAATCATATATTGAACATTTATTTCATAACTACAGAGCGAGCTCTGAAGATATAGATGCATAGAGGGATGTCCCTGCCTCTAATTTCATGGAATCGTCAGATTTAGAAGAAATACTGAAGATTTTCAGATTTAGAGGATAATGACCATACAGTGGGATAAGAAACTCTATAACAGATTTTATTTCAATCTTCCTTAAATTTGAATTTATAACCATGGATTCAAAATAATAAACCTTGTAGCGTTGTTAGGAGGATTACAGAGAATGATATCATACCTGGCAAACAAACAGGCATTCAATAAATGGTAACTATTATTACTATAACTAGTAACAATGAAAATGCCCTTCTGTGAACCTCTAACTGCAGTGATTAAAATATCTGAGAAGCTGTTACTCATCTCCTTTTCTAAGGGACTGTATAATTTTAAAAAAATAAGTTATGCAATTGATTAAATATTGAGTTCCTTATTCATAGCCATAAAAGCTTCATTCATCAACTTGAAAAGCTAGTCTCTTTGCTTCCTGTTGTATCTGGCATGTAGTATGTCACAAAATAAATACTTCTGTAATGACAAATGATTTCTTCTCCAGGGGATGCTATTAAGTACCTACTGATCTGGAGTAAGTCCCTAATGTGCTATTTGATAGCTAATATTTCCTTGTTACTTTGCATTTTATCATAGTTTCTTATTAAAACACCAATTCAATAATAAGTAAACCACAATAAAAATTTCATATCTGAAAAACAATCCTTTGATGAAATCATGTAATGTTTAATTACTCTTTAATTCATTGCCTTTCTCTTGCCTTATCATTGAC
Source organism: Marmota monax (assembly GCF_021218885.2). Taxonomy (NCBI): domain Eukaryota; kingdom Metazoa; phylum Chordata; class Mammalia; order Rodentia; family Sciuridae; genus Marmota; species Marmota monax. The sequence continues at coordinate 4,835,155 of NW_026693933.1, read as the reverse complement.
CCTGCACATAGAATATCCAGTGGAAAGATTATAAGATAAATGATCTTGCATGGTCTCCTCAACTATGATTGTCATCTTGTACAACTTGAGTGAACCAAGAAATAAAATATCTTTCTCGTGAGATATTTAAGACATTGACACTAAGAAACTAATATAAAATGCATTCATAGCCCCACTTTGCAATATTGTATCTAGTAATGGGCGACAATGGCGGAGCTTCTAGAAAAGTCTAGTTGTCAGTTGCACTGGCTAGTGTCCACATGCTCTGCTTTCAACTGGTGAATTCCTTTGAGTTTATTATTTCCTCTCAATATTCTGAACTTCAGATCCAATTTCCCCCTCTTTCAAAATTCACTTGAGAAACTTTTAACATGATTTTCAACATTTTGTACATACAATATTTCTGTGACTGTGAAACTAACATTTCACATAAGACAACTAAGCAAGTTAACATCATTTTACATTAATGAATGTAGTATATATTCCTAAATGTAGGTATCAGTACGCAGGAACCAGAAATCCTTGCTTTTGCTTAAATGGCATGTAATGGGTGTCCTATTAAGGAATTTGGAGCCCGCCCCAACAATTTGTAGATCAGAGCCAACTTTTTCTTCTATCAGGTGCAGAGTCTCTGATTTGATATCAAGCTCTTTGATCCATTTTGAGTTAACTTTTGTGCATGGCGAGAGAAAGGGATTCGGTTTCATTTTGTTGCATATGGATTTCCAGTTTTCCCAGCACCCTTTGTTGAAGATACTATCCTTCCTCCATTGCATGCTTTTAGCCTCTTTATCAAATATGAGAAAGTTGTATTTTGTGGATTGGTCTCTGTGTCCTCTATTCTGTACCATTGGTCCACCCGCCTGTTTTGGTACCAGTACCATGCTGCTTTTGTTACTATTGCTCTGTAGTATAGTTCGAAATCTGGTATCGCTATACCGCCTGACTCACACTTCCTGCTTAGAATTGCTTTTGCTATTCTGGGTCTTTTGATTTTCCATATGAATTTCATAATTGCTTTATCTATTTCTACAAGAAATGCCCTTGGGATTTTGATTGGCATTGCATTAAACCTATAGAGAACTTTGGGTAATATCGCCATTTTGATGATGTTAGTTCTTCCTATCCATGAACAGGGTATATTTTTCCATCTTCTAAGGTCTTCTTCTATTTCTCTCTTTAGGGTTCTGTATTTTCATTGTATAAATCTTTCACCTCTTTTGTTAGGTTGATTCCCAAGTATTTTATTTTTTTTGAGGATATTGTGAATGGGGTGGTTGTCCTCATTTCCATTTCAGAAGATTTGTCACTGATATACAGGAATGCCTTTGATTTATGTGTGTTGATTTTATATCCTGCCACTTTGCTGAATTCATTTATTAACTCTAGTAGTTTCTTTGTAGACCCTTTTGGGTCTGTTAGATATAGTATCATATCATCCTCAAATAGTGATAATTTAAGTTCTTCTTTTCCTATTTTTATGCCTTTAATTTCTTTTGTCTGTCTAATTGCTCTGGCCAGTGTTTCGAGAACTATATTGAATAGAAGTGGTGATAGAGGGCATCCCTGTCTTGTTCCAGATTTTAGAGGGAATGCCTTCAGTTTTTCTCCATTCAGAATAATGCTAGCCTGAGGCTTAGCATATATAGCTTTTACAATGTTGAGGTAAGATCCTGTTATCCCTAGTTTTTCTAGTATTTTGAACATAAACGGATGTTGTACTTTGTCAAATGCTTTTTCTGCATCTATAGAGATGATCATGTGGTTCTTATCTTTAAATCTAAGAGTTAATAACTAGAATCAACAAATGGGACTTACTCAAACTAAAAAGTTTTTTCTCAGCAAGAGAAACAATAAGAGAGGTAAATAGGGAGCCTACATCCTGGGAACAAATTTTTACTCTTCACACTTCAGATAGAGCTCTAATATCCAAAGTATACAAAGAACTCAAAAAATTAAACAATAAGAAAACAAATAACCCAATCAACAAATGGGCCAAAGACCTGAACAGACACTTCTCAGAGGAGGACATACAATCAATCAACAAGTACCTGAAAAAATGCTCACCATCTCTAGCAGTCAAAGAAATGCAAATCAAAACCACCCTAAGATACCATCTCACCCCAGTAAGATTGGCAGCCATTTTGAAGTCAAACAACAAGTGCTGGCAAGGATGTGGGGAAAAGGGTACTCTTATACATTGCTGGTGGGACTGCAAATTGGTACAGCCAATTTGGAAAGCAGTTTGGAAATTCCTGGGAAAGCTGGGAATGGAACCACCATTTGACCCAGCTATTGCCATTCTCGGACTTTTCCCTGAAGACCTTAAAAGAGCATAGTACAGGGATACTGCCACATCGATGTTCATAGCAGCACAATTCACAATAGCTAGACTGTGGAACCAACCCCGATGCCCTTCAATAGATGAATGGATAAAAAAAAATGTGGCATTTATACACAATGGAGTATTACGAAGCACTAAAAAATGACAAAATCATGGAATTTGCAGGGAAATGGATGGCATTAGAGCAGATTACGCTAAGTGAAGCTAGCTAATCCCTAAAAAACAAGTGCCAAATGTCTTCTTTGATATAATGAGAGCAACTAAGAACAGAGGAGGGAGGAAGAGCAGGAGGAAAAGACTAACATTTAACAGAGACATGAGGTGGGAGGGAAAGGGAGAGAAAATGGAAATTGCATGGAAATGGAAGGAGACCCTCATTGTTACACAAAATTACATATAAGAGGTTGTGAGTGGAATGGGAAAAAAAAACAAGGGAGAGAATTGAATTACAGTAGATGGGGTAGAGAGAGAAGATGGGAGGAGAGGAGAGGGGGAATAGTAGAGGATAGGAAAGGTAGCAGAATACAACAGTCACTAATAGGGCATCATGTAAAAATGTGGATGTGTAACCGATGTGATTCTGCAATATGAAATTGGGGTAAAAATGGGAGTTCATAACCCACTTGAATCTAATGTATGAAATATGATATGTCAAGAGCTTTGTAATGTTTTGAACAACCAATTAAAAAAAATAAATGGCATGTAATGGTTCATACTGATAATGAGACATCACCTTTCTTTAGTGAATATGTACTTTGAAATACGAATCAACCTTGACTAACCTATCTATGTTGACTAAGGCTTGTATGCACAAGCTCTCTATGGGATCAGAAGCTCTTAAAGGAAATTTCAACTTCAACACAGTACACTATTTTTGGCTGCAGTGCTATGAAAATAAAAATTCTGCAAGTCCAGTTAAATCGTATTAGCATCCTGATCTCTACCACTTGATAAGAATCAAATGTGTAAGTTCCTGTTATTCTACAAAATAAGTCTTTTAACATTTAGAAGTAAATGGGATTCTGAACACCAAAAATCAATTCGGTCATGTGTAGAATACGGATAAATACTACCCTTTAGACCTGTGATAAGACTAGTTTTCTATGAGCTGATATAAATATAGCAGATATCATAAAACCAACCCAAATCTTTTCATGTATTTGTTACTATAAATGATAGTGTGATATTCACCAGACCATGCCATGACCGGTCACCCAGTTAAACTGACAGAATTCTGGAATTCTTGCCTCTGAAATTAGCATATTTTTTAATGTTGCTATTCAATTCTGACTTCATAATTCAATCTAGTCAGGTGACAAATACCAAATCTAAGAAATAGAATGTACCTAAAACACAGTTTATATGCTTTTGTGAGAGATTAAAAATATATATATAGCAGAGGCATATAACTAAATTATACACATTTGCAATTGTCCATGTCCCACAGTGATATGGAGTCATTGGTACAGAATTGGTCCCATTTCACAACTGTCATTTCAAGAGCAGAGGGGAAGGGCTCCAAGGCCATTCAAGTTCTGACCACAGTCTGACTTAGCAGCTCAACCTTTTTTCTTTTCAAAACTTACACAATAGACATGATGCACTGGTGACTCCCCCCAACACAAATTCTTCATTATTCTAATCTTTAACATCTGCTATTCTTATAATCCAGAGTTTTTATCCCTCTTTTTCTATCTGGTCAACTCTTTTTCATTTTATTAGTATATAATGTCCTTTTTGCCTATTCAAATTCTTTTTGCCTATAAAATTAGTACAACACATTTTCTTTTTGTTCATTTTGCCTGGTAGAAACCTTCCTATCCCCCCTTTTTTTTTCCATCCTTTCCATACCTTCATTTTAGACATGGCTCTCTCTTATAGGCAGCATATTCCAGGATTTCTTTCTCCTTAATCTAATATAAAAATCTCTTTGCATTTGGTAAGTTCACAGAATGGAGACAGCAGCCCTTGCTGGTATAGTCTTCTTGGGAGCTAATAGTAATAAAATCTATTCATTCTTCAAATCTTGGTTCAAAAGGTTATCTGTGGGAAGCCATTCTCGCACGTGATCTGAGTTACCTCCCTCTCTGGGTGAGAGGCACTTAGACATAACTGTGTCAGAGCCTTCCCCACCCTGTTCCAGGTGCAAGGGCTTGTCTGTGTGGAGGTGTGCCTGGCCACTGACCCGAAGACCAATCACTGACCCTGACCTTGGAATGCTGCCCCCAAACCCCCGCCCCACCTTCATTGGATGGAATTTTCCCTTGAATTTTTTGTTCCCCAATAAAAGCTCACTCCCTGGCGTGTTCTCCCTCTCCTCTCCCCTCCCCTCCCCTCCTCTCCTCTCCTCTCCCCTTTCCCCTCTCCCCTCTCCCCTCCTCTCCTCTCCTCTCCTCTCCTCTCCCTTCTCTCCCCTCTCTCCTCTCTCTCCCTCCCTCCCTCCCTCTCCCTCTCCCTCTCCCTCTCCCTCTCCCTCTCTCCCTCCCTCTCCCTCCCCCTCTCCCCCTCTCCCCCTCTCCCTCTCCCCCTCTCCCTCTCTCCCTCTCTCCCTCTCTCTCCCCCCCTCCCTCCCTCCTCTCTCTTTCTCTCTCTCCTCTTGTGTTAACCTCACCACCACATTAGGTGGCTAGAGGCCAGAGCTAGGAGAAGCTGGGCATTAAAGGTAAGGAGAATGTGTCTCTTTAATTTTAAAACTCACTAGTTAATTTTTATGCTTCGAACCTCTTTTATGAAGCTAGCATGCTGGTCCTGTGGCAGAGTTTTCTCCTTTGGAAAGCATTCCCTAGCCTCAGTAACCATGAATGAGAAAACCTAACTCTGTTTTCCAGTCGTGACATAAATCCCAGAATATTTGAACAGTTTCTTTACATGTCTATTCCCCACAAAAGACCTCAGCAATCACTGAACAGAGAAAGGTCTTTTATTTATGTGCCTGTTCTACACTGCCTAGAAAACAATGAGTATTAAACTCGTGTTGATTGAATGGATATACACAAATCTACATACATACACATGATGCATTCAATATCAATACACTTCCATGCATAGTTATTTTCAAAACCAAACTTCAGGCACATAATTTCTATTGTCTTCTGCACCATCTCTCCCCATTCCATCTACCACTCTTCCTCTAATCTCATCTTTGGACTTGGTTTCCTCCTTAGAAGAGCTGACCTTCCATAGCTACCACCATCCCCTGGTCACAGGATGATGATTGTATTATACACAATACTTTTCAGGACTATTTTATAACATAATAAGTTTTATATCATCAATATAAAACACAGGGAAATCAGATTCTTTATAATGCTTTACTTTCTCTAGGATTTAACACAGCAATTAGAAATACAATATTCCAGAGAACTTATTTAAAATATCTCAATTTCTACAATAAAAATATTAAAAAAAAAGATTTTTTGAAATCCTGACTATTGTTCCTATGCTCTTAGGATTCTCTGTGGCTCTGTCTAATGGGCAGGCTGGCTCCTATTACAGTTCCTCCACAGGACATATGGATATGGCTCTTTTAACACTATCGAAGCTCCAGTTAAAAGGAGTTCCACCTTACATTCCAATTGACTTGAAGGGTCTCTTTTCAGTTTTTCAGATACAGTACTTGGCCTAATCCTTTTGAAATAGAGCACTTAGTTCTTAAATTTTCTAGATCAAAGAGAGATATTCTGGAAAATATGGACACTTTGGCTTCAGATACTAATTTAGGTTTGATTCCTGAGAATTAATGCATCTTTTACATGAAAGACAATCACAAAACCTTCCAAATAATGTAGCATGTTGTATGGAGAAATGTCTCTGGGTTCAGAAAAAAAAAAGTATCTAATTTCTGTGTCTGTCATTTATTAGGCAGTTATGAACTACACAACTGGATAAATTACTTAACCTTTCTGAGTCACAACCCTCTCATCTTATAAATGGGGTTTTAACATCTGCCTTGCAGTATACCATTAATATTTAGAAACAGTAATTTTAAAGTTTCTAGCATTATGATAAGAATATAATAGTACTCAATATACAGTAGTTATTATTATTATTGTAACCTAGTATTTGTATGTAAATTAAGAACTGAATAATTGAGGGCCTACTTAGGTTTCTGAGTTCTGAACTAAGATAATTTGTATTTATCAAGATCACCTATAAACTTCATAAAACATTATGTGAAAATCAATAGACTCCTCTATTTGAGGTAAAATAGAAATTAGATAAGAAAGATTAGAATGGAAATTCTCATCACATTAATATTATTTTCCAGGCTGCTAAATAAGCCATGAGTATTCAACAACTCACTGATTCCTAACTGCAAAATGATAAATAAGAAAATTATGGCGTATGCTAGGTTATTTGCTATGTTCTATTTGTGAGGCCAAATCTAGCAACATAACATGAGGAACAGAACAGGATAACAACACTCACAAGAACCAGAACCTTCATAGTCAACACTGAATGACATCTATGTTTGGCATTTACTCATATCATAGGAATATCCTCAATACCCAGTCCATTCCCCAACTAATATTTTCTTTACAGATGGCAGGGATGGTTTATTTAAAAATCAATATACTGGGCTGGGGTTGTGGCTCAGTGGTAGAGCACTTACCTAGCACGGGCGAGGCCCTGGGTTCGATCCTCAGCACCACATAAAAATAAATAAACAAAATAAAGGTATTGTGCTCAACTACAAGTAAAAAAAAATTTTAAAAAAAAATTAAAAAATCAATATACTAACATTAGTTATTTCACCTGAAGTTCCTGGTCCTGTAATGAACTGGGGACTGTTGTCTTCTTATTTTGGTCATATCTGGAGGAAATTCTCAATATCCCTGACTATAAGCAGAAGGAACCTGATGGAGGCCAATTTCAGTTATTTTAAATTTCAAACCTTAATTGGACTAAAATTTACTACTTTTTTTAACTATTTGAAAAATTACATATTGATTTCACAAAACCCAGTCCTACCAAGGAAAGCTAACATCTAGAGGCAATTAATACTCTGAGGGCTAAAAGATGAGGAATTAAAAAAATGAGTCAATGGTATCCCCTTTATAAAAAGGGGAAACATTGGTAGAAAATGACATTCAACAACCTGTGTGATTGAACTTCACTTAAAATATACATTCTCTCTAAATAGGGTCAGCTGTACGTGTAACGTTGCCTAAAAAATATGAAAGCTTAAATTCATATGGGGGTGAGAAAAGAGAACCCAGAATCACCTTCAAGATCTATTATAAGGAACCTATCACTGTAATTTATTTAAAGTGTAACAACTATAACCAAATTTTAAAAATTATTTGCAAATGGATCATAAACTATCTTTTAAAACATCTTGAGAAACTGAGAAACATTAAATAGAATCTATTGGCTTTCAGACATTCAAATATATATGATTCAAATCCTTTGATAGGAAAGAGCAAGATTAAATTGATACTCAAAATTTTGAATCTGTGTCATTAAAACAACGTATGCATAGTTATGATATCTGCTTCTCTGATAATAAAATCTGGTAACTTTGAATTCTCATAAATTATCTATGTAGCATCGGTTTTAGAAAAATTGAAACTTAAAGACTGAATTAACTTGATTTGTATAAATTTTAATGACTGCATATGTCCAAGGGAAAAAAAGTCTCCCAGAAATTGCTACATCTATCCAGAGGCAATTTTAAATATTCCAGAGTTAAGCTTCTTCACATGGGGTGAACTGAATAACAAACCACAATAGAACGATGAAGACACTCTTCATTCCATGCACATTCTTTTCTAGGATTTTCCTGTGATCATGACAACAATAATGTTGGCTGACACATTTTACAAATCCATTATCAAACAGATTGTTGGTGAAAATTATCTCCACTTTGCCTTTATGTGTTGATTTTTTTTCTTTATTTACTTTTCCTAAACTTGCCCTCATTTTTCTTTTGGTTCTTCAAAATTACTGTATCCAGACTATCTATCAATGCTTTCTCAAATGTCCTTTCCATTTTTTTAAGTATCATCTTCATTTTAACAATCATTGCCTATTCCTTGAGACGTTCATTCAAATACGAGTGTTTGATGCTTTAGTTTTCTCACATAGAAATCAGAAGTCAAATTTCTTCTTACCCTAAAGCTAAGAATATATTTCTTACCCATTAGTTTCCATAAAATTTTCTCCTTCTTTCATCTTTCTTTGTAGTATATATCAAATGAATAATTCAGTGTCTGGCTAATTTTCTTACTGGGAAAACTGCAGCAGAGGTAAAAGTAACATTTGTGACCATTACTTTAAAAAAATATATATATTGCCGTGAAGCAAGACATTAGCATTTGCTTTTTAAAAAAAAAAATTTTAAGAGTTTCCTCATATAGTTGGGCATGGTGGCACATATCTACAATCCCAGTAACTCAGGAGGCTGAGGCAGGAGGATTGCAAGTTCAAGGCCAGCCTCAGCAACTTAGCAAGGCCCTAAGCATCATAGTGAGACCCTGTCTCAAAATAAAACTTAAAAAGGGCAGGAGATGGGCTGGGTTGTAGCACAGTGGGAGAGCACACCCCTAGCATGTGTGAGGTACTTGGTTCAATCCTTTGCACCACATAAAATAAAGGTCCAGCCATAACTAAAAAATAAATAAAATGTTAAAAAATTTAAGGGCCAGGGCTGTGGCTTTGTGGTTAAGTATCCGTAAGTTCAATCCATTGTAGCTACCCCTCCCCCCAAAAAAAGTTACATCATACTGTGACATGCCATATAGGGACATTTCAGTCAATAACAGGCCATGTTTTTTTTTTTTGCGGGGGGCGGGAGGTACTAAGGACTGAACTCAGTGGCACTCGATCACTAAGCCACATCCCCACCCCTATTCTGTATTTTATTTAGAGACGGGGTCTCACTGAGTTGCTTAGTGCCTCGCTTTTGCTGGCTTTGAATTTGAGATCCTCCTGTCTCAGCCTCCCAAACTGCTGAGATTACAGGCATGCACCACTGCACCCAGCCAGTCCATATTTTTGATGGTGGTCCCATAACATAATAATGGAGGAAAAATTCCTATCACTTTAGTGATATCACAGTGCAACACGTTACTCACATGATTGTAGTAATTCTGATAGCATAAGCAATCACGTACAGTACATAATACAGTATAGGCTTTTGTAAATTTAGTGAGTCCTAAATGTTCACTGTTCATTAATGTCCTTCATGCTCTGGGCCTTCACATTCACTTCCCACTTGCTCAATGCCTCACCCAGGTCAGCTTCCTGTCCTGTCCCAAAAGCTCCATTCATGATCAGGGTCCTATACAGGTACACCATTTTTTATCTTTTACTATGTATTTTTATTGCAGTTTTTCTGTTTAGATACACATATGTCATCATGTGATCATTGCCTATGGTATTTAGTACAGTAACAAGCTGTGCAAGTTCATAGCCTAGAAGCAACAGGCTACACCATACAGCCTAAGTGTATAGAATGCTCTACCATCTAGGTTTGTGCAAACACACTGTGATGTTTGGATAATGACAAAATCACCGTATGGCACATTTCTAATGATGTGTTCCTGTTATAAAGCAACACACTTTAAGACTTAACACTTAATACAACCCACAGGCAATTACAGTATTTAAACAACAAGTACTGTCTGCTCTGACAAATGGTGGTTCTTCCAAAGGCTCATGGGTAGAAGTAAATTCAGTATTCAAGCAGAGTTAGCATGATCAGAGAGGTCTGTGACTAAACAAGAATTTCAGGTCTATCTAAGTGTCACTACTCCCTCCATACTGCTTTAATCTATGGCCTATGAAGAAAAATCATGTCCTTGGATTCCTAAAACTGTACTCGTAAAAGTATGCCATGTGACTCCAGAAAAAAATAAAAAATAAATACATGAATAAGGGCATTGTTTGATTGGTGTTTCCTTCAGGATTCGTGTTCTTAATTCTTCAATATGATTTTTTAGCCTTGTATCATATTCATTTCCAAGATTTCTTTAGTATAATAATATCATAAACATTATTGCTGGAAAGTAGTTGATACCAAGACAAAAATACAAACAGTATTCACATATGGGGGAAATTATTACAAAGAAATCCCTACAGTGAAGCAGCCAAGGAGACCCTTTGACAGTGTGACAGTGCATGGTGGGGAACCATGATCCTGTCCTTGGTTTTGGCTCAGAGCCCCTCTACCTTGCCAGAAAGAACAGAATCAACTTTGTAGAGAAAATGCAGTGCAGTCAGAGGTACAGAGGATCATGGGTGAATGCTCATCTCATTCCTCAGGAATACACAACTTACAACAGGTATTTGCTGAAATATTAGAAGGAAAACAAGCCCTCTTAGAAAGGCAAGTGACAAAGACTTGGCACTTAAAGTGATCCACAGGCAATTACAGAATACAGAATAATTTTTCTTCAAATAATAACAAGGCTCTTGATGTGATGGGGTAACAGTTAAAAGTCAATGATGTGGCTAACTCAGAAGAGCAACTATAGCATACTATGCAAAACAAATCTAGATAGATTTAACTCCAGGGAGGTAAGAACTGAAGATTCATATCAGGATTTATCATTTGCATATATGATTGTGTTTTCTCTAACTATGCAGGAAAATAAGCAGTTTATTAAATTGACATTAAACTGTTTTATTATCTTCGTTTCAAACAGCTGAATTAAAAGGAAATTTCTAGATATTCTGATGTATGCTGTGGCAACAGTATTTGGCTACTGGAGACAAAGACTCTGATACTCAATAAAGAGTAAAACTGTCCCAAAGCATCCAGCATTTACAATAGCAGCATGGTGATCAAGTATACTCATTTCATGAACCCAAAAGTAATATCTAAGTAAGTCAAGTCCATTATTTATGGTGTTTGAACTCCATGAAGAAAACTAGAGAACAATAGCCATTCACGCATGTAGCTACCACACAACAATCATGTTCCAGCTAAAACTCATATTCTGGTACACATGTACTCTGAGAAACAACTTTATTGGATGATAGATGATAGGGCTATTGGAAAACTGTTCGAAATCTGTTGTTGTAACCATACTACTATATTCATCATTATCATAATTATCCTATAATAATATTATTATAAATATTCATAATTATTAATCAGGGAATAAGTTGAATTTCCCCAGCCTACTGCACACCCCCAAAAGCCCAACAGCTCATCTTGGCTAGAGGTCCCACAGTGGAAGGACAAATACACAAAACAGTAAATAACACAGATAAGGAGGAACACTTGGGGGGGGGGGGCTGAGACAATGCTGAGGCCAGTGGAGCTCTGTGGCAGGAGGCTGCACCTCACATGGACATTAGAAGTATCTCCTGCCATGGGCCAACATCTTGGCCAGGCTGGGCATGTGCATGAGAGACTCATTGAATACTTTGAGTTTTAATTTCTCATAACATATTTGTAACTGCTACTGCTGGAATATAGCAGCCCATTGGTGCCCATTGGTCCTTTTCATTTCTTACTGAAGGTTATGATTGTATTTTTACTCTTTGGGTTTTCTCATGTCTAGCAAAAATTCACATATGAACCAACAACACCTTATACTTTACTATTCCCTACTTACTTAACATTTTTATTTGATTTTTGTTAGATGAATATGTGTCCCAGTAAACCAGACTGATCATCTGTAAACTCCCTTAAAGGAGAATCAAGGTGATGAATTAGAGGCACCAGCACTTGTCTGCTTCTCCCTGAGACAGAATCAAAACAAATGGAGTATAGCTGCTGATTGGGAGGGGGCAACCAGGGGAAAACACTGGAGTTCAACAATGGACAAAGACTTAGAGGAAGCAAGAGACTGACTGTGGAATAGAGGTAAAAGGGTGCCCCAGCACAAATCACATGGGTATACACTAGGGAGAATAGGGGGTGCCCCACTCCCCTGTAGGAGTAGAAGTGAAAGAGAAAACCAGTAAATGCCACTGGCACAGCATTCAGCACTCTCTAGAAATAACAGTCTTAACAGGTAAAAGACCTTGGATTTGCATAGTTAACTGGATCTGAAGAAGTTATCAGCACTTCCCAGTATTTTCTCGCAGTGCTCTAAGTAGGAGCCATTTTCAGAAGGGCCTTATTGTCTAAGCTTACTTCTGTGGGATTCAGAGGCCCCTGCACTTTCCTGTCTCTTGGACCCCATGGCAATATACCTGCACTGGCTAGCACAGGCAGCAGCCTTGAGAGTCAGACCAGCCCAGGGAAGAGATTAACACAACTAGCAGAGTTCTATGGGGCATTACAACAGACTGTGGGGCTTGGGGGAATGAAAACACTTCCCTTTGGAACTGGTTTTTCTGTAGGCTAGTCTTCGAAGTCCAGAGGAATGAGTAGTTATGGGTGACTTCACTGGGAGTCAGGGCTGGAAATACCAGAATCCTGTGCGCGGGAGCACTAGGAACCTGCTGCCATCCCCCCACTGCATAGATCTTTGGGACTCCATAGCCTCTCCCCACTTTTGGAAGCCAATGTTATCCCTGCCCTACAAAGGTAATAGTCTTCATCACATTTAATTCTGAAGAGAATCTTCAGGGCTTTCAAATAACTCCAGAGAGAATCTTCATCTGGGGAGCCCCAGCTCTTACCCACTCACTGAAGCACCTTGGAGGGGATGAAATTTTTATTTTTTATTAATACACTTTTATTGTTGCTGTTTTGTGTTTGTTTCTCTTTCTTATTTCTCCCTTTTAATACTTGACTTTTCTTTTTCCCTTTTCATTTTATTCCTGATTTCCCTTTCGTTTTTCTTTTTATTCCTTGAAATTTTTTTCTTCTTTTTCCTTTTTTTTTACTTTTCTCCTGAAATCTTGTTTTCTTTTTAAAAGTTCATTAATTTAATTTTTATTAATTTTTAACATTTTAGTCTATATTATTTTTTCCTCCTCCTTCCCAGTGCTGGGGAAATTTGGATGAGTTGATCGGGTACTCTGAAACTAGGTTACAGCTCTAGCCTGGCAAGAAGGATTTGTACGTTGCTCCAGCTACAGCCTAGTCCCTTGAACCTTGGTAGATACTTCAAATTAAAGAATGGAGAATAGGGGCTGGGATTGTGGCTCAGAGGCAGAGCGCTTGCCTCACACATGTGAGGCACTGGGTTTGATCCTCAGCACCACATAAAAATAAATAAACAAAGGTTATTGTTTGACTCTTTAGCAACAGCAGAAAGAAATGACACAATTGTTGCATGCACTGCACCTACAAGTGATCTCACATTGATCACACCCACACCTTATCAGATGACACATTGCTGAAAAGAACAGAGGTGAGCGCCACAATGGAAGGTTTGACACCAGCCCCTCCCTCTCCTTGTGCAATAAATGGAGCTGCACCTATGTCTAAACAGAGAATAAAAGCTCCAGTCCCATCACCATGATTGGAAAGTTCACTAGAAAAACTGCTTTCAAGTAACACAGCTAATATCATCAGAGCCCAAGGAAACCCCAATATCCTTTAATGGCTTCCATTCCCATTGCAGGAGTAACCACATGGGATGCACCTCACATTTGCTACTGTCTACACTATACCTGCCTGAATTATCAGAGGGGCTCCATCTTTCTTTCCTTCTTCCTGCCTTCCCTCCCTCATCCCTCTCCCTGCTTTTCTTATTTAGTACAAGGGATTGACTCCAGGGGCACTTAACCACTGAACCACATCCCCAGCCCATTTTTATGTTTTATTTAGAGGCAGGGTCTTGGTAAGTTGCTTAGGACCTTGCTAAGTTGCTGAGGCTGGCTTTTAATCTCTAGATCCTCCTGCCTCAGCCTACCCAGTTGGTGGGATTACAGGCATGCGTCACCATACACAGTGGATTTCCCACTCTTGTGAGACCTACAAATATAGTGGGTCCCTCAGGCTCTGACAAAGTACATATTGTATCAAAATCCACTAATCACAGCCAAATAAGCCAAAAGGAAACTACACTCTGAAGTCAAGTTGGCATTAAAATTCAACACTAAACAGATTGATACCTGAGGACACCATCAAGAGAAGGCTACTTACTTAGAAGGCATTCACATAAAAGTGGAAGAGATGTTCATCCTAATAGATGTGCAAATTTTAACATAGAAACACAAGAAATATGGAGAAAAAACAAGGCAATATGACACCTCCCAAAACATTCTCTAGTAAGGAATTTCATAAATATGGGAGTAGATGACAGTCTAGGCAAAGAATTCAAAAGAATAATTTTTCTAAAGCTCACTAAAATCAAAGAGAATACAAAGGCAGACAATGGAGGAAATGAATGAGCACTTCAATAAAGAGATAGAGATTTTGAAAAAGAACCAAATAGAAAATCTTTTAAATGAAAAGCTCAATAAGTCAGATGAAAAATTCTGCTGAAAGCCTAAACAACAGACCAGATCAAGCAGAAGAAAGAATATTTGAGCTTGAGGAAAACTCTTTCAAAGTACCATATTCAGACAGCAATAAAGGGGGAAAAATTAGAATGAAGAGAACATACAGGATCTCTAGGACAACATTTAAAGATCAAACAGCCGTATAATCAGCATACTGGAAGGAGGAGAGCTACGTGCTGAAGGCATAGAAAACCTACCCAGTGTAATAATTGCAGAAGATTTCCTAAGTCCTGGGGATGGCATGGATATCCACATATAGGAGGCATTCAGAATCCTAAATAGATGTGAACATAAAAGAACCTCCTCACCACATATTATAGTTACATTGCCATAATACAGGACAAAGAAAGAATATTAAAAACGATAACAGAGAAGCACCAAGTCACATTTAAAGTCAAACTCAACAGAATAACAGATTTCCAAGAAAACTCTAAATGCCTGGAGGACATCAGATGATGTATTTCAAGTCCTGAAGAAAAATAAAATAAAATAAAAAAAAACTGCCAACCAAGATTACTATACCTGGAAAGATTATCCTTCAGAATTGAAGAAGTAATACAGACCTTCCACAATAAGTATAAACTAAGGGAATTCTTTACCACTAGACTAGAATTACAAAAAAAATACTTAAGAGAATCCAGTACCTAGAAGAGTTAAAAAGATTAACCCAACCATAAGAGCATGGGAAAGAGTAAATTTCACTAGAAGAGTAGACACTCATGAATATAGTAAACCATCAAATATCCAAGATGAGTAAGACAGGGAGTAATGAACACAGACTGTTCAAAATAACCTAAATAAAATGATGGAAACAACTACATACTTTTATGTAATAATCCTGAATATAAATGGTCTTATTTCTCCAAATAGAAGACACAGACTGCCTGATTGGATTTAAAAAAGAAAGCAAGATCCAATAATATGGTACATGCAGGAAACTCACCACACCTGAAAAGGCACACACAGTCTGAAAATGCAATGATGGAATATGATATTATGAGAAAATGGAATCTTACAGCAGAGCAGGTGTAACCTTTTTTATATGACAAATATAAGCCAAATCAGAAGAGAAAAATGTCACTACATACTGATGAAGGGAACAATTCATTCAGAAGATATAAGGATTATATATATATATATATCTATATATATATATAGATAGATAGATAGATAGATTGTTGAAGCATTTGATTTTATAGAACAAGTACTATTAGAAATAAAGGGAGAGATATCTCCCAATACAACACTAGTGGGTGACTTTAACATCCTTTTCTCACCAATGGTTAGGTCAACTAAACAGAAATCAATAAAGAAACATAAGAGTCAAATTACAATATAGATCAAATGGACTTAACAGACATCTACCGAATATTCTATCCCACAGCTACCGAATACACATATCACCTCTGATTAAACGTCAATTTAAGATCTTTCTTGGTACTACAGGCAGGATGGTGCTGGGAGAGAAATAAATGTGTGTGTACAGCTCTGACTACAGGGCTTTCCAACATCACGACCTGGGGCAAATTTTCCTCAGTTCTATCTACTCATGGCTAGTACCATACATAACTAATGCCAGAGTCGCTGTGATGACATAACATGTCTAACACAAACCTAAGAATGGCTTCTGCTGAATGCATATCATTTTCACACCATCAGAAAGTCAAAAAAATCACAAGTCAAACTGTCATAAGTTGAGGACATCTATAGTAACTAATTAATTAGTATGTCTTAAACATATACTCAAAATCTATTTATTTTTATTTTAGAAAAAAAATTTAAAAAGTTAGCTGGCAACAGTTTAGGGGGAAGAAATAGAAAGGAGGAAAGGGTGCTGCTAGAAACAGGCAATCTTCCAGGAAAAAAAAAAGTCAGAAATGAACTTATAAAATAAAGGAAGAGCAAGAAAAGCTAAAATTAGCAGATTTCAGACCTTTCTAAATCATAAAATCTAGAATAATTGAATGTTGGCACACATGGGCTGACTTTTTTGGAGAAGAGGATTGAACTCAGGGGCACTTAACCACAGAGCCACATCCCCAGCCCTACTTTATATTTTATTTAGAGACAGGGTCTCACTGAGTTACTTAGTGCCTCGGTTTTTCTGAGGCTGGCTTTGAACTCACGATACTCCTGCCTCAGCCTCCTGAGCCACTGGGATTACAGGTGTGTGCCACTGCACCGAGCTGTAGGCTGACTTTTGCACCTAAATATTATATGATATAATAAACTATTAACATATTACATAATGTTAAACTAATGTTAATAAAGATAGCTTGAGTGGTAGTAAAAAAGTGCCTCCACTTGATAAGTATTAGATGAAAGAAAATACTAGATTATGGACAGAAAATAAGTCAATAATATTAATATCATCACCTATAAACTAATTACAAAATTTACATGGAATATCACAGCTCCAAGAAAAGTCACAAAAATTTGAAAGAGGTCCCAATGAGAGTATACGCTACATCAGATTTCAGAAGGTATTTATTGTTATAATAATGTTATTCATTCAAATATAAACAAATAGCTAAGTTAACAGAATAAAATCAACAAAAGATTAGGCCCAAATACAGGTGGAGTCTTTAGAGATGTCAGTACTAGTATAGATAAGTGTAGATTTTCGTTAACTGGTGTTAAGAGAATTGGTTTTCTCTGTTAAACCATTAGATCCATGTATTAAAACTACACACACACATACACACACACACATACACTCTCATGCTCACTCACAAAATCCAAGTATTTTAAATATCTGTTTACAAAGGTCACATTTCACAAGCTTTGGAAGAAAAAAATATAGAAGAACATATTGAAGTCTTCATATTAGGGATAGATTTAAGTGAAAACAATACAAATCATAAAGGAACATTTACAAATAAGTTAGAAAAGACCCAATCCAAAATATACAAACAGGGAATTCTCTGAAAAAGAAATTCTAATGTGCAATCCAGTCGTGAAAATGTTCAGGCATAATATAGTCAAGAGACAAAACGGTAAAACCACAATGAGATACCATTTAAAATCTAGTGGATAGGCAAAATTTGAGTCTAATAATGGCAAGTCAAATATCAGTAATAATGTTGAGTAATAGGACTTTTATACATTGATAACAAAAGTTTATTTTGTTATAGACATTTCATTTAACAAACGCTAGGATTTCTCAAGAAATTTCCATTTGAAGTGGCAACATTTTGTATTTTCTAAAACAACTAAGTATTCTGGGTAGAATCCTAAATTGAATCTTGGCTAAGTTTACCTTCCTCTTTTCTTTTTTGCTTAATTTAAACTAAATGTATTCTTTTGAAGATATTCTTATTGTAATTCTGCTATCAACAATGAGAAATCACTATAGCACTTGAAATAAAAGTTGATTTTAAAATTAAGTAATGTAACATAAAAGGAAAGAGCTAATGAGCAGCCCATCATCTTGATAGTGCAGTACAAAATTAGTAAATGCATAAATTGCACTTAAAAGCACAATTTCTTTTCTAAAGATGATTACTGCTTTAAGAAAGGCTTCATGTCTGTTTATAGCCCTCAGGCAATTAAAGTATTGACTGATCTTTGTTTTCTAGTGTCAAAAGCAAGAATTGTAAAATGCAGATATAGTCATGATGGGCAAATGCATTTTAACCTAAAATGGAAACTTCTGGAACTATTGTTAAGATACTTTAATAAATATATCACTGGCAGAAAGATCAGAAGGTAGTTATAGTCTGTGAAATGTTAGTATTAGATCAAAGACAATTTATGGTTGTTCTAAAGTTCTCTCCATTTTTTGTGAATATATGCGATAAATGTAATTTGCTATCATGACGCATTTAAGAATCAACAGAATATTAAATTCTAGTAATATCATTTGTGTCATTGCCAAATGATAAGCTCCTCATCAGTTCTAAGTTTCAAAAACTCTTAAAAGCTAGGAAATATGATGAAAAATGAATTCTAAGACTATCTCAAAGCTCTTAAATTATAAAAATATATTTTACTATTAAAGAAGCATTTTCTCCATATAGACACAATTTGACCTCAATTTTCTAAATATCTCATCTTGATTATATCCATCTCAAATATATTTTGTAAACAGTTTTCTGGTTTCTTAAATAAACACATGTGCATATATGGACATGTAGATATAGATATACATATAAAAATAATTAACTTCTCTGTCAGTTTTGATTAAGGAATTTTCACACACTGGATACTAGGCTTCCCTTGGATAGATTTTAGCTATTTATTGTCAATTATTAAACTGTCAATACATAGAGTCCAAGTTAGCTTTCAGAGGTTATTAGTATCTTCCTTATATTCAAGTTATTAGGGATCTAACTTAAATCAGAAGACATATAAGAGATTTCAGACTAGTCAGAGTTTACTGTAATGTAACTAAGTATCTATTGAATTAAATATCATCCAAAGGAGTTTTAGTTAGCTTAGGAGTCAAAGACAACATCACACAAAGGTGAACATTGTCAATGCCCACCCAAGTTCTCTGGGGAGACAGTGTCCCATAATTACAAATAGGAAGTGTTAGTTTTCTTAACAGCAGAATGTTTTCCTAGAATTATTAGGTAAATATTTTGTAAACCTATTTAACATGGAAGGTGAGGTCTCCAGCAAGTATACTTAACAAACAGAATTCTGCCCTGTAACTTGAAAGGCTGGGGCAGGAGGATTGCAAGTTTAAGGCCAGCCTCAGCAATTTAGTGAAGCTCTAAGCACCTTAGTGAGATCCTGTCTCAAGAAAGAAAAAGGGCTGGGAATGTGACTCTGTGGTTAAGTGTCCCTGGGTTCAATCCCCAGTATCAAAAAAGGAAAAGAAAACAAGTGCAAACAACTAAAAAGTTTAGCTAATTTTAGGCTTTTCTTTTCTGGGTGGGAATAAAAAAATGGAGTCAGAACTTAATTGTTCAAAAAATATACATCTGTGTAGAGAAAGAATGAAAAAATAAAGCAGATAAATGGAAATAAAGTTACTGGCTGCTAGGGTGGAACATTAGAGGGGAAAAACCAAGATATCTAATTAAAATTTTAAAAGACGGGTATCATTATGTGATAATCATCTCCCTTTTCTCTCACTCTCTACAATAGTCTAAAATACCTACCAATGCCTTAAGTCTTAAAGTTTAAGCAATTAAAGTTACCTTTGAGAAATGCAACAAAATACAGAAATTTATTTCACATTCTGTCTGGGTCAGACCTGAGGCTCTCTGTGGTGAGCAGGCCGACATCTGGGTCCCTTAGAGGCCAATTCATCCAGCCATCTTAACCTCATGCTACTACACATTCAAGTCACATAACTAACAAAAATGGATTTGAGTCGAAATTCTGCCATGATACTTCTAATTATAATTTGTTTTTCCAGAATTTGCTGTTCAGAGTTCATGAGGATATCGTCTCTTGGATACTTTTCTTTATGAGTATTCATTTTATATCAGGGTTGATTGTGTCAGTCTTTGTGAGCATCACCAATGTGAATTTGTTGAGGTACTGCCACCCTGCAAGGACTTATTGCAATCATCCTTTAATCAGTGTTTTCTGAGACCTTTACCCCGCCTCCCTGCAGAGTGATATATAAATATCACACCTGCTACTTCTATTTAAGTACAATAGTGCTGTTTTGAATGTCATCTCCAAAACTCACATTGAAATTTGTCACTAACTTAAGAGTTGTTAAGAGTTGGAAACTTTGAGAGGTGATTAGGTCAAGAGGGCAGAACCCTCATGATGGATTGAGGATGTTATGGAGGGATTGGGTAGTTATCACAGGAGTGGTTCCTGAGTAAAGGATGAGTCCAACCTGATTTTCTCTACTTTGTTTTACTCTCCTTTTTTTCCATGTAATGAGGGAGCATATGGGCCCTCACCAGATACCAGCTCCATGGCCTTGGACTTCCCAGCCTCCAGAACCGTGAGTCAAATAAACTACTGTTGTTTGTAAATTATCTAGTCTGTGTTATTGTGTTCTAGCAACAGAAAATAGCATCTGAAAACAAAATTCCAAAAATTCCAGTTTAAGAATGTAATAGAAGTCATAAGTCCAAAGAATTGGTATATCATTGGCAAAGGAAATTAAACATGAAATAGGAATTGTGCCTTATAAATACTTAGATAGCTCCAAGAGAAGTAATCCACACTGAGCTATAGAAAACACACATAAAAGGAGTCTGATTACTTATCAGTTGTACCACAGAACATAACTAGGTATGCCATTTTGATTTTAAGATCTTACACAGTTATGTGCAGAGTAAATAATACTGAAGTCACATCTGAATGTTCTGGAATAGTAGTGTTCTTAACAGATTTTGCTAATATTTTGCTGTTTATGACTGACATTTGCAGAAGCTAAAGCCTAACATAGTCATTCCAGAAGAAAATTTCCCTGCAATGAACAAAGCCCTTTTGTGCTTCTGGTAAAACATGACTCCACTAAGGCAATTAGCTGTTTTAAAAATAAACTAATTCATTTTGGAGATCTGATGTATAATTATGCAGCTGCATGGACTGGGGAGGCATAGTGACTGGCTAGAGTGTTAGTAAATTTAGAAAAAAAAAAAAAGAATCTTCATGCTGACAGTTAAAGCACTGATTTATTGTCCAATTGCCACCTATGCCTTTTTTGAGGCTACAGAATGAATCTCTTTCTACCATAAATAAATTTCTGATAATGAGAGCAGCATATCTTCAGGGATTGCAACTAAAACACATGTATATAGATCCATGCTTCTAAGAAGAATGGCACCCTCTGTAAAATTAACTCCTATCTCCATAAAAATATGACTTGAAGAATTTAATTCACTCATTCTTACAGACAGAATAATTCCACACTGGTACAAGAAACAGAATATTCGGTAACATGGGAATTTGTATGGATTCAGGGAAATGGCCAGAAGATTAAATGGCTCATATTCCATTTTCAGAGATTTGTTTCTCAGGCAGGAGCCTCCTCGGGTGAGAAGATCAAGACGGGCTATTAACCACCTCAAGATCCTTCCAAGCTTTGTTGGGTAAAGAGCTACATCTGACTGTGACACTATACCAGGCCTGGCTTACAGCCTGAGTATCCACAAAACCCACAGAGTCAATTCATGCCACACAATAAACTTTAGCTTGAAATTCTATTAACATGTTTAGATTGTCTTTCAATTACTTATATACTTCCTTAGTCAGTGAAGATAGCAACATCCACACAATATGTCTTTATAGCTACCTCTTCCCCTCCTCTGTCCCTGTCTCCCTCCCTTCTCTTCTGCTCTTGTCTTTTTTCTCCTCCCCCTTAATCCCTCACTTCTTCGTTTCCTCTCACTTTCCTTCCTCTATGTAGTCCACATTGGAGTTATGGATGGTTTTACATCTTAGTATTTTTGTGTCTCTAACTTTCAGGTTTCTACTGCTGTATTTATTAAGAAGTAGTTCTCTAATATCCTGAAAACAGAGAATATGAGTTTCAGCTCAAAATAAACACATAAAATAATCATTATATATCTCAAACATGCTTTCAAATTATCTGAGAATGTAAAGGTTTATTAAAATTTGGTAAAGAGTCTGTCTTACTCCTCAAAAGGCGGGCGGGGGGCACTGTAGCTCAAAGACAATAAAATACAAATAAAAGACTATTTTAACATCAGTTGTTATAAAGTGCTGCTTCCTTAGGACAGTTTTGGTGCATTATAAAACTTAGACACAAACTTTGTTTCTTCAAATTTCATTTTCCCGTGTCTCTGATTTGGTCAGCTTGGCAAAGCCTACCATGGAGGTTACTATGCCCAGAGTCATTTAGGGGAAAACTGATGTGGTGGGGTTAGCTACAGAGCCTGTCTACAATGGTAAATCACAAGTCCAACTCCCCTGAATGTTGCTCATAGTTCATTAAACATTTCTTAGATAATTTAAAATTTAGAGAAGAGGTGAGAGAATACTGTGAAAAACTCCACAAATCCTTTACCTAGATTTACCCATTTTTAACATTCTGCCATATCACATCGCTAGTTCTAAATTTAATTTAATGGCACTTCCATAAAATGCAAAAAAAAAATGTGTGCATACACAGAAAAAGATGTGAGCCATAACTGAGGCTCAACAGATATCAGCTTGGGCAGAAAGACACAGAGAGCATTTCCAAGAGAAACATCATGGCGCTATCTCCTTCCTCCATAACTTCTTAGTTGGTCTCCAATCACACAGGTAAGAAGGGGAAATGTTCAAGGACAGAGCAAACTAAGAACTACTTATTTTATTTTTCCATTTTAAGTGATTCATATGGAACACTTTAAACTCATACAGGAGCCTCCTTACAGGATTATTTATTATACAGCTAATATAATGTAAGGTTCTTCTTAGATTCTACCTAAAGAGATCAGAGGCCCTGGCTTTTTTAAATACTTTTTTAAAAAAATTTAACTTTGTTTTGTTTATTTATTTTTATGTGGTGCTGAGGATTGAATCCAGTGTTTCATACATGTGAGGCAAGTGTTCTACCGCTGAGCCACGACCCCAGCCCTAGAGGTCCTGATTTTTGAAGTACTTTAAGACCATTAAAACTGAAAGGTTGATACATCAGCATGAACCTCTGAGGAAAACATTATAACAAAGCTGTAGCCAGTGAGAAGTGAACCAATTGCATATCTATAGCATGAATAATTAGGCATGTTTCAAAAAGAGTTATAGGAGAAAAAAATACCTTTTGTTTCTTGCATTTAACTTAAAAATTTCCAAAAACAATCCCTCCTTATATACTCAGAGGTTGTTTTAATGCCTTTGGTAATGGTTTGGTTTATGCCAACACTTCTTAGAGACACAGTACACTCTGTATACATGCAAATATGCATCTGGGCTATGGGTGCACATATAAATGGAAAAGAAATATTGTTTCTTAGAGATTTGTGACACTAGTGTATACATAGTACTGTTGCTTCAGCAGAAAATAGAAATGCTGGGTCTTCTCAAAGGACAAACTAAAAATAAGTCCCCTGAGTTTAATGTTAGAGTTAATGTCTTGTGTTAAGGTTCCATCATACCTACCACATGTTATTTCTCCCAGCCTGGCAAAATTTTTTGCTGAGCTCTACAAACATGTTGGCACAGATACTCAGAAGGGCAACACAAGAGCATGGGTATAAAAGTTGCTGAAAATCCCCAACACCTTTCTTTGAATGGGTGTTAAGTCTTGCTGATGATCCCTGTATCTGCATTTGTTTCTGGGAACAGAGATTCAGCAAATCCAATAATCACAGCTTCCCAGAGTCTGAAAGGTACTGATTGCTGATCTCTGTTCATCCTGGTTTTGATATCATTCAGATAGGTGAGCTAATTTAGACTGCTGGACGTATAGAATGTTGTCTATCATAGATGATTTGGAAATTGCCAAGAGGTTTTAGTCCATTCACTTCTACAGCAGAGCACCTAGTATACGGAGTACTGTTCTCATACCTGGTATAATGCAAGATCCCTTTTCTCCCAAGGCTTGAATTCTAGTAGAAGAGGCAAATGATGAATGAGTACATCAAGAAGTGAGATTGTAGATAGTGATCACTGAAACACTGAAATAAAGCAAGGTCATGGGATGTAGAGCAATTTAAGAGGCATGTACCATTTAGAAATGATGGCAGAGAAGGTATCTCTAGCTAAATTGGTGGCACTTGAGCTAAGATCTAAAACACATGATTCAGCCTTATAAATACCCGAGGAAGGCCCATTCCAGACAAAGGAACATCTGCAACATCTGCAATTTTCTGCATCACATAAAGCAATGGAAAGAGGTATACAAGATGCTCTCAGAAGGGATAGCGTTCAGAAGCCACCAGGCCTTGCAGACTATAATAAAGAATGAGAGAGTGTAAAGGATTTATGTGGGTAATGGGACCTTTAATTTGGAAACAACTTCATTCTCTCTAAGGGACCTTACCCTATGGAGCAGGCCCAGGACCACACTAGGGCAGCACATGTTTGGGTTACAGCTAATCAAGGACAGTACCAGCAGTGAGTTCATTAGAGGCAATGGTCTGAATATTATCAGTGTGTTGTATACCATGAGATTGAATTGAAAACTTGTCAGTAATGATCTTTTCTTAGACATAGACATGGATATGTATTATAAGTAAATACAATCTGATAGCAAAAACCATACTCAAAATCAAATCTCCCAGCTAAAGGCAGCTAAAGCAGAACACCAAATCAAAGCATCTTGTTTAGAGGAAGTCTACAACAATTACAGAAGAGGACCATTCACAGTGGAGAAGGAGACAGAGAGGAAGGTACTGGCATGGATTGCTTAGACTGGTTTCTATTAATAGTAGAATTTAAAAGCTGGGAACAGCTTTGGAAAACCAGAGTATAAACAGCCATTTACAAGTTTAAAGGAGGGGGGCATAAAATCAACATACCTAAACTATTTGAATCTTCCTAGCATATGTTTCTTCCACATTTTTCTGGTTATAGTCTGACTTTTCTCTGCACAAGGATGGTAACATTATGGGACCACAGAACTACTAACCAAGTAATTAAAGCACTTGGCTTCATCTGGGTTAATCCGGTTTTCATTGCAGGAATTAAAAACTAGCACAGAACAAGATGTGTGCAAAGGCCTGGAGGTACAAAAAGGTAAAGAGTTGCATTATGTAGGGTGGCAGACAAGGAGAATGTCCAAAGCCAGCGACACAGAGGTCTCACGTAACCCATTGTTCTTTTTTTTAAATCATTATTCTTTTATTGATTTTTTTAAATAAATGACAGCGGAATGCATTACAATTCATATTGCACATATACAGCACAATTTTTCATATCTCTACTTGTATATAAAGTATACTCACACCAATTCATGTCTTCATACATGTACTTTGGATAATGATGTCCATCACATCCCACCATCATTGCTACCCCATTGTTCTAACAGACACTCTTAGGATGGCCATACTGATTTCTGTTGAGTACAGTGAAGACATCCTTAGCTAATATAATCATCAGTGCTTATAAATGTTGCTTTGGAGCCATAAATATTGGAATGACACCCTTATTGGCAAAATTCATAACCCCAAAATTACTCAAAAGAGATGAAACATTGAATAAAAATTGAAAGCTAAGATGTAAAAACCATGGAAGCTGTGCCTAGGGCTTGGTTGCTGGATATCAAACAGGGAGACACTCAAGCCATTTGGATTTAAGGCTTCACAGTATGCTGCAAGGGAAGCAATGTGCAAAAGTTCATTTGTTCTTTACACAAATCATTTCTCACCATAGCTCTACAGTGCCAGGCCGGGTTTCAGGTAATAGAAATATAGCACTAAACACAGAAGAAAAGGTTCTTGCTTTCTTGCATTTTCATTTTTGGACTTAAACCCAGCAGAAAATTTTCCCATCATATTTTCTCTGTCAATTATTTGAAATAAGAGTTCCATCTGATAAGGGTCTCCTCCACACACTTCAAAGTAATTCTTCAAGCTAAATGAAATGCCTCAGGGATATTGTAGAGACAAATTCCTACCTCAGTTATCAGGGTAAGTAAATGATATAGATGTTCTCAAACCTAAAGGTAAGTAAGAATACTAATATAGACATTAGTTAAATATCCAATTCAGGTTGGTATAAAGACTTATTCTTTGCATTTTTATGAATGCCATAAGTCTGAGGTTGGGCAAACTACAGAAAATTTAAACTTCTGATTTTCTAAGTATTGTTGGAATAGAGTCACACCCTTTCATTTACATATCATTGTTTTCTGCTAAAGCAGAGTTGATTCATTGTGACAAAGACCATAAGGCCCTCAAAACCCAAAATATTTATCTTCCCTTTTAGTGAAAAAAGTTTGCCAACTTCTGCCTTAATTGATGCCCAAGTAGGCCGCCTAATGTCTGTAGTGAAAGTTTCTTTTGAACACTGCATTTTAATGATTTTAAAACAATAATTTTATTTTAATACTGAAAAAAGAAAATTCCACAGCCTTAGCTGCCATTAGCTGGGAGAACTGATTTTGAGTCTGTTTTTTGCTTTCAGATTCTATTTACTTATAATACAAATCCCTGCATACATCTGAACATATGAAAGTAAATATGAAGCACATTGAGATTATCCTTATCAATTTTAGTAGCTTAAGATAAGTGGCTTTTCTGCTTTGGTTTGTTTTTTGTTTCTTAAAATCAAACAAATATATCCTTGTTTTAGAAGCCATGGAACACAGACATCACCTCCATTTAGTCTCTGTCGTATTTCCTTATAGTCCTTGTTATACGTTAATTGGTTATCAAATGCAAAAAGTCATTCTGAGTGACATGATTTTACTCTCAAAGTTGACCTTACCTACAGTTCATTAGTTCTATTGTTAATAAGTGGCTTAACTGTAAGTCTCAAATTCCCACCACTAAACTGAGCTAGATGCAGGAAGGGACTGTAATTCATTCATTTTTTTTTTATCATAGCTCCCCATATACTGCTTGCTACTTAGTAGGGACTCTAAATGTTCATAGAATGAATGATAGAGAAAGCTATTAGGTATGTTCTTGCATGAAGTCCTATTTATGGGAATTTTGTGAATTGCTTTCATTCATGAAATACAATGTGGTACCATTAGGTTGTTACTATTGAACACCTACACACTTTCACTTGCTCTTTTAAGTTCCCTGTTAGATGTGTCACCATTTAAAATGTGCTCTTTTTTTCCCCTTCTTCTTCTTCTTTATGTGAGTTTTGCAAGGTCAACCCACAGTTTCCCAAAATAACTCTAGGTCTGGTGTTTCCCAGAAATAGCATATATAAATATGACATTTAATGCTGCTCTTTGATTTATGATATCTGTATTTGATGATGAATAATAGTGAGAAGTTCCCAAATTTAAACAAAAAAATGTGCTGCTCTTCCCCAAAGAGAAAGTGACAGAATATCATAAATAATTTACCAAGTGCATCCACTTGCCTTCACCTCCCCCCCACTTCTCTCTCTCTCTTACACACACACACAATTGAAATATACACATGTAGGTCCCAAAACAAAAATCTTCTAGCTCCTCTTCATAGGTTTTGACTTAATCACATTGGAAAACTAAGTAAAACTAGAAGTTATAAAAACCCAACAGTTAACTATGGGGAATCACAAAGGCAATGAACAGTGCATGAGTCAGAATCATTATAGAGTAGGTGATTATAAGACATAAAGGAAAGCAGGATGACAAAAAAGCATAAATAAACATCTGGAATGAGACAGGCCTAAGGTAACAATGATATCATCCTTGTAAATACAAGTCTAACATTACAGAAAATTTATTTTTCTTTTAAATTTATTTTTTGTATCATTTAGTTTATACTTGTAGAGTCGTTTGGAGGCTCAAAAATATGAAAAATAACGAAGTGA
Source organism: Marmota monax (assembly GCF_021218885.2). Lineage (NCBI taxonomy): Eukaryota > Metazoa > Chordata > Mammalia > Rodentia > Sciuridae > Marmota > Marmota monax. Next base: position 4,807,116 of record NW_026693933.1, on the reverse strand, counting down.
CTAGAAATCAAAGACAACTCAGGAATTATTCAACACTAAATAAGCAGATTGCTGTTTTCTTATCTTTACAGGTCCTATTAATTCATTCTTGCATGCACTGATTTAAGCATGAAATAAATACTGATTTCTACTAGAAGCCAGGCCTTTCACTAAAATTTTAAAATAGAGATGACATCTATTTTTATTGAGCTTATATTCTAACCAAGAGAGTATGATTTAAAATATTATACCTCCCAATGGTTAAAGCTATAAAAATTCCAGCAACAAAATCAAGTAGTATTGAATTATAACACAAAGAGTAAAATAAATGTTCATATACCCATATTGATAGAATAGCACTGGATATAAATAAGTAGTTAAATAAATGAATGCATGAATTCATTTTTTCTCATGCAGAAAAATTCTAAATTATTTATGTAGATATTTTCTTCTCAAGTAGGAGAAGGAGTTCTTTCCAACCCCTTGATTATGAGCTGCACTTAGTGACTTGCTCCCAAAGATTGGGGTATGGACAGAAGAATAAAAAAATAACTCTACACTGCAGAAGTCTAGCCAACATTACCTCAGCCATGTAATCATCTGGTATGAATCATATGGATATGTTCTTGTGAGAAAAAGGCACTTCACTTCTATGGTCTTCCCCTAAAAACCCATAACCTGAATCTAACCATGAGAAAAATATCAGACAAAACCAAATTGGTGGGATTCTATAAAATATTCATCCACTACTTCTCAAAATAGTCAAGGTTATAAAAAATGAGGAAAGTCCAAGAAAATGTTATGGACGAGTGGAAGCTAGGGAGACATGATGCTGAAATATAAAACAGTTATCCTAGATGCCTAGATGGACCACTAGGAGAAGAAGTTACAAAAAGGAAAGTCTAATGAAATCCAAAGAAACTATGGCATGTAGCTAATATTAATGTACCATTGTGGATTCCTTGATTTTAATGGATGCAGTATAGTAATGTGAAATGTGAATAATACAAAGGACAAAATTAGTGAGGGATATACAGGGACTTAGATGTATTTGGACATTTTTTCTGTAAATCTAAGATGTTCTACAGTACAAGGTTTACTTTATAAAGTTATATAATTTATCAATCACTTACCATTATTATGAGTCACAAGTATAAGATGTTATGAAAGCTCTGGGATTCATAGAGTTTTCCTGAGAAAGTGGTATTTATCTGAGCTTTAAGGGATAAACATAATATACCCAGCAAATAACAAGAAGAGCAACAAAGAGAGTTGTTCCAGACAGAGAAAACATCAGAGGCCTGGAGTATAATGAAGGCCTCATATGTTAGTTAGACTTAGCAGAAATATCCCAGAGATAGTTATAAAGAAGAAAAATATCAATGACTAATGGAGGTGGGGTAGGAAGGAGAGAGAGATACAACAAATGATCACTAAGTTTCTGGTCTGCTTATCTTATTGGGATTATAGGGTCATTACTGACAAAGAAATAAGTTGAGGAACTGTAGGTCTGGAATAGTTGAGTAGGACTGAAAGACAGTAAATTACTTTGTATTCATTAAAATTGTTTGACTGCCACACATCCAAGGAGAAGTGTCAAGTAGGTAGTTTTACCTTTGGTCTGGCATTCAAAAGAGATTTGAAGATCACTGGTATACAGATGGTCATTGAAGCCACCTGAAATAATAAAAGTACCCAGGAAAGATAGAGAAATAAATAATCTGGTCATGAGAGTAAAGGAAAAAGAGAGAGACTATAAATAGGAAAAAAAAAAGGAAATTTAGAAAAAATGAAGTTATTCTGAAACAATAGAAAATCTCCAAAAAAGGAAATGGGAGCACTTGGTACACAATGGTGGACTGAACACAAGCTGTGACAGACAGAATTTTGGTCTCCATGATTGCTGGCCTTGGTTTTACTCCTATGAATATGATACATGGAAAAGAGGCATTAAAGATGCAGGTGGAATAAAGTTTGCAATCACTTAACTTTAAAATAGGGAGATAATCCTGGATATCTCAGTGGACCCAGATAGTCATATGTGTTCTCAAAAATAGAAAAGGAACCAGGCATGGTGGCACATGCCTCTAATTCCAGAGGCTCAGGATTGACAAGTTTGAAGCCAGCCTCAGCAACACAGTGAGGCCCTAAGCAACTTAGTGAGACCCTGTCTCAAAATAAAAATAGTGTTTAAAAGGGCTGAGGATGTGGCTCAGTGATTAGTGACCTTGCATTCAATCGGAAGGAAGGAAGGAAGGAAGGAAGGAAGGAAGAAAGGAAGGAAGGAAGGAAGGAAGGAAGGAAGGAAGGAAGGAAGGAAGGAGGGAAGGAAGGAAACATTAGTGCATTAGTTGGTCAGAGAGACACAATGATGAAGAAGACACAATTTGAGGTATAACAGGAACTCTACTCACTGCTGCTAGATTTCAAGATGGAGGAGGAGGGTCATGAGATAGGAAAGTAGGTGGCCTCAGGAAGTCTGGCATGGCCCTCAGCTGACAGCATGAACACAGTACCTCAATCTTACGAACACAGTTCCACGGTCTGCCAGCTCCAAGGCAGAAACACCATGACAGAAGGCCATGGCAGAGGAAAGCTGCTCAGCTCATGGCAGCCAGAAAGCAGAGAGAAAGACAGTGAGGGAGGTACAAGACAGAGCTCCCAAGGGCAAGCCCCCATTGACCTATTTCTTCCAACCATTCCCTACCTGCCTTATCGTTTCCCTCCTCCTCCCATTAGTCTGTTCAAATTATGAATCCATCAAATGAATCAACCCACTGTTGAGGTCAGACCCCCCTTATGATTTCATCCCTTCCTATAAACCTTATTTCTGGACATTGCTGCATTGGGGACCAAGCCTTCAAGAATGTGAGCCTTTGAGAGACACCACAAACCCAAACCATAACAAAACCAAAACTATTAGCCACTGGCCTGGTTCAAAAGACAAAGACTAGGAACACTAAATATTGACGAGGAAGTAGTGCAACTAGTACTTTCAACAGAGTGCTGGTAACACTGTAAAGTAACACAACTACTCGGGACAACTGTTTGATACCGAATATTAAATTTCATTGTATTCATAGGTTACACAATGGAAAGGGAAAAAGGCATGAACAACAACATATTCATAATTGGTCAAAATTGTGATATAGTTAGGGAGTGGATACTACACAGCTGTGAAAAGCAGCAAACTAAAGTTACAAACAGAGCTGTGGGTAAATGCCACAAACTTAAGTTTTCATGAAAAGGCCAGTCACAGAAGAATACGTTCATTATAATGACAATTATGTGTACTATAGAAACAGGCAAAATGAAATGAAATTAATAGAAATCAAGATGGAGATTACCTGGGGGAAAGAAGTTGTACCAGAGATTGGAAGGGACCTCGTTGCTATGAAGTGCTGGTTGAATTCTATTTCTTCATCTGGGAGGCAGTCTATTCATTATTTTCACTGTGTGGGTTTTATCACATTAAAAAAGAAAAAAGGCCTGGCCTTAAACAGTACTTTTTAATAACAGAAAAATAATGTGAGTCTGGTATTTGAGTAATAATATACGTAGTTATATAAAGCTCTGGATGAGAAGAGGAAGCCTAGAGGCAAGAAAGAAGATGAGAGACTATAACAAACAATAATTCATTTATCAGAGATTAAGTACTGGGAGGCAACTATTGAAATGGAATTATTATAACATCATTACTTGAAAGGTTAACAGAAACACTTTTATATAACAGACTTTTAATTTCCAGCCCATTCTGTTTTAAATGTCAAGACCAGCAGCTTCAAAGTTGGGTTTACAATTAATTAATGGATACAGACAATACTAAACCATAAGAAGATGTACTTAAACACAACCATTTACAAATTTATTGAGCATGAGCATGGTACTGAACTTCTTGGGTCTCAATTTTCTCATCCTAATTTAACACCTGGGAGGTGTCACTGAGTTAATCTATGTAATGTTCAACAGAATGCTTGGCACAGAATAAGCACCCTTACCCATAAGTTAGAATCACCATCGTCAAATCATGTAAAAGTGACTAACGTCATATTAGTTGAAACACAATTTTAGAATCCTATCATTAATCAAATAACGGGATAAAGTCAAATAAAAGGATAAAAATATCATGAAAGAATGTCATTTAAGCATGAACATACAAGCAGTAATAAATCATATGTAATGGTGAAAATAAAGAAGAGCATCTATTTCTTGTAAAACTTTACAGGAACTAAACCTAATAGGAAAGCAGAGAAACTGGTCTTAAAATTGGAGGAGATTTCTATTCAAATGCTCCCTGGACCTACAAGTAGGCAGATTAATTCATAACAAAGTGATTATTTAAGTTTAAATTTGTCAGGAAAAGTTAAGGTGATTTTTAGAAAGCAGGTACTTTACACACTGCCAATATAAGTGTTATTTCATGATAAAAAAAAAAAACAGGAGTCCTATTATCAGAAGGAAAATAACATAATATTTCCACTAATAAAAGCAGGTGCAGATGCTATGCCACCAGGTTACAATTTTGTAGACATTTTTTGAGAAATATTGGATTTAAATAAAATCTTTTGAGATTAATCTTTTTTAAAGTTGAAAACAAAATATTTTAGAAACCTTTAATTTTGTAAGAAATACTTTCATTAAAATTCCCATTTTTATCACTTTAACTTAAACCTAATCTAAAATTTCCAAATCTGCTTCAACATTGCATAACAGATTTTTATTTTTAAATTTCATGACTTTTATAATTTTATCATAGGATCAATCTGTCAAAAAGAACTAACTTTACATTCTAAATATCAATCTGGTATCAGTTTCCAGCACTTAACCAAATACTTAGGGTTCCAAATCTTTTTTCTGACTGTTAAATCCATGTATGTCTGATAGAAATATGTATGTATACGTATGTATACACATGGTACACACACACACACACACAAACACACACACGATAGACTTTTTGCTAGATTTGATGCTGTTATTCCTTTCTCCATTTAATAGGCTTCACTACAGAAAGACTGCTACTAATTTAATTTTCTATTTCTGGCCCTTCTAATCTTCCTTAGGAACCACTGTTTATTTTCCAGAGTCTATTAAACAGGTTGAGTTGCAAATGTTAGTCACAGCAGAACATTTGTTTTTATAGTTTTTCTATTCCATCTACCTTACAGGAAAACACAGTATTCTTTCCCTCCAAATATTTTCTATCTGAGTTCAGGAAAAATCCACTCTTGCTACCAAATAATGAATTTGAAATTCATAAAATATAGAAACTGTGACTTTTGGCCACCAAATACAGCTGTTCTATACCACCATTCCACAAAATTTTATGTAGTTGAATAAACAACTATTTAACCTGCCCTGATATCAAGCTTAGTTGCTGTCAAAAACCCTTTGTTTTCTCCTTATAATCCATAAAGGTTAAACACAAGTACTTGTAATCCTATATTTATCATCAATATGGGGATGGGCTAGGTATACATTGTGCTCATATAAAACTGCAATAACTAAGAACAAATATACAGTTGCCTTTCCCAATCATTTTAACTTCATCTATAGCAGTATACAAACTGAAGATCTGAAATATTCTAAAATAAAAAAGCCATGAGGTTTTCAGATTCTGTAGGTAGACGAACACTTTTCTTAAACATGAGAACTAGAAGGTATGCTGTAAGAAAACCAAAAGCCCATTTCCTTTCCCTTTAATAAGGAAGTTAGATGATGTAGCCCAGGGGGCTACCCCATCTTAGAGAACTCTACTAGGCTTCAGCACCATCCCCCCAACTATACTCACAAATGTTAATTTGTAATTTGAATACCATGAAAATTAAATCATCACCCTAGGCAGGCTGAGTCACTGGCAAGGGAGCAAAAATTGGAGGCTAAGGGCTATTTTCTATGGTTGCCATTAGTCAATTATAGTCAGTGAAATGAAGCTTGTCTTACCTGTTAAAAAAAATTGCCTCGCCACAAAACAGACCACTCAGAGGGAAAAAATAAAATGAAAAATTAGCCTTTTGAACATGAGCTTGAATATTATTAATATGGTATTTCATTTATTTACTCATCATTCTCATAGAAAATTTCTTTCATTCCACTTCTACAATTTTAATATAATTTTATGCTTTTTTTTCCTATCCAACACTTGCTTCTCTACAGTATCTTTTTAAAAATCAAACTTGTCTGGAAGGAGAAGAATTAATTCTTAGCATTTTCACCTATGACTTAGCTATTAAAACTTAATAGGAAGTAAGGACTTCAGGCGCTGGCAGCTAAGAGAAAGTGATCTATGGAGCTGAGGTAAGAGGCAAAAAATTAAATAAATAAATAAACTAGGAAAAGGTGAAAAACCCAAAGATATACACAATCAATCTGCAAGTTTTGCCCAGCTGGTAAACCTGCTTGTCCAACTCATGCCTGCTACCAACAACAACCTCTTGGTCAGTTGCCCATAGTGGAATTGGGTCAAACATGTCTTGGCCAAAGTTGACACTGACCCCAGTTTTGACCCATAGCATGGGAAAGGAAGTCACCCACTCATGTTCAGCTTACCTCTAAGAAATCCAAGAAGCTGGGTGAGGTCTGGATTTACCAAGGAAGAAACTATAGTGGACACAGAGCTGCACACACAGTGTGAGGGTCCACGTGAGGACTGGTGGGGTAGGACAGTCACGTTTAGGAAACAAGGGCCCTCCGTGGGAGCATGAGCAGCAAACAAAAGCCACCACCTGTAGTTCTGTCTTCTGAACTGCTCTGGGTAGAGTTCAAGAACTTAACATTTATGAATTTAAGGTCACAGCCAGACACACAACAACAACAAAAGATATTTTCAGATAGAGATATTCTTTTGTGGACTTTACCTACGATATAGAAGACTGCAATATGAAACTAAATATGCAGTAGTTAAAACCCATGGGCTATGAACTCTGAAGTAAACCCTTTTTTTTTTTTTTTTGAGGTGGTATCCAATCTTTTAAAGGACAGTACATCTTAATTCCCTTGGAAATAAACCACTAGGATATGAAGAATATTAGTGGATTGGTTAGTACTGGTTGTAACACAAAGTGATCTGAATTCTATATTTATCGAGATAGCTTGGAGGTCAGATAATTAGGGTGCTTTTCACAGTTTCCTAGTAAC